>NW_023425404.1:143601850-146044350 GCF_014108245.1 Pipistrellus kuhlii
GTGGCCAAGTAGGTTTTCAAAATGCAGGGGATTAGATAGGGGAAGTAATGGGGTAAGTAATGATATAAAACAAGGTAATTGATTAAGAAAAACGCGGTGACAAGATCATTAGGAAAAGATTGGTATTAATATGATGGTAAAATTAAAACACAACTAAAAATAAATAAAATTAAAAATCAAGACTTAGATATTTTTTCCTCTACTCCCTAAAGTTTAATTTGCTTTAGCACATCTTAAATTTCTCAAAAAATATGGCATGACCAGGGCTTCTCTGATGACTCTTGCTCACTAGACAAACCCTACATTTCCAAATCACAGAAAAGTCCAGTAGCCTTGTCTGAGCAAAGGAGTGTGTAAGTGTGTGTGTGTGTGTGTGTGTGTGTGTGTGTGTGTGTGTGAAATATAGAGAACTACACTTGACTGGCTGTTATAATAGTTCCTTCAACTGTTTATATTCCAACCTTAGTTTATTTTTTAATTTTTTTTTTAATTTAGGGCTTACTTTTTTTCTAATTCATTATTTTTCGTTTCTATTCTAAAATTTGTCTTCTCCTTTAAAATAAAATCTCTATTTTTAAAATATTTCTGGTTTTGTTTTATATTATACCCTTACTTCAGGTTTTTACCTTTTATGGTTTTTATAAATAGAGTTAACATATTTTATGGACTAAAGAAGCTAACAGTATAAACAAATAATTGGCTCATGGTTTCTGTCTTAAACAAAAGATTGGCTGATAGTTCCATATATGAACATATTCCGATTTGTGAAAGTGGAAATTCTGGTGAGGAGTGGAAATCTGATGTTCTATATTAGAAACACGAACTTTGAGCTATCTTTAACACAGTATCAAGAAGGGAGATACATTGTAACCTCAGGCTTTAGACTAAAATGTAAATTTCAGAATAATCATCATTCTACATTAAGTAATAAAATGCTTCAAAATACTGTTTCTTGTCAAATAAGTTTGCTTAAAGAATATTTCTCTAAGATAAAACTTTAGAAAGACTTTGAGGTCTTTATTTTGTTAAATTATCTTCTGTATTATAGCATTTTTAGCACCTGTGGTCCCAGTTCACTAAATATCTATCAATCATGAGCATCAATCTTGTGACCATAAAACACACATACATTTTCAGGTGCCTTTTAGAATGGGTTTCCTTCCCACTTCCAACCCTTGTAGAATCCAAAATGATTTTTTTTAAGACTTTGAAGGTTCAATATAGTCATGTGCACTGTGAATTATCAAGAGGATGGTATATAGATTGAATTTCCAAAATGTACCTATCACTACATACCTATTTTGTGGCATTCTACTATAATCAAAAGTTTGAGAAACACTGATATATGCTGAAAACACAAAGCCCTCAACAAGACAATAAGGTATTTGTGCAGAGAACCCAGAATTACTTACTATTCAGTTTTGACTTGGTCTGGGATTTTATAATCATTCTTAAACATTAATGCAATGTATTATACTGTAAAACATGTGGAAAGTATGAAATATATAAATAAAAAAAGAAAATATTCTATAGCCCTCTCTGCTCTGACCATCTCACAATATAGAGATAATACTCTTAACAGTTCAATGTTAATTTTCCAGGTCTTTATAGAATTCTTTCTTTACCTGTTTTGAGATCAACCTTCCTACTTGATTTTAAGAGACATGATGGCCTTTACTTCAGGCATCTCTCAGAACCTATCAAGTACAGTCCCTAGTTGACTGAGAGAAATCAAATGGCCTTAGATGAGAAAAAGGGTCCTTGCCATCCCATTAACCACTTGACAGTAGTAGCCAAAGCTTAGTTTAGAGCAACAACACTTAGGGTGGATTTTCTGAAAAATACACAGTCCCTTTTTGTCAATAGTTAAAGGGTCCTGATTTAGCCACTCTGAGAAAGTCAATGACAATGGCCTTCTGTGGTGTGCGCCTATAGAGCTCTGATTTGGCATCTTGCCTTCTGCTTTTAGAGAGGGGAAATAGCCAAGGAATTGTACATTCACTCTGTTCATCAAATTAAGATACATCATCTTCTTAAAAGAGGCTAAAGGATGATTATTTTTTCCCTTTGGATTCAGTCCAAAAAATAGTGTGCTTCTCCTGACCAATTCACCTCCACTCCCATATCTGAATCTTATATTTATGGAAAGCTGATTTTATCTTACTTTCTATCCCTGACTTTACTTTGACCCCAGTGCCTTACCCCTTTTGTCATACTATTATGTTGGTACACCTTGATGTTTTTTATTCATTTTTACAAAAAAATTTCAAAACATTTTTTAAAACAAGCTTCATATGCATATGTGCATGCGTATGTTTTGCTCTGACTTGTAGTCATGAAGAAAATGTCAAAATATTTTTCCCACTCTCTCCCTCTATGCAATTAATAAAATTAAGGATTTTAAATTCCAGTATAGTTTTCTGTGAATTTTCAATTTTGTTCGATTTAATACAAACTTTTGGTTTCCTATTATGTAAAAGACAATACAAATAATAAGTAATTAAACTAACATTTATAGTCTAGTATTCCATTTGCTAATCTTAACCATCATTTATTCAACTGGATCTCTAGATAAGACCTTGAGGTAAGGTAGACCTTAACCATTTTACAGAGGAGACTGGAGAGATTAAATGACTCGAAATTAAGAAACTTATAGACACTCACACAGCTATTTGTGTAAACTATGTTGAAGGCCCAATCTGATATTTCCTATAACTCATTGCAGAAAGTGGTAAAATCAGTTTCAAAGTGAGGGTATAAAATGTTTAGTCATTTTAAACTATAATATATTGTCAAATAAAAGTGACTTAAAAGTAACACATTGTGTTCTGGTTACTCAAGCTTCAAGTTGAAAGAATCAAAGAAGGATTCACAAAAAACAAAAATATTAATTTAAAACTTTACATATTTTAACAAGCATACACAGAATAAGAAAAAGTGGTTTCAGCAGAATAAATTGCATGAGCAAAAATGCAGAGTGAGTTAAACACATGGTATTTTTGGTGAGAAATGATTTACTTCCTTTGCCTTACGCTTAGGATGCCTATAGAAAAATTATAGGACTTAAGGATAAGATGGCAACGGGCTCTTTCTACCATTTTGAATGTCACGTATTATGTTATTGCTATCACCAGGCAATGAATTCTGCCTCAGCTCTTGCTTCAGAACTTTCAGAGAGACTACAGAAAGGGATCTGAAAATAATTGAGACAACAAAGGCCATCTCTTGTTTGTGACTGAGAATTATAAAACAGTGCTGGGATTTATTACACCCAACTACTTTCATGTACTTCTAAAAAGTGCTTCCTCTTTGATGGTGAGACAGCAATGTTCTTTTTGCCTTCTTGGTGCTTACACCAGTCCTGGGAGAGGTACCATGGCCTCAGGATCCTAGAAGTCAGCTCAGAAGGGTCCCTGTGCAGCTTGACTTGGACAATCATCTATCTCATTATATTAAGAGCAAACAATGGTGTTGTGACAGTATTTCTGAGCGATGAATGTTTATGATTAAGGTTCTGGTGTGGTAGTGATATTGTATTTAACCCAGTTATTCATGAACTGGGAAGGAACAAAAGGGAAGGGCAATATTATAGGCATGCCCGTAGGGAAGGGTGACTTAGGTAAGGAGCTACTTGTCCGTCAAACCTGAAAACAGGTCACCGGCTAGCATAGGCATGGCCACTGCAACTACAGGGAGAGTTGAGATGCATAAGTTCCTGAAGAAAGTTCTCTCTCTTGTTCTTGCTGCTCCCACCTGACTCCCGGCTCAGGGGGCTCTTACACTCTGCACTCATCCACATGGCCCCCGGCTCTACCTTTGAACAGAAACTCTGGACACTGGCTTTGCTCTTAGCTTCTGAGTCCCCAGCTGCAGCTCTTCCAGGACTGGATTAAGGGATCTGTCAGACCTCAGAGGGAAGGTAGGGGAGGGTGGGGGTAAAGGGGAGAGATGAACCAAAGGGCTTGTATTCATATAAGCCTAATCAATGACACAGACAACAGGGGGTGAGGGCAATGGGGTGATAAGGGCACATATGTAATACCTTAATTGATAAAGAAATGGGATTTTTGAGACCCAGGTATGTAATACCACACAAATCAAGCATTCTACCACATCTCAGCCTCCTTATTCCAGCAGCATCCCAAGAACCCCACTCTCACCAGCAAAGGAGAAGAGCAATCCATGCCATTACCTGATAACAGCAGGACTGTTTGAAATGTTGGCCCATTGGTAAAGAGGCTCCAAAACCACTTTGGGTCTCTAGTAAGTCAGCCATCAGACCACTCACCTCATCTCCGTGATACTGTTGCTCCCTAAAGACAAGGGCATAACGGAAAATCTGGGAACTGGGCTTAAAATAACAAGGGAAGGTAGGACCAGGTCCTTGGCTTACAGTCTTCAGACTTCGGAGAACTTATTTGTGCTCCCAGAAACTCATCCCACTGGCTGCTTCCTCGAGGTATACCTCCGCACACGGGCTTCAGGTTGGTTTCAGCCCAAAGGAGGCAGCAACAGGCTAGAGTAATAGGGGACAGAGGTGCTGGGGTAGAATTCTACCTATCCCCCTTTGCTGCTTCAGTACTTCCTGACAGATGTTGCAATCTCTAAGAAAATTACCCCCCCCCCCTTCCAGGACCAACCTCTGTCTCCTGGCTGCAGGTCTCCAAGAACTCCTACTTTCCCTGACACTTAGGGATGCTCAGGCTTCCAGCCACCTCAGTGCTCCCATGGCTGTAACTAGCTCTTCATTAAACACTCTTTATTTAACCGCCTGCATGAATTCTGTTCTTTGTCAGGACTCTAACAATACAGGTAGAATAGTATAATTTCCAGCGTTTCTTACTCTAGTCACTACCATTCACTGATTAAATGTATTTGTGTTTTTGTATATATTTTCTCCAGGGTTTGTCTCTCGAGAGAGAGTTCTCAATATGTAAGTTAGCTGTTAGTAAAAACTTAGTTTACTATAACTTCCCTCCCTGACAAGAGGCAGGAGGGAACTACTGAGGGGAAAGTTTTACTCCAGATCAATGGTTCTCCAACAGCAGCCCCAAGACACCACCTTCAGCAACGTCTGGGAACTAGTTAGAAAAGCAAATTAATCCTCAGGCCCCCTGAAGACTTACGGAATCCGAAACACTGAGGGGAGGCCAAGAAATCTTTGCTTTTCATACAGTCTTCAGGCAATTCTCCTATACGCTGAAGTTTGAGAGGGAGGCACAACTAACAAATACAATCTATGTTCCTGTATATTAAAAATCTTCATTATCTCTTCATTTCCTGCAATGAAATACATTTAAAACATCTAGACATTAACTCTAACCTACCCTCTTGGTCTACTTTCCTTATCTATCTACCAGAATTCTACTTGTTATTCAAAGTTGATATGATTGGCTTTCAAAACCTTTTTTGCTTTTCAAAAGTGAAAGGAATCTTTCTTTTTTTTCTTCTGGCATTTGCTTATGCTGCCTTATAACACTGCAATGTATTCAGTTTTCCTTATCTCCTTTTGTTAGTCTTCACTTTCTTCTCTTTGTGTCTTCTAAATTATTACTGAGAGTAAAAAATAATGCCTCAATATTCTTTGAATTCTTTATTCAAATTATAGAATATAGATGTCAGACATTGTTCTAGCATTTCAGACTTATTAAAAATATTGGTACTTGAAAGTGCACATTAAAATACTCACTCCCAATATAAAGTTATTTGAAGAAATTTATAACAAGTAATCAATATAGTAGTAAATGAAGGCTAGGGCATTAACGAAATTATAGTATTAAAGCAATATAAGGAGTCAGGCAAAGGTGGCACACATATTCTTCTTCTCCAGTGCTTGACAATCACTTTATAAAAAAAAATAGTGCCTCAAAATATAATGTATAAATATTGAAGTATAAAGTTATAACTGATTGAAGTGACAAAATTACTTAGCACCTGAAATATTTATGGTTTAGAAATAATCAGTGTTGGTTAGAACACATCATTTATCAAGATTAAATAATATCAAAAGATCTACGTAACACAAGAATGAATTTGTAGTAAGAGATAAATTTTTACAGCACAGATTTGTAAATTTTAATGATTGATCTCATTTACATGATACTATATATCACCAAAATATATCTATGTTGTAATGTAGTCATTTAAAAATAATGTTGTAAACCATCTGTGGTATTTTAAATTTGTACAGAATTTATGTAACTCCAAAAACAAGTAATTTCCTAGAGAAAAAAGAAAAATAGGGATGAGATATCCAAAACAGAGAAATGGTCAAAAAGATTTTAAAAGTTCTACATTTTTAAAAGCCTAACAGAAAACCATTGTCAAACCGAACAACATAAAACTTAGGTTTGACATTTCTTATCTATTTTGCAGGTATTATTTCTAAATTACATGGAGCTTTTATTGGATAGCAGTTTGCAATTCTTTGTTACAAATCAGTAACCAGGAGGAATAAAATCCATTTATTATACACAAAGATGTATTTTCAAGCACGTGTCTTCCTGGTACTAGCATAGGCCCAGTACATAAACCGCAGGTTAGGGGTAAAGTGCTCATCCATGTAGGACAAAAAGCATATTCTAGGGCACTGTCAGAGAAAGAACTTATTTCAAGGTAACCTAATATACTTTACAGCTTAGGTTTGTAATGTTGTAAGAAAATTAATTACACATTTCATGATAAAGTCAAGCTCATCCAGGATAGAGATTTCTGCAATAATCCAACTTGGTAAACTCTTTATAGGTGAAGAGTCCAATAAAGAGCCTCAGTGACAGAGAGCGGCTCCTTACTTTTCTCAGCAGAAACATATATTCACACCTCTGGTTTTTCCCATAAGCAAGGCAGATATTTATGAGATGCTGGCTAGTCAACAATCTGAAAACAACTAAACTTTCAGAGGACCAAAGGTGTGGCCTTGGAGATAAAAGACAACTGCAATAAACAACTGAGGGAAACCAATAACATCAAAACAGTGATATGTCTAACAGAAAAATGTGTAACCATAAAGTTGATTTTCAGAGTGAAATGATATCTTTTCATCCAACTTTTGCATTTTACAGCTGAAGAAAATATGCCTCAGAGAGACATAGTAATTAATTTCATATATATATATATATATATATATATATATATATATATATATATATATTCCTATATATTTTCAGAGAAACTTGAACTTGAAGCGTTTATTTAAACTTTCTCCCTTTTAACATACCCAAAGACTAACAGTTTGAAACTTCTGCAAATTTTTTCCTACTTTGATTTTTATTTATCCAATCTGCTATATTGGCTTGTTTTAAAATAATGGTTGAGTCTCTCAGAGCATAGCTTTACCTTTGATATTTGATTTTTTAAATAAGTATCTTCAGCAATTTAGACATTGCTATGTTAAAGAAAACCCTATATAATAAATATCCTACTAAAATTTGTGAGATAGATGAAATTAAATTCTAAGCTAATACTTTTTGAGAGCACATATATGAATCTATTCAATGAAAAGAAATAGAAAAACTATGACTCATGGTTTCATAGTCATTCCATTTGCCTTATACTGTAGAATAGGGGTGTCGAACTCAATCAGAGAAGGGGCCAAAATCTAAAATCCAGCCTAAATCGCGGGCCGAATGGTTTACTGAACAGTCATAAACTGTCATTGTGATGGAAACGCAGCGGAGTGCAGTGATGACAGCGCGGTGCGGGCCACATTGCAAGGCCTGGCGGGACGGATTTGGCCCGCGGACCTTGTGTTTGACACATGTGCTGTAGAGTATATTCCTTTTCATGGACTTGTTCTGAATGTATTTCTAGTGTATTTATGTAAGATTTTTTCTAGTTTATACACTAAAATTAATTATGAAATTACCATATGACTATAACTAGTAGAGCTTCTAATACTGAGTAACTCCATTCTTCTCCTGAATCTTTATTTTTTGTTTGCTAGAGCTTATAATCATCTCAAAGTGAGTATTAATATGTATTAAAGCTTCTAAATGATGTTTCTGCTACACTGTGATGTGAATACAAAAGCATTCCCTCTGGTTATAGCTGCATCTGTCTCAAACAAACAATTTAATTTTTTCATATCCATGGGGAGCCATGCTCATTATATTCACCAGGTTTAGGGCTTCGAGCATGAATTTTCTCCTGGACACATGAATAATCAGGAAACTATTAACAAGAACCAAAGAAACAAGTAGATTACTTTTGTGCAGTAGTGGAGGATTATGTGACCCAATAAGATTGTATCACTAATATTCATACTCTCTATTACTCAGTGTTATTTGTTGACAATTTTGGTAGTGATTACATTCATTGTATTGAGGTAATAAAAGTACTCTATTTTTTTTTGGTCAACAAATAATGCCTGATGAAATGGCCTTAGAACATGCCCTTTGAGTCATTTTTGTACCCTTAGTAAAGTGTGCTAATTTAGCAATATTTTCCCGTTAAACTCAATCATTTCAAAGGTAACACTTGTGTATACTACTTATAATCTATTTTATCAACTCTGTGTTGTAGGCAAGTTAGTACTCCTAAGCATAAAATCAGAATGTTTTATTTCTGATTAATAGAGAAGAAAAGTATTCCATGCTGATAAACATACCAAATATTTACTTCATTACCAAAATATAACGTGATTATTAAATTGTATGTTTATAAATATATTTGCAGTTGAATGTTTTTACTTAGTCATTTTAAATCTAACTATGTGCAATTATAATGATAGGGTTTATTCTAACAAATTAATAATGTTCTGCATCTGAATTTTTGTATGTAATATTTTCCTTTATGCACAGTTTTTTCTTCTTCAAGTTATAACTAGAGTTAATAAAATGACAATGATTAGAATATGTTGAACTTCAGCCAGGTGTCTTAGTTGGTTGGAGTGTCATTCCATACACCAAAAGGCTGTGAATTGGATCCCCCATTGGGGCTAATACAGGAGGCAACTGATCAATATTTCTCTCACACATAATTCAATGTTTCTTTTTCTCTATCTCCTTCTCTCTCAAATAAATGAACATATCCTCAGGTGAGGGTTTAAAAAATTAAATATGTACATATTGTATACACACACATATGTACATATAGTATATATATGTTTGTATACATATCTAAATAGACATTCAACCTATTCCTTACAATGCATTTGTTGTGTCTGCATCTTCACAATTTTGGCTTGTATGGGAATTTGACATATATATCATCTATTCCTGCCAGGACTCAACATAATGTAAGCTCTGCTCCCCAAACAAAGTTTTCTCTAGCTCACTTTAACCCAATCAGAATTCACCGGGCAATATGCCTCCAAGGTGCGAAGTGAAAGATTAACCAGCAGTAACTAAATGAGAATGGTGTGCTTAGAGGGGAAAGGGAGAAAAATTCTAAATACTATAATTTTATCACATAATATTATTCCACCTTTTAAAATAAAGAAGGAGGTTTTCAGCAGGACAAGCAGTTCAAACTATGTATGTTACACCCATAAAAAGACGGTTCAAGTTCATATGTTTAGCTACAAATGAGTCTTTTCAAACAGATGTAACATTCTTCCCTCATGCCTCCTTACATGTCTCAGCTAAGATCCAACCTATAACCTAGGTATGTGCCTCTACTGGGAATTAAACTACAACCTTTCTAGTGTACCAGAAGACACTCCAAATGCTCCAACAAAATGAGCCACTAGTTGGGGCTAAATAATGCATTTTTTTAATCACAAATATATCCCATGCATATTTAGGACATACTCGGAAATGATACTTGCTGGTTATCTGAAGTTCAAGTGTAATGTGGATATTATCTCTTTTATCTGTCAGCCTCCTCTAATCTTAGACTATTTTTACATGTGTGCTTTATACTAGCTTTGCTTAAATACTTATGAAATATTACTAAGAGAAAATATCTCAATCATAATTCTGTTTTTAAAATTGACAGAGTAATAAAAAGATTATTTTTAATTTAAAACTATAATTTATCCACAGGCTTAATGCCAACCTTGGACTTTTCCTGGCAAAGTGGATACCTCCAGTTTTCATCTTATTACCTAATAAGTCATACCTTTTATTAATACCTTTCGGCTAATGGTGTGCAAAACATGGCTTTTTCCTTTAAACAAGATTGTTTAAATCTTCTTAATAGCTTTTAAAATTTTACACTAAGCTATTACCTCAGAAAGTACTTCTAGAGTAAGTGCTAAAATGGTACATTGTGAAGTTTAATTGAAGAATAATCAAATTGGCTCAATCTATTATTCTGTATATGTAAAACCAAAGATTTTATTTTCTTATCACAAAGGGGGGAGAAAAGTCCTCATGGATTTGGAACATCTCATGATTTAAATTTCAAATCACATATTTCAAAGTTAATTTAGTACCATGACAGACCACAAGATCATGAATATTACTAGGACAGTCAGAAAATCCTATATAATAAAAGCCCAGCAACCAAAATGGCAGAACGACCAGAATGACCAGAGACCAGAATGACAAGGTCCTTTGCCCAGGTAGTCCCCGCCTTCCAGCAGGGACCCCCTCCAAATTAGGGGTGTGGCAAGCCTGTAAACTCCCAGGGCCCCTCACCCCTGCCAGCCCTATGCCCCAGCAGGGACCCCACCCCAATCGGGGGGTAAAGCAGGCCTGCAAACTGCCTAGATTCCTCATCCCAGCTGGCCCTCACCCCCAGCAGGAATTCCACCCAATTTGGGGCCCCATCAGGGCAGGCCGGCCAGTTCCCAGCCATATATCAGGCCTCTATTTTATATAACAAAAGGGTAATATGTAAATTGACACTAAGAGTGGAATGACCAGAATGACTGCTCAGTCACTATGAGGCACATTGCCACCACTTGGTCCCTTTCCCTGGCTGGCAGGTTCTGTTCACCAGATGGCGAACTGGGAAATAGGGTGGGTGGTGGGGATGTGGGTGGCACCAGGCCAAGGCCCTTGCCCCACCAGTCACCCCACATACAGAGGGCAAAATGCAGTGAGGGTCGGACCAGCAAATGGGCAGGAACAGCCAACTTCTTGGTCACACCCAGCCATCAGGCTCCAATTGAAAATGGGGCACTGGGGGTGGGTGGCAGTAGGGGACAGGGCAGGCTAGAGGCACCTGGGGAAGATGGCCAGGCCTAGAGACCATACCTACCCACAAAATTTCTTGCTTCAAGCCTCTAGTAGTTTCATAAAATGTTGAAAATTCACTAACATTTAGATAAACAGTAAAGGTATTTTCAAAAGATGATTTAAAACATGAATTTCAATTCCTTTTTTAAAATTAATTAAAGTCATTTAATATTAATCTTACTTTATCAATTATCAGTAAGGAGAAATTATAGGAGATCTGAAGTGGATAGGGGGAAGACTAGAGTTAAAAAAGTGGAAAATAGTTGAGGGGGGGAAATAATAGTAAAAAATAAGAAAAAGAGAGAAATAGCAAAATTTATTATGTCCTATAATTTTATATATATATGTATTGTGATGCATAAAACAAGCTTAAAGTTTATATACATCACATTTAGCAAATGATGCTCTAAGAAATGCTTATATCAGACCTAACTGGTTTGGCTCAGTGGATAGAGTGTCGGTCTGCAGACTGAAGAATCTCAGGTTCAATTCCGGTCAAAGGCATGTACCTTGGTTGTGGGCACATCCCCATTACGGGGTGTGCAGGAGGCAGCTGATCGATGTTTTTTTCTCATCGATGTTTTTAACTCTCTATCCCTCCCCCTTCCTCTCTGTAAAAAAAAAAAAAAAAAAAAAAAAATATATATATATATATATATATATATATATATATATATTAAAAAAGAAAGAAATGCTTATGTCAGAATTCCACCTTCTGCCTAATCTGTGAACACTTTAAAATGCAGAATGTTTGTCCTTCCAGAAACAATTTATGTGAGGATAAAAAGTAGACTATAGAAAGTTAAAGCACATGCTTGGTGTATGGAAATTGCCTCAATAAAGGATCCTGTCATGTATATATTGTTCATATCACTTCTCCTGGCATAGTCTTCAATGAACCCATGCGGGTTCCTAGAATGACAAAAGTTGCGATCTAAAAATAAACAATCAAAATAAACACACACATACACACATGCACAAGCATATACACATACATGCACACACACATTCAACTTAAAAACTGAAAGGAGCTGATCCTATCTAATAAAAGAGTAATATGCAAATTGATCATCACCCCAACACACAAGATTGTTGCCTCAATGTGGACACAAGATGGCTGCCACAAGATGGCCAGCAGGGTAGGGCAGTTGGGAGAAACCAGGCCTGCAAGGAAGGACAGCTGGGGTGATCAGGACAGTAGAGAAGGGTAGTTAGGGGTGATTGGGCTGGCATAGGAGGACAGCTGGGGGGCAATCAGGCCTGCAGGGGAGGACAGTTGGGGGGGGGCCCAGGCCTGTAGGGGAGGGCAGTTGGGGACAACCAGGGCTACAGTTGGGGGTGACCAGGCCAGCAAAGGAGGGCAGTTGGAAAGGCAAGATCTGCAGGGAGGGCAGTTGAGGGGGGAACCAAGCCAGTAGGGGAGGGCAGTTGGAGGTAACCAGGCCAGCAGGGTAGGGGAATTGAAGTGTCTAGGCCTGCAGGGAAGGACAGTAAGGAGTGACCAAGCAAGCAGAGTAGGGAACTTGGGGGGGACCAGGCTGGCAGTGGAGTAGTTAGGCATTGATCGGGCTGGCAGGGAGAAGTAGTTAGGGGCAATCAGGCAAACAGACAGGTGAGCCATTGGGCGTCAGAAGTCTTGGATTGTGAGAGCAATGTCCCAGATTGGAGAGGGTGCAAGTTGGACTAAGGGACGCCCACTTCCCATGCACAAATTTCATTCACCAGGCCTCTAGCTTAATATAAACAGTGAGCTTCCAGGAGCAGGAAGTATGTAGAGTTTGGGGTCCTGCAGTAACAGTATAACAGGATGGTCAGAACAAAGAATTGTCCCTTTTCTACCTCAGAGTACTGAGTGTTTCTGGTGTCATAATTATGTTTGCAAACACCCTTCTGTTTTTGGCACTGTGTGCTAATTCTTGTAGAAGGGAGATTTCAGAGAGGCCACAGAATGCCTTGTACGTATTGACAGGACATCTACAAGCATCAGTCACAGTGGCAGCAGCAAGAGCAGAACAGATATGCGCCTTCACAGGGATTCCTGACCTTCGGGGTTTTTGGAGCCTTGGAAACTTACATCATCACGAAATCCCAGAACAAAAACTGAAGAATGAATGACTGGAGAGTGGGAAATGCTACACCTATTTTTCAGTACATAGAAGATTCTCCCTGAAGACGCTCAGAAATAAGAATATGGCTCTGAAGAACTGAAAGCCTCAAAAGAGCTGTTTAGGGATAGCTAGAAGAACATTTTTTTCTTCCACTATTATTCTAAGATTCTATTTTTCAAACTCCCCAGCTAGACACTTTAAAAAATGTAGATTATATAAAACAAATATGTTCTGATAAACATTTGTTTCCCTTGGCTCAAAGCTGTAAAATATTCAGAATGCACATGCTCTTGCATTTTTTTTTTACTTTATAAAAAGTGTATACAGTTGTAATAGCTAGATAGCAACATTTCATCTTTAAAATTTTTGTTCATTCAAATACATGTTAAACATGATTTCTTTGTAAACTATTGCACTGACAAATAAAATTACATTGGTGTTCTTTTAACATGAACAGTCTTATGTTTGTGTAGTAATTTAAACAAGTGTATTACTAATAAATACTGTTTTCAAGTATCCACAAGTTTGCATTATATCTCTAAATGTAAATAAAAATAAGAAGTACAAATCATATAATCCTGTATAATAAAGAGGTAATATGCAAATTGACCCTCACACCCTTGCACAAGATGGTCACCTCCATGTGGTCAAAGATGGTTGCCACAGATGGCCAGCAAAGGAGGGCAGTTGTGGTGGTTGGGGGAGGGGGGGGGAAGGGAGAGACCAGGCCTGCAGGGGAGGGTAGTTGGGGGCAACCAAGCCAGCCAGGGAGCAGTTAGGAGTTAATCAGGCTGTCATGGGAGTGGTTAGGGGATGATTAGATTGGCAGGTAGAAGCAGTTAGGGGCAATCAGGATGGCAGGCAACCTAGCGGTTGGGAAACAGCAGTCCCAGATTGTGAGAGGGATGTCTGCCTGCCAATTAAGGGTCGATCCCTGGGATTTGGCCTAAACCGGCAGTCTGACATCCCCCAAGGAGTCCCAGATTAGAGAAGTTAAAGGCTGGGCTAAGGGACACCCCCCCATTGCACAAATTTTGTGCACTGGCTTCTAGTTTGAATGTTTTAGCTTTATTTTGGATAACAGTATTGAAATGTCAGTTATCTCATTTATTTTCTTTCTAGTGTTGATTATCTCAATGCACTGAACAATATTTAAGATTAAAAAAACTTCCTTAGTGCAATTTTTTTTACAGGGATTAACAAAGAATTTTCATATTTACAGTTATTAGAAAGTTTGAGTAATGAAAGGCAAAACTTTAATTTCTTAATAAAATTCTTACCTATAACTTAAACCAGTACTTCTCAGATGACAAATATAGTGAATACCATTTTTAAAAACTTTTCAATCTGTCACAGACCAATGTTTTGGAAAATAGGATATGAATCATATGCAGAAATAAAACTGAAAACAAAATATACAAAATGGAAACTCCTTTTTTCTATTAGCTTTAACAGACATAAAATTAATCTTCAAATTTCTATAAAAGTTTATACTTTGTTTCTAGACAAATTTTAACATTTTTTGGATCACACTTTGAGAAGTATTGGATTAAATGACCAAATTTATATTGATTTTGAGAGTACTCATAATTACAAAATGTAGAAAAGTGTAACTATTTTAAATATGCTTGTATGTTCTATTTCTGTCTATATCTGTGTGTTCCCACATATTATATTAACTAAAACCAAATTTATGATTCACATCATCAGATCTTTAAAAACCCAGTTAATTTTAAAGTTTGCCTTATAAAATGTTGTCATTGCTCTCACCACTTGAGATGTCTCATGATGTTGCATTTGTGGTTATTGGCTTAGAGACTTATTGTCCATAATATTATCCTGTGTCTTTTACAGTTTCTGGGACATAATAGATGATTAATACATACATTTTGATTATGGTAACTGAATCATTTGGCATTAGCTGTGTTAAACTAGGAGGAAATGATAAAATGCTCCTAAGAAAAAGATACAAAAATGTATTTCTGAATAAAAAAGGAAGAATAATGTTTTGATTCATCTTGTTTTTCCCTAAATTTTGTACACTGGACAATTAGGTTGCAAATTAAACTTTGTCATTATACATTATTTTTATTAGAATTAGCGTATTAAATGAGTTTGAAATATTTATGATTTATATATCAACCTAAGACTAGTGACTGCATTTTCTCAAAGTCTGTCACTTCGAATATTGACCATATAAAAATAATCTGTTGGAATAGTTTTCACTTTTTATCACATGTACTATTTCACGTAAAACAGCTTTGCAGGCTCTCACACAATGTATGCCATAATTTCTCCTTTCTTCTAACAGTGACTTGGAAGTCATTCGGGAAGAAAGGAAAAGAGAAAAAGAAAAGAGGCAAAGCTAGAGATTTGAGTAAAAATATAATGAGAAGTTTTTAAATTGCCTTATGAATTTAAAAACAAATCTTGCCAATTCATCCTCATACTCATACAGGCATTCAAGTTTAAAACACAGTTATTTTCTTTTGGCATATTTCTTAATGGAAAGGTGGTCCCCATAAGAACATTTTTTAAAAAGATATTAACTTTAAAGTAGCTCATCTATTTAAAGATGTAAAGAAACATAGCAAAATGTTTGGGTTACCTATAACCACAAGTGGGTTAAGCTTTCTATACGATACAATATGTAATTGATCACATTTAAATAAAGATCAAGATCCTTGAGTGTTAGTTTCCAAGTAGCAGGGGGGGGGGGGGAGAGAAGATCAAACAGAAACAAGAAAACATAAGCACCTTAGATACCTTTTCTAATGACAAATTGGAAAACAGACATGATCTAAAACCAGATATATTTGGTTATATAATATATACAAACTCCAGACTCCCTGGAATTATTTTTCTTTTGTAAAGTTGTCAAGGTATGTGCTTTTAAAGACTGACACTTTTATTAAAGTAATTTATTAGTAACTAGAGAATCATGATCAAAAGCTACATATCCTTTAAGAAATAAATATATACAACTTTTCAAGGTGTGTGGTTCCATAGCAACAGCCACGGTATCAAAACTATATTACTTCTAGTTATACATGCAAATTTAAATTTGAACTCCAAATAGAGCAATAACTATTATCTTAAGTAAACATTTATTTTCAAAGTGATTCTTTTTTATCTTGACTTTCTTAGTTATTTTTTTCTCCCTAAAGAGATTGTAGATGCATTATATTTTTCACTCTTGATAAACTAACTCTGATGAACTTTCCTTCAATTAAAATTGGTGGTGATTTCTACTTTTAAAGACTATCATTAGTTTGAAATTATATATATTCTTTCTTCTTTGAAGGCTATTGAGTAAATATACTTTTTTTTTCGCATCTGCCCATAATTGGAGAGCAAGCTTAAAGAAATAGCAGTGTGTGATGACAAAGATTTACTTATTTACTTTTGGGCAAAACCATTATGTGTTCTAAAGCTAGTCTGGCATGTACTGCTCTGTAAGGATCCCATTCATCAATGACTTTTGTGGCATTTCAGGGGGGATTTTCATGTAATTTACTTCTAAAGTCCGTGTAATAAGCCTCTTCTGAGTGAGGTACATAACATGATTATTCATCATTATTGATTATTCTCTCTTGTGGTAAGCAATAGATGCAAATACACCTATGGAAGAGAAGGGTGGGTATGTGCATGATTAAACATAACTGAAGACACAGGTTTGCCTTATTAGTCCTTTAACTCATCATGTGGACTTTCAAAAACCAGCACAAAGCTTATACTATTGCCTTCTATGCTCTTGTTAATTTCATAGCCACTAAGGCAAACTCTAAAGAAGAATTCTCTCATTAATAAACTAAAATCCTTTGTGTTTTCAGACTCAATAAAGCATAATTATGTCTTTTATATTGAAAAATAAAATAGTAAAAAAATGGTTTTACATAAAACCATGAATATTAAATTTGCAATTGGGAGCTCACCAAAATGGAGCATTTTGAGTGAGAAATGCAGTCTAAAATACATATTTTAAAAATCAATTTATAAAAACATTTATTTAGAGTTACAAGCAAATATCTTGTTTTAAAAAATGGGAAAGGATATTGAGAGGAACTATCTTTAAAAATCTCACAGTGAAAGATAAACCCATTTTTAATAGTAAACATGGAAAGATAGATTATGTACCATTTTTGGACTCACAGCATTCTAGTTGTTCATTAATAACCATTTATTGAGAGGCTGTGTCAGACACTGTAGTACCTACTAGAGATTGAGGAGGTAGGCTCTCACACAGACCAGTTTGGGAGGAAAAGTTAATCAGTCATTATCATAATAAAATGGGGTGAGGATAATCATAGGGGAAGGATAGAATGCTTTAAGAACAGATAATGGGGCATTCAACAATATCTCAGAAATCAAGGAGATCTGAAGGAAGTAAATGTATAACTGTAGGTTAAGTAAGAATTGGCCCAGGCAAAGATAGGGCTTAGGAGGTAAGGTATGAGACAGAGGAGTGGGCGGCATGAGTCAAGACTCAGAGGACTGAATAGAAGTATGGCAAGAAATGAAACCAAAGAAGTGGGCAGATGCCAGATTATGAAGGACTTGTTAAGGACAAAGATTCTTATCCTAAAAGCAATGGAAAGTGATTAAGGGTTTAATTTAGGGAATAATCTGATCAAGTATATGTTTTAATAAGATGACTCTATCAGTGGAAGACACTAGAGAATGATATCAAGATTAAAGATAAAGAGATAGTTTAGGAAGCCAGTAATTCAAGATAGAGATATGGATGACCTGTATATCTGAAGATAAAATCAATAGGAGTTGATAATTGATATGAAGCAGGGAATGAAGAGGAGGGAGTGAGAGGGTTAACTTGAAATGCAGGCAGTCAGGGCAGAGGTCTGGTGGGAAACAAAGGCAGGTGGAACATAGGCAGGGGCAGGCATGGCAGTTTGAGCAGCCTAGCCACAGGAACCAACCAGGCAGAACTAATACAATGTTTCTGGACTCAAAGCAAGAGGCAGGAAAACAAGGGAGAGCCTGGATCACAAGGTGTACTAACACATAGAAACATAGAAAGTCCCCCATAGGAACAGAGAAAGAACACACAGAAACAGGGAAAGTTCGGGCCTGTTGCTGGGCAAAAACAATGAGAGGATCAATCAGGTGACCACATGGGTAGATAAAGAAGCAGGCTTGTAGCAAATATAAACCCCTGGACTCCAGGCTTCAATGGGAATCCCATTCTTTAGGCTCCTCCCCATTGGGTAGTCTGAACCTGCTTGTAATAAATGTTTCACTTTTGCTTAAATCTTCTGGTCTGCGGAGTTCATTCTTCAGCCTCCTGAAACACAACCCTGGGAAAAGACCTGGCTCACCATCATGATTATCAGGAGGACACTGACTTTATGGCTTTGCTGGTATCATTTATTAAGGAAAAAATGTTATAGAAAGTGTAGTTTGTTTGGGGGGAGATACATTAAGTTAAAATATGCTAGGCATGAGGAAAGCAAGTGTGAAGTCCCTGATAGAGGGGCTGAGCTGGAGAAATGGATGAAAGCATTGTGAGAAATATTAACTTGTAATTAAAGCCATGGTTGTGAATGAGATTGCCCGGGGGGGGGGGGGGACAAAAAAAACACAGTTACTTGATAGCTCTATATGTTTTATGTACTGGGGACTATTCTCTAGTATCTAAATAAGACTAATATTTTCATCTCCTTCCCATCTAATTAACAAGGTGTTCCTTTAACTGTAACCATTTCTTTATCTTACAGTAAGAAGCTGCAGTCCTGAGGAGTGCCTCCAGCATGGAACAATAATGGAACACTATCAATATCCCATTCTCTGACCTGACAGAGAACCTGTCCGCTGGATCAGGCCATCATCCAGTGGAAGGACAGCAGGTGCTAACTCTATTGCCACAAGTTGAGGCTGAGTGGCTTCCAGAGCTATTTACTTGAAAGGTGGAAAAGAAAATTATTCCCTAAGGCAATTCTGGAGTTTAAACAGACCAAGAGGTCAGATATACAATGTTCACACTGAGTACAGAAAGAAGTACCCAGGATAACACTCCTCCTATTCCCTTCACGCTTTTCTCTCAAGGTCCTTCTACAATAGAATAGATGGTGAAAAACGGTGTGAATGTGCTGCCACCCAGTCCCACCACCTGTGCTAATACAGAACACAGGCCGAGACCCGAAACAGCGTCTCTGTGATCTTGTTTCATCAACCAGAATAACGCTGTGAAAAACTTAGAGGTAATACCTACTACTGGATAAATATATCACTCAAAAATACATGAAATGTTAATATTAAAGACAAAATCTTTTTATTCATGAGCAAATCATGCAGTGTTTAAGCATTAAATCTAAGAATATTAGAGGCACATTCACAGGTAGAGGTTCTGAGTGTTTGAAAGCTACTACAGACATTGTATTTTATTAACATTATATTTGTCTAACACTGTGAGCTTGGCAGCTCCATGTCAAAAATGAAATCACATAGTCTGATGCCTGTTTTGAAAGATTCCTATGTCTAATACAACTCTACGTTTAATTTTCCAGGCACAGAGAACTCAAGAAAATAATTACACGGATCTAAAGATTTTGTGTATACACACATGACAACATTATGGAAAAGTCGAAATTAGTTCATTATTGTGTATTAATTTTTTACCTTTATGCTAAAAAGGCTATTTTTAGACAATAGTTTAAAGTCAGTATTGCAACATTACGTTAAAGTTGCAAAATGACATAGAATTGTGCAAAATAACCAGTGTCCATAAAATTAATATTCTATAAGCTAAAACCTTAATAAAAATAGATTGGTGAACATAAGTATTTTAGTAGATATTAAGTTATATAATTAGATTGATTTTTTAAATTAAATTATATTCACAAATTAATATTGCTCCTACTTTCAGAAAAGATTCCTGGCATTTGCTATTAAGAATCACATGTTCAAATACTCTTCAGACATCTTAGCTTCTATCTTTATGGAAAGTGGAATGAATTATTTTTTAATATGTTTTTGCTGAATTTTTTTATAGAGAGAAAGGAGAGAGATATAAAACCATCCATGAGAGAGGAACTTCATAGATCAGTTGCCTTCTGCACGCACAATCACTCTCCCCCACTGGGGATCAAGCCAAAACCTGTGCATGTGTCCTGACCAGGAATCAAACCAGCCACCTCCTGGTTCCTGAGTCATACTGGCCAGGCATCATTGTTCTCACTGGGAAGTTTAGGAAACTGAAAAGATGTAAACTTTCATTATTCAGGAAGTACATAAAATGGACAATAAAAGGGAAACCCAACTGCATTTTACATTTTGCATCTTTAGCACTATTCAAAGGAAATAACCTATTTATTATTCTCCTAAATTTTTGTAAAAAAAAATATTACCATTGTATATTTTAAAGCAGCTTTAAAAATGTAACCTCATCTATATACTTCTGATCTATTATTCACAAAAAAGTTGCTTAAAAATGTTTTCACATTATAATGGAAATTAAATCAGCCTCACACTAAACTACTGTCAATGCCATAACTGATGAAATTTTTGAAACAGCTTTATGAAGTTAAGAACATAGTCCTATAAACATAAAGCTAACAAATCACAAAATTATTGAACCCAGAAACTTGATGTTAGTACTAGCAGTTGTCAAAAATTTGCCAGGTCTCAAGCTACATTTATTACTCATTGACATTCTCAGGAGGGTCCGTCATCTCTGTTCTGTATATCATCCCAGCAATCACTAGCACTGGCTGTCTGCCGATTCAGTTATGTCAAATACAAACACTCCAATAATAATAACTTGTTTTAAATAAAATTAATAGGGGGGAAACAAAGGTAGATTAAGACTATCAAGGCTAATTTTAAACCAAAAGAAAAGGGCCAGTGTTTATTATTCTGGTTCCATTGAGCCAGGGACCACTGCCTGCCATTAAGCTGGCTGCATCCTGCATATCTCTGTGAGGAAATCATCCTGAAGGTGTGAGCACACCTGTACTAGGAGGTGCAATGAGTGCTGCTAACTCCAACATAGGGTAATACATTTATCTACTTCATGAGAGCTTTCATAATCATATCTGTATCCAATGCCAACCACAATATAAATGATTTGTGATTTGAAAAGTCATAAGTAGCTAAAGCCCATGAAAACAGATTAAAATTTGAAAAAAAAATTCCAGGATATTATTCACTTGGTCTTTTTTTTTTTAAAGTCATGATTGCTATTGCCATAAGACAACCAGAAGGAATAGTAACTCTTGCTGTATAAACATCCTCAACATCAATACTAATAAAACATCCCTTAAAAATTGAAAAATCTGCCCTACATTACCCTATGGCAATAAGGAGCAGGAGACAATTCTTTGGTTCTATTTTGCATTTAGTCTGAGAGAAAATTGTGGAAAAAGTCAAATATTTCATGTCTATTTCCAGTTCCATATCACCTCCTCTGTGAGGTCTTGGTCCCTCAATAGAGCTTATGTGTCTCTTACAGGATTTATGACTGTGTTAGAGCTATTTGGACAGGTGTTTGTCTCCATGAATGGAATGCTGATTCTTTTAAGTCTCAGACTGACTTTTATTCATCTTGATATGCCCACTAGCTGCTACAATGTTTTAAGAAAATCTAGGAATAAAATAATACCTGGAGAATGAACATAAAAGGGAATAGCTTATAGATGTGCTTTTGAAGGACTATTTTTAAAAAGCTTAGTTTATTTGTTATTGTATACAATGATATCATAATCATTTTTACTAGAGAGTGTTAATTTTATTCATTTATATAATCAACAAATATTTATTGCATAAGCCCTGAGATAGAGAGTACAAGAAGGTTAGAATTCTGCCATAATACAGCTTAAGTTATTAATGCAAAACAGATATTAAAAACCCAATAAAATACAATATTTTTTATCCCTATAACCCTGGTAGTACAGGATCCTATTAGAGCAGTGTTTCCCAAAGTGTGGTATGCGTACCCCCAGGGGAACAGGAAGAGTTTGGTGGGGGTACGCATTGCACCAGAGTTTGGTGGGGATATGCACTGCACCATGCTTAGCTGCACCTAATTCTACGTTCTCATGAGTACGAGGGGTACTCAGCGTTACGAAAATTATAGAAGGGGTACACATATGTCAAAAGTTTGGGAAACACTGTATTAAAGCAAGTGCTATTATATAACAGATTCAATTTAGCAGGAAGAGCTATTCTAGAGTAGGAAAGTCTCCTGAAGAATTTAGTTTAAAATTAAGATACATGAGATAAGATTTTCTTTTAAAAGGGGAGGGGGATGGGACAGAAGGGAAAGAATATTTTATAAAATACTAAATTTATAAATGCAAATGTCTCACAAGCTGACTTAGATTTTAAAATATAATATACACATACTACTTTATAAAAGTGTGTTTATTTTCAGAATTAACAATATATCTTAATGGATTATATCCTGTAATTCCATGAAACGTTGTCCCTAAAACTTCAACAGCTCTAAGAATTAGCAAGAATAATATACTAAATTAGAAGCCTGATGGCTTTCCAAATGAAGTAACTTCCCAAGTGAAAGAGATTAAAACGCAAGCTGCTTCAGAATGAAAGGAGAGTTTTAGAATCACATAGCAGGTGAAGGGCTACTATTGAGAATATATAAAGAACACTCAAAACTCAATATAAAAAATAAAAACAAAAACAAAAACACAGAAATAATCAAGTTAGAAATCAGCAAAAGATAAACAGACATTTTACCAAAGAAGATATGTCAACTGCAAATAAACACATGATAAAATGTTCAACATTAGCCATCTAGGAAATGTAAATAAAAACCACATTGAGATATTACTAAATACATACCAGAAAGGATAAAATAAAAACTAGTGTCAACACCTAATCATGGTAAAAATGCAGAGAAGCTGGGCCATTCATATATTGGAAGTGAGAATATAAAATGGTAATGTCACTCTGAAAATTTGGCAACTTCTCATAAAGTTAAACATATACTGACCATATGTGGTAGGCAGAATAATGCCAACCTACCCCTTCCCCAATAAAAATTTCATAGGTTCGCCCTAGCTAGTTTGGCTCAGTGGATAGAGCATTAGACTGCGACTGAAGGGTCCAGGGTTCAATTCTGGTCAAGGGCACATTCCCAGACTGGACTGAATCCCCACTAGGGGGTGTGCAGGAGGCAGCCAATCAATGATTCTCTTCATCATTGATGTTTTTTATTTCTCTTTCCTCTCCCTTCCTCTCTGAAATCAATATATATATATATATATATATATATATATATATATATATATATATGTATGTATAAATTTTAAATTCACAGGTTCTGGGTATTAGGTTAAAGGGTATATGTTTTGTCAAAAGAGAGTTTGCAGAGCTGATTAAATTTCTGATCTTGAAGTAAAAAGATTGAGTTAGATTATCCAGAGGGGTCCATTATACACCCAAAGACCCTTAAAGGAAAGAGGGAAGCAAGACAGTCAAGAGTCAGAGAAACAGATGTGATCACAGACATGGAGAAATAAAGAGAAAAAAGGGAGAAAGAGCCTGGAAGATGCTATTCTGCTGGCTATGAAGATGCAGGTTAGAGGTGAGGGTGGGGGTAATCAAGGAAAATAAGCTGCTTCTGGAATTTGGAAAAGCTGGGAAGTGGATTCTTCACTAGAGTTTCCAGAGGGAGCACTGTCCTGCACTCACCTTGACTTTGGCCAGTGAGATTTTGAACCTCTAGTGTAAAATAACAAATTTTCTATTGTTTAATCCACTAAGTTCATTGTAATGTATTATATTAGCAAAAAGAAACTAATATTCAGTACAACCCAGTAATTGTACGGTTGGTTACTAGTATTCCAGAGAAATGAAACAATTTGACACAAACACTTGTGCATGATTTTTACATAAGCTTTACTAATTTTCACCTAGAGACAGCCAACAAACCCTTCAATGGATAAATGGTTAAACAAATTGTGGTACTTGACTATCATGGAATACGACTCTATAATGAAAAGCAACAAACTAATGACAAAATCAATTTGTTTTTTCTTCATATGATAATATTGAGTAAAAAAAAACAAACTAATTTTAGATTATATAAAGTATAATTTCATTTCTATAACGTTTTTGAAATGTCAAATTTTAGAATGGAGAACATAGGGTTTGCCATCGGTCTGGGATGGTAGGGTAGGGGAGGTTAGTATGAAATTTGGTGGTAAGAACTTTTGTAAATCAGTAAGAGGAATTTGACTAGTAGAATGGTGTTTTAGGCTAACTAGTGAAAGTGTTGGGTATTCAATTAGAATACAAAATAGTCACAATGATAGTTGTACTGATTTAACTTCTTTTTATTTTCTTCTTCAAGATAAGGTCCTCTGATACATGTAAATGAGTGAAAAGCCTTCAGAAATAAGAAGCAAATTGAAATAATAATCTACACCCCTATTAATGATGCAGCCATTTTAGGAAGTTAGTATTTAAATTATGTAACTCAGCAAATTTGTTAAGATACTCTGAAATGGTTACAACTAATTTTCTGTAGGAGCTTATGGAAAAAAAAAAAGTTGAAGAGTCCCTGATTTAAAATTATTCATTACAATGACTTATATTTAATGCCTATCTTTCTAAGATACATCTGCAAAACATATTTGTCATGTTACCAGGAAATATATTAGTGCATATGCTCATCATATAAACTAATTTACATGACATATGCAGATGAAAATAAAATCTTATCAATATTTAACCTTAAATAAATCCCCAATTGAATATTATTTTTTCTTGTTGGTAGCATTGTTGGAATTTCTAAAAGATCATTTCAATTACAATGATTTTGACCATTCATCTAAATTTATTCTTTTAATATATTTTATTAATTTTTTTACAGAGAGGAGGGGAGAAGAAGAGTTAGAAACATCAATGAGAGAGAAACATTGATTGGTTGCCTCCTGCACACCTCATACTGGGGATATGCCTGAAACCAAGGTACATGTCCTTGACTGGAATCCAATCTGAGACCCCGCTCAGTCCACAGACTGATGCTCTATCTACTGAGCCAAACCAGCTAGGGCCATGCATCTAAATTTAAATTTTGGTTCCACAAAGCCTCAAAATCTGAACAAATTAAAAGTGATACACAGAGGAAATACACTATATATGAATGTTGTTAAATTGATTTTCCATTTTAAATATAAAGAAAAAAGTATCAGAAAAATGCATCATCTTACGAGCCAGATAATAAGAGGTTACAAATCAACTAAGGATCTTTTATGCGTCTAACAACATGTTACTGGTGAGATGGAGGACATATAGTTTTAATTTGATTATTTGAATGGCAACACAATAACATAGCATTTCTTAATTATGGTATTATGCTATGCCTTTTGGTTTGCGTTTATATTCATAAATAGTAATATAACTTTAAACAATTTTATAATAATAACTCTGATTATGTTCTAAATGTTGGCTGTGAGTAGAAAGTAATCTCAGCTTAATTAGCTGCATACTTATATATGCTAAATTAGAGCTACATAACAAGATAAAAACCTTTAAATTATATAGTGGGAAAAACATTTTCCAAACATAATTACCAAACTCTCTACAGGAAGATATAATTACTATGGGCTCAATTCTTTCTTCAGCTTCATTTTTGCATCTCCCACAGAAGCCAAAATATGCAAACTGCATTCAATATCTCCAGATTCAATATCAATTTACTGGGAATTCTTCTGGGCAATGTCCAAAAACTAATGGAGGATCTACTGCGAAACCTTAAAGTAAACATTTTTTCCAACTATCTATAATAACAAAAGCATAATATGCTAATTAGTCCAGGTGTCCTTCCTTCCGGACAAAGCTGCAGCCCTCGGGGGCCAGCGCAGAGGCAGCCAAGGCAGCAGAGGTGCCTCCCCGCCCCGGACTTGGCAGGGGCAGGTGGGGGCGGGGCCAAACCTCTTGCACCAATTTCATGTGTCAAGCCTCCGGGGAATAATAAAACCAGCTTAAGACACCATTCCTTCTTTTCAGAAGCAGTAATCTGGAATGTTCCAGGCTGACCGTGATTTCCCAATAAACTCACTGTCTGCTGTGGAAGAACTTATTTAATTAGCTTACATCTAACTTTATGCATCTCTGAAATGGAGATAATAAATATTCATCTCATGGGATGTTCAGGAAATTCATGACTGTAAAATGCAGAGACATATGGATAAAAGTTATAGGTCAAAGTGCAGAATGAGGAGCACTTCAGATGGTAGGATTCTGATCTGTGCCTAGAGCAGTGGTTCTCAACCTTCCTAATGCTGTGACCCTTTAATACAGTTCCTCATGTTGTGGTGACCCCCAACCATAAAATCATTTTTGTTGCTACTTTGTAATTTTGCTAATGTTATGAATCATAATATAAATATCTGTGTTTTCTGATGGTCTTAGGCAACCCTGCTAGTGGTTCTCAACATGTGGGTTTCTATCTCAGCCCTACTTTACGTGTGGCCTTGTGTAAATTAGTTTTCCACATTTGTCTAATCCAGCAGTCACCAGCCTTTAGGAGCTCATGCATTGGTGGCCACTGATTTTCTAATCCATAAGAGAAAAATAATAGATTTGAAAATAAATTCATAAGAATTTTATTAAAGTTAATGAAATAATGTATATACAGCTCTTACTATAATGCTGATCAATAAGTGATTTAAACTTTCAATAAGTATATTACTTAGTAACTAATATTTGCCAAATATTGATACACACACACACACACACACAGATACACACATGTATGTATACATATGTATATGTGTGTGAATATATATACTAGAGGCCCAGTGCATGGAATTCATGCACAGGGGTATGGGGGATGTCCCTCAGCCCAGCCTGCACCCTCTCCAATCTGGGACCCCTCAAGGAATGTCCATCTCACAATTCAGGACTGCTGACCCCCAAATGCTTGCCTGCCTCCTTCTTGATTTCCCCTAACCGCTTCTTCCTGCCAGCCTGATCACTCCCATGCCAGCTTGATTAATGTCTAACTGTTACCCTGCTAGCCTATCTGCCCACAACTTCCCTCCTCTGCCAGCCTGGTCACCCTAACTGCCCTCCCTTGCAGGCCTGCAGGATCTTTGACCACATGGGGGCAGCCATCTTGTGTGTTGGACTGATGGTCAATCTGCATATCACTCTTTTATTAGATAGGATAGAGGCCCGGTGCACTGGTCGGGGCTGGCTGGTTTGCCCTGAAGGGTGTCCCGGATCAGGGTGAAGGTTCCCTTGGAGTGCGGAGTGGCCTGAGCTAGGGGCCTGTGGTGGTTTGCAGGCCAGCCATGCCCCCTGGTGACCCAAGCTGAGGCCCTGGTATCTGGAATTTATTTAATTTCTATAATTGAAACTTTGTAGCCTGGAGCAGAGCCAAGCCTCCTGCTTACTCTGTGGCTGGCAGTCATTTTTTGGGGGTTTGTGTATCTTCTATAATTGAAATTTTGTAGCCTTAAGCAGAGGCCTGGGCTGGCCAGGATGTGCGGAAAGCTTTGCTTCTTCCACTGCCGGGGACAACCCTAGCTCCCAGCTCTTTCCAGCTCTGTCTCTGCCCCCTTTCTTTTTGGATTTGTTTACCTTCTGTAATTGAAACTTTATAGCCTTGAATGGAGACCTAGGCCAGCAAGGGCAGGAAGAAAGCTTGGCTTCTTCTGTTTCTTGGGAAACCCAAGCTTCACTCCTGCTCTCTGTGGCTGTAGCCATCTTGGTTGGGTTAATTTGCATACTCACTCTGATTCACTGGTGGGCGTGGCTTGTAGGTGTAGAGGAGTGATGGTCAATTTACATATTATTCTCTTCTTAGGTTATGGGATATAGTAGTAAACAAGCTTTCAAGAAGCTTACATTCTGAGAGAATCCAAGATGGCTGCACAGGTAAACACCTAGCCACAGCCGCACACAACAATTTCAATAAAATACAACTAAAATATAAAATGGACATTACCCAGAACTACAGGAAAGTCAAATGACTGGAAATTCTACAATGAGAAGCAAGGAGAAAACCAGAAGGAAGAGTGGAGGAGTTATAAAAGCCTAAGGTACGGAGACACGTGGTGCGCGGAGAGGACGGAGCTGGAGAGGAGGGAGGCTGAGTGCCTAGTGGGAAGGAGATAAAAACCCCGGCCTGGGCTGAACCCCAGACCCGACAGCACTGAACTGCAGTTCTAGGCCAGGGAGCTGGGACTGTGAGGCGGAATCCCAGGGGAGCGGCAAAAGGCAGAGCCCCCAGAGGTGCGCACATTGCTCGCAGAGGACGGACTGTTGATTCTGCTGCCAGATTGCCCTGGTAGGAAGGAGTCAGAGGCTCCGGACTGTGCTGGGCCCCAGTTCTGACTGCTCTGAACCCCAGTTCTAGGCCAGACCCGGGGACCCAGGCTCATCCAGAGGGAGCTGGGCTGTAAGGCGGAACCCTTGGGGAGCAGCGAAAGGAGGTCCCGGAGGCACGCACATTGCATGTAGAGAAGGAATGATTAGCTGTGCACGGGATTGCCCTGGCAGGAAGGAGACAGGGGCTCCAGACTGCTCTGAACGCCACCTCCAACCCCACTTCCAACCGAGCTGAACCCCAGTTACAGACTCATTGGGGAGAGCCTAGACTGTTTGGTAGCAGGCGAAAATCGAGGGCACCTTTCTCTCAGAGGTGCTTCCAGCGAGTACTGAAGGACCCTGGGGATTACTGAGACTCAGGAACCGCACAGGGCAGGGCTGACGGAAGCCAAACCTAAAGGCTCCACTCTGAAACTCCGCCCCATCAGGGAAGCTGCGAAAATGCTGAGACAACAAAATAGATCACAAACGAAAGAAATGGAGGACAAAAAGTGACTGGATATAGAGTTCAAAACCACACTTACAAGGTTGTTCAAGAGTCTCCTAAAAAAGGCCGATAAAATAAATGAGACCTATGAGGATATGAAAAAGGATCAACTAGAAATAATAAGGGATCAACAAGAAATAATAAGGGATCAACAAGAAACAAAGAATACATTGTCTGAAATAAAAACTATTATAGAGTCCTAAAAACAGAATGGAAGATTGCAAGAATCAAGTCAAAGATTTGGAACATAAAGAGCCAGAAGACACTCCTCCACAGAAGCAAAAAGGCAAGAGAATCCAGAAAATTGAAGATAATATAAGAAACCTCTGGGACAACTTCAAGCGAACCAACATCAGAATTATGGGGGTCCCAGAAGATGAGAGAGAGCAAGATATCGAAAACATACTGAAAGAAATCGTGACAGAAAACTTCCCCCACCTGGTGAAAAAATTAGACTTACAAGTCCAGGAAGTGCACAGAACTTCAAACAAAAGGAATCCAAAGAAGACCACACCAAGACAAATCATAATTAAAATTCCAAGAGCAAAAGACAAAGAGAGAATATTAAAAGCAGCAAGAGCAAAGCAGGTAGTTACCTATAAAGGAGCACCTATACGATTGTCAGCTGATTTCTCAACAGAAACCATGCAGGCCAGACGGGAATGGCAAGAAATATTCAAGGTGATGAATAGTAAGAACCTACAGCCAAAGATAATCTATCCAGCAAAGCTATCACTCAGAATTGAAGGCCAGATAAAGAGCTTCACTAATAAAAAAAAAAAAAGCTAAAGGAGTTCATCACCACCAAACCAGAATTATATGAATTGCTGAAGGGGGTTCTTTTGGAAGAGAAAGTAAATAAAAATAAAAATTATGAACAACAAATACATAACTATCAACAAGTGAATCTAAAAACCAAGGAAATTAAAAAAACAAAAAATATTAACTGGTGAATATAATAGAATCAGAGGTATGGAAGGGGAGTGAACTGAGGATTCATGGGGAAAAGGGGAGAGGGAGATGTGGGAAGAGACTGAACATAAACTGTGCACCTATGGATGAGGACAATGGGGGGTGGGGAAAGGGCAGAGGGTGGGGTGGGAACCTGGTAGAGGAGAGCAATGGGGTGGGGGAGGAACATTTGTAATAATATGAACAGTAAAGATTTATTTTTTAAAAAAAAGCTTACATTCTGAGATACAGATAAAGAGTAAAGCAATTAAGGAACATAATAAATTTAGATGGCGATAGCTAGACTATAACATACACTTTTGCTATAGATGTGTCCACTAAAATATACGTTGAAGTTATAACCCCTGGTAGCTGTGAATGTGACCTTAATAACATCTCTGTTATTAAGTGCATGTGCCACTTAATAACAGAGATGTGTTCTGAGAAATGCTATCTTAGAGAGCACTTACATAAACCTGAGTGGGAGAGCCTACTACTGAGATTGTATGTGCTCTATATACAAATGCAGCTGCTTCAGGTTTGTTTACCCCAGCATCACCACAAACACATGAGTAATGTGTGATGTTACAATGGCTACAATGTCACTAGGTGATAGGAACTTTTTAGCTCCATTATAATCTTATGAGAACATCATTGTATATGCGGTCCATTGCTGACCGAAATACTATGCTGAACATAACTATATTTGGAAATAAAATCTTTGCAGATGTAATCAGGTTAAGATGAGGTCATACTACATTAGGTGGGCCCTAGTCCAAAATGACTGTCCTTAGGGGAAGCAAAAGGAGAACATGATGTGAACACACAGAGACATACAGACACAGTAAGTAGACGGCCATGTGAAGATTGAGGCAGATCCTGGAGTTATGCTGTTTCAAACTAAGGGATGCCTGGACTACCAGAAGCTGGAACAGGCAAGGAAGGATCCCTCTCTAGAGGCTTCAGAGGGAGTATGGCTTGCTGATGTATTGACTTCAGGCATCTTGGCTTGAAGGTAATGAATTTCTGTTGTTTAAAGTCACCCAGTTTGTAGATAATTTATTATAGCAGCACTAGTAAACTAATACAACTTTTTGAAGGATGTAATCTATACTAATAAAAGAGAAAGATACAAATTGTCCGTATCTTTGTGACACCCACCTGCCAATCAGGAGTGAGTATGCAAATTAATCCAACAAAGATGGTGGGTTAATTTGCATGCAAGGCTCTGGGCAGCATGGGAAGGCAGAAAGGCATCTCTGAGTAAGAGCAAAAAGGTGGCTCTAGCAGGAGCGAAAGGCAGTGCGAGCAGTAATGAATCTTCATGCATTAGGCCTCTAGTCTATATTATAAAAAGCCTATGGCTGTAACACCAGAATGCCATAATGCTATAACCAGTCACTAGGAGATGCATTGATGGGTCCGTGGAGGTGTCATGAGGACGGGGGACCTGGGGGGGGGGGGGGGCATGTGTGGGTGGGTGATGCCACATGATTTTGAGTGCTGGGCTACTAGTCTTGTGATAATTGTCTTAAATTTATTCATACTCAGGAGAAAAATCTAAGGTGATAGAGAGGTTAAAGGTTTCATTACAAAAATTAAAGTTGAAAAGAGAACTATGCTGGAAGAGACAAGAGGGCAGGATCAGGAGGAGTGTTCAATGTGTGGATCACTTCCTCACAAAATCACTTGACTGTTTGTTTGAAAGTTATATTCCTGGGCCCCATAAACAATGTCTGAAAATGTAGTCCCTGAGTATAGAGCCTAGGATTTTGCAATTATTGTGATGTGATCACACTAAACTTTAGGAAACACGATCTAATCACTTCTATGTGAAAACTAAAACAAACAAAAAATACACCAAACTTACGTAGATATAGAAAACAAATTGGTGGCTACTAGAGGCAGAGATAGGAGATTTGGGAAAAGTGGGTAAAATTGGAAAAGAGGTCAAAGGGTACAAACTTCCACTTATAAAATAAATGGGCCATGGGATGTAATATACATATTACATTACATGGTGACTATAGTTAATATTGCTGTATTGGATAAGAAAGTAGATCTTAAAAATTCTCATCACATGAAAAAAGAATCTTGAGGCCATGTACAATGACAGGTGTTAACTAGACTTATGGTCACTTCACAATATATATAAATATTTAATCATTGTGTTGTACTGAAGCTAATATAATGTATGTCAATTATTCCTTGATTTAAAAAAAATTAATTGAATTAAAAGGTAACACTGAACTAGAGTGTAAGTAGTTACATCATGAAATTTAGAATTTAGTGTTTTAATATGAGGGCTCTGACATATGGAAATGGGGACTAATCCTAGATTTATGTTGGAATTGTAAAGTATTAGGAACCAGATGAGATTGGGTCCCATGAATTATTAAAAATAATTAAGTCTTTGTATCTTTTTCTATAGCAGACAAACAGTTGCAAACAAGTCACCACCTTAAAATATTTCCATGTTCTTAAATATATATATTTTTTACTATCATGTTCTTATTTTTCTTTTGTTTAAGGCTTGATACCTGTCTTATATTTGTTTTCCAAAGTAGATTATTCCTCTGGCTCCAAGTAAATCCGATGCATTTGTTATTTTTGTTCTTTCTTGCCCCAGCCCTTCCATTATATTGACTCCATCTGTTTTTTATTAATATTCTCGTTGTTTTCTCATATACACCAAATTCTCAAGCCTACATATTTATAGAGGTAGTAGCCCCTCGAAATCTCCAATGGGACATAAGACCTGTTCTCAAAGTATATTAGAAAGACCTAAGGAGTATACAGACCTTGTATATTCTTGGACCCTACCCTCAGGGACTCTGATTTAGCATTCCTGGGTCCAAGACTCTGGACCTGCAGGTAGCACTTCATCTGATTCTGAATTAGGAGCAACTTGCACATGCTTTCCAGAAACACTCCCCAACGTGAGGCGTAGTCTCTCTGAGCCCAAAATGATCACAGAGTCTGATGAACAGACAGTGACGCTAGTGAACTATTTGGCAGCATTAAGAGCTATATAACATTCAGATGAAGAATATAATAATAATAATAATAAGTTTCTTCACTCTGCCATGGCCAAATTGAGATTGAAATACTGTGACTGTTTATATATGCCATATTCTAAGAAGAATGTGTTACTGTGTGATACAATTTGGCCCAGTGAAGTGCAATTCATGTCACTGGGGTACAGAGGTCAGGTCCTTGTCAAGGTTGTGTCCCTACACCTCCTACTTGCAGTCATTACCCAGGAACTGGGTGGGATACCATACTCTATTTTCCATCTGTAAGCACCTCCTAAACCATATTGTATACAGCTGCTTAATTTTTTTTTTAAAAGGAAAATTGATACATTCCATCTGAAATAGGGATAATATGATAAATAAGAATCCATCTCAGAATAGCCCACCATTTTTTCCTCAACTACACAATTCCTAAGCCACGTCCACATTTTTGGTATTGGTTAATACCAGTCTTCTCAAGCTAATATAACAGTTAGTAAAGACCACTCTCTGTGTCCAAGAGTGCTAGTCTACTCTTTCTATGGCCAAGACCAATCCAAACTTGATGGCTGAATTCTCAGTTTTTCAGACTTGAGAATGCTTTAGTCCATGTGATTTGGTGACTAACAAGACTCCACTCTAGGTGTGGTGGCCTCACTCCCAGTGAATAATTTCTTTTTTTGAGAATGGGGTATCAGAATTGTGAAAAATGACATAAATGGAGCCGTTTTAAAATAAGTTGGAGGCATAACCCCAGAGAAATTGCCTTGTACAGCTTTCTCCTCAAACCTTTGAAATGTTTGAACTGAGCAAAATAAACTTTGCACTGGACCAAACCAACACTATATTCTAACTACTGTTTGTAAAGCTAACAGGAAAGCTGACATCCTGATAATTGAGGACATTTTTAGAATTAGCACCACCATGCAGAGCTAAAGAATAACTTAGTTTATTCACACCTATAGAAATTCCTTCCTTGACTTATTAGCAGCAATAGAAATCCCTTCCTTCTTTTCAGTTAATTATTTCCCTTCTCTTTCTAATAAATACCTCTTTGCCTTCACCTCATAATTGGAATACTGGGTTTCTGCCTATATCAATGCTTCCCAAAATTATAGTTCTTTTTTATTTCAAAAACAAACAAACAAACAAACAAAAAAACACTTGTTGCCTCTCACCTTTTCTTTCTTTTTCTTTTTTTTACTCAGATTAACAGAAGGCAAAAATATTATTCACTCAGAATGTGCTAACTGATTTCCTTAAACTACTACTGAAGATTTAGTGAGATAATGTAAGCAAAGCACTTAGCAATTCTTGGCACACAGCAATTTCTCAATAATACACATTTAAGGATAACCAACTTAGACAACAAAAAGAGTTTCAATGATTTCCACCAATAGTAATTCTTCTCCAGTAAGCATTTAATTCTGATTCAACTCAGCAAGTACTTATTCATTTATTCATTAACTCAACTGATATTAGGGAATTTATTATGAACAAGGCATTGTGCCCAGGACTGTCGGTTATGCTAAGAAGTCTAATAATGGTTACTTCAGTACTGTAACTGATAATGAGAAAAACCAGTACTTTAGTGAATTGAATTGCTTGTAATCTCCCCAGGAGATAAGGATTTTAAAAACTGTATAAACAGTGCGTAATTATGTGCCAAGCTATGTAGTATATAGGCAAATGAATACCATATATGATCCACTAAAGGATGGGACATAGTAAAATGACATATACTCTAGAGAAAAATGCTTGGTATTAAATTTTATTAGATAACATATTAGAGACTAATTATGTGACAAAAGAATGTCTAATAGCCCAAATAGACAATTTCTATTCCCTTCCCTTTAGTGTTTTGTTTTGTTTTATAATATTTGTTACTATAGGCCCAGTACATGAATTTTGTGCATGTGTGTGGGAGGGTCCCCTCAGCCCAGCCTGCACCCTCTCCACTCTGGGACCTCTCAGGCGATGTCTGGCTGCTGGTTTAGGCCCACAGGGATTGGGCATAAATCGACAATCAGACATCCATTTCACAATCCAGGACTGCTGGCTCCTAACCACTCACCTGCCTCCCTGATTGCCCCTAACCACTCCGCATGCCAGCCTAATAGCCCCCTAATCACTCCCCTGCCAGCCTGATTGGTGCCTAACTGCTGTCATTGGCATGATTGTCCCCAACTGCCTTCCTCTGTGGGGTTGAGGGGACTAGGGACTCCAGCTGAATGAGGCAGGCTGAAGGGACTGGGAGCAGCCATTTTATGAAGGTGTGACAGTCAGTTAGCATATTCCCTCTTTATTGGCTGTAGGTAGGGTGTGATGGTCAATAAGCATATTTCCTCTTTATTAGATGGGATTTCTTTCCTTAAATTGTTTTGGATTGCTAGTCTTTTATTTTTTATTTTATTTTTTTATTGATTTTTTACAGAGAGGACAGGAGAGAGATAGAGAGTTAGAAACTTCGATGAGAGAAAGTCATCAGCCAGCTGCCTCCTGCACACCCCCTACTAGGGATATGCTCGCAACCAAGGTACATGCCCTTGACCGGAATCGAACCCAGGACCCTTCAGTCCCCAAGCCGACGCTCTATCCACTGAGCCAAACCGGTTTTGGCTGGGTTGCTAGTCTTGCATGAATACATCAATGCAATGCTATATTAGGGTTTTGGGGACTCTATTTTATCAGGAAACAGGGTTAAAATAAAATTCCAAGTATTTCTAAAATGAAAACTTCTGGAAAGAGTTCAAAAGAGATTTATGATCACGGAATTCCTGTGATTGAAGAGACTTTGGGAGTCATATATCCAGTTATCTGGATTATTATTTACCATGAATTTCACAAAACAACAGACAGTTATTGAAAACAATTTATTTAGCATGTAGAAAAAAAAAATGAGGTTAGACATTGGTATTAGAGTTATGGGAACTTTTTTTTGTAGACAGAGATTAATGTGTAAATAATCGTTAAAAATGGCATGAGATACCACTATACAAAATTGATACTCTAATAGCTGATTATTTTTATCCAAGGGCAAAAATGGAATTAAAAAATACCTCTACATTTTCCTTGCCTTTATTTTAAAACACTCCCCAAACATAAAAGGTTATGAAAGTGATTCATGAAAGAATGTGTTTGGGTCCCTGTGTTGAAGGTAAGGATTGAATAAATATGTGTGCCATAAGTTCTCCTGCGACTGGTAAATAAGAGGGAATGAGGAAAGGGTGACTGATGGAGGTCACAGAATACCTGAGGAGATTCACTTAGATACACTCCTGTGAGTATGAATTGTGTTCTCAGCCAGAGGGTGGGAGTGAATGTGGGTCTATCAGTCTGCTTCCAAGGATTCTGCCCATCTTTTGATTTTTGTTTTGCTTTGTTTTGGCTCTAGGGTCTCCAGCCTCAGGAACCTATTACAGAAATCTTATGAGAGATGTTTTTTGTTTTAGTTTTTTTTCTCGCTCTGTTTAGCCACTTAGGCTCAAAGAAATGACCCTCTTTTCCCTTTTGTGGGAACATCTGTTAGTTGAATTTTACTTTCCTTTGTGATAGCACTTGGTTTAATTTCGGTATTTTTATTTAACCATGTTGTAATTTATCATATCTTGCAGGACGTTGTATATGTAGCCATTTACTAGTTCAAATATGGAAGAGGAAGTGCCAGCCTTCCCTCTCACACTGTCCCATCGGATCCAGTCTAGCATTCTGTAAAATGTTTCCCATTCTGGCCCCAGATTAAGCCTTGGTTAAAATCTCCAATTACACCGGTGAGATAATATTGAAAATTCCCTGTAAATTTATTCTAATTGCTATAAAACTAATTCTTGTATCCCTGACAGATTCATATGTTGAGATTCTAATCCCCAGTGTCAAGGTATTCAGGAGATAAGTAGCTTTAGATGAGGCCTATTCAGATGAAATTAGTGTTCTTAAGAGACCCTTCTTTTCATCTCAGCTTTCTGCAAACCAGGAGGAGGGACATTACTAGACACCAAAACTTCAGAACCAAGATATTAGGCTTCCCAGACTCCAGAACTGTGAGAAATAAATGTTATTGTTTAAGCCATCCAGTTTAGAATATTTTATTATAGCAGCTCAAGTTAATTAAGGCATTCATCAAAAAAAAAAAGTCTCTATTTTCAAAAACATTTATTTACACACAGTCCCTCTAAAGCATAACACACTCTAACCTCAGGCCAGTTCTTGAGTTAAAAACTACGGTGAGGTGATGGGAGCAAAAAAAACATGAGCTCAAATCTAGTCTGTATTATTTATAAGTTTTGGGATTGTGAATCAATTGTTTTACTTCTCTGAGCCTTAGTTAATGCACCTGTAATTATAACCTCCACAAAATGGAGGGGACCTTATATGTGCTGTCTCAGCTACCAATCATTGTGATTGCCTCTGTCTGTCTCTCATAACTCAGGTAGATCTCTTGAGTCTGAGTCCCCATTGAAAACAACTGCTTCCCAGTAGAGGTGGACTATTTTTAGTTTAAGTGTTCTTTAAAATACTCATTGAGTGCCCTTGTGTGACAAGGGTTCTCCCAGGCCATTGGGATTCATCAGTAAATAAAAGAGCAGGGGGGGAAAAAAAACCCTTGCCCTTGCCATGTTTCAGTCATATTTAAATAGGTACTTCCTCTTCTAGCATCTCTCAAATGCAAACCTTATATGATTGCATTGAGGATTAAATATGATAAGTTTTGTAATACTATACCTATGAACCATAAGTAAATATTGACTCCCTTTCACTATGTAAAACCACAGGTTTGATTTCAGAAATTATTCAACTTTTAAAAATTGTTATCTATGTATGAGCTGTCTTAATTTGGCTTTCCTTGGGAGCAGATCCTGATAAAAGGGTTTGAATGTAATAGTTTATTTGGGGAGGTGATACTAGGAAACATCATCAGGGAGAACAGAGGTGAGCCAGGGAAGAACAAGACACAAATCCAGAGTGCATTATCAGACATGTTACTGATCTGAACAACTGACATTGAATCTCACCAGGAAACTCTAGGTGCCAGCATGGAATGCCCACCTCAGAGCTAGATATTTACCCACCAGCTTCTGCAAGTAATTGTTTGAGGGCTTCCCACAGAGGGCATTAGCTCTCTGGCACCCTGCATCTACCTGGAGGGCCTCAGGCAGAGGTGCTGGCAGACTGCTTGGGCCTACCAGCAGAGGAGTGGCAATTTATCAAGGGGATCTAGGCAGGCTACCAGCAGTGTGCACTACATGAATCTTAGGTAATCTTGTAAGGAAAGAATGGCTGTGATAGAGTATTAGCTCCTTAATATAGATCAAGGTCAAATCTGCTCTGGAATTCAGAATGAGATCTGACTCCTCATTCGATTTGTTCCAGGAATTCATTCTGGCATTCTGTCCTTCTGGTTACTGTACATTTTCAGATCTTCTCCCCAGTCTCTCCTTGCATTCCCTGCTCTCTCGGCTTCTTTCCCCTGTGCTTGCCGCACTCCCTTTATCTTAAAACCACAGTGGCAGAGCAAACACTGTTGGCTCAATCTCCAAACATTCATATTGTGACACTTTGTGTCACCTCTATCCCAACTACCCATGGCATACTAACTAGTCTCTCCGCTTCCCCTCTTGCCCGTCTTGTTTGTTATTTGCCAAGAAGTCAAAGTTGATCTTTTGAAATCATAAATCTAATCATATTCCCATATTGAAAACTTTCTTCTCTCACTTATTACCAAGGCTTACTGATCTGTATGTTCAAATAACCTTTAAATGCTTACTTCCTACACGAGTCTCCCCCTTGCTTATGCAGGCACCTGGCCTCTAGAAGGTTCACATGCAGCACTCCCTTCCCCATAGTCTCCAAATGTCCTCAGTGTTTCTCCACATATTTGCAATAATAACCGGAGGGCTCAGGGCTGTATACACACAGTTTGTTATAGAAGCCCCAAGGGCCCTTATTCTCCTTTATGTCAGGTTTCTAGTCAAGTAACACCTCGGCAGACGTCACTTTCCTCACCATTCTGTCTAAGATAGCATCCACTGCCATTCTTTATCTCCTTACCAACTTTATTTTTATAAGCACTTTACACTATCTGTCTTCCCATTCATATCAACCTGTCATCATTATTTTATTGTTTTAGTTTCGTTGCTTGAACATAAGCTTCATGTAGGAAGGTACTTTCTCTCTTTTGTTCACTATTATATCCTCAGCACCTAGAATGGTGCTATATCAGTCAGGATGTCATGTTATGCCTCATTAACACAAACAACTCCAATATTTCATGCCTTAACACAATGAAACTACCTTTCACCACAGTCTACAAGGCAATGTGGATCTGAAATGAAGCTTTGTTCAACACGTTACTCAACCCATCCAGGCTAAAACGGTGCCACATCTGTCAGGATCACTTTTTTTTTTTTTTTTTTTTTTTTTTTAATAGCAAAGGTGGAGATTTATTGAGGAATAAGAACAGACTTCCACATGTGGAGAGGGAGAGTCTCACAGAATGCACTCCCATGTGGGGAGGAGGAAAGGGTCCCAGGATCACTTTGACTTTTAAATCTACTCAGAAGTAACAGAAGTCTTGATTCCTACTCACATTTTACTTGCAGAAGGCAGGAAGTACAATATAATCTCAAGTGTCCTTATAATAGTTTTAATAACTACTATAGGTATTCAACTCATATCCTATATAATAAAGAGGTGATATGCAAATTGACCATCACTCCAACACACAAGATGGCCACCCCCATGTGGACACAAGATGCCTGCCACAAGATGGCTGGCAAGGGAGGGCAGTTGTGGGTGAGCAGGCCAGCAGGGGAGGGCATTTGGGAGGCACCAGGCCTGAAAGGGAGGGCAGTAGGGGGTGAACAGGCCTGTGGGGAAGGACAGTTAAAAAAAACTCTGGCCTACAGGAGAGGGCAGTTGAGGGGGTACTGGGCCTGCAGTGGAGGGCAAATTAGGGGTAACTGAGCCTGCAAGGGAGGGCAGTTGGAGGCAACCAGGCATACTGGGAAGGACAGTTAGGGGTGACCAGTTCAGCAGTGGAGGGCTGTTAGGGGCAATCGGGCTGGCAGGGGAGCAGTTAGGTGTCAATCAGACTGTCAGGGGAATGGTTAGGGGGTGATCAGGCTGGCAGGTGAGCAGTTCAAGACAGCAGTCCTGGATTGTGAGAGGGATTATCAGGCCTAAACAGGCAGTCAGACATCCCTCAAGGGATCCCAGATTGGGGAGGATGCAGGCTGGGCTGAGGGAAACACATCCTACCCCCAGGCATGAATTTCATGTACCAGGCCTCTAGTTAATGATAAGTATTTACAGAAGAAACAAATAAATGAGCAAGTTCAATAAGCCACATACTATATAAACAAATTTGAATACATTTTTCTTAACATCTGCCTAGGAATATAGATAAATATATTAGATTGAAAATATAAAATATTTTAGTAGATAGATAAGCTCTACAAGAATAGGATTAATATGTTCTACACAGATCCCTAACACCTAAATGGTCAATACATGAAAATCCCTCAGTAAATCTTTGATGAATAATTATGTAAATTGAATACTTTGGTGAATGTACAAGTGTCCAATTGACTGTATCTTTTCAAAGATACAAATTTAAAATATTCATGTATCTATACATAATACTTTACTATATATACTAGTATATATGTGTGTGTGCGTGTGTGTGTATACATCTATATGTATACACACATCTATATGTATATACATATACATGTATGCATCTATATGTATATATACATATAGGTGTATATATGTATTCACATGTATATATGTATTGTGTGTATATATATGAATTAGTTTCTTATTCATATCTGTGTGTGTGTATAACACATCTATGTGTATATATATATATATGTATGTATGTATAAGAAAAGTACAACTTGGGAATATGGAAAGGATTAAGTTTTTGTTAGAATGCTTACAAGCAGTTGCTTGCCCCTTTATTTCCCCCATTGACCTCTTCTAGCCTGCCCCACCCACTGCCCCAGGTCTTTACCACCCCTTTTTCTGTGTCCATGAGTTATGCATATATGCATACAAGTTCTGTGGTTGACCTCTTAAAGGGGATATATTCAATACTTCTAACAATAAAGATTTTTTAAAAGTAAAAAAATATATATATTTTAAAAGAATCTAATATCTGCCATTTGGTAGTTGCTCAGTAAGTGTGAAATCCTATCTTCTGATAGAAAAACTGCCTCTGTGGAAGCAAACTACAACTGTAGCCTAGAAAACGAAAAGTAGTCGCTTGTAGTTTTTTTCTTCTGGAATACATTTATGACTCTTTACATTTAATATGATTATAAAAATAGCATGATTTTTTACTTACATGATATTTAAATACATATTTTGTGACAGTGAAAGTTACATTACAAATAGGGAAACTGGATTAAAATAACTGTTCTTGAAGTAAAATCTTTTAAGAATTGAAATTTATCACACAAACTGTCTAAAGATTATCATAAACAATTCCCATCCTTAGCTTCTTTATGAATCATTCACGCAAAATATGTAAACTTCGCATTTCCCAGGAAATATTTTTAACCTAACAGCACCAAAGAGAAAGACTGAATAACAGTGTAAAGCTTATTTGGAGAGCACAATTTCAATCTCGCTCAAACTCATTTTTGTTCACTCTTAAGAATTACTTATTTTCATATTGAGGAGCTATGCTAGAAAATTCATCACATAACTTAAATCTAAATTAGATTACTCTAACATAAATATATTCATTAACTGAATATTTAATGAAGTACAGAAAAATAAAACTATAGATATCCTGGAAAGACAAATAGTTGAGTAGTATTTTCAAAATGGCAGATTAGGATCTAATTGAGTGTTGACTACAAACTGTTATTTATAGACAGCATTTATCAAGAACTTCATAACTGCACTGTTGCTCTAGGTACTTATTGTAAATTCTCACCAAATCTGTATATATAAAAACCTAAGCAACTGTTCAACTGTTTGACTGGTGGCTATAACACACACTGACCACCCTGGGGGAGACATTCAATGCACAAGCATGGAAACATGGAATAGACTTACAAATTTCAGAGCGAAAGGGGAGGAGAGAGGATGGGAAGAGATTAACCAAAGATCTTACATGCATACTAGAAGCCTGGTGCATGAATTCATATATGAGTGGAGTCCCTCAGCCTGGCATGCAGGGATCAGGTCAAAATAAGGACAATGCTATTATTATTGTAATAGGGGCCCAGTGCATGGATTTATGCACCTTGAAAGAAACTGTGGCTGCAAGGCTGCAGTGGGCCCAGGGGAGGTCTTGGCCCATCCTCCACACCCCTGCCTGGTTCCTCCCATTGAGGCCTTCAGTTGCCCCTCTGCTGGTAGCCCACTCCCACCACCACCACTCCCATGCACTGATGGCATCAGCCCCACTTGCATTCACTGAGGGCATGGAGTGATTGGGGTAAGGGCCAGTAGCAGGTGTGAGCAGGGCTGGCACCATGAGTGGGTGCAAGTGGCTGCTGCCACCCTAATTGCCCTCAGGAGTGGGAGGGGGGTTTGAAAAGCCTTCAGTGGCGATTAGGGGGCTGGCAGCCCCTGCTTGCACCTGCTGACGGTGCCAAGCTATCAGGACCAGTGCCGGGTGCTGGCAGCAGGTGAGAGAGTTGGCTCCAGCACTGGCTGTGGGTGCAAATGGGGCTGGCACTGGCAGTAGTGGCTGCTCTGGTGCCAGCAGCAGGTTTGAGAGGTGGCTCCCAGCCCTGATTACCCCTGAGGAGCAGGGGAAGGTAGAGAAGCCTTGAGGAGCAATCAGGGCTGGCAGCTGCCACTTGTACCTTCTGAGAGCACCAAGTGATCAGGGTCAGCACCAGGAGCTGGCAGCAAGTGCAAGTGGGAGGCTCCAGATCTGAAAGCAGGTGCTAGCAGCAGCAGATGGGAACACAGTGTGAAGGAGCAAAGAATTTTCGGTAACCACAAGGGCTCACCCCAATGTCAGTGACAGGCACCCCACATTGGTCTGGCAACCCCACTCACCTGCACCACCATCCCACCATGGCCAATGCCCACCATGTTCTGTGCATGCCCCCTGGTGGTCAGTGCATGTCATAGACAACCGTTGTTCAGTTGTTTGGTTGTTCTGCCATCTGATCTATTTTTATATTGGGTTTTATATATAGAATGCCAATGAGAAATATAAAATATAAATGATTAAATGACTTGCTTAAATTTACAGAACTAGCAACTATTGGGGCTCAGACTTGTGGCCACATAATTTGGTTTCAGAACTTGGGTGCTCAGCTTGCAACACTGGCTAGAGCATTTCCTGAAAAGTCGGTTTATGTAAATATTTAAAATATCTTATCACATTTTTAATCTAGAACTGTGAGCCTCTGATCGAATGCTTCATATTTTACATGTAAATTTCAGATCTTAGAAACCCTTATATGTACTAGAAGCCCAGTGCACAACTTTAAAAGCTTTTTTTTATCTGCATTTTGGTGGCTGAACATTTTTCCATTTTTTAAATTTGTTTTTCTTAAATTGTAAATTAATTTCCATTTCCAATTTGTTAATTTGATTATCAATTTCTTCCTTAATAGTGTGTAGTTTTGTGATATAAACTAAAACATTAACTACCTTCCAAAATTGGTGGCAAATATTTTCCTCATGTTAATGGCTTTCTGTATATTTATTATGCTTGCAATACTAAAAATGAAAAAAAAAATTTAACAAAGTCAACCAATTTCAGAGATAAGCCTTTGATATTTTAAAATTAAGTTACTAATACAAGGGGAATTAGATGTGATGTTTGACATCACACAATTAGTAAATGCCAGAATCAAATATTTACCAAAAAAAAGCAAGAAAAAGAGGAAATAAAATATTTGACAGAAATTCCTAACTATTTGAATATTTTAATAGATCATAAGATACTGTATGAATTTGCTAGGCCAGCTACAACACATAGACTGTATGGCTTAAATGACACAAAATCATTTTCTCAGAGTTCTGGAGGCTGTAAGTCCAAGATCAAGGTGTTAATTATCTTGGTTTCCCCTGAGGCCTCTCCCTGTGGCTTGCTAATGGCTGGGCTGCCTTCTTGCTATGACATCACATGACCTTTTCTCTTTCCATTCACATCACTGGTGTTTCTTTTAATAAGAACATCAGTCATATTAGATTAGGGTCCACCCTCATAAAGTGACTTTGGTTAGTCTTATCTCTTTAAAGGCCCTTCCTTCAAAATATCATCCTGTTCTAAGGAACTGGGAGTTTTGACTTCAACATGTGAATTTGGGAGGTGACACAATTCGGTCCACAACATATACTAAACAAACAAACAAACAAAAAAACCATCTATGTCTAGCTCCTATCATCTTTATATCAGTTTCTATAAGTCACAGGCTCTAAAAATCCTGGTACCTAAGGAATCTAGTTCCAGGGTTCTGTTAAATCACATTCTCTAAGATTCCAGATGCTATTCAACAGATATCCAGGTCAAATGTATGTCATAATTTTGAAATCTAATATATGTAGAAATATATTGGTAGAGGTTGTCAATACAAGTATAAATACCCAATAATGATTACTTATTAAATACTAGAGCCTCAGTGAAGGTATTCATGCACTAGTGGGGTCCCTTGGCCTGGCCTGCACCCTTTTGCAATTTGGGACCACTTGGGGGATGTTGGACTGCTGGTTTTGGCCTGATTCCCACAGGCAAGGCTAAGGGACCCCACTGGTGCACAAATCCGTACACTGGGCTGGTTTTGGCCCAATCCTCACAGTCCAGGCCAAAGGGTGAGCCAGGGGGTAGACATATAAGATCTTTGGTTAATCTCTTCCCACCCTTACTCCTCCTCCTTCTCTCTAAGATTCATCAGTTTCCATGCCTGTTTGTTGAGTGTCTGCCCTCTGGTGGTCAGTGTGCATGATAGCTATGGGTTGAACGATCAAACGGCCACTTAGGCTTTTATATATATAGATACTTTAAATAAATATTTTAAATAAAAGTATCTGAACAATTAGCAATATATGAAAATCCAACATCATTTATCATTTATCATTATTATTTTCACTAAAAATAATAGCATTCAAATTTAAAAGGTGATTTTGATTGTTCTTTCGCTAAAATAATTATGTAATTACTTAAATTCATGTTATAATTTGTTTTTGTCATGCTACTGTGGTTGTATTATCATTAAAGCTTAATAAACTGCCTTCAGTGACTAGTGGAATTTTTCATTATTTAAAAACAAATAAATTAATTTTAAGGCAGCCCTATATTAAAACATGCTCCAGTATAGAAAAACAATCTTGTTATTCTTGTAATAATATCTGAAAATTGAAAGACCCCACAGTATTTTGTCTTTTGCAATTACTTTATATTTTCTCATCTGTACTATACATTACTATACATTGTTTGCTTAAACATGACATATTTCAAATGCTCATTACCAATCTCTACATTTATTCCAGATGTAACCTGGTTATATTCATTTTGAAATATTAACTATGTGGCCCACTGAGGTACATTCTGAGAACCAAGTGCAAGGGCATATACATATTCATAATTTCAAGTACTCCTTTATTTTACTGTCATATTGAATATAAATGAAAGATATCCCAATTTAAAAATTAAGTTGTCACAATCAAAATAATATCCTATCACTTCTTTGTTTAAATAGTACACTGAGTACAGAATAAGTTCTTATTCATGGTTTTGCCTATGATTTGACAATAGCCATCATTTCAACTTTACAACAAAGGAGAAATCAATAACTTTGCCCTTCTACATTTCTTTTGCTTACTTACAGCTTACTATTTAAACTTTTTCATGAGGATTTTCTTTCTTTTTTTTTCTCACATTAGGAAGCATAATTAAGAGGCTGAAGGGACATAAATACTGTAGAATGCTCATTAGCTTAGCGAGACCTAGGGCATATTACTGGCCCCACTGCTTACTAGCTATGTTACTATGGACTAATTGTTGAACCACTCTAGATTCCAACTTCTTCTCCAGTGGGGACAAAGCCTTTCTAATAGCGTTCTGAGAACTGAATGAGAATTTTTAGTACAGAAAAATTGCTCAATGGTAAGGGGCTTTAAACAATGATTTTTCTGAAAGAAGATTACCTACAGATTTTGAGGAAAGGCATGCATCGCATAATGACATTTTGGTCAACTAGAGACTCCATATACCACAGCAGTCTCACAAAGTTATAATGGAGCTAAAAAAATTCCTATTGCCCACCAATATCATAACCATCATAATGTCATAGCACAACACAGTACTCACGCGTTTGTGGTGATGCTGCTGTGTATATACCTACTTTGTTGGAGGTTGTATAAAAGCATAGCAACACACAATTATGTACAGGGCATATTGCTTGATACAGATATTAAACAACTATGTTATTGGGTTATGTATTTACTCTACTATACATTTATTTTATTTTTTTATAGAAAATGTTTGCTATAAATCAGTATACCATGTTACATCAGTAACTGCCTCATATCTTTATATTTTATTTGAATATTTTTCTTTATTTGAATCATTTTCTTTTGTGTTTGATTTTAATCTTTGTTAGTTTGTAATGTAGGAACAATAGGTTATTCCATCTAACCTTGATATGCAGTAATCTATAGCATTTAGTTTTGTAGTTTCGTGTAACTGCACTCTATGATGTTCACATAATGACAAAATTGCCTAATGACACATTCCTCAAAATGTTTCCCTGTCATTAAACGGTGCGTGACTGTATTGAATTTTTTCTGCTGTATTTATTTTTCCTGTTAGTGCCATCAGGCTAAGGAAGAAGAAAATCAATCCAAATTAATTTAAGAAATCAATTGTCAACTTGCAGATCAGTTAAATGAACTGATTAAGATAACTCTATATTATATTAATATTAAAGCCTATTATGCACATTCCAGTTTTGTAATGGCAGCATTTTTTCTATGCTTAGTAATTCAACAAATATGTATAAGTCATATTTTTATGTTTATAATGCAAACATTTTAGCATAAATTTATTTTATTTTTTTCTTTATTGATTAAGATATTACATATGTGTCCTAATCGTGCCATTTAAATGGAAATTGTAATACTGTTTTGAAGTCAAATTTGTGTAAACTGTCAATAATTTCTGCCAATCCATTTGTAAGTTGTCAGTACTTAAAGTATAAAACCTTATATTAATATTCTAATATTTCATTTGAAAAATTTTCCTATGGCCAGATTGTCTCATTTTCTGTAAGTTTCATATGTGTATACTTATTAGTACATCTAATATAGGTATAGATATGTACCTACACCCCAATTCATAAGGTTAAAAAGTTAAAAGATAGATCAGATTACATAATGGTTGATCTTCTTTGGTAACTGAATTGAGCCACAGTTGTTATCTCATGATATGTATGTTTGAGATAACAAACATACATATCGTGAGATATGTATGTTTGCTGGAATAGAAGGTCTATACTGGAATTATAATAATTTAACAGGTACTGGATAGGTAAAAGAAGATCAAAATGTAGCTATAAGGAAAGTGAATTTTAAATAGGGAGAGAAGATAATAGGCAAGCAAGTTAAACTTAGGAGGCCCAGGAATATTAAAAAAAAATAGGATAGAGTAGAACCCACAGACTGGTACTATTGGGGAAAACTTTGAGTTTGATAAGGTACTATGACCAATGGAGCTAATGGCATGGAGGGCTGCAAGTCAACACTGGCTCTATTTCCTATGAGGGCATAGGTTCTAGAGACAAGGTTAGAGTTATGAGTGCTGGCAATGAAGGCACAGCTATAAGTGGAAAATATAATTTGAGAAGCAGGTTGCATGATGCTTGAGTGTGCAGACTGTGAGCCAATTTTCCTGGGTTACTTTTCCTATAAAATGGGGATGATAATACTCCCTCCCCTGTAGTATTTATAAAGTACTTACTAATATAGCAGTATCTAACTATATTAAGGTGCTAAATAAGTATTTCACAACTTCATAGATATCTCTAGATTCAGTCTAGTCCAGTGGTTAGCAAACTGAGGCTCACAGCCACATGCAGCTCTTTGGCCCCTTGAGTGTGGCTCTTCCACAAAATACCACATGTGGGTACGCATGCACAGTGAGATTGAAACTTGGTGGCCCATGCACAGAAGTCGGGTTTTGGCTCTCAAAAGAAATTTCAAAATTGTTGTACTGTTGATATTTGGCTCTGTTGACCAATGAGTTTGCCAACCTCTAGTCTAGTCTAATAGTGAAGAATAGAAACATAGTTCCAACTTCTGTATCAAGGTGTCAAAAATTGACTTTAGAGGGAAGGCGGGGAGGACAAGTAGGAAGAGATTATCAGTGAACTTGTATGTATATATGCATAACCTATGGACACAGACAATAGGGTGGTGAAGGCCTAGGGTGGTGGTGGGGGCAGGCTAGAAGAGGTCAAAGTTGGGGGGTGGATGGGACATATGTAATGCAATGAAAATAATAATAATAATAATTAAAAAAAGGATCAGAATTCTAAGTACAATGGCTCCATTCCTGAGAATAGAACTCTGGGGGGAAGGTAAGTTGAGCTTTGTCACTAAATCAAAATAAAAGGCCTCAGTCAGAAGTGAGGCATTTGCTCACAGAAATATGATAAAGGAGGAAGATGATACTAAATTCATCTAGACTGGAGGTAGACTGAGAAGGGTACAGATCAGACAAATCTCCTCACTTTAGTTCAAATTGGTTTAGGAATTGAAGGGCAATTCATGTTCCAGATACAGGGTATCTCCGAGCCTGATGATGTGGGTGGTAGAGGCAGCAGACAAAGGCTGATGAGATACCAGGATGTGGGTGAGGGACCAATGTCTCTACACTGGGGAAGGAGAGATGCCAAAGTTAGGAACACGGTGCTTTATTTTACTATATGGTTTCTCTAGTAAGTGTAATTTTCTTAATGGATGAATCCATTTCAGAGTAATGTCTAATTTCCATATCTCTATTCTTCTGTGCTTCTCAGTGTTTTACATATGAAAGCAGTAAGTGAGATCTTTTTTAAAAGAATGATTAATGAAAACAATGTGAGCAGATATGATCTGTGAAATATAATTTCAGGTAACTTTCCATTCTAACTCACAGCATTAAATGTCCAATTATTACAAAGGAAAGCTATTTCCTTATCTTCAAAGAATGGCATTTAGGCCATTTTTGCTGAGCTGTCATTCTGGAGCAAAATTCCTAGACAAGCACAGGAACATCTAATGCTGAAGCAAAAGGTTTGATTTACAGTCTGAACTGGGTTATTAGTCTAAAGCAGACACAGCCAACTTGAACTGAGGTCCAGAGTGCAAAAGGTCTGTATCAAATGGCAAGATAAGAGGTCAAAAGCACAAAGAAAAGAGACATAAGGTTAAGATATGGATTGATTGAAGTAGGTAAACAAGATGGATTGCTGTCAGAGAGGAAATGAAAAAAACCTGAAGTCAGAATTTAACCAGGAATTTGAGGGCTATTATTTCATCTGATTAAGGATTAGACAAGGTGGAGGGAAAGTAAATTTAAAGTTGTCCCCATGGAAAATAATACAATTAACAAATAATAATACAAGAATAAACTCTGTGTTTCACATACTCACAGCTGCAGACCTACTTTTGCCCAACTCTATATAATTTATCTTTGGCACATTATTTTATCCTAAAATTAGTCTACTTTATTCATAAAAAAGTGGGGATACTATTGTTATTTTTAATAATTAAACTAGATGCCCAGTGCACAAATTCGTGCACCAGTGGGGTCCCTTGTCCTGGCCTTCAGGATCAGGCCAAAACCAGCTCTCTGACATCCCCTGAGGGGTCCCAGATCTTGAGAGGGTGCAGCCCAGGCTGAGGGAAACCCCCAGTGCACAATTAGGGCCAGGGAGAGATGCAGGGGGCACTCCAGGGCATGTCCGGCCAGTCTTGGTCAGTCCTGATTGGCTGGACCCCAGCAGCAAGCTAAACTACCAGTTGGAGAGTCTGCTTCCTGATGGTCAGTGCACATCATGGTAAGTGAGCAGTTTAGTAGCCTTAGCATATAATTAGCATATTATGTTTTGATTGGTTGAATGGACTTCTGGACAACTGGAGACAGGACATTTAACATTTTAGGCTTTTATTATATAGGATGGTATAAAACCTATAAGTTATTTAATACAGTAACTGGTGTAAGTATAAACAAAATAAAAAGAAAAATCAGGTCTGACACTAATGGTATGAATTCTGGACCACTTACCCTCTCTAAATCTGTTTGTTATAATTTACTTGGTGGGTTATGTTTATCATGAGAGATAATGGGTCCTAACATCTAACCAACTGCCTGGCATGGCGTAAGTGCTCAGAAAAAATCATTACTATTGACCATTGTATATCCAGATTCTTAAAAGATCACTTTTGTGCAATGTTCACCTCAGGGGATGTTTATCTTAACTAAGATTCACCTAGAAATTGGTACATTAGAAATATATCTCATAAATATGTATGTGATAGTTTGGATTTTTATTAAATATTAACTTTCTTCTACCTCCCACTTTGCAAAGAATATATTTCCTACTCCATGGAGAGTTGACTGTTCTCTGAAACTATCGATAGCTTTGGCTAAGGGGATATAATCAAATGTGAGACAATAATCATTGAGTTTACAAGATTCTGCCCTTTAGTGATCTAACACAAGAATATGCTCTGGATGGCCCCTAGTCCAAGGTAACATGAAGAAACACATGAAGCCTCAACCTGGAAGCAAACCCAGGAAATCCCAGTAGAAACCAGAACAGCTTTATTATTCAAACTATAATCCCATGAGCAAAGCAATACAAGTGTGTTGCCACTGGGTTTGGGGGAAGCTTATCATACAGCCTTATTGTGACAAGATGATGAATAAAATGCCTACTAAAAAGACTAATAAAGTGTTCAAATAGGGGCAAATATGGTACGGTGTAGTCCTCAGAATCTCTCTGAGAGCTCACCGTGTACCTGGTTGAGGCCATCAGGGTTGGCCATTTGGGTCTGAGGTTTGTATTTGTCATTGTCAGGATTAGCTCCCAGGATAGTTAGGAGTAAAGAACTAACTCAGGGGATACTACTGGGAAATAAGCAATAGCAACGATAATAGACAAAAAGAATTGTAAGTGTTAAAGGTTAACTCCAAAGAAAGTGCTAAAAAAAAAAAAAAAAAAAAAAAAAAGTCTACATCCTCTCCCAAAACAATTAGAGGAAACAGATTGAATGCATGGCTCAAAATTCAATATAGGCAATGGGAACAGGCAGAGAGATTTCAATGAAGTGTTCTGTGATAGCATGAGGCACTGACTTCCTCTTGATAAGGCTGCTTTACAATTCTGTAAGAGCAAATGTTACCATATGTAGGGTGTCCTCCAAAAAAAATGTATACACACTTTGAATAATTATTAATTCCAATTGGTTAAATCTGGAAAAAAAGAAATATCAACTTAGCTCTCTCATAAAAAAGTGTGTATACATTTTTTGGGTACTCTGTAGAATATGCAGTAGAAATGTAAATAATTTCTGATGAATGCATAACTCCATCAATCTTACTCTAACGTTCTTCAGTGCCTATAAATATCTAGTTAGTCAAATGTAGTTTGAAAAAATGTTAACATCTCACTGATAATCTAAGTACTGTGTTAAATAAAATATTTGATAGACATTTACTTTACAGTTGTGTAAGAGTCATGTTTTTAACTTTTTGAAAATTATACTTTGGCCATTCAAACACAAGTTGGGACAAAAGGATGGAGGCCTATCTCTAAACCTGGAAAGTAGGCCAGAGCCAACTAACTGGACTCCAGAGCAGCATCGCCTCCCCCACAACACACACCCTGCCCAGAGCAACATTTCAGGAAAGGTAAAAGGTTTCCTATAAACTCTGCATGGGAGCGAGCTGAGACCTATTGCCCTGATGCATGCATTCTTTCTCTTTTCTTTCTGTCTTTTCTCTCTTTGCTTGCGTTCTCGCTCGCTCTCTCTCTCTCTCTCTCTCTCTCTCTCTCTCTTTTTCTTTCCCTCCCTCCCTCCCTCCCTCCCTCCCTCAGTCCTCCACTCCCTTCCTGTTTTCTTCCCTCCTTCTCATTCTTTCTCTTGCAGAAGTTAGAAAGGAGACAAATCAGCAGAGAGCTGGTTACTTATATATCGAATAACTGGCTGTCAGAACAAGCTGGTATGGCAGAGGGTGACATGTAGTTACTTTTCCCATGACCATTTGGACTGTAATTAATCATAGCTTTATGGAAGAGGGGAAAAAAGAATATTTCTAATTGAGAGATAGGTCAGGGGTCTTAATAATTAACTAAACAGGATACATACCATAAACACATTTTTTAAACATCCCTAAGATTTCACAAAAATGCCCAAGTGCCCTTAATTAGGTACTAGAGTTTGTGTACCATGGCTAATTTAGAAGCTCTCTCAAGTTACTCAAAGTACCTCTTCAAACTTTAAGACAGTATGGTCTATTTTTTTTCTAATTGAGTGACTATGATGTTTCAAGTTCCCTGCAGATGTAAGTCTAAATTAATTTATTATTTTTGGGAGCCAAGGAACAAGTCTATTCTTTGATCATTTTGCCTGACAATATGCAACGATCTATTAGGCTGGGTGTTGCCTAAACATCCAAAGGGACACAAACAGCAGTTCTCCACTGGGGACTCTATCAGTCTAAAAGAATTCTAAATAACCTATTTAAGTCATATTTATAGTGATTCCTCTCGCTGTTCTCCATTTTTGTCATCCCCCATGTTCTCTCCTCTGTACCATTCCTATTTGATGTGCCTGCCATTAATTCACTTTTGTTCACCTTGATAACTGCTTTTCTCTTTTTAGATACACACTGAGTTAGAAACATCAGATGGAGTTCTGAATCCATGCTGCCTACAAAATGCTCACATAAACTAACAGCACAGCACTTCTTAAAATGTGTATCAGTTGCTTATGTTTGTGCTTCTCTCCATAAGAAAAGTAATTGTGATGATTGGTACATACTCATTGTTTATGGCTCATATATGATATTCATGAAAACATAGAAGCTCCTCAACTTTTATTGGATAAATCGATAGGCAAATGAATAAAGAAAATAATAAATTATTTTAGAAATCTGGCCTGAATCCTCTTTCCATCACTGAGGATTTATGAAGTTTCCTTAGCTATTCCTATCACTCATGTAGTATTTCATATACAATATATAATTTTATTCTTAGAAAAATCCTGTGAATTAGGTGTTATCACTATTTTTAATATAAGTACATAGAAACTTTGGCATATTAAGTAAGTTGTCCCAGACCATAACAAATGGGTCTTTCTTAAGCCAAAATTTGGCATGAAACCACTTACATAATTATGCTTCTGTGAGTTTTTATTTCATTGCAGTTACATAAGGAAATCATATTTTTGCTGTGAACAGATGTCTAAATTTATTGGCAATATCATAAATAAATAAATAAATTTTATAATAAATTAATTTTATTTATCTATTCATCTAAACAATTATTTATTAAACAACTATGGTAGTCCAGGATCTGTCCTGGGTACTGAACATCATGCTATAAATAAGACTTCTGCTCAGGCCACAAGAAAATGAACAAATTCAGTGATATATACAGAACAAAATATCAGATATCGATGAAACTTATGCATAATATTAAATTTGGTGATCCAAGATTAACTTTGTAGATTCCTTAAACTGAATGATCAGAAATGGCCTCTCTGAGCAGGTCGGACTTAAGCTGTGACCTGAATTATAAGAGTCAGACAGCAAAAAGGAGAAAGAGCCTGTCAGAGGGAGGAATGCCCTAAGATGGGACTTAAATTTTTCCAGCAATACAAATGAGGCCATTGTATGAGAGCAAGAAGTATAAGAACTGCTTTTGAAAACAATCAGGATCCAGATTATATTAAGCTCTAACTCAGATTAAAAAGTTTAGATTTTATATATATGATGAGTTACCCATGGGAATGAAATGTCTTGGGACAGTAGCTTCTGGGCACAAACATATTTATCCATTTATCTGAGTAAGGTATTCAAATATCATTTTCTCTGAGTGCCACAGTGCAGGAAGGTTAGAAAGATCTGTGAAGGGATGTTTACTGTTGGGACTTTGATTTAATGAGACTTGGACTTGCAGGATAACTATATGTGGATTAATCTCCTTCAATCAATTTTCCCTGTTCAGTGACCTAATGTATACATGCTGCAATCTCTTAGAAGCAATTTTCCAAATCTTATAGAAGGAATTAAAACCAATGCAAATGTGGCACTTTTGAAAAGTAGAATCAGCCTTGTGCTTTGTAAGGCCCTGGCATTCGTCATTCAGTGGACACGTACCGAGTGTCTTCCTGTGGTTAGCTGTTCTTCTAAGGGCAGGGGAATAGCAAAAAAAAAATAATTTTCTTCCTTCCTTGTGCTTATATTCAAATGGGGAGACAGAATTTAAAGGCATGAAATACTAACACACTAGATAGTGACAACTGCTAAGAGAAAAATTAAATGAGAAAAATGGAAAATGTGAATTGCATGATTATAATATGATTTAGGCCATCACTGCCTTTTTGCATCTTTTAGACAGAGATAATCTCTCCTAACACTGTATATACCTAGTGGAGAGGTATGGTGCAATGTAATGAATGTGGTCTCTGTTGTCAGACTAACATGGAAGAAGACACTTACTACTTATTGTACCATCAGGCCAGGTATTTAGGCTCCCTAAACCTCTATGTTTTCATTTGTAGGGCATGAGTAATAACAGGGCCTTGAAACTTACAATTATTATGGGGGACTATTATGTAGTGGAAGATAATTCTAGACAGAGGGATCAGAGGAACACAATTCCTGAGACTGGAGATATGAGCACAAATGAGAAGCAAAGCCCGCATAATAATAGCAGATTGGGTATGCCCAAAGATAGAAAACAAAAAGCTTAGAGAAGTGAATGGGATGGGAATGGTAGGTGGGTCAGACTGTGTAAGGGCTTTAAATTTATTTTTTTAATTTAATTAATTTATTTTTTTAATATATTTTATTGATTTTGTACAGAGAGGAAGGGAGAGAGATAGAGAGTTAGAAAAATTGATGAGAGAGAGTCATTGACCAGCTGCCTCTTGCACACCCTCCACTGGGGATATGCCCGCAACCAAGGTACATGCTCTTGACTGGAATCGAACCCGGGACCCTTCAGTCCCCAAGCCGACGCTCTATCCATTGAGACAAACCGGTCTCTTAAATTTAACCTGCAGAAAAACTGAAAGTCACTGGAAGGTTCTGAGTAGCAGCCTCTAGCTGTTCTGTTGAGAACAGATCAAAGATGAGTTAGATGTTGGGAGAATGGAGCACCAGCTACATTAGGATTGTAGGGGACACAAAATATTTAACATTTTATGTTCAAACTTGTTCTCCATCACATATAATTTTAAAAATAAATTTTACTGTATTATTATCAAATATATGAATTCGTTATGAAAAAAATAGTAGCTATAAATAAAAAGAACAGAGAAATCACAAAATCCCAACACGCAGTTAAGATGTGTTGGTGTACAACTTTCTAGACATCTTCCTCTCTCTATCCCCGTGTGTGTGTGTGTGTGTTTTGATTACTTTAAAATTCTAAGTATTCATACTAAATCTGCCTTCATGGAAGTGTTTATTCTGAATGATATTGCTACTTCAGTCACTGGTTAAGTCTCCAAAATAATAGCTTTGATCAACTTTAATCAATAATTTTATACCTTAGTAATAACTCTTCTGCTGCTGCTTGCCATATATACACAAAAAACTAATTTCAAAGCCACCACAATAAATTAAAAATGTATTCACATTTCACTAGGTGAAACTTACTTCATTGGGATTTACAAAGAAATATTTGCATAAAGATTGAGACTACCTATGCATTATTTGTTTTTCATTAGGTATATATTTTTATTCAGTTCAACACTAAGTGGAAACTGAAAACACCATTTGTGTCAACTAACATGGAACAATAATATTAAACTAATGTTACAAATTTTATAAGATACTTGGGATGAGATCTTAAGAATTCCTTTCACTTCTTGTGATACAATAATGCAATAATCTTTCATAAGATTAATAACCAGTGAAATGCTGAGTACGTATAAATAAAAAATAAAAATAATTAAATTACAAGTTAGCTATTTTATTGTTGAAATGCAATAAAAAAATGCTAACTACTGAATGTATTTACTAGAATAGAATATAGTCCGAGAGAAAGAACAAATATAAAATGAGTCACTGCAGAGAATGAGCTAAAACAGACTCAGTTCTGAGCCAGTGTAAGAAGGGGAATAGAGCAATGAAGTGTCTAAAAATGACATGATGGTGTTTCCTCAGGCAAAGAGTAGCATTAGCACTGAAAGTTAGTAAATAAACCTCTTTATTATGTTCCTGAAAAGTTCTATAAAACATCCTAGTGACCAACAAATGTTTCAGCAAAGTTTACAACCACCAACTAGAGCAGGGTTTCTCAGCCTTGGCTCTCCTGGCATGTTGGGATGGATAATTATTTGCTGTAGGGAACTGCCCTGGCATTGTGGGATATTAAATAGCATTGTTGGCCTCTTCCCACTATATGCCAGTAGCATCCCCCAACTGTGACAACAAAAAATGTCTTCAGGCATTTCCAAATATTCCCCGGGAGGGTGGGAAAGAGGGATATTAGAAAAGAATTAACATGGTTCACCTACGCATTTTATTTCACCTCTCCTCTCTTATAGTTTGACTTAATACAATATTTTCATAGATTTGCTTTGTCACCTTTTACTATTTTTATACTGAGTCAACAAAAAAGGAATGCTCTTGTCTGTTAATCTACGCTTCCAAAAAAGGCTCCTTTACCAGTGAATTTTCCTGCAATGTGATTTAAATTTTAGTTTTCCTTAATAGTCTAACAAAAACAGACAGGAATTTTTAATCCATATTCATTATAGTAAATTGAGGAGGGGAGACATGTGTGTAAAATTAATATTCTGAGAATCCTAATTTAGAGAGTTATCCTACTGTGACTGGAAAAGTTAGCCTGACCATGAGAACTCACATATAATAACTACCTCAATATCTATTACTTTCAAAAATCTCATTTTTTTTACTTGCAATAATGAAAACCAGAATAAAGACTTCAGAAGCATTCAAAATAAAAATCAGAATTATCCATGGTCACTGAAAGTTTTTAAATGTGTCTATAGGAAGCCAGATATCACATTCTATTTCTCTTTAATGAACATGCCGAGAGTTAATAAAACTTGGCTTTGATTTCTCTTCATTATTATTTACAAAATATATGTCTTACTTTATTGAATGGTACTTGTAACAAAGCTTGTGAACCTTGTGCAGAATGTTGTTAGAACATTTTATGAAGATTTACATAGAAGAATACTTTCCCGACAATTGCAGTATTCTTCTGTTTCCTGAGACATTTTATAAAAGGAAAAGGATAACTGGAAAACAAACAAACAAACACACCTTCCCCATATTTAAAAAATGCCCAGATGAAAATAGATTATGCCCTTCAAATCATTTTATTCCCTTTGGCCCAAAGATTTCTCCATGGAATTCCTTGATAAATTATTCATTTTCTCTGCCTCCCCCTCTCCAAAAAACAAAACAAAACAAAACAAAACAAAACAAACAAATAAAAAAACACCCGCAATTAAGTATTATTACCTCTTCTTGGATAAGAGTGCTAGACCAAAAGTTATGTTTAAAGAGTACAATGTTATTTTCTTCTACACTTTGCTAAGCAATAAAGTAAACAAATCCAGAAACACCGATAGATGAGACATTAGGTTCATTAACCCTTGACATGAGGTCATGAGCCATTAGGATTCATGATGTCAATGTTCCTGAAAAATCATACCTCAGAGATTAATTAGAAAGATGATATTTATAATCTTATGTTGTTAATATCTACCAATCCTGAGTGAAATTTTTAGTTTAATATTCATAAGTCTGTTTACAAAACTGCTTATCTAGGGTGCATAGGAGATACTCAATAAGCTGTTATTGAAAGAAAGTCAGTGATGATGAGAGATCTCACACTGTTTTTGTGATTAACAATGCTAAACATATCTGTGAAACTGGGAAATGTAACATATGGTTCCCTAAGAGTGTAGCGCAGAAGGGAGCACAAGAGTAGCACGTCAGTTACATTTCAATTGCATGCAGGAAAAACAGAGATTCCACGGTGCAATCATATTTCTTTCAAGAATACCCTGGCGTCAACAAAAGTGGTTATCTCCATACCCAAGATAATCTGACTATGCAGTCTGCAACCTTGCTGTTTTTAATTACCATGTATGCTTGTTGGAGGGCTACAAATATGCCCCCTGGATCTACAGGTCTACAAAAGCTTGTACAGAAAACAGAGATGAGCTCCACCTTGCCTTCTGAATCATACTGTTAAAGCTGTGCTAATTCAATGGTTTCCTTTTTTAAAGAATTTCTACATTTGATTAGTAGGTGATGACACTAGAATGCAACCATATAACTAAGTTTTGTTCTTTGTTTATTTGGATCTTCACCAGCATATGTAGTTGGAAATAAAAATACATATCAGTCTCCATCAAGTTTAGTTAGTTTCTGAGAAAAAAATATTAAATTTATGACAGTGTGATAATTCAGAAATGTAAAGGCAATAAGATAAAATTCAAACTCTCTAAGGTAGGGGTGTCGAACTCAATCAGAGAAGGGGCCAAAATCTAAAATCCAGCCTAAATCGCGGGCCGAATGGTTTACTGAACAGTCATAAACTGTCATTGTGATGGAAACGCAGCGGAGTGCAGTGATGACAGCGCGGTGCGGGCCACATTGCAAGGCCTGGCGGGACGGATTTGGCCCGTGGGCCTTGTGTTTGACACATGTGCTCTAAGGCAATACAGTGGTGCCTCACACAACGAACTTAATTCGTTCCAGGAGCAAGTTTGTTATGCGAAAAGTTCGTTATGTGAAACGCGTTTTCCCATAACAATACATGTTAAAAAAATTAATTCGTTCTGTAGCATAAAATATGCTAAGATGACATAAAAAAATATAAATTTTTTGTTATTATTTTTATTTAGATACATCATGATATAAAAAAAATATTGAGTTTAACTTAAAAGGATGACTGCCGTGATACGTGCGTGATTTAATTTGTAATGAAGAACGATTGCCGCGATACGTGCTTAAGTTAAGCGCAGTGACTAACGACTGCCTGCAGTGCCTGCGCGGAAGGATGCAATACATCGGCAGCGATCGTGGAAGCTCGGGCGAAGCAGTCGTGGAAGCTCGGGCAAAGCGGTCCTGGAAGCTCGGGCGACTTCGTTGTGTGAAACGAAGTTCGTTGTATGAATCATAAAATGAAGTTCGTTGTGTGCAGCGTTCGCTGTGCGAGGCGTTCTTTATGCGAGGCACCACTGTAATCCATAATGAAATTCAAGGATCAAAATGTCAAGACTGTCTTTTATCTAGTCTACTTTGCTTTCTCTTTTTTATAAAATACTGGAGGCCCGGTGCACTGAATTCTTGCTCAGTAGGGTCCCTAGTTCTGGCTGGTGATCAGGGCTGATTGGGGCCTCTGGCTGCTGGCCGGGGCCTTCCTTTGTTCCACACCACACCCTAGTGGTCAGCACACATTATACTAATGATCAAACTCCTGGTCTCCTGATGGAACTCCTGAGGGGACAGTTTGCATATTAGGCTTTTATATATATGTAAATAGCCAAGATCTGAAAATAGCCCAAGTGCCCATGGGTGGATTAAAAAGCTGTGGTACATTAAAAAGTAGAATAATAAATGGCTATATAAAAGAAGGGAATCTTACCTTTTGTTAGAGCATGAGTGGACATTGAGATTATTATGCTAAGTGAAATAAGCCAGTCAGAGAAAGACGAATATCGCATGAGCTCATTCATATTTGGAATTTAATTAACAAAATAAACTGATGAACAAAATAGAAATAAAGGCATGGATACTAGATACATGAAACAGACTGACAGCTATCAGAGGGGAAAGTGTTTGAGTTTCTGGATGAAATAAGGTGAAGGAATTATCAAACATATATATCACACAGAATAGACAAGGAGGGTTGGGGGATGGATAGGTAGAGATGGGAAAAGGTGGAATAAATGGGGACAGAGACAGACTTTGTTTCAGGTGATAGGGATACAATACACTGTGTAGATGATGTTTTGTTGAGTCACACACTTGAAATCTGTATGTTTTTTTGTGAACTGATTTCATCCCAACAAATTCAATAAAAATAAATGAATATGGAAAAATCAGACTAAAGAAATGGAACCATAATTGTGTGTGTGTGTATGATTTATATATGTGGGTAAACACAAACACATAATTATATTTAGCCTAAATTTCAAGTAAATAATAGCTTTGGTGATGTTAACTACCATATTAACATTATGAATGTTTACCTAACTATTTATTTCACTTACAATGAAAATAGTTTTAATTAGCCATAGCTGGCTTGCCTCAGTGGATAGAGTGTCAGCTTGTCAGCTTTAAGACTGAAGGTTCCCAGGTCAAGGACACATGCCCAGGGTTGTGGGCTCAGTCCCCAGAAAGGAGTATGCAGGAGGCAGCCAATCAATGATTCTTTCCCATCATTGATCTCTCTTTCTCCCTCTCCCTTCCTTTCTGAAATCAATAAAATGTATTTTTAAAATGGTTTTAATTAGTATAGTAATCAGCAAATTAAATATGGATAAAGCCTGGCCACAGTAGCTCAATGGTTGAGTGTCAACCTATGAACCAGGAGGTCATGATTCCATTACTGGTCAGGGTATATGCCCATGTTGTGGGCTTGATCCCCAAGCATGCAGGAGGCAGCCAATCAATGATTCTCTCTCATCATTGATGTCTCTGTCTCTTTTTCCCTCTCTCTTCCTCTTTGAAGTCAACAAAAATATATTTACAAAATAAATAAATATTGATTAGAAGTAAATAATATTGAATAGGAAAAAAGCAAAAAGAAAAATGCACCTTGATTTGCTTACAAACTAAAATATTAACATATAATTTTATTATTAAATAAAATTAACATATAATTTTATGGGAACACCAGAGTCCCATATAACATATAATTTTATTATTAAATATAAATTGTTACATTGTGGCAATTGAAGATATTCATAATTTTTATATCATAAAGATTGAAAATACTGGTATAATACATGATTTAAGAGAATTTATGAGAAGCCTTTAACATTAAAATAGAGGAAAGAAAAACTTAACATGGAACCTATTTGTCAATGCAAATTATCTATTGCTGGATCAAGCATAGCATATAGTTTGGGAATAAGAAAGCCACTTTTGTTCACATATTTAAAATGTTATACCTGTCATTTAAAATTCTAGAGATACAGAGGATAAAATGTGCTTGTAAGGAAGTACATGACTAAAAATTGTAGTTAGAAAAACAGTCACCTTGAATTATCCTGACTAGTACAGTACTGACAGCTATATATATATATATATATATATATATATATATATATATATATATATAAAATCATTAAGTAGCTCTGAAAAACAACAAAAAACAACCACCTCTCTATTTTACATATGGGCGTCATCATTTACTTTATAATAGTTAAAACAAACATGAATTGGACTGTGGTAACATCAACAAATTCTAGGCTAATCAGTAGATAGTCTATTGATGTTAAACAGAATTTTTTTTATAAAAATACTTGAGGCCCAGTGCACGAATTTGTGCACTAGTGGGGTTATGGACTGGCCCACTGTGGGAGCACACTGACCAACAGGGGGCAGCTCCTACTTTGAGCACCTGTTCCCTGGTGGTCAATATGCATCATAGCGACTGGTCAACTGATTGCTCTGGTGGTTCTGCCATTTGGTGGCTGGGCTTTTGTTATATAGGATGAATATTTGAAAATCTAGTGGACTGACTGAAATATATCTGGAGAATATGATGTAACTAATATATTTGTCATATGACAGAAATTGAGATAAGCATTACGTACACATGTTATTTTAAGGAGGGAGTATTCACAGATTTAAACTTTTTGAATTACACCTCCTCCATGACCACATCAAAATTACAACTAAATTACAGGACGACCATCACTGAGAACAACCTGAACACTAATGGCACAGAAATCCTATAAATAAAGCCATAAAGAAGAAACCATGTCGAGACTGACAGGAGGGCAGAGACACAGAAAAGGCAGGTCCCACACCAATGGTGTGAAAATTAAGAAGTGGGAGGGATTTCTCCACTGCAGAAGGTTCCTCTGAGGAGTGAGAGGTCTCAGTGCTACACCAGCCCCCCTGGCTCTGGGCACTAGGGCTGGGAAGAAAAGTCCCCATAACAGCTGGCTGTGAAACCCATGGAGGTCGATTCTGACTGAGATGGAAGGCTGCTGGAGACCTAAACACTTCTCTTAAGGGGTTTTATACTTCCTAAATCACTCACTCTAGCATCCAGTGCAGGGATAGCATATCAAAAAGCATCAGGAATATGAGAGGAACTAAATTGACTACCACCAGGATGAGTGCCAGAGGGGCAGGGGTCTGCCAACTCTCTCCAGGGACATAAGTGTTGGCAGGCTCCATTATTCCTTTGTTGAGAGTTCTTCCCACCCAGCTGGCAGAGTGACAAATCTGTGCTCTCCATTAACCTGGCTAATATTACTCACCCACCCAAGTGATTTCCTAAGACCTCTTGACACCCATGTACACACTGGTCCAAGCCTCTTCCAACAGCTCCTTCACACAGGTGGCCTGCCTTGGCTTGTGCTGCAGATTTTTTTTTTTTTTCAAAATCTCTCAAAGATTTACAAACCCCAAACAGGCCGTGGCTGGTCTCAGCATGTATTGTAGCTCTTGTTATGCAGCCCCAAGCCCAGCACAAATGGTGACAGGAAACAATTTGCATTGTTACACCCTTCAGGTGGCCCCAACCTTAGCATAAGCTGTAATCAATTTTGGCAGGGAATGCAGCTTCAAATAAGTGGCCACAAGTGGTGGCTGGTCTTTTCTCACATAATGATGCCCACCAAAATATCCCAGGCCCGGCTCTATTGGCAGCCAGCATGCGTTTGCAGTATAGCCTCTCACGAGCTCCTCTAAGTCCAGCACAATCAAGAACTGACCACAGATCCCTTTGTAGCTACTATCAATATGCCCCAAACCCACCACCGGTGGCAACTAACCTTGGTCTACACTTAAGTCCCTCCCAGAAGACTCTACAATCAACACACTGGCTTCAGACCATCAGAGCAGTATCTGACCAGCTTCACAAGTGGCATACCCTAAGGGAGGACTCACCAGCACCAGAGTCCCAATAAAGTGCCTCCCAATACACGTGGTCAGCCACCATGCATTAGGTCTTGGCTGTATTTATGGCTTCATGCATCGGGAGGAATTGAGGCCCAACTACAACTGAAGGGCACATACAAAACTTTCACAAGGGACAACCCTGAAGCACCCAGCTCAGGTGACTAGGAAGACTGTACCATTGGTCCTCACAGGACACTTACTATATAGGCCACTCTACAAGAACTGAGATGTAGCAAATCTACCAAGCAAATCAGGGGAAGGGTGGGGGAGTGGAGAGGGTCATCTAAAATGATGAGACAAAGAAACGTGTCCCACAGGAAAGAATAAAACAAAGCTTAAAAACAAGAAACTAAACAAAATGGATCTAAACAATCTACCATATATAGATTCAATATACTGGTTATAAGGATGCTCAATAAACTTAGGGAAAAAATAGATATACTCAGTGAGAACTTCAACAAAGAGATAGAAAACAAAAAAGTACCAGTCAGAAATGAAGAGTACAATAACTGAAAGAAAACACTAGAGAGAATCAAGAGCAATTAGATGAAACAGAAAAAGCAAACCAGTGACCTGGAGGACAAGGTAGTAAAAACATTCAATCAGAACAACAAAAATTAAAAAAAAAAATTTTAAGAAATGAGAATACCTTACTGTTCTCTGGAAACCAAGTGTACCAACATTTATGAGAAATGAGAAGAGAGAGAAAACAAGGAATTGAAAACCTGTTTGAAGAAATAATGATGGAAAACTACCCTAATATGGCAAAGCAAATAGGCAATCAATTCTAGGAAGTACAAAGGGTTTCAAACAATATAACTTTAAAGAAGATCACAACAAGACACATCATCATTAAAATGCTAAGTGTTAAAGACAAAGAGAATCTGAAAAGCAACAAAAAGAAAGAAAGAAAACAGTATGTACAAAGGAGCTACTACAAGACCTTCAGCTGATTTCTCAAGAAGTGAATTTTACCAAACATTCAAAGATGAATTAATACATATGCTTCTAAATCTAGTAAAAAAAAAAAAATTAAAATTAAAATTAAAGGGGAAGGAAGGCTCCCAAGTTCATTTTATAAGGCCAGCATTATACTAATATCAAAACCAGACAAAGAGATTATAAAAAGACTAGAGGCCCTGTGCATGACATTTGTGCATGGGTAGGGTCCCTATGTTTGGCTGGTGATCAAGGCCAGCCGGGATTTTCCTTCCCCCAGTTGCCAGTTATCAGCTGGGGCCTTCATTCTGCACCACCCGCTGCTGTTCAGCACACATCCTAGCGAGCAGTTGAACTCCCAGTCCTTCAAATTCCTGAGGGGACAATTTGCATATTTCTTTATTATACAGAACTAGTGGCCCTGTTCACAAAATTCATGCACCGGGGGGTTCCCTCAGCCCTGCCTGCACCCTCTTCAATCAGGGACCCCTGGAGAGAAAGAGGCACGACTACTGGCCAGGCCCCAAGAGAAAGAGAGAGGCAAGGGCTGATCAACAGCTGCCCTGGAGACTACAGATCAGACCTGCTTCTCCTTCCAGGCCTCTCTGGGGCCTGATCCGCAGTCCCCTCAGCAGTCAGTGCTGGGTCGCCACAACAACCCAGCACTGATTTCTGCTCGGTTGAGCCTTCGGTTATTTTGGATATTACAGACACTGGGTTTTTATATATTAGGATGATTCTAGCCAATATCCTTGATTAACAGAGTTGCAAAAACCCTCAACAAAATATTACCAAACCAAATTCAGTAATACATAAAATTATTACCAGGATCAAGTGGGATTTATTCCTGGGATTCAGGGTTGGTTCAATTCTGTAAAATAATATGATATACCACATAAATCAAATGAAGGATAAAAATAATGTGTGTGTTTTTTCTGTATAAATACAGAAAAAGCATTTGACAGAATTCAACAACCATTTATTAAATTACTTTCAGTAAAGTGTGAATAGAGGGAACATACCTCAACAACCAATATTATTCCACAGATCAAGATTCTAATCATTTAGAACTGAAGAAGAGGTAAAGAGTGTACCAGACAAGCAAAAGCAAACAAAAAATAAACTTTTTATTGGGGGGAAAAGTATGCCAGACAAGAAAAAGATGAAGTATTCCATCACCAATAAACTAGTTCACAATACATAATAAAGCAACTACTTTAAGAAGAAAAAAAAAATCACAATATGAATATGAAAATATAGGAAAGGAAGCAATTCTAAGTAAAAACATTAAATCATCAAAATAGAACCCAGCATTTTCACTTCAGAGTACTTATCAAAAAAAAATTGAAAACTTCAATTCAAAAATATACATGTATCCATATGTTCTTTGCAGCATTATTTATAATAGTAAGCAACATAAGTACCTATTGATAGATGAAAAGAAGAAGGTAATATGGTATATAAATACAATGGAATGTTACTCTGCCATTAAAAAATTGAAATCTTGCCATTTGTGACATGATAGACAAACTTAGAGAGTATTATTCTAACTAAAATAAGTCAGGCAGAAAAAGACAAATACCATATGATTTCACTTACATGTGGTATCTAAAAAAGCAAAATCAACTAACAAAACAAACAAACTCATAAATACAGAGAATAAATATAAGATTACCAGGTGAGAGAGGGGTTGAGTTATTAGTGTTGGAAAAGATTAAGAAGTACAAATTGCCAGTTATAAAAGCAGCCCTGGTATATAAGGTACAGTGCAGGGTATATAGTCAATAATGCTTTAATAACTATGCATGGTGTCAGATGTATACTAGACTTATTGGGGTGATCACTTCATAAGTTATAAATATGTAACCATCATATTGTACATTTACAACTAATATAATATTACCAGAGACCCAGTGCATGAAATTTGTGTATGGGGGGTCCCTCAGCATGGCCTGCACCCTCTTCCATCTGGGACCCCTCAAGGGATGCCCATCTCACAATCCAGGGCTGCTGGCTCCTAACCACCCACCTACCTGCCTGCCTGATCACCCCTAACCACTTTGCACGCCTGCCTAATTGCCTATAACTTCCTCTTCCTCTGGCCCCTGCCACTGTAGCTTTTTCTGGAAGACATCTGGCCTACCCAGTCTAATTAGCATATTACCTTTTCATTAATATAGATTATGTCAACTGTAATTAAAATATTTTAAATATATAAAAATAAATGAAATTGTGGCTCTGCCATGAACAAGTGGTTTTACTTTGAGCAACATGCCCATGTAATTTGTCAGAATTAAATTAGAACAAACTTCCACAGCTCTTAGAACAGTGTCTGGCATGAAGCAAGTGATCAATATATTTTGCTTTTATTATAAAAAAAATAACTAGAATTTTTCTGAAAAACTGCAATGGAATCAAAAGAGTTTCATGTCAGCATATTTATCACATAATTTTTCACATTTTGTTAAAACCAAATTAATTTAGAGACAAAAAGCGATACAACTATAGCCATTAGTGCCATTTGCCCATGTGTTTTTTTCTGGTTTTCCCACTTCTGGGCATATGGTTGATGGGTTTCTCCCTGGCTCTTTGGCATGCGTTATCTGTGACCACTTGACTTACTTTATTTAACCAATGAAATGGGAGTAGAAGTGTTATATACCACTTCTGGGTGAAAATTATGCAATCTGTTATTCTCTCTTTGCCTGGAGAAGCAGGAATATATTAGGGGTAGGCCAGAGAACATCAATTTGGTTTCTTCTTATGAAAGAGCTGAGAGAGAAGAAATAGCTCTATAAATTAGAGGACTGATGTGATTAAAGACACTGAGACTAGAGGTAGAAATAATATGTTTGTGGAATAGCAAATACTGGGTTCAGTTTTTGTTGTATGTGTTTTATGGAATTTTTCTACTGCACATCTGATACATGCTCAAGTAGAATAACATGTAATATATAAAAAGAGAGATTTTACATAAATAATCCTACATCCAAAATATTTTATGACTAGGTATTTTATATTCAATAAAATATAAAATAATGTATCTAGTATAATTGAAAGAAGAAAACATAAAGAACATACTCTATTCCAATTAGCCAAATTAATTATTGTTCCAGTGGGAGTAATTTGTATAAATAGTAAACAGAAGCAAAAGAAATGTTTATAATTTTAAATATTACATAGCTTAAAATATGAAGTTCCTTCTTTTAAAAAGATAACATTTAAATAACTAGCTCTTTTCCAGTGTAATATATTATAATATATACCTAGAAAATTTTTCCCCAATTGACACAACATTCTTGGCCTTCAAAAACTATAATTTCTGAAAGCTTGCCTTAAGTGAAAAAAGAAACAATCTCCAAGAAAAACAATTTTCTTTTTAAAAAATATATATTTTATTGATTTTTTACAGAGGAAGGGAGAAAGATAGAGTTAGAAACATCGATGAGAGAGAGTTATCAATCAGCTGCCTCTTGCACACACCCTACTGGGGATATGCCTGTAACCAAGGTACATACCCTTGACCGGAATCAAACCCGGAACCCTTCAGTCCCCAAGCGGATGCTCTATCCATTGAGCCAAACCGGTTTCGGCCAAGAAAAACAATATTCTATCTCTAGCCTCAAATTATGTTTTGAAAGATTCAATACATAGAAGAGAAACAAAAAGTAACTGAAATCTTGGATCAGATAAGCTTCTCCTTATACAGTATTATCTCATTGACGATTAAACAAAATGAAAAATCCAGACATTAGGTTTACCATTCCATTCCAATAGACTATCATTCTCATAATAAGCAGTGGAAATGAAGCAGGTGGGTAGGAGTTAAAGTACCTGACTCTCCAGGGCAAAAAAAAAAAAGAAAAGAAAAAAGAAGGCAGACAAACCTCGTCTAATCATAGCGACAGGAAAACTGATCTCCAGGAGAATAAACTAATAATCCTGGCTTAAAGAAGGTTCTAAATCTACAGAAATTTTAATAGCAAGTCCCTGGAAAAGGACTTTGAGTAAATGAACTTATTATCTGTGGACTTCTGAGCATGGCTCCCTGAAAAATGTCATACCGATCAGAGATCAAATGGAAGCGTTTTATCCACGAAACACTCCTCCTCCTGTGTGAGGCCACCCACAGAACCTCACCTGGAGATGTGATTTATTACTCTCCTTCAGAAAGCAGATGTTCAGTGAGGATAAAAGAGCAGCCCTCCACAGTCAGGCCTGTCCCTCTCCATCTGAGCTTGGCCTCTGGAACGTTGAATAATTAGTAAAGCCTGATATTAGGATAAAATCTATGATTTGTGTGAGTCTGGTTTAACCATCTGATCCTTTGTGTTAGCTCGCCTTGTACTGAATATTCTCCCCGCCCCCCCCCCATTAAAAAGCAACAATAAATTTCCAATGTATATATGACATTTTCTACTAGGTGCTTTTTTACTTTTTAAATCAAATTAATGCAAAAAGCAGGAGGTTTTCTGTTTGTTTTGTTACTGAAGATCACCTTTTGCTAAAACATTAGAAACATATAGAATGTGCTTATGACTATAAAATTTTACTCATTTGCATTACTGACGTGCATAAGGTAGTTTCCAAGAGACTAGTCATTGATTTTCAGCAACCTATTCTTAAAATTCATGTGGTTACACCCCAATGGCAGTTAGATTGACAGAAATCTCCAAATACATGTCACAAAACAAATTTGTATAAAAATTGTACTAATATATCGATAAATGAAACTCCAAATCTATTTTAACAGTAACTTCTTAAAATAAATACATGCATGATATAAATAAAATTAAAATATGTGTAGTTTATTTATTGCTAAATGAAGTGATCTGTTCTTTCAAGTTCACTCTGCTATTCTTAGTGGGGGAAAAAGTACACAAAATTTTTCCACGTTAGAAATCCTGCCAGCCTTATGAAGAAACTTCTATGAAGAGCCTGAGTAAAAAGGTAATACATTTATTCATTCTCCCTGAATATTATATTCAAATGTATTAGTATGTAAGCCTTCCAGATTGTTCATCAAAGTTTAAGATATTGGCTGTTCTTCCTTAAAAAGTGCAGGGACACTTCATCTCTCAAGTCTCACAGTTTTTAAAAATAAAAAACTTAAACACAAAAAACTAAATCTTAGAGGGAAGTATGGCAACATGGTTTTGCCCTTGCTGCCATACTTGTTTTCCTCCATCACAATTCACTTGGCATCCATTTGTCATTACTCTTCCCAGAAATCAAGAAGATCTTTTCCTTCCTTCCCTAGGAATGCTCTTGCTATAAAACTTCTTCCTCCTCCTCAAATTCTTTTTTAAAAACGTAACTTTAAAATGAGGGTGGCCGAACTTCATACACATGTATATGAAATTAATGCTGCGATGAATAGCTTTCAGATGTTTGGAACAATCACTAATTTTTTTTTAATCATTATTTGAGCCTCTTTCTCATAAACCTCCTATAAGTGCATCAATGAACGGCATTCAAACAGGAAAAGAGAAAAGCAGAATTTCTTTATTTTATTTTATTTTTTCATAAAGTAGAGGTAAGAGAATACCCAATGGATACATTCAGTGTTTACATATCTACCCTATTCACAGTCTACCTTACTTTTCTGCATTATAATTAATGGTATAAACTTGCTGTGTATTCAACAGACATCACTTGGAAGACCTAGGATAATCTAACAGTTTTTAATGCTTACTGATGTCAATAATACCAATTCTTTTCAATGGAGGATGTACCCATTAATCTATCCTTGATATGTGGACATCTTTCAGGTATATAAATCAAATAAAATTTGTATGTTTAAAAATATATAAAATACTGTTATAATTTTTTGAAAGGTTCCAACACTAATAATGATTACTGTTACCGCCCCTGCAAAAGACAAATAAACAAAATAAAAAACCCCACAAAACTACCAAGCAATGTAATTTTTTTTTAGAAAAAGTAATTATACATAAAAAATTAAGATAGTCTGGAACTATATTTAGAGTCCTAAAAGGACACACAAAAAAAAGCACAAAACACAACATGAAAAGCATCCCTTTGTTAAATTTGGAGATTCCTGCCTCTATCATCAGGTTAAATATGGAATAGGAAGTATATTTTGTTTTCTAAATAAACAGTATTTAAAACAATATCAAATTTAGGTAATTATGTAAAGCTTTAGAATTTTAAATACTTTAGGAAGTTTTCATGTGGATCATAGTAAAAATCATATGTGCAAAATAACATACTTTATAGTTACTAAAAATATTTTAAAACAACTATATGTCATAAATCTAACCAAGAAGGATGTTACCTACAGTTAAAATATAAATATAAATAAATAAAAACATGCATTTTTTTTAGGGTACTACAAATTAAATTTGCAGAATTATTTAAAATATAAAATATGTGTTAACTGTTAAAATATCTAGTAGAAGTGTCTATGGTTTTCCTTCTAAGCACTTCTGTATTTAAATAAATAATTCTCACTATCATAATATTATTTCCTTATCTCATATATTATACACATCATAGATGGGCATTAACATAGTACATCTTCATCATCACAATTATTGCTGGTCCACACTGCAGATGCAGATTTTAGAGAAATTCAATCTTTAAATATATATATATATATATATATATATATATATATATATATATATTGATTTGAGAGAGAGAGAGAGAGAGTGAGAGTAAAGGACAGGGAGAGAGAAACATTGATGAAAGAGAGAAACATCAATCATCTGCCTCCTGCATGATGCTAGTAGGAATTGAGCTCATAACCCAGGCATGTGCCCTGACAGGGAATCAAAGCTACAACATTTTTTTAAAAAATATATATTTTATTGATTTTCTTACAGAGAGGAAGGGAGAGAGATAGAGAGCTAGAAACATCGATGAGAGAGAAACATCGACCAGCTGCCTCTTGCACACCCCCTACTGGGGATGTGCCAGCAACCAATGTACATGCCCTTGACGGGAATCGAACCTGGGACCTTTCAGTCCACAGACCTACGCTCTACCGCTGAGCCAAACCAGTTTCGGCCAAAGCTACAACCTTTTATTGCATGGGAAGATGCTCAACAAAGTGAGCCACATCAGCCACAATGAGAATTCAATCTTTAATAATATATAATACACATACAGTATACAATTACCTACATATTTGCATATGTAATACATGTATAATTTGTACTGAGTCTGGCAATCATGCAATCCACCTGCATTCAAAAATTGGGTCAACAAAACAAAATCCTGACTTTTGATTTGGAATACCTAAGCACAATCTATAGCCCTGACACTTCTTAGTAAAGTCACATGAACCTGAAAAAATCACCCAACCTCTTCAAATTCCACTATTCTTATTTGGAAAATTAATATACTTATGCTTGTCCACTCTTATTTGTAGTTAGTGACTGAGTATTTCAGACAAATATGCAGGCATAATGGTAAAGCATAATGTTTCCTTTCATCAATAAATACTAATGTTGTGCTATTTGTAATAGTCAGATACATCCTGATGCCTCTTTCTTCTTCTTTGGGGAATAATTATAAACCTTATTTTTTATTATACTTTGGGATATAACACAGTAATTACAATGGTTCTTATACATTTTTCTAAAACCATTAACAACACTCCCATGTTCACCTTGTTTTTAATTCACTTTTAATATAATCAAATAAATATAAAAAAGTTAAATGGACATATTATATAATAAACATTGTGATAAAATATAAATATATTTTTCCATGAAAGTAACATTACTCAGTAAATTACACGTTCACTGATGTATCTTTGGCCCAAGTCTCAGTAAAAAAATAAAATGAGGGGTGATAAGAGAGGGAAGGGCTGCAGAGCAAGTAGCACTGAAATGTCTTACCGATGTTAAAGAGAAATCATAAAATTGTACCTTTTGAGGTAGAAACCTTCCCCCCCCCCCTTTTTTTTAAAGCCTGTATTGATTGAGAGCTTCTGCTCATTACTTTTGAGGGAAAATGTACCTTTCTTTATTGACTTAGTTCAGTTGCTAATACAAAGTCGTTTTTGTCCTTTGCATCCTAGTCAAAATATCTTTAACTGAATTCTTTCTTCTTTTTCTTCTTCAAAATTGACCATTCAAGTTAATAATCTGTACCAAGGAAGTGCTTTATTGTAGGTGATGTAGTATCTTACATTATCTACATTAAAAAGTTTCAAATATAAGATAATAGAAAGAATGATAATGATAGGATAGAAGAATAAACTTGAAAAAACAGCAACAGAAGTGTTTGTATCTTGACATAAAAGGGTGCTTTAAGTGGCAAAATCAACAAAGAGACATACAATGTTTTCATGTAAATACATATATTTGTAGTTTTATTTTAATACCGTGATTTAAACCCAGCATTTGACCATGCACAGTATATGTTATATAACAATTCAAATAATTTAAGAAAATTTATAACATATTCTTGAATGTTACCACCATTACCCATGATTATTTCATTGTGTCTCTGCAAAACGGAGAACTCAATAAAACCTGCTTTCTTTCCTTAGCCCTATGGCTGTTCTAGTTCCCAGAACCCTGCCCACAACATCAAGCCACTCTCTGGATCCATCACTTATCCTTGCAATAAACTACAACATTCATGAGTGCCTTGTTGCTTCCTAGCCATTTTGATGATTAAAGTTAACTATTATAGAAAGACAGTACACAAGGACACACCAAAATCAGGTGGCTATTTCAATTCTAGGAGGTATGCTTATTTATGATACATTCAAAAAACTTCCCACAATATAAGGTCCATATCCAATAAAACTTCTTCACCTGTGTAGTGATAGTTTTTTTCTTTGTTTTTTTTTTGTTTTTTTTACTTTTTATTGTAAGAATAAGACTCATCATTATTCTATTTAAAGACATACTGCTTTCATATTTTTTAACCTAATGCAAGAAAAAATAGAGATAATTTAGTTCTTCAGCAGAAATTGCTCCACTAGAATGACAGAAGCTAGAAGCAATATTTTCAAAATTACCCAATGTACATAGAATACGTGGTGAAATTAAATGAAGACTATGAACACAGAGACAAATGATATGGATGAGAAACTTGAACAAAAAATATGTACTGCCAAGTGGAATATTACGTTCTAGAATAGTTGAACATAGAGATAATTTTTAAATAAAAGTCTATTTTGTTTTAAAAGTACAATAAAATAAGGTAGAAATATGTTAGTTGAAACTTTCATCAATATTTTATGCAATTTTATACAAATGCAAAATGTATGAAATACTTGGAATGGAACCATTTATGTCTTATATACTTTGAGAAATAGCTAGCATATGGAATAAAGGAAACTTTATTATACACAACATTTAATAAGTCACCGATTCCTTATGGTCAGTAAGGATTTAACCTAGGTTGAAATATGTACTGGTTTAAATAAACCTTCAGTGCATGTAGGATTCCACAGGGCCTTGAAAAAAAAGAAAACAAAAATAAATAAATGAATGACATAAATTAAATAAAACAAAATGAAATGAAATTAATGAACATATAAAATTCTTAGACACTTTAAGAAAGCACACAGACCAACATAAAGCTGTTCTATTTATGATTTTCTAAGTCAATACTGCTATTAAAATTTACTAAAAAATATGTGTATTAGTAATGCTTACATGTTCCTAACTTCCACTTAAATACATTTTAGTATTAAACACAATATGAAAGAGAGAAGACCAATGGACTAAATTTTATTATTTCCTTGGTTTTGTAGAGTCAAAAATAACAGTTTTACTGAATTCTTTTCTCTTAGTATTCTTCAAGTAAAAACTTCAAGAAAATTAATTAAGTAATAAGTCTCACACAGTTCTCCTGATATTGTTGTAAAGCATATTTAGTTATAATCTAAGGTCCTAAACACAAAGTCCAACATAATTTTGTCAATCAAAATTCTATACTTCTTAGTGTATACTTGTACTTCAAGTATATACTAAGTATATAATATGATACCTGCCCCTAAGAAAGTAGAATTTAGTTGGAGAGATATAGATATAGAAAAAAATGATCTATACTATATTATGTGAATATCTGATATATGTACATATATTGAGAACTGATATTATATAGAACTGACAACTTCAAGATAGTAGGTTACACAGGGCTGATAACTGCTGAAGTTCTGACATGACAGATCACTCCCAGTTTGGGTGGTCAAGTCAAGGATATGAGATTGCAGCTTGGCCCAAAAAGAACAATATTACAGGGGAGGGTTAGTCCTGACAAAATGGTTAAGTCAACAAAAACAAAACAAAACAAAACAAAAAAAAAACACTAAACAACAGAGACAAGATACAGCAATTTATGTTGGAGTGGTTTAAATGGAATAAAAGGTTTAAGTTTAGAAACTGTAGGAGCTGAAATTGCATAAATAGGGAATGGTATGATTTTAGCTGCTATGGATGCTGGTTTGAGGAAAGTGAATTTTATCATTTAAACCTAGTGAACAAGGCACTTTTAAATACAACTTAATGTAAGATGTGTGTGGTATTTTCTTTCATTTCTTTTCTTTTTTGCTTTATTTTGGCATATAGATTAGAATACGTAGAGCCTGTAAGTAGGAAGACAAGACCGCAGTCAATATGAAGAAGTCCTAAAGCAACAAGCAGCATTGAAAAGTAATTATTCTTCATAGTATGGTTTCCCCTATCAAGATGCTTGCTCCAGTTTTGTTAATAGTCAACACATCACTCAAGTTACAGCTCAAGTACAACATCATTTCTAGGCTCATGATCTCCTCCTCATCTGGTTCATATTTTAATTTCATATTTCTGCTTATTTCACTCATGGATCTTATCACTGGGAAAAATCTCTTATTTAGCTCTATCATTCTAATGTGTTGTCTATTGTCATCCACTAGAATATGAAGTTTATGAAGAAAGGGTATTTATCTATCAAACATTGCTACAATCTCAGTGCTTGGAATATCCTTATTTTTTAAATGACTATATACATGAAAAAGATGAAATATTTGATGACAAAAATAGTCACAGGTCTACTGAACACTATATATAGACACAATATGTATTTGCCAACCAAAAATGTTTATACAAAAAACAACCAACCAACCTCACAAAAATTGGTAGAATCATTAAGACTAACAAAAGTTAAAAGAAACCCTATGTTTAGTACCTGCTCCCCAAATGCTAGTTGAAACAATATGAACAGAGAAAATATGTTTTTATATTTTATATATTTCAGAAATTTGGAATTCTGCTTTCCACAAAATGGAGGTTACCGCATAGTACAAATGTAAACTTAAGTAAGCCCACACTTGTGGGAAACGCCTCACTGTTTAGAAAACCTAGCACACCCAATCCCAGACCTCCAACTCAGCTGCAGCTAGCTCACAGTCCCCTAGGAAACAGGATCTGACAGTCTTAACAGGCAATCTCTGACCTCAGTCATGCTCCACATTGTGTCGCTGCCTCTAATGCTCTATAAAACTTGCTCTTGCCCCAAAACCCTCAGAAGAGTGTTCCACTATTTGTGAGGCATCACACTACACAATCCATGGATTATTTCCCTTTGAATAAAGGACATCAATCTCATTACTTAATTGTATACTTATGTCATTTGACAGATTAGCGCAGGATGGAACCTGAAGAAACCTGCTGAAGATTCCAGAGATGGCTCCCAGGTGCAGGCAAAGGGGCCCACAGTGCCCTTTAGGGAAGCTGTCCCTCCAAGATTGCCCCTAAGCTTCTCTCAAATCAAACTCCACTTATTTTGTGTTCTGAGCTCTTCAGTGATGTTATATGTTCTAATCCTTCCTGCTAGAAAATCAGGGTGTGAGAGACTCCAGACTTTTCACAGGATGAAAATATGGATTTGAAAAACTTCAGGTATTTACAGTGTGGAAACTGGGATGTGAAAGACTCCAGATTTTCACAAGGAGACTTACAGGTCTCAGGAATTGTGCACAGGCAGCCAGAAACGGGAAATCTGCTTGAATTAGAAAAAAGATTATTTCAACAAGAAAACATAATGTCAAGTTCTCAATTTACAGAAAGCTGGGACACACTTCCCCGGACTCCTGCCCTTTTTATGATAAAGAAATAAGGTGCAAACAACTGTCTATTCCTAAAACACTGGCAATAAATAACCAAAGACAATTCAGTTGTAGCCATTTGGGGGTTCTCTATGTTTGGGGTTATACACTTATGAAGATTCTTTAAAGTACAGGTTCAAATGCTGAAGAAAAAGAATGGCATATTTTCTTTGGTATGCTGACGTATAAGCTTCTGAATCAAAACTTGTGTCTTAAAGATTCATGGCAAAAAGCTGCCACACAGTTAAAACGACAGAAATCTAAAAAATAAGAAAAGTCATCCCACACATTCACTCTAATCCCATCTGTCCCCCATCCTCTCACTTCCCTTCTTCCTAACTACCCTCAGATCTCAACTCGTGGTTGGAGTTCCCTTTCCATTCTGAAGATCTCATCACTCAACCCCCTTTTAAAACTCAACCAACAGAAAATCCTAACAAAGACATGGACACCCCTAAATTTATTCCTCAATCCAAAGGACTTTTACACCATGGTCCAAGGCTGAACTATGAGTCAAAGTAAAAGACTTCCTTAAATGAAAGGAGGATCCTCAAAAAATTTACCGAGGGATTTAGAATCCTGGTTAGTACTTATGACCTAGGACTCCCTGACCGAGGCCGATTGATACACCTTCCGGTGGGTCCTGAAAAAGGTGAGAGAGGCAGGCTGGATGAAACTGTAAAAGGAACTTGGATGAGAAGCTCAAGCTACTACCAGAGATGCTAGATGAACTTGTAAAATGGCTCATGATTTTTTGAAGGGCTATTTCCAGAGTTTTTCCGTTAAGAGCATATTGGACTAGTGTTCAATCTTGTAAACAAACAAAGGATGAATCACCAGCAGATTTTAGAACCAGATTCAAATATTTATTTCTGAGTCACTCAGGTTTTACTGAAACAACTTGCTCAAATCAATTTGCCCTCGAGTACCTCTTTATGAGTGGTCTCTTCGCAGATCTTTCCAGTAAGATCAACAAGCATGCCAGACCAAAACGGGAAGTCATGAATTTGATGAGGTTTGTATTCCAGCTGAACATTCTGAATGTCCTTTAGAATCATAAAGCCCATGGCCCTTCAGCTCCAAGGGTCTCAGCCAACAAACGTGCCACCTTATAATTTTAAACTTCTAAGGACCAGACCCATGCCACATCTCTGAACAGATAGCATATTGAAAAAGGAACTGTCCCCAAAGAAACGTATGCTGAACCCACCTTCCATACTTCTAAAATGACCTCAATGGCAAGAAACATACAAAAGTTACCTTCTGTAGTCCCTCTAAAGAACACAGTGAAATTCAAATAAAAATAAATGGAGAAACATGTGCAGCGTTAGTAGATATAGGAGTGATCTTACCTATAATGAGCCCCACTTTTTAAAAATAATCACTCCAGCCCTAACCGGTTTGGCTCAATGGATAGAGCATTGGCCTGTGGACTTAAGGATCCCAGGTTAGATTCCATTCAAGGGCATGTACGTTGGTTGCTGGCACATTCCCAGTGCGGGGTGTGCAGGAGGCAGCTGGTTGATGTTTCTCTCTCATCAATGTTTCTAACTCTCTATTCCTCTCCCTTCCTCTCTGTAAAAAAAAAAAAAAAAAAAAAAAAAAAAAAAAAAAAAAATCAATAAAATATATTAAAAAAAATAAAATAACCACTCCATCAAGTGAAAAACAATATAAAATAGTGGGGTTTCAAGTAAGACACAAGGAGGCTAACCATCAAAACCAACCCAGATAACTGACCCTCGGACCAGGTTCCTACAATTATACCTTTAGACTTTGTGATTCTACTCCTTTGAATTTAATCAGCCAAGATCTTTTATTTAAATTACAAGGGCACCAATTTCACTCCCAATGGAAAAATACGCCTTGAATTACCTGACCAATCCAAAACTGAATTATTATGTGCCCTACAGTTTGCTATAGATGTTAGTGAAGATGAGTCACCTTATGAGACTCTAAAGTTATCTGACGTTCCCTAGACTCTGGAAACTTTATTAACAGAGAGTGGAGAATCAAGAATGCTTAACTCACAAAAGTCTGAATAAAATATACCAAAACTTTGCCTAACTTGTCTTACTACCCATTAAAATCAAGCTGTGCAAGGGCTCACCTACACTGTGAAACCTTTAATTGTCCTAAGTTTAGTTCTCCCTTGCACCAAACAGCCCTGGTAACACTCCCATTCTCCAAATTAAAAGGCCTAAGGGGCAAAGAGGATGAGCTGGTTATCCAAGATCTAGGGACAATACATAAAATTGTAATTCCTCATTTTCTGGGGGTACCCAATCCAAATATCTTATCACAGGTCACAACAAATCTTAAATGATTCACAGTGGTAAACTTACATTCAGCTTTTCTTTCTTTTCTTTTCTTTTTCTTTTTTTGGTTAATCTTCAACCAAGGATAGTTTTATTTATTTATTTATTTATTTTATTAAATTGTTATCTGTGTACATATTTTAACATTGCCCTCCCCCATCCCATACATACCCTTCCTCCCCAGAGTTTTGTGTCCATTGGTTGTACTTATATGCATGTATACAAGTCCTTTGGTTGATCTCTTATCTCCCCCAGATCTCCCTACTCTCCCCACTGTAATTTTACCTAGAACTAGAGAACATCATGCCAAGGATAGTTTTCTAATGCTTTTTAGAGAGAGTGGAAGAGACAGAGAGGAACATGGATGTGAGAGAAACACATTGACTGGTTGCCTCTACCACACACCTGGACCAGGGCCTGGGATGGAATTAAGCCGTAAATGAGGGGCGTGCCCTTGACCAGAATCAAACTGGAACCCTTCAGTCTGCGGGCCTACATTCTATCCACTGAGCCAAACCAGCTAGGTCTCAGCTTTCTTTAGCATCCCTGTGGTCCCAAGTAGACAATATTTATTTGCCTTTACATGGAACAATAATGTATTTGGACTGTAATGCCTCAGGGATTTACTGAAGCTCACACCTATTTCCCCCAAGCCTTCTATCAAGATCTGAGAACCCTGTAATTCCACAGAGGTGCTCATTTTTACAGTACGTTATGATCTGTATCTGTGTTCTCCCACTCAGGAAGCCTCTAAATTAGACTTTATATGGGGGAGAGGGGGAAAAAATAAGTTTACAGTTGTGAGTGTGCAAAACAGAGTTTATTCTTGTATTATTATCTATTGTATTATATGAACAACTGTAAACCTACTTTTGAACCACCCTGCATTTACTCCAAGAGTTGGAAAAAATAAATTCACAAGGCCTCAAAGGAAAAACTTCCATTTTGCAAATAGGTTGTTCACGATTTAGGACATGACATAAGCATTCAGGAGGTTTCACTCTTTCCAAAGAGTATGCAATTAATCCAAAATTAAAAAAAAAAAATCAACCACAAAACAAAACCTTAGTGGGCTTTTAGGCCAGGCAGTATCTTGCCATCTTTGGGTTCTTAACTTTTCCGTTTTATGGACTCACCACAACCTCCACACTAGAACTCCTACCATGGAGAGATAAGCATTGTGGGAACCATGCCAACGAGAGCACAGAGGCCTTGCTATTCATACATCAGGATGTTCAAGGCCAAGACACTATGAGCAGCTGCAAGGCCACAGCGATCCCAAGGCAAGCCGTGCCCTTCTGTGACCCAAATGACTGATGTCACTGTTCGCCAGTAGCCTTCTTTGTCTCTGGAGTAATATAACGGTTACTGACCCGAGAGAGGCTAGAGAGAGCACAGCTGGGCAGAGAGCTCAAAGAACGTAGCTCCCATGTGTGCAGGAGAGTGAAGAACTCAGACGGAGCTGAGAGCTGATACTGCTGATGGAAGGCTAAGAGCTCAGAGAGATCTCAGATATAGCTACCAAGTTAACCAGCCAGTGTGCTGGGCAGGGGAAACAGGAGAAGCTGCTGAGCCAGAAAGCTCAGCTGCCACTATGATGGGAGGCGATGAGTCTAGAAGGCAGCGTGTGGCTGCTCAGATAATAGCTGTGGGTACAGAGACTAATGCTGCTTTATGGGAAAGATGGATTTGTTCACCAGCCGGTGTCCGGCTGCCTGCCTGTATGGACTTTGCAGTAAAGGACTGTGTTGTCTGACAGCTATGTGGCCACTGGCGTCTGCAATAAAGACTCATTCTTATACACCCACAACTTCTCATGGCTTCACCATCTGCCCTGCCACGGAGAACTGATCTATGTCTCTGTGAACAGTGGATAAAGGAGGAACTTGGACTAAATTCGCAATAATCAGTACAGTGGACAGGGTTTGAGAAGGACCAGCCCTGGTGTAGTCGAATGGAATAAGTGAGAAGAATACATGAACTCAAGCAAATCAGAGCAGCAGAACCCTGCAGAGCTCCAGCTGGCTCTGACAAGCATGAACAACCAGTTAATGACCTTAAAGCAATCCTCCCAAACCCACCGGCATTAGGCCTACCCAACGATGACCTTATTCCTCCATGACAGGAATAATCCGGCTTTAGAAATTTTAACTCAAGACCAAGGAGAAAGAATGAGACCTATTGTAGAGAATAGTGCTACCCGTGGCATTGTCTTCTATGTAAATGTGCCAATGAATCCATGTTTAGCAAACAATAAAAAAATTAGACTCACTAGCTAGAGTTTACCCAAATTGCTTTAAGGAGGTCACAGCTGTGGTTACATTAGTACAGCCCTCACCATATCTGATCTCAGGAAATTATGTTTATCTTCAAACACCTTATGCTGTTCAGAGTCTTCTAATCTCAACCTCAACTCAACATCTTTCCTTAAGTAAACTCTTCTCTTTATTTATAATCTACTTTTATCTCCATCTAACATTTATCTTAAATACAACTTTAATCCTGATACTTTCTTCCCTTTATCAAGCAAGAGAGAAGAATGGAACTATGAGGTAGTTATTTTCCAATTAGTTAACAATGTCTAGATTGAAAGCATATAACCCGGATTTAATTCTATATGTGACAGGTCCTATACCAAAAATAAGCAGGGAAAATATTAAGTTCATTATGCAGCCATTACTGAATATAAGTTTATTGAACACAGGTGGTTCAGTACAGCAGGTGGAATTACTTGCCTTGACCAGAGCTTGCATACTCCTTCAAGAAAACATCATTAGTCGAAACCGGGGGATGTGCAAGAGGCAGCTGGTTGGTGTTTCTCTCTCATCGACATTTCTAGCTCTCTATCTCTCTCCCTTCTTCTCTGTAAAAAAATCAATATATATATATATATATATATATATATATATATATATATATATATATATATATAAAAGAAAACATCATTAATGTTCATGGTTAGCCGCTATGCCTTTGGCATGGTAGGAAGTTTTGAAATGTTATATGAAAGCAAAGTGGTTTTTTAACTTTAAGCAGCACTCTATTACAATCAGGTAAAAGTAGAACTTTTCTCTGCCATTTCACTTCCATCCAAAATTTAATATAACTAAGATGGGGCTTGCCTTAAAAGAAGTAGGTTCAGGTATCAAGGAAATGTACTGACAGATTTTCATGCCAAATCTATTGCATTCCCAGGTTGATGAAATCCATCACATCCTTCCAAAGCCCATTGATTTTCTAAGTCAGCTTCTCAGGTTACAGGTCCTCATTTCACAACAAACTACTTCTCCTCCAGGAGTACAGCAATAATGGAAAGCAAAGGATTGTAAATGCAATGAGGCCTTCAAGCTCTGGAGAGTCAGGAAGGCCCCCTGGTTGTCCCAGAGTTCCTCAAGGCGCCTCTACTCCATGCCTGACATCCCAGGACACACCAAAGAGCAGAAAAGATAATGCAAATTAAGGGATGATATTGGTGGAAAAATTGCCATAAGGCTGAAATGAAAATATTTAATTGGTGTAAGACCTGTCAAACTCATAATCCTGGTAAACCATCCACAATTCAGGGGGAATAACTTTGCCTCTGAAGAAACTATTTAAACATTGGCAAGTGGATGCCATTTAATCGCTCTGGTACAAGGTTATCAATATGTACTAGTGACTGTTTGCTCATTTTCTGGATGGGTTGAGATTTTTCCCCTATAAAAATACTGATGCCTTTTTAAAAAATATATACTTTATTGATTTTTTACAAAAAGGAAGAGAGGGATAGAGAACAGTTAGAAACATAGATGAGAGAAAAACATCAATCACACCTCCTATTGGGGATGTGCCCACAACCAAGGTACATGCCCTTGACCGGAATAGAACCTGGGCCCTTTCAGTCCACAGGCCGACGCCCTATCCACTGAGCCAAACAGGTTAGAGCTGATGCCTTTTTTTGTTCAAAAAAACAAAAAACAAAAACCAACAACAACAAAAAACAAACACAAGTAAGAAAATCTTTTAGAACAAGTTATTCTAACTTGAGAACCTATTTCACTGGATAAATTGTACAAGACTTCAATACATTTCTCCATATCAGGTGACATTGCCATTGTCCAAACCATCTTTTACAATCATTAAAAAGTTGAAAGAACCAAAGGCATGCTCAAACTTGAATTATCCAAGTTTTCAGAATCCACAGGTCTCCCTTGGCCTACAAATCTACCTTTAGCCCTATTTTCTCTGGGGAGCACACCAAATGAAAGTCACAAATGAACTCCTTATGAAATTTTCACAGGGATACTCATGTCCCTTCTGGTCAGACCTCATATTGACACTTCTCTCATTTATCCTCAAATCACACAACATTGCAAAAATCTCTAATGTATTTCACCACCATGTATTTCCAATAGGCTGAAGAAGCCTTTCCAAACCCAGCTTCCATTAACTTTCCTCCTTGAAATCTGAACTTGAGTTGGAAGAGACAGAAAAATATAATCTGCCTTTGCACCTTGGGGAGGGACCCTATCCACTGCTCTTCCCACCAGCACCGCAGTCAAGCTGCAGGGCCTGGGGCCCTGGCTCCACATCTCACATGAAGAGGGCCCGGCCTGGTTTCTGGACTTGCACTCCCACCACCAGTGTTGAGCTCAAGGAGACTATTTCCTCCCCTGATGGCAAATCAGAATTTCATACTTTAACCCCAAATTTGAAAACCTTCCTTTTTCTCCTTCTTACCTTTACATCAACACTGGCCTGGAAAGATAGTGCTGTCACCCATACCTCTCCCAGGACGCTGCTAATGCGGATATCCTTTCAGTCTGCAGGATTTGCCCTCAAAAACTGATCAGTCCATGATGTTAATTATACCCTGGTCCTCCCGGTGACCAGCTTCTTTTCCATCCCCAATGTCACCATAAGCTATAACCAACTGCCCTTAGAAGTCACTTACAAAGACTGAGTTTTACATTCAGAATATCCTGTGCCCTGCTTTAACCTCTCTAGTCATAATGGTGAGTTCAGAGAGACAGGAATACCTTTAAAAACATTCTCACCAACACGTTCTTATGATTATCTAAATACAAACTGCCCCTGGCTTAGAACTGCATTTTTTTTTTTTTTCCCTACAAGCACCTGCTTCTGCAAAGAGCTTAGAACTTTTACTTTAGACTAGAGAATTATCTTCCCAAAGGTGATGAAACCTAACTGCTCAGTGGGGCAAATGAAAAATTCCCAGCCAAGGAAACCCATTAAGTTGTTGTTTGTCATTTCACAAGTATATTTTAAACTTCCTGGCATTCATTATTTTTAATAAAACTCTAATCCAGATTCACCTTTTAATAATCATAGAAAATATTAGTAAAATGAAATGAAAAATATAATACCTTGAGTATATTCAGAGATATGTAATTATCACTAAAACATATAATATTGGGGACTCTTTCCCCCTCCCCACATGGAAGTCTGTACTTGTTCTTCAATAAATTTCCACCTTTACTATAAAAACAACAACAACAGCAACCAAACAACAGCACATATAATACTAACATTTCTCTTACCATAAAAGTGCATAATATTCTAGCACTTGCCCAAACAGCAAGGATGAACACCCGCTATTTTTGTTATTTTAGCTAGAAGAACACAGAGAGGACTACAAAGAAGTATTAAAGCTCAACTAATGAGAATAAATGGTTCCCATGATAACTCTATAGAAATAACAATAATTTTAAAAATACAATTATCTTTTATGATTCATCACCCTGGGAATATTGTAAATTAAGAAAACCAGTTACAATTAGATCATCTTGGGCATTAAAATATAATGCATTCAATGTATTGTTAAATTGGAATAAAACTTCAATAATGAATATTTACTTTTTAAAATAGATTTTTATTGATTTCAGAGGGGAAGGGAGAGGAAGAAAGAGAGAGAAACATCAATGAGAAGGAATCATTGATCAGCTGTTTCCTGCATGCCCCCTACCGGGGATTAAGCCCACAAGCCGGGCATGTGCCCCTGACTGGAATTAAAACCAGTACCCTTCCCATCACAGGCCAATGTTCTTTCCACTGTGCCAAACCAGTAGGTCGAAAATTTACTTTTTAATAGTTACATTTTATAAGGAAGCGTCTTTGCTTCCTCAAAATTTTTCATTTTATATTATTTTGTATGAAAGTAGTACTTGAAATTAAATACAATATACAAATATAATTTCATATAATTATGGCTGTGTTGGGAAGTTTTATTTTTTAAATAATATATTTTTATCCTAAAATTACAAACATCATTATTATTATAAAGGCACATGCGTTCATTGCAAAATGTGAGAAAACAGATAAGCCAAAATAAGGATATAAAATGCTATACAAGCAGAGGTGATCCCATCAACTTTTGAGTATTCATTTTCACATTTTCTTCCTTAACAAATGAGACCATACAGTGCATGCATTGTGTGTGTGTGTTTAAGTTACTATCCTTGCTGCCTTTTCTCCCAGGCAATGACTCCTATCTTTCCATGTCAATATATTTTCATGTTATCTAATAACTGCCTTATTCAAATTTCCTTAAATATCCTTTAAATTATTAAAATGCCCAATCCAAGATTTAGTCCTATACATGCATTTAAATGTCATATAAATCTTGCCCCTAATTAAAAAAAAAAAAAAAGAAAAGAAAAAAAGAAAAAGAAAAAAATAGTCTTTCTTTTCACTGGGAAAATTTAAAGCAAGTAAAAATATCGAAAAACTGGTATCTACACAGGGGTCACTTAAACTCAGTAACTCAGAGTTGCCATAATTGTCTTTTTTTATCCTTCCCCCTCCCGCCCATGTACACTTATATATACAGATTGCACTTGTCATTATGTTTTTTTAGTCTCTTTAATAATAACCTCCCAATTTTTTAAGGGCATTTTCTTTTTCAAAAGTACATGTTGGTGCTTAGAATACTGCTCATTTGGGACTTGCCTGGTTGTTGACTGTGGTATTGTTTTATGTATCCACCTACCTCCTGTGTTTACTGCATACTGAAAGTTAGGACTGTAAGATTGAATTACTTCATGCTAGATTTTTCTGACTGTTGTTTTATACTCTTTCAGTGAAAAGAGCTAAATATATATTCTTTAGTAAATTATTATTTCATATTGATAGTTTCTATTTTAATATATTACAGTTTTTTCCCTTTTTAATTTTCAGACTTTATATTTCTTTTCTCTTATCCTGTACTAATAAAGTTCAATTGAATTATTAGTTGAGTTTTATGCCATAATTATTAATTGGATATTGCATCATATAAAAATAGCTTCAAATTATATTATGGTAGCAATGCAATTTTACTACTGAGTCAAGTTTTAGATTTTTTTTTTTTTTGCAGTTTTCCTTGTCCTTAAATTAGAGCCAACTAAATGTACAACCAGAGAAAGAGTTCCAAATCACTTTTAAAATGTTTCCCCCTGTAGCTAATGATACCAATTTGATGTACAATTAAGTTTATTTCAAATGGATTTTAACCTTTAGTTTTCTTTTTCTTATAAAAATGATATTAAAATATATACTCAAGAAATTTCAATTTATTGTCATCTTCTCTGCACTATCCTATACTTCTTGCTTTCTCTATGAGTGAACAGTTTTATTATTCTGTTTTTATTCTGTTGTCTGCACATATACAAAGTATTATGAAAATGAAAACAATGTAACTGCTTCACACCCTGATTGTTTTACTTCCATGCAGTCTAGAGATCACTCCATATCTGAGCATCCACCAACCCCTTTTAGAAAGTTTACATTTTGTGAATAGGAGCCATTATTAAACAGCCTGTACATTTGTGGTGTTTTCCATTTTTAGCTGTTACCAATAACGCCCATTAAAGTAAATCTATATGGAAAGGCTATTATCTTGTCTGAATGTGCATGTTCGGGATAAATATGTAGAGACAGCATTACTTGGTGAAGGGGGGAAACCTACAAATTTACCAGACTTTTCAAAACTCCCTTTTAAAGGGGATTGTGCTATATGATAATGCTGTTCTTTCAAAGAAAAAAAATGTAAAAAATGTTTAAATGTTTGAATAATATGCAGTCATTTAAACTATGAAATTAAAATGTTCTTATTAATATATAGTACAATATTCATTATATATGAAATGCCAAAAATATATGTGAATACATATGTGTTTATGTACATCCTATATAATAAAAGCCTAATATGCTAAATGTCAAGTCGTCTGGTCATTTTGTTCAACCAACAAAGCATAACATGCTAATGATATGCTAAGGCTGCTAAACCGATTGCTATGATGTGCACTGACCACAATGGGGGAGACTCTATGCCCAGTAGGTTAGCTTGCTGCTGGGGTCTGGCCAATCAGGACTGAGTGAGATAAGGCAGACGTGACCAAGGTTCCTGTCCAGCTGGCCAACCTCCCAGGTTCCTCTCCAGCCCCGATCGTGCACTGGTGGGGTCCCTTGGCATAGCCTGTGCCCTCTGGCAACCCAGGACCTCTCAGGAGATGTCGGTGAGCCAGTTTCAGCCTGATAGCAGAACAACTGGTCTCTATGATACACACTGACCTCCAGGGGGGAGACAACGAAGGAATAACCCCCCTGGTGGTCAGTGCGCTCCCTCGGGGGGGGGGGGGGGCGCTGCTCAGCCAGAAGCCGGGCTCACAGCTGGTGAGCGCATCGGTGGTGGTGGTGGGGAGGGGGCCTAAGCCATCAGTTAGACATCCCCCGAGGGCTCCCGGACTGTGAAAGGGAGCAGGCCAGGCTGAGAGACACCACCCCCGCCACCCCCTGCGCTCCAAGTGAATTTTGTGTACCAAATCTGTGGTGTAATATAATTATAATGATTCAGTATTTATGTTTAACATAATAAAAAAAAATCAAGATGGGAGGAAAAACTTTTAAAAGAGTAGAAGATAACGCATATATTCACAACAGGCAAATTATGTCTATTTGAATAATTTTTGTTAAATTAATTTTAGGTTCACATTGCTAAAGGCCTAAAAGTAACTGATTACAGATGTTCCATCAAAGAAGAAACATTAATCATTTTACATTCAATTAGAATTTGTAACAACTTTCCCATAAATTAAAAACATAAAAAGACTTTTAAGTGACATTTTTGGAACAATATTGTTTCTTAAAATTTGTAAAGCTAAGAAAACACTATATTTTCAGTTCAACATTATTCTTTGCTTAGGCTTAAGAAAAAACAAACAAGTCATCAATTATTAGGTTTTATTTTTGCAATGCAAGAAATAATAAACCTATTTAGAATACTTTTCTTTCTCAAAATAACTCTATATTATACCTTAAACAAATATCCTTTAATTTCATGGATTAAATCTAAATCTATAAATTCACTTATAAGCACAAAATCCTTAAAATAATGACACATCTAAAGTAATTCTAATATATAAATAATTCTTAATTTTTATGTATTCTGAACTGCAAGTTATACTCTCTTTAGAGTAATTATACTTTAGAAACATCAAGTACTAATTATCATTTTATTAATGGAGGGCCACATGATATCATTTCCAGTTTCTTACTTTCAGAGTACAAGGTCAATATGACCTGTGGTTCTCTTTAGAAACTTTCTGAAATGCAATATTATGCAAATTTCCATTCCATTACCTGTTTGTTTTTAGGGTTGCCTAAAGCGGAAAGTATAAGGCCAAAAATGATAAAGAATTATAAATTTAGCCAAAACCGGTTTGGCTCGGCAGTAGAGCATTGGTCTGCAGACTGAAAGGTCCCAGGTTCGATTCCAGTTAAGGGCATGTACCTTGGTTGTGGGCACATCTCCGGTAGGGGGTGTGCAAGAGGCAGCTGGTCGATGTTTCTCTCTCATTGACGTTTCTAGCTCTCTCTCTCTCTTCCTCTCTGTAAAACAAACAAACAAACAAACAAATAAATAAATAAATAAAATATATTAAAAAAAAAAAGAATTATAAATTTAGTAGATAACCTAGAAATCAGATGAGCTGAGCCCCCAAATGGTGCCAGCACTGAGGTATGGGACGTCAAAGTTTTAAAGGATTCTGTGCAGGTTTTTTATTTTTTGGCAGAGAATTCTCACAGCAGATTCTGGGCAAGACCAGAGGACAAAGATACTGGTCTTAGCAAATGGAATGTGGTCTAAGAGAAAGGGATGTCAGTTTTGAAGGATGGGGAAGGGGATATCGATTCAATTATTTGATCAGACCTAATATATGGTATGAAGTCAAACATTTATAAAACTTTTTTCCCCCTTTAGTGCTGTACACTCACTTATTTGAAAACACTTTATCTCTTCATTTTGAAATACTTGTTAGAGAACAAAAGTTATCACTTGTGCCCATGATGACCAAACCTAGATTTAACACCTTGTCTAGTTGCCACTTTAACTTCCAGAAACATAATCTTAATCAACCAGTTTGGAATTTCCTGGTCAATACCAATGAGTTAACATGCCCTTGGGCCTTCTCAATGCCCAATGATAGAAGCAATCTGCATGATAAAATTCCGTATTGTTCCCTTTCTCCCGAAAGATAGTGCCCTGATCTAAAAGTAATAATTTAAAAACCCTTCCATATGTCCTACCCCTTGGACTGCCTTTCTATTTATTAGATAGAATGATGCAAGATTCATGAATTGCTTAATAAAGCCAATTAGACCTTCAAATTTACTTGGTTGAATTTGTTTATCAACATACTAATATAATAGTTTAATGTCTTCCCCCAACCTAAAATCAAGTTCTTTTACACGCAGAAAGTTATATGCTAGTGAAGAGAAACAGAATTTGCCACCCTAAAATATGCCTCTATGACATGTAAGTGATCTAGAGATGGCTATTTTCAAAAAACTGCTGATAAAGGATAAACTCTAAAAAGTAAAAGTTACCTTCTGCAGGAGACATTTACATTTATAAGGGAAAACTCTATTTTTAAGGGTGTCTCTCTTTTAGTATCAGAAAGAGTAGGATAACTAATGTCTAGAAACTCTCACCAATAGAGAAGGCACCCACTTAAATCTGTGTTACAACCATAACCTTGTTTACCATGTGTTTCCTGGTTATCTCCATACGGGTGTCCTCTCTTCCCCCACAACATCTTTCTATTGTCTTTAATTGGACATGTTATTTAAGGTGGTAGCTTGGGCCAGTTACTCAGTTTTCCTGAGTATCTCACATGTGTATACATGTTACTAAATTTCTGTTTTTCTCCCATTAATGTTAATCAGTCACTTATTATGAGAAGAGGGAAGAGCTCATTCAAGAACCTAGAAGGTAGAGATAAAGTTATTTTTACTTCCCTACATAATTTAAGCTATACAAAATATTTTATATTTGTTCTTTTATTGTTTCATTTTAATGAATACTTTTTATAATCATAACAGCTTTTATAGTCAATACCTAGACTTGCTTTCCTCCCCATAAAGATTGTAAACACAAATTCTCTTAACAAAAGAATTATAAGTTACTTAATTGTTTGTAATCAAAGCTGAATTAAAGACTTGGAGACATTCCAGGAATGATCTGGCTCCTAGATAAAGCTTCAGGATTTTACAAAGAAGCATTCAGTGCAATACTGTAAAAGCAACAGAATATAGATGCTTAGGTTTTAAAATTACTGGTTGTATATGCTGATCTGAATTCAATGCTTTTTCTAAATAAGGCACATGGAGTCATTTCAAAATGTGTTAGATACAATAATACAAAATAAAATGTAGGACAGCAATATGCACTTCTGTTGTTTTTGTTGTAAATACGGTAAAATAATACATAGTAATTTATCACAGACTTTTAGTATCATAGTAGTAACATTACAGCCTTTTAGTTAATGTATTTACTTTTCACCAAGTAATTATTGAATACTTTCTATATTCATTTACTGGCACGCCTCTGATTAATGGGATGCGCTAATATACAATGAAGTTTAATGTGGATGAAAAGGGACCACATATTAAACCTGACAAGCTCAGGTGAGGCCTGCATGATAGCCTTACAAACTCAGAGACCTAAAGTAACCAACCACACAGAATGGTCTGAAATTAAAACTTTCCAACTAAAAGCAGTTCACGGCCTGTCGTTATGTCCTAGGTGAGTAATTTTCCCTAACAGAGGACATCTTTATCTTAACTGTTATCTTTTTGAATAGAGAATAACATAGCCGATAACATGCTTTTGGAATAACAAAATTATTTTCTTTTTTGGCCCTCTCAATGCACAAACACCTCACCAGACCAGGAGCCCACAAATCCCTTCATTATCATTGTGAATTGTTGACTGTTGACTAACTTGTACCCACTTATGTAAAAGAAGTTTGTATCTATCGGTTTACTTTATCTGCAATCCCATAGATTTCCCCACTTTGCTTTCTCCTACCCTCCTAATCTACCACCAATGTATTTCATGTAACCTGAAACCTACCTATGCCTCCTCTTTTGATTGTAATGTATAAAATAATGTGCAAACCTGCAATTTTCCAGAGCATTTTCTCAATCTACTGAGGTTTGAGAAACAAGGACAGTTCCCTGCAACTGTCCTTTGTTTGTCTCAAATAAACTCATAAAAATCCTTACAGGTTTTTTTTTTGTTGTTTTTTTTTTGACATTTCTTACATTGACATTAACTTTCATTTGAAGTATATAAATTTGATTCTAGAAGAAGATGGTCACACACAGAGAGAAAGGGCTAGAGAGGGTGCATGCAAAAAAGAGGAAAAGCAAATGTGGTCACGGACAACAGGGGAGTGGGGGCGTAAGTGGGGAGGGGTTTGGGATGGGAATGGGGGGATGAAGACAATTATGTGATACCATAATCAATAAAGAAATTTAAAAAAGAAAAAGAAAAGAAAATGTAATTGAAAAAGCATGGGTGAGTTTCCCCAGCTCTCTTCTCAGTGCTTATTCTAGTGTGTGTGCTCTGAGAGGCCTGAGCTGGCTGTTCCCTCACTCGGTCGTGCTTCCCTGGTGTAACATCTCTTCATGCACTGGGTCTGAGTCCAAGGTTTAATGGTACCAAACGCATTGCTTCCCACACAGCACAGCTTCCAAATGAAGCCAAGGGCTCTTGCCTAGGGCTGCAGCAAGTAAAGAAATTTGTTGTTACAGATTGAAGGTGTTCATGAAGCACACATCACAAAAGGATTTTTGACTGACTGTGATTTTCACCTCACCTTCTCCATGTATCACATCTCCTATCTCACTCTCCAACCTGCCTAGATCACCATGTTTAAAATTTCTGATCATAGCTCTCATCCCCATCCCTACATTCACAATTACCCCTTCCCTATGCTATTTTTCTTTTCTAAATGCACTTAGCATCATCTAGCATACTAAATAATGTAATTATATTTTATATTTATTGTTTATTATAAGTCTTCCTTCACAAAATGGAAGCTCCATGAGGGCATATTTATTGTTTGATTAAAGGATGTATCCCAAGGAAAAAGAATAAGGCCTGGCTCCCAGAGGTCAGCTAGGAATATTTGTTAAATGAATGCATGTAGAGATTTTAACAATAATGCCCTTAGAACTTCACCTCTGGGGAGCTGTGGCTCCTCCACAGAATGTTAATAAGCACCTGCAGCGAGTGATCATGTTTCCTGTAATTGTATTTAATCAATGTTCTTGTCTGAACTTGTCCTTACTGTAATATTAAAGCCTGCAGTCTAAAAGAAAACTTGAAATATAGCATTCAGTTTTTAAGCCTGATTATTTAATTTGCAAAAATAAATAGGAACATGTGAGATAAATAAATATATATAAAGCATATGGGGGCCACACTCATTTCCTAAGTGCTGGGCATGTTGTTGTATTATTAGAAGTACTGAATTAAAGGAGATGGTAGGAACAAAGGGATCCCAGATACAAACTATAGTTTATTAGCAGGAAGATGAGAGCTTAATTGAGAGTTATTCAATTCTTAGAATTGGGCTTAAGCCATGGGCTGACACAATACATTAGCATAACAAAAATAGCTTTGTACAAGAGTTAATAAAACAATTACAGTAAAAAATAATAACTTTTATTACTTACATGATAAACTATTTTCATATTAGCTAGAACTCCCTGCATATAACTAACTGTGCCAGGAGCTCTCCAAAATTAAATCTAAGAAAAGTAGTATAGATTGAGACTACACAGATAGCATTGAGCAGTTTTTCAAAATGTGTATTCATAATTTTTTTTTTCCCTAGCACATAGGCAGAAAACTACACTTATAAAACAAATCCCACCTTTTGGAAAATAAAATATTTGAAAAACACAGTGTTTTGAGCACACATTTCCAAATTGATGTATGCTTCATTTGTATGTGGCTGAGACAAAATATGTGTGATGTCACAATTCAGGCCATTTTAAATGAGCAAATTAGAATCACTAATGGTATTTAGACTACAATGATAAATTACATTTGACGATATATCCAATAACTTCAAAACTCAAAGAAAATATAAACAATAGAAAGTTCAAAACTAGTAAGAACACTTATAAAATATAAGAGCAAAACATTCACTAATGAAAAGAAAAACCATTTTAAAATGTTAGTTCTTTTGCTTTAAAAGAGCAACTTAGAAGCCCTGTGACTGTTCCATGTTCAGGCACAAATTGAAAAGAACATGTACACTTAGTCAATTACCCACTTTTAAAAAGGCAATCTTCTTAGAACATCAAAAGTAAATTGGAAAAACAAAGCTACCGACAAATATGTCAAATTAATAAAAGTTCTTGTATTTTCTCAGTGTCAGAATATAAAATCTTCACTGAGGATTTTGGATATTCACTCTAAGTTATTTTAATCAAAATGTTATTTGCAGTAGTTCAAACTATGTTTACAGAGAGCTTATATGCTATGTTGAAGCATCTATTTATATGGTTGATACAATCAGAAGAATCTTCTCCACCTCTTAATGTAATCTTATCCTCTGCAGCATTGCTAACTTGACTACATCTATTCATCTTCTACTCTGTTTTAATAACACAAGTGGCACCTAAGAAATTATTCTTTGATCTTTCAATAAACTAAGCCTGTGCAGACAGAGGAAGGTGAAAGAGGTTAAATTGGCATTGATTATTTAAGAAACATTCATCATTTATTTAACAATCTCCTTCATCACATGAACTATTGTGTTTACGGGCTTTGCCAAGGCACTCTGGATTTATTTTTCAATAATTTGTGCCATGTGCATTTTCAATCAGAGCACATTGTACACGAACATTAATTTTAAGTCTCCTGATAAACCTGGTACAGGATAGAGTAGTTTATTTTTTAATTTTTTTAAAATATATTTTATTGTTTTTTTGTTGTTGTTGTTTTTCACAGAGAGGAAGAGAGAAGGATAGTTAGAAACATCGATGAAAGAGAAACATTGATCAGCTGCCTCCTGCACACCCCCCACTGGGGATGTGCCCGCAACCAAGGTACATGCCCTTGACCGGAATCAAACCAGGACCACAGGTCGACGCTCTATCCACTGAGCCAAACCAGTTTTGGCTAGAGTAGTTTATTGTACAAACCTTTAAACTTACTCACTGTAGTGAATTTTTAGAAATTTCTTTTAATAGTTTTCACTATAATTAAGCTCTAATGGAGATTCTATTACCCATCTTAAGCAAAATGTGTAGCAACAGCTGTCTTCCCAAGGAAATTATAACAATGCATACTTGTAATCTCTTATATTCTGGCATTCATATCACTAAAACTTGATTTATAATGATCCATAAAGAAAAATGTGTGGCCAGTGTTTAGCAGCTTTAGGAAGGAAGGAGTATAAGAATCATCAATAACATGCAAGATATTTACAAGACTTTTCATTATTTTCTCTGACAAATAGTATTGCAAACTATAAAGAGGTATATTCTATGTGGATATCTATATATACAAAAGCCTATGTGACCATTTGATGGGCTGACAGGTAGCTTTGGTGTGCACTGACCACCAGGAGGCAGGGGCTCAATGAAGGAGCTCCAAGCTGCAGTGACTAGGCAGCTGCGGTTCTTGGGTGACACACCCAGAACTAGAGAGGAGGGAGCCCGATTCCGATTCTTGGGTGCATTACCCAAGAACTGCCCTCTCTCGAAATCTGGGATCCCTCGGGGGATGTAGGAGAGCCAGTTTTGGCCCAATTCCTGCAGGCCAGGCCAAGGGACCCCACTAGTGCATAAATTCATGCACTGGGCCTATGTTATATATCATATTTGTGAAAAATTATGTCAAACTATATTTCCTGAGAAAAATGCAAACAAAACATTATAAATTAAAAGATTAATTCTTATTGCATATAAAATGTGAAAATTATTTATAAACAAATATTGAAAAAATGGAAAAATTACACTACTGATGAGTCATGTATTCCAAATAGCTACACAAGTACACTTTTAAAATGCTTTACTTATTTCTAATTTATTTAAAATCCTTCCTCCCCAGAGATAATGCTCTGAAGTTCATTACAACAGTTACCTCAGAAAAATAAATATATTTGGTAATTAATTTTCTAATTCTGATGATTATATCCTAGAATATATCACCAAGAATTGTTTACATGAAGTCTTTAAAAAAGATTATTAGTCCATGTTAACAACTACCAAAATAATAACACACACTTGTACACGGGGATCCTTTAAGGACTCACTACCAAGAAATCATTATTCTTTAACATAACCCAATCCAGTCAAATGCATTAAGCTATCACTGTCAGATATGAAAAAGATAGAAACCATGAGGATTTGACCATGAGAATTTAATAATAAGGATTAACTATGTTAGTGACTTTAATTTTATTTACATGGTTGGAGAACTAAATAGCTTTGATATAAAAAAAAAAATGTATGTAGAAACAAAACAAAAAATAATGATGAGGCATAGATGGCCAAATACACAAGCTGCTGCTAGTAGCTTCAGCTTCAGTGGCTCTCCACCTGGTCTCTTCCCTGTGCCATTCATTTTTTCTCATCTCTTTCTCACAAGCAGTCCTAAGTGTCACAGATCTCTGACATTATATACTTTTATTCAGTCATTTAGACACTTAGAATTCAATCTCCCAAATATAATTTCCTTATTTTGGATAAAATGGACTATTTGTCCAAATTCAAAAGTATTCTACTCGTTTTAAAAAACATATTACTTTTAATAAAGGACTAAATTTTACCACTACCATGTGGTAGTGAACAAGTGACTTCACTTTTTGCAACTCAGTTAACCTATTTGAAAATTCAGGGCTTTGAAATACGATTATAAGTTAACTTGTTCTTGTGTTAAATGTTTTTGTTATATTGGGATAAGATTATATGGGAACTCTGGATTCATTGCTTATTGGATAACTCTCTGGCTTGAAGATTTAAAAAATATATAGGTTATTATTTGTAAAAGTACATACTGGGTTTATATCCTAGACAAACATATGCAAATACTGTGTGTTTAAAAATTTTTTTTAAATAAATCTTTATTGTTCAGATTATTACAAATGTGATCCTCTTTCCCTCCTCAATTGCTCCCCTTCTCCAGGTTCCCACCCCACCCTGTGTCTTTTCCCCATCCCCCAGTGTCCTCATCCATAGGTGCACAGTTTTTGTTCAGTCTCTTCCCGCACCCCCATTCCCCTTTTCCCCGAGAATCGTCAGTTCACTCCCCTTCCATACCTCTGATTCTATTATATTCACCAGTTAATATTGTTCATCAGATTTTTTAATTCCCTTGGTTTTTAGATTCACTTGTTGATAGCTACGTATTTGTTGATCATAATTTTTATCTTTATCTTCTTCCTCTTCCTAAATAACCCCCTTCAGCAATTCATATAATTCTGGTTTGGTGGTGATGAAATCTTTTAGCTTTTTTTTATTTGTGAAGCTCTTTATCTGTCCTTTGATTCTGAGTGATAGCTTTGCTGGGTAGATTATTTTTGGCTGTAGGTTCTTGCTATTCATCATCTTGAATATTTCTTGCCATTCCCGTCTGGCCTGCATGGTTTCTGTTGAGAAATCAGCTGACAATCTTATGGGTGCTCCTTTATAGGTCACTACCTGCTTTTCTCTTGCTGCTTTTAATATTCTCTTTGTCTTTTGTTCTTGGAATTTTAATTATGATGTGTCTTGGTGTGGTCCTCCTTGGATTCCTTTTGTTTGGGGTTCTGCGGGCTTCCTGGACTTGTAAGTCTATTTCTTTCCCCAGGTGGGGGAAGTTTTCTGTCACTATTTCTTCTAGTATTCTTTCAGTATCTTGCTCTCTCTCTCTTCTTCTGGAATCCCCATAATTCTGATGTTGGTTCGCTTGAAATTGTCCCAGAGGTTTCTTACACTATCTTCAACTTTCTGGATTGTCTTATCTTCTCCCTTCTGCAGAGGAGTGTCCTCTGGCTCTTTGTGTTCTAAATGTTTGTCTTGATTCTTGTGATCTTCCAGTCTGTTTTTAGGACTTTGTATAATATTTTTTATTTCAGACAATGTTTTCTTCATTTCTAGTTGCTCCCTTTTCATATTCTCATAGGTGTCATTTATTTTATCGGCCTTTTTTAGGATATTGTTGAATAACCTTATAACTGTAGTTTTGAACTCAATGTCCAATCTTTTCTTTTCCTCCATCTCCTTCCTTTGAGTCCTTCTTCTTGTCTGCATTTTAGTTGTTTCCCTGATTTGATGGAATAGCTTTGTGTGCTAGGTGTTCTGGTAGAGCCCAGTAGCACAGCCTTCCCAGTTACCTGCGGTTAACAGTCTTGGTATAGCCCTTTGTGTACCGTGTGTGCAGTCTTGTTGTTAAGCCTTGCTTATTGTTGGTATCACTGGGAAGCATTGATCTCCAAGCCAATTGGCTGTGAGGATCAGCAGTGTCTCAGCTAGGAGGGCTACTGTACTCCGTTTGGATAGGGCGGGGTCTCAGGGTGGCACAGACAATCTTTGGTTCCCTGTCGGTTTCGCCTTCGAAAAGTCCTGTTCCTGGAGAGTTTCGATAGATTGGTTGCAGGCGCGCACGCACCTCTTTGGTAAAGGTGCAGACAAACTTTGGATTCTGGCCAGTCCCTCCTTAGAGAAAGCCAGCCTCTGGGAGAGCTTCTGTGCTCAGCCACAGATGGGGCGGAGTCTCGGGTTGGTGCAGACAAACTTTGTTTTCCCTTCTGCTCCTCCCCAAGTCCCGCAGTAATGGCCTCTGGCTTCACACATCTCCAAGAGATCTCTGCCCTCTGCCTGACAGTCTGTCCTCTCCCTGTCTGGGGCCATCTATCAGAGCAATAGGGTGATTCTGTTTTCCTCTTGGACAAGAAAGCCAGCCGCATTAGCTGTTCGCCCTCTCCGCACCAGGAGTAAGCCAGTAGCAAACTCAGCCTGGCCCGCCCTCTCTGCATGCAGGGAGTAAGCCAGCAGCAATCTCGGTCTGGCCTTTACTCTCCACGTGCCTGGAGTAAGCCAGCGCCTTTTCGTACACACAGTTCTCCGTACCTTCACAGTTCCTGAGGTTCAGTGTGCCTTCTCTCTCCTTCCCAGATGGCAGAGCCTCCTCTCAGTTAGCCTTCCAGTGCTTCAGGGCAATGCCTCCCCTGTTTTTCAGTTCTAAATTCAAATTTGTTGTGGTAGGCTGTGTGTGTTTAAAATTTTTAAATAGAAAAAAAAACCTCCTCCAAAAAAGATTAATATTAAAATATGTATGGAAAATCCTCTTTGAAATTAATAAAATAATTTTCTTAAAATATGAAGCATTAACATCATTGAAACAATACATAACACTGGTATTCAAGAAGTATAATAGTCATAATACTGAAATCTAGAAGGTTTATGTTTCTCAAAAAACATTAAAATAAATGTAAGGAAAGTTCAAAATAAAAATAAAAAGATAACTTCTAGTGTGTTTTTTTTTTAACTTAAAAATACTGCATGTAAATATTGAAAACCAATTTGCATTGAAATTAAAAACTTTGGTTTATTTCCTAATAAGACAAAAAGCTTTATATGTGTATTAACATACTTTGCAAGGCAACACAAAAGTAATATCCATATTTATGTTGTTTAATATAATGAGGACATGCAAATAAACATACATTGTATCATTACATACCTTCTGCTTGCCTGCCTCTTCTTGCCTGCCTGATACCCCTAACTGCTCTCCTCTGCCGGCTCTTTTACTTATACTTGTCATAAAGTGCTAATAATTCTATAATAAATCTTTTTAACTAGAAAAGAGAGTTCTCACAAATTTTACTTATAAGATAAATCCTCTATTTTTTTTTTAAATCAAAATGAAGTTTAAAGTCATGAACTTAGGCAAAATAAAAATTTCTTAGCTGCAGTTAAGGAAAAAATAGGTATTTGAGTCAAAGTTATCCCAAATCACCCAGTGTTACTTAAAACAATCTTCTATTCAAACACATTTTACAATCTTGTTTTGACAGTTCAACAAGTATGAAGAAAAAATGCTAACTTGCAATTACTTACTTTCTGTAGCCTGCACTAAAGTCCAAAAACTAAAATATTTTTTAATAAATGTCTCTGCTAAGTTGTGTTTCTTTTTATGCTCTAGATTATAAAAATGATGTGCCTAGCTTTGGTGACTACAAACTTTATTAAACTGTTAATAAATAAATTAGTACTTCCTTAAAAATAAATTGTCCTAGTATTCTATTATGCATCATCTACATGTCTGCAAGTTAACTAATTCGAAGGACTGTATTAGAAATGTTGGTTTAAAACTAATAATAAAATATTGGTATGCTAGTCAGTGCCTGTAATTATGTTTTTCAGTTCCCAGAGGGTATCTGGGAATTATTTAAGAGTAAAAGATGAATAGTGCATCACTAAATTCTTTTAAATCAATGCATGGGCACAGTAGCAGCAGAGGCAAATAACCTTGTGGAAGTCTGAATACCAATAAAGGAGACAAAATGGTTTTATATAGCTACTTACATCATAGCCTAGAACTTCAGTCTGTGTGGATTTATCTACTCTTGAAGCAAAAGCCTTCTGTAAATGCTTTACTTTATCCTGCAAAATAAAAACAAACAAAACACATTGTTGGCAAGCCTCTAATAATTATATATTAACTGTGGGGTTATTCTAGTAATTCTAGGCTGTACAAATGCCTTAAGAAAAAACAAAAGAAAGAGAAAAGAAAGAATGCAGAGACAAAAGTGAGGGCATTGCAGAATAGGTACAAATCACACACCTGTCTGATATGACGCAGTAACATCAAGTGAGAAATATTTTCATGGATAAATTAGGTGTTTTTATTTCCCCCCATAAAATCTTATAAAAATTAAAAAGCTATTTATTGTGTGATTATTATTCTGTGTGATAAAATTTAATGAAGTGATTTAGCCAATAAAGTTAATTGGGGGGGGGGGGGGGGATGAATGGAGAAGTATCTTCCATAAGTAATATGACCCAAGAGAGTTTTTTGATATAAAGTCCCAAACATTCCCCAGTAACAACATCCTGGTCTATAAAACACACTTTCTATTAGACAAGGGGCCCTTTATTCCCTGGCCCATATTTTCATGAGGAACTTCTGCTAGAAGTATACTTTTGGTTTCTTTCCCTATAATACTTCTCACTCACTCCTCTTCTTCTATAACCTGATGAGTGACCTCAAGGTAAACACACACACACTCTGCTTCTTACTGACATATGTACATAGCCTGAAATCTCAGCTTGCCCAGGCATAAGTGTACAGACTTGCCCTGTGGGAGAGGATGTAATTTCCCCCTCTGTCAGCAACCTTAGTGGGTCACTTAGTTCAGTGAAGAAGGTATTGGGAACTTTTATAGCTGCATTCCAATATGGGTTTGTAGTGTATTATAGTGTAATTAGTGGCCCAATGCAAGACATTTGTGCATGGGACTAGTTTCCTCTGCCCAGCCTGCATCCTCTTCAATCAGGGACCCCTTAGGGGATGTCCAACTGCTGGTTTAGGCCCGATAAACTGGCAGTTGGACATCTCTTTCATAATCTGGGAATGCTGGCTCCTAACTGCTCATCTGCCTTCCTGCCTGATCTCCCCTAACTGCTTCTGCCTGCCTGCCTGCCTGCCTGATAACTCCTAACTGTGTCTGCTTGCCTGTCTGATACCCCTAACTGCTCTCCTCTGCTGGCCTGATCTTTCCCCCAACTGCCCTCACCCGCCATACTGGTTGCCCCCAACTGCCCTCCACTGCTGGCCTGGTTGCCCCCAACTGCTATTTCCTGATGGCCTAATCTTGCCCCCAATTGCCCTACCCTGATGGCCTGATTTTGCCCCCACTGCCCTCTCTGTGTTGGCCTCCACTGCCATGGCTTTGTCCAGAAGGAGGTCAGATGTTCAGAAGATGGCTGTGCAACTTGATCTAATTAACATATTACCCTTTTATTAGTATAGATTAAATCTCTCCAAATTTCCTATTTTATAATTTATTCTGAATTTAAAAGGTGGAAAAAAAGGACTTGGTTATTGCCTCTTTTAAGCATCCAAAATACACACACACACTGAATCAATGTGCAAAAAAATAAAATGAGTTTTAGTGTAGTTATTGACCAATACACTATCCATTGAACCTTAAATTCAACCTTAAAAATAGTTCCTCTAAAAAAAAATCTAAATTATTAAAAACAAAAACCTGCCTTCTATATGGAGATTGACACCTTGCAAAAATAGCAAAGATTCCTCAAGCTTTTATTGTTTGATATTGTTATTTAGGAAGGTCAGAATGCTATACTCAAACCACTTTATCATTATGATTAACAAGAAAATTCCCTTTTTGAAGAAAAGTTTTGCTTTAGGGGATTGCGAGCATTTTATTTTATTGTAGTGACTTAATTTTAGCATATATAAACATTCTTACAATGAGCTGTATGACAGTTTATCAAGGCAGTCATTCATAATGGCAATATGCTGATGACAGCATTGCGAAAATACAAGTACTAGTATACGGGAGATGACAGAAAGATTACTACAGACCTGCAAAGTCAGCACAGCATTGCAGGTTGACAATCGGCTAGAAAACAACAATGTCATGAATCAAACTTCACGGGACAAATTCTCCACACAGATCAAACTTCACTGTCAAACTCAAGACATTCTGAATGCCATAAAATGCATTACCCTTCAAATTTCCTTCAGCGCACTCCTAAGCAAAAGTAAAAAATAAAATTAAATCCCATATATCTCTCTGAAGAGCAGAATATAATAAAACAGAGAAGCTGAAGGGATTATAGGTGACTGGAATTATTTAGTTATTCTGGATGTCTGTTTTATTGATCTTTTAAACAACTGTTAGGTAAAGACATTTACAGCTGGATTTAATTGATTCCAACAAATATTTAATGTGTATTTATAATTTATTCATCCATCTGTCAGTAATTAGAGTACGTTTAATTATGTAAATTAAACTGATTTCACTTTCTTTTTTCTCTGTATATAATTAGAAATACAACAACATTTCAGTTTGTTGAATGTGTTGTATTGTATATATTTTACATTTACAAATAAAACTGCTTCTCTAAAAGGTTTGGCTAATTGTTCACTGTAGCCATTGGAGCCCAGCTCCTAAGGAAGATACAGCTCAGTTGGCTGCACAGCTCGTGGAGGTGCAGGCTCTCTAGAGACAGGTCTGTACAGAAGGCTAACCCCAATGCTCTCCTTACATATGGAGTGCTGAACATATTGTTGTTCTTGCTGTTTCTCCACTTAGAGTTTATAGGGGAAACAGACTTCCAATAAGGAAACCAATAGGTGTAAAATTGCAAATTTTGGTGATACAAAGGGAAGCAATAAGCACCTTGGAAAGAGAATAACATGAAGACACGTGTGCCTTACTAAGGAAATGGCGCTTAATGTTAAACCGACAGGACGAGGACACAGACAGGCAGTAGGCTGGGGAATGTTTGAAAGAAAGAGATTGAAGAAATCTCAAGGGTGGGTGTGGGATGGTTGTTGTTGTTGTTTTTGTTTGTTTGTTTGTTTGTTTTTTATAGGAACTGAAAAAAAAGTACAGTGTGACTAGAATTTAGTGAGCAGGAGGGATATTGGGAAATGATTATATTAGGCTCTGATAAGCATTGGTTTTATGTTACGGTAAGTTCACTGGGAAACCATGAGAATGTTTTTAAATATCTCCCCATTATATTTAGCCAGCATCATTCTGACTGCTATAGGGAGAAAAAAATAGAGGCAAGGAATAATAGGTGTACTGCAGGGAAATTTGGAATACTCTTGATAATGTAGTTTAGAAGAAATGCTTTAAGTAAAAGGCACAGAGTCCTGTATTCTTTTCAGACTCAAAATAAGAGCTAGATTTAAGGACTTGTAATTCACTGTACAGGTAAGTTAAGGAAAGGAAAAAGTCAAGAATAAATCCCCAGTCTCTGTTCTGAGCAAGGATGTCTGGATGGTGGCAGCACTTCTAATATCGGGAACACTGCAGAAGTAAGTTTAATTGGGAAAAGGGGTGAATGGGAGATCAAGAAGCAGGATGAATTGAGAGGGAAGGCAAATGGAACATACTGAGCATATTAAAAAGTGAGATTACTTTGAGATATTCAAGCAGATATGAGTTTTAAGAGTTGTTTTAAGAGACTGTTAGGTTGCTAATAGCTATAAATAGTGCTCGTAAGAGGACCAAGAACACAAAGAATCTCAAAAGGAATGCATTCCTCTTTCAGATGATAGCAGCACCCATGTTTTCTAGTCAGCACTCCTCATTTCTCCCTTCACACACATACACTTTCCTGGAAACTTCACTGTCCTCCACTTCAGCCACATGGCTGTGACAAGAGCTGCAAGGAGTGCAATATGAGCATGCAGTCACAGTGCCTGGATTGCAGAGTGAGAATGGATCCTATCAGAGGCCTGTTCAGGCAGTTTTGGTACAAGAAGAAAGGTTATTCTTTCTGTGGTGCTTGGATCAAAAGTGGGTATGTCTAAGAGCTACCATGGGCCAAGTTTTTGGTGCTATAAGACAATGAAAGTTGGTCTGAGAGAGAGAGAGACAGAGAGAGAGAGATATCAAAGAACGGGGATGAGCAGAGAAAATGAGGATTACTATAATCTTACCGTATTTTTTGGACCATAAGACGCACTGGACCATAAGACGCACCAGTTTTTAGAGAAGGGAAATGAAAAAAAAAAGATTCTGAAACAAATAGTGTCCTAAAATATTTTATGTGCATTAAAACCCAACATCACAGTCATAAACACATGTAATCAACCCTGTAAAGTAAACAGCAGCATTTAGAACCATTTTAGAGCCGGGCAAGCACACAGAGACCACACAGAGCCGGGAAAATAAAAAAACTTTTTTTTTACAGTATATGTGTAGGCTATATTTGGACCATAAGACGCAGGGACTTTTTCCCCCCACTTCTGGGGGAAAAAAAGTGCATCTTATGGTCCGAAAAATACGGTAATTGTTAATAAATTTGCTCCTGGGCCCCAGCCTCAGTCTTGTCTTTGGTTTCATAAGTCACTGAGGTAGTCTATTTTTTAAAATATATTTATTGATTAAGGTATTACATATGTGTCCTTATCCTCTCATTACCCTCCACTCCCCTACTCAAGCCCTCACCCTCTGTTGCCTTTGTCCATTATTTAGGCCCATGGTCAGCAAACTGTGGCTCGTGAGCCACATGCAGCTGTTTGGCCCCTTGAATATGGCTCTTCCAGACCTTACCATGGCCTGGGCAAGTCTATTTTGAAAAAGTGGTGTTAGAAGAAGTTTAAGTTTAAAAAATTTGGCTCTAAAAAAAAATTGTGATCATTGTACTGTTGATATTTGGCTCTGTTGACTAATGAGTTTGCTGACCACTGGGTTAGGCTTATATGCATGCATACAAGTCCTTTGGTTGATCTCTCTCCCTTACCCTACCTTCTCTTACCTTCCCTCCATTTTAGCTTATGATAGACCAAATTATATTCCTGACATTTATTATTAAGACAGACCTAAATAAGAAAAAGAGAAAGCCAAAACAAAAAGTCAAGGAAAGAGAATTAATTCTAAAGAAATTAAATATTTCTGAAAAATAATGACTAGTGGTAGGATCCTAAGTAGCAGTCTTCAAGTCTAGTTTTGTTTGTAGTTGTTTTGTAAATATGTATTTAAAATTTGCATTTAAATAAATTAGGAACTAAGAATGCAAAACTAAGTTGTATTAATAAAATGCATACAACTATAGTATATATATATATATATATATATATATATATATATATATATATATTTATATATATATGTATATACACTACATGTTGGCAACTATGCTAACCATGTATTTTCAATCAGTGCTTACATCTTATTTTGTACTTAGCTCTTTTTTCTTTAATATAACAAGCTTCTCAATATCAAATAATATTTACAACTATTTTAAAACTAGACAATATCTTATAGATGTAATATTTCTAAATGTTCTCAGAGAAAACATAATTACCTATACTCATAAAAGGGTAATATGCAAATTAGTCAGGATGCCCTCATAGTAATGGCCGAACAGTAGGCTGTGTGGGGGCGACAGGCCAGCAAGAGGTTAGTGAGTAACTACCTAATGACTGAACAGCAGGCTGCATGGGACAACCAGGCTGGTAGGAGGGTTAATGAGGGATGACCAAATGACTGAACAGCAGGCTGTGTGGGGCGACAAGGCTGGTGGGGAGGCAATGAGGGGTGAGCAAGCTGGCAGAGGGGTGGGGGCACTTAGGGGTGACCAGGGTGGCAGGGGGAGGCATTTGGAGGCAACCAGACCAGCAAAAGGGGGCAGTTAGGGGCAATCAGATCAGCAGGCAGAGGTGGTTAGGGATGATCAGGCTGGCAGGGGGGCAGGTTCGAGGCAACCAGGTAAGCAGGCAGGCAGGCAACTGGTAAGGAGCCAGCAGGGCCAGATTGTGAGAGGGATGTCCAACTGCTGGTTTGGGCCCAATCCCCAGGATCTGGCCTAAACCAGTAGTTGGACATCCCCCAAGGGGTCCTGGATTGGAGAGGGTTGGGCTGGGCTGAGGGGAACCCCCCATACATGAATTTTGTGCACCGGGCCTGTAGTTATGAATAGTGTCCATTCTAATTACCACTAATATTTTAAATGATATACTTAAACCTATTTTCTGACATATCAAATTTAGATAGGATCTAATAGTCTTTGTTATAAAAGATTACAGCATTAATATGCTTTATTACTGATATTTACATTGTTGGATACAATTAGATTATTTTAAAATTATAGAATTTTTCCATTTTCTATATTTTATTATAAATATTGGAAAATATGTTTATGATTTTGATAGGTAAATATTAGTTAGGTTTAAAACAAGTTGAATAATTAGTCCCATAAAAAAGGTAATGTAGTTTCAATTGATTAAATCTAATTCCAATAGATTTTTCTGAGTTAAAAGAAAAACCCTTTAAGGTTCAAGGTCTAATGCGGCATCTTTTAATTTCATCCTCCATTCTTTACATATGAATTTATAATGGGCATATCCTGTTACATTTTGCTGTTATTACATTATTTGTTAAATCTTCAGGATATTTAGACAACTTTAGAACCATATTGAATATTTTTGCACATGCACTATTTTGGGTTTTGAATTATATCTTAGGGATAATAAAACAATATTTATGGATATCTTGATGACCCATGCTACATATTGCTAAATTGTGTTCCAAAAGATTGTAAAAGTAAATGTCACTAGAAATAAATATATGCACCAGTTTTCTAGCAATGCTCCAGCATTGAATTTACATTTAGAAGCTATTGGCTAGATTGGTGGATATAATATGTGATTTTAGGCTTACTTTTGCTTAATTAGAAAAATGGATATTACTAGATGTATGTACACTAACTATACCTTTTCTGCTTTGTCTACTATATGTATTTTGGTTCATAACAGTTAATAAAATACACAGGTAACCTATATGTCCATGTAGACTAAGGTCACCCCAATAAATTTAAAATAAATAAAAATAAAATTACTTAGTTTTGAGAATATTACGTAAGTCCTACTGATGCCTTACGTTTGAGAACTAAGTTGATTTGAAATAAAACTATTATTATTAATAAAAGCTACAACCCAGCAAATCAAAATTATAAATGATGGTTATATCTACCCTTTTCATTCATTTAATAAAATATATGCACCTCTTTAAACAATGTCTATCCCATATGTTAAAATGTCTACTAGGCATGTTCATCTAGATACCTCTCATGCATCAAAATCTCACCATATTCTAAAGAACTCTTGTCATCTTCTAACATTTTTCTTTCTTTTTGGATTCCCCGTATCAGTGAAAGTTATCATTATCAAAGAATACTTTCTAACAAAAGAATAATATGAAATTGACCATACCTTCACTACACCCACAAACCATGTCCACTCGCCAATCAGGAGAGAATATGCAAATAAACCTAACCAAGATAGCTGTGACCTCAGAGAACAGAAGGAGGCTTGGGTTTTCCCAGTAATGAAGAGGCCAAGCTTTCTGCCTGCCCTTGCTGGCCCAGGCCTCCACTTAAGGCTACAAAGTTTCAATTATAGAAGATAAATAAATCCTAACAGAAATGGTGTCAGCCAAGGAGCTGGAGAGAGCAGGAGGCTTGAGTTGACCTTGGAGATTGAGGAAGCCAAGCTGTCTGCCTGCCCTTGCTGGCCCAGGCCTCCACTCAAGGCTACGAAGTTTCAATTATAGAAGATGAATAAATCCCAGATACCAGGGCCTCTGCTTTGTCTACTATATGTATTTTGTTGCCAGGGGGCATTGCTGGCCTGCAAACCACCACAGGCTGCTTTCCCAGGCCACCCCACACCCCAAAGGAACCACCAATCTGATCTAGGAGACACTTCAGGGCAAACCAGCTGGCCCCCACCCATGCACCAGGCCTCTATCCTATATAATCCTATCTAATAAAAGAATAATATGCAAATTGGCCATCACTCCAACACACAAGATGGCTGCCCCTATGAGGTCAAAGATCCTGCCCCCATGTGGACACAACATGGCCACCACAAGATGGGTCCAGGCCTGCAGGGGAGGGTAGTTAGGGGTGACCATCCCGGCAGGAATTAGCCATAAGGGGCAAACAGGCTAGCAGGGGAGCAGTTAGACATCAATCAGGCTGGCATGGGAATGGTTAGGGGGTGATCAGGCTGGCAGGCAGAAGCAGTTAGGAGCAATTAGGAAAGCAGGCAGGTGAGCAGTTGGGAGCCAGTAGTCCTTGATTGTAAAAGGGATGTTCAACTGAGTTCAGGGCTAAACAGGCAGTTGGATATTCCTTGAGGGGTCCCAGATTGGAGAGGGTGCAGGCTGGGCTGAGGGACACTCCCCAACCCCCTGTGCATGAATTTCGTGCACCGGGCCCCTCGTCTCTTAATAAAGTCCATGGAAGTCATCCTGGTTGCTTTGCTTCCCACACTCATCTATTCCAAATCCAAGAATTTCTCTTGTGAAATATTCTTTGGATGTGTCACTTCCCTTCTACTTTAACTGTCAGTGGTTATTCCATGCCCTAATGTTTTTCCAACTAAATCACTAAAACCTTTTTAAGAGCATTTTCTCCTCCAGATTTGTTTCTCTTAATATATGCTCCTTATTTCAGCCAAGCTAAACTTTTTGAAATAAAATCAGATCATGCTTCAATGGTTTCTTACAAATTCTAGGTAAGTTTAATATTCTTTAGCATTACCCATCTGGTTCTTCATGATCTGATCTCTGATTCTCTTGTCTGACCTACAACTCCCAGGATATTATAAGCTCTTAAAAAAATGTATGACTTCCTGTTTAAGATATCTGATAAGCTCTTAAAGGTGTCTTTGCTTTTGTTTTTGTTTTTTTTTTGGTAATACTGTAACACAAAGCCTAAAATATGTTTTCTTCACCTTTTTCTTCTCTTGGCTTAGGATTCTTGTGATGTAAAATGTAAATGATTTTATACATTTCCCGTCTTTTTAAATCTATAAGGTGAAACTAATTTGATTCTTACAATTATAATGCAAATGGTTTCACATGTTTTTATTCTTTTTGAAAGAGCTGAGCAAAGTATACCTTGCAACTTGCATTTATTCTTAGAGATCAACCTAGTTTTTGTTCAGTTTAATGTTAACAGCCTCTTGTAAAACAATGTAATACAGAATTTAACAATCCAAAAGGGCAATTTTTAGGCACCCCTAAAAATCACTGTTGTGTATAATACCTTCTGAGCTTATTATGAAGTACTATTTATTTTTTGTTAGTATTCAAATTCAAAGCAAAGAATATGGCTAGAATATTTAAAGAGTATCAATTCATTAAATAAATATATGGGGTATTTAAGTTTAATGCTATTTTATTTTTCAATTCTCTTTAAATACTTATTTATACCTGAAGAAATACATATTTGTTCCATTTTTAGTAAAACATCTAAAACACGGAAAAAACATATAGAGAGACTATATACTTTATTCCAAAGTTTTAAAATTTACCTTTCCTAATCTAAATTCATTAGTCTGTTAATTTTGATCTAATTTCAAAGTTTCACACACCAGATTCTATTGAATCACAGTCTGTTTGGGCTGCTATAATAAAATGCCATAGATTGGGTGACTTATAAATGATAGCAATTTACTTCTCACAGTTCTGGACAATGGGAAGTCTAAGATAAAGTCACCAGCAGTTTTGGTGTCTGATGAAAGCCTGCTTTTCATAAATGGTGCCCACAGTGGTGGAAGGGGTGAGAAGTCCCTCTAAAGTATTGTTTATAAAGATACAAATCTCATTCATGAGGGCTGCTCTCATGACCCTATCATAATCAAGCCCCAAAGGCCCTACCTAATACCATCACGTTGGGGGTTAGGATTCAATATATAAATTTGGAGTAGCATAAACATTCAGACCACATCAGAATCTAAAGCACTACCAACTCTAATTATATGGTAAAAAGATGAGTACAATGTCCATCACATGGAAAGATTTAAGGAATAATAGATATGACTATCATTGGTACTTGTAAGAAGGAGAAATATAACATTGCTACTTGGTAATGAGAAAAAAAAATACAATGAAACAGAGCAAAAGTGTGAGAAAGGAGGAGAGAATAAATGGTGGAAGAAATGGCAAAATCAACTAGAAGCAGGTGAAGAAGAAACAAAAGGAAGAAGAGGAAAACTGGGAAGTGAGGTGGAGAAAGAGGTCATGGAGAGATGGAGCCAATGGGCAGTACAGCCTGCTTTTCTTGGAACAAAGCAAATTGGTTTCTTGGGAGAGGGACAGTGCAGGACACCAATAAGGTGAAGTGGAATTTAAACAAACATTAGTTATCTCACAGTATTTGCTGCCTTGGTATTTCTAATGTGAGGCCATGTACACATGTTGATGCTTTTATGTAAGGAAGCATGTGCAAGGAAACAAATGTATCAGTTTTACCTTTGATTCAATATCTCTTTAGTTTGAAAAATAACAAGGTAGTTTAATCTATTAAAGTAATATGTGGAAGTTATTTAGTATATAAAAGTAATATTTAGCAATTTTAAATTATATCCATAAAAGAATACAATTCTATACAAGATTGCATAGGTCTCATCCCATATTATCTATTCTATGGTTATACTTCTGAATAATCAATGTGTTAAAAATTGCATATAAACAAAATTTTCACAATGATTTATTAGCTGATACTTGGCATTTTCATACTTCATTTACATGTCCCTTCAAGGGAATACTTATAAGGTCAGATTTCTGAATATCTTTTTTCATTGTAAATGAAGATTTTTTTTCACTGTAACATAAACACAGGTATTCATTCTATTAATATTCTATAGCTATAAAGGTAATAGTTATGAAATTATAAAACTAAGTATGTGAACAATTTATTTATTTTTAAAATATATTTATTTATTTATTTATTTATTTATTTATTTATTTATTTATTTTTACAGAGATGAAGGGAGAGGGATAGAGAGTTAGAAACATCAATGAGAGAGAAACATTGACCAGCTGCCTCCTGCACACCCCCTACTGGGGATGTGCCCCCAACCAATGTACATGCCCTTGACTGGAATCAAACCTGGGAGCTTTCAGTCCGCAGATTGACACTCTATCCACTGAGCCAAATTGGTTTTGGCAAGTATGTAAACAATTTAAAAGGAGAAAGTGAGTATGGGACAAATTTTACACCAATGAATATAAACCCTTTATATAAATAATGCTCATTGAATATAAATACAAATCAACACATACACACAAATTCATATATTCACAAGATGTACAAGTTACATGGGTTGCTGCTTACCACTTCTTTTTTTAAATATATTTTTATTGATTTTACACAGAGAGGAATTGAGAGGGACAGAGAGTTAGAAACATCGATGAGAGAGAAACATCAACCAGCTGCCTCTTGCACCCCCTCACTGGGGATGTGCCTGCAACCAAGGTACATGCCCTTGACAGGAATCAAACCTGGGACCTTTCAGTCCACAGGCCAATGCTCTATCCAATGAGCCAAACCGGTCTCGGCTGCTTACCACTTCTAAAAATAAATCTGAATGCACAATAGGAGAGACAAAATCCAATATCTAACAATTACTGCATTTTAAACTGCTCTGTGTGAAAAGTGGGTGGTCTTAGTTTAGGCCAGAGCCAACCAGATGCACCAGTGGATATTTCAAATTCTGCTTCACCTCTGCTCATCCCATCCTTCTATTACCTTGCCTTTGGACAATCATTGCCTGCCCATTTTCCTCAAGCCACTGTGGGTATCTATGCCACCGAGAATCTTACTAGATGAAATTAAAGTGATGAGGGCTGACATGCTTTGAGCATTCAGTCCTTTACTTTTCTCAATCCAACTGCAGTATTTGTGGATTATACAATCCTGCAAAATAACCTTCTCCCTCAAGATTTTGGGGTGAAATCCTGACTATTGTTTCTTGCTCGATCATTACAAAATAAAGTGTATTCTGGTTGGTGGTGCCTGAGACTTTCTATCACAAAGTTCTTGTCACATGCCCTTCCCCTCACATACACACAACTGGAACTGCCTTAGACTGACAGAGACTATGGTTTGGCCTTTGGCCCTTCTCCAGGACTAAACAGCCAACATTCCATGGGTAATATGAGCCCACAGGACAAATGAATTAGACTTTTGAGGAGTTCATGTATTTTAATAGATAAATAATAAACTGGATAAAATATAAATATTTTCTGGAGCACAGTAATAATACAGATAACGAAATAATGTTAAATAACTAATCTACACTAATAAAAGAGAAAAATGCTAATTGACCGTATCTTTGCTATGCCCACAGCCAATCAGAACGAGTATGAAAATTAACCCAATAAATATGGCGGTTAATTTGCATACGTGGAGGGAGGGAGGAGTGAAGACTGAAGACAGCATAGAAGGAAGACGGAGGGAAAGTAGAAAGCAAGGTGGCTGACGGAGGGAAAGCACAGGGTGGGTAGCGGCTGTAGGAGGGAAAGCATGGAGGGCGAGGGGCAGCAGCAGGAGGAAAAGTGTGGGGTGGAGGGCAGAGGTGGCAGGGAAAGTGTGGGTGGGGGGGGCAGGAGAGGTGGTGGTGGTAGAAGAGGGAAGCCTGCCAGAAGCCCTGCTTTTGCAGGAATCTTCCAGCAACGGGCCTTTAGTCTTATGTAATAAAAGTGTAGTATGCTAAATGTTCAACTGATAGGACAAACACATACCATCAGGGGGCAGACACTCTGAGCAGATTAGCTTGCTGCTGGGGTCCAGCCAATGGGAACTGGAAGAGAGGGTAGTACACCCCCTGGGGCCCTCCAGCAGACCCTCACTGGCTTGCTGACTCCCATTGGTCACCAGCAGGACTGAGCAAGATGGCCAGATTGGCCCTGATCACTGGCCAGGCTGAGGGACCCCACCCATGCACGAATTCGTGCACCAGGTCTCTAGTGTATTATAATAAGTAAACGAAGAAAAAGAGGGAAGGAAGAAAGGAAAAAAGGAATGAATTTGATCTATGTTAACGAAGTAATATTTTATGCATTAATAATACAATGGGTGGTGGAGAGAACAAAAGGCATGAGTTTTTTTGTAAGATGGAAGATAGTTATTGATATGTTTAAAAAATTCTAGTATAAATTATCATACATATGTCATAAGTTTAGTGAAACAGTAATAAAATTAGCCTACATAATTTTTAAACACTAGAAGAAAATTTTATAAAATTGAATTAGGAAAGCATATAAGGAAAATAAATAAAATGGAGTAAATCCTAGTTATACAGAAATTAGAACAAATGAAGATATATTAAACTAAGCAAATACCAGACAAAATCCCACACAAGGTTAGATGAAAATAAGATGAGATTATATGTTTTATGTAAGAAATAAAAATATCAACATATAAACATTAAAATAAGTATTCAGTCAAATGGAAGATTCATTTTTAATGTTTTGAGGAAACTCCATACTGTTTTCCACAATGGCTATAGCAGTGAGCATTCTTTCCAGCATTCTGGGGTTTCCATTTCTCCACAATTCAGGGATAGGAAACTTTTCTTCTGCCAAGAGCTATTTAGATATTTATAATAACATTAGAGGCCCAGTACATGGATTTGTGCACTGGTTGGGTCCCTCAGCCTGGCCTTCAGGGATTGGGCTGAAACTGGCTCTCTGATATTCTTCAAGGGATCCCAGATTGTGAGAGGGCACAGGCCAGGCAAAGGGACCTCACTGGTGCATGATCAGGGATGGGGAGGGACTGTGGGAGGGCTCCAGGGTGTGTCTGGCCCATCTTGCCCAGTCCCGATCAGCCAGACCTCAGCAGCAAGCTAACCTACTTGTTGGAGCATCTGCCCCCTGGTGATCAGTGCATGTCATAGCAACTGATCGAATGGTCGGACACTTAGCATATTAGGCTTTTATTATATAGGATTTAAGTCCATAAAACTTAAAAAATAGCCTGCTATATTTGGTCAAAAGTTTATTTAACTCACCCCTAATGCCTTGGTAGGGCCAGACCAAATGATTTAGTGGGCGTTATAAGGCCTGGTGGCTGGAGATTCCCCAACCCTGGTGGCTGGAGATTCCACAACCTTGCCAGCTCTTATTTGTTGATTTATTGATGCAGCCATTCTAGCAACATGATATGACAGATACTTCTTTGTAGTTTTAATTTGCATCTCCTTGATGATTAGTGATATTGAACATGTTTTTATATGTCTATTGAACACCTAAATGTCTCTCTAGAGAGATATCTATTTGGGTCCTTTGCCCATTTTTTTAACTGGATTGCTTGTCTTTCTGGTATTAAGCTCCATGAATTCTTTGTTAATTTTGAAAATTAAACCCTTATCAGATGTACTATTGGCAAATATGTTTTTCCATATAATAGGTTCCCTCTTCATTTTGTTAATGGTTTATTTTGCTGTGCAGAAGATTTTTAATTTGGTGTAGTCCCCTTTGTTAATTTTCCCCCCCTCTGTTTTAACCAGTACTCCCCACTTTTAGGAATATAACCTAGGAATTCCAAAACAGCAATCATAAAGAATATGTGCATCCTATATTTATAGCAGCATTATTTACAATAGCCCAAGTGCCCATCAGTAAATGAGTGGATAAAAAGACTATGGTACATTTACACAATGGAATATTATGCAGCTGCAAAAAGAAGGATCTCTTACCCTTTGAGACAACATGGATGGATCTGGAGACTATTATCCTAACCAAAATAAACCAATTATAGAAAGAAAAACATCACATGATCTCACTTATATGTGGAATATAAAGAACAAAATAAACTGGGAAAAAACAAACAAACATGTCCTAAGATATGGATGCATTTAACAGTGGAGGGTGGGAAGGGGCAGGGGGCAGCAAGAAATTAACCAAAGGACATATACACATAATCTGTGGACACAGAGAATAGCATGGGGAAGACCTAGGATGAAATAGAAGTTGGGTGGAAGGAGAGGCAACAAGGGAGAAAATGAGAGACATCTGTAAGAATGTCAACAATAAAGTATAATAAGTAAATAAAAACATGTGGCAAATAAATATGAATAAAAAGAAAGTTGGAGTGACAATCTTAATTTCTGATGAACAAACAAAATCCTTCTTTGGATGACTTGCAGCCTTATGTGACTCTCATATGCTTTGTATGCACAGTTTTAATCCAAATTTAAAATAGTAATAATAATTAAAAAAGAGGAGGCTAGTAAATAAATAAGTTTAATTCTCATCTTTGGATTATCTGAGGCCAATAATGAATTATAACTTTAGATAATTTTATTTAAAATTTAAGACAATGTGTTGAATAAGATGAAAGAATTAAATTTTCACTTCAGCTTGCTAGGTGATATACATTAATTATACAGGTTACTAATTCAACAGGAATCACACAAAGTGAAGAAGACTGCCATTATAGCACAAATGAAGTTGTTCTGACAGTGAAGCACAGATCATGGTGATCTTACATTTTTAGGTACCATTTACATTCCTCAATTATCTGTCAAAATGATATATGCTACACTGTGAAACTTCAGAGCAGTATTTGAGATTACTGATCAGCAAAATAAGCTTGAACATACTAATACTATTCACTTTTTTTTTTCCAGACACATGAAAGCTTCATTTTTAGGTTGAATTTAAGGGAAATAATTAGTGAAATAGAGACAATAAATGCTAACTTTAGCGATTGTGCTGACTTTTCTTCTAGTTTCACTTACCTGTTGGGAGAAAAAGAAATAAATATCCTACCTAATAAAAGAGTAATATGCAAATTAACCATCACTCTCTCCACAAGTAATGCCCACCAGCTAATCAGAGCAAGTATGCAAACAAACCCAACCAAGATGGCTACAGCCGCAGAGAGCAGGAGGGAGGCGTTTTCCTGCCAACGGAGGAAGCCAAGCTTTCTGCCTGCCCTTGCAAGCCTAAGCCTCCACTCAAAGCTACAAACTTTTAGTAATAGAAGGTAAATAAATCCAAACAGAAACAGCTGCCACCACTGAGTGAGCAGGAGGCTTAGCTCTGCTCCAGGGTACACAGTTTCAGTTGTAGAAAGTAAATTTATCCCAAATACCAGGGCCTCTGCTTGGGTCACTAAGGGGTGTGGCTGGCCTTCAAATCACCACAGGCCCCCTTGCTCAGCCTGCCCCAAGCCCCAAGGGAACCCCCACCCTGATCCGGGGTATGATTTAGGGCAAACCAGCTGGTCCCCACCCGTGCACCAGGCCTCTATCCTCTAATAAAAGAGTAATATGCAGACTGACCATCACTCCAGCACACAAGATGGCTGCCCCTATGTGGTCAAAGATCCTGCCCCTATGTGGACACAGATGGCTAGTAGGGGAGGGCAGTTGGGAGGCACCAGGCCTGCAAGGAAGGGCAGTTGAAGGCAATCAACAGTGCAGGGAGGGCAATTAGGGGTGACCAGGCTGGCAGAGGAGGGAAGTTTGGAGCAAACAGGCTGGCAGGGGAGCAGTTAAACATCAATCAGTCTGGCATGAGAGTGGTTAGGGGGTGATCAGGCCGGCAGGCAGAAGCAGTTAGGGGCAATCAGAAAGGCAGGCAGGTGACCAGTTGGGAGCCAGCAGTCCTGAATTGCAATAGGGATGTCCAAACTGCCCGATTAGGCCTGATCACAGTGGGATCGGGCCTGAATAGGCAGTTGGACATTCCTTGAGGGGTCCTAGATTGGAGAGGGTGCAGGCTGGACTGAGTGAATTTTGTGCACTGGGCCTCTAGTTTTGATATATTAACTTATACCAAAGAGGTCCTTTTCCCCTCAGAAATATTTTAGTCTTTTTAAAAAATATATATATTTTATTGATTTTTTTACAGAGAGGAAGGGAGAGGGATAGAGAGTTGGAAACATTGATGAGAAGGAACATCGAATAGTTGCCTCCTGCAAAACACCTAGTGGGGATGTGCCTGCAACCAAGGTACATGCCCTTCACCAGAATTGAACCTGAGACCGTTCAGTTCACAGGCTGATACTCCATCCACAGAGCCAAATTGATTAGGGCAGAAATATTTTAGTCTTAAGAAAAATTTATATCATTCAACTGATCTGATTAAAACCACAATTAGTTTTTATCAAAGATAATTTAATGGGTGATTAATGCACGCTCCACACATCAACACTTTTAAAGCTTTGTAAATAAATTTCAGATTATATTTGTATTTATTATGTATTACCAGAACCCTGAAAGAATTATTTTATTTAAAAAAATTTATTTTGATTTTAAAATTGCATTAAAAACAATCATCTACATTATTTATTGAACTTCCTTTTTATAAACATTTAAAATTTAACAGTATCTTTCTATACAGCACATGGAGGAGGCAATCTTGACTTTACTTCTAAAAAGATTAGAAGTGTGCTATTGAACAAAAAGAAAATATGATAGTAGGTATCTTCAGATTACAGTATTTACTCTTGGGCATCATTAATAAATTTAATTTTTTACATGTGCTTTTAAGCTAATGTATTTTCATATTTTATTTATGTGTCTAGACTAAGCATTTCTATTTCAAATAAGAAAAAGCTAATTTTGATGGACTTGTTTTTAAAGAAAGCATTACAAATATTATACATATTACAGCAACTTTATGGAGTAAGATAATTAATAATACCAGAAAAATCTTTGTGTTTTGCATACTCACAACTGTAAACCTATTTCTACTCCATGCTGTATGTGTACATATATACTTGTATGTTCTATTAAAATATATGACACTGCTATGCAATACTAATCACTATTTTATTTTAATATGTCTAATATTTCATGTGCAAAATTACAATCAAGTAAAAATAAATATTTATAAATTTGATAACTATTGAGTCTGACAACGAGAACTAAACAATTACTCAAGTGAAGTTATAAGTGTTTACAAATGCTACAGTAATATCAAGAGACACTGCTGGATAGAAAATTGACAACAGCTGTCCTGTCTCTCTACATTTTCATCTCAAAACATTTTTTTTTCATTTAGGATTTTCAAGCTCATCTGTGAATAATTTAACTTGATCTTGAATGAAGGGTTATGTAGAAATGTTAAAGCATTCCTCCAATTACACATGATTTTCCTATTCTCAGTAGTTAAAATATAAATATTAAATATTTTGTTTTATTCATTTTAAAATAGTATCAGATACTTATTCTTGTGGTTAAGTGACAGAGACCATCAAATGGTAAAAAATATATAAAATTCTAAGTCAAGTCCAGATCTCCATTATATTTTCAGAAAACAGAAAAAGGATTTTTGCTCTAAATTTTTTGTTTGTTATTGTGTTAATTCTCACCCAATGATATTTTTCCCACTGATTTTTATTTATTTTTTAAAATATATTTTATTGATTTTACAGATAGGAAGAGAGAGGGATAGAGAGTTAGAAACATCGATGAGAGAGAATCATAAATCAGCACATACCCTATTGGGGATGTGCCCACAACCAAGGTACATATTCTTGACTAGAATCGAACCTGGAACCTTTCAGTTCACAGGTTGAAACTCTATTCACTGAGCAAAACTGGTTTCGGCACCCACTGATTTTTAGAGAGAGTGAATTGGAGGAAGGGAGGGAGAGAGAAATGAAGAGAGATCTATGGGTTGCTTCCTGTATATGCCCTGAACTGGGGGCGGGAGGGAGGAATGCCCTTGATCAGGAATGGAACCCTTGACCTTTTTCAGTTGTGAGAGTGCTCAAGTGGCCACTCTCACAACTGAGCAACACCTACCAGGGCTGAATCTCTTTTTATTGCCTTCTTATTCATTATTTGTTCTGGTCCTGCACTCTCAAAGTATATCTAAATCAAGAAAAAGCACTTACTGTAAAAGTATCAAGTATAGAATAAATCAGCAATAAATAATGCAATGAATTAGGGATGCAAAATTTTTACCGTTTAATTTATTTTATTAAATATCCACATATGATATATAGGTAGTTGTTTTTCTATTGTCATCACAACTGAACTTTTTGAATTTGATTGTGATAGAAGTATTAGATAATTCCCAAATTGAATCAATTTTTTAAAAAAAACAATAAAGAAAATTATAAATAAGGTGATTATATCTCTACTACCATCAATATAATTACAATATGTGCCCTCCAGGATTTTATAACTACATGACCTCAAGTTACTCTGAACTTCATTTGCTTTCTACTGTGGTTTTCACAATGGCCCTTTCCAACTTGTTCCCTTCTGCCTACACTGTAATTGTACTTTCCCCATCATTGTACAATCCAAATGTCCCTTTAAGGATTGTGTTAATTTCTGTTGTTGTTGACTCCTAATTAGTATGTCTTTTCCCACCCTAAAATTAGGTTTGATATCTCTTCTGGATATTCTAAAAATTTGAAATGTTCTAAGAGGTGGCCTGAATATGTGAATTTGTAATTTTCCTCAGAATTGATTGAAATGGCACAAGGATGGACTGTTATCTGGCCTGATGTCTGCAACAAAATGCCCAAGAATTTAACCTTCAATTTAACCAGCCATAAGCAAGCACTGGAGACATCTTGCACGTGGTGTGAAAATGGGCAAGGAACCAGAGTCTCCAGGAAGGTCAGGCAGAGGTGACTTAGAAAAATATAACATACCTTCCCCCCTCTCCCTTCTTAAAAATGACAAATGTGACTTGCTGTGTCTTGTAGAACCTTTACTTCTTGCTGATGGTAGCCTTAACCATTATAATTCTTCTTGGTGGTCTGCATTTGGAAGTCCTTTCTCAATGTGGTAGTATCTTCACTGTATCCCACATTAAGAAAGCATTTCTGTGCATTATATATACTTCATCATCAAGAGGTATTTCTATCTCTGTGTGTAGTCCTCTTCTTTTACTCTCATTTAAATGTTTTGATTTGGTAGTTCTATTGGCCTCATGTATTCATAGTAGTTCCAATATAGGTGAAAGCAGAAGCAATAATTCAGCAGGAGGGTGCTTAGAAATGTCTGACCCCATGAGCATTGCAATGAATTCAGTTACAGCCCTAAATTACCATTCTTACCAATAATTAGTTATTATCAAACTCGAAGATATACTTTAGGAATAAATATTTTGTAAGTTAACATAGCCAATTGTCTGCATCATTTCAGAAAAATCAAAAGGTCTGCCACAAAGAAACTTTCCCCCACTGATGCTTAAATTCTTCAGTGAAATTGGCATGCATTTCATGGGGAGGTAGCTCACTTAGATTGATCACAATTGCACTTGAGAACATTATATGAATGTCTTCCATGACAAGACAGACTGAGGCTAAATTGAAAAACCAATGCCCTAAAGATATAATTTTTACAAAGACTGAAAGCAGAAGATGATTGGAGGATTAAAAAGAGCCCACATCTGCAAGTTGTAAAGTATCAAGAATTGTTTTTGTCATAATTCTATCAAAGAAACCCTCAGCTTTCTCTAAGTGTGAAGGGCACACCTATCCTTACAAATTGAATCCCAGTGCTGTTGTAACAGCAGTCAGCACGTTTAAGATTCTCATTGTCTGACTAGGTATCAGTGATCAAATCGAGAAAAGAAAATTAGTAAAAAGATCAGGAAGAGAACATTGGGAATGAAAAGAATAAAGAACAAGGGCTTTGTTGTAATGGAATTAGTAGTAATGGCTGTTGAATTCTCCCTCAATTGACATTATTTGCCCAACACTTGATGGTGTGATTTAGGCATTCAAAAATTTGTAATTAAGAGACTTTCTACTGCCCAGGAGATGGTTGCAAAGTCATCTTTTACCACAATTATATTTTTTCTCAAATACTATCTCCTGTTATTGTCGTATTTTTCTCAATTCCATTTTTTGTTCTAACACAACTAAACAGTGCTTTTATAGCTAAAAATTCTTCTTTGGAAAATGTTCCATATTCTTTAAGGTCCAAGTGAAAGGGCATCCAAATGCAAGATGAACTCAGCAAAAATAAAAGGTAATCCCGGCTAAATTGTACAACATCCTAAAAGAATTTTTGAAACACAAAATCACAGTAGGTGCTATTATACAGGGCAAGTCAAAGGCAATTATATGTCATCTGGAATATTAATTATTGAAATCATTAAAAATAGTCTATCATTTATATAAATTCTCCTTTACCAATCTTGTGACATTTCCATAACTTCAATGATATTCCCTTTTCAACAGTATTCAGTATTTAGAAATATAAAATTATATGTTGGCTTCCCTTTCTTTCAGCAAGTGCTCTCTTTTCAGTTTGGGGATAATACTGTATTAGTGAGAGCCCTTCAACCATGTGAGAGCCCTTTAAAATATAAATGCACTGCAATTTGTGAATGACTCCCCTGGTCACTAATTTCCTTTGAGAAAAATAGATTAGGTAACTGCCTCCCTATAATTTCTGAAATGATGTCATCTAAAAAGTATAACATTTTCCCCTTAGTTCTTTATTATAATGCAGAACTAGACAAAATGAGTTTATGCTTTTAATACTCTAAGGCATATATTAAAACTATAAAAGCTCTAACTCTATTATAATGGAATTTGAAGGACAAACATAGTGGATGACATGAAATTTCTCATTTTTTATTTCATAACTAGATTGTTGAGACATCATCTATATTTCAAAAAACTGTCCTCCATCTGTCCTTTTCTTAAATATATGAAATGCCAAAGTCTCTCCTATCTTGGAAAAAAATAAAAATCTCTTCTTGTCTTGAGTCCACTCTAACTCCCTCTCATCATTTTACTTTCAAGTTCAGTTTTTACAAAGTACAGCTTGAACTTATTGATTCTTCTGCTCAAAATTCTCCCGTTACCTTTTAATGAAAGTTGCCAGGAAATGTTTTTGGCATATATAAGTGAGTTTAAAAAATAGCATATACTTATAGACTCACTAAGCACTCTGTCAAATTTCAGCAAGTTTTCCCATATCTTTGATTTCTTAGAGAGATACTGTTAAAGTCCTTTGTACAGTTGTCCAAACTTACCTCCCATTCTACCTGAGTTAATCGCTAATGTAATTTGATACGTGTTTCCCCTGGATTTTTAAAATAATTTTACTATAGATCTATAGGACCATAGACACAATTTATATAAATTACATCATATTTTATTTAGGTCCCCCCCCTTCCACATACTGTGAGTGCTTCATCTTGCCCCTAAATGGTGCTATTTCCCCACCATGTTCTTTTCTTCACTCATGACACCTTGCTTTATTTAGTTTTTCAATGAACAACTTGGAGAACTTATCATATGCCAAACGCTATGCCATAAAAAATCCTGTTTAATGCTCTTTGCATGTTGCAGTACCATTTGCGAGTTTATAATTCCTCAGTCCATTGTACTGTTCTCCAATTATCTATGTGTGTCTGTATTTGGGCATAGCTACTTGGTGGACGTATCAGCCTCCTCCATCTCCTTATTGGTTCTACTTTCTAATTTCTGAATATCATGAATGGCTTCACATGTCACCCAGTTACTTTATATATTAGAGGTCACCTGTATATTCCTCTCTATTTAGTCATCTATCTCTGATGATTTTAACTCCTACACAATTCCTAAATGCATCTCCTCTCCAATTGTCCTTCTAAGGCCCTTGTCAACTTTCTGTATTATTTCAACCTTTTTAGGTTTACTTTCACTCTATCGCCTTCAGATATAACCCACCAAAGGAAGAAATAGCTTTAAATAGTTCTCCTAGCCTGGAGTCGGAGCACCTCACCATGACAGCATGACAGAAGGCTCTCTGCTAACTGGCACTTGCCTCTATCCCAGCCTCATCTCTGCCGCTCTCCACCTCACACTGCTCTGCTCTCGATTAACTCGGAATTATTTTTAGTTCCCATACAGAGCTGGCTATTTTAGAACCAGGTACATTTGCTGTTCATTCCTCCTGAAAAACCCCTCAGACTTTCTTCACTTGTCTATCATTTACTCATCTTTCAGGGATCCTTTGTTCTTAGGGTAGGCAGAATTCCATTTTCACCCTCATGGTACCATTTTTTAAATATATCCCAAGCACATTATCTAAATTTAAGTGTCAGCCTTTAGCAAGCCATGCCTATTTTGGAAATAAAACAAAGTTTTGTGGGTTTTTAAATTCAAAGTTCATAGTTTATCATTGATGATAGCATCATCTTTGCTGACATGTGGAAGCCATTTATATTTGCCTCTTTTTAATTTGCTGCTGTCATGAATCATATTGATAGATTCACTAAAATATGTAACTATCCTTGAATCTTACACCGTCAGCAAAACCAGGTAGTATATTGTTAGGACTGTGAGCTCAGAAGTCAGATTTCAGGGATTCAAATTCTAACTTTACTACTTACCACATTTATGTGAAGAGGCTACTTTAACTTGTAAGGCCCCAATTTTATTATCAGTCCAACTGGGCTATAATAGAAAGTACATTATGGAGTTGTTATAAAGAATAAGTGAGATCATGTAAGCATTGGGTAACCATTGCCGACTACTTGTGTGATTCTTTTTAATGCATGACTAGACCTTATTTGCAAATAGACTTCACTGAGACATTATCTTATTCTTCAGTGAAATTGTTTTTATTATACATATTTTTTTTGGGGGGGGGCTTTGTTATTTTCAGTATTAAAGTTAGGCTAGAATTTTAGAGTAAATTAGAAAAGGTCATTCAGTGCTTTCAATGGCACAAAATAAATGAGTGAAATGAAAAGCATTCATTCTGTGACGATTAGGCAGGGCTTAATTATAAAACCATTGGCTCTTTTAACTTCAATTTTTTTAAATAATTCTTCCAATTTCTTATTAACTTCTAGTTTTTAAAGCATTTTTACACATATCAGTTCACTGATTTTCACAGCAGGTCAGTGACATAGGAAGTTCAGGCTTTATATTACCATTATAAATAAATAAATAAATAAAATTTGAGTTCATAAAAAATGCTCAATGTAAAATATTTATTAACTATTTAAACATACCTAGAATCTCCACATTCTGCTAAATAGCAATCTTTCTATTCAAAATTGTATGCTGTCTGGTTTGATGGCTGTGTGTGTTCTGAGCAGGTTTACATAGACAGATATTATCTTTTGGTAAATATGTGTCAATGACTTTAGCACCTTTTCATGACTAGGGATTATGCCCCAATATGCTTCCACTTCCATTTTGCCTGCTTGGCTATTATAGAAAAATGAACAAATAAGGACTGTGAACAATCATGATGTGACTAGACTAGCATAAAATTCGTGCACTTGAGAGAGAGGGTCGTTCAGTCTGGCCTGCACCTGCTCCCAGTCCGGCACCCCTCAGGTAGGGTCCCTGGGCCTGGCCGGTGATCAGGGCCTATAGGGCTTTCCTTTTCCCTGCTGCTGGCAGCTGGCTCTGCCCCCACCGCTGCCACTGTCATCTGTGCAGCATAACTCTTCCCCCCCAACCAACAGTCACCTCCCTCTGGGGGCAACAGGCATGGGGTGCAATCACTTGGCTGGCCTGGGCCTCCCTCTGCACAGCGATCAATTATGGAGCAATGGCGTCCCCCCCCCCCCCGGACCGATCTCATTGCACCCACCTTGGCTGCCCTGGTGCCAGCACATGTCATAGTGTGGTTGTCCAGAAGATCATCTGGACAGTCATTCTGCTTTGGTCATTGTCAATTTGCATATTATGCTTTTATTATTATAGATTCTAAATGCTTCATAATTCCTCATTCACTAAATTCTCACAACAACTATTATATATTACTCTAACTCTTACATTAGAAATCTGAGGTACACACTACTTTAATATCTTATTCAAGGTCAGAGAACAAGTGGCATAGCCAAAATTCCAACACAGAACATTCATCTCCAGTGTACACATCCCTTTCACTGAGAAAAGATGAGAGAGCCCATAGTTTGTGAAAGCCATTGGACTAAGAATTAAAAAATAACAAACAATAATACAAGGTTAGGAAATATGACCACAGTTGGGTTTCTCTGCTATAAATGCCATATTCTTCTCAATTTATTACAATTTCCTCAAGGTAACAAGGGAAGGTGAGGTGAGGCGAGGTGTGGTAGATTAGTATTGCTACTAAAATCAACTCCAGAAATATTGGTGTACAGGAGAATTGGGAAATGGCAAGAGATAAAGAGGTTGGGATATATTTTATGCTAATTACAATGAAAGCTACATTGAGCAAATCAAAACTGGTACTACCAAACTTTGATTATATCATTAAGCAAAGCAAGCTTTTTCCCCCTATATATCAAGAGGCATTTATGCATGGTAAGCCAGATTTTTTTTCTTCTGTGTGTGTGTGTGTGTGTGTATGTGTGTGTTTTAATTTTTATCCTGGAAACAATACTCATTTTGTTTAGAAAACAATGTCCCTAAAGCTCAACCTCCTTCATTATAAAGAAAAAAAGGTGTTTGATTAGAATGATGAGGCAATTCACATTGGTGAACATTAATTGGGTACATAAGTAGTTGGAAGCTGAAGAAGAGATGAATGATATAGCTGTTAAAAAACAACTTTAGCTGTTAAAAAACAACTCTAATATGAGACAAAATGAATTTCATACACCAGTAAAGGAATATTTTATTTTGAATGAAAAGGTATAGGATAACTCTAGGATATAGTAATTGGATAGTGTTGAAAGAGAGAATGTATTTAAAATATTGGCTGAGAAAATACACACACAGAATGTGTAATTGAGCATACTTCAGCAAAACATGAATGGGATTGGATTGGGCTTTTAATGTTAAAGTTAAGGGCATTATGATAAAGGGATAACAAATAATTCTGAATTGAGAGATGATTAGATAGATACTATCCTGTTGAGAACAAACTCAAAGATCTTTTGGTTCTGATTCAGCTTTAAAATTCTATGATTTTATGATTAGAAAGGAAGCAATTCAGTTATAATTTTTAATATATTAAAATATCACTTCATTAACCTATTTGACTAATTTCTTTCATGTCTGTTGTGTTGCCAATGCATAATTTGGAAGACTATTTCCTGATCATAAATTATTTTAGCTTATGAATTGCTTTAACAGTGATATTCAGGACTAATTGCTATGAAGAGCCTTGGAGATACAACCCTTTTAATTTGGATTTATATTGTAAGGAATTATAATTCAATGATTTTATTACCATTACTCTTAGCTAAAGACTTTGGAGTGCAAATAGAATGAGTGAAAGCAGATTTTGGTGTGTGTTTTTTTTTGTTTGTGTTTTTTTTTATTGTTTTTTTTTTGCTTTGTTTTGTTTTTGTTTTTTTGGTCTTTGAACTGCAGAGGAAAAAACTTCCTGGGTAGAGAATGATAAGAAAGGACAATCATTTTGAAATCTTTTGCAGATTTAATGATGTTTTTTAAAGTTTGAAAAGAAGGCTGGACTATCACAATGAAAGAAGTAAACAACATTCTCAAAGCACAATAAGCATGATTTAAATGTACTGTTGTAAACACTGTCATGAAAGTAAGAATTTGTAGTATTGCTTTCCAAAAGTGAAATGCCATTTCAATAGTCTACTCCATTTTCTTGTGTACTGTGGGGTTACATTCCATTAAAGTGTATTCTGCAGAGTGTTGTTAAATATGCCCAAAGAAAATGTGCAAATGACTAGACTTCATGTGCGTTGACCTTCGCTCTTCCTTTGAATCTGCAGTATGGCTCATTTTAGTCAAGCTGTTCAAACATTTGTGGTATAATGAACAAATTAAAGCAACCAGCTGTGATGTTTAATTTATGTGAAAAGTTTATGATCTACAACTATATAATACCTTAGGCAATAACGGATATTGAGTGTAACTGCCCTACAGTGACATGTAAGATATGTTACAAAATATCTATAAAATGTCACATATTTTATCATATTAAGTCATTGGACTTCATGTCTAAAAAGGATGCCATCATTTATCCAAAAATGTATACAACATTATTCTCTAAGTGTAGATGAGATATGAAGTAATTTATTCTCATGTGTCAGAAGGAAGGGTTTTTTTGTTTGTTGTTGTTCTATCCTGTATTGTTTATAATGAAGTACCTCCATTATTTATAGACAATCTAGAATTTGGAAATGTCATTAACCATGAAGATAAACTCTGTGTATCAAATTTCTCATTGTACAGAAGTGAAGGCATTTAATAACCCCCCAAACAAAAGGGTATTCATTTATCATGTTCCCTTTTCTTTGTTCGGCAAGATGCACAACACGATTGTTCAAGTAGCCCAGCCAATACAGGCTACTCCATGCAATAGATCATTAGAAAACTCAAGCTCTTGAAAAAGTGTTATATATATGTTCCTATGTTGGACACTGGGTTTTCAAATCACTAAATAAGATAAGCAAAGAAAAAACAAAGATATATTTCCTTGAAAGGATATCAACCTATGTGTACCAAAGTCAGCTATAAACATTTGTTGAATTTATTTTTATGGCATTTTTCTATATAGATGGGAATAGATAGTGAAGAAAGTTAAGCAACCTTCTGAAGATCCCTGGCAGTTAAGGGGTGGGAACAGGGGTAAACAGTAGCAGTTGGTGAGATCTAGATCATTTTATGTCCTGGCCAAATGCCTCATCCGTGAGACTAATATCAAAATAGAAACTCCATGGCATGATTTCTATATAGAAAGAAAAACTTTCAGGGTTGAAAGATATAAAATATTTTCACAAGAATAAGGGGGGGGGGGAAGAAACATTTCAAATAAGTTTCAACATTTGCTACATAGCCTGTAGCTTTATTTGCTTATTTTAAAATCTTTAAATGCAAACCTTGTATGATTTGTGTTTGTAGATAAAGGATTTATGTAATCATATCATAAATATTTTTATGGCTTTTAAAATATAACCTAAAGCTGTGCCTGGAGATAACAAAGTATAAGAGAAAAAATGCTTTGACAGCAATTTTAGGTAGAAGGAAACAATATTCAACACCTCTGACTAGGTACATAGTTAACTTTTAAGTTGAAAACGGAAGGAAAGCTAAATGTGAAGGAACCATTCACTTTCACTACACCAGCATCCTCTTTCACCTTGGAAAACAGATTAAAGATGGAAAAGTTGAAAACTAAATTAACATATTTAGTAGTGTAGTGCTATAGGTAATTGTTTGCTTACAGTTTTGAAAATAGAAATAAAGTCAGTTATTGAATAATACATCTTAAATCTAAAATATAGGAACAGCGCACTCAGATTCAATGTCATCTGTCCCTACTAGGAGCACAGAGAATAACAGAACCAGTATAGCAAAGTCAAGGCACTCCAACTTTCAGCTTAATATTTGCTGTTTGTCTATAGATGTCTGCTATAACAAGTCCACTAACATTTGTTTCTTCTAAAAAAATGTATTTATGTATATACATTTCAGCAGGTACTGTTCATTTTTCTTAATCTTAGTATTTAGCATAAGCAGTGAGTACTCAACATGATTATTGGTCAAATAGTGTAAGTCATGAAGAGGCTAATAACATTTTAAAAAATAGTGATCTGGTAATCAGAATATTAATTGTTCATGATTAGATATCTGAAGGAGATACTGAAGGTAAATATCATTTTATTTTCTTTTTTAAAAATATTTTTAATGTATTTTATTTATTTTTTTACAGAGAGGAAGAGAGAGGGATAGAAAGTTGGGAGAAACATTGATCAGCTGCCTCCTGCACACCTCCTACTGGGGATGTGCTCACAACCAAGGTATATGCCCTTGACTGGAATTGAACAAGGGACCCTTCAGTCTGCAGGCCAATGCTCTATCCACTGAACCAAACGGTTAGGGTGGTAAACAAAATTTTAAAGGCTTTGGTTTGGTATTAACATGAATTGAACAGCAAAAATAAATATAAAATACATCAATTTGATGGAAGCTTTTAAAGAAATCTGAGTCCTAGTTGAAAATATTTAAAATCACAGCAAATATTTAACAATCAATACCTTGTTTTAATATTTGTCAATATTTTTCACATAAATTATTATAGTGCATTAAAGAGCTATAGCCAGGGTCTGGATTTACAACTTATAGCAGTTTTTACAGTTAGGAAAATTAAATAGAAATTATTGAACATATGTAGAGGATTTATTTAAGCCCTATATGAAAGGGGGGAAATAATATAGAATCTCTGTATTTTAGAGGTGTGAAATCTAGTTCAAGAGGTAAAGAAAACATGTAATACAATAATGATTATTCTAACTATACAAGCATAAAATTAGTTTCTAAATTACAAGAGAAAAAGATCAATGAAGGATGCAACAATCACTTAAGGTTTCATAGAGGGAGAATAATACTTTTCATCCATTAATACAACATTAAACCACACAAATTGATACCAAAACAGGAATTTGATTATGTTACTTAATAAAGATAATTATCAGTATTCTGTCTGAGAGTATACACACATATTATACTAATACTAAAAAATGAACAATTGAGACACATGCTCAGTTAAGTGTCTTCAACCTACATCTCTCTAATCTATAATAAGCATAATATGCTAATTAAACCAGATGTGCTTCCAGACAAAGCTGGGCTGTGAGAGAAGCTAGGATCCTGGGTGCCAGAGGGAAGCCAATGCTGACAGCCTGGGGAAGGAAGGCCTACTCTTGTACAAATTTCATGCATCGGGCCTCTAGTATTGACAAAAACATCTACTAAATGTAAAAGTTGTTAAATCCAACTTTCTATACTTTGCTATTAATTCACTAATGAAGATTCATGCTTTTATTTCCTATTGAATGTTTTATTTATTTTATGTTTTACTGATTTTATTGAGGTGACGTTGGTCAATAAAATATATAGACTTCAGGTATACATTTCTATAATACATCATCTCTATATTGAATTGTGTATTAACCATGCAAAGTCAAGTCTTCTTCCATCACCATTTTTCTTCCCTTTAGCCTCTACTATATCCCCAAACCCCTTTCCCTCTGGTAATCACCATTCTGTTGTCTGTGTTTCTGTGTTTATGATTTTTTTTGTTTTGTTTTGTTTTGTTTTGTTTTTTGTTTTTGCTTAATCCCTTAACCACCTATTTCAACCAGTTCCCCAACACCCCACCCCTCTGACTGCTGTCAGTCTGGTCCTTATTAATCTGTTTCTATTTCATGAGTGTATTTTGTTCATTAGATTCCACATATGAGTGAGCTCATATGGTACTTGTTTCTCTCTGACTGACTTATTTCAATTAGTATAATACTCTCCAGGTCCATCCATGCTGTCACAAAGGTAAGAGTCCTTCTTTTTAACAGCTGAGTAGTATGCCACTGAGTAAATATACCATGGCTTTTTTCTCCACTCACCTACAGATGAGTACTTGGGTTGCTTCCAAAACTTGGCTATTGTAAATAATGCTGCAATAATAGGGGTGCATATATTATTTGAATATTTTAGATTTCTTTGGATATAGTCCCTACCAACTAAGCAACACCAGCCAGGGTTTAATACAGCTTCTCTGTTGCCTATTGTGGAATTGTAGGAGCAGAGTCTACACAGGGGTGTGTAACAGGAAATGACACTACTAAGGTATTGTGAGGTGTGGATATAAATTGCCGATTAAGTCTCTCACATATGGGTAATAATAAGCCATCAAAAGTCTCTTGGCATTGGTACAGTATATTGTATAGATTAGAGCAGAAGGCAGATAGCATGTGAATAAAAGGGCCTAGATAATTAAGTGTGGAAGATGAGAAAACACTGGAAAGTGAGAGTGGCATTTATCCTCTGTTAACTCTGATTGGCTACAGGACATCTAAAAAAAACCCCAAAAATCACACACACAAAAACCTGCACATTCTCAGTGTTTCTATTTATTAGGAAATTTCTTATTGTATAGATTTGACTTGTGTCCAAAAATTTAAGCCTAAATTTGATTGTTTATTTGACTCCAAATTGTGGGTGCGGATTTTTGCTAAAGCCTGCACAAATAACATCACTGCTCTTCTATGTTAATTTTCTTTCATATGCAGATATCCTATTCTGGGAAGTAACTATAAAGACCTTTTGTAAATTGTAAAATATGATTAATGCTTCTTTGCCTCTGTATTGTGCCTCATTACTTTAACTACTAACTCATTTATAACATGCTCAAATTAGTCACATTAGTAAATGATTTCTAATTATCAGTAGCTTTATAAGGTTAGCAGCATTAGCCTTTGGCAAGCGGAAGAGGAAGAGAGGACTAAGGAAGAAAGAATGGGGAAGTAAGAATGTAAATATTATGTTTTTTTTATGTGTGTGTGTATGGAGGAAAGATGAGGAAACAAAAGGTATTGAGAAGATAGTTTTTTTTTAATTGCCCCCTAGATGTTTAATTAAATATATGACTTACAGTATCTTTCATAATAAATGATTATGGGGGCTGTGTAGAGAAGCAAAAAAAGAAGTGGGTATAATGCTAGAGAGAGGTAATATGAGTCATTCTATTATTGATGTACTGTATGTCTACTAGCTGCCTAGATTAGTGTCTGAGACACTAAGTTGTACTGATAAATTGCTGGCAAAGGTGTCAGATATATCAGAGTCTGGAGGTAGGCATTTAAAAAAATTCCTCAGATATGTCATGTTTGCTCAGCTATTGCAGTCACATGACTTCCTAACTTCTAATTAGTATGAATCAACATTTAAATGGAGATGAAATTGTCTTGTCACTGCTCAAAAGGTCAACTCAGACAAAAGAGAACTATATCATATTGAAATGAAATAACCTTAAAGGAAATTCTAAAGAGACTTCTGGATATTATCTTCCTTATTCTCTACCCTTAATCATAACCATAGCAATAGCCTTTAGTTTTTGAGTGAGCATAAGAAGACAAATTCTAGCCATTCCTAGTCAGTAGACTTCTATGTCCTTAGGCAATTGACTTGTCTGTACCACAATTACTATGTCTATAAATAATATGTATTTTACATGATTTCAGAAAGAAAAGAATATATTGGATTCATCAAAATGAAACTGGTAAGGGTATGTGCAGGAACAAAAAACAAAACATAAAACAAACAAAGAAACACCTAAAGGTCTTATAACTTTAAAATGTTTAAAGCATATGAAAAAAACAATAACAAAAACGCCTATATCTTAATATTTAAAGGAAAAACCTTTTGAGAATACTTAGCCCAGGTCATAGATATGTCATTAATTACTAGGTATTTGTAACATTGGCTAAGTGAAGATATTGGTGGTGTTTGTAACCTCCAATGGTAACCATACTATCAACAGATATCCCATCTGACCTGCTATAGAGTAGGCCCAAACACTGACTGGTCCAGATATTGTGCCTTATTTCTGGGAATAATAATGGTCAGGAAAGGAATATAGCTGCTCTTATGGATATTCAGGGGATGCTACTGCATCTATAGATCTACTTTTCATCTGGAACCCAAGTCTAATTTAGTTTATTTGGTTCTGACAAAACTTGCAGAATAAAAGAATCTATCGCAGAGACATGTAGAAGCAAGTACAGGGCACTCAGGTTAGGGAACGGATGGGCAACATTAAGCAAGCACACTGAAACCAAAGCTGAGGAGTACCTAGGTCAAGCCAACAAGTTTTGGGAAGTATGAAAAGAAGCAATCCTGTAAAAACATTAGTGGGGTGAACTACAGGCAAGTTCACAAGAAAAAAATGAAGACTAAGACTGCTACAAAAAAGTGACATCCCAGTACAGATCATCGAGGTAGGCAAAACTCATTAAATGTGATAAGCAGAGACAGACAGGGCAAAAAGAAATCTAGCCCAGATGAAATTTTGTTGGTCACCTAAGTGATAAAGGGATTTAATGACAAAGTAATGCTCCATGGAACTATAATTCTGCTACTCCGAGTAAGCAAAATATGTTTAATAAATTTCTGGTAATGAAGATTTAACAGTGTTTTTCCTTCCTTCCCTTTTTTTCTATTTCTTTCATTCATTGTTGTTGTTTTTTTAACCCTAGAAGTGAGGATATTTTTCCATTGATTTCTAGAGAGAATGAAAGGGCCGGGGGCAGAGAGACAGAGAAATTTTAATGTGAGAGAGATACATAGATTGGTTACTTCCCACACGTACCCTTCCCAGAGCTAGGGATTAGACCTGCAACCCAGGTATGTACCCTTGACTAGTAATCAAATCCGTATCCTTCAATGCACAGACCAGTGGTCTTACCATTGAACAACTCCACCAAGGCTTATTCATTCTTTCTATTTCTGATTGTGAATGTTACAGCTATAAAATGTACATCATTATTTGGTATAGACACAATAGCTAATACATAACAATACATTTCAAATATGCTAAATTGCTAAAGATGACTAAGTAAAAAAAACATAGTTTCTTGAAAAAAAATAATGCAGAGGAAAAAGAGAGATAAGGGGAAAAAAAGAGGTCTATAATAGGAATACATATGATCACATTTATTCTTATACTAGTATTAGCAATTAATGAGATGTGATGTCTAAAAATATAATCTGATTATAAAAAATAGGTATTGAACCAGTGAGGCAGAAGAAAATAATAATTTCTGTGAAGAACAGTATAAAATTTCAGAAACTCACTACTTGTACCTCAAAATAATAAAATGCCAATAAAATAAATTTGAAGAAAAATCAAATAAAGGAATGTGTTAGATACAAGTATTCCCTAAAAGATAAAATTATCCAGTAGTAATAAGGGCTTTGGAGTGCTTTATAAAGATTTCATCTTCCAAATCTACACTTTAATAATAAAAAGAAGTGATATGACCAATAGTGGCCTCAGTCCAAACCAGGCCAGTCTGTTGAGTACTAGCTGTGTTTTTCTGGAGCCCAGCAACTTATCACAGAATGGAGGATGATTTCTACTCTGAAACTTTAGTAGAGAAACAACAGCTTTTGTGCCACCATGTTACACTGTCTAATTTCTCTCTTGAAGTAGGATAAGATCAGGAAAAACTTCAATGTTTGGAGCTATGCAGAAGTGCTATCATGTTATCTTCAGATAGTAAAGGCCATCCCATGCTTGGTAGAACTAGGAAAGGGAACTACTGTGACATTCTATTGTCTTTAAAGGTAGAATGAAAGTTACCAGTACAGAAGGCATGAGAAGGGGCATCCAAAACCAGGGCCACTATAAAATCAGTGGTCATTCCTAAAAAGAAATGACAAATTCTGATTTATTTGGGAAATGGCCAAAAAGCTTCCCTAAAATGCTTCATTAGAGAGTGATGAATTTTGATTGCAGAAGAGGGACCATATGTTATGTTTCTAACTTACATAATTATTTATTAGTCTTGGTGACATTGCAGCAGTCCAGACATTTTTAAATTATGTATCATGTACATATAAGTACACAATCTAATTGATAACATTTTAAAGCTGAGAATCTCTTGAGTCTCCTTCATAGCTAAATCGTACATCATAAAATTATATAAAATAATGCACTCAGAAATGTGTCTAATAATGACTCAATAAATTGTTTATATCTTTTTATTTTTACTTGTTAAATTCTGAACTACCTGCTCCTACTCTATGCTTTATCAAATAATTATTCTTAACTATTAGTTTCTTATCTTCCCAACCAACAATAGTGCTCAATCCACACTATTCTAATAATAACAAAGATTATGGAACATTATATTAGGAGATCTATGGTTTTTATCATATATAATAAATTACCCATCTATGCAATATTATATAATCATGTTTTCTGTTTTATCATTGGTAAAAATTGAGGAATAATAGTTATATGCCCTATCTTACAAATTTTGGGAGGTCAAATGAGACAAGGCATTCACAAGGTATACTAGAAAGTTCAAAACCTTTTCATATTTATCATGATTATTATTGTAAATTACAAGCTAATTGTGATACCTGTAAAACTGTTTTGTTATATGTTCTCACTGACTCTTGCTTAACTAAATGTGGTGGGGTTTTATTTTGTTGTTGTTGTTTTTGTATTTTCTTCAACTTCAAACAGAAATACTAACAAATCCATTAAAATAAGTGCTAAACAATTATTCTACTACAATGGTATGTTTTTTAAAATATGAAAATTTCAAAGTTTTCTAATAGTGTGCACTTATAAGATTACTTTATCTCAAAATGTAACCTCTGGGTTACTTGAATGAGTAGAATACATATAACTGTTGCTGCATGTCTCTAACACTGGGACATTAATCATTATGCATGGTAATATTGCATTATTGCTTTTGAAATCTATTCATTAGAATCCTAAGCTAAAGCTCTACAGGGACTGATTTAGATACACATTACATTCCTCAGTGCTTAGTATTCAGATTTCTTATTCAGTTAAAATTTTGTAATTTCTCATATCATTAACAGACAGCTCTGAATTCAATAATAAATCTCAAAGCTTCTCAAAAATCTCACCTATTTTATTTCCCTGAAATACTTTCTACCTTTGTTTCATGAATGGTACATATTCCAATTCAAAAATACTTATGTGTTTCATTTATTATTATTTTAAACTATTTTATTAAGTTATAATTCAGATAACCATAAAATTATACAATTCAGTGGTTTTTCGTATAATTACATAATTGTGCCATTACCAGCACTACGTAATTTCTGAACATTTTCTTTACCCTGAAGATTCTGAACCTATCAGCTATCATTTTCCATGCCCCAGTCCCACACCCTCTGGCAAACACTAATCTACTTTCTGTTTGCATGAATTTGCCTATTCTGCATATTTGGTATAAGTGGAATAATTCTATATAATAACAGGGCAGACCATAAACTGAATGAGCAGAATGACCCCCTCGACCAGTCACTATGATGTGGGGGGCCAGTGAGGGGAACCGGTGGATGGTGGTGGTGGTGGCGGGGCAGGACTTGGGGCAGATGAGAGAAACCAGCTGCCTTGTGGTGGTGACTGGGTGGTTACTAGGGCCTGCAAGAGGAACCAGCTGGCTGGCAGTGGCAGCAGTTGGGCAGAATGAGGGTCTGAGAAGGAAACCGGGTAAGCTGGCAGTGTGCAGCCAGGGAGTGGAGAGCAGGTGGAAAATGGCCCTGATCGCAGGCTAGGCCTACAGACCCTAAATGCGCACGATTTTACATGCTGGGCCTCTAGTACAATATACGGTCTTTTCTTTACTAAGCTCCTTTCAAAATTTCTTCCATGTTGTATCCTGCATCAGCACTCCATTCATTTTTATGACTGCATAACATTCCACTATATGGATTTAACACACTCGTTCATCCATTCATCAGTTGATGGGCACTTGTATTATTTCCATGCTTTACCTATAATGAATGCTGCTGCTATGAACACCATGTACCGGTTTCATGGTGGGCATATATTTTCAGTTCTTTTGGGTATCCACCTAAGAGTAGATTACCAACTCACATTAACTCTATAACTTAACTTTTGAAGAATTGCCAAACGGCTTCTAAACTGTTGCTCCATTTTACATCCCCACCAGCAAGCAATGTATGAGGATTCTAATTTCTCCACATCCTCATCGGAATTAGTGCCCACCTTTTTAATTATAGCCATTCTAGTGGGTGTCAAGTGGTATTTTATTTCTTTTGATCTCTTAATTATTTCTCAAGAGCCATATGTAGTTATCCTTTTCTCAAAATCGATACAACCTCTGTTTCTTACAGATCTTCCTCTTCTCCCTTTCCCCATCCCTTCCATAGCAGAAAAGGATGATAACCAATTGTGTAGGGCAGAATCATTCCCTAAGAGAAATAAATGTATCTGTTTTGTCAGTCTTGAATAGTATTTGAATAGACCAAATAGTATTTGAATAGACCTAATGTCATGACAAAATACATCTAAATTATATAGTGATAACATATTATACTTTCTTGCTACTGTGACTTATATATGCTCAAAGTAAAAAATGCAATCTTTATTATTTTCCTTTATATATGCCATTTTAAACTAGAAAAGTCATTTCAACATATAAATCACATTACACTATGTTATATAGCAAAGGAATTGATAAACTAATCAAACACATAACTCTCCACAAAAGTCATCCTAATTGCCACACTCATTTCTGAAATATCAAAATCATTGTGCGTGTTGCTTATGTAAGCCTCTTAATGAATGTAAGCTAAAGATTTTAAATTTTAAACATAATTTAAAATTAATATTTATTTTCCAGATATTAAATTATCTTCTAAAATGGTCTTACAAACTAATAACTATAGCAATATCATTTCTAAGTAAACCAAATGAATTAGAAATGAGATACAAACATTGGCTTATCCAAACAAAACAACAATGAAGCTACCAAATATACTGAAGCCAAACAGCAAGGAGCAATATTTTAGAATTAGTATTGAAGAGAATGAGAGGAAATAACCTAATTTAGTGAATGTGCAGTGAATTAATATTTTGCATAAGTTATTTAATTTCATTGGAGAAGTAGCAATACTAGTATGTTAAATATAATGATCATGTTTTGTTTTGTTTTTCTTTGAATTGGCTGTTGTTTAACACAGATCCTATATAAATCAGTTGCTAAGAATGTTAAATAAGTATATAAATGTTGTTATTCATGTCCTAGATGAAAAAAGAAAAACATTGAGGCAAAAGTAGATAAATATTTAAAATACCACGGCTCATAAAAGTTGAAGTTTGGCCGAAACCGGTTTGGCTCAGCGATCAGAGCATCGGTCTGCGGACTGAAAGGTCCCAGGTGTGGGGGGTGCAAGAGGCTGCTGGTTGATGTTTCTCTCTCATGGACGTTTCTAGCTCTCTTTCTCTCTCCCTTCCTCTCTGTAAAAAAATCAATAAAATATATTTTAAAAAAAAGTTGAAGTTTGCCTGATTCCCAAAACATTTCCTTTCCCTTTACATGAACTGCTCCCAAATAATTATCTATCATTTCAAGATCTAAAGTAGACATCTAATCGACAGTGAAGCTACAATATAAATATATTAACCAGCTAATAAATATTAAGCCCCCAATAGTTTTCTAACATTTTAGGTGTAGAAAGCTGGCAGAAAATTATTTTAGTAAAGATTATTGAACAGAATAGTCATGGGGATATAAAGTACAGCATATGGAATATAGTCAATAATTTATAATAATAAAAGTAGAATATGCTAATTAGACCGGGCATCCTTCCGGATGACCTTCCAGATGAAGCCAGAGCTGTTAGGGAAGTCCGGGTCTCGGATGCCTGCGGCAGCCAGAGGGAAGCCCAAGTCCTGGTGCCAGCAGCTGGGGGAAGGAATGCTTACTCTTGCACAAATTTAATGCATTGGGCCAGTATTTGAATAATTATGCATGGTGCCAAATGAGTATGAGATTTATCAGAATGATCTCTTAGTAAGTTATATAAGGTCTAATCCCTGGGACATATACCTGAAACTAATATAATATTGCATGTCAACTGTAATTTAAAAAAATGATTTAAAAATTTATTGACAAACTCTTAATAATAATTGTACTATACAAAAACACCAAAAAATGTTGACTGCAGAAACCAGTTATAAGAATTACTGTTGATCAGATGTGTCCTTTGGCCTTCATTCTTGCTAAGGTGGCAGAAATAAAATATGTATGTTTAACAACTTTGCATTCATCCCAGAATTAGACTTATTCTGATAATTAAATACATAAAATGATTGAGCAGAGAGCATGGGATTCTCAAACTATGCTTTGCCCTGTGTCTTCACTAGGGATAGAGTGAATAGTAGGAGAGGAAAGAAAAGTGGTGCTGTGAGATCTCAAGAGAAAGAAAGCAAATGTAGTATTCCTGGAAACAAAGGAATAGCCCCTAGAGAATATCAGTGACTTTAAATTCATTCTGAATGCTCTTTTTCAGCCAGCAAGACAAGTGCAAGGTAAAAGAGGCTGCATTCACCTGTGCAACTGTGTGAAAGTTGTCATATGTCCACCGAGAAAACTCAGGGAAGTGTTCTAAGCTGAAGAATTACATGGTGAACTTTTAAAAAAATGTTATTGTACCTCCCTGGAAGTAGGCAGCACATGCTTTTCTAAAATAAAATAGCCATGTAAACAATGACCTTAGCATAAAGTGGATAATCCTATCTAATACAATGGTAATATGCAAATTAACCATCACTTCATCACAAATATGGCGATGCCCATAGCCACAAGATGGTGGTGCCCAGTCCTTGGAGGGTGGCTGCTGAGTGGGGTGTGGAGACAACGGAAAAGGATGGGGATGCTACATCCAGTCTGGGTGCCACAGCGGGAGCTGTGTGTGGATGGAGTGCCCAGTCCACATAGCGGAGCGGGCAATGGGGGATGGGGAGCCCCTATTTGGGGAACAGATATGCAAAGAAGAGCAGAATGCCGCATGCAGCTCGCCCTCCTCCTCTGGAGGAATTCCAAGGAGACAGAGGCAGGGAATGGCAGGCTTCAGCTGTGCCTGCCACCTGCGGGCAGTGCTGCTTTCACTCACTCGCTCATGTGCCACAGGCTTATTCCTTCCAGGGTGCAGACTGATAGCACTGGCAGCATGCAGCCACCAGTTCTGGGTTAGAGGGCCGCCACCTCCACCTCCCGACACAGGACAGGCTGGATGATTCATGTAGGAAACTAGGTGACATCCCCTATAAAGGGCCCAACTCCCTGAAAACCAGACTGGCCCCAAAAGGATAAGCTCTTTGCTATTGTACTGATCCATCACCTTTAAGCATCATTCACACATTAGACACTTTACCCCTATTGTTAGAACGTTATAAAATAGATGTGTGCTTTTTGTAAACTTTATTATCCAGAAAAGGAGAGGTAGACTCAGGGTCTGAATCCACAACTGTCTGGGTGGAAAGCTTCTGTTCAGTTCTGAAAGCTGGGCGTGTGGCAGTGAATGACCATCCCAAAAATACTGGATGGTGAAAGAAGGAGCTGGAAATGAGACAAATTGGTATGTGTGCATCTTCAAAGGACAGTGGATGCTGCTCCAGTCTAGGCACTTTCTAGGAGACCCTGACAATTATTGGCAAGATGCCATTCTGAAACAAGCAAATGAGAGGAAGGAGTACAGGTAATGCAGAATGGAAACTGCAGTTTGGGCAGGTCAAGGACTTCAATCTAGCAATACAATGCCATCAGAATTGGGACGTTCTGTGATTCTCAGAACTTTGCAATTGATTTCTATTGTTTGCTTCAAGAAATTTCAAATTCCCTGAGAATTTGTCCTATATAATAAAAATCCAGAGGCATCATGATAGAAACGACCAGAGACCAGACTACCACGGCTCCTCACAGGCTCGTCCTGCCCCCAAGCAAGGGGTTGGGGACAACCAGGCAGGCAGGCAGAATGGTTAGGGGTGGTCAGATAGGCAGACCTGCAGTTAAGGGAGATCAGGTAGGCAGGTCAGCAGTTAGAGCTGACCAGGTAGGCAGTCCAACGGTTAGGGGCAATCAGGTAGGCAGGCCAGCGGTTAAGAGACTATCTGCTGGCCTGCCTACCTGATCTTCCTTAACTGCTGGTCCCTTGCTGGGCTGACCCCAAACCCAAGAAAGGGGTTAGAGGCAATCAGGCAGGTAGGCAGTGGTTAGGGGTGATCAGGTAGGCAGATCAGTGGTTAGGGGTGATTAGGTAGGCAGGAGAGCAGTTAGTGGCAATCAGGTAGCCAGATGGCCCCTCACAGGGCTGGCCCCGCCCCCTAGCAAAGAGGCAGGGCCAGGCCAGCCAAGCCATGGCCCCCAGCCTGTGGCCTGCAGAGGGAGGCCTCTGGTGGCAGGGAAGGAGGGGCAATGCTGCACAGATGGCAAGCAGTGGCAGTGGTGGGGGTGAGGCCAGCTGCCTGCAGCCTGGGGAAGAAAAGCCCCAATAGACCCCAATCTCAGGCCAGGCTGAGGGACCCAAGGAGTCCCACATTGTGAGAGGGTGCAGGCTGGGCTGAGGGACCCCCTTGAGTGCACAAATTATGCATCAGGCCTCTAGTATATCTATAATAATAAAAGTGTAATGTGCTAATTAGATTGGACATCCTTCCGGATAAAGCCAGGGCTGTGAGGGGAGCCCCTTCTGGGTGCCAGAAAGAAGCCGGAGTTGGTAGTCAGGGGAAGTCTACTCTTGCACGAATTTCGTGCATTAGGCCTCTAGTTGCTTATAAGACATTATCTGAGAGATGACAAGCAATGGCCACTGGAGATATCCCTTCTAGAATTTGAATGAAGCAACTACTTTGAATAAATCTACTCTCCTAACTCCAGCATTGAAGATGGACCTCTCTAGCACACTACCTCTACTTAAACTTTGCACATTCCAGACAACCCCGTTTACTTCAGATTCCTCAAACTCTCTTTTTGAACTGTATGCCAGTTTACACTATCAATGCAATACAATCAATCTCCTTCTAATCAAGTAACTAGAGACTATTCTTTCTTCAAGATCCTAATTCAATCCCAACATGTCTATGAAGTATTTCCAAACTATCTCATCTGGAAATCAACAAATGCTTCTGTAGGCAACTAGATAATCTCTTACTAATTTTTGCACCCCCACCTCCTTGAAGGGTCACTAGAATACATGATGAGCTCACCACACAAATGTTAAACTGAAGTAATATTTAAAATTTGTTGAGGTCAGGAGCAATACTATATACTCTTCTGGACTCTCCTCTTAGAGATGGTATAGATAGTGATGCTAAAAAACACCGCATGGGTGGATGGGCTTCCTGAGTTGTATAATTGGAATGAGGGGGTTGGCTGCATCCCCTCCTTACCATTGTTTATTGTTGTACCTTTCCTTGAATTTCATGAGCGAATACATTTTTCCTAAGCTAATTTGAATTAGTTTTATCATCTCAAAAACCATAAATGCCATGCCAATATGGCACTGACCTTTGTGAAATGTGAAATACAAGACAAGAAATTAGAAATCCTACATGTCATTTCTCAGAACCGTCCAAACTATAGGCTTTTTCACACACTTTTAGCTTAAACCAATATGTTCATTTCCCAATTTTTATTTTAATAATTTCCCAGTTTTTATTTTAATACATAAAATCTTTATTTAATGAAATATTTTACAGGAATTGGCTTACGTAGCTAAAGGTGTGTTTTTCAATTATGAAGGTTAAAACAAAACCATAGAGAAAAATCAAGGTAGCCATATGAAGTGAATCAATCACTTATCAGAAATTATTTATTCTCAGCTGAAATGTTAAATCAGATTTTTAATTATGACTTTGTTTATACTCACATCTTGTCTGATTTTCTTGGACTTATTAATTAGTAAAACAAATTATGGCAGCACTGCTTTGGTTCACTAACTTTCTTAGTTTTTCAAGATTTTTTTTAATTTTTATTTTCAAGTTCTTGAAAATGAACCAATATTAGTAAAGAATGACCATTTTCTGGAAGATATCCTACTATAGGGAAATCATCTATTCAATGCATATACTTTTATTCTTTGCTCCATCCATTGAAAAAAGTTATCTTTAAATAGAGAAAGCTAGTAAAGTAGTAAGATAGGATAAAAAGCAGGAGAGTGACCTGAGGGTTTTGCTGCTTTTCTGTTGCCATTATTGTTTTGATTGTTTATATGATGAAACCTTGGATATTTTTATTTCATACTTTCTGTTTGCATTACCTCTTTCTTATGCCCAAAGCCATCCTGAATCACAGGTGTTTGCTCTTGAAAGCAGCTTAGGGTCTCTCTCAAATTACTAGCCTGGGAGCAAATATCTACATTTGCCAGAATCTAGAGAGAACTTTAAATCATCATATCTATGAATTGCTCTACAGTAAGATTATCAGTTTCTTTTCAGTATATAAAGTCTTTGCAGGTTATTCTGCAAATTACATACAGCAAGTCCTTGAATGAAACCATGTGTCATAATGCTGATGAGATACCATAAGAATTTAAGACTTATTTATATAAATTAATTAGCCTACAGTAAAATTGGTTTCATTATTCTTAGTTTCATTTCAAGTTGCAGAGCCTATTAGCAATGTTGAGGACTTCTGTAGAGTCAAATAAAAGCAAAGACACAATTAATTACTAGTTCATTACAGTTGTCAGTTAATTTGGACTCTCTGAGCTCCAAATTGACCTTCATTGCCTGTTGTGCAACAAGTGAGTTGGGACAGTAAATATTCTTCTTATGCCAGTAAGCATGACATTATTCTTTGTCAAGGTGCTACATTGCAGGAGAAATATGTTTTCTTTCCTGGTTCTAACGGCCTCTTTCAACTGGCTTCTGTAATGTGAGAATCTTGATTGCTAGGCTCCTAGTTGAGGCAGTTTCTGAATCTCCAGCTTCTGCCATGCCAAGGCTTCTCCACTGCCCAGCCCCAAGTGCATGAGAGCCAACAGCACCCATGGCCAGAAGTTTCTCCCAGCAACCTGCTTAGGCAGTCTTGGAGAAGAGTGCCTCCTCCAACGAAGTTCCCTGAGTACCGGAGCACAGACTTCCAGGAACTTCTGCCAGCGCAGCATCATGACGACTCCCCTTCCATTCAGTGAGCCATACTTGTGTTCTCTCCAACAAGGAGAAAACCTTGGTCTAGATCTTAACCTAAGGGTGAGAGGACTCTTCTATGGCTGTTTATCTCAGTCTTAGGAATTCTGGCTGTTCTTTATATCTGTTATTTCTTTTGTTTGTTTGTTTTTTGTTCATCTTCACTCAAGGATATTTTCCCATTGATTTTTAGAGAGAGCAGAAGGGAGGAGGGGGTAGACAGAGAGAGACATTGATTAGTTGTCTTCTACATGTGCCACGGGCCAATACTTTATCCACTCAGCCAAAATGGCAAGGATTGCTATTTCCATATTCCTTTGAATTGTCTTTTATATACTAGCTAATGATAGATTAACTGGAGCTACAAATACAGTTAATAATTCTTTATATATATATTTTTTTCTTTTTAATTTTTTAATTTTTATTGATTTTTCACAGAGAGGAAGGGAAAGAGATAGATAGGTAGAAACATAGATGAGAAAGAATCATCGACCAGCTGCCTCCTGCACACTCCCTACCAGGGATGTGCCCACAACCAATGTACATACCCTTGACTGAAATTGAACCCGGGACCTTTCAGTCCACAGACCTACGCTCTATCCACTGAGCCAAACAGGTTTCAGCAATAATTCTTTCTATTTACTTCTGCTCAATTGACTCTGTGGTGTCTACCTATTGATAGAATAAAGTCTCAATAAAAATGTCAAAATAGATTTCCAATAAATAAATAATTTTATTCCAAAGACAGCAGAGTTTTAGATTAAGTGAGGATGAATGGAATTTCTAAACTTTTCACACCTCTCATGTCTACAATTGATGCCTTTGTTTCTTTAAGACAGAAAAATTTCATTCTTATTCTGAAAGATTTCTACACAAATACACAGACCCCTATTTTAAAATAAGCAGACAAATACCTTGAGTTCTTAGGCAATACAGAAATCTCAGAAGGTATCAGAAATAAAATATTTGATGAATTTCACAAGATATGTATTGTAAATATGAGATAATGAATTCTCTGTTTTTAATCATTGAATCACCTTTCAGTATGTGGCAGAATAAACTCAGCATTCTGGGTTTAGACAAAGCTACCCTCCTGCATTTTTTCCCTGTTGAGCACTTATGACCTTAGGCTCTGTAACACCCATAGATAACACCTTTAAATGGCCTTATAAAGCTAAAGACACTAATTAAAACCCATTTTGTGTTGCTGCCTAAAACTGTGCTCCTGAGTGAGGAAACACCAGCTGCAAGTTCACTGCCACAATTTCAGGTTTATATCTAACTCAAGAAATAGGAAAATGTTGCTGAAACTGGTTTGGCTCAATGGATAGAGCGTCGGCTTGGGGACTGAAAGGTCCTGGGTTCGATTCTGGTCAAGGGCATGTACCTTGGTTGCGGGCATACTCTCAGTAGGGGGTGTGCAAAAGGCAGCTGATCGATGACTCTCTCTCATCGATGTTTCTAACTCTCTATCCCTCTCTCTTCCTCTCTGTACAAAATCAATAAAATATATTATTAAAAAAAAGAAATAGGAAAATCTTATTCTCACAGTTGATGTAAGAATATTATACACCAGAGAAATCATGATTTCTTAATATGTTGAAGAAACATTTTTGTTGTTGGGAATTAAATTAAAAATAACTAACGAAGGTACTTAATTTTAATCTTGAACCCAGGATTTTGCTGTCCTCTGACCTAAGACAGCCATTTACTGCTCATTATGCTTTTAATAATTACTCTATTTATAATACCTCAGTTACTCTATCAAATATAAGAACACATTTTAGTTTAATGAGGAACTCTTTTAAGTTGACTAGCAAGGCCAGAGTAAATATTTTGGTTGAGAAGAAGTGACTATCAATTTTAGAGTAAAAGGAGAGATAAACTTGTTAGGCAATTTATGCTTACTTTTTAAATATGATTAGTTTCAATACATGCATTTAATTCAGTCAGTAAATGTTTATTAAGTTACTCTGTGCCAAACATTACCAGAAAACTGTAGACAAGTCCAGCCTACATTCTGTTGTAGTGAATATCATTTCATTGGAACATAGCCAAACCCCCTGATGTCAGTATAATAACCTGGTTATTATTTAAGAGGAAAGAAGGAAATGGAAGACTAGATACAGGCAAACCATTTAATACAGCTTTGCCAAAAAGCTGCATTTAACACTCACCAGTCTGTTCCCTGAGATTGATGGGGGAAGGAACTAGACAAAGGCCGTTTAGACTAAGGTGACCAGACATCCCACATTTGGCTGGACAGTCCTGATTTTTAACAATCTGCCCCGCGTCCTGCGGCGATTTTAAAAAGTCCCCATTTGCCTAAAACGGTTTGGCTCAGTAGATAGAGAGTCAGCTTGTGGACTGAAGGGTCCCAGGTTTGATTCCAGTCAAGGGCAGGTACATTGGTTGCGGGCACATCCCAGGTAGGGGGTGTGCAAGAGGCAGCTGGTCGATGTTTCTCTCTCATCGATGTTTCTAGCTCTCTATCCCTCTCCCTTCCTCTCTGTGAAAAATCAATAAAATATATTTTAAAAATAAATAAATAAATAAATAAATAAATAAATAAATAAAATAAGAAGTCCCAATTTTTGGAAAGAATGCACGACAAGCTAGGGCACATGTGTCAAACACAAGGCCCGCGGGCCAAATCTGTCCCGCCAGGCCTTGCAATGTGGCCCACACCGCGCTGTCATCACTGCACTCCGCTGCGTTTCCATCACAATGACAGTTTATGACTGTTCAGTAAACCATTCGGCCCGCGATTTAGGCTGGATTTTAGATTTTGGCCCCTTCTCTGATTGAGTTCGACACCCCTAAGCTAGGGAATGGCGGGAGTACAGGAAGGCAATATACGATTTTCAGCGGCCATGTGGCTATTTAGACAGCATATGAGTTGTTGTTTTTTTGGTTTTTTTTTTAATATATTCTATTGATTTTTTACAGAGAGGAAGGGAAAGAGATAGCTAGAAACGTCGATGAGTGAGAGACATCGAACAGCTGCCTCTTGCACACCCCCTACCAGGGATGTGCCTGCAACCAATGTACATGCCCTTGACCGGAATCGAACCTGGGACCTTTCAGTCCACAGACCGAAGCTCTACCACTGAGCCAAACCGGTTTTGGCCAGAATATAAGTTTTATATTATTTTTTGTTAATTTTATAATGTTAAATTTTAATAATAACAAATAATTGTTGAGAACTGATTATCGAGAACTGCTTATAATAGTTCGCATTGTTGATCTGTTGTTAGGATTCGACCACCATTGGTTGGATTTAATGAACTATGGCATATTTTGGGATTGGCAACGATAAAACATTTTGTAACTGTCTCTCAGATGATATATATTGTATTGCATGCTAGTAAGCTAGTTAAAGAAGCGATGTCTTTACAAATCAGCTATTCAGATAATTTAGGTAAGTAATTTATTTATTTCATAAATACATAAATTTTCTTGAATTTAGCAGACAGTACTCGTATTCATTTTATTTTATAGTGGTGGAAAAAGTCTAGTGCAGGCCTTGAAAGTGACACTTATGACTATACATAATTTTTATTTATTTATTATATTTGTAAATTGTACTTATGTCGAAATTTTAAAAAATAGATTACAATACTATTTTTGCATTCTATGAACATTTTTGTTGCTCCATATAGACCAAATTTTTAATCAAGAATCCCCACCTGTCAATAGTGTCCCGCTTTACCAATGTTAAAATCTGGTCACCTTAGCTTAGACACATGCCCAGTAAGGTCTGCATGATGAAAAAAGGTGCCTACCTGACTGCCAGTCTTACGGGGAACACATTAGTGGCCAGGATGGGCGTGGCCACTGCACACTTGCTAAACCTGAATATTTAAACTTCCAAACAATGGAAGTTCTCTCCTTCCTTACCCTCTCACAGGCCTGCAAGGTTCTTGGCTCTCCAGGGGCAACATGGTGCAGGGCCATGGTGGACTCCACATAGGGGCCAATAGCTTTAATCTGGCCTGAATGCCGAACATCACCCAGCTGCAACATGGAACAACAGCTCTGGACTCTGGCCCTGCTTCTGGCTCTGCTGGAACCCTCAGCTGCACCTTTCCAGGACTGGCTTCGGGGAAAAGGGACTTTTGGAATTGAAAAATGTAACTCCACCTAAATAAGGCCTGCTTCCACATCCCATCCTTCCATGAGAATCTTAGAAAATTCATTTTCTGAAGATATGGCAAGATGTTCGCCCCCAGAAATAGGGAGTTTAATATCATCATTACAAATTGTCTATAGCAGCTTTCAGGCTGCAGTGACACAGTTTAGCTGAGGCAGACACTTCAAAGCTTATATATTTATTATTTGGCATTTTACAGAAAAAGTGACGTGTGCTGATTCCTTGCCTAGAAACTAATAACAAACATCTCTGCTTCCTGGTACATACCTATTGGCTGGGGTGGGCAGATATCAATAACAAACATATAAAGAGGTCAATAATATTTCATATTAGAGAATAATAAATGATATGAGGAAAATAGAGTCAAGTAACAGGCATAGAGCATATGATGTGGGGGCCAGGTTGTCATTTTAAATAGAGCAGAGTAGATGAATTGGAGAAAGTAATACTTGAATAAATTTTTGAAGGACAGGAGGTAATAACCATATGAATCGGGAGGGATGTTCTCATCTAAGAAGGCAGCTAAAGCAACTAACCCAAAAGAAGGAGCATGACTTGTGTGTTCAAGGAAGAAGAGGAGGCTGATTTGGAAGAAAAAAGCAAGGAAAAGGTAGTTTGAACAATGAGGATTATTTTCAATGGCACCAACGCTTGTTACTGCCAATAATTGCTGTAAAATATGAGCTTACAGATTATTTTTATCATGCATGGGTAAGCAAGTATAATTTAAGAACTCCAAAGTCTAGTGTTAGTTTAGTAATATCCAGTTGCTACATATATCTCAATATATATTTCATATTACTGGAAAGGAGATTGGAATGGTGACATGATTTATAACAATATCCTGGAGAACATCTAAATGTAATAATATATGAGGTCACAGAGTGCCTGGAAAGTTCAAAGTCTTGAAAGGTTTGGCTAGGGCTCAAGAGCACTGAATACATTAAAAAATACATTTTATATTATTGCCTTGATGCTTCAAGAGACTAAGCAATGTTTTCCTGATGAATTGAATAATTATAGAATGAGAAAATCTGTAAAACAGAGAAATATAATGTGTACTTTCATAACAGATTTGTAGTCAAGAAAATTTCCAAGATTTGTTTTTAAAAGGACTTACTACCAAGTGACTTTTACCAAGACAAAACAAAAGGCATATGGAAAAGACAGCAAAAGATGAAAGAAAGGATAAATAAGTATAAAACATAATTTTATGTTGGGTGAAATAAAATATGAGAAAAGTTTCACATTTCATCACTAAAGATGCATTCCTTTAGAAAACATTTTTATGTTGAAAGTGGAAAAAATATTCTTAAGAATAGATCGAATTTTAAAATAATATTCTAAAGTATTAAATGATATGAATAACTGAAAATATGAATGCAGGTTAATAACAGTTGACATTAAAAAAAAATGTTTTAGACAGTCTTAGGCTACCCTGGTAAAGGCCTGGCTCTTGGTTTATTACCAGTTTCTCCTGTAGGCAAACTTAAAAGGCAGAAGATCAAAGAACACCTGGAAATCTACAGGCAGCCAGCTTCCTGGAGCCAGAGGGGAACTGCTTTGGCAGTGAAGAGTCACAGTGCTATAAGCTAGCCTTTTTTCAATCACTCATTCAATGGGCACCAAAGCTGTATGAAGTAGATACTATTATTGCTTCTATATCACAGATGAGAAAACTGAGGAAGTGAAATAGTATGTAATTTGCCAAAGGTATAAAATAATAAATGGTGGAAAAGTAGGCCTCCACCTGTCCAGTGCGGCTCCAAAAAAAACCCCACACTTAATTTTTAACCTATGCTGATTTAAGAGATGCCATTCTAAAGGTTCAGGTTAAGCCTCAGAATAGCCTGCATACCACTGAGGCACATCTGCATTTTCGGCTGATTCTCTTTGATGATCAAACACCTTAGACCAGCTCCCACCCTTTCTTCTCTGGATACCATTGAGCACCCCAAAGTTCTCCTCCTTCCCTTCAGTCTCAATTGCTTACCTAAAAAATAACAATCTGAAAGTTGTTCATCCCTCGGGTCATTTTTTCTGCTTCCATGTTTCTGCTAGTTTCCCATTTATTCTGCCTCTCCCAGAGAGAACCAGTTGATCCAAATAAGCAAAGGGATATAGCTCCATCATGTCAAGGAATTAGGGATGGTGCATACAAAAACAACCTCCCACATTTCCTGTATAACTTGTCCTAACAGTGTAAAAAGTACAAGTTCTAATAACATTATTAATTTAACCACTGATGATTTTTTTAATCAAAATTTGTAATTTTGTCAGAAACTGGTTTGGCTCAGTGGATAGAGCGTCGGCCTGCAGACTGAAGGGTCCCAGGTTCGATTCCGGTCAAGGACATGTACCTTGGTTGCGGGCACATCCCCAGTAGGGGGTGTGCAGGAGGCAGCTGATTAATGCTTCTCTCTCATTGATATTTCTAATCTCCCTCTCTCTTCCTCTCTGTAAGAAATCAAAAAAGTATATTTTTAAAAATGTGTAATTTTGCTTTCATATTATAGTGTGTTTTGAATATGTGATAATTAAGGAACTGGTGAGAAGAAATAAGTTGTGTTGACTAACAAATTAGTCCAGTGAAGGCTAGGGGGTAGAGTAATTAACATTTACTGAGCACTCATTAATGCCATGCATTATCTTTAAAGGGGAAAAAAGGAGAGAAAACATCAAATAGGCTGACAACAGTAGAGAGGAAATGCAAAAAAGATAGCAGTCATGTAGATTATACAAGAAGTTCCTATTTGTGACTCAGACCTAAATTCTCATGCATTGGGCAAGTCATAGGAATGAACTGGCAAGAAAAACCATATTCTTTCTACTTAAAGTTTTGGGTTTTATGAGGACAAATGAGAGCCAGATATACTTCCAGAGTACCAGGACAACCCTCAAATAGGGATAATGTAGTTTCTACTTGATTTATAATGTAATAAAATCCAATCCAGCTTTTAACATTTAACAGAGTAGCCAGAAATCTGGGCAAAAGAGAGAATTGAAATCATAAGTATTTCTAATACAAAATGCACCCTGACCTATATTATATCAGGGAATATATGTAGAAATATTTTCTTCTTCATTAAATGTTGATTTTTATGGTTGTTCCCATCCTGGACCCAAAACACATATCTGATTTTTTGTCTTAGAAATGAGTTACCTAAGTTACAAATGATTATTTTGATAATGAAGGTTGTTTTTGAGGAGGCATGTACCATTTTATTTCTACATTAGCTATGGAGGATTTTAGACATTGATCTTTTATATATTTTAATAATGGGGGGAAGAGGGAGGACACTATTTGGGCTCTAGCTTAAACCAGTGCTTCTCAAATAGCTATTATTCCTTTTTTACCTCAAATAAATGTTTGTTGCCTTTCACTTTGGCCTTTTATTTTTAAGTTAACATCTTCCAAAGGAGAAGAAAATTATAATTTAGAACCAACTGACTCTAGCTGCTGACTCACTATCTCTAGGTTTCAGGTAAAATTTTAATAGAGGCATGTCAGGTGTATGGAAATTTAGGACTGTAAGGAATATGCCTAATTTAGGTAATAATTGCACTGGTAGCATGCTACTCACTATTTGTCATTTTTAGATTTTTTAAAAAAGAAATTGGGGGGTGGGCAGGTTTTCGTTTTAACCCAGATGTCATTTCAGCAATTAAAAAAAATAAAGAAAAAATTTACTCTCTGATGAGAAATGCCAAAACTGCCATTTAAAATCAGAGTGACTTGGAGACAGTTTCAACTACTTATTTAAAAACAAAATTATGAGTGCCCTGGCTGGTTTGGTTCAGTGGATAAAGCATCGGCTATGGACTGAAGGGTCCTGGGTAAAATTCCAGTTAAGGGCACATGGCCAGGTTGCGGGCTGGATTCCCCACTGTGGGGCCTGTGGGAGAGAGCCAGTCAATGGGTGGTTCTCTCTCATCATTGATATTTCTATTTCTTCCTCTCTGAAATAAATAAAAATTTATTTAAAAAAATATGAGTGCCAATTCATAGTTGAGGATGCTTCCCTTTGCAGTAAAACAGTGTCCCTTTGTTGATCTACTTTAAGCCTTATCCATATGCACTGCAGTGGATCAACTGTGAAACATTTTGAATATTGACATTTTAAATTATTTTTTTAATACTCATAAAACCCTACCCTGAGTTTGCTGAAATTTAGAGCTGTCTGTTTCATTCAGTTCATCAGATACCTAGTAGGAAGACAGCATCACAAAGCTAGAAAACTGTGAAACACTCCAGGCTAGACATCTTAGGCTAATCATAATGCAGAAAATTTCTTCAAGAATTTGAGCACACAGTACTTCATAAGTAGTATTGCTACAAACTTATTTTTTAAATTGAGATTATGAATTTCTCATGGTGTAATTACTGTCAGAGAGTCAACCTCATTTACAATAGAAAATGGCTATTTTTTTCTTCTTTCTAATTCTAAATTAAATTAGCTTATAACCTTTCTTCCCATTCTCTTCACTACATAGTCTACCTAATAAAAGAGTAATATGCAAATTAACCATCAGTCCACCATACCCACCAGCCATGCCTACCAACCAATCAGGCAAGTATGCAAATTAATTCCAACAAAGATTAATGTTTGCAGCCACAGAGAGCAGGAAAGAAGCTTGGATTTCCCCAGCAATGGGGAAATGGAAGAAGCCAAGCATTCTGCCTGCCCTGTCCAGCCTAGGCCTCTACTCCAGGCTACAATGTCTCAATTATAGAAGGTACACAAATCCAAACAGAAATGGCGGCATCCGCCGAAGCCGGTTTGGCTCAGTGGTAGAGCGTCGGCCTGCGGACTGAAAGGTCCCAGGTTCGATTCCGGTCAAGGGCATGTACATTGGTGGCGGGCACATCCCGGTAGGAGGTGTGCAAGAGGCAGCTGGTCGATGTTTCTCTCTCATCGACGTTTCTAGCTCTCTATCTCTCTCTCTCTTCCTCTCGGTAAAAAAAAAAAAAAAAAAAAAAAAAAAAAAAAAAAAAAAAAAAAAAAAAAAGAAAAGAAATGGCGGCATCCACAAAGCGAGCAAGGCGCTTGGCTCCACTCCAGGCTACAAAGTTTCAATCATAGAATGTAAATACATTCCAGATACCAGGGCCTCCGCTTGGGTCACTGGAGGGCGTGGCTGGCCTTCAAACCACCACAGCCCCCTCGCCCAGGCCACCCCAGGCCCCAAGGGAACCTCCACCCTGATCTAGGACACCCTTCAGGGCAAATCAGCTGGCCCCCACCCATGCTCCAGGCCTCTATCCTAAATAATAAAAGAGTAATATGCAGATTGACCATCACTCCAACAATCAAGATGGCTGCCCCCATGTGGTTAAAAATCCGCAAATGAGTAGATTAAAAAAACTGTGAAACATCTACACAATGGAATACTATGCTGAGGTAAAAAAGAAGGAGCTCTTGCCAAAACTGGTTTGGCTCAGTGGATAGAGCATTGGCCTGCAGACTGACAGGTCCCAGGCTCGATTCCAGTTAAAGGCATGTACCTTGGTTGCGGTAGATGCATTCTCTCTCATAAATGTTTCTAATTCTCTATCCCTCTGTCTTCCTCTCTGTAAAAAATCAATAAAATATATATTTTTTTAAAAAAACTCTTACCATTTGCAAAAATATGGATGGAGGTGGAGAATATTATGCTTAGTGAAATAAGCAGAGAAGGATAAATATCACATGATCTCACTCATTTGTGGAATATAATGAGCAACATAAACTGATGGGAAAAAAAATAGATCCAGAGACAGAGAAACATCAATCAGAATGTCAAACCTCAGGGAAGAAATTGTGAGGTAACCAGAAACTCAAGCATGCCTAAGTACGGCTTCCTAGCTTTTATTATTATACATATTTTTATTGATTTCAGAGAGGAAGGGTGATGGAGAAAGAGATAGAAACATTAATGATGAGAGAGAATAATTGATTGGCAGCCTCCTGAGCATGTGTCCCTGACCAGAATTGAACTCAGGACTCCATTCTGCAGGCTGATGCTCTATCCTCTGAGCCAAACCAGCTAGTGTTTACTATATTTTAATAATTTATTTTAACTATTAGACAACTAACTTAAATGGGGCAACTGAAATTTTTAAATAATTACATAAGACAATTTTATAATGTTAGTTGTATTATAAAAATGAAAATACACCACATGACCCTGTTAACTTGAAAAATTATTTATTTTCTGAATTAAAAATACATTAGCTGAAATATTTTTACACACACACACACACACACACACACACACATATATATATATATATATATATATATATATATATATATATATACAATCTATGATAAATTTAGAAATATTGATTTAAATTTTGGTACTGAAATGACTAGGTTGTATGCCAGGAACTCTATGAATAAGCCATAGAAGGCTGAGAAGGAAAAGAGGACCCAAATAACAAGGCTTATGAATTGAGGAAGCTCAACAGGATATGCATCTGCTCACCCATATGAAGTCATAAACAAAAACTTTTCTAAAGTGTCTGACATTTCACTAATAATACTTCGTTAGGATAAAGGATCCAAAGGTCTGCTTGATCTAAATTCTGTTCTGTGCTTGCTGATCATATTTCTGTTCATCAGTATCTGAGGGGTATGGAAATAGGGGTATGGGTGAAGATCAATGAAACTACTAGTCAACTCCGTATTTCCTAAAAATGTTCCATACAACGGTACAATATTATCATAAATAATATGTGCATACAACATCAGAAATATCATGCCAGTCAGAACAGAGTTCTATCTCAGGAGGTTGGGAAGGAGTGCTTTTCCTAAATCATGAAATACATTTAAGCCATATATGAAAGCACCAGTTTTCAAAAGGCCAAATTTCTGTCATTGAACTCTAATTTCATTCAACAAAGTGGAGTCATTTGAAAACTAGGAAGCACGCATTATTATGTCCCAGACCTTGTGTTGCCTCTAATAAGGCAAACATTTCACAATGGCATGTGATTCTCTAGACTGCAGCAAAATTCTCCCAGTTGTCTTGCATACAATTGAAACAATCTGGCATAATCTATTTCAATTTGACAACATGAAAACTATATTCTAGTTGGATATGTCTCTCAGGAAAAGTTCAGTTTTCCTAAACTGTCATCTTTGATGAAAGTTCCAGGGGCTGCTGGAAAATTATTACATGTTATCAATGATGTATAGAGAAAGAAAAGAAAATGTCTATGGACAGATTTAAATAAAATATGCTCAGGGGACTAATCCCATGGAGCAACAGACTGTGATTCGAAACATATCACTGAACTGGATTACCATCTTGCAGGGTGGTCTCAGGGCTCTAAGGTAATAAATACTTCACAACAAAAAGAGGCCTCAAACATGAATCAGCAGATTGTTTAATATCATTACATTCAGAAATTCAAATATGAACCTGTAATTGGTTGCATTAATTTGAAAAAAAAATATGGTAGGTGCAAATGAAAAGGGTACTTTAAGAAAATATCAGAAGTCTTGAATAAATGACATATCATGTTTAATATAGATATAATTCTTAATTTCCATTAATAAAAAAAAGTATCCACTAATACCTTCAGAAAAGAAATTAACTATTTTTTCTCTGCAATGTAATTAGCCAAGGAATCTTAAGAGTAAAATAAGATTGTATGGAAACTATTAATTCAAAAGTAGAATCTCATCAGCATCTTGTTTAGGATCAATAATTCATTCAGTTTAATGAGGTACTAATTTTGCTTACCCTTTGAGAATCATGCATGAGATCCTAATGACTTTTTAAAAAATTGATAGTTAGCAAGAAATAAATGATTTAGAGTTTACCCTAATCCTATATAATAAAAGGCTAATATGCAAATTTCCCTTCAACCAGGAGTTTGCCCAGAGGGTAGGGCCAACCAACTGACCATAGCCCCTCCACCTGGTCAGCCCAATTGGCCCTGAATTCATGCACCGTGCCTCTAGTCATTAATAATCACTTGGTGAATGACTAGGAAAGGTAAAGAGGCATGTGATTTCCTGAGGACCAATAGACAAGGATCTTTCTGAGAAAATACAGTAAAATTCATTTAGAGTTTCATATATAACCTGGCCAGTGTTGCTCAGTTGTTGAATATAGACCTATGAACCAGGATGTCATGATTCAATTCCTGGCCAGGGCACATGCCTGAGTTTCAGGATTGATCAGTATATTTAGAACAGTATATTTATTTATGCATTAAATAAATATTTGAAAGTATATGGGACATGTATTATTTTATGTCCTGATTCTTAATACCTGGGACTGTGGGGGAGGAGGGAGAGCAGTAAACAAATGGAATGTCTTTATAATGATTCACAAACCCTTTATCATAAGCCTTTTATTGCCAAGAAAAAGTCCCAAGGAATAGGTATAATGAAAGGATTACTAGTACTCTCCATAACTTCAGAGATTATCACACCATCCTTGTTTAAAGAGACAGCACCATCCTTTTAGGGGTGTCGAACTCAATCAGAGAAGGGGCCAAAATCTAAAATCCAGCCTAAATCACGGGCTGAATGGTTTACTGAACAGTCATAAACTGTCATTGTGATGGAAACGCAGCAGAGTGCAGTGATGACAGCGCAGTGCGGGCCACATTGCAAGGCCTGGCGGGACGGATTTGGCCCGCGGGCCTTGTGTTTGACACATGTGCTTTAGATTACTGAAAAAGTCTAAATAATGAAAGATTATTATGCAGTACAACAAGTGTGTATCATCTTGTTTCCTCCAAAAAAGAGAACAAATATGTAAAATGTATTTAGTTTTATCAGTAGGTATGGATCTTCTAATTTATATACAGGAAATGTATTCTTACAAAATATCAATTTGCCAAAACAGGTTTGGCTCACTGGATAGAGCTTCGACCGGAAGACTCAAGGGTCCCAGGTTCGATTCTGGTCAAGGGAATGTACCTTGGTTGCGGGCATATCCCCAGTAGGGGGTGTGCAAGAGGCAGCTGATCAATGTTTCTCTCTCATCAATGTTTCTAACTCTCTATCCCTCTCTCTTCCTCTCTGTAAAAAATCAATAAAAAAATATTTTTTAAAAATGTCAATTTAATATTTATCTTTGGATGAACACTATTAAATAAATTGCAATTTCATTGTTCCAAAATATTTTGTTCAAGTGCATATGCTTTGATTCTTGAAGAAAAAAATACATAGAACTGGGAGAAATTGTGTTATTTGGTGTAAATTTTTAGTAGTTAAATGCTTCTGAGTAGAATAAGAATCTAAAACATCTTTGCAGATTTTGGAACTGACAAAAGGAATAATGTTCATTTGCCTAATGACAAGTATGTCATGTTTTCAGAAAGCAGTACTTCTTTTCTTTATACATTTCTAAGATAGTGAGTGCACTTAGGTAACCAAACTTCAGTATACATAGTAAGAGAAGAATCGTCAAATGGGGGTGGGGAAATTCAACTCAAAGCAATTAACATGATTGTTTTAAAGTCCTATAATTTTCTAAGAATCAGATGATTTTTTTACATGTTAATATATACTGAAGCTTCTTTTTTTTAAACAAAATTTGCCAGTTTTCTATGGCTCTGGAAAAAAAAAAAAATTGGTCATATCTTTTGATATATTATCAAATGTTAAATCTGTATTTATACCTTTATTCTAATTGAATATTTGCAACTAAAATCAAGAATTTTCTATTCATTTGCAGACATTTCCAGTACAGGCAGGAAAGTTAAAAAAAAACAAAAAAGAAAAAAACATTACTAGTAAACACATACTTATAATACTGGATTTGAATAAAGGTTAAAACCTAGCTAGTTTAGAGCATTGATCTGCAGACTGAAGGGTCCCAGGTTCAATTCCCATCAAAGGCAGATGCCCAGGTTGCAGGCTTAATTCCGAGTAGGGGGCGTGCTAATCAATGATTCTCTCTTCAGTCTGCAGATCAACATATTTTATAATATCTAATCACTGGGGTATACACCTGAAACTAGTAATATTGAATGTTAACTGTAATTGAAAAAAATTAACAAATTAAAAAATACAAAAATGTGGTTTAAAATATATTTTACCAACATTACTCAATGTTATTGTTTTATGTAAAAAAAAAATACCCTCCATTATAATATATAAATGAGATTTCTTTAGGAAGCATTATTTTTATTGTTATAATGATGATTGTGGTCATAAAGTTTCAAGGATGAAATATAATGGTATTCATTCAACTTTAAGTTCAATTATACATCAGACATATGACATTAAACTTTCCAAGGTTATGTCTTTTCCAATATATTGGAGATATCAAACAAACTATGTAGTCAATCTTGAGTAGTATAACAGGGATAGTGTTATCTTTCTAGCAGCTTGTCTACTTTTACTAAAATATGTCTATTGTGCAAAGTTCAAAGGAAGAAAAAATATAAAGACTCTCACCCATGAGAAAATCATCTATATATACAAAAGCCTAATATGCTGTGTCTGACTATTCAACCAGTCGCTATGACCACTAGGGGGCAGATGCTCCAACCAGTAGGTTAGCTTGCTGCTGAGGTCCAGCAGGTCGGGATTGGGTGATGTGGGCTGGATATACCCTGGAGCCCTCCCATGGTGCCTCCCCAGTCCCCATCATTCACTGGGAGGGTTCCTGGGCTCGGCCTGACCTGTGCCCTCTCACAGTCCAGGAGCCCTTGGGGAATGTTGGAGAACCAGTTTGGGACCGATCCCTGGACCCCATGCACCAGGCCTCTAGTATACTAATATTTTTCCATAAACAACAGATCATAAGAGATTCTATGCAGTCCAAGATCTTAGCATACAAAATGACAGAGAACTATGAATAATACCTATTATTTTTAATTTAAAAAAATCAGATTACCTGGGAAGTAAAAATGAACAAACACATTTCAATTGATTCTATCCTATCTCATCTCCTTCATCATGCATATCCAGCATGGAGAAGTCAGTTTTAAGCAAAGGCATTGTAGGTAGCAACCCTAACGCATCCCTCAGCCCCTCATCTCCTGCTCATTAACTGATGGGAAAGGTCATTAATTGTGTTGGACCTTAGTTTCCCTATTTGCAACACAGTGAGAATAACAAAACCAACATCATTTACAGAACAACTGGGAACAGCAATGGAATGCAAGATGTGCAAATGACTAAAAGCTAAAATAAGTAAAGAATAATAGGAGGAAGCCCTTACACTGGACAGCTGTTATATTGGGGTTAGACGTGTTTTACTCCTCAGCATTTCTTCTTTAAAGTCATGTCCTTTTAAAAATAGTAATATAAGTTAAGAGTCGCTACCAAAGTAGTTTGCTCCCAGATAAAGAATAACTGACAATTGTTGTGCAACTGAAAGAAAAGGAAGTGTGGGACAGCAGCCTCCAACCATGGGAGCCTTGACAGACTGAATTGAGTTGATCTTGGCTGGCTGTCAAATAAACCAAGAACTCGCCGAAACTGATTTGGCTCAGTGGTAGAGAGGCAGTCTGTGGAGTGAAAGGTCCCAGGTTTGATTTCTGTCAGGGGCATGTACGTTAGTTGTGGGCACATCCCGGGTAGGGGGTGTGCAAGAGGCAGCTGGTCGATGTTTCTCTCTCATTGACATTTCTAGCTCTCTATCTCTCTCCCTTCCTCTCTGTAAAAAATCAATAAAATATATTTTAAAAAAATAAAAAAAATAAAAAAATAAACCAAGAACTGTGAAATGTACTAGGGAACGGGAAATTTAATAACAGAAAAATTGGCAAATATATCTGGAATGCTGTAAGAATTTTAAGAAACTCTCATTTCAAAGCAACCAAGTTCTATAAACTTCAATAACTCTGAAACCCCTATCTATTGTATAACCACTGACTTGAGATGGTCTAGTTCCTTTGTTCCTCTCAGCCTGACACTCCACCAGCCTGTGCATGCTATAAACAGTGAGAAATAAATTGATTTAAGGAGCACTACAGTGGAACACTTCTTGCTTCTCCATAGCAAACAGTCAAATTTAATTTACATGTGAATAGATTATTTGAGTGTCATCGTGTAGTTTCATAACTTGGAGCAATTTATTTACTATCTTCAAGCCCCGACTCCCTTGATTATAGAGAAAAAAGTACTAGTAAAAGTATGACTGAAGGTGATGAGAGGTGCATATGCAAATTGCCTACATAATATTGACACATAGCATGGGCCCTTACTTGCCTCATATACTTGTTTTTTTTTTGTACTTTCACAAATATAGGTTACAAACGTTTGTGTGTTTTTTTTAACTAATTTTTACTCTTGCATTTATACTTAGATTTTACAGCAATTGTTCTTTATCCTGAGTCATTAGCTTCCCCATAGCTACTTTCAAATTACTAATTTCACATTATAGATCATGTCTTTTAAAAAATGTACAAGAACAATCACATTGTATTATTTCAAATGTTTTTTTTTTCTTGTAAAAAAAATGAGAAGCAGACTACATTAGCACTACCTAATTTTTTTTTTTAAATCAATGTTTGCTAATGCTGTTTCCTTATGTGCTTTTTAAATTTCTAGAATATTTTGGATTCTAATCAATTTTAACTTTGCCCTTTCATCTCTGCTTCTGTAATTTCTTTGGATTCCTAGTCTTCAGATAATTTTATAGTTCTGCTTTCTCCTCTATTTTGTCATCACTGTTTACTATGGCACCAGTCTTGCATTTAAGACCGCTGCTTCATGTCTCCAGCCCTGGTTCATTGGGACTTCCTTCATTACATTGTACACCAAAAACCACACTCCCTGTTTCTCCTTTTCTTCCAGCCTTGCCTCTGCCAAATCGTACAATTTAATAATAGGATATTATCTTGCTTTATCTTCTAATGGTTTATTTAACAAATGTGGGAGCAAGAACTATGATATAACTTATATTCATTCCTTCACTCACTCACTGAATGCCCACCGCTTTTGCTGGCAAGGCCCTGTCATTAACGTGCTCATCAATGCGAAAGGAACAGAAGTCAAGGTAAAGCCACATAGAGTGTGGTGGGGCAGCAAAGAAGCGGGGCACTTAAACCCAAGCTTCTTGGTGGGAACGAGTCCTGGGTAATCTCTGAATCCTCCTCTTTATTCTTTTAAAAAATATCTATAGCCAAAAACTGGTTTGGCTCAGTGGTAGAGCTTCGGTTTGCAGGCTGAAAGGTCCCGGGTTCGATTCCAGTCAAGGGCATGTACATTGGTTGCGGGCACATCCCCAGTAGGGGGTGTGCAAGAGGCAGCTGGTCGATGTTTCTCTCTCATCGACGTTTCTAGCTCTCTATCCTTCTCTCCTCCGCTCTGTAAAAAAATCAATAAAATATATTTAAAAAAAATAAAAAATATCTATATGTTTTTATTGATTTATGAGGAATGGAGAGGAGGAGAGAAATAAGTATCTTTAATGCAGAAGCCAGTGGTGATATAGCTATCAGACAAAGCAGTTCTTCACAGCAATCCCAATAGGCAGTCGCACACCAGCTGGTAAGTACATATCTTTCCCACACAGTAGCAGCAGCCTCTTTATCTGAGCAGCCACGTGCTGCCCCCTAGACTCACTATCTCACATGGGAGCGGCACCCGATTTCTCTGCCTCCACAGCTTCTCCTTCCTCCCTTGCCCAGCCCACTGGCTGGTCTCTGTAGCCTCACATAGTAATGACCTATGAGCTTCTCTCTCAACACATTGGCTGGTTAATTACATGTATGATACTTCTGAAACAAAGAAGGCCAGTTGCCAACAATGACATCAATCATTCTGGCTGCAGAAGGGCACAGTCAGTGACCATGAGATTGCTGTGCTTGCTGAGCACCTGCAGGTAGTTCTTGGACCTCTGTGTGGTATCTTAGTCTTGAGCATTCTGATTATGAGTCCCAGGCTCAGAGTGGCCTTGACCATCCAGTGCACTCTAAACAGGGTCCCCACAGGTCAACACTCAATCATGAAGCCACACTGGCTGGCCTGAGAAATGGCTCACCTGTTCAAATTTCAAATGACTGAAACAGAAACATGGTGAAAATGAGACTTAAGAACACTCTCTAGAACGGACATCCATTATACAGGAACACACATGGGTTAGGGAACACAGCCTTTGCATTTAATTCCTCCCTAGTTCCTCATTGGCTGAGTACTCTTTGGTCACCTGTTTCCTAATACATCACCTAGGTCTTGCTGTCTCCCACTGGGGCCATTTAAAATGTTAAATTGAGACCTTTCTAGCTGTCTCCACCTCCCCTCTCTAGCTGAGGCAGACCTCTGGGAGGGGTTTCCAACATGTTGGCCCATGCACACAGTTTTTGTTCCTACATCCACTTCCCTCCTCCCCACATTCTGCTTGCCCTGGGAAAACTCAGCAAATTCCATCAGAAGCCAGCCATGCTGGAGATGGATCACAGAGGTCCAATTCTTACATAGGGATCAAAACACTTCTCAAAAATGAAGTTTAATATCCTTAGATGAAAGGAGTGTCTATGAAAAAAAGAAACTGACATGGTTGGAGATATGACATTAAATGATGTGTAATGTCTGAGGAAAGCCACCATACCCACCTCCATGGCTGTGAGAAGGCGCTGAAAGTGACTGTCTGATATATCTGCCTGTGTTGCCTCACACTGACCCCCAACTTGCTGCCCTGACTCTCAAGTATGACTGATGCTACCAGGCTAAACAACCAAGAAACAGGAGCTACTGTCTTCATTCCGGTATTGATACTGAGCAAAGGAGCACTGTGGTATCTTGTTGTATTAGCCCTGACCTCACAGCTTTGGAATTTTGAAATGTTTGATGCAATAGGGGAAATATGTTCATGTAATCAGACAGACTGCTTCAAATCCTAACTCTATCCATTATTATGCAGATGAATAAATCACTTAATCATTTTGAATTTCAGTTTTATTAGAGATGAACTAGAAGTATTAATATGTACTTCTCAATTTTATTATAAAAATTAAAGGCAATAATAAACCTCAAGCATTATCAGAGCACTTGTCAAAAAGTAGGAACTCAGTAAATAATGGCTATTGTTATTAAAATTATCTTGTTCTTGTCTGAATGCTAGCCCTTAGAAAGAGACTGATGAAGCCCGGCATCTTGTTAATTCTTGCTATAGTCAAGCTTAGGCTGTGCTTTAAAAATGTCAGATTATTTATTGTGAAAGAGAACACTGAAACATTTTATATGAATTTTTAAATATATATATTATTTTATATATGTGTATGTATGCATATATATATATATATGTATATATATTAGTGCATATATATCTTCTTCATAGTAATTCAGGAACATGATTTGTACTCCCCCCTACCCCCAATTCTAAATCTTTGGCTATCTTTGTGTCCTATTTATTACTAAAATAGTTTTATTTGGTAAATTACTCCAAGCACTAGAATCTCGCTTGGTAAAGTAAAATAATAAAAAATAAAGGAAAAACTACTAAATTATATGGCATACCTTATAGAAGAAATGAAAATATCTAAAATATCCAAAAGCATTAGGTATAAATTAATTTCAGCTACATGCCTAATTTGGCAATAATATGGCTGCACGCTCCTTTTAAAACATATTTGTCTTTTTTATATTTTATTAGTTTTTTACAGAGAGAAGAGAGGGACAGAGAATTAGAAACATCGATGAGAATCATCGATCAGCTGCCTATTGCACACCCCCTACTTGGGATGTGCCCGCAACCAAGGTACATGCCCTTGACCAGAATCAAAGAGGGGACCTCCCAGTCCACAGGCCGACACTCTACCCACTGAGCCAAACCAGTTTCAGCAAAAACATATTTGTCTTGAAGGTAAAACACCTTCATGCTGGCATTGGAATTATACTACAGTCATTTTCCTATATCCATGCAATACTGCAGTATTACCACACTCTGTGATAAAGACAAACAAATTAGTAGGATTGCGAAAGCAAGTGTGGCATAAGAGTAAAGATTAGACCTTTTTGGCAGTTCTTCCTCAGGGTTCTGGACTGTGCAAGGAATGGAGGCTAATCCCTATTATGTATCATGGGATATTGTTACATTCACACCACATCTGTCTCAGTGACTGACAGGAGAGTAATTGCTGCTGAGATAAGCCTTTTCTGGAATATATGCAATTAATTCGCCTGAGAAAAAGAAAGTAGACTGCCACTTTAATAATGTTTAAGTAGACCTAATCTATTTCTTTTCTGTTCCTAATGTTTCCTAAATATGAAAAAGAAAGAGGATTTTAAAGTACTTACAGCTGTCTGTTCTTATGTAAATCATGCATGGGCCTGTAATATTCTATCTCAAAATGACCTGCATGAAATAATACCATAAATTATAATAGAATGTAGGGCAAGTGGGGAATTCCTTTTAAGATTAATTCAAGATATGGTTTTCATGCAAAAAAATGTTTCTCTTATCAAGAAGAAATTATTCTTTTATTAAAGCTTCAAGGGCATACAATTTTATTCAATTTGAATTCTACCTGTATTTTTAAACCAAATCAAAATTATTCTCCAGATTCTTGATAAAGTGCTCTTTAGTCATATATATTTCCTAGAGACTTTTATTTGTAATTCCCTTTTTTTTATTATGCACAGTAACCTGAGTATACATAATGCTATACTTTCTTTTCTTCAATGGCCTCCAATTTTCCAAGATTCAACAATTCTGCAAGTATCTTTATGCAGCCCCATGTTTTACTATCAAAATGTTAACAAATGAACTGAGAGCTTGGTTTACATTTAAATTAAATACATTTCATTTTAAAAGGATGGGGAGAAATTGTTTATTTGCTTACATTCAAAATAAGAATATAATTTTCAATATTTGCTTTGAATGAGAATAAAGCTTTAATAACAAACACAATTTTTAAAAATAATTTTATATGATTTTTCTCCAGGTAGCCTTCACATTTCAAGAGGAAGTGTTCAACTCAGTGATGTACCTGCTATGTTACATACCTGGGACAGGTCACTTTTAAAACCCTCTTTTATAAAAAATAACTTTCTTCAAATAATAATGACATCAAATGGACATTAGCAATGGCCAAAAAAAGAAATATAGCTAATCTTTTCTTGTATTGAACTTCGTAAATAGTATGTCAAAAGTAATATTTTAATAAAGTTTATGAAGAGTCTACAAAAGATACAATCGTGATAACTACTGAATCATGCTCTGATGTAACATTTTTAATTAATGCTTTAGTTTTAAAACATACAGTTTAGTGTACAAAAGTTCAGAATTGAAGATATTAAAATGTACAAACTTAAATTTGTAAGTGAGAGGGAGCAGAGTTTGTTACAACAAAATATGCCTCTTTGGGATACTGATTATGTTAAAGTGGCCATTTTAAGAAAAATACTCTAGAAGAACCTCTGACCTTTCCCCTTAACTGTCTAAAAGGAATTGAGATAGAAGGCCTCCCCACAGAAAGGGGATAGATCAGTTTCCTATGAAGGAGTGTGATAGGGAGGAACATAGAAAGGCCTATTCGTTCCAAGTCCTCTCTGTTAAAGATGGCCCAGCCAACATTTGTTTACCAAACATTTTTTTCATCTCCTGGTGAGTTGCTTTTCTGACCATACAGTTCCAGACCATACCACCCCGCCTTCTCCTTAGCTCTAGATTAGGGGTGTCGAACTCAATCAGAGAAGGGGCCAAAATCTAAAATCCAACCTAAATCGCGGGCCGAATGGTTTACTGAACAGTCATAAACTGTCATTGTGATGGAAACGCAGCGGAGTGCAGTGATGACAGCGCGGTGCGGGCCACAATGCAAGGCCTGGCGGGACGGATTTGGCCCGCGGGCCTTGTGTTTGACAGATGTGCTAGATGGACCATATGCCTCAACTATCAGATTTGGCTCCAGTCTCATTCTTATGGCATCTCCATGTGCACATATACAATGAATTTGCTAAGGTTCTCTTATTGATTTGCCTCATGTCAATTTGATTAGTCCAATCAGAAGAATACACCAGTATCCTCCCCCCAACAATATATGCCTCACAATTCTCACTCCTTTTGTCTGAGTCTTAAATAAAAATACTCTAAATGTTTATTACAAATGACTGAACTGAAGAAACTCAAGCTTCATTCTTTCATCTTTACAATAACTATGCTCTCATTTAGAGTTTAGTGTTGAATGCATTAATATGTAGCACCACAAGAGTTAGAAAAAAAATGATCTTAAAGTTTATTAGATAATTCTGAACTATATGTTTAAACTCTAACTGGAAATCAATTATATTTTATTTAAAAATATGATGTTTATTAAGGGACGAGTATTAAAAGTGTGATAATTAAAATGATTATAAAATATAAAGTTCAGTCAAAAGCTGGAGTTACTAATTTAGAATTTAGGCCCACAAAAAGTATTTTTCATGAAGGAGTCTCATCACTATCATTTTTAGAATTAATGACATATGACAATAGTTAATACAGATGACTTTTAGTCATTTGTATTATTATTTTAAATGCCTTAGAGTCAATGTATCCACTTATTGATTAGCTCAGTGGTGGGCAAACTGCAGCTCATGAGCCACATGGGGTTCTTTGGCCCCTTGAGTTTTTAGCAAAGGACAGCTTAAGAGTACCCCAATTAAGTTAATAACAATGTACCTACCTATATAGTTTAAGTTTAAAAAACTTGGCTCTCAAAAGAAATTTCAATTTTTGTACTGTTGATATTTGGCTCTGTTGACTAATGAATTTGCTGACCACTGGATTAGCCTATAAACATGTGGTAGTTAAGCTAAACATGTACTAGCTTTCACTACCTTCTGACAAGTGTAAATGTCATGTTGATAAACAGAGGAGGATTATGAAAGCAAACATAGGAAGTATTTTTGTTTGTCTTGGTTTATTTTTTCCTTATTGTTTTAGTGAGGATGGTATTAAAGTGTATAGTTATTCTTAGATAGAGCTAATAAACTTTTATGCCCAGGAAACTTGATTTTGGGTGAACCATTTAAACTGGCCTTTTAAATAGAAATACATTGTTTTCATTTTAAAAATATATTTTTTATTGATTTCAGAAGGGAAGGGAGATGGGGAGAGAGAAACATCAATGATGAGAGAGAATTATCAATTGGCTGCCTTCTGCACTCCCCACACTGGGGACTGAGCCTGCAACTTGGGCATGTGCACTGATCAGGAATTGAACCAGGACCTCCTGGTTCATATGCTGATGCTCAACCACTGAGCCATGCCAGCCAGGTGAAATATATTATTTTAAAAATTATACTGTATATAGCTGATACTTTTTACTCAGATCAGCTAGAAACTGAATAAAAGTTTCCAAAGGGAAAAGTCTGAAATGGTAGAAATTATAAAGGCTTAAAATTACCGATAACCACTTTTCTAATGTGGTTATTCATATAAATTCACTAAATCTATTTGAAAAGTATAAGTAATAGGCATCCACATTGGTATAACAAACCATTCAGTTCATGGTGTATTGATCCTAATTAGGGTAATTAAATTTCACTATTCATAGTCTTAGGTCTCACTAAAGTTGTTATTTGTAAGTTACCTTTAATTTATTTAAAAATATTTTGAACCAGCCGAAACCAGTTTGGCTCAGTGGTAGAGCGTCAGTCTGCAGATGAAAGGTCCCAGGTTCGATTCCGGTCAAGGGCATGTACATTGGTTGCGGGCACATCCATGGTAGGGGGTGTGCAAGAGGCAGCTGGTCAATGTTTCTCTCTCATCTACGTTTCTAGCTCTCTATCTCTCTCCCTTCCTCTCTGTAAAATATCAATAAAATATATTTAAATAAATATTTTGAACCAATACATAAATACCAAATACACTTTCTGACATCGTATGGAAAATACTTTTTACACAGAGTATGAAATTATTTATCAGATTAATAATCATTTATAAAAAAATACATATTTCTCCCCAAAACACAAGGTAGGAACATTTATGATAAATCTCTTGGATTTTTTAGGCAAAAGATAGTGATATTTCAATGTTCCTCAGTTTCTTTCTAACAATAAAATTACACTGTAATTTCATTGTGACCTTTACTAAGTCTGAGAAAAAAAATCTAAAAATTGCTTATGAGAAAACTATTTCTGCATTACATCATGAAATTTAATAGTTAAAAGTTAAATGTAAGGTTAAATATGTAATTAATTTAAATACTTTTTATTAGAATTGATTCTAATTAAATATTCTTACTTTTAACCATTATGTTTAGACTTTTGGTCTAAACCTATACCTATGCATTAAATGTCTAAACCTACAACTATCCAGTAAAAGTAGATCCATAAAACCCCCAAAACTTTGTGGTAGGTGGGAGATTTATCTCCAGTATTAAAGTTGAATATATTCTACAAAATACCATAAACACAAACTTATATTTGAATATTTTAAAATATTATTTATTTGTTTAAAGTTCCTATCACTCCTGGCTTCAAATGTTGGTTTATATTCATGTCTTTAAGATCTTGCCTGTTCAACATGATGTTGAACAATTTTCAGTAAAGTGTGTGTTATAACTTCTAGTCTCATTTTCTATTCTGAAGTAATAATACATAGGTCTTAGCATTTTGTCTAGATTTTTGGTTTATTTGATTTCAATTTTATTCTTACATGTGAATGTGTCCATCACAATCTTACAGAGAAGTTTAATGTGGAAAAACAGTAAAATCATAACTGCTACCACTAAGTAGGTATAAAGGGGCATAATTCTATAAGACCTATCTGATACATCTATTTCCCTGTTACAAACTAAATGCTTGTTGTTGGGAGCCTGCAGAGTTGAGGCAAGCAACTCAGTCTTAAGGAAATAGAATTAAGTTCCTTCTAGCAGAAGTTATGCGGTGCCCTGAGGGCTTGGCCAGAAGATAAGATTAACCTGGGGCTTAGCATCTCCTGTCTTCCTGCCTCTGCCCCTTCCTGACCCTCCCCCCTAGATAGCCCAGCCTTGGAATGTTGCACCTTGGAATGTCACACCGCCTCTGGCAATTAGTCAATCCTGTGTTGCCATACCAAAGACCCTCCTGCATAGGCGGCCCTGCCCCCCTTTGTCTCTGCTGTATAAATACAGCCATTTCAGAGAATAAAACTGAGGCTTGATCAGAACCTTGTCTTGCCTTCATTCTTTCGCGTTCCTTGTTTGTTTCATTCTCTTAGGTGGTTCCTGCGTGCCCCCGTTGTTGTCCCGCGGGTCGGGACAGCTTGTCTTCCCCCCAAATTGATTTAATTAAGTCCTAGGCCCCAAGGTAATAGTGTTTGGAGGTGAGAACTTTTGAGGGCATTTGGCTAGATGAGTTCATGAAGGTGAGGGCCTCAGGACAGAATTAGTGTCTTAGGAGAAGAGGAACAGTCACAAGAGCTCTCTCCCCCTCTGTGTGTGTGCATGCACCAAGGGAAGGTTGTGAGGATATATGGAGGAAACAGCTGACAAAAATCAAAGAGGGGGCTCTCACCAGACACTGAATCTGCCAACATCTTGGACTTTCTGCTTCCAGAACTGCAATAAATGTCTGTTGTTTAAGCCACTCAATTATGGTATTTTGTCATAGTAGTCCAAGCAGACTAAGGCATTCCCCCAACACACACACACACACACACACACACACACACACACAGCATAAAAACCACTAAAATCAACCTCATTCTTCATTTATTTTTTCCAAGAGAGATGTCTGATTTTTTCATTTTAAAAGGAATATATGTACACTTGTCATTAAAAGTGAAACACTACTAAATTATATAGAACAGAATCTAAACCTCATATTACTTAAAGATAATTATTAATTATACTAGACTTTCTCTCCATGTATATTTTATACAATGTTATACTATTTACAGTTCTCCCCATTTCACTTTATAAATGCACAGCTATGTAAATATATATTATTGACACATACTATCACTACATATTATAATGTATCTAACTCATTATTGATGAATATTTATTTTTCCATGTTTTAGTATTATTGTATTATCTGAAAATTGAAAAAAAACTGAGGCCAGAAGAAAGATAACTAAATCTAGTCACATAGGCACACACATATTCTGATTTTTCATACCACTATATTCAGTTAGTATCCTTTTCATGTAGAGAAAGATAAGGCCAGAAAGATGAAAAAAATTAGTGCCTCCTTTGCTCTAGTTCTTATATAATCTTCTAACCAAACAGAAAGTTGATCAAACCTGGTGAATACCTTGGGGCTTCATGTGATGTGGCTGCCACTGAAGACTGATAAAAAAAAAAAAAAAAAGTATTGTGGAGGGGGAGACTGCATAATACAATTACCATTTTGGGTTTGCTCATCAGAGGGTGCATGAACAAAGAGTCTCAAAAGAAGATGGTATCCTGAACAATTTCTGACACTACTATCTCCCAAGCTGACGCTAATTTCTTCTAGGCTGAAGCAGGAAGGGAAGGCTCAGAGGCACATGTGGGATAGTTTGGGTTCTGATGGGTGGTGAGAAGACAAGAATCTCAAGACTGTTCTCCTTGGGGCCTTAACTGGAGTCATTGGACAAGCACCAATAAGCCTGGGTTAACAAAATATCAAGGTTCTGGAGAGAAAACAGCTGTTGGAATATATCAACCTTGCAAGAAAGATGATACTTTCCTAATTTCTCATATTAGGAGGATCTGCAGAGTATTTCTGGCTGGGAGAACTGCAGAGTAGCCACCTACACTGGTCAGTTGTTTAACATTTGTAACTGAAGAGACCTCATGGTGTCACAAAAGAAAGCCAATGACTAATATCCTTCAAGTTTGCTCATTGTTACCAGCCAACAAAAGCAGGTTCTATTGGGCCTTTGACCATTTCTGGTTTAAAGTTTTTATTTTATTATTTTTACCTGAGTACTGAGGACAAATAGAGAATAAACAAGCCAAAGGAAGTAATTGTGGATCTTAAGGGTACCAAATATCCTAAGAAGAAAGGACAATCAAGATATTAAGGACAGGCTACTTACAGTGCAATAAAAGTGCTACCCACACAAATGATAAATTAACACCACCAAATGCTATGCATATTTAACAGTATATAATGAAAACATTAAAGTTATTTTCCAGATTTAAAAAATAATTTCTGTATTTTAATATTTACTAGTCTATAAAAGTATAGTCATTGTTGGGAATCTAATTGGTGGCTTAGAATATTAATGAAAAAAATTCAGCTAAATATAAAATAATTCAATACTAAAAGAAAAACATAAGGAACTTGAGAGATCAATAAGATCAAATATGGACATATGGATTTCAAGAGAGAAAACATTCTATAATTTGAAGGAAGACTTGAATGGATAGAACAGGATTACTGATACCAGTCATAATAAAGGGAAAAAAAATAATTACACACCTAGGTAAACCATAGAAAAAGGTCATGTGCAACACCCAAATTTAAAAAACCATGGAAAGTTACTAATGAAAAAGAACCAAGCCCTAAAAATACTGTTTTGACATGGTATCTGTCTTAGTAACTCAGGCTGCCATAACAAAATATCACAGACTGGGTGTCTTAAAAAACAAGTTAAGACTGGCTGGTGTAGCTCAATAGTTGGACATCAACTTAAGAACTAGGAGGTCACAGTTCAATTCCTCATCAGGGTACATGCCTGGGTTACAGGCTCCATCCCCAGGATGGGGAATACAGGAAGCAGCTGATCTACCATTCTCATCATTTATGTTTCTATCTCTCCCTTCCTAAAATCAATAAAAAAATTTATATATATATATATATTTCTTAAAATGTTAATTTTCTCAGTTCTGGAGGGTAGAGGTCCAAGATAAGGGTTCCCATGTGGTCAGGTCCTACTAATGGCTCCCTTCCTGACTTGTAGGCCCCTGTCGTTTCTGTTTTCACTTGCCCTTTCCTCTGTCCCTGGCAATGGAGAGAATAGCTTTCTCTTTTTATCTTATTACAAGGCCACTGAATCCTATCAATTTAGGACTCCACACTTACCACTTTAATAATCCTAATTAACTCCTAAAATCCTTATCCCATGTACAGTCACATTAGGGGTAGGGCTTCAACATGTGAATTTGGGGGGATACAATTCAATCCATTGCAGCATCCTTTATCTTTCAAGGTAAAGTGATATTCGAAGACTTAGATACCATATCATCAATACCCCATTGAAAGGAAACATTTGGGAAAGGATTCTAATCAAACCACAAAAGAATCAGAAGAGTCTAAATAATGGAATAAGATAAAAAGGAAAGCAAGCCTAAACCGGTTTGGCTCAGTGGTAGAGCGTTGGTCTGCGGACTGAAAGGTCCCAGGTTCGATTCCGGTCAAGGGCATATATGTTGGTTGCAGGCACATCCCTCGTGGGGGGTGTGCAGGAGGCGGCTGGTCGATGTTTCTCTCTCATTGACGTTTCTGGCTCTCTCTCTCCTTTCCTCTCTGTAAAAAATCAATAAAATATATTTTTTTAAAAAAGGAAAGCAAGGAGTAATGTGTAATAAATCTTAAAGTACTAGTACATATAATCTATCTGTCTATCTATCTATCTATCTATCTATCTATCTATCTATCTATCTAATAGAGGATTATGCAAACTGTCCATTATAGCATCACATCACGACCAAATCAGCAGGCTGCATCCATACCCTCTGCTGAGGCAGGTGCAAAGCCTGGGGTAGGATAGGATACGATAGGAGGGGATAAGAAAGGAGAAGGAAAGGAAGGAAGGCCTGCATGCAGACAGGCCGAGAGGAGAAACACATACAGAAAGGGAACAAGAAAAAGATGCAGGGATGTAAAAGGGAAGGAAACTCAGGCCTGTACACAAGAGGGGGTGGCGACCTTGGAAGAGGAGAGCAGAGCATGTGTGAGGGATGGGGAGCCCCACCCAGAGGTGGGAGGAGGGCGGTGGCAGCCATGGGCAGGGAGGCTCCCATGGGTCCAGGACAGAGTGGAGGACAGTCCGAGGCCTTCTGGGCGGGGGTGTTCCTGCATGGAGGCAGCATAGCCGGGGCCTCTGGGGCCTTGGCCATCCCTCACAGGGCCAGGCATCCCAGGCAGGGAATGGGAGCAGGACTGTGGTGGGGAGGCCGGGGGAGTGGGTGTGGCAAACACTTGGCCTGAGCTGAGCCCTGGGCTGGGGGTTAACCCCTCTCTCCCCAATGGAAGCTTTAAGAAGGGAGGAGTGAAGAAAGAACTTTATAAAGGAGTCAGTAGAGAGCAGAGTTAAAGAAGGAAAGAGGATGTATGAGTGACCAATAGGAGCTGTAATGAAAATCTAGTATAGTTGTGTACTGGGAACAGATTTTAAAAGTAGGAGTAAGAAAAAAGATAAATAATAGTGAATAATTAGGCAGGTAGATAGATAGTAAAAGAGTGGAAGTGAGTAGAGAAGAATGTATGGGAAAGGTAGGATGAGAGAGAAAGAGGGAGGGAAGAAAAGTTGTAAAGGAGATGGGAAGAAGGAAGAAATGGGGGAAGGAGCAAAGCAGGTCTGAGGAAGGCAGTGAAGTAAAAAAATAAGGTGGGGAGGAAGGAAAAAGGGAGGGGGGATAGGAGTAAAGATAAAGGAAAGAAGAAATGTGGGGAGGGAGGGAAGGTAGGAGAAAAATGGGAAGAAGGATGATGGAACAGAAGTAGGAAATAAGAAGGAAAGGAAAGTTTATAAATGATGAGTCAGTAGAAAAAGTGTTACATAAAGGAGAGAGAAAAATTGTGTGAGAGGGAGAAGCCAATAAGGAAGTGAAATGCAAGTATGTGAAAAAAAGTTAATAGGGGTGATCAGGCCGGCAGGAGAGGGCAGTTAGGCAGATCAGGCAGGCAGGCAGAGTGGTTAGGGAAGGTAGGCAGGTGAGTGGTTAAGAGCCAGGGCTCCCAGATTAGAGAGGGTGCAGGTTGGGCTGAGGGACCACCTCAAGCACAAATTTCATGCATCAGGCCTCTAGTTTAAATATAAATATTCAATAGATGATAACATGATTAAGGGTTTGCAAATATAAGCCACACATAAGCTTTCATAAGAGAAGAAATACCTTTCAAAGAAAAACCAACTATAATAATATAAGAACTGAAGTCACTAAAAATCCTCAACAAGGTCAACAAAAGTCATGTAAGTTTCTTAGGGAGAAAAAAAAGAAAAAGAAAAACATTTTAAAGATGTAATTTGATGTGTGAATAATCTTAAACTTGATAATTTCAAACGTTGTTTGGTTTATACCATTTTTGTGTGAACACACTTTGTAAGGCCAATACAAGATATAATTTACTATCAACACACAAAATACTATTTACATACCCCCTTCCACACAGGCACCACTAGCCTATGCCCTTCACATTGCCTCATAGCAGGGCAGGGGAGATTTTGTTCTGCTATAAAGCAGTAGGGAATAAACACCCCAGGTGTAAACTAGTTCCTTCAGGTTTACCGAACAAAACAATTCCTTCCTGAAAAGAACATTTGTCTTCCTCTCCAATTGTTGCCACCCCACATATACAACCCCAGGACATTCTAACATTCTGATATTTAATAAATATGTGTCCCTCCTTTGTGGAGTAAAATGAGAAAGAAGGTATCACTTCCAGATCCAGTGGTACATAGCTATAATTAAATTTAGTACCTCTTCCTCCAAGAAAAGTCCTGTGTTGGCTGGCTGACTTAGAAAATGAGGCACAAGTGTATCTTTCTACTTTAAATTTAAATTACCCAAATTGACTATAAGCTGACCCTTGAACAACATGGGTTTGAACTGCTGGAGTTCTCTTACATAAGGATTTTAAACATTTCTAAATCAGAAATAACTCTATGCCCGTGAGATTGAGAATCAGCTTTGATGTAATCATGGAACAGTCTAATAAAGGCCAAGTCTCAGTAAACATGTTGTCAGTTGCTGAGTCAATAAAATATCCTCTAAATTTGCCTGCCATCTTACAAACATGTTAAACTTTCTCAGAAGCTTAATGGTCTATAAAATCTGTTTTGTCATTTAATTATATTTAATAATTACATTATACATTATTGTTAAGGCAATCAAATCTCTAGGCAAATCTGAAACCATCGCAAGTTGAAAACACATACTTCGAAGCGTAATGCCCAGTACTTGTTACCTACCAAATGTGTTTTCATGCTATGAAAGTATGATTATCTTTTTATGATATCACATTTAAAAAACACACCCTGAACATATGAACTCTATACAGTTCATATTTCTGTATAATATTTTCATCTGGGATTTATACAAAAATAATATCTATATTAATCAGTATCATTAGGAATTTATGGTAGTTTTATGAAAATAAAAAGTAAAATCTGGTTTTGTTTTCAGGATGAATGAGTAATTTGCTTTATATTACACTAGGGGCCCACCACATGAATTCTTGCACTTTGAAAGGAACTGTGGGCTGTGAGGCTGGGGTGGGCATATGGGTGTGTCTCAGCCCATTCTCTGCACCCCGCCCAACCCCTCCCCCCCACGTCCTGAGTCCCCTGTCTGCCAGCAGACCGGCTCCCGCTGCCACTGCTCACACCCGACTTAGAGCCATCAGGACTGGTGTAGGACGCCAATAGCAGGTGTGAGTGCCAGCTCTGGGACCAGCAGCAGGTGTGAGCACCAGGCGGGACCATGACAAAAGGGAGCAAAGGATTTTCAGTAACCACCAGAGGCTTGCCCTGATGACAGTGACTGGCACCCTGCCTTGGTCTGTTGCCTCTGCTCACCTGCTCCACCATCCCGCCAACCAATGCCTGCCATGTTCTGTTGTGTGCCGCCTGCTGCTGGCTACCACCATGTTCCACACAAGCTCCCTGGTGGTCAACACATTTCATAAGGACCAGTTGTTGGGTTGTTTGGCTGTTCTGCCATCTGCTCTATTTGCATATTAGGGTTTTATATACTGTATATATTATAGATATTTATAACTCTAGGTACAGGAGAGTTAAATCACACACTTTACAAAGTAAAATGTGGCTGTATCCTTCACAGTTTTTCATAGATTTAACTGAAATGTCTAACTTTGGTTCAGTGATCTGTTTCTGAAATCATACCAAGTTTAATACATAATATAAAATGTGCTATTTTTCAGATTGTCAAATCCTTATTACTGCAAGATTACAAAATTGACAATCAGATTGAATCACGAACCACATATAAATAAGTAATATTAGTATTAATAAATAAATTGTTGTAGGGCTTATAGCAAACAATCTTGCAAATAAAACACACTTGTGGGGCAAATACTGTCACTTACCAGCTCTTCCTGAAGTTGGGAAATGAGTTCATCCTTCTCTTTCAGCTGCAGCTTCAACATTGAGCAGTCATCTCTCATTATATCCTATAAAAACATCAAAGAGACAGCATAATGGGCTTAGCCCTTTCACTTTGCTCTTGATAAGGAAAGTCAGCTTCACACAGAGGGAGATAATTGCATCTGACTAATGAAAGTGAAATTTCCTCCACACTATGATAATTCATAATATTCTAAGTTGCAAAATAAGCTAATTCATCCAAAAATATTATGTTACAAATGATATACACCCCTGTGTTTTTTTTCCTTATATCAGCCCATTTGTCCATTTCGTTCCTGAAAATAGAAACCTAGGGGTCATCCTAAGTTCTTCCACCCATTCCTGTGCATATGTATCAGTGGAATAAAAATACCTACATTCTACAATAAAAGAGAGACTTTACCACTTGTTCCCTTGCTGTAATTAAATATTAGTTCTCAAACCAATGGTCATGTTGTAGTCTTTATCTTTAATGATTCCACTATAATATTTGTCTCTTTCCTTAGCAATCTGTGGGCATTTAATCTTTATACTCTGCATGTACACTCAGCCACATCCACCGATGGCTTATCTTACCTGTCTTCCAAGCTCCAACCCATGAACAAAACTACTTACTGAGCATACATTCAGCTTTGTCCTATATACAGTTACACTCAATCTGTTGTAGGAATACAGGGCAGGAGGAATAGGGAAACTGATGCAAAAGTTAAAACAAGGCCAAACAGTGTGGGCAATGTGCAGCCAGATGGTAACTAAGAAGCCATTATCTTCCCCAGCCAAGGACATAGAGAAAATGGTTTAAAAATCTCCCTAAGGAGAGAATGCAGAAAGGGAAGGGGAAAGGGGAAAGGAAAAATGGGCCATTTTACTTCCTAAGCAGAGAAGCCAGCAGTCTCAATGCTTACTTGGCAAGATCAAGTTGCTAGAAGCTTCTCATGATTTCTGGGAAGGCCATAACTAAGTTTTTTTAAAAAAGGGACCTTGAGACTTAATCTATACCAAACTATTCAACAAAAGACTTTTGGGACCTATTGTATATACAGGAGGGTGTGTAGTGCCACAGACCCCAGCCAAACTTGCTCTTCAGATTGGCTGAGAGCCCATCTGTGCTTCATAAGTCATCTTTGACCACATGGGGGTAGCCATCTTGTGTGTTGGAGTGATGGTAAATTTGCATACTATTCTTTTATTAGATAGGATAGAAGCCTAGTGCACAGGTGGGGGCTGGATGATTTGCCCTGAAGGGTGACCCAGATCAGGGTGGGGGTTCCCTTAGGGCAAGGGGCAGCCTGGGAGAGCGGAGTGTGGTGGTTTGCAGGCTCGCCATGCCCCATGGCAACCCAAGCGGTGGTCCTGGTATCTGGGATTTATTTATCTTCTACAATTGAAACTTTGTAGCCTTAAGCAGAGCCAAGCCTCCTGCTTGCTCCATGGCCACAGCCATTTTTGGGGGGATTTATCTTCTATAATTGAAACTTTGTAGTCTTGAGCACCACTTTATTGAGCTGCACTACAGATGTTGTGTTTTTTACTAACTGAAGGCAGCACTCTCCACCAGCAAAAAATAATTATAGGTTTCTATATTTCAATATTCACTTTATTGCAGTGGCCTGGAATCTAACCTGCAATATATCTGAGGTATGCCTTTATTTCATTAGCATATTATTAGCACCAAACATTATAACTGACACACACGATACACTCAAATCCACCTTTCCTTCTCATAAAATTACCAAACAAAAGTATTAACATTAAGAAAATTCTCACTTTTTCTAAATCTGTTAACCTTATCTGAGCTGACAAGAAAACAGCTAATGGATTAAAGAAAATAGAACACTTGTTTATTCTGGTTCTCATGTTAATTTCTTCTTCACATTAAGCAATTTAGGACATATGTATAAATTTACTAATATCTCCTTCCATGTACTAGAAACCAGCTTGACTGGGAGACACTAATTATTTCTCTTCCTTTTCTTTTTTCAAAAAAATATATTTTATTGATTGTTTACAGCAGGGGTCTTCAAACTTCTCTCATTATGAGAATCACCTGGTGGAGGTGTTAAAACATAGATTCCTGATAGCACTTCTTATAGTTGGGATCCGGGAATCTGTTTTAACAACTCCACCAGGTGATTCTCATAATGAGAGAAGTTTGAAGACCCCTGGTTTACAGAGAGGAAGAGAGAAGGATAGAGAATTAGAAACATTGATGAGAGAGAAACATCAATCAGCTGCCTCCTCCACACCCCCTACTGGGAATGTGCCCTCAACCAAGGTGCATACCCTTGCCCGGAATTGAACCTGGGACATTTCAATCCACAGACCGATGCTTTATCCACTAAGCCAAGGTTTCGGCTGTTCCTTTTCTTTTGTAATAGTTCCATTCCTTCCCTAAAATGGAGTTTTATGGGTACAGTTTATATTCATCATTTTAAATATTTGTATAGATTCTAAATTTTACGTTACACTGTTAATAGCAAAAGGCTTAGCTTGCTCCACAATGCAAGGAAATATTAGCAGGCTTATGAGTCAGGTAAGAAAATATTGATATTTCGAGAATAAGAGGGTCAAATCCTGGGTTCTTCAGTTAAGCAGTCCTGAGGCTCTGAACTTCTTTGAGCCCCATGGACAAGAGGCTAGTGATAACACCAGGCTTATCAATGATCTGACATAAACTAGTTTATGTTCCTCAAATTTTTAATAATGAACTCCCATCATACAATAAAATGCCACAGGTTGGGCTCTCCAGGAAACAAATACTTAGGTGGAGTTCAGGGCGCAAAATTTTTATTAGAGAGAGTAAATCCACATGAAAAGAAAAAGAGAAGAATCAGAACTGAGCAGGGGGCCATGAGTCCTACCTCACAAATCCTCTGCCCATTGAAGGAGAGGCTCCATAGCCAACGCTGCCCTTCAGAAGAACTCCGGGTTGAGAGAGCGGGGGTGGCTCTTATACTACTGCCTCCTGTTCAGCCATTGGTTAGGAGAAATCTCCAGGGAACTAGATCTCAGCTGTTGTTACTTTACTCATTGTCTCAGATAAACTTGACTTCAGTTGAGGCAGGCCCTACAGACTAATAGCTAGAACAGTCATCTAACCACAGGACTTGCAGCCAGGCAGTGAGTCCTTCACTGGAAGGGGATCTGAGACTCAGCCTGGATCTACTACAATAACTTTTTGTTGATTAGTTATCAACATTTTTGTATATTAATTTATATTTTTTGATTAATTCGTTTAAAATAAAATATTTATCTATATTTTAACTAATAAAAATTGCAAAGATACTTGGTCTTCCAAAAAAATTTCACTTCTCACAATTATGTGATTTCACTCCTGGGGAACTTTTTCAAGAAGTTCAGAATCTCACAGCTTTAAATCAGACAGGTGCTAACATATCCTTTGCATTTAATTATGGGGTAACACATTAACTATCATATGTCATTGGAAGCCATTTTTAAAAACCTTACCAATTAATGACTTTACAAATAAATATTAGTTATCTAGAGTTTTGTTTTTAGTGCAAAATTGAAAGCCCTTGAGTAATTCTTACTCTGAGATGAAGGCTGACAGCAATTTCTCTCAATATTCTCACTATATTTGCAAAATTCTAGGACACATTTGGCAGGGTAATATATTGAATTAGAAATCATATCGATGTGTAGAATTAACTGGATTTTAACATTCCTGGTTTTCATAAGAAGGGCATTCCATTAACATGAAGGCTAATGTAACCAATGTAACCTTGTATTTATTTCAATGTGTATTATTCACAAATAGGGAAACCATAATTTAATAAATATAGCATCCTCTGTTTCATTGCAGGATAATTAATTTTTAGGGCTAAAATTCAATTACTTCCTAATTCAATAATCGTTCATAAATATGAAACTCATAACATGGTAGATTGAAGATAGCTACAAATCCTTTGATATTATTACTGCTGAAGGATGGAGTTTAATTATTTTTAGACCTGGGATGGTCTTAACCGACTTGCTTGACCAATAGAATGCAATGCAAGTAACTCTGCATGACTCCCAGGGTTATGTCAGAAAAGACTTTTCAGCTTGCACAGTGGGTCTCTGAGGGCTAGCTCTCAGTTTATTCTCTTGCAGAAAGAACCCACCAGTCATGCGTCCATCGACAGCATTGTATGAGCTGCCAGAGGACACCCAGCATTAATTGCCAGCCGAGAGAGTGAATCATCTTGCAAAACCAACTCAAGTGACAAAAGCTCCTGCCAATATCTCACCATAACTACCTGAGTAGAATCATTTTCAAATTCCTGACTTTATAAAAATTATGAAAACAAAAGTATAGTTTTTAGCTACTAAACTATGGGATGATTGATTATAGAGATTATCAGAACATACAGACACACTTCAAATTATGATAATTTATGTAAATTGAGTCATTATAGTTTTATAAAAATGTATGGAGCTAATTTTAAAAATAAAATATGTTGTGATTTACTTATGATTTTGATATTTAAGTTATGTTGTTTTTAGTGTAAACTTCAAGTAGATAATTTGATGCATAAAAAATATTTATGTCCTCATTATATAAACTACTAAAGATTCAGAAATACAAATATAAAAATTCTTTACAAATTATCTGATTTTTGTACTTTTATAAATTTGACAAGTTAAGAGCCAGATACACATGTATTTGGGAATTTTGTCCTGGAGCTTACTTCAGTCCCATATATTTTATAATTTATTTTTGCCTGGAATCAGGATCACTTTTCTATTTAAGACCAGTGTATAAAAAGAAAATAGGTGCCATAAAGTTAAAAATATGTACAATCTGTAAATCACCTTGAAAATGATCATATACTGAAATTAGAAATGCAGATTTAAAAAGAAATCAAATCATTTATAACTCACAAACCTCCCCATAGCTCCTCAGGAAAAATTATAAATTAAAGCTCTTTGCTACAAGTTAAAAAAAGCAAGTTAAATCTGGTATTGAGTCATCATGACTCTCTATTTATAGACTTTTGTTCATCTCTCAGTATGTAAGTCATAAAGTAAAGCCCTTATGCTTATCAATGAAAAGGTCAAAGGATTAAATGGAAACAGGCAACTCTATCCAAGTATACAATGACATAATGTTATGAACAAGTGGGAAAAAGGAAAGTAAAAAATAGGAATATGGAGAGGAGAGGACAGCAGGGCAGACTTTAGAGCGTACAAAAATATTAATAAATTGTCAATAAATAAATTGTGCAGCTCTTTCTAAATAATGGACCTCATAATTCTTATGTTAACTTAGTTTTAAAGTAGTAGGCTATTGCAACATAAACAGGACTATATGAGAAATTGCTTTTCAAATACTGAAAGCAAGGTCAATAAAAATAGGACCCTAATTTTTATTATTTAGTATGAAACAATTAAAATATGTAAAGCATTTCAATATCAATAATTGCTACATGATGCTATAAAATTAATTTTCTTTCCATTTATTTTTTCTACCTTTATTTTATTATTTTTTATCACAATTTGTCCCCCAAGTACCCCTTCTGCTTCTATCCATCCTCTCCTCCTGCATTAAGTTAAATAAAAAGATATTCTATATACTAGATTTGACTATACATTTAAGAGATGTACTAATACTACATTTATGTACACTGTACTTTTTTTCTTATAGTTTTCATAGAAATATAAAAATTAAAAAGGCATAATAGCTGCTCAAAATGTGTTCAAAGTATCTTAGCAATGTATTTTTTTGTTTGTAAATCAAGTCAGAAAACATGACATTATCCCTCCTCACAATATTATATTGTCTATGTTTTTTCAAGCAATTAAATACAAGATTGTTTGGAAATATCAGCATAATATTTTTAAATATATTTTATTGATTTTTTACAGAGAAGAAGAGAGAGGGATAGAGAATTAGAAACATTGATGAGAGAGAATCATCAATCAGCTGCCTCCTGCACACACCCTACTGGGGATGTGCCTGCAACCAAGGTATATGCCCTTGACCGGAATTGAACCTGGGACCCTTCAGTCTGCAGGCCAGCTCTCTATCCACTGAGTCACACCGCTTCCGGCTATCAGCATAATTTTAAAGCAAGTATTACTCTTATGAAATCTTAAGACTTCTTACTGATTTCCATCATTCAGAAGATAATGACAACAATGTCATAATTATATAAGAGCTTTATAATTTATAAACACTTTCATGTACAAAATTTCTTTTTTGCCATTATAATATTTCTTGACCAATTTCTTAATCAAAATTATATAATTCTTGGCCAAGTAGGGCTTTAGGTATAAAATGAAACAGAAAAGACAGTTAAAGCAAAAGTCAAGAAAAAGAAAACCATTAATAATACCAGGACCCTTAAATTGTTTTCATTACTTAATGTATTCCTATCTTTTTTTGAATACTTAAAAACATTAGCCTATACTTATAAATTTGCCAAGATATTAAAACTGTTCCAGGAGACCTTGAGCTTGTCATTCCAAGTTATTAGAGCCCTCTTAGATACCCTTTACTGATTTAATAATTAAAGATGGTGTTGCATAACTCATCTAATATAATATACTCCATCTTACTTATCTTTTTCTGTACAATAAAAAAAATAGCATGTTAACCTGTCATGATTCTTATAAAAATATTCATTCAAAATTTTCACTGTTCTTTATTTCATACAGTTTAATTTGTGTAAATTAAAATTTAAAACCAAACATCTGTATTTCATTTTCTAAAGTTTTTAAATGATGGTAGATAATTTTCAGATATAAGGATATGAAACAAAGGCCTCAGGGTCATAGAATGAGTTGGTTGGTTTCACAGCTTAGTTTCCTGATTTTTTTCATTGTGATTATAAATCACAATGAAAACATAAACATCTTTATAATCTCTTCCCTCCAGAGAAAGTCAAAAGTGATAAAAGTAATATTAATTCATATTGTCCCACTGAACTTGCTTGATACAAAGTTTACAGGGAAAGACGCATCCTTAAGAGGTTCTGAGATTTTCTGATACAGCATTATTTTCTCTCACCGAAGATAGACAAAATAACTACATTATACCTAATTCATTTTTTATACCTTATTTCTTAAACAAAGCAAGCAATTGTTTAAATGATCCTTCCGAAAATATATACTATATATGAAAAAATAAAATAAAATGGTTAAAAACATCCTCTTAAAAGTCCCTGTTATGAAGACATGTTTACCTGCTTTTCATGTTTTAAGTACGTAATAGAGTAAAAACTTAATTTCTGTTAATAAAATGTAATAAAAAAAATCACACATAGACCATTCCCCACCTAGAAATGTTGCTTTATTTTGTTTTGTTTAAAATGCTGTCTAGACCCAGCTGTAAGACCCTGGCAGAGGCCAGTTCCTCTTCGTGAACAAGGGGTTAGGTCCACATCCCAAACACTTCCCTATTGGGCTTTGCCACTCCAGGCCCATTATGTACCACCAGCCCAGGTACTAAGCAACTAAGGACAGACTGTATGCCCCCGAACTCTTGAAATTATTCATATTAGTGGGTCCTCAGGGAGCCCCAGAGGAAGCTATCTAGTTACATCTAGCTAGCCGTTCTAGATGGTTCTAGTTTGCTGTTCTATCCTGCATGGCCCTGCCTTTCTGCCTTCCTTCTGGGGCAAGAGCTGAGCCAGCTCTTGAGCCTGGAACATTTATGCCAATTCAGATGGAAGGAAGGAAGATGTGGGTAATATTGGGCACTGCTTGGCAGTACATGTGTACATTTTGCATAATAAAAGGATAGTAAAGCCATTTTAGTTTTATGTGTTAATAAAGGAGTGTCAAAAACTCCAAAGGAGGACATAATAATATTAGCAGATCCTAAATATTTTGTAGTATCCTGTTTTATGGGGTGCTGCTGAATTGTGACAATGATGAAGAATGCAGAAATATGGTAAGTAATGCTTTAGGGATGTTTATCAAGGATTCTGGCATAATTGTAAAATTCTAAAGATGGGGTAAAGCAGAGAGCTCAACATTATGCTGTACAGGAATTATGGACAATGTGACTTAATTTAAGTAGTGGTTTTAGGCAGTCTGGGTGGTCAGAAAAATAAGCTGCAAAAAAGCAAAGAACATTAGCTGAGGCTACAGCTCACAGCTACAAAGCACAAACCAGTGTTAGATATTAAGGAAAAAAGTAAAAGTTATGCTTTATTCTGTTTAGAGCACCAATGGATAACAATAGCATACACAGTATTATCTCAGGTACTCATTATATGTACATTGTTAAGCAGGCGTCTTTTAAGATGGCCTATATATGAATTAGAGAAAAATATATTTTTTTAACTTATGAAGTACTAGTAGATATACTTTTGAATGCTTGTTTATATAGTGAATGCCTACATACTGTGCCTGAATGCATGATTAACTTATATCAAAAATCAAAATTTTGGCTTAAAGGTTATAGAAATTAAAGTTAAGAGTACTTCAAAGATTCAGATTATAATTGAATGATATTAAACTATACCAAAACTTTCATCTACTGTAGAAGAAAAAACTACAAATCTAGTCATATTTTTCATATTGCCTCTCTCTCTCTCTCAATCTAGGCAGAGAATACGTTATTGGAATTTTTGTTGTATTACAACTTGTCTGTGTGACTTTGAATAAATAAATTACTGATAGAGAAAATACAATTTACTGAAATAATCCCAAATACTTTACATATATGTCAGTGGATAATTATCTTTACCAGGAATAAGTATTTCTGTCTTAACCGCATCCAGCTTGGCTGGAGGGCTGGCAGGAGTCCTGAGTAGGGGCGACAGGGGATTGAGAAAATGAAAGAGACACAGAGACAATAGAAAAAACTGGGACCAGGTGGGACAACTGGCCCTCCGATGGAGAGACAGTGACCCAGAACCAGTGAAGTGCATTTATTTTATACAGTATGATTCCAGGAAGTTTCACTAGAGTTTAAGACAAAGGAATTATGTGAAATCATGGTTAAAGATCAAGCTATAATTCTTCATTCTTGTGACTTCTATGTAGCTGTCACTCCTGGCTGAACCTGGATAACTTTGTCCCTTCCTTGTGCCTGGCTAAACTTAAATAATGAAACCCATCCCCTGGCACCTGAGCTAAGGGCCAGGCTGACAACATACCTGCCTCTGGCATTGTGCATTTCCAGGAGATGGCTCTGCCAACACCACTGGACTCAGCTGACAATAATTAAAGAAATGATCATGTGCCTTCCCAGGGGCTCTCTACAACCAGGGAGGTGTTACCACATTTTTTGGTGTTTTAATATTATCAAATTAGAAATAATCATTGTTGAATTAAACTCAAGTCTGCATTATTACAAAACCACTGGATCTCAGTTGTAGTTTATACTATCCAATATTTCCTGGAGTTCCTATTTTCTTCATTAATGGGGATCATGGTACTTTTCTTCCCATAGACTAATTAAAAAATATATTAAAAGAAACAATCACAGTTGGGCTGTGAAAGGTAGAAACTGTAAAACAGCATTACAAAGTTCCCTTGCCCTCATCTCTAGAATGTGTGAATAGGATAAGATATCATTCTTATGCCTATTTTATGTTTATGTACAGTTGACTTTCAAATAGGTAAATTATCTGGGTGGGTCTAATATAGTCAAATGAACCCCCAAGAATCAGGTAAGAATGAAGTCAGAGATATTCAAAGCATGAAAAGGACTTGACTCAGGAAAGCTGTTTTGAAGATTGAGTCTCCGTGAGAAGAAAGACACATTTTAAGGAGATATGAGAAGCCTCCAGTTAACAGCCAGCAAGGAAAGGGGGCCTTAAACCTATAATGCCAAGAAATTAAATTCTCCCAATAACAAAAATGGGCTTGGAAGAGATCCCAGAATGCAACTGGCTAATACCTTAATTTCAGCCGTGGAAGACTTACAAAACTTAAGAGTGGGAGGGGAAAAAATGAGAGTAGAGTTGAGAATCACACTAAGTTTCTGGCAGATCTTCTGGGTGAATGCAATTACTGCTCACTCCTATTGAGAGCAAATACAATTTGAGGTGAAAGAATCTAAGTTGAGGAAAAGACGAGTTGTAACATCCAGCTGAAGAAATATAATATGCACTGGTTTTGTAGGTAGGGGCTCAGAAGAGAAAGTTCTGGTCAGCAAATGGAGGTTTGGGAATCACTAGTATATTGATGAAGAGGACAATAAATAACAGGAAAAAGGTGAAGAAAACTGCAACATATCAGTTTAAGAACAAAGAAAGCATGGTGTTAGAATAGCCATAGAAGAAATACCTTTAAGAAGGAGGGCGAGGTTGATGATGTAGTTGTAACACAGATAAAGTAAAAATAAGGGCTCCTTAAAAAGTAAGCCACTTACTGATAAGTGTTAGAAACAGATTCCAGGGTACAGTGGGCTGAGAACTAAACTAAAGTACAATTATGTACTTATCAAAATGCAAGCCCCTTCCAGGAAATGAAGAATAGTAGCTGAGATGGGGTCCCTGTGTGTGTGTGCGTGTGTGTGTGTGTGTGTGTGTGTGTGTGCGTGTGCGCGCGTGCGTGCGCCCGCGCACGTGTTTTAGATGGAAAAGCTTGAACTGGCATAAAGACTGATGGGAACGATTCAGCCAGAAGGGAGAAGTTAAAAACACAGGAGAAAGAAGAAATAAAGAAAGAAGGGAAACTCCTCAAGTGTTAAGAGATGAGATCAATTTTATAGGAGAAAATATTACCTTTCAGTTGGCAGAGAAATATACATGAACAGAAAGAAATGAAATAATATTTGATGGAAAATACTTGGTTTCTAAAAAAAAAAACAAAAACAAAAACAAAAACAAAAACAAAAAAACAAAAAAAAACTTGAACTATTTAACAGACTGTTAAGACTAGACTGTTTCCCCTCAGAGTCACATGCTGAAGTACAAATGCCCGGTGCCTCAGGATGCAACCTTGTTTGGAAATCAGTCATTGCAGATGTAATTGGTTTAAAATAAGAAAATACTAGAATACTGTAGGCCTCTAACCCAATAGATGGGTGTCTTACTATAAAGAAGACATTTGGACGCTAAGAAATGAGCATGGGGAGAATGCCACCTGAACACTGGAGTTATGCTACCACAAACCAAGGAACTGCTAGAAGTTGGGAATGAGACCAGGAACAGATCCTTCCCTAATGCCTTCAAAAGTGGCATAGTTGTTTTAGTAGATACCTTTCTCTTGGAATTCTAGCCTCTAAAACTGTAAGACAATACTAGTAAATCTCTAGTGATTAAGCTATTTAGTTTGTGATAGTTTCTTACAATAGACCTAGGAATCAAATATATAGACATAACATAAATTCAACTGCTACACCTTCATATATATCATATATAAACTAGAAGCCCGGTGCATGAAATTTGTGTATGTGAGGAGGTCCTTCAGTCCAGCCTTCACCCTCTCATAGTCTGGGGAACAGACCTAAGCCAGCCGTGGGACATCCTTAGAGCTGCTGCCATTGCCACTGGGATTGCCAGCTGTGAGCCCAGCTTCCTGTTGAGTGGCACTCCCTCTGTGGGAGCACACTAACCACCAGGGGCAGCTCCTGCGTTGGACTTACCAGCATATCTTACATAACAGAAGTTCTTTATTCTTTGTTATAAACATAGTATATCCTTATCCTTGCACATTTAGTCACTACTTGATTCTTGAGCAAATGAAGAGGTGCATGTATCTATGCAAGTTTGTGCCTGATGCAGTATTTTTGCCTTTATGTCACAATCACCTAAGCATCTAAATGAATCCCAAAACTTCCCATGGTGGACTTTCCTGCAGATACCAGGGCAGCCCATTAGGAAGCACCACCACATCCTTGCAACTTGAGGTTCATCAAAATGTGTAGACAAGTCCATCACATCCAAGACCAATTCACCTTGCTAGTCAGTATGTGATGAAGTTCATGGGGCAACAGTTCAGATTCCTTTTCACATATAATCAAAGTTTTATTAAGAAAAATATCACTTCCAGACATGGGAGAAAATATAAATAAATGCCCTGATATCCACATCCATCCTCATCCCATCCCAGTGCTGCTAATTAAAAGAAGACATTCTTGAAGACTAAAAATTAGCAGCCATACTGTAGATGTCCTTTATGAGAATGTCTAAATGTTGAAAACAACCTAAGTATACAACAATTAAATGGTTATTATTAAATGATGGTAAATCTATTAAATGAAATATTGTGCAGTTTTTAAAGAATGATGGTTACAAAATCTTTGTGGTTAAATGAAAAAATTATACATTTTTAAATAAATAAATTAAATAAATACTTGTCACAAATCTGAAAATACACAAAATTATGACAATTATTTTGTTATGGTTGTGGGTTTATGTGTGATTTTAATTTTCTTATTTTCTAAATTTTCAGTAATGTGCTTGCAATATTAAAGGTGCTCTATCCTAGAAAAAAAAAAATATATATATATATATGAAAAATGAAATATTTATGCAAAGATAGCGAGCAATCATGGGACCTAGTGAACCCATGGCACATGTGATATAGCCTCAGAATAATACTGTTTTCAAAAGAAATGATTCCAGGCCCATAAAGGAGTTCCACAATGACCGGAGATCCTCGTTTGTGCATCCTGAACAACATGACTAGAACATGAAGTTCGTAAGAACAATTTGTACTATTTCTCTCTTCTCTGCCATTTTCCCTGATACTCCCTGGCTGCTCTCTCCCCCAAGCATCCTTACAGCCTTTGGCTTACCTTGCTTAGGATAGGAGCCAGGGCCTTTCTATCTGCCAGCTTCCCTTCTTAATTTTGCATCATAAAAACCCTTAAGGATATCTCTGATAAAGAAGCAGCCCCCTGAGACTGTATGAAGGGGGGAAATTAAGAAGACAAGACCAAAATTTCCTTTAGTAAGCAGGGAAGAGATAAAATCTGGAAATAGTTTTACATACCCACCCCCATAAATACCCACCGATTTAGATTGGCCTGACCATGTACTAGACACCAAAAAACATGGAGAAAAGTGGCTAAATTATAAGCTTCTGCAGGTAAAGTATGGCATCTTTGAAATCGTTTTGCCACTAAGTACTCTTTATACACAGAGAAACAATAAGCATTTTGCTAATGAAGCTTAAGAAAGTATACAAGAACTGTCAGTTCTAAAAAGTTACTTAAAATCTACTAGAATGTTACAATTGTAAAATTTATAAATGGCAACTTATGAAAGTGAACAACTTTAACTTACAATTTTAAATGGCATTGAACCGAGATTTACATAGACAGCAACATATTGTAAAGGTGAATGGTGCTTTATTTCTGTCAATTATTGTCAAGTTATTTTTGCTTGAACACAGAAATTGTAACTTTAATTCATGACGTCTTTATTCTGAGCCTGTCACATTGAAAGATTTGCACTTTAATGGCATTATACTATCTTGAAAGTAATAGACATTTATGTTCACTTTACTGTGAATTTAAATATGATTGCTGTTCTTCCATCACTACTTTAAATTTGCCCAGCTGTGCAAGGTCTCACATCATAAGAAGGGAGCCAGTCAAGTCACAAGATTATAACACAATAAAAAGTAAAGAAAACTATATCTTGGAGGAAGCCAATACTGAAGTACATGGTTAGCAAACTATAATACATAGGCACCTTTCAGTCGAGAGTGAATGGAGATTTACCTAAATCACCTGGTTTACCTAAATCATCTGGGGAGCTTTTCAACGATTTTCAGTCTCCTCCTCCCTGCTTTCCCCCTCCATGACTGAGACCCAACTGGAGGTGTGAATTGGAACCTATCTCTTTTCATGTTTTCTAACTTCACTCTTTGGAACATGTTATTATTGAAAATCAGTTGAAAAAGGAATGATTCCCAGATTGTATTAAAAAGCATATGCACTAATGATAAAGAGTCTAATTTTGCTTATTGTTTTCACAGTGTGCCATAAATTGTCCTCATGTGGAAAACACTTTCCACTATCCAGGATGATGGGGAAAAAGATGGGTTTTCCTGGAATTGTTCAGAGTTGGTTGCACATAAAATCATAAGCAGGTTGGGAAAGGTTACACATTTGTTCACTCTATTCAGGTCACTCATTTAAGGTGAAAGCCCTCTAAATGAGAGTGAGTGAGTGAGTTTACATCTTCTCTACTAAGTCTCTTAGTTTTTAAACTAGATTAAGTTTCCTAAAAAAACTAGCAACATCAAGCATTCTGCAATTCCTGGCTTCTGTTCCTGACTCTCTCCTCCTGTTATTAATGAGATTCTTGGAAGAGGAACTGCATATAGAATCCACACCCTCATTTGCAATTTAGCTGGCAAATGAATAAATAACTAATAAATGATCAATCTTCCTGCCTCTGAAAGCTGGTTTCCACTCGTTACTTAATTAAAATTGCTCTCATCAGTGTTAAGTAGTCTTTTTTTTTTCATTCTTCAGCCTGATTTATGCTTTAGGTTTGGCGATAAAACATCCTGTTGGACTTCTGCACCAGCATTTTCTGCTGCTACATAGTATGATACTTTTTCAAATGCTTTAACATTTTTTCTTTCATTTTGTTCTTTAAAAGTTATTATATATTTTTCCAGGTTTCCATCTGAAGCTCTCTCCCAGCTTCCCTTAAATATTTCATCTCAACAACTACCTATACATTAGCACTTCAGTATTTATTATGTATCCCCATACCCCTCCTCTTATGAAATCTTGAGCCAAATTTCTAATTGCCTCCTGGACACTTACACTTGTTATATCCCGGGTGTGTCAGACTCAAAGTTTCAAATCAAAGTTCCTCACCCCAAGGGGTAACATGTTATTTTTTTCTACACTTCTGGTCTTAGTAATGTAATTTCTTTTATAACTTGATCAAGAATCCTGGCTCATCCTTAACTTCTTTTAGCACTTTTAAGTATTTTGCTTCATTATCTTCTGGCATGCTTTCTGATGAGAAGTTCATTATAATTCTTACTTATTTTCCCTGTAGTACATTATTCTCTTTCTCTGAATTCTTCCAAACTTTTCTCTTGTCTTTTTGTTTGCTTGTTTATTTTTCGCAGTTTTGATATTGTATGTACAGGTGTTGATTTTTAACTTACATCGTGCTTGGAATTCTGTGAGCTTCCTGGATATGAGACTTGGTGCTTGTCATTCATTTTGAAAAGGTCTTGGCATTTATTCCTTCAAACATTTCTTCTGCTCCATTCCTTCTTTTTTCTTCTGGTACTCTGGTTAGTCACATTTTATATTATTTGAAATTATCTCAGAATTCCTAGATATTTGGTTATGTTTTAATTCATGCTTTTCTCTTTGTGTTTCAGTAGACATATCTTTAAGCTCACAGATTCTTTTCTCAGCAGTCCAATCTACTGATAAGCCAGCCCATCAAAGACATCCTTCATTTAGGTTGCAGTGCTTTTGACTTGTAACATTTCCTTGTGATTATTTTCTTAGAGTTTCCATCTCTGCTTTCCATTGCCCAATTGTTCTTGCATGTTGTTTCTTTTTCCACTAGAACCCTTAACATATTAATTATAATTATTTTAAATTCTTTGTCTAACAATTCTAAAATCTATGTTATATATATGTCTGCTTCAGTGACTTGATTTCTCTCTTCAGATTGTATTTTTTTTCTACCTTGATCATGCTCTGTAATTTTTTTCACCTTGAAAGCAGGAAGTGATATATTAGGTAATAATATCTGGGGTGAATATTGTGAGTTTTTATGTTTATCATGCAGGAAGTTTGACTGTTTCATGTTTGCTGTACCCGTAGGCCCCAGAGTTGTAAGTGAAACCAAGAGTCCTTTTCCTTGACTTATCTTTCTTCACATTCCATAAACAACTGACAATCTCCCTTCTCACCCCAAAAATCCTTTAATTCATTCCCTTTCCTCAATTATCATTGTTACTGATTTCAATCAGACCTTTGCATTTTGTTAGATTTCTTCATTGATCTCAAAGTTGTTCTCCTTGCATTTGTTTCTATACTAAGGAATAGAACCTTAATAGAGTTATTTGTTTATATATCTTAATTGCCTATTAAATATAACGGCTTTGAGGACAGGTACCATATTTTATCTATAAATATTATAAATCATTTAGTTCAGTAACTTTCACAGGGGAAGAATTTAGTAAATATCAATTAAACGAATGGATGGGCAAACCATCTACTGTCCTTTGTGCCTTTATTTAGTAAAAATTAAAATTAAAAAAATATATATAATTAAGCTAAAATTTAAAGTTAAAATAATATATATACACGTATATCTGCGATTTATATCTGAATACTTAATAATAAATTTATCAATAAATAATTATTACTACCTTTCACACTATTAAAACCACTTACTCCTAATATATTATTTTATCATAGATGTATTGTTCTTTATTTTTGTTGCCATATCTGGCATTTAACACATTATTTTACTTTTCACCATTCTTTTCATTGTGGTTTTATCTTTTTTGTAAGGTACATTGCAATCCTTCTATCTTTCATAAATAAATTGAAATAGAAAATAGAAAGGGAAAGATAAGTGACTTGCTCAAGGCAAAAACAAAACTTATTAAAAAAAAAAAAGCTGAAATAAAAGACTGTTGATATTTCAATAACAAAAACCATGATTTCCTATTGTAGACAATAGCTATAGAAAACAGAAAAATGCAGAAATTTTTATTTTACCTAATATCTAAAGCCAAGATTGCATATTATATGTAAATATAATTTTAAAGAACACTGAAAAATGTGTACAAAACACCTATTTTCTTCATCCTCATAAAAGTAAAAAATTTAACTACTATATTCCATACTTTATCCAAAAAATCTTTCAACTCCTAGAAAAAAATCTGAAAAGATTACCCATTCAGTTCCATGGGATTTATAGTCTCCATTTCATTAGTTTAGATCTTACAGAAATCCTGTGAGTTAGGTGGTATCACTAAGATTTTACAGGAGAGTGGAGTGCCTCAGAGAAGCCCCAGTAGCCAAGAATCCACAATTATATTTACATTTAAAGAAAATCCACACATTGCATGTTTGATGACTGACTAATTTCTGAGCTGAGTTTAGTGTCTTGTTCTATAGAAAATAAAAGCATTATGAGGCATATATTTTCTATTCTTAATTCCAAGAATTCATGGTCTTATGAAGATTACAGATTCATAGAAATGTTGATACCTCAGTGATTTTAGGTTACCTTTACAAAGTATGTTAATAAAGTAAAAAAAAAAAAAAAAAAAAAAAAAAGTAGCATTCTTGGGCAAGGAGCCTTCCTGACTATCTGTCTGTCTGGCTTACAGAACATACATAGTTATTATTTTAACAAACTAATTTGAAAGACTATCAATATGTAATAGCCTACTGTCCTATGCCTGCCCCTTTCTTATAGATGGAGTTAATTGGATGGAAATAGTTCTCCCTGCATTAGATCCCACCTTCAACTTTTGAATAAAATAAAATCATGCTATATAACAACTTCCTTCACCCCTGCTCTACATTTGATATCAGTCATGGACAGTTTTCAGATTTCCCTAGTGTTATTGGACAGGGGACTTGGTCTAGTGGGTCTGCCTAGGGCCAGCCAGTAGTATGTGGGTTCTTGACTTTATGCAGGGAAGCCTTCATAGCATATATTCAGGTAACTATGAGGGTATGTTTATTAAAGTTGGGGACAGTGGAACTGCTTAGCATAGAACAGTGGTTGGTAAATTGCGGTTTGTGATCTACATGCAGCTGGCATAGAAGAAGCAAGAAAAGAGCCCAGGTTGGTCTGCATTGTCTCTCTCTAAAAATGTAATAGGTAGGAAATGAGCTGAGGTGGGGCTGCTTTCGCTCATTGGGAAGTCAGAGAAAAGAGGGCCTTGGAGACAGGTTTAGAGGGTTGGCCTGGGATGAGCTGCCAAGGTCCATTGCTCCTCTGGTTGTAAGTCTTAAGGGGTCCCTTAGAGTTTAGGACACATGTGTCAAACACAAGGCCCGCGGGCCAAATCCGTCCCGCCAGGCCTTGCAATGTGGCCCGCACCGCGCTGTCATCACTGCACTCCGCTGCGTTTCCATCACAATGACAGTTTATGACTGTTCAGTAAACCATTCGGCCCGCGATTTAGGCTGGATTTTAGATTTTGGCCCCTTCTCTGATTGAGTTCGACACCCCTAGTTTAGGAGATGCATGCCTGAGGGGAAAGAAGAGGAGGGAAAGGAAAGGCACAGGTGTGCTCCATAGAGAAAGAGTGTGTGCTAGGTCCTTTGACTTGAGGGTTTTTTCTTTCTTTCTTGTATGCTGGACTCTTAGAGGAGGACTTAGGAGAAGGTTTCGGTAGACAGAATATTCACCAGTTTTCAGGGTCATGGTCTTGACTGATTGGTCAGCTCCAGGGTCATTAGCCATTGCAGCTGGTCCTGGTGTCACCCACCTGGTTTTGCTGCTTTTCTGGGCCTGGAGCTGACATACCACTGAGGCCTACATGTTTTCCCTGGGGAGGTGACCTTCTGCATCTGGCTGCAAATGCTGGGTCACTTTGTTCAGCTATTTGTTTCAATTTCCCCATTCTACTTGCCAAGGAATTTTCCGAGCTTCTTACTATCCTGCCTCATTAGAGCATGCAGCGTGCATGCACAATAAAAATAAATGACTATATTTGTACTGCTTCTACTATCTCAGCATTTCTCTCTAATTCTTTTGAGGATCATTAATGAACCTAAAATATTCTTAGAGATCATTTAGAAGGGAAGCAGAAAATGATACTAATGTCTATGCTTACTTTTTTGGGATTCCAGCCCATTTTCCTTTTGAGAAAGGGTAACACTCAGATTAGAGAAGCAATTTGTCCTCATTGATTAGTAGACAAACCTAGACTTGCTACTCCACAAGATAATAATGACTAACAGTGTAACAGGGATTCAGGGAAAGTCAGTCCAGAGGGTATCTTTCTTATAGTTAGGGTGTTTTTGAAAATAAGTAAAATGATACATAAATAAAAGTGGCTTAAACAGAAAAGATGTTAATTATCTCATGAAACAAGATGACCAGAAGTAGGTAGTTCCAGCCTCAGTTAATTCAATAGTATAACATTATCAAAGATCCAGATACTCACTCATCCTCAAAGGTTCGGCATTGCTTTTAGGTGTGACCATTTACAGTTGTAGAACACAAACATAGGTCTGAAACGCAACTTTTCAATCAACTGGATGTAATAGTGGGAAGAACGCTTTTTCCTCACCAGTGTCTTTTTCATCCCACGAAATATTTTTTTTCCCTCTAGCCCATTGGCCAAGCATGGGTCACACAACTAAGCCTAAATCCAAGGGAGTATCAGGCATTTTTCAGCTGGCAGGTTCTATATCAAGGAGTGATGTCTATTTGGGGAGGAGATCAACGAGGTAGAATCTGATATTGTAAGTTTATGTCTATAATCCTTAAGAAAAGTCTCATATGGATTTGTAATTTTATAACTCATTATTTTAAATACATTTCATTCAGTAGGGTCTTATTTTTTGTTTATCTTTAAAAAAAAATAGTTTATTGTTTTTTAGAGGGAGAGGAATGGAGAAAAGAGAAACATCAATGTGATACCAATGGGCTGCCTCTGCACACACCCTGCAGGGGTCCAGCCCGCAACCCGAGCATGTGCCCTGACCAGGAATCAAGCCAGCAACCTTTCGGTGCACAGGATGAGGCCTGACTAACCGAACACTGGTCAGGGCTCAGTCGGGTCCTTTAGAAATTAGTAACTGTTAAACGCTAACTACTGTCCAAGGATTGAGAATACAATAGCAAATAAGATTAAAAAAAAAAAAAAAAAGGATGTATATGCTCTTTAGCAAAAGGAACAGTTTTTTTACAGTTTGATGATGTTATGGAAGAGAACTACTAGGTTTTAGGGAAATATAATCTAGTCTTTTTCAGTGAAATAATGTTTAAGCTGAGATCTGAAGGATGACTATGGTCTTCCTGTGGGAAAAGAAAACACCAAAACACTCCTGGACTGCTGGACTAAGCTAAATAAACGGGAACACAGAGAGTTCAAGTACATAAAACATTTCTAGTATAGATGACGTAAAGGACAAAAGGGACAAAATGGCACTTAACAGTGCTGTAAAACAAGCCATATCATTTGTGTTTCTTAGATTTTATCTTAAGGACAAAGGGAATGGAGGTTTTTAGTCTTGATTTAAGGATGAAGGTTTTCAGTAGGAATAGGACAAATCTTTACAGAAAGCTGAGAGACTGATTGACTGGGAGAATAAGAGGAGGAGATAGAGATGTAATAGAGGAAGTGAGGACCTGTAAAAAAGGCTTTGACAATCTAGAGGCAGGAGATAATAATATTTTAACTAAGCTAGTAGTCAATGCCTTAAATTGTAAATTGTCTCCAAATTCCTCTAGAAAAAATGATCAACTAGTATCTGAAATAATCTTTACCATAGCATTAACTTCTAAATAAATAATTGCAAATTAATTCAATATGGTCTAATAAAGAGTTTTTAAATGTCAAAAGGACCTCTAACCCTATCTCTAAGGGATCAGGAATCTTGGGAGTGCAGTGTCTCCTGTAGATTAAATGTGGTATCCCACAGGAAGTTCATTGTCTTCATTGCAGAAAACTGTTCCTTTACCAAGTGTGAGACAAAATTAAAAACAAAAAACCAAACAAACAAACCCAAAATAAAATGTACATAATCTCTGGGGTATTTGTTTGGAGGATGATAGATTTGGCTCCTTTACTTGTTGGTGCATTGGTTTGGTTTAGTTTTTCAGAAGAATACATTTCCAAAAATATATTGTCATTTATTGGAGAATCTGATTACAATAAATTCTGCTTCTCAGGTACTTTTACAGCAAGGCTTACTTGCAATCATCCAACAAGAAATGCAACAATCCATGCACTCATGCACATCCTACTTCCAATTTAATCGTCTTCGGTATTTTTTCCTGTGCTTGAATTGAATTGTGGTTCCGTCTACGCGTGGACTTAAGAATACAGGGATATAGTATAAATCTTCTTCCTATCACAGTCTCCCAATTGCCAGTGGTCTGTAAAATGCATATTCTAACAAATTAACTTCAGTGGACCCACATTTCCTACCTTCCTAAAGTAGTGACTTTAAGCAGCTTAGTGTTCAAGATAATGTAATTTGAGCCATACTGTTATCAGGCAAAAATGGTGCTTATATTTTAGAGAGAACTACATGAAGATAGTCTAATGAAATTATTCAGTCTTCTTTCTCCCCCAAGATATTAAACCAAAGGGATAAAAGAAAATATAAAGGAAAGAAGAATTATTACTAGAAGAAGCAGCTCACATTTATTTGGTTTTAATTGTATGTCGAGCATACTGAACAAATTATCTCATTTAACCTATCCAATAACCCTGTGTTAGGAACTTATATTTTGTGATTAAGCATTGAAAAACTGTTTTAAATGTATAAACAACTCATGCAATTTTCTAGAATCACCCAGTAATAGTATTAGGTCTGTTTGGCTTCAATGCTTCAATATGATGCTACATTGCTTCTTTCATTAAAAGAAAACTAAAATATGCTAAGCATTCTTAGGTATTTTAGGCACATTCATGTTAGACAGTAAAATAATCCAGCTGCTGCCTTGGCCAGTGCACTCAGTGGTCAGTGTCAGCCTGTGCACCAAAGGGTCTGGGGTCCATTCCTGGTCCAGGGCACAGACCTGGGTTGCAGGTTCTATCCCCGATTGGGTCAACACTCTAAGCATTGAGCATTGAGGAAACCAATTGATATGTCTCTCTCACCTCTCTCTCTCTCTCTCTCTCTCTCTCTCTCTCTCTCTCTCTCTCTCTCTCTCTCTTTCTCTCTTCACCTCCCTCCTTTCCATTTTCTCTAAAAAAATCAATGGAGAAAATATCCTCAGGTGAGATTTAATAAAATAATAATAATGATAATCCTGCTGGATAGATATGTTAGTTGCTAATATATATATTATACATATAAGAAAGCAAACTCAGAGACCTTTGAATACATCTTCCAATGTCACAGTTAAATAGTAGTTAGAAATAAGTAATGGAGTTTTTATTTATTTGAACTCATACATTCTGACAACAGAACATAGTGTTCTACTTTCAAATGATCCAAGATTGATAACAGAAATGGTGACAAATTCTCAGGAGAAAACTAAGTAAGACAGAGAGAACAGGAAGTGCTGGGGGTGAGTTCTTAGAGTGCAAGAGGTCATGTGTAGAGGCATTTTTAAAGTTGTATTTTAGAGCAGAAATTTATCGATTAAGTAATCTTTCAATAAATTTATTCAACAAATATTTTTGAATGCCTACCATGTGCCTGGACACTAGGTATATAATGTTGAAAGTAATAAGTTTCCCATTTAGAACTGAGAGGACTAAGTTAACTAGGGCTTGCTGGAGGTGAAGGAACAGAGAATGGTAAGGGATAGAAATGCATGGGGTACTTGGATACTGACAGAATCAAAGCATCACACTCAGCCCAGCCAGCATGGCTCAGTGGTTGAGCATTGACCAATGAACCAGGAGGCCATGGTTTGATTCCCGGTCAGGGCACATGCCCAGGTTGAGGGCTCAAGTCCCAGTGTGGGGCATGCAGAAGGCAGCTGAATCAATGATTCTCTCTCATCACTGATGTTTCTATCACTCTCTCTCCCTCTCCCTTCCTTTCTGAAATAAATATAAATATATTTAAAAACAAAACCACCACACACAAAAAAATATTTTCATTTCTCAGCTATCTGGCCTTTATCAGATTCCTTAAGATTGGGAGATTTCAGTTTCCTCACAAGGAGAATGAGGAAGTTATTAGTGCTTAATGTATATGGTTGTTTTAAACATTAAAATTAATGATGAAGACTAGTGTGTTAATACATGTAAGTCATTTAGAAGGAGTGACTGACTTCCAGGCACTGAATAAATATTACTTATTAACCTTACACTTATGTTGGATGTTACCATGATGAGTCATGTTTCCTATTAACATGAAAGCACATTACCAAAGTTTATTCAATGTATAGCTAGCTCTTAGTAGATACCATAAATTAGAGCTACTAATTGGAACAAGACTATTTAAAACAAGGATTTCTTTTCAAAATAAGGTCAATTGGAGCTATAAAATTTTTGCTAAAGCTCTCATTTAATTCTATTATCTTAGAGATAACTTTTAACAATTTTACTTCTCTTAATGAGACTTACATGCAAAATTGTTCTATTTAGGCATCTTTCTCTTGTCTCCTGTAATCTACAAGGTGATGTAAGTTTTATTTAAAAAAAAATAATAAGATCAGGTTAAAAATGACTCTCCAACATCCCCTGAGGGGTCCTGGATTGCAAGGGGGTGCAGGACAGACCCAGGGACTCCACTGGTGCACTACTGGGGCCAGGAGGGACATTGGAGATTTGCCAGCCAAGAGGAATTGCAGGAGGGCTCCAGGCATGTCCAGCCTGTCTCACTCATTCCTGATTGGTCAGACCCCAGCAGCAAGCTAACCTACTGGCTGGAGCATCTGCCCCTGAGTGGTCAGTGCACATCAGAGCAAGTGGTTGAGTGGCCTTAGCATATCATTAGCTTAATATGCTTTGATTGGTTGAATGGATGACTGGATGACCAGACACTTAGCATATTAGGCTTTTATTATATAGGACAGAACAAATTTTTTCTCCTTGATTTCAGGAAAATTGTAATGAATTAAAGAGGGAAATTGTTTTATTTGATACAGTACTCTCTTTTTCATTGTATTAAAAATTACTTAAACACCAAACTTACTATTAGTTGCACTTTGGAATGCACAGCTCTTGCCTACTCCCTACATTTTACACATGAAAATTTAGAATGAAATGTATAGTCTATAATACTTTCTCAAGACCTCAGAGCTAACAGAGGAACCTGTACAGACTGGCACCAAAAGCCTTCTCCTAAATTGTTGTTCACAGCAATGAGACCAACCCATTGTCAGGTACAATGGCAACTGACCACCACAGCTATAGCTGATCCCAGATTGGGAGACAGTGACAGCATTCACCTACCAAAGCAATCAGACTTTTAAACGTTTGCTTTACAAAAGTAAATGTCACAGACTATCCAACCTCTTCCCCTCTAAAGAATTGTAAAACACTATCTAAAAATTCATGAATGTAAATAACAATTTTGAATGCTAACTTCATAAGTTAAAAAGTGCATGCCTATTTATATGTAAACTATTATAATTATTTCACATTACTTTTGAAATCTATATATATATATAAAAAGCCAGCGACCAGAACAACCACTGGAATGACCAGTTGCTATGACGTCCACTGAAGCCAGCAAACCACCGAACCACCTAATTGGGGGTGGGGCTAGTGGCCAACCTCATGTGGCCCCACCCCCTGGCCAGACCCACCCCTGATCACTCCCATCTCCAATAGGGGGCAGGACTGGCTGGCAAACCTCCTACAGCCCCTCCCCCCATCCAACTCTACCCCAGATTGGCCCTGCCACTCCAATCAGGGGCAGTACTAGCTTGGCCAACCATCTATGGCCTCTACCCCAGCTTGCTGGCCCCTGAACATACACCCCACCACAATCAACCCACAGCCCCTCCCCATGGTCATCGTGGCCCTGACAGGCCAGATGGCCAACCTCCCAGCATCTTTTCCTCCTGACAAGCCTGGCCCCAATCCACTGACTGGGGCCAGGATGGCTGGACCCCACCCATGCACAAATTTGTCCACAGGGCCTCTAGTATATTTATAATTAACTTCTTAAGGGAAAAATCCATATGTGTGTCATAGCAGTAATAATCTTCAGAATAGAAACTGATATTTTTAAAACATCAAATTATAATAAATGTAGTTAATATGGATGGAATAATATTTCTTATGTTCTTTCACCAGGTACTACAAAAAATATTGAGAAGAGTTAATAAAAAAGTAGTTATTATTATGTTTGATATTTGAACAGATACTGTAGCCCTCGACAGGAAATGGGCTGCATTTTTATCACTTCATCTCAAGTATGCAACTCATCATTTCCCTAGGATCTCTCAGAGGAAAGGTGGAATGGGACTCTTCAATTTTAGTCTTCAAGGTTCTGAAGAGTTATCATTATACAATGAATCATTTTTCCTTTCTTAAATCAATTACAGTAGGGTTCAAATAGAAAAGGGTCTTGTCAATAGCAACTCTGGGAAGAGTTTAGAAACTAAACATTTCATTTAAAAACATCAGTCAGCTGTTTCTGATTTTGTAACTTAAATTTAGAGCATCTTCTTTGAATCTGTAATAGCTGTCCATTTTTAAGGCTGAGGATTGTACTCTGACATGCAGGTCCTATCAATAGACTTTTTGGAATAAGAGTGGGTGAGATTAATGAGCTTATTATAATTCATTAGAAAGTGGTATGTGGATGACTGCCTACTTTAATTAGTTTTATTACTGTAGGAAATTGTTTCATATGCCAGGCTCATCACCAAGCATGCCTGGAAAACATTAGAGAAGTAATCAGACTTGATTTGAGGGACCTTTCATTAGGCAGCATGGCTAAGGACACTTATAATGAACAAGGAGGGTATTAAAAAGATGGACACATGACAGCATTTAGCAAAAATGATTTTATAAATTCACCTATTTTCGTGAAGCAAAATGCAAAGTATAGCACTTCAAAATATTGTTATTGTGTATAGGGTATTAGACACATAATTATGTCAAAAGGTTTAAGTATCTCAGGTTTAACAATAAATCTCAATGTAAATTTTATACGACTTATATATTATCAAAAAATATTAGTAGCCAGATCTTTGAAAAAAGGTAATCATTGAAATGATATCTCTTAACTATCTCTATTCCCAAGAAATAATATACCTATAACTTTGATCAAATAGAAAAAAATCAAGTCACAATCTGAAGGAAGCAAGTCCAAATATAAAACATATTTTAGATTAGAGGTAAATAAAAAAATTATAAACATATTCCATAGGAATCTACAAGGATCTTTTGGCAAGTTCTGATTAATAAAAGCATTTTTTTAAAAAATGTTCTTAATACATATTTCTTAACCTTATGTCAAAATAAATCTTACAATCATTTCATAATTAATAATTTGTTTTCATAAAATATTAGAAGTTAAACCTCATGGAATAAGTACAAAGAATAAAACTCCATACTTATTCATATTTATAGTTTACTAAATTTTGTTTTACCATATCATGTTAAGTAGTATTTATACCATTTATAGTTTACTAAATTTTATTTTACCATATCTGATTAAGTAGTGTTTATGAAGCACAATCCTCACTTCACAGACCAAGAAATGAAAGTGATCATTTTTACATATATTGATCACTTGTTGAAGTTTCTGACTACCCAATCTAACTTTTATTTCATGAGTTCATCCTTTCAACAGTAAGAACTATTCCTTCAAATATGTGAGCTATACACTCAAGGCATTCTAATTTCACCTCTGCCATTAGAGCAATAATGCTATTATAATTTCAGGTAAACAACTGCAGCTTTAGGCCTCTCTGCTAATGTATATATTGTGTGTGTGTGTGTGTGTGTGTGTGTGTGTGTGTGTGTTTTACTGGAAATATTCTAATTATAAAGCATTATAGTTCAGTAATCTATCATTAAGCAACACATTGGAAAAAATACCAGCAACTATTTTTTTCATTCACTATAGATGCTATAGATGTCACCCAGGCTGGGTAAAATCGAACTTGAAAAATATTGGGAATAAGAAGGAAAGGCATTTCACTATATTTTTTATTCCTGATTAGTCTTATTAAAACAACAACAAAGAAACTTAACCATCATCACTAATAGTAACAGCCACAACAGAGCACTCCAGTTCCAAACCCCCCCAAAAACATCTGTAGTGTCCTAAATAAAGTTTGTTTCTAGTAGCTTTCAAATCTGCCTTGTAAACATTGTGATTTCCTATTCAGCACACCAGTGTGGCCTCTATTGCTTTTATTAAAGACATAAAACAACGTAAAATTAAGCAATGCATATGTTTCAAAATAAGATGCAGGCAATCCATAATTTTAGAGATATATGTCCATTGTATATTCATTTAAAAATACTCTTTCTGGATTACATTTCATCTTGATAAGTAATAAAGATTAATAGATTAGTGAATATAAGAGGATAGAAAACCTGGAAGAAAAAAACATTTTTTTCCCTTTGGGTCACAAGAAAAGACACTTAATAGATAAAATCATTTTTTAACACAATAAGAAAAGCGTAGTTTTCCTTCAGAAGAAATCAATTTTAACAGACAAGTTACAGTAATTCTGCCAGGGTGTTCTTGCGATTAGAGAATGATTTGATCTGCTACACCACAACTCAAATGTTTGAACACTACAATAACTTAGATCCAACCATGGAAACATTTTCAAGTATGAAGGCAGTTGGGTGATTGATTGATTGATCTGCCATAAAAAAGTTATAATTCCTTGTCAAATTTTCAAATGACATGAAAATATTTGCATTTTGTTCCAGTAGTGAGTGTAAATTATAGCTGACATTCCTATGAGAAATGTTAACATACATAAAGTAATCATCAATAAGCAATCCTATATAATAAAAGACTAATATGCAAATCGACCAAACAGTGGAATGATCTGTCATTATGATATGCACTGGCACCAGGGGGCAGATGCTCAACACAGGAGCTGCCCCCTGGTGGTCACTGCTGTCCCACAGGGGGAGCACTGCTCAGCCAGAAGCCAGGCTCATGGCTGGTAAGCACAGAGGTGGTGGCAAGAGCCTCTCCTGCCTCTGCAGCAGTGCTAAGGACCCCCTCCAGGAATGTCCCCTGCCTAAGCTGGCAGGTGAACATCCCCCTAGGGGTCCCAGACTGTGATAGGGCACAGGCCAGGCTGAGGGACCCCCACTCAGTGTACAAATGCCATGCACTGGGCCTCTAGTAAGCATATACATTGAGTGGCCAGATTATGATGATCTCTGAATGCGTAATAATCTGGCCAGTCATATAATAATATATGTGTGTATATATTAGAGGCCTGATGCATGAATTCATACATGAATGGGGGTCCAGCCAGCCTGGCCAGGGGGAGGGGACATGAGCAGTTGGTCAGTTTGCCTGCTGGTCAAATTCCTGGTTGAGGGGACAATTTGCATATTAGCCTTTTATTATATAGGATATGAATTGAGTGGGCAGATTATTATTCATTCAGAGATTATAATACTCTGGCCACTCACTGTATTTGGTAAGTCTTCCTCATATTGTCTGTAAAAAGTGGTTGTAATTTTGATCATGAATAGTAATTGATAGAAAGTACAAGTTCTAATGATAATGACACCCCAAACATGCCTTTTGAGATATTATTTTAAGCTGTTTTATTAAGAAACAAAACATATAGAAGGCAGATAGACATGAACAGAGCAAGGATGATGGGCCAGATACACAAGGTCATCTGGGTGGAAAGCCCCAGGTAATGGGTAAAACTGGGAAAACAAGGACCTGAACCACAGAGTGACCTTCCTCCCCAACCTCCGCCTCCCCCCCCCCCCCCCCCCCCCCCCCCCCCCCCCCCCCCCCAGCAGCATATCACTGTCATATGGTTTAAATCCCCTTACCTTTCATATCCCTGGTCATGCAGTTTGGACTCTCCTCTGACCTTTGCACTCCTGGCAAGTTGCTAGTCATTTGGGTTAGACCCCCTTAAAGGGGAACAAACAAAGGGGCAGAGAATAGCCCTTAAGCATTAAGCCCCCAGGATAATGAGGTTCTGACTCCCATCAAATACATCTAGGCTTCAGTTGTGTTTCAGCTCCAGGACCAGAAAAACAGAAACACCAGTCAAGGGGTGCCACATGGCTGGCCTCAGGACCAGCTGCATTGCATAATGACCCTTGCCGTGATGAGGACTAACTAGTGGAGACAATGCCTCTGAAAGGTCACACCTGGAAAGGTGGTGAATACTCTGCTGAGATCCTCCCCTGGGAAAGGCCCTGAAATTCCCATCCTTGAAAGCTCTTAGGAAGGAACATCCAGCTAGGCCCTGTCTGGAGCATGCCACATCTTTCCCCGCCTCTTCCCCAAGGTGTGTTTTTCCTCACCTCTCTTTTTCCTAAACTCCAAGGATCCTTCTGCCTCTGTAACTTGTTCCTGAGCCCATTTCTTCTACACTTATTTCTTCTACCTCTGCAACTTTATAAATAATCATCTTCTTATAGTTTGAGTCTTGAGTATGAATTCTTTCTTAGCCATAACTGAACCGAGGTCTGGTCTGACTCCACAGGTCTAACAACTGGTGCCGTTTTGTCACTAACAGACCTGCTTCAGGAAGGCAGACATCATCACAGAAAACTATAGTTTAATATAAACTAGGTGGGATAGATGGGGGAAAACCTAGTAAGGCCCCTTTGCTCAGAGTCCTCTCTGTGCCCCATTATAAAGATGGCCTAACAAACACTTAATTACCAAACACTTGCTTTTCCATCTCTATGTGAATTGTCTTCCCGCCCTTTGAATTCCCAAAGCATCCCCAACCCTCCTTCTCCTTAGCTCTAGAATGGCACACAAGTCTCAATTACCCACTGTGTCCTCAGATATGATATTCTTATGGTACATCCTGAACATCCATAACACATTTTAGACATTTTCTCCTGTTAATTTGTTAATTAGTTGAGCTTAAAGAAAAAAGAAAAAGGAATAAAAGGTATTATTTTTATGCCCACAATAATCCTCACTGTCCCTCCTACAATAATATCTTTGAATAACAATGCCAGGAAAATCACTAAGAATAATGGAATGTGTTTATAATTTGATATTTTATTTATATGTTATATGATCTTTGCAGAGTAAACACAAGGTTCTGAATGGATTAAAAACAAACAAATAACTCTTGTTTCTAGTATTTATAAGACAAATGAAAAATATAAAAATAGCTATTTCCCTAATTTAAATGATGTTTCATTTGTACTGTTATTCAAATGACTTTTTCAATTAAGACTTTTAGTAAACTACTGAGCAGGAAATTTTGACTCAGAGTTTTAATTATGTCAATGATGATGCTTTTTTTCCCTACTTGCATGTAGTTTTGCTTTTGTGAGTGTATACATATATGAAAGGAAAAAAAAAAACAGCTGTGGGAGAAGAAAAAAAAAAACAATTGAGAGAGAGAGAGAGAGAGAGAGAGAGAGAGAGAGAGAGGGATTTGTAGAACAAGGGCAGTAGAGGAGGAGAGAATGAGTGAAAGAAAAAGAAACACAATGGTTGGTAAGGTAAATGGTGACCACTGAATACACTCAGGAAAGGATTACAAATAAATTATTATTAATATTATATAAGGAATGTAACTTGCTTTGGGCTTTTACTCTAATATTTGAGGATAACATTAAAATATCATAACACCTTGTTTAATAACTGACTTTGACATATGTTATTCTTGTGATATTGACCTCAATGACCCCATGACCCTGTCCAAAAATGGTAATTCTCACATACCCCCATTTTTTAAATTGCGTTTTATTTAAACTTCCATTCACATACTTAATAGAAAACATTTATTAAGTGTTGTATTGAATATATGCCTATAATTGTTTAACAAAGTCAATGGGGAAAAAAATTAATCATTTCACAGTTTCTGTGAGTCAAAATCTGGATGTGGCTTAGCTGGGTATGCGACTTAAAGTTTCTTGAGGTTGTATGAAGCCAGGGCTACAGTCTTCTCAACTGGAACTGAAGCATCCTTCTCCAAGGTTCCTCATGAAAGCCTTCTCCAGGACAAGTGACCCACAGGAGGATGACATAGAGTGCCCAAGGAAGGTATCCTATATATGAATGATATAACATCCTATATAATAAAGAGCTAATATGCTAATTAGACGGAACAGCAGAATGACCATCCAGACAACCTTCCAGACGAAGCTGGAGGACAAAACCTTCCCCTCTGCCGGCTCAGCCCAATAGGCCCCCATTGGGGCAGGCCAGGCAGATCTCATTCATGCACAAATTTGTGCACTGGGCCTCTAGTGTCATATAACTTTGTAAAAACTGTTTTGTTTTTGTGTTTGTTTTTTCTTCTGAATAATCTAGTTAATGACAGAAGCAAAAAGTAGCCTTTTGTCACTAAGTTAGGACAATCATTTGTTTTAATTTAGTATCAGTTAACTGTAATCCAATTGATCTTAAAAGTGAATAGCAGTTCATAAATAATTTTTAAAGCAACAGAACTGTTTAAAACGACGTTACTTACATAAGAAAATAAATAGAAAAAAGTTCATATACAATCATATTATGATGCATTGCACTAAAAATGTTTTTTCTATCTAAATTTGCATTTTGTCTATTTAGAATTGTGAATGGTTGCACTATGCATTGTTAAATTCTTATTGGATTAACTTGTTATATCCCAAAGAAAAAAAACTGTAGGAATACAGAAAAGCACTATATATTTTAATAGTCCTCCAATGAAATTAATTCAGAAGGCTCTATTGATCTAATATTGTGATGCTAAGATAATGACTATCATATGCATTTTTCCTAATTTGAACAATACACAGAGCATCTGTGAGGTAACTGGCTGTGTACCATTCTCTAGTCAGATAAATGGCATTCAACTGGCTAAGCAGTACAATCACATTTGACAGGTAATTCATCTTAAGTTGAACTGAGTGGTAAGGTAGTGATGAATTGCTTTGGCTTTCCTAAACTAGATTATAGATCACATCTCTGATGAGCTGTACTGCAGAGAACTTAAGACTTCTTAGACATCATAAATGTTCTATATCTTTAAATTGTACCTAATTCTGTATCAATGAAGAGAAAATAAATATTACTGCAGAATTTGTGAACACAGAGAAGAAATCCAGAAAAAAATAAGTATTTAAACTCCTTTAAAATATGTGTGTATGTGTGTATTTAAATATTATTATCAAGTTGCACTTACTACAAAATGACAAGTTCATTTGGATTATGATTTGTTTTATTTTCTTTGACATATTACATAGAGGAAACATATTTAAATAAAATAAAGCATAACTATATATACATATATTTATATATGTATTTTAATTCTAATTAGTTGAAGTGGTATTACTTAATAGGCATGATCCTGAATATCTGATTTATAAATAAAAACTTTACATATTATTCTGCCTACCACAGGTATTAATAAAACAGAACTTGTCAATGTCAAAAATATAAAAAGAATATTTTATATGAACTGAGGAAATTAGGAGAACAAAACTTTAAGCAATTATTTTCATAAATAAGTGATCTGCATTAGATAAAAAAAAATCTGCTATGCTCAAATATGGGTGGAATTTTAATTGAGATTGATGGGTTTGTTCAGAATTTTGACATACTACCTGTCCCTAAATTTCTAACAATTATGTTCTAAAAACTTCTGACTTTGTTTATTAAAATTTTATTTATGTATTCCCTTTTCATCCTCCAGTGCCTTCAATGATCTTATCTACCTGTTTAGCTTTAGCTATCATACCTCATAGAAATTAGTATAGATAATAGTCATATACTTCTTACATGGCTTCACCTCCTTACGTCTACCATCTTTCTTTCTGCTTAGATAGGCCTTTTTCTATTCTACCCTGTTTCCCTGAAAATAAGACAGTGTCTTATATTAATTTTTGCTCCCAAAGATGCACTGAATCTTATTTTCAGGGGATGTCTTATTTTTCCATGAAGAAGAATATGGTACACATTTATTGTTAAATGAAAATAAAGGAAATTTATTACCTGTATATGGTACGGTAGTATGGTAGTTGTCACGCAAACCAGACAAACTGTGAATCCTACAGTATCAAGAATTTACTCATTTATTCAATGACAATCATGTCATCATCTTCTGGAACATCATCATAACAATCCAATTCCTGAATTTCCTGGTGAATTTCTTGTGACTCCATTTCTTTCAGAATCAGTGGATCAAATCTCTCATGTTTAGCCTAGGGGGGCCTTATTTTTGGGGGGATGTCTTATATTTCACTCAGAAGGAAACCTGTAAGTAGGTCTTATTTTCAGAGGATGTTTTATTTTTGGGGAAACACGATAGCACAATCTGACAAATTATTAGAAATGCAGATAAAAATAATTAAATAGTTGTATGACTAGTAGAAATGGAAAGAGGAGTTGTTCCCTTTAAACCTCTGCATCCTAGATCCTAACAAAAAAGAGTGCAGAGCAATCCTAAGCAAGTCATCAGGTGTATTTCTTAATTGTCAAGATTCTGAAGTGAGTCTTGAGTAAAATACCTGAATATTAGGTCTTCATGGGTCAAAAATGTTTACAGGAATGGAATATTAGGATGCCCCTTAGGGAGCAAAGCTTACAATCTGCATATAAATGAATTACTAATAAGTGTATTAGGATTTTAGGCAGAGATTCTGAATCCTTTAAGGAGACCAAAGGCTATTGATGAAGCCATTTCTGTTAAAAACTTGTTTCCCAAAACTCTTGTACACGTTGTTAAATACTAAATGAATTCAGTTTTGTTACAGGGACACCTGTAAGAACATAGGAAATAGTTCACTGAGTTAATGACTTGCTAAGAAACAAGTCCCAATTAAAAGGAAACTTGAATTATTTCAGGAGTGTGTAAAAAACAAGATGTCAAATAATATAAAGTTCATAGCTATAAATATTCAGAGTGATAGCATACCTTGAGCAATGCCTTTATTAGGCACTAATTCTCAATATTTACAAAATGATTGTTTAGTTTATTAGGTAGTGAGAAATATATATTAGTTAACAGTACAATACCATCATTAAAGTGCTTGGAAGTGGCACATGCTCTCTTTTCTTCTTTCTTGGAAAAAAGGAGAGCATAAATTGCTACTAATATCCAAGTTATAAGTGACTTTTTAGAAAATCACAGGTTAGGAATTTTGAACTAATTATCCAGTTAAGAAAAATAAAGTTTCCAAAACTTGGCATAATTTACATGAAAAAATTTTTCATCATTCTTTTAAATGCCTGAATAATAGGTTAAGTTGTAAAGTTAATGTAAGAATCAATATTTTCAAAATTTTGTACGTTGTACTAATAAATAGTTCAATTCTTACAGAAAAAAATATTATGGTCTTGACACTCTGCTTTCTGTTTAATAAAGGCTTCCCATTATGCTCCATGCAGCCCATACCTTAGTCAACACCATCATTAGGTGACAATTGATTTTTCTGTAGGCATAGGACACCAGGGAAAAATTAAAATGAATCACTATTTTCAGTGTGATCCATAAATACAGCTTTATTAGTTTATACTTAAAGACCAAGTTTTGGTTCTTCTCCATAGAAAATGAACGGTGTCCTGGATTATAGTTTATTTATATTCTACTAGAGACCCACTGCACAAAATTCATGCAACTCGGGGGTGAGGGGATCCCCTCAGCCCGGCCTATGCCCTCTCACAGTCCAGGACCCCTCACTCCTTACCACCTACTTCTAGTGGAGGCAGGAGAGACTGCTGCCCCTGTCGCTGTGCTCACCAGCCAGGAGCAGCTCCTGTGTTGAATGTCTGGCCCCCGGTGGTCAGTGTTTGTCATAGTGACTGGTCATTTTGCTGTTCAGTTGATTTGCATAGCAGGGTTTTATAATATACAATTGGTCAAAATTAAACCGTTTTTAAAAACAAAGAAAAAAGACATTCATTGCTTGATGACATTTTCAATTGAAATGTCTATTTAGTAAATATATATTAAGTTCGAGCCTGTCCTCATTGATTATTATATCTACTTGGAAGGTCAGACTTTATGGTAGTCCTACAAGTATGGTAGATATTCTGGAAAAAAAGAAAAAAAGAAAGAAAGAATAAGAATCATGAGTTAAGGGAAGCAAATGATAAGAGAACAGAGAATGTGGTCTGGGGAGCCAGGCTAATTGTGAAATAGTGTAATGTCTGCTTTTCCCCCACATATTTTTTTTTTTTAAATCTTACTCTCATTTTAAGCAAGGACCTAGGTTTAATTTACAGGATAACCAATGCAAGAAAGAAACTTTTTATAAAATTCTATGAATTGATAAGATCTTGAAAGAACAATGCTGAAGGTACCGGAAAATAAAGGGAAAATGAGAAAACCTTTGAGAAATACTTAGGAGGTGAGGGGAGATTCTTCCATTAGAAAGAGAGCTATGTTGGTCCCATGAACAAGAGAGACTTCATTGTTCCTGGCATCACTGTGGAGATGGGAAAAGCAGCGGAAGAAGTCTGTCTTATTTACTCTTGATCTAAAGGGCTACATCCTAGGCAGAGGGCTTTCTAAGCTCACCCAAGGAGCCTGAACCTCAAGTATGACATGACATGGGCAAAGCCATGGGACTTAAGTGGTGCACTGGGAAAAGGCATGTCTGAGATGGTGCTGTGTGAACTGATTGGCCTTTCCAACAGCTACAACATTTGTAAAAATCTTAGGACTTTTGCAAAACTTTGCAATGGGATAATTCATAAATAATTAGTTATTACTCCTACTGTCATTAAAGGATGAGTGCTTGGAGAGAGAGAGAGAGAGATATCAATGTGAGAAAAGAATTCAATCTAAATAACATTAAAAATAATTGTGGCCCTGGCCAATGTTGTTAAGTAGCTTGGGCATTGTCCTGGGCACCAAAAGTTGTCAGTTCACTTTCCAGTCAGGGAAAATGCCTGGGTTGTGGGTGGGATCCCCCTGGTGGAAATCCCACCCACAACAACTTTTTTAAAGAAAAACTCAGGCAGCCAATCAATGTTCTGCTCTCACTTCAATGTTTCTCTCTATGTCCCTCTCTCTAAAAATTGATACAAATATTTAAAAATAAATAATTGTAATATGGTCCTTGAATGCATCTGTTGACCTTGCTTGCTCCTTTTAACCACAGGGGCTGCACAAAACATGAGTAAACAGATGAGTACTCCCAGCTCTGCTGGTTAATATTCTACTGCTTTACCTCTCCCTTCACATTTGACTACCATAATTTAAAGTACCTAACGGACCTAAGTCCCAGTGAAAACAACAGTGAAACAGGTAACCCACTGTGAGAGAATGGAATCGCAGTGAAATGACCATACCTAGCATATTTTTGTCAAAATGAAATTGCTGGAGAGCAGATGGCAATTTGAACAAGAAGAAGATTTAAGGAGGCCGAGGCTCAGTCTCTGTAGAACTAATTAAATATATTATAAATGAAAGACTTACGTAAGACAATGAAAAAATATTTCTTAAAGGGTTGATTTAGTGACTGGAATATTAAGAAAATGATGTGTTAACTGGAGAGCCAAACTCCCCTGTTGTTCATGGAAGCCAGATGGAGGTTCTTGGGGTGCCGCAGAAATAAGAACTTTCAGAAGCCGCCATGTGGAAGAAGGCTTCATGTCTGTGACAATTGCTTGGGTTGGGAATGGATGTATAAGAGATGGCACTGGGCAGCCAGGGGGTCGGCTACTGCTATCCTGCAGTCTGGGATGAGGAAGAGAGGGATTCAGATGAGTGAATTTTTCAGATAACTAAAGATTACCTCTTAAAACGTTAAACATATGTAGGTATTTTATCTTCAAATTTATATGTTTTTATATCCCCTAGGCTTTTAGAATAATTATTTAACTATCATTTGACGCTTTCTTAAAATTTCCTTGTCATGCAGATAAGTCTTCTTACGAAATGACTGATGCTTTGATGTCTTCTCTTACTGTGAGCCATCTTATTTCACTTTGTTTACAACAGCCTATAATTCACATTTCTAAACTGGTATCCTTATAAGGAAATGGAAGAAAAACTCAGTGAGCCAATCTTTTTAATTCAGTTATTAATAAGGCCCAAAGTCAAGGTACTATTCTTAAGAAAGTGATGTATCAGGTTCTTTTCCAATTTGTCCCAATTTGGGATGACATTTATAGATACAGTCATAAAAATGCTCACCTTCAGACTCAGTAGACTAAATCAGTGCATTGTTATTATTGTTATTTTAATTATTTTTATAAGACATTGGATAGTTGAGTAATTAGTTGGAAATTAGACATATCCACTAAATAACTAGGAGTTCAAATGGAAGAAAAGGGGGTTTGTGATAAAACTGATAAGTCCTGTGATATGAAGTGTCCTCACAGGATGATCTGATCCTAAATTCCTAACTGGGCACTTCATGGTAGGGAGTCAAACAGGGACATGTAACTTTCAGTAAAAGGTTCATTTTTGCCTTTGGCAAGCCCTGTCCATTGTTCTTGTGAACTTAGGTTAATGCACGTTTGAAATGTACAAGTAATCCGCTTCATCAGACCCCTTAGATGTGTTACCACCCTCATAAGAGACATAATTTTATTAACAATCCTGAAATCCAATCTCCCACCTTCATTCAATCTTCCTTACATTCCCTTCTTATTTCCCAATGCATAAAAGAGACTGCAAACTGTCATATTTCTCAAGTCTATTGAGATGTTGCTTCTAGGTGTACCCTCTATTTGGCTCAAAGGAACTCAAATCGACTCATAAAAAGTATCTACAGGTTTGGATATTCTTATGTTGACAGCCAGAACTTTCGAAATACAGGGTCATAATTGCATATATTCACTAGATGACACTCTTTTTAATTATAAGTTTTGACTTCCCTATTAATTGCTAAAGTCTGCATTTTCCCCATTCATTCATGGATTTATTTGTTAAAAAATACTCATCAGAAACCTACTAAATCCCAACGCAGTCTGACCAGATACAGATACAAGTTGAATAAGATAAAATAGCTGGTATTGCTGACTTAATAGTATTATGGTACAGACAGTTATTTATAAAAATTTAAAGTACAATTAGATAATTGATATCATAGGTGAAATCATAAGTTATAAGTGTGTAGGTGAAGAGTATAATTATAGTCAGCACCTACCATTTATTCACTAACTAGAGAGGCTCAATGCAGAAATTTGTGCACTTGTGGTGTGTGTGTGGGGGGGATGTGTCCCACAGGCTGGCCTGCACCCTCTCACAGTCCAGGAGCCCTTGGGGGAAGTCTGATTGATGGAGTGCCAGCAGGCAGTCAGATATCCTTAGCACTGCCACAGAGGCCAGAGAAGCTCCCTCTACCACCCTCTGCGCTCCCCAGCTGTGCTCCCAGCTTCTCGCTGAGCAGCACTCCCACAGGAGGAGCACACTGACCACCAGGGGGAAGCTCCTGCATTGAGCATCTGCCGCCTGGTGATCAGTGTGCATCATGGTGACCAATCATTCTGCAGTTTGGTTGATTTGCATATTAGCCTTTTATTATACAGGATTCAGCATCTGCTATGTGACAAAGGATGGAGTTAGGAGCTTTACATGTGTCATTTTAATTTAATTTACCAAACCTTAAAAATTCAGTGTTGTTAGTTGTCATTTCATATATTTGGATTCAGCCAGCTTAATTGTTCCTTCAAGTGTCAGTTTAAACACCACCTTTTTTTTTTCTTCAGGATTTTCTGAATTTGAAAATAGTTTTAAGATCTTTGTGCCCTTTAGTCTTGTAGTTCTCTGTACTATGCTATCACATTATAAGTATTTTTTTACTGTTTGTATTTACCAAAAATGAGCAAGTTTCATGAGGACAGAGACTTTATATGCCTTATTTATTTTTAAAATCTCAGGCATAGAACTCATCCATATGTGAGTATAATAAATATACAAACCAACTTTTTATATATATATATATATTTTATTGATTTTTCACAGAGAGGAAGGGAGATAGAGAGCTAGAAACATCGATGAGAGAGATACATCGACCAGCTGCCTCCTGCACCCCCCCCCCACCGGGGATGTGCCTGCAACCAATGTACATGCCCTTGACCGGAATCAAACCTGGGACCTTTCGGTCCGCAAGCCGACGCTCTATCCACTGAGCCAAACCGGTTTCGGTACAAACCAACTTTCTATAAGCCCATACCAAGAAAGGATTCAACATAGGTTTATTTCTAAAACCTGTATTTTAAATCATTAGAATATTCTATTCTCTAATGGAATAGAACATTTTTATTTGTTTATACTAATTAATTTTCATAAATTGAAAGTCTGCTAGTTTTTTAATAATCGGGTATTATCAATAACTATTGATAACAAATCAGACAAAATATTTGTTCAATGTCTTAAATAAATTAGGAGTATTATTACCAAGTTTACTTTTTGTCAGTTTTCAAATATTAATAGAAACAATATTTTACTTTTATAACTATGACAGTAAGTGCAGTAAAAGACACAGATAACAAGATAAAAATTCAGATTACTGAAAAAGAGTGCACCTTTTCTATGACAGGAAAATAGAAATGAACTCATATCTTCTCCTACTAGATGTTTTTCATGTTTTCTCCCTCTGACTAGATAATAATGATAAGATATTTTTAACAGCAACATTCATTCAAATGTTAAAAATGCAATTATGTACAGTTAGCATTCATATTATAAGAGAACATGATAATTTTAACCCAAGTATAGTTTAAAAATGATTTATGGGTGGAAATTATAGTCACATTTTAACCCAAAATGGCATCTATTACTTCATATACTCATTTATTCAGGATATAACCTAAATGTCTCATTCAACATAGCCAATAATTATTGCTTAAGTGACTTTTAATTTGGCACATATTCTTCATGATAAAACAAAAAAATACTCATATTCATAAAGCTTCTTAGTAAAATATTCTATCTTATGAAAAGGGAATATGCAAATTGACCATCACACTGTCACAAAGATGGTGGCACCCAGTCCCCTCAGCCTTGCCAGAGTCCTCCAATCCTTTCAGCCCCACCAGGAGGATAGCAGGCATGCGGTACAGCCAAACTTGCCCTCAGCCCCCCAGCTGCCCAGGGCTGGCCTGAGGCACAGGCAAGCCTCTGATGGCAGTTGCCCAGCCAACGCCCAAAGTGCAGGTAAGCCTAGGATACTGACTTCCCAGCAGCCCAGGGCTGCCCTAGGCTTGTGCTGCTGGCAGTGGCAGCAGCAGAGGTGTGATGGGGGTGTCACCTTACCCTGGTCACCAGGTCACCTCCTGCCCTTGAGGTCTCCTGGACTGTGAGAGGGGGCAGGCCGGGTTGAGGGACCCCCCCATCCAGTGCATGAATTTTCATGCAATGGACCTCTAGTTTATTATAATCTTTTAGAATATTAAGACAATAATTTTAAAGAAAAGTCACATTATACATTTAAGTGTCACATTATACATTTAAGTCACATTATACATTTATACAGCTATTTTAAACATATGAGAGTACCTTTGTTTAAATAAAACTTCTAATGTTTTGTAAATTTTGTGAAATTAATAAATTTGCTCTTGATGTAATTAGCATTACTTTTTTACTAATACACACTTGTGGTGTATGTGTGGTGATGTTGCGGAGAGGTTGTTGAAAATAATTAAATTTGTTTTGTCTATATAGATACAGATTTTATATACATATGTGTGTGTATGTATTCAGACATTTAATACATGTTTATATATACATATATATTTAATACATAATATTTCTAAATATATATATATATATATTCTAAATATATAAAGCATTTCTAAATGCATATATATGTATTTATTTTTAGAATATAAATGTATAAAGACTTATTATTTAATAGCTTTAAAAATACTTATGTAAATATTATAGTTGTACATTTTCAAATTATTTTAGACATCTATGAGTTCAGATCTTCTACTTGACTTATATCTAAAGGTAGCATCCAGTCAGTTGAAGAAAAAGCAAATGCAACGATTGACAATGAGATCAAGTTTATAGGAAAATTCTAATTATTTCATGTAATCATATTATATCAACAGTAATATATATATATATATATATATATATATATATATAATGTATGTATATATATATTATATGTATGTGTATATATATGATAAAAGAGTAATATGCAAATTGACCATACCCCCACTATGCCCACCAGCCATGCCCACCAGCAAATCAGAGCAAGTATGCAAATTAACCTCAACCAAGATGGCTGCAGCCACAAAGAGCAGGAGGGAGTCTTTGGTTTCTCTGGCAATGGTAGAAGCCAAACTTTCTGCCTGTCCTAGCCAACCTAAGCCTCCACTCAAGGCTACAAAGTTTCAATTATAGAAGGTAAACAAATGAAACATAAATGGGGGCAGCCACAGAGAAAGCAGAAGGCTTGGCTCTGCTGCAGCCACAGAGAAAGCAGAAGGCTTGGCTCTGCTCCAGGCAACAAAGTTTCCATTGTAGATGGTAAAGAAATTCCAGATACCAGACCGTCTGCTTGGGTTACAGGGGGGCATGGCTGGCATGCAAACCACTACAGGCCCCTTGCCCAGGCCACCCCATGTCCCAAGAGAAAGCCCACCCTGATCCGGACACCTTTCAGGGCAAACCAACTGGCCCCCACCCATGCACCAGGCCTCTATCCTATCTAATAAAAAAAGAATATGCAGATTGACCATCACTCCAACACACAAGATCAAGATAACTGCCCTCTTGTGGTCAAAGATCCTGCCCCCACGTGGACACAAGATGGCCACCACAAGGTGGCCAGCAGGAGAAGGCAGTTGGGAGGGACCAGGCCTGTAAGAAAGGGCAGTTGTGGGTAATCAGGTAAGCAAGGGTGGGCAGTTGGGAGGCACCAGGACTATAAGGAAGGGCAGTTGAAGGTAATCAACCTTGCAGGGGAAGGCAATTAGGGGTTAACAGGCCAGCAGAGGAAAGTTGGGGGCAAAGAGACTGGCAGCAGAGCAGTTAGACATAAGTCAGGCTGGCATTGTAGTGGTTAGTGGGTGATCAGGCTGGCAGGCAGAAGTGGCTAGGGGCAATCAGGAAGGCAGGCAGGTGAGCAGTTGGGACCAGCAGTCCTGAGTTGTGAGAGAAATGTCTGACTGCCTGCTGTTTAGGCCCGATCTCTGGCCTAAATGGGCAGTCAGACATCCCTAGAGGGGTCCCAGATTGGAGAGGGTACAGGCTGGGCTGAGGGACACCATCCCCCTCCCCCTGTGCATGAATTTTGTGCACACTGGGCCTCTAGTGTGTGTGTATATAATATATGTGTGTGTGTGTGTGTGTGTGTGTGTGTACACAAATATACATATATGCATATATGCATATATACATAAACATATATGCATATATGTCATATATATCCTTATACATAAAAATATTATTTTGGTCAAAATACTATCATAAAAAGAGTTTTATAAATTCTGGCACATGTTCTTCACTGTCCATGAAAAATATAGCTTACCTCATGGTCCTCTCACAGAAAAGGCAATACATCCATAGAATAACAGAGAGTTTGCCACTCTCATAGTTATTTCTAAGAAGTTTCTTATTTATAGGTTTTGTTTTATCAAATCAGGTGATTCTGAGATGCTAGCTACAGCTGAGTAATGGGATGAATAGAAATATCTTGGCCCCAAAGCCTTCTTGGAAGAAGCATAAGAGGAAACTCTTAATGAGGGCACGAACTTTGGCATTTTCTACTAGATAGCAACTGCCAAATCAATAAAAATTTCTCTCAAGAGGTTTGAATATCAACTGTCCCAAATACATCTGTGAAGTAGACAGTAAAATTAGGTAGCAGAGAAGAATAGAAAGATCAATGAATAAAGACATGATATGGTAGAAATTATGTGACAATAGAAGTCAACCCAGCAGAAGTTACCAGGAAGAAACAAAAGAGAATTGAGAGAAGTTAGTCAATAGCAAAGGACAAAAAAATGATAATGGGAACACTGAATGAAGTTGGGAGCATGGCACCCTAGTGTGCTGGCTATTGAGTATTAGACCCTGAGAACCACAGTAATATACTAAAACTGTGGCTTTCTAGTTCCTAATGGGCTCTCTGCTGGACTTGCCTCCATGAGTTTGCAAGAGCCCATTGCACTCATCTTTCCCCAACTCTGAGGTCACTAACTTGACGTGGTAGTTTGACCTGTGTGATGGAGCAATGACACCAAATAAATGGGCAAATGCTATAAAACAGTTTGGTGGTGGTGGTGGTAGTGGTCATGGTGATGTTGCTGTTGGTGGGTGTGTGTTTTAATTTTAAAGAGTTTATTATCATTTTCCAGCACACCAATGATCCTTATTGTTTTGCTTTTAAAACTTGTTCTTTTCCTCCTTAATTCTATTTTATTTATAAAATAAACTTACAATTACTGAAATGGCTTGTTTTTCCTATTCTCCAATATGCTGAGAAAACGATGCAATTTTCTCATTATCATTCCTATTCAGTGAGATTTATTGGATGTTTATTAATGACTTGAGTCCTGGTGCATGAAAATTCATGCACGGGGTTGCAGGGGGAAGGGGTGGGGAGAGAAGGTGTCCCTCACCCCAGCCTGCCTCCTCTCACAGTCCGGGAGCCCTCAGGGGTCGGAGACAACCTGGAGATCAGGGGAAAGCAACACCCCTATCATACCTCTGTTGCTGCCACTGTGGGCAGTGCAAGCATTGGCTGGCCCTGGTTACCTGAACCTTGAGCAGTCCAGCCACCATCTGAGGCTTGCCTGTCCTTGGGCTGGCCATGGGTGGCTAGGGAGCTGAGGGGACTGGGGGACTCTGTAGGGAGGCACCTCTCTGAGGGGGCTGAGGGTACTGGGCACTGCCATCTTTGAGGGTGTGGCAATCAGTTAGAATATTCCATACTTATTGGCTGTGGGCACTGCCATCTTTGTGATGGCATGACAATCAATTGCATATTCTCTCTTAATTAGATAGAATTGGGCACTGTACACAATACAATATGTACAGCTGATTCTGAGACAAATACATCATACTTACCAGCAGATGAATATAGTATAATGGAGAAATAGGTAAGCAATTATTCCTATGCCCTGTCATAGGTAACATTTTTGAGCTTATTTTGAAGGGTGCAGAGGACAAGCACAAGAGAAAGATACTGTCCACTATCTGGGAGACAGTGTTGGTGTCTGGTAATATTGCTGAGAGAATTTGAATATGGATCTTTTATTTTAAAGATGACTAAGCTTTGGACAGACAGATGGTTTGGAAGGAGGCACAAGTTGTTCCAATAGAGGAGACAAAGGATTTAAGAGAAAAAGGCACTGAAGGGAGTATGTTAAATGGTACTAGGAAATTAGGACAAGTTGGGAGAAATGCAGATACAATGGTCTGAAATATCATTAAGATTCCTCTCGCTCTAGTTTTCCTTTTTCACCATCACCCTGGAGACCTGAAATTCTCTCAATTTGCATTCTTACTCATCGTATTGCAGTATTTTTGTGTTGTTTTTATATTGAACACACTGAGTTTAATCTCTTAGCGAACAAGATCTACATCTACATTTTAACACCTTCACACGAACTGGTACAACAATATCTTTTTATTAAAAAATTTTTTAAAATAAGAGGGGGAAAAGGTTATCTTCAAATTACTTAAAGTTTTAATCTTGGTTTAAATGAGTCTTTATAAATTTATTTTTAGTTTAAATAATATATTCATAACAGTGAAAAAATATGCATGTGTCCTCCATTACTTATTTCATCCTTTTAACCTAATGTTCTGCTATATTTTTAAGAAGTACTTAGTAAAACTTAAGAATTATTTTTATTCAATACTTACTTAATAATAATATAAAATATTCAAAGCACATTGCTAGGTATTTCAAAGGATCTAAATAGATATATGTGTACAATATCTGTGGTTCTTGTCCCCTAGCAATTCAAAATTTGACATGAAAGCTGAGAACATAATTTTCACCTTTTCAAATTATTTTAAGAAATCTTTGGCACATTACAGAGCTGTCAGTATTTATTAGACATATTACATAATGTCGTAAAACAAATCTACAAGTTGCTCAGAAACTTAATACTAAAAGAGACCATACTAATTAACTTCAATTTAAAAACTTAATTACTTTGATGAATGTTATTCTTTAAAAATAATCCATAAAACTATTGAAAATTTGCTTGTATTTCTCTGTATAGGAGTTGAATACAGAGACAAATATTAGTTAATGAAATCACTGCAAAGTTCTATAAATAATTGTGATGGATTTTGGCATTTGGACATAAAGTAAATAATTTCATATTAATACTTTCTTATATATTTTAAAAGCTTGATTTATAGGTAAGATAAAAACATCCTCAGTAAAATGGGAAATATATTTTAAAAATATATGTTACACATAGCACGTAATTTAGCCAAAGGAGTAAGTATTGTTGGATATTATTTTTTATCCAGTGTTATCTTCACTAAGACAACTGGTAGCCCTTTGTCCACAAATCACTTTAGGAGATTCAAGATTTTGTTTATTTCATTTAGGACAACTCACAGTTACAGTGTTTGCATCACTAATAGTTCTTTAAATTCTGTTGCAACTTCAGTTGAATTTTCTTTCTAATTTAAGTAGGCAATTTGGCCATTTATGTAAGAATGCAGTACTAAACAAAATGTGTTCATTTTTCTTGTTTTTCAAATATCTACAGAAGTGCTGACAATACAAGAGTCAAGGCTTCTCTAGCTTTTTAGCATGTCAGATAAGGTGCTAATGAAATCAAACCTATGGGTTTTCCACTTTAATCCAGATTTTATAAGCATTTAATGACTAACTATTATGTAAAATACAGTCTGGATGGGATGATACATGAAAGAGAGAGCACAATAGTGAAATACAAAGAGGTGGAGGGTGTGATAAGAAATGGAAAAATGAATGTAAGCAATAATTACAGCAACTAGGATAAGTTATATAAGAAATTCAGATATGTATTTCAAATTGACTGTTAATTGTTCATGTCAAAAGAAATTATGATAATATACTCTTCTGTGATACTGAATTATCTAGTCCATGTATCACTTGAGTGGTCCTAAGAGATGCTGTGATCTACTCCGTATCTTCATCCAGTTAATGGAGTTGACATTGAATTAGACAGACAATTGTGTATAGGTCAAAGTACAATCTAAAGGCTGGGTTTTGATTTGCCAATTATTAAAGATATTAGAGGCCTGGTGCATGACATTTATGCCCTCGGAGAGCCCCTCAGCCCGGCCTGTGCCCTTTCGCAGTCCAGGAGTCCTCAGAGGCTATCCCACTACAGGCTTCTTGGAGCTGGCCTCAGCTGTCAGTGGGACATGCCTAGTGCTGCCGTGAGCCCAGCTTCTGGCTGAGTGGCGCTCCCCCTGTGGGAGTGCACTGACCACCAGAGAGCAGCTCCTGCATTGAGTTTCTTCCCCCTGGTGGTCAGTGCATGTCATAGCAATCAGTCATTCTGCTGTTTGGTCAATTTACATATTAGCCTTTTATTATATAGGATATTGGAAATATTAAAGACACTAGTCTCCATTTTCTTATGGAAAATGGGATTAAAAACAGTCAAGTTAATAGATATTTTCTTGAGAAAAATATGTTTCAATGATAGAAGATAAATAAATTCCAACAAAAATGGCGGCAGCCATGAGCTAGAGAAAGCAGGAGGCTTAAGTTACCCCCAGAGATGGAGGAAGCCAAGCTTTGGCCAGCCCAGGTCTCCACTCCAGGCTACAAAGTTTCAATGATAGAAGATAAATAAATCCCAAGAAAAATGGCTGCTGCCAAGGAGCAAGCAGGAGGCTTGGCTCCCCTCAAAGCTACAAAGTTTCAATTATAGAATATAAATAAATCCCAGATACCAAGGCCTCCACTTGGGTAGCTGGGGGTAGTGGCCATCCTGCAAACCACCGCAGGCCCCTCACCCAGACCACTTCATGCCTCAACAGAACCCCCACCTTGATCCAGGAGACCCTTCAGGGCAAACCAGCCAGTCCCTACCCATACACCAGGTCTCTATCCTATCGAATAAAAGAGTAATGTGCAGATTGATCAGCACTCCAACATACATGATGGCTGACCCCATATGGTCAAAGATGACTGCCTCCATGTGGTCAAAGATGACTGTCCCCATGTGGACACAAGATGGCCACCACAGATGGCCAGCAGGGGAGGGCAGTTGGGAGAGGCCAGGCCTCCAAGGGAGGGCAGTTGGGGGTAATCAAGCCTGCAGGGGAGGGCAGTTAGGGGAGACCAGGCCAGCAAAGAAGGGCAGCTGGAGGGAACCCAGGCCTTCAGGGTTCCCTCCAGTTGCTAGGGGTAAACAGGCTGGCAGGAGAGCAGTTAGACTTCAATCAGGCTGGCATGGGAGCTATTAGAGGGTGATCAGGTTGGCAGGCAGAAGCAGTTAGGGGCAATTAGGAAGGCAGGCAGGCAGGCAGTTGGGAGCCAGTAGTCCTGAGTTGTGAGAGGGATGTCTGACATGCCTTGAGGGATCTCAGATTGGAGAGGGTACAGGCTGGGCTGAGGGATACCGCCTGCCCCCCATGAATGAATTTTGTGCACCAGGCCTCTAGTATATAATAAAAAGCCCATTATGCTAAGTGTCTGGTCATCTGATTGGCTATTCAACCAATCAAAGCCTAATATGCTAATGAATGCTAAGGCAACTCAACTTCTCACTATAATGTGCACTTACCACCAGGGGGCAGACAGTCGACTGGTTGACCTGTTGCTATGACATGTACTGACCACCAGGGGGCAGTAGCTCCAACTGTTAGGTTAACTTCCTGCTGGGGTCCAGATGATTGGAACTGAGTGAGATGGACCAGACATGCTTTGGAGCCGTCTCACAGTTCCTTCTCAGCTGACCAACCTCCTGCATCTTTCTCAGGCCCCGACTGTGCTCTGGTGCATAAACTTATGTACCAGGCCTCTAGTTGTTTATAAGCTTCTTAATTTATGGTATTTTGTTACAGCAGCCAAAAGAGAGTAAGACACAACTCTTGCTTGCTTGCTGTACTTCCTGCCTATGGAAGGTAGTCCTAGCAAATAATATTCTTCACACAAAACAACTTCTTCCTTATCAAGACTGAATACTTATAATTTCTAGGTCCTTATGACCTAGCCTGGGACTTAGGATCTTCTCCCTCAGCTCAGATCTCATGACACTTCCCTTTCTTCAAACCCATCTTTGTACTTTTGAAATGCTTTGCACTTTTCCAAGCCAAGTTCCAATATAACCAGCATTATATTGTAATTTTCTGTAGCTTTCTATAGTCAGAATAAAATATTTATGCCCTAGAACTTTTATGTAGATTTTATACATAGTAGAACCTCAATAAATGACTCACCACATTCAACAAAGTAACAGAAATAGTAAGAAACCACAACAGCAGAACTAATATCACCAAATGACTAAATCCCAAAGGAAAGAGCAAGAAATAGAAGGAAACAGCTATGTTAACAAGACTATAGACCACTGCAGGTTTTATTCCTGTAGGCATTAGTATTAGAAATTGTGACCAGATTCTCTTTAACATGGTGTAGCAATTGGCTCCACTTTTCTACTGGCCCTGTTGCCAAGGGTTCTATTCCCTGGCAAAGACACTTAAGAGAAAAAGTGAGCTTAATTCCCCTAACCTTAATTATGTTGGACAATTCTGCTCAACATCAAAAAAAAATTCAGACTGAAATACTGCTGCCAAAGTTTTTTTTTTTAAACATTTATTCTTAAGAAATATATGCAAGAAAATTCTAATGTCACAGGTTTAGCCAACATCTCCAGTGTCTATCACATTTCCTGACATAAGGGTTTCCCATCAGATTTACTACAGTAAGAGAAATTACCTAAGAAAAAGTTCTTGTGCAGGTCTAGACAGAGCTGACTGTTGATAATATCATGCAAAAACTTAAGAGAAACGTAATTTGCTTAGCTGAGACTGACATCAACAGTTACTTAGAATATTAAAAATTCCCTCTATCTTCACAATTATTGCGATTAGGCTGTTGGTTATATTCTGATACATCCATCTGGCAACTGTTTACCTCAGTGTGATGGATCAGCCACTACTCAAGAGAATAAAAGTAAATTTCTGCAAAACTGCATTGCACCTTTCATTATCTCTTTTGGAATGCATTTAAAGTGGTGCTTCTAAGTTGCTCTCAACAAATCATAATATCTTTACTATAGGGAACAGTAAATAGAATTTTCCAATTTTTCATAATTATTAGCCAACTGTTATTTATTTAGTTATTTTATTGTTTAAAGAATTACAAATACTAGTACATATGTCTCCCTTTTTTCCCTATTGACCTTCCCCTAACACAATCTTGCTTATCCTTTCAAAGAACCAGCTCTTGTTGTTGTTTTTTATAATCTTTTGTAATTTTTTTTCTCTATGTTGTTTATCTCCACTTTGATCTTTATTATTTCTTTCCTTCTGCTTACACTGGGCTTTTATTGTTGCCCTTTCTAACACTTTGAGTTTTAGGGTTAGATAATTTATTACCATTGTTTCTTGTTTTTTTGAGATAGGCCTGTAGAGCTATGAACTTCTCTCTCAAGACTGCTTTCCCTGTGTCCCACAGATTTTGGGTTGTTGTGTTTTCATTGTTGTTTGTTGCCATGATGCTTTTTAATTCTTCTTTGATCTCTCTGGTAACCCAGTAATTATTTAATAGCATGCTATTTAAACTCCAAGTGTTTGATTGTATTAGCCAACTTTTAATTGGTATCATCAATATGCCAATTTTGCCCAGCAGGATTACTATAAATAACAGAATATCAGCCCAGTTCTTTATATGTAATATTAAAACTTCAGGTATAAAATGCTAAAGGTATGATGCAAAAAATTCAGAACAGAATACTTATTTTACTCATTTTTTTTTGTATCTGTAACCATGGCTTTTTAATACCTTTAATTATACTATATAATTAAAACAATGGATGCCCAATGTCTTAGTAAAACATTTTAGGTCTAATAATCTTTAACTTTATGTTAAAATTTATTAGATTATAAAAGTTATCAAGGATCTTATAACCATTTCTAAATTATTTGATGTATGGTACAAATAACTGCACTTAATTGTATGCCATATATATATATATATATATATATATATATATATATATATAATTTTTATTGAATTTGTTGGGGTGACATTGGTTAATAGAATTATATAGATTTTAAGAGTACAGTTCTATAATACATCATCCATATGTTGTATTGTGTGTTCTTTCCTCAAAGTAAAGTCTCCTCCCATCATTATTTCTCCCCCTCTCCCCCTTTATGCTCTTCTGCCTCCCACCAAGCCCTCTTACCTCTGGTAATATCATACTATTGTCTGTCTGAGTTTTTGCTATTTTTGGGGGGTGGGGGGGGTTGATTAATTCTTCACCTATTTCACCAGTCTCCCAACATCCTTTCTTTTTTAAAAAAATATATTTTTTATTGATTTTGTACAGAGAGGAAGGGAGAGAGATAGCGAGTTAGAAACATCTATGAGAGAGAGTCATTGGTCAGCTGCCTCTTGCACACCCTCTACTGGGGATGTGCCCACAACCAAGGTACATGCCCTTGACTGGTATTGAACCTGGGACCCTTCAGTCCCCAAGCCGATGCTCTATCCACTGAGCCAAACCGGTTTCGGCTCCCAACATCTTTTCTCTCTGTTCTTTGCATTATGAATCTATTTCTATTATATCTGTTTATGTTGTTCATTGGATTCCATGTACATTATAATTTAAAGTTTCAAGCGCACATTGATATGATTTGAATTCTAAAATAAAATTGTAATTTAAATAGATAATTCTAAGACAGAACAGTTGGAAGTCATTAGCAGATAAACTAAATTCATGCTGAGTCCACTTTTGCCATGTTTCTATATTCATGGTCATTCTCAAATGAACATGTTAATAATGAATCCTAATCTTTATATTTTATCTTGATTGTTAACATCCTACTTGAAGAAAAATATGTTGCAGTATATTTCACACTTAGTGCTAAACTCTAAAGTAATGCTAGAGATTATATTAAAAACCAAAATATGAATGTAGAGAGTATATGAAATGGTAATGCTGAGATAAGAAATAAACACTGTGCTAAATATGAGATAAGTTACCTAAATTATCATTGAGAATGATGTGTTATCCCAAATGTAGTGTTATTCCCAAGCCAATTCCAATATCTGATTTCAGCATTAGATGTTAAAAGAGATCTTGTTAATATTCATGAGCACAGCAATCTCATATCAACGTTTTCTAGACACGTGGGGCAAACAGGTGTTGAGGAACAGGGCAGTAGCCAACTCTACACATCTTGACTTCACTGTTTTCAAATAAAATTGCCATGACCCCATGTTGCCAGATGAAACAGATGCTTCAGTAGTGACATTCCACTTTGAAGTGGTTCCCCAAACCAAGGTTGAGCTCATAAAGACTCAGTTTCAATAAAATCCTAACATGTGTGTGTGTGTGTGTGTGTGTGTGTGTGTGTGCATGTGTTTTCAAGAAACACATAAAATTCTTTTATTTCCCAAAATTTCAAGGCTTTTGTTGGCTTAAGGATTTGAATAGTAGTACTTCAACATCCTGTCTTTTATGTACAAATGTATCTAGGATTATCTTCCTTTGGTCTACACCTGAATTTTATCCTCCCATGTTCTATATCTGTTTTCTAAATTCAAGTTTTCCTACAAAAGCCCAACTTTTGTCAATTATGAAGTACAATCCATATGCATACATCTTGTTTTCTAGGGCTCTGTTAAACCCAATGATATAAAAAATGGATCTTTGAATTCAATTTTCTGTGTTTTAACAGATGCTCAGTAAATCTTGTCTACTATTTAAATATATCCTAGGGATGCTTTGATTAGAGTAGGCAAACAGAGTATAACTCAATATTCTGAAAGCACATTAAAATAAGGCTTTCCACAAAGAAAGTTTTATATTAGTATCACTTGGAAAACTCAAAAAGTTAAATTCTCCTAAGGCATCTACTTATGCAAAGATAAAAAAAGAAAAGAAAAGAACTCTTCAGATTTAAATTTAAGAAAGAAAATGAATGTGTGATCTCATGATGATGCGGGAAAGCGTATGCCATTATATTTAGTATGTATTAATGTTGACAAGTTCTATATCTTGTACAGGCATTCCTAAAATCATTTGGACAGTGTGTGAGAATAACTTGGACAGCAATACGAAGCTGGTAGGCAACATACAAAATTTGCCTTTTATTTCATTAAAATCCTTTTCCCTGAGGTCTGAGAGATATTGCATATATTTAACCCAAATTAAACAAAATTGGTTTTGGCTTTAATTTATGTAAAATAATTTTATTTGTTTTATCAGTACATAAAATTATTATTTTTTCTTTCTATGTGAACATCATCATATATCAGTAATACTGCAAAAATGAAATAATAAATACAATGTTCATTTAAAATTTATCTTGACAGACCAAAAAAAGAAGTTAGCATAAAATAACACTATTCAAACACAATACAGAAAGAATTGTGTGGTAGTTGTTATTTCAATTTAAATTTAACTCTCAGTGGTAATCAAGAATTTAGTAAAATATTTTTAAAGCCATATTCTTTTATACTATCAGCCACAAGATTTTCAGGACTATAAGTTAATTCAAATATGGTGACATTTAAGTAAACTTCCAAAATGTGATGCAAATTAAAATAACAATGAATAGTGTACTCAAATGTGTATGCTCGTCGATAAATATAAACATTTAAGGAAATCTCTTATTTCCTTATACATATTCTCACACCTGTCTGAGAACCCAATAACACTGAAAACTGTATTAATAAAGTACTATCATATAACAATATATTAGATTACAGATTGCTGCAAATCTTTGTCATTCCCCATTAAATTAAGCAGTTCACTTTACCTTCCTGTGAGTTAATATGTGCAGAAACGAGATAACCTAGCAATCTGGAGTGCATCTTTTATGCGTTGAATTGTGTCTCCTCAAAATTTATATGTGGCCATATTTGAAGACAAGATCTTTAAAATGTAAGTTAAAATGCGGACATTTGGGCGGGCCCAGGCTCCATATGACTGTTGACCTTATAATAGGAGGAAGACATGCCAGGAATGTGGCTGCACAGAGAAAAAGCCATGTAAGAACACAAAGGAATATCTGCAAGCAAAAAAGATTTTCACTGGAAACCAACACTTCCAGCACCTTGTATTTGTACGCCTAACCTTCAGAACCAAGAGAATACATATTTTAGCACAGGACTGCCATAAGAAAATAACACAATACTGTTAGTTCTAATGTTAGAATTAAGAATAATCTTTGATATTCTTTTTTTATATATCGCACATGCAACCCAATAATAAATTCTATAGACTCACATACAAAATCCTGCCAATGTTAATCTCTCAACTTTTACTGCCAGTGTAAGCCTCCGTCGTCTCTTGTTACAGGATCCCTGACTTCCTTCTTCTACCATGTCCCCTTGTGACTCAATCTATACAGAAGTCAGAGTAATAGTTTTAAGAGAAGGTCTGTCTATGTCTTTTTTCTCTCAAACCACTTGAATGGTTTCCTATCAATTGTAAAGTAAGATCCCTAGTCCTTATTTTATCCCACAAGGCCCTTCCTGATCTGCTTTCTCTCTGACCTTATCTCCTATGACTTCCTGGCTCATTTACTCTGCTCCAGCCGCAATGGTACTCCTGACAATTCCCCAAAGGCCTAGTGTTCTCCTGCCTCATAGGTTTTGCACTTCTGTTCTCAGGCCTCAACCCAGATAGAGAGAGAGGTGGCTTTCTCCCTTTCTTCATTATGGTCTCTCCTAAAATATCTCCTAATCTTAGTGGCCATCTTTCACCATCCTCTCTGAAACAGCAGCATACTTCAGAGTTACTTTCTGTCATCCAAATTCATTTTTTATCAGAACATTTATTATCCATACCTCACAAGGTGTGTATTTGTGTATTGACTGTCTATCTTTTTTCATTAGAATCCAAATACCAAGGAAGCAGGAATTTGGTCTGGGTTGTTTACATTGAAGCACCAGTGTCTAGAATACCATCAAATGCAGGGTAGGTATTCAATAAATTGGTTCATTAACAAATAAATGAATGAGTAAATAGCTTAGTCAAAAAAATGTTCAGCTTGGCCAAGGTGGTTCAGTGGTTGAGTATCAACCTATGAGCCAGGAGGTCACCATTCACTTCCCAGTTTGGGCACATTCCTGGGTTGCTGGCTTGATCCTCAGTAAGAGGCAGCCGATGGAAGGTGTTTCTTATCAATGTTTCCATCTCTCTATTTCTTTACCTACCTCTCTCTGAAAATAAAAATATATTTAAAAACAAAACAAAACAAAATGTCCAGAAATACAAAATATATCCTTTGGGATTCTTTCTGTGACCTAGAAAAAATGATTTCTTAATAATAAGAGAGACTATTGAATTTTTGAAAAAAATGGTAATAATAAACACTCACACAAAATGTCTAAAGCTCTGCAGGATATACAATAGATGATGTGTGGATGTCATGCCACTGTCTGACTCCTCTTTCCTGAAGTCTCCAAATGTGCTCTTTCCATTATGTGTTGTTAGACAAAATAAACTGACACTACTTAGTATACTGATGTTTTAACACACAGAGTGAAATGTCAGCATTGCTTTGTTCACAGTGTGGTTTTTCCCAGTACCTAATGTGATTGAACAATATTCCTTTAGTGGACATTGCATTCAGGAGGTTATCAGGTTAACCTGCAGGAGAAGGTTTGAGAAATTAAAGAAAAATATACTCTGGTATATTCCTGATAAAAAAAAAAAAAAAAAAAAAGATACTATTTGTCCTTATGGTTACAGAAACAATTATGTATTTCTTTTTCCCTCAGTAATGATTTACTATACTTATTAGTTTTCCCTTAAGGAAATTTATTTTATTTACTTCTCCCTTATAATTAATGAACATTTCAATCAATTATATTTTATAAGAGAAATCAGATATACGAGCTCATCTGAATATTTGAAGGTATAAAACAAACAGCATGGCTTCTAGGAATGAACATTAAATACTTTTGTTCACCAAAGCAAAGGATTTATGTTTCAACTATACTTCTGGTCTCAAATTTGCAAATAAAGTATGAGGGGTTGAGTGAAATATTTCTGTGTCATGTTATTTATAACATATAAAACCTTTTTGCTTCAAATTTTGGGATATTTCTTCCTAAAAATAATATTTAATACATATACTGCATACAATATATTATTCCAAGCATGTTCAACTCCTTAACTTGTTTAACCTTACAAGAACTCAGTGAAGAAATGATCTCCCTTTCACAGCTGGTGAAATCAAGACACAAAGGCTTACGGTCCCCCATACAGAAAATGCTGGGCAGTGATTTCTTCCCAAGCAGTCTCCTAACCAGGCTACATTGCTTATAATGTTCCCAACTCTCTTTTCTACTTTCTTAAAAATAAATATGTTATTAAAGTAGTAATAAGTGGCCCTTATAAAAACTACAGGGAAAATTATAATTCCAATAATTGATGATTAAGGTATATTTTCTAGATTGTTTCCTATATAACATTTATAACTGAGAGCAAACTATGTGTGTTACTACATGTTACTAAGTCCTGAGTTTAGGCTCTTTGATCAAGTGGAGTCGTCCTCATTCTCCCCCAACCTCCTAACATTCCAACATTGCATGACAGGGTAAGTTATTTGAGGCAGTAACTTATTTCTCTATTTCCACTTTGTTCCTTGGTTAAACTGGTGACCCCGTGATTCTTAAAGTGATTTTTTTGTGTGAGAACAGAAGAATCTTCAAACACTTCAGACAATTCCTTTCCTCAATTCCATTTCTAAAAGTACACTGAAAATATTTTTTTTCCAGATCCTGGCTAACTAAAGGAGAGAGGAATAATATCTGAGAAAACTTTGAAGGAGAGTTTTTCTAGTTTAAACTAAATGATGATTTCTGGGTTTGAGGAAAAGGGGTCAAGAGAACTTTGGATTATGCAAGGAGACCCAGGTACCAGCCCAGCACCAGCCTGTGGCAGCTTCGGGGAAGGTGGCTGGACCTTAGACAGGGGGCTCCATTGAGTATTCCAAGCACTAGATACCCAATCTCATTAGACAGTCTAGGAACCCAAACATCACAGAGAAGCAGCAGTCAATGAATGGACCAAGAAAGGCAATGAGTTATTTTGCTTATTTTTAGACTTTGAAGATTGGTAAATTGAGGGTATACTTCAGTGCTCTCGTATACTTTTGAAGTAGAGACTAAAGAAAAATAGAGTTGCATTTGTTTCTATCTCATCAAATTTATCACAGGATAAGGATAAAAGTTTAGGGGAGAAAATTCCTTTTTCTAACATATCTAATCAAAGAAAATACGTGTTGTTGTTTTTTTGAGGAAAAAGGACCAAATGCAGCAACCATGCTTTGATGAAGTATAAATAAATTTTTAAAGTATGTGATGAATGTAGCAAGCAAAAAGAATATGGCCAAAAGAACATATATTATTACTGAGAAGCCGGGAACAAGGAACCAGCTTTATCTTCAAGAGTGCTAGCTTAGGAATGGACTAAGACTGTTAATATACAAATACATTAATAGGGTTATCCTACTGCCAGTAAAGAACAGTAGAATTTGGTAGTCCCAAGGCATCTCTGTTGTGGAACATCTGACTGAGCCTAACATAGGGAGAGAGGAGGCCAATGATTAGACAGTTGAGAGAAATCAGGGAGAATGGCAGAGAAAAAATGTAGAATATAGTAAAATGGGAATATAAAATTTAACAATGCCAACTAGGTTCATTGTTATTCTACAGAAAAACATTAAAATGTAATTAACAATTAAGCAGTGGACTCTCTCACTTTTGTTGTTGTTGCTGTTGCTATTAATACTCACCTGAGGATATTTTCCCATTGATATTTAGGGAGAGTGAAAGAGAGAGGGAAAGACAGAGGGAAACATTGATGTGAAAAAAAAATACATCCATTGGTTGCCTCCTGTACTCGCTCTGACCAGGCCCAGGCATGGGCCAGGGAGGGACCTATATTATATTTATAATGTATGTGCCCTTGATTGGCATAGAACCTGGGACTCTTTGGTCTGCAGGCAAACACTTTATCCACTGAGCCAAACTGGCTAGCACTCTCACTTTTTTTCCAAATCAAAGACTTAGATGAATGATTGTGAACATTCATCATTCTACTATGGTTATTTGATAAAATATTCTTCCCACCCTTGCACAAAATTAGTTTTCCCTTGGCCCTTTCATAATGATGTAGTGGCATATGACAGACCAGTTGTGTATAGAGTGTATTTAATGCTAACTACTGTGTTACAAAAATACAGGTTATATATTTGCCTTTTGTCTCCAAAATTATGTCTATTGCAATAGCATGCACAGATTTATGAACTTGGAATCCTAGAAAATTCTCAGCACCAAGAGTCTGACTAGGAAATCAGTGAGTGTATTACTTACAGAAAACATAGAGAATCCTGCATCTTATTCTCTGAAAAATAGAGTCAAAGTTTCTGTGGCCAGACATGAATACATTAGGGAATGGTGATGACTGTGGTGAAATGACATTCATGTGCCCTGCCCTATGTAGCTGTGGTCTATCCGTTCTATCTGAAAAAAAAAGGCACAAAGTTTCCTGCCATTGCTTAAGACTGTATGGATCTTCCTCATTTTTGAAAGACCAGGTAAGCAAAACAAAACACTACAGCAATATGTTTTAAATGGTAATTGCAAGTTAATGAAGTTTAGTAGGAGATTACCTGCTCAGGGGAGAAAACTGAGAAGGGAGTAAGTATGTGGGATTGGATTTTCTTTCAGTGCAGATCTGTTTTTCTTTAAAAATTAAATTAAAGAATGAGATTAAATATTAATAGTGTTACCCTAGCCAGTTTGACTCAGTGGATAGAGCGTTGGCTTGTTGGTGAAAGGTCCTGGGTTTGATTCTGATCAAGGGCAGTTACCTTGATTGCAGGGTCCCCCCTGGGCCAGGCCGTGGTCAGGGCTCATGAAGGAGGCAACCAATTGATGTGTATCTCTCATATCAAAGTTTCTCTCTGTCTTTTCCTCTCTCTTCCACTCTCTCTAAAAGATCAATGGAAAAATATCCCCAGGTGATGATTAACAACCCCATTCCCTCACACACACACACACACACACACACACACAAATTAGTGTTGAAAAATACTGCTATATTGTGGAAAGGAAGCATTTTGTCCAAAGAAAAAGAAAAAGATCTAATTGTCTTGTTTAATCTACCTCTCTTGAGTCCTTGAGAAATTCTCTAGTATGCTACCTAGTTTTCTTCTACATTTAACTTAATAGACCTTCCTCTGGTACTATTGGCCTATTGATAGCAAGTTTATCATCTATCATTCAAGTCAAAAATAAAGACAGAGATATTAGTGGAAAGATAATTATTAAGGTATAAATGTGAATAAATAAATAACAAACATATATATGTCAGACTTGAGATTATATGGTTAAAATCAATTTAACCTGAATGTTATTCTAAAGCTGATAATTAAAGAAAAGCATTCACTTTGATAAATACTTGAATCAAAACAAGATATTTCTCCCAATTGTTGCATGAGTACTTTCAATATAGACCAAGAAAAGAATGGAATGCATTTCTTTCAGTAACTAAACTTCCAATAGAAAAGATAAAATCAATTCCTTCAATCAGCCATCAAAGCTTATCTTTCAGAGGCCACATTAGTGCAGTTGCCTATGGCATTGGATTCTGGAATCACTTCTAAGAAAAGAAAGCTAAGTGATTAAAGAGGATTCATTTTATATTAACTTGAAAGACTATGCTACATTCATGCCATTTAGTCTAACCTAACCTTAAATATCAAAACAAAAAGATGACTTCATATTTTTAATGTATAAAGCTTTCCAAATTGAGGAATTCTACTAATCATAATACTTAAATACTTATTTGCATATTTACTTAAATATTTTAAAATTACAATGTGGAGGAATGGTTCCATAATTCAATTCTTGAATTTGACTATTATTTTATAAAGATTAGATAATTATGACCTACAGTCATCAACGAAAATTTAACTACTAATGAAAATTTAAACACTTGATGAGGACTGACCACTCATTCTAAATTTATTGCTTAAACTAATATAGAGTAAAGGTTTGGAACCTCAACTGATGTAACAGCAAACTATTATAATGAAAACACTGTCTTTCATATGCTAAGCAAACAACATGTTCCAGAAAGTATTAATTTATATTGCAAACCTTTACCTTTATTTAGCAACTAGAATAACAGTAAAATGAAACAACAACAACAAAAAGATTTTAACATTTGATATAGGATTATTACAGATTAAAGCAGTTCATTTTGCCACTCATGCATTAAATATCTATTTTACTATATTTATGAACTATTTAAAAATGCATGTTTGTTTGTTTTTTTACCTTGAAAGGCAATGGCTCTTCAGTCAGAGGACTAACTGGAAGTGAAGTGGTGCTACTTGCTGGGCTCATATCCGCACTCTGCAGGAAAAACAAAGTGAATTGAAAAGACACCTTTTTTTAGCCATTTTTATTATTCTTAAGTTAGAATATAATCCTTGTTATTAAAATAAAAAAATAAAGTAAATATGAGTGTAGGAAAATAAAAAAATCTATATCTATCTATATCTATCTATCTATCTATCTATCTGTCTATCTATCTAAAAAACTAAGAGACTCTATGACCAAATGACCAAATCACAAAGTGACCAGTCGACCAGTCGCTATGACATGCACTGACCACCAGGGGGAAGATGCTCAACGCAGGGGCTGCACCTTGGTGGTCAGTGCACCAGGGGGTTGGGATGAGTGGGAGCAGCAGGCAGAAGCTGCAGGTGGCATTGGAGTGCCAGCTTTGGCTCAATCCCTGCAGGCCATTACAAGGGACCCCTGCCTGTTTACAAATTCGTGCACCGGGTCTCTAATTGTTTTATAATGAATTATTTCTTATTTAGGAATAATTATCTGATATATCAGTAAAATTATGACAATGTACATTGCAAATGCATTTTATTAAATATAATAATCATTTCTTGTGTTATAGTAATATTTAATATGACATTTGCTTACTTATTTTTTACCTTTTGTTGAAAGATGATACATATCTGTGATAATTCACTTTGTTGCTATTTCTGTCTATCAAGCTTATTTTCAAAGATGGATTTTTGTTTGTTTGTTTTATGGAGACTAATATAATTATATCAAGTTTTCATAAAAAGCATGTCTGTCATTACTATACCATTGCAAAATGAAGAAATATTATATTTTTAAGATCCCTACATTCACAGACCTTGACATTTTACAAACTTTCTTATTATATTCTGCTGAACAAAACTTTAAAGGACAAAAGACACGGTATAAGAGCATTATTGGAAATTTGCCAATGCTGTTCTTTCAGTTCTTTAAAAATATAATCAATTAAAACTTCTTACATAAGAGATTAACCTAAAAAAAGAGTTAGAATCTTGTCATAACTTTTTTCTAAAAGCAAGAAAAGAATATTGACAACAGGTAGCAACAGAATTTATTTTACTCTTCTAAAGGCTTGGTGCATAAAATCCACACATGGAGGGGGTGTCCCTCAGCTCCACTGCACCCTCTGCAATTGGGACTCCTACACCTTTTTCTTAGCTAGGTAACCTCTTCACATTAAAAAAAAAAAAAATAACTGAAATATCACCTACTCTAGGAAATCCTCTTTGAACAAATGTCTTTACAATCTGCATTAAGTATTTCCATAGTATATCATTCTCTTTCTTTAACAGCTACTTAGAGTGGATGCAATGTGGTCTTCATTTCTGCATCTGACTTTTTTCTCCTTGCTCTTGTAATAGCAAAGCTTATCCAATTTACATTTGCCCTTCAAGGGTTTATATTTGATTTAGTTTTTAGTTGGCTCATTGCTTTTTTTTTTTAAGGAATAAATTTTGGTTGTGATGGTAAACCTCACTTGTAATCAAGCCTGTAAGTCTCCCTATCTGAATATTTCTATAATACCTATCACTTTAGCCTCCCAGAGATTGTGTTCATTTATAGAAAATAACAATAAATATCACCCGATCATTTGATCTTCTAGTACTCTTTTATAGCAAGATGCATTATTCTAGTAATTTAACTATTACAAAGCTGAGGCGTACAGAAATAAATCACATTGAATAAAGAATGACTCAGATATAAAAGCATAGTACACTTAGGACCTCCCTTGTCCTGTGCCTCAGGTATCATAGCATAGCACACAGTACACATGGAACTCAGCTTTCTTTAAACTAGGAAGGGATGCCATACTCATGAAGCAGCTACTTCCACACATATTTTTAAAATGTAATTCACAGCACATACTCTTTGTACTAATTATTGGAAAATCATCCTAGCAATTGCCTCTGCTCCTCTCTGTATTGTTGCCTTACATTCTGGTGTTATTATTGTGCTTTTATCATCCACTTGCTCTAATAAGATTGTGAATTTTTTAAGGGCAGAGATCATGACTTGAGCTTGTGTTAATCTGTTATGGTGCCTAGATAAATACTCAAATGCCATCCAGTCCTAATGACTGTGATGAGAGAGGCCCACCGTTGCTGGAGACCTCTGATTGTTATTTAAGGGGCCTCACTTGTTCTGTGTCTTTACAGAGGGGTGAGTAGGGGCTGAGGGAATTTGAGGAAATCAGACAGCATTCTCTTCCTAAAAGATTTTGCTAAGCTGGCACTCAGGATTGCCGGGCATTTGTCCACTTAAAACCCAGACACACAGCAATAACAAAGGCACTGGCCTCCTACTGTTAATGCAGAAGGGTCAAACCCCAGCCTGCAGGAACTCACCCCCAGTCAGGACCAGGCCACTGGGTATACCTGGGCTGGTGCTCCTAATTCTGGGGAGAGGGAGACTTCCTGTGGCTGCAGGCTAGAGGCCCTGGACTCCAAAGTCATGCGCCTGAACAGGTCCCTAGCCCCGCTTGGTGATCTGAGCAGCTTCTTCCTCTGGAATTGTGGGGCAGCTTGGCCCTGGCCTATTCTCCCCGTGATCACAGGGCAGCTAGGCCTGGGCTCTTCGCCCCATGATGGTGGGGCGGCTGGGCCTGGGCTCACTACTTTCCACCAGCTGCAGCTGGCCAGTCTCCTATGGACTGGGGGGGCAGACCAGTGGAGCCCACAGCATGTGGCAGTGGCTGTGAAGGGCTCCATAGCAACCCAGCACTGACTTCCTGTTACTCAGCCTTTGGTTCTGATCCATCTTTACAAGTTACAACCCTGGGCTCTTATTATTAGGATTCTTAGCTTATTCCCTCGGAGGAATTTTCCATTTAAGTAGGCAAGCAAATAAAATATTGAAAATAATTCACACCTCCATTTTTCATCTTGTTTTCCAAAAATACATACAGACAAATACAATAAATTGTGCAGTAAAGATTAAAGCATAGCAATGAATTAATCATTATTGAGATAAGGGAACAAGTAGACAAGTTTGGCTGACTCAAGTACCAATAAAAGAAGAACAGACACTGTAACTGCTACAAATTCTTAGACTTTCTTTCAATTCAAATATTATTTTTTGCCCTGGCATGCTTGCTCAGTTGGTTGGAGCATCATCCTATGCACCAAAAGTCTGTTTTTCCATTCTCTGTCAGGGTGCATACCTAGGTTGTAGGTTCAAATCCTGGTAGGGGCACATACAAGAGGCAGCTGGTTGATATTTCTCTCTCTCTCTCTCTCTCTCTCTCTCTCTCTCTCTCTCTCTCTCTGTCTCTCTCTCAAAATCAAAAAACATGCCCTTGAGTGAGAATTAAAAGTTATTATTTTAAATCCTTTTATTCATGTGTACAATAAACTGGACACATAGCAAGTGATAGAACACAGTTCATATATATCTGAATTCAATGAAATTATCCTGAAGTAATGATATTCTGCATATTACATTAAAATATTTGCCCTTAAAAATCATATATTCAGGTGACAGATGGCATTCAGTTGTAAAAATATAAAATCATGGATCATATTCTTTCAGATGAAGGCTTTTCAACTTCCAAAAGTGAGCAGCTCAAAGTTAAATTTCATGGTAAACTTCTCTTAGGGCTGAGGTCTCCCTACAACATTCCAGAAATAAATGTGCCATCCTAAACTGTAAGAAGCAAACTCCAAAATTTGCATCATGTAACCTTGATTCTTTGAATGTCATTCTTAGAGAAACCTTTGTTCTAGCTTTCACTTTCAAATCCATCATATAGTATGACACTTTAATTCCATTTCTCATGAGTAATCATGAGAAAAATATTTTAAAAAATCAATTTTATATGACAACACCTTATGAAATACACTTAATTATTAAGTAGAGAATATATATATATATATATATATATATATATATATATACACATATATAATTTAAAATCCTAATTTTAGCTGATTTTTTCTATTTGCATTTCAATGATCTGTAATTTAGTTGCCAATTTATTTATTCTTTGAGTTAAAATACTATAGTAAACTCTTCAGATATATCTTATCCATACATTTTACTATACTTAAATTAATTTACTCTTTCATTCAATGATAGCAATACCAATGAAATTATATGTTTAAATAAAATTAACAAAATACTTCATAGATGTACTTTGCATAGATATAAGTTGCATAAATGCTTTTAAAAGCTAACAGTGTATGTTATATAATATCTTCATAAAATATTTTGTTAGCATTGTGGCTTTATCTGCTTATGATATAATTCAGAGATTATGGAAATGTCTGGTTTATGACCATATGTAATTCAATATCATGAGAATATAGAATACTTATTCTTTGAAGGAAGCAAATCATCACAAAATAAGGAATGTCCTTAATTATCCTGTAATTCCCTTGGGTTTTTCACTCATTTGGAGATTGCAATAGATGTTCTCATTATAAGAAGACTATCCTTATTCTGACAAGTGTCCTAAAATTTGGTTTTCTGTTTTAAAGTCCAAAAACATCTTTTCAACACTAGATTGAGAGGTAATATAAACCTAACATTTTTTCCCCTACACTTAAAGTGTTATTTCAGCCAAATTGCTAGATTCCCCCCTTTCTATTTCTATATCTATAAATTATTTGGGGTTCAGCTTCTTTCACTCAAAAATTATTTTGAAATTCACCATATCCTGAAGTATTTTGTTGTGGCAAAAAGTAAAGACATGCTCAAAAATAAAAAGATGTGACATGTCAAAGAGAGAGAGGAGCAAACTTGAAAAAGCTCTCAGTTGCCAAAGATGAAACACTTTGAGCAAGAAAATAAACAAGTAGAGTACAACTCAAAGTATGAAACAAAAAATTAATTCATACATAAATAAATCAGTGACCAAATAAATAAAAAAAAATGGGGAGATGAAACAATCTTTCTTGCAGAGAAATTCCAAAAAAATTTAGGCCGCTACTCCCCCTCTTCAAGAAATGGGACTGCCGAAACCAGTTTGGCTCAGTGGATACAGCATCAGCCTGTGGACTGAAAGGTCCCAGGTTCCATTCCAGTCAAGGACAGGTACCTTACTGCGGGCACATCCACAGGAGGGGGTGTGCAAGAGGCAGCTGATCAATGATTCTCTCTCATTGATGTTTCTAACTCTATCCCCCTCTCTTCTTCTCTGTAAAAAAATCAGTAAAATATATTAAGAAGAAGAAGGAGGAGGAGGAGGAGGAGGAGGAGGAGGAGGAGGAGGAGGAGGAGGAGGAGGAGGAGGAAGAGAAAGAGGAGGAGGAGGGGGAGGAGGAGGAGGAGGAGAAGAAGAAGAAGGATTTAATACCCCATCTCCAGCCCTAGGTTGTGTTTAGTGACTTATTTCCAAAGAGTAATGGATAAAAAGTGGGAAAGGTAACTTTTCAGTGGAGAAACTTGGCAAATACTACCTTAACCAAGTGATCATGAAGGTAGCATGATATAATGTTTAAAGATAGATAATTCAATTCTGTGGCCTTCTTACCAAAAACCAGAAATTTCAGTCTAGTTATGGGAAAAATATTAGACAAACCCAATTTGAGGAACCTTTTAGAAAAACTGACCAAAGTCAAGTTCATTAAGGACAGGAGAAGTCTGAGAACTACTACAGATTATGCTTCTAGGGTAATGTGATGACTAAATATAATGTGTCATTTTGGATAAAATCCTGGAATAGCAAAAAGAACAATAGGGAAACTAATTGCTGAGTATAGTCAATAAGAACGCACTAATATTGGTTCTTAGTTGTGACAGATGTACTTTGCTAAGGTAAGATGATCACACTAGGGGAAACTGGGTGAGGGTTGTTCAGGAGTTCTCTGCACCTTTTCTATAAAACTGAAACTGTTTTTAAAATAAAATGCTTATTTTAAAATATTCTTTATTAGCAATGTAACTAGTATTATAATACATGGCTGTCATTTTACTGATTGCTTCTAAGCTTGCATCAGACTTTTTATAACCCTCACAAAAATAAATTTTGACGGACCATTTTATTCGAATGCATAATATCTCTACCGAAGAATCTTTAATCTTCTAAAAAGATCTCATTGAAAAGTAGATGCTAAATATTTTTCCATGCATTTATGTTCCACATGAGGATGTTGAAGGAAAGCTTCAGCCATATAAAATGATCTATTTGTTTAGGTACTCCTAAGGTGCTTTGAAAAGTGAGTTTGAATTATTAATATTTACTGAGTGCCATAATTCCACAGCATGGATCCATTAATTATACCTCCCTTGAAAGCATAATTAATAGATCTGTCCTATATGGGATTAAAGTTTATTATCAGGATTTCTTGAAGTGAGACATGATCAATCGGGCTCAAATCTGTTGATTACCTAAACAGATTTGAGTGTAAGTAAAACATTTTAATTTTTTAAACCATTAGGGTAAATTTTATAAAGTAATTATCCAGGTCTATTAAAAAAATGGTCATCTAAATGCATCGACTATGATTTGAATATGTATCCTTATAATTCTAAAATTAGATTTAAAATGTACCACATCTTATACTACTGTTTTAATAATGATATTACTACTAATATAATACAGAGATTTCCATAGTATAAATGGGCTACTTTTCTTGAAAGTGCCTTTTTTCAGATGTGTCAATTTTCTGGGAAAATGCATCCATTTATTCATTCAGCCATTTTCTAATTATTGAGTACACATTAGGTTTCCCTGTCCTTAGATTTTAAGTCATGTGTCATCCCACTTTTAAGATGTGGTTGTCCCAAAGACTTACTAAGAAAGGGAAAGCAGAACATCTAACCATGACACAGAGAAACCTATTCCATGCTTATTTGTTTCTTGTTTTGGCAGCAAAGTGAAATGAGAGAGACAGCAAGTGAAGTTCAATATCTATTCAGGACTAGCTCTTTGTATTTTAAACAAACTCAACAACCTTACCAATTTATATGACATCTTTTATTGGCCCTGTTTTCTCCAGATGAAAATGCAAGTGTTGTTTTGTTTGTTTGTTTTCTGTGTAACACATTCTTGTAGTATCAGTGTTTCCCAAAGTGTGATATGCATACCCCCAGGGGTACAGGAAGAGTTTGGTGGGGGTACATGTTGCACCGGAGTTTGGTGGGGATATGCACTGAACCGTGCTTAGCTGCGCCTAATTCTATGTTCTCATGAGTACGAGGGGTACTCAGTGTTACAAAAATTATAGAAGGGGAACACATATGTCAAAAGTTTGGGAAACAATAAGTTGATTATCTTCTGCTTTGCCTTTGAGTATCTAATCCATTCTACTATGTTAACAAAATTTAAATTTTCTTTTTGAGAGTGATTTCTCCTAAAATCTCAATCCATTTGTTTTGAGCAGCTCTGATCCAACACTCTTGACATAGGTGTGAGCATATATCAAAGTTCTGGCCAATCTTTCCTATTGGGCACAGAACAGAACAGGAGACAATCATTTAAATGAAGCTCAAATATGGAAACTGTGTTGGAACCTTGAGAAAGAAATGCTCAAATTAAGCTAATGCTGCCAAGGCCAAAGAATGTGTTTCTACTAATTTTCCAGAGCTACCAAAGTACATGGAATATCTCCAGGAAATAATCCAATCCAAGAAATGGAGTGGAAAAAACTTGAGTCCTAAGTACACATCTGACATATTGATAATGGAGCTCTGCATGGTCAAATAATTTTTACAAAACAGTGGGCCTGAGATTTAAGAATCCTCTCCACTCTAGGAATAAACACTATGGTTGGAAAATTGCAAGTTACAGAACCTAGAATTTGGAATTGGATAACACAAGTAGAGACCCAGGACACTGCTCTATTCTAGGCTATGAAGTTACCAATATTTATGATAGCAAAATTGTTTACAAAATTATTTTCAAAATTTTGGATGACTTAGTTATATATATTTAATTTGAAGCTTCATGACTTGCTCAAAATATGCCTGGATATAAGAATGTACTTACTTATATTCTTTTAAAGTTTAGTATATATTTAAAATTTTTCATTTTAACTAGATAGCACATTCACATAGTCTTTTTCCAGAAAAACATTTACCTTCCACTTTTAGTCCCCAGACATTGAGAGGCCTCTAATTCTATCATTTTACTGTATAACCCTCCATAGGTGTTATATGTATATAATATAAACACACACAAATATATATAATCATATATTTTTTAAATGTTATATATATAAGATAACCTATTATGCATACTGGTCTTCAACTTGCCTTTTCAAATAAACATGTATGAGTATATAATTAGTTTCTTCATTCTTTTATTTTGCTTTATAGTATCCCATTTTATGCCTATGTCATAATATAACCAGTTTTGCATTCCCACTCTTTAGCTATTACAAACAGATCTGAAATAAATAATCTTATATTATTTGTATATTTACCTATAAAATAATTTGTTGGAGGTGGAATGACTGGGCTAAAAGATATATTGAATTATAATTGTGAATGTTTTTGCCACATCAATCTGCATGGAGATTCTATAAATTTATACACCCACCTGAGGCTTAAGAGTTAATATTTTCCCACTGTCTCATCATGCATTCTCTACTTCAAAAGGCCTTTAGCACAGATTCACAAGGTAAATAAAAGCTCTGGTTGAAGTTCAGCTTTCTAAAATCACAGAGGTTCTAAAAATGATGTCTCTTTAAAATCTCTTTCTGGATGCTATTCCCTAAGATAGTTAAGAAAAATAATATCCCAACAGATGCCTTGCTCAGTGTTCAGTTAGTTTTTCTCCTTGCTCTATTCTGATCTTATGAACATTTCAAATTACTAATCTCATTTTCTTAATGTTTTGTCACCAAATTAAAGCTAAATCAAAGCTGTGACCAAACCCCATAAGAGCCTGAATTATTGGACTATTGCAACAAAATAAACTGACTCAGCCAGGTGGCTCAGTTGGTTGAAGCTTTATCCTATATGCCAAATATCCTAATTCCAGTCAGGGCAAATATTTAGGTTGTTGGTTCAATCCCCTGTAGGGGCCCATATGGGAGGCAGCCTATTGATTTTTCTTTCTCACAACAATGTTTCATGCTTTCTCTCTCCCCCTCTCTCCCTCCTTCCTTCCCTTTCTATTTCTCTAAAATCAATAAAAAGATGTCCTTGGGCAAGGATTAAAATATCTATATAATAAAGAGCTAGGGGCCTAAGGGGTTTGGCCTAGTGGATAGAGTGGTGACCTGTGGACTGAAAGGTCCCAGGTTCGATTCCAGTCAAGGGCATGTACCTTGGTTTCGGGCACACTCCCAGTGGGGAGAGTGCAGGAGGCAGCTGAATCGATGTTTCTCTCTCATTGATGTTTCTAACTCTCTATTCCTCTCCCTCTCCCTTCCTCTCTTTAAAAAAAATCAATAAAATATATATTTAAAAAATAAAATAAAGAGCTAGGGTCATACGACGACCATTATGACCAAAGACTTGACCAGACCGGAAGTGGAATGCTGCTGGCACCCTGACCCAGCACTGACTTCCTAGGGGGCTGTGGATCAGGCATGGAGAGAGGCCTGCACAGAAAGAGGCAAGGTCTGATCTGTAGCCTCTGTGGCAGCTGTTTTTTTTTTTTTTTTTTTTTTTTTTTTTTTTTTTTTTTTTTAATAAGTTTTTATTGTTCATATTATTACAAATGTTCCTTCCCCACCCCCCCACCATTGCTCTCCTCCACCAGGTTCCCACCCCACCCTCTGCCCTTTCCCCTCTCCCCATTGTCCTCATCCATAGGTGCACAGTTTATGTTCAGTCTCTTCCCACGCCCCCCTCTCCCCTTTTCCCCAAGAATCGTCAGTTCACTCCCCTTCCATACCTCTGATTCTATTATATTCAACAGTTAATATTGTTCATCAGATTTTTTAAATTTCCTTGTTTTTTAGATTCACTTGTTGATAGTTACGTATTTGTTGTTCATAATTTTTATCTTTGTTTACTTTCTCTTCTGAAAGAACCCCCTTCAGCAATTCATATAATTCTGGTTTGGTGGTGATGAACTCCTGTGGCAGCTGTTGATCAAAACTTGCCTCTCTTTCTTTCCAGGCCCAGCCCACAGCCATGCCTCCATTTCTCTGCAGGCCTCCACCAGAGCTGCTAATAAGCCATGCCTTTCTGGTCAGGCCCCATTGGTAGGCCCAGAGATGCTGACTGGCATAGAAACAGACCAATAAGAACCAAACCTGGGTTAATATAAGGAGCTAATGGCTGCCTAGGAGACAGAGCTTTTGATGCTGGCTGGAATAGAAACTGACCAATCAGAACCAAATTAGCCGACAGAGGAGGACAGTTGGGGGAAATCAGGCTGGCAGGGGAGGGCAATTGGTGGTGAGATCAGGCCAGCAAGGGAGGGTAGTTAGGGGCGATCAGACAGGCAGGCAGAGGCAGTTAGTGATAATCAGGCAGGCAGGCAGATTGGTTAGGGACAATCAGGCATGTGAGTAGTTAGAATAAGGTGACCAGACGTCCCGCTTTTGGCGGGACTGTCCCGCCAAAAGCAGGATCTCTGGTTACTTTAGGTTAGAAACCAGCAGTCCCAGATTGTGACAGTGGTGTCCATCTGCTGGTTTAGGCCCCATTCCTTGAGGCATCCCTGATTGGAGTGGGTGCAGGCTGGGCCGAGGGAATCCACCCTCCGCTGTGCACAAATTCTGTGTACCAGGCCTCTAGTATAATAATAAACTAAAATGAATTTACTAGTTCCTTCAGGGTAAATCCCGCAGAGAAATCAGAAATGATTGCTAAGTTTGAAAGCTTCAGAAATTAAATTATATTAATTCACATAGGGATTAGTACATTTTGCAGGATAATTCAAAATAACTAAATGAATTACACACTGTACTTTATCAGATGGACCAACATAGTAATTAATAATAAAAACTAAACTTGGCATTTGAACTCAGGGTGGCAGACTACTTGAGCTCTTTCTTACTGGTAAAAAGAACCACTCAGAAACCACATTACAGAGCAGAGGATTTTTGTTTAGTATAAAATTAAAACAAGTAACTGGCAACTCTCAAAGGATGCTTTTGTTAAGCAGTGGTTCGTGTACATAGAAATAAAAATCATTTAGAATCTAAGCACTTTGTTCTTTGAGAAGTGTTAGAGCTTCACCACAGTGACAAATTAATGTTATCTCGTTCATTTTAAACAAATTTAAAAGTCAGCTACCAAAAGCATAATTTCTTCATAACAGACACAGGACAGCATAATTAAGAAGAGAAATAACTAATCTTATTAGCAATATGTTTTTAAAACCAGCTTATTTTGTTCATGGTTTCATTGGCCACCTCAACAATGATGAAGCATATTCATGTTATTTTGCTTTTGGCTTGCTTCAATTTTAGGAAACTGAAGATTCTACACATGTATTCAAATTCTGCGAGTGTATGATACTTGAACCTTAAAGTCTCTATATCATTCCTCTCAGTTATACAGATACTATAAGGTGCAGTTCCCTTTTTAACCCATTATTTTTCTGAGGGGGAGAGATTCTATCTCTGATCACAAATCTCTGAGGTGGGACCAAACCAAGTGCTGATGGATCTCCATCTGCTTCAGTCTATGATTTGAATCTCCATCATTACTCTGTCTGTTTATATTTTCTTGAACATTCTTGGTGTGTTCTGCTGCTTCAAACAAGTTTAAATTATGGTCTTATTTAATAACAACATTTAACAGACAGTATTGAAAACTTACCACCAGACTCTGTGATGTATGTTTAATAAAAACTGTTTGTCCTTCTAATTATCTTATGCTCATTAGGGGAGGCAAGCCAAGTATGGAAAGTACAAAACTAAAATATGATGATGATGATAGATAGATAGATCTATCTATTATACTGTAATGTGCTAATTAGACCCAACATCCTTCCGGACGTCCTTCTGGAACGAAGCCAGGGCTGCAGCTGCCATGGCTGTGAGGGAAGGTCCAGGCAGCCACAGCTGCAAAGGCCTGCTCTTGCACAAATTTCATGCATCAGGCCTCTAGTAGATTGAAAAAATCTAAATAGCAAAAGATAATTACTGCTAAAGCATATGTGCATTTTCCAGTCTTCTGTGCAATGTGATTGATTGAAATTAATGTACATTATGTATCATAAATTTTGTCTTAAACTATATTCTGAAAAATTTTGTCATACCAAATATTTTTTTCAGTGTAACTTATGATGAATGCATACAATTCCATCATATAATTACAGCTTTATTCATCTTGTCAGATCCCTAATTTTAAACATTTTTTATACTGCCATTTTTTTTCTTTACAAGTAATGCTGTTATAATGTTTTAAAAACATATCTGTGATTATTTCTTTTAACACATGTATGGAATTACAAGGACTTACTTATATAATATGAATATAATTAGCTAACTTCACATATATTAATAAATTTTCCTCATAGGCTAATGTACTAATTTTTCCTATTTGAAAAGTTTGAGAGATCTAAATTTATAGTCACTTCAGTAGGTAATGAGAAATATATCAGGTTATTTAAAAGGCTGTGATTTACCAATTGGTTAGTTATTAGAGAAAAAAATATATATCCTTATGTTCCATTCAAATAAATTCTGAATGGACTGAAGTGCTAAATACATAAATGACCCAAACGAAGCACCTGAAAATATAGGTAAACATTATATACAAATTATCATAGAATGGATAGAGGTTTTCTAAACATAAACCTAAATAGTCCTGGCCAGCATGGCTCAGTGGTTGAGTGTTGACCTATGAACCAAGAGTTCATGGTTTGATTCCCAATCAGGGCATGTGCCCTGGTTGCAGGCTCGATGCCCAGTATGGGTCTGCAGGAGGCAGCCTATCAATGATTCTTTCTCATCATTGATGTTTCTGTCTCTCTAAACATAAACCTAAATAAATCACACAAACAATGATATATGTGACTACGTTGAATTTTCTGCATATTTAAGGAAACATAAAATTATAAGGCAAATGAAAATGTTGGTAGATTTTGAGATATGATGGGAACAATTCTTCCTCATTCCTGGTGTTCCTTTCATGGAAAAGTATCTCTGCTAGTGTTACACGCTCAGTTCCTCTGTCTACCAGAAAAGAGTCATTTTTCTTGCTGATAAATCTGGCATAGATGAATTTGGTGCCTGGCTCAGCTCATTCCCCTTCCTTTGGCTAGCAAGATCATATTCAGAGAACATGTGTTCTCTTCCACAGCGATGCAGTTGGCTTTTTACTGCTGAGGTCTGAGTAAGAGCTTTAAGCTTCAGATCATAAGCATTTAACGGGAAGGCTGCCTGCTGCTTCTGGAGCCTTCTCCCATAAGCGGGAAGTTATTTCTATATTCTTCTTCATCTTAAGGGATGTTTTGTGGGATGAATGGGCCTCAGTAAAGCCTCTGGATCCCAGCAAACTCATGAAGACAAAGGCCTTGTGTAGTCTCAGCCAAAACACAGATGCCAGGGCCTTGGGGGTGGCAAGCTGCTGCTGGTTGACTTTCAGCTGCACCGAGCAGCTCTTCCCTGGCAGAGCTGGCTGGTGTGCTAGTTGTATTGAACTGGAAGGAAAGGGTATCATTTCATTCTTGGACTTTAAAAGTATCAGCAGACAGGATAATGTTTTTAAACCGAATGACAGGTGAATCTTGTGTCTGCTACAGAGGGCTAGTAAGCTTCTCACTTTAAATTCTGAGTGCCATCCTAGTGCTTAGAATTGGATGTTGCCTAAGGTAAGTGGCTTCTACAATGACCTCAAATGCTTTTTGCTTTTACATTCTTGTGTAATACCTTTCCCTTAAGTGTGGGCTGGACTTGGTAACTCACTTATAATGAAAAAAAAAATGTGTCAAATGCTAGGTTAAAAAGAGACTACAGAAGGGCAAATGTGGAACCTGAAAGTCCACTTCGAGCCAAGAGTGATCAGGGGTAGGAAAGAGAACATTCAGAAAACTATGAGGGGGACCAAGAAGGACCCCTGCTTCTTCTCTAGACCCTATGACATGAGGAGATTGGTCCTGAAAAAGCCACACTTAGCTAGACCACTGGAAATCAAAATGATTGCACCTAGTTTTTTTCTTTCACAAACCCTCCCAAAGAGGACAGAAGTTTAGCACCTTCCTGTAGTAAATATACTATGTACAATCAACTTGACCGATTTTCAAAAAACAAAAAAAAAACAAAATGAGGGGGTGAAAGAATACACAGAAAGCATTTACTTCAATTATACACAAATTTTACCTCTTTTTTTTTCACACTTCATTTATCTAAACTCCTAAGTTATCAAGAAACCTTATAATATTCTCCAAAATATGTCCAGTCCTAGTAGCTAAATCCTGATTGCCAATAGCGTCATCACTTCTACCATGCCCAGATCATAGTAGTTAAGAAAAAACTTTGTTTTGGATTTTTGTTTTTAAAGAATTTAATTCAGTGCATGAAAACATCAAATCTGAGGTGGCATACATACTATGCTGGTGCAAAGCAGCCAACTGGCCAGGGCTCCCTAGAGTTGATTGTGTTCATCTCTTTCAAAAGGGATTGAGAGCTCACCAAAGTGTTGTAAATACTACATTAAACTGAAACCTTCTGAACTATCAGAAACCACAGGAAGAAACATTATTTGAATTTAAGCAGATTCTCCCAAGAGTACAGCCAAGATTAATACCTCAGCAAGAGTGCAATCCCAGGTGCCCAAGAGAACCCCCCCTACTTCCTCCCTGAAGTTCAAAGCCGCTCTCTGTGAAGTGGGGGCGGGGCTCTCCACTGATGTACCCACTACTGAGAATCTCTGCATGAATAATTTTCCTGCTGCTAATCTGTCTGTCCTCAGTTAATTTCTGAGGGACCCAGAAATGTCAATCCTAAATTAGTAGAGAAGCTTTCCTCCCAAGACTTTCCAAATTCATGTTCAGTCACATCACATTGGTAGTTTAAAATTAGCCAGGAGAAGATTATTTACACCACAGAAACTGGCATGTTCCAGAACAGGGTCTTTTATTTGGAGAGCGGATTGTTAACCATTTACCTGCACACCACTAGACACATTCAACACGCAGATATTCACAACATACAATTTCTTACGCAAGACCTTGTGTAGAAGCAGATGAAGCTTTAATTGCATTTATTTATTTTTATTTACTCACTTTCTAGAAAGAAATAATCACAAAATACATGGGGAAGGTCAATTTCTAAATAAGGGCTTATTTTATAGGCTCATTTTCCAAGTTTCCATTTCTATATTGGACTATAGGTCTGATTCAAAATACTATAATCCTTGTCTGCACTCAGTCTTCCTCCTTTCCAGTCCTTCCCTCACCCTAACATCAGATTGATAAATATATATATATATATATATATATATATATATATATATATATATATATATATTATTGATTTTTACAGAAAGGAAGAGAAAGGGATAGAGAGGTAGAAACATTGATCAGCTGCCTCCTGCACACCCCCCACTGGGAATGTGCCCACCACCAAGGTACATGCCTTTGACCAGAATTGAACCTGAGACCTTTCAGTCCACAGGTTGATGCTCTATCCACCAGCCAAACTGGTTTCGGCAGATTGATTTTTCTTATCATCCTTCTTCATACCTCCTCTTTGCTAGAAGGTTTCATTATTTCACTTAGTGATGTGGATGAGTTTCACACTCTAGGCAGGCATTCAGGTCTCTCAAGCTGAGAAAACCTTTTCTTTTCATTCCTTCACATTTACTTACTCGAGTAATTCCAGTTCTCAAAACCAATTATTAGCTGTTTTCCAATAATTTAACCATAATTCCTCTCATGCAATTTTACTTCCTATTAGTCCCTTCTTCATCAGAAAATTTGGAAATGCCCTTTATTAATAATTTTAATATAAAAATTTGATCCATATTTTACAACCAAGCTCAGCTGTCTATGATCCATGAAAACTTGCCTAATGCTAAAAGCAACATTGTCATTCTCTGAAATCCTATAATACATTGCCTGGACCTCTTTTGGGCTCATAATATTTTCAGTTACTATATTTTTTGTATATATCTTATTTCCTTTATAGACTTCAAGCTCCCTATGGATAGTGTACTTACCTTTTTAAAAATATATATATTTTATTGATTTTTAAAATATACATATTTTTATTGATTTTTTACAGAGAGGAAAGGAGAGGGATAGAGAGCCAGAAACATCTATGAGAGAGAAACATCAGCCAGCTGCCTCCTGCACACCCCACATTGGGGATGTGCCCACACCAGGGTACATGCCCTTGACCGGAATCGAACCTGAGACCCTTCAGTCCACAGACCAACACTCTATGCACTGTGCCAAACCCGTTAGGACTGTACTTATCTTATGCATGCATTCCTCAGAGTGTACAGTAAAAATGACTTCATATAACAGACAGTGAAACAAATAACTGCAAAGCAAGCATGTCAAACTTGCGGGCCACATGAGGCCCACAAGGAATATTTTTGCGGCCTAGACAATATAATGGTATGTAAGAAACATTTTAATAAAAATGTTGTAACTTAATTTTTACAAAATCCTGTTACACATAATATTAATAACGAACTAAAATGTTCACTAATGACTGATTACTATAATCGTGTTGCATTAATTTCCCTTAGGTGCCTTACACGCAGGTGCACCATTTCTCTCCACTAATACTAGCAGGGAATATTTTAGCAGCTGATCGCCACATCATTAGTCTTGAGCTGACTTGTTTGGTGTGTTCAAAAGGAAATATTTTGCTTTAGGAGAACAAGAAAAATAGATTTATTTGCATTATGCTTATTAACTTGTGCAATTAGTCAGTGTCTGGTAAGTTAATGTTCAGGAAAAATATTAATTTTTATTAAAATGTTCTATTATTTTATGCTAACGATTACTCATTTATTTAAGCCCTTTGTATTCAGCATGCCTTTATCTAAATATACCTACATTTCTATGGAAATTGAAGCTTTTGTGTGTGTTTTTGCGACCTACATAAACTTAAACCTTGTTTATTTGGCCCATGTAAGCCATTGAGTTTGGCATAGCTTGCTGTAAATTAATGGCTCTCCTTTTATAAAAGTTCATCAAGTCACCCTTATTTGCCACCAGGATGGAGAATCATTAGGTTAAGTTAATTAATTAACTAATGTTAAATTTGGTTATATCTTTTGAAATATTTCCTGAATATTTGTACAAACATAAAATAAATGGAATAGAATGATAGGTGGTGGGGAGATTGAGATTTGTATCTTAATAGATGAATATGTAAGAATGAGTATTTTTTATGGATTACTTTAGAAGATAAATGAAATAAGGATATAAAACAAACAATTTTTTAAAATTTCTATCTGTTGCGATATTCATTTTACTCCTGCCTTTTTAACCTATGTCACTATTTTATGTGTATTTTGAAATACTATTTATTTTTTAAATAAGCTAATTACAAAGAGGACAGTTTTAAATCCTGGATCTTATCTACCCTCTGACACTTCTCATGTTGAACTTTAAGGTCTTTATGGGATTCTAAAATTATGATGCAGAGCAGTTTGCCACCTGAAACGTTCTAATAAAATGCTCCTTTGGGTTTTCCACAGGGTCCTGACTCAGTAGAACTGTAACATAGCCTGAGAATCTCTACATTCATCATATAGCCAATGGTTTCTTTCTTCAGATGGTCTTTTGCCTCACTTTGAGAAATACGGCTGTGTCAATAAGAATCTATTATCGTGCGCCTCATACATCCATGGGTCTCCTAACTCTTTGCCCTCAAGAAATCTCTCCTCTAATCCCAGGAAACTCTTTAACTGTTTCCCCTTCTCCAGCCCCTCCAATGACTGCCTCTTCACCACTGTGCAGCATGTTGTTATTTCTCAAGCTGTAAGTCAGCATCTTCTCTCTGCTATGGTTGTAGCCCCTGTGTTACTATTATAGTATATCTCTTCTTCCCCACCAAGATTCGAGCTGCTTGGTTTTAATCTCAGTTTAGCAAATCATGTGTCATTAGGCAGTTACATATGCTCTCCAGGCAGAATTTTCTTTTCTGTGAAATGGAGGTGACCACAGAACCAACTCTTAAGGGTTAGTGGGAGGAGTAAATGAGGTAAAACTAATACAAGCAGCTGGCATGCGTGAGGTTCCAAGGGCTAGTTTTCAGCTATTCTCATATTATATTGAGATGATCTGCTAAAAATGTGAGCCACATTCAGGATAGGTTCATGTGATGCTCATCTTTATATCACAGAAACTTCCATTATTATTTATTATTTAATTGAGGCTTATTATAGTTCATTATTATGAATTTAGATGATTACTTAAAAAACAAACAACAACAACAACAACAAAAAACACCTAATGATTAAACTACTTTTGAAAGCATTTGCTTTGGTAAGTTCAGTGTAATAGGACTTTAGTAGTTTTAGAAAAAAAAGAGCAGTTTTTCAATTAATTTTAACCACAATAAAATACCCAACATGCTAGAAGATCCATCTTATTATCCAAATTGATAAATATATGGAAAAAAAACCAAGTCATTTGTATGAATAACTATTGAATGTGGAACTGCTTGGCAGGAGCAAATCAGTTAATACGGATGTAAATAAATTCAGCCAAAAACACAGTGCACATTATCTGTGAACATTATTCACCCTGACTGGTAGGGCACTTATTTTTTAATTAAAATAAAATATAAAACCAGCATGATGCTAACCAGCCTCAATGTTCTCTGCCTATAAATTAAAGTTGATAGTTGGATATAAGATTTATATTAGGGGAAAGTATCCATTAGTTATTAAAGAGAATAATTGTTTATAGAAAGTACATCATTTAAATTAATTTAAATATTCATAGTAATTGGATAAGTTTAACAAATATGGAAGAATTCTTGGTTACCTATATATTTTATCTGGCAATTGTTTCTAAAGAATGAATCTTCCGGGGCCAAGCAGGGTGATGTGATGCTAGAGTGTTGAGTATGACAGATGAATGGTAGCCAATTTCTCAGAGGTTTCCTATTATTTAAAGTAAAAAAGGGGTTAACAGTAGAAGAATATCATGTAAGGAAATATATCCTGAGAATAATTTACATCTAAAAAATTTGTGCTTTAGAAAATTAACCTTCATTCGAAATGCTAATAGCAAGATACCCATGAAAATACACACAAGGTGACAAAACAAGCCAGGGGAAAATCATTTGGGGGGGGGGGGGGGGGCGGGAATGGAAAAGAATCCCAAATAAAATTTAAAGAAAATATCCCTTTATTAACTTTTGGTCGAGAATATGTTTGTATATTTTCAGAAAACAACTCCGAGACCATCTGGAATTCTGTAACAGAGAGCAATAGACAGAAGAGCTCCAGCCATGAAGACAGAAGAGACACAATTCAGAGATGGAAGATGCTGATGATGCCTCACCATACCAGCAGACAGCAGCTGCGGGTTGCTCAAGGATGTCCAGGACCAAACCAGATTTAGGAGGACTTGCATTACCGCCATTTGTCCACCAACCAGGTCTGAAATATCATGTCTGGCATGTACACATAAGGAACTATCTGGCATTGAAATTGAGATGCAAAAGAACTGTTGGCCCAGAAAGGAACTCACTACAGACTGATTCATTTGCCTCTCAGTATAACCATTATGGCTTGTTGCAGTTTAGGTTCTTACAAGGGTATTTCTTGGATCACATGATCTCAAACATCTAGAGGAAATAATGAACAACACAAACAGACCCAGAGAAAGAGAACCAGCAGTCAGACTCTCAAACCTCAGAGGGAAAGTAAAGGGGGATGGGGGTAAGGGGAAGAGATCAACCAAAGGACTTGTGAGCATACATATGGGCCTAGCCAGTGGCCATGGACAACAGGGGGGTGGGGGGGGTGGCATATCTAGGGAGGGGTTCAGGATGGGAATGGGGGAATAAGGACAATTATGTGAGACCATAATCAATTAAAAATAAATAAATAAATAATAAAAAAAGAATGAATCTTAATACTACAATTACAGAATACCAAGGCTTGAACTCAGTAAAATATAATAAAAATTTTATACAGTAGTATAAAGGAAATTCCTTGACACAATATAAATGTCAGTACCAGGATATCAAATATAAATACTTGGTTTAATGATATCAATAAATGAAATACAACAAAGTGTATTACTAATGTAAAGACAGTATTTGGTTGCCCTCAAGTTCATAAGCTGTGGAGATTAATCTAAATGAGTTTATGTAATCCTGGATAAATCTCTCAAGAACCCAAACAATCCCAACTTCTTTGCCTCTATACTTTCCTATTTGTAAAGAAGACATTTAATTCAATTCCTTATTTCTTTCTGGATCTAACATTGCATAATATTTCAAGTAATATATACCTAAAAGAGTAAACTAATAAAGAGGAAATAACAAATTAATAATAGTAATAATTTCAGCTGCAGGTTTTAGCATTCTAAGTGGTTTATAAATTGTGCAAAAATAAGATGTTGTTATCTAACTAGAGGCCTGATGCACAAAATCTGTGCAAGAGTAGGCCTTTCTCCCCCCAGCGGCTGGCACCAGCTTTCCTCTGGCACCTGGGACCTGGGCTTCCCTTGCAGTTCCGGCTTTATCCAGAAGGTCATCCTGAAGGATGTCTGATCTAATTGGAATATTATGTTTTTAATATTATATATAACTATAAGTGAATGAGTTATTTCTCTATAATGCTTTATTTTACTATGTGCATTTAAAAATTCTTTAGTCACAGAATTCCTCATTTATGCTAGATATTTTTATTTTTTAAATTGAATGTATTGGGGTGACATTGGTCAACAAGAACATACAGGTTTCAGGTGTGTGCTTCTATGTTACAAGATCTGTCTATTGAACCATGTTCTCACTACTCAAAACCAAATCTTCTCTTATTACCATATATTAGGACCCTTTTTTCCCCGACCCCCTTCCCTCTGGCAACTGCCACACTTATGCTTGATCTTTTATTCATAATTGATGCACTAATCAGGTTCACATTATTGCAGCATTTATTCAAAGCACTGTGTCCTTGAATTTAACATTTTAATTTCTTTTTGAATTATACATGCATGGTTGGCAAGTATATAGAGATCAGAAATTCTAGATTGGCCAAAACAAAACAAAGCACCAAAAATACCCTTTCCTCCCCAATTCTGGCCTCCTCTCAACATGCCCTCTGAAAGCAAAAGGAAGCAACATTAATAATCATTTTTTTAAAGTGCACATAAATGGTGAATTGTAGTCAATGGCATTCAGATTTGATAGTATAGTAAATTATTTAAGTGATTTCCAAACATCTTTCCTTCTCTATAAAACAGAGGTTTGTAGCCAATGTTTTAAGAATTCAGTGCCTAAATTGGTTTCATAAATTAAAACACATACACATCAAGAGGTGAGAAAATATCCAATATACTGGCTAAATGGAGCTTTTTATACTCTAGAGAACATTTGGCAGAGGTTGCCACATTTAATAAGCTCTCTGACTCTTTGTAAGATTGAAAAAAGATTTTGAGTGTTACTCTCAGCTCTGGACATTTTCTTGAGGAAACAAAAACCAAACAAACATGAAGCCATTTTCCATGCCCCAAAAGCATAGAACATTTTGAACCATTAGGTTTGTCTATGGCACAAAACATTTCACTGGAGCTGAAAGCTAGTATGAACATAAAATAACTACATGGAAACTTTCTTGTCTACTTTCAATTGACCTTTCCTCTCAATTAAGCAGGGAAAGTTGCCATCTTACTACAGACTAAATAAATTAGCTGTCTAGCCAGCATTAAATGTCTATTCACTCAACTTCTATTGCGACCTGAGTACAAGGATTCATGAAAGAGTTCGTAATGTATGTAGAATTTCTTCTACCATGGAAAGAAATAAGTTGTGCACATAATCGCTAAAATGTGAAGGCTCCAACTTTAGTAAATTAGAATTTCGGATTATTAACAAAGTACCTAATTCAAGATAGATGCTCATAATTACTGTGATTTTCATTATGCAAGTATGATACTGCAAAATTAAGACTTGTTTGAAATTATCAGACTCCTGGTCCAGTGTTCTTTCCCTATAACGATGGCCATTACTCACCTTCAGATGGTTTCCCCTAATTAAAACAATTAGAGCAATCATAAATTTTTAGGTTACCATGACACTATCATTGTCATAAAAGAATTTTTCAGTTTTTAGCACACGTGTCCCTTTGTTTTGACAACTAAATTATAAACTGAAGGATAGTAACTTTCCCTCCTGTCCTCACTCCCTCCCTTTCCTCTTTCATAGTAAAAAAGTATTAACTCCCCATAATTGCTAGTGTTGTAAAAAGCATAAATTAGATACTTAGGGAATTAATTGGCTTTGGGGTAGCTTTGGTAGTATAACTTCAGAGTAACATAAAAATTAGACAACTTAAAAATAATTTAGTCCCAAGTATTATTTTATAACAAACTGAAGTCTGTAGAGTTTTCCAGAAATAAAATAATAATTACTAGCAGTTGCAAAAATTGACAAAAAACGAGTCTTATACCCACTCATCCCCTGAACAATAAACTATCAACAGGACACTTTCCATAGTCACCAAGAGGACCCCTTTTTATTTGTTCCCAGACTCCTTCCTCTCCTCCCTCTCCTCCCTGCCTGTTAACAAATTTCCTTTCCTGAATGATATAAATACCGAGTTCTTCAACTCCTTTTCTTCCTTCATAGTCTAGGAGACCCAACTCCAACTTGTAGCAGGGAAAGAATAAATGGGGACATATGAGTTTTGGGGAAGAATTATTATAACCATTACTACAAAATTTTTTTTCACATCACTTTAGTGGAAATAGAAATAATTTTAACATTTGTCTTTATCATTTTTATCTCACGAGGTTTGCAAAGATTACATATGTTTATACATTTAAAGCTCTTGTCTTGGATCAGTGACTGAGGAGTGGTAAGTATGTACTAAATGTCTTGAAAGAGAGAATTTGAAGCCTCAGGCCACTGGGAAGTAGAATACCATTTAATGAGCTGGAGCTCATCATTACCCTCTCCCTGAGAAGTCCCAAGCCACTGAGCTCTGCTGACTCTGACATTACAAAGACTGTAGTCATCTTTCCGGGATAGTATTAGTTTCTTTAATTTCTTCACATAAATGAAGAGAAAAACATCTTTAGAAAGAATAAAGACTATGCAAGTAAGTAAGAAAAAAAAGTGGAGTGACTTTGAGAATAACTTTGAGAATATATAGTTAATAGGTCATCTATTACATTTGAATGAGAAATAAGCAAAATGAAATACATCTTTTAATTTTAATCTTATATTGATACAGTTGTATTTGTCAATGTTTATATTGTTCAGTGATAAAGGACTACAAAAAAAAAGAAATAACACATTGTAATTTATGACGGACAGTGTTAAAAGTCCAGACATATTTATTGAAGAAAGTCCATTAGCTAATTTAATATTTTTAAGGCATTGCACTATCTTAATTATGTTAGCTAATTCAAATGGTTAAATAATATTGGTCATTCATAAAGTATAACTCATACTTTAAAATTAACAAATAGTTTAATCAACATAATTATGGAGTGAGGCATTTTATATTTTTCAAGATAACTGAAGTTTCCATTTCAATGTCAAAATGGCTTTAAAAATTCTACATTAGAGACAGTATGGTAAAATCCATTTTATAAACCCTGCCTTATTAATTTGAGTATACTGGACTATAGTATATTCTAATTTATGGTTTATGAATAGCAACATAAACATCAATTACTCTCCTGAGCTTTGTTACGCAGGTCTTTAGCTTGACTACTGCCACTCAGCCAAGTGTCCCTTCATGTAACTGTAGCTATTATGCCTCCAGAAATCCCCTTCCTCATTTATTCCTGTTAGTCCAGGGCTTCCCAAACACATTTGACCATGTAACATTTTCATATTATAATGCATCACTGGAACACAATCAGGAAGTATGATATAAATGTGCTCTAGTATTAAAGTCCATGCCAGAAATTTATTTGAAGTTAGAAATGATCAGCATTTGATTACCATATTTAACAAAAACATTGAGTAACATAACAAAGACAAAATTGTAAATTAAGGCACATGACACAAATGAGCTATTGAACAGGTATTAGCAAAATTGGCAATGGATTAATTGAATCAAAGAACAATGTTCTTTGGAACATGGTTTGAGAAACCCTAGTCTAATAGGTGATAGATTTAGAAATAAGATAATCAAGACTTTTTAAATTGTAGGAAGCAAATGTATTTATAGGAAACTGAGAGGCATATCTTTGAGTAAAACAGCTTATAAACTACTAGAGCCAAAACATGTCTGGCTCAGTGGATAGAGTGTCAGCCTGTAGACTGGTCAAGGGCATGTACCTTGGTTGCGGGCACAACCCCAGTAGGGGGTGTGCAAGCGGCAGCTGATGGATGAATCTCTCTCATCAATGTTTCTAACTCTCTATCTCTCTCCCTTCTTCTCTGTAAAAAATCAATAAAATACATTAAAATAATAAGCAAACAAACAAATAAACTACTAGAGGCCCGGTGCACGACATTCAGGGGATGGCCACCTGCCTCAAAGGCAGGAGAGGCTCCTGCCACTGCCGCTGCACTTGCCAGCCATGAGCCCGGCTACTGGATGAGCAGTGCTCTCCCTGTGTCACAACCCACAGGTTGAGAACTGCTATCAGGGTCACCTAAGACCATCAGAAAACAAAGATATTTATATTACAATTCATAACAGTAGCAAAATTACAGTTATGAAGTAGCAACGACAATAATTTTATGGTTGGGGGTCACTACAATATGAGAAACTATAATATAGGGTTGCGGCATTAGAAAGGTTGAGAATCACTGCTCTAAAAGGTACAAAAAATATTGTTAATTTTCTCAAATAACATCATAATTAAACCAGACTAACACTTTTAATGCTTAGTTTATAGTGGCAAACAGATTAACATTTAGATGTTTTCTTCCTCTTTCTACTCAAGAAACCTTTTGTCCTTATTTCCATCACATAGAGATGAACCCAACTCCAGTCCTGAATTATTACTGTGCTTCAAATGTCAATACATTGTTACATTTACTGCATTAATAATTTCAATGCTTAGCACCTCTTCCAGAGCATGAATGTCTGGTGGTAGCAGTCACTGGTGGAGCCTCACACATACTGCTTTGCATTCCTTTGGCCAGCTCTGTGCACACTTGTTAGGTGTATGTGTGCTTTGCTTCTAACGGATCCAGCTACATCCTTCAGAGGATTTCCCTGGACACTGGGTCTGTCCGCTTGTCAGAGTTACTGGAAAGACTTGGGAGTTTTCGACATTACCTCACTCCCATGGTCCGACTTCCTCTTGTCCAAGACAGTAGGACTAGTAAAGCCTTACTCTTTTGCCTAGCGGCAGGGCAAATTCTCAAGTGAAATTTAACTTCCAGAGCTTCCCATAGGAATGTCTCCATCACATGGCTTCTCTATCTTCCAGTTCCTCTTTTCTTCTTCCTTTACTATTTCATCTGGGGCACTTCCTTGATATTAATCATCTGTACCTGAACTTGAAGCCCAGGGTCCACTTATTGGAACATCCAACCTATAGCCCTCTTGAATCTGGGTAGCATGGCTAATTATTGTTGAGGTCCCAGCACCAAAGCTGGTCTTGGCTTAAAGCAAGTTCTGAATAAGTGATAAGTGAATACTATTTAAGTTAAATGTTAGGAATCTCAGTCCAACTTTATATATATTAATAAATTATTTAAAAAATAAATCTAACCACAAAATAATATACCACAACCAGATATGCTGGGTTTATAAGAGACAGATAGAGCTTCCAGCAGTTTGACCTATGGTTATTTACTTTGAACTTTGACTTAAACTCTGACCTAATGAACACCAATTAGCATCCAGAATACCATGTGATTTGTTTAGTCATTTCCAGCTTTTGTGTCCCTTCTTGGGATCTAACTAAGGGTTGTCTACTTTATTTGAAACCTATAAGATTGAGTGGAAAAAAATGTTTTCAAGTTTGAATTCATATATATTAAGCATTTCAAAAGAGTAAAATATTGCAAGATCTTGAAAACAGAATTATGTACCAACATCATGCATTTATACTGAGTCTTGCAGTGCCTCAGAATCTGAAAGTACAATTGATTTCTCAAAAGTAATTTTAGAAATATTTGCCTCCCCAAAGTAGATATTTTGTGTTGAGGGTTTAACATTTCCACAAATGCATCAGTTAAGTGGGTTTGTCACATATGTTGTCTGCCTCAGTATATGGGTGAAATAATTTGAATGCTGTGAGAACAGGCTCACAGGAGACATACAAATGCCACCATCAAACATTGCCCATCATGGAGACACACTTGTTCTTTACCTAAACATTTTACTAGGTCTTACTCTTCCGAGAGGCTGCATTTTATTTCAATTTTAAAATTCAGCACAGGTTTATTAGGGTACTTATTTAAAATGTGATGGCAAGTGTATAATACTGTGACAACCATCTCAGGAGTAGGCTAGGTAATAAGCTTTTTAAGAGGATACTTCTAGTATTAGGTGATATGTACCATTAAATTGTTTCACAGTATACTGCACAGAGTTTTTTGTGGTTTGTGGATTTGCAAAAAGAGACCCTACACACATGCATGCACATCCCACACTTTAAAAATGAAAAACTATTTAGCAAAGTAGATGAAAAAGGGATTGGAAGTGGGAGCAGACGCAGCACATCTTGCGGGACTGGCCCTGACTACTGACTGGTTCCCTAATGGGGTTCACAGATGTCCTTACCTCATGGCCTGCAGGGAGCCTTCAGAAGAGTGGAGGACATAGACTAATATTTGCTACACCTCTGCCATCTTACATTTGGGTTTATATCTCTCTTTCAGAAAAAACCTACATGAGCAATTGTGTTTTTTCATTTAAAGAGATGTTTGTGACTGTCAAGCTTTCCTGGTTTCAGGACAAAACTCAGTTTCAACTATCTTAACACAGCTGAATGAGGGTATGGCACAGATCAGAGTCAGAGCCCAGATATTCCTGAAAAATATTTCTGTCTCTTGCTTTCCAGAACCCCAGACAGATATCCCTTTATCTTATGAAGTAATCACTTCTTTTGGATGGTGATCTGTTGATTTTGAAGTATATGTTCTCAAGAATTTTGTATGAGACATTAAGGGTAGAATTGTGTGCTTCTGTGAAATATGTACTCAGCTCTAAGAAATCCGGGAAGAAATTATTCCTTTCTCTCCCGGTCATCATAGAAATCTTATTGAAAACACTGAGGCTATTTAGCTACCAGTCCTGGAGAAAGGCATTGGCCAAGAAAATCACAATGAAGTTGAACCCTGAAACACGGCACACAGGAACCTCACTGCATCCAGAAACGTGACAACGTTTTCTTTATTTAATTGATGTTTGCAGTTACTTGCTGACAGAAGCATCCTGAATCTATCACCAGAAATGAGTTGTACTGAATCTATCACCAGAAATGAGTTGTCACAACCACCGAACTCTATAATGTTACTCTTGCAAAAAAGAATGGATGAAGCAGAGAAAGAATGATCTACTCTGCTCCTCGGAGCAACCTGGTTAACGATCTTTCTTGTGTGGTTTCGAAGCATTTGGCTGAAGGTTTGCTCATTTGGGGAAGTGATAGGAAATTTTCAGGATGCTAGTGTCTTGGTTACATCTCACAACTCTCAATTAAGTCTTTCAAGGGGGGCGGGGTTGATGCATTGAAAGCAAAGGAGAAATAAAATACAATTCTGCTTAAAGAGCGTCTTCATGTCTGTGGGCTATAACACAACGTAATTTAGATTCCAATAATCTGAAAATTTGAGGGGAGGGAGGTTGAAAAATCAAACTTTGTACTCCAAGCTGCAGGCAATACAAGCAGAGACAGTGAGAATGGAGTCTGAGCACAATATCTGATCAGATAAAAGAAAATGCTATAACCCCTGACTTCTGCAAATACCTGGAGTTCAACATTATTAACCTGGTAAAGGGGCCAACCTCATCTTTAAAATGCAGGTGGAAAGGACAAGTTACACGTGTGCCTTCCCATATCCAGCTGTTCTGGTTCTCCTCATGGCAGAGACCAGCACTAAAGAGTGACGATTGTGGGGTTGAGGGAGGGATGGATGAGACTCTGTGGTGAGTGGCTAAGACCTGGATTTCCCAGAAAAAACGACTTGCTGAGACAGTTCCTGGTTAGGAAATCAGGCCATGTCCTTGAATGCAAACAAGTTATAAATTTTTAAGGGAACTACATTCCCAAAGTGATTTAAAGACTCATCAAGAATATATTTCTGTAATTAGATCAATCTTCAGCTCACCAAACCCACTCCACAGGAGGGAAACTGTTAAAGCTGTGCAGCCCAGAGAGAAGGCACGCTTCCATCTGCCCATCCCCCAAAGGCCCATGGTGGCTATGGACAAGGAAGTTGCCAACACCACTTTCCACCCTGGAACAGAGAGCCGTCATATTTGCAGAACAAAAGCAATTTGGCCAACTACTAGAGCATGTACGAAACAGGCTATGAATCCGTGCCATTGTGTTTCCCCTCTCTTTTTTTGAAGGAGAGTGTTTATGGTAGTATTATTTCCTATTCTCCACTCTCGGAAAGTGATAACCTTGGGCAGAGAGTAAAATACTTTCTTTCTCTGAACTATTGACAGTTACATTATAACATGATAGGAAGAATTGCACTTTAAACAAATACTGTATTCTGAACTTGAACTTGATTTAGTACCTGTAGGAGTATGTTGTCTCATTTTTGGTAAGGTATAAATTTATTTTGGAGAGGCATGCACATTTTTGGAAGTGCCTATATATGGGAAGAACATATGTTTGTATGGAGGGTAGCTAAAATTTTGTGATACCCATAGTGATATCTTTGATTGATATCCTAATATCCATTGTATTCCTAAATGAGCATTCATTATATTCTGCCTTCCATTATTTTTTTTTGTAGGAATTGGATAATTCTGATAAATCTGGAATGTCTGGGGAATAATTTCCTGAGTCTCACTGAAACACAGAAAGATACAGATTAATCTTCTAATTAGGATGTGGCTGTATATGGAATTATGGCCTGAAAATGCTATTGCCACCTAGAGTTGAAACTATCATCACTAGCAACAAGGGAGAATCCTAGGCAATGGATGACATGACTACTGATTGTTCTATGCAGGGAGTCTACCTACTCCAGAATATCATTTGTGGATATTGTTTGAGCTGAGATTTTCTGTGACTTGTAGATCAAACAATCAACCTTATACAGTAGATATCAGTGGGTGGACTTTTGTCCAGATTTAAAAAATAATCATTACAACTTATTACTCTCTATAAAAGCAATATTAGAGAGAGAAAAAACATAACCCAGCCCATTTTGTTTTCTATTTTTTTCTTAACATTAAAATTCTAAACCAGAAAACATATATTTATCAAAAATAATAATAAAACATTATTTTTTTTTAAGTTTAAAGAAGCCACAAAACTTTAAGAATCCCCTCTGGCTCTAAGAAGGTATAAACTTAAACAAACATAGGCTTAAACAATAGGAGAAAATAATGAATAGAATGTGGTATTTTTAATTTTCTTGTTCCATTGATTTTTTAGAGAGAGTGATTTTTTAGAGGGTGGGGAAGAGAGAGAGAAAGAAAGACATCAATGTGCTAGAGACACATTGATTGGTTGCCTCCCACAGGCACCCCTGACGGGGGCCTGGGGATAGAACCTGCTAACCTGGCACTGTCCTATGACTGGGAATCGAACCTGAGAGCCTTTGGTGTATAGTCCGATGTTCTAACCACTGAAAACACTGGCCAGGGCAGATGTGTTATTTTTTTTAAGTGGGTATAGCATGGCAGGCACTATGCTATTTATTTCGTTTTATACTCAAAAGAGATGGAGTAATTTATAGTAATCTGATTTTGGAAACAAGGACATTAAAGCTCAATGAAGTTAAAGAAATATATTGCAAGCCTTCTTTTCCATCTGCAACACATTTTCTTGAAGAAAGTGACTGCATGCCAAAATCAAGTGAAACAACATTGATACAGAATATTCCTTTGTTACACAAAACTGTAACTACGATCACTACTTTTTAATTTTGACAATAAGACTTTATTTTAAATTTTAGAAGATGATGTGAAGCTGTTATTTCAAAACATAATCCCTGAATCAATCAAACTCAGAGCATTATCTAGAGTACAAACAAAACATAACAGGTGTGACGCTTTTGAAAAGCATTTTTTGTATAATTGCTAGTAACTGCTGAAGGCTTAGAAATATGTTAGAGGAAAAACTGAAAGAAGGTACCAATTAGTTTGTTCCATTTGCTCTTTCAGTGAAAGAAACATGCCTCACAAGACAATTCCAGACCACTATCAAACATATCATCTCTCATTATTTTATTACATAAGACACATTTTTATTAATTTTAGCAAAACCCCAAATTGTATATTTAGTGATGAACTTCTTTTCTCTGGATTCTAATCTATATGCTATTTTCTTTCCAATAGCTTAAAATTAAAAGCATAATTAAACATTCCAGCAGAAAATATTTGTAAATGCACATATTTGGAAAATAAAAAAATATATATTGGTTCCAAAGCATTTTAATTAGAGTGTGTCTATTGTAAAACCATTTCCATGGTGCAAATAATAATTTTTTCATAATGATATTATTTAGCAACTAGAAATATTTTTAAAAATTATAATTTAAAGTGACTTAGAGATTAGTGAAAGCTAACCCATGTTTTGCGACATATAGGGGAGTGTAGAAAATATGGATTAACAAACAGTAATATGATTGCATCAGGTAATGTAGACATTTATTATTATTAGATGTTCAAAATACTCTGAAAATATTATAATTTTCAAACTATAAAAATAAAAATTTCAAAATTTAATAATTAAAATGAATTCTATTTAATAATTAATAAAACAGGATGTGTATAGTAATACTTGTGCATTCAATGAGTTCTGAGAATTTACATGATGTTGCACATATCCAAGGCAAAATGATCCTTTGGGTGCCAGTAGACAGTATTAGTGCTGACCAGTAACCACCTCGCTGTCTCTACCCATGCCCCTTGGTGAGGTGGAGCTTTGGGGCTAGTTCTGGCTACAGGGCTGGATGCTGAAACAAACTGTATCTTTTCTGGGATAAAGCCTTGGATAGTCATGAGCCCACCATGCATTCCCTTTTGCTGCTGTGGTGACCAAGAAGAGGCAACTGCAGAATATATGATGCCTTCAATAGTCTGTAACCCTAAGTGATTTTATGGGACAAAATGTTGGCTACATAACCAATATGTAGCAAAAACAAAAAGTAAACTTCAGTTATGTTAAACCACTGAGGGTTTGAAATAATCTGACACTGATACATAAACTAGCCCATCCTAATACATATCTCTTGGGTAAACAATTCCCTATAATGGTAAGATATGGGGAAAGAAGGCATTCACCAATCCATGATATACAATATCTGGTAAACAGCACTAATTGCCATGCTACATACACACAAAATGTATTTTTTTAAAGATCTGAGATAATCTAATTAAACTGATGATTAATTTTAACTTTAATGACTGTCATATTTAGTCTAAGCACAATTTATGAGGAAATCAATATAAATAGAATTATTAAAATTCAAAATGTAAAATATTTTGTAACCCATTCTGGGAAGCACTCATTTATATATAGATATGTACATATAAAAACTGGAAATAAAATATGCATAATAATTATATGCATATACATGTATGAAATTTCTAAGATAATCTACCCACTCAGAATAGGATATAATTCCTGCAGGCTGACACCTATATTGGTGGGAAAAGATGAGGGAAAAATTTGATGTCACACTTGTTCAACAGTTTTTAACACTGGTCGTTCAGTAAGGTATAAATTAATTAATGAATAATTTATATTCATAGAGTCTAATATCAGCAATAGTGGACAAGTAGAGGATCGCTTTTGCTTTCTTAAGGTAATAGTTGAAAACTGTAAATATTTTGACATTTCTTCCTTTTATTTATTACCTAAGACTTCAATTCAAAAATAAATTTCTAAAAAATCGTATTCCTGTGTTCTGTGAATTTTGGGCAATTTTCACTTAAGTCAGTCTACAAATAAACATGTGCTACCATGTGTGATAGGCTATCAACATATATATTATCATAAAACTAGAGACCCAGTGCATGAAATTCATACATGGTGGGGGGGGGGGGATACCCTCAGCCCAGCCTGTACCTTCTCTAGTCAGGCAACCCTTGGGTGATGTCTGACAAACTGGCAGTTGGACATCCCTCTCACAATCCTGGACCGCTGGATCCTAATCACTCACCTGCCTGCTGGCCAGGTCACCCCCAGCTGCCCCCTCCAAGCCAGCCTGGTCATTACTAACTGCCCCCCTACCAACTTGGTCACCCCATACTGTACCCCTTGCCAGCCTAGTTGCCCCTCACTGCCCCCCCAGGCAGCTTAATTGACCCCAAGTGCCCGTCCTGCTGGCCTGGTCACCCGCAAATGACCGCCCTCCCCACTGGCCTGGTTGCCCCACACAGCCTGTTGTTCAGTGGTTTGGTCGTCCCTCACTAACCCCCCTGCTGGCCTAGTTGTAGGCAGCCATCTTTTGAGGGTGTGAGGGTCAATTTGCATATTGCCTCTTTATTATATAGGATGAATTATATATATTAACACAAAAGTCTCCTTAAATATATCATTAATATCAAATATATTTGTCAGCAAAGGCAAAATAAAAATTGACCTAACTGATATATACTAACATTTGAAATGAAACTATGCTATGAGAGGTTGACGTAACTTGATCCAGGTCTCATAGAACACAGTAGAGCTGGTGTTTAAACCCAGCTAGTCTGGTTTCAGAAACTGTGCATCTATATGTTAAGCATATGCTTCACTTAACTGAATCACCCACTGAAATATACCCATAATAATGTTAAAAAAATTTATTTTGTTTACAGTTGCAATAAAGCAATTGTTCTTTGCTTTCATTCAGTGTCAGGGTTCCTTGATGTTTCCTGAGGGTGACTCACTCACATCCAAAATAATTTTTGCAAAAGGCCTAATATTTACTAACCCCCAACTGTCACTTACTTACAGAAATTGGAACATTTTTTAGGGGCTATAAGGGAAGGAGCAAAATCTGAAGGAGATGGTTAAAGTGCATGATTCAAGATATCAGGAATGCGACCTCAAAGCAATCTTGAGACTGTCTGTGAATTGAAAGTATTAAACAATTTACTGGTCATAGATATATCTGTAAAGGTCAATTATAATTTTGTGTGGTGATAACATGATGCCCTCAGGGGTTCCCAAATGCCAGTACTGTTTCTTCCCACTAGCAAAGGTTTCTAACTTCTTTCTTCTTCCTTTTTCCCCACCCTCCTTTCTTCCTTTTCACACTTTTCTCTCTGCTTTTTATAAATATTATCTCCTCACTCACTGTCACTTCCCAGGTATCTCTTCATAATGCTGTAGTCAGGATGCCTGTCTACAAGAAGACTGCAACCCAGATAATGCACAATCTGCTGTGGAATTTGAATCTACGTATCCATGTCAGAAGTAAGACTAAATGACCCCCCTAGGGCTTAAGGAGCTCCATTGTGAATAGTGTACTGACAAAATAAAAATGAAGAGCAAGAGGCTTAATTCTCACTGTTGAAAGAAATAGGTTTCCCTCCCCTCTATTATCTTGGAATATATGCTATAGAAAACATGTAATTACAAATACAGTTCCCCCTCTTTAAAATATGCAGACATCTTTTGAATTCTAGATAGGTGTTTTTTTTTTGTTGTTGTTGTTGTTTTGTCAGCTTTTAAGCGGAGGGGCATTTTCCTAAAAAATTTGGGAGCCACTGGGCCAGTGTAGCTCAATGGTTCAGCATTGACTTATAAATAAGGAGGTCACAATTCAATTCCCAGTCAGGGCACATGCCTGGGTCAAAGTGCTCCATCCCCAGTGTTGGATGTGCAGGAGGCAGCCGATCAATGATTATCTGTTATCATTGATGTTTCTCTCTCTCTCTCTCTCTCTCTCTCTCTCTCTCTCCTCTCTCTCTCTCTCTCTCTCTCTCTCTCTCTCTCTCTCTCTCTCTCTCTCTCCTCTCCTCTCCTCTCCTCTCTCTCTCTCTCTCTCTCTCTCTCTCTTTCTCTTTCATTCCCCCTCTGAAATCAATACAAATATACTTAAAAACAAAACAAGGCGTGGTAGCCATCTATTTGAAATGTAAACATTAGGAGAGATAGGACCACTCTCTAACTGTTTCTCTGGGAGGGAATTGCCCAGCTTTCTGAGCTTGAGTTGTTGTTGACAGGCACACCTTAGAATTATGTACTGGTAGTTCCAGACCACCCAGTAAAATGATTACTGCAATAAAGCGAGTCATACAAATTACGTGTTTTCCAAGTGCATATAAAAGTTACATTTATGCCACGCTGTAGATTTTTTTTATTTTATGTAATAGCATTATCTCTAAAAGACATACATACATTAATGAAAAAATATTTATTGTAAAAAATGTGAACTATTATCTGAGCCTCAGTGTACTGTAAACTTTTGCTGCTGGCAGGTGTAGTTTCAATCCTGATAACTCCTGATTGATCAGGGTGCTGTGTGCTGAAAGCTGGGGTGGCTGTGGCAATTTCTTAAAATGAGACAACAATAAAATCTGCCACATTGATTGCTTTTGTCTTTCTTTCTTTTTAAAAAAATATATTTTATTGATTTTGTACAGAGAGGAAGGGAGAGAGATAGAGAGTTAGAAACATCAATGAGAGAGAGAGTCATCAATCAGCTGCTTCCTGCACCCCCCCTACTGGGGATATGCCGCAACCAAGGTACATGCCCTTGATCGGAATCGAACCCGGAACCCTTCAGTCCCCAAGCCGATGCTCTATCCATTGAGCCAAACCAGTCCCGGCTGCTTTTGCCTTTCATTAATGATGTTCCTATAGCTTGCAATGCTGTGTGATAGCGTATGACCCACAGCGTATTTCTTTCAAAATTAGTCAGTCTTCTCAAACCCTGCCACTGTTTTATCAGCTAAGTTTAATATTTTAAAGCTTTTGTTGTCATTTCAACAGTCCTCAAAGCATCTTTACCAGGAGTAGATTCCATCTCAAGAAACCACTTTCTTCACCCATCCATAAGAAGAACTCCTCATCTGTTAAAGCTTTAACAAAATATTGTAGCAGTTTATTCACAACTTCAGGCCCACCTGAAATTTTCCTTCTCTTGCTATTTTCATCACATCAGTAGCAACTTCCTCCATGGAAGACTTGAACCCTTGAAAGTCATGCATAAGAGTTGATTTGAAAGTCTTAAACCCCTCAGAGTCATGCGTTAAGAGTTGGAATAAACTTTTTCCAGATTTCCATTAATTTGACCTCTGCCCATGAATTATGAATGCTTCTTTAATTTTATTGATTGACCTTAGAGAGCGTAATGAAGGAAGAGAGAGAATCATCACTTCATTGTTTCACTTATTCCATTGATTGCTTCATATTTGTGCCCTGACCAAGGATTGAACCTGCAACCTTGATGTATTGGGACAATGCTCTAACAACTGATCAACAGGCCAGGGCAATATGAATGTTCTTAATAGCATTGAGAATGTTGAATATTGTCCAGAAGGTTTTCAATTTACTCCCACAACCCCCATCTGAAAAAGAAATCACTACCTAGGGCAATCATAGCCTTACAAAATGTATTTTCTTAAATAATAAGACTTAAAAATCAAAATTACCCCTACATACATTGTCTACAGAATGGAGGTTGTGTTCAGCAGGCATGAAAACAACTTTAACTTCCTATTCTCCATCAGAACTCTTGGGTGACCAGGTACATTGCCAATAAACAGTAATGTTTCAAAGAAATATTGTTCTGAGCAGTACTTCTCAACGGGTTTAAAATATTCAGTAGAGCATATTGTAAACAGACGTGCTGTCACCCAGGCTTTGTGTTCTATTTACAGAGCATGGGCAGAATAGATTGAGTAGAATTCTTAAGGGCCCTGGGATTTGGGGAGTGGTAAATGAGCATTGGCTCCAGCTTAAAGCCATGGGCTGAATTAGACCCTGCCAATCGGTCTTTTGAATGTTGAAGAAGTCAGGTATTGACTTCTCTCTACCTATGAACGTCCTCGGTGGCATCTTCCAATAGAAGGCTGTTTCGACTCTATTAAAAATCTTTTGTTTAGTGTAGCCACCTTCATTAATCATCTTAGCTAGATCTTCTGGATAACTTGCTGAAGCTTCTAGATCAACACTAGCAGCTTCATCTTGTATGTTAAGGAGACAGCTTCTTTCCTTAAACCTCTGACCACTCTCTGCTAGCTCCATCTTCTTCCCCCTTCTCTGCAGCTTCATCTTTCCTACACATTATAGAACTGAAGAGAGTTAGGGCCTTGCTCATGATTAGGTGTTGGCTTAAGGGCAGGTTGTAGCTGGTTTGATCTATTATCCAGACCACTGAAACATTGTCCATATCAGCAATAAGGCTGTTTTGCTTTCTTAGCATTGGTCTGTTCGCTGAGTAGCATTTTTATTTTCCTTCAAGAACTTTGCCTTTGTATTCATCGCTTGGCTAACCGTTTGACACAAGAGGCTTGACTTTCAGTCTATTATAACTTTTGACGTGCCCTCCTCACTAAACTTAATCAATTCTGTTTTTTGATTTTTAACAATGAGAGGCCATTGTAGGTTCATTAATTGGCCTAATTTCAATATTGTTGTGTCAGAACACACAACCTTATTCAATAAAGTTCACTCTGTTGTATGAGCACAGTTCCTACCTCCCTGAAACAATTACAATAATAAGGAATGTCAAAGATAACTGATCACAGATCACCATAACAAAACTGAATGATTTAGAAGTTTGAACTGCTGAGAGAACTACCAAAATGTGACAGGGGCATGAAGTGAGCGAACGCTGCTGGCAAAATGGCACTGGTAGACATCCCTGATGCAGGCTTGCCACCACCCTTCAATTTATAGAAAACACACTATATGATGTGAAGCGAAATGAGGGGAAGCACAATAAAGTGAGGTGCAGGTGCACTTGGAAAACATTCATGGAATGGGTTGTTTGTGCTCGACTACACAAAGGGTGAGATTTCAGCCTTTGTAATTACTTAGTGAATTGTCTGTGATGTGCATCACATTCTGGTTTAATACTTATCTAATGATAAAAGTGTTTATTTTTCCCTCTTGTTACCTTTGTGGAGAGGATTTCTGGATTGAGAAAATACTCTGTTTTTATTTTCCCAACATAAGGATGTCTATGTATCAGCCAGCATGGCATTCCATGCCTTTTTTTGTGACGCTAAGGAATTCACTTATTTTCAAATACTCATGTTCCACATCAAGTTTTAAGTAATTTACATTTGGATATAATTGACAACTGGATAATGAAGTGTTACCATACATGACATGCCATAGGCATGCATATGTGAGCATTCACAGTTTAGGCAGGATTCCATAGAAGTAAGATATCCCATTCGGTTGAATTTTCAGTGAAGTGAGGCTTAAAATTTTTACTTTAAATAAGCATATCCATTATTTATTTATTTTTCTTTGCTCAGTCCACTTCCAAATAATGTAAACAGCAGGAACTAACAGTTGAGCCCTTCTCTGTCCTCATATAATAGTGGAACGTTATAGAGTATGGAATATTTCTTTAGCACATAATTCATTATAAAAATATTGACATTCTTAATTATTGCTACTGAGAAATTGACATACTCCTGGATTTAAAATATATATATACAGTATATATAATAATATTTTTAACCTATAATAATTCACTGTTCATTTTCAGTAGTTAAAAGATGCCCAATGACTAATGACTGAACAGTGTGTGTATATATAGAATATGTCTATGCCTTGATTGCTCAATAATGTATATTGAATATTTTAGTGCCCCTTTATTAGGCCCAATGGTCATGAGTGTTGGCTACTAAAGATTCATAGTTGTTTCCTTCTTTGGATAATTTCCCTTTGCCTATGGGAACCTGCTTTACCTAGCAGACTGCTAGCCCCTTCCCCAAAGTCAATAACTGATGCATGAAGGTACAAAAGGCCAGCCAGCCTCTTTGCCTCAAGGGTGGGACAACTACATAGTAAAAAAGTCATTCTACAGAGACTCCTCCTGTTCCCACAGGATTAGAATCTAGCTTCTAGCAGACAACACATTCTCAATTAGATAACCCCCCTGCTCTCTTTTTCTTCCCTCATTCCTTTATCTTCAGATCACATCAGCATAGAAATACTAGAGGAAAGTGCTTAGGCATTTTCCTCTCATATTTCTATTTACATCTATGCATTTATCAAAATGTGGCTACTTAGAGTTACAATATTATGATTTTACTATACATTCTGTACTGTATTTTTCACTTAATATTCCTATTATCTATCTGCAATATAAAGAGAGAGTTTGATTGGAAAATTTCTGGTAGCCTTTCCTTTCTTACACTCTGTTCTTTTTTGTATCTCTCTATGACCCTTACTATCTGGACCTCAAACAATAGCCATGTGCACAAATGACCCATCCCCTTAGTTGGACTAGTCCATTAAGTGAGAAACTAAATTGAGTGATTTTTACATCCCATAAAATGGTTAAAAAAGTGCTTTGGTAGGTATCAATTAAAAATATAGTCCAATCAAAATATACTTGTGATAGTATTAATTTTATAATTATCAACAGAAAAAAAAAGTTGCACTACAACAAAATCATATTACTTAATTTACTTAATTTAGGAAATCAATATTCTTCAAAAGCTGTTTAATATAGTGAATTTAACTATTTTAATCAAGATGTTCTTTTAAAATATTTTTTAATCCTCACCTGAGGACATGTTTTTATTGATTTTAGAGAGAGGGGGGAAGGAAGAGAGAGAGAATCATCACCAATGTGAGAGAGAAACATCAATTGGCTGCCTCCCTTATGCATCCTGATAGCAGATCAAACCCACAACCTTTTGGTGTACTGGACAATGGTCCCCCCAAATGAGACATCCAGCCAGGGCTGAAGATCTATTTGAAAACACATTTCATCTCACATTTCCTATAAATGATGTTTTACTTACTTTTCAAATCATTCTTTAAAAAAATCAAATTCAGCATCTAACATTGATGCATGTAGAATATTTTTTTTGTGAAACAATAAGTTAGAGTGAATTCTATGGCATATTCAACTCATAAAGAATGGAAACAAGCATTTAAAAGGTTTCAAGTTGTCACCTGTATAACTTGAAGTAATCCTAAATTGCAATAGGCTAGCATTTTAGAGGAAGGCTCCTTATCTTGAAAACTTTTTTACTCTGCTGCAAATGGAGTTGTACAAGGGTAATTCCCACTGGGAGTGTGTTTAGAGGATAGAGTTGGAAAAGAGATGGATAGTTTTTCAATAACATAAGTGGCATTATATTTCTTCTGTCTCCCTATAGGTGACAGTAGGTATTTATTGTGACTACTATACCTAGAGAATCATTTGACAGCTTTTGCTTTTCATGACAAATAAATTTCTCAAGAGTATCTCTAAAAAACCTGGCTGTTTTTGCAAAAAAAAAAAAAAAAAAAAAGTAATCCATCAGACAATTGTACTTTACTGTGATCAGAACCTTTAGATCTACCAAAATCATTTAAGCTATAACCTATTTTCCCATCAACTATGTTGATACAGATCCACAGGACACACAATGTGCCTCTCTGAGGTTAATACGTGTTTCCTTAGGCAGTGCAACTGAACTAACTGGTATACATAAAATTATTTTGCACAGATCTCCTATCTGAAAAAACTGTGTGCAGTTGTTTTTAGTCATGCATATTCTGTAATTTTTAAAAATATATTTCCTTATTGATTTCAGAGAGCAAGGGAGAAGGAGAGATAGAAACACCAATGATGAGAGAGAATCATTGATTGGCGGCCTCTTGCACACCCGCTACTGGGGATGGAGCCCTCAACCCAGGCATGTGCCCCTGGCCTGAATCAAACCTGGAACCTCCTTCCCATCCTCCCTTCTCCCCGCCCCCCCGCCCCCCCCACACACACACTTCAGTAAGCAGGCTGATACTCTATCCACTGAGCCATGCAGGCGAGGGCATATTCTGTAATCTTTAAATCTTATATAAGTAGGTGAAAAATTATAGAAGTGACTATCTATACTAATAAGAGAGGAATATGCCAACTGCCCAGGATGTTGTCACATCAGGATGGCCATTCAGGCTGCATATGCAGCAGGCTGCAGTGGGTGGGGACTTGCAGCAGCAGCAGCGGGATCAGGGGTGCGGGGGGGGGGGGGGGGGGGGGGGGGGGGGGGGGGGGGGGGCCGCGGGGGAGCTGTGGAGGGCGCCTGCACTCCCCACATGGCTGTGAGCGCTCCCAATGGCCCACATGCTCCAGCACCACTCACAGCCCCGCCACATGATGTGGTATAAAACACACTGTGTAAGTTAACAGAAGCGCAGGCATCACCTCCATGCCACACCCCCACATCCCTCAGTCCCACAGGCCCAGAGGCCCCTCCCAGGCTGTTTCCAGGGAGGCCTGTGGGAAGGTCTCGCCCCCTGAGCACACCTGACTCCAGAGGAGGCAGGCAGCACCAGGGGCAATATTTGGTGGCCTTTATTCTGCCTACCACAGTATGGATCAGGAAGAGTAAAGTGAAAAGGCACAAAGGCAACAAACATTTAAATCTGGAAGGCCGGATGAATGTGGCCCCTGCCTTGGCAGCCCAAGGACATTTCACCTGAAGTGAACTCTAAGCCAGGAGTTACCCCACAAAATCCCCAAAGGCACCCGTGTTAATGAACTAAGTACCCCGCAAAGTGGGAGCAAAGCTGGGGCCAAAAACATGAGGATTGGTTTGCAAAGGGCTCTAATCCTCAGATTTCCTTCTCTACTCTGCACAGCTGGGCAGCTGCCCCGCCCCACCCCAACAAAGACAGAAGGTTCATTCTCCTGAGAGGATAACACAGGGTCTCTGAACCCAGGACACAGCAGGACAGCTGGGAGGGCAGCCCTGTGGTGCACCAGCAGCTTATTTGACTGCTCCATCCCCAATGCGGGAAGCCTGTCTCCCATCCCATCCCCTGGACCCCCTCCCCTCTGGCTCCCGGACAGCGAAGTCAGGGCTCAGCTCTCCAGAAAGGACACTCCAGAACTTATTCCCTTCAATCTCTGACTATATTAACAGGTATTTTGTTACTGTTTTTCATTTCCTATTTGTTTTAGTTTTCTTCTCTCCGCATACTGTTTTCTCCATTTTTTTTTTCCTGTTTGTATTGGTTCTCTTTTGGAGTCCAGCTCACCAAGAAAAGAATACCTAAATAGGTTGGCATCAGAGATTTCCCAACAAAACAGACTAACCCTAACTCTCTGTATTGAGCCTCTGAGTCAACCAGCACTCATACTCCCCCCTCCCACCCCCTCACCCCCACATAGAGTCTACTCAACAGCTTGATTTCATAAACCATTTTAAAAAAATATATATTCTATTTTTTGTTTTAAATATATTTTATTGATTTTGTACAGAGAGGAAGGGAGAGAGATAGAGAGTTAAAAACATCGATGAGAGAGAGTCATTAATCAGCTGCCTCTTGCACAACCCCTACTGGGGATATGTCCGCAACCAAGGTACATGCCCTTGACCGGAATCGAACCCGGGACCTTTCAGTCCCCAGGCCGACGCTCTATCCACTGAGCCAAACCGGTTTCGGCTAAAAATATATATTCTTTAAGCAATTATAGAAAAATGCAAAGATTTTAAGTGGTCAATATAATGGTTCTTGACATACACCTATGCAACTCATGTCTCACTCAAGATGGAGCACATTTCCATCTTCCAGAAAGTTTTGTCATCTCCCAGTAAATACCTCCCCCACCACACAGGCAAACGTGAGGCTATTCCATCCCTTAGACATGGGCAGATAACTAGGCGTCATCAATATTTGAGCAAAACCTCTACTATAACAAAAACAAACAGAATTTTTAGAAAACAATATTCAGGAGGGCAAAACTTAAAAAAAAAACTATTATTACTATATCAGACTTAGGAAAATATATGGCACATGTGAAATAAAAATTAGATCCTTTTTTTTGGTGGGGGAGGGAAACACTCAGAATGAACAAAACAAAACAGAGCAGTTCTTAGACTTAGATAATATCCTGGCAGAAATGCAAACTTACTTAAAAGGGGGCAGCAGCCCTGAGTGGTGTGGCTCCGTTGGTTAGGCATCGTACCCTGCACCGGAGGTTGCCAGATTCCCTGATTCCCTGTCAGGGCACTTGCCCTGGTTGTGGGCCTATCCCCCCTTCCCCGCTTCTCCTCTTTCTCCTCTCTCTCTCTCTCTCTCTCTTTCTCTCCTCCCCTCACTCTCTAAAAATCAACACACTATTGTTTAAAATAAAATAAAATAAAATAAAATAAAATAAAATAAAATAGGTCAGCAAAGTACAGCCTGCAGGCCAAATCCAGCTCCAACTGCTTTTTAAATACAGTTTTATTGGAACACAGCTAGACCCATGTGTGTGTGTGTGTGTTTTTTAATCTTTATTGTTGAGAATATTACAATGTCTCCTTTTTGTTCCTCCATTGTCCCCTTGACCCTGTCCCTGCCCTGCCCCAGGCCTTCACCACCCTATTGTCTGTGTCCATAGGTAATGTATATTTTAATAATAAATGCTAATAAACAAATGGTTGTTAGGCGTGATCAGCAGGATGCTTCATCCCCTGCCCACTGGGGCTTGACTGGGGACCTAGGGCGGTGTACCCTGCCTGGTGGGGCTGACGGGGGTGGGACCAGCTGGGTCTGGGTCTCATGCAATTTCAAAGCAAGGTGGGTGGGTAGGGACTTGACTCTGGGTCCCGAGCACACACACCCTAGACTCTGACAGGAGGGAGATTTTCATACACATTTTACTAATTTTCTTTCATCTCTGATACTTCTATTATAGAGAAAGGGCAAATAGCACTATTAAAATATTTCCTCTAATGAATTCCCTTTTAATGTGCACGAATCCCATGCACCGACCACTAGTTAAATAATAACAGCTAACAGTGATGAATCCTTATAAAGGGACATGTGCTCAATTAATCTTCATAACTACTCCGTGAGATAGTCACTACTGTCAGCGTTTCCACTTTGCAGATAAAGACTCTGAGGCCCAGAGATGTTAAGTAATGTATTCACAGTTATGAGGCCAAGATTGGAATTCTTGCACCCAGATCCAGAGTTTGTGTTCCTAAGTATTATGACGCACTGACTTTCATAAGCCATAACAAATAATGAGGGGAACAAATGGGTTACTTGGGTGATATATGCGCTAGACCTTGCAGTCCTTAAAGTCTGGTCAGTATCAACTCTCTTACCCACCATTGAAGACCATGCCATTCTCAGCTATTGGACTTCCTTTGCAGATCATTGCATAACTACTGAAAGAAACACATCCACTTATTAATTTTTTTTTTATTATTAACTTGAGAGAGAGAGAAAAAAAGAGAGATTTGCTCATTCACCAATTCTGTATTCATTGGTGTCTTCAGATATGTACCCTGACCAGGGATCGGACCTGCAACCTTGGTGCATTGGGGGGACACTCCAACCAGCTGAACTAACCGGTCAGAGCCGAGGTACTTCCCTCAGCACTAGACTGAGCACTCCGGGACAGCTTCCTGATTATCACCCCTCCACCCCTCCATGGTCTGTAATATTTCTCCAATCTGGGAGGCTCATGTCACCCTTTATCCATTCTTGTGCCTCGTAAGTGCCAACCTCAAGGTTATTCCCCTTCATATAGGGAAGACTTTTGTATCTGACTCCTGTTTTTCTCTCCATTACAACTCTGTCATCATTTGGCTGACTCCTATGTGCAAATACATGATCCAAACAACACCTTAGCCACTAACATCTTCAGCTACAATGAAATGTCCCCATTGTGGCTGGCAGAATTTTGATCTATGCCCAGGGTGTCAAGCTTGTGCACATGTTACATCATGTGGCAAAAGGGACTTGGCCAATGTAATCAAAATGACTAATTAGTTGACTTTAACTTAGATAATGCTGAATTATAGGCCCAATGTAATCACACGAGCTCTGAAGAGCTGAGGTTTTTTTCCCACATGAAAGCTAAAATGAATATTCAGAAAAGATGTGGCAGAAAGAAAAGGCAGAGATAAACAAGGGGTGAGAGACTCCACAACCTATTGGAAGGAGCACATTTACTGGAAAGCAGGAGGCTTTATGTTGCTAAAAGACTCTCCTGGCTGACAGTGAGGGCAGAAATGGAAACCTCAGCCCCACAGCCATAAAGAAATGAATTCTGCCACCAACGTGAAAAGAGGAATAGATGTGGAAACGGATTTCCTTCCCGATCCTTCTCACTCTCAGAACCACCAGATAAGAAAGAGCCAGGCGGCTGACACCTTGATATTTGCCTTGTGAGACCTGGACAAGAAAAACTAGACAAACTTTCCACCCCTGATTTTTGAACTCAAAACAGTGAGATAATAAATCTGTGTAATTTTAAGCTGCTGAGTTTGTGGCCATTGGTTGCTGCAGCAATAGAAACTAATATACTACTGCTTTTTTTTTTTTTTTTTTTTTTTTTTTTAACATTTTGCCACTTTCTCTGACCCCTCAAGTATCAGCACTTTCAGTCCCGAGACTCCTCCCTCCCCTTGGGTTATTGCCATTTGACCCAAAGCCCAGAAAATAGACACATGGTTCTTGATTTGTTTCATGATTTTTTTCCCTTCCATATTGTCAGTAGCCATACTACTGATATAGCCCTACTATACCCAACCACCTAACATAGTGGTTGAACTTAGTAGGCATTTGGTAAAGTTATATTAGATAATAATAATAAAAAGAGAAGAGAAAAAAATAAGTTCACTGAACATAGAAATAAATTTGTCAAGATTCGTTTTAAAAATAATAATCTTGGTAAAGATCTACTTTTCCACAGGACAATAATGCAAGAAGAGCTCTATTACTTTATACCAAAGTATTTCTTGGACAACTTTGTAAATAGGTACATATCAATTACCCACATTTATCCATTAATAAAATTATTATTATTATTATTATTATTATTATTATTTTATATATATTTTATTGATTTTCTTACAGAGAGGAAGGGAGAGAGATAGAGAGCTAGAAACATCTATGAGAGAGAAACATTGACCAGCTGCCTCCTGCACAACCCCACTGGGGATGTGCCCGCAACCAATGTACATGCCCCTGGTCGGAATCGAACCTGGGACCCTTCAGTCCACAGACCCATGCTCTACTGCTGAACCAAACTGGTTTTGGCATTAATAAAATTATTTTATTGTTATTATAATTATTAATGTTAAGCACTTAGTAGTATATACAAGTACAACATATAGTGCTATACATCCTATTAATAATAAAATTGCTGTAATGCTTTTAGGAAAAAATGCCCTTTTCCACTTGTACATAGTATGAATTTATACCATGTTTAAGCTATGTGAACACATTTCCTAATTAAATTATAACTTATGATTGAAAGCTTAAAGAAGACACACTATAATCACAAAATTATATCATTGCATTAAGCCCCATTTTGAATTGCTTGTCATCTAGCTGGAAATTTGTGTTGAAATGAGAAATCATCATGTTATTTCATTAGTAAATAATGAAGTACATAAACAACATTGTATTCTGTTCATATTTCTATTATAGTCATAGCACTGCTACTTTTAAATCAATCATTGGATTCTTAAAAGTTAATCTAAAAAATGAATGCACAAAGTAGTTTTGTGTATCAAATAAATCCCTTATAGAGTAAGTAGGTATTTTTTGTTTTATTATCTCTGAACTGGAAAACCAATTCCTATCTTTAAAATGGTAGTTGTACATGGGTAACTTAATATGGTTAAGATTTTGTTTTGCTCTCAAACAAGTAGAAAATAATATTAAAATTTTGTGCCTGAAATTAGAAGCACTCATCCTTAACATTTAGATGAAAAGTAATAATAATAACATTAGTATTTTGTTTGTTCATACAGATATAACTAATGGGCAAACATCTTTCCATCAACAAAGCATTTTTGTAGGAATGACATAATTGACAATCTGCAATCTTGTGTTTTAAATTTAATCTATGTATCTTTAAAATATTATTATTAATAAATAAATGTTTCAAAAATTTTTCAGACTAGTATGATTTGGTGATTCTCAACTGGTTCTAAATATTCATATCACTGATTTTTGTAAAGTTTCCTCAACCCCCATATCTGTGTGTAGCCAGAATAAGCAGAATGGTAGATATATTTTACCTCAGACATGAGCAGGCACATGTTTTAATCCAGGTTCACCACTTATTAACTAGGTACTAAATAAAAATAATGAACATGATTATACTCAGTTTCCTTGGTTTTCTATAAAGTGAAGTTAATCTTACCTATTTCATTAGAAAAATTAAGAACTACATTTTTAAAAATATAAAATATTGCCAAGTATCAACCAAAACAAATTATTACATTTTTCCTCTAAGTTTTAAATGGTAACACATTAATGCATTAACGAACTACTGCATATGAAAAGGCACAGGGTACCTTTTTCTGGTATATTTCAAAGTCATTTTAGATATCAGTATACACTATTAAATACTTCAGAATGCATATTATTAACTAAAGTTCAAGATATGTTTAATATTTTTAGGTAAATTTTACATACAGTGAAACATGTATATAATATGTTTTAAGTGTACCAATCAAATACTTTTCAACATTTCATTAAAAATCAGGATAGCAAGAATACACAGTTACACTTAGACATTTGGCTTACAAACACATTTGGAAAGACAAATTGTTAAAAGTTCAAATACTATATGAGGTGATAAGGATGTAATTGCTATAGAAAGAAAACCTGTTAGGTAACAAAATTCACTGCACAATTTTGGTTAAAATATAGCTAGCTTTATGAGACATACTGACAGTTAATATAATAAAAAGTTTAAATAATAATAATAACTTCAACCCCACAATATATAGTTTAGAAGTACTGAAGTGCTGGTGATGGTGATAATAATGATGAAAAATCATAACTCTTTTTTAATTACTATAGTCTAGGCACGTGTAACCTCATATAATTTTAATTTTATAAAGTAGGTACATTCTTACACACAGGAAGGAAGAAAATTCACATGCTCTGGGTTATCCACTCTTTGAGTGGTAGAACTGACATTCATATTCAGAAAGTCTCACCCAGAATTGGAATTTATAACTGAACACAAGGGTGAGTATGCCCTTTGCCATTTGTTGGCACCTTCAGTGGGTTGTGCTAACAAGGTAGCAGCATCAGAGAATAATTTTGCAAAAATTCTTTATAGGAGATTGGTCCCATTAGAACATTAATTCAGGAGTAGGTCTTCATTGTCACCCAAAGCTATGAAAAAAGCCTATTGCCTTCTATGATTTTGAAAGTCAAACTTACAATAAAAAGGTTATACATACAACCCTCTGTTATATTTCTCAAACTACATTCATCGGCAAGAACATAAGAACATATATAACACATACCATAAGAACTCTTTAATATGACCATTCGGTCTCAAATTACTTAAGAGTGTATAACACATTCTAATATTTATAATTCACAAGTGCTATGAAGGATCAGACTCAGTGGTCCCAGGCTTCTTAAAAAACAAAAACAAAAAAAAATACAAAACCACTCTAAGTATATTTAAATGTTTATTGACACTTTAAATGCACAGCTTTAATCTGAGTTGCCTTATTTTCTTTTCAGTTATTCCTGGGGTGGAGTTACAGAGAATCATTTGCATAAATATGGTTGACAGTAATAATAACCTACTTCTAATACAAGAATACTCTAAATTTCAGAAAGAGAAACACTAATGGCTTGACAATAATCTATGCACTAGTCAACAGAGGGTTAATCTAAATTCAGATAAATGACAAACTAGCTATACAACTCTGTTAAACAATTGAAAATTCAGTACACAAATAGTTTTGCTTGGCTTATATAAATAAATAGTATAGTTTCAATATAGAAGACATGTGTCTACTGGCATGTCTTTCATTTCTGAAGTATTTTCCTAGACCCTAATATTTTAAAATAATTTTCCTAAATAATGCAAAAATAAATTTGGGCTGTAAAGAACAACAATATAATAAAATTTGGACAATGAAAGGATAAACTATATTAGACATTTTGTTATCAATGAAAAATATATATGATTATATTTTAAATGTATTTTATAAAAATCTTAATCCAAAGACAATGAGACTGTTCTCCTAATAGGGACAGAATAAATTAATAGGTTATAAATATCTTTAGTTATTTTTAATTTGATAGTGGTGGATTAGAACAGAAGTTGGCAAATTTTAATTTTTTATTTTTTCTGGAAATTGCAAGATGGTGAATGTTAGGCTTTGCAGGCCATCCTGTCTGTCACAACTATCCAAATCTGCCCCAATTCTTTTTTTGTCATAGGAAAGCAGCCATGGACAATAATAAACAAATAGCTGTGTCTGTGTTCAAAGAAAGCTTTATTTATAAAAATAGGCAGCATCATATATTTGGCACATAAGCCCCAGTTCCTAACTCTTGGATTAATCAATGCTCTCCTAAGAAAAACTAGAAATATCTCACCAAAACACAAATTTACTTGGAGACCTCACAAGCCTAATAATGTAGCCTTGAAAAAATGAAAGATCTGAAAGTCAAGATTCCAGAAAAAACAAACGAACGAACAAACAAACAAACAAACAAACAAACAAAATAGATGCCAGAGAAATAAATTTGAGTTTTGTTCCACTTTTATCCCTGGAGTCTATGAAAATGTTCTATTTGGTTTCTGCCAAAGTTTCCTGGCATTTAGTTCCTCAAACCCTTGGACTTTCCCAAGGGATAAGCGTATGCTAATGAGATGGCTGAGGGCCTGGGCCTCCTGGACAGCCTCAGGAGTGCTGGCTGCAGGTGGATTCAGCCAGGCAATTAGAAGGTTGGAACATTCAGCTCAATCCTTTAACCTTTAGAGTGGGAAGAGGGCTAGAGCCTAACTTATTCATCAACGGCCAATGACTTAACCATTGATGTCTACTTAATAAAGTGCCTCTCAAAATCCTAGTCCAGGGATTTGGAGAGACTCATGGAGGGGCTGGGAGGATGACCCAACTGGAGAGGACATGGAAATGCCATGTCCCTGACTCCATCCTTGCCCTAAGCTTCCTTTTTGTCTGGCTATTCCTGAGTTGTATCCTTTTACAGCAAATAAATAATATAATAAGCAAAATTATTTTCCTGAGTCCCGTTAGCCATTCTAGTAAATTATCAAACACAAAGAGGGGGTTTTGGAAAACTGTAATCTATAGCCAGTTGGTCATAAGCATAGGCAACAATTTGTAATTTGAGATTAGAATACAGAAATGGAGACAGTCTTGTGGGACTGAGCCCTTGAATTGTGGTATCTGATGTTAACTCCAAGTGGGTTATGTCAGAACTGAATTGGGTTGAAGAATACTCATTTGGTATCTGCTGAGAATTAAGGAATTGGTTGGTCTGGGTAAAACCCCCACACATCTGGTATCAGACTTTTTGAGTGGTATTGAGCGTGGTAGTGGTAGAGTGCAAAGGAAGAAGCGGAGTTTGTCCTTTCAGAGTCACTTAGCAATCCTATCTAATCCTACTTAATAAAAGATTAAGATGCAAGTTAACCATCACTCTGATATGCCCACAAGCCACACCCACCAGCCAATCAGAGTGAGTATGCAAATAAACCCAACTAACATGGCTACAGCCACAGAGAGCAGGCTTGGGTTTCCCAGGCAATGGAGGAAGCCAAGCTTTCCGCCTCCACTTGCTGGCCTAGGCCTCCACTCAAGGCTACAAAGTTTCAATTACAGAAGGTAAACAAATTCCAACAGAAATGGCTGCTGGCCATGGAGCTAGCAGGAGCCTTGGCTCTGCTCCAGGCTACAAAGTTTCAATTTCCTGAGGTCCAAGATATATTGTAATCTTTAGCACAACTACTAAAAGCATAAATTTTAAATATTACATACAATACTAATATTTTTAAGTATTATATATGTAACTAATAAAAAAGAAAATGGTATAATTAAAAAAATAATCCAAGGGGATACAAAAAGAAACATAGAACAAGTGGGATAAACAAAAACATATTAAGTTCATACATTTCAGTTCAAACATTTAGTAGCTAATTAAAAGCAAACAAAATACAGATTCCAATAAAAAGATAGGGCTTTTTAATCTGGAGTCTAAGAAAAAAAAAGTCAACTATGTCTCATTCACTAGAGACACATATAAAATATGAGAATGTTGGGAGCCATCAGAGTTGAGACAAGCAACTCAGTCTTAAGGAAATAGAATTAAGTTCCTTCTAGCAGAAGTTATGCGGTGCCCTGAGGGTTTGGCCAGAAGATAAGATTAACCTGCTGCTTAACATCTTTGCAACTTCCCCTTCCTGATCCTCCCCCATAGATAGCCCAGTCTTGGAATGTTACACCTTGGAATGTTATGGTGCCTGGTAGTTAGCCAATCCTGTGTCGCCAGATACCTTACCAACTTGCCACTCAGTGCCTAAACCAATTATACACTGCCAAAGACCCCTCTGCATAGGCAACCCTGCACCCCTTTGTTTCTGCAGTATATAAACAGCCATTTCAAAGAATAAAGTTGAGGCTTGATCAGAACCTTGTCTTGCCTCCATTCTTTCGAGTTCCTTGTTTGCTTCATTCTCTTAGGTGGTTCCTGCGTGCCCCCGTTGTTGCCCCGTGGGTCGAGACATGAGAATACAGAAATTTTTTTAAAATTGAAAGAATGATCCTGGCTGGTGTGGCTCAGTAGGTTGAACATTATCCCATGTACCAGGAGGTCACTCATTGGATTACTGGTCAGGGCACATGCCCAGGTTGTGGGTTCGAATTCCAGTTGGGGGCATGTAGGAGGTAGCCAATTAATGTTTCTCTCTCACTGATGTTTCATTTTCCCTCTCCCTTCCTCTCTTTCTAGGATCAATTAAAAAACAACAACAACAATACACACATACACACACACACACACACACACACGTAAAAAAATGAAAGATACATACCAGGCAAATACTATTCAACAGAACTAGTAAAGCTATACAAATATTAGACCAAATAGACTCAATGCAGATTTAGTAGAGATGAAAATAAGCAAATTATAATCATTATAATCTATATTATAATTATTATAAAAGGGTCAACCCATCCAATAATATTATTTCAAATAAAACTTGACAGAAAAAAATAGAAATGTTCATATTCATAGCTGAAGGTTGCACCTTCCCCAGTATTTTTAATGATTTATTTTATTTTTTATTTTTATTTTTTAAAATATATTTTATTGATCTTTTACAGAGAGGAAGGGAGAGAGATAGAGAGCCAGAAACGTTGATGAGAGAGAAACATCGACCAGCTGCCCCCTTGCACACCCCCTACCGGGGATGTGCAAACAACCAACGTACATGCCCTTGACCAGAATCGAACCTGTGACCTTTCAGCCCGCAGACCGATGCTCTACCACTGAGCTAAACTGGTCTCAGCTTAATGATTTATTTTAGATAGAGAGAGAGGGAAAGGGAGAAACTCGATGTGATAGAGAGTCAGTGGCTGGATGCCTCCTGCACACCTCCTACTGGGGATCAAGCCCACACCCCCGGGCATGTGCCCAGGCATCAAACCAGCAACTTTCATTGCATGGGACATTGCTCAACCAACTGAACCACACTGGCCAGGTCCACATAGAAGGTTTTGATACATTACGCTCTGAAATATATAGAACATGCAAAATAAAACAAATTTCCAGAAACCTAACACTCTCTTGTTGGGGAAATTCAGACATTCCAAGGAGCTTTTTAAAACCTCTTTTTTTAAACAACGATTTTTAAACACTTTAAAAATAAAAATTTTGAATACCAACATTTGGAACAACTGAGTATCTTTTTATCGCATTAGGAAGGTAGTCAAGAGGTAGTCTAAACACCTGGAGATATTGGAAAATAAAATAAACTAAAGCAAGCTTTTCTAGACTCAGGGAGGCAGAATATTAATAAAAGGAAAAGGCTATTATAAGTATATTATAAGTATGCCTAATCACTTAGAATATCTTGTCATGTGCATTCTGTGGATGTTTACTCTTTTATGCCTTTGATTTTCATGGGTTTAAGGTATTTTTTTTTTAATATTTAAGGTTGTAGAATAACATAAAATTAATAATGCCTCTGGACTAAGTGTTTAACTCTATCTTTCTATGTATCATTTAAATTTTGAATAACTGCCTCCATAAATGTTAATTCAAGCTATACTTTGTCAGCCCTCAAAGACTAAGGCCCAGTGTATAACATTAGTGCACTGGGGGAGAGGGGTCCCTCAGCTTGGCCTGTACCCTCTCGCAGTTTGGGACCCCTCAAGGGATCTGACTGCCGGCTTCGGAGCAGGCTTAAACGGACAGTTGGACACCCCCCGAGGGGTCCTTAGCACTACTGCAGAGGCAGGAGAGGCTCCCACCTCCCCCTGCTGCACTGGTGAGCCTGGCTTCTAGATGAGTGATGGTCCCATCCTGCATTGAGCATCTGCCTCCTGGTGGTCAGTGTGTATCCTAGCAACCGGTCTTTCCATGGTTTGGTAGATTTACATATTATCCATTTTTAGACAGGATATCATGGGAACCATGCCTGAGGTGCCTGTTAGTCAAGGCCAGTTAAAGCACAGAGGCCTTGTTGTCAATATACCGAACTGTCCAAGGCCACTCTGCACTTAGACTAAGACACTATAAGCAGGTGCATGGACACAGTGCACTGTGCCCTTTGCAGCCAAAATGATTGATGTCACTGTTGGCAACCAGCCTCTTTGTATCTGGAGTAATATACACACTACTGCCCCACTCGTGTGAGAAGCAGAGGTGGTAGGCACAGAGAAAGTAGCTCCTATATGTGCGCAGGAAAAGGCCAGAGAGCTCAGACAGAGCTGAGACCTGGTACTGCTACGGTGTAAGGCTAAGAGCTCAGAGAGATCTCAGATATAGCTACCATGTTAACTAGCCAGTGTGTTGGGCAGGGGAGACAGGACTAGCTGCTGAGCCAGAGAGGCTAGAGAAGCTGCTGAGGCAGAAAGCTTAGGTATGGCTACTATGTGGGGCAGTGAGTCTAGCGGGCAGTGTGCGGCTGCTCAGATAACTACAGAGACTGCTACTACTGTGTAGGTGTATTTACCAGCTGGTGTATGGCTGGTGTATGGCTGCCTGCCTGTATAGAACTGCTGTGAAGGGCTGTTTTGTCTGATGGCTATATGGCCACTGGCTTCTGCAATACAGACTCATTCTTATATACCCACAATCTCTCATGACTTCTTTATCTAAGACCTGGCATCCTATAAGACCCAGCCCTAGGCAAGGGGACTCAGACCCAACACCTATAACTGGGGAGCAGAAAACAAAGATCCCAACAGTCAATACAGAGGGCAGGGATCAAGAAGGAACCTGCCCTGGCATAGCTGGGAAGAAGTTAGAAGAATGTAAGAACTCAGAGCACCAGAACTGTGCAGGGCTCTCACTGACTCTAACAGTTAATCTTCATACTGCCCAAACTAGAACTCAGTAAAACTCTGAATTAAAAACTATAAAGAAACAGCCTAGATCACCAGGACTAATTTGAGGACAAAGGGAATTTTCAAAGTAAGTTTTAAGTCAGACTAGATTAGATCAGAATTTCCAAGGTTTGATCATATTCATCTTCAGAGTTTCACAAATGCACTCCAAATATTAGAAAAATAGAGGGATCTTTTTTTCTTTATAGGACAAACAGAAAAATGAAGTTTAAAAATAAAATGTTTTATTTTAATGTGAAACAAAAGAGAATAAAAACTTTCCAAATTTCTTTTTTTTTTTTTTTTTTACCAAACATCAGAAAGCTATCATAAAATCCATGAAAACACTAGATTGTTATTGTCCTGTTATAAAACACACCACTAAATATGGTATAGAAATTTGTTCATAAAATGCATCTTTCACCTCATCAAACCATGACTCTAGTAAAGAATAGCTGATTTGAGAATACTATTATATAACTCTATTATAACTAACTATCCATAACTAGGATAAACAGAGAACCATTGCATTCTTTATTGAACCTGCTAGAAATGATGTGAGAAACACAAAACTAACATCCATTGGGTTATACTGTCTCAAATCATCAAGCAAGAGATCGAACACACTTTCTTTCTGCAGTGGCAGTAATGCCATCTGTAGAACAGAGTCTACAAAATCTAACACATTTTAAAATATAAACAATGGCAGAATAATCCAAATTTAAATATGCGAGCTTACTACTTGATAAAATCTACACAAATAAAAGAGAAAGATGCAAGTTGACTGTCCCTCCATGACACCCACGAGCCAATCAGGAGGAAATATGCTATTAGAAGGACAAAGATGGCAGCACCACCCCCCCCCCCCCCACCCCCCCCCCCCCCCGTCGTCCAGCCACTCCCGGAAGCCAGGGGAAGGAAGGCCTATTGCACAAATCTTCATGCAATGGGCCAATAGTTTCTTTATAAATGATAGTGCTGCTTTCTTTATCTACTAAAATTAATTAAAATTTTTGAAGATAATCACTCTCAATTTTATTTATCTTCATCCTCTCCATCCACACTCATAGGTAAAATTCTAGAATCTGCCCAGCCAATGTATCTTGTAAATTGCTTTTCTGGCAAGAGCACCATACTCAATATTATACTCCATAATTTGGTGTGATAATGGATTCCCAAAGAAGTTTAAATGGATGTGACTCTTTCATCTAAACACTGAGATCTGACTAATGACCTTACCTTTTGTGATAGCACAGAGGGACCTGGTGAGCATTATGCTTAGTGAAATAAGCCAGTCAGAGAAAGACAAGCACCATATGATTTCACTTATATGTGAAATTTAATTAATAAAATAAACTACAAAGTGGAGACAGACCCATGGATACAGAGAGCACACTGACAGCTGTCAGAGGAGAGGAGTTGGAATCTTAGAGAGAAGAGTGACAGGATTAGACTCTACTTGCCCAGACAACCTTCTAAATCCCACTAGAAGGTATGTGGAGCAACCCAGGTGGAAGAGGACACACCCTCAGTAAGAGATAAGAACCCCAAATTTAGAAAATTACAATATTTTAAAGACAGTACTAGCAAATTGTTCAAATATTGTCCTAGAGGGGTCAATGTAGATTGTCCTAGTCAAAATAGATTTATCCTCTGCCTTAGAAGGAGAAATTATCCCTGTATTACAAGTTGAATCAACATGGGTTTGTCACTCAGTATAACACATTTATGTTATTTAGGTATAACACATTTAGGGATTCTTCTATGGATGTTGGTATTGCTTCTGGTTTCATGCCTAAACAATTATATGAAATTTAAAATTAATACCCATAAGTCTATGGCTTTTTTATATACCAACAATGAACTCACCAAAAGAGAAACTAAGAAATCAGCATGGGATATCTAGAGAATAATGAAAAGGGCACACTGACCAGAGTAGAGCAGAGACATTAAATGGGAGATAAGGCTGAATAGCTACACTATGAGCAGCTTAGAACAAAGCATGAGCAGTTGGACTATATCTTCTAGGAAATAGGGGGTTGCTGGAATTTTTTTGAAGAAAAACAGAATGATGAAATAAGTAAGACTGGGTTAGAAAAGAGAAAAGAGAAAGATCATAGTTATTCTTCCTCTCTCTCTCTCTCTCTCTCTCTCCCTCACTTCCTCCCTCCCTCTCTTTCCTCTCTCTTTTTTACTACTCAGTACTTATTGGTTTTCTCACATATTATTTAATTCTTCATTCTATAGAAGAAGAAAAAAAATTATAGATATTAAATAATTTTCCCAAAGGCAATTGGTATGCAAATGCCAGAGATGGTATTTGATCCCATGTATGTGTGACTTAATAGCTTTTCCTCCTAAACTCTTTGCAATACTGCTTCCTGGTTATGAGACTACTGTGATATTTAATACATTTAAAGCAGTGAACATTTAAACAACAGCATTGGTTATAAAAATGGAGATTAGCCTTATCTTGTTTGTCTCAATGGTTAGAGCTTTGGCCGATGGACTGAGGAGTCGAGTTTCATTCTGCTCAAGGGCACATGCCTCAGTTGCAGGGAAAGTGCAGAGGCAACCAATCAATGTCTCTCTCGCTCTCTCTCTCTCTCTTTCTCTCTCTCTTCTTTTTCTCTCTCTCATCTCTTTCCCTCACTTCCCTTCTAAAAACCAATGACAAAAATAGTCTGCGGTGAGGATTAACAACAACAACAACAACAACAACAACAAAAGGAGAGTAAATGATAAGGTAGGCCAAATGTTTTAGAATAGGATTTATTGACACATTGGCTAAGAAGAAAGCTGTGTCTAAGTATTAAGCTTTGATGTTTAGAAAAACGGTGGTGGAAATAAACTGTAAATATTTGAGAAAGGGAGTATTAATGCTAAGAAGCATCAATCATGAACATGCTATGCGTATCTAACAAGGGAAATCAGCATGTGAAGAGATGGGACCACAGATGCAGTGCTTTCTTCCACTCACCAATTATCCTCCCTTCTTTTATTTCAAAATAAGATTTTTAAAGTATGACTGTTTATATCAACAAGCTTCCTTTTTTTCATAATTTTCATCCAAAATTTTATCAGTCTAAAATTAAACTTTTCTTCTCATTATCATAACAAGTTTTTTGGTTTTTTTTTTTTTAAATCAAAGACATCCTTTTTAACACAATCAACAGAATCCAGTGAACTATTCTTTATTTCTGTGAAAAATTTGACTATGACGACTCTTTCCTGTTTTGTTTAAGAATATTCGCCGGAACCGGTTTGGCTCAGTGGATAGAGCGTCGGCCTGCCGACTGAAAGGTCCCGGGTTCGATTCCGGGCAAGGGCATGTACCTGGTTGCGGGCACATCCCCAGTAGGGGGTGTGCAAGAGGCAGCTGATCGATGATTCTCTCTCATCGATGTTTCTAACTCTCTATCCTTCTCTCTTCCTCTCTGTGAATAAATCAATAAAATATATTTTTAAAAAAAAGAATATTCTCCTCATTTCCCCACTCTTTGACCCTTTATTTTCACAAAATCTATAGGTACTTTTTTTTGAGGAGGCAGCATAACATACAGGTTAATTGTATGAATCTGAAGCCTTTGGCTATTTATATCTTAACTTCAAGTTACCTAAGCACTGAATCTGAATTACCTATGAAGTAGGGGTGATAATGAGAACACTATTATCATCGGGGTGTTAGGAAGATTAAGTGGGATGATATTTGTAAATGACTTATAACAAGATTGGCACATTGTAAGCACTGTATAAATGTTTGTTACTTTTTATAACTGCTTCTTTGAATACCTTACTTTTACTCCCTTCTTCAGACCCACCGGTTTTTATTCTTTTCTTTCAATTTTCCTTATCATTGCCCACTTCATAAATCACAGAGGGATAATGAATCATGTTGCTATTTAAGCATGTCTAAGCAAATAAATTCATAACTATGTAAATTCAGCCATGACCTTTTATTCTAGCATCTTCTGTATTGATGACTTATTCATAAGTCATATGCATTAGCCACTTGGATAAACCAGCACTACCTCAAATCTAACATAAATTAAATCAAACTCAGGATTCTATCTCCAGAACTAGAATTTTGAATCTCTTCCCTTGCCATTCCCACCAAGTTTCTAATGTGAGGAGAATCTTAGATATGTTTTCTCCTCAACCCCTTTACAAAATCAGTCATTAATATCTGCATTTCAATTCTGATACAACTTTCAGTCCCCTCTTTTATCCCCAACACCTACTGACACTGTCCCACTCCACACTTATTACCTCAAACCTGGATCAACCCAACCTGGATCAACCCAAACCTGGATCAACCCAACCCAACCATTCCCCGCAGTAATCATTATGCCAGTAAATCCTGCCTCCTGGAGCCAGGTGAATTTCTGGACAGGACTGTCACTTTCACAACATGCTTCTGTACGAAATATCAGCCTAAAATTAACTTAACCTCTTGGTCATTTGGCAGTAAAATCATGAATGGAGCATTGCCCCTTTCTTGCTACCAGTACAGAGCTATCAAAGGTCTTGCCATATGTACATACGGATAATGTGTAGGTACATTTGGACTTGTACTATCCAAATATAAAATAAACCATATCTGGACTTTCCTTGTTATTTTTTTCTACAATAAGTATTACTTTTAAAGAAAAATTTTATATATAATGATTTATTATTACTAAATATTCACTTCATTGCATTCATATTACTTACCCTACAAACATACAGCATGCTTTTTTTTGGGGAAAAGCTATGTTAGTTTGTGTTCCAATGTTTTATATTTTAATTTTCAGTACAGAGTGTAAAAAACATTTCTAAATAATCTAAAATAGTACCAGTGGCTAAATTGATGGATAGCTTGATGTCTACAAGGCCCTGTTAAAAATAATTTTCATTGTCACATGTGTCTACCTGGGGGGGAGGGGAAGAAAAAGGTACAGAATCAATACAGTTGTTATTTCTTACACACAAACTGGTACAGCGTTACCAGTCCTGTCACTATCTCACTCAGCAATTATACCGTATACCGTTCCATGGTGCTTGTGGCAGGTTGTCAACTTGACTCACTTTGTACACAGTTAGTAAAAGCCTCAAAGAAGCTTAAAATCATGAAAATAGATGCTAAACAACCATGATCAGCTACAGGAATGATTCTGTTAAGAAAAATAACTCTCGTTATAACAAGTTATCTAATGAAAGCTAAATGCTTGCTTATTATCTCATGAACAGGAGTTCGATTTCAGGGGTAAACAAGAATAGCTGAGAGACCATGGGTATCTGATATACTGATGAAAACATATCAGAAAGAAAGCACATTTATATTGGGCTGTGATTTAAATGAAAAGGTGTGTGTGTGGGGTGAGAGAGGAGGTGGAGAGTATTAGGAAACCGATAAGTTCTGTGTGAGGCGGTACTTTATGAGAATAAGGTGGAGTCCAGATCATTCCTACTCTATGTAGCCAAACAAATCTAGAATTCCCTTAATGTAATAAAAAAAGGGGGAGACTTGGTCATTAAAAGGTAATCTATTATTTGCTTTACTACTAAAGGGAAGGAAGATTAATGCATAGGGAGCAAGGTGAAAGAGCCAAAAAGCCTACAGGAACAGTAAATTAAGTGGATCTCATGGAGAAAAACAGGTAAGACAATAGCTGACAAGTACAGATTGTGAATGCGGGTGTGCTGCTCTCTAGGAGCATCTCAGCATTTTGGAAAGGCTGTGTGGATCTTTAACAGGGTCAGATCTGATCCAACAGGAAGGAAGCAAACAGATGACCACTATATGTTCAAGGTGTCTGCTTCTTGTACCTATTGATTGTTTTTCCATTATTAATTTGAGAGAAACATTGATTTGTTGTCCCACTTATTTATGTATTTAATGGTTGATTTTTACATGTGCCTTAACTAGGGATCAAAACTGCAACCATGACACCTTGGCATATTGGGATGCCCTAACCCCATGGTCGGCAAACTGCGACTCGGGAGCCACATGCGGTTCTTTGGCCCCTGGAGTGTGGCTCTTCTACAAAATACCACAGCCTAGGCGAGTATTTTAAAGAAGTGACGTTAGAAGAAGTTTAAGTTTAAAAAAGTTGGCTCTCAAAAGAAATTTCAATCATTGTACTGTTGATATTTGGCTCTCTCTTGTTGACTAATGAATGTGCCGACCACAGCCCTAACCAACTGAGCTACCCAGCCATGCTCCCAACCCCAATATATGTGAATACATACACTCAACAACCCCCAACCCACACTGGCACTTGTGTGCATATAGACACATGCATGAGCACACACACATACACATATATATCTGGTGTCCTGTTATCTCTTCCATTCTCTAATATTGTAATATATCAAATACATATTTGAAGTACTACATTCTGTGACTATCTTTCAATAATAAATTCCTATATTTGCTGTATGCACAGAGATATAGATGTTACTTGTAGGGCTTTTGCTCCCCAAATCAGTGCCAGCAGTTTGGCCTATGGTCCTCACAATTATATGTATCTTTAAGTGCTTTATTAAGCTTTTTTTTTTTTGTCCACTATTCATTACCAAAAATTGTTTTCTTTTCTAAAACTTTCCTGAAGAAAAGAAAATATAACTTTGGTAAGTACTAAGCAATTTGCCAGTAAGATGGATGATTTTATTTTTTTTAAATATATTTAATTGATTTTTTTACAGAGAGGAAGGGAGAGAGATAGAGAGTTAGAAATACCAATGAGAGAGAAGCATCCATCAGCTGCCTCCTGCACAACCCCCAACTGGGAATGTGCCTGCAACCAAGGTACATGCCCTTGATCGGAATCAAACCTGGGACCCTTCATTCCTCAGGCTGACACTCCATACACTGAGCCAAACCAGTTTCAGCTAAGATGGATAATTTTAAATATCAATTAAAAATAAATGCCCAGAGAACTAATCCAATAATATTTACAAGTTGCAATTATCTCTTCAATAGCAATTAAATTTGACATCTCCCCAGTTAAGGAAATTTCTAAAGTTGCTAAATAATTTTTTCAATAATGTGTAGTAAATGAAGAAGACTTATCATATTAAAAAATCAGCCAAGGTTTCAAACAGCCTTTGGTGTCAAATGCAATGGAGGCATGTTTGAACAGAGAACTTTCAGTAGAAACTGAATTAGACCACACCTTATTTATAACCACATTTTCAAACCATGGTAAATATTCAATAGTTAAATGAAACAAAGCAATATGCTGACTGTGAGCTATTTGAAAAGCCCTAAATTATATATATATATATATATATATATATATATATATATATATATATATATATCTCATAATTTAATTAAGGTAACAGTGAATAATAATTAAATTCCATCCTAGATTACATTATTAAAATAATGTTTTAAACAAAGTGCCACCTTGAGAAAAAGCTAAATTGTTTGGGGAAAGTTATAGATGCACTAAAACTATTGTATGTTGGCTGCAAACATAAGCTAAGAAAATCACTTCAGTAATATAGAATTCCTATAAAGAAATAATTTTAAAATAGACTTCTAACCCTAGTTGGTTTGGCTCAGTGGATAGAGCATTGGCCTGCAGCGTGAAGGATCCCAGGTTCCATTTGGTCAAGGGCACATGCCCGGGTTGCAGGCTTGATTCCCAGTGGGAGGCGTGCAAGAAGCAGCCAATCAGTGATTCTCTCTCATCATTGATGTTTCTATGTCTCCCACCCTCTCCCTTCTCTGAAATCGATAAAAAAAATATTTGAAACTATAAAATATACTTTTATTTAAGCAAACATTAGGGGAGAGAAGGGAACTAACATTTATGTAGAACTTTCCTTTGCCCAACACAATTTATATGTAATCATCATGATAAAATCTATAATAATTTTTATGTGAGGTAATATAATATTCATCAAAGACATTGAATAAATGTGAATAAAATCATATTCCTAAATTGTTATAGATTTAAGGTTTGAATTCGGGTTTTGAATTCAGTTTTTTGCCTAATGGCTAATCCATGATACTTATTTCATGAGTTGTCCTCAGACTTTGGATTAATAATAATAACTAATACATAATCTGTATTACTATGTGTTCAACGTGGTTTCATGCATTTTACTTATTTACTAGAGGCCCAGTGCACAAAGTTCATGAAGGGCGGGTCAGGGTGTCCCTCAGTCTGGCCTGCACCCTCTCATAATACTGGACCCCTTGGGTAGGGTCCCTAAACTTGGCTGGAGATCAGGGACTATCAGAGCTTTCCTTCCTTCCCCAACCTCCTGCCACCGTTTGCCATCTGTGCAGTGCTGCCTCTCTCTCCCCTGCTACTGGTCGCCACCCATTGTGGGTGATAGGCATGAGGTGCGATCACTAGGCTGGCCTGGGCCTCTCACTGCAGGGTGGTCACTGGCCAGCCTCACACACCCACCACAGTGTTACTGGCCAGTGGCCTGGGCCACTCTCTGTGAGGTGATCAATTGTGGGTCCTCCAGATGATCACTCCACGGAAGGAAGCCCTGCCCACTCACTACAGTGCCGCTGGCTGGGTAGTCTGGACCTCCCTCTTTGGGGCGATCGATTGCCCAGCAGAGGGGGGCCCTGCACAGAGGATGGCCTGGGCCTCCCTCTGTGGGCAGATCGTGGGACGATGACAGGGCCCCCCTGACCAATTGTATTGCACCCGCCTTGGCTGGCCTGGTGCCTGTGCATGCCATAGTGTGGTCATCCGGAAGGTCATCCAGAGGGTTGATCTGTTGTTTGGTTGTTCAGTCAATTTACATATTATGCTTTTATTATTATATATTTATTTTTAATCCTTACCCAAGGATATGCTTAGAGAAAGGAAGAAGACATCAATGTGAGAGAGAAACATTGATCAGTTGCCCTCTGTATGTGACCCAACTAGGGACTAAACCTAAAACCCAGGCATGTGCCCTGATCGGGAATCAAACTGGCAACCCTTCTGTGCACAGGATGAAACCCAACCAATTGAGCCACTCCAGCAAGGCGGTTTCAGGCATTTTAAGCACATTATCATCTTTAATGTTCTCAACAAACCTAAGTGATATGTTAATATTATTATCTCCAGAGCTTAACTTGCCTAGGGTCATTCAGCTAATACTAGTAAGTAAAGAGATGGGATTTAGACTATATAATTCTAGCTCTCAAAACTAATGCTCCCAACTACACAGTGCCTTCTCATGATACTTTTATCACCACTCCCTAAAGTAGTATGATGACAGGCCGGGCCCAAAGCTACATCTAGCCTGCTGCCTGCTTTTTACACAAAGTTTTATGGGAATCTAGTTATGCTCATTTGTTTATGTCATAAAGCTGCTTTCTTATTACAATTTGGTTGAGTTGTTGACTAATATGAAGATTTTTTGCAATAAATATACTGTCAGCCCTTCATATTTCTAGGTTTTGCATCCTGGGATTCAACCAGTGGCAACACAAAAACAATGTTTTCCAGCCGTAGTTGAGAGCCTGAGACTGCAGAGGGCAATCCTATATAATAAAGATGTAATATTCAAATTGACCCTCATGCCATCAAAAGATGGCTGCACCCACAATGGAGTTGAGGTTCCCTTAAGGAGCTGTAACAAGCCATCAGCAGGGACCTGAGGCTGCATGGTGCCAGGCCAGGGTGGGGCACCTGAGGCTGTCCCCCCACCCAGTGGGGCTTGACTGCAAGACCTCAAAATGTGCCCCCTGCCTGAGTGTCTGATGGGGGACCTAAGGTTGCATTCTCTTCCCAGCAGGGCTTGACACGAGACCTCAAGACATGCCTCACACCCCAGTGCCAGGCTGGGGGAACTCAGGCTGTGACCCCCCCACAGTGGCGCCAGGTTGAGGGACCTGAGGGTTCAATCAGGAGACCTGAGGCCGTGCCCCCACCTGGCAGGGCTTGACAAGGGACCTGAGGCTGTGCCCCCCCCCACACACACACACACCTAGTGGGGCTTGACAGGGGTGTGGCTCACAGGGTCTGGATCCTGCCCAATAGGATGGGTCTGGCTGGGTCTGGTTCTTGTGTGATTTCGAGGTGCACACAGGTGGGCAGGGACTTGATTCTGGGTCCCACAGCGCACCCCAGACTCTGACAGGACAAAGATTTCCATACACATTTTACTAATTTTCTTTCATTTCTAATACTTCTATTATAGAGAAAGGGCAAATAGCAATATTAAAATATTTCCTCTAACTAATTCCCTTTTAATGTGCACGAATTTCATACACCGGGCCACTAGTTTTATATAAGGGGCTTGACCACACCCAGCTTTTGGTATCTCTTGGGGTCAATCCCCACAGGTATTGAGGGATGACTATAGTTTGGGGAAGGGTCAACAATTACACATGGATTTTAGAATGCATGGTTGTCAGGGCCAGTACCTTGAGCAATGTTCAAGGATCAACTATAGATCTATTTGTTTTCATGTAAGTATTTGTTGTAAATATAATTTGAGTCATTTTGTTTTTTATTAATAATGAATCCTCTCTATATAGTCCACTTTCACTTTAAAAAAACAATATCAGAAAGTAACCTACTTAAAACTATATTTAGAATAGTAAATGTCTTTATTTCTATTAGTAAATGTATGCTAAAATAAAGTCTATAGTTCTGTCAAGTTTTCATTTTCATCAAGGTTAAAGTGAAAGAGTTAAGGAATCACTGCCTTCCATCTAAATGAGTCCCTAGATGTTGAAGCACTTCTCCTCATCTGTAAACATGTGAAGACTTTAAGGTTTATATCACTTTGAAGCAACTGTATTATGCTATCTAAATCTGTACCACCATGTTTTATATACCCAGTGATTAAAATAGGCATTTTCACTGTAGCTAAATATTGCTTTGATTCTGATTTTCAAACAGAAACAAAACACATTCCAGTCAAAATGTGTCTCAGAGGAACACAATTGCAGGCTTTCCACAGTACCATTTGCTCAATGGCTCTCTGCTCCCTGCCTGCCTTCCCTGCCAGAAGTGCTAACACTCTAAGTATCCCCTGGAGAGCCAGTAGGGTGCCATCTGCTGTATAACTGCTGCGTTGCAGCCTGAAATCCTCAATGCCAAATTTAGCTCATATAATTACATAACAGTATGTGAGTCGTATTAAACGGACACATTAACGCCGGATTCATGAAGCAAATTGAAAGTCAGACATGCATAGCAAAACCATTTAGTGGCTATTTGATTAATTATTGAATATGGTTATAACACAAATAACCACAGCATTCAGGTACAATGAGAGTGGCATTTATTGTTAATATTGTGGGTTGCAGTTTTGTTTTTAATAAGCAATAAAATAATACACATAACTACCAGATAATGTAAGCACACTGACCAGGAAAGATTTTTCTGACTGATAGGCATATACTTCATCATGGTGACTCCACCCCATTCAACATCAAATAAACATCAGAAATACCCTGACAGCCGTGAAGAAGTAGCCAAAATATTTCTGCAGTTTTTGTAGTCAGAGAGATGCAGGGGGAAACAAAATATTCTTTGTGGGAAGTGGTGATATATGAACATAAGGCATTCTATTAAACTAATATACTATACCCTGCTGGGAGAGTAATTTAGTATACACTTTGGAAAAGCCCTGATAACATCTAGTAGTTTTGAACATGCACTCTACCACTTCTGGAAAAATACTAGATTTTCTTGAAGAAATTAAGCACCTTGCAACAAAGTCACCAGGCACCTAGTGAGAGCTGAAATTCAAAGTGAGCAGCCTGTTCTAATATAGACAACCATATCCTGATCACTATGCTAGATTGACTTTGTACCATAAGGAAAAACCTTAAGTAATATAAGTAATATTTTAAAGAAAAATAATACCTCAGTGTGGTGGGTGCCCTTATGTAAAGTGAACTTTTGGTTATCATTGTGAATGAACCTAATAATATCTATAGACTCTTTCCAAAACTAAATATTTTACTTTAAAAGATATTTCAAAAATTCATTTGAGACATGTGTTATTCATTTCACATAACTAAAATGCATATTTCACATAACTAAAATGTAAAGTAATGAATTAATCATATGACAACTTGGAACCACCTCAAAATGGTTACTATTTCTATTCTAGGCTTTGGTTTATAAGTGAATACTTTGACTAGGTTATCTTATATATTGAAATTCATAAAGCCCAGGTGATATGCTATGAGACTGATTGATAAATGACTGCTTTTCTTTTTTTCTTTTTTTCTTTTTTTTATCATGCTTACACCTCACACCATGTCTTAATTTGGCTTTTTTAAAGTAATATTTTCTCTCAGCTTCTTGAAACTGTTCTTCTCATCTTAATGGATTCTCTTTTCCCTGCATATCTGATCATTGAGCATTGGATTATCCCACCTTGGTTTTAGATATAAGTTATCTCATTCACAGCTTCAAACAGAATCCACTAAATCATAAATAATTAATCTTGGTCTTTCTGGGTTTGCAGAGACATTAATTCAAATTTCTCCTTGACACACACACTTGCATGCTAAGTAAGCACCTCAGTCTTAAGCTGGCCAAAACAGAACTCTAGTTTCCTTCCTGCTTCACATAGTTTGCTCCTTTCCTAGTGTTCCCAGTCTCAGAAAATGGCAACGACATCTGCCCATTGCTTAAACTGCAACTCTCAGTTATCTTTTTTTTTCCCTTTCTTTTTCTGTCACCCAATTTCCAATTCACCAGCAAGTACTGTTGACATTACTTCCAAAAAATGTTACACACCTTTTCCTTTGTCTCTTTTAACTGCTATTACCATGATTACCATCATTTCTCACTTGAGAAATCATTTTTATACTGTAAACAGAAAATTTAATTGACATGTACTTCTTTTGCCAAAGAATATCTGGTCAAATGCACCACCAGAACTTAAAGTTCAGAAAAGCATGAGTGGTAAAAATACTTCTACTTTTAGTTTCAGTTAGTATAGCCTTTATTAAGAGTTATTAATGCTGAATTATTCAACAAATACAAGATTTTGTCATATTAAAGAAGATTTACTGGTACATTTCCAAGTGTTTAAGAATTCTCAAATATCATCCACCTAGCTAAGCACAGAAATAATCACACAAACAAAATCATTGCAGTAGCTCATGAACATGGGTCCTTACCCCATACTCTACTGTGAAAACCTGTTATAGGCATTTTGTGATTTAACTAGAGGCCTGGTGCACACATTTTGTGCACTGGGGATATGTGTGTCCTTCAGCCCAGCCTGCACCCTCTCCAATCTGGTACCCATCAGGATCAGGCCCAAATGGGCAGTCGGACATCCCTCTCACAATCTAGAACTGTTGGCTCCCAACTGCTCGACTGCCTGTCTGCCTGATTGCCCATAATCACTTCTGTCTACCAGCCTGACCACCCCCTAACAACTCCCCTGTCAGCCTGATTGACCCTAACTGCCCTCCCCTAGTGACCCAATAACCCCTAAATGCCTTCCCTTGCCAGCCTGGTTGCCCCCAACTGCCCTCCCTGCAGGCCTTGGTCCCCACTACTGTTCTCCCTTGCAGGTATGGTCTCCCTCAACTGCTCTCCCTTGCAGGCCTGGTCCCTCCCATTGCCCTCCCCTGGTGGCCTGATCACTTACAACTGCTCTCCCCTGAAGCCATTTTGTGGCAGCCATCTTGTATCCATATGGGGGTGGCCATCTTTGACCACATGGGGACAACCACCTTGTATGTTAGAATGATGGTCAATTTACATATTAATCTTGTATTAGATAGGAATGTCCAAGTAACCCTATGAGATAGTAATATTGACTATGATGAAATAAACTCAAAAACCTTAATCAACTTGTGGCAGCTAATAAGTGGTACAAGTGAGAATCACATCTAAATCTTCATGTTTCCAAACACTTGCAATTTCTGACACTCTAATATACTTCCTCCCACAGGACTCCAAGAGCAAAATGGGGCTGGGTTTAGGAAAGAATCTTCTATAATTTCTCTGATCTCTCCCAGAACACTGTTGAAAGTTAAGGTTGCTTACATAGCAAAAGAGTCATTGAATTTTACTTCCTTCCCTTCATATCTATTCTCAAGATCAGTTCTATCCCCTCACAAAGAGCCATGCTTTATGTAGGCAGAATATTCTTATTTAGAAACCTACTCATTCTCAGTAGAAATAAGGCCTCAAGTTTCTTCAGAGTGTATGCAATGGGGTCCATTGTCATGTATGAAGATAATGGTGCACTGTCAATTTTTTTTTAACTTAATCTAAATATGGGGGAGGGGGAAGTTCTAACAACAATTTGTAAGAATTCACAACACCACCCTAATTTGTTCTGCATGATAAATGGTCAGAGATCATGTAGAGTCTCCCATGGAAATAACAAAAATTCCACAGAATGACACCATTAACAGTGTTGTTATAAGTTATGTAATAATATCCCATGTACTGTTATGTTAAGTGTATAATTTGATGAGCTTTATTAAAAATGGGAACCTATGCAACAATACCAATCCAGATATACATATTTTTATGGCATTATAAATTAATTTAGAATATGCAGAACTAGTCTGAAAGGTGAAAAGTGCTGCAGAATACTGAGTTCAGTCAGAAAGTGCCATTAGCTCAAGCTAGTTTGGCTCAGTGGATAGAGTGGTAGGCCTGTGGACTGAAGGGTCCCGAGTTTGATTCCAGGCAAGGACACTGCCTGGGTTGCAGGCTTGAGCACCAATAGGGGGAGTTTAGGAGGCAGCCAATCAATGATTCTCTCTCATCAATGATGTTTCTATCTCTCTCCCTCTCCCTTCTTCTCTGAAATCAAATATTTTTTTTAAAGTGCCTTTAGTTGAGATTTAAGGGTATGTCTGACAAATACTCTCATCAGACAATTAAAATTATAAAATCTTCAAGGATTGTCCCTCAGCTCTTTCAAATTAAAGAAGGACTTATATTGAAGATATTTGTGGGTATGGCTTTTGTCTGATAGAGTGTATTCCTATATGGCCTTTGATACAGAGAATTCCTATATGACTTTTGTCTGATAGAATGAATTCCTGATAAGGTTCACAAGAGATTCTAAATTAATTTAAGTGAATTGGATTTATAGAAACATGCTGTACTTTAGACTTAAGTGGAAAAAGAAGGTACAAAGTTAAAATAAGCCTTTGAATTGTGTCTCCAAGCACAAATAAGAATGAAAAACTATTCAGCTATAATTATGTGCTAAGTTTACACAAAAATAAAGAATGACTAGGAGAGTAGAACTGACAGTGCACAGAGAGGAATTAAAACCCATGGAGAATTATTCTCAGGCTTTAAATCCTAATCAAGAAACTGCTAACCTATGCATTAATGACTGTAGTTGAGGCATTGTACTTAAGCCTCATCTACACCTGCACATGATTTACATGGTAAGATTCTGTACTTTCAGCTGATGCTATAATGCAGAGGTGGGGATTATCTGGTCCATGGGCCATATAAGTCCCGATAGATCATTTGGTCTGGCCCTGCCAAGGCATTAGGGGTGAGTTAATCAAATGTTTGACCAAATATAGCAGGGTAATTTTTAAGTTGATAATTTTGTATGGCCCACAAATTATATATATATATATATATATACACATATCACAAACATATGTGTATATGTGTATATCTCACAAATATATGTGTGTGGATATATATATATATATATATATATATATATATATATTCCAAAAATAAAAGTACACTACCCTCTCCTAAGGCCACCCAAAGATCATTCCATTCTCAGAGTTGGGGACTCCTTTTTCAGTAAGGGCCATTTGGAGATATAAATTCCCTTGCAGAAGAAAAGGTTCCCCACCACTGGGAATGGAATGATTCTTTGGTGGCCTTAGGAAGGGTAAATGCACTTTGCCCAGTGAGAGAGGCATCCCTGGGGGCTAGAGGGTAGAACTGGAAGCCAGCTTCCCGATGTTCTACAATGTTCCCTTCTTCCTGGAAGCCAGATCTCTGTAAAGTGCCTCCCCTGCTGAATCAAGGCTGCTATTGTCACCAATAAAAAAATTTTTACAAAAGTAATATTATGTTACTTCTGAGACTAGGTTATAAAAGAGCAATGCAAACTAAAAAGAAATAAGATAACAAAAATTAACTCTGTAGATATCTTCTTCATTTATAGATAATAGAATCATGTTTAAAAACATTAACAAAAGAAGAAAAAATTATCTACTGTTAAAGTCACTTTTATTTTATCATGAACTAGAGGCCCATGCATGCAGGGGCAAGAGGGGGGGGGGATCCCTCAGCCCGGCCTGAACCCTCTCCAATTTCTAACACTCTAATATACTTCCTCCACAAGACTCCAAGAGCAAAATGGGGCTGGGTTTAGGAAAGAATCTTCTATAATTTCTCTGATCTCTCCCAGAACACTGTTGAAAGTTAAGGTTGCTTACATAGCAAAATTCCCTGGGGACCCCTCAGAGAATTTCCAACTGTTGGTTTAGGCCCAATCCCTGGATGGAGTCTATACTGGCAGTCAGTAACCCCTCTCACAATCTGGGACCACTGGCTCCTAACTGCTCACCTGCATACATACCTGTCTGATCACCCCTAACCATTTCTGTTTGCTGGCCTGGTCACCCCCTAACTTCCCCTCTGCCAGCCTAGTCACGTCCAACTGCCCTCTTGCCAGTGTGGTTTCCCCCTAATTGCTCCCCTGTCAGACTGATTGTCCCTAACAGTCTCTACCTCCCTACCTGGTCACTGTGGCTTTATCTGGAAGGAAGTTAGATGTCTAGAAGATGTACAATTGACCAGGTCTAATTAGCATATTACCCTTTTATTTGTATAGATAGTAAAGAATAAAATAAGAGTAGAATTTCTATGGAACCAAAGTCAGTTCGTTTTGTTATTGTTTGTTTTTAAATAAAGGAGTTGACCTTTGCGGTTGTTGGGAATACTTATATGCATTTTAATACTAGCAACTGACCTTCAAAAAAGGGGGAGGGCAAAGTTAGGAGTATGATATTCCATTTAGATTATTCCCATTTGGCTCACCTTAAAATTAAAATCTCAGATGTCACCTGAACTCCATTAGGAAAAATTTCAAATAAGAGCATTTTCCAGTGGGATATATTAAACTCAATCACCTTTTTATCTTAAAAATCAAATAACTGAATTCTTATGCAATTAAAAAGTAATCTGTATACAAAATTCAGACTACTATGGGTAATAAAAACTAAGATCATCGCTGGTGGTCACAGACAACACTGTGGTATAGACCAGGTGAGGGGTGGGAGTAGGGCGGAGAGGAGACAGGCTAAGAAAGGAGGAAATGAGGACGTCTGCAATAGTGTAAACAATGAGAATAAATTTTAAAAATAAGTTCACAAAATAGGAATAAACATTACTGTTCTATATTAAAATGTATTACTAATTTAAAATAGACAGTTGGCATTAATCTCAAATATAGCAATGACATATGAATTGTCTTTTGAAAATTCCTGTTTTAAAAAAATTTCAATAAACCATTTTTTTTAAAGACATTTATTATGAACATCTTATTACTACAACACTTGACTACATGAACTACAATGTTTCTTTTCTTGTTGACCATAAAGAATTTAAGACTCCCTGCTCTCTGAACAGGCTTAATAAATAGATGTAATTATTGCTCATTGTACATCAGCTTTAAAAATCTATTCTCTTCAGTTTCTTCAAACACTATTTCATGAAGAAAAATGGACAAGTATAAAATGGGTAAAAGTATAAAAATAACCTCAATGTATTCTGAACATTGACTTTCTGGTGAATATCACTATATAGCTTTAAAATATAAAATTAAGTACCCTAAGAAAGCCCCCTGACTCTTCCATATGCCAGCTCTTCTACTACCCTTTATTTGTATGAATTTTCTAAATTAGAATATGTAACTAAAGAGAGAAGATGAATAGTTGAATGTTACTGATGTTCAGATTAATAACTTTTAATACAACTGCCATTTTTCAGTTTGCCTTGTTCAAAGAGGTTCAGACTATATGTTAAGCCAGATATCAGAGAGATTCCACAAGTGCAACAAATGCTTATGTTGTCAATACAGAAACAATATTCATTCAGAGAGCAGTGTGTCGGTAAATATTTTACAAAATGCTCATCAAAAATTAAAAGCCCTCGTGTATAGTGTTTGCCGACTTTTGTGGCATAACGCTCCTACCTGGCTGATTTCAAGCTACCAAAATGACCTAAATGAATCTATAATTGGGAAATATGCACCACAACTATTATATAGGATTTCCACAAAAGATCCAATAGATATAAATAAGCTCACTTGTACAGTTAACAGTATAGTACAATAACTAGAAAAAGAGTTTTGATTTTGCTGTTAAAATATAATCTCTTTTGTAATACATGTAATTTGATTTTTTATGCCTGTGCTTAACTGCCAGCTCTTAAACTTCCTGAAATGTGAACAGCAATTCAGTATCAGCAGAGCATTCCTACATACCCCTGCATTTATTCTAAGACCACCTAGTTACTATAGTCACTGGTATAGGGTGTATAGATTTCCAGTTTTTGCTTTAAGGGTTTAAAAAAACACATGACTGAATGCCCTCAATAATCGGTTGAATCATTTCCATTAAATATCCTTCTCTCTTCCTGATTCCATTCTGGCCTCTAGTGGTAGCTGCTAGCATTCTTATTATTATCAGTGTTAGAAAAGCAACTATCAGTGATCATCATTGTAAAGTTAACCACAATATGATTCATTTCTCTTTTCACATTATTTATTAATACCTCCTATCAATAAAGAGAAATAAGTGAATGATCATGGGATATAATAAAAAGCCACTGAATTTGAAGTAAAAAATCTCGGACTGATGTCTTGAATTTGAATGTATGTGTGTGTGTGTGTGTGTATATGTATGTATGTATGTATGTATATATATATATATATATATATATATATATATATATATATATATATATAATCCCTGAAAGAAAATAACTGGGGTGATTATAAAAATAAAACCATAGCATACTTGAATCTAAAGAATAGCTAAATCATGAACAGAAAGGTAAAAGAATGCATTATGCATTTTCCTGAGCAGCTTATCAGCTAAACGAGCATAGGCTATGGGAGGGCAACTATATTTAACGGAAAAAAATCAAAGATTCAGATTACACCTTACTGGACTGATTTTTATTGCAACTAAATGACTAAATTTTTATTGTTATACTAGAGGCCTGGTGCACAAATTTGTGTATGGGTGGGAGTCCAGCTAGCGCACCCCGATGGGGGCTGATCTGGCCAGACTGGCAGGAGGGAGAGGTCACAGGTGGTTGGTTGCTGGCCCTGCTCCAATCAGGGCGGGGGAGCTAATCAAGTTCTGGGCCAGCTAGGAGAGGAGCCACAGGAGATTGGCCAGCCTGCACCACCCCTGATCCTGCCGGGGTGGCCAGGGGAAGGGCCGCCCATTGATTGGACAGGTTGGTGGGCCTCAGTGCATGTCATAGCAACTAGTCATTCTGGCGTTCTGGTCGCTTGGCTTTTATATATATTGATGAATAAAGCTTTAGTATGTTTAAAATGAAATTAATTTAATGTGCTCATTAGCTTTATCATAGCATATAAGCATTGCAGCTGATGCCTATTTCTCTTTACTTGATATCAATAATTTTTTTTAAAATTCCTTCACAGAATATTAACATTTTAGAGCTAATGATTATGTCTAGATCAGAGCTTCCAACACTTGATTCCTGCCCTGTGCCATGCAGTTAATTCATGACAGAAGTGAGGACTAACCAGGTCTAGCTGTGTACTATTAATAGCACCAAAAGACATTATTCTTAGAGTAAACCATTACCTCTTGAAGAACTCTCTTCATCTTTAATAATAGTGTCTTGACAGCTGTGCAGTCCTGTAGCATCAGTCTGAAGGGCAGAGAATCCATGCCTCCATTTTCTTCCACAGCTTGCAGGGGCCAATCTGCAGACGGACTGCTGGGCATTCGGCTAATATGTGAACACCTGGCTTCCTGATCAATGTCTTTTGTTAACTTCAGTGAAAGGTTCCTAATAAGAAAAATAATAAACAACAATTACAATGTAGCATTTTCACAGCAGTATTTTCCAAGTTGTCCTTTTTTTTTTTTTTTCTGGTAAAATAACTGGCTGCTCTATTTTTAGGGCCAACTATGGAAAGATTTAATGGCAACCACCATTATATGAAGTGATTTCCCCCCAGGTTAGAATTTCTTTCTAACAGTGTGTATATACTTGTTAAATTCTTTTAAAAATATGGAAAGTCAACATAAATTGCTGCAAGAGAAATTTCTTACAACAGTGTTCTGAAAATTAAAAATTAATTGGAAAATTAATAGAATATCTTTTGTATATATCACTTATCAAATTATATGACAAGTTTACTTAAGTTACCTAAATTGAGAAGAAAAAAAAAAATAACAACAAAACTTGCCTTGTAACTTGCCACCAAGGTCAGGCAAGGATGCACGTAAGAAACTATATATCCTCAGCTAATTTTATTCAAATTTCATTATTTGTAAATAATGTCATTTAATTTACAATGATTGAATAGTTAGTAAAGAAAACACACTTTTGGATCACACTCAGATGTTTACTTATCTACATAGGTACATTGGTTGGTTATAATAATATCACTAGCTCCATTATCTACATATATAAAAGCCTAAGTGGCCGTTAGAACAAAGCCACCAGTTCCTGTGACATGCACTGACCGCCAGAGCGGCACCCTGGTGGTCAGTGTGCTCCCACAGCCAACCTCCCCTGGCTGGCCAAACGCCAGTGGTCCCTCCCCGCTTTCTCTCCTCCCCCCCAGCCCCCCGGCAGGCCATCCTCCCGCTCTCCCTACCCTGGCCAATCGTCGACCAGGCTGAGGGACCCTATCCATGCACAAATTTATGCATTGGGCCTCTAGTCCTGTATAAAAGCTAATATGCAAATAGTCCTATGAATGAGAGTTCTACTGACTGGGAGTTAGACATGTGCTGTCCACCAGGGGGTGGCACAAACATGGCAGGTGTTGGCAATGCTGCACTGGCAGCCAATGACAGTGGAGATGCTGCCAGTCACAATGGACCCCGACGAAAGCAGGACTGCTGTGGGATGGTGAAGCAAGTGGGCAGGCAGTGCCAGGCCAAGATGGGTGTGGAGGGAGGCCCTGGCCGGCAGCGAATTCTGTGCACTGGGCCTCCATTATATGTATAATGAAAGAATTTTTTAAAAAAATCATAGCTAATATTTTTTGAGAACTGACTGTGGGCCAAGAACTGTGCTATTAATTTCATGTGTGTTAATTAATCAAGCCCAAGAGGTCACATTATGTGTAATAGTATTTTAGTTACAATAGAATTATTAAAAATGTATGAAGTTTACATCATGAACTAGTCTGGTATCTGAAACATATTAGGCTGACTCAATAAATAACTGTGTATTGAAGATGAATAAACATATACAACAATGAGTGACTGAAGAAAACACAATTATTTGTAATAATCTATACATACAACTCTCACTTGTACATATATATATATATATATTTTTTTTCTTCCTGTAAGGTGAACTGCTATGAATTATAGAGCTGCCTCCCATATTTCAAAACTTCCCACCATTTTACAAAAAAAATAGCTAACATTTTATGATTTCTTTTAGTTGGATTAATGTTTCTTTGAAAGTGTCCAGTCATGTATCTAAATATCAGTGAAGACTGACAAAGCTTTCAGAAACTGTACTAGCTGACTAGTTTCTGGAATTTACTGAGGTTCTGAGAATTGGAACTTAGCATTTACAAATCCAAAGGTTTCTGTCAATGTCAGTTAAGAATGGGCTACCTACAGCAATGTATTCAGTTGATAAAATATGCCATTTGATTTGTACTTAAAAATTTTAGACCTATTCTTAATTCCAACATGACAGAATGATGGCATATTTTCAAAATGATGGACGCCATCTACTTCATGCCCTTGTGACCAGCATGGCAATAGACATTGATGTTTCAGGGATTAATAGGAATGGATCTCTGAACTCCAGAGGTTCACCAGAATTATTCATTGCTTATTAGTTGGTACCAAAAAAACAAAACAAAACAAAAAAAAACACAAATAATATTCTTTCACATTATTGTTGTTTTAAATCTCGAAACATTTTATTTCTACATGAACAAGAGTTGGCAACAAGATCACAGTAATCCAACCCATTCTTGTTTAGGCTGAGGCAGTAGCCTGGGCTGTTACACAGGGCTGCTACTGAGCAGCATTGGCCAGCCGGGCCAGCATGTGCTGTGTATGGTCAGTGTTTTTCTGATTGATTGATGCCTGGAGTTTACAGTTGTTAAATATTTTGAACATGGATGTTTTTAAAAATAGATTTTTATTGAGCCAACTTACTCAAGTGTCTCTGAATAAATTCACATAAAAATAAAATCCAGCCCCTTAGGTTGACAAGAAAAGGAGAAACCTCTCTCATGTGGAGCCACAGTTTCCTCTAGCAGAGACAACCTTTATAAGCCCAGAGGGTAAAGCTAGATTCAGGTGCTTTCTTGCTTCTGCTTAACAGAATTCACCAGATAATAAATACACTTAGGCACTTTGGGATATATGGCTCTCTCTGCCAATTCTCTGAATTGTTACAGTTTCATTAAAATGAACAAATGTTCTTTATATTGAAAAAGAGAGTCCCTTATCTTGGCAAAAAAAAGAAAAAGAAAAAAAAAAGTAAGATACCAAGGCCTGAAACAGTGATTCATTAATCATCATAATTACTACAAATAAAAACAATGTAATTGCCGCTGAACCCAGTTCACCCTCTGTTTTAACTCCATGAATCTGCGGTAGAATTGTTCAGTGATATTTACACTTGCTTCCTTGCTTATCATGCTGACCAAGTCTTTAAAATTCTGTAACATTTAGATAACGGCAAAATGAGACTTATGGGTCTTTCTCGGTCCACAAGTACAAAAATGACAAAGGTTTTGAGCAAGATTAAAAGCAAAACTCATAAACATTACGTTAAATGAAACTCTTAAAAGTTTCAACTTGGAGAAACTTGAGAATTGGAGCCATTACTTAAAACATACAACTTACATTCTTATGGTGAATTGGCTCTGTACTTTTGTCACTATCCTTTGTGTGAAGGGAATTTTCTACCAAGCTATTTCAAAAAGTTCTGCTGCAAATCCATTTTTCAGACAAGTAAATAGCTATATATTAAAGTTGAATAAACAATCAAGTTCTCATAGAATGATTCATAGGAAATTATATGAAAGAGTATTTTCATATTTTTCCTCATTTGGTTCTTGCTATCACTATCATATTAATAGTGAGAAATTTTTCCCATTCACACGTTCTTTTCAAATCACTTGAGAACTTCCCAATACAATGGCCAAAATACAAGATCATGTTAGTTGCAAAGGACTGATGCTCTTACCTGTCATAGGAATTACAGCTTGTTTAGTGCACTGACACCTTTCACTATTGTAAATATCTATGGCCAAAAGGGATCTCAAAAATTTACACCTTGTAATGCGGCTATGATTTCTGAACTAGGTTTTCAAAGGATGGAAGGTAAAGATAATCTCGTTTTGCCCATAAGAAATGAGCATATGCATACACCTGCCTTCAAGTATTTCATTAAGTAGATTTTTTTTTAAAGGGCCAGGTTAGCTTGAATAATTCTATGGCAAGGGCAAGGTATAAATTGGTATTAATAAACTGGCATCCCATAACTGAATAAAAACTGTTTATTAAAGGAACTACAAAAAGACTATTAGGGAATAAGCTATTTTCCTCATATTTTCTATGGAAAATATGTTGTTTATCTGAAAGCATCATTTTAAGGGGAAAAACCCTGTATCTTAAATGGTTTTAAAGTTGTATATTTAGCTATATTTCTAGAAGGGATGGAATCAGAATCCATCCCTCCACAGTAGCACAGTGGCTAGAAATAACTTATTAACATTCTACGTTTAGGTATGAATTTACATGTAAGAGAATTTCACACTGCCTAAGTGATAGGTAGAGGAAATGGAAGATATGGGGGAAGACAAAATAAAATACAAATATCTTAGTATAGCCACAAAGATCCTCCATAATCTAGCAACTGCCTGCCTCACCATATCTCATTTTATAACAACTGTCTCCTTGTGCTTGGAGTCCTAATTTCACTGGCCTTCATTCAGGCCCTGGAATGTGCCAAGCTCCATCCTGCCTCAGGAACTTTGCTTCTGCCATTCCAGCTGCATGAAAAAGCATCGCTTACCCATCTTCAGAGCTCACCTTAAAATACATTTCTTCTTCAGGGAAAATGCCTTTGCATTCCTACCTTTCAAACATACACAGGTTCCTCTTCTCTAGGCTAAGTCTTTCTTCGTAGCACTTATCACAGATGCAGCTAGAAAAATTAATGTGAGGAGTCCCGCGGGAATTCATTAGACTGAGCTGACCTACACTCCATCTCCTGTTCCAAACACAGAGAGGCACCGGATTACCTATAACCACATTTATTTCTAAACATATTATAGTGCAGGAGGGGAAGACAGAAACATTTCCAGGTGCCAAAAGCACAAAATTAAAACAGCAGTAATTATATGAGTTGCCACTATGCTGGCTTCAGGGTGTTAAACTCGGTCACAGCCTGTAGTTTTTATGCTTATGCAGATACAGGGAGTATCTGCCAGGGACACAGAAGTCACAGAGTGCTGGGAGACATGAGCTTTCCTAACTGAAAAAAAAAGCTTCAAAAAATCAATCTGATCAATTGGTAAATTAGCTGCCTGCTAGAACAACATTCTTTTTGTTTCTTTAAAGAAAGACAATATCAAATGCTGAGTCTCAAAAATAAGACATTCTCAATGTCTGACAAATATTTAAGGCAATAGAAATGCAAAGAAACAAAAAAAAAATCATAAACACTATGAGATGACCCATATATTAGAACTGGCAGGAAAATTTTTTAAGCAGCTATTATAAATTTAGTCAGTCTTAAAAAAAAAAAAAAAGAGGGCATAATAAATAAACAGATGGTTAGTTTTATCAGAGAAATGAATACTATGAAAACTCTAGAATCAATTCATATAAATCTAAAACAACAAAAAAAAATTATGGCAGACAATGTTAGCTGCTTGTCACCATTCATCACTCTTTCCTGACTCTTGAAAACAACACGACCAAAAACTATATTCATATTTTTTAACTAATTTTATCTCCAATGCTATTTGTTGTTTGTCCTTTTCCTGTCAATATCAGGATAAAAATCACAAAAAAATATGAATGTCTTATTTCAGAGCCATATGATGTGGGAAACTTGAATAATCTTTTAAAACCTAACTCCACCACAAAGCCATCCTATCTCATCATTACATAAGGAGAGACATAAAATTCGTGCCCCAGCCCAGCCAGCGCCCTCTTCAATCTGAGACCCCTCAGGGGATGAGAGACAGCCAGTGTAGGCCTGATCCTGGCAGTTGGACATCCAACTACCCTTGCCTGCTGTCCTGGTCTCCCCAAACTGCTCTCCTCTCCTGGCCTGATCTTACCCCCAATTGCAGGCCTGGTCACCCCCAACTGTCCTCCCTTGCTGGCCTGGCTCACCATTAATTGCCTTCCTTTGCCGGCCTGATCACCCACAACTGCCCTACCCTGCCAGCCATCTTGTGTCGACCATCTTGTGACATGGGGCAACCATCTTGTGATGACATGAGGGTGTCTCATGAGGGCATGAGGGTCACCTAGGCTTTTATTAGTATAAATGCTGGAGAGCACAAGAGACTTGGATAGAAAGTTTGTGAGAAGGACATTCTGATAACAAGGAAGTGTGTGGAAGGCCGCTTGCCCTGTTTACCGGGATTCTGACTTAGGGGAGACTTAGGGGAGCACTGAAGGTGGTTCCCATAATTATTCCTTGACCTTTACAAACAAGTCTGTGCATGTTCAGACCCCTAGGTGTTTACTGGAATCCTCACACTTAATCCCTGGATGCCCTTGCCTAGAGGATAATGTAAATAAATACATGTGTCCTCCCAAGATTACTCACCCTACTGATGGTATCTAAATATAAAAATTTTAACAAAAGTCTAATGAGGCAGGCAATCAAGGCTGCCTGGTCACTTCGGCCAGGCCATTCCTCAGCCTCTCCCCCATAGTGAAACTGTGATGGAGTTCCTCCATAGTTCAGGGGCTGCTGATCAGCCCCAGCAACATAAGATTTTATTTATTTATTTATTTATTTATTTATTTATTTATTTATTTAAAATATACTTTTATTGAGTTCGGAGAGGAAGGGAGAGGGAAAGAGAGAGACAGAAACATCAAAGATGAGAGGGAATCGTCATTCAGCTGCCTCCTGCATGCCCCCACTGGGGATGGAGCCCACAATCTGGCATGTGCCCCTGACCAGAATTAAACCCGGGTCCCTTCAGTCCACAGTCAAAGCTCTATCCACTGAGCCAAATCAGCTAGGGCTATCACATAATATATTTAGAACTGTATTTTAATTGTTTTAAGAACTTGTATGTAAAATTCTCCTCTTATGACCACTTAAGAATTGCATATAATGTTTTTTTATATAATGTTTAAAAATTATTAAATGTTATTGTATATTTGATTTCTATAATTTGCATTATATTACAACTTTTTAAATAAGAAAACAGAACTATAGGATGTCTTCAATTACTCTCTGAATAACATTTATAAAATGCAATGTTTTAAAAATATAAGCAGCAAGAGTCAATTACAAAGATATTCTGATATAATATATAACATTGGTGATATCCTTAACACTATACAACCTGCAGACAATTGCACAGTTTTAAATGATAGCTGTGTGCCCTTCACCTTTTAAAATATTCGGGAGTTGGCAATCGAAGTGTGATAAGTGTTAGCTATGAGTATATAATTTAGGAAGTAGTATTCCCAAACAGAAAATCAATACTCGCTCTGTAACTTGGCATAAAGGCAATACCTAAAATTATTGGCATAATACATTGTGGCAAAGAAACTGTAAAAATTCCAATACTTTTCAAAAATGAAAGAGTTGGAGATTATGACTCTGAGTAAATCTTTAGAGTCACGGAACTGTGTCAACTTGGGAAAGGTTAATACAACCTACATCAATCTTACCAATCAAATTTCCCAGATTCCATTCTTGAGAAGATGGTTTATATTATATTTTAACTAAAAAATAAGATTTTTTTTTTTTTTACAGATTACACAAAACAGGATTTCCAAATTCCAGAAAGACAAATTCTTTCTCATACATACAAAAATCATTTGGCTTACTTTTTAATATATGAATTTCAGCCCACTGTGTCAAATCTTGTCTTGTTATCCTTAGCAAGACAGTCAAAACATGTAGTACAATAATAGCACAATAGATTAGACATGTTTCATCGTGTTCACTTGTCATAAATTCCCCCAGAATATATGTGAGTTTTGATATAGTGTGGCTAAGTTATACTTATCCTTAAAGCCTGGATTAATGTACCCCACTCTCAGGAAGTTCGCAGCAATCCTTCCTACTAATTCAGGCTACACCGAATGTTTCTTCTTTTAACCCAGTGAAACCAAAGTAGATGAAGACCTCTTTTGGTGACCTTTGTATTTCCAAATGCCCAGCACCCAGCAGTTTCTCAGTAAGTATTTATTGAATTAGTAGGTATTCATGGAAAAATGAATATATGATGATTTCACATACACTAAACATATATGCTAAGAATTTTACCTTAAAAAATCCCAAATAATATGCTTATATATCACAATTTTTCATGGAGCACTGTTAAGACTTATCTTTGGAGCCTTACCAAGGCATAACTATTCAAGGTAGGAAAAATATTATATGCCAGTGCATTAGGGAGAGAAAAAAAATAAACATCAAGTACAATAAAACATCAGGAACAATAATAGTAACAGAAATAATAATAGTAAAGGAAACTAAGATTGAGTATGAATATAAATATCAAGTAGTTGCAAGAGGGAAAGTGTAGCAGGGATTTTCATGGCTTCTAGGTTTAAATATAGCTCCTCTTCTTGTTCTTAGAGAGACCTATTTTAGAATATAAAGTTGTAGTGGAGGCATAGTTATCTGAGTGAAGAAAACCCCATATTTAGTAATACTGGAAACAATGTATAGTTTCTCACTCTATTTGCTAAATAAAAAGTGCATAATTGAGTTATAGCCAATATGCTGTCCCAAACCCTAATTCTAGAAAGTAAGAGTCTGGTGGAATCATGCATACTGGATGAGTTGAGGGAAGGTAGGAGAAGGTGGGGATAAGGGTGAGAGATCAACCAAAGGACTTGTATGCATGCATATAAGCATAACCAATGGACACAGTTATCAGGGGAGAGAGGGCATGAGTTGGGGGGAGGGATGGAGGGGAAAATGGAGGGATAAGGACACATGTAATACCTAATCAATAAAGAAAAAAACAAACAACTTTATACCTGAAGTCAAATTCAGAAAAGTTTCTACCACCTTGAGATTAATGAATTGGTAATTCTTAAGTATTATTTTCTTAAATTACCAGTCAGTTATATCTCTAAATTATATTACCTTTTAACATATTTTAATGATCTATTATGATATTAGTAATATGCTAACAATAATGCAGTTAGTCAAACCTGCATAAATCTTTCAGTTTGGATCACAAGGCCACGGTCCAGACTGTGGATGGCTGGTTTGAATTGCAGCTACAGGGTCTAATAAGTAGAACAGATCCTATGATAGATTGACCCTATGTGATATAAAATGCAGGTGTTGCACTGGGAGATAAAAATATAATTGCTTTTTCCTTGTAAAAAAATTAACAATGATCAAATATGCTTAAAATATTTAATATCTAGCAGCTCCTGGTATGGTCTTAGTGTAATAAAAACTGAACAATCCTGATAACTTTGTTTAACCCTGTATTTCCTAAACTGATTTGAATATTCATTCATTTTTTTCTTTCAATAAATATTTCTTGAGCACTAATGATACCTATAAATATCCTAAGAAATTAGATTTATGTAATGTTATAGTAAACTAGAGGTGCACAAAATTCATATATGGAGGGGGTTTCCTAAGACTGGCCTGAACCCTCTCCAATCTGGGACACCTTAGGACTGGGATCAGGCCTGAACCAGCTGCCAAACATCTCTCTCACAATCTGGGACTACTGGCTCCTAACCACTCACCTGCCTGCCTACCTACCTAATTGCCCCTAACCCCTCTGCCTGCAGGCCTGATAATCCCTACCTTGCCCCCTTGCCTTCCTGATCACCCCTAACCTCTCTGCCTGCCTGGTCGCCCCTAACTGCCCTCCCCTGTAGGCCTAACCTCACCTCCAACTGCCCTCCCCTGCAGGCCTGATCTTACTCTCAACTGCCCTCTCTGTCATTCTGGTCACCCCAAACTGCCCTCCCCTGCCGGCCTGATATTGCCCCCAAATGCCATCCCCTGCCAGCCTGGTTGCCCCTAACTGCCTCTATCTTGGCTTCCACCACCATGGCTTTGTGCAGAAGGAAGTCAGATGTGTGGAAGATGCCCAGTCGACCCAGTATAATTAGCATATCACCCTTTTATTAGTATGGATAGATTATATAGGATAGGATTGCTTAAATGGGGTGGAGGGAGAAGCCTATTGCAGCAGAAGGAGATGTGCTTGGCAGATAAAAACACATAATCTCTATATCTGGACTGATAGCCAGCCATATGCACTAAACTGTCAAACTGGTCATTAAAAACTTGATTCACTTTCTTACTCCTTACATCAAACAGCTGTTGCCCTTAAAACCCTCCTCAGCCCCTACCTTAGGTTCTGCCTTCGCAGTTCACCCAGAATAGGTTCTAAGTGGCCAGTTTCTATGCCAGTCAGCACCAAAAGCTCCAACTCCTAGGCAGCCATTGACTTCTCGCTGTTCACCCAGATTTGGCTCTGATTGGTTGTTTTCTATGCCAGTCAGTGTCAAAATCTCCTCCTCTTAGGCAGCCATTGGCTCGTTGCAATTCACCCACATTTAATTCTGTTTCTATGCCAGTCAGCATCTCCAGGCCTATCTCTGGACCTGATCATAGAGGTGGGGCTGACCAGCAGCTGGCAAACAAGCTGAACTGCTGACCTCTGGGAGGGAGAGAGAGGCTTGGCTGCTGGCAAGGCCCAGAGAGAGAATTGGGGTCTGATCACCCTGTTTCTCTCTGGGTCTTGCATCAGCCACTGCTGTTGATGATCAGCCCTGCTTCTCTCTCTCCAAGAGATCAGAAGTTCAGCCCACTCACCTGCTACACAGGCAGCCTGGCGTTCAGTTGAGCCTTCGGTCATTTTGGATGTTATGATCCTGGCTCTCTCTATTTATAATTTCCCAGGAAGATGGTTGAATAGCTCATTACAAAATTACCTCAGAAGGTGTTAAATTTAAAATATCTATGCTAAATGTTATAATAATAAACACTATGATATGATATGCAAAGCTGCAAAGCACACTGTCATGGTGTAGAACCATCAAACCATACTGATTCTAAAAATGTAACTATTTTGTAAACTATAATAAGCTTAACTAGTAATGGAAAAGGAAAACAAAGCATGTCTACCTTTTTTTTTTTAACTCTGACAAAAATAAAGAACCACTGGACTTTGTATAAACAACAGTCTAGACCATTTGTCCATTTGTGTAAATGAAAAGCACAGAATATAGTTCATACATAATTATACATCACAGAACTGCCATGTTGCAAGTCCTTGAGGCTAAGAAGAGTATCTGAGGCTAGACCTTGAAAGGGATGACATAAAGACAGAGTGCCATAGCTGAGCTGATTTAAATGACTCAGTTTGAAGTAGCTGAATTACCTTTCCATTATTCATCAGGATGCACCAACATAGATAAATACTGCAATCACATATATAAACATGATATGTGGCTATAAATCACAAGGTTAGATAAGTTAGAAGCTGCAGAACGCTTTAGGTTTCTGTTGACTAATCTTTTTCTAACTCCATTCTTGATGACACAGACACTTAGATTGTTGGACTCTATCTTTGGCTCCAATATATTCCTCTTTTAATGTTATCTCCGTTTCTTTCTTTCTATGCTGAAGTGTATTTGACATTTAAAACCAGATAACAGTGCTTGCTGGTGGCACAGGATAGTTTCTCTTTTTCAGAAGCAGCAGAAACACAGATTGGTATCAATGTTCAATTGTCTTTGAAACAGAGATGAGGATTAAAAAAAAAATAACCTACCCTTTTCTTTACAAAACCAAAGAGCTTATAAAAAAAAAACACCTTCCACTCTGGTCTTTCCTCTCCAGAGACAACTATCCATATTGGAAGGATAATGGGGAAAAATTCTTCAGAAAGAAATCAAGCTCCACTTGTAAAATAAGTGTCCCAAAATAACATTATTAGTTTGTTTTATATCTATTTTTGATGACTGGAAATAATAATTTTTTTAATTATCAATCTTAATTATATCCTAAACTGTCACCTTATTTTCATAGTCAATTTTTTCATAGTCAATTCTGATATTAATGACTTACAGATGAGGAATCTAAGGCACAGAAACTGAACAAGATACAAATAGCAAAACTAGGCTTTAAATCTATAGAATCCTGCTCCAGAGTCTGTGTCCTAACCCTTCTGCTTCCTCCAGAGAGGACAGACTGCTGGGAAACGTTCAATGAGCTCACTAAGACAGAGCCTAAAAGACATAAACACTGACTGGAAAATATAAGCACACATTACCTTAGAGTAATTTCTATGATCTTTTTATTTCCTTTTCTATCTCAAACATTTTTGTATAGTATTCTTCAATAGTTTTATAGAAGGTACATAATTATAATAATTTATATTGGAAACTTTAACAAAAATGTTTTATTAAAAAAAACTCTCCTACAATCATTGAAGTTAACAGTTTTGGAATATTTAAAGGCAAGTGTCTATGACCCAGGGAGGTTACTGGGGTACTATTATAAATAAACTACTTCTGGCCTTAGAGACAACTTTAAGAAGCTGGTCATAATAGTGCTTCAATGGATTCTTATATTTTTTATCCTAGGTAAATCTGTTATTTTCCTGCACAAGAAGAAATCCTCCTGCTTTCTTTCCTAATAAATACTTCACATTCCTTTGAGAAAGTCCCTCCTCTTCATGATCATATGCAATCTTCTGGGGATTCCTAAACAAGTTCCCCCATCTCTTCCGTGCTGTCAAATGTCTTGAGCTTGACCTACAGACTTTGGTTCCCCAAAATGTGAATCTTAAGGAACCCAGCACAGGGACAGAGAACCATAGTTGCTGACTTACTCTAATGGAGACTGGAAGAGCCCGTCCACTCATCCATGCAACGCAGAGCCAAAAGCATGGCCTTGCATCCTGTGCAGTCACATCGGATTTGCTCTTAGAAGGGCCTTGCAATTTGTTTAATATCCTGTGAAAATCACCTTAAATTTTTCAATAATTTTTAACAAGGAAACTTCCATTTTCATTTTTCACTGGGCGCTAAAAATTACGGAGCTTGCCCTGCTATCTCAGTTCTCTATTACCATATTTCTGCTCTTTTTGAGGTCTATTTGCTCTTAAAAAAAAATTAAAAAAAATTCTGTGAACTATATATCCTTACAATAAATGCCTTTAAAAAATGAAGTGAGCACAAGTAAGTTTCTGGAGCCTGTATCAAAGAACTCAGTGTTGTACATTTGGCAGACCCAAGGCTAAAGTGTAAAATGTAATATAATTTTTTTTCTGGTGCCCTCACACCCTTCGGAGAATTCCTGTGGTGTCCTTTTCTGTGATCTTCTCCAGGTTTGCGGTGCGGTTTACTGCTCCCTGGATATTCAGAATTCATTATCGAGATGCTTTATTTCATTTTGCACTTTCTAAGTCAGAGGCCATTCAATTCTTGTAACTCCTCTGTCAAGACACACTGATGTTATGTCCTCGCCCTCGCCACCCTGACCCCTCTTGGGTAATTAATCCAGCTAATGTGCTGGTGGCTGATAAGGGCCTAGTGCAGCATTTTTATTTTAACAAATATTTCTTTTCCAGGAGGAATGACTTCACACACCAAAAACTTGGGGCATGTTGTCTGCTGAAAACAGACATTCTGTGGCTTTAGGTTTCTCAAACCATATTAAATGGGAAGAAGTATATTCTGCATAACAGTTTCTCCCACATTTACAAGGAAGAATAAATGCGGTTCTGAGACTAATATTTTCTAACTTCTTTTCACCAGGAAAAATAAGTGGCTGGAAGTTTGCACTAGAAAATTATATGAGCTTTGTTTAGTGTGGAATTACCCTGCTTGAAAACGGAGTCGCGTGTGTTATAAATCTTGTTTTATGTTATACTGCCCAAGTTTCTTCTCATTGGTAACTCCAATAAATTGACTTTAACTCAGCCTCTCTTTTTGTTCATTAGAAAGGTAAAAATTAATGGTTGCTTTCTGTGATTATCTTGTCTTTTAAATGATAGACTATCTACTATTCTCCAAGTATATTGCCCTACTAAATTACCAACAGGACCTTTAGGATACACTTTACACCATTTAAAAAGAATGATATTTGGTATAACCCTTTTCCCTCTCTATAGTCTTTCTAAAAAAATTCTCCATGAACAAAAATTTACTTTGAGTCAAAATATTTTATTTTCTGTTTAAATGTTATTTTATGATTTAAAGTGTTTTGTCTATAAATGATCCCAGTAATTATATATATATATATATATATATATATATATATATATATATATATATATTTTTTTTAGAGAGAGGAAGGGAGGAGGATAGAAAAATAGAAACATCAATGAGAGAGGAAAATCACTGATCAGTTGCCTCCTGTACACATCCCCACCAGGGATTAGGGAATCAAACCAGTAACCTGGCTCAACTGCTGAGCCATGCCAGCCACCAACCCTACTAATTTTAAATTGGACTTTTAGAGAGCTAACAGTAGAAATGTTTGCTATTTGACTTACCTGTAACTTAAAATAAAATACAAAAAGAAAATTATAAAAAGTCTATATATACATATACTTTTCATCGTATGAAGTGGTATTATAAAAATATCCCTATAAGGTTTTGTTTAGTAATGAAAACATACACAAATGAAATGTGCAAAACATATAAGAACTCAACATATATTTTGGAAAAGGTCTGTTTTGGATTTTAAAAACCAAGTAGACTAGTCATGGATGAATGCAAACCTTCTATTCCTGGAAATCATTTTGTTCTCTCTGTGCAACCAACTGAGATTTGAATCAATCCCACCGATCTCCTGATAAGGCATCAAAGGGATAAAGCAGTATGACTTTGACCTCTGGATCATGTACTAAAAGATCCTCTGAAATTATAGCTCACCTACATCATATCACAAGAAAGACTAGAAAACATTAGTCATCAAAGTAATCCAGTCATTAAAGAAAGAGGAGTGTCTTCATTTTTTTCTATAGTTTTATTATTGACTGTGTTTTATTTATTAAAAAAAATTAACCTATAACATTGCTTTGAGATTCTATTTTTTAATCTCATAGTTGCTATGAAATGTGATTCACCTCCCACCTGTACTACATACACATCCTAGCTTTATTTGTTTAATTCATATTAGCAAATTTGATATTATGAGTGATACCTTTTTAAATCAACAACTATCATCTATAATAATTAAATCCTAATATGCTAATTATTCCGGACAGCTGGGAGACCTTCTGGATGACCTTTCAGAATGACCAGGGGGAGAGGGACAGGGCCAATGAACTTGCACCAGCCATGGCAGTCCTGGCACCCTCCCTTCCTCAGAGGCAGTGGGAGAGGCGGCAGCACAAGCCTGGTCCCTGTCCTGGCACTGCCCCTTCAGCAGAGGCCCTGGGAGAGGCAGCACCTGGACCAGGACCACATTGCTGACCATCTCAGCGCCACCCCTTCCTCAGAGGCAGCCAGAGAGGCGACACCAGGACCTGGCCCATGTTGCCACCTGTCCAGGTACTTCCACTTCTGCAGAGGCAGAGGGAGAGGCCAAGGCATGGCCTGGTCCTGGTGTTGCCCCTTCTGTAGAGGCTGCTGGAGAGGGGGCTTCATGGTCCCAGGCATGTGCCACACCTTCTAGAGAGGCGGGGGGAGGTGGGGGGACCAGGGGGTGCCATAGTAGAAGAGACTCTGCAGAGGCGGTATGGGGCAGGACCACAGAGCATCAACCTCCCACAGATCCTCCCCAGCCTGCCTGGCCCCAGATTGCTCTCCTCCACCCATGGACTGGGGGTGGGGCCAGCACTAAGGAGAAGTGAGCCTGGCTTCTGGCTGAATAGCACTCCCCCTCCCATCCCCCTTTAAGGTAGAAGCTGGGCTCATGGCTGGTGAGCACAGCTGAGGTGGCATGCGCCTCTCCCACTTCCCCAACAGGCAGCCTGTAAGGAGCAAGGTCCTGGACTGCGAGAGCCCCAGATTGTAAGAGGGATGTCTGAGTGCCAGCTTAGGCCCGATTGCCAGGGGGTCCTGGACTACAGGAGGACACAGGCCGGGCTGAGGGACCTGCCCCCACCCTCTGTGCACAAATTCCATGCACTGGGACTCTAGTAGTCACAATAATATTGACAGATGAAGTGTACTGTTGCATAATTTAGATTAATTATTGATTTGACTTCTAAATATTTTTAGAAGCAAACTATTCAAGTGGTATAGTAAATAGCATAAAACTTTTATTTTCTAGCAACTGAAGTAGATCAATAGCCTCCCTGTCAAGATTTCAGTCTCAGAAAATAAAATCACTTGAACTATTCACATCATATTAAACTGATTAATTTATCTCCACATGTATGATATGTATAAGCAATAGCTGGATATAAAGTATTTATTGAGAGTTGCTTGCAAATGTTCTTCCTAAAAGTATAAGATGAAAAGTCTGAGTATGATATCAGAAGAGCAGCAGAATTTTTGACTCAGACAGAATGGCATATTCTTCGGGAAATTTTGTTATTATTGTTTCCTGAAATGACACATTTAAAGTGATATTCCATGAATAAATATGATTTTCTTTCTTCTGTTAGAAATATATTTTCCAACCAAAATCACACTAATCAATATGAACCTTATGCAATTCTTATATGTGAAGTAGAATCATATAAAACATGAGTTGAATACTTTAAGACTAATGACATTAATATGCCAGTGGTTGCTAAAACACATCCTATCAGGTCTCGTTTATCTAGAGTCAGTATTCTCATCCACTTTTACTGATAAATATTTTCTGAGTGTTCACTTATATAAAGTAACTCTAAGATAGTTAGCTAACTAGCTAGTTAGGTAAATACAGATAGAGATAGCCAATATAAGTATCCTCGTTGGGAAATATATAACTCCAGCCACCATATACTGGTATAATATAATGCTTTATAGGTTCATAGTTCTTCTAAAATAGACGTCAACTGTCCTCATTGCAATTTGAAGTTTGGGAGAAGATTTTTACGTAGAATATTTTATTTCTTCCTTCAAATATATACTCTTTGCATCACAAAGAAAACTAGACTGCTTTTTACTTTCTGACACAGCAGTGCTGGTACTATCAACATGTGACAGACTAGAAGGTGTCACATTAATACTTAAATATGAATGGCATATGATTTTTATTTTTTATTATTTTTTAAAATATATTTTATTGATTTTTTTATAGAGAGGAAGAGAGAGGGATAGAGAGTTAGAAACATCCATGAGAGAGAAACATCGATCAGTTGCCTCTTGCATACCCCCTACTGGGGATGTGCCCACAACCAAGGTACATGCCCTTGACCAGAATTGAACCTGGGACCCTTGAGTCCACAGGTCGACGCTCTACCACTGAGCCAAACCGGTTTGGTAGGCATATAATTTTTAAACAATGTGTCATAATCATCTTAATTCACTTATATAATAAATATGTAAATCAATCAGTATCAAGCATAGTAAAGAGAAATGTGAAACAGTTTTACCTTTATTAATATCTAGAGAAAGATATAAGATCCCTTTCTGGACTGATTTCTACTGTCAATAATCTCACTATCTAGCAAGGGAAGACACATCTATGTATACACATATAGCAGAATAAAGAAAATTGATCACACCTCTATTATGCCCAAGTGTAGTAAACATCTAAAATGACTTTATTACAGATAACTACAGGAATCCAAGATTCTATCTTGGAAGCAGTAGCACTTCAGGCAGGTATTGGATGTTAATAGAATGCTATCAGAACAAATGGGACCACGTGGGGAAAGTCTCATACAGAGAGAACAAAATGAACAAAATCATGGGGTGAGGGTATAATATAGAGAGGTACCCTAAAAAGCAAATAGTGGAGTGAAACCATTACCAGATAAAACTTTGGTTTTAGAGCTAATGAAATGCTTTTGAAGTTTTTTGAAAACAGGAGTTAGGTAGTTTCATTTTTCTTTTAGAAAGGTAGCTTTAGTGAAGGAAGGCCTAGAGTGATGATGGTTATTTTTTAAAGATAATTTTTCAAACATAACAGACACAAAAGCACTTTGAAATATAGGAAGTGCTTTCTAAATGTAAAGTACTAAGACTCAATAGGGAGATGCACACCTGATTTATGACAGGGATAGCACCATTTCAAATATATATTAAGGACATTCTCATCTTTGCACATAGCAATGATAAACTTGTAGATCAGTGCTTTCTAAACTTACCTGACAATAAGAATCACCATTAAAACCTAGAGGCCCGGTGCACAAAATTTGTGCATGAGTGTTGCCCCTCAGCCCAGCCTATACCCACTCCAATCTGGGACCCCTCAGGGGATGTCCAACTGCCATCCCCGAAATAAGGCCTAAACTGATAGTCAGGCATGCCTCTCACAATCCAGGCTCCTAACTGCTCACCGGCCTGCCTGCCTGATCACCTTTAACTGCCCTCCCCTGCCCCTACCTGCAGCCTGATCGCCCCACACAACCTGCTGTTCAGTCATTTGGTCGTCCCTCACTAACCTCCCTGCCAGCCTGGTCACCCCATGCAGCCTGCTGTTCAGTTGTCAGTCCAGTTGTTTTGGTTGGGACAGCCCCTGTCTTTTTATATATTAGGATCAATGCCTAGCTGGTATGGTTCAGTTGGTTGAGTGTCTTCCCATGAACCAGGGCACCAAGGTTCAATTCCCAATCAGGGCACATACCCAGGTTGTGGGCTCAATCCCCGTAGCGGGCATGCAGGGGGAAGCTGATCAATGTTTCTCCCTCATTGATGTTTCTAGCTCTCTCTTTCTCTCCCTCTCCCTTCCATTCTCTGAAATCAATAAAATAATATTTTAAAATCATATTGTCTATTAATGACGTATATTTTATTGAGAGAGTATTTATATAGCTAGGTAGAACTCTAAGATGGTCCCCAAGATTCAGCCCCTGTTGTTCACACTCTGACATTGTTCCCTTTTGAATATGGATGGGACGTATGAATATGATGGGATATTATATGATTCGTCTGACAATCAGTTGCTTCCAGATAATTAAAAATTTAAAAAGCTTATTCTAATGGGACTGAGACAATCAGTAGAGCCTTTAAAAGAAGAGATATTGCCATGGTCTGTGTGGTCCAGTTAATGGCAACCTCATTGCACACACTGGAAGGTTGTAGATTACTAGCAGGACACATACCTAGGTTGTGGGTTCAATCTTTGGCCGGGGTGAGTATGGAAGGCAATCGATCAATGTATTTCCCTCATACTGATGTTTCTCTCTCTCTCCCCTCTTCTCATCAATTTTAAATAAAGGGGGGAAAAAGACAAATGTTTTACTGCTGGCCTTGAAGTCAAAATCCCAATGAATTCTATAGATCCAAAGACATCATTCTGCCAAGGACCACTTGAGCTTGGATGAGTAGCCTCAGGTGAGACTCAAGCTGGATGACATTATGATCATAACCTTGCATGTCCCTGTCTAAACTACTTACTGCTAGAAATCCAAGATGTCTGTGATCCTTGATCTAACAAGTTGGAGAAAAACAAAACAAAACAAAAAACCCTGTACTTGATACACTTTCAGGCATGTTGTTATCATTCTAGTGATTTGAATTTTCTTAATAGTACATCTGTTTTCAAGATGAAGCAGCATTGCTTTTAAAAAATATATTGAAGGGACTAATACTAATATATATAATTATTTATTTTATTGCAGTATTTATTGTTCTCTCCTTTTAGAACATTTCTTGTAAAAAACAAAATGGTGAGTTCATATTTATGTGAAGGAATATATAGTCACTAAAACAGTATGTCTGTAGATAAAAGAGCTTTTTGTAGACACATTCTATGCAGGTATTTGACAGCTAATTATATCTGTGTATGTTATATGCATTCTGGCTTAATTCATACAAATAGACTTCCATCATTTTGAGATGTCAGGGCAATTTTAATAATGATAAAACTGTGTCAAGAACTATCTGGGATTTTTATTCTACTGGTTAAGTAACAAGTGAACAGGTCATTTTCATGAATTCTGACAGCAGACTCATTTCTGCGGCAGAGACGGGAGACGTTTATTACTCACAACAGCAGTAGCGGGAGATTCAGTATTTTCTTGAGGCACTTCCCTACACCTAATTCCCAAAAGGCGATTCAAAGATGTGTGTAACAGCCACAGATACAGTGGATTATGTTCCAGGAGAGGACTGATCTTAGGAAAACTGTCGTTAACAGTGACAGGTTGGCATGCCTGTCTTTGTTGCAGAGAAAGAAACTATCTTGTTTGCAAGGCTATAAGCCATAAAACAAGATACTGCCTCTTCCAAGGCTGGTCGGTATATAAAAAAGCATTCTTGAAAACATATTAAAAAAGAAAGGCAGTCAGTATATCTTCTTGCAAAACCTACAGAAATATGTTAGACCCATGGGAAGTTGTCTCTCACTAAACATTTTTAAGTTTCAGTACTTGTCATGTACTCATATATTCACTGTGAAAGGAAAGAGGACATCCTAAGTTTCCCATTGTTTATGAAATTGGCATTCTCCATGTTCAGTTGTTTGTCTTATAAATCTGTTTCTGGTATTGATTGCATCCTCTAAGTTTTGTTTGTTATTTTTAAAATTTTTCAGCCAGAACTTCGTTTCAGCTCTGCCGCCCACCGCTCATCTTGAGATGTCTATGCCCACATTTATTAGCTGGAGCTCTGTTTTGATAACTCCCAGCAGGTGCAGCTGTGGTCACTCTGCAGCGGCTCAGGAGCTTTGCAGCTGGCAGATTTTTCAAAGTTTGAAAATTGCAGGGGTCTCTTTTTTTTAAGTTTGGAAATCAAATGCATGCCATACAAATATGATTCTTCATTTCAGTATCAGTAAATAATGAAGTTTTCTATTCTCCACAAAAAAAGGAAAAGTTGGTTTGTAATTAACCTGATCCTGTTCCCTCCATTTGTAGTGACTATTATGCTTTATTGGAATTGTACATTTCACCAACAAAATTAAAAAATCATGAATATACCTTCTCAACAAAATTTATTTATTTACTTAATTCATTTATTTATTTAATTTTAAATATGTTTTTATTAATTTTAGAGAGAGAAGAAGGGAGAGGGATAGAGAGATAGAAACATCAATGAGGCAGAAACATTGGTAGGCTGCCTTCTGCACATCCCCTGCTATAGATAGAGCCTGCAACCTGGGCGTGTGTTCTGACCAGGAATTGAACTGGTAACCTCCTGGTTCATGGGTCAATGCTCAGCTTCTGAGCCATACTGTCTGGGCAAAATTTATGTATACCAATTTCTTGAAAGATAGCTATTTGGTGTATAAATGCAAAATCTCAGCCTGAGTCTGATGCCAATGTTAATATTTATACATTATGACCCAGTTTATCTAAGTATCACATTAACCATCATAGCTTGAGATGCCCTAGTGTTATTTTAGAGCAGAACAGTACATACATCACTGAACATTATTACCTCTGAGAGACATCATAATTTCAGCAAATGAACCATTAGATTACAAAATTTTTAATTCCCTTTATGCTGCAAACCTATGTCATTGATTTTTCTATGAAATGATGCATAGTACTTTAAGAATAAAAGTTATTTATAAACATATTAAAATACTTTGTTCATAATAATACAGTGAAAAACTGAGGTACAAACTTTATTCAATACAAATATAATAACATTGGTAGAACATTAGCTCAGGCAAATAAGTGATTAAAGCATAACTTTTGGATACTATATTGCAAGTATATACACTTATCTCTTCTATATTGAAAAATTTCAGAAGCATCCTTTGCTCATCTCAAAATTATACTTGCTTTCTTTCAAAGAAAAATTTCTGATAAAAAATAATGACCATAAAATTATTTGCAAACAGATTTTTAAAATAAAAATATATAATAATCCTTTTATAAGATTCCTGAGAATCAAGAAAATTATCAAAAGAAATGGTATTAATATAATTTAGCATTAAATTTAGGATAACATGCTAATTTAGGATAACATTCAAATTTAGGATAACATGCTAAATTAGGATAGCATTCAAATAAGCTTAAGTGCTATTAAATAAGAAATATATTGCTAAAAATATATTGTAACCAAATTATGTTTACTGTCTCAATATTTTGAAAATACTCAAAACTTGCACCAAATTTTTTGGCCAGTTTAAACACAATGGCACTAGTATGTCTAGAAAATTACATACTATAAGTGCATTGCATTTTCAACAATTAAGGAATGCATATTTTATTTTATTTTAATATGAACACCACTATCACATCACTAAGATTTTCAAGCTGTTTCTGACTTTCTATCTCATTGCATTCAGGCAAGGCACAAAAGGTCATGATGATGGAGTGCTACCAGCCAATTTTCCTTATGAAGGAAGAAGTGAAAGTATAGTAATTACCATTTATTCCCCCCCTGAGACTTGACTTGAGGTGGTGAACACACAATAAAATATACAGATGATGTATTATGGAATTGTACACCTTAAACTTATGTAATTTTATTAACCCATCTCACCCCACAACTTCAATAAAAAAGCAATTGAATTATATTTTAGATTGGACTTGTAGTCTGGTGTGCACATTCTATTCTTTTTTATATTATTTTCAAATATTTTTTTAAATTTTAAGCATGTCTTGATTTGTGAAGAGATAGATGAGATTTAATACCTGACTTTGAAGAGTTAGAAATATCACTTTAGTTGTCCATATTTATACTACCATACACATAATTTATAGCAGACTGCACACTTTTACATCTGTCTCATGATACTTAGCATGTGCTAGTCTTGAACTCTACATTATTTGCCCTTTTACTCCTCTTGCCCCATGGTCACAGGTAAACACACATTAATGCTGCAGCAATATGCTAAGCCCACTGTATATACATTACCTCTAATCCTCACAACAAACTTTGTAAGTATGTACTATTATATCTGCTTTGTAGATGTTGGAAGTAAAGTTCAGAGAGCTTAATTGAATGGCTCAAAAATCACAGGTAGTAAATAATGAAGATGGGACGCAAAGTTTGATTTAAATTAAACTATTTTCACCTCCAAAATCTGAGTTCGTTCCAATATATATGGGCAGCCTTGAAGAGAATTAAAAAAATAAAAGAATAATTCAAAGTTTAAGGGTGTTTATTGAGAAGGAAGATGTCTGTCTCAAATAGAAAAATGAGCATCCTATCTAATAAAGAGGGAATATGTTAATTGACCATCACTCCTTCACAAAGATGGTGGCACCCACAAGAAAATAAGGAGGAAATATGCTAATTGACTGCCATGCTCTCAAAGATGGTGGTGCCCACAACTACAAGATGGCAGGGACCAGTTCCTGCAGTCCCCCAGCCCTGGCCTGAAGTACAGGCAAACCTCAGATGGTGGTTGCCTAGCTGATGCCCAAGGCACAGGTAAGCCTCAGATGTCGACTGCCCAGGGTCAGCCAAGACTTGTGCTGCTGGCAGTGGCAGCAGCAAAGGTGTGATGTGGGATGTCACCTTCCCTGATCGCTGGTCACCTCCCGCCCCTGAAGGATCCGGGACTGTGAGAGGGGGCAAGCTAGGCTGAGGGACTACCCCTCCAGTGCATGAATTTTTATGCACCAGGCCTCTAGTAGGTTTTATAATCTTCCACATCTGTCTTTGCATCTTATCCTTCAGTGCATGATTTTCAACAAGCTACTTGGCAGCTGAGGCTCAAAGACTCATCAGGGACAATCATGAGAATAATATAACTATTCATAGAATTATACTAACCATTAAATTGGAAAATCAATGTGAAAGCTGCTGGCACAATGCCTATCAGAGAAGAGATCTAATCCTTTACTTCTTTCCTTCTCAGTAGTGAAGAAGGCATTGATATTTGATTAGATATTAGATCATATAATAAAATTTCAAAGCATACTTCTTCTCTCTCATTACTTCAAGGATTCATCACTCAAAAGCAGAGTGAATGTCTAGGAAGGACAGACTGGGTACTCACTTCTTTTCCTACATTATCTGCAAACAGGCTTTTCCTTCCTCCATTCTCATTGGATAGCAACTGTTTTGGGAGAGTAATTTAGTACCATCTATCTTATAGGGGTGTCGAACTCAATCAGAGAAGGGGCCAAAATCTAAAATCCAGCCTAAATCGCGGGCCGAATGGTTTACTGAACAGTCATAAACTGTCATTGTGATGGAAACGCAGCGGAGTGCAGTGATGACAGCGCGGTGCGGGCCACATTGCAAGGCCTGGCGGGACGGATTTGGCCCGCGGGCCTTGTGTTTGACACATGTGACAGAATATGACATAGGCGCAAACTGCAAGCCACTCCATTTCTAGGAACCAATCCAATGGAAATCCTTTCACGTACGCCAAAATATAGATGTACAAAGCTATTTACTAGAGTACAGTTTGTGTAAGAAAGAGAAACTATTAGAGATTACATTAATGAAGACTTTGATGAATCATGTGTTGTCAATTCAGCATCACTTTTCTTCAGCCATGCTCTGCTTGAATGAAGGCAGAGGAAAAGCCTAAGAGCTATCCTTCCCAAGTTTTCAGAGTGCCTGCGGATTGTCCCAGTGAAAATCACTTGTTTGAGATTTGGGATGTGAAACAGCTAGATAAGCCATTATTTTCTGGCACCACTGAGGACAGGCACAAGGGCATTGGCAGAGAGCAGGATGAAGACTTGGGGTTTGGCCAATAGCTTTCAGGCATCCTCCTGAGAATTAAACACTTTTATACCAAAGGCGGCACAGATCTGGAGCATCAGCTCACCTGCTCTGCCTGCACTTCCAGATATCCTGATAGCAATCATGGGGCCTCACTAACATTTGCTGCCCCCACCCTTCCAACCATGGCATAGGCTTCTGATTTCTTATTTTATTCGATATCTTCTTACTCTAAATATTTTTATGATGGGACAAATACATCATCTGGGAGATAAATCCATCAGAAGTCTCCCATTTCTTCATAACATCTAAACAAAGGTCATTAATAGCTTTGTGCAATGATGTTTACAAAGATACTCCAAGGAAGACATTGGCTTACCTCTCAGGATAATAAAGCTAGAGTCTCCTGTCCTCCCCAGAAACATTGCTGAGTGAAAAAGCCTATGTCTTTTCAGGAGAAAGGGCAGATTTTATTTCTGACCAGCGTAAAAGAGATATTCCCTTGTGACACAAAGGTTGGTCAGGTTTGTGAGCAGATCCCTTATAAAATTAGAGGTGTTCTTTCTCTGTGTCAAAGAATCCTATGTGGACAGTATTCAACTGCACTCTTTCTATATTGCCTTCATGGGGCTTTGGGCATCCAGAGGAACCAAAGCAAACGTGAATAGCATGCTGTTTGTTGTGCCATGGGTAATAAACTGTCTCATTGCTTCCTATTATGGCAAGCTAGCCTAGCAGATGCTGGCTATTTTGAAGTCACTTGGCTACATGGCAATATAATGGAATATTGTGGGTTATCTATACTAATAAAAGGGTAATATGCTAATTAGATCAGACATCCTTCTAGATGTCCTTTTGGACAAAGCCACGGTGGTGGGGACTAAGGCAGAGGCAGTTAGGGGTGATCTGGCCAGCAGGGGAAGGCAGTTAGGGGCAACCAGGCTGACATGGTAGGGCAGTTAGGGCAATCAGGCCAGCAGGGGAGAGTAGTTCGGCATGACCAGGCAGGCAGGCAGAGTGGTTAGAGGCAATCAGGCAGGAAGGCAGGTGGGCAGTTAGGAGTCAGTGGTCCCAGATTGTGAGGGGGTCCCAGATTGGAGAGGGTGCAGGCCGGGCTGAGGGGCCCCCTACCCCATGCATGAATTTCATACACTGGGTCTCTAATTAAAAATAATATGATTGATATACCAAAATAGAAATTGGGCAGCTGAGAGACCTCCAAATAAAATGCAGATATTATCAAATTGTATTAAAGCTGCAATATCTAATGACATGTTGTCTATAAAAAGCAACATCAATACAAATGCATAAATAGAGTAAAATAAAATAATGAAAGAATATATATTATGTAAATACTAATCAAAAGAAAGCAGGAGAGACTATATTACTACTAGCCAAAATGACCTTGAGAGCAAATAATATTACCATGTATAAAGAAGGCTATTTCATTGATAAAGGAATCATTGACTTAAGAGAGAAAAAATAATCCTAAAGTTTTTGCACATAGTAAAATTACTTTAAAATATATGAAGCAGATTCTGACAGAATAAAAATCCATAATTATAGTGAGAGATTTAAATACTGATCTCTCAATCTGATAAAAATGTAGACATAAATTCAATAAGAATGTGAAAGACTGGAATAACACAATCAACCTACCTGATTCACTTGAAATTTATAGACTCTTCGTCCAATAATAGCACAATATTAATTCTCTTCAAGTTCACATGGAACATTAACCATGAGAGACCACATTCAGCACTATCAAGGAACTCTTAATACATTTAAAATAATTCAAGTCATGATAAGTATGTTCTCTGACCAAATATAATTGAAATAGTAATTAGTACAGAAAATCCCAAAATGTTGGGAAAATAAATAACACACTTTAAAATAACCCAATTAGAAAATATGTTTAACTGAGTGAAAATAAAAACACAATATATAAAACATTGTTGGATGTTTCAAAAGCAATACTTAGGAGAAATTTAGAGCACTAAACATATATATTAGAGGAAAAAAAGATCCTAAATAAACACATCTGCTTCCATCTTATATTTAGAAAAAGAAGAGCAAATGAAATACAATATAAGTAAATAAAGAAGTAATGTAGATGAGGCTAAGAATAAATGTAATAGCAGGCAATAAGTAGAGTAAATGCAAGCTAAAGTTGATTCTTTGACAGAATTAATAAAATTGGTAAACCTTTAGCTGGGATGAGGAGAAAGAGAGGAAGAGGAAAAAGAGGGAGTGAGAGAGAGCAAAAAAAAATGTATTTGTCATATTTTAACAGCCATTCTTGATAAAACTCTTAGGAAACCAAGAATATGAAGGCACTTCACAACTTGTAAATGGGCATCTATTAACAATATACAGTAATGCCTCACACTTAATAATAAAAGTGAAATGCTTTTCATTAGGAAAAACTGAGATGTCTGTTCTTACCACTGTCTTTCATTATTATGCTGAAGTTTCTTACACAATAAGGCAAGAATAAGATGCAAAATATATGGCCAAACTCCTGCTGTTGTCTCCTCCCAAAAGGCCTGGTCCCGATCCACCCCAATTGGGGCTGGTCCGGCCAGACCCCACCTGTGCACAAATTTGTGCACTGGGCCTCTAAAGTCCATGGGTTTATTCATTAAGCAAGCCAATCAGAAGATAGAATTTACGCTTCTATACAAACAGACATATTTTATAAGCTTCTGTTTTTGAATTTATAGTAACTTAGAAGATTAAGCTTTTAGGACCATTCTAGCCAGTCATGTGAAGAATTATTGATAATCCTATATAGTAAAAGGCTAATATGCAAATTGACCAAAGCAGAACGACCAGTCACTATGATGCACACTGATCACTAGAGGGGCAGATGCTCAATGCAGGATCTGCCCCCTGGTGGTCAGTGCACTCACACAGGGGGAGTGCTGCTCAGGCAGAAGCCAGGCTCATGCTTGCTGAGTGTAGAGGCAGTGACAGGAGCCTCTCACACCACTGCAGCAGTGCTAATGATGTCCGACTGATGGCTTAGGCCCACTCCCGCTCCCTGAGGGCATTTTCTGAGGATTCCCAGACAGTAAGAGGGTGCAGGGCCAGGCTGAGGGACACCCCTCCCCGACCAAGTGCACAATTTTGTGCACTAGGTCTCTAGTAAAAACATGAAAAACATTTTACCCTAAGTTTTTTAATGCCCTGGATCAAATTATTTATTATTTCCATTTCCTTTCTTTGATAATATCTAAAGTCCACTATTCAGTATTTTAGCCTGTTATTTATTATAAATTCTTACTTCGATATCCTTGATTTTTTTTTTTAATTTTGGTGTCTTCTAAATTGGTACTTCCTTTGAAATTATCTTTTGACATGTTTTAATCATTTGATCTGACACCTAAAGTATTATTTATGCTTTAAAGTCTGTCACTTTCTGTAAAGAAAAATTATCTGGTTAACAACTATTTTTTTTTTTTTACGGGAATATATTGTTGCACTTATCAGTAACAGGAGCGTTGAATCCCTTCTCTTATTTCTTCATATTGATTGTATCTGACTGTCACTAGGAACTTACAGCTATAAACTCAGTACCTTAGCTAGTTATTGAACTGACACTTTAAACTGCCCAAGAAAAAATCAAGTAGACTCATGATCATGATGTTTTATAGCTATATAATGTCAATATAGAAATAAGGTTAAACACTAAATTTAAAAAATTATATAACAATTAATGCTTGTCTTAAATTTTAAATTATTATACATAATGCAGTACCTATCCTTTCTATTTCATTCACTTCTTAATGAAATTTAGGTATGAATAAACTCTGAAAATATTTAATAATTTTTCAATTGAATAAAGGAAAATTCCCTTACTATGTAAATTAGCCTAAATTATTGTTCATGCATGTTAATTTTCTTTTAACTTCATAACTTTAATTTATAAATTTGATTTTATCTTTAATGTGTATATTTTAACGTGCTTTCTTTTAAATCTTGTAGTTTATTATCAAAATGGGAAATAGTTTTCTTTTATCATTTGAGTCTATATACGTGCTATGCAAAGGGTTCTCCACCAACTGTCAGCATCAGCATCACCTGGGGGTACATGAAAAGTGCACATGCTCACCCCCCATGCACTAAAGCAGAACCCTTAGTGGTGGTTTCATGATCAGACCAGTACTTTACTGAACTCTCCAGATGATCTGCATGAATCCCTGGCCTATGTTAATGACTGTTAGAAGGTCTCCCTCTCTTTCTATGAAGTCTGAAAAGTACCCCACCTCCGCATGGAAGATATGCTCAGCCAAACATAGTCTAATGAAGTAATATTACCAGGTTCCTTATTATCCCTTAACTTTTGTGAAATGAATGTTTCAATTTAAAGAAAAACATTTAGGTTTGGTTTAGGAGCACAAAGAAAAGTTGTAAGAACGCTAATACCTGAAATATATTACTCTCTAACTTCATAAGATTTTAAACTGCTAATTAAGATCAGAACCAAGAAAAGTCAACATATATGTATACTTATTTTATTCCATGGTGAAGTTAATTATTTTCAATTATATCCAAGAAGCAGACACCAGGAATACAAACTTACTAAGACAATCTAATTTAAAATACAGCATAAAATTAACTAAGAATGCCTTCTGCTACCTTATATTGAGTATAAATATATTCAGTCTTGTCTGTGTATATTTTATATTTCAAGTGTATACTATTATTTTCAAATACTAAGCATTGCTTATTTCCAATATACTTTCAATTAAAAGGACACACACACACACACACACACACACACAGTAATTAAAATGACTGCTTCAGTTAGCAATATTTCCTTTGCCTTCCCATAAAAATATTTCAATTTCATCTGACACATTCTAACCACACTTCTAAAGTTGCACTATGAATTAAATTTTATTATATTAAAATTAAATTATCAGAACCAGTGGATGGGGTACTGTTTGTTTTAAAAATTTATAACAGTAAGAATAACATTATGAATAAGATGTTTAATACATGTTTCCTGTGATATAATTCTCTGATAAGTGACTAAAAGCTTTTGGGCATAGATAGATGATATTAAATAATTCATTTATATCACTTAAGGTATGAAAAAACATTACTTTGGGCATTAAAATATAAAGTATATATAACAGGCACATTACCAATAAACTCAGGTTATTTACATTTCTAAATGCTGCCCTGAAAAAAATTATCTTGTTTCAACACAGCTAACAACTAAGCTGTATTGGCTAGATATCCACTATAAACCTAAAACAAAGTTTTACCTCTGGTATGACCATTTCTCTCTCATATTTTTCAAACTTTAGACAAAAGTCATCTTATTTTGTCAGATATCAAGTTTTAGTTATTAAGCATCATTATTTTGAATTCATTTATTATATTTCATGTTTCTACCACACATAAAACAAAAATTACTTTTAAAAATACTTTAAAGTTATTTTCAATCCCAGTAACATTAAATATTATATTAGTTTAAGGAATGTAGCATAGTGGTTAGATATTTAAATAATTTACAAATAAGAACACCCCCCCCCCCCAGATTGTCTTGTTTTCTTGTATCCCCATATATGATTATTAAAATACTAGAGGCCTAGTGCATGAAATTTGTGCACGGGGTGGGGGAGGAGGGAAGGGGTCCCTCAAGCAGGCCTACACCCTCTCCAGTCCAGGCCGGCAGGGATCAGGCCTAAAAGGGCAATCAGAAATCCCTCTTGCAATCTAAGACTGCTGGCTCCTAACCACTAGGCTGCCTGCCTGCCTGATCACCCCCAATTTGCTCCCCCTGACTGATCACCCCTAACCACCTCTGCCTAGGCCCCTGCTACAGTGGTTTTGTCTGGATGGACATTTAGAAGATGTCAAGATGTCCAAAAGATATCCGGTCTAATTAGCATATTACCCTTTTATTAGTATAGATTATTGACTATACTCATTAAACGGTATTTTACATCTTTGTACTTTGTAATTGTCCATTTTTGTTTCTTAATCATTATAACTTTTATTACCCAGCCTCTCTCTTTCCCTTATCTGGACACCATTAGTTTGCTCTCTGTATCTTGGACTTTGCCCTAGTCCTGTGAGTTCATTTACTATTTTTTAGATTCCACAAATAAATGAAATCATATGATATGTGTCTTTATCTAATCTTTTTTTTCACTTAGCTCAACACCTTGTAGGTCCATCCATGTTGTTGCAAATGCAAGTCATTTTTTATGTCCAAGTAAAATTTCATTGTATATATTTTTGTTCTATTCATCCATTAAAAAAAAAAATCCTCAGAAGAGAATAAGTTTTCATTGGGAGGGAGAGTGAGGAAATATAGAGAGAGGAGAGAAACATTAATCGGTTGCCTCCCATATGCACCCTGACCGGGGATTGACCCCACAACATAATATGTGCCCTTACTGGGAACTGGACCCACAAACTTTTTTTTTTTTTTTTTTTTATAATATATTTTGTTGATTTTGTACAGAGAGGAAGGGAGAGAGATAGAGTTAGAAACATCGATGAGAGAGAGTCATCGATCAGCTGCCTCTTGCACACCCCCTACTGGGGATATGCCCACAACCAAGGTACATGCCCTTGACCGGAATCGAACCCGGGACCCTTCAGTCCCCAAGCCGACGCTCTATCCATTGAGCCAAATTGGTCTCGGCTGGACCCACAAACTTTTTGATGTACAGGATGGTGCTCCAAGAAACTGAACCAACTGGCCAGGGCTCATCTGTTGATTAGAAGCCAAGCACAATATGTGTTTGCTCTGAGGTCTTTAGGAGGGGATCTAGTGCAGGCCAGAGCTGCCTCACCAGCCCTCACTCTGAAGCCAGACAATTCATTTCCTCCCTGTACATACCTGATACTTTTTAATTTTTTTCTTTATTGATATCAGAGAGGAAGAGATCAAGCCTGCAATTACGGCATGTGCCCTGCCCAGAAATCAAACTGTGACCTCACTCAACCACTAAGCCATGCCAGCTGGGCCCTGATGCTTTGTAAACTGCTGCTCTGGTGCTGGTGTGAGTTCGTTATTAGGTCAGTCCATGAGTGGCCCCTTTAAGAGAACATCTTCAGCTGCCTTCCATTTCACCTGGATGGAGTTCTGACTAATGTTCACAGACAGAAGTTGCAGGGACTCCTTTTCCTGGCATTGCTGATTTGGACGGAGCCCAAGTGTAGGGTTGTGACCCCTCCCTTCTCAGGAGGGACTTACATAGCCTCACCGAGAAATTCCTCCTGGTTTTCAACCAAGTAGTTTTGAGGCCAGCCCTGTCTGCACCTGTGCTCCTCCCACTGCTCTCAGCTTTGTTTCTTTATATCCGTGGTTACAAAAGTTTTGTTTAGTTAGTCTTTAGATGGTTCTCAACTGCGGTTTTTCTATAATTCAGTTGCAATTTTTATGGAAGCGCCACATTTGCCTACTCTGCCATCTTGACCAGACCCACATAAGTTTTTGTTAGGATTTTTATTTGTATAGTCAAAACAAGATTTCGAAAGAAAGTTTGTAAATGGAAATGCTGGATATTTTTCAGGTTTTCTTAATATTTCAATTTATATTTTTATTATCTTTATGCAGATTTCTTAAATGGAAAAGTTCACAATTCCACATTTTGGTATTAAAACTCTATATAGTATTTGACAAGGTAGAATGGCTTGGTTAAAAATTTCAGTTGAAGCATTTCTATTTTTTTTTTTTTTTTTTTAACTACAAAAAGGCAAAACTTAAAAAAAATTCTTATAGGGAGGAAATGCTTTTTACCTGTCTTGCATGCCTTCCTTCTGAAAATAACTTCTTCCCCAATCTATTCAGTCCTCTGAGACTGTCTGATCTAGTGGTAGAGCGTGATCATGGTGTCTTATTACCCGATCTATACCTTTGGTGCAATGATTGGTCAAAAGATAGGCCTTGGAATCAAACTGGTAGTTAAAGCCTTCCCTAAGTATTTATGCATGTACCATGGAGAAAGGGTCAGACTCCTAACTGAATTAGGACTGGCAAGAAGCAAATCTGAACCTAAAGAAAGCCATACTTTAAGTGGAGAGCCAACCTGAAAATCTGAGACAACCCATTGAGTAAAACAGAGCAGAGCAAGTCAGAGCCACAATCACATCATTCAAGCCATTCCATACCCTTTTCTTGTCAGTTCAGAGTTAATAAAACACCTTAAAAAAAAAAAAAAAAAAAAAAAAGCTAGCTAGCTGGAAGTGTTTCTTTAAAATATATATATATATATATTGATATATATATATATATATATTGATATATATTGATATATATTGATATATATTGATATATATTGATATATATATATTTTAAATAAAGGGAATCCTAGCAAATTTACCTTGTGAATGTCAATAGAGATATCCCCAAAGGATAAGTTCCAAAGGTTTTATTTACATTGGATTGTAAAGATTTTTTTTTTTAGGGTAATTCACCTGTTTTTTTTCTTTTTTTTTTCTTCTATTGTTTAAAGTATTACAAACAGTAATCACCTTTTTTTCCCAATTGACCTTCCCCCAGCCTCCTATGAAAACAGAAAATAGATGCATTATGAGATAATAATAGTGTCACAATTTCAGCATTATTAGATTTTCTTGGCAGAAATAAGAGGACAATCATTAAAAAATGCAAATGTTACTAAATTTTCCATTTTATACAATTTAAGCAGAATGAGGTTCATTTAGGTGTTTCAAGGCATCTGAAAAAATGATTTCTAAGATAAATATTGGTAAAGAGTAACTTTTATAGCTGCAAAATTACTCAATATTTTACTGGGCAATCTATACTAATAAAAGAGCAAGATGCAAATTGACCATACCTTCATGATGCCCACCAGTCAATCAGGAGTATGCAAATTAACACAACAAAGATCAAGACCCACAGGTTAAGAACCTCTGTTGAAGAGGCTAATACCATCGTTAAACACAGAAATTTACATTATGATTCATTAACAATAGCAAAATTACAGTTATGCAGTATCAACGAAAATAATTTTATGGTTGGGGGTCACCACAACATGAGGAACTGTATTAAAGGGTTGTAGCACTAGAAAGGTTGAGAAACACTTGAGCAAACTCTAAATATTTAATAGCTATTTTATTATTAATACCAAGAATCAGAATTTCAGTATAAATTATCATGTAACTGGAAATTATGTAAATATAGAATTAGAACTGACAAATCATTGCTTTGCTATTAACATTACTGATAACATTAACATTCAATACACATGAAACACATTTATGCTACTTTAATGACAATTTTTGAGACATGCCGTTCTTATTAGTCAGTATTAAACGGAAGAAAAATCACTTGAGTAACACAATTCTATGTTGACAATAAAAGTTGAAATATATATTGTAAAATTCAAGCAATAGAGTAATTAATGGTTACTCTTAAAGTAATAGCAATTAGATGAACAAGAATAAGAAAGCACTTTTGAATATGTTGAAACATTCATTTTCATGTAAGCAATTAAAGAAACAAATATTTTAAAAGGCTTTTTTTTTTTACATCAAGGCAGTCATTCTGTGTTCACAAAAGTAATTTATAGTTTAATCAAGGTTTAATTAGAATGTTAAATAAATTATTAGGAGTTTAACCGTACATAGAGAATTTTATCTTAGTTTGAAGAATCTGTTTACAATATGCTTCATAGTTTACATAAAAATCAACCTAAAATATGGCCAAGTACATACTTCATAGTTTGATATTTTATCCTGGACATAGTTTAAAATTGACTGGATCATTTAATATTTTTATATTAAAATCTATTATTAAATACCATGTTATGTGGCATAGTTCCTTAGATAGATCTACAGTAAACTTTTTTAGTTTTCTATTGCTATAAGTTATCACAAATTCAATGCCCTTAAAACATCAATTTTTTTAGCCAACAAAAGCTTGGTCCAAAGTCTGTCTCACAATGGTTGGATTCTGCTCAGCGTTATTATAAATCAGAAATCAAGTGACAACTGGCTGCTCTTTTCTGGAGCTTCTGGGGGAAATTTCACTATAAAACATTTGCAATCTCATTTTTTCTGGAAGAGTTAAGTTCCTTGAGGTTGAAGAGTTAAGAGTTAAGTTCCTTATTTCCTTGCTGGGTCTCAAATGGAAATCAGCAACTAGATGCTACCCTCATTTTCTGCCATAAGGTCCTTCTTCACGCCAGCAAAGGCAGGTCACATACTTTCCATGCTTGGAATCTCCAAGTTCATCCTTCTCTGATCTCTAGACCCAGACTTAAAAGTATGCCATGATTAGATCAATCAAACTTGGATAATCACCTTATTTTAAGGCAAATGATTTTTGAGATTAATTATATTATAAATTCTCTTTTGCCATGTGCCTTAACCTAATTGTGGAAGTGAAAGTCTTTATGATCCTAGGGAAATTATATAGGGTATATTCACCAAAATGTGGGGATCTTGGAGACCATTTTAGAATTCTGCATACTACAGTGACATTTGGCTTAACTGGCATAATTATAATCTTAATAGATTTTCTTTTCTCTCTTAAATTACATGTCCTATATTATTGGGTACTAATGATGAAAAACATGTTCAAATTAAAAGTAAATTGCTACATATTTCAAAGAGAACACAAATGAAATTTTATTCCTAAAATATTTTTATTTAGCATTTAAAAGATTATCTTTTGATATGTCAAATAAAATCTAATTTTTCCCCTGGAATATTTTTATCTATGGGTGATTTTTAACCTTTTGTATTTAGCTGAAACTAAAAACAGATGTGCTATAAAATCACATAAAAAGTGTTCTCTTTTGAGAATTGTGACCTTTGAGATAGAGAAAAGCTTGGCTGGAAAATCAATACTCAGAATACATCTGCAAAAAAATTAAAGGTTCAGTCATCACTAAAATATGGGTTTACATTTTAGCACATTTGACAAAAAGTGTTTTGCCTTTTCTTTTTCTTTTTAATGTATTTTATTGATTTTTTTTACAGAAAGGAGGGGAGAGGGATAGAGAGTTAGAAACATTGATGGGAGAGTAACATCAAGCAGCTGCCTCCTGCACACCCGCTACTGGGGATGTGCCTGCAACCAAGGTACATGCCTTTGACCAGAATCGAACCTGAGTCCCTTCACTCAGCAGGCCAATGCTCTGTCCACTGAGCCAAACTGGTTAGGGCCCCTTTTCTTAATATCTATACAATGTATTTTTTACATTTTCAGAATTCATAAAAGTATACACATTTCTGAATTTAAACAACGTGCCAGCATGTAATACAATAAACTGATTCAAAGACATTGAGTGAGTGGAATGTGGTGTAGTAGGTAGAGTTAATGTGAAGGGAAAATAAGATCTACCAACTGCAATGAAAAATATATTCAATACACATATAACAATGTTTTTGAGAACTGAAAAATACTAATAATAATGATTCTTCAGAAGATTACCAATTAGCATATCAACTTAATTTCTCAAAAGTTAAAAGTTGTGTGTTTGTAATATTAGTCAATGTTTCATAGACTATGCAAAATGTTACAATTTTTCTCAAGCATGAATTAATCAGATAATTGGTTCAATTTTACACTTAATTCTTAATGTCTTATATTGTGAACATTATTACCAACATAATAATACCTGAAAGAGCTTCTTTAAATATGCATGTCTCCTGCAGACAAATGTGAATTGCACTTATTTGATATGGTGATCAATAGCCAAGAGAACAGAATGAGAGAAAATCCCATCATTGAAGTTCACATTACATGTCTGATAAAAAATTATTCTGTGTTGGAACCTGTGTTTGATTATATTATACAATGATGTTATCCAATGGACAAATAATAGTTATTTCAACAGTACTTAGCACTTGATGGTTTATAGAGTGTTTTTAAAGCCATTATGTACTTTGATTATTGTACTAATCACGTGGAGTAGCAGTTTTATTCCCATGGATTCAACTCCTGTGCCACCAACTAATATAGAAATCCAGATTCAGCAAACTCTTCCTCCCCCAGTTTTTAAAGGAAGAACTGGAATTCCCACTTATGAAACAAAATCACTCAGCTCATGAAATTCATCAATACTCTCCCTGTCAGATATGACCACAGTTCCACCATACGCAAATAATTGCTGCCACTTCTACCAACACTTCACAAAGAACCATTAATTTATCCCCCAAATTCCAAGGCTTTGTAGTAATGGGAATTTTTTCCCCCTAAAATTATCTTCATTTACATGTTCTCTCACAGAGATCAATTAGTCCTCATGAAAACATACTTTTAGCAGTCCTGCTCTGCCTATTGGTCAGGCAAGGCTGCTACACCAAGGCACTTCCAAATTAAAGATCAAACACTGTTGAGATCCAAGCCATGACATGCCTTCCTCTACTTATACCAAATTCCCTTACCTAAATACAACTCAAATTACAGATGGGGAAACTGAGGTGTAAAATACTTTGGTCAAAAGGAGGTAAATGATTTGTTCAGGGTCACACAGAAAGCTAGAGACACAGGACCCATAATTGTTGGTTTCTTTTGCTGTGCAGAAGCTTTTTATCTTGATGCAGACCCATTTGTATTTTTATCTCAGTTTTCTTTGCCCTAGGAGATGTAGCAACAAATATATTACTACCCGAGATGTCTGAGATTTTGCTGCCTATGGTTTCTTCTAAGATTTTTATGGATTCATGATTTACATTTAAGTTTTGAGCAAGTATCTGTGTATTTGTTCTTGACTATATTTGATATAATGTGCAACATAAAGGGTTCAGAAGTGTTTATTTAGGAGTCTTGTAAATGAAAATGTTAACAAGGTCTCTACTCGTATGTTCAAACCTTACGCCTTCTCAAAAAAGCATGTTTTCAGGATTGGCTAGTGTCCACCAAGTCTTCAGAAAATTTCCCTGGTTTACAACACTTCACACTTCATATAATACATGAGGAAATCAAGGTGTGGAAAAGTTAAGTAGTGTTACTGGGGTTACACAGTAAGCAGGACAACCTGGAATTGATCTGAGGTAGTTCAACTTCAGAAATAATCCATTAACTACACAGGTGACATAATTTATAATATTCAGTGGCATAATTATGTATGTTTATCCTATCCAATAAAAAGGAAATATGCTAATTGACCATCATGCCCTCACAAAGATGGCAGAACCCATAGCCAATAAGGAGAGAATGTGCTAATTGCTGCCCCATCCTCAAAAATGGCAGTGCCAAGAACCACAAGATGGCAGCGACCAGTCCCCTAGGCCCTCCAGGGCAGCAGGCATGCAGCATGGCCAGGCTTGCCCCCTATGAGGGACTGGCCACTCTGCATGCCTGTCTCCAGAGTCCCTCAGTCCCCTCAGCCCTCCAGCTGCCTAGGGCTGGCCTGAGGCTCAGGCAGGCCTCAGTTGGCAGCTGCCAGATGCCCAGGATCATCCCGAGGATCAACCAAACGACTGAACAAGCAGGCTGCATGGGGTAACCAGGCTGGTGCTGGGGGCCATGAGGAGTGACCAGGCTGGCAGGGGGGTAGTTGGGGGCATCCAGGCTAGAGGGGGGGGGGAGGGAGTTGGTGGTAACCAGGGTGGCAGGGGGCAGTAAGATGTGACCACACCAGTGGGGGGTGCGGTTGGAGGCAATCAGGCCATCAGGGGGGCACTTAGAGGCAGCCAGGCAGGCAGGCAAGTGTGTGATTAGGAGCCAGTAGTCCAGAATTGAGAGAGGGATCCCACACTAGAGAGGATGCAGGCTAGGCTGAGGGGATCCCCGCCCCCTGTATTCAAATTTTGTATACCAGGCCTCTATTTTGTATATATTTATAGATTTTGAAAAACAGTATAATTCCGCCTCCCCATACATTCCAAAAAATAGAAAATCTAAGTGAGATATTAAGAAACCTAATTTTATTTGCTGTATAAAAATATTATTATTAAAATGCCACTGTAATAATTTATTTTATTTTCTCTTACTTTTGATTATGAATTTTTTCTGTAACTAAAAAGAAAAGAAGAAAGAAAAGAAAACCTGTGTAATAATACAATTTATAGAACTATATGACTTTACTAATATATTCTTTAAAATCTTCCTTCCCTATAAATAAAATTACGCTCCATTTCCCATAGAAAGTCTTGATTTTCCAAATTACACAAAATCCAAAGTACGACATAAAGTAAAAAATTAATTACTCTACTATTATCCCTCAATAACTGAGTTTTAGAGATAAAATTTAAAGTTTTACCTGTAATTTTTCATTTCTGAAAGCTGATAAATTCTCTCAGGTACTGTATATTATTATTTCACACTATCTAGTAATTATATATTGCTTTTGAAAATAACCATGCGACAAGAGTGCAAGGAGGTATGAATACTTTTTCTGAAAAATTATATATGAGCAGATGGATACCACATAAAGTAGATTAATATGTTAATTGTCTAAATGGAAAAGCTTGTCATGCAATTTCAAGCTATTAATGAGATCAAGAATCCCAACTATGAAATAAAGAAGTGATATTATGCCCTTGGTAACTAGATTTTTGCCCTTGTCACTTTGTCATTTTGTAGAATAATTACTCCCACAGGAAAAAAGATTGCTAGATGAGAAAACACTGAGTAGAGTGGTTAACCTCTGCATTGCTCAAAATGACTACTGCAAGGATATTAGAAGACCTGCTGGACCTGCACTAGCATGAGCAAACAAAGTCCTTGCAAATACTATTTGAATATCTGTTTTATTGTTAAAAATAATATAATTTGAATGGTAAACATAATTTTACATGTATAAAATGTAATCTTCTTTGTTATATAACATTTAAAGTAAGCATTAGTAGTACCATTTTTATTTGGTTTTATACTTTAAAAATATAAATCATTTTCACAGCCAGAGTAGCTCAATTGAGCACTGTTCTATGCACCTAAAGGTTGTCAGTTCAATTCCGGGTTAGGGCACATATATACCAGGTTGTGGGTTCAATTTTTGGAAGGCAACCAATTGATGTTTCTTTCTAACATTGATGTCTCTCTCTCTCTCTCTCTCTCTCTCTCTCTCTCTCTCTCTCTCTCTCTCTCTCTCTCTCTCTCTCTCCTATCTCTCTAAGTCATCAGGTGAAGATTAAAAAAACATATTGAAAATATAGATAGCCAAAACGGGTTTGGCTCAGTGGATAGAGCGTCAGCCTGTGGACTGAAAGGTCCCAGGTTCAATTCCAGTCAAGTTCATGTACCTTGGTTTTGGGCACATCCCCAGCAGGGGGTGTACAAGAGGCAGCTGATCTATGATTCTCTCTCATCGATGTTTCTAACTCTCTATCCCTCTCTCTTCCTCTATGTAAAATATCAATAAAATATATTTTTAAAAAGAAAATATAGATAGATATAAATAATTTTGAATAGTAAAAATGTTATTTTCTTGATTAAAAAAACTTCAGTCAATTAGCTTTCCACTAAGAGTAAATGAACAGTCATAGACAACATAGTATTTAAAACTTTTATAAGTACCCAAAGTATATAGAGTTTATTGTTTGCATTCCACATCACCAGTATCACTGTTTTAAATCATATAAAATATTTTTAAAGCTAGACAAATTCCTGCCTTGAATACCTCTAGGTTACTTGTGAATTAGACAATTGGTGGAAATCTAGATAACATATGTGGAATTAGATGTTAATAAACATTTGGTTCAATAAATAATAATATCTTACATTTATTGATCATCTATTTCAATAATTTTCCTAGATACATGTGGTAGGCAGGACAAACCTCCCTTCCCAAAATATGTCCATATCCTAAAAACCAGATCTTTCAAATATATGTTACATGGCAAAAGGGAATTAAGGTTACAGATGGAATTAAAGTTTGCAATCAGCTGGCTTTAAAATGAGAGATTATTCTGGATTATGAAGGTGACCCTATGTAATCACATGAGTTCTACAATGTGAGAAAAGAGGCAAAAACTAGGGCCAGAGTGATGAACATGACAAGACTCAACGTGCCTTTGCTGGTTTTGAAGATGAAGGAAGGGTTACAAAAGTCAAAATGTGCAGGCTGTTCTAGGAACTGGAAAATGCAAGGAAGGGATTCTTGTCTAGATCCCCCAGAAAAGAAAACAGCCTTGCTGACACCTTCATTTTAGCTAAGTGAGACACATATGGAAATTCTGAACAATGATAATTCCATCTTTTTTAAACACCAACACAGTAATCTACATTTATATTAATTCTTAATTCTTACAAGTATTCTAAGTAAGCTTTTTTTTTAATCCACAAATTGTGATAGGGTATAGTCTCAGTTATTATGTTACTTTTAAAAAGCAACAAAAGTCTAACCCATGTTTTAGAAACTCTAAGTCAGTTCCCTTTTAACATGTTACAGTGCTTTCTAGTTGGGGAAATATTAAATAAAACTGGTTTGAAAATATATAGCTTTGCACAAAGGTAATGAATATTAACATTGTTATTAATACAGAAATATTAGAGTGGCCGTTAGCTCAGTATGCTGTGAAAATGTAACTTACAAACTCTCAAATGTATATCATGAAATAAAAGAAAAATTGTTTATTTAAACAGTTAATATTTCTCTTAGTAACATCAAAGTCATTTTAATCAAATTATCCTTAAGTATAATATTTTATTTAATTTTAATGTTTTTTTATTGATTTGAGATAGAGAGACAGAGAAAGAGAGAGAGAGAGAGAGAGAGACATCGATGAGAGAGACATCAATCCTACAAGGCCCCCTACTGAGGATGCAGCCCTCAATCTGGGCATTCCAAACCTGGATTCAAATCAGTGACTTCTTGGTGTATGGAACAAGGCTCAAGACACTGAGCAAAGAAACTCCTGGATTTTTCAGTCAAGAAGAGAGAGACAGTTCTCTTTTTTTCATTTTGTGAAAATGGATAAGTAACAACCTTAGAGTTTCAGTTTTTTCATCTTCTAAATTAAAACAATGTCACTTCAACATTTAGTTGGGGAAGTAAATGAAACAATAAGTTCTTGCAAAGTAAAAGGCATAGATTAGGATATCAATAAACATGTATAGGTTATTTTCATTATCTCAACATTTTTTATTCAAATTCATCCACAATATTGGATGACAGAGAAAAGAGTTATTACAATAAAGTATAATAATTAAAAACTAGGCTCTTTCTATTAAACGTGATGGATCAATTAAATATATTTATCTCCTGTGTTTTTCCAAACCCCACTGAAATAATTGCAAAATCTATGTGAAAAAGTGTGAACATATTATACAAGGATAAAGAGAAAGCAAGAAAATAATACAAGGCGAAGAATGGAAAATCCAAAGCAGATACAGGAGTGGAGACTCACAACAAAGTGGAAAAAGTGATAAACCCAAAATCCTGCAGAACAAGACTATCACTAAGAAGAGAGCCAGCTCACCCTGCCCACTTCAAAGGAGACGGGACAACTCTTTCCCAAAACATAATAATTACATACACTGCTGAACTGTTCACTGAAAGAGGAGGAAGAATGAAGACATTTCTAAACATGCAAGGATTAAAAATGGGAAGGGAAGTAGTGAGTAGAGAATACTGATATTATTCTCTAAGGTAAAAGAGAGGAAATATATTAAATAAAAAAGCTTATGTAGCATTTGTAGTTCAGGTCAGACCTCATTACAATTGTATAATTTTGCATGTTAACAGAATGGCTGGAATATCACAGACAACTGGTGGCTAAATTGAACCACAGATGTACAGATGCAACTTAATAAGGGAGTGGGTCAGAAGTGGAAGGAATGAGCAGAAGTTGATGAACCATGGAGAAGTGTTCAGGGAGAAAGTGAAAGGCGGGAGGTAAATAACCGTTTGGGAGAAAATGGCACAATCAAGGATTTGAAATTCTACATATAAAGTTATCTCAAAAGACTATACTGAACACGTTCAGCTCCCCTCTATATACTCAGTAAACATTACAAGTTTATATTAAGAGAGGGGCATTACTATATTATATTTTTATTTATGTAACTATGGTTTGAGCAAAATAATTTAGTTGATATTGAAACATTGTTCAGCTAATATTTCATTTTTGCTTTGTTAAAACAAAACAAGTTTTTTCTTTATTCACTCCATAGTCTTAAGTGGTATCACCAAAGAGAAGATGCTTATAAAGAAACTTTCAAAATATACAAAAAGACAAGCAAACATGAAATAGAATTTGGTTTCATTATGAATTATGAGTTGATAAGGTCTAAAATATATTTTGGTGCCCAAAGAATTAAAGCAGGTGTTGTTTTTTTTTTTGTCACTTGTTTACTATGGATAAATTAATGTTTTAATCAATATAGCTAGAAATAAAATAAGTGTTAACAATATATATTTTAACACTGCAAAATGACAAAATTAATCAACAACTTTTATAAATGATAAATTTCCAGAGGAAGTTAAAAGGGCATAAAATTCAACATTTGTTTGTACCAAGTTTAGTCAAATACAACCATGGCATAAATATTATATGGAGTTATCTTGCATTTGAAATAAATTTCTCAATATGTATTCCAACTTAAAAAGAAATCTACACTAATAAAAGAGAAATATGCAAATTGATCATAACTCTGCAATAACCACCAGACAATCATGATTGAATATGCAAATTAACCCAACAAAGATGGCAGGTTCTATTTTGTGCACCAGGCCCATAGTATTTTTATAAATGTCTAATAACTATATTGTATACCTTAAACATGTCAACTTATTAACAAAATAAGTTTTAAAATAAGTAAAAAATAAAAAATTATTGCTGGCATGTTTCTTTTGAAAATATACTTTTGTATTATTTTAACTTCCTTCATTTTCTTTTTGAAATGGGGGACAAATAACTTTTTAATGAAATTTACAGCATTAAAGTATGCTTTATCATTTGTTTTCTTTGATTTTTAATTCTGCTTAACCTATGAAATATTCAGAATAACCTTTTTTTTTTTGAAGGTTGTGAATATTAAAATAATCTGATGAATGACAGTCAAAGAGGAAGTGAGTCAGTCATTAGTAATGGCAACTAGTGCCTTCAGGAGAAACCAGAAGAGTAGGCCACATGTGAAACATAGTATGATTTCAATTCATCTTCACAGTCAATTCCCTCCCCATATTTTGTTGTCATTATCGTATGATGTCACATTCCAATCTTGAAGTAATAAAGTAAAATTAAAGTGCTATAATAACTTGGAGAAATAGGAAAGCATTATTTGTAAAGGTAGACATGTGCTTATAATGAACTGCCTTCCTGCTAATTTGCAGTGGCAAAAGGTTGCTTGATGAACTTAATTTCATGGCTTATACCATTGCAAATAGCAGAGTAACCCAGAGAAAGTCTAGCTATCTAAGGCAATCTTTGTAATACTAGCACATGGCTGAAAATAAGATAGAGGGAGGGGGGGAGGAAAATCAATTTCTCTTTCACATTCTGTATTCTGGAAATATAGATACAAAAATAAATTCCTAAGCATAAGTTATGATTAATATTTATTGGAATAATATACTTTAATCCCAAGTTTTTATGTTCAGCCAAAAGGGAGCTATTTGAGCTTAGGAGATTTTACACATCCTTCAGCTAAATCAGAGACACAAACATTAAAGTTAACACTAAGACATCATGGAGATTTGTGGTACTATCTAGGGCACAATAGATCCATAAGCCAATGAAGGGTTCTATAAATGAGCTATTTCCTTCTCAGACTGAGTCTCGGTGAGTGGCTTTTAAATTAATAATTTCAGAAGGCTGAAGGCTACTAAGAGTTGTGTGGAATAGAAATTACCTGGCAGAGGTGAGGTGGGAGTTGGGGCAGATTAGAAGATAAATGACAGATGTCTTATGTTTCTAGACAGAACTATGAAAGGTGAGCCAAAGCACATTCATTGTATTTTATTTTGTGAAAGGCCATGCCATGGATTTCTGAAACAGACTTTCTGTATTTAGTATCAATATATAACATTGTAAATGAGAACAGTAAAAATAGTTTACCACTAATGGAATTAACATATTGGGATTAAAATGAGCAAGTGAACCCATTCCTATTTACGCATAAAATCCACTTGCCAAATGATCTTAGTTAAACCTCATTTCATTTTTCTTCAAGATTTTTAAACTACCAGAAATAATTTTAAACAGTCAGACACAAACAAGATTAACAACATTTTCTTATGTTGTTTATAACTTATTCAATATAACTCATTAATAAGTTATAGTAATAAGGAATCACCTTGTAAGAATATCAACATTTTAATAAAGTAGCTTGAGATTTAAAATGGTATTGTTATCAATATTATTGTTCAAGATGGTGTTAAATAACTTAAAATTAAATTATAAAGGCATTTCAGATAATAAAGGGAATGGATATGAGGTGAATAATTTCCAATAAGTTATGCATTTAATTAAGAGTTTAAAATCCCTACAAAGTGCCATTAAGGATCCATGAAGATGACATTGGTGTAGATCAAGCACACCAGTTTTAGAATGGGCAGTATGCTATGGGTAACAATGCCTATAAAACAAAATAAAACTGGTAATGAATTGTGCAGCCAGCCCATCAGAGTCCATCCTGTCTGGATGGGCAATTTTGATGCACTTGGTCAGGTTGTGAAGACCAGATCCAGTATTGATTAGGACAATTTTGTCTCTATCTGGATGGCACTTCTAATACAGAGACTGCAATTCCAGAAATCTCTGATTATTTGTCATCCATTTCTTTAGTCTAACCTAGGTCGCTTAGAGCTTTGCAGATGGCAAATATTTGTATTCAGGTACATACCCTGGCCTCCTGGCTATCTGAGAGGGGTTGGCCTATTACTTCCCCTTTGTGCTTCCCCCTCCCTTTTTCCCCTGTGATACAAAATACAGCCAGTGTCTGTTTGAAAACAGGGATCCAGCAAATCACCAATTCTATTATATCCAAAATCTCTTTTATGCTAGGTGTGTTATTTCAGGCTTTTAACATAACAATAGTGAAAGAATGCAGCTGATACACACACACACACACACACACACACACACACACACACACACTCTACTAAAATAAAATAAAATAAAATAAAATCAATAAATAAGAAAAACACACACAAACCTTTAGCTGTCAGTCCTTCACAGAATCAGCTGCAGAGAGTTCCCCAGAGCAGTCAGATCCAATTACTGGTCAATGCAAGTGCAGTATAAAGGCCAGAATTTTTTTACTCCAACTCAGGCCATCAGAGGTTCAGAGCTCCCAGCGGGGTCAGCTGAGGCCTTTGTTGAAACTGAATTGCAGCTCTACTCCCTTCACCAAATCAAGCCTCTTCCTCTCCCGAGAAGGCGATCTCTAAATCACTCCTTAATACATATCTAATGAGCTAGTCACTATCCAGGGTATCAGGGGTGTGAGTGAAAATATTGTTAAGGTAAGGAGTGATTAATACAAGGGAGGCAGCTAACTTGTATTAATTTTAATTAATTCATTTTAATTTCATAACTTTACCTAGAAATGTTCAGCTGCCTAGAAATGTGTGTTTGTGTGTGTGTGTGTGAGTGTGTGTGTGTGTGTGTGTGTGTGTGTGTGTGTGTATCAGCTGCCTAGAAATGGTGTTTATCCAGGCTGGGAGTTCAGAAGACAGTTCAGCCCTACAGAGTATGGGTTAGAACAAGGCAGTGCAACAGCCAGGTGGCAGCAAGCAGAGGGTACCCATCTCTTTGAGCAGAACTTGCACCGGAAGCACTTGAGGTCTAGTTGGCTTCGTTTTAATCTGTTAAAAGCATGATTCAATTGCTAACATTGCATACAGGGACATTTCATAAAGATCCACATATTCAGATTCTTTTCAAAAACCTAAAACTGAGCGATGTTTAGCTCCCGTGACTACACAATAACAATCGTTGCAGCTAAGTGGCAGCTGCCCCCTCTTCACTATGAAGAGTGTTCTTCCACTCAGACACCACTTCCTATTGTTTCACACCTATTTCCATCATGTATTATACGTGATGGGTTATTTTGCAACCTGAGTTGTATGCGGGTCATGTTATCTACCTTTTAGACAAAGATATTGCAAATAAAACTCCCAGCAGGGTTCAAGTCTGTAGATACTTGCTAGAGACTGAATTTTTATGGTGAAGCTCTAACCCCCAATGGCATTTGGACATGGGGCCATTGGGAGATAACTGAGTGTAGAGGAGATCATGAGGGTAATGCTATTACAAGAAGAGACACCAGAAGGTTTAGGTCAGTGGTTGGTAAACTCATTAGTCAACAGAGCCAAATATCAACAGTACAACAATTGAAATTTATTTTGAGACCTGAAAAGCGACTTCTGTGCATGGGCCATGAAGTTTCAATTGCACTGTATGTATGTGCCCGCACGTGGTATTTTGTGGAAGAGCCACACTCAAGGGGCTAAAGTGCCACATGTGGCTCTAGAGCCGCAGTTTGTTGACCATGTATTTAGGCTATATTGATTAGGATGGCCAGGTAGGAAGCAGGTGAGCCCAAAAGTGAGGTGATGTCCTGGAATTTATTTACAGTCATTTATATAAAGTACATGTTGATTTTATTTCTACTAAGTGTGTCCGGTACAAATTCAAGTTTATATAATAATATTGTTTTCATACAGAATGTTAGGATGGGAAGAAAAGGTTTCTTTTTTCTTTACTATAGCCTTCCACAATTTATGAGAAGCGCCTGGTAATTAAACCCCAAGGTGGTTAGCTACTCTGATTCACACTGTCCCTCTGTTCAAACTGCAAGACAAGTTACTCTCAAGGCCATCTTCTTGCGTGCATACCCCTCCCTCCCTTCTGTTTACTTACAACTCAAGAATAATTAATAGAAAGTTCCCTTCGCCACTCCTCTTCAAACAAGCCTCTTTTGAACCCTTCATGACCTTTGCTCTAAGAATGTTTTATAGGCTTTGGAAAAATAAGATACCTCTCTAGAACATCAGCCAGGATTGTCTCCTAAAGAACTTACTAAGACAACCCCCCTAATGTCTGTGCAATTACAGCTTTTCATTCTTTGCCTTTGTATTGATTAACAATACACTGACCCTTTCCCTTGGAGGGAAGAGAATGTAAAGTTTCTCTCCTCTTTTCTTTTAGTTGTGCATTCTTGTGCAGCCCACATCATCTGCCAAAAACCCTAACACAGAATATTTGAGGATGTCTCAATCATTGATTGCAATTTGAACATGACAATTCCCATTCATTAGCAAATACTGTGACTTGCTGGCAAATATTTTCCTGAAATAATCAAAAGTTTCCAGAAAACCTTATATTTCAAGCTTATTTTTTTTTAAAGTGAAAAATCTAGATAAGTCTGTTATGTAATAGCAAGTGAACTCTATATTGCCATTGTTTTATGCTTGAAAAAATTCAGAAAAATAAAAACATCGCAAAATACAAATCCAACTTTTTCACATTATGCAGTGCAATAGTCACGTATTAAGATAGGGTGCTAAAAACTTTCAAAGTATTGCAAACCTCACACTTGAGATTATAATAAACAATGTCAAGTGATATTATATGAAACATTGCTATATCTGTGAAAGAAACATCTTCAGAGTGTACTAGATCATCCTTCCAAGAATGGAAACAATGGCAACAACAAGTGCTGAAGTTTTATAGGGTGTTAGTTTCCAAACCTTTCCACTCTTCATTATTGCTAGTAGAACCCCTACTTTGTCTTCATTTATACCTAGTATCCAGATACTGCATAATGAATGAGTCACGATTGCTCTCCTGAAGTTATGATGATTCTATACCATAAATTCCTGGCTTTGGTAGGATGGTCATATAACCCTATTTTCGTCAATAAAATATAAATGTATATCTGCTTACAGGGTTTCTTGGGAAGTTTTTGCCCTGCTGGCAAAAATGAAATGCATCCCCTTGCTTTGATTTTGAATATAGTATTTGTTGCTGAGGCAGTCTGCTTCCTAATACAACCTAATTGTTCCACTTTCATTTAAAAATAATAGCTAATGCATATAAAGAGCTTAGTATCAGCAGACAGTATTCTGAGTAAATAATTTGCATTTTATCTCATGTAATCTCAAAAACCCAGACAGTGGGTATAATTATTATCCACATATTATCTATGAGGACACTGAAGCTCAGCAAGAAAAATGCATTTGTTGGTGGTCACAGAGCTTGTCAATAAAAAAGCTTGGACAATATGATCTTATGTATCATAATGTGATGTTTCCCTTTATTTACATACAAAACGCCCACTTCTCAGAAGGTGGATAAAGTCATCAAAATATCAAGAAATCGGTAGACTGTATTTCTGCTGACACTTTTCTTTTTTCTCATTTAATATTTTGATTAATTTCAGAGAAGAAGAGAGAGATAGAAACATCAATGATGAGAGAATCATTGATTGCCTGCCTCCTGCACGTCCCACACTGGGGATCTATAATAGTTGTGAAGCCAGGCATGTGCCCTGACCAGGAATTGAACCATGACCTCCTGGTTCATAGATCCACTCTCAACCAATGAGCTATGTAGACTGGGCTGCTGACATTTCTTTGTAACTTTTCATTCATGGCTAGAATCTCCATTAAGAGTTATTAGTTAATTTATAATCTTCTTCTAGTTGGAAATCTTTGGTATTCATCACGGCCGCCCATGACCAGAACACATCCCAGAATCCAGGCTTTATAAACAGCCTTTTCTTGGGGACCACAACGAACTGTATTTTAAGTGTTGTTTTGGAAGAACTGTAAGACCCCAAAGGACCCTCAAGGGCTGCCCCATTGAAATGCTGGCTAATAATTCCCTCCTAAATTAAGGTAACAAAGACAGGGGATGTTTATCCAAAAGCATGAAAAAAGCACAGAATGTTGACAAAGCATAGAAGTGACCACAGGCACCGTACTATTTGCCCCTCCAGATCTATCTACATACATACACCCTGCCCTATTATCTGCTTTGGCAGATTAACCTGTACAGGTCACATCAGCAAGCTGCCTTACCCACTGGCACCCTGTTAGGTTAACGAAGACGGGGCATCAATGGAGATCAGAAGGAAAGAAAGGGAAAGGTTTTATCCCCCTGGCTCTTCCCCATGCATTGAGACCAACTATGTAACTCACCAAGATCAAAATGTGCCTTAAGCTTGCTTTCTGTATAAGTCTTCCTTCTGCCTAATGAAGGTAATTTCTTCTTCCACTTGTCTTTTCAGATCTAATAAATATGGTCATAAAAATTGTGATTGCCTTACATATGACCCACACTTTTGCAATAATCTATATTAAATCCTTCTTGACTTACCCAATTTGTGTACATTTTTTCCCTTAAAGAAATCATGATTGACATATTGATAGCTATGGACATTATATCTATAGTTTATTTTTTTAAAATAATCAAAGGATGTTTAACAAAAATGATTAGTAAGAATAAATGTGTCCTTGCCAAGAGGTCACCAGTTTGATTCCTGAACCTGGTCAGGGCAAATGCCTGGTTTGTGGACTCAGTCCCGAGTAGGCGCTGATGAATGTTTTTCTTTATCTCTTTATCCCTCTCTCTTCCCCTCTCTCTAAAAAAAAATCAATAAAAACATTAAAAAAAATAAATAAATGCCAAAGTGGGAATGTCTCATATATATATATCTGTACATAGCAGAAAATGTTTGCACTGGATTAAACATTTTTATTTACCTTGATGTTGGGAAAATATTTTAATAAAATGTCAGTAAAGAAACTATGTAAAAATACAATAGGATTTCTTTGCTGCATTTGATTTTATATGATTTATTTAAAGAATATGTTGTTTTAGCCATTTTATGTTAAGCAAACACTATTGTTGAAATTGAGCACAATGTCTTCAGAAAATATCTACAAAATCAATAGTGTCATTTGCTACAAAGTAGTTGCCTCTGATCTGACTCTAAACTATATTTGCTAAAATAAATATTCATTTGAAACAAAATGCTTGAAAACATTGTTTTTTTTTTTGTTTAGTCAGTACTAGAAGAAGAAAAAAGTGTACCCATCAATTTAATATTCTTATATAATTAGCAAAAGTAAAAAAAAAAAAATAGATTGGCTTTTTCCATTAGCAATATGATTTGTAGTAGAACTATAATCATCATTTAATATGATCTATTTAGAATATACAAATTTCAACTCTGTTTTCTGAAGTTTCCTGGTCCTGATAAATATATTTGCTATAGACCTCAATTATTCAGGTTTCAAGGTAATGGTTTATAGGCAGCTATGGGCAGTATATGATATAGAAATTCAAGGTAATTGAGTAATTTTAGTTTACTTTCAAACATCATAGCTACCAACTCTAGAATACTCTCATAAACCTCTATACCTCCTTAAAATCCTAAAATTTTAAATCTAGATTCCTGTGGGAAATGGGGATGGTCTTAGACATCACAAGAGAAGAATAGAGCAAATACATGCAATGCTTTCTTTTAAAGTGGTAGACAGGTTCATATCTAAAAAACAAGTTCATATTCAGTGTTTGTGTACATATTTTACTTATAGTTGCTAATAAATGGGAATGAACATGATTAGTCACATAATAAAATTTTAAATAAACGTGTTTAAGGTTGAGAGTTCTTAAAAAAACATCTTCAATATAAATTTAAATTTTCTATCATAATTCAAACCCAAGTAATAATATCATAAAAATTCATGGACTATTATTTAATTAGCAGACTATAAATATTAAATATAACTGATAGTCCAATTTGTGCTTCCTATATATTCTTCTGGAATATTTCTAGAGGTCCTAGATATAAAAATAAGAATTTCACTGGAAAGGACATAAGAAAGTGTATTTATGTCCTCCCTTATTTCAAAACATAATCTTTCCTTAAGGCAGTGATTATTCTTATCAATTTAAGTAAAAAAAGGGACATTAGTAAATTTGATGACTATTAATTTTCTTTATGTAACAATATTCAATATTCAAGAAGAGTAGTTATTTACATAGTTTATACGTATCGCTTTTTTCCTTATGTTCAAACCATTTTTGACATTACAAATGTAAAATTAAATGAGGGTTTATTTGAAACTGGGAAAAGTACAATCTCTTATCAAGCACTTTCTTATAGCAAATCACAAATAGCAAAAACTGTTGGTCAAAACAATGAGCTTTAAATATTTAATTGAATACAATATGGAAAGTGTGTCCCTATCTACTATGTTTAAACAGTCTAAAAATATTTAAAAAGAAACAAAAAAAACACACACAAATAGAAGTAGCTGAATAATTTTAATAGGAGATAATCAAAAGTCATTGGCTTCAAAAACATCCCATTTAATAAAACCTTAGTACACAAATTGTCCTCTTGACCAGGAGCTCATCTGGGAGTTTGACCAGGGATGGGGCTGGCTGGCCAGGGGAAAGGTGGGAGGCCCTGGCTGGAGGAAGGGAGGAAGACTCCAGCTGGTGGTGGTGATAGAAGGCCCTGGATGGCCATGGCAGTGGCAGGCAGCTAGGGGGAAGGGAGGGAGTACCTGGCTGGTAGCCAGCTGCTGCTAGGGACCCTACCAGTGCACAAATTTAGTGCACTGGGCCTCTAGTATCTGAATAATGTTTACAAGTATGCAAAATGCCTAATGTTTTTGTTGTTATTATTATTATTGTTAATCTTCACTCAAGTATATTCATTCCATTGGTTTTTAGAGAGGGTAGAAGGAAGGAGGGCAAAAGAAAGAGAGAGAGAGAGAGAGAAACATTGATGTGAAATACATCAATTGATTGCTTTTGGCACAAGCCCTATCAGGGCTGTGGATCAAACCTGCAACCCAGGTATATGCCCTTCACAAGAAATCAAACCAAGACCCTTTGGTGCACTGACCATAGCTCTAACCACTGCACACACCACCCATGGCTGCCTACACATATTCAATGTTTTTACTACTGTGTTATCTAAGTAAAAAAACTGGCAGGATAGGTCTTCTCTTGGAAAGTCATTGGGTTCTATATCCGTCCTATATCAAAAAGTGTTCCTTTATAAGTGTTACTATGCAAAGTTTTTAAGAAATGCTTTACACATTATTTGACTTTTATGCAAATGAAGAACTCAAAAGGGGGACTGTATTATTATTATTTTTTTGTTAGCATATTTTTCAGCAAAAATATAAATTTCAGCAAATTCCTGCTGGGAAAACAAAAAATTACTTATGTTGGCAGCACACATCTGGCATAATAAAGAAGGGAATACAAAGGTCCTTGATATAACCCAAGTGTTTATCACTTTTTAGAACATTCCTGTTCCTGCCAGATTCAAGGAAATACTTAATTAGGGACAGGCTCTATTTTCATCATCACTAACTCAAGGTGCTGTCCTCTTTACTCTCCTCGGTGCTGAAGAGCTCAGTAGCATAAACAGCATCACATTCTGCTTACCAAATATCTCCATTAGTAACCAGGCATGATAATAGGTCACATCCTTTAACTTTGGGCTAAGCACAGTAAAATCTGCATTCCATTATAGAGATATAAGTTCTCCCAAACAACATACATACTTTCAAGAACTTCCCGTGGGAAATTCTCCATTGTCCTTTGACTCCTGTCCTTTTGGGAGTGCTGTTAGCAGCTGGCTGGTTGGCAGCAATATAACCTCATCAGTGAATTCCCCCCATTCCCAAAGCCAGCAGAACAAGGCGGGCCTCCAGACAGACCCATACTATTATGTTACTTTTAAACTTAGTGAATGCTTTTTTATTTTAAAGGTGAGTGAATCCTTAATACAAAAATAATCCACTTTATTATTTAAAAATTACAGATCACACACAAGGTAAAACAGAAATTCCCCCTGGAACACTGCCTCCACTCTCAAGCAAGAGGTAACCACTAACAGTTTCACATCTACGCTTCTAATGTTCCAAATGCACTTTTAATTTCACAATATGTCATGGACATCTTTCTATGGGCATCTTTCCTCTCTGTTAGTTTGAATGGAAACACATGATCACATATTTTGAATGTATCATGATTTGAGTATGTCTATATTAATATATTATTATCTTCAATCTTCTGCTTTTACCCATACTGCAGTTAAACATTATGATATATACTGTAGAAGACATAAAACACAAAATTTGGTAAAATGAATGGTTTACATAGAATACAGTAAATGCACAAGTTTGTGGATCCCGATTTAACGGACTTCAGATTTAATGGACAAAATTTCTGGTCCATATGTCATGTGTGGCCTAGTCACCTCGAGGTTAATAGTTCTAATGTGTAATATTGATAATACTTATTTAATTATTAAAAATAAGAGCTATAAATCATACTTATTAGGAAATAATAAGTAATTCAGTTAACTTTATCTGCATTTACCCTTTCTTCTTAAAGTTAACATTTACTAGTTTCTTTTCATTTTATACAAATGTCTGAAATTTGTAAACATTTTGTGATTAGGAACATGATTCAATTAACATTGTATAAAGGGAACTGCAGCAAACAAACAATGTAATATTTAAGCTGTATTTGAATATGGCCATGTAAATGCCCTATAGTTTAATAATTAAAGGACCACTCATCTATTACTAACAGTTATCTGTATGATCTCTGGCTCAGAGATCATAATGTAAGTTAAATATAAACAGACCTCAGGTCAATTATTTTAATCTTAAGGACAAAGAAGCAATCTCACAGTATACTTATGATATCATCTAATCAGAGGTGATGAAAATTTCTGCATGGCTAGCAGGCATAGAGGTATAGAAAGGCTAATTACATAGCACAGCATAAGGCACACTGCTTGCTGAAAATTTAAAATTGTTATTCAAATTAATATCCTAGTTTTATATTCTAATACTATTATTTTTATATTTAATTGGTATGTATTAGAGTACAAATCTATCCTTTGCCTTATGAGTTAATTACAATATAATAAAGACATAAATTACTTCATGTAACATTCAACAACTAACAAGTATGTTCCTGCACTGTACTGAGATGCTGAGGATATATGGATGCATAAAGCAGACATAGTCTCCACCCTTAAAATGCTTAGAGTCCTACCACTAGCATCTCAAAATGTTACCTTATTTAGAAAAGAATGGTTATTGCTGAGGTACTTCGTGAAGATGAGGTCACACTGGAGTAGAGTAGGCCCCTAATCCACTATGACTAGTATCATCCTAAAACTGCCATGTAAAGGCTCAGAAACACATGGGACATTTCCTGAGAAGATGGAGGCAGAGTCTAGATTGATGCATCCAGAAGCCCTGAAACGCCAGGGATTGTTTGCCATCACCAGAGCTAAGAGAGGCCTGGGACAGGTTCTCCCTGGAAGCCCTCAGAAGGACCCAGGCTGCTGATACCTGGCGTTTGGACTTCTACTCTCCTGAACCATGCAAGAGAAAATTTCTTATACACCACCCATTTGGTGGTACTTGGTACAATGGCTCTATGAAAACTAATATACTAAGAAATTATGCCCCAGCTACATTTTAACTGTCTTTAAAAAAAATAAAAACATAAAGATAGAAAGAAAAAGAAAGCCTTTGTAATACTAAAATGTCAGCATACGCTTGGCTGCCTTTTTATAAATTCTCAAGCGTAAATGTACTCTGTAAGTGCTTATTATAGTACCACACTTTAAATCCACTGACAAACTACCTCATCATATGTGTTTTATATGACAACTAGTGGCCTGGTGCACGAATTTGTGCACAGGTGGGGTCCCTCAGGGTGGTCTGCAAGGATCAGGCAGAAGCCGGCAGACCAACACAGCCTGACCCTCCTGCCTGCCACGCCTGCTCACCCCAGTCCCACTGTGCCTGCCACAGGTTCACGCCCAATCAGTCTCTATTGGGAGAGGCTTGCTCTGCAGCAGCAGCACTTGCCAGCTGTGAGCCCTGTGTCTGGCTCTGACCCAAGAGGGAGGTGGGGAGGGGCCAGGATGCTCTTGCTGGCCTGGGATCCTGATCTGTCCCACTGACAACTGCACAGGTTGTGGGGATCCACCTGGCAGCCTCTTTTATGTTGTTTCTTCCTTGCAGAGCACCTAGGGAGGGGAAGTGCAGGTGGTGCCTGAGGCACTGTTGGGATCATTGCAGGTGCACCAGTCCATCGGTGACTGGCCAGTTCTCTGGAGGTTGGACCTACAGGACTACTGGGGAGGGAGTGCCTCCAGGCTGGTGGGATGCTGCAGGGCTGAGTCAGTCAGCTGAGTGGCACTCCTGCTGTGGGAGTGCACTGAACACCAGGGGGTTGAGCAACTGTCTCCTGATGGTCAGTGCACATCACAGTGAAGGGTTGATAGGTTGTTTGATCACTTAAGGCTTTTATATATATATATAATATAATAGATAGATATATTGCAATAAATATTCAGATAATATTTCCAGCTAGAAAGAGGATAGCATTCACTCTGAAGTGACTTTCAACTACTACAAAAGCCACCAATCCCCAATCCCCCAAAAAATCTCACTTATGCTGAGCTATTAAATAAATTTATTTTTAAGTCTTTGGATGTTACTTCTCTCTCTCTCACTTGCTTCTTTTTTTAAATTTTTTATGTAAACACATGGAATAATACTCTGTTAAGACAGTTAAAATTCTTCATCTTTTTCAATTTAAATTTGTTTGACAAAAATTTGGGGGGGTCTGAATAATTATTTTTCTAGATTAATTTGTGGTAACTTCTGGGAACCCTCTGCATTGTACTTGGAAATTTTAAAAGTTTCAGCCTCTAACCAGGTGGCAAGCTTTCTTTTCTACCTGTCCTTTGACATTATTAGTGAGAATATCACTTCTGTCTGTTTGTACCAGGTGGGAGCCTTATATGTCTGCACTATTGCTTTATAAGCTCATGTGTCACAGACATATCTTAAGAGGTTATGCTTGGGGCTGCAGAATGAGTAGTGCACAGATAAGAGATACTTTATTTTTTTACATTTAAAAAAAATATTTGTATTGATTTCAGACAGGAAGGGAGAATGAAAGAGATATAGAAGCATCAATGACAAGAGAGACTCATGGATAGGCGACCTCCTGTATGCATGCCCCTTACTGGGTATCGACCCCAAAACCCTGGCACATGTCCTCACCAGAATTGGAACCATGACTCCCTGGTTCATAGGTCAACACTCAAGCACTGAGCCACGCTGGCTGGGCAATAGAAAGTTCTTTAAAGGATACATCACTTATGTTTTCTTTAGCTGCATGAGAGTCAGGTATATTATGCGGTGTTTCTGTTTTTTTGATGCGTGTGTGTGTGTTTGTGTGTCTCTTTTTGTTTGTTTGTTCTAGGAGAGATCCTGACTTGGGCTGTTTAAAAGTCCTCTTTATACCATTTTAAGTTGCTGGTTAGCCTGTACTGCAAATTACACTCCACAGTAATTGTCCTTGTTTCCTCCTTACTTCCAGAGAAATGAGAATGTACACTGAACGTCAAAGAGCCTACTTCTTTAGCTTCTTTGACCACAATTTTAGCTAAAACATAAATTACTGGTTTTCTAGCAAATTACCTTATTTATTTGAAGAATCATTTGACAAAGAACAACTCAGCAAATATATATTTCTAATAACATACCAGCAAGGTATACTTTACTACTATTTTTATATCAAAAGGCATAGAGTGGACCTTTCACAAATCATTTCCCTTGAAATTAAGGTCAAATGGTAAAGCCACATAAAATTTAGAACCAAATTATCTTATATCTAGCAAGTTATCTTTAATTTGAAATTGTTCTCTAAATTACTATCTATTAAAGTATACCTGACAATGGTCAGCAGATATGGACCTTAGAGAAAGAACTGGGCTATTTCCTTGAAATTTTCTTATTTTCCAAAACTTTTCTCTAATTAAGAGTTCCAACTTCCAAAGTTTCTGAAAGAATAAGACACAAAATATGTTTTATTTTTTCTATTCCTCACAAATGTATTTCTCTTTGGCAGTGGCTAATAACAATGTTGTTTTCCAGGTTATAAATTGTGAAGAAATTGGCATTTTATTATAAAACATAGAATTAAACATTCCTAGTAGAACACTTTCAAAAGAGAACATTAACAATTAAATAAAATGTATCAAGTATATAACTATCCTTCATCTTTTGCTAATAAAATGTTGTCATATTATAGGTCTCTATTTTTATTGCTTAACAAGAGGCATAAAGAAAATATCCCCCAAATAAGCCATAAATACCTCAAAATTAATTTCTCTAAAACTTATCACATAATAATTTATCTGCAATGATATGTTTTATCCCTTTGACCTTTCAAGAATAAAATATAAATCAAATGTTTTATAAATTCTTTCTGAAAGTCTATTAAAAGTCATGCTAAATCAAATTTTGAAAGCCTTAAGTTAGAAATGTACATATATGAAAAGCCGGATTTACAAATTCAGACTTTGGAAAGCCATTTGAAAGTTAAATTCAGTGTGATCCAGTCAATAAAAAGTAAAAGGCCCTTAAAAAATGACTAAGAAACAAAATAAATCTAAACAAGAAAGATTATAAGTTGACATAATGTAATCTACTCATAAATATACACTCTAAATTAGGGGTGTCAAACTCAATCAGAGAAAGGGCCAAAATCTAAAATCCAGCCTAAATCGCAGGCCGAATGGTTTACTGAACAGTCATAAACTGTCATTGTGATGGAAACGCAGCGGAGTGCAGTGATGACAGCGCGGTGCGGGCCACATTGCAAGGCCTGGTGGGACGGATTTGGCCCGCGGGCCTTGTGTTTGACACATGTGCTCTAAATCTTCTCAGGAATTTCAAGTTCCTCCAGTACATGATTCTCATAGTTGGGGGATTGCAGCTTTTCAAAGAAAAAACAAAATATTGAGAAGTATTTTGTTTCCACTAAAAATAATCCATATCATTTCTGTGTGTGTATATACAGTATATATACATAGACTCTCTCTCTCTCTCTCTCTCTCTCTCTCTCTCTCTCTCTCTCTCTCTCTCTCTCTCTCTCTCTCTGTGTGTGTGTGTGTGTAATCATCTAAAAGGCACTCATTTTCTAACTAAAAAAGTCATATATAACAAATGTTGTAGAAAATAATGAATTGAAATAGTTTTCCACTAAGTTCTTGTTTCAACATTAGTTCTTTTATACTTATAAATATCTAAGCATTCTAAATATATTTAGAAAAGAAACAACTGATCCAGCCATTATCCAGGGCAGAGAAGTCCCCTGATACGTGAGTTATAGAGAAAGGATATCTAAGAAATATCAGTGGAATGAGAACACTGATATCTCCACCACCTCAGCCCCGCTCTAGTAACTGCATTTTATGTAAGAATTAAGGCAGCTGGTGTTACATTGCATCTGGCGCCCTGCTGGAGTCAGACAGCAAAGCCACAGCCTGAGGTTGGATTTACTGTTCCCTGATAGGCCCGGCCATGCCAATATCCAGAGGGAACAAAAACTCAGACGGAAAGCACTGGGTAAGCAGGAGGGGAGATAACCTCTCTCTGTGAGCTTCATTTTGTAGGTCTAGATCTTAAGGCAGCAAACTAGTTCAAGCAAGGCTCCTGGGCACTAAGGCTAAAGCAGAGCTCTGCCACATGAAAGGCAGTCCCTGGAACTCTGTCCCACTGCCTCGGGGGCAAACTGTATCTTAGGAGAAAACATGTTAGCTCGTGCTGTATACTCTGTACTTATTTACAGATTATTATTCCCCTGGCTGGATTTTGCTGCAGGCCTTGGTTACAGCCTTTTATGCACAATGTATACAGGCATTCTGAATGCCCCTGGAAAAAATACTGTTCAGGGCATGTCCCAGATGTATTTGACAGTCAAATTATATTTTAAGGGAGTTATGTTTTAGTGAAACTAGTTTGGAAGAGCTGCCATAACTGTTTCTTTATTTATTTACCCACCTCTACCCAGCCCACAGCTTTTAGAAAAATCTTTTTAAATGTTCCAACCTTTACTATGAGATATTAAGGGAAGGTATGAGCTAAAATACAGAAAAAGAAACACCATATGCGTTTCCCTTTTGGATCAGTGGGAGTACCTAAAGGGAAAATAAATATTGTGGACCAAAAGCCATAGCTAAAAATGTGTGCATTAGCAAGACTAGGATGGAGCTGGTGACAAGCAGGGGCATTGGAAGGCAAAGGGGAGTATCTGTCATCTCCTTTCCACTACCCATTGGTGGGGGCAGGGTGGGGACCTGTCACTGTCAAAAGTGGGACAGCATTTGAAGGAAGATATAACAGTAGCACCTAAATTCTAAGTTATGGGTAAGTTTTGTTAACTTTATATCAACTGGGGCATCACATTGTCTTTTAGGAGAAAACATAGAAACACATTTCAATAATGCCATCTCATGAAGAGACCTACTGCTATCAGTGATTCCTCTTCTCGCTGAAAGTCTCCCAAAGCTTGCTCAAGCTATGTCTATGCCTAAGAGATGCAAGAAACATCCCAATGTGGAAAGACTTCCTCTCGTACCAACATAGAGGCTAAATGTTGGTCACTTTGCACACATCTAACGGCTTTCCCTTGGAGAGAGGGCCGTGGTCCACCTGAAGGGTAAGGAATTGGGGAATGGAAATCAGAAAAGATGAGTGTTATCCATTGCAAAGCCATGCCCAGTTCCTGGCAGATGATTTTTCATGAATCTACACAACTAGGCATTTAGAGACAATTTGCTCCAGGACCAGTTTGTCTGAAATATTTGTATAACCAGATAGCTCTGGAAAGATGGAGATAAAGATAAGGTCCTGCTCTAAAGATGCACACATTTTTAGCTATGGCTTTTGCTCCACAATATTTATTTTCCCTTTAGATACTCCCACTGATCCTGATCCCAGTGAGATTTGCTTACTTTTAAAGGTATGTAATAAAGAAAGCAACCTGGCCTAAATATAACTTTACTGTTAGCTTCTCCGAGGTCATCTTTAGACCCTGTAATGTCATGGCTGACAGGGGTATATCTGTTTGACTCAGGGTCTTGGGACTCTGGGTAGTCTAACAGAAGAAATTAGGGTGGGGTCTCCCCACACTAGATTTGATTTGGGATGAGAACATCGGTCACAGAGGATCAGCTAGCCCTCTGGAGGGGATAGAGAAAAAGACTAGCCATGTGGTTAATCAATTATGCTTAAGTAACAGAACATCAAAAAACTCTGGGCACCAAGGTTCAGGCATCTCTCCCTGGTTTGGCCATCCTCCACCAATACTGTCACACAGAGTTGCTGGAGAACGAGTGCTTTCCATAATTCCACCGGGAGAAGACAATGGAAACTCGGTGCTCAAAACTTTCCTAGACTCTGCCACATACATTTCTTCTTTTGGCCGATATTAAACTGTATTCTTTCATCACAATAAGTGTAACTAAAAGCTTTCAGTGGGTTCTGTGAGTTCATATAGCAAGTCTTCAAAACTGAAGCTGGTTTTGGTGATGCCTGACTCAGATGACACTGATGACACCTTGCCATAATAGCAGTCAGAGGCTGTGTATCACTGCAGGTTGCCCAGGACCAAACCAGAGAGGGTTGGACCTGCATTACCACCATTTGTTCACCATCCAGAACTGAAATATCATTGCTGACATGTACACATAAGGAACTGTTTGACATTGAAATTGAGTCTCAAAAGAACTGGTGGCCCAGAAAGAATCTCACTACAGACTGATTCATATGCCCTTCAGCATAATGATTATTGCTTGTCTCATTTTTTTTGATTCTTATAAATATATTTCCAGTAGGACATGATCTCACTCATCTAGGGGAAATGGTGAACAACATAGACTGATGAACAAGAACAGACCCAGAGATAAGGAGCTATGGGTCAGACTGTTGAACCTCAAAGGGAGGGTGGGGATAAAAGGGAGAGATCAACCAAAGGACTTATGTGCATACATATGAGCCTAACCAGTGGTCGAGGACAATGGGGGGGGGGGTATGAGTGAAGGGAGTGGGAGATTGGAATGGGGGGTTGAGGATAAATATGTGATACCTTAATCAATAATTTTTTTTTTAAAGTGAGAATGGTCTTGTGGGTCTTCCCTAACCTGGCACGGGATAATAAAGATGCTTTCTCTAGGGCAGAGGATGGGCCGATTTCCCACAAGCTCCTATAAAATACAGAATTTTTCAATTTCTTTTGAAATATACCCTCACCACACATATGGGTACCACCCTGTGCTCATCACATTGCCCCATTGGAACTGTGGCTCAAGGAACAGTACCATACTGTTACTCTGGATGTTGTTTACAGTAAAGTAATAAATTATTTTGCCCCTGACACCAATAACTCAACTTTTTCTGCCAATATTATGCACTTATGAGAGGCTAACTCAATGATCATGTTTGAGTACAGGTTAAAAATCTCAAACCCTTTTACAATTTCTCACTTGATGTTTAACCCTAGTACTAACTATGACTAACCTTTAGAAAGATTTATTAACTAAGAAAACTCATTCTAAGAGAGAGCTAGTAGCCAGTTTGGAAATGGTTTCACTTAGAGGAGATAGCATCTTTAAAATGCAGTGAAGAGTCCTGCAGGTGGAATTAAAGAAGTGCATGCCAGACATTCTTGTGAGACACAGACACATTTCACTCCATGGGTTGATAAGCAAACTCATTTTGTGGCGTGTAGGTCTATGGCACTCTGCCACAGACTCCGCCATGGGGTGACTGGGAATTTAAAGTGACAGCATGGCTTATTATTGGCACCCTGTGCACTGTCTTCAGACTCAAAAGCAGCAATCAATCACCAACAAGGTTTTGAAATGCTTATTTCCAATGGTTGCTAAATTTTCCAAACCAAAGTCTCATCTAGAAACATTTATGACTACAATCTAACCCAGTACAACTGATTTCCTAACTCGGGCTTTGCTGCCCATCAATATATTGGCAATCTCTTTCTATACAGAAAAGATCCATTTAACGTGCACCTAGAAGCAAGGAATGAAAAGATGATACATATGGCCAAGATTTTTGTAGTAACTCAGTGTGTTTTGGGTTGGTATCTATTCTTTCAATTCCATGGAAAGTCTCTCTATATATAGGCTTTATGATTTTTATTCAACAGCCACTGAGTAAAATGTGCACAAATGACACAGTTAGTCCATAGCAACAACAGAGGGGAAAATGGCAACTGCATTTGAACTCCCAGTATGAAATCCATTTAGTCTCTACTTCTGTTGACAGGCATGCATTACCAGCAGATGTCAGTCAAGTAAATAAAAATGCTTCCATGAAACAAATTTTTAAAAGGAAGAATTCTGAGTTAAATGTGAATATGTGTAAGATATTAGCATATTTGTGGGTTTTTTTTAAGTAGCAAATGATTTTAATAAATTACTTTAATTCCTTTTCAGACCAACACCAATGCCAAATACCAAGGAGGAGTAAAGCTATTTCCAGAAACATGTTCATAATAGTTAGAGTAATATACTCTCCCACATACGATAACCTGCCTCATAATATTGTTTTAACAAAAACTCCATTAAGACGCTGTGGTATTAAAAACTGACATTTGAAAAATATAGGGAGTCCCACACACTTTACCAGCTGATTCTATTACATTTTGAAAATAAAAAGTATTTTAATAAATACTGCTTCATAATTATTCAAGCTGTGCATACATTTTTGACACCCTGTGTTGGCAACAACATTAATACATATTTTACAGTAGTTTAAGTCTCTATATTTATGCAAATAACCACTGAACCTAGTAAAGATAAAAGCCTTTCCCCCCTTTTATCTAGCACATACACTTGCAATTCATTTCTGATTTGATTTATACAGTTTGTTACCACAGTTTGCCACAACTGAGACACCCTAAGTGACTGTGATCATTTTCATCAAAACAACTTTATTATGGAGCATGCAGCTTAGCTTGATGGCCTTATTATTGATGCAACTGTTAGCCCATAGCAACTACAGGGGGAAAATAGCATCTCTGGGCCTGACTAGAATGAGTGCACTTCTCACTTCTTCCCATTGTGTGAAAACTCTTTTTGTCATCTAAACTACAGAATATGCTGGTGAACCTAATATAATCTGACAGTCCATCTTAGTGTCATTAGGTAACAATGAAAAACCTAAAGTTATATAAGCCCTAGTTATTTTGATTACTTCTTTTTCTTTCAATTTGAACAGAAAAATGGAATTCCAAAAAGGATTTTTGAAACTTTGGCTTTTTAATCTGGGGTTCTCTCTGGATAATTCTTTCATCACAAATCAACATTTTAAGTAAATGGTTTCAAAATGAGGTTAATGAGATTCTGAAGGAGAATATTACTATATTATTATTTATAAGTTTTACAAACTTATAAAATCATACAAAACCAAGAGGTAAACTGAGAACTATCTGGCTTCAAAATTTCCTTTAAATAAATGGTATCAAATGAAAATAAAAAAGTAACTAAATTTTAGACTATGCATGTTAAATAAATAGCATTCATTGCTGTAAGTATATAATATACCATTTACAGGTAAAGAATTTGTGGGCTTGGGAAACACAAAAAATATTCATTTGTAAATAGCAAAGAAAAGGGCAAAGCCAGTTTGGAAAATAATTGGTATTTACATAACACCAGAGCATTTATAAACCAAATATAAGTAAAATCCTTTTGAGTTAGGTACTACTACCAACTATGATAAATTTATGTCCATAGTTGTTAAGTTATTTGTTCCAGATAAGACAACTTATAGGGTTTGACATAGATTTGAAACCAAAAAATCTAAATCTTGCCGAAACCGGTTTGGCTCAGTGGATAGAGCCTCAGCCTGCAGACTGAAAGGCCCTGGGTTAGATTCCAGTCAAGGGCATGTAACTTGGTTGTAGGCACATCTCCAGTAGGGGGTGTGCAAGAGGCAGGTAATCGATGTTTCTCTCTCATCGATGTTTCTAACTCTCTATCCCTCTGTCTTCCTCTCTGTAAAAAATCAATAAAAATATATTTTTAAAAATCTAAATCTTGCCGCCGGAACCGGTTTGGCTCAATAGATAGAGCATTGGCTTGGGGACTGAAGGGTCCCGGGTTCGATTCCGGTCAAGGGCATGTACCTTGGTTGCGGGCACGTCCCCAGTAGGGGGTGTGCAAGAGGCAGCTGATCGATGACTCTCTTTCATCGATGTTTCTAACTCTGTATCTCTCTCCCTTCCTCTCTGTACAAAATCAATAAAATGTATAATATTAAAAAAATTAAAAATCTAAATCTGAAGCTTATGCTCTCTATAGTCTCTCAGTATCCTTTGAGAAAGCAGAGAAAAGCTTACTTTAAAGACAAAAAAAAAGAAAGAACTTGAAAAATGTTACCATTTTAATAAGTAGTAGAGAAAGAAAAGGCTTTCCCGACCCTTCACTCTCATTTTCATTCTCAGACTTTCTTGAAAGTCTTTGCTTCACTTACATTGTTCTCTGGCTTCTCATTTTGACACTCAACAATTTTAAAGTTTTTAAATAATTTTTCCCTTCAAATTCATTTCTTTTCATCCTCTCCATTTCTCTCTTTACTTTCCTAACCACACCTTCATATCAGAATGTAAGGAGTGATTGTTCAATATCTATAATTCTCCTATGGCTATGGTGGCAGATATTTTTTTAACCCAATGAATCAATAATTCATAGCATTTTAAGTAGACTTAGAAAAAATGAGAATTTTTAGTAAAATGAGGGAATAGTATTTCATAGTTTCCATCTTATCATCCATGATCATAATATCCTAATCATGAACAACAAATGTTTACTGATTATTAACTAAAACATTAGTTGTTGTGTTATACAGTCACCATGTCAAGTAATTCTATTGCAAGCCCATTATTGTTGTTTCAGTTTTATATTATAGAAACTAAGGCTCTCACAAATTATCAACCTGTCTGATGTTCAAGAGTTGGGAAGCACCAGAGTAGGAGTTGGAAGTCATCTGTCTGAAGCCAATAAACTCTGAAAGCTCCTTCAATCTCTCCTGTAATGTTCTGTAATCTCATCTAAACATACAGTTATACCTATTAATTAACACAAATATACAAATTTAAAAAAAAAACTGGAGTGAGATAAAGGGGATTATAACCAAATAGTAATGTTTGGAATCAGAAAATATTGATGCTAATATAATCACATTATACTTTATTCATTGCTTTTCACTTTTAAGGAATATTTAAAGACTGCTGATTTCCTTAGTTTTGAAGTTCTGAAATATGCATTTGCCCAAGAATAGTCATTGTAAAATAAAAGCCTCTGCTACTGGCTTTCTTTGGTCTTTTCACCATGGGACTCTTCTACCATATTTTCAAGATTTTAGCTACATAAAAATGAATTAATTTGCAAGCATGGGCTCAGCTGTTGTGTATTAAGGCTTTTGAAACAATGGTCTTGAATAGACATGTTGACTTTTCTTTGGAAACAAGTTAAGCTTACGCCTATTATTAATGTGGTATGAGCAACAATGCAGATCTTTCCTCTTACAGGTATAAATAAACACAAATGTACACACATACACATATAAATACATAAATATTAACCAATATGAATGGGCCTTATCTATTTTTCTGTCCCTATAGTCTTATAAAATTTATTTTAGTGTTTTTTATAAATAAAAAATATAGTTGTTGAATTTAAGAAATCTATGTCTATAAAACACTTGTAAAGAAAATATATTTCACAATATTACATTTTTAAGTTATATTTTTTCCAATGCTAAGCTTTGAATATTTCATGTTTCAGAGGCTATCAATGGGAACAGCACTGTCTACCAAATCAACTAAGACTAAAACCTTTCTTAGCAGCTATGTTTATTCCAAACCTAGCCAAAATCTCTTTCCTACACAAATTCACTCCATCCTTATACAATAAATAATCTTAGCTCAACGTCCCATATTGTCCTGGTTTTGTCATTTTCATGCTGTTGCTGTTCTTTTTTCCTCTCCTCAGACTACAAACCTCTATAAATGCCTTGAAAATCCTACCTCTTTTTCAAAATTCATATATATAACCACTACTCACATAAACCACATATGTAAATGAAAAGATACACATATATAAATGAAACAGAAGAGTCCAGAATTAAACCCAGGCAAACATGGTCAGTTAATTTATGACAATGAGCCAAAAATATGCAATGGAGAAAGGAGAGTCTCTTCAATAATGGTCTGAACAAATTGGACAGCCATATGCAAAAGAATGAAGTTGTACCACTGTTTTAAACCATATATAAAAATTAACTGAAAATGATTAAAAGCTTGAACCTAATATCTGAAAACATAAAACTCCTAGAAGAAAACATGGGGAGTAAGCTTTTGAAATAGGTCTTTGCCATCATTATTTGAATCTGACACCAAAAGCAAAAGCAACAAAAGCAAAAATAAACAAGTGGCACTGCCTTAAACTAAAAGGCCTCTGCGCAGCAAAGGGAACCATCAACAAAAGGAAAAGGCACCCTATTATATGGAAGAAAATCATACTTCTGATAAGAACTAAAAGCAAAAATATATAAAGAACTCATACAACTCAAAACCCTAAAAAAATATCTGATTTAAAAATAGGCTGAAAATATGAACAGACATTTTTCCAAAGAAGACATACAGATGGCCAAAAGGTATATGAACAGATGCTTTATACATCATTAATAATCATGAAAATGCAACTCAAAACTACAATGAAATATTATCTCACACCTATTTATAATGATTTCTATAAAAAGGACAAGAAAAGACAGTTATTGGTGAAGATGTGGAGAAAAGAGAAACCTTGTGCACTATTTGGTTCAGCCACTATGAAAAAAAAAGAAAAAGAAAAAATAATAATATGGAGGTTCCTCAAAAATTTAAAAAATAAAATTACCATATGTACCTCTAAGTTCATTGCAGCATTACTTACAATAGCTAAGATATGGAAATAACCTAAGTGTCTATTCATGGAGAATGGATAAAGAGACTGTAGTAAACACACAATTCATCCATTAAAAAGAATGCAATCTTGCCATTCACTACAGCATTGATGGACCATGAAGGCATTATGCTGAGTGAACTAGGTCAAACAGAGAAAGACAAATAACATGGGATCTTACTTATATGTGGAATCTAAAAAATAAAAAGTCAAGGCTCAAACATACAGAAAACAGACTGGTGGTTGCCAGAGGGAGGAAATGGGGAATGAGCCAAATAGGGGAAGAAAGTGAAAAGGTACAACCTTCCAATTACAAAATAAATACATCATAGGGATATATGGTACTCGTATAGCATGGTGGCTATAGTTCATAGTACTGTATTGCACTTTTGAAAGTTGTTGATTGAGTAGATCTTAAAAATTGTCTTTTTAAGAAAACTATTCTATAATTACATATAGTGTTAATTAGATTTATTGTGGTGACCATTGTGCAATATATACAAATATCAGATCATTATGTCTACATATGAAACTAATATAATGCTGTGTATCAATTATATCCCAATAAAAATAAAATCAAGGCTCAAATCCAACCCCTTCTTTCTATCCCTGTTACCAATACCCTGGTTCAGAGTCTTGTCTTGTGACTCTTTGCAGACTATTGCCAGTATAAAATATTTAAAATGTTTATTTTGACATAACTTTCATTGACTCCCTTTCTAATTATATAATCATTAAAGATAAAATCTAATTGACAAAATGCAAAAATAGGAAAAGCTTAAACATTTAAAAATATTTTATACCTGAATGATTCATTCCATAAGATCTTCTCCATTATATTTCCTTTTTTTTTTGCATATAAAGTAGTTTGTTATTCACATAAAATAGCAAAAGGAGCCAAAACCAGTTCGGCTCAGTGGATAGAGCATCAACCTGCAGACTGATAGGTCCCAGGTTCGATTCCAGTCAAGGGTATGTACCTTGCTTGCGGGCACATCCCAAGTAGGGGGTGTGCAGGAGGCAGCTGACTGATGTTTCTCTCTCATTGATGTTTCTAACTCTCTATCTCTCTTCATTCCTCTCTGTAAAAATCAATAAAATATATATATTTTTAGAAAACAGCAAAAGGATTCCCCAGGAAAAATTGAGATTCTATGGGGAGTAAGAATGGGGACAGTGGCTTGTATTTCTGTGGTACTCAGGGGTTGGAGCCAAGGTTGGGGTACCTACAGGGTCAGACAAGTCTGGGTTTTGAGGGCACTGGGCTTTTTTTTCTTTTTACCTTCCTTCCTTTCTTTCCTTTTTTAAAATTTAAATCAGATTGCACAGGTGTTCAACAACAACAAAAAAAGATACATGAAAGTTTGAAATGTGTCAGAGACCAACATCAAAATTGTAGTCTATTAGAATTATAGTTGTGTAATTTTGTAAAAAAGGCATCAGTGTGAAATTACATATAAAAGTTAAAATAATTTTTAAAATACTTTTTATTGATTTCATAGAGGGAGAGGAAGAGATAGAAACATCAATGATCAGAGAATCATTGATTGGCTGTCTCCTGTTAGCTCCACAATGAGGATCAAGCCTACAACCTACCCTGACTTGTAATTGAACTGTGGCCTCCTGGTTCATAAGTCGATGCTCAATCACTGACACACACTGGCCAGGTTAAAACAAAAATTTTAAAAAGCATTTCAGATTAAAAAAACTATTATTTTCATTAAACAAGACAAAACTAACACACACACACACACACACACACACACACACACAAACCAACAAACAAAAACAGCTTCCCTGGCTTAGATCCAAATTCTGTCCTCCCAGTGATGAATAAATCACAAGGACCTTACAAAATAAGTTTATCAAGTACATAAATGCTTGTACCAGTTAAATTTGTTAACTTCTATGCACACATGCAATCCTAATTAGATAGAAGGTGGGTAGGCCAGTGGTCAGCAAACTCATTAGTCAACAGAGCCAAATATCAACAATACAACAATTGAAATTTCTTTTGAGAGCCAAAATTTTTAAACTTAAACTTTTTCTAGCACCAATTCTTCAAAATAGACTCACCCAGGCCATGGTATTTTGTGGAAGAGCCACACTCAAGAGGCCAATGAGCCGCATGTGGCTCACAAGCCACAGTTTGCTGACCATGGGGCTAGGCAGTTGGGGATGGAAGCTTGGGAGAAGGAGAAGAATGGATGCAGCTTGCTGATGCTGCCCTATTCCAAGAGAAACTGCAGAGAGAAACAAAATGATATAGAGCTGAACCCAACTATAATAGATAGGAGTTACCAGGGCAAACCAGCTGGGCAGGACGGAAGCATGCAGGAGACATGAGTTTTAAAATGTATGGATGTTGCTAAGGCAAAATTATTTGAAAGGACCAATCAGGAGCTGGCAGAGCATATAGCTACACCTAGGCAAAGAAGCACACTCTCTGCTACCACTGGCACACTGGGCTCCTGGCTCTCCTGTGGCAGGGGACATGCCCCTCTGTGCCCATGTGGCTTATGGCCATGTGGGACTCTACACGTGGACTAATGGACTTTTATTAACTAGGATGCTGACCTACACCCAGCTGCAACACAGAATGGGAGCTCTGGACACTGGCCTGCTTCTGGCTCTCCTGGAACCTCAGCTACACCTCTCCCGGAGCTAGTGAAGGAGCTGGAACCTGAGACAAAGAGGCTCCTCCAGTAACCTGCTCTGGGCCCCTTCCCTGCCTGCTGCAGAGAGTTTGTCTATCTCTCAGTAAATGTTGCTTCTGCTTATGGTCTTTGTCCGTGAAGTCATTTTTTGATTTTGTGAGAGAAATTAGACCTGATCACAGCACTTTGGTTTCACTAACAGCAGATTTTGAAGTTGTATAGCTATATTCTTTTTAAAAATATATATTTAATTGATTTTTTACAGAGAGGAAGGGAGAGAGATAGAGAGCTAGAAATGTCGATGAGAGAGAAACATCGACCACCTACCTCCTGCGCACCCCTTACCAGGGATGTGCCTGCAACCAACGTACATGCCCCTGACCGGAATTGAACCTGGGACCCTTCAGTCCGCAGACCGATGCTCTACCACTGACCCAAACCGGTGTCGGCTATAGTTATATTCTTTATTTTTTCTTTTAAAATTATTTTTATTGTTGACACTATTACAGAATCCCATTTCCCCTCCCTTTGTCCATCTCCAGCCACTATAACTCATGTTATAATTATTACTATCTTATTTCATTATTTTAAAAAGAAATATGAACTACTCTATGAGACACTCTGGAGGCTATAAGATAAATATTTCAAATATTTCAATTAGAGAACAAGTGAGTAATCCAACTCTGGATTAATTTTGCTTCATAATCAGGCTAAAATATGACTTTAAATTAGGGGTGTCGAACTCAATCAGAGAAGGGGCCAAAATCTAAAATCCAGCCTAAATCGCGGGCCGAATGGTTTACTGAACAGTCATAAACTGTCATTGTGATGGAAACGCAGCGGAGTGCAGTGATGACAGCGCGGTGCGGGCCACATTGCAAGGCCTGGCGGGATGGATTTGGCCGGCGGGCCTTGTGTTTGACACATGTGCTTTAAATGAACCAGTGGTGCTGTTATAAAAGTACAGTATATCATGCTGCAAAACAATGCACAATGCTCTCAGGCAAACATTTATAAAGGAAACAAATCTAAGCAAAGGCAAACCAAAGCTGTCAAGTAGTAAAACAACCAAACTCTAGTGTTTTCAAGTGTTTAAAGAAATAAAAATTGACATGATTAAATTTTAAAGCTCTTATTGGCTTTATTTAACAGCTAGAGACCCGGTGCATGACATTCCTGTATTGGGGGTGTAAGGGTGCCTCAGTCTGACTTGTGCCCTCTTGCAGTCTAGGACTATGCGGGGATGTCTGCTTGCCAGCTTAGGCCTGCTCCTCGGGGACATCCCCCAAGGGGTCCTTAGCACTGCTGCCACTGTAGCTGTGCTCACCAGCTGTGAGCCTGGCTTCTAGCTGAGCGGCACTCCCTGTGTGGACCACACTGACCACCAGGAGACAGCTTCTGTGTTGAGCGTCTGCCCCCTAAAGGCCAGTGCACATCATAGAAACCAGTTGTTCTGCCGATTGGTCATTTTGCATATTAGCCTTTTACTATTATATAGGATTCGTGCATTGAGTATCATCCTATCTAGTATATGGAGAATTGCACACAATGAGACATTGAAGGAAGAAAGGGGATGAGACAAGGAAGTTACTGACATAGAATGGGTTAATTTAGGCAGGGTCATCTTTCTTCAGGGATGAGCAGGAGTCTGTAAAGAGATTACCTCACTAAGGATAACCAGGTACTTCCAGATTAACTTGTTTAATATATCTATCCAGGGAGACAATAACACTGTAACTAAATTATATCTTGGTTGATAACATAGACTTAGCACAAGTGACTCTTTGGGGTCTGCTATTTTAATTTTAACATAAATAAAAACATTTAAAAAGAATTCCAGGTTAGCTGAGGACTACATTGACAATACTGCCAAGTATCTTTCACAACATTCCCCTCAACTAAGAAAAAAATGAGAAGCATTATTAAGACCTACATTTAAAAATCAGTAGAAAAATTAAATTCTATAAAAAATTCTTCAAGAATAACTGCAAAATTATCTCTCATGCTTCAGCCCTGTGCCTACTCATGAGCAAGCCCATGTAGGCTGTGAGAAACTGAGAAGACAAAAGAGAGCGATTTACAAGAATCTCTTGAAAGATGAAATCCACCCCATAACTGAAAATAATGAGAAAATGTCTGCAGATCAGAGCAGCATGATTAAAAGAGACAGATGCAATTTAAAAGGGGACTCTTTGAAAAGAATAACATATGGGAAAGAGAAAAGACAAAAAAATATCCTTTGGTTATTTGGTGATGAAAAAGAAAAAGACAAAAGGTTAAGTAATAAAACCAGAGGATCACAACCTCCATCCACCACCTTCCCCATCCCCAGGAATAAAACAAAACAAGAAGACCTACTGACTCTAAAATTTCAGGTGGAGTACAAGTCCCTGGTTTCATAAAATCAAAGAATGAGTTCATAGACAAAAATGGTAAGCAGAAGCAAAGTTTATTGAGAAATAGATGAACTCGCTGTAGCAGGGAGGAGGCCCACAGTAGTTTGCCTATGGAGCTTCTTTGTCTCAGGCCCCAGAGCTTCCGTTCTATGCTGTCACAGGGTATAGTTCAGCATGTAAGCTAATAAAATCAAATAGTCCTTCTATGGAGTCCCATTTAGTCATTAGCCACATGGACACAGGGCACTATATCCCCTGCCATAGGAGAGCTAGGAACCTGGTGCACCCTAGAGAGAAGAAGAAGAGTGTGCTTCTTTGTCTAGGTGCAGATATATGCTTTGCTAGCTCCTGATGGGTCATTTCAAAGAAGTCTTCCTTAGCAACACCCATACATTTTTAAAGCTCAAGTTTCCCCTAACATGTCCTTCTACCCAGCCAGTCCGACCAGCTGGGTTCAGTTCCAGGCCTTTTTGTTTATCTCTGCAGTTTTGTTTGTTTGTTTGTTTGGTTGGTTTGGTTTGTTTTCTCTTAGAATAGGACACAGTCAGTAAACTGCATTCTGTCCAAGTTTACAAGATCCTGCTATTCTTGGACTTCCGGTTCTACTTTCTCCTCCCAAGGTCCCACCCCTGACTACCTAGCCCTCTTCTAGCTTCTCACCATAAAGTACCTGGATTTGCTATACTGAGAGAAGAAACTGTTAAACTAGGCAAGTTGTATAAAATGCCTTAGGAATAAAGGTGAAGAAGAAAAACGTTAAGTTTTAGAGAGTTATGGCAGAATATAAAAACAAAATTCTACACATGAACTGAAGAGAATTCTTCACACAAAGCAATTACAAAGCAGAAGAAAACTGTTAACACACAAAGATTCTAAATACACTCAAATAAGAAGGTGATTATATATATTTTTAAAAGCACCTTTACTCGGAAATTTAAAATCTAAAACCAAAGTAGATTAATGAAAACAATGTTCATTAACCCCAGGAAAGAAACAGGTGAAAATTATAAAATTATCTCTGAAATGGAGAAAGCATTAGAAGAAATCAAGGCAGAAAAAAACTCAACTAAAAATTTGTTAGGTTCCTTGAAGGAAGGGAGAAATATAATTAAAGAATAAAAATGGTATAAAAATGCAAAAGGGTCAGAGAGAAAGTAGTAAAAACAAAAGACAGACAAAAAAAGTAATTACCATTTGAATGATCACATATTAATTTGTTATAAAAATAGCAAAACAATGGAATAGAGCTAATAATTAAAACTATAAACCAAGAAAACTTTCCAAAGAAGAAAAAGACCTAAATCTACACATTAAGAGGGCTCATCTGGGATAACTGACCCAGAATAATATCAAGAATAATAAATCCTCAACACCTCCAGGCAAAGTGGCAAATACATTCACAAAGGCAAAATAATTAAGAGTAACCAAATTTTTCAAAACTATTATACAAAGCAAGGCAACAAACAATCACAAAACTTTATGAATATTAAGGATAGAGAAAAAGTTTTCCACACACAGGAACTTGGGGAATTCTGCTCTTATCAGTCCTTGAAGAATAATAGTCTACAAATGAATTTTACACAAATTTAATAATAGTAATATCCATATAACGTAGTGGGAAATTCCCCCATTCTATTAAAGATAAGGAAACATTAATGAGCAAGATTAAATGAGAAGATTAGATTCTAAGCAGCATCAGTAGCAGAACTGGAATGAACCCAGATCTTCAATTACCAGGTTAGTGCACTTTCAACTAAATCACAGTTTTCTGCTCATTGTAGATTAACCAAGGTCAAGCTAGAGACTCTAGACACACGTCGCAGTCAATAAATGCCACATATTTAAATATCTCTAATGTGACATGAACCATAAGTATGTTTTTCTCAGTTACAGAACAGCTATATTTTGTAAGTAGGCATAGATATTTCTAATAAATCAAACACTCACTTCTATAAAGGAGGGAACCTAAAGTATTTCTGAAAAATGGAATATTAGTATCAACATATAATACTTCAAGTTATACTTTATTATATTGTTATATTAATCAAGCTGTAATATGGTCAAGGAATATCATAGTCAAAAATTTATCTGTAGCCTTCATCTCTTCACCTGTAAAACTGTGGTTAATTCCACTTCACCAGATTCTTATAAAGAATAAGTTAAATTCTCAACTGAAAGCAAAGTGTCTGCATATTAAACATATAAGTTACTCAAAGCATTTTCCTATAGATTTATTTTTGAAAACGTTTGCTCTGTTCCTGTATCATCCCATAATGTCATCTCTGACACTTCAGCAACATAATTGCTCTCAGCCTTCGACACAGAAAATGGAAATTGAGCTGCTCTGAAGGGTAAATGGAATATTCTGACATGATATCCAGCATTGAAAGTAAGCTTTCAATGATACTTATGAAACTCCTACTATTTGCCTGCTACTGCTCCAAATATCAATATAAAAGAAAAAAAAAGTAACCCCTGCCCTTACGATTCTTAAATTCTAGCTACGAGTCAAGGTAGATATGTATAACAGTAGGGAAATCCAGGACAGGATTTAATCAAGTCATTTAACCACTATTGGTTCTATACTTCTGCTAAAAAAATAAAAAGATTAGTAGATTAGTCAACTTTTTGTTTTTATAGACTGTTGAGGTCAATAAAACTGTTCCCAAATATGTGCTCCTATTCAGGAGAAAAGTCAAAAGCAAATATTGCCCTTAAATCAGACAAATGATTGTCCTTAAAAACAGATATGTAGAATTCACCTTAATTAGTAATTGGCTGAAAATTAATACCAGGTTAGCCTGTTTGTTTGTTAGCCATGGGTAACATCTGGGTATTAGTTTTATGTGAGTTGAAATTTTTTAAAATTGTAGTTTTTCTGTTGTTTCTGTTTGGTTTGTTTATCCCCCTCCAAGGAGCTGTATTAGAAAATAGTTCTATAAAAGAAATGAGATTTTCTAAATACTTTTTCTCCCTACATAATGATATTCATTGTTTGTCAAATTGCTTTGCCTTATAAAGACCCTGAAAAATCTTATAAATGGGTATTTACTTTCCTGGAAATACCTTTATTGAGTTTAATAAAATCCTTAGTGGGATTCACATGCTGCAGGTTTTCCTTTCTACTTTTGAAATTACAAGCTCTTACTCACCAGGTGTCTTTGTATTAGGTTTATGGTTCTGACCCTGAAAATTTATCTTACAAGTCCATTCAAAAAACTGTTAAGCTTTCAAATCAGTAAGAACAGGGGAAATACTTTCATTGCACCTTTGAAATTAGTTATTTAAAGGATAAATCTGATGCTTTATATAATTAATATTTAGAGTCAGAATAATCAGGATACACTTGCTTTTATGGAACTGAGAATGAGTTACTTAAAAATAGAGAGCTTCTTTGTATCCAAAGGTATGATTTGTTACAATGCATAGCTGAAAATTCTAAGAAAAACCAGTCTGGACTTGTCCACATGGATAGGAATACATACCTACATGCAGTTTTCCAGGTGAGTCTTTCACAAGTCAGTTCCCTATTTTTCCTATTCAATTTTACTCCAATAGGACTAGAGAAGGATTCTGTTAGCATGCTAAGTATGAAAACATGCTTTCAACAGTTTATATCACATGAAACAGAAAGCATTACATTGATGTCTAGGTAAGATGGAAAGGGTCTTTACAATGAGGCAATATAAAAACTCACTCCTTAGAACCTAATTTAAAAAATATATATATACATTTCTTATAAGAATAACTAAAACATATTCCTATGAGACCTTTTTTGATAGAACTCACAATTTAGAGTAATAGTGTCAGTGAGATAGCTTTGTAAATCAAGTCTGCTTATTCATCATATGTGAGCTCTCCTCTCTCTCTCTCTCTCTCTCTCTCTCTCTCTCTCTCTCTCTCTCTCTCTCTCTCTCTCATTTTCATGCACACTCCCACTCTCTTTTAAAAAAAGAGAAAAAAAGCAATGGGAAAAATATCCTCCTTGTAAGGATTAAAAAAAAAAAATTGGGGGGTCTGGTTGCAATTGTCTTCTAAGCCAGGAAAAGGCCCAATTTTACTGTAAATGTCCAAGTAGTAATTATTTTATTAGGCTTTGCAGAACATAAGATTTCTGTTGCAACTATTGGATTTTGCTATTGCAGCAAGAAGGAAGCCATATACAACATATGAGTGAACAAGGCTATATTTCTGGATGTGTTATTCTGTTTCTTATTTTCTTTTTCATAAAATAATTTCCTATGGGATTCTACCAACATACTTTGCTGTTTCTCATAGTTAAGGCAAATTAATGTACAAAGAGACATTTGGCTAGGATAGTTTTTCTAAATTTGTAAAGCTATACCTTTCAATTCTGTATTTTCTCAAAAATATCAAAATGATAAATCTTTACTGCTTCTTCTAAACTTACACCAAGTATTTATCATTAGCCTTCCCTGTCTTTGTCTCTCTTGTATCTGCTCAGGACAGTTTAGGATACTAGTGTACTCCAAGAAATTTCTTTAATTTTTTTTAATTTTTAAAAATTTACTTTATTTTATATTTTATTTAATTTTTGGGGTGATATTGATTTGTAAAACCATACAGGTTTCAAGTGTAATACTTAATAAAATATCACCTGCACACTGCAATGGGACCCATCTCCCAAAGTCCCTTTTCATCTCCACTTTCTCCACACCTTCACCTCCACCTACTCCCCTTTCCCTCTGGATATCAGCACATTGTTGTTTATGTCTATGTGTGACATATATATATATATTACCTAATAAAAGAGAAGCATGCAAATTGACTGGACTTTCGCTATGCCCACAAACCACACCCAGCCAATCAGGATGGGTAAAATGAAGCCAAGAGCTACAGAAGGGGGCAAAGCTGCAGAGAAGCAAGCAAGCAGGGTAGGGAAGAAGGGAGGGAAGCAGGCAGGGGGAGAAGAAGAGAGGGAAGTAGGTGGGGCTGTGACCAGAGCAGGAAGCCCTATTGCAGGAATCACTCCCTAACCACTCCCCTGCCAGCCTGATCGATGCCCAACTGCTCCCCTGCTGGCCAATTGCCCCTAACTACCCTCCCTGCCAGCCTGGTCATCCCCAACTATGATCTCTTGCTAGCCTGGTCACTCCTCACTGCCCTCCCCTGCAGGCTTGCTCACCCCCAACTGCCCTACTCCCATATTCTCTTCAAAACTGCCCCCCCCCCCCCCCCGCTGGCCTGATTACCCACAACTGCTCTCCCCTGACAGCCATTTCTGGCAGCCTTCTTGTGTCCACATGGGGGCTGCCATCTTATGTGTTGGAGTGATGGTCAATTTGCATATCACCTCTTTATTAGATAGGATTGTTTGTTGTTTAATCACTTCAGCTCCTTTCATCTAGTCCCCCAACCTCCCTGACCTCTGACAGCTATCAGTTTGTTCTAGGTATCCAGGCCTCTGTTTCTATTTTGTTCCTAGAAAGGAGTTTAGATTGTTTAGTGTTGAGATTTCACATGATCTAGAATACTTCACACACTTTCTTGCTTTACTTTGGTTGTTTTGCATTCACCTACAATCTTGAGTCAGCACTATTTTCTCCTAGTTTTGGCTGTGGTTCCCTGGTTTGCCAGAGTTGTCTGTGAATAAGCTGTACTTGCCAGAGTTATCTGTGAATAAGCTGGGCTCTTAAGACCAAGGATGCCTCACCCCTGCTTCATCTTGCACAATGACTGATACCCAGTAGCTTGTGAAGTAATTAGTAGTTTTACTGATTCATATTTTGGAGTTAATGGCATAATTTATAACTGGAATTTGTAGTATTTTTAGGAACTTTTGGTTTTATTATCCTAATTTTATGGGAGAATTTGGAAAGAGAAAACTGTTCTATTTCTTTTTTCCAATAATCTACCATAGGAGTCATTTGATGGATTTATTTTTCAAATTAGAGATAAATGTCTTAGGATTCTGGATTTCAGTACTTGAGGGTATTTTTGTCTATCACTTTACATGTTGATTCTTTTATTTATTCAAAAATTACTTTTATTTATTGAGTTTCTGTGATATTCTAGAACTTGACTAAGAATTTGTGATCTAGGAGTCAGAATGTTCCAGATATAAAATCATATGCTTTAACAAATAACAACCCATTTACCCTTCAGAACACCCAATTTTCATTTTCTATATCAAAGGCTGAGAGCAATTATGTGTCTGAAGGTCACACAGCTTCAGTAAAGGGTCTTTGGATTAATTGTACAACTGAGTGAAAAATATAGTTTAAACAATAATTTATTGTTTATATTGTAGTTGCTACTCTCTGGCATTGAGGATAGGATAATATGTTGGCTTTTTACAAAATATTTGCTTATTTTCTATAGTAAATACTTTACCATTGAAGGGAGTCACTGTTATTTTAGGTAGAAATTTGAGCAGATTTTGCAAGGCTAAAAGAAACCAGTGAATAACTATCACACACACATAGGCAGATATACAAAAAGAAAATAGATGAGGTAATGCTCATCTATTTTAACATTAGCCTTTCCTTTCAAGTCGTTCAGGATGGAAATTCAAATCAGGTTTCAATGCAAGGAAGAATTACCTGTTCCATGAACAAGCCACTGTTATTGTATTACTTTATGCTTAGCTGCTCACCCAAGTTATATAATTTTATTTTATGTCTAGGTTAAATTAACTCGGTAGCAATATCACCAGTCCTTTCTTTATGCATTTCCACATGTTTGTCAACATTAAAAATACCAATTTAAAAATGTGCATTTATGAAAATATCTATTATTATTTCAATTGATGATCTTTAGCCATAATTAATGCCTACTTAAATTATTTTGCACATGTCTAGATTTTTTATCCATATAATGTCTGTATTAAGTATTCTTGAATGCCTTGCTACCCAAAATGTAGTTCAAGGATCAGCAGCATCTGTATCACTTAGAAATTAGAAATGAAGAATCTTATCATGGACATGACAACCCTGTAGTGACTGGGAGGATGGGGGAGAGTGGAAGAGGGCACAGAGGGGATAGATGGTGATGGTGGAAAAGAGAAAATAAATGGAGAATCAGGCCTCTGCTGAACCAGAATCTGCATTTTCACAAGATCCCCAAGCTATTCTGATTAATCTTAAATTTTGACAGGAACTTCTCCAAAGTTTTTGAACTCATCAAGTCTGGGAAGAAAATAAATATTAACTACCAAATTCTAAATAATCTCTGAAGTATAATTTTTTTAAAAAAAGATATAATCAAATAATATTTGAACATAGTAAACAATTATGTGAAATTTTTATTTAAACACTTTTAAATACTCTGTGACATTTTCTACTTAAGTTCAATTTTGAGGAAAGATCTTTGATAGTTTGTATGCACATTAAAATGATTTTATATGACTTTAATAGTTTCAAAGCTCCTATAATTTCATGAGAATTTATTTTTAAAACTCTATTGATTATGAATTAGCACAGAGACCTACTAAATAAGGTTTGTGCAGTACTCAATCACGGGGACATATGTGAAGTCCTGCCACAAGTACATATTCTAGATATGGCTACTGAGAGCTCCCTGCTGGTGTAAATTCTTGAATGCCTTCAAGGAAAATAATGTTTTTCTTTTCTTGATAGAGCAATGTTCCCTAAAAAAATAGTAGATCATCAAATAGAAGTTTTTATAATCTTGCCTACATCTGTAAAACTATCCGTTTATTTCTACTGAATTTTAGGGAAGTTGGGGATAATATAAAATACAACTAACATGAATATTATGGGATCCAGACTCTTAATATAGGACCTACAACACAATTGAGTTTATGTTATGGGACAAATTTAACAACATCCATATTTTGCTAAATGTTTCTAATTGTACCAGATTGCCAGTCATTTAACAAACAAACAAACAAAATGGTTGATATAACCTAAAAACCCATTGTATGCTATCAAGAATAGCAAAGGTTAAATTAACACACCATTACATTTTCCCTGCACTCAGTTTAGAATCAATGAGTTCTATTTCCCAACATCTAGAATGTGGACAAAAAGTGGGTTCTATAGAAAGTAACCTTACAAGGGTGATCTGATCATAAATTTCTATATGCACAGATCATGGAGGTTAGTCACGCCTCAAACATATAACTTCTTCAGTAAAAGGTTCTTTGCCTTAAGCTAGCCATGTCCATTGTTTCCTGTGCATCTCAAAGGATTACACCTTTGAAATACGCATAACCACACTCTTCAGAGCACAGCAATTTGTAAACTGTCCTGTAATTCAATCCCAGCCTTGCTTTCACCTACCTTCATGTATCTTCCTTATGTTCTCTCCTCCATTAAAATGCATAATTGAAACTACAAACAGGTATTCTCAGGAGCATTTTAGATCTTGCTTCTTAGAAACTGCTATCACTTTTGGCTCAATTAAATCTTATTAAAAATATCTATAGGTTTAGATGTTTCTTACATCAAGGAAATTTTAAGCAAATTTACTTTCTTGGGTGACTAAAAAAAATCACTGAAAAGCATAACATATTTGTGTGCTTGACAGAATAATTTATTTTTACAGTAGATAGCATAAGCACAACTAAAAATAATCTCTTTAAGTAAGCTCAGTGAACATAAATGAAGTGGTATTATGAGAGATTCTAGTTTGCATGGATTAATTAATTCTAACCCAGAAATGGCCATAAGTAATAAAAAAAATTACTAAAACTGCACCACTAAAGACAAAATTCTAAATCAAACTGACCCAACCAAGGCAAGGTAACAAAAAATGAAATTTAAAAAAATCAAGAATTCTCTTTAATAATTCTAGATTACATTTTTTGTGGGTGTTTTATGTAAACTTTTGGTAATACGGTATTTTTTGTGTGTGTGTTTTTTGTTTTTTTTGTGTTTTTTTTTCTGGGTAGAACATACAACAGCAAAGAAAAATTGTTTGTTTTCAATGACTGACTACAACAAGGTCAAATGCTAATTCAATAAGCCAATAATAAAATTACAAAGTACTTTGTGAGGACAGAAAGAAAAAAAAAATAAAACTGAGAAACATGTAACAAAACTATTTCCTTATGTGCATGTCTATAACCATTGTACACCATAATGTACATTTTCATATTTCAAATGATTGCTTAAAAGGGAACCCAATGGACTGTGGAAGTCTATTCTGCCGAGAATACATGTATAAATCAAATACTGAGCAAATATCATTTTCAAGTTAAGTTTTGTTATAAATAACTGTATGTTTTCATCATGTCCCTTCTCTGTCAAACACTGATAAAGATTCACTCTTTAAATCATTACAATTTCCTCTATGCTGACAACAAAGAGATTTAATATGGTGATAGATAAATAAATGTAGAATACTATGTGTTTCTTCTAAGTCTTGTGCATTTTATGTAGAGCTTTAAAACCTAGCATATATTTTCTTTACTTTTACTTAAACAGTATCATCAATTTATTGAAATACAACAGTAAAACAAAATTCAAATTCAGAAGTTCAGATAAAGTATGTAGAATTCAGGATATTTCAGATATAAAGAATATATAAATAGAAGTCAAATTGTTAAATAAGTCTTTTGTTCTTTTGTAATTGAAATTAAATACTTTTTAGACATTGTTTACATCCATCATTCCAGTTTTAATTTAATTTTAGCTATATAATATAAATTCCATTATACCAAAAACTTAATGAGCCCAGATTTTTTTATATACTTTGGAAAGTCTTCAGATTTTCCAAATCAATTATAATTTAAAAGTTACAGAATTATGAGAATCATAATTCCAGATGACAAAACTGACTTGCCCAAGGTTAAATTGCTAGCAGTAGTACAATCAAGTCTGGAACTTAAAATTCCTGAATCTCAGAACTTGGGTAATCTTTCTAATTTCCCCCTTAATAATACCAGGAATGATAAAAGATAAATATTGATACATTCTCAAATCTTACACTGTTTCTGTTTAATTACTTTTCATGTGAAAGAAGATGTGAAAATAACATACATTATTTGCCAGTTAACCAATTCTAATTATAAGAGGAACACCAAAACTGGGATAAAAACCAGTTACCTTCCCTAATTGGTTTGGCTCAGTGCATAGAGCATCAGCCTGTGGACTGAAGGGCCCCCTATTCGATTCAGGTCAAGGGCATGTACCTTGGTTGTGGGCACATCCCCAGTAAAGAGTGTGCAGGAGGCAGCTGATTTATGTTTCTCTCTCATCAATGTTTCTAACTCTCTATCTCTCTCCCTTCCTCTCTGTAAAAAAATCAATAAAATATATTTAAAAAAAAACAACAAAAAAAAAACGCTTAATTTAATTGTGTATAGAGTCACAGTAGTACCAGAAACAATCCTAAATCAACACTGCTGTTGCTGGGATTGCAAACTGGCCGAGCTACTAAGGAAAACAGTATATAGAGTCATCAAAAATTTGAAATTAGAACTACCATGTTTTCCAGAAATTCCACTCTGTGAACATATCTAAATGATATCACTAGCCCAAAAGATAACTGCAACCCGCCTTTTATAGAACAACTAGAGGCCCTGTGCAGAAAATTTGTGCACTCGAGGGAGGGGGGGTCCCTCAGTCTGGCCTTTGCTCTCTTGCAGTCCAGGGGCCCTCGGGGGATGTCCAACTTAGGGAGCAGGCCTAAGCCAGGAGTCAGACATCCTTAGTGCTGCTGCAGAGGTGGGAGAGGCTCCAGCAACTGCTGCTGTGCTCACCAGCTGTGAGCCCAGCTTCTGGCTGAGTAGCACTCATGTCGTGGGAGTGCACTGACCACCAGGGAGTAGCTCCTGCATTGTGCATCTGTCCCCGTCATAGCAACCAGTTGGTCCGCCATTCAGTCCATTTGCATATTAGCCTTTTATTATATAGGATTGTTAACAACTAGAGGCCCGGTGCATAGATTTGTGAACAAGTGGGGTCCCGCACCCTGGCCTGTGCCTTCTCACAATCTGGGACTCCTCAGGGAATGTCAGAACGCTGATTTCAGCCTGATCCCCGCAGGCCCAATCCAGACAGGAGGGAGTCCAATCCCCACAGGTCCAATCCAGACAGGAGGTAACCCAATCCTCACCATTGAACATCTGTCCCTTGGTGGTCAGTGCACATTATGGAGACCGATAGACCAGTAGTTCAGTTGTTTGGTTGCTCGGGCTTTTATACAGATACTAGAGGCTCAGTGCAAATGAAATCATGCACGAGGAGCTTGCTTCCACTTACCTCAGCTGGCCTCCCAGCCCTCTGCCACTTGTAGCTCTCCACCACTCGTAGCTCTCTGAGACTAGTATCTTGCTGCCCTACACACCATAGCTCACAGATCCCTATTTTTAGTAGCTTTCTGCCCAAGTAGCTTGTGCCCCACCCCAACCACTGCAAGAGCCACTGCTTGCTTGGTCATGACACTGTAATGGGGTCATGACCATAGGCCTTCTATGATACAGATAGATTAGAGGACTGATACAACCCCACACCGAAATATTGCTGATCTTGACTATGGAGCTTGAAACAGAAATAAAGCTAAAGGTGAGCACTAAATAATACTATAATTTTAAATCAGAATATGTTAAAACAGGCAGCCACAAATATAATAGAGATGTACACTACTGCAAATGACAATTAATGTAAGGCTGTAATGGAACACAATCATTCAATGCATCCTATCTAATAAAGAGGGAATATGCAAATTGACCATCACAAAGATAGCGGCACCCATAGCCACAAGATGGTGGCACCCAGTCCCCTCAGCCCTGCCAGAGTCCCCCAGTTCTTTCAGCTCCTCTTGAGGGATGGCATGCTCACAGTGCAGTCGGACCCGCTCTCAGCTCCCCAGCAGCCAAGTACCAGCCCAAGGAGCAGGTGAGCCTCAGAGGGCAGCTGCTAGCCACCCAGGGCGATGGAGGCTCAGGTAACCAGGGCCAGCTGAGGCTTGCACTGCTGGTAGTGGAAGCAGCAGAGATGTGATGGAGCATTGCTTTCCCCTGATCACTGGGTCATCTCCTGCCCCTGAGGACTCCCAGTCTGTGAGAAGGGGCAGGCCAGGCTGATTTACCCTCCCTCCAGTGCATGAATTTTCATGCACGGGGCCTCTAGTATTTACATAATGCCTACTTTGAAACAGGCATGAGATTATGTATAGGGAATGTAATTTCTACCATTAGAAAAAATATTTTCTTATAAAGGAACATTAATCAACAAATAATGATATGATTGTTCTCTTACAGAGCATAAAAAATAAGAGGGTGTAAGGAAAGTCTTCACAGAAAAGTAGTATTTATGCTGTGTCTTGGAGAATGCTTGGAGGTCTAACAGGCACTTAAGAAGAAAAAGCATTTCAAACAAAAGGAAAGGCATGGGTGAAGACTATTTGATGGCAGGCTCAGAAAACGGGGACAAATTCCTATAAAGGAGCTTTGGGTATGGCATCATTTGACTTATGGAGGTTGGACTTGAGACTAAGGTTAGTAGAGCCACATGGAGATAGTTTAGCAGGAGGATACCAGAGCTAAACTGGACTTTTCAGTAGAAGACTGATACCAAATTTATCTCCACCTTACTGGTTGAGGAACTTGGTAAAGAGCTCAATTATGAGATTTTTCAATAATATTGGAAGAAAATGATGAATGTACGACCTAGAACTATGAAGCATAAAAGCTCTGATTAGAAAATAAATTATGTCCTAGAATGTACAGGATTTGATGATTCATAGGCTAAGGTAAGAAAGTGACCTGGCCAGGCCTGCTTGGCGAAGGGGTTGAGTGTCAACCTATGAACCAGGAGGTCACGGTTTGATTCCTGGTCAGGGCACATGCCTGGGTTGTGGGTTTAATCCCCAGTGTGGGTGCAAGAGGAAGCCAATCAATGATTCTCTCTTCAGGTTAGAGATAGAAATCCTAGCTCTAGCATTTTAATCTCTGATGGTTCTCTCTCCCTCCCTCTCTCCCTTCCTCCCTGTAATCAATAAAAATATTGATGTGCATTACACCAGGATTTTTTAGCTTGGAAGATGGATTGGGTGATGATATTTTTTAACACAATAAAGAAGACTGAAGCAAGAGGAAACATATGGAAGTGAGCAGAAATCAATTCAGATTTGTACAGGCAGAAAACTAGTAAGAAGGTTCTGAAGCTCAATGATAGAAAATAACAAATTTTGGAGTTTTCACAAAAGAACTTTTTAAGCAAATTATTTATTAGGTAATCCAGGAAGAGTGTATAAAGAGTTGGAAAGAAACAGTTCCTTAATAGTTAGTTAAAATTTCAAGAATAAAATAAAAAAGTGTCATTGAGGAAGATTGTAAAGGAATGTCCACTAAGCTTGGTTTGACATTTTGAAAAAGATAAAATTTAAAGAAATAGGGAGTGATTTCCATTTCAAATGCTATATTGATCAACATTCCCTTAGGTTTAAATTAGTGACTCCTATTTCAGAAAGACCCAAAACTCTTATGTGAAAGAAAAATATTTTTTGTAAAACAGAACAGAAAGAAAATAAGTCAATATTCCCTCCATACACACTATATTTAAAGAGAGAAAAGACTGCTTGGTCTAAAAAATGAATCCTGTGGCGTTCCTATCTCTAACCTGCAGAGAGGAATGAGTTTCCATCTATTTGCTTTTCATGACTACAATTTAGTTTTATAGTTACCATTTTATTTCCCTTGCTGCAAGAAGCCCTTCATACATTGTGCTCACCAGTAGACAGTTATGTTTCAGAGGACTTATCCTGTGCAGAGAGGGGAAAGCTTGTGGGTGGTAAACAAGGGTGAAATTTCAGGTAAAATGTGTATTCTTTCTATCACATGCATTGTGACAAATTTGGTTTCCACTACATTTGTTTTGTCAATGCGTTATATCCTGCTCTTGATGGCAAACACGGGCATTATCATAATCATATTCTTCAAAACTGTTCCATTTGTCAATCTTTCCTTTTTCATTGTTAGTTTATTGGGTCACTGTTACTATTATTATTTCCTTAAGAGTGTATTTTAAGTCTGTTATTGATGTAGGCATACATTTCATATATGTTAGAGATATTGATACCAATAGATTGGTAACTTTAGGGAACAAAAGATGTCTGCTAAAAGCAAAGAGAATCAGAAAGGAAATTGAACTGTAGCTTTCACCTGAGTTAAGTACATTAAATAAAAAGAATAACATTCTAGAGTGCTTTTCAGATTTAGAAAATTGAAGTTATTGATTTTAAGTAATTATGCAAAATGAGATTTAATGTTTCATATTTCTCCTCCCAGTGCAAGGTAAAAACTTAATCATACATTGTTACTCACATCTCTCTTCATAAGCATCACCTTAAAGCCATTTGCATTTCTTTCGTGCCCAAGTGTTCTTAAAATATATAATCTGCCAGGACTCTTCATAGAAGAAGATGCATTTGATCCACCATTAAGGACAAAGGCTTTTTATGTTGTTAAAATAAATTTGATGACATTTATTTTATGTGTGTAAGAGGAAATATATCAAATATTGTGAATTCATAAGACATAGTCCTAAAGGACCTTGGAGTGTAGGAAGGAAGCCAGCAAAAAGCTAGAACTATAATCGTCAATCACAATGTCAGTGTAAAATGATTTTATTCCATAATTACTATTTAAAAATACTAAGGATATAGATATCCTATGATCATAGTTATTATTTGAAAAATATTAAGGTCCTAGCCAGTTTGGCTCAGTGGATAGAGCATCAGTCTATGGACCAATGGGTCCCAGGTTCAACTCCAGTCAGGGCAAGTGCTTTGGTTGCAGGCTCCTCCCCGGCCCAGGCATGTTCAGGGCTCCTGCGGGAGGCAACCAATTGATGTGTTTTTCTCACATAGATGTTTCTCTCCGTCTTTCCCTCTTTCCTCCCACTCTCTATAAAATTCAATGGAAAAATATCGTCAGGTGAAGATGAACAAACAAACCAAAAAAAAGTATTAAAAAATACTATGGATATATGTACCCTTTTTCATTTAGAATCTATATAAACAAATCACATATGCATATAAAACCACCACTGCAGTATACTATAATTAATTATATGTAATATATACCAATTAAATTTTACATTATATTTAATTAAATATAAGTTATAATATTAATAATAAAAATCTACAGAAATAACAGGTTGCATTTATTAAAGGCTTATTTTGTGCCCAGAACTCTTAGGTTAAAAATGGTTATCTCATATAATAGCATCTTAAACTATAACATAGCAGTATTAATATGAGGGAAATAGAGTATTGAGATGTTTAAATGGCAATAAATGCTGGTAAAATATTCATATATTTTTAAAAAATATATTTTATTGATTTTTTTTACAGAAAGGAAGAGAGAGGTATAGAGAGTCAGAAACATCGATGAGAGAGAATCATAGATCAGCTGCCTCCTGCACACCCCCTACTGTGGATGTGCCCACAACCTAGGTACATGCCCTTGACCGGAATCGAACCCGGGACCTTCCAGTCCGCAGGCCGACACTCTATCCACTGAGCCAAACCGGTCTCAACACAAATTCATATTTAAAAGGATATAATTACAAAAGTCATGACATAACCATTGCAGCACATATTTTAAAACAAATCAAGTAAAATCTAGTTTTAAATAGAAAAGTTAAGATGATATTCATATTCTATGAATTCATCTGTCACTGGCAGAACAACAATGTTCTGAGATAATTATACATTAATTAAACATAAAGTATCTTTTCATCCAAAAGCATTAATCCAACAGTTATAACTCCTCAACATCTGCTATGGTTTGATAAAAGTCCTATCAACAGCATCTCACTAACAAAACCAATTTTTAAACCTGATTCTGACAAAGACAAAAACTAAAAACATTGAATGATTGCTAATTAGCAGGAATTAGATTATTTTACTCACTGTTAATTTGGTAAAATCAACTTTATGAATAAAGAATTTTAATAGATTTTATAACATAATTTACTAATACAGCTTGGAAAATACTGTATTATTAATTAACTAGAGGCCCAGTGCATGAAATTTGTCCACAGGGGTGGGGGGTTGTCCCTCAGCCCAGCCTGCAACCTCTTCAATATAGGACCCTTCAAGGGATGTCCCACTGCCCATTTAGGCCCAATCTCAGTGTACACTCAGACATCCCTCTCACAATCCAGGACTGCTGCTTCCCAACTGTCTGCCTGCCTGTCTGCCTGATTGCTCCTAACCGCTTCTGCCTGCCAGCCTGATCACCCCCTAATAACTCTTCTGCCAGCCTGATCAACACCTAACTGCTTCCCTGCCAGCCCGATTGCCCCTAACTGCCCTTCCCTACAGGCCTGGTCACCACCAACTGTCCTCCCTAGTAGGCCTGAACACCCACCAACTGCCCTCTGCTGCAGGCCTGGTCACTCCCAACTGCCCTCTCCTGCTGGCCTGATTACCCACAACTGCCCTCCCCTGATGGCCATCTTATAGCAACCATCTTTGACTACATAGGGTTGACCATCTTGTGTGTTGGAGTGATGGTCAATTTGCATAGTAGCTCTTTATTAGGTAAGATTGACACCACTCTGGAATCATTTTTTCTTTTAATCCTTGCTTCTGTAAAACTTGTTTTGGGAATTATACAGTAACAATGTCAAGTTTCAACTTGTGTCAATATAATCATATTCTAAAAAGTTCTAACCTATTAGACTGTTTAATTTATAATTAATCAATTGGATTCATCTTAGACTTTTTCCTGAGTAACAATTTTATAACAACAACATTAGGACAATAAACAGCAACATGCATTTACTTCTGTTATTTTCCATCCTTGATACACTATAAGCTTCATGAAAGTGAAAACTTTTATTGTTAAGCTATATCATTAACAGCTAGAAAAGTGGCTGGCACTTAATAAGTAGAATGAATAGGCTGGCACTTAGTAAGTAGAATGAATAAATAGACATTTTGAAAGTTATCTCCATATTGTAACTTAAATAAATAAATAAATAAATAAATAAATAAATAAATAAAACCCACCATCAACCAACAAGAGAAAACCTGTAAACTTAATGAATAGCTAAAACTGTTTCACCACAGATTTAAGGTATAAATTGTATCCATGCCTCCAAGCAAATATTTCCAAAAATTACCCTATTGATCATCTTCCTTTAGTACAGAGTAATATGCAATAAAATGGAAATAAATTTTCTCTATAGCAGCTCAAATATTGTCTGCTATGAAAATGTATTGGACCTCACCAAGCAAAATGTACAAGTAAAAATACAGCATACGTATATGTCTTAATATAAAAATTTGCCTTTTATACATTTAAAATGTAAATGTGATATAAAAATGTATAAATGATTATTACATAGCAAAAGAAAATAGTATCTAGAAATGCTATTTAAAGTTTAAGATGAAATTTTCTACCCTAATACCTCAAATCATGTCAAAGTCACATGTTCATTAATATTTTCTACTCAGGACCTATTACAGTCACTATGTTATCACCAATTAAAAGGTACTTCCCTCCTAAGTCTTTAAGGACACCAGAGCAAAAGTATTCACTGATCATTTTGAACACCTATTTGAGTTCATGACAGTTATCTTGTGGTTAATGGGCTGATTATGAAGCTGCAGTCATTACCAAAGATGTTTAAAGCTCTATTTTAATATCCTAATAGAAAATGATGGCTTTCATATTTTTATGTGATGATGTTTAAATGTTAAGACTTGTTTTCAGCTGTATATTTCAAACATCTTTCATCTAGGCTCTTATTAATAAACTAGAGACCTGGTGCACAAAAATTGGTACACTGGGGCCCTCAGCTCAGGCTGCCCCCCTCACAGTCCAGGAGCCCTCAGAGAATGTACTACTGATGACTCTGCAAGAGGCAACTAGGCTGATCAGAGGAAGGTGCTGCCTCTATCACCCCACTGCTGCTGTCACTGCCGGCTCTCACAACCACCACAGCTGCAGGCCCAACTCGGCCCTCACAGCCTCAGTGGCTTTGTCCAGAAGGACATCCAGAAGGAAGTCCGGAAGAAGTCTGGTTTATCTGATCTAATTAGCATATTTCCCTTTTATTAGTATAGATTACATGCTCAAGTATTAAGAATGATTAGATAGATGCTGAAACTGGTTTGGCTCAGTGGAGAAAGCATCAGGATCGGCCTGTGGAATGAAAGGTCCCAGGTTCGATTCCTGTCAAGGGCATGTACCTTGGTTGGAGGCACATCCCCAGTAGGGGGTGTGCAAGAGGCAGCTGATCGATGATTCTCTCTCATCCATATTTCTAACTCTCTATCCCTTTCTCTTCCTCTCTGTAACAAATCAATTATATATATATATATATATATATATATATATATATATATATATATATATATATTTTTTTTTTTTTTTTAAGGATTATTGGTTAGAAATAAATACCAAAACTCTTCATAAATCAAGCTGTGGATTAAATTAATTTTCCACCCATTAAGTAGCAAAATCAAAATGTTGGCAACTGGCAAAATCCATTTCAAAATGTGTTATAGTTGCTTGGCTTAACCCCATTTAAAGGATGGAAAACTTATTATCAGAGAAAAGAAGATTAGTTAATTATAATTTGATTTATATGTCAGAAGTGACATATAAACTATGTAAAACTACTTTCCTCATTTATAGACCGCCCTTTTTTCTCTATCACTATTCTAGAAAGATGTTGAGTTCACTTTAACAAGGTTTTATCATTTATGATGCACACCCTAGTGTCATGGAAAAGCATTAGTTTTGGAGTGAGGCAGAAACCAAAGTTAACTTAGCCAAGTTGATTAAGCTGATTTTCAGATCCTCATTTGTAGTGTTATAGCACTTAATTCACAGAATCATTATAATCTAAATGAGAACACTGATATAAAAGTGCCAGCTTAGTGCTAGCATGAATTCCTTTGTTGGCTCCTCTTTAATGTGCCTCCTCTAAATGTCTATGTTTTATAGGATATAGTTTGGTCACCTTTCTGATATCTCAATATGCTCTTCCTTAAAAGGATATTATCACCACCTACCTTCAAGTCTACTTGTTGGGGATTACAGACTGATTTAAACTTCTATATTCAACTGGTTGGTAATGCCACTTGAATATTTCATATAAACACTGAATTAGACAATGTCTCTACCCTATTTTGTTAAAAAAAAAATAGTATTTCCTATGGTCGTTTGTGGTATCAGCATCTACTTACAAGTCAGATACACAAAACAAGAGAGAAACTTGATACTTTAATTTGCTATATTCATGCAAACCATTATCAAGTCCTGATAATTATACCTTCAAAAAAGATCTGCAGACACACAAGGGACCCACCAGATGAGTCACCGAATAACTTCATTTCGCCTGAGCTCATTTATGCTCCTGTCCCTCCATGTTTACATGGCCTCCATTCACAGCCTCCTGTAAGCCACTTCATCACATAGAATATTTTCTCCAGACGCAAATCTGATCACAACTGTGGTACTATGATTTATAATAAGAAATGTGTATGTCTTAGTCCCTATTTCTGGAAGAGAACTCTAGAGCAGCAGTTTTGAACTGGTGTGCCACAAAAATTTTTTAAAACTTGCAATACTTGTCTATTTAGTGAGGGGCACTGACCTCTTTACTCTTAAATTGTTAATAAATAAATAAATAAATAAATATAAATAGACAACAGCTAACAGAACAGCTTTCCACTGTGAATGAATCAAAATTATATCTAGTTTTGGTCAGATTGGCAATATATATATGATTAGTTTCTGTGTACCACGGGATGAAAAAGGTTGAAAATTTCTGCTCTAGAGCTAAAGTCTTTGGAATTTTCTAAGAAATAAGAGCCTTGCGGAAACCAGTTTGGCTCAGTGGATAGAGGGTCGGCCTGCAGACTGAAAGGTCCCAGGTTTGATTCCGGTCAAGGGCATGTACCTTGGTTGTGTGCACATCCCCAGTAGGGGGTATGTAGGAGGCAGCTGGTCAATGTTTCTCTCTCATCTGATGTTTCTAGCTCTCTATCCCTCTCTCTTCCTCTCTGTAAAAAAGTCAATTAAAAAAATTATATATATATATATATATATATATATATATATATATATATATATATATATATATGCCTAAAAGGTGTCTGCTCTCATATTAATGAGGTGAGTTTGGGAAAGGCTCTGGGTAACCTAAGGTTGATTTCTAGTTGCCAGGGGAGCCACCCTGTGATTAGAGGGTTGTAACTTTCAGTTCTACCCACTGACCTCCAAGGAGGGGAGAGGGACTGGAGATTGAATCCAATCACCAAAGGCCAATGATTTAATCAATCTTATCCATGCAATGAAACCTCCATAAATCCCCCCAAGGACAAGGTTTGGAGAGCTTCTTGATTGGTGAACATACAGAGACTTGGAGAGAGTTGTATATTCAGAGAAGGCAAGGAATCTCCATGCCCTTCCCACATACATTGCTATAAGCATCTCTTCCATCTGGCAATTTGAGTTCTATCATTTTTAAATAAACTGGTGATATAACAAGTAAAGTGTGTGTGTTTTTTTCTGAGTTTTATGAGCCACTCCAGCAAATTTGTCAACCAAGAAGGGTTGTTGGAACCTCTGATCTACAGCAGGTTGGTCAAAAGCAGAGGCAATAACCTAGACTACCTACAGGCATCTGAAGTGGTGATGGGAGAAGGGGCAGGACAGTCTTGTAGAAATGAGGTCTTAACCTGTAAGACCTGATGCTTTCTCCAGGTAGTTAGGGCCTACTCCCCATTCAAAAGGAAAAGCCCCTATTTCAAATGTCCCTCATCTTGTCTAAAATAAAAGATAAACACTATACAATGATCTAAATATAATACATGGTATAATCCTTTAGCTGCTGAAACATGTAATGGCTATCCAAAACCTCTCTCTACTTTTTATCACTATGCTCTACCCCCAGGAGGCTGACCTAAATGGATTAACCAATGGACCCCCATGCCCTATCCTCGGATAGTGTGTAAGCCATGAAGAGCTAACTCCATTAGGAGATTGGAGGGCAGTAGGCAAAGTGTGATCAGAAATTTACTTTTGTCACTGAAACAGGTTTGGCTTGTTGGATAGAGCATCGGCCTGTGGACTGAAGGGTCCTGGGTTCTATTCCAGTCAAGGGCATGTTGTGGGCACATCCCTGGTGGAGGGTGGGCAGGAGGCAGCTGATCGATAATTCTCTCTCATTGATGTTTCTAACTCTCTATCCTTCTCTCTTCCTCTCTGTAAAAAATCAATAAAATATATATATATATTTTTAAAAGAAGCTTACTTTTGTCTCCATTCTTTTGGGTTTGCTCTATCTGGCGGTAGACTTTGATAAAGAGGCCCTTTCAAAAGGAGGGCCATCCTACATGATCCTCTACTTTCCAGTTTTAGAAACCTCTGTTTACTCTTTTGGCCTTGGGGTAGCACTGGTGATACTGTTGTAATTAGGTAGTTATTAATAACTAGAGGCCGGAGGCACGAAGATTCGTGAAAGAATGGGCCTTCCTTCCCCTGGCTCCCAGTGCCGCCGTCGTTCCAGCCAGAGCCACCTTTCCGCCTTCCCATGCTGAATGGCCCCTGCCACTGGGTGCCTGCATATGCAAATTATCCCACCATCTTTGTTGGGTTAATTTGCATAGTCACTACTGATTGGCTGGTGGGTGTAGTGAAGATACAGTCCATTTGCATCTTACTCTTTTATTAATGTAGATAGGAAAGGAGTAAAGGGAGGCCAGACATTATAGGCATATCATCTGGGCAGCTTCACCAGGAAGCTATTTTGCACTCCCCAGAAACCACCAGCCTATTCCCTGTGAAAACTGGAGGAAGGAGTCCAACCAAAGAAAGACATACCCATGCCCAGGTTAGATGGGGTGACACAGAGAATATACTTGTCTGACAGTCACACCTGGGGACAAAGATCTTTAGCCAGAATGGGCGTGGCCACTGCAAACCTGAAAAAAAATTGGGTCTACCTAATTCCCTAAACAAAGGCATTTTCTCTCTTGTTACTCTTGGCTCCTGACTCTTGGTTCATAGGGTTCTTTTGATCCTAATTTCTTGCCTTTGTACTTAAGGCCCAGGGCCATGTGGACCCCACACACAATGGACAGATGGACTACAGAGGGAAATACAAACTCAACTGGCCTTGGTGAACTGGACTGTCCTAACATGGAACAGAAACTCTGGATACTGGCTTTGATTTTAACCCTACTGATGCCCAGTTACACTTTTTTTTTTTTTATTTTTTTTTTTTTATGACAGAACAAAGGGAAATGGACTATGAAAATGCAAGGATTTAAGTCTATGAAAATAAAGCTTTCTACAATAATCTCTTCCTTCCATGTGAGTCTCAGAAAATTATTTTTTAGGCATTTCACAAGAAATCCACCCCCACAAGCTACCAGGGGAGATGAGGACCTGGCTTATCTGATAACAGTAGCTCCACCTCTGCTCACCCCACGTTTTTACATCATTCCATATGTAAGCCCTATATCTAGCCTACATCTTCACAATTAGTCCCTTCGCAAATAGCCCCCAGTGAAATGGCCTAAGCTTTAGAGAGCCATCTGTTTCCTGTTCAGACCTAAGAGTATTCTTTTACAGTTCCAGAAATCCTGGCTCTCTTATACTCTGTTCCTTCTACCTGGCATTCTTCCATAACTAATCACCCGGCTGGCTCCTCTGATGCAAGTCTCAGCTTCAATATAATTTCTTAAGAAACAGCTTGTCCACACAATCTGAAAAGGTCCGAGGTTTTATAGTATCTTGTAATAGCTTTTCCTTTTTGTTCTTGGCCACAATATTGCAACTGTGTGTGCAAGTTATATTTGTATAAATATCACTCTACTCTAGGCTACATGAAAGCAGGAGTTGTTTCAGCTTTATTATCTGGAAAACAGAGTATTTGGCACTGGAGGCACTTATTAAACATTTATTGAGAGTAAGGATAAATTTAATAAGTGCTTTTTCTGTAACAACTATTGAGTAGATAATGTATATAAGATGTGTATCGTATAGAGTCAGTATAGTATAGTGGTTAAAAGCATGGTTCCTGGAGCTTAACTCCCTGAGTTTAAATTCTAATTCAGCCCTACACTATTTTTGTTTTATTTTAACCAAATGATTCACTTTCTCTATGCCTCGGTTTTCTCCCATTTGTTTAAAGGGGATAATAATAGAACCAATCATCTACTCTTGTGAGACTTGAATCGGTTAGCTTCTGAATGTGCTTAGGTTTATGGGCCTGAAGTTGATATGTGCTGTACCATATTATTATTATTATTATTATTATTATTATTATTATTATTATTATTATTATTATTATTATTACTAGAGCCCTGATGCATGAAATTAGTGTGTGGAGGTCCCTCAGCCTGGCCTGAACCCTCTCACGATCTGGAACCCTTCAGGGGATATCTGACTGTCAGTTTAGGCCAGTGGGACATCCCCCTCACAACCCGGAACCCCTGGCTTCTAACCACCTGCTTGCTCACTCCTTACTGCCCACTTGCTCCTTAGCACCTCCATGGAGGTGAGAGAGGCTCTCGCCACCACCGCTGCACTTGTCAGCTGTGAGCCCGTCTTCTGGCTGAGCTGCACTCCAGCTATAGGAGAGCACTGACCACAAGGGGCAGCTTCTGCATTGAGCATCTGCCCCCGGTGGTCAATGTGTGTCATAGTAACCGGTTGTTCTGGTTGTTCCGCTGTAATGGCTGCTGGGCTTTTGTCTATATAGACTAGAGGCCTGATGCATGAAATTCATGCAAGGTGCTCGGCCCCCACCATGGCAGCAGCCACCTCTGCCTCTGCCCCGCTGACACAGCTTCACCTGGAAGGTCATCTGGAAGGATGCCCAGAAGGATGTCTGGTCTAATTAGTATATTATGCTTTTATTTTTATAGATAATTATTCTTGTTATTTTATTATGTGAAAATATATAAAACAAAGGAAGTAAAATGAAAACTGTAAGTCTATAAAAGAGTTCTTGATTGAGTGAGGGAAGAAAAGTATATATAAAAATAAATTCAACATCACTGAATAAGTGGTGGTATAGTAATACATATTAATAAAAATAAAGATATAAAGAGCCTTCAAAGTATTATACTCAAATTTATGAAGATAATCTTAATGATTCATTTTATGGACATATAAAAAGCAACAGGGCATCACAAGTAAGGAAAGACAGTATTTATGAGATAGAACTCCAACTATGGTATCACTATTACTATAATCGATAAGAATTTTAAATATAATTTCATAAAACCAATTTTAAAAGGTTTTACTATAATCGATAAGAATTTTAAATATAATTTCATAAAACCAATTTTAAAAGGTTTATTCTTTGTATTTGCTTCTTTTCATATATATATATATAATATATATATTAACTGCAGAAAGTAACTATAAATTATATATTTATGCAATATGTGATTTTATATATATATATATATATATATATATATATATATATATATATATATATGGTTTAAAATGTTTTTGGAACAAAATAGGTCCAGAGACATGGAAGCATGGAACAGATTGACAGATTTGAGAGAGAATGAGGAGGGTGGGAGGTAGGAAGAGATTAACCAAATAATGCATATGCATATATGTATAGTCCATGGACACAAACAACAGTAAGGTGAAAGCCTGTGGTGGGACAGGAACACGGTGGAGGGGGGTAAATAGGGGAAAATTAGTGACACCAGTAATACCCTCAACAATAAAAATAAACTAAAAGTAATGTTTACTGAACTATATCCCCATATAATTTTATAGTGATAATCCATTAAAATAATATCTCAACTACATCTTATTCCTATTAAAATAAACACACTATTGAAATAACGTGCTTAACTTCACCTAAAGAAAATAAAATAAAAGTCAAAGGAATGCCTTTATCAAATTGATCTTTAATTCCTAAAAATAGAATATAAAATTTCATGAGATACTATATGTATTATCATAATCAATGATTCCTGTAGCAGATTAATCTCATCAAATTTGAAACATCTATTGCTAGAACAAATCCATTATTATCTAAGAAGCCCAAGTTGCTACTCAACTCCTAAAACCCTTTCATGCTCTCCTGTGAAATCCCAATCAGCTTTCTGCAAATGTCCACTTCTCTTTTGTAAATTTTCTTCTCAGTTACCTGTAACTAAAATCTGGCTCTTGAAACCAGTTTCCCCCAACAGCTTTCTAAAATAGCAGCTGCCTTCCCTCACTTACCCTGTTTTCCATGAGCAGGCAGGCAGCATGGGTATCCATCTTATTTACTCCTTTTTATACTTTTGAATAATTCTCCCTTTCACTCCTGTAACCACTCCCAACTTTAAATCCCATGTCATTAAATGCACCAACTGCCCCTCATCCCTACAGTCATATACCTCTCACACCTCTAACACCTCCATTTTTAAAGATTATGTTTTCTGATTTACTCAAATATTCTCTCATGCTTTTCTGGTTCCAAAACTCAGTCTCCTCAAATGATCTTTCTTTCCACCCATTATCAGTCCTTCTTTCCTATGGTCATGAACTTTTCACTCATCTATTCAACAAAGATTATTGTTAATCTTCTTTGAATTCATCAGACAATATTAGAGACACTAGGGACTCAGTAGGTGGGAAAGGAGGAATAAATAAAATCTCTACTCTAATGTACCTTGAGTTCTAGTGGGAGAAAAGACAAAACAATATAAAATCAGATAAACCTAGACTTTATCTTTAATTTTTAATATATTTCTTTATTGATTTCAGAGAAGAAGGGAGAGGGAAAGAGAGTTAGAAACATCAATGATGAGAGAGAATCATTGACCTGCTGCCTCCTGCACATCCCCTATTGGGGATTGAGCTAACAACCTGGGCACGCGCCTTTGGCCAGAATCAAACCTGGGACCCTTCAGTCCATAGGCCAACGCTCTATCCACTGAGCCACACCGGCAAGGGCTAAACTTTATCTTTAATTAGAATTACAATCCATTAAAATACTGCAATTTCAGAAATTCTAATCTTCAAAACTAATTACCTCTGAGTACCCATTGCAATGGTTTTTCTATTTTGCCGAGACCTACCATTCATTGACAAAATCAATTGGTTTAGTATTCCTCACCTACCTCTTTACCCTGCATAAATTCCATGGTTCCTCATCATGTTACTTTATTGCACAAAACTTCATTTTCTCTGGCCACACAATCCTGGTAAAATATAATGCTATTTTTACTGATACCTATGCAACTGAACATGGGGGAAGAAAAACAAACACTATGCCGAGTGTGCTTCATTTATATTTATGCTCTCTATCAAATGCCTTTTTTGTTTGTTTGTTTTGACTGGCAACTTTATTTCTCTAGTGAATGCCCTCTGCCATTCCCAACCAAACTGTTTTGCTTGTGACCCTTCTAAATAGTTTTTGAAAAATTCTGTATCTCTATTATTTTCTCAGATGAAATTTAAAATCTTTATTATAATAGTTGTAAATGACATAGTTTCTGATAAATAATAAGTATGTGTTATTTGTCTGAAACAAAACATGGTTTATGTACACAAATTATTTTTGTGTCCACTGAGCTCTAAGCAATATTGTTTTCTGCTATATTGAATTATTATAATTATTATTAATTTACAATGAATCAAAATAGATATATTCTAAATCATGATTAATAATTAGCAAGTTATAGCAATTATGATTATTGAAGTCCTATCAATACAAACACATAATGATATATTACCAAATGCAATAATTATTTAACAATTATTAAATTGACTAGATCCTTGCTTTTGATTAAAGCCAATAATTTGAAAACTATTTGATTTTCAAAAAGGCTTGTTACTTAGGTGATAAAGTAATATTTTCTTAACCCAAGTAATATCTTACATTTAACTTCTGTTTTGAGTCAGAGATGTGTTCTCTCTGGGGCAATGCATTAGAAGGGGTGGGTGCTGCACAAGGAAAGAAGTTACCCATACAGCAACTCCACCCTCAGGCAGGCAAGTCTTAGGGAAGGACAACAATGAGAAGAGGGTTTCAAAAGTGACTTTTTCAAAATGATCAGTAACCACTCAGCCATTGGAAGGTTTATATGCCCCTCAGTTCACAGACCCTGTCCTAGGTCACTATATTCATTTCTTCTTCTTCTCAAGTCTCCAATACTTCTGTGCACATCTTCTCAGCTGATGAACTTGCTTCCTACTTACTGACAAAATAAAATAAGCAAACCCCACAACCACATACTTGCACCTATGAACATGAGCTTACGTTCCCATGTATCTGCATCTCTCTTTGTCCCTAGGATAATTGTGGGCTCTTCCCTGTTAGAGATCGTCCCCTCCCTTGGTGAACCAGATTCCTTCAAGGAATTTTTATCTCAGCAATATTTCCACTCTCTTTCTCACATCATCACTTTTTTTCCCTTTCATTTTGTTACTTGTAGCAGCTTTCAAACATGCTTAGAAAATTCCTTTTATCCTATCTCTCCCCCAAGCTAGTGCTCTATTTTCTATTTTGCTTATACAGATTGAAAGAGTTTCCTGTACTCACAAACTCCAATTCCTTTTGGTTCCTTCTTTCTAAACTCATTCTAATAGCACGCCAGTCGTCATCACTCCACTGAAACTGCTGTTGTTAGTTATCGGTGACTTTCACCTTCATCTCTCACTACTAGCAACATTTGACACAGGTGATTACTCTCTCATCCTGGAAACACTTTCCTGCATCCTTTCCTGGATATCTCTCCTAGTAGAGTTCAGGATTTGCATCTCCTACAGTCCCCACTGTTGGAATACTGGTGTTTCATAGGGTAAAAGGGGGCAGAACAAACAAAATAAAACAAAGCAAAACAAACAAAAGAAAAACACACTTATTGACAACAGGTAGAGTTTGAAAAGACAACACTGACATCTAGGATTTGTCTTTTTATAATTTCTCATTAATCTGTCTCATGTATGATTATGCCAGCTGAAATATATGTTCAAAAGGTTAAAAAGAAGACAAGATGAATAAAAAGTTAACAGTTGGCAGTCTGTCATTCATCTCTGTGAGGGTAACTAGGAATTACTAAATATCAAAAATTTCATTAAAAACTATTGAAAAACCTCCATTTCATCAGAATACAAAATACTTTAACCTATTTCACTATTAGAGATGATTTCACACTTCATTCATCTCAATCTCATTTCAGGAAAGGCTAAATAATAATAATACCTAAAAGACTACAGTAAGCATCAAGTTGTAAAATTGATAATAAAGTATTTTGAGGCTTATCATAGGATATATTTATTCCATTTCATTTATTTTCTCTGCATTTGTCCTTTAAGAAATCCTTCAATATCACATATTAGTTTCCAATGTGAATGAGCACATCTAAAGGAGAAATGTTTAAATTCTAACATACTGTGAGATTAATAAACCATGGAAATCTGACATTACTACAGATGCAGGGCATTAATTGCCTTTAGATACAGATTTAATCTCTATGTGCCATAAAAATTTAGTTATGATTTTTCAGAGAGCAAGACAATTGCTAAGACAAAATTATTCCTATATTCAATATACATATTAATAATCCTGAGATTAATACTTAGTTCTACAAAGCATATATTTTAAATACTCAAATATAGCAGGTCCTCAATTATATCCATTTTGTTCAATGTCATATCATTATAATGTTGATGAGATGTCAAGAGAACTTAACTCTTGTTTATGTCACTTAGCCTGGGGCAAATTTGCTTTTATATAATGTCCTTTCAATTAAAGTTGCAGAACCTATTGAGGTCATTAAATGAGTTGCTGTATGTTAACCTATGTTAGTCTTGTTTTTAAGTATCAGTGATGAAAGTATCATTACTGCCCCCAATTCATCTCCAGTCAGCATCCTGCTGTAATTCAGGCTAGACCTAGAACTAATAAGTGAGAAAACGGGGACTAAGTACACTCATCAAGAAAGCAGTGATCAGAAAGAAGACAAAACAAAGATTAATCTCTAAAATTGTTCTGAATCAAAGTTTTATTCTTTCAAGTTAAAGCCAGTGCTTGGCTTGAGGCAAATCAAGATACACATAGTTATGATAATTTTACAAAATGCTTGTAAATGTAATTAGGGGGAAAGATGATCCAAGCCCTTGTTTTACTTAATAGAGCTCTCGTATGTCTGAATTATAATTGGTGAAAGACTTGCCAAATTTCAGGCATGTCTTTATGAAAACACATAAAATAATACATTATTCTTATTATTGTATTATTTGATGTTTAGTTTTTCACCCAGCTGCTATAGAGACCTACATTCTTGGAATATTAATGTAATAATAGAAGAATCTCTGCCCTTCATGTATTTAAATTTTCCAGAAAGACAATGTGGAGTAAAGGTTGTCCTTTAGTTTAAATGTTAGCAAGCTGTATGTTGTGACAAAAGCGTACCTCTATTACAGCTTTTTTCACATAGATGTACCCACCCATACATCCATACACATACATATATGCACACATGCAATGGTAAAAACAGATAACTCTCAAACTCTTCTATAATTGGGATTCCTAAGAGAGAACAATTCCTTGAATTTATTAAATATACGTATGCACACATATATAGAGATGGGTAGGCAAAAGGAGATTTACAGTTGTAATACAAATAAATAATATAATAATGAATAAACAACATAATAATAAACTCTGTTTCATGTTCTTACAAATGTAAACTTCCTCTTTGCCCACCCTGTATGTATATATACGTATATAAAATTTTAAAATTGCAAACTATCTTTAAAAAGCAGTACGTTAAATCAATATATGCTAATAACATTTTAATAAGATTGTTTAGTAAACATCAAGAAATCATATACTTCAAAATTAGTTGTGATATTTGACAGAAGACAGTAAACTGCTAAGATAAAGTTATTTCTACAGTCAATGAGCATAAATATTTAATTTTGTTAAAATCAGCTCTATTTTTTTTTAAATATGAGAGTACTAATTATAATAAGACTAAATCATTAGGCTACTACAATAGTAAAAAAAAAAAAAAAAAAAAAAAAAAAAAGAGCAAATTTGTCTCCAATACATCTGAAACTGTAGTGGAACTAATTAAGGAGAAAAACATTCAAGAATTAATTGACAACAATATCCAATCTCCACCCCATAGATGTCTCACCAATATACTACAGCTCAGAATAAATAATTTTCAGTAGGAGAATGTAAAAAAACACTTAGCATATGATCCCTTCTTGAGGGAGGGCAAGTACAAATGAAATGTTGCAGATGAAGTTTAGAGATTTCATGTGCAGAGAAAAAATCTAAATGATTTTCTAAATGCAAGGAGAAAGGAGCTAAAATTAGCAAAGTAACATAGTAATTATATCTAGGATCAAAATAAAAAGTATGTGAGGTCTAACTAAGAAAAAAATCCAGAAAAAGAACAACTTCAAATTCAATAAAACATATTTGAAGTAACTTTTTTAAGGTATAGATCCATAAGATATAGATAAGATGATAGATTAAAGGTCCCAGGTTTGATTCCGGTCAAGGGCATGTATCTTAGTTGTAGGCACATCCCCAGGAGGGGGTGTGCAGGAAGCAGCTGGTCTATGATTCTCTCTCATTGATGTTTCTAGTTCTCTATCTCTCTCTGTTCCTCTCTATAAAAAAATCAATAAAATATATATTTTTTATAAATTATCTTAAATCTATGCAAAATTAAAGTTGCTGTCTTGTTTTTCTCAATGGATTATCAAACTTTTGATTTAGAAAAGGAAATCCTCTTTTAAAAGCAAGCTTTCAATGAAAACAAAGCTGGCACAACTAAAATAATCCTACCAACTTAAAATTAGCCTTTACAGTAGTTCCTGGCTTCTACTGCTAGAAGCCCTGAAGGTAAGTGGCCAGGTGGGGAAACAGTCAGACCCTCATAAGGAAAAGATGGTAATAGATGTACCTAAAAATATGTCTTTTCTCTTCTTCTCTTTTTGGGAAAGAGAAATATGTAGCAATTTTCATGCAGAAAAACAATTAACTAAAATATTAGAGATTAACAAATGCAATTTGAAATTAGATAGATAGACATTTAAAAATAATAATATTTGGACAATTTAAAACCCTCTATTATTCTTGGTTATTTGCCCTTTTTCTTCATTTATGTCTATTCTTTATTTTCTTTTCCATTTTTAAGGGACAAAGCAAAAGGTAAGGAATAATGGTACAATTTACAATATGCCTATTTTTTTTAAGTTTGTTCTGAGCCATTATGCTTTTATTGCTTTGGGAAACAAACAAAAAAAAAAAGATAATTGCTATTATATTAGCAAATAGCAATCAGTGTAAAGAACAAAACTAGTGTGTTCTTTCATGCTTGGATTTTTCTTTCTATGTACAAATCCACATTCTTTTATGCTTCGTTTAATTCTTCATTTTTTTCTTGTTAAATGCCAAAATTGTGCATAAAGTATAGGCAGTCAAATCATGAAATAACTATTTAAAGGTTTTATTTCAGACAAGAGAATTGAAAAAGAGAGTGCATCAACCAAAGGTACTCATCGACCTGTTAGGAACAGAACCAAATTATGTGTTGGTGTACAAACTACAAAAGAATAGCTAATATCCAAAACAAGAGGCAATTTAAGTGGAATATACAGTACAGAAAGAAAGAGAATTTAGCAATGTTTATTATTTTTCAAAGTTCATATTTAAATACTGAGAAAATGTTCAGTATTTAAATTGACAAGAGCTTGAAAAACTGTGAACTGAAATGTAAGCCAAGAACAATGGTGGTTAATAAAACTCTAAAATAACAAATAAGAAAATATTAGTTTTTATTTACTCAGGTTCTCCACCTGATATAAAATATTTTCTAAATTATCCTTTTGCTAACCATAAAATAATTAAATAGAAGAATACTTTTATATTTTCTTTTGTTGTTGTTGTTCTATTAATCCTCACCTGAGGATATTCTTTTCATTGCTTTTCAGAGAGAGTGGGAGAAAAGGAAGGAGGGAGAAAAGGAGGGAGGGAGGGAGGACAAGAGAGAGTTCCATTTGAGAGAAACACATCAACTGGTTGCTTCCCATACATGCCTTGACTGGGGAGGGAGAGCAAACCACAAACCAGGTACCCACTCATGACAAGGAATTAAACCCTTCTGTGTGCAGGCACTGAACAACACTGACCAGGGCAATCATGTTTTCTAATGATAGCTGGCTTACCTAAGATTGATGCTATGTTTTTAAGAATATTCTCTTTCTATGCATACAGGAAACCCACAGACTCAAAAGAACACCATCAAGATCAGTACTTGGATCTATGTACTCATACTCTCATTCAGCACTTACTAAGTAACTACATGTGCTAGGTCTGAGCAAGGCACAGAGGGTGAAACTTGAATAAAACAGGCCCTTGTTCCCAAAGAGACATGGAATTAGAATTACAAGATAAAGTTAACAGTAGTACTCTAGAGCTAAGATCAGTGCTGAGGAAGCAATCCTACCCAGGAGGTACAGAAAGGCTAAGGAACACTAATGAGAGCTCTCAATGAAAATAAAAAAAAAGTGAGGGTATAGCTTTTGTGTGAAACTCTCTGTCACCATGTTAGATAACAGAGGTTCAAATATGATAGTTAATATGTGATAACTAATTTACATAAGCATGTCATAATATGAAAACAGCATCTATACTTGCAGTATTACCATAACATTTAAAAAGTGCCTTTCATCCTACCTGATGCAAAATTACACTCAGCCAACATCAGTTACTATTATTGTATCTTAATTTAACATTATATTCAATATTGTACAGTTTAAATAAATTACATTATACTATAACAACTATGGAATGCATGTTGCATTTTTGTCCTTTTTCCACTTCTATATTTAAGAGAGGAAAAGAGAGATAGAAAGCAAGATAGAGAAATACCCAATTGTTTCACCCATCTATGCATTCATTGGTTGACTTTTGAATATGGCCTTACTGGGGATCCAATCTTAAACCTTACCATACATACCAAGACAATGCTCTAACAAACTGAGCTTCCCGCCAGAGCTAAATTTTGACACATATTTAGATAAGAATTGATATAATTCAGAAAACGTATTTGTGGAAATCTTAAAAGATATAATTTCCCCCCTTATATCCAAAGCCATAGGATAAACAAACAAACAAACAAACCAGGGGTGAAAAAGAATGAACACTGACATTTTCACAACACTAATCTCACATTAAACAGGGATTTAAGTACATGCTCTGTAAAATTTGAGCACAAAATAACATTTCATGTGAGTAATTTTTTAAATGTATTAGGCATTATACTAATATTTTAGTGTATTCATACAACAATGGAGAATGATTAATTGTATAAAATAATAAAATCCTAAATAAGGAAAGCTATGTATAGGTTATATCTTATAGGCAATTTCCTTCTAATTTAAAAAGTTATACTCCAGAAAAAAATTTTTGATGAGAATTGATTTTTTCCCTTTTATTCTATGAAATTATACTATATACTGGAGGCCAGGTGCACGAAATTCATGCACAGGTGGGGTCTCTAGGCCTGGCTGGTGATCAGGGCATTCCAGCTGCTGGCAAGGGCCTTCCTACCCTGGTTGCTGGCTGCTGGCCACTGGCCAGAGCCTTCCTTCATTTTGTGCTGCCCCCTGGTGGTCAACACACGTCATAGCGAGCAATTGAACTCCCAGTAAGTCAAACTCGAGGGCATACTTTGCATAATATATATATATATATATATATATATATATATATATATATATATATATATATATATGTGTGTGTGTGTGTGTGTGTGTGTGTGTGTGTGTGTGTATACACACACATATAATATATATATATATATATATGTGTGTGTGTGTGTATATACACACACATATATATGTGTATATATATATATATATATATATGTGTGTGTGTGTGTGTGTGTGTGTGTGTGTGTGTGTGTGTGTGTATATACACACAATATATATCGAGAGTAAAATTCAAATAATTTTAGCAGACTACTTATTCAGCTCCTCTTATGTGCAAAGTGCTATGGTATTTAGAAGATATAAATTTTTTAAAACTAAAATTATTCATCTTTAGCTTTTAAAATATATTTAGTTGCATCATTTTATATGTTGTGAAATATTCTGCTTAACATATATGATTGATGCTTATACTTGAGATAGTTCAGACAAACTTAAATTCATTTTTCTAAGATATATATGTTGTTGATTTTATTAGCTACTAGTCAACTGAAAGTTGACAAATTTGGTAAATTTCAATTGATTTTGGTAAAGTTATTTAAATTGAGAGGTTTTTTTTCTTTCTTTTTTTAAAAATATACTTTATTGATTCTTCACAGAGAGGAAGGGAGAGAGACAGAGAGCTAGAAACATCGATGAGAGAGAAACATCAACCAGCTGCCTCCTGCACACCCCCCACCGGGGATGTGCCCGCAACCAAGGTACATGCCCTTGACCGGAATCGAACCCAGGACCCTTCAGTCCGCAGACCGACGCCCCACCACTGAGCCAAACCGGTTTCGGCTAAATTGAGAGTTTTGAAAAATTAAAGTTGGGTAAAATAATGAGGTACTTTTTTGTACTCACATATAAAACTATAACTGTAGATTACCCACATTTCATTTGAAAGGGCCAAAAATATATATAGAAAAAGGAATTTTTAATTTTTTAACCTCTATTTGCTAGGTTATTTTAAAAATTAATTTGCAATGTCTTCCCAAAGATCACATTATAGCTTAGAAACATATGCCAAGTACGTACATAGCTTATATTTCTGATAAATTTGCATGTTTCACAGTAATATTTAGAGCAGTATTTTCCATTATTTCCCCATTATGAACATAGAAACTAGTAACTCAACTGTCATAGAAACCATTAAAAATGCCCCTAAAAGGCAACCTGGTTGTTAAAAACAGTCCAAAGCAAAAATAAAATAAAGTTAAATCTAAACATACAATCCACTTGCTAAAATATGATCCTATAAATTTAACAATGTCTACGATGCTTGGATTAACACAGTTTCATTTTATATCAACAGACATTAATATCATTATTACCAGTATCAAGGATTTTTTATGTTGCTTTAAATTAAAGACCAGAAATTTAAGTAGGCAATAACTAGCTATTTAGCCAATATACTATTATTATTATGAAATATTTTATCATTTCCAAGTGAAATTTGCATGAATATCAAATGCACTATCATCAAGAATAAAATGATTTTAAAATGGACTTTTAATGAAGGTCAGAAGTACAAAGGAATAAATTCCTCCCCAATATTTAACATTTTTCATTTTGTGCTAGTCTCTATGAAGAAAAACTATTTTATCTACTAAAATGTTAAAAATAAAAGCACTTCATAAAGTTGCATTTGTGCTTGTTTAGTCCATATAGTCTTTTGTTTTCAAAATTAACATATAATCCATATAATAAAAGGGTAATATGCAAATTAACCCTAACAGTTGGGAACAACCAGTCCCTATGACTTGCACTGACCACTAGAAAGTATACACTCAACCAGGACTGCCCCCTGGTGCTCAGGGTGCTTCCACAGGGGGAGGGCTGCTCAGCCAGGAGCTGGCTCATAGCTGGCCACACAGCGGCAGCGGTGGGAGCCTATCCCGCCTCCACAGCTTAGAGAAACGGGCCTAAGCCATCAGTTGGACATCCCGCGCAGGGTCCTAGACTGTGAGAGGGCACAGTCTGGGTTGAGGGAACCCTGAGTGCATGAATTTTCATGCACCAGGCCTCTAGTTAATATACAACATTAGTTTCAGGTGTACTACATAATGACTTGATATTTGTTTATTTTGAAATAATCACCACAGGAAGTCTAGTTAACAGCCATCACCACATATATTTCTCCTATCTTTGCCATATTAAACTACTAATATTTATTTTGCTTGTTTGCTTTTAGGAAGAATTTGACATTATTTTCCCTTGATTCCTAATTATTGTCACTGTATATATTTTACTTATGAATTCATAAAACTCTGAAACAGTGCAGGGCTGCTATTAATTTCCTGTGATCACTCTGATTTTAGAAATCATTTAACACATCCTCTCCAAAATATGTCTTCACAGTTTATGAATAAAAAAAGGAATTTATCACCCTGGCTTGTTTTTCTCAGTGGTAAGAGGTTCGACCTGCACAACAAAGGATCACGGGTTTAATTTCCATTCAAGGATATATACCTATTGAATAGATGCCAAGTGCAGGAGGCAACCAGTTAAGTTGTCTCTCTCACATCAATGTTTCTCTATCTCTCTCTCTCCCCTTCCTTTCGTCCCTTTCACTCTCTCAGTAAAGCAATGGAAAAATATTCTCAGGTAAGGATTAACAGAAAACATACGCACTCACAAAAAGACACATGTATTTTATTTATTTACTAGAGGCCTGTTGCACGAAGATTTGGACAAGAATGAGCCTTCCTTCCCCTGGCTGCTGGCACTGCCTTCGCTTTGGCCTGGAGCCACCTTTCCATCTTTCCAGACTGTCTAGAAGCCAGAGCAGCCGGGGCGGTGCAGAATTCCCTCAGAGGTTCAGCCCCTGTGTATGCAAATTAACCTGCCACCTTTGTCAGGTTAATTTGCTCTCTCACTCCTGATTGGTTGGTGGGCATCACAAAGGTACGGTCAATTTGTATCTTTCTCTTTTATAGATTTCGTTTGCTTGTTTGTCTGGTTTCTTGATTGCTTTTCTTCATATATGCATTGATCTATATACTAACAATTTCCATGTGACATCAATATTAATGAAAAAAAGATATGGAGCAGTACACAGACTTTCTTTTACTCTAATTTGCTTTTTCCTTGTTATACAAATCATACACACATGCTCATTTTAGAACATGGTGGGCTAATTCAAACACAGGCTAAGTACCAGGGGTGTGCAAGAGGCAGCTCTCTCATCGATGTTTCGAACTCTCTCTTTCTCTCTCTTCCTCTCTGTACAAAATCAATAAAATATATTTAAAAAATAAAAATAAAAAATGAAGCCTGATGTCACTGTTTTATGGAAGACTTTAACCCTTTGTTACAGGACAAAACATAATTTTTATCATTTAAAATTTACTGCAGCTATCTATAATGAAATAATATTAAACAAGACAACTGTTGATAGAATGTCAAGTCATTGATTTGAAATCAAGGCAGAAAAGCTTCATAAGTTTTGCTTCAATCCTGTATCACACCAGGTTTTATGAGTATATTCTCAACATCAACCTTATAAAAAATGTTAATATTCTGAATACAATAAGACCTTCAAAAATAATGTTTTTTATTACTTTTATTGTAATCAAATTACACATTAAGGCTTAACTATATCAAGTACATTGAAACTAATGATTGGCGTGTGTGCTAGACAGAATCTGTTGTTCACAGAAACTTCTCTCCTCCCCTATCAGCTATATCCTTCCTATAAATAGATTATATTTTATGACCAATTTGTTTGGATGTATCCATGTAACCAGTGGAATATAGGAAGAGTGCTCATTTTTAATATTTCCTTTAAGAGATATTTCATGATTCCAACTCACGCTTTATACTACTGTACTCCACCACAGATTATTCCCTGAGTAGCAACTGATGCCAGAATGAGGAGACTGGGGTACCAGATCTAAATCCAACTCTTAGCCAAAGCCAAATTAAGCTGCTTCAGCTGATTTCAAAAAGCAAAGCAAAAACTCAGTTGATCCTAAGACCATTGAGCTCTGAGATACCCAGTTGTTTGTTCTGCAATATTAGTTCAAGAAACCAAACATAGTAATATGTATCTTCCTCTAGCTCTAAACTGATTTTCTCTTCACTTTCTAATTTATCATAACATTACGCATATTTGTGTAGTGTAACTTTTAATGCAGCACAGTTGAAAGAAAACACTACATTTAAACTAAGCATTATATTTCATGCACTGGAGAGAGGGGGCTGTTCCTCAGCCCAGCCTGCACACTCTTCAATCTGGGACCCCTTGAGGGATGTCCCACTGCCCATTTAGGTCAGTGGAACATCCCTCTCACAATCCAGGATTGCTGGCTCCCAACTGCTCACCTGCAGGATCTTTGACCACATGGGGGCAGCCTCTTGTGAGCTGGAGTGATGGTCAATCTGCATATTACTCTTTTATTAGATAGGATTATTAGATAGGATAGAGGCCTTGTGCATGGGTGCGGTCTAGCTGGTTTCCCCTGAAGGGTGTCCCAGATCAGGGTGGGGGTTCTCTTGGGGTATAGGGCAGCCTGGGTGAGGAGCCTATGGTAGTTTGCAGGCTAGCCACACCCCATGGTGACTCAAGTGGAGGCCCTGGTATCTGGGATTTATTTATCTTCTACAATTGAAGCTTTGTAGCCTGGAGCAGAGCCAAGCTTTTTGCTCTCTGTGGTGTCAGCCATTTCTGTTGGGGTTTATTCACCTTCTATAATTGAAACTTTGTAGTCTGGAGTGGAGGCCGAACCTGGCCAGGGCAGGTGGAAAACTTGGCTTCCTCCATCGCTGGGGGAAACCCTAGCCTTCTCTCTCCAGCTCCGTGGCTGCTGCCATTTTCTAGGGATTTATCTTCTATGATTAAAACTTTGTACCCTTGAGTGGAGGCCTGGGCCTGCCAGGGTGTGTGGAATGCCTGGCTTCCTCCATTGCCAGGGAAACCTAAGCCCCCTCCTGCTTTCTGTGGCCACAGCCATCTTGTTTGGGGTTAATTTGCATACTCACTCTGTTTGGCTGATGAGTGTGGCTGGTGAGCATGTCTTGTGGGTACAGCTGAGTAATGATTAATTTGCATATTACTCTTTTATGAGGTAGGATGATTAAATAATCCCTTGCCACAAAAAATACTAAAAAGAAAAGTCCCCAAATATTTTGTAAAAACAAATTATTCAAGATAACATTAGAAAAAATTCCATGGCTACAGTATTTAGGTAATTTATTTTCATTCTTAATTACAAGGAGGATGTAATAAGAAAAAAAGAAAAACAATTCTACAACTCTTTATATGCTTAAATATATCAATATTGATTGATGATTCTTGCATGATTGGTCTTCATAGTACAAAGAAGCAATTATCTTACAGTTAAATACAAACAGTTCTGACTGCAAGATACCAGTTTAACTGAAACTCATCATTTTCAGAACCATGGCCTCACTTTTGAATGATTCAGCAGTAACTGAAATTTGATCAAAGCAACTACAGAGTTCCAAAATGCATGGGTTTCAGTTAACATGAAATCATGCAAAATAATGATTGCTAATATTGATCATACTTCAGTGAGCAAAAAATAATTTTGTAATATTACCTTTACTTTTAACATTTCAATATTGTTGCCTTAGAAATAATAAAAATAATCAATGATTCATATTTGCCTTTCTTCCATACTATATTTTTGATAACTTTTACTTTCTTTGGGGTTCCTATAGTAGGTTTCAATCCATTTCAAGGAACATATTGGTTGAAATAACCATGGTTGCTCAAACTTAAGTGTTTGCCTAAAATGACCAATACATTTATTAAAAGTTTAACCAGAGAACCTCCTAAAATTTTGGAAAAAAATAGAAATTAGTCATACCTCAGTTTATGAGTACAAATCAATTCTAAGAAACAGAATCCATTCATATTTTATAAATAGTGAAATGTAGGAAACCTATTGATAAATGAATTGCCTTCAATTCCATTTGAATCTTTCAGTGTCCAGTCCATCTATTGATATATTGAAAACATTTGTTTTAAATTCCAACCACTCAATGCACAAATTTTACTGAGTGAAATCATTCCAAGTGTGAATTTTCTATTGTACACTTTAAGTAGATCCATCACAGATCATTTTCTGAAAATAACACAATGGTTATTTGACATTTTTTAAGCTGTCCATTCCTCAATTGCTCTGCGAGTATCACCATAGGAACTAAGTGCATGCTTTCAAGCTTCTTTAACTGTTGTATCTTCAAGTGGAATCCATCATACTTTCGTTGAGTCACTCTGGACCTATGTTACAAAAATTATGTTCCAGCAGTATTGTTCAAGTTGCATTATGAAATACGTCTCATTTATTCTTTGAGAGGTTTATATTTATTTTTAAACTACAAGAGGATATCACATTACAACTTATTTTACAAGAGACATTATTTGAATGAATCCCCTTCCTGAGGTAAGTAAAAACATAAATTTATCTTAATTATTTTTTATGTCAAACTGTCTTTAATCAGTAAAAAGTACTCCTACTATATTGAAACCTACTATAGAAACACCAAAGAAAGTAAAAGTTACCATTTTATTTCATTGCTTCAGGGGCCTAATAATTATAGAAATATATATTTACAACTTAGAACCACAAATTGAATAACTGTTATTTAAAGTCATGGATCCTCTACTTCTATATTGGTAAATAATAATCTGCCTTATATTTAGAACTGTCATTACAAACTATAACAAGTTGACACAAACTATAAATCATTGAATCATTATTCATTCCTATTATTATATATATAAAAGCCCAAGCGACCTAATGACCAGTCAACTGGTCACTATGACACACACTGACCACCAGCTGGCATATGCTCAATGCAGGTTCTGACCCCTGGTGGTCAGTGTGCGCCCGCTGTGGGAGCTCAGCTGACCAACCGGTCCCAGTGGTCCAACAACCCAGCGTCAGCCACGCACTCCCTCAGTAGTCCTGCAGGTCCAGTCTCCAGAGAACGGGCCAGCCACTGATGGACAGGTTGGTGCTGCCAGCATGTTCTGGACATTGCCACCACCCACAGTGCCACCACAGGCCTCCTGGAAGTCAGCCACTTCCCTTCTTTAGATGCTCAGCAAGTTATAAACTATATAAAAGAGGCCACCAGGTGGTTCCTGACAACTGGCACAAAAGTCAGCTGGATGGATCCAGATCCCAGGCCAGCAAGGGCTTCCCACCAGCTGCCCAGAGGGCCAATCACTTACCAGACACCCCACACACACACCTTGGGACAGGTGCCAGATGCAGGGTTCACAGCTGGCAAGCACCACTGCAGCAGCACAAGCCCCTTCCAAAGCGGACTGACTGGGCACAACCAGGCTGGGATGAATGGAAGCGGTAGGCAAGGAGCACCAGGCAGTCCACCCCAAAGGACCCTGCCCATGCATAAATTTGTGCACTAGACCTGTAGTTACATGTTATATAAGTATTAAATTTTTAAGTATCCATATGAAAGTTAGTGGGCATCCTTTAGCTCAAGTGTAATTAATTCTACAACGGGGTAGTATTATTTATGTGGGGAAATGATTTATACATCTGTTGACATGAAATACATTGACATCTGTTATTTCAGTCACTCAGGATGAAGTAAAGTAGATGTCAAGAAGCTAAGCTGTAACTACCTGGTGATGCCTAAATGCCCATTTCTAAAGTAAATAGGAAAACACAATAAGTCTTAATAAGCTAACAGATTTGGGAAATCATCAAGCTAGCCATTACCAATGGACATGGGGTTAGTTCAACTCTAATTCATAACAATAGCAAGTCTTGAAGTTGCTGTGATTTTTAAAGCATTGTTATCTAATTAGGAGAACCACTGTTAAATTATGGATTAACCATTTCATTGAAAAGTAACAAGAGCTCAGAAATTTAAATGAATTGCCAAACATAGAATATAGATATCAAAAATTGGAGAGAAATTGCACCATATTAAGGTTTATGCAAATATTTACCTCAGGGAACAATAGGACCTAAACCATAAGAACATAGAAGAATCAAGTCATCTTAATATTTGGTGATTCACAGACAGGGTAAGTTGATACCACATTAATATCAGGAACTAGAAATTATGAAAGTATCTGAAAAGAATGTCAACTGGAACAGACCACAGAAATGAGGTGTCCAGGCAAGGAGAACCAGGTTCAGATATCAAAGCTAGGAATGCAGGCAGCAGCAGAGACATACTAGCAGAAGGAAAATAAAATTATTTTGAACCCATGGCTATGTTACCCAGGAAGCCCCTTCTTTCTCACTTCCTATCTATGGCAGTATCCACTCAGAAAGTATGCTGGGGTTGGGGCCATGAGCTTTAAGGTATAAAGAGTTGACCAAATGGTAGACTTTTATTTTAATTGTTATTTGAGAAAAGCAGACAGTCTTCAATAAATAGTCTAGCTATTATATATTGAGCACCAACTATAGCTTTTATGCTTTCAACCATTTAAAAAAATATCTAAGGGTTTTATAAATTGGGTGTACACTTCAAAATGTGTAAATCCTTAAGATTCAGCAAGTTTATGTAACTTGCTCAATGTCACCAAATATTCAAGAGACAAAATATAAATTTTCCACTTTGCCAAAATTAGTGAAATCTCCATCAGTATTACATGAAAGTTGACTCCCAAAGCTGAGGCTTGTTTTGTTTTTTACCTCTGTCCAGTATATTTTCTAAATCTGTCTTAAAAAGTATAATTCTTAAAATAGCATATAGCTCTTACTTGCAGCTCAAAATAAGAGAATGTTCCCTTATAAGATTGAACTACAAGATAATGAAATTCATTATCACTTGAGAAAATATTCCATTTCTTTATATGGAAATATTTTTTTCATCTTCCCATGTACACTGGTGTTAATTGCCTTGTATAATGACCTAAAACATGAATCAAGAGAATATCCTCCATAAAATAGATAAATGTTGAAGAATGACATGTATTCAGAGAAAACTTCATCATGAATTTGGAAAATTATCATTAATTATTAATCCCAGAATTAATAAAGTATAAGGCATTCTCATTATCTTAGTATTTATTATTACAGACTCATATTTATGATTCTGAACAGAGAAGTAAAAACTGCCATACAATAAAATATTCACAAGTGAAATGTTCCCTCATTATAAATTTAATGCTCCCTCAAATACTCTTTCCCCATACATAGTCCCATCCTCAGCACAAATTACTTAAAGGGTGATTTTAAATTCATTGATAATTTTAAAGGCTTTTGTGAAAGTCAATGAAATCCTGGTGTACTGTTGTACAAATGCTTCTGTTAACATAATAATATACAATTGAAGTGAAGCATGTCATATCTTGAGAGCCTTCATAATTTTGTTCAAAATATCCTACCTTCCAAATAGTTATAATTATAAAATTTAAATGTAAAATATAAGATAAATTATTATAACATTGTTTTAGTTTTCAGTCACTTAAGTATTTTCTCACTATTAAAAAGTTTTGGTCATCATATCTTCTGATTCTCATGTAGAGGACTTTTTTGTTATACGTATTATCTTCAGATATACAGGCAAGTCCAAGTTACATGGAACTTGACTTAGATCATTTCGTGGTTATGTCACCATCTCCCGTTTATTTATTAAAAAAAAAAAAAGTTTTGTCATTTCAATGTATCTACATATGTGCTTTATATTTTTATTATTCATTTGCCACAAGTAAAGGTCAGGAATAGTTATCTTTCTTTCTTTCTTCTTTTTTTTTTTTTTTACTGTTTCATTTCATTACTGATGTGTATGTGCTCCATGTGAGTGATGTAGGTGTTTATGTAGGTGGGTACTTCGTGCAGTAGGAACAGATCTTCGATGTAACATGAGGACCTACTTTATGGGGCTTTCTTATATATCTTGGAATACAAAGGATGTTTTTTAAGTAACTATTGTAGACCAACAATTCATCCTACATTTCCTCACAAACGGTTCAGAAATGGTTTAGAAACAGGGGAACATACTATCTCTGCAGACCTGATTTTCTCCATTTTTCTTTTGGACATTCAAAACTGTTGAAATAGCCGAAACTGGTTTGGCTCAGTGGATAGAGCATCAGTCTGCGGACTGAATGGTCCTGGGTTCAATTCCAGTCAAGGGCACATCCCCAGTAGGGAGTGTGCAAGAGGCAGCTGATTGATGATTCTCTCTCATCGATGTTTCTAACTTTTTATCGCTCTCTCTTCCTCTCTGTAAAAAATCAATAAAATATATATTTTTAAAAACTGTTAAAATATACATTCTTACAAGAAGCCATTCTTATTAATATGTGTTAACATCTCTACTACAACCTACATAACCCTAGATAAATATTCATGGTTTCAACCACTTATTCTATACATGTTACAGCCCCTCCTATGAACCTGATACTTTGGTATGGCCTTCAGATGCAATGGTGAATAAGAGAAAGGGTCCCTGCACTCATCAAATAAAAAACAATCACTGTGATATACATTTAACAAACTTTGAAAATCTGGAAGACGGGCATCTGTAACCTACTTAAAGTGACCTTTTAAAAAAATGTAAAGACCTATGGGCATGATCTAAGTGGGAGAGTTGAAGACAAAAAATTTAGTTGTACTGTTTAAGAAAATAACAGGAATTCTGGATTCTACATTGTTGAGCAAAGTGGTATGAATTGGAATTCCCTCTAAAGATGTCATAAAGAATAAGGATATTCATTATTTATCTAACATCAAGTTTGCTAGCTAAAGGTTGAATTGGCATTCTTCTCAGCTTTTTTTTTTTTTAATCTCCTTAAATATTTAAGAATAGCCTTAAAGTTTCAGGATGGGTGTTACAGTTCCAAGTGTCCTGTCTTCATTGATAAAACCAGAAACAGGAAGAGAGACAAGAGGGGGAAAGTGTTTTAATCTATGTATCAAGAAGAAAATATTTCTCAGAAGCCCTCAGCTGACATCTCATTATATCCCCTTGTCTATAACTGACTCACGTAACCATCTGAAGACAAAAGCCTAGTACGTGGGAATGGGGTTGTCATGACTAGTGAAGGCTTAGACCAGACATGATTCATCATCAGTGGCAGGCATATTGCTGATTCCAAAACAAAAGGGATCTATTGTAAGAAAGATGATGAAAACTGATATGGTGACTCTGGAGCATGTATAAGATATATGTAGGAAGAGAATGGAAAAGTGGTGAAAGAACTTGATAGAAAAATTACTGAGGAAAGAAAAAAAATAGCACAGAAGCAGTACACTGATGGCAGGTCACTGCAGATTAGCAGCCAGAAATAGCTGAGATAAAGCAACAATTTTGGCACTTCAGAACCTTAGAGAAAGACATGACCAGGAGGAAGAGAATTACTGATTCATCTGAAATGTGGGGGTAAAGGTAAGGAACATTGTATTCAACACAGTTCTTGGGAGTAAAGTACAAGCCTTATTATTTGAATATAAAGGAAAAATAGGATTTCAATGACTAATGACGGGACCATTCACAATGATTGATTTGGTACTTTTTCATACACTTAACTATTTTATGCTAAGTAAAGTATAGGAGAACTACAGAATGTAGAGCACATAAAAGAATGCTCCTACTTGAAGAACTGAGGTATAGAAGTCAGCCAGTATAAAGAGCAGAGGAAACTTCCAGGCAAAGGCAATAATATTTAGGGGTGGGCAAAAGTAGGTGATGAGTATGTGAAACACAGAGTTTACCCTATTAGTACTATTTATTAATTAGAAGCTGGGTGCATGAAATTTATATACAGGAAGGATCCCCAGGGCTGGCCAGTGATCAGGGCCAATCAGGGCCTTACAGCTGCTAGCCAGGGCCTTCCTTCCCTGGCAGCTGGCTGCTAGTCAGGACCTTCCTTTGTTCCATGTCACCCCCTGGTGGTCAGCACAAATAATAGTGAGCAATCAAACTCCTGGTTCCCAGTCGAACTCCAGAGGGGACACTTTGCATATTAGCCTTTTAAAAATGTAGACTAGAGGCCCAGTGCATGAATCCATGCACCAAATGGTCCCTGGGCTTGGCCTGCAGGATCAAGCTGAAACCAGCTCTTTGTCTTTCCCCAAGTGGTCCCAGATTGTGAGAGGTCCCAGGCTGAGAGATCCCACTGGTGCATGATTGGGACCAAGGAGGATACTGGAGGTTGAATAGCCGAGGAGGGACCGCAGGAGGGCTCTAGGGCACGTCTGGCCCATCTCACTCAGTCCTAATCAGTCAGACCCCAGCAGCTGGCTAACCTACCAGTCAGAGTGTCTGCCCTCAGAAGGTCAGTGCACATCATAGAAAGTGGTTGAGCAGCCTTAGCATATCATTAGCATATTATGCTTTGACTGGTTGAATGGACAACTGGACAACCAGACATTTAGCATATTGGACTTTTATTATATAGGATTATTATATTATTTTCCTTACACATGACAGTAAACTTACTTTTGCCTACCGCTGTATATCCCAGCCATGAATAAAAGGAGGAAGTATGCATTTTGAGAACTGAATTCCAGTGTGAGGGAAGAGAAATAGGGAACTGGCCTTAGATGGGTGAAGGTGAGGTAGAAGGACAATAGATAATAATCCAAGGCCCAAAAAGATATGATAAAAAATATTTAACTTGACTAAGAGCAACAGTTTTGAGGAGATTTCATTTTTGAAAGATCTCTGAATTGTGAATACTGAATTAAAGGAGGGTCAAGAAAAAACTGTAGCCAAAACCGGTTTGACTCAATGGATAGAGTGTCCACCTGCGGACTGAAAGGTCCCAGGTTCGATTCTGGTCAAGGGCATGTACCTTGGTTGCGGGCACATCCTCAGTAGGGGGTGTGCAGGAGACAGGTGATCGATGATTCTCTCTCATCGATGTTTCTAACTCTCTGTCCCTCTCTCTTCCTCTCTGTAAAAAATCAAATATATATATCAATATATATATATATATATATATATATATATATATATATATATATATATATATAAAATAAGAAAATACTATAGAATTTTACTTTGAAGGCAACTGTGATCAGCTGAGAGGTTTGCTAGGGAGTAGCAGTACATGTACAGAGAACCTGCTGGAGAGAAGTAATATCAAAACTGTCCATGGTTTCAGGAATAAATGGTAGATAGCTAATAATAGATGGTAGATAGTTAATTGTTCACTTACTAGATAGCTAACACTTGAGGAGAAACAAATCTTAGAAAAATGTGTCTGATTGTTTATTTAAGCTGGAGGGATGGTCAGTAGGCAAATAATTCTCTACTGGCCATGCTGAGTTTGTGATGTTATGTGACATCCCAGGAGAGAATGAGTGGGATGTTGAACATACCAAACTAGAAAAGTTGGTTTGGAAATATAAATCTCCTAGAATAGATTCTTGGAATCTGTGTGTTTAACCATTGCTCTAGTGAACAACATCAGCTTGGCACTAGTCTTTGATAGATGAAATTCGGGAACATCTGTACCAGCATAAAATTGTCTTTCTCAGCACTCTCCATTGTGTGGGTGCATGTGTGTGTGTGTGTGTGTGTGTGTGTGTGTGTACGTGTGTGTGTGAATATCATTAACAAAAATTTTACAATTCCAACCATTTTAAAATCTGTAGTTCGATGGCACTACAAAATGAATTGTTGTGCAATCATTACCACTATCCATCTCCAAAACTCTTTCATCTTTCCAAAATGAAACTCCAAACCCATTCAACAATAACTCCCCACTCTAATTTCCCCCACCCCTGGAAACCACAGTTTTACTCTGTCTTTATGAATTTGACTACACTAAGAACCTCAGATTTGTAGAATCAAGCATTATGTACCCTTTGATATGGGCTTATTCTATTTAGCATAATGTCTTCAAAGTCCATACACTTTGCAGCAATAGTCAGTATTTCTGTAACTTTTAAGGATGAATATATTCCATTGTATGTATACACTTCACTTTGTTCATCAATTCATATGTTAATGGAAATTTGGATTGCTTCCACCTATTTTCTATTGGAATAATGCTGCTATCAATATAGCTGTACAAATATCCGTTAGTGTCCCTATTTGCAATTCTTTTGGGTTTATACACAAAAGTGGAACTGCCAGATCATTATATTTTGTTTATTAAAAAAAAACAACAACCATATTGTTTAACACAGCACTTGAATCATTTTCCATATATTTTTTTTGAAAGGGGATTACATAAATCACTAAAAATAATAAACATCTTGACTGATCCTGGCTTGAGGTTGAGTCTTGTAGCTCACAAAAAAAATTCTCTTTACATTATAGTATAGAAAATAGCACATATAGGGTCCACTTTTACTTATGATTTCCATGAAATTTTAAGATAGTGAAACCATATTACACTGATTCTACAAATTTTTGACCCATTAGGCATAAAATTGGTTATATAAATTCACTTAAAATTTATATTTGTCATCATTTTGTCAATTTAATGGCAGAGAAGTTATATTTTATGCTTGATAAATTCCTACTTTCAGATTACCATGTATCTCATTGGGTAGTTTTAATATTTTTTAAAAAAATATTTATCACTCTAAGGTAACACATAAGAAGTAGAAATATTAATTTTAATGCAAAGTACAGTAGCATTTATACATTTATATTTATTAGGTCTAGTAATAATTAATGTCGTTTTCTAATACTTTTTTTAAATCGAATTTATTTAAACAATACAACAAAATTTAATCAACAATATAGTTGCCGTTGTTTTCTACTACTTGTGCCCAACGCTCAGGAAGCATTTTAATCCCTCTGTTGTAAAATTCTTGTGATTTTGATGCAAAAAATTCGGTCAATGCATTTTTGAGGCATTCTTCATTATTAAATTTTTTTCCAAGAAGAAAGTTTTGCAAAGAACGAAACAAATGGTAATCGGAAGGGGCAATATCAGGAGAATATGCAGGTTGAGGGAGAACTTCCCATTCCAACTGGCGCAGTTTTTCAGCAGTGATTCTTGCAGTATGCGGTCGTGCGTTATCGTGGTGAAGAATTACGCCCTTCCGATTAATCAGCGCGGGTTCTTTTTCTCTTAAAGCTTGGGCTAACCTTTCCAATTGGGCACTATACACTGCACTTGTAATGGTTTGGTTAGATGGTAAAAGTTCATAATGAAGAATTCCTTTAAAATTCCACCAAACACACAACATCACTTTTTCGCATGCAAGTCAGGTTTTGGCGTGGGCTGCGGAGCCTCATTTTTGTCCAACCATTGAGGCCGCCTTTTCAAATTAACATACAGCACCCATTCTTCATCTCCTGTAACAATTTGCTCTAAAAACGGCAAACGGTTTTGACGAGAGAGGAGCGAACTGCAAATTGTGACTCTTTGATTACGGTTGTTGTTGGTCAACTCATGAGGAACCCATTTTCCAAACTTTTAGACTTTGCCAAGTGCACGCAATTGATTGGAAATTGTTTTTTGTGAACAATTTAAAGTTGTCGCAAGCTCTTGTTGGGTAATTTGAGGATTTTGCACCAAAAGAGCTTGAAGAGCTTCTTGATCAAAATTGGACACACGGCCTCGACCACTCTTGTCATCTAACAAAAAATTTCCCTCGCGAAATTTCTCAAACCAACGCTGGCATTTTCTGGCGCTAACTGCATCTTGACCAAGAGCACTACAGATGTTTTTTGCAGCCTCACTTGCTTTTCTTCCTAATTGGAACTCATAAAGCATGCAGTGCTGAATATGCTCTTCATCCGCCATCTTCTTAGCCCTAGTTTTGCAACAATAACCAAACTAAACACAAACTTTTTCAAGCAAAACTTGTTAATTGCACTTCACACGTTCTGTAGATACCACGCTTTTGAAGATTACGTCAATACAAGTCAATGCGAAGCAAGATTTTAAACGAATGTTTAAAAACGACATTACTTATTACTAGACCCGATATGCAGTTATATAAACTTATATATCTAATTATTTTTATCATTTATAAATTCAAATGCATACTTATCTATACTAATAAAAGGACAATATGCTAACTAGACTGGGTCGACCAGCCACCTTCCAGATGTCCGAATTCCTTCCAGACAAAGCTTCATTATATATTCCTCTAAAAAGGAAGAAAAAGAAAAGTGGGCTCCTTCAAATTTACAGCATGCTTTCCTAGACTTTTTCTACTTAGAACTTCTCTGTGAAGTTTGTGTTGCAAATGTTTGTTTTATAAGCAACTACGGTTTAGAAATACAAATAGCCTGCTCTGTCCCAAATGTGAAAGTCAGTTTTCCAGATCCTCCATTCAGAGATCTTCCTTTTGAATACATTTGATAAAATTACTGTTTGAATTTCATGTGACATATTAACTTTCTAAATATTTAATATTAAAGTATTATTAATATTGGCTATGCATTAATCAAACCTAACTTTATTTTCAATTTGATGGTATACAACAACTAGCATAATTGGTTCTACTTTCTAAATCAAAGATAATGTATTTCACTTCCAAAATAATCAAGTCTCTAGTATTTTTAGTACCTACTAATTATTATCCTATAAAATAAGAGCCTAATATGCAAACTGTCCCCTTGACCAAGAGTTTCGCCAGGGGGTGGGGTCAGCCAGCCAACTGCAAGAAGGGAGGCCCCAGCTGGCAGCTGGCAGCCAGCAGCCAGCAGCCAGCAGCTGCTAGGTACCCCACCCATGCACTAATTCTGTGCACTGGGACTCTAGTGTAAGTATTAAAAAATATTTGAAAGGCAACATTTGCTGTAAAATAGATTCAAATCTAACAGAAGAAAAAATATAACACTCCTTCCAAAAATAATAAGCAATCACCCTATGATTAGGTACAGTGAGTAAAATCTAAGATCATAAATTTAATAGAACAATTTATATTGTTATAGAACTTCTCCCCAACCACTCCCCCAACTTACTCATAGGAGACATATTAAGTCAGTTACTTGTTATTGTTTATTTTCCTTGTGCCCAAGATTATTCTACTTGTTTTACATTTAAACACGGAATACTGAAAACAATCTTACAAAGCAAGTGCTATTATCCTTATTTTATCAAGGATACTTGATTTCAATAAAATTTCCAATATGGTTTACATTCTTCAGACTTCTAAGTAGAGATACATTAAATTTCAAAGCTTTTGATTTCTCTCTTGGCCTATCTTCTGTGGAAAGGGGAAAGCAAAATTTAATGGTGAGGACTATATTATTTTTTTATATTTTTTAATTAAATTATTTATGCTACCGGATAAATTCAAATGAAGTATCTTAATTATCTGGAAACAGAAATCTTTCTCAAGATGATGTTAGCAGTGGCAGTTGAAAGTTGACAACATTCCTTTTATCTGTGTGTAAAATCTACTTTCACAACAATGGCGGTGGCCCTGCAGTCATTTTCAGTGGTCTGACAAATTGTATTTATATTACTCTATAAAGCACACAATGGTACTGTACTGCACTGGTGAGCCGAAACACTTCACTCATCTAATCAAGGCTGTCCCAACTCATCTGAAAAATAGCATAGTATGTTCGATGCACAAAGAAGGATTGTCAACCCAGATGCAAATATTACAATAGGAATTCTTGACTTGACAGGCTGTCTACACAAGGGATGAGATATTATGCCTCACTAGAGAGAAATAAACTGCAGAGAGATAAAATAACAACACTCAATCAAGGGGAGCAGTTTCTCCAGAGATTTTTATGTATTTATTTTGTATTAATATCCTCCGGTTCCCTAGTAACACATGAAGTCTGAAAATAATCAATGTTCTGAGTCTTATTTTTTAGTTTCACAAACCAGTGGCTGATGAGGAAAATAGATATGATGAACCAGGAAAGGATCCTCTCATAAGTGAAATGAATTAATATAACTTAATTAATTAAACAGGGTTCCCTTTCGTTTGGACCCTGGGCTTCTTCCCCTGCAATCTGGCCTCACAGGATGAGTGCCCCAGCCACCTCTCTAAGCTCTGTCCACCACTACTGTCATCAGCTGTTCGTTGCAGCCTATCAGACCACAGGCAGTACAACACAGTAGGGAGGACTTAGGGCCATTTGAGCAGGGAAATCCCAGCAAGCTGGTGCAGGAGGAACTGGCTTCTGATTGCTGGGAAACCTTAACTCTGGAACCTTTGCTTTGTTAAAAGAGGCACAGCTAGAGAAAGGATGTAACTCAATCCTCTCAAGTGCAGAATCCAAGGTAAGACTCCTTCCTGACTGCCTAGATCTAAGGGGCTGGTATGAAGGGAGAGATTCAGGTTTTGTGAGGTCTGAAGTTTAAAAAGCCTGGAGGTGTCATTAAAGAGTAGCAACATTAGTAAGCAGTTGGCTGGCCAATCTTCATCCTCTAGATTTTAGTCCATGGTACCCTTCCATTTTCCAGACATAAATCAACATCTGTCCACTGTGCTTCCAACGGCAGAGAATACATCTGAAACTCTGAATGATTTCCCCAAAGACTCTGCATTGTGCTTGAGAATAGAAGATTACTCTTCCCAGCTACAACTCCTCCTCCAAAAGCTGTTCAATGGACTGACATTTAGGCAACAGCTCTCTGCACAGAAGTCCCTCCACATAATTCTTCTACCCTTAAATTGACCAAATCATAAAACAGGTACCATTTCTTTAAAAACTTGCATGGGAAGACGGCCATTTCATATTCATAGTATTGTGTATCCAGACACTCATCAAATTCATGCCTCTCTTTTGTTTTAAATAATTTTTTTATTAAAAGTCATAACTTATTAAGAGATATCCCACCACCTGAAAGAAAGTTTTGCAATGCACATAGCAACTCAAGTTTAGAGGTCAGAATATACAAAGAACTTCTCCTAATAAATATAAAAGTCAAATCACCAATAAAGAAATGGACAAAAAAGATATGGATAGGCAGTTTATGGAACAAGAAACACAAATGTTCAACAGACATTTGCAAAGATACAATACATGACTAAAAATAAGTAGATGTAAATCAAAACCACAATGCCAGTTCACACCCCGAAGACTGGTAGAAGTATAGAGCCTTACAAGGCTAATTGTGGGCAACAGCCTGAACCATGAGGAGTTCTGGTGAGTGATTTAGCATTGTCTGCTGAATTCAAAGATGGATGTGCCTTACAACCCTACCATCCCACTCCCAGAGAAACTTCACACTGGCTCCAGGAGCCCGTGAATGTTCATAGAAGAACTATTTATAAAATAAGCATTGAAAACTGTCTATATGCTTATTAACAGGAGATTGAATAAATGCATTTTGATTCAGCCATATGATAGAATAGTATACACTAACAAAAATAACTAGCATTGCAAATCAAACATTTATCAGCACCATGCCGGGTGGTGGATTGGCCTTCTCAATACCTATGGCCTGTGGTGGTGAGGAGGGAGCTTTCTGAGCCTGACTGGCCACAGGACAAGAATAAGGGCCTTTGTGAAATGGTCTAGGGAGGTTGACATATGCTGAAAATGAAGAAGAGTTCCCAAAAGGACAGGCTGGCCAGGATCAGAAGAGGCTTCCCTCTAAGGCACATGTGTCAAACACAAGGCCCTCGGGCCAAATCCGTCCCACCAGGCCTTGCAATGTGGCCCGCACTGCGCTGTCATCACTGCACTCCGCTGCGTTTCCATCACAATGACAGTTTATGACTGTTCAGTAAACCATTCGGCCCGCTATTTAGGCTGGATTTTAGATTTTGGCCCCTTCTCTGATTGAGTTCGACACCCCTACTAAGGGAATAAACTGTCACTGGAGGTGTCAAGCAGGGGTTGGGCATCTTTATGGGCAGTGTACCAAGCACTGGATACCAGTAGTGTACAGCCAGGTTAGGTAAAGATGGTCTTTATGACCTCTCTTCCACACCCAAAGGCCCTGGGGTTCCATGAATCAGCGACTTTGCAAAGCATGATCCAAAGAGGACAGGACTGAATAAATAACCACATGGTGACACATCCATGCCATACAACACTGCTCACTAATAAAAGGGCATGGTCCCTGGCACATGCAACAATGCAAATAAATCAGAGGGAAAGAAGCCTTGTATGAGGGGCCTCAAACTGATTCCATTGATGTCATGCTTCAGTTTCTGACTTTTTTAAATGGGAGAGTTTTAAGGTACCAGGTGATGGAAGATAAACAAAGGCTAAAGACTAAGTGTAGAAGAGAATTTATTAGTAAAGAACTTACATAAGAACCTAAGTGCAATTTACTGATACTCATGTGGATTTTCAGTGAGAATCAATGGCAATGGTTCAAAAAGGAATTTTGTAGAAAGTAGATTTATAGGTTTCACACTTACATAGTTCCATTGATAATATTTAATATATAAATTAAAATAATACCAAAGGCCTCTCTTGCCTTACTAGTTTAAAATAACACGTTAGGATTGTCACAATATTAGATTATTTCATCATAATTACAATTAGTAAAGTACATATTTCTTCTCCAATCTTAATGCAATTACTTGGTAATATATTGAAAGTTTTTAACCATATTTACTTTGCCTAGGTTCTGAAATGCATATTGACACAGTTCCCTTGTCACATTTCACCATGTTCAATGTCAGTACCCTAATCAATGCTCCTGTCAGAAATCACCAAAATGGTCTCACTATAGGCACTGAACCCATCCTCCATTTAGTAGTGTACTGAAAAATGGATAACGACTAGCTCTTTGGGAGAAGGGAAAAACCCTGATTTGTAAGATTTGCCCATTGTAATGGTGTAAATACACCCACCATGGCTAATTTCAAGCTTTGAATGGAAGATCACTGAACCTGGACTTGGGAAGAAATGATAACAAATTGATTCTCAAAAAAAAAACAAAAAAAAATCTGTCTTTACAACACTCCCCTCACCACACCCAATACGTTCTCTATAAGAACACAGAATGAGGATTTTTTTAAAAGATCACGCCTTGTTAAAAAAAAGTTTTTTGGGTTCTTTTTACTTCTCCCAACCTTATTTCAATTGTTTTCCTGTTCCTAGTCTTTACAGAGTATTTAGACAAGCTGCTATCTGTGCTGGATAATTCTATCTTTACCTTTCCACATAATTAACTGATATCCTTCAGATCTTAGCTCAAGAATTACTCCCTCAGAGAACTTTTCCCTGACATCCTAGGTTATGTTAAAGCCCCATATCTTATAACAGGATACTGCCTCTACATTATAGCTATTGTTACATTTATAGTCTTGGATTTCTTGGATGCAATTAATTACTGTGTATATTCCCTGACTATACTCTTAAGGTTATGAGACAGCACTTGCTTTTCAACACTAAATCCCCAGCCTTGAGCACAGTACAAAGAACAAAGCAAATACTCAACAATTAGATGAGTGAGTAAATGTGTATCATAAATGAATATGCTCCCCTGAAATTTGTAGAGCTGAAGATTAATGATAAGAAAAGTCTTTCCTGTGACTTCGGTAGGGCTATAGAGCTTGTGTAACAGCTTTATAGATGACATTAGAAATTACTTAAGCTTTTCCAAATGTAATAATACATTATTTATTAAGAGAAAATAAAAAGAGCTGACAGAAGTTTAAATGTTCGTTCTTAAGAACCTATCCAAGTAAAATAGGTTACTTTTAGCCCTTCTTAAAAATATGACAATCTGTACTAAATGATGGCATTTGTACCCTTTCAGAAGCAGCTCAATAAACTTTCTTTATGTCAAGAAATGAAGCACTACAAGGAGGCCTTGAACCTAGAATGCATACAGCATATTTAGCTAATGCATCATTTCAACAAATTAAAACAATAAACCAAATGTCTTAGGAAGTTTAGATTTCCCTATATAAAATAAAAACATGAAAATTGGCAAAAGTAATAGAATAATTTAGCTCTTATATTCATCTCTATATTTCTAAATTTATAATGACTATAAAATCCCTTTATTTCAGATGTTGAGTCATGATATAAATAAACAGAGTACATGCATTTCGATAAATATATATATATATATATATATATATATATATATATATATATTTATTTATTTAAAGCCAGTGACCATAATAGTCATAATGACCCTAACGTCTGGTCACTATGACTCCCACTGTGGCCAGTGAACTGGCCCAATCAGGGGGTGGAACCAGCCGACCAACCTCGAAGACCCCCCCCTCTGCCAGCCCACCCTTGATTGGACTATTCCACACCGATCAAGAGCAGGCTGAAGGCTAAACACCCTCTTCCTTTCTCCTGACCATCCCTACCCCCAATCAGCCCGCCCCAACACTATAGGCCACCTCAGACCACACCCCCCACCTGGTGGGGCTTGATAGAGGACCTCAGGCTATGCCCCACACCCCAACACCAGGCCAGGGGACCTGAGGCTGCACCCTCCTGCCTGGCTGGGCTTGACAGGGGACCTCAAGGTGCACCCCCAGTACTGGGTCAGGGGAACTCAGGCTGTGCCTCCCATCCAGTAGGGCTTGACGGGGGACCTCAAGGCATGCTCCAAACCCCGGTCTGGGCCGGGGGCCCTTAGGCCATGCCCCCCCATCCTGGCACCAGGCCAGGGGACCTGAAACTATGCCCCTGCCCCTCCGGGCTTGACAAGGGTAGGACTGGCCACATCTAGTCCAATGGTGGGGGGGAGGGGCAAGTTGGGTCTCATGCGATTTTGAGGTGCATGTGGATGGGTGGGGACTTGACTCTGGGTCCTGTGGTTCACCCCAGACCCTGACAGGAGTAAGGTTTTCATATACATTTTACTATTTTTTTTTCATCCCTGGCACTTCTATTATAGAACAAGGGCAAATAGCAATATTAAATTATTTCCTCTAATTAATTTCCTTTAATGTGCACGAATTTTGTGCACTGGGCAAAATTAGATGAGTGAGTAAATATGTATCATAAATGAATATGTGCCCCTGAAATTTGTAGAGCTGAAGATTAGATAATAAGAAGAGCCCTACCTCCTAATCTTTATATATATCAACAAGAGAACAGATCTGCCTTCTTCCACTATGGTGCTCAGAATGCAGCTTTCCTTCCCAAAAGATTTAGATATTTTTTCCCTGTAACTTGCTATGCTTAAAAATGTATAATTCGTTCCTAACAGAAATGCATTATTCTTCCTTTATTTCTTATAGAAAATGTCTAAAAAATTATAAATACATGAGAAAATTTAAAAACAATTAGTAAAAATTAGAATATTTTCCTCTAAACTATGACTAAAAGTTGGTAAGTTATATAAAATATTTCAGTCAAAAATATTTTGGACATTCTAAAATGATATACCAATACAACAGTATAATTAAGACCAATATTCTGAGTTTATTTTCATGAACAATTTATCAATATATCATACATGTGACCCAATGTTAAACAATCATATGTCTAACCCAAATCCATACCTTACATTAGATGAATAGCATCTGTTGCCTTTATACCACTATTGATCTCATAGGTGCATATTTTACCACTTTACCTAGATTATGTTATCCTCAAAAACACATTATCTTACATATTTTTTCTTATGTAAACTCTAATGTATTCAGAAGCCAGTATACTGAGATTACTGCAGTTCTTTGCAACAGATGTGCTGAGATTCTAATTATATGACTTTTTAAGTCCTATGTTTGAAACACTCAATAGATTTTTATGCATTTATCATGTAAAGCCCGTACAATTAAAGGGAAATTTTTACATAGAGAAGTAATTCCATCCTGAATTTAAAGGAAATAATAGTTATTCAAAGATAATGTCTCAACTTACAACATTCTAATACCTTACTACACACACAGATTGAATAATTATAAAGGTAGTGTTTAAGAAACTACATTTCATTTTCAAAATTTAGCTATCAGCTCTTAATGTGTATATACATTTTTGAGGACACTATATATAATACTTTTGAGTTTTCAAGTATAATTTAATTGATATATATAAGGTGTAATTTTCCTCCCATTAGACAAAAAGAATGGCTTTTGGAACCTAAAAATTAGACTATATTAAGAGCAGTTAAATTGTTTTCACTTTTAGATTGTATTAAAACTGAATTACAATCATTACTTTCTGAATTGCTTAATACTTCTCTCTATAATAAGGATACTAACACTATTTTCATTCAATCAAACATATACATTGCTCCATTTGAACTCAACATTCTTAGATGTAACATTAAGGGATTTTCTAAATTATTTCAGAAAGAGTAGCAGGCATTTTCATTCCAGAGAACTCTGTCTTCAGAAGTTTATTCAGTAGAAAGATATCAAGAAACAAATATTATTATCCAGTGTTATCAACGGGGGAAAATAACAGGTGCTTTAAGGGAACCCTTCCCACTGATGAAGTGGCCAGCCAGCAATCCTTGGCAACATCTTACATCACCTCATTTCTGACCTTAAAGCAGGTATGGCACTACTTTCACTGGAAAGTCATCAGTGGGTTTTCCTTTGTCACTTATTTAGTGCATACCCAAAAATAATCCTAGTTTATTTGATATTTCAAGCCCATATAGCTCACGTTTGTGACCATGAGTTTAGTTGTCTCTTATTATTATAATAAAGAAAAGAACTATCATTTATTCAATATAAGATCAAACTTACATATACATTAAATTATAAAAATGCAAACCAATTTTAAGCTTGGAAGCTTTTAGTAAAATCTATTCATATTTTAGATCATTAAATCCTACAGCTACAAAACAAGCAATCCAAGAACAGAGCGTCCACATTTCCAAAAAAGGAAACAAAGTGCTTCAGACTTCTTACCCAAGTTCTGAAGATAAAGTAAGGACATGACTCTCTGATGGATTATAGCTCAAACACACGAAGTTGAAAGCCACAGAAGTTACTCATGAGACAGTAGATTGATTTTTAATGTTGTGCAAAATTTACTTCTGTGCTCTAACATGGCAGTATTGATACATTCATTATAAACCACAACTTCTGAGCAATCTAAATAAGTTATCTACAAGTTTTAAAAATCTCTAAAAATCAAATGAACAACTTACTGTTTGGAAGGCTCAGGGAATTTTAGTTCTTCTCCTCTCCTCATTTCTATTGTTTGTTCCATGGGAGTGAGCACTACGGCAGCACAGGAGACTACAGAGTTGTATGATTCCTCCCGGCAAACTGTCGTTATTAAAAGAATTCATTGTAAATGTCAAAGTTATTTATTAACTGCTCTCACTTTCCTTTCGTCTACTTTCTTTTAAGTCAAATTAAAGAGGTAACTAAACTAAAACATTAATTATCATTACATTATCCTTAATTATCATTTTCTAAACTAAGTCATCACTCACTAGGTGTTGCCAACATTTTAGTATTTCTTTAAAAAAAATAAAAACACATTTCATTGAAGAATAAGAACACAGATCATACACAGCTAAATTAATCTTTGCAACATAAGCACATCTGTTTAATCAGCATTAAAATCAATAAATAGGGCCCTAACTGGTTTGGCTCATTGGGTAGAGAATGGGCCTGTGGACTGAAAGGTCCCAGGTTCAATTCCAGTCAAGAGCATGTACCTTTTGGGCTAGATCCCCAGTGTGGGGCATGCAAGAGGCAGCCAATCAATGATTCTTTCCCATCACTGATATTTCTATCTCTATCTCCCTCTCTCTTTCTCTCTGAAATCAATAAAAAATATATTTTTAAAAATCAATGAATAGGCATTACCAGCACCTTAAAAATCTTGTGGTACCCCTTTCTAATGACTGTTATATCCTCCAAACTTATCCATTATAATTACTTACATAACCACAGATTAGTTTACTATCTACTTCTAAACTTTATATAAATTACATCCTACTCTTTTGTTGGTGTACCCTTTCATGTGGCTTATTTCAGTTTGTTCAATCTTATACTTTTCAAAGAATGCTATATATATGATATATGTTTATGTATGAATATATATGGTGGGGCAAAAGTATCTGTAAGCATGCAAAATAGAGCTTATTATAATATTAGTATTGTTTTAACTATTGTATTATTTTCCATATGAACAGCTATAGAACTATTTTTGCCAGACCCAATACACACACACACACACATTTTATTGGTTAGACATTTGGATTATTTCTGGTCTGAGCCTATTTCAAAATGTATAGAAACTTTCTTGTACTGTTTTGGTGTATAAATAAATTTATATTGAAAAAATACTTACAAATTGCTCCTAAGTCATGCTCATATGTTTTATGTTCAGCTTTTCATAACTGATTGTACTAACTTGCATCCCCCAAAATAGAATAAGAATTTTAGTAGTTCTGCATCTTTTCCAACACTTGGCTTTGTCAGGTTTTTCTTTATAAAAGTTTAATATTGTATTAATTTTATTGCTATATACAAATTTAGCATCTTAAAATAATATACATTTATTATCATAGATCTTCATGTTAGAAGTCTAGGAAGGCTCAATTGTGTTTTCTGATTAAAGTCCCTGAAGGCCATTGTCAAGATGGTAGCCAGTTTTTGCACTTATCTAAAGTCTATGGGTCAAGAATCCATTTCTGAGCTTGTGTCTGTTGCTAGCAAAATTTATTTCTTGCAGTAGTGGGATACCGGTCTCCCTAGCCTTGCTGCCCAAGAACCGTTCTGAGCTCCCTGCCGCCACTGACCCACAGCCTGTCTATCTCAGCAACAGAGAACGCCCCTCACACTAAGGACTTCTCATGCTTCAAATCTAATTTCTTCTTTTCCTAACAGCTGGGGAAAATATTCCTCTGCTTGTAAAGGACTCATGTGATTAGTCTAGATTATATCCTTTTTTATTACCTCAAAGTCAACTGATTAATAATCTTAATTATAGCTGCAAAAATCCCTTTTACATATAACATAACATAATTATAGTAGTGAAGTCCTATAATTTTCCCAGTGGAAGTAATTATACCAAGGCTACAGTTATGTGTCATCTTAGAATTCTGCTTACCATGTCTATTCCTGGCTATTCCTGTAAATGTATAGTGATATCACATTTTATTTTGCATTTTCCTGATAACTAATAAATTGAGTGTGTGTGTGTGTGTGTGTGTGTGTGTGTGTGTGTGTGGTGTGTGTCTGTGTCTGTGTGTGCACGCATGGGGTGCCTGTACCCTTCTGGAACCTTTTGGGAGATGTTTGACTGGTGGTTTAGTCCTGATCTCGCAGGGATCACTGAGGATCAGGTCTAAACTGGCAGTCGGGCATCCCTCTTACAATCTAGGACCCGGGCTTCCAACTGCTGACCTGCCTATATCATCACCCCTAACCCCCTCTGCCTGCCTGATGAGGCCTCATCACCTCTAACTACCTCTGCCTGCCTTCTGCATCGCCCCTAACCACTTGTCTCCCTGCATTCATTCCCCTAACTACTCACCTACCTGTCATTATCCTTAACCATTCTCTGCCTGCCTCATCACCCCTAACTTCCTCTGCCTGCCTGCATAATTGCTTCTAACTAACCACTCACTTAACTGCCTCATCACTCATAACCACTCGCCTGCCTGCTTCATCAACCCTAACCACTCACCGGCTAGCCTGATCACCCATAACCACCTCTGCCTGCCGGCCTCATCGCCCCTAACTGCCTCTGCCTTCCTGCCTCCTTGCCCCTAACCACTTGCTTGCCTGCCTGATTTCTCCTAACCACTCCCCTGCCTGCCTGATCTCGCTGGTTTCTGGTCACTCTGATCATTCCACTGGTTCAGTCACTGGGCTTTTATTATATAGGATATACATACATATATATTTATTCCTCATTTTACATGGTTCTGATATGCACAAATTTTAGTTACATGATTTAGTTAAACAACATCAGATTTCACCAAAAATGTTTCAAATTTCAGTATATCAGCTATAACTGTATAAAGTATACATTTCTTTACTAGCTCTTCCGTCCACACATCACTACACAAATAAGAGATGTGCTTCATGTTCAGGTTCACACATACTGGTTCTTTCTAAGTCTTTATAATTGGTCATTATGCTACTCAGTTTAAGCACAAACCTCTAAGTGTGTAGTTGTATTTCAGTGATAGGCCCATGTGACATTTTATAAAAATGATGCTCTGAAGAAGGAATTTGCCAGTGGAAATAAAAGAGCAGCAAAGAAATGAAAACTGTTAGTGCAGAAAATGATATTTGATTTGATCATAAATAAAAAGCCAATATTCACTGATCCAAGTACTCCTTTTAAGAACTAAGAGCTAGACAACAAATTAACTTCCTTTCGATGTAGAAAGAGGGAAATACTAAACACAGCATCACACATTAATGAATGGGAAGACAAAAATATAATGATTGGGTCATGATCTGAAAGAGAAAGATGTACGAAATGATCCCTGGTTCTTCAATTTTCCTGTAAAAATATTTGCTGACATATTATTCTGCTTAGGGCTAGAGTCCGGGATATAAAATAGATGACCAGCCCGAGGCAGTTTGGTTCAGTGGATAGAGTTTTGGCCTGCGGGTTCAGTTCTGATTAAGGGAACATGACTGGGTTGTGGCTCAGTCCCCAGTAGGGAGCTTGCAGGAGGCAGCCATCAATGATTCTCTCTCATCATTGATACTTCTATATATTTCTCCCACTCTCTTCCTCTCTGAAATCAATAAAAATATAAATATTAAAAATATGAATGAATGAATTAATTAATTAATTAATTAAATAGATGACCATTTTGCATTGCCGAGTGGCTCAGCTGGTTAGAGTTGACCCTGTACACCAAAAGATTATAGGTTCCATGCCCACTAGGTGATGTGTAGGAGGCAGCTGATCAATGATAAATGATGTTTATTCCCTCATCAATGTTTCTCTCTCTGTATCCCTCTCCCCTTCTCTCTCTGAAATCAATAGAAACATATTTAAAAATTAAATTAAAAACAATAAAATAAAACAGATGACCATTTTAAGAAGAACTGAAATTGAAGCAAACTTGTGGTGCTCAAGAGATACCATTTAATGTTCAGAGAGTTTCAAGGAGGGGCCCTGGTTTCTTCATTATCTCTCCTGTGCCATAGCAGATTTTCTTTCTTTGTAAAAAACATTTTAATTTTTTCTACTTATTCTTGGCATGAGCTTTGTATCTCTGACAGACAATTCCATCACAGGTGAGATCAGAGAACTCTATTACGGTTTAAATTTGCATTGTTGCCTAACCACTGCTAGAGAAGAATTAGATTAAGGACATTATTGATTTACTTCTCTGAGGTAACACTCGCTTATTCAGAAAACATTTAGTGAGCTACTGATATGTTCCAAGAAACATGCTGAATTGATAGAGTTCAACTCTGGGCAAAAGAGAAATGCCTCCACCCTCAAAAGTGTGTTTAAGGAAGTTTTGATTTATTCTTCTAGAGCACTGATTTTCCACCTTTTTCCATATCATGCATCACATAAAATAATTACTAAAATTCTGTGGCACACCAAAAAATATAATTTTGGCCAAATTGACAAAAAATAAATAAAAAATGGTAGCATTCATACCAGATGGCTATTGTTGTGTTGGTTCTAGTCTGTGTTTTTGGTTTGTTTTTTATTGTTGTTTGTTTGTTTGTTTGTTTGTTTGTTTTACAATCTAAGGGAAAAGAAGTCAGTTCCCCTAACTAAATAGTCAGGTATTTTATGTATTAAAAATTCTTACTGCACATCAATGAAAAATTGCTAGGTTAGAGATATTTCTCAAATATTAGGACAGTCACCCTCTGACCAGATTAGGTGAAAGCATCTACCTAGTTTTCTATAAGAGGAAGTAGAGTTAAGTTATTTTAAATATATATATACGTATATAGAAAATGCTGTAGGTAAATAAAAATTTCAAAAATAAGAAACATTTGTTTACTCAAGGTAATTTGAATATCATTACTTAATTTGTATGGTCTAGAGCACATGTGTCAAACACAAGGCCCTCGGGCCAAATCCGTCCCGCCAGGCCTTGCAATGTGGCCCGCACCTAACTGTCATCACTGCACTCCGCTGCGTTTCCATCACAATGACAGTTTATGACTGTTCAGTAAACCATTCGGCCCGAGATTTAGGCTGGATTTTAGATTTTGGCCCCTTCTCTGATTGAGTTCGACACCCCTAGTCTAGAGGCTGGAACAGATGACAATGCACTCAAAGGTTTAAGGCATTAAAAACAATGAATAACTAGGCCAATAAGAAAATAACCCCATTAATTGTTCTATTAAAAAAGTGACAATTAATGAACCTGTCTGAAGATAGATGGTTGGGAGTTCCATTTAAATAATTAAGCTTTTATATTTAGTTGAAATTAAATTACACTCAAGTTTCAATATCTTTAAATCTCATTATCAGAGGTAAAAGAATTAGTGTAATAAATGCAAGTTAGGCAATTAAGTAATAGAGGAGTTATGACTTCAAAAAACAGTGAATGGAATAATAAATGGGAAGTATGCATTTTCCAAACAAAAATTACTGCTACATAGTTATAATCATATGAACACCAAAAATGATCAAACCTTCTGAGAGACTCTAAGTCAAAAATCTGCAATTATTAGGGCAGAGTAGAAATAATTTCTGGTTTCATTTCATGTATTTATTTTAATTTAAGTATCTCTGGTATATACTTATATTAACAATATTAGTTTCCTGTGTATAATAAAATTATTTGGCATTATATACCTTACAATGTGATCATCTCACTAATTTTAATAATTATCTGTCACCATATAAACTTATCACAATATTCTTAACTATATTCCTCTCCCCTCTTCACCCATCCTTCCACCGCCTCCCTTCTGGTATCCATTCTCTTGTCTATATGTCTGTTTTTGTTTTATTTTTACATTCCACAAGTAAGTGAAACCATATACTATACATAAAGCACATAAACACAGACAATAGTATGGTGACAGCCAGACAGAAAAGGGTTGGGTTATATGGAGGTAGGCAAAGTGGTTGTGGTGGTGGGGGTCGGGGGCGGAAGGAAGGTAGAATGGGGACAGAAATATATTTTACTTTCAGTAATGGGCACAAGAGGCAGTGTGCAGATGATGTTTTGTTGTGTTGTACACTTGAAACCAATATGGTTTTGTTAACCAACATCACCCAATAAACAAATAACTAAATAAATAGAAATTGTGACACTTCTATTTTCAACACATACTCACATTTTATATGTACTTGCTTATGTTATTAAGTAAAACAAAAATTCTCATTATATTACAAAAACAAAATTATAGTGAGGGTTTGGATGGATTAGAAAGAAGAACTGGCAAATGCAGGAAGCAAAGACCATCAAATTAATTAAAAATGATTTAAATAACAATTTAAATTTAAAAAAGCATATTATGCAACCATATTGTGTAAAAATAATATTATCTTGGGAATCATTATGATATGTGTGAACAATTGCATAAAATTATTAAATATCCTGAACTAATAACTTATTTGAGAAATAATACAGAAATAGAAATGAAATAACTATATTCTTGAAATTGTAAATAAAACTATAAAATGTAAAAAGTAACATTAAATTTAATCTGACATGTTCCAAATTTTGGTATTTTTAATCACTCTTTGAAAAACTCTTTAATATGAATGCTTAATAGTCAAATCCTTTGACATGAGAAATAATTTGTACAGATCCATGAATGATTTTTAACCCTTTTGATAAGGGTATTTTTCAAATATTATATGTATATAAAATAGAAAATTATACTATTCAAATTCAAATCCTGAGATAGCTATATCAGAATTTCAATATACTTATTGGATTATCAATATTTTATTTGTGACCAAATAACATAGAACATGGATGCATTAGTATCAGAAATGTGATTAATACTGTTTCAATCTTCCATCATAGAATATAATGTCATAATCATGAAAGCTTTGTCGTTTACTATAGGAAGTACCAATATTAGCAAACAGCACCCAAGATTAGTGTCTATGTTAAAAATGGATGCTAAACTTGTTAAAAAATGTAAAAGATGTGATTTTTTTTTTATTTTTATCAGTTAGCAGAACATAAAATAGCTATGAGTAAAATGCCAGCTTTGTAAAATTCCTATATGGGTAGCCCAGGGTCAATGTTTCAAATTGTTACACTTTAGCTTTACCCTCACTTATCTTCTCCTTTCTTTGTCATCTTGAAAAAGAACAAATGGCAGTTAAACATTATTAAAGTGTAAATAATGTCCTCTAGCCATAGACTCAACATGTCAGAGATTGATTCTGGCTTTCGGCACCTATCAGAAACTCCTGAGAACTTTTCTAGGCTTGTCTTGTTTTGCCTCATCTCCAAATACTCATCTACCAGAGATTTCTATAACCTGTTATTAGATACAGCCAACTGCCTGGAGTATAGATACAAGATTCAAAAGCAACTGAACCAAACATTGCTGACTCTCACAGGTGTCTCTAATTGCATTTTAATAATAAGTCTAATTTGTGTATATTGGTGTTCTAAATTGAATCATTTCAACATAGATCATTGCTATGGACTGAATTATGTCTCTCCAAAATCCATATTTTGGAACCCTTACCTCTACTGTGATGTTATTTGGAAAAGGAGCCTTTGGGGGATAATTTAGTTTAGATGAGGCCACGAGGGTGGGGCCCTCAGGATGGGACTAGCACCCTTATTAGAAGAAACACCAGAGAGAATGGTCTCTTCCTCTCTGCTGTGAGAGGGTCACTATGGAAGGGAGTTGTTTACAAGTCAGGAAGAGAGCCCTCTCACCAGAAAATGACAATGTTTAACCCTTGATCTTAGAATTCTAGCCTCCGGAACTGGGAGAAAATAAACTTCTTAAACCACTCAGTCTGTGGTAGTTTGTTGTGGCAGCCTTGGACTAAAAAAGACAATAACATACTAGACAAATTTTGATAATTTTGAATGTGGATAAAATGGTTTATATGAAAATAGCCTTAAAACAAAAAGGAAGCAAAATCTCAAATATTCAATTGTTTACATTTTCCTTGGTTTGAGGGAGTTTCTAAAAGAAACTCAGACTCCAAAATGATCTTCATAAAGGTTTCCTTGACTAAGGCAAAATTTTTTAAACTATCTCTTTAAGACACTTCAACTCATAACTTGAACCTAACTAACTGCTGTTACCTTTTCTCACCTACAGCCACTGTCCTCTAGTCACAAGAAAACCTTTGAAGCTAAATAGCCTCTTTAAGCTAAAGCTCCCTGAAAATAGGGCAAATCCCTTGTCTTAAAAGATTTAAATGTTAATTCCAGGTCTCTGTATGACCTTGGAGTAAGAATCTAAGAATTTGCAAAACTTCCCCAGAAGACAGACATATTCTAAGAGAAATGTTTTAAATAGTCCTGTAAACAGATTGCTGCTGCTGAGCTTTGAGGGCCTACTGGGAACAGGGCTTCTATAAGGACAATATGTCTGGAAGACTGTGGTCAAGGCCATTTTTTGCTGGCTATAAGCTGAGCTCTGGAGGGAGCACACAGCTCTTGCTTATGCTTGAGATGAAACTGAATTCTATCTAGGCAAGAGATGTGCTTATGTGTACAAAGCAAAGAACAACACGGTGACTCCAAACAAAACCAGAGTAATCTGGGGAAATATAACTCATGCTCAGGGAAACAGTGGCATGGTTTGTGCTAAATTCCAAAGCAACCTTCCTGCTATGGCCATTGGACACAGCATCTGTGCAATGCTGTACCCCTCAAGGATTTAAATTGAAAATAAATAAAATAGATCTGAAAAAAATTGTCCTGTGAGCATATAGTACTCCTAGGTCCATATCAATTGGCACATATGTTAGTATCTTAAGGAAAAAAGGATGAGAATAACAAATAGAAAAGATTATGAGACTCACATAAAACAACCCAAATTGCATAGGGAAAAAATATTTAGAAAATCTTTACTGTAAAACAACACCATTTGTATAATAAAGTCATTCCTCTGCACAGAGTACACTCAAATTCAATTCAGGAAGCTGGAAAAGACGTGTGCATTGAAGACCTCAGGGATATTTAGACAGTTCTCAGAAGAAAATTTGCAAGCCCAAGTTACCCCCCAGTTCTTCTTACAGTGTGTGTGTGTGTGTGTGTGTGTGTGTGTGTGTGTGTGTGGCCTTAAGCCAGAATTGGGAGATATAAAAGAAAGGAGATACTTTGGAAGAGTCTTAGTACAGAGCAGAATAAGACTCAAAATACACTGCTGCCTCAGTCAACTCCAATCAATAAGTATTGGGCTAGAGATATGTTAGAATATAGCCTTTTGCAAATAAGTTAAGAGAATGTGATAATATTTATCAATTATTAAAAATCACTACTTTAAAGTAAATTCTCTTATAAGTTCTCTTACAATGACAGTAACCAAAATTACATACGAATGAAGTTATAACTGTATAATGTTTTACCACTCAGGTATTTTTTTTATTATTTTCTAATGGACAATAGCATGACAGTTTAAGTCATACATAATGTAATTTTTTATATGTCAAATATGCTCATATTGATAAATCCATTATTTTGTTATTTGTATTGCCCCAAATAAAAATTTCTTTTTAATAATTTAGGACCAGAGTATAATCAACTTGGTCTTTGACAGGAGACAGATAGATGACAGATAGATGACAGGGAGATAGGTAGATACATAAAGTAGGACCCTGTAGCCTGTCTTTTTAAAAGAAATATTAATTTTGATTAAGGTCAGGGATGTTGATCTACCATGAAATACTTAGTTTTCCTTCAATAAATCCAGTGCATTTATTATTGGGTTTATTTGAATTTTTAGATTACAAGTTTAAATTATTTTCACAAGTTTATGTTATCCCAGTATGTGAATTAGACATTTCTTTCCTTTTCCTACTAACATCACCTTTCATTATTGGTCTATCATAGTGCTAACCAATTTTTTGTTTTGTTATGTTAACAATGTCATTTATAAGGATGTAGTTTTTATAGAATTATATAAACATTATAGGAATATATCAACCTTTTCCTGTTTAAGAATAAAAAAGCTATATAATAATGGGTGAATCAGATTTTGAAAGTACCCTAACTAAATAAAACACGATATCTATTTAAAATAAATGATTCCATTTATTATCTCTCCATGTTAATTCCAAGGGATAACTGGTTAGATATATTTATCCAAAAAGCACTGCAATCTACTCAGTTCCCTATAACTTTCAATTTATGCAATTGAGCAAAGATTTTTTTTAAGTTTCTTTTCTTTCTTTTTTTTTTCCATTTTCATTATTTAAAATATTACATATGTCTCTTTTTTCGTCCATGGATCCCTCTCTGGCTACTCCCAACTTAGTTTCTTAAGAGAAATGAAAAGGGCCTTTGAATTAGTAATGACCATGATAATGATATATAGTAGGTAACTTTATTAAATTTTCTGTATTAAGCACTGAGAAAACCTTTTTAAATGTACTATTTCACTTACCCATCACAACAACTCCTTCAAGAAAATTGTTTTTATTCATTCACTCATTCATTCATGCATTCACTCACATTTACTAGAGGCCTACTGCATGAAATCCATGCACTGGTGAGGTCTCTAGTGCTGCAGGCTGCCAGCCCAGGCTTCCCTCACTTCCCCCCAGGGGTTCCACCCCTTGGTCAAATTCCAGGAAGAACTCCTGGAGGAAGTCCTGGAGGAACTGCCAGTCAAGGGGACAATTTGCAAACTATGCTTTTACAATAACATACAGGATTCATTTATTTACACAGAAATGCGGAGATGTGAATAAAATGCTCACCCAGGCACAGCTAATTAAGTGGCTAATCCAGGACTTTAAACCAAGTCACTTTGATTGCAAAGTCCATGTTTTTACTTACTGTTGACAAAAAATTCCTATCACAATTAGCCAAGAGTAATAAAGCCTTTTGGACATCAAATCACAACTAGCTATTCAAAGACCAAAGATAATTTTCATGCATTCAAACATAATATTTCCAGTTCTAGTACTTATGTACCCAAGTAATCAGTAGCATATTCTTCATATTTAAATCATGTTAGTGCATTAGAAATATTATATTGAGGCATAAACAGTCTGCTGGCCTCAATGTGCTGATGTATCATACAAACAGAACAATACAAAATGACTACAGACCACATTATCTGCATTATCTCTAACCTTTCCTACAACCAGCAAATTTGGTTTCATTATCCCCATTTTACAGGAGAAAAAGCAAATGGATTCAGGGATATTAACCAATTTTCCAAAGACAGCCACCTAGTAAGTAAAAGGGGAAATTTACAGATTTTTGCTCCCATCTCTGTATTCCTATCTCATCATGCTATCTCTGTCCATTATGATGGATGTCAATTATCATCTAAGTTTCAAAAAATATGCATATAGAAGCATATATATATATATATATATATATATATATATATATATATAATTCATTTATATAGAGAGACATATACAAATATAAATATGTCCACATATATTCAATAAATATGTTGAATATAAATTATATCTCCATTACATAATTTTCTAAATATGCATGGCATTATAAGTGATAGATGTATCAGGTTTTTTTTATGGTATAAACATACTAGATTCAGGGTCAGAAAATTTTATTCTTTTAAATAGATCTGATTTTAACTATTTATATTACTTTAGGTCACAATATTTTTGGAGAACTAAAAATTAGATGATTTCTAACTCTCTTTTAGCTATAAGTTCTTATTCTCAGCTCAGTTTTTGCTTTTATTTTTGAAATATAAGTGGTATTCAAAAATGTCCCTTGATTCACAATATTCATATCATTGGTAGGCTAAGCCTAATTGTGTCTTCTAGCTTGAGACATATTTTTGAGACATAGTTTTCTGCTGAAGATTCATACCAGCAAATGTATAATTATCTGCCTTTTATTTGGAATGTTGTTAATTTTTTTTTTAAAGGTAAGGCAAATTAGCTTCCAGAATAGGACATTTTCATTTACCCTTGATGATTAATCCCATTAATCAAGGCAGGACATCTCCCTTATATAACTGATTGTGCAGGTATACAAAAGTGAAAACACAATCCTGTTGATAAGAACTGCTACAGATGTTTTGTTATGAATTTAGTTTTGACCTCTATCAAGTATATCTTACTAGTATATGTAAATAAAAATGGAAATTTCTACTACTCTATGAGATCCTGGATACTGAAATTTTTGTACTTTGACTTGTTAGCAACATAATTTAAGATTTTAAGAGTAATTAAAATTACTCTTAAAATTTAAGAGTAATTAAAATTTGTTAATTAAACAAATTAACAAAATTAAAATAGTCCTTGTGTTTAACTAGCTTTATAGTTTCTAAAAAAGTTATCTTAAACTATTTTAAAGCAGGCATTAACGAGGAATATTTTAAATATATAATGAGTCTCTATTATTTACTGTCCAGGAAAAAGAAATTAATGTTGATTGAAATGTTAAGCATCATTATCAGTGCCAGCCATAAATTACACAGCACAAATGAAAAACAATTAACTTAACATGTTGTCATATTTATGATATGCACAAATCAGCACAAATCAGCACAAATAAAACACTGCTAATCTGCCATCACTTAATGTTCCCCACCCTCTTGCAAAGACTCAAAAATAATTACAAGCCAAAGGAATAAACTGTAGTGGCCTAGTATTAATTTAGAAGAAGAATACAATCCTATTATCCTATTAAGCTTATATTCAAGAGATAAACATTCCAAACAACTCATCAACTGAATAAGCACTATACTGGCATTAATTTTATTAGTTTCTTCCTCAATAAATAATAATTACAGGATATAAAATTTAAGAGGATAGAATCCTTCTGAAATATTGTAAAAGCATGGCTTTTGGTTCCTATATATTATATATTTTCTTGTTTCTAAGAAGTTAACTAATTTTACATTGAATGGATCAATATTAAACAGTAGGATGTTTATTTAAGATCTCCATTATGTTGTTATTGTTGACTAAACAAAAGCTTAAAAAGTTGGCAGAAAACTTTGACAAAAATAGTAGTAAATTTGAATTTCTTCCTATTCTTCATAAGTATAAATTTGCTATTTTTCTTGCTTCTTTACAATGATTACCTATTAGTAATGCTGAATAATCTATAATTCTATGAGCTTATTGAGAAATTTTTAAAATATGTATTTTTATTGATTTCAGAGAGGAAGCAACTAAGAGAGAGAGAGAAAAAAATATATATATAAATGATGAGAGAGATGCACTGATTGGCTGCCCACTGCAAGCCAATGGAGCCTGCAACCCAGGCATGTGACCTAGCTGGGAATTGAATTTTGACCTCTTGGTTCACATGTGGATGCTCAACCACTGAGCAATACTGGATAGGCACTTAAATTATTTTTAATGATGTTCTCTTATTAGACTCAAAAGTTAAAATTTATCTTCCTTATATTAAAAGCACATAATGAGCCCTGGCTGCTGTGCTCAGTAGTTATTGCTCTGGCCTGAGCACGGAAGGGCTGAGGGTTTCATGCTGATCAAAGGCATGCAGCGTGGTTGCAGGTTTGATCCCCAGACTATTTGGGGCATGTGTAAAAGGCAACTAATGGGTGTGTCTTTCTCACGGGGTTGTTCCTCTTTTCCTCTCTCTTGCTCTAGCCCTGGCTCTCGCCCTCACTCTCCTGATCTGGTTCACTCTTGCTTTCCCTCTCCCCCCATCTTCCTCTCCCTTTCTATCTTCCTCGCCCCTCCTTCCTTCCACTCTCTCTAAATATCAATGGAAAAATATCCTTGATTGAGGATTACCAACTACAAATAATAATAATAATAATAATTTTTTTAAAAAATCATGAAAAATGAAGAAGAAGAAAGAATGAGAAAATTGATGATCCTGGCATGAGACTACTAAGGTACTTTTCACAGTCACACAGAGGACAACACACCCACATAGTTGTTTAATGAGAAAATAAGAATAACATAGAGGCAGGAGTCTGGAGTAGGGTTCAATAAGAAAGATAACGTACTAACAAACTCCTGACATTGTATGAACTCTTTCAAACCGCAACTTTGATCATAGTTTTCCCCTGTGCAAAAAAATCTTTACCAAATCTCCAACTACTCAGGAAATAGAGCCTAAAGTCCCTAGACTGGAGTACAAGCTTCCTCCAACCATGTGCCACTAGCTTCACAGGCTCATAGCTCCTCCTCCTCCTGCATCACACCAGACTACCTGCGATGCCCTGATTACCCTTGTTTCTGGTCTTTGCCCCAACCATTCCCCTGCCTTTAATGTGCTGCTCCCTTTCCTATTTTCGCCCTGCAAACACCTCAGTATTCTTTAAAACTAAAATCAAGTGTTATTTGTTGAGCTTCAGTTGGGTTTTAGTATGTGCTGTGGCTCCTAATGCAGCCACAGCACATTCTAAAGACTTGGGAATTTTATGTCACAGTGAAGCTATAAGCTTTAAAATATATGATGACCCCATTTCCTACTACATAAGAATATCTAGAGGTAAGGAAGGGTTAAACACTCATCTTTCCAATTAAAAATGGAGAAGAGTAGAATTATTTAAATATTAGAAACTAGTAGTAAATTGTTCTCCTATTGTCTTCTTTAACCACTTGCAATACTGTTTTCATATTAAAATCCAAATGTCAAGAACGCTTTTGCTTAACTTCAGAGAACAAAATAAAAAGGAAGAGAAGGGAATGAGAAAGCTTGTCTGTGCACTGGCATCACTAATGTAAACCAAGATTCTAATAAGAACAACCTGACAGATAAAAGAGAAAAAAATCTGAGAAGACAGAAGACAAATAGACAACTAAAAAACGGACTCAACCATAGTTGGGATTGGAAAATAGCAAATTCAAATAATACAAACATTTTAAGTATCAAAACAGCAAAAATCTGAAAATGGTATCAATTCTAAAGAGAATATATGGTAAAGTAGTTTCTCATATACAGCTGTTGATTTATAATTTATCTTATGATCTTGACATATAATATGCCAGTATATAGCTAGACAATCAAAATTATGAACATTTTATCCCAAAATTCCATTATCTTCTCTGTCCTATAAAATTAAAGTGCAATTTTTATGAAGAAGAGTACAAATGTATGCCTCATAAGAGAAAAAGATACACAACTATAAAAACTCTGACATCAAATAAATTTTCAAAAAAATCAGTCCTTTATTTTTTGTATTTTTTTATATTTTATTGATTTTTAACAGAAAGAAATGGAGAGAGATAGAGAGCTAGAAATGTCAATGAGAGAGAAACATCAACCAGCTGCCTCTTGCACACCCCCTACCGGGGATGTGCCCGCAACCAAGGTACATGCCCTTGACCGGAATCAAACCTGGGACCTTTCAGTCCACAGACCGACGCTCTACCACTGAGCCAAACCGGCTTCGGCCATTGTCCTTTATTTTTGAGACATCAGTAGTATGATAAAGAGTGTGGCTCTGGCTGTCATGCCACCTAACTTGCTGGCCAGCCCACTGATTTGTTTCAACAACTCCAAAATATTCAATAATATTTAAAGAAATTATTCAGTAGTATTTATTGAGTAAAATGTGTGTGAGACTCTATGCTACTAGTGGTACTACTGCCATTATTCTCATGCTATAGATAAGTAAACATAAATAATTTTAATGATTTGGTATTATTGGGAAAATAGTTTTGAACTTCATGAATTCCCAGACAGGGTTTGGGGGAACCTTCAAGAAGCTGCTGACCTTACTTTAAGAACTATTGGTCTAAGAATGTCATAATGGTAACTCCACCTCCTTGAAAAATAAGTCAATAATAAGAAAATTTGTCAGGATAGACAGAGCCTATGGAATTTTTTAAGAGGTTACGTGTATGCTGTTCATAAAAAAATAAATAAATAAAAATAAATAAAGAGAGAGGAGACAAAGAAGTCCCCAAATTATTAACTTTTAGCAACTGAAAGAATGGTCATAATGGCTGAAATGAATAAGATTCAGAAGAACAAATTTTCAAGGGCTAAAGATTAAAAAGTAGGAATTTGGTTTGGGACATATTCCAGCGGCCTAATTGATAGCTAGGAAAATCTCAAGTAGATAGTTAATATATGTGCTGAGTGCAGAGAGATTTCTGAGCTGGAGAAAGGAACATGAAGCTGTCTGCATGATCCAACACAAAGGTAGGAGACTGGATCAAATAGTAAAACGTACAGGTAAAAGCAGAATTTTTTAAAGGCGTGGGAACTGAGCCTAAGAACATACCAAATATTTAAGGAGTATGGTGATGAGACGCATTCAGCACAGGACATTTTTAGGTAAACAGGAAAGAAAAAAAACCTTAAAGGTAGATTACTGGAATTCAAATAAAGAATTTATGGAGGAAGCAATAATAACTCATATTTATTAACTATTTAATATTTTCATATTCAGTATTCCTTGTTTACTACAATCATTAGCTATCCTATATAATAAAGAGGTAAATGCAAGTCACTCCAACACACAAGATGGCTGCCCCCGTGTGGTCAAAGATGGCCAGCAAGGGAGGGCAGTTGTGGGCAATTAGGCCTGCAGGGGAGGGCAGTTAGGGGTGACCATGCCAGCGGGGGAGGGCAATCAGGCTGGCAGGGGAGCAATTAGGCATTGATCAGGCTGTCAGAGGCGTGGTTAGGGGGTGATCAGGCTGGCAAACAGAAGCAGTTAGGGGCAATCAGGAACGCAGGCAGGCAGGTGAGCAGTTGGGAGCCAGCCATCCTGGATTATGAGAGGGATGTCCAATTGCCTGGGCAGTTGGCCATCCCTCAAGGAGTCCCAGATTGGAAGGGCACAGGCTGGGCAGAGGGACACACCTCCCAGAAACAAATTTCGTACACCCCTCCTCCTGTTTTAAATCCAGAAAAGTAAATTATCTTTATAATTGTCTCTAAGATTATTTTTTTAACATATTTTATTGATTTTGTTACAGAGAAGAAAGGAGATGGATAGTTAGAAACATCAATGAGAGAGAGACATTGATCAGCTGCCTCTGCACACCTCCTACTGGAGATGTGCTCACAACCACGGTACATGCCCTTGACTGGAATCGAACCTGGGACCTTTCAGTCTGCAGGCCAACACTTTATCCACTGAGCCAAACCAGTCTCTGCTCTAAGACTATTCTTTTAATAAGAAGATTCCCACCATAACTGTTTCAATATTTTAAAAATTTAATGCCACAAGTTTTAACTAATTACTCTGTCATGTAATAATTGAAATTGGATTCATTCATTCTTTTTTTTAATTTAAATTCCTATTGTTTAAAGTATTACATATGTCTCCCTTTTCCCCCATTTGACCTCTCCCTGGCCATTCCCACTCCCAAGCACATGCCCTCACACCTTTACTGTGTCCTTGGATTATGCTTATATGCACACAAATCCTTTGGTTGATCTCTTATCCCCTTCCCACACACACACACCTCCCCTGCTCTCCCTCTGAGGTTGGATGCTCTGTTCCATGCTTCTATGTCTCTGGATCTATTTTTGTTTATAATTTATGTTGTTCATTATATTCCACAAATGAGTAAGATCATGTGATATTTATATCTTTTTCCTTCAAGTAAGCCAGTTGGAGAAAAATAAATATCATTCATTCTTCTAATACACCGTTTTAAGGACCTTTGATGTGCCACAGTGTGTTTATTCTCCAGTAATATCCGGGGCAGTCAGGCCCATGGGGAGATCTGGGGGTTCTAGAATGAGGAAGTCGGGCTGGTCCGCAGCAGAGCCACCATGGATGCCAGGGGGACCTCATTAGTGTCTCCGGACATGTCCAGGGGATTGCTAAATACCCATATCTACCCTAAGTATCTCAAAATCGATGGGATCCAAAGACCTTAAACATTGTAACAGTGGGTGGGAAAACTGACATGGAGTTTATGTTTGGAGCTATCAGTAGCAGGAGACTTGCCCCACACAGAGTTCTATTCCTATCAAAGGCAAGCTCCTGGGAAGTTCTCCTAAAGATTTACAGAATAATCTAGAGACGAATCATGTATGTTCCTTTATTTTATTCTTCTTTCTAGCCATACTAATTCCTTTGAAGAACTAGTCAGATCCATATAACTTTAACTTCACTCACAGCAGAGATGTCAAGTAAAGACCTACTTTACTTCCCCAGCTAAGCTGTTAACAGTAGACATTTGTTTCTATGTTGTCAATGACAGTGTTTTTTGTCACTACCTTTACTTTAAGGTCCCGTTATCAGATTTGTTGGTGTGAATGTACAGCCAGGTTAACTTAAATGATTCCTAATATGTTTTTATAAACTATATCAACTGACTCACTACCATCACTTTACATAACACTTGCTTGAGAATTGCAGTTTGAAGACTTGTTTTCTGTTACCTTTTTTCAGGCAGAGAAAGCTTTGCTCATGACTCACTGGTTAATGTTATCCATCTAACCATTTAAGCATTTCTCAGATTCTTATGATTATATTCCATTTCTTCGTTTCTGTTTTTACATTTATTTCACTGGAAAGTAGAGTTAGATATTTGAGTGGGTTGAGATAATAAAATGCGTACATTGTAGGAAATCTTTACTTCCTGCAGGCTAAAGATGTAAAAAAGAACATAAATCATTCATCTGTGTAAACTGAGCCTCTTGTGAAATTAAAAAGAGCCATCAGTCTTACCTTTGAAGAACTTTAGTTGTTTGACTGGGGCAAAATCAGCTTCAAGGGTGCTTTCCCTCAATATCACTATTTTTATTCCAGTCCTCCACCCATCACTCCCTCCAAGGAAATTTAAACTATTAAAATGTGAGCTTTAGTAAATCCTTCTTTCTTTAAGCCAGCATTACAGAGATAAAGTTAAAAGTCCATAAACATAATTCCTTAAAATGAAAACGAATTCTGTGAGTGCTATTTTTCTATTCATAATATCTTCTACAAAAGAGATCATCTTCTCCTTAAACAATTTTAATTTGCCTAAATTTAGATTTATGAATGTAATAAAACATGAAAAATATTATTTCCATTTCTAATGTTTTATAATACTCACTTGGATTTCTGCTATTGGTTAAACTTGTTATCACAGAAGTATTGAAATGTCTTCAAATTCCTTGCTAGCTCAGGCAATACTGCAAATGCTTTCCTATTGAAGTTCTAAAGATCACCTTGTTACTCATTAGTCAGTTATCTCACACACACACACACACACACACACACACACAAACACTTATTATTTATTATAGGCTTTTACATATTATCTTCTGGATAAAAGATAGTGTTTGACACATAAACACAGGAATCACATACTTTATTGTAAGAAAAAAAATCTTAAAAGAAAATTTGCTGTATGGCTTTCACAGGTTGTGAGTTGCTATGCTTCTAAAGTGGTGCTATTCCTGAAACACTAACCAGTGTGGCTGCTAAAATATTTAAATATTCAAATCCCTGAGAAGCAATGAGAACTGTCAATTAAAAAGGACTTAGCTATGTGACATATTTTAATTTACATATGTTTTTAAAGATTACCAAGATAATGTGAATTTTCTTTTTGATGAATTTCAGAGTTTCTACTAGAGATTTAAATGCATATAAACTCTGCACACAAAGGCAAAAATATCCTTGAAAATGGATTTTGACCTTGTCACAAATGATTTTTACCCCTTTTTACATTTTAAAATTATTTTTTGCATAGTTGGGATCACTTTCTTCCTTAAAGGAAATACATCTAAAATAGAAATTCAAATATTAGATATAGCTGAATATGGAAATATTCATTTTCACAATTTAGCAGAAATTAATTTAATGTATAAATAAGTCCAAATTGTAACTGTAATCTTATTAACTTATACAAAGAAAATGCCAATTGTAACCCTCTTTGGAAATGTACCAGGTAGAACATATGATTAATAATTAGTACTATACTTTATACTTGACTTTTATTTCTCTTTAGCAATTGAGTAAATCTCTCTCACAATCCAGGACTGCTGGCTCTTAACCGCTCACCTGCCTGCCTGCCTGATTGCCCCTAACCAATCTGCCTGCTGACCTTCTCTCCCCCAACTGCCCCTGCCATCAGCTTGCTTACCCCAAAATGCACCCCCACCAGCCTGATCACCCCCAACTGTCTCCCACACCCTGGCCCCGTGCCAGTGTGCTTGCCCTCAACTGCCACTTTTGCTGGCCTGCTCACCCCCACCACCACCCCCTGACCTGCTCACTCCAAACTGCACCCCCTGCTGTCCTGATCACGTCCAACTGACCCCTACTGACAGCCTGCTCACCCCCAACTGGCCACCCTGCTGGTCTGCTTACTCCCAATGGCCCTGCCCTCTACCAGCCTGATCACCCAAAACTGCTGTCCCATCCTGTCCTGATCACCCATTACTGCCCTTCCCTCTTGGCCTCTGTACCTCAGCCCCACCATGATGGGTTTGTCCAGAAGAATGTCCAGAAAGTCTCCTGGAAGGTCTCCCAGTCTAATTAGCATATTACTCTTTTATTATTATAGTATAGACAGAGGCCTGGTGCATGGGTGGGAGCTGGCCGGTTTGCTCTGAAGGGTGTCCTGGATCAGGGTGGGGTGTCCTGCTGGTGTGCCTGGCCAGCCTGGGTGAGGGGCTGATGGCTGGCAATGGCCCTGGTGACCCAAGCTCCCAGTCCCTCCTTTTTTGCTTTTTTTTTTTTTTTTTTTTTCAGTGCCTCCTTGAATGGAGGCCAGGGCCAGCTAGAAGCAGGTCTCTGAGATTTATTTATCTTCTATAATTGAAACTTTGTAGCCTTGAGCGGAGGGCCAGCCAGGGCAGGTGGGAAGCTTGACTTCCTCCATTGCTGGGGGCAATGTAAGCCTCCTGCTCACTTCATCTCCATGGCCACTGCCTTCTTTGTTGGGTTAATTTGCATAATCATTCCTGATTGCCTGCTGGGCATGGCTTGTGGCTGTAGCAGAGGTATGGTCAATTTGCATGTTTCTCTTTTATTATAGAGGGTATTTTATAATATCTTTTTATTATATTTTATACTGAATTTAGACATTCAGTTATTCATTGCTTAATTTTCTCTAATAGCTCTTCTTTCCCTCCTCCCCTATATTTCTCTTTCACCTCTCTCTCTCATCTCTCTCTCTCTCTCTCTCTCTCTCTCTCTCTCTCTCTCACACACACACACACACACACACACACCTATTTCTGTTCAAAACTAAGAGAGCACAGAGAATGACTATGAAAACAGGGTATATACCTAGCTTTTCTACTCCGTGAGCATGTTTTAATATAACTATTTATTGAACTCTATTTTAATGCACAAAATAAAATACTAATTTATAATGGAAGCAAAATAGAGTTCAATTTGATTTGTTTTAGCTATACAAAAATCTGCTCCTAAAATATATTTACACTGAGGTTTTTGTTTTTCTAATATTTTATAATCAAAAAATTTAAAATGTTCACTTTCTTTCATTTACTATTTCAAATTCCCATGAGATAGGTAGTTTCCTACTAGCTTTGATATTAGGATAGAGATTTAAATTACATTTAATGTCTGTCTATTTTTGCAAGGAATAAGTTAATTAACATCTACCAGAGGATGAGTGGCATTCCTATGCAGGCATCAGAGGCCACTCTTACTTCTAATAAATAACCAAATATGCGAGAATAAGTTCAAAGGCCTAAGTAAGACCATTGAGATATTTATAGAAAAACCACATAAACACAAAGCATCTCCTAAAGTAAGTACACATACTACATGTCACACAGTATGTTTCCTAGGAGACGAGATTATTTGGCTGCAACCTTGATTCGCCATTCACAATTATGCTCATTTAAGACATCTCATTGACATTTTAGATTGTCATATTGTTTACTTAATGCTAAGTATATTGAAAATAAGTATTTGCATTTTATATAATGATGTTACTCACTAAGTATATCAGAGCGTTTCTTTTTGGCTTGTTAGAGAGAAAGATAAAGGTCAGTAAGATGGTAATGTAGAAGGTAAAAAAAAATAAAAAGGACAGATTCTGCTGTGAAGTTCTGCCTAATAAAGCAACTTTGCATTTTGCATAATAAGCTAAAGCTTTTGTGTTTTTAATAAATGTATTCACCTCCTGAGGAGTATTGAAAATATAAAATAAAAAAGGAAAAATAAAAAAAGCACTAAACCCATCTGCAACACTTGCTCGATTTAGGACCTCTGAGCATCACCTCTGCCTGTCAGGCAGGACCAGTCAGTACAAGATCTGGCCGATATAACCAAACCACAGGCACACCTCTTACAGAAGTGAGCTTCTGTTCCTCGTGGCTGTAATAAAAGCTAGACTGAAAATGGGGCTGACTAACATTATGTTCTAATCACGAAGAGTATAGTTTGCTTTATACTAGAATAATAAAAATCTCATCATGCCTCGAAGCACAAAATTAGCACATATAAATATATATTACTGAATATAATTAAAATCAAATTAAAAATACACTTGAAGCTCAGATCTACCTATACACTTAGGACCACAGAGTTATTAAAGAAATACCCTAGCTTATATTTTTGTTTGACATTCCACTATTGGTGAATAATGTTCAAAAATATCATCATTATAGCTTGAATTATATTTGTTACATAAAGTCAACCACAAATTTTTAAACAGTCCCATAGAAAAACCTCATAGTATGTATATTATTGAGACTCAGAGTCACTTAAAGCTTCAATTTAATTTTTAATTTTTAATATGCATTAACTTTATTAAACCATATATAACTAAAATTAATTCAAAGCATTCCATTCCATATTCTATTTCTTGCAAGTTAGATGACAGTAAGTTATTTTACTCATTGATTTGAATGTCCTTATATATAAATATTGTTAGATTAGAATATATCTAAGTTATCTCCCTTTTCTAAAATATTATGCTCTTTTTAGTGAGGTTAATACTTTTTGTCCTAATTCTCTACTGTTAGAAAAACAATCCTCAGAGAACCAAGCAGCTGACCTAAGAAAAATATCTATATTGGATCTCACTAGGATAAAAAATTCGAACACATATTTGGCTATCAGACACACAAAATGGCTCTTAACATTCACAAGCTGATTAGAAAAAGAAGTTGACTTTAATAATTACTTTTTTTTTCTTGTCCAAAGTTTTACATATGTCTCCTTTTTCCCCAATTGACCCACTCTCCCATACATTCCCAGCCCAAGCAAGCCCTAGTGTCTGTGTCCATTGCTAATATGCATGCATATAAGTCCATTGGTTGCTCTCTAATTCCCCCTTCCCTATCATTTGTCTCTAGATTGATCTATTCTTGTTCATAAAATTATGTTGATCTTCATATCCCCCATATAAGTGAGATCATGTAATATTTATCTTTCTCTGATTGGCTTATTTCGCTTAGCAAAATGCTCTGCTGTTCCATTCATGCTGTTCCAAATGGTAGGTAAAAGTTCCTTCTTTTTTATAGTGGCGTAGTATTCCATTGTGTAGATATATCACAATTTTTAATCCACTCATCTGCTGATGGGCATTTAAGGCAGCTTACAAATCTTAGTTATTATGAATTGTGCCACTATGAACATAGGGGTGCATATAGCCTTTCTGATTGATATTTCTGTTTTCTTGGGATATGTCCTGTAAGTGGGATTACTGGTAAAATGGGAGTTCCATTTTTAACTTTTTCAGAAAACTCCATACTATTCTCCACAGTGGCTGCACCAGTCTGCATTCCCACCAGCAATGCAGGAAGGTTCCTTTTTCTCCACATCCTCACCAGTACTTGTCATTTGTTCATTAGTTGATGATAGCCATTCTGACAGGTGTGAGATGGTACCTCATTGTTGTTTTGATTTGCATCCCTCGGATGATTAGTGACTTTGAACATGCTTTCCTATGTCTCTGAGCCTTCTGTATGTCCTATGTCTCTGAGCCTTCTGTATGTCCTCTTTCATAAAGTGTCTATTTTGTTCCTTGGCCCATTTTTTGTTGGATCATTTATTTTCCTATCGTTAAGTTGTATGAGTTCTCTGTAAATTTTGGAGATTGAACCCTTATCGGAAATATCATTGGCAATTACGTTCTCCCATACAGTTGGCTTTCTTGTTGTTTTATTGATGGTTTCTTTTGCTGTGCACAAGCTTTTTATTTTGATGTAGTACCATTTGCTTATTTTCTCGTTAGTCTCCATTGCCACAGGAGCTATGTCTGTAAAGATATTGCTATGACACATGTCTGCTAGTTTGTTGCCTAGGATTTTTATGGTTTCCCATCTTATATTCAAGTCCTTTAACCACATTGAGTTTGTGTTTGTGTATGGTGTAAGTTGTTGGTCTTGTTTCATTTTTTTTGTGTGTATATCTGTCCAAATTTCCCACCACCATTTATTAAAGAGATTGTTTTGACTTCATGTATGCACTTGCATTATCATGGTATCACTCAAATCTACTAATTATTCAGACAAATTAAGTCTGTATTTAAGTTATCCTAGCATACTAAGATGTCCTGTTACAGAAAAGGTGATCCATATAAGAATAAGGAACCCCCAATTTCACTGCAGGCTCATCGAGATATAAATAAAAGGGGCAATGCTTTAGTAAAACCAGGTAAAATAATGCTGTTAATTTTTTATAATCCAATGAATAGAAATTCTGTAATTGTTTTTAATGTGCACAATTATAATTTAATTTGTTATACTAGTGTGAAATGTTCATTATTACTTCTCTCTTTTCTGCCTAAGGCACTGTGCAAAATTATGTTACACGTCAGTGGTTATTTTTCTTGTTGGTGTACGATTTTAAATACATAAATATTCTACTTCTTCGGAACAAAGACCAGCATTTGCTTTCTTAATTACTTGTTCATTTTGATAGTGACAGCTGATGTGGTTGGCATTATTCAAGCAATTGTATGGAGATGTCACCACATAATTGTCAGAGGCCAGAAATTTTATATTGAAACACATACTTTCTTTCTAATTGCTCCAGAAAAACCATGCTGAATGAAGAAAATCTTTCCCTTTGACCCTATCCTCTGCACTGGAGCCACTGACTGACCTTTTTCACAGCAGAAGAGAGTTTATCATGGTAGAAAATGCTACAATAGCAAGTTACAAGTCAATTTTGTGACTTCATTAAAATTGCTGTCATTTAATATTAAATTAGGTCAGAATGTGTAAACATTTTTCAACTATAGTTGATGAGGTTTTAAAAACTATTCTACCTAAGAGCCCTCTTTGCAGCTAAGCAATCTTCCTGAAGTATAGCAAAGTCTAAGGGGCAAAAGAGCAGATGCATTTTTAAATCCACAAATACAAATGGTTTACTCTGTGGGCACTTATATGAAAAATGAAATAATTAATTGCAATTTGTACTTACTAAATGAAGGTAGCCAATCTCTTATTAACAAGCCTGTTTGTACTACAAAATAAAAGCAAGGCCTATAAAATACTGAATATTCACAGGGAGCAGAAGTAAAAGAGTTTAACTTCATACTATTTAGAATTCTCTTCCATTTATGTCCATTCTTCTGTTATTTAAGTGCAGCATTTAACACAGTAAATTGAATACATAAAATAATGCATTTGCCCTAATTCAAACAAGTCAAATATTTTAAATATTGGCATGAAAAACTCAATATTAAATTAATGGATTAACCTATTAACCAATTAATAAAGTGGTCAATTAAAAAAACACAAATAAAACAAAAAAACATAAAAATCTTGAAATATCTACATTGAAAATAGTTTATTACTGACAATTTTTAGTCTTTTTTTTTTAAGTACTATCCTGATTCCTGTACCCTATTGATAAACCATAAGTAAATCATTACTTTTTCAAAGAAAATGATTAGTGAACATTTTTACACAATTCCTCTTATGTCCATTCAGTCATTTACAAGAACTTGGGGGAAGAAATATGGGGAAAATATTAAAAACTATATAAAATTTTTTGAATGTACTTTAAAATATATTCACATTTTGCAATACAGAATCCTTATAAAATGATATTTTTGGATAAAGTTTTTGAAGAATTAGGATTATTTTCTCATAACATATTAATGAATAAAACTAACAGTTTAGATTAGTACATTTCCAAATGAATTAGACAGATTACAATCTTAGAGTAGAATATAACTTTTTTTCTTGATGATTTGGGGCTATAACAATTTTTTAAATGCAATGGAGTAATGTTGTAATACAGTAATGCTTCATGCCTTGCTCATACAGATGGAGACATGTGTTCCTACATTAAATGACCCCATACTGTTCTATTTTATGACTTTGTCTACTTTTCAAAGTTTTTTGCTTTTTCTTTTCCCTTTAGGCTAGCAGTCCTTATTTTTCACCACATTAAACATGTCTGCGTGTAGCAAACCTCTTCTCCTCTTCTAAGATGTTGCTATAATTTTCAAGAGCTTTGGAAAATATGTTAACCTAATGTATTAGAATTATATGTGAAAATAGAAGCATCAAGGTCTAGAAAGATAGTGAAAAGAACCCATCATTTAATGTAAAGATTTGGGTTAATATTAGCTGTGTGAACTGCAATAAATATTTTAATTATATAGTATTTGCTTCCTCCACTGTACTTGGGATATATTAACACCTATTTCAAAGTGTTATTGTGATAATTTGATAAGAAGATAACATATTTGAGATCCTTTATAAACTGTAAACTGAATACAAATGTTTACAGGATTACTATCGTCATTTTCAGAATGCTACTGCCATCTAATGGCTACCGAGAAGATAACAGGTGCTCTAACCCTTTGAAAACAGAAATGAAGAAAAAGCAAAAGCACTAGCTGATCAAACCAAAGTAGTAACACCACACTTTCATCTTTACTACATGTGCTACCCAAAGAGTGCATTACTATATAACATTGTGCACCTTTATTGTAACTGCTCTTTTTAGAAACAAAATATCATTGAGAGCTTTATATATTGAAAACAGTAGGTAGGCATCAAGTCAAAACAGTATAATGTAAACCCTAGTTCTGCCACTTAATTAGATTATAATTCTGGACCAACAATGCTCTTCTTTCTGTATTTTCATCCCTTCGTCCATGACTGGAAATAGTAATACATGTACTTTCTAGAAGCTTGATGATGGAAGTAAATAAGATCATCCCAAGTGCTTATCAATTTTTGCTTAAAAACAACCAAAAACCAGCCGAAACCAGTTTGGCTCAGCAGTAGAGCATCAGTCTGCGGACTGAAAGGTCCCGGTTTCTATTCCGGCCAAGGGCCTGTACATTGGTTGTGGGCACATCCCCAGTAGGGGGTGTGCAGGAGACAGCTGGCCGATGTTTCTCTCTCATTGACGTTTCTAGCTCTCTATCTCTCTCCCTTCCTCTCTGTAAAATATCAATAAAATATATTTTTAAAAAAACAAACAAACAACCAAAAACCAACTTAGTGCCTAGACCAGTCCTGGCACAATACAGATGCTTCAGTAAGTAAGTTATCAGTTAATTTTAGCTTCTTGCATGAAGTCAAAAGCAAACACATACAAGCTATGCCGGTAAGTGAAAACTCAATAGAAAGAAGAGCCAGTTTCAAAAGAAAAGTTATAGTGTAGTTGTGATTTTTAAACTTTATATAAATTAATTTTATTATTCAAAAGAATCATAAAAATTAATCACAGAACCTTCAGACTTAGAAAAACTTTGGTCCAGGTGAGACAACTACTTCCTGTAACATTCTATCACCCAACGCTTCAATTTTCTCAAATCTGGAAGTTATTAGGTAATTCATTGAATTGGCACTTAAACTCAACTAAATGCTATTTGTTATTCTTTTATCATTTCATTTAATGCTACAATTGTAGAAATTTTGAAATACATAAGGGTCACAAAATTAATTGCATGTGTTGTCGCATTCTATAGTTAAAATTTGAGAAATGCTATTCTTGAAAATGAGGTTGAAATGGGCCTTTTAGACATATTATTTATTACAACAAATTTATAAGGTAGATCCTTTTGTTGTTCCCATTTTCAGATGAAGAAAGGGAACCTAAGAAAGATTAAATAATTTGCTCAAGTTTTACAGAGCCTGGTTGTTGTCTGAGATTTGCCCAGAGTCCAGATTTCTTGCTACTGCCAGTATATTGGAATTCTAAAATTGAGTGTCACTTATTTCTTAGCTTTAAACACTCAAATTGAAGATACCTTACATACATTTATTCTGACTCAGACATACTAAAGTTGTAAAAACCTGTAGTTTATTTTTATAATTTTCCCTGTGTGAATATTGTGATTTGTATATTATCACTCATATTAGCAAAACCACTAGGGTTTCATCTCTGCTCTTCTGTGCTATAAACCATTAAAAATTAATAACAAAAATTACCTCCTTAATTAATAGGCACAAGAGGAATTTCTAACTCACTGCAGAATTTTGTGTTGCATGCTCATCAAGCTCAAAATAATTTAGCAACTACCTAATTAATTTCTAATTGGGCCATTACTTTCCATTTGAATCCAGATATATACCGAGAGATACTGCCCTAGATGTTTTTAGATACAAATTCTTAAATAAATAATAAGAGCAATATAAAATTTCTTCACTCTACCATGAAAATGACCATTACATTATTTTAATCAAAAAATAATATCTAAGTAAAATGTGTTTTCAATTAAGTAACTCAGCTGCAAATTGTTAAGGTCAAATTTAATACAAAGTGACAGCCTGTTTTCCCTCTGAATATTAAAAATTTGAGTTAATAAACTTCAAAGTATTTCATAAGAATTTGTTATTACTTTAAAATAATGTTATTTTAAATATGTTGTAGTATTTTGGACATATGACTAAGATCACAAAAAATGTTTTTGTGCATTTCAATGCATTGGTTTTAACACAAAGAAATGTACCATTTGTTACGAGCCAAGTGCCTTAATTAATTTTAATAATAAGTACTAATAAACACTTAAGATGTTAGACAGAATTTAAATAATAAAAATTCAAATAATGCATATTTTAAAATAATACATATTAATGATGAATCATTTAGAAATTAAAAGCTATGAAAAATAATAATAGGACAAACTCTTTGATAAAAAATTCAAACTAAGATTTAAGAGAAGTAACCAGCTTGAACTGGCCTCCTGTTTTATTCTAGGCAACTGTGAAATAAATATGTTATCCATTTATGTAGGATGATATTTTAAGATCATTCCTATTATTTTTATTTTACAAAAGAGGAAAGTCAGCTCAGAAAGAGTGGATCACCTGCCCAAGGACAGACTGACAAAGCTGGAATTCTAATTTGAATGATTCTGGCTCCAAATGGCCATTCTCTTTTGAAGTGAATTTGTAATTTTATTAAAAATTTGAATGGGCCCTGGCCAGGTTGGCTCAGTGGATAGAGTGTTGGCCTGCAGACCGAAGGTCCCAGTTGGATTCCAGTCAAGGGCATGAACCTTGGTTGCAGGCACATCCCCAGTGGGTGTGCAGGAGGCAGCTAATTGATGTTATTCTCTCGTTGATGTTTCTAACTCTCTATCTCTCTCCCTTCCTCTCTGTTAAAAAAGAAAAATCAATAAAATATATATTTTTAAAAATTTGAGTGGATCTTAATGATGAAATGATGAAATATTCTAAGAGTTAGTGTGAGGATTAACTTAAAGTAGCTAAGGAAAAGTGCATGGCTCTTTATAGGGATTTAGTTTTTCCTCCCATCAACTTAGGTCTCCAGCTACTAATTGCTCAGCCTTATACACAACCCACTGCAGGGATTAACACAGGAGTCAATGAAAGAACGAGAGAAACAGTATTTTCATGACCGTGTTCCAAACAGGTAACAAAGCAAAATGTGTTTTAGCTTTCTTTCATTTTGGCTTTAAGTCATTTGATGAATTATGATGCATCACTGTCAAATTAGACAGGTACCTGCTTCCCATCAGCTCCAGCCACTGCCAGGCTGCTACTTACCGTAACAGCCCACATGGAAATGTCACTGTGTCCCAGTCTATTGAGGAAAAGAACAGCTAGAGTAGGTGTTCCAGAACCCAAATTCCTGTTTCTTTATAGAACAGTGTGTACTGTTGGATACTTAATTGGTGTTTTGATCACATCTATTTGTAGAAGAGTTATCTTATTCAGTTACACAAGGGTTTCATTTTGGAGGGCTCGTTGGGAAGTAGCAGTGCTGAACACCGGATGCTGTTAGGCTCTATGGTGTTTACCTAATGGCTGAGGAAAATGCTTGATAACATGTACTTTGACTATTCTCAACATTACAATTATCCCGGGAATATGAACTATGGACAAGGAACTGAGTTTCAGATTAAGCGAAATCCTCATAAAGTTCCAAGCTTTGGCTAAACTGCTGTGTCACCATTTAGAACTGTTTCTGCTGAGCACGATGCTACTTGTACTGAAAGCAGTTGCTGAAGAAACTGGTTGAAGGCACCTGAGCAAACCATCTTTCAGATTTTAGTAATAAGAATTTCTTCATTAAAAAAAAAAAAGCATTGATTGCTTGACTGAACGATACTTTATAGTTTTAATCATGTAACTGGTTGTGTTTCTTTCTTCACATATGCTAGTAGAACACACCATGCAACCTTTCCCACTCATTGTGATAATACTAGTATATATTCTGTGTGCCAACATTCCCCACCACTTCATCTTATTTTTCTTATCCTTCTTTTATCATTACTCTATTTTTCTCAAATTATTATTATTGTGCAAGATGTTTCAAAAAATGGGGGGAGGGGGGAACCTAAACACAAACATGTAAAATTACATTAAAAATTGAGTACTATACATGTATTGTTGGTATTTTTCCTTTGACAGATTACGTAGTTTATAGCATGTATTTCACTGTAAAGAAATATTTTAGATCCCTCATCTGAGTATTATACCTATTAAGCTTTGTTACTATGTATGTGGTATTTTTTTTAAACACTTGAGATATATCTAACCCAGTGGTCGGCAAACTGTGGCTCAGCGCGGTTGGCTGCTCTGTTGACTAATGAGTTTGCCGACCACTGATCTAACCAACATCACTGCTAACATCTTCTTCCAAGACTCATTTGTGCCCAAGGCAAGACCATAACAACATGATTCAGAGACTACAGAGAGATGAAAAGTTGGGTGGGGTCAGTAATATATATTTTAATTTATCAAAGTATAAATGATAACATTTGTTATTTAACAATTAAAAATAATGGTCATGAATGCATTCTAAAAATTATAAAAACAATAAACTTTACCAAAAGAGAAATGATATGTCTGGTATTAAGCAAATTTATAATTCTGTATTTGAAACACAATGTATATTACTCAGAAAATTATCCAGAAGAGTAATTTAAGCACAAATTCAAGAAAATGTAACAAAAGAAATCTGGAACACTTATCCATATGCTTTTCAATCTAAAAGCTTGGAATTTAGGTTAGAATTTACAAATATAAAAAATAAGATAATGCCAATATCAAAGTAAATTATTTAGTAAAGTTGCATTTATTTTTTTCTCCTCAAGGAAATTTTCTTGTGGGACTCACTTTGAATTAATTCATACACTTCCTTTCTCTGACACTGTCTTTTCTTGGTTTCATTAAAAAAAAAAGAATTATAGCCGAAACTGGTTTAGCTCAGTGAGTAGAGGATCAGCCTGTGGACTGAAAGGTCCTAGTTTTGACTCCGGTCAAGGGTATGTACTTTCACTGAGGACACATCCCCAGTAGGGAATATGCAGGAGGCAGCTGATCAGTGTTTCTAGCTCTCAAATGTTTTCAGCTCTCTCTCAATCTCTCTCTCTCTCTCTCTCTCTCTCTCTCTCTCTCTCTCTCTCTCTCTCTTACTCTCTCTCTCTCACTCTTTCTTTCTCTCCCTTCTTCTGTAAAAAAATCAATAAAATATATTTTAAAAAATAAAAATAAAATATGAAAAAAATAATTATATCCAAAAGGTTGCAGGTTCGATTCTCAGTCAGGGCATATAGCTAGGTTGTGAATTCAATACCAAGTTGGAGTGCTTATGGGAGGCAACAGACCAATGTTTTGTTTTTTTTCTTTTCTCTCTCTCTCAAAAACAATTAATAAACATATCCTCAAGTGAGGATTTAAAAGCAAAAAAAAATAAAAAAACAACAACACACAACACATTTTTAAAACCCAAACTGTACACTTAAAATTCCTTTTAGATGAGAATGCAGATAGCAAAAATGGAATTTAAAAAAACTTATTAAACATGTCCAGAATTATGACTACAATAATAAATAGTCATCTTTACTAAGGCAGGCACAGTCATAAACACAAAATTGAATAGCATGATCAAATATATAGGTACATAACTAAATGTGTAAATATATTAGTGTTTCTATGACACAGGCCTTGAACCACACAATTCACACAGTATTTTTTCTTTTGTTTTAGTATTCTGATATTTTACTTGGCTTGTTGATATATTGTACTTTAGCTCATGTTGCTCATTGTACAGGTTGTGCATATATTATGCTATTGTCCTTTAGGTTGTCACTTTGCATATTAAATCACTCAATAGAACAGAATCCAATATATGGATTTTTCAATGCCAGGGAATTTTTAAGTTAAAGATTTTAAGAATTGTCCATTAAAATAAATGTATTAATTAAAGGTGTTTGATTTCCCATAAAAAAAAGATTAAATTTAACTAATTCTTGTTTTAAAAATTCTGATATGTACCTATTTCTCCAAAGATATCTGGCTATATTTTAAATAAAAATCACATTAATAGATACCAAGTGAGCATCTCAATATGCAAATTACTGAGATAAAAAGGACTGCAGAATTTCTACATTTTCTACACAACGTGATTTCTCGTCTTTGCAAATCTAATTGTATGTTAAACTAAATAAATTTATAAATGCCACATATGATAATTACTACAATGCCAGGTATACCAGTTAATAATGAGGATTTTGTAATCAAATAAAACACGATAATTTCAAGAGAAACACAAAAAGTGCTTTATTTAAAGTAATATCCATCGAGAGATACACATTTCCCCCATCTTTCAGGTAATTTATAGATACCATCCCAATAAAACTTTTCTTGATTTGAGGCAAACCATTCAGAGACCCAATTTTCCACTTCTTAAGTTTTAAAATGCTGCTCAGAAAGTGCGAGTGCCAGCAATTAGTGGTAAGCTGAAGGAACAAGGTCTGGTGAATATGGCGGGTGGGTTAATATTTCCCAGGCAAAATATTTTAACGTGTCTTTAACTGGTTTTGAAGTGTGTGATGGTAGGTCATCATGAAGAAAAATTATGTTTGCTGTGTCTTCTGGCATATTCAGGTCGTTTCATGATCAAACTGTGGTTCAAATTGATTTTTTTATTGTCTGTAGTGATCAGTATTAACTGCTTCACCTCATTTTAGAAGTTCATAATATACCACACCTTCCTGATCCCACTAAATGCAGTGCATTGTCTTCTTTCCTAAGCAATTTTGCCTTGCAGTGGATGTTGATGGTTGGCCTGAATCAACACATAATTTTGTGCATTTGGGATTCTCAAAATAAATCCACTTTTCATTACCAGTCACAATTCCATGCAAAAAAAAAAAGACTCTTTCGTGCCTTTGAAGCAACATTTTACTGATGACTTTTCGGTTTTCCATTTGTCTTTCCTTCAGTTGATGTGGCACCCATTTTTCTTCCTTTAAAATCTTTCCCATTGCTTGTAAACAATCAGAAATTGTTTGCTGAGCAACATTTAATCTTTCTGCTAGTTGTATTTGAGTTTGACACGCATCTTCATCCAATAATGCTTGTAATTGTTGGTTTTTAAAATTTTTTGGTTGATCTGGACATTTTTTGTCTTTCACATTGAAATTGTTACTTTTAAAGTGTTTAAACCAACATTCACTAGTATCTTAAGATGGAACATGTTCACCATAAGCTTCCTGAAGTATATGATAACTTTCAGCATCACTTTTCTTCAAAATAAAGTAATGAATTAAAACTTCCTGTAAATGCTCTTTTTTGGCCCAAAATTCCACATTTTTAAGTGTAAAAATATCTATGATGTTAACACTTTCAGAAAATTTGACATATAAAGTTTTGAAGCCTGCTGTCACTACAACAAAATAGCATATGTATCAAGTTGTATATATATCAACATATGTGTAACTCCATCTATTGAAAAAAGTCTGAAGTAGTACCCAGTACACTTGATATTTGGCTTAATAGTTTTAGAACAAAAACACTTCCCTGATCTTTTAAAAAACTTATCTTGGCCTTATTATAAACTTCTATGAATTTTTGCTTTAATAAGACTCTATAGCTAAAAGTAGATATTTTTGTCCTAGCAAGGGTATTAAAAACTCTTTAATGATTTACAATAATGTAAGTAGTAGAATTTATTGTACCATTATTTTAGTTTCAGACTTTTAAAAATCACTTTTATTTAAACTATTATTTCAGAATGTTTAATATTAGCTTTTATCAATATTGGTAATCAATAATGCCTCTTATATTCTGGAAAGACTTTTAGTTATGTTTCTTAATAAAAAATAAATTTTGTAAAGTTGCTAGAAATTCTTATTTCTGAGCTAACGTGCTAAATAAATATTTAGGGCTTTTTCAAAACCTATAATGTGGCATCCAATGTGAAATAGGGTTTCAAGGACAACTTATTAAGCAACATTAAATAACCCAACTCACTATAAGGAATATCTCATTTAGCAGCACTGCATTTCATAATAGTAATATGCAATAAACCACTATTTGTCTTACAAACAATTTGGTTAAATCAATTTATTCCAAGCATTTTAGTGACTTTAACCAAGCTATCTTCATCTTGTAGACTCAGGAGATTCATAGTATTTACTACATCATTATTTTATTCACAATAACTTAATGAAGTACAGAGTTATAAAAAAAGAAAATGGTGCCGAAACTGGTTTGGCTCAATGGATAGAGTGTCGGCTTGGGGACTGAAAGGTCCCGGGTTCGATTCTGGTCAAGGGCATGTACCTTGGTTGCGGGCATATCCCCAGTAGGGGGTGTGCAAGAGGCAGCTGATCTATGACTCTCTCTCATCGATGTTTCTGACTCTCTATCTCTCTCCCTTCCTCTCTGTACAAAATCAATAAAATATATAAATAAACAAACAAACAAATAAATAAATAATAAAAGAAAAGAAAAAAGAAAAAAAGAAAAAAAGAAACTTGAGTTTTAAAATATTCATTTTTGTTCCCAAATAGTTAACCCTTTATGTTTTTAAGTAATTTTTACCCTTTAGCATGGTTGCCTACTAAACATAACTGAGATAGCTACATGATCTATAATCATTTAAAATTATTACTCGGTTTTATATTTGCTGTAAGGTATTTAAAAGTGCACAGAATAATAAATTATTATGACTAATGAATAAACCTCTCACCTCAGTATTGATCATTTTCAATAATTTTCCAACTTTGTTTCATCTATTATTACCTCCAAACTTGTAGGTAAAACAAATATTAGATATCATATTATTTTAATCATGCATCCCTTTAGCTCTCCTTAAATACAAACAAACAAACAAACAAACAAAAAGATTTTCCACACCCCCAAAATAAATAATAATTTAATTATTTACCAAATTTCTCTGGTTAACTCAGAAATATATTTTTATGATGATTTTATGTTCTTCAACATGAATGCCTACATTCCATTTGTCACTTTTTATCTACAATACCTATCCCCACTTTTTATAGTGCCATTTCTTTGTTGAAGAAACCAGTCCAATTATCAGGTAGAATTCCCCACAGTCTATATTTGGCTGCTGGGCCTAACCCCTCTATTTCCCATAAAATCATAGTTCAACCAAGACAATAGAAGGGACATACGTAATACTTCTGGACAGAAGTGGTGGCTTCTCTAGGCATTAAGAGGGACAGAATGTCTATTTTTTACACTTTTAGTGACATTAAAATTGATTAGTGGGTTTAGGAATTGCTAGTCTAACCCATTATTGTAACATTCTCCAACAACAACACATCCTTACAATCATTCTACAGCACATAGTGACACTTTCAATATTCCTTCTAATGACTGCTTCCTATACCACTGTATATTACATAAATATCCTATTGCAAATACAAAAATTTGCAATGAGTCATTATTTGCTGACATTATTTTGTATTTCCACTGATTCAGGATTAAATTTCTAGAAGGTGGACAGTTGTGTCTAAAGGTAAATGCATGTATAGTCTTGATAGAAATTGACAAATTAGCGAGAGTTTGACAAATTTCCCTCCATTTTTACCATTTGTAAATCTTTTGTGATAACCATGAATGACAAAATTGTCTAAGTTACCTGCAAAAAAAGTGAAAAAAATCTATATTTTCAAAAAATACCTTTCAGGAAGAATATCTCAAGAAACAGTTATCCTTTTTGTATTCAACTAAATAGTTTAACTTCTTTTAAAAATCTTTTTATTAAGTGTTAGAAAGATAGGAATGAAGAAGAATGGAGAGATAGAAACATAGATGAGAGAAATATCATTGGCTGCCTACTGCATGCCCCCTACTGGGGATTGAGCCCAAAACCCAGGCATATGACCTGACTAGGAATTGAATCAATGACCTCTTTGTCAATAACTGAACCACACTGGCTATGTTTAAATAACTTTTTATTAATATTAATGTAAAAGCAAGTGCAAAAATAATAAACAGTTATCACCTTCATTTGACAACTATCACTATGACATTGCTTAAAAATAGAAACAAATATTCCATGAACAAAAATTCCTCACAAAATATTAGAAAATCATATCTAATTGCTAATATTTAAAATATAAACACTAAAATCCAAGAGGATGATTTTCTCAAATGTATGTATACAGTAGGATCCAAAATTTCTTAGCTCCAATTTAATTTTATTTCTAATTTGACCTGAAAATGATAATGTTAAAGGTGTTATTCACAATAAAAAGTAAATAAAGCTTGTCTTGTCAAATATCTAAATTTGAAGGAATAATTTATGCCCACAATAGTTTCAAAGGGAGTAATTTTGGTATAGGTAACATGACATTTTATGCTTTAATATACATTTAAAGTATTGCTAATATAATGGGCTCCCTTATTAATTCATTCAATAATAATTTATCTCATACTATAATTCTATTTATGTGTGAGTATGTATTTATAAACATGTATTTGTGGTTGCTATTGGTAAATATTAATTTTGAGGTCAACTTTATTGCATCAACATGAATGTTGCAGTTATTAATGAAGTAACAGATTTGAAACAGTAAATCCAGATTCACCAACCTTCCTTTTGGTTATAGAAAGTAACTTAAAAATTGGATTTTAATTATTATTTTCCTCCAAAAATATTAACTATTTCATTAAGCACTTAATGTAGATTTTGGTAAATCTTTTTTTTTTAAATAAAATATTCTTTAAGAAAAAAAAAAAACACTTTTATTTTACAGAATTTTTTAAAATTTATAATCCTCTTCCAAAAGGATTTACATTTCCTAATATATTTTAAGATCACCAGAACCATGAGTTCATGGTGCAGAGCAAGTGTCTTGCACAAACTGGGGATTGAAAAGAGTGCATGGAACGTAAACAATAGATAGTTTATCAAGGAAAGACTTGTGTAATTGTGTGCATTTATTTCATACTTACCAGGTGGATGAAGAGTCTGTTCCTCTAATAATTCTAGATCAAGCATTAGATCATCTTCATCTAGTTCACAAGATCCCAAATTATTCAAAACATCCTGAAGAAAAAGCAAAGTCAATAGTTATAGATCAGAACAGGAAAAACTGAGAAAATATTCACATACATATGCCATGAAGCAAAATAACAACTAACATCCTCTCAAATTAATGTGAAACATTTTTTTTAATTTTTAAAAATTAATTTATTTTAACTGTATTTCTATTTGTGTCTATTTGTTTTCAATTATTATTCATAATATTCAACTAAATTAAGATATAAAATAACTGTTTGAGCCTCCTTTTTAGTATCAAAATACCTTAGATTCGATATTCTATCAAATAGACCTTAATGTTTCGTTAGAAAACAGTCCAATATTTCTAACCAAGGAAATCAAAGTTCTTTATTGTTCACAATGATTTCTTTTTTTTTTTTAAATCAATCTTTTTTGTTCATATTATTACAAAGGTTCCTCATTTCTTCCTCCCTCCACCAGGTTCCCACCCCACCCTCTGCCCTTTCCCCACCCCCCATTGTCCTCAGCCATAGGTGCACAGTTTATGTTCAGTCTCTTCCCGAATTCACCACTCCCCTTTTCCCTGAGAATTATCAGTCCACTCCCCTCCCGTATCTCTGATTCTATTATAATCAACAGTTAATATTGTTCATCAGGTTTTTTAATTTCCTTGGTGTTTTTTTTTTTAATTAATAAACTTTTATATTTTTAAGAATAAATTTTAAAATCTAATAATTTTAAACCTTGTTTTTTCTGCCCTGGGAACTGAGAAGCAAACTTGTTTACATGTAAACTTGCCCTTAGGCTATCAAAAGGTGTAGCCATTCAAATGTAAATGAACACATTGTTTAAAGATAGTTGCTGGCTGGAATTGGATTACCTGTTCTGGGTGGGAAGGGCTTGTCCTCCCCTTTCTCCACTAAAATTAAAGTGTTAGCTTTAAAACCTCTTTTTGGCAAGAGACCTTAACTTTACATTTTTCAGGTAGCAAATCAATTATTTAGCATTTTCTCAGATCAATAATACCTCCAAATGCCCAAGGATACACTTCAAACAAAAGACACATTCAAATAGACCAATCAACCTCATCCAGACCCCACACAAGGCACTCACAGATCAACACCCCAGCACTACAACAACTCAACACATCCTGATCTAAGCCTTCATCACTTGATTCAGCAGACCCTCAAGGTCCCCCAAAAGTTTCCAGCCATGTCTGAGAGGCAGCCCTGGGGCGGGGGCAGGCAAGGAGCAAGCTGCTGCCGCTCCGGGCCTGGATACTGCTGCTCCAGGCCTGGCTGCTATGGGCCTGGCTGCTCCGGGCCTGGCTGCTCCGGGCCCTGCTGCTGCTGCTCCGGGCCTGGATACTGCTGCTCCAGGCAAGGCTGCTCTGGGCCTGGCTGTTCCGGGCTTGGCTGCTCCGGGCCTGGGAGCTCTGGGCCCTGCTGCTGCTCCGGGCCTGGCCTCTCCGGGCCTGGCTGCTGCAGCTCCGGGCCTGGCTGATCCGGGCCTGGATGCCCTGGGCTTGGCCGCCGCCACCACAGGCCTGGCTGCCACTGCTCCAGGCCTGGCTGTTGCTGCTCCGGGTCCAGCTGCTACTGCTCTGGGCCTGGCCACCACCGCTCCAACATTGTGTCTTTTTCTTCTTTTTTTTTTTAATGCATTTATGTTGCAGTGTTGGCTGCTGAGTTGCGTTCTGCCTTAATCTTCGATTTTTCAAGATCTTCTTCGTATTCTTTCTTAAATAATTTTACTATCTTTTTTGCTATAACTTGACTTCTTCACATTGAAAACTTCTTTGGTTTCTTCCTCCTTGTCCTGGAAGCTCAGCAGGCTGTCCCATGGTGCCCCTTTGTTCTCTGAGGCCTCCGGTGCGGCTTCAGCCTGTTGCCGGGGTCGGCGCCGCCCAGGAAGCAGCCCCCGGCCTCGGCTCCGTGGCCCGCGGTCAGAGGTTGAGGGCCCAGCGGCAGCTCCCCCCGGGGGCCCTGTCGCCCGGCGCCTTGCTGGCACCTGGCGGTGGCTCTTGCTCCTCATCACGTTCTTCCCAGTCTGGAGCTTTTGTCTCCTTCCTGCTAGAGGGCAATCCAGCATCAGAGCCAACAATCCGTCCTCTGCGCGCAATGTGCGTGACTCTGGGGGCTCTGCCCCTCGCTGCTCTCCTGGAATTCCGCCTCACAGCCCAGGCTCCCTCTGCCTGAGCCTGGGTCCCCAGGGTCTGGCCTAGAACTGGGGTTCAGGGCTGTCGGGTCTGGGGTTCAGCCCAGTCCGGAGCTTTTATTTCCTTCCCGCTAGGGAACGCCAGCCAGGCACTCAGCCGCCCCTCCTTTCTGGCTCCGTCCTCTCCATGCATGCGCACCATGTCTCCTTACCTTGGGCTTTTACAGCTCCTCTGATTTTCCTTCTGGTTTTCTCTTTCCTTCTTGTTGTAGAATTTTCAGTCAACTTCCTATAGCTCTGGGCAATGTCCATTTTATATTTTAGTTGTATTTTATTGAAATTGTTGTGTGGGGCTGCGGTTAGGTGTTACCTGTGCAGCCATCTTGGATCCTCCTCATGATGTATGTTTTAGACGTGAAACATTTTAATTGATATCCAGAAGTTATTTGACTATTTTTAATATTATCATCCCAATAAAAATTCCAAAAATCATTACAAAAGTCTAACTTTTCCAATTACTTACCTGTTAGCTTTTTAAAGGATATGTAGAGTTAAACAGAAATATCTATGTGAGCGATATCAAATATATTAGAATACAGGAAATTATTAGTTTTAATCAAAAGTTCTTTTATGATTGTTGGAAAGGTGACATTTTTACTCATTGAACAAAGAGGATACAAGGTTTTTCAAATGGATAAATGTCTGTGAAATTAAACAGGATTATTTTTCTTTTATCTTTCAAATATAAGTAACATTTTTCTGACACATTTAATAAATTATTTCTCAAACAAATATTGTACACAATGCCAACTGTGAGACATTAATTTAGAACATACTTGGAAGTGGGGATCCAATTATCAATTCTCAAATATTAGCTAGTTTACAAAAGATGAATGAAATAAATATTGATTAGATTAAAAATTAACTACTGCATTTCATAATGCTATGAACATCAGGGCTAGTAACCTTCCTTCTTTTCCTTCTTTCCTTCCTTCTTTCTTTTTTAGAAGGCAAATTGTTAAGTTAAACCAGTAGGGTATATTGAGAAATCCTGAAGGAAAACAGTGATATGCTGAGGTAGGAATTTTGGAGAAAGGAATAAATGATTGATTTGCATATCTGTGTATAAAGACAGATAGTAAAAATATTAAGAAAAGCAAGAACTAAAAATTAGGAATCAAGATTGAAATGACAAAGGTACAAAAAATAGGGCAAGAAAGAGAACCTAAATACTAACTGATACCACATCTCCAATCACTTTTTCCATTGATTTGAATGTTACAATAATACATATTTAAAGAAGTAAATATTCATTATGCAAAGACTAATGATATTGTCACATGCTTAGTTCTTCAGAATTAAAGGACACTATAATTTATAAATACACTACTGTCATTATAAAAAATATAATTAACATTATTAAACTTTAGAAATGTGTCATTCATAAATACAGCACAATAGCTTCAAAGGTGATAGATGTTTACAAATCTAAGTACTTCATCCTACAAATGAAAGTTACAAGGAATTCTTTTGTATTGCATCATACTATATTGCATTTTATTATTATATCAATAGTACGTCTGCATTAGTTACAAGGTCACTAATCATTTAAACTATAAATAAGTTCACTGTTTATTGTAAGCATTTTAATATACTGTGGCAAGGATAGCTTCTTTAGAGTAAGTTGCTTATTTATATAGGATCAAAAAGATGTTATAAGATATAGGCATCAAAAGATAAGCTGCCAACATCCATAAGTTAAAAAAAAGTTTGAACAGACAAAAGAAACATAATTGAAGTTAAATGTGAAAAAGAGTTTTAAGAAGGGAAATTCTGAAAAGATAATATTACTTGAGTGTTTATTAAGCACTATTCAAATGGGAGAATCTTAATCTGCTAGTCAATATGAGGGTAAAAACAACGTTTTATAATGGAAGTGTAACAATTTTCCTAGCTTCAAATTGGCCTAAATAATTTTATACTTGGTTGTTAGATTTCAATGACCAATAATATGACCTTAATTGTCTCCATCCAAAATTTACATATTGAAGTGTTCACCCCAGTACTAACCTCCCAGAATGTTAGAACATGATTGTGTTTAAGAATAATACATGACCTATTCAGAAGAAACTCCATTTAAATCAGGTCATATGGATGGACCCTAATCAAACATTACATGTTCACAGAGAAGAAGAGGATTCCTTTTAGGGCACAGACAGAAGGATGACAATGTGAGGACACAGCCTTCTGCAAGCCAAGAAGAGAGGCTCAGGAGAAACCAAACTGTCTGCCCTTTGATCTGGCACATGTAGCCTCCAGATCTCTGCTGCCTACCCCACATGGTCTGCGGTGTTTTGTTCTGGCAGTCCCAGCAAATTAATACAACCAACACCATTTAGAAGACAATGAAGGTTGGGACAGGGAAGAAAGGAAATAAATGAGTGCCTGGGATATGACCGTGGCATTTTTGTTGTTTTGTTATGCCAGTTGAGAACATCTTCCTCCTTGTAACCTCCTAAGGTTTGCTCAGCATTCCTTTTTTTTTATTTATTTAAAACTACCGCACCCAACCCAATCCAGATACAGAAGAAAGTACTAGGTTCTTAAATGGGCCAAATTCTGTTTGTACGTGGTTTATCTATGGATAGTACAAGATAGGCATCTTAACCAAATTGCTGATCAGAGCCCTTTCATAGAAATGAGAAAAAGGATTGTTTTGGTGATGGATATTGCAACATGCAAATGCTATTATCACAGGGACCTTGGATTTCATTGCATGGATGTGATCAGTGTTAATCTATGCAAAAAGAAAGGAAGAAAGAAAAGAAAGAAAGAAAGAAGAAAGGAAGGAAGGAAGGAAGGAAGGAAGGAAGGAAGGAAGGAAGGAAGGAAGGAAGGAAGGAAGGAAGGAAGATACCATAATAGTAGGTCATCTGGTTCTTGCTTCCAGCATCTCCTAAACTCTAGATTAGGGGTGTCGAACTCAATCAGAGAAGGGGCCAAAATCTAAAATCCAGCCTAAATCGCGGGCCGAATGGTTTACTGAACAGTCATAAACTGTCATTGTGATGGAAACACAGCAGAGTGCAGTGATGACAGCACGGTGCGGGCCACATTGCAAGGCCTGGCGGGACGAATTTGGCCCGCGGGCCTTGTGTTTGACACATGTGCTCTAGATGAATAAGTAAGCTCTTTAAGGTTGGAATTTTCAACCTTCTTTTGTATTTTGACAGTTAATAGATCCACCCACAATTAAAAAAAATAAAGTTAACAAGAAAATACTTAAGAACCCTGCCACTGTTATTCCAACTTTTAAGAAAATAACACCAGCCTGTCCAGTGTGGTGCAATAGGTTGAGCACTGTACCATGCAGTGAGAGGTTACAGGTTTGATTCCCAGTCAGGACACATGCCCCAGTTTTGGGCTCAATCCCCAGTAGTAGCATACAGGAGGCAGCCAATTGAAGCTTGTCTTTCATCAATGTTTCTATCTTTCTTTCCCTCTCCCTTATTCTCTCTAAAATCAATAAAGACATATTTTTAAAAAGAAAGAAAATAACACCAACAAAATGAACAAATTTAATTTGGAATACTCACTAGATTGTTTCAATTTTATTCTTGTTTTGTAAGTAACCTTTGACATTTAGAACAATTGTTGACATTTACTGCTGGCCTAAACTATCTTAAACCTGCTCATTCTAAATTGCCTGCTTTGAGAACTTGCTTACTAAGCCACTTTCTTATTAATTTGGGTCAGAGTCTTTGAAGCTGGGGAAACCTCATAATAAAGGGAAAATAGATGCAACAAAATGATATGTTACAGAAGAAAAAACAATGTGAACTCACAAACATATTTCTTGTATAAAAGGCCCGTGGCCGTCATCCTGTAACTCAGTCACAACCAAACAAACAGTGGCTCTCCTGGCAGAGAGGGCAGGCACGAGCGACGAGTGACAGAGAGCTACGAGTGGCAGAGGGCATGGTGGCCAGCTGAGGCAAGCAGAAGCAAACTACTCATGCATGATTTTGTGCACTCTGGGCCTCTAGTGGGTGTGTATGTATGTATACACACACACACACACACACACACACACACACACACACACACACACATATATATATATATATATATAAATACAAATCATTATGGTTAAATAAAATAATTTGGATCTCTTAAAGGTTCAGAGTTCAGAAGACTCAAACATAAAAGTTTATATGAGGGATATAAATAGGCACCAATAATATATATATATATATATACAAATCTGTAAACAGGTTGGAATATTTCTATTGTTTTTAATAAATACTTAATATCTGGGGTTCTTTTTCTAATAATTATATATACATTTAAAATATGAAGGCATTTATTTTCATTTGTATTAGGAAAGAATTGTAAGTAAAGTAACTGCATCAAATGCACTAGTTCTTTATCAGTAATAGAAAAGGGTGATCAGCACTAATGATCACACATAATAACCAAATGGAAAAGGAGTCCAGCATTTAATTAACACTAATAATATAAGCGCACACAACTGTGTGTTTCAGACATTTGATAAATTAGCAAAATATCCAGACATGCTAACTACACAGAAATACTCTCCTATTTCCTGGTAAATGAAAACTTAATAGCTCTACAAAATTTATAATAATAAAAGCGTAATACTTTAATTTAACCAGACAGCTGAACAACCTTCCAGACATCATCCCAGACATCCTTTTGGAATAAGCTGTGGCATTGGGGGACAAGGCAGAGGCAGTTAGGGATGATCAGGTAGGCAAGCAAGCAGTTTGGAGTGATCAGGCAGGCAGGCAGAGGTGGTTGGGGGTGATCAGGCAGGCAGGTGAGAAGTTAGGAGCAATCAGGCAGGCAGGCAAATGGTTAGGGAAGATCAGGCAGGCAGGCAGAGTGGTTAGGGGTGATCAGGCAGACAGGCAGGCAGGCAAGTGGTTAGGAGTCAGCAGTCCCAGATTGTGAAAGGGTGCAGGCTGGGCTGAGGGACCCCCCATCCCATGCACTGGGCCTCTAGTAAAGATGCAATCATAAAAGACGGTGAGTTTAATAAGATTAATATAACAGTAATATATAATAATAATAATAATAATAATAACAACAACAGGAATATTGGTATGTAACACAAGCAATTGGAACTTAAGCAAATGATTTTGTGAGGGGACACTAATGTTGGAAAAAATTAAAAGTTGGGGTTGAACTTTTACAAAGGCCTAACAGCATATAACAAGTAAAGTTTAATTGAAAAAGTAAAGTCCAACCTTGAGTTTAAATCACCTCTGAATGTGTAACAAATTCCAATGAATGATTAGACCAAAAAAAAAAAAAAAAAAAAAAAAAAAAAAAGAAAAGTTAATAACCAAGGTATACAAATTTAAGAGACAACTTTTTTTTTTTTTTTTTTTTTTTTTTTTTTTTTTTTTTTTTTTTTTTTTTTAAGCAGGGTATGGTTACTAAATCCAAGGGAAGTATATAAATAGACTTGGGTATTTCTGAAACCTCAGGGAAATATGAAATTTCCAGATTAGCAAAGTACAAGAAGGAAAAATAGAATAAATGTAAAACTCTAGTATGAGCACAGTGATAATCAGTTTGTAGGGAAAGCATATTGATTTGCTTTGTGATTACTGTAATATACATAACGTTTTTTCTCTAAAACTGGCTAAAGAATTTAAGTTAAATTGATATTTTAGACTTGGTATTTTAATAAAACATTGGGAAGGATTTGATCATCTAAAAGTTCAACTAATGTTTAAATACCATTAAAATATAATACATATTCCAATTTATTGGCATATAGAATCTATATATTTTAGAACATTAATTGTTTAATTGTAAGGAAATATTAATTACATGCTAAATTCATAAGATTAATAAATTGATTGTTAAGTAAACGACAATTATTACTAAGTATTCTCAAAGTATACATTTTGGAATATGTCAACAATACTGATTACTTATATAATCTCTTAAATGACTTCAAGGCATTTACAGAAAACTAAATAATTATTAATTAAGAAATTAACTCTAGAGGTGTAATAATGAACATAACAGGCATGTTTTCTTTCCTCACAGACTTCTCAGATAAATGTATTCCAGTAAATAAATACCAATTTATTTTATAAATAAGTCCACCTCTTGTGTTTCGTTAGTAGTTAGTGTGAATCAGCTCTCCAGAGCCTGACTGCTATTGGCTGAAATAATAAAACTGAAGCTACAAAGTTGAATGAACAAGCTCCGGTCCCTCCCTTAGTATGTAGACATTCCATAAGGCCCATTCTAAGATGACCCTTTAGACTTATTTGTAACTTTGTTGTAATAGAAATAAATTATGACCCTGCTAAAAATAAAGGAAGCTGGGACATGTTACTATACAAGGGAGTATTGCTTAAAAAAGGAAGAATTCCTTCAAAGGAGTTTATTAAATTATTAAAATATTTTAAATTTGTGCCCTGGCTGGTGTGGCTCAGTTGGTTAGGAATCATTCTGTGCACCAAATGTTGCTGGTTTGATTCCTGGTCAGGGTACATGTCTTGGTTTCAGGCTTGATACCCAATAGAAGGCATACAGGAGGCATCAATGTTTCTCTTTGTCTCTCCCTCTACATTCTTCTCTTTCTAAAAATCAATAAAAATATTATTTTTTTAATTGTGGCATTATAAAATTGCATTTCTTTTTATTTTAATCCTCATACAAGAATATGTGTTTATTGAGTTCGGAGAGGAAGGGAGAGAAACATCATTCAATTGCCTCCTATGCACACTGACCAGAAATAGAACCTGCAATCTAGGTATGTGCCCTGACCTAGAAAGGAACCTGTAATTTTTTGGTATATGGGACTATGCTCCAACCAACTGAGCCACTAGGCCAGGGCTTAATTGCATTCCTAGTCAAAGAACTTTCCAAACAGGCTTAAAATATCTATGGCATCCCGATCTAAACTTCAGTAGTTGTTTATGTAATACTAGAGACCTGGTGCAAGAAATAAATGCATGGGTAGGGGCCCTAAGCATGACAGGCGATAGGTCTGATCAGGGCCTTCTAGCTGGTGACCAGGGCCTTCTAGCTGGCGGCCTGCAGGCCACGGCTTTCCTTCATTCTGTGCTGCCCCCTGGTGGTGAGTGTACATCATAGCAAGTTGTTGAACTCTGGTCAGTTGAACTCCTGAGGGGACAATTTGCATATTAGCCTTTTATTATATAGGATTTAATGGCATAACATAACTGTTTTGATCATCATTTTGTTAAAAAGTGAAGAGAGAATTATACAAATGAATAAGGGATAGTCAATTTAGTATGCATTTTAATTCTAGTTATTCTACATTACAATCAGGTATTGCTATGGTATAAATTTATTTATTATTTATTTATTTATTTATTTATTTATTTTTAATATATTTTATTGATTTTTTACAGAGAGGAAGGGAGAGAGATAGTTAGAAACATCGATGAGAGAATCATTGATCAGCTGTCTCCTGAACGCCCCCCACTGGGGATGTGCCTGCAACCAAGGTACATGCCCTTGACAGGAATCGAACCCGGGACCTCCCAGTCCTCAGGCTGTCGCTCTATCCACTGAGCCAAACCGGTTTTGGCAGTATACATTTATGTATCACTAGTCTAATCCACTAGTCCACAGATTGATTAAAAAAAAAATAGTTTGCCAAAACCGATTTGGCTTAGTGGCAGAGCGCTGGTCTGCGGACTGAAAGGTCCCAGGTTCAATTCCGGTCAAGGGCATGTACATTGGTTGTGGGCACATCCCTGGTAGGGGGTGTGCAAGAGGCAGCTGGTCGATATTTCTCTCTCATTGACATTTCTAGCTCTCTATCTCTCTCCCTTCCTCTCTGTAAAAAATCAATAAAATATATATTTTTAAAATAGTTTTATTTTTTTAAATGTATGATGCAGCTATTATAGAAGACCTTCAGACAAGCTTCTCTATGTGAAAACACATTCTGAGAGTTGCCTTACATTTAATTATATTTACCATTTTCTTTGGAGGGCAAAAGGTAAATCTAACTAACTTGGTAAGTATTTTTAAATAGTTCACAGTACACCAGAAAGATAACTGACATAAATTGTAAAAAATGTGAGACATAAGAGTGGCAAAGCACCCTCATCATCCAGAATAGACATTGGAACAATTTGTTAAGAGTTGACTGATATACACCTATACATGCAGTGGAGAAGAAAACATGATGCATTAAGAAATGCATATATTTTTATTGATATTATTTCTCTGTTAGTTTTTGGAAAAATAAATTAACATGACAATATTTTAAAACTAGAGGCCTGGTGCACAAATTTGTGCACAGGTGGGGTTTAGCTTGTCTACCTCACTGGAGGTCCATTGGGGGTGTGGCTGGCCAGGGGTAGGGGCCGTGAAAGGGCTCCAGGGCATGTCCAGCCCATCTCACTCAATTCTGATAGGCCGGACCCCAGCAGCAAGCTAACCTGCCGGTCAGAATGTCTGCCCTCTGGTGGTCAGTGCAAGTCATAGCAACTGGTTGACTGTCTGCCCCCTGATGGTCAGTGCACACATAGCAAGTAGTTGAGTGGCCTTAAAATATCATTTAGCATATTATATTTTGATTGGTTGAATGGACGACTGGACAACCAGACACTTAGAATAGTATTAGGCTTTTATTATATAGGATTACTGCTCTAAGAATAATTATTTGGTTTTGATTTCTGGTTGCATAATGAAAGCATACTTAATGATTATGATAGTTACCTTTACCATTCAATTCAGCAGCAATAAAGCACTTCCAAATAGAGTTTGCTCTTTCCCAGTAACCTTATGGATTATATACCTCAAAATATATTTTTAATCAATGTTTTCAAAAATTTGTCTTAATTCTTAATCTATCCTCATTCATAAGGCTTCAGAATACTACAAATACAAAGACATATGTTTTGCAAATATAAATGGTGTTCTTGTGTTAGTCATTAAAAATTTGCTAATTATTCCTTCTATACTGATTAAATATTTTGGTATAAGTTATTCCAAGTTGCACAGCACTAAAATACTATAACTAAAATACCATGTTATAATATTTCACTTTTTAGAAATTTTATATAGATTCATAAAACCATAAATTTTACATGGATTTTAAGCCAAATTTGAATTCACACACAATTTAAAATTAAACTCAACATTTTCATTTTAAACTATGTAAGGAAATAAAGTTAATTTTTGTTTTTAATATAAAAATAGAAAACTAAGGATTGTAAATATATTACATATTTGGCAAAATTCATCATTTAAAGTTAAAATTTAATGAATGCTATTAGTTTAAGATTACATAATTTTTCTTCTCATCATTTGAAACATGGAGAAGAAAAACCTGAAATCTTTTTCATTCTATTTTCATAACAAAATAGAATCATTGTCACAGATATCATCTTCTTGAGTCAAACATGATTACTTCAGATTGTGTTACATTGCCAAAAGCATCACAAATAATTTTATAAACATGATAGATTTTAGAGAGATCATCATTTCTAGCTTTCATTCTTCTTTGTGTACTAGGATAATTAAGAATTCCAAATATGAAGTATACCTCATTTTCTCTTAGTGTCCCTGTTAATATTCTGCTGAAAACACGAATTCTTCAATTTTCACTTATAATGCTTTCTGCACACTACTCTGAGATTGCTCTCACTAAAGGATTAATTTGTATACATGTCCTCATTGTCTTAACAAATGTGAAAATGTCAATGGCATGTGTCTACAGAATAAATTCTAAAACTATTATAATCCAAAACTCTATTATATGATCTATCTACCTCTTTAACATTGCTTCCTGCAAATTTATTATAACAAACTCACTTACTGATCGTTTTCTGAAAATCCCATTTGCATTCTTGTCATTGCACTGAGTCTATTTCCTTTTTCTAAATGTCTAAAGAGCAAATACAAGGTAATATATTCAAACTTTATTATATCACAGGCATTTTTTTTACAACACCACTTACAACAGGTGCTGAAAAGCACTTCTTGTTAATGTGAGGAACTTTCAAAAGCTTTTCTAAAAACTCCTTTTATATGCAATATATGCTGGTTTTCATGGAACATAAGATTACTAACTGTACCCACAAGAAGCAGAGTATAATTGTTTAGAAGACAATGATTTGGACTGTTCATTGTACTTCCTGCAAGAGAAGTTCAGAACATATATGACTGTCTCCTTCTTTGTGCTGATTCTAAGTAGAGTGTTATTGCACTTTCAGATTATCTAGTATTTTATCATTAGAGTGTATGGAAAATATATTTTACCTCATAATAGCCTGTGTATGATAGTATAATAATATGTCATTTCATTATCTGAAAATGAGATGTCATATTGCTAAACTATTTTGATGATGATTAAGGAACATTAGTTTTCTTTTTAGAACATCAATTTTTCAAAACTGTTGTTAGGTATTTTGAGGAAAATATATTATCCAGAGAAAGCACACATTTAATACAAAGGGCTATTTAAGGGCTCTTAATTACTAACCTTACACTAATTTGAATTTCTGACATGTGCTTATTTAAAGCTATGATTTTAGTCTCACTGAAAATATTTATTTTTCATCATTGTAAGTATATAGGATTCTGAAAATTGTATGAGCCTCCCATCACTTTGATATTCTAATATACACTGAATTGGAATTAGACAAAGAAAACCTAATATGTAAGTTTGTTAAACCTGTGACAATAATATTAATCACAACATAAATTGATATTTCCCAGATGAAGACAAAGGCTCTGAAGAAAACTAGGTATTTTTAGGCATGCATAGTTTTCTTATAATTAAGCCTATGGTTTTATTCTAAATTTATCTTTGTATACAGTATAATATGAAATTAATCAATAGTTTACTAATGTATAAATTAAGAATTGTGATAACTTTATTTATAAGATAGAACTAAAATATATCCAATAATACTTATGATGTGAATCTCATATAACACGGTTCAATGGGAAACCCAAAAGATTGTGATAGGTAATCTTTACCCACCCACCAAACCATCTCTGTGAATTGAAGCAAATCATAACCTGCCTGATGTTCTTCCCCAAAATAAAATATTAGAATAGTTATTCTTTGTAATCCCATCCAAATCTAAAATGCTAAAATTTGTAAGACAACCATGAGCTTCTTTTCCACAATAGTATACTACCCAAAGTTAGACCAAATACAAGGTCGAAGGGCACAGTCCCCCAAACTGCTCGTACTTTTGACAAGAGCAAATTTGGAGTGTTCACAAAAGCACGAACATGTGTAATAATTCCGTGGAAGATCTTACAGAACTTACTGAAAGCTGCATTCACCATTATAATTTATTTCAGGAAAAGGGTACCGGTCAGAGGAAGAGATGCAGAGATCAGACCAACATGCAGAGGCAGTGAGTAGCGATCAGGCCAGCAGAGCAGGGGGAGTTAGGGGTGACCAGGCAGGTAGGCAGGTGAGCAATTAGGAGCCAGCTGCCCAGAATTGTGAGAGGGATGTCCAACTGCTGGTCTAGACTGGCAGTCAGACATTCCCTGAGGGGTCCCAGATTGGAGAGGGTGCAGGCTGAGGGAACCCCCACACACACACATGAATTTTGTGCATCAGGCTACTAGTTAAGTAATAAAATACTATCTTTTTAAAATTATCAAAATTATTATCTGAAGATTAATTTAACAATTCCTAAGAGGATAAAATGGAATCCCATTTTAATCATTTTTCTCACTTCAGCTATATCATACATGTGCCCTATGATGTATCACTTCTTTTTTGATTAACCACTTTCTGATACATTCAGAATTCTATCACAATTACCAATGCTTTAATTATAATTCTGAAAATATCTCTCAGATTCTTATATTATGCCCTATATATTCCATTTTCTTTAAGAAGTTAAATTGCTAATCTCTATGCCTTCCTAACTTATTGACACAAATACTCCTCACTGTTTCAAACAAATGGCTCCTCTATGATATACCTCAATTTCCCTTCCCCAATTTTCAAAATGTATGTGAGGGCATTCAATACCTCATACCCAAAAGACCAGAAAAGTTCTCCAGAGTATGCTTCACATGGTTATCATACATGAAAGCATGAAGCAAACATTTTTTTTATTATAACCTCATATCTTCAACTTTTCCTTACAGATGTTATTAAACTACATATTACAGACTCCTTGGAGTTATGTTAGAGCCATGTTAACAGGTTTTGACCCTAATTCCATCTTGTATAACCTCTAACACTGTCTCTGAGTCATAACATGAAAAAAAGTGGCCCTAGAGAGCCAGGTTCACATTGGATTTTATGTGAGCAAGAATACATTTTTGTGTGTATTTGAAGCTATTAAGATTTGTCATGGTTTATTTCTCCATAGTACATTGGCTGGTTTATCCCAACAGATTTCATTCTGTTTTTATGCTTATTTCATATACTCTCTATTATTCTAATTTTATCTTTAAGTTCTATAATCTATAATAATAAAAGCATAATATGCTAAATTAGACTGGACTGGACAGATGAACAACCTTCTGGATGTAATTCCAGATGTCCTTCCACAGGAAGCTGCAGTGGCAGGGGCCGAGGCAGAGGTGATTAGGGGCAATCAGGCAGTAAGGTGAGTGGTTAGGAGTGATCAGGCAGGTAGGCAGAGTGGTTAGGGGCAGTTAAGCAGGCAGTCAGGTGAACAGTTAGGAGCCAATAGTTGTGGATTGTGAGAATAATGTCCAACTGCCAGTTTAGTCCCGATCCCATCAGGATCCTGATCGGATCCGGACTAAACTGGCAGTTGGACATCCCCCAAGGGGTCCCGGATTGTGAGAGGGTGCAGGTGTGCTGAGGGACCCAACCCTTGCACAAATTTCTTGCATCAAGCCTCTAGTATATAATAATAAAAGCATAATGTGCTAATTAGACCAGACATCCTTCCAGACAACCTTCCAGATGAAACCAGGGCTCTGAGGGAAGCTCAGGTCCCTGGTGTTTGCCTGCAGCCAGAGGGAAGCCAAGGCCCCAGGTGCCTGTTGGTGACTGGAGAGAAGCCAGGATCCCAGGTTCCAGAGGAAAGCCAGTGCTGGCAGCTGGGGGAAGGAAGGCCACCTACTCTTGCATGAATTTTGTGCATCGGGCCTCTACCATCCTAATAATTGTCCCTCTATAATAGACCATAATGATCTTGTGATTCTATCTTTATCATGTCTCTACAACCTTTTAAAAAATCATTGGCATTATGGACTCTCATACTGGCAATATACCTTGCGTATCAAACTTACTTTAGAAGATTTTATAATGTGTTTCAAATCTCATAGAACTTTTCTTTTGTTTTGTACATTTTAAATGATGTTCAAAAACAATAAATACTGGGATTTGGCAACACTAAGTTATTATATATTTAAGTTATAGGATACATTACTCTTCCTTATAGAGATAATTTAATAATATGAATTCACTGGTATAAGAATCCATGTCTATATTGTATTAAAATCAAATGTGTTCTGTAACTTTCTGATTTACTATTCTATATAATAAAATCATAATATGCTAAGTATCAGGTCATTTGGTTGGCCATTTAATCAATCAAAGCATAATATGTTAATGATATGCTAGGACTGCTCAACCACTCACTATGACATGCACTGACCACCAGGGGGCAGACAGTTGACCAGTAGGTTAGCTTGCAGCTGGGGTCCAGATGACTGGAACTGAGAAAGATGGGCCAGACATGCACTGGAGCCTTCCCATGGTCCTTCCCCAGTTGGACAACCTCCTGCGTCCCTCCCTGGCCCTGAATGTGCACCAGTAGGGTCCCTCAGCCTGGCTTGCACCCTCTCACAACCCAGGACCTCTCAGATAACTGGTTTCAGCCCCACAGCAGAATGGTCACTATGTCACACACTGACCATCAGATGGCACTCAGTGTAGGAGCTGTCCACCCTTGGTCAGTGCACTCCAAGAGGGTGAATGCCGCTCAGCCAGAAGCCGGCTCACAGCTGGGCTGGTGGAGTGGGCCAAAGACGTCAGTCAGACATCCCCCGAGGACTCCTGGACTGAAAGAGGGTGCAGGCCAGGCTGAAGGACCCTCCGCCAACTGCATGGATTTTGTGCACCAGCCTTTTAGTTTGGTAATAACAGCATAGACAACTATGACCAAAAGCAGGTCCAAATCTTTTTTTTTTTTAAAAATATGTTTTTATTGATTTTTTTAGAGAGGAAGGGAGAAGGACAGAGAGTTAGAAATATCAATGATAAAGAAACGTTGATCAGCTGCCTCCTGCACACCTCCTACTGGGGATGTGCCCACAACCAAGGTACATGCCCTTGACTAGAATCAAACCTGGGACCTTTAAGTCTGCAGGCCAATGTTCTATCCACTGAGCCAAAACATTTAGGGCAATACTAAAATACTTCTTGATTTTTGTTGCAATTCTAAGCTGTAAAATCCAGATTCATTATCTTAGGTATATTTGGGATATCATAGAATAAAGGGGTAAAAAAGCTTATGTTTCAATGCAGTTTTAGTCAGACTCTTTCTTAAATGGTAATTATCAAAAGATGCTGAAGATATAAAGATTAACTCTAAATTGCAATCAGAAATACTTTAAACTTATCATCTGTCAAATATATGCAGATTATAGTGAGAACGCACACAATTTTTTTCTTGAAATTCTCACTGTGCAACCTGGCTTTGGATTTCCTCCTAAAGACTTAAGTCCTTTCTCTGTAAATGAAAGTCAGACTTGCTTATCAGAAATAATAGTTAAATGGCAAGGAGAAATTAGAGATGAAACAAAAATAGTGACAGATAATAAGATATTTCTATTATTTTTCCTACTTTCATAAAAAACATAGCTTTAAGATGTAATTGCAAATACTTTCTATGAAGATTTTCCATCCACAGTTACTTTGCCTAATTATTTTTTTCAATTATATTTTGTTACTCTCATTAAAAACACTCATCTCCGTTACTTTCAATTTATTAGAAACTAGAGGCCTGATCCAAAAAATTCAAGCAAGGGGCTCGGACCTTGCAGCCCTAGCTTCATCTGGAAGGTTGAGAATAAGGCCATCCAGATGGTCATTCTGCTGTTCAGCCTAATTAGCATATTAGCTCTTTATGATATAGGATGTTACATTGAGTTATATCGGGTTTCCTACACCTTAGAACATTATATTCACAAGTTGATTAATGTTAAGTCTTATTAAAATTTCAACCATTACTATTTTCTTATTATTTTGCTTAATTCCATCTTTCAGATGTAATTTTTTCAACAAATTGACAGTTTTTTATGTGCGATTGATATTTTCCTTGGAGACCATGGCTCTAATATGTTGCTGACATAAACCATTTTCCTACGGAATGATTTAGAGTCCTGCTACCCAAATTATACACAATTTATCTTGTTCCTTATACCAGTTCAGACTTATAGTTTGTTACATGTTCAGATTTTGGATAGCACAGCATTTCCTGGAGCTAAATTTCAGTAAAAACTGAGATTTTTTTTTTACCTAGTCATAAATGTTAGTGGGATATAATCTCCTCTCTGAAAATTATCTTTGACCACATATAATATTATTTTATAATTTCAAGTATAATGTATCAATGAAGAAATATGTGTGAATTGTCTAAGATTTTGCCCTATTTGCAAGCTAACCTTTAGCTTACCACAGATTTATATTTGCTAGAAGTAAGCATAAAAGTTGGGTCAGACACAAAGAATTTTATTACTCACACTAAAAGCAATAGATGGAATATCAGCATTTTTTTGGTGATAATTTCCCAAGCACAAATTACCACAAGTCAACACAAAGAGAGGTAGGTGATAGCTGTGCATACACTGGGATCTAGAGAAGAGAAACAAATCTTGTTTGGGAGGTTCAGGTAGAATGCAAATCTTGGAAATTTTTTAAAAAATTTTCCCAACACAACACTCTGTTGTCTAATCTGATTAATTCAATTGACCAAGGTTGGGACCAAATCCATCCCATGTATTCCATACAGCATTTAATGAAGGCTACTCACAATAAGACTTCAAGCAACAATATGAGGCTGACTTGCAAAATCAAACTGAAACATGTCCCCTAAGGTCCCAGATCCAGAGAGCTGAACAAATCCTTCAACCGATGAGAAACTGCCATAACAGCCACGTGGTTTTCTGCATTGACCTTTTCACTTGACCGAAGACATTAACCCAGGTGCAGCAGGAAGTATTAAAGATTGCAGAGTCAGCCTTGGCAGGCAAAGAGGAAGTCTATGGCAAATCTATCATCCATAACTATCCTTGTCAGTGAGTTGAGTATGACCTGAATGCCTTCAAGAACTAAAGTCATGCCATTAATCACTTCAGCTGAAGGCAGGAGAAATTCTATACTACTTTTTAATTTGCCGATTCCCACTGTAGGGATAACTGCATATGCAGTGCACATTAATAACAGGTCACTTCTTCCTCTTTGAAAATCCCCCAGCAATGACAGGCAATCTCTGCAGTTATCTAGGAGCTACATGATCTACTGGTATGTGTTTCCCTAAATACTTGAAAGTCAGTTATGACCATCCCTATAATTACATGTTTTCAGAAAGGAGGCAGGTTAATCACTTGCTTATACACAAAACAATATAAGTATCACAGCTACATATGGGTGCCCCTGACACAAGTGTTTTTCATAAGTGTTACTCCTTCAAAAATGGGGGTGGGGGACACAGATTGATTGTCCTTCAATGTGGCCTCCGAGATAGCTGGGAAGTCTCGTGTACTGTTTTAAGTTCAAATAATTGGACCTAGTCCTTGTTCTAAAGGACTGCCTAAGGAAAATCAATCTAACCTGTCTTGATATCCATGGCATCAGTAGGTGGCATTTGTCTAGCCTATTAAAATGACTGAGTGACAACTGTGAAAATCTGAGTGTGGAAGATATCAGGAATTTTGGCAGGTATTTTTTTGTTTGTTTGTTTGTTTGTTTTGTGTGTCTATGCTTTTTTTGAGGTGCAAAAGCTGGAGCTATCCCTGCTGTAACCAACAGACTTCTCAGTAAGGTTATAAAGGGAAATGTAATAAAATTGTGGTTACAGCCATTTGGTAGGACATGGTAGACCCAGCACTCATTTAAATTTAAGTTTATTGTAATATTGCATTTGAAAGAGCCACACCAGGGTGTTTTCCTTCATGTGGAAGGAGACAGGTGTGGTTCTGAAAAAGAAAGATGATTGATGTCCCTTTCTCCCCATATCTCCTTGGTTATTCTCTCTGCCTGTTCTAGAGTTGTTGATCTCCTTCTACTACCATAAACTTCTTATGTCCCATTGCAGTAGTTATACTTTACCTTTTTTCTGTTACCAACCCTCTCTTTTGGAAGCAATAAGGTGAAAGATGACAACGGCATATTCTTAAGTCCTACAGAGACCTACCTACATGTCACCCCCATGCTTCCTGTGGACCTCTCTGAGAATAGTGCACACAATCAGTCTAAGAGCATGTCAATTCAACAAAGGATTTCAGGTAGATGAACAAAAATTATGTTTGAATCCTTTAGGTCCCATTTTGGCTGGGATGTGACCCAGAGGGTGGACCAATGAAGCCAAATTGAGGTTGCCATGGCAGGGAAAAAAGACACACCATGACAATAGACAAAACCCAAAATTTTCTAAATATATCTTTATAACTCCTTCCCTCCTTTTTTCAGGCAGTAGTTGAGGTTAAGAGGAAATGATCCTTCTCCAAGGACAACTGAACTCAATGACCAAACTTTCTTAAGACTTTTTGGCCAGGAAGTGGTGAAGAGAATAAACCTCTGATTTCATTATTGAGCAGGCCATTTCAATACAGCAGAGAGCTATAGATTGATAGGAAGTGTAGAAGTTTCATAATCTTAACTATCAGCCATTTACCTACTGGCTTTTATAATAAAAGGAGCACTAAAGTCAAACTACAAAAGTTTGGAAAGCAGAACATATGACCCAGATTAATTTCAAAGCACATAAAGGTATGGCTAAACTGGGCTGATTGAACAGAAACGGCTCTGAAATCTGAAAAGGTATCAACATCAGTGAGATTCTACAGGGTTGAAGGGGTGATAAAAATCCAAAGTAGTCTATGTACCAGAAGTGGGCGGGAACAAAGTTCTGTTTAATGAGACTATCTTCACCATGCAAGAAAAACACATCAACTTTGGCAAGAATCATGTCTTTTCTGCAATGGTAGCCTCTACATAAGGAACCTAGAGTCCTTTTTTCTGTGTCTAGTTTGCAATGGTAGGTGTGTTGTTACCATGCCCACTACGATGATGTATTCAGTAATGGTGGCAAACTGGGCAGTTCAGGTTGGATCAACAGCTTGATTCCAGTGGGTCTTGCCAGAGAAAAGGCCACTGCTGTGAAAGTCTACATGAGTAAACAATGATCAAAATCTGCAATTTACTTCTACTTCTCAGGGCTCAAAGTGTATCTTTTATTTTCTGATTTTTTAATTTTCGAAATGGCAGATCAAACAGATGACTTGCAACTGCCAAGGGTCAGTAAAAACACAAAAATATTCATCAAAGGGAATACTGGCCAGAGTTATGACAGCAGGTGAGTTCTGCCAAACTAAGAGAAGTGGCCATAAGCATTTTGGTTTTGCTTAGCCTGTACAGAGTTTATACAGCTTCAGCAGTCCAGAAGGTATTATTGGGTTTCAATTAAGCCTAATCAGTGTTTCAGGCCCAGGCATTTATGAGAATTTCTGAATCAAGGCTCTATTAAGATATTTGCTTCAGGCAGTAGAGAGGGGCAGAAAGTTTCCCCCAACAGATGCAGTGCTACTTTTTCATTTAAAGATGAGATGGCCCTAGTGCCAGGTCAATGGCATTCTTGAATACTCCATTTGGCAAGCAAGGCTTATTGTGCCCTTTCCATCTAACTGGTTTTTTATTTATACTAACCCCAAAATGGAAATATCAGGCCAAAGATTTGTCAGAAGAATCACAAGAGCTCAGTAGCAAAATCATAGCTGCTTTTCAAAAGGAGTACCTATTAAAACCCTATCAGGCAGCAATAAGACTAAAATCTCAAGGAGTGCCTATCAGATGGAGGCTGCTTCCCTTTGCCAGATCCTCTAATTGGCACAATCACTCTCAATAGAGATCTCAGCTCAGATGAGTAATTACTTTGTGGGGCCCGAAGAGATTAACACTTTTCTCATGCATTATTCTTATTGGGAGAGCTCTTCCTAGCACTTGTGGAACAGGAAACTACATGCAAATCAATTTTCTACTATGTATTCAGAAGTGACAGTCACAAAAGCAACACCTTGAATTTTCCCAAAGGGCCTTCCCTTAAAAAATCACTTTAGCTTTTTGCTCCTTTGAGAACCTTGCCCAAATCTCATCTGTTGAATTTTGGTGCCCCTCCCCCATGTGACCATAAAAATAAAAATGAGTTGAATATCTATATATACATATATATATATATATATATATATATAACATAACCATAAAAGGTGGGATCCCTTTCCGGTTTGAAGTTCCTCAGCATGTTCAGATGGATCATCATGATCTTTGTTTTCCCTTGGAAACAGGGAGATTTGGGTCTCATCCATAGTCTTTCTCCTTAAAGCTACTTATTATAGATTGGTCTAGGTTCCATGTCATCAATTCCATGTCCACCACTTTCAATTTTTAGTAGTTTGGCAGTGTTTCGTGGACCAACTAAACAAACTTCCAAAACCCAATCCTGAGTGGCAGTATTACCCTGTTTCCCCGAAAATAAGACAGCGTCTTATATTAATTTTTTCTCCCAAAGTTGCGCTAGGTCTTATTTTCAGGGGATGTCTTATCTTTCCATGAGCTAGGTCTTATTTTCGGAGGATGTCTTATTTTCAGGGAAACACGATATTACTACTGAAACCAAATTTCAGACAAAATAATCCTTAATTTAATATCCATGCAAGGGTCATAGGTCTGATTCTTTGGCAGACTTGGACTTGACTCTCAGAGCAACAAATTTTTTAAGAAGTCTACATTACTGCATAACAGTTTGCTGCCCCATTGTCATGGCATCTAAGTCCTTACATGGTTTCATTAGAAAGGCTATGAGAATTACCTTGGGTACCAGGACTGAGTGCAAGAATTTATCTAGATATTTTTGAGTCAGTGTTATCCAGTGAGCCACCTTCTTTAGCACTGTAAATCTAATCCACAGCACTATGCGCCTGGATATTAGTCAATGCTCTATCTATGATTTTCTATGGCAGTCCCGCTGAGCTAGAACACCTTTACAGCCTCTACAACCCATTAAAAATACTCTGATATATTTTACAGTCATGTTGAAATATATCTAAGGTTGGTAAACTACAAAAGGGATTGATGCTTAAAATGACCAATTATTATCATTCTTCATAAACTTTGATTTCCCAAGTAAACCAGCTAATGTAATAATTCACCTATTTTCTCCTTATAGTAGTCATGACTTTCCCTACATTCATCTTCAGTGTATGTGGAAGATTCTGTAACTGTTTTTCTCAAAGGGGGTGAAATTCTGTTAATCTAGGAAACATCTTAGTTGTAATTGTTTAGTGCGGGGGGGGGGGGGGGGGGGTCTTTAGATTGACAGCCAGATTGGAACAAAAATGCTCCTGCCTATGTCTGGAAGAGGAGAGCTTGTTACACTCCCCGCACTGTTTAAGTCTCTTTATACATACTCCCCAGTACTCTATCTGAAACCACTTTTCTCATTCCTCCTTACTAAAAAGCAATGAAGTAGAGGATCATTAATTGCATGGTTGACTGTATGAGCTAGTCAACATGTTTGCTATCAATTCCAGCAGAATATCTTCAAATCCTGTTTATGGACTCTCACCTATTCTCTTTCAAAACTAAAGACTTTGTTAGCATCTCATCCTCATATCAAAACTGTCAAGAACTTTGAAAAGTCTAAGATTTTATATTACTTACAAGCTAGCAAGTTAGCCTGCTACAGTTTGGTTTATGCTTGCATACGTCATAATAATCCTGGGTCAGAGACAAAGGACTTTATTACTCATAGCTATACCATGTCTAGAATATCAGCATTTCCAATATCACCACTCATCATCCTTCTCAAAATATTGTTTTCTTCTCCCATTACCTACTATCTCATTGCTACTAAAATTTTAAACGTTTCCTTATTGCTCCATTCAAACTGAGCTATACCACTTTCAAATTTTTATGACAAAATTACCTACGCTAGAACATAGAATTATATGTATGCATAAGCGTTAGGTTGGGCATTTTAATTTTCAGTTTAAACATGCTTTTTCCCAGGAAGGTTTTCAGCTTTTTGATGACAGAAACCAGGTCCTCTAGGGCTCAGAAAATATATGGCAATTGAAGAGTATACATATATAGAGTTCAAATTTGAATATTCACCAGTAGTTGAACAGTTGTTAAACTGCAGAGACCCATTTGTATGGCTTTATAGGTGAAGGCATTCTTAAATACTTATTTTGTAATTTATTTTTGTGTTTTCTCTTTCAGATGTAAAACTTCATGGTGAACAGTTTATTCATTAGTGGTCTAAATTAATTCTAATCGCGTTCATATTTTTCTAAGTCACTCACATTAATTTACAGCAAATTGATACATGCAATCATCACAGGATGGTTTTTCACATGGTTCTCATAAATAATTACCAGCAAGAAAATTCTTAGTCTCATTTGACCTGTGATATGACCTTCATCCTAACACTGGCTTTAGTTTATGGAACTGTTAAGTTAACCAGGTCTGTTCATCCATAATAAAAACAGATTAAACTAAATGATCTCTAAGACTGCTTGTAACTCTAAATTACTCCAAGCATTATAACAATAATAATAAACAGCATTTTTGTAACAATTAATGTTTTATAACTGCTTTTATATTAATCACATGATTGTTTTCTTTCTTGACTTATTACTATTTTTCAATATGTACAAACTCTATTCATGTTTTGAATAATGAAATCATCACACTACTTCAAGTTATATAAAAGATGTAAAATATCATGTGTTGTATTCAAGCATAGCAATTATTTGTAAATAAATTTGATTTATATATTCAATTATAGTTGTCAGCAATAATTAAGAAATTGACCCAAAGGACTAATTCTTAAAGGGCATATTTATCTCTAAACTTCACATATTTTTCATTTAAAAAAAAAATTCAACATAAGGATTATTTTCTAGGAGGACAGTGGATTTCTTAAAATAGAGATTTTTTTAAAAAAGATAAATTGGGTTCATTTGCTCTCAGGGGCTCCCTGAAAGAGTGGAAAAGATGACCACACACACTAAAACTATATGCATCTGTACCTGACATGTTGATGGAACTTAAGATTAAAATTAGACATTTATAGTCAAGGTTTGGGTTTATTTTCTGCAACAGCTCTAGCAGCTAATTCATCAAGGTTTGTACCAGCTAAGAAATTTAGCGTTATGAGCTGCATTAGAAAATCTAAGAATCAGGAAAGGAAATGTTAAGCCATTTAAACTAATGTCAGTTTTGAAAATCAAATTTGAATAATTCATGGTCAAAATTAAATGTTCCATCTTCTGCAAGTTCACATGATTCCAAGGGGAGGAAAATGTATATAGTAATAAAAATAACAATAAGAAAAGCAGCAGGAGCTTTTGCAACCACGATTAAAATGCTCTGTGCAAAAGGTAAAGCTTTTGAAATCATTTCTACAAGGAAAAATCTGAAAAGCTTTTATCCTCTGAAAAGGATAATTTAAAATGAGTTTTCCTAAAAGAATGTGTGTAATAATCTGGAAAAGAGAATGCAATGAAGGCTATGTGGTTTTTCAAATTCCCACAAAAGGTATATAGAGCATGCTGAAGTTTGGATAATGTTCAATTTTACTCTTAAAAGCTGAAATGTCAATGACCAAAAGCATGTGAAATATGTGAAATAATTTATTTTTAATTCAAGATCGCTATCCCTCTTCTTGAATCTTTGGTTTTACAGTGTGAAAAATTACTATCTATAGGAAATTTTCTTGAAATAAGTGAAAATAAGTGTACTTTTTATTTTCTTTGAGATCTGATTTTAGAGGTTCTAAAAAGTTACATTCATGTTCCTATAACCTTAATTAAAAGCACTCTCTTCTGTATGAGAAAAGGTGGACAATGTGGAAGAACAAATTAGAGTTATGAAGAAAGATGCAGGCATCTACCGGGTCAGGCAGAGCAGCCAAGACACCCTGAAGGTCAATGTTATGGCAGATGTCTATGCCAGATGGCTCATTTCCTTGAATAGATTTTAATTTCTTTATTTTTGAAAACTGAACAAAATAAACAAGAACATAAAACATTTCCTGTTTCTAAGGTTTTATAAATACATTTGTTAGGCAAAGCATCTAAGAGTAGGTAAAAACATTCAATAATGAAAAAGATACTGTTAATTTTTTTTTAACTTGCATCAAATAAACAATAGAAAAGTTTTCATACACCAGATGATCCTCAAGTTTTTAAAGGAGCACAGCCATATTAATTTTAAAAGTGCTGCACATATGTCTCTCTTCCTAATATCTCAAAGAAATAGCAAACGAATATGTCTTAATAGTAAGAAATTTCACAGGCACACATACATAAATTTTTTCAGTAACATACGGGGTAGTTACTATGGTCAGATAAGGATTACAAAATATATTATTTGCCCAACTATCATCTTTCTGTAATTTTATGTAACATTTTAGTGGCTCTGATTGTCATGTTCCAAGACTCCTGAGTTCTTTCAAATAACAGCAATGCCCATATTCCATACAACTCTTCCTCTTAACTTGAATAACAATGAATGCACAAATTATTCAAATTAACACCAAATATCAGGAGGAAAAATTATAATTATGTTATAAAATAACCCATCCTAATAAACATTCTAAATTAAATACATCTGTCATATATTCATAGTTTAAAGGTGGTAACTTTAAAATATTACCTGAAGGCAAAGTAGGTGATAGCCAAACAGATAAATATTATAAGCACATTGCATATTTCCTCCCATACCACCCCTTAAGAAATTAACTCTTCCATGGCACAGAGAGCCTGAAATTACATAAACAGAAACACTGAGTTTCCTGTAGGTAAGAGATAAGCTAAGACTTTCAATGTTGTTAGTTATCAGATATAATTGAAAATAAAAATGTACATATTTAAGGTGTATGACAGGATGTTTTTATATACATACTAGAAGCCTGATGCATGAAATTCATGCAAGGGGCTAGGCCCTAGCAGCTGTGATGCCTTGCCTTGGCCCTTGCAGCCCCAGCTTCATCCTGATGGAAGGTCATCCAGCTGTCCGATCTAATTAGCATATTATGCTTTTAGTGTTATACATTGTGAAATAATTACCACTATCAAACTAATTAACATATCCACCACCCACATTACACTTTGTGTGAGAAGAACTACCGTATTTTCCGGCGTATAAGACGACCCCTAATTTTACAGTTAAAACATAGGTTTAGGCCTTTATTCGCTGTATAAGACTACCCCCCACTTCAAAGAAAAGACTTACTTTGCCGTCAAGATCTGCAGGTAATTTTTGTGCAATTTTGGTCTTTTGCCCCCGATTTTCGGTTGACTTTTTTTCATTTCAAAAGTCGTCTTATATGCCAGAAAATATACTAAGACCTAACCTCTTTGAAATTTTCGAGTACACAATGCTTTCAGCGTTAAAATAAGTCACCATGGAGTCCCTTGAAGTTTTATCATAGAAGAGAAAATTATGGAGGACATTTTTAAAATTGATACTCTATTTAGGTGAGAGACTTATAGAATACACTTAAAAGAATCCAAATCAAATAGTAATAAGGTTAGCTCAGTGGATCTCCAATCTTCTCTCTGAAAATGTCATGTGATTAAGAAACATACCTCAACATAACAAAAACCAAATATAACCAGCCCAAAGGTAACATTATACTCAGTAATGAAAAGCTAAAAGCTTTTACTCTAAGATTAGAGAGGGAAAAAAATGAGGGTGCTCATTCTCACCACTTCTATAGAAGTCCTAAACAGAACAATTAGACAAGAAAAAATAAATGAAAGCATCTAACTTGAAAAGGGAAAATTAGGGAATTTGGGATTTTCTCACTATTTCTGCACCATACAGTTCTCTGGGCTACTCTGTAGAAATTTGAGAGTTTTGGGCCTTACCTTCTGCTGGAACTTTTTGGAGACATAATTTAGGAGGAATTTCAGGCTGTGACTAGACTTCTAATGGACTGGCCAGCAAAGTTTAAACAAGCCCGGGTCCTGAGTCTTCTCGATGCCCCAAGAAGATTCAGCTGGCACTCAAGCTGTCTTAGAAGGATTGGCAAAGAACTTTAGTAAAACTGGACTCTCTACCCTAGTACCAAATCCCCTTCGCTTCCACTAAAATGTTCAACCCAATAGCAGGACAGAGAAAAAATGTAAAGGAGTCTGGAATGAGTCTGGCTTAAGGCATGGTCTACAGGAGGCGAGGTGGAGTGAGGGCAATGGCAGGCATTTAGAAAGAAAGGATGTTTAAAGTTATTAGATACTGCACCATGTCTCTACTTTGAAAAAACCCACAGGAAAGGAAACTTGAGATTGAATCGAGAATCAGAAGATTTAGAAGCAGCTGTTGTTATTGTCGATATCTTGGAGATCTTTTTGATTATTTTAGAATGGAGAATTATGGCATGGGGTCCATTTAGCTATATACCTTAATCTTGTACTTACTTGAGTTGAAACAAAGATGTAACATAAACTAGAATTACCTGGATATTTTTAAAGATAAAAATTTATTGCACTGGTCTTTATTCTATAAACTCTTTATAATATTTGAGCTAATTTTGGTAATCATTTTTTTAAATTGGCTTAAAATTTTACTCCAGAGCTTATATTTTAACTAACTCAAATGTCAGAATTTTTAAACTGCAATTTTCTTTTAGGTCCTAAAAACAGAACATCATCTATTTTAGTGGTTCTCCACTTTAATTTCATATGACAATTCATACAGTCTTGTCTTCAATTTTCAAGTTTCAATAGTAAACTTCATCTTTGGTAGTAAAGAGAATTGGGGTTTGTGTGAAAAGTATGAGTTCAGGCAAATATAGGTATACCTGGATTTGGAGGAAAGAGACAGATATTTCGGAAAAACTCACATTTTCTACTTTCCCCACCATTCTTCCATCCCAATGAGTCAATTTTATTGTCTATTAAAAGTTAAAAGTTTAGGTGCCAGATTATTTTCAATTTGGCTATAAAACTCGTTCTTCCTAGTATTTTAAAATCAGTTGCTCCCAAGAACTCTATATATGTTTTTGAAGCACCTTATAGGAGGTTTATTTAATTGTTGAGATTCAGTTTTTAATGGTAAGAGCAGGGACTTTTTTTTTCAGATTAAAATATTTTGAGCATAATATGTAGAACTTTCAATAAAGCTTTAAAATTTGAGGAGCAGGAAATGCCCTTTTACTCTTTATTGCTAGTGAAGGAGCTGACCTGACAGGCTGCTCCATCGTGCAGTAAGACAAAAGCAGAAACATCCACCCTGCCATTAGTGATTAGTAACTTCTTGTGACATACGCCGTGTTTCATCTCATTTTAAGCTTATTGACATGTTAATCAATGAATGTGCATTCTTTTCCAATGCAGTTTCTGGTTACCTTTTTTCTATAAATTAAAATACTATCAAGAATGATAAAAACTAAAAATCTTTCAGAGCCATGAATTGTAAATCCTGGAAAACAGTAATTCCCTCTTTTCTCAGGAGTACCTCTTCTCTGACATGGTTTTATTATGTTCCAGTTTGGTTCCTCCATAAAACATTTTTGAATCATAACCACTTAGGTATTACAAGAAAATAAGTCTCTCATAATTCATGTTTTAATTGAAAGGCTTACCTACACTATTACATAGGAAACCAAGTATAAAAATCACTTATGACTGACTGTATTAAGTACAATACTGCCATCAAGTGGACACAATAAGATTAACTGTACAAAATACTGAAGGCAAGTAACTTTGATAGGTGGACTATATCTTATGTGAGGAACTATAAAAATATTACATAATTTTTAAAACTATATGAGGTGATTATTAAATAATATGTTACATATTTGTTTTTAATATAGCACTAAAATTCTTCAAATAAATAAATGTATTCTACAATTGAATATGATTTGGACAAAAAGTTTTTGTGTGTTTTTTTTTTTAAAAGTCCTGTCCTAGCTGATTTGATAAAGCGTTGGCATGCAGACTGAAGGGCCCCATGTTCGATTCTTTTGAAGTGCACATGCCTGGGTTGTGGGAACAGTCCTCTGTAGGGTGCAGCCAATCAATGATTCTCTCTCATCTTTGATGTTTCTATCACTCCCTCTCACTTTCTCTTTGAAATCAATAAAAATATATGTTTTTAAAAAGTCTGCTGATCATCATTATTGATTTAAAAAGGGTAGACATCAACATTTGTACTAGACCCATGAAAAGTAATTTTAAGGCCTACTTGAATATTCCAAATAGAATTGATTACTCAAAATGTTTCTGCAGGTCTATTTCTGTATGAAGTTATTTAGACCACATCAATTTTTTCTGTCTTAATTTATCTGAATTTTAAAACCTGTAATATAAGAGAAAATCTGTAAATAATAGTACAAATACCATAGATTCATTTATTTTGTCTGGCAGAATATATAGTATTTAATTTCTTCTCTAAAATATTATCAGACATCATTAATGAAAAGTATGGGCATAAATGGTATCTGTATTGGATAAATAGGTAAGTTAATAATAATTAAGCAAAAGCAAAGACAGTAGCTAAAATTTGTTTCACTATGGTTTTTAAATTGATTATTTCATTCAAATCTATGAGGTTGGCAATATCATTCTCATTTAGTAGGCAAAACCACTGAGGCTTAGACATTTTAACATGAGGTTTCAAAGTCACACAGCTAAAAATGTTTAAAGCAAGGCAGACTGAATCTGAAACACTAGCTGTTAGTCACAGCACTGTAAACTACAGAGCTAAGATTAATTTTTCACATTAAATATTATAATTTTCCATTTCAGAAAATATTCTAAAGTTATTTCAATAGTTTTGAATTTAAAGTAACTGCAAACATTGCAATTGCAATTGTATTAAGAGTATTAGTTCTTAATACTAATAATTAGTGAATGAATATATAATTAGTTCTTAAAAGAACAATTCAATTTTACATATAAATTGTGGGATAGAATATTATAAATCCTAAAAATTTAGAAGTTATAAAATATCATAGCTAAACAAATATTAAAATGTTCAAAACAGAATGGACGTATATTATGTCTTCCATATACTTTAAGTTGTACAAACTGTCAATTTTGTTGAAATTTCAAAATATAATTATTTGAATGGACTTGTTATCAATGACTACCAAATGAACCAATTCACATTTAACTATTTCTAAGATGAAAGTAATCTCTGCATCCTATAAAGTGAATCATTATATTTATAATAATTCACAACAGTTTTTGGCAGCCATAAGTTGCACGAAATCTTGTCTTTCTCATTATTTTAGCAAGAGCAAAAGTTAGTAAATTCTACCTCAAGAGTCATTCAATCAGCATCTGAACAGATGCCAAGGACCAAGGGGATCTTCCTTTCAATATTTTTTCAGAACATATAATAACAGAGGAAAAAGAATGCTATATCTGTGTGTATTCTCTACTACTCTGCCATGAAGTAGTAGAAAGAAGACAAGCTTTAGAGTCAAATCCGAACTCCCTATCTCAGCTTCCCTATTTAGCAGTGTTTGAGAAATCCAATGTTATTTGTCCTTTCTGAAGCTTGACTTTCCTCATCTGAAAATAGAGAAAATAACTCATATTTCATTATATATAATGCAGATATTAATAGCCTTCACCTACAGGATCTTTGAAAATTGAATAGAATAATTATATAAATTATATGTACAGAGGGAGACCTGACATAAAGCAAGATAAAAATCTGTGCCAGGAATTCGATAACAATATTAATTTTAAAAATAATTTGAATTAGATCTTTACCAGGATGATATATTTCTTTCTTACTCTATAATTCATTAGCCTCTTACCTGTGGGAAATGTATCTATTTAATGAACAGAAATTATGTGTTCCATTTTTCCAAAGAAAAAATGTGTAGGCCTATGCATTCTTTTCAATGATTATTTCTTTATTATAGACACAGCTTAATGTAGTTGATAGAGAATTGGTTCTTGTCCAGAAGTATTCAGTCTGTCCTGTAATTGTGTGCGTCTTGGTAAAAATGATCTAATTGAGGCTTGGTATTCTTCTTTCAGTAGACTTAATGACTATAAAAATTTACTGACTAGAAATAAAAAAATGAGTAATATAGGGTGTTTTGTATTTAGACTTTGTATTTAGAAATATACTTCAGAGTAAGCAACTATCACAGCAAAATGAACTTGGGAGAAGAATGAAGAAAATGCAAAGTGCCAACATTTGCAATATGGCAAAATTTCTAATATACATGGAATACATCAGAAAAAAACAAAAACAAAAACAGAAGTTATCCAAATTTTCTACAAAAAATTCTGAGGGCAATTCAAATTATTATATTTATAACTATTTGGTTGTTACAGTAGTTAAAGATAGCAAAGTCTGCGAAAATGTCCAGCATAAAAACTCTCAAATAGAGGCATAAGTAATTTTAATTGGATATGAATTTGAACATATAAAAGTTGGCCTGTGTGTAAATGGCACTTAGAAATGCAAACTAGGCAAAGGTATCACTTAAGAAGGTTGGCTCTGTGAAAAGCCATCAACTAGGATTTGTTTTTGTAATTGTAATAATAAATAGAACGTACTAGGATATAGTTGAAATATTCTATTTCAGTGAATAATTGAAGAGGAATTATACCTAAATTATACTTACCTATGTACTAAATTTCTGATTTAATTTCCTTGACACATCCAAAACATGTACTCTACTATTAGTATCTATTAATTCTAACAATGGTGCAAAGGTAAAAATGTCTCTCAGTTAGGAACTACAATTTATACTCACTGCCCTGATTTCCTCATAAAATAATTTTAATGCTACTGACTTCCTATCCTAATCTATCATTTTTCTTAATTATGTGTGTACAATTTTCACATTTGTAAATTTATATATTCTATAGAATAAAAAATAACGTCAAAGCCTAAAATACACAAGTGAATAAAGACCTGAAGCTTTTAATGTATTTACTCTTTGATACTCTATTGGCATTTTTATTGCTATTGCATTGCACTTATTTTTAGACTTACATTTTAGAGCAGATTTAGGTCCACAGCAATACTGAGAGGAATGTACAGAGATTTCCCATATACCTCCAACTTCTACATAATTAAAGTCTCCCCAATTATCAATATCTCCCATGAAAGCTATGAAACATTGCATTTGATAGACCGATGAGACATATGTCCTTCAGTTTATCCTCTTTGGGGTTCATCCAGCTTCTTGGATGTGTAGATTTATCTTTCCAAAACTTCAGAAGATTTTAGCCACTATCTCCTGACTCCGTGGCTAAATAAGCATTTCCTTCTATATTCCTCCTCCTTACTTTCACAACACCCTCTTTTTGTATCACCAGGAAGTCTGATGACAGTTACTATCTCCTCAGTTCCTAGAATAGGTCTGCATATTGTCGGCTATCAGTAACTGTTGCATAATCACAGATGATGCTAGTTAAGGATCAAAAATGGTTCTGTGGGAGTTGTAATCTACACAGAAATGACATTTCAAGTTTTAAAACAACCAACTGAGCCACACCAACCAAGGCTTTATATATTTACCTTTATGGTTTTTTTGTTTTTTTTTTCTCCAACTGACCTGATTAGTTATGCATCCATGACAAACTTTAATTTCTGTAGCTTTGAATATAATTTAATGTCTAGTAGAGTAGTATTCCTTTTAATTACTGGAGTTTTATATGTCTTAATACCTGACAAGATTAGTACCCTCTTCCTATTCTTGCTTTTCAAAGTGTCCAGATTATCTTATTTGTTCAGTTTCTCCTAAGTGCTACAAATCATCTATATTACTATTATTCTTTTAAAAATATTATTTATTCAAATGTAATTAATTTATAGATTAACTTGGGAAAACTTGACATCTTTATGAAACTGATTCTCTTTATCAAGGACTACAGGCTACTATTCATTTTCTTCAAGATTACTTTTGTGTACCAAAAAAAAACATTAAAAATTTTCTTTGAAATCATTTTGTTTATTTCACATACAGTTTAAGTACTTTATTTTTGGTGCTATTTTAAATGGAATATTTATTTCCATTGTCTCTTCTCAATAGTTTTATTGGAATTAAGAATGTGATTAAATTATTTGTGTATTAAGATTTATATTCCCACATTAAATAAATTATTTTATTTTTTTTCCAAATAACTCTCTTCAGTTTTCTGTGTAAATAATTATATCACTGATGAATAATAATAATTTACTAATTTCTTTATCTTTCCTTCAGAAAAATGTTAAGTGATAGTCATGATTGAGGTTACACTTGCCTTGTTCCTCTTTGTAATGAAAAAAACTTCTCAGTTTTTCCTGGTCAATGCCAGGACTCCAAGAATTCGCCCATGTTCCCTTTATTACTCTCCAAGATAATACATGGTATTTACCTTCCTCTCTTTGCCCATACATGCATTCAAGCTCAATTTACTCTCAACTTTTCTATAAGACTTTCTTCTCACTCCTTCTACCCTGCAATTCACACTGTAGTGACCCCTCTAGCATGTATTATTTGATGTACTTATTCAATCCATTCCATCAGTGATGAATGATCATCTACTATATGGCAGGCCCTGAATGAGGGAGTTTTGTTTTAAAACTTAAATGTCATAGTCCTTATCTTTTAAGAACTAAAAATAAAAAGGGAGAGCAGAACTATTTATCTGATGTTTGTGTATCTTTGGAGACAATATAAAGTCGTGTTTATGATTATGGACTTTGGATTGAGATAGTTTAGGGTTTTAATGTTTACCATCTATGGAACTTGAACAGATGCCTTAACCTCACTCAGCCTCATTTACCTCAACCTGAAGGAAGGATGTGCCTCATAAAGGCTTTTATGATTATACATGGGATGCTTGAACAGCTCTGAGCACAGGACCAGAACATAGTGAGAACTCAATGAACGTTATTATTATTACTACAACCATTGTTATAATTAATAGAGCTAAATACTATGAGATTCACAAAATGTGCCAAGGAGACAAGATGCCTTTCAGAAAGCCTAAGAAAATGGGCTGAACAGGGTATAATGAGCTTGTCTGGAAGATAAAGGTGGATAATTTTAAAGGAGTAAATACTATAGCGAAATAAAAAGTACATACAAGGTCATTGGGCCATATAAATAAGTACATGGTATGCTGAGAAACAAAAGGTGTTTCAGTAAAATTAGACTCCAGTATCAGAAGAGAAGCTGGAAATATAGACTCTAGTTTCCATTCGTAAGCAGTTGCACAAATATGAAATTGTATAATTATGTAATTATTTCATTATCTCTAGTCCTTGATTGCTAGGAATGTATGAAAAGAAATTTAAAAAGTAGACTTTCTATCTTTTATCAAATATCTACATCAGTCCTCTGCATGTTCTAATGTCTGCTAAATAAATAAAAGCAGGTATAGTATTTGATTTTTAAAAAATAGCCTTAGCTGGTTTGGCTCAGTGATACATCATCAGCCTTTGGACTAAAGGGTCCTGGATTTGATTCTGGTGAAGGCCACATACTCTGTTGCAGACTCCAGTTTCTGGTTGGGGGCATGTAGGAGGCAAACAATCAATGTGTCTCTCCCTCATTGGTGTTTCTCTCTGTCTCTCCCTCTCCCTCCCACTCTCTCTAAATATCAATAGAAAACTATCCTCAGGTGAAGATTTTTTTTTTAATTGTCTCCTAGATAAGTGACCATTTAAAAGTAAAAAGTCAATATACTTACACAATTTAAACTTCACCTTCACTACATCCCAATTTATGTGGACTGGCTTTGTGACTCTTAGATACATAAGAGGTACTTTCTCACAGCTTGGACTTAATTTTATGTTAGTGGAAAATTATTACAATTTCATGTGGAGCTGTAACTTATTCTTTAAAAGGCATGATTGCACATTTACTAATCTGCAGCTATAATACTGACCATATTTTTAAATAAAAAAAGATATCTACTTTCTATAAACTCAGATATTATCAGGGGGGAAAGAAGATAAATATATATATATATATATATATATATATATATATATATATATATTTATATATAATCTTCTTTATATATATTATTCCAGACAGTTCAAATGTTGAGAGCTATGGTAAGTATAGTAGTTTAGGAAGACTAGATTGGCTGTGATATGCACCATCATTTGTTGGGGGTTTGGAAAGGGAAATCTTAAACAGATAGGAAAAGGGGCCAGATAGGAAACAAATGCAATAATCTTAATGTCCACATAAGGGAAATAAAACGTTCATTCTATTCTACCACAAGGATATTTTTTAAATGTTCATACTTGTCACTGAATATTTTTTATTGCATACCATTCTTTTTCTCAAAATGAAATTAGTTTCTTATAAGTTTGTAGCTTGAAAAACAAGAAAAAACATTCTAGGCAAATCTTTCTTTTAACCCTAAAACATGTATATTTCTAAGTGCTATCATATTCTGGGAAGAAAAATATATATTTTTTAAGTAAGTGGAGAACAAAATAGCTTAATATTCATTTTTGTAAGGCATAAAAACATACCTATAAAATCTGATCTACAGTTCAAGACAGAATTTTTACTGTTTCTTCTTTATAAAGTAATGAAATTGTCTACTGTAACCCAAATTAGGGGCTATTAGAGAAAAATTTATATGATCTCTTCAGAGTTGCTGATCATTTACATTATTACTTGTTAGTAGTAAAATGCAATGTTATAAATAATAAATATAAAAATTGCAATGGTTCTTTGTATTTTCATTACCAGGTCAAATTAGATAGGAGACCAATATATTTTTTAATATAACGTATACCTATATGCATGCAAGTATCATAATAGACATCCACGCACACACATATTTCTGAGTAACACTAAATGATAACCATATTGACACTATTTTTTTCAAATACAATGTTATCAGGTACTTCAAAGCTCTTTACAAATTTAGACAAATTAAAAATAAAACATTACTTGATAATAGCAAACATTCTTAGTTAAAAAGCATTCAGGTTTAGTATTCAAATTAAATTATATCTTAAGTGTAATTATGTTGAGTGTATCTAAGCACTCACTGGCACTTAGCCTAACTATTACTTATATACAGTATCATATAATTATATAAATGTGTCAAAATAAAATGGATATAATTTTATCATAGTGGATAAAGAGGAGATATCTACATGGTAATAAGACATATATTATTGACTAGACCATATGAAATTTGGATTAAATTTTAGTTATATGTATACCATTTTAAATATACATAATGACCACATTGTGTTTATTTGTATTTCTACATAAAATTCCTCTGTTAAAGCATAACATTTCTATACCTTTTATAAAGAATTCTTTATATAACTTTAAATCTCTATTGGTGTTTATTATAGAGATTACTTTTAACTTCATTAATAGCATTTCATACAGAGAACACACCATGTGCAAAGCTCTTATGGCAGGAAAAAAAGCAGAATATTTTTAAAAAATGAGGAAGGAAAGAAAGGGGAAGGGTAATAAGGAATGAGACTGCAAAGACAGCTAGAACACAGTCCATCATAGCCTGCAGAGAAACAAAGACATTGTTGTTCCTTATTCTAAAACGATTATCAATCTTTGAAACAGTTTAACCAAAGAGACGGCGTGATAAAATCTGTATTTGGTAATGATTACTCTGTTTGAAATATAGTTTGGAAAATGGTGATAGAAACATGGAGAGATCCTATGGGAAACTATGATGATTTAATCCAGGAAAAAAATGATGGTGCTGGGTTTAGAGAGAGTAAGGGCCATGGGTCTTGCTGATGGTTGGACAATCATTGCCTTTAGCATAAATTCAGTAAATGTTTTGGTTTATTCACTTGTGCCTTTATTACACAATTAAAAGTTACTCTCCCAAGCAGAATTAACTGTATCCTCTGTACTAGACACTCCTAACTTTAGAGTTTCAGAATGCGTATTTTCAAACAATCACAAAAATTTCTCATCTTCTCCTCTTAAAAATAGCTCAAGAAAAATATATAAAATTTGTGTTATAAAAGTATCACATTCATAAGAATTAGCAGAAGTATCCAAGTTTTTTGAACCTACTCTTTGCTTCGTAATTGCCACCAAAAATTGAGAGATGTTTCTTAAAATTTCAATTCCAAAACATTAAAACTACAAAAGATACATATATCATCTATACAGTTTAGAAGACAACTTGACCTCTTGTTTATTTTTGTTTATTCTTTAATATATTTTTATTGATTTCAGAGAGGAAAGGAGAGGGAGAGAGAAAGAAACATCACTGATGAGAGAGAATTATTGATCAGCTGCCTCCTGCATGTCCCCTACTGCAGAGTAAGCCTACAACCCAGACATGTGCCCTTGACTGGAATTGAACCTGGGACCCTTCAATCTGCAGGCTGATGCTCTATCCACCAAGTCAAACCAGTTAGTACCTGACCTCTAGCTTATTTCATTCAAATACTGTGTGAATACTATAACCTCTAGGGTTTTGCCATTCATTCCTACACATATATTTCTGTTAACTATTCATTTTCAATGTAACTACCATTGTTAAATCATATTTAATTATGACAATAAACCGTATGATCATGCCAAAGTCTTTGATTTCATTTTTTCTTCTTTTATTTTCCCTTCCTCTCTTCATCTTTGGCAGACTAACAGACTATTAGAGATGGGAATCATGGATTGTCTGGCCAGAGTTTGTCAAATAAAGATTATGTGAAAATTGAATTTGTAAAGATTTAATATTTTATATACACAATAAGAGTGATCTCATTGAATATAAATTCTGCAAAAATAAATCAGTGTATCTCATAAAAACAAGTTCTCTTGAAGTTCTTATTTGGTTATATCTATTAGAACATTCACACACACATTCATTCAAAGGTTTATTGAGCATCTATTAAGTACAAGTTACTATATTTGGCATGATGGCAGATGGATAAATAAAATATATTGTCGACATTTATGCTGTACTTGAGAAGCCAGTAAAAATAATTAATATTATACAAATAAATAAAAATAAGCATGATAATGATGGTAGAAAGTGTGTATAGAACTCAGTACCTTGGGAAAAGTTCCTTCAGTTAAAACTTGAAATGTGACATGAAATGAACTCATTATTTGTATATCGAGTACTTTAGGCAAAAGGATAAATGAATGCAAAGACAAATTAAATTAATTTGGCTTCAAATATTTTGGCTAGGTCTGATTTTCACACATGTTTGCAAAGGGGAAAATATTTAGAGGTGAGGATGAAGTGAAGGCAACTGCCAGGTCCTAAATGGGCTAATAAAAATTTGTATTGTATTTTGATTGGTTTTAAATAATAGAAAAGTAATATAACACCATGTCTTCAAGAAAAATCCTTACGACAAAAGTGTGAGAATATATTAGAGCAGATCAAAACCAAAAAATAAAGTCTACTTTGAAGGCAATAGCAGTTACCTAGGTGGTAAATAATAGATGATGATTACTTATTTCATTATCTGAATTCAGATAATGATAATACAGATGGAGAAAAGGTAGTATGAAGTATTAACTTAGAATGTGTATTAATATTTAAAAGGAAAATTACTTGATTAGTGAACTGATAAGGATCTCAAGAATATAGGAGAAAAGAAAGTTTACAAGACAAAGATGGTTCATTTTAAACATATTAATGATGATATGCCTGTGAGTCAGCCAGTTAAAGAGGCTTATCTGAGGATAGAGCTTTTGTTGTAATCAACTAAGATATTAGTGAACTAAATTATTGAGGGGAAATGCCTTGGAAAAGAAGATAGATGTCCAGAAGAAATACCTGGAAAACATAAACACACACACACACACACACACACACCATTAACTAAAGTAATTGGGAGGGAGGGGAAGAGCAATAAGAAAATAATAGAAGATGGCTGCGCCCAGGTGAACACCTAGCCGCAGCCGCACACAACAATTTCAATAAAATACAACTAAAATATAAAACGGACATTGCCCAGAACTACAGGAAGGTTGACTGACTGGAAATTCTACAGCGAGAAGCAAGGAGAAAACCAGAAGGAGGTGCGGAAGAGCTGGAAAAGCCAAGGTACGGAGACGCAGAGACGCGGCGCGCGGAGAGGACGGAGCCGGAGAGGAGGGAGGCCGAGTGCCTGGCGGGCGTTCCTGAGCGGAAAGGAGAGAAAAGCTCCGACTGTGCTGGGCCCCCGACTGCTCTGATCCCCGGTTCTGGGCCAGACCCCGGGGACTCAGGCTCAGCCATAGGGAGCTGGGCTGTAAGGCGGAACCCCGGGGAGAGGCGAAAGGAGGTCCCGGAGGCGCGCACATTGCACGCAGAGAAGGGATGGTCGGCTGTGCCGCGGGATCGCCCTGACGGGAAGGAGACTGGGGCTCCAGACTGCTGTGAACGCCACCTCCAACTCCACTTCCAACTGAACTGAACCCCAATACCGGGCTCATTGTGGGAGAGCATAGACTGTTTGGCAGCAGGCGAAAATCGAGGGCACCTTTCTCTCAGAGGCGCTGGCAGCAGCGAGCACTGAAGGACCCGCATAGGGCGGGGCTGACAGAAGCCAAAGCTGCAGGCTCCACCCTGAAACCCCGTCCCATCTGTAACAGCGAAATGCGACAACAAAATAGATCACAAACGAAAGAAATGGAGGACAAAAAGCGTCTGGATATAGAGTTCAAATCTACGCTTATAAGTTTTTTCAAGAATTTCTTAGAAAAGATGGATAAGGGCTACGAGGATATGAAAAGAGATCAACTAGAATTAATAAGGAGTCAACAAGAAATGATAAGGGATCAACAAGAAATAAAGAATACATTGTCTGAAATAAAAAATATTTTACTGAGTCCTAAAAACAGAAGGGAAGATCGCAAGAATCAAGTCAAAGATTTGGAACATAAAGAGCCAGAAGACACTCCTCCACAGAAGCTAGAAGGCAAGAGAATCCAGAAAATTGAAGATAATGTAAGAAACCTCTGGGACAACTTCAAGCGAACCAACATCAGAATTATGGGGGTCCCAGAAGATGAGAGAGAGCAAGATATGGAAAACATACTGAAAGAAATAGTGACAGAAAACTTCCCCTACCTGGTGAAAGAATTAGACTTACAAGTCCAGGAAGCGCACAGAACTCCAAACAAAAGGAATCCAAAGAGGACCACACCAAGACACATCATTATTAAAATTCCAAGAGCAAAAGACAAAGAGAGAATATTAAAAGAAGCAAGAGCAAAGAAGGTAGTAACCTACAAAGGAGCACCTATACGATTGTCAGCTGACTTCTCAACAGAAACCATGCAGGCCAGAAGGGAATGGCAAGAAATATTCAAGGTGATGAATAGCAAGAACCTACAGCCAAAAATAATCTACCCAGCAAAGCTATCACTCAGAATCGAAGGCCAGATAAAGAGCTTCACTAATAAAAAAAAGCTAAAGGAGTTCATCACCACCAAACCAGAATTATATGAATTGCTGAAGGGGGTTCTTTCAGAAGAGAAAGTAAACAAAGATAAAAATTATGAACAACAAATACATAACTATCAACAAGTGAATCTAAAAACCAAGGAAATTAAAAAAATCTGATGAACAATATTAACTGTTGAATATAATAGAATCAGAGGTATGGAAGGGGAGTGAACTGACGATTCTTGGGGTAAAGGGGAGAGGGGGGCGTGGGAAGAGACTGAACATAAACTGTGCACCTATGGATGAGGACAATGGGGAGAGGGGAAAGGGCAGAGGGTGGGATGGGAACCTGGTGGAGGAGAGCAATGGTGGGTGGGGGGAAAGGAACATTTGTAATAATATGAACAATAAAAACTTATTAAAAAAAAAAAAAAAAAAAAAAAAATAATAATAATACAATGGTCTGGAAGCCAATTTGTTTTAAGAATAAGGGAATAGCCGAAACCGATTTGGCTCAGTGGATAGAGCGTTGGCCTGCGGACTGAGGGGTCCCGGGTTCGATTCCACTCAAGGGCATGTATGTTGATTGCAGGCACATCCCCAGTAAGGGGTGTACAAGAGGCAGCTGATTGATGATTCTCTCTCATCGATGTTTCTAACTCTTTATCCCTCTCTCTTCCTCACTGTAAAATATCAATCAAATATATATTTTTTTAAAAAGAATAATGGAATAGTTCAATGAACATAGAGGGTGCATATATCTTTACAAATAAATGTTTTTAAAATGTTCAGGCAGACACACAGCAAGGGGCTTACTGGGTTGTATGTTAATCCTGTTGGGGATCCACCATAATGTTTTTTACAGTGGCTGCACCAGTTTACATGTCCAGCAACAGTGAATGATGGTTCCTTTGTTTTCATAGTGGCCAAGACAGAAACAACCACTGTGTCCTTCCATAGATGACGGGATAAAGAAAATGTGGAACATATATAGAATGGAATAGTACTCAGCCATAAGAAAACATGAAATATCGCCATTAGTGACAACATAGGCAGATGTTGCGAAACAACATGCTAAGCAAAATAAGTCAGACAGAAAAAGTCAAAAAACATGATTTCACCCCCATGTGGGATATAAAACTCTTATAAGATCTCAATGTTAAGCACTTAATTAACATTTTCACTGATTTCACATCAAAATGCAAGGGTAAAGATGTTGTTTTAAAAATGTATATCTGAGGACAGAAGTATTTCAACTGATCTTTTAAAGGTAGTGACTTTCAAAATTAACATAAAACTGTTAATGCTACAACAATAGCAACAGTTCATATACTTAGAAATCGGCACAATTTTTCCTACCTTATATTAAAACTCTAAATTGAAAAATAATTGATATTCAAATCTTGAGCATTTTTAAAGTCACAAACTCAAATGTGTATTACACAAACAGGGTGTGGCAAAAGTAGATTTACAGTTGTGAGTACACGAAACAACTTATACTTACATTTTTATTTATTTATTTTGTATTATTTTCCATATGAATAACTGACTTTGGAAAACTTACTTTGTCCCAACCTGGATGCTGTAAATTTGTTCAAGACCTCATTGTTATTAAACATGTCCAATCATTTGTTTAAATTTTCACTGTTCTAGCTTGATGCCTTATTCCAAAATATATTGACTGTTCATTTTGAGAAATGTCCCTGGGCTCTATTGTCAATACCTCTCTGAAATGGATGAGTAACTGCAATTATTAATAAGAAATTTCAAATTAATAGAAAATGTACTCTGAATGATATTAATATTTCCTTGACTTGCATGAATCCTATGGGAAAGGTTAGAAATAAAAAAGGGAAAACCTATTGAAACTCTTGAAATTGCCAAGAAAAGCAGACATGTCAAATTAACTGAATTACAGCCTAAACCAGTTTGGTTCAGTGGATAGAGTGTCTGCTTGCTGACTGAAAGGTCCCAGGTTTGATTCCAGTCAAGGGCATGTATCTTGATTGAGGGCACATCCCCAGAAGGGGGTTGTGAAAGAGGCAGTGGATCAATTATTCTCTCTCATCGATGTTTCTAACTCTCTTTCTCTCTGTAAAAATTCATTACTATTAAATTGAATTACTGAGAGTCAAAAATTATAAATTCTCCAATATTTACAATAGCTGATCCAATAGGTGTTTTTTTTCCCCCATTGATTTTAACTATAATTGTAACTATAATTTCCTCTGAATCCACAAAGTATACCAAAATGCTTGGTTTCTAAATGACTTAAACTATCACAAATTCACAAATGAAATTTAATCTGACAGAAAAATTTTGAGTAATAGTGAGTTTTATTTGAGGCCTTTTTTTTTTTTTTTTTTTTTTTTTTTTTTTTTTTTTTTTTTTAATAGAAGTCTCTTTCCTTACACTGGAAATATGAAAAAAACAGGAGTCACACTCCCCTTGCTTTGAATGCTTAAGGATAAATGTAAGTCAATGTTTCAGAATAAACAAATACACTTGGAACCTTACAATCAATCAAACATTAATATGTATATTTTAATATAAAAATGTCCTCATAGCATTAGCAATAATTCTCTTTTTCTGTGGACAAGAGAGAAACTAATATGTAATTTGGTGACTCAGAAAAAGTCTGTAAATAGCAAATTTTTATTCCAGTGGCATAAAGCCATTGAAGTGGAGGGCAGGGGGATTGGAAAGTGGTTAGAGGGAGTAGATAGATTCTTTAACTCATGGAGAAATTACAAAATAACAAAAGGTTACTATGAATTTGTAAATCTTCATATCCTCAATTATTAATTTCTTCTTGCTTTCATTCATATGCACTTCATGTCTTCTTTGCATAAGACCTTGCTCTAAGCCTCAGGAATGTCTCACTGAAAAAAATAAATGACTCATGCAGTCAAGGACCTTTTATTCCAATATGGGGTAAGGTCAACAATAAACAAGTAAGCAAACACATAATATGTAAATGGTCATAAGTGATAAGAATTAAATATAAAAAATAGCCCTGGCCAGTTTTGCTCATGGATCAGAGTGTTGGCCTGAGAACAGAAGGGTCCTGGGTTTGATTCCTTGTCAAGGACAGGTTCTCCAGCCCTGGTGGGGATGCATGCAGAGGCAACCAGTTGATGTGTTTCTCTCACTTACCCACTTCGGCCTTCCTTCCACACTTTAGAAATCAATGGAAAAAATATTCTCCAGTGGAGATTTAAGATAAAAACAACAACAACAACAACAAAAATAACAATAATAACAATAATAATAATAATAATAATAAAAAGCAAAAGAGATACTAGAGAATAAGAAAACTATTCTATGTAGAATGTCAGGGATGAACCAATGATATCTGAGCGAAAACTCAAAGAAAGTAGAGAGAACCATGCACAAAAATTAGGAGGAAAGGTGTTCCAATCAACAGGAACTACAAGTGCAAAAAGACTGAGATGAAAACTTGCTTGACAAGCTAGAGAAAAATCAGGGAGGTTAGTGTGGCTAGCAGAGTGAACACCAAAGGTAAGTAGAAGATAATTGTAGAGTGGAAGAAAGAGATGTAGGCCATTGTAAGCCCTTTGTTTTTTTCTTCAGAGAAATAGAAAAACATTAGAAAATACTAAAAACACACAAAACCTAACTTAAGTTATATATTAAGGGGTTACTGTAGCAGCTATAAAAAAAATAGGCTATAAATGAGCAAGAAAAGAACAGAAGTAGGGAGAACAGTTGGGAGGGTATTACAATACTTCAGCAAAAAAGATGATCTGGGGACATGGAAGTGGTATAGATACTAAATGTTGGCCAGGTTCTGAATATCTTATGACACAACAAACAAAAGAATCTGTGAATGGAAGTTCTCAGGAGAGGAACACGGGCAAGGAAGAGCTCAAGTTTCTTGGCATGAGTAGCAAAAGGAAAGTAGGTAATAGGATTCTGTAGTCTGGAGTTCTGTACAAAGAAAAAGATTATTCTCTGCCAAAGGATCATACCACAAACTATGTAAATATATGGTAATTTTTAATGAAAAATCACAACAAATATTTTAACTTTAGAGAAGCACATTTGTGCACATCATGTTATTTACTCCAGACACAGTTTTTAATCAGGATGTCTTTTAGAAATCAAGCTCCCTACCAGATGTACATGGTCTACAAACTGGAAACAAACTGCACTACTGTATTTTATTATTTTATTTGGCTAGGCCTGGATCATGATATGATATAAAAACAAGAAGATATATTAATCATGTGGAATATCTGAAGAGCAAAGGTCATATGTATAAAAGATCGCTTTTGTTACCATCTCTGTCACTACAAAAAATATAGTAATTTTTCTAAAGCAGATAGAGCACCTGATTTAAATTAATAGTGCATGATTTAAATAATATAGTCTCAGCGCTTCTCAGTATCAAGGGTAATATGCAAATTGGACTGGAGACCTTCAGGACAAAGCCAAGGTGGTGGGGCCAAGGCAGAGGTGGTTAGGGGTGATCAGGCAGGAGGGAAGGGCTGTTGGGGATGATCAGACTGGCAGGGAAAGAAGTTTGAGGTGACCAGGTTGGTGGGGGGGAGTTAGGGGTGACAAGGCTGGCGGGGGCTGGGCAGTTGGGGGCAACTAGGCTGAAAGGGAGGGAGTCGGGGATGACCAGGTCAGCAGGGGAGCAGTTAGGAGTGATCTGGCAGGCAGGCAGGTGAGCAGTTAGGAGCCAGTGGTCCAGGATTTGAGAGAAATGTCCTGGGGATCAGGCCTAAATCAGCAGTCAGGCATCCCCCAAGGGGTTCCAGATTGAAGATGATGCAGGCTGGGCTGAGGAGACTCTCCCTCCCCCCACCCCCCATGCACAAATTTCATGTACCGGGCCTCTAGTATATAATAAAAGGTTATTATGCAAATTGACTGAACAGAAGAATGATGGTTACTATGATGCACACTGACCACCAGGGGGTAGATGCTCAATGCATTCAGTCAGACATCCCCTGAGGGCTTCCAGACTGTGAGAAGGCATAGGCTGGACTGAGGGACTCCACCCCAAGTGCACAAATTCCATACACTGGGTCACTGGTTTAAGTATATTCTCAGTATTCCTAATTCAGTAAAATGAAGTACAGAATTAGAAAGCATTCAATACTGTTAAGACAACAAAGGTTCCTTGGCTGAATACTATACTTAGCCCCTTCACTGAGGATAAAACAATGGACAAATCTGAAATCCTCATAGGGTAATCAGGATGAAATATAGATGTTCCCCCAAAATGTATGCACACTTTGAATAAAAATAAAGTCAGTGTTTATTGAAATACATTTCATTTTCAAAATTGAGCTATCAGCTGTTAGAGTATGTATACATTTTGGGGGATACCCTGTATGTTTATTTCTTTATCAAAGATGGCAAATTTTTGCTCTGCTTCTTTTTCCTGTGTAAAGTATAACAGAATGAAAATAGTTAGAAAGTTCTTTCAAAAAGACACTAACATAAATGCAGATTTTTAAAAATCAGAAAGAAAAATGTATAAATAGATGTAAAGCAATGAAAAAAATAGAAAACAATCAGAAAATCATTTGATGAAAATAGTTATAATCTTCTTGAATTGATTAGTTTACATTTCTGATAACTGAACTCCCTTTGAAAAATAGGAGTATTATCAGGTCTTCAATAGTTCAATACTTGACTTCTGCTATGTTCATACTTCACTTCTCAATAATCACTATATATGTATATATAACAGAAACTTAACTTGCTGCTATTGATTTGCATGAAATATATCCCAATTTATTTTTTTTAATTTAAACTCTATTTAATTTGTATAACTACTATATGAAATAAACAGTAAAAACAAAGGTTTTCAGCTCAAGGATGTAAAAAATACAAGAGACTAAGTACCTTGCTAAATCCACACTTTATGATTCTGAGTTCTATTTTCTTTCTACTTAATTTCATTTTCTGGGTCATATATTATATGTGTTGCATTTTATAACATTATATCAATAAATAATCCATTGTGTGTTGACTTGATTCTTAGACTTGGAGCCACCCTAATAGTAGCCCTTAATAATTTTCTGTTATTGCTAATAACGATAAATGCAAAACAGAGATTTGTTATTGAGGGTATTTATAATAAATCTTATACAAAAATCATTAGCTCCAAATTCACTTGTTTTATAAATGTTCTAGAGGCCTAACTCATGGAGATTCATGCAAGAATAAGCTTTCCTTCCCCTGGCTGCTGGCACCGGCTTCACTCCAGTATCTGGAAATTGGGCCTTAGTTCTGGCCTCCGCCTGCAGCTTTGGCTCCCACCAGAGCTGCCTTCTTCCACCTTCCCACTGGCCCTGCTGCCCTCCTGTAGCTCCCTCCAACCCCCTACCGCCCCCCCTATAGCAGGTGTCCTGCCCCACCACAGACGCTCTGCATCTGCACATGTGCACTGCCCAGAGGCCCGCCTACCTCCATGTTTGTCACGTCAATTTGCATATCCCCTCCTTATTGGCTGCGGGTGCCACCATCTTTGTCATAGAATGATGATCATTTTGCATATTCTGTCTTTATTATATAGGATATTTTTACATATTGCATTTTCTTTAGCAAATTCCATACACACATCATCCTCATCAGAAATGACTCCTGTACTCAAAGACATAAATCTAGGACACATATCCTCAAGTGTAGGAACCAGGATAATGATGTAATACTTCTTACAAAATGATAATATGCAATCAGAAATTTATAAAAGTTTTTAACAAGCTGTAACCATTCTTATTTAAAACCAATTTTCTCAAATTAACTGTAAGAAGAACAGAGGTGAAAACTGGTTGAGATTAAACAATATTCTATTAATAAAAGAACAAACTTGTCAGTTAAATTTCATCACAAGTGTGTGGGTCTTTTGTGTGTGTGTGTGTGTGTGTGTGTGTGTGTGTGTGTATGAGTATGTGTGTGTGTTTTCTTTTTTATTTTACATTTTCTTAAATGAAAAATACAGAATCCTAAGTTTGGAATCTGAAATATCACTCCACATAACAATTAGGCTAAGGAGAAATATAACAAGATCTATACAACTAACAAATAATTCTTCTATTATCCCTTTGGTCTTAGCTCAATAAAACATAATTATCAGTTAAGTTAAACAATAGACAAAATAATCATTCTGTGGAAATTTCAATAGTCAGAGAAAAATCTTTTGGGAGAAAAAAAAGGTAATTTTTAACTTTAAAATATTCCAGGGTGTAGTGTACAGAAAAAGAGAATTAATTATCTCTCTACTCAATGTGCAGATAAGCGATTTTTGTTATTTGTCACTGAATATTAACTGCTTTTAATTTTTTTCCCTGAAAGTCAGACTATAAATAAAATAGATAAAATGGTGAGGGTACTGATTAATGAAAAAAATAAAATAAATTTAAAAAATTATATATATATATATATATATATATATATATCCTTATTTTTTTTAAAATTCCACAAATATTTTTAAAAACCTTTAAGTATCTAAAGACTAGAATTGAATGTAGCATCAGAATGAGACACAAGTTAGAGAAGGCAGAATTCAGTTCAACATGAAAAAAGAATTTCAATAACTATAGCCCGTTCACAAAAGTGTACAGAGCTCTTTAGTGAGATTTTTCTTCTTAGAAAGGGTTATAAATATGAAATATTTCCAACATGAAAAGTGACCATGTAATCCATGATACTGAATAAACTCACAATAAATATTAACTTTCTAATTTCCCTATCCCTATGAATATGAACTAATTTATGAAATAAATATTTGCTCTGATAAAGGTTAAAATAAAAGAAAGGGAGAAACATTATAAAATCTTTAATTATGATAATTATTGGTAAAATAGTAATAAAAAGCATATGTATTTAGGCATTAGGAAAAAATAAGAGCTGAACATCTCCTAATAATAAATATTCAAAAAAAATAATGACCTGCAAGCTTTTATATAATCATGACTTCTTCCTTTGTCTCAGACATGATTGCTCATATTTCTCACTTCTAATCCACCCATCATTAATTAATTAGGTTGGTGTCTTTAACTTCACACCATGAAGTTGTTTAGAAAATGGTGGAGAAAGAGAGCATGGTACTTCCTTTTCTATCAATTAAGCCTAGATGACAGTTAATTTTACTTTCTTAATCATGGCACATCATTGTGATTAGAAGAGAGTCTTGTAATCAGCTCAGATAGATTGAATTTCTGGCCCATTGTCCCTTCATGTCCACCACATTTAGTAAAAAAAAAAAAAAAAAAAAAAAAAAAAAAAAAAAAAAAATCACTATGAAAAAGACAGCTAATTCCAGAATAAACACACGGGGGGAAAAAAACAAAAAACAAAAGCATGCTAATTACAATCCAGAGTATCAATCTCTACACTCACAACCACCACTAATTATAAATAACATTTTCTGTGAACTCCTATTTCTGTGAACTCCTCCTATCACTTTATATTATCTTTCACACAGCCCTGGGTGCAGTTATGTGGACATACGTATTACAGACTGACAGTGAGTTAGAGACTATGATGAAAATGGCTTGGCTGGAAAATGGGCTGTTCATTAACTAGACTGTGTGACTATAGTAGTTAACAGATTATTGTACTTTATAACAGTTTATAATTATCCTGTATAATAAAAGGTTAATAAGCAAATCAACAGAACGGCAGAATGACCGGTCACTATGATATACAATGACCACCAGGGGGCAGACACTCAAAATAGGAACTGCCTTCCGGTGGTCAGTGCGCTCCCACAGGGGGAGCACTGCTCAGCCAGAAGCCAGGCTCCCAGTTGGAGAGTGCAGCAGTGGTGGTGGGAGCCTCTCCCGCCTCTGGGGCAGCACTAAGGATGTCAAACTGCCATCTTAGGCCCACTTAAGCTGTCAGCTGGACATCTCCAAGGACTCCCAGACTGCGAGAGGGCACAAACTGGGCTGAGGGACTCCCCCCTCGAGTGCATGAATTTAGTGCACCAGGCCTCTAGTACACCTTATAATGTGAGAAAGGTAAACAAATTGCCAAGTAAAGAAAAAATAGCCAAAACAGGCATAATTCAGTGCTTTCCTTTTTCTAGAAATATCTTTATTGCTATTCTCCATAAGGTTTATTTATTTTTTTTAAATATATTTTATTGATTTTGTACAGAGAGCAAAAGAGAGAAGTAGAGAGTTAGAAACATCGATGAGAGTCATCGATCAGCTGCCTCTTGCCTATCCCCTACTGGGGATATGACTGCAACCAAGGTACATGTCCTTGACCAGAATCGAACCAGGGACCTTTCAGTTCCCAAGCTGACACTCTATCCATTGAGCCAAACCGGTTTCGGCTCCATAGAGGTTTAATCAGTAAGTTAGTGATTATGCAGTGTTATGCACTAATTGGAAAGCTTTTAGCTACACAATTTCACGATTTTTAGAAATAAGCAAAAGAAAAACAACACATAATTGAATAAATGATAAAACTTTGATGAAGTACTGAGGGAACAGTTTTAATTTAGTGGCAAAATGCCCCAACCAAATTTGAATATAAAGTTTACCTCAAATGCCAACACAAAATCAATATGCTATTTTACATTTACCTAATAATAAAAAAACACTACAGGTTTTTTTTTCAAGTAAGGTATTCATCACTATAACATACAGTCACCTATTGAATTCACTTAAGTAATTTAAATTAGGTTAATAATCATTCTAAAAGTCATATTTTCATGCCACTAACCTGTTTAAAACCATCAATGGCCCCTGACTTCCTAGAAAATTCTTATTATATAATACATAATTCTCTGACCTAAGTCTTCCCCTATTTTGAGAACTCATCTCTATCCTAGCACTCCTGTCTTAGAGAACTATTTCATACATTGATGCAATTACTCATTAATTGCCATTCTTTTGAGTCCACCGTGAGGTAATGCCTATGTTAAGAATCATTATGCAGTATTTCATCTTTTCTCATGCCTGAGTAGTATCCCATTGTATATATGCTCCACATCTTCTTTATATAATCATCTACAGAAGGATACTTCAATTGTTTTCATGTTTTAAGTTACCATGGCTAATGCTGCAATAAACACTGAGGAGCATACATCTTTGCAAATAATATTTTCCAATTTGGGGGGTAGATATCTAGGAGAGTGGTTGCTGGGTCATATGTATTCTTAAACTTTTGAGGAAATGAAATACTGACACCTGTGACAATATGGATGGATCTTGAGAATATCATTCTAAGTCAGCGATTTTAAACTGGTGTGCCAGGAGAATTTTTAAAATATATAACGCCTGACTATTTGTTAGGACACTGACCTCTTTTTCTTTAGACTCTCAAGAGTAAAAATGACAATAACCAACACAACAATAGCCATTCAATGTGAATGAGTCAAAACTTTACCTAAGTTTTTGTGAGATTGGCAAAAAAAAAAAAAAAAAAGCAATTTTTTGGTGTGCTGCAGAATTTAGTAACTGGTGTATGTGTGTTACGAGCTGCAAAAGGTTGAAAATCACTCTAATAAGCAAAAGAAGTCAAACAGGAAAAAATAAGAACCATATTATTTCACTCATATGTAGGGTATAAAATTAAGCAACAAATGAAATAAACAAGAATAACAAAAACTCATGCTTATAGACAACACTATGGTAGTTACCAGAGTGGGAAAGGGTGGGGATAGTAAAAGGCAAAGGGGGCAAAATACATGGTGACAGAAGATGACTTGACTTTGGGTGGTGGGTGCACAATGCAATATACAGATCATATATCATAGAATTGCATAATCACACACTTGAAACCCATATAATTCTATTAACCAGTGACACTCCAATAAATTTTAAATAAGAAAAAAAAAAAGAAGGAACCGTTATCCAAAACTTAGGAACAAGTCCAAAAAGATGACAGCAAATTCAAAAAAAATTCATTAAACTTAAAATGCTAGAGAAGTCACTCCACTGTCTCAATCCAAACTTCTCTTCTTAGATCCCAAAGTGACTTCCAAGAGCAAGACCATTTAAGTGGTGTTGCTAACTTTTCTGTTTTTCTATGTTTTGTTCCTTCTTCTGATTTTACATGAATTCGATTGTTTTCGTTTTATTTGTTTTGTTTCTGATATTTTATGTTCTTCTATCTCTTGTCTAACTCCTGGTATAGGTCTGTGATCCTTTGCACAACCAAGCCTCAAGGCTGTTGAGTCTGTGTCTCACCTCAAATCACTATGTCAGTTACAAATGAAGAGTTGAGGAATCAGCCTATGTAAGTGATGGGTTCAGCTATGTTCCTTCTCACAGCCAAGTGAGGGACTAAGCCAGTGGATCTAAGCCAGCTTCAAAAAAGCACCTGTGAGTATGGTTTTACATGACCAGTAATACCCCATTTGTAAGGTATCATTTAATAGTCTGATCATTTGATGATCTCCATTGCACTGATGATAGATATCAAGTCTCTATCAGGTGTGAGACAAAAGAGAAACTGATTTTTTAGGGAGTCTGTTGTCCGTTTATTTGGGAGCTCAAATTAATTTTGTGTACACTGAAAAGAAAAGCAACTTTTATAATCTGGATAAGCCAGAAATCAGGCTTTCAAAAAATATTGTCTGAGTCTCATGGAAAAAAAAAAAACAACAACACAAAAAACTGCACTTTAAATGTAGTTACTTCCTGGATGAACCGAAAATGGCAAATTTTTGAGACCTTAGATGAAAGAAAATCATGAAAACATAGGTACTTCAAGTGATATCTAATAGAGAGGTAAGTTTAGTTTCCTAGCCTCAAGATTAAAGAGAAAGTAATAAAGCTTTCTAAAGACTCTATTCCTATATTTATTAATGACATTTAGGATAATTGTTACTCAATACTCCATGTTCGAGAAGTCGCACAGAATTAACATCTCACACTGCACAAATATAAGTAATCAGTAAAATAAGAATCAGCACTTTTTATGAAATCAATAATAATCTTAATATGTTATAATAATTTTATAATGAACATATTTCTAATGTTAAAATAATACTAGAGGCCTGGTGCATGAAATTCGTGCACAGGGGCAGGGGTGTTGTGGTCCCTCAGCCCAGCTGCACCCTCTCCAATCTGGGACCCCTCAAGGGAAATCCAACTGCACATTTAGGCCCAAGATCAGGCCTAAACGGGCAGTCGAACATCCCTCTCACAATCCAAGACTGTTGGCTCACAGCTGCTCACCTGCCTGCCTTCCTGATTGCCCCTAATCACTTCTGCCTTCCAGCCTGATCATCCCCTAACCACTCCCATGCCAGCCTGATTGATGTCCAACTGCTCCCCTGCCAGCTCTTTTGCCCCAACTTCCCTCCTCTGCCTCCCTGGTCACCTCTAACTGCCCTCCCCTTCAGGGTTGATCACCTTCAACTGCCCTCTCTTGCAGGCCTGGTCCCTCTCAACTACCCTCTCTTACAGGCCTGATCCCTCCCAACTGCCCTCTCCTGCTGGCCATCTTATGTCCACATAGGGACAGGATCTTTGACCACATGAGAGCAGCCATATTGTGTGTTGGAGTGGTGGTCAATCTGCATATTACTTTTATTAGATAGTACAGAGGTCTGGTGCATGGGTGGGGGCCAGCTGGATTGCCCTGAAGGGTGTCCCAGATTAGGATGGGGGTTCCCTTGGGGTGTGAGGTGGCCTGAGTGAGGGGCCTGTCGTGGTTTGCAGGCCAGCCACAACACTCAGCGATCCAAGTGGAGGTCCTGGTATCTGGAATTTATTTACCTTATACAATTGAAACTTTGTAGCCTAGAGTGGAGCCAAGATTCCTGCTCGCTCAGTGGTGGCAGCAGTTTCTGTTTCGATTTGTTTACCTTCTATAATTGAAACTTTATAGCTCTGAGTGGAGGCTTTGGCTGGCAGGGACAGGCAGAAAGCTTGGCTTCCTCCATTGCCTGGGAAATGTCTCCCTCCTGCTCTCTGTGACTGTAGCGATCTTGGTTGGGTTTATTTGCATACTCTCTCTGATCGGCTGGTGGGCGGGGCTGGTGGGCGTAGCTTGTGGGAAAGAGTGATGGTTAATTTGCATATTGCTCTCTTATTAGGTAGGATAAGAGGCCTGGTGCATGATTCATGCAGTGGGGTGGGGGTATGTCTTGTCAGCCCAGCCTGCACTCTCTCCAAAGACCCCTTGGGGGATGTCCAACTCCTGGCAATTGAACATACCTCTCACAATCCTGGACCACTGGCTCCTAATCATTCACCTGCCTGCCTGCCTGGTTGCTGCTAAGTGCCCCCCACTTTGGACTGGTTGCCCTCTAACTGCCACCTCCCCCCCCGCCCACCTGGTTGCCCAATTGCCTCTCCCGCTAGACCCTATTGACATTTTTACTGAATCTCTAGGGCTTAACCGAATTCAGTAACTAACCATAAATTAACAAATGTTAATGAAATAAGTGAATGGAAGAATATATGAATAAATTTAAAATAAAAAATTATTTATTTTAAATTTATTCATTTATTTGAAAAGAATAACCAACACAAAATAAAAGTTAAGTTATAATGCATTCTGTTATATATAATAGAGTCTGAAAGCAAGAATTTCATGGCCAATTAGTATCCTTTGAAACTATTGGGGATGAGTGGATATAAAATTTATAATACCAACGTAGAGTATAAAAGTGTTAAAATATTGCCACTACCAAGAGTTGGAATCTTAGCCAGACACATACTCATAGTATATTTTATAAGCACAAAAACAATTTTTGTAAAAACATTTGTATGGGTCAATTGTTCTGATTTCTTTAAAATTCCTAATGGATTATTTTTAACAAGTAGCATTAGAACCATGAAAAGCTGAAGATTTTAACATCAGTATGTTCAACCCACTGCACTGAATTAAAAAGTGGAAAACAAATGTATACACTGGACAGCAGTGGCAATCTTTGAACTTTTTAGTTAGCAAACCTTACAGACTTCCAGCTGGGTGGCAGTCAGGTTCCCTTCAAAAAATTATAGTATCCCTTACACATAAAACAGCGGTGTCCCAACCCCCTTTTGTTAGGCAGGACTTCCTACAGAGATGAATGCTACTGGGGAAAAGCACACATTCGTAGTTCCTTTTTCTAATTCTAAATGTCAGCTCAGCATCTCTGCCTCAGTTCGCTTTTTTTCAACTATAGGAACGTTTAATGGACTGCTGGGCAAGTTTCTTGTGAATCTTTAGGGTCAGTGTGCTCTGGCACTCTCTTGGAGTGATATTTTCTACATGCTGTTGTTATTAATATTATTATTATTATTATTATTATTATTAAAAAATGAAGAGAGAAGCAGCGTGATTTATGAACCATATCAGGTGGCTCATCTTCTTTCATTGAACGTCACTATTTACATTAATGTATCCACAGTTTTTGGAACATAAATATAATGAAAGCAACAGCATGCTGAGATACACTGTCGCACCCCAACCAGGACCTAACAAATGTATGAATTTTCTAACAGCTGGTGACCCCCTTCAAACTGAAGCCCTACTGGTGGATGTATTGTTCCAATAGAATGAAGAAAGAAGTGATAAAGAAAGAAGTAAAAAGTTGAGTCTGTTATAAAAGTGTCTCTCACAAAAGTTTACAATTCTTAAATTATCACAGGGCAGACTATCACTATTACTAAATAAAATAGAGCTCAAAATTGATTTTTAAAGAAAGTAAGATACTCTATAAATAACTATTTTCTTCAACATTATTTATTTCCTTGAAGTCATTGCCTGTTCTATTTTGGATAACGTTATCTCATGATTTAGTAGAAGATACTTTTAAAGTGCTAATTTATCAAATTATTATCAAATTATTCTGGGATTATATAATGTGTAAATAAATAAATATCCACAATGATTAAACTTGCTTTTCATTGAAGAAAACAAAGAATGCAAATTAAATTTCTTTATAAATAGCCAAGACACTTGTTTTAAGGACAGATGCTATATGGCTAATTTCATAATCAGGAAATAACAAGGTTAAGTGAGCCTTCTAATTAGAGTATAACATAAATGTATTAAAATGTGCAAATCTTAAATTTACTTTCTTCTTAATTTTTTTCTAAGCAACATAAATTGATTTTGAAAAATGTATGAGTGTCAGAAAAATAACTAAATGAGAAATCATGTAAATAATAGATTATTCTTAGAAATCATTAATATGTAAGTAAATTAAACATTTTAATGACTAGTAGTGTGTGTGTGTGTGTGTGTGTGTGTGTGTGTGTGTGTGGCTTAAAGGAGCCAGCTCAACTTAATGTCATGGTAGTACTTTAAATCTGAGTTTGTCCTTTAAAATATTTTATTTCTAGATGAATACTTTTTCATTTTCTGGCTTTGATCCATGTTATTAATAAAAATAAGTGTCATTTCCATCAGTATTGTTCCTTAAAATTCATAGAGCCTTCTCACATAAAATATATATCATTTGATCTTTATAACTCTATGAGGTGGATAGCATTATTATTAAGTGAGAGAAATTAGACTAGATATGGTGTCTGTTTCCAAACCCCCATATTATTTTCATCACATTTTGGTAATGTTTGTGTGTTAGTAGAGATAATTTGCTTTGGATTTTTAAGCAAGATACTTTTATTCCAGACAAGTGTTCACAAAGACAAAATAAAAATATATATTCTTATAAGATATTAAAAGTTAGAAAACACTAAAGGAATTTTTTTGGGGAGAAGTATTAAAAATATGAAAATGACATAAAGTTGTTTATTATTTACTACATTTTTATTAAATTATTAATTTTTTATTTTTAGGAACTAAAAGTATTTTATAGATTTTCTTCCCTTCTGAGATTGTGTTTCATATGTCCCCCTCCCCTTTGCACACACATACTGCACACTACAAGTTCCTTTTGACCACAGCCAGCCTGAGACACAATCTGAAGGAAGCTCTAAAGAGATGAAGCAGAACTAACAGGTGCAGAGACCACAGGGCAGGAGAGAGATGGGCAGTGTGTGGTTCTCTGGCAGCTGCCAAGTTTTCTGGAAGGTTAAATACATACTGCTTGCACAATGCCCAAGTATTTTGCCATTGTTTATCCTTCGCTTAACTTAAGCTACTGTCAACTTGAAAACACAAAAATGAAACCTGTGGTGGTGGGTGATAGCAGTGAAGGCAAAAATTTACTATTGCAATGTATTTATTCTAACTCTACTTCAAGGTCCTAGTTCAAGTGATATAATTGCTACTTCTCCAATGTGTTTTAGAAACAGAGGAAGGGGGAGTTTAGAATAATTGGAATATCTGAAAAGGAGACTGAAATATACGTGTACTAAAACAGAAATAAGCTGATAATATAGATGGGGAGAGCAAAGGGATAGAAGCCATTCACCATTAGGGCAAAAGAGAGCTTACTGCCTATTTCTCCATCTCCATGCCAAAGTTTTAGTCCTCAGTTTCAGCTAATCACCTTAGGCAAAAAAACTTTCACACACCCTCATTCTATTTCCATAAACCCAAGATATTGTGCTTTTCAATGCCTACTGATTTTTCATATTTCTGATATGAGATTTCTAGTATTTTCATTAGAATTCTGCATATCATTTTACCTACATTTGACATTTTCAGATAGAACAGGTAAAATATAAAACACAAGAGGGTCATGGACCAAACACCAACTGATAGCTGTGATTAAAGTGTGAGTATGAAGAAGCCTGCTAAGGGGTCGTGAAGGAGAAAACAAGAAGAACCAGAGGAGAGTTAGCTCTGGAAAAAGGAGAAATGGTAAATATACAATAAATAAATAAATAAATAAATAAATAAATAAATAAATGTCTTCAACAGTGTTAAAAGATGAAGAGAGGTCAAGTAAGATGAAGACTGACCAAAAAAAAAAAAAAATCTGAAAATTGATAAAGTCACTGATGGCTTTAGAGTAGATCTTAACTGGGGGCAATTCTTGCCTAGAAGGGCATATTTGGCAATGTCTGGAGATCCTTTGGTTTCCATAACTTAAGGCACATGTGTCAAACACAAGGCCCTCGGGCCAAATCCGTCCCGCCAGGCCTTGCAATGTGGCCCGCACCGCGCTGTCATCACTGCACTCCGCTGCGTTTCCATCACAATGACAGTTTATGACTGTTCAGTAAACCATTCGGCCCGCGATTTAGGCTGGATTTTAGATTTTGGCCCCTTCTCTGATTGAGTTCGACACCCCTAACTTAATGGTTCAACTCACACTTCATTGGTAGAAGTTAGGGATGCTATTAAACGTCCTATACAATGCATAACAAACAAACAAACCAACAAAAACACCAAAGAACTATCTAGGATAAAACATCAATAGTGCTGATGTTGACAAACATCCTGTATAATACAAGAGCTAAAATGCATGAAATTGAGGAGCTTTGTGAGCAGTTAGAAAATAACTATGGCTAGAGAAGGCTAGTCTTTCAAAACCTTTGGCCTTGAAAGGAAAAAGAATAAATAGATAGAGAACTTTAGAAGCAGACAGGACATAGAAACAAACATTACTGTTTGTTTTCTCAGTGATGGAAAATTTGGTAGTGTTGTAACCTGACAATAATAAAGATATTGAGAATTGTGGATGAAAACAGAAGAAACGTATTGACGAAATGCTGTTTAAAGAAGGTGAGAGGTTGAAATCAGGAAGACTGGTAGAAACGAGTGTTTTGAAGAACACAGGGAACATAGCTCTAACATCAGAGGAAATGGAGGACTAATGGGTAAAGATAGGATTATTTTTGGAGTGAGTGGCAAGAACAAGATAGATAGCTTAAGGAGAGTGTATTAACATTCATATTTAGTGCCTAGATTAAGCAGCTGATCTGTTATAGAGGGAAATGGAGTATGCTTCCTAGAAGTAAAAAGGCAGGTGAAACTAGTATAATTTCCTTGTAAACATACTAATGACCAGACCGTCTAGCAAACAAACAAACCAGCTAACTAAACATGTTTCACTAGTAGGAGAGCTTGTATGTGGATCTCACTTAATGGAATGTGTCTAACCAGGACCGCATATGAAGGGTAAAAAGGCTAGAATATAAAAATATATGGACTATGGCTCCTTGCAAGATGTCCATGCATGCTACAAAGATCTTTGGGATGATCACAGGTTAAAACACCCAGTTAATAAGTTCTGGCACATAATGTACAGGCTAAGAACTATAGTTTAAAAAAAAATGGAGATGTTTCACATCAAGGTGGCTCCTTCTGTGTAAATGTGGAAATTTTACATGTCCAACAATCGAAACCTCATCCAACAATCAAATGCAGGAAGAAAGGACCTGGATTGCAGGGAAGGTATTCCAGATCTCTCCACCTGCGCCTCTTAATACCTGATAAAAGCTCAGATTCATGGGAGTCTCTCTTACCAAAATATTCTTTGTGTTTCTCACTGACACAAACAATAGTTATTGGGTAGTGTTGAAGATGACCTAGCTGATATTTTGTAAGGAGTAAGAAATGTAAACAATAAATATCTGAAAAGAGAGAACTAATAAAATCAGTGCTTAAGCTGTCTCAGGTTGGATGTAACAACATAAGCACAAATAGAAGATGTAAACAAAGGAGGTATTTCTGAGCAACCTTTTAACACTAGTGTAAAACGATCACTGAATTAAATGATAAAACTAATAAAATGACAGCTACTCTAATTTATAAGTGATTAGCTCAGAAATTGGGAAAATGTGAAATGTATGTGCATGATTCATTTCTAAGTCATACCTTTTTATCCTGACATTGCAAATATGGTAGTATGGGATACAATTATCAATGTTTGTCTCAATTTAAAAATTATTGCAAAAAAACAATAATATGTTACAATATTTATATCTTCTCTAAACCAACCATAATTATTAATATTCGATATAATTCTACTACCATATATCTTGACCATGGAAGTAAAAATAAATATTAGTTAACTTACTAAATTATTATATTGTATTTAAAATTCAGAGTAATGGACTCTATGAATACATTTTGCCTTGTTGTCTAATTTGAATAAGGTAAAAACTTCAAAATCCAATGACTATTCCCTCAGTAAAGGTAGTTATTTTACTCAAGGCCAATCTGTGTTACAGGTTAGGCAGCTGTTCAAATGGTCAGAGATTTTTCATGAATCCTGAATCAATAAGCACTTTCTCTCATTCTGTGAAAGCTATGCTGGCCCACAGGGTTACCTAAATAAGGCATAAAATTGTTTTTATCTCACAGAAAACAGACAACTTGGCACAGTTAAAAATTAAATTGTCAATTTTTGCATTTTAACCCCAAGAATAAAAGGTAAACAATCTTAATTATCCAATTTATTAATCTTAGAAGGAAATAAACTGCCTAACAGGTATGTTCAATACAGTATGGTTAAAGAAAAATATTTTCTTATACACATGTTCTTAATTACTTCCTTGAAAAACAAAGTAAATAATAAATTAAAATATATGCTTTCCACAATGCTTTTAATAAATATTGTTTAATACTGATATTGTTACAACATTGATTGTTTATTGCTATGGTCTAAAATTCACGTGTTGGGATTCTAATACCCAAAGATGATGGTTTTTGAAGGCAGGGTGTTTGGGAGTTGCTTAGTTCATGAGGGTGGAGGCCTCAGGAATGGGATTAGTGTCTGCATAAAAGAGGCTCCAGAGAGATCCCTCACCCACCCACCATGTAAGACACATGGAGAAGGTGCTAGTTATGAGCCAGTAATGATGCTGGCACCTCAGTCTTGCACTTTCAGTCTCCAGAACTGTGAGAGATAAATTACTGTCATTTAGATACTACCCAGTCTATGACATTTTGTTATAGATGAATAAGGTACTAAGACACATATTAAGTTTTAAGAAAGTAATTATAGAGGAAAATATTAGTTGCTGTACACATTCTCATGTGAACTGTATGAGGAGATACTTAATAATTATGGTATGGTACTGCAACTTTATTTACTCAAACTAATCTTAAAGTCATTTAAGATGAAGTGAGTTAGCACTATAAATAGGCTATTTATAATTCTGTCCATCAAATATACTAACTATGAAATCTTCTAAATAAAAATGACTCACCCAAAAAGTAAAAGAACAAAGAAATGGTATACTTTATTTAATTCTGCCTCTTTAAAAGTAATGCTGATATACTTTATTTTATTCTGCCTCTTTAAAAGCAACGCTGAATCTTCAAATTTATGAGAAATAAAGTGAGTTGGACTAGTTAAAATATTCACAGGAGTTGTAAAATGTCACTTTAAACATACCTGACCAAGAACTTGTATTTTTTAATAAGTTCTCCAATAAATATTACGAGTAATTCACAATTTCTTGACTCCTTTGTATGGCAAGTCCATAACTATTATACTGATATGCCATTCCATAAGGCTAATTTTCTAGGGTTGGGGACTGGATGAAAGAAATTAAAGGGATTAACCATAAACATATACATATAACACATAGACATATACAACAGTGTGGTGACCGCTACTAGTAGAGGGAAAGGGATAAATGAGGCAAGTGGAGGTGGGCAAAGGGGGTTGGGAGTAGGGACGAAAATACTTTTTTGGGGTGATGGACACATGAATCAGTGTATAGGTGATGTTTTATTGGGTTGTACACTAAAAAATGTGTGGTTTGGAAAACGAATGTCACCCCAACAAATTTTAAAAAAATAAGTAAAAATAAAATAAATAAATTTTTCTACTGGAATAGTGTCATAATTGGTATGGCCTTCATGATCAAGACTTTAGAATAAGAAAACAAAAGTCTATCAAAAAATGTTTCACAAAAGTACATGCACATTTGTATAATAAATCAAAATGTCAAAAATATACATAGGTACACCACACACAAAGACTGTACTTAAAGCATGTATCGTAACCTAGTCAGCAATTTTACCTTTAATTCACCCATATTTTTTGTGTACCAGGCACTATATTAAATGCTATAAGAAAAGTTAATACGCCGAAACCAGTTTGGCTCAGTGGATAGAGCGTAGGCCTGTGGAGTGAAGGGTCCCGGGTTCGATTCTGGTCAAGGGCATGTACCTTGGTTGCGGGCACATCCCCAGTGGCGGGTGTGCAAGAGGCAGCTGATCGATGACTCTCTCTCATTGATGTTTCTAGCTCTCTATCTCTCTCCCTTCCTCTCTCTAAAAAAAAAATCAATAAAATATATTTTTTTAAAAAGAAATGTTAATACATCCAAAATTTCATCCATTTAAAAGATGAATGTGTAACAGGTAAATTGAGACACATTCAAATAACTAAAAGGTGATTGCCATATATGTGATATAACTGAGAAAGATATTAATAGGAAAAATATCATTAGTAACTAGAAAAATCAATAAAGGCATTATAGATGAGGACTATTAATCTAAAATTAATATACTGGTTATCAACAAATGTAATTTCATGTTGAATGAGTAATAGTTGTGATTCTCCTCCTTAAAGTATAAAAGGATTGAAGAGAATGATTTGTGTGGCTTCACTTCCTTAAAAATATTAATGATCTCTTTGTCTCATTAGATGTCCCTGTAGCAAGCTATGATATTTATTTTAATTCCATTGACAATGAGTTAAATCAAAAGCTAAAATTATTATTTTAACCCTCAAAAAGCCTTTAATATTTTACATATTTGAAATTCTCACATAAGATTTCAGAATTAAGAGGAGAAAGATCTTCAAACAGATTTTTTACTCATCTTTCCTTTGATACTATTCTTTGAAACTTAATGTTGTACTTTCTTGTCTCTCAGAGTCCCTGTTCATTCAAAGGTAGGCCTCAATGGTAGAAATTAGCAAAGAACAGAGAAATTTACATATATATTCAACAGCATCTATTGAGCATGTGAGATAGACTCCATATAAATTAGAGATATAGTAGTTCTTGTTTAATCCTTTTAATATTTGGTATCAAAGGTCACAATCCAAATCAAGCCTCCCCTTCCCGCTCCCCCCATTTAGGATGGTCAAAATGGTTAAATCTGTTGTACTGACAAGATCACATTAATGTCTCCCAATATGGAACTTTAAATCCCTTTAGGGCTGTCTCTTTTATCTTTGCATCTTCAGAGTATGTCTCAATAAGTTTCTATTGAAAGAAACTGTGAATGTGTTGATGAATGGATAAGTGAATAAAAGGTAAATTAATAAGTAGGACATAGTAGGGCATAGAAGAAAAGTGAATGCATAGCAAAGTGCTCGGCTATTTAACATAGGGCTTAATTAGTCTTACATTATCTAACTATTATTAGTAATATCTAAGTCATACCAAATGATTAAAATATGACATGAGATGCTAATGATCTACAAGTAACTACATTTTGCTTAATTATAAATCTAGTCTGTTCTTCTATTGCAGAAGTCCTACAGCTTATGTTTTCACTGTGCAATTCACAGTTTCTGCACAAAGGCAGCAGGATGCCAAGCTGTGAATGAAAGAAATTGCGCTGTGTCAAAGTAAAACTAGCCATAAATGAATGCTGTCAGAGTCACTCAGCACAAATAGTTCAGGGCAACTTTGTGGATGCATCTGCTGAGTCATTAAAAGATAACACAACTTTCTAAAACAGCATTTTAATGTAATAAAAAATAAATACTTCCAAATAGTAGAGTTCCCAGAAATTGAATTGAGCAGTTTTTAGATCTACATCTTAAGGCTTTTAAGTCATGAAGAAAGCACATGCCAAAAAATAAAATGTGTGGCTATGAATGAATCCTTCAGTGTCAAAGATGCCTTCTACTTCCTCAATCACAGTGACCAGAGCAGCCTGACATAAAGTCAGGACCCTTTAAATGACAAAAGGGAAGGAGAGGCAAGCAGGAAATCTCAGTTTATTGAAAGAACAGAGAAACAATAAATTACTTGAGAATATGACAGTCATCAGTGCTGACCAAGCATACCTGGGTCTACCCCTTCCAGAAACAAGAAAAAAACTGCTTCCTGGTGCCTTTTGTGGCTAGTTTGGGCCACATGATTAGGTCAATGAGCTGTGAGAGCAATGAAGTGAGCTCATGGGTTGGAGCACTTATTACTGGGACGAGGACTTCCAGAGAGCTCTTTAGCCCTGGTGAAAGGCAAAGTTTGCAATAGTAGCTGCTGCAACAGCCCGGATACAGAATGAGACCTTGAACAGAACTCCCAGCACCTTCTACAATGACTAAGAAAAACATATTATAAAGTCACTGAGGCTTGGGAACTATTTGCTATCACATCGTTTATCTTATCTTTACTCACACATTCGGGCACTTTCCTTTCTGTAATGACAGATCCTCAGTATCGATCATAACACATAATCTATGCTCCCATTAATAATTCTTATAAAGTAGGGTGATACTGTAAATATTTGGAGGTAGACTTCAACTGTGTAAGGCTGTGGGAGAAACGTGACAATCCTTACATTTATTCAATGAGATACCACAATCTGGAAAGGAAGTTCCCAGGAAGAAAGAGCCTATTTCTGGGGGGAAAATTATTGTGTTGTTTGTGTTTGTTTGTTTTTTAATATTTTTACTCACCTAAGAAAAGTGTCAATAAAGTTATTTATTATAGAAAATTTTTAAAAATATGTAAAGCAGTTTGAGCACATATAGTAAATGTGAATGCTTGTACAACTGTTTCAGATATATTTTGGTTTCTTATAATAAATTTAAGCAAAGTCTAATATCTTCTGAGCCATTGATATTCAAAGAATTATACATCCTACCATTCCCCTATCAGACTGAAATATTCACAATTGTGGTCTATCTGATGTATTAGGGCATTGGGAAACCCTTAGCATCTTAATATTAAATAGAGCCGTATCCTATTGATAGAATTAAATCTCCATGAACTATACTAGTACAAAGTACTCCAGTTCTTTCTAAGTATTAGTATCTTCTTTTGTGACTATGTTCCTTTTTGAATGAGCTATCTCTCAATAAATACACTAATACCATTCATCAATATATCAAGAAATACTAGCAAATACTTAATTGTATTCCTTTTTTGTATTCCTTAAAGAGGGTCTCAGTCTGCACTTAAAACAAGCACAGTTTGTCTTAAATGTGTTAACTTCATTACACATAAATAATGCACAAAAAATAAAAAACAAATTTACATTTATTATATTCCCCAAAAACAAGCATAATTTAAAGTTAGACAACTAGGGTCCAAATCTCAGTCCTATCTCTGCCACTCACCATTTGTGTTTTGGGGCAAGTGCTTATCCTCTTAGTGTCTTATTTTCCTATTTTGCACACTGTGATCAATCACAGTATCCCTTGGTTCATAGTTTTGTAAGGATTTAATGTTATAATATATATGAAGCATTAACTATAGTCCCTTGGTTAAAATTAGCCTTAATAATGCATGTTGCTCTTATTATTGCTCTAAAAGAAAAAAAAATAGCTAAACTATGGTTGTATCTTAAGTGTGTGTATATATATATATACATATGCTTGAAATATTTTGGAAAAGAAATATAGAAAATGTGGTTTATTTTTCACACACAAAAAAACTATAATACATAAGTCACTTGTTTCACATATAGCTAAAATTACCTAAGGAACTATAACATTTCTTCCTCACTCAGATTATCATGAGATAAATAATATATTTTATGCATTTTAAATTAACTATTAAATAGTTAACTAAAGGATGAAATAGTATTTGCAAATCCAAAGGAAAACAGTAATAGAGATTTTTAATAGGTTTCATGTGAAAATTCAACTGTTTCATTATTTATTTCAACAAGTTTTACCTGTCAACCCAGTAGAAAATGTACAATATTTTAACCAAGTTTCTGTCCCAACCTTAATACTTTATAGCAGATATTTTCAACTGGTGTGTCACAAGAATTTTTAAAACCTGCAATACCTGACTATTTTTCAGGTGTACTGACCTCTTTTCCCTTAGATTATCAAATAAAAAGATGACAACAGCCAACACAGCAATAGCTGCCCAGGGTGGATTGATAAAAATTATACCTATTTTTGTCACATTGGAAAAATATAATATTTTTGGTGTGTGCAGAATTTTAGTAATTAATTCATGTGTGTCATGAGATTAGAAACTGAACATCTGCTGCTTTATAAGCTTTCCTCCCCCAAGGCAATGGTATAGTCCTGCCATCTACTGGAAGATCTACATTACTGCAGGGACACATTTTGAAAATTCATAAGAAGTCTTAAATAAAAGGTAAAATTACATTATTGTGCTTTGATATTTTAAATTTTAAATCTTGAAAGTGTATCACAAAGAAAAAATTATTTTGTGCTATTACAAGGAAAAATATTTAAATGTAGTCTAAAAATGAGGTATAAAGAATACATAAGAGGCATACCTTAGGGCAAGTGTAATAAATAGTGCACAATTATTAAAATAAATACAATCTATGAAGGAATGATGAAAATTCTGTGAAGGAATAATGGAAATTATTATGTTTCATAATAATTCATTAGCCATACCCTATAATTTTACATCAATTGGAAATCTTTCTTAACATGTTCTTAAACTTAGACAAAAAAAAAAAATCAATGGCCAAACTAATAAGTTTCAAAGTACCAAAGAACAAGAAAGAAAGTTGAAATATAATATAATAGGTAATATAATAGGTTTCTATATATACACATGTAAATATACACAATCATGTTTTAGTATAATAAAGACAAGAAGCCCATTATCATTTGTTGGTTTACAATTTCTGATTTTCTCAAGATTAAAATCTGGCCAAGCCTGACCTGAGGGCTAGAACTTCTAACTTCACATGTGATGGTCTTGCTGTCACTCAGTAGTACCTCAGTAACATAAGCCTTCTTCACAAAATGATGGTCTGAACTACATAAGCTAACAATTTCATTTAAAAAGGTTTTCTGGCATATACAGAGATGTCAAAATTATATAGTTTTATGTAATTTTCACATATATGCAATGAATAAACAGGTAGGTAGACCATTTGAAAGAAACACTGCTAAATATTAGGGATCAGAGATGCTACTGAAAAAAAATGACAAATCTATGAGAAAGTAAATAAAATGAACTCCAAAAAACAAGCCCACCCCAATATTTGTGAGACCTGAGGGCCCCTGACCCCTTGGGCTGCAGTCCACCGGTCCGGTCACCTCTTCCCACCCCTGACTCTGTCACATATTACAAAGAAGCTTCTTTCACCTGCCTCTAGGACACCCAGTCCACAGATGCAAGCCTAGATGCAGCCTCCTACACACCCACCCCCCTCCCCTCATCAGCAGGCACCCACAGTTTGGACCAGGAATTTGGAAACTCTTTAATACTTAGAATGTGCAAAAGCTGTGGATTTTGCCTTGACCCTCAGGCCCCTCACTTTGGGTGGAAGGGCAACTGTAAAGGGACAGGCAGCGTAGGGTCCATTAAAGGGTCTAAGGGTGGTACTTACATAAGGGTAGTTTACAAAAAGACACATTTTATGCTAGCTAGAGGGTGATAACACGGTGTGCAATGATGGTGTCAGGGGTATCCTCAGGATCAGCATTTCCCTTAGCTGTGCATTCCAGGGTTTTGTGCTAGAATGGACAATGTCAAACTTTCTACAGAAGCAAAGGAGACAGGAATTAAGTGCAGCCCTCTCTGTATGCTCCTATCTGTCATGAGGGTCTTAAGTGCACACTTAGCACCTCCGACGTATGTCAACAAATGATGGAGATCCATTTTCCCTTCAAACGTAAGGAGTCTAGTCTTCAGTCTGCTTTCATTTAGCATGCAAGAAACTGCCAGATACAGAGGGAATTATTCCATCAGGTGCAGGCACGTGTATTGACTTACCATGCTGTTCATTTTTGAAGACGACGAACCTGCTCTTTGCTTTCTTAGACTATTAACTTCTTCCACATTTCCATCTTTTGGTTTCAAAATCATTCTGCTACTCCCTGCCGTTCCTTCTGATGAAGACCGCAATCTTCTCTCTATAAATCTTCCTTCACGATATGGACTGAGGCTGCTGGCAAGAACTATTGCAAAAGACAACAACAAATAAATAAAAATGAATATAAATGTTTAGATGTAGTTTTCATAAATATTCCATTGAAAGTATATAGGAAACACTTAGTATCATTTAAATATTCTCTCTCACAGAAAACTTTCAAAATTAATAGTGGTAGTTTAGTTTGCTTAATCATGTAATTACTTTGAAGCCTAAAACTTTTGGAATCAGCCTGGCCGGTGTAGCTCAGTGGTTGAGTGTTGACCTATGAACCAGGAGGTCATGGTAATATTCCTGATCAGGGCACATTCCTGGGTTGTGGGCTCGATCCCCAGTGTGGGGCTTGCAGGAGGTAGCCGATTAATGATTCTCATTATTAATTTTTCTATCCATCTCCTCCTCTCTCTTCCTCACTCTGAAATCAATTATATCTGTGTGTGTGTGTGTGTGTGTGTGTGTGTGTGTGTGTGTGTATAAAACCAACAGTTGTTTTATACACATAAACCTTTAACCAGGTTCTTCAAGAAAAATGAGAGAGAACCCCCCAAAAATAAAATCAGAAATTAAAAAAGAGAATTAACAAGTGCCACCATAGCAATAGAAAAGATTTTAAGAAAATATTACAACAACTATATGCCAACCAATTGGACAACTGAGGCGAGATAGATAAATTCCTAAAAACATACAATCTGCCAAAATTGAATCAGCAAATATCAGAAAACCTGAATAACTAATCAAATTGAAGCAGTAGTCAGAAAACTCCCAGCAAATAAAAGCTCTACACCAGATAGCTTCACAGGTGAATGTTACCAAACATTAAAAAAGAACTAATATTGCCAAAATAGGTTTGGCTCAGAGGATAGAGCATCGGCCTGCAGACTGAAAGGTCCCAGGTTTGATTCCGGTCAAGGGCATGTATTGTATATTGGTTGCAGGCACATCCTCAGCTGCAGGAGGCAGCTGGTCGATGTTCCTCTCTCATGGATGTTTTTAGCTCTCTATCCCTCTCCCTTCCTCTCTGTAAAAATCAATATTTTTAAAAAAGAACTAATATTTATCCTTCTCAAACTATATTGCCATAATCATGGAGGGACTAGTTAGATAAATTATATAATCTTATGATTCTTGAATTATAATATAAATTTGACTTATAAATTTTATTTTATATTTTAGTATTATTATTCTTAATGTTTTGGAAAGAGCCAGGGTAGGCTGGCCATTAAAAACCTGAGCTTTGGATTGAGATAGTTGTAACTTGGCTATGCTGCTTACCAGCTATATGGTCTCTTGGTTTCAGTTTTCACAGCTGTTAACTGGAGAATGTACTAGTGCCTACCTCATGGGGCTTGTATCCCCAATTACATACAACTTTGTAACTTTGGACACATTGCTTAAGCTACCTGTGCTTCAACTGTTTTTTGGTTTGTTTGTTTTTTTTGTTTTGTTTTGTTGTTGTTTTTTTTGCTTCAACTGTTTTGCCTGTACAATGTGCTATAACAAGAGGAGTGATTTCTATGATTTGAGGATTAAATGAATTAATGTATCTAAAGAGCACAGAACAGTAAGTGGGACGAAAAAATCTTTCAATGTTGGGAGAACTGGTAGTAGTAGTAGTAGTAGTAGTAGTAGTCGTCGTCATAGTAGTTGTAATACCAGTAGTAATAGCAGAATATAGTCATTACATTAATTAAGAAATACCAATACTTCACCATAAACTCTAAAAAAAGACAACTCTTGCTTTAGCTAAAGCCACATGGAAAACAAAATCTGTTTCCTTCCACTTTCCTCTGAGGGTCAGTATGATTCTGGATAACACAACTAAGAAAAATGAGTAATATTGCTGAATTACATTTTTAGAAAAATGTAAAGTTAAGGACAAATAGTAAACGAATTTCAGATTATAAACAGGAAAGAATATTAGAGTAAAAAATACGTATAATGTGGTTTCAATTAATGAGATGGAGTAAGAAAATTGGATAATTATAATAAAAATTACAAGTTATACAAAGAAAATCAGTATACCTTTGGCAGGATTTGCATCATATCCATATGTTTTGTTAAAAATATGACGATCACCAGAAGAAGGTATTATCCTTGAATCTGACGTAGGATGAATCCCTTTAACACGCTCAGCTATTGCTTTATGTTGCTCATAAAATCCAAGTTTCCTTGGGGAGCTTGTCGCCAACATTGTGTCACCATTTTGTAATACCATAGGCTCTTCTCCTTGAGTATCTGCTGGTAGGTGATCCTCTAAGTCACTCCCATTTGTAACAGGGAGCTCAGAGATTTGCAATAACACTTCCTTCTGATTAGCAGCCAAGGTTTCTGGTAAGGAATTAGATTCAGTGCTACATGGACCTTCTAACCTATATTTCCCGGGAGACATAATTGCACAGGGAACAGCTCCCATCCGGTCTATTGTCACCATTGTAACAGCAGCAGGATTGGGGGAGATCTGAGAGGTAGAATCATTGTGGCCAAAGTTGTCACAGTGGGATGCCGAGCTTCCGCTTTTAGAAAACACATCTGCTTCAGAGACAGAATCCTCCGTCAAGGCTAAAAACTCGGAAGGTGTCTGAGCTGTGGTAAGATCGGCAGAAAGCAATGGAGATTGCAAAGAGCTTCCTGCCCGTTCCGTTATATCCACAGAGCAAGATGGAGAAGCTCTTACGGATACAGGTTCTCTCTCCTGGAACTGTGTGATTTCCAGTGAGAATTCAGACTGCTGTGCCAAGGAAACGGACTGGCTCTGTGGAACCGGCTTAGAAAGCTTAGAGTGAGAGGAAAAGGATTTCGTGAGCAGCTTCTTCGTGGACTGCCTCACGGAACGGCGAGTTGGTTCTTCTGTGAAGCCGGAATCGTCCCCCTCACTTTTGCCAGAACTCAGGCAATTGATGAAGACATTCTTATTAGTTGAGTGCTCCTTTTCCCTTTCAAAATCCTCTGTCAAAGATCTTGTTATCTTCTTACTTCGTGAACTACTAAAACCCACAGAATGCCTTCCCCTGGTTTTAACGTGCTCTTCCAAGGTGGGTTTCTGCATACCGCTGTGACCAGCTTGAGCACCATTGGAAATACTAAGGTTCTGGTTGGTGGGTTCTTGCTTAGGGTCACTCCCCTTCTTGTGGTGGAAGCTGATGGAAGGAGTGCGGAAGATGCTCCTGCGTTTCCCTGTACTACCTGAGCTTGAGTTCGTGCTGGAAGGAGAGGAACTGTGGACGCCAGCTGTATTACTGGAGGTGGGTGAAGAAGGAAGAGAGTCATGTCTTCTGCTAATACTTCTTCTGAATATTGGCAACCGGGAGACCAGGGTAGATCGCCTTGATCCAGAGTCCCCCATTGGGACCCCAAAGCTTGCACTGTGATATCCAACTTAGCAGCCTGGGAAGTTAAAGCAAAAAGAACAAGTCAATAGAATTCAATTATAAATAAGACATTTTAAAATAAATAGTCGTTCTTCAAGACACAGAATATAATTATGTTTATATTAAAACAATAAATACTAAAATTCTGATACTTAAGGATTTTATTAGAAAATGTGTAAGTGGCAACATTATAGAATATTTTTCATAGCAACTTTAGTATCCTGCAAAAATGTCACCATTACCCGAAATCTTTCAAGTCTATTCAAAAGAGCATTGGGTTGGGAGACACAGATCATAATTCAAGAGCCAGCTGCACTACATACTCTGGTTCTATAATTTGGTAAGTCCTTGAGCCTTAACTTGTAAGGTCTATTTGTTTAGATGTTGTAGGCATGCGGCAGCCATGATCATTGCCCTCTGGGTAAAATGTCCCACCATTGCCTCTGTTAGCCAGCAGCAGATAGGCCATGGGATTCAACAAGTTATTCACCTGAACTTAACAGAATCACAGACCAACCTAAGGTATGAGCTGGTATTAGAGACTCCACTCAAAGGATAAACAATGAAGATGTATTCTTCCTCTTGGAGTTTGATTTCGCACATTTAAAGTTACTAAGGTCATTGGCAGATGCAACTAAACCACAAAAGAATATAGTGTGGAGTTATAAGCAAGATAAAGTTATGAAGAAATCACAACTATGAGTTGAAGACAAAACCTGATTAAAAGCTAATTCAACAGGTAAGAATACAGATTTAGAGGAGAAGCATGGAAAATTCTGAATCGTATTAATATCAAAGTACTAATGATGGAGAAGAAGAAGGAAGAAGAGAGCATAGCAGATGTTGGTCAACTCTGATGCACTGAGTACTTTTACACAGTTTATATCTTTTAATGCTTCTGAATGGAGAAATAGGTAATACTACTATGGACATTTTATAGCAGAAAGATAACTCGCCTAATGTCACTCAGTTAATAAGTGGTAAAGCAGGAATAAGAAACAAAGCCTTTTCTAACCACAGGATCAACTCAAAATCAGCATGGCATGTACTGCTTTCACTAGAGTGAAAAGACAAGGCCTAGACATGCTTCCATTTCAGGGATTCCTGGTTGTATGGTCAATGTTGCTATTTCTTTCACTAGTTTTCATAATGTACCATAACATGGTTCCTGTTTTGTTTTGCTTTGTCTCTAAATTTCATTTAATACCTTAACTATAATGTAGTTGACATTTGTCAACTTGATTAAGGTTCTATTTCATTTTGTTGCTTTTTGAAAACAAAATAGTAACAAATACACATAAAATGACAAGCCCTTCCTTTTATCATCTTTACTGATATGAGACTGAGAAAATAAAATGTTTTCCTGTCCTTAAAGAAGTATGTGAAAATAATGGAAAATATTTTGTCTTTCAGATATGCATTCATATATATTTAATATTTTGTTTCAAATAATAAAAAATGTAACAGTTTTGCATTATTTGATTTTCTGTATGTTTTTTAATTATACTCACTGAATTTGAATTTAAACTGTGTATGAACCACTCCTGTATTATTATAAGGCTTAGGGTAAAGAAAGCTTAAAATATAAACACAGATATTTTAAATTAAGGCACTATAAAATATGTGACCTATCAAAAAGTACATAATGTTGAAGGATATAGGCATATAATTGTGTTAAAAGTAATTTGAAAGGTACACAAAAATTTTAAATAGTTGTTGCCTCTAGTACGCAATATAAACTCATAACAATTAACATGAATAACAATTAATAATTAAAATATCAATTCTGAGTGTTTTAATAAAATCTTCATTTTTTATATTTTAATGTAATATGATTAAATAAGTAAACCTTATGAAAGTGCTAAGAATCCTTGTAATAAAATAGACTGTATTTTTCATGAATCTACATCTTTAATATTAAAATGCATGTTTATGTGACTGTCTAAATGGAATCTGTTTTTATGGCTAGAATGCTATTTAGTTTCACTATTAAAAGTTATTTTCTCCTTTAAAAAAAACTTTCAGTATTTCTTTACTACATAATTCACCTTTACATATTGTCAGTAATAAGTCAGACACAAAATTTTAAGTCAGGTTTTTCACAGTTTTTAAATGTTTTAGAATTTCCATAGTACAAACACTAAATCACCACAGATTACTTTATACAACTCGTAAGTAAATTTGAGATAAATAATAATTTAGAAGCATGTAGCTCTATGACTTCTTGTCATTAATGATAAATTGATGCCATTTTATCATTCTTTTCAAGGCTAGTAAACTAAACAGACGGGTTGGTTTTATATTTGCTTGATTCAAATGCATGCTTCTTTGAGACATTTATAATACTTATTTGTTTACTAAATGTTAAAATGCCTTACAATTTAATAAAGATGAACTTTAAAAAAGAAAAGAAAAATAAAGGACCAACTTAATAACAAATATCCTGCAGTTGCGTTTACCTATCAGCAGAGGGTGGAGGAGAGCTTCCTCAAAGTCAAATTTTATTTTATTTTTTTAACTTGCTGAGCCAATTTAAGATTTATTGGGCATTTAATAATATAAAATATCACAGATCCTTCATGTACTGAAAAATGAAAGTATTCAAACACATTTGAAAGTTAAATCTTTCATGTATTAAAAAAATTAGTATCTTAGAAAAATAAGTTGCCTTTAGAATTGAAGGAAGACTAATTCTTTACACTTGAAAGTTTTAAACAATAATTAGAAAACTATAAAAAAAAAGATTTTTGGTATTTAACTTAAAAATATATAGAAATATAGAAAGCCTTATATTTTAAAGGTAATTCAGATTCATATATATCAATTCAAATTTATTTTCAAATTTATTATCTTTTCAATAGTTTCTGCTCATTGCTTTTGGAACAAGAGTAGAACATACAGAATGTTTGTAAAAAATATACTAGTATTAGTGGAAAATGTATATAAACATGGTAGCATATCTTACTATTATATGTAGTAAATATCTGTCACTTAATTTTTAAGTTTTATTTGCAACACCAGAGGCCCAGTGCATGGGTTGGGTCCCTTGACCTGGCTGGTGATCAGGGCTCATTAGGGCTGACCATCTGATCCTGCCAGGGAGGAACCATGGGAGATTGGCTGTGGGAGTGCACTAACCACCAAGGGGCAGTTCCTGCATTGAGCATCTGCCTCTTGGTGGTCAGTTCATTGTCATAGCGATTGATCATAACAATCTCTTAGGCTTTTATATATATATATATATATATATATATATATATATATATATATATATAGTTTGCATAAAATAGCTCATGGTCACAGACACAAATATAAATAAGAAATGAAAAATGTTATCATATGTCAATATAAAATGATAATAAAACCAAAGGAAAATAAATTTTAAATAAAAGTTAGAATACATATTAGCAGATTACATTTAAAGGTGACTATACTCAATATTTGTAACTATGTGTATGTCTGTATCTGTGTCTATGCCATCAGAAATATGAACATTTGACAAAACATATCAACACTGGTAGTAATATAAAATCCAAGATTTTCAATTATGCTCCACTTCAATTATAAACTTGATCAATAAAACTATAAACTTAAATCATTATAATGGAAAGTCAGCATTGGTCTGGTGAGAAGGAAAAAAAAGAAATGAGTATGTCTGAAAAATCATTCCTACTTTGCTTCTGTGATAAATACCTTTGTAGTTGTATCCTTTTTAATGCTAATGGAAGCACATTAAAGAATATGCTGATTTCCATTCAGTTATCTGTTGGCATGGTGTACAAATTCTGTCAGAATCAGTTTTAAGACAGAATCCTGTATTTGTCATTTCTAACTGTTGTCTTTAAACTCAATATATAATAATGAAATTTATCAATGAGATTGTCTTACAATACAACTATGGATATAATTTCTCTTGGCTTCTTTTTCCTCAAAAATAAAATTAGAGAACTGAATATATGAATTCTGTGAGTTTCTCAAATATATATATATATATATATATATATATATATATATATATGAATATGCAAATAGACTGAATGACAGAATAACTGAACAACCAAACAACTAGTCACTATGACATGTGCTGACCATCAGGGGGCGTGTGTGGAACATGATGGGCCTTGACAGCAGGCGGCAGAGTTCAGAACTCTGCTGCAGCGAGATGGTGGAGCAGGGGCACTAGACCAAGACGGGGCACTGGTCACTGTCATCAGGGTGAGCCTCTGGTGGTTACGGAAAATTCTTTGCTCCTGTGCACCACGGTACTACCAGGCACTCACACCTGTGACTGGCACCAGTCCCGCTCACTCCGGCTGGTAGTGCCAGAGCCACCATTCACTCCTGCTGCCTGCACCTGGCACCAGACCCAATCATGCTGCACTGTCAGTGGGTGTGAGTGGCAGCTGCTATCCCCAATTGCCCCTCAGTGCTTCTCCACTTCCCTCTGCTCCTGAGGGGCAATCTGGGCCAACAACTGCCTCTTGCACACACTGCTGGTGACGGCCCCACTTGCACCTGTTGATGGGGCCAGAGATGCCACTCACACCCACTGCCAGTGCCAGCCCCACTTGCACCTGCTGCCAGTGCCCGGCACCTGTCCCAATCACTCAGCACCATCAATGAGTGTGAGCAGCAGTTGTTGACCCTGATTGCCCCTGAAGGATTTTCCATTTCCCTTTGCTCCTGAGGGGTGATCAGGGCAGAAGCCGCCACTTGTACCCACTGATGATGCCAGCCCCAATCACTCCAGGCAGTCAGTGGGTCAAGTGGGGAAAGTGCCATTATTGAGTGGGAGCAGAGGCAGCAGGAGCAGGGCTGCCAGCAGACAGGGGACTGGGGACTTGGGCCAGATGGGCCAGTCAGGGGCATGGAGGATGGGCCAAGACCTGCCCTTATGCCCACCACAACCTCTTGGCCCATAGTTCTTTTCAAGGTGCACAAATTCATCCACTGTTCCCCTAGTTTATTATGATACTTCCAATACGTTCAGTATTATTCCATAGATAAAAAGATAAAAATAATGTTATTTAAGTATTACCATAAACACAGTGGTAGTGTCTCTTATGAAAAGAGAGCAAAAGCACATCTGGGAATGCAGTCACAGTGTTACATGATAAAATTAGAACTATGATTTGTTTCTTCCTCTTACATTGTATTTGCTTATGTAATAAAAAATTTGACGAATTCATAAACCAAATCATGCCTGTTATTTAGTTTATACTGAGTTGTATACTGTTAATTTGACAGAATAATTTTAAGGATGAAATCATGGAAGAAGAGCCTATGTTTAAGCCAAATGCACTGTTTTAGCTGTACTTGGTAGCAGAGGTAATGTGTCTGACTTGAGTTGCTGCTAGAGGGAGATTTTGCATCCTAGAACACTTAAGAATTTCTGCCTCGGTGAACAACTATTGTATAGAATTTTACAATTGGAATGTGTACTAATTTATTATTATTATTATTATTATTATTATTATTTATTGGTTGTGGGTATACAGCTTACTGGTTAGACAATCACATAAATTATGCAATATTCGCCTCAAAATGCGAATTCATTTTTAGAATGAAGAAATAAAAATATAGATAGGTTAAGTACCTTATTCAAAGACACACAAATAACATTTATAGAGCTCAGTGTTTCTGATAATGGAATTAACTCTAACGCAATCGAATGATAGCAGAGGCTGTCACTACCAGAATCTTCTTATTTCAAACAAGCAAAAAGACCCTTTCTCTGTAAGCATCTGACATATCTGTATCTAAAGCTTTTTAAAAATATATTTTATTGACTTTTTACAGAGAGGAAAGCCTGTGTCCCACTTGGGGGATACTGAGTGTTGGTTTGTTGGCGACAGGTCCATGGTGCTGTTTATTATTAAATGGCCAATGTGTGTCATGGCAGCTCCTATGCTCAGTGTTTGCCCTCAGGTGGCTAATGAATGTTATAGCTACTGGTTGGAGGGAAGGACATGCAGTTAACCATATATATATATATATATATATATATATATATATATATATATATATGGAGAGAGAGAGAGAGAGAGAGAGAGAGAGAGAGAGAGAGAGAGAGAGAGAGAGAGAGAGAGAGACAGAGAGAGAGACAGAGACAGAGACAGAGACACTACAGGCCCGGTACATGGATTCGTGCACAGGAGGAGTCCCTAGGCCTGGCCTATGTGGATTGGCCCAAAAGAGCAGTCAGACACCCGCCAAGGAATATAGCAGTGAGCAAAGCAGCAGGTGGCTGGGGAAGAGCCCAAGCCCAGGCCAGGCACCCCACTGCTCCTGCTCATTCTGGTCGCAGTGCGCCTGAGGTTGCCTCAAGAAGATAGGCTTGCTGCAGCTCCGCTGCAGTCTCCATAAACCTGTCCTAGGGTGATACTGCACATCCATGACTGAGAAGTGGCTGTGGGCCCATGCAGTCAGCCCCAGTGCCGGTCCTAATCCCAGTCCCGGTCCAGATAGGGGAGGAGTATGCAGGGGGGTGTCTGGTGGAAAGGTTCCTGCTGCTACAGCTTCACTCACCAGCCATGAGCCTAGCATCTGACACCCATTGGTCAGCTGAGTGGCACTCCCAAGTGGTTGAGTGGTTGAATGGTAGATTAGGCTTTTATATATATAGATAGTATATACCACTATATTAATACTTTAATAATATGACAAAAAATTACAGAAGGAGGGACACAACTGTCTCAAAATATGTTTTTACCTCTCTTCTAAACAATTTAACATCTCTTTCTGGTATTGTCCTGTATAACCTGTGGATTAAATTTCTGGATCCACATTCTCTGGGTTTGGCTTCTGGATGCTGCACTCATTAACTTGGGGTAAATTACTTATCTTCCTCTTAGCTTCAGTATCACTATGTGAAATGGAGAAATAAATAGCACCTACCATAGCAGAGGTAACTATTATGAGGATTAAAAGAACTAATGTGGTTAAATGTTTAGACCTATGCCCCACACAGAGTAAACACACAATAAATGTTATCTAATTTTATTATTTCAAATTATGTAGTGTATCCAACTTTTAAATTTTCAGTGTCTGAAAGAGAAATCTGTCAAGAATTTAATGCCTCAAATGAGAAAAACCATTGAATAAGCACCATTTCCAGAATTTCCTTTAAAAAGGCTTATTTGCTTCTCTGTGAGCTACAAGTAAAGATAGTGTCTATTTAGATAAAGCTAGGTAATATCCCTCCAGAAACTCTGTAGTGATACTACCTAACACAATAATTTTAAACCCGCTTTACTAAAATAACTGAAAATCTATATAGCGTTTATCACATTTTAAAAGTTAACAGCTAACAATACTTCCACTTGTTTAAATATAGCTAAGGTTGTATTTTTTGTGGCATGTTCTACACATTATATGTGCTTTAAATAAATTTTCATTAATATTAATAGCAGCAAATTTAGCTCATTTAAGAAAAAGACATGTAAGTGTATGTCATTATAAATTTATTTTTAAAAGCAATTCTGTCAACCAACCAGACAATAAAGTCTTCAGAACAAGAAAAGGTTAAAATCACCATATAAATCTATTAATACTCCAAGTCAGCATTCTCACTTAGTCATTTTTGGAATCTAATAGAAAAAGTAGGAGGGAATGTGGAAAGAAAGGAAAGAATGACTCAAATATTGTGACTATGAAATAAGGCACCGTATCCTCCAGTATTTCTTGAGAAAGTACTCAGGAACTCCCTTAGGAATTAAACCTATGATCCATACCTTGGATATTTTTATAGACTAGATAGTCAATGCATCCTAGAAATATTCATAAAAGAAGATGTTTGCCTTTTTAAGTGGCTAACTATGAAAGGCAAAGTAAGAAAAGTAAACGGGCAAATCTCAAAAGCTTCTTGAGTTGGAAAATCACAACTAGATATTGAGGATTGAGAAGTAAATTCTCTTAAAGATATGCATGCTGAAATATTCCAAGGCAGTCCTTGAGACCCTGGGTTATTATACTATTAATAAGTGTAACACCACTACTCTAGCATACACAAAGTGCTCAGTGGATTCTCTCAAGCAATTAAAAAATATCAACCATACTATCTGCTGGGCACAGAAAATTCAAAAGAGAATAAGGGACACTAGCTTTCTTTTCTGGTAGAATATCTACTTTAGTGAGGGAGACAGAATATAAGAAGTCAAAAGAGCATGATAATCTCCAGCAGTGTTATATAAAAAGTAATCACAGTAATGAGATAAAACATAAGGGGAAATGTGGAGGAGGGCATATTGGAGGTGGATGAAGATCAGTGGGAAGAGCATTTCTAAGCAACGTCAAGTACAAACTCCCTGGGGCAAGCCTGCATTTGGTCTATGCAGGTGGATTTAGGTAATGAGTGTATAAGACAAGGCAGATCAGGAAGGTAGAGCTTATATCCCATAGGGCTGCAGAGGCCACTGTAACAAGCTTATTCCAATTGCTAGAAAAAGCCATTGGTGACTTAAGATAAAAGCAATATCCTTTTTTGAAAAGGAGGGATTACAATAGTAGTTGGCCAGTTAGAAAATTATTTCAATAGCTCAAAGGAAAGATGATGGTGGTCTAGCTTGGACAGTCATAGTTCATGGGTAATACCAACAGAAATGCTGATGAGTGAGGAGTGATAAAAAGAGGAATCAGAAAAAATACCAAAGGCTTTGATTTTTATTAATATTGTTGTTGGCTTATTTGTTTTAAATGGCAGAAGAAATACTACTTAAAATAATCATCATCATAATTATATCAATATGGAGTAGATAAATGAAAAGCAGACACCCAGTCTTAAATTATCATTAAGTGTCCTGGTGCATGGATTCATGCACACATTGAAAGGAAATTAATTAGAAGAAATGTTTTAATATCGCTATTCACCCTTTCTTTATAACTAGACCGGTTTTCTGATTTAGCTAAACTTTTTCCAGCCCAGTGAAGCACCCCAACTTCTCTTTTAGGTAATTGTCAGAAACACAACAGTAAATATCAACACAAAGCAGATTATTATTATTATAGATCATGCAGGAATAACAAAGGGTAAAATATTTAACCATAGCAGTGTCTGACTATATTCTGTGCAGTGAGAAAACCTGAAGTCATTTTCAAGTTACACAATTTCTTCTTTTCAGGTGGGTCAAGTTACTAAACTTTCTACATCTTTGTTTTCTGGCTAATAAAAAGAAAATAGGATTCTACTAAGTCTCCTATCTACCTACTCTAGGACTTCTATAAGGATCAAATGAGATGAGGTGTGGGAAAACACTTCACAAACAGTTGGTTGAACTGTAAAATGTTTGCACCTGGCTATAAAGCAAGTCAGGTTCCTGGACTGAAGAAATTCCAAGGGAGCTCATTGCTAGGGAGAGGTAGCGAGGTGTTGCTATACAACATCATTAGCTGGTGCTCACAGCAACAGTTTCTGAACGAGGCTGGGCTGTGCATGGGCCGCATTTTGCACCATGAAGGCTTGGCAGTGTTGGCTACAATTTGTTGCTCCAGGGGAAAGCCAAGTGTTGGTTTGTTGGAGCCAACAAATATTTATATTTGCCTTTTATATTTAAACTAGAGGCCTGGTGCACAAAATACATGTACAGGGGTGGAGGGGTGGGATTTGAGGCAGCAGGGATATGTCCCTCAACCCAGCCTGCACCCTCTTCAATCTGGAACCCCTCAAGGGATATCCAACTGCATGTTTAACAGAAGGATCAGGCCTAAACAGGCAGTTGAACATCCCTCTCACAATTCAGGATGGCTGGTTCCCATCTGCTTGTCTGCATGTCTTCCTGATGGCCTAACTGCTTCTGCCTGCCAGCCTGTTTGCCCCTAACTGCCCTGCATGCCTGGTCCCCCCAACTGTTCTCCCACGTGGGGCTGGGTCTTCCCCAACTTCCCTTTACTGCAGGCCTGGTCACCACCAACTTCCCTCCTCTGCTGGCCTGGTCACCCCTAATTTCCCTGTCCTGCAGGCTTGATCACTCCCAACTGCCCTTTCTTGCAGGTCTGGTTCCTCCCAAATGCCCTACCCTGCCGGCCATCTTGTGGCAGCCATCTTGTATCCACATGGGGCAGGATCTTTGACCACATGAGGGCAGCCATCTTGTGTGTTAGAATGACAGTCAATTTGAACATTACTCTTTTATTAGATAGGATGGCCAGTGCGCATCATGGCAGCTCCTGCGTTGAGAGTCAAACCCCTAGTGGTCAGTGTGCATTATAGCTACCAGTCAGAGGGGTGGACACAGCCTGATATATATATATATATATATATATATACTGTATAGATGTTGATTCTTAAGTTGTTAATAAGTTGTTTATTTTCATATTGAAAGCAAAGTTTTCTTGCAATAGAAAGTGTGAGGACAAATAAATGTGGTGTGATAAGACACTATTGTCCTCACAATAGTCTTTAAATATAAGTTCAGTTCTGATCTCAAAGTTAGATAATCTGGAAAATAAAAAAATACAAAAAATTAAAAACATCCAATCTCATCAATGGTACTCTCTTAGTTTATTTTTAATCGTAGGGTTCTTCAGTTTGCAATGGTATTATGTTAAGTGAAAAATTTGCATATAGGAATTAGCTTTGCATAATTCTGTGGCACTTAAATCTCATAAGTTTCAGTTAACATATTAGATAATGCAAATCAGTGAGGAATGACTATTTTTTTCTTAAATTTTACATCTTTGAGATAAAATGCATACATAATGTATCTTTCTTAGCAATTCCTCATATATTATCAATTTTAAGAAGTTTTAACAATTGGATGGTATTTCTGAAAGGGAATTATCATAAATTACATAAGGTAAAAAATGTTGGTAGTTTCAAATGGTTCTGCTAAAAAATAGCAACCTTATATTATTATAAAAGTAATCAATCCATTTTATTCCTAAATAATAATCTGATAGCATTAAATCCCTCTAGTTTGGCTGGCCCAGTTTTGGGAAATTTTATTAGTGATATAACCCTAAGTGATGTTTTGGATCTCAGCCCGATGGCTATATTTCTTCTATTATCAGTGTAGTTGGACTGATGTCCTATGTGTAAATCTCTTCTTGGTAATAAATGAAGCTGTTCTGAAGCCTAAAAACTCATCCAGGCCACTAGGGTACCATTTAGTAAATTACCACAGCAACACACTACGGCTGCAGCCACCAGAGGCAAAAGTGTCTTATCACACCACATTTATTTGTCCTCAGAATGTCTTCCTCCTATTCTGGAGTGACTAATTCCCTTGAAGTTGTGTAGAAAGAGTAAGAGCACATCTCTGCAGTACTTTAATTTGAGAAATAAAGTCAAGAAAGCAGTCAACAGGGTGAAGAATACTAACATTGAGATAGAACATTCACAAAGAATATAAAGCAATTTACAAGTGAGTGATTCAGCAAGCTTTAATCAAATCTCTTACAAAGTAGGGGATCCGTCCTAGGCATAAAGGGTAAATGTAAAATAAATGCAGACTTGCTTCCTAGCCTTCAGAGGTCTAATAATCTGATTAAACTAACATAAAAGGAAACAGAGGCTAAATGTGAATGATACTGTGTTATTGACTATAAATGCAATTATAGTTCTAAGAAGAAAATGTAATGATGCAGGCTGGAGAAGAAAACAATAAAGAAGAAATCTAAGGCATGAAATTTTTAGACAAAATAGTTTTCCTTATGGTTTTGAGATTTTAAGGATTTGAGGAGTTAATTTACTTATTACAAAATCTATTCTGTTGAAAGATCTATTCTGGCCGAGACCGGTTTGGCTCAATGGATAGAGTGTCGGCTTGGGGACTGAAGGGCCCCGGGTTCGATTCCAGTCAAGGGCATGTACTTTGGTTGAGGGCATATCCCCAGTGGCGGGGTGGGGGGGGGCGGTGTGCAAGAGGCAGCTGATCGATGACTCTCTCTCATCGATGTTTCTAACTCTCTATCTCTCTCCCTTCCTCTCTGTACAAAACCAATAAAATATATTTTAAAAAAAAGAAAGGAAGGAAGGAAGGAAGGGAGGGAAGGGGAAGGGGAAGGGGAAGGGGAAGGGGAAGGAGAAGGGGAAGGGGAAGGGGAAGGGAAGGAAGGAAGGAAGGAAGGAAGATCTATTCTGTTTCACGTGAGACACTGAGGATGCTCTGCTTTTTTCTTTCTCCCCTCATCTATTTCTCATTCGGTCATGGAATGCAAGAACGGTAAAGTCCTGGACCTAACTGATGATTACCGGAGCCAGCAAGTCTTCATTTAATGTTTTGGATAGGCTCTTGGGAACTGTGACTTTAAGCAAAATGATGTTTAACAAAACCAATTTTACCATAGGCTAATTGATATAAGCAAGAGTTAATATCCTATGGCAAAAAAACACCACCAAACTTTTAAATGAAGTCCCAAACACTTCTAATATTCAACATTGACACCTCTGAGTTGTACCTACATTTGATAAAATTTAATTTTAAAAAAGTAAGATGATTATTTTCCAACTTGCTTATGCCAGGTGAGGGTCAAGTGTGGCTGGAGCTGCTCCCAGCAGCTCAGGGCACAAGGTGGGAACCCACTCTGGTCAGGACCCCCTTCCATCTCAGGGCACACTTGCACCTACATCCACACTCAGACTTGGCAATATAGGCATGATAATTCGCCTCAAGTATACATACTTGCCATGTGGGGGGAAACCTGTGTCTCTGGAAGAGACCCACTCAGACATGGGGAGAATGTGCAAATTCCACACAGACAGTGGTTCTGGCCTAGGAATGGAATATTTGGTATTCTTCATCAGCATAATAAAATAGCATTCAACACACTGACATCATTCCAGGACCTGCTTTATAGTTCCCAGTCCAGCAGCATCAGCATCACCTGGAAAAATCATTAAAAATGCAAATTGTTCGTCCACACCCCCAAAATGCTCAATCAGAAACTGTGGGTGTCTCACCAAGTAGCCTATATATTATTATCAAGACCCCTAAACGATCCACATTCACTTAGGTGTGCTGGAGAATGAACATCAATACTCTAAACTAGGGGTGTCGAACTCAATCAGAGAAGGGGCCAAAATCTAAAATCCAGCCTAAATCGCGGGCCGAATGGTTTACTGAACAGTCATAAACTGTCATTGTGATGGAAACGCAGCGGAGTGCAGTGATGACAGCGCGGTGCGGGCCACATTGCAAGGCCTGGCGGGACAGATTTGGCCCGCGGGCCATGTGTTTGACACATGTGCTCTAAACTAATGAAGTATTTTGAGAGTGATATGAGGGATTATTTGCTTGTTAACTGCAGTACTAAAAACAGAAACATGATTTCTAACTCAGGAGAGATCCTCTTTTTTTCAATTACTCTGTAAGATGAATGTAATTGTTTTTCTTGGTTGGAGTAATTTCTTTATTCTTTCCTCCTTGCCAAACATGAGCCTTGGAAAATTTAGCTGCTACTTATAAATAGTATGCACTTCATAAAAAATGATTTCCTTTTCACTTGATAAACTAAGCAAACTAAGACTCGAGATATAAAACCTCTTTCATGCCCTGGCTGTTGTGGCTCAGTTGGTGTCCCATACACCCAAAAGGTCACTGGTTTGATACTGGTTTGATTCCTCATTAGGGCATATGCCAAGGTTATAGTCTCCATACCAAATGGTGTATGGGGGGAGGGGTGTATGCAGGAGGCAACAAATCCATGTTTCTCTCTCCCTCTATTTCCCTCTCTCTCCAAAATCAACTTAAAAATTAAATCACTTTCATATTTTGTTACTTTAAAAGTAAAATATAATTGTTTTAAAAATGCAGTAAAAACCATACAAATAAGGAAAATGTATTTCAAGGTTATTTTTCTATTTTTTTTTCCTTTGGACATTCTTTCAATCCTTATTTATTTGTAAGTTCTCTTTATACATTAATAATATAGCTCTTTATCATATTTATTGTGAATATATTCTTATTTCATTGTTTAATATTTTAAATGTTGTTTTTTGTGTAATATGAAACATTCACATTTTTAATTGTTTTTCAGTATTTTATGCTTTGAAAAGTTTTATATTTTCTAAGGGGAAGTGAAAATTCACCTATTACTTCTTCAAATATTTGTGAGTTCATTTTTATGTTTAACTCATTAATTCAATTGCATTTTTTAAGTGTTATCCTCAAATTTTAGCATTCGTGAGAAGTACTTGAAAGGCTTGTTAAAATACAGATTATTGGATCTCATTCTCACAGATCCTGATACAGCAGGTCTGACAAAATAGGGTTATCATTTCTAACAAGTCCCCATAGGCTGGCCCTAGATCACTCTGATAACCACTAGATAGAGAAACCAACCAACAAGCAAAACACTTGCTATTTGCACAGAGGATTTGAGTACTGGCACTGGACTAGTTTAATGGTACAAAGGGGGAAAATCAGAATGAAATAAAAAACAGATTTGTAACTAGAATGCAGATATCTTTGAATATTAGGTGTATAAATTTTTCTCTGAGGCAAAATATCCCTGTCTAAGATTGAAGAAATATATCTATAATCTAGGCTCACTGAAATTAATTAAGGCTTCAAAATTCATTCTGCCTGGGAAATAATGTTTCTTAATTACAAACTAATTATTTCTCTGTGTTATGTTAACTTTCATCACTGGAAAAAATTATAAAGGAAGCATCCATCAAGGAATTTGTGTGACACAGGATAGAGAAGGTGAAGGGGATAGCTAAAGAACATATATGCATACGCCATGGACACCAACATCAGTTTGGTGAAGGCCAAAAAGGGGAGGCCTGGGGAGGGTAGTGGTGGGCAAAGTGGGGGAGAAAGGAGAACATTGCAACAATGTCCACATTAAAATTTTTAATAAAAATGATAATACACAATAATTTTGAACTAGAGGCCTGGTGCACAAAATTGTGCACTTGTGGAGTCCCTCAGCCTAGCCTGTACCCTCTTGCAGTCTGGTAGAGCTTGGGGGATGCCCAATTGATGGCAATAAGATATCCTTAGCACTGCTGTGGAGGTGGGAGAGGCTCCAGCCACCGCTGCTGCACTCCACAGCCTTGAGTCCAGCTCAAGGATTTTGGCTGAGCAGGGCTCCCATTGTGGGACTGCACTGACCATCAGGGGGAAGCTCTGCATTGAGTATCTGCCCCCTGGTGGTCAGTATGTGCCATAGCTACCAGTCGTTCTGCCATTCGGTCTATTTGCATATTAGCCTTTTATTATATAGGATAAACCAAATTAATCATTCTTTGACTTTATTAAAATTTAATTATCAACTTCACTGAAACAATAAAGTCTGCTTTCATTTCCTTTTCTAAATAATGAAATTACTAAGTATAATAAAGGGGCAAATAAAAAACAAAATGTATTTAACCTGAACATTATCAATTCTATTTAATAAAGAGCATCCAGTAGTATGTAATGCAACATAATCCTTCAAAATGTAACATAATCCATAGCACTGATGCAATGAAATCTGACTTTAAAGTCACAGCAATGATAGAATACTTTTAAATCACAAAATATTATGATGTATTAGAATTTCAATGAGAAAGATGCTTCCCTAAAAAATTTACTTAAAAGATAATGTGAATAGAATAACATGTTATGACTAAACAATGATCTCCCACTGTTACAGACAGTAGATTACAGGGAATAAATATATGGGAAATAAAAGTCCAGGTAAAGCAAAATTGTTTATTTTCAAAATAGGAGAAAGCTACCCTACAGTAGTAATTCTGCATGACAATCATTTTATTGCCTCATACCAAATGATTTGATGTAACTTTGATCACTTAGCACTCACTTATCCCTTTTTTCCTGGATAGAAAACTATTATCGGCAATAGGATTTTAGAGTGGACTGAATACAGTACTGGACCTTAATCTGACTGTGTGAAACACAGTGACCCTTATTGAATTATGCAACTTCTTTAAATAGCCATTTCCAAGATCTCAGTAAAATGAGGACACAGTATAGAGTTAAAATTGATAATATTGTGGGATTTGTAACAGAGCTCTGCTGACATAGTAATTTGGGTAAATTGAAATGAGCATCTGAAACATCAATTACTTAAATGTGTACAAATCTCAAGTTTCACTTCTATAGTGAACTTATATTTACTTAACCACTTAAATGCTATAAAAACACTACTGCCAAGTTAAAAGTTCATTCACATTCTAGATCACATTATAGAAATTAACTATTAGCAAAAATAAATACATATAAATGTGTATACATGTATTATATATATATATATATATGAATAGTTTACAGAGGGATTGCTTAACTTTTATATCATTTTGGCATTAAAACTATACCCAAAATAGTGCTCTTAATAAGCAAAAAGAAGTAATATAACATGATATATATTAGTATAAAATGGTAATCTATTTAATAAACCAAGTATAGTTAGAAATGTTTTAATGAAACTGGAATAAAAGCTTTAGAACAAAATTCAACAACTAAAAGCACTCCAACATATTTATTCAAGTCTAATTGGTATGCAGTTGCAATTAAGCTGATTCAGGAAGTATAAAACCAAGATACCATATGGTTCTTATTTCTCTAAAATTGCAGACATAAATGTGGATTTCATACACTTGTATCTGGGCACAGTACTACTGATAACAAAATGCTTTGCTCAGTCATCCTTAGTGTCTTTTAAAAATCTGGTTTGGAAAATACAGTGTGTTTATCCCATCAAAACAAGTGAGAGTGAAATACAGCCAAATAGGCAGTTATACAATTCCGCTTATGTTCAAGTTTAAATGTTCAGGATCATAGGGTAATTGAAAGTGGGGTGAATTTATATATATATAGGAATATTTTGAATGGGTTGGTTGCCAATTCATAGTGTTCAGATTTTTTAACACCATGAATGAGAAAAGATAGATAAAAATAGACTTGAGAATGTCAGTGATTTATTCCTATGAGTTGCTTTACTAGTCATGACTATGCTATTTTCTGCATTTTCTCATTAAGATATGAATAAGAAACATTATCTGGGTGGGGCAGAGCAAGAGAAGCTATATAAACCATAATCTGCAAGTTAAAAAATATATTTAAAGATGCAGGAAATTCTGAATATCTATATTACCATATAGCTGGACTTGTTTAGTAAACAAAAGGAGATCACTGTGTTTAAAATACTTTTAAAGTTCAAAAATAGTACCGATATATGTAAATATCAGTGTGATTTCAAGTGTTGTTGGCCTATTTAATTTCAAATAACTTTATATATGAACAAACACTGGGTTGTGTAATGTGAGCATGTGATTTGCAAAGCAACAGGAATGGAACTGTGAAGATAATAATCTACGCTGAAACATAACTCTAGAGCTGTAGCTCTCTTTGACTGGAAGTCTTCCAATGGTCCTTCAGCCCATGTGATAAAATATTTAGATTAATGGATTAAAGACATTCTCAGGTGTCAAGGGAGCCTGGCTTCCTTATTCTAAATTTCTTGGCAAGGAAATACTCTAGTAACTCTCATTGAAGGAGAGAGTAGGATAGTTGGGAAATTTATATCCACATGCAAATGAGGGTTTAGGTTAGGGCTGATTTATAGCCTCTAGATTTCTACTTTCTTGGTTATCTGTGTGAGCCCATAGACCACGGCACTTAATCAGAGGTCTGTTTATTGAGAGTCCAGCAACCACCTAAGAAGAAACAGCAGAGTCCTCCCATTCCCTTTCCTCCCTTCTCTGTAAAGCTGTGCCTTTGCTTAGTCCTGGGCTCAATTATTCCTCGTAATTTAAAACTGACTTCATTATATGTCCATGAAAATATTCTATGGATGCCAAAAGACTCATCATTACAATATGCTCATCAGATCTGGGGTAGTGGATTTACTCCTTCAGTTCTCAGTTTCTTGAATCAATCATGGAAAACATTTTAATAAGAATGGTGAGTTTGTAATCCTCCTCTTACCAACTCCTTTGAATTTTTTTCTTGATGTTGCTCAGAAATCTCCTTTTACTTTATATTTTATTAATATGGGCTTTTAAAGTATATTTGTTCCCATCTCTGACACAAATTTACTTATAACAAAGTCCCTTAATTCTTTCTTATTTTTATGTAGTATGCAAATTTTAGATTCTTTACTTGCATTGTCTTGACAGAGAAAATGTCAAAGATTAATTTCATAATAAGCTCTTAATATCTGACTAACATTCATAAGCCACAAACCCACATTTAAAAACATGAAAAAATTTTCATTCACAGCACACATTAATATAAGACAATTACTTCAAAGAGCTTGTCACATCTAATGAGTTACTAAAGCATTTTATCCTATGAGGACCAAAAGATTACATTAACCCTTGGAAGCAGTAAGTAGGTAGTTATGTCCATCTGCATATTAGTTGCATAAGAAACCACTTAACTTTACTGATGTGCCCTGATATGTTCCAACTTTCACAAAATGAAATACATCTCTTTCGTATATGTGTGTCTGTGTATACACGCACACATAAACAGTATGGCAAGGAACAGAAGTCTAACAAGATTTTTCTTCATAATGAAAATGCCATATAAAGTTGCTAGATGTTACATTCAATTTCCATTCAATTTCTTTACCTCATCTTGGGGATACCAAAATTTTCCTGGGTAATTTTCTGTTTTTCATTCTGTAGCATTGCTATGTGGCTATTTCTTCCAGTATATGATGAGTTTTATAAACCCTTAGTTTTAGCTTCCATTCTTTAGATTCCATAGATTGGCACATGATCCATATTCTTTTTATTATATTTGTCTCAAATTCACACCACACTGATAAAAACTATTTTTATATAGTTTGTTTTTTGTTCTAGAGAACTTCATAATACAGCATCCAGGAGAATACAAACATCTATCTATCTTTATATTCACCTTTATATTATCCAATAATCTAGTCATTATTGGAATGCATTATTTTATTGTATACTTAACTAGTGCTCTAAGACAGATTTTATATACAGAGCACTAAGTTAGGTATGCAATTTTACCTATATGTTCTCAAAAATTCTAGTTTAGCACTTCTTAGTTGGGATTCAGGAATCTGTGTTTTAACAACTCCACCAGGTGATTCTCATCATGAGAGAAGGTTGGGAAACACTGGACTAGATTACACCAAAAAGGGAAACAGGTTTCATCTAAAGTCCAGCTAAAATTAATTAGTACAGTGGTTCTCAACCTTTTTAATGCCCTTTAATACAGTTCCTCATGTTGTGGTGATCCCCACCATAACATTATTTTTGTTGCTACTTCATAACTGTAATTTTGCTACTGTTATGAATCATAATGTAAATATCTGTGTTTTCCGATGGTCTTAGGCCACCCTGCTAGCGGTTCTGAACCTGTGGGTACGATTCATAACAGTAGCAAAATTACAGTTATGAAGTAGCAACAAAAATAATTTTATGGTTGGGGGTCACCACAACATGAGGAACTGTATTAAAGGGTCGCGGTATTAGGAAGGTTAAGAAACACTGAATTAGCGGGCCCACTTTGAGTGAAGTACAGAGGACTGTTGTGAAGTTTATCTAGGCTCAGCAGTAAAAAAGTCATAACAGAATATAATGTGAAACATGAGCAATGGTAGAAAAGTTGGAAACCTATGTGCTGTGTATTTTCTGAGACATAAACCTATCTTATGGAAAAATCCTAGGGTCATTAAAATTATTAAACACCAATGACTACCTAAGAACATCAAATTTTCATTTTCTTGACCTATGTCCTATCGCCTCCCTTTTTTATATAAATAAAAACTCTGTTACTTTTTCTTTCTTCTCCTTTCCTCAGTTCTGAATTTATGAAAGAGAATTCCTCAAGTGCAATTTGAATTAGAAAGCACTTTTCACAACATTTTATGCTAGAGAATCAAAGATTGAAGACACACACACACAAATATCAATAACAATTAATAAAAATGTTGGGATGTCCTAACTTGTTGAGCTAGAATATTACAGACTTAATAAAAGTATTGTCTTAAGTGTAAGACATTATAAAGATTACTTATGGCAGAACAAATTTCCCCCCAAACGTTAAGTGCTCTCTGTGTATTCTATGGGTTTGGACAAATGTATACCAATACTATCCATCATAATGGTATCACACAATGTTTTCTCATTACCCTAAATTTCCTGTGTTCTGCCTAGTCATTCCTGGCTTCCACCACTAGTTTACTTTTTAATGTCTTAGTTTCCTCAACAGCAAAACTGATATGATAACAACTGTTCAAGTAAACACAATAACAAAAAGATATACATACTGAGAAAGAGATTGATCAATGTGCCTTTACTTAACTATTGTTTTTATGTCCTACAAGTTCCTGGCAGTTTTCTATTTTTTCACTAACATGACTTCTATACCTGATGATATGAATCTACCAAACTGTAAGGAGAAGTCTCATATGCCCTCACCAGGATTCTTTCTTGAAGCTTGGATAAAGTTCTATTCCAAGACAAACTCTCATTCTAAGTCAGATGGGTTGGGAAGTAGGAACAATGGAAAGTCTGGACACAAAATGATGCTGAAGACTTGAATTCATTGGATTCAATATCTCCAAAATATTTAAGTAGGATCCTCCTACAGATTATGTTAATTTGCTTTACTCTTAAAAATGAAGGGAGGCCTACCTTACTCAGGGGCATCTTTACTGCTCTGATCACACACAGGTGACAAAACCCAACAACCTTAAAGAATGCCAAAATGCAAGTGATCTCCCCACTTCTTCCTTCTATGTACTGCTTGTCCCTGGGAGTATTACTTCTGTTGCTTTGAGTTAGTGCTAAGAGAAAATCATTTCTAGGTTGGATTTTGTAATTATCAAAAATTCCACTCATGCTTTGAGCTTAACTTCAGAATGGGTTTTTCAATTAAGAGTAAAAGTCATATCTACTCAGGAGATAATGTAATATGATGTTTCTATGATATTAACTATATAAATTCATTATTGTGAGTTACACTTCTATAATTATGTCTATATAATCTCTAAAGAAAATGTTTGATCAGATTAAGAGCCCCAATTTAAAAATCTGTTTTGAGATATATAGGTGAAAATACTCCAAATGAACAATGATTTACAAACCAGGTATTAGAAATAATTTTATGAGTTTTCTAAGTCATATGACAGTCAATTTTGGTTCTATAACAATAATTATTAACATTAAATTCTCTACAATGATCAAGGAAATAGGGGAGGGAAAGAGGGGAAATTGATTATAGAATGTTTTAAAAAACCTATTCAAATGGTGTTATACTAGGATTTTAAGATGAATGATGGTAGTCCTTGACTATTCTATTATCATAATAACTAGAGGCCTGGTGCATGAATTAATGCATGTGTGGAGTCCCTCAGCCTGGCTGGTGATCAGGCGGGCCGGCTGGAGTGAGGAACTGCAGGAGGTTGGCCAGCCATGGAAGGTTGGCTGTGGGACTCTACTGACCACCAGGGGAAAGCTCCTGCATTGAGCATCTGAACCCTGGTAGTTAGTGCAAGTAATAGTGACCAATCAACCAGTCATTTGGTCATAATGGTCACTTAGGCTTTTATAGACTAGAGGCCCAGTGGACGAAATCTGTGTACTGATAGGGTCCCTAGCAGCTGCCAGCTGGGTACTCCCTCTCATCCCTCAGCCACCTGTTCCCCCGCCATTCCAGCTGGTCATACCTGGGGGGGCCTCATTGACCCACTAATCAGGCCACCACCCTGCCACTGCCATCCAGCTCCCATGTGCTGAGGGAGCCTGATGGAGGCCCCACTCCCTACCACTGCCACTGGTCGCCATACACAGGGTCCCAATCACCCACCAATCACCCCCACTGCCACCTGGCTCCCAGGCACTGAGGGAGCTGGACAGCAGCCCCACCCCCCACCACTGCCGCTGGTCACCCTGCAATCTGATCAACAGGGCATTGGGCCCCCACCTGGCTCTCTCAGTGCCTGGGTGGGGCAATTGGGTCATCAGGGTGATCAGCCCCCTCCCGGTGACCAGTGGCTTGCACCCACCTTGGCCTGGCACTACCCACTCACCTACTCTACCATCCCACCCTGGTCTTGCTCTCATTGGGCCTGCAGTGCCTCCATTGCAGCCTTCTGCCAGCATCACGTTGCCAACACCCAGCAGGTTCCACGCCGCCCCCTGATGGTCAGCACACGTCATAGCAAACAAACTCCAGACAGAACTCCCTGTCAAGGGGGCAATTTGCATATTAGGCTTTTTTTTATAGAGATTATATTTTTATTGATTTTTAAAGAGAGAAGAAGAAGTAGATAAATATCTATATGAGAATGTAACATCAATTGGCTGTCTCCTGCATGTCCCCTTCTAGGGAACAAGCCCTCAATCCTAGCATATACCCTGATTAGCAATGTAAGCAGTGACCTTTTAGTGCAGGGACAATGCCCAACCAAATGAGCAACACAGGCCAGGGCAATAATTATTATATTTGTTAGAACTGTGTTTTATCAGATGCTTGCAGTTTTAAATATTTAGTTATAGTCATAAGTAAAATAATTTAAAGGTGAATATTAAAGGACTTAGGGTCCTCACATCTAAGGCTACTGAACAAACAATGAGCTTAAGTATGTTGCTGCAAAATGGCTGAAGGTTACAGCAGAACCAGATCTGAATTTGAAAGTCTAAAAATTCTGTAAGGTTATAAGAGAAGTATTTAATCAGAGCCTAAGGATGTGATTGTCAGAAGATAGCAGTGCCTTTTATTCTATGTATCTATTCAATCAAGAAAATGAAATACAATGATGACCAAATTATTTCTCCTACAGAAGTACTGTAAAATAGATTTTTATTCTTAAGATCATGTAATTAATAATTCATAAAGTAAAATTGCTAGATTTAGCATTAAGCATGAAATATCCTCTCTTCACTATACCTATAAAGATATACTTGATTTTGAACAAACCCTGGATATAACCTCATGGTAGAATACAAAATATTTTATTTTAATTTCTGACAGCTTCTTTCACTGGCATTCTTTAAAATATAGCAATATGGGCAGATATGTCTTTAAAATGATTTCATGTAATTACCTAATAATTAACACATTTTAATTTCTGTATCATAATATTCAAGAATAAAATTATTATTAACCAACCCAAAATTACTTTATATATATATATATATCTCAACTGTGTAAACAGGCCCGATCCCATAGGATTGGGCCTAAATGGGCAGTCAGACATCCCTTAAGAGGTCCCAGATTAAAGAGGGTGCAGGCTGGGCTGAGGGACCACCCCCCACCCCCACCCCCATGCACAAATTTAATGCACTGGGCCTCTAGTTATTCTATAAACACCATAACATATTTGCTAGCTACCAACTGTGTCATCTTACCATCAGTCTGGAACTTTAACTGCAAGAAAAAATTGAGCAGTAGGATAATTTTGTGTATCAACTTAATCGGCCCACAGACTGCCCAGATATTTGATGGGCTTGATCAACTCTGATGAAGGCCTGAATAGAAAAAAAGACTGAGTAAGTGAAAATTTCCTCTCTCTCTCCCTATCTGTCTACAAGCTGGGACATTGGTCTTCTGTCTTTGTACCTGGATTCAGGATGAAACTTACATCAGTGGTTCTCCTGGGTATCCAGCTTGCCAACTGAAGATTTTGGAATTTCTCAAACTCCATAATTAGATGAGCTAATTCCTTATAATTAACTATCTATCTAGCTTCTATCTATCTTTCCATCTCTCCTATTAGTTCCATTTCTCTGGAGAACCCATAGAATAAGTAACTATGCTACATTATTGAAAGATTACATTTTATGACATGATATTCCATGCTATCTCTTTTCTTACATTAGTTAAAATCATGTTACTGTTCAGGAAAGTGTTATATTAATTTATACTACCACTATTTCCTACAACAATATCTAAATAAAACTATTACTGATTCACTTTTTAATTATACCACTTGTTTATCTTCCATAGCAATCTCAAGGTGAATTATGTAAACTTATTTCTTATGACTAGTCTTTTTTTGTTTCTTAGTATCTCCTTAATATAGGACTAATAACTAGCTCCATAGAAATATCCTGATGATAGCTTACTCAAAAAGCCTGACATGACAAGCACTCAGAAGTCATCTGAGGATATGACAGGGACTGTTGGAAAAGAGCAACACCTTCAGGAAAAAAATGGACACAGTTTAGATCCAATAATTATAAACTATGCAGCCAAAATCACCTTAGATAACCTCACTAAATCTAAGTTCCTTTATCTTTAAAACTGGAGACCACATGCCCATCCCACAGCACTTTACCATAGATTAAATAAGATGACTTGTAGGTGGCACTAGAACAATGCCTGGAACACTACTTTTCAGCCTGGCTCTTATATCCTTCCCCTTACCTATCCTACAAATCATGTATCTTTGCAACAGAGAGAATAGGCCAGGTCATAAGCCTGTGGGAATTTCTATGATTATAAGGAATGGCCTCCTCCAGCATTCTAACTAACCAAGTTAAAAGAACACAGAGAACTCCAGTTGGACCTGGAAGAGCGTCAATAAAGATGTTTTTCAAATCTGTGAAAACTAAGGAAATAAACTAAAGAAGATGAGGAAAAAGTTTTTACATAATTTCAGATGCAATGTGGCAGAGCTGGAGTCAGGCTGCCAAGGTGAATGCCACAGTCCGTTATTAACCAGCTGTAAAACTTAGATCAACATAAATTTACATAGACCTTCACAGTTTTGGTTTCCTTTTCCATAAAATGAGCAAGTCCCTACCTATTGTGACAACTAAACAACAATATACATGCAAAGCGGACAGTATCTAAAAAACAGAAAGCAAACAGATATTATCATATTTATGCAATGGCTACTGGCAATCTATTTTCAAAAGACTTCTCATGATTAAACTGTGCTCTTTTACTCTTCTTTGGGCAATTGGTAACAATTATAATCTCAGTGTCATACATTGCATTTAAAAGCCAAACATCTATTTTGCAATCAATAGATTCTATAAAACTTATTCTAGGAATAAAGATCTGAAATAGTTAGTTGCAAAATATTTCTGTAAATGTCTAAATTTTTGCATTTATCATTTTTATTTATACAGTATATTTTTAGAATTGCTATCTTACATTTAAGTTGCACTAATTTTATAGCCTGTATGCCTATAAATTGAATAAAATTTATTGACAGTAGAGTGAATAAATGCAAACATTCAGTCAAAACAAAATTGCTTGACACTATGAACCATTCCAATTATCAAAGATTAACTATTGTTCAGATTCCATGGTCACCAAGCAACCTTCTGATTATAATTTTACTTCCCATGTTGATCTCTCTAATGAGAAAAATATATGATGATCATGCAGATTCAAGTAGTTCTTTCTCTGTAATAATTATAATTATATCTATAAATTAATAAATTAGAATTCTGGTGATATTTTTTTAATGAGACTGGGAGGTAGTGTTTTTTAAAATATTGTTACTTGGTGATAAAAAGCACTCTAGTAAATTTTTCCTGGTGTATGCTTTGAAAAACTCTATCATTTCACTTAAAAAAAAAATTGCTGAAAAAGGCAGAATAAATACAGATAGGAAAATATGTTCATAAAAAGAAATATATGTATCAAAGTACATTTTTATAAACATATATGTATTTTTGTAAAAGAAAGTAAATGTTAAGAATGCTACAGCAGGAATCGACTTGAAAGAACTATTTTGGGATTCCTTATATATTTTAATTATTTTTCCATTACAGTTGACATTTAATATGGGTTCCTTATTTTTAAAATTCATAAAATTTTCATAAATGTGTCTATTCTAAATTTCATTTTTATGTATTTGATTTGCTTAAAATGTAGTATGGCTGCAGATATCCACATTTCATCTTAAAGGAACATTTCAAAACTTCATAAGGATAGTAGTAATATTCAGTTAAATATTCTCATGTTAGACTCCTGTGGCTATTGATCCTTCAGAAATGGCATTATTCATCCTGAAGTATCCAACTTTATTTCTCAAAAGACAAAGTTGGGCTAGGTTAATCAGAAGATCCCATAATTTAGATCAGATTTTCCTTTTCCAACACATCTTTGTAAATATTAGCAAGCAACATAGACACTTGATCTCCCTAGAATAAAATGTTTTTACAAACCCAAATAATAAATCATCCATATTGAATCTCTGTGAAATTCCTTAGTTTTTCATACTCATCTAAAATACCACTTACTTACAGAATATTTTTTTTAATATATTTTATTGATTTTTTACAGAGAGGAAGGGAGAGAGATAGAGAGCTAGAAACGTTGATGAGAGAGAAACATCAACCAGCTGCCTCCTGCACACCCCCCAGCAGGATGTGCCTGCAACCAAGGTAGATGCCCTTGACCGGAATCGAACCTGGGACCCTTCAGTCCGCAGACCGACGCTTTACCACTGAGCCAAACCGGTTTCGGCAGAATATTTTAACTTTACAATGCTCATTTGGAGATGGCACACTATGCAGAAAAGAATAAATATATTTGAAAGCACTTTTCTGAAATAGGGGTATAAAGAGCTCCCGGACCTTTCCTCCCTGTGGACACAACCATACAGCTGAAAATAAAGTAAAACAACAACTTAAAATAACAGGAAATTGTCCTAAGGATATGCAACATGAAAAACATTTATTCAACAAAAGGTAATAAATCTAAAAAAAAAAAGTGAGCGTCCATGGCATTTGAGCCATGACCCACTTCCTATCTCAGCCTGATGGAAGCTCTATGACAAGCATGTGCAGCCAAGAACACAAGCTCTCTCTCACCAAAGATTATAATCTATGGCTATGGTTTCTCCCCAAGAGGGGTTCACCAGCATTCTAGGTCCTTTCCATCTCAGTGTTGCCAAACCTGTATTCCAAGCAAGAACAACTAAATGATCTGGACTCCTTTCATTCATCTCCCTTTCATCAGGTAGAAGACTACCCAAATGCGGCAGGATGATGGCACTTGTCCCCGTCATCCTTGTGTAACCAAGCTCTCAGGGGGCGGGTACTCCACTCCTTATATCAAGGATGTCACTCCTAGAGCAATGTCCTATCCCCAGTTCTGAATCACTGGCTCAAGGTTTCTTCCCAGAAGAAGGGATAAGCCATAAGAGTAGAATGTCCCAGAGGTCTCTAAGGTTCTTGACTTTATTTGGTTGAGAGCATGAGAAGTACAAGTCTAAGGATCCTTAAAAAGATTGAAGCCAAGCTGGGGTGACTCGGTGGTTGAATATCAACCTATGAACCAGAAGGTAACAGTTCTATTCCCTGTCAGGGCACATGCCCTGGGTTCAATAGGAGTGGGGTACATGCAGGAGGCAGCTGATCAATGATTCTTTCTCATCATTGATGTTTCTATCTCTCTCTCCCTCTCCCTTCCTCTCTGAAGTCAATAAAAAAAAATATTTAAAAAAAAGATTGAAATTTTTTATGATGATAAATGAAGAGAAGACTGTAGCTCTGTGAGAATAAGAAGAATAACAGCAGACAAGCTATGCATTTAAGAAAGCAAACCACAGCAAGATGCAGTAAAAGAGAATACTCCTAGAGCAGAAGTAAGCTTCAAAGACTTGTTTCAAAGGAAGTTCTGAAAGCACACTAAAATTTAATTGGATCGAACTGCAGAACAATCTTTTCCCTAGGTGTTGTTCAAAACAATAAAGTGATCAGAAAGCAATTAGAAGAGGCCAACAGCTGAGAATGAAACCCATGGAGATAGACCAGTTAGAAATTTAATAGGGAATTGTGAATCAGAGATAGCCAAAAGGAGACTGACTGAAACTACTGCTGTCTCTTAATAAAAACTGATGTCAAGGTGACTGTGCATTGTCCAGCACTGTGCCTCTGAGGAACTACATCACAGGCTATGCACTGTGGAGGAAAATGAGTTTATTAAAAGTCAGACAAGATCACTAAACAAATAAATAAATGACAATGAGCATGAGAAAATCTTGAAAACATCAAGAGAAAAACAATTTGGCACCTACGAAGGAACCTTCAAAAGAATAATGGTTTTTCATACACACACATACACACACACTCACACACACACACACACAATATATATAAATAAATAAATACATAAATAAATAAATAAATAAATAAAATAATGGAGAACATAAGGCAGTGGTATGATATATTCAAAGAACTGAAAGAAAGAAAAACGTCAGTCAAGATTTTCATATTCAACAAAATAATTTTTCAAATATGAACACAAATAGATTCTCATGAACAAAAATGAAGATAATTCATTACTTAGCATATCTTTAGTTTCAAAAAATATTAAAGGAAGTTCTTAAGGCTGAAAGCAAGTGATATCCAACAGTAATATGAACCCACTTAAGTAATTTCACTTAATGTGGTTAAATATTTAACCTTAACTTGGTCCTAACAAAACCCCGAATTTCTCACTTCCACCATTAAATCTGTTCAATCTCCTGTTCTTTTTTTCTCAATAAAATAACGTCATCTTCCAGCAGTATTCACAACAAGGGGGTTATCCAGGATTTCTCTTCTCACTCATCATCCACAATCAACTCACTGCAATGGAAGTCACAGGGCTTCCCCTCCAGCTTGCCAATGGCACACATCTCTTCTCAGGGATCTCTCTTTCCATTCTTGTCAAGTCCACACCTCCACCACCAGAGCACACACACCACAGACCTCAGGAGTTACCATGCCTGTCCTCTAATTAACCACTTATCGTGGCTTCTAACTGCACATAAATTATATACCCCTATTTGATCTGACCCTGGTCTGCCTTCTAACCTCATCACCCACCACTCTGCCAATTACTGCCAGGGTCACTTAGGTCCTCTGCCCTAGGTAGCAATGTTCACGAATGAATATGCATGGAGATACAAATATATGAACTTGTATTTCTGTCAGCAAGACACTTAAAATTATAAAGAAGTACAGAGACAAAGCCACATGATAGTAGAAAAGATTAGGAAGTGAAATCAGACTACAATGGGTTGAAATTCCATTTGCCAATTTTAAAGTAATGATCCTTAAAAAAAAAAAAAAAGTTTGAATTCCCTACACCTTAATTTTCACACGTGCAAAATTAAAAGACAAACACACATTATTTGTAAGCACAAAAAAGTGCTGAAAATCAAAATAGCCATGTGTGCAATGTGATTGTAAAATTGCCAGTGCTTAATGAAGACTTTTTCATTCTCTGGTTATCAATCCACAATCAGCCACAAGATGCCAGGTGATCAATTGGTTTTCGATCCTAGTAAATAACAATGCTTCTTCCCTCCGGTGAGAGGGATAACTATTTCAAGATGACTCAATATTTAGAGAACAATATTAATTACCTTCTGTATACTTTCTGTTTAAACTTATTCCCTAACAAGAAAAAAGAAAGAAAAGCTTCTTAATCTGTTCAATTGTCCAAGGCTACAAGAGTCCTTGCGGTTACAAATATTTTATATTGTTTTCTGAGACATCTTAATTAGATAGATAAGCAAGCATTTCAAAATTGAATGTCATCATTGACACTGACTATTTTGCAAAGACCAGAAAGTGAAGGGGAGAGTACATGAAAATGGCCTGAAGGAACTCAGTAATATAAGGTCAAATCAGTAACACTAAACAACTATTTCAACTGAAAATTATTCACATATAGATCAATATATAGCCACTTGAAAATGAAGCATAAATGTTGCCTTAATGTCTAATGCTCATTTTTGTACAATTGCTCTGATTTTCATTATACATATGAATAAAAATTCTACAGTTAATTTTCAACTAACAATGGGCTCTTATAAGACATGTAATAAACACTACTCACTAACAATGCATTTTTCCTGAACTCTGACTTATGAGAAGGAAGCAAAAAGGAAACAGATTAGAGTCTAACACACCCAGTAGTCTAGAGAAAGGGTCAGCCACAGGCAGTTTAACTATTTCAGATGAGGAGACTAATTATACCATGAAAGAACTAAAAAATATCAGGCTAAATTTTCTCAAGAGCTAACAGGCATTGCACGTGTTTATCATTACAACAAAATTTAATCTTTAAGTGATGTTCACACTTGTTTATCATTAAAACAGAATTTAATCTTTTAGTGCTATTCACAGATTTGAATTGCCAACCTGTTGTAAAGTTTAAAATCCCCTAGATCTTCTCTTCACATTTCTAAGAAATTGTTAGAACTTAGACTTGTTTCTAGGTCTTAGGTAAAGCCTTTAACCTTTGTCTGATAATATCACACCATCTCTCTTGAAAGAAAGAAAGAAAGAAAGAAAGAAAGAAAGAAAGAAAGAAAGGAAGGAAGGAAGGAAGGAAGGAAGGAAGGAAGGAAGGAAGGAAGGAAGGAAGGAAGGAAGGAAGGAAGGAAGGAAGGAAGGAAGGAAGGAAGGAAGGAAAGATAAATTTTAGACCATTTCACAGGGCTTTTGTTAATGAGAATGCATTTTCTTCCTATTTAAATATGTAAAATTTGCATGTTAATGATAATGGACTAATCTTGCCAAGAAATTAGGAAACTGAGTTTATCAGGTATCTGGGTACAATTAGCAAAACTCTATTTCATAATTCTCCACTCAGAATGATCAGATCTTTAATCTATAATATTTTTGTATAAATACCTTTGTGTTCAACCTCCCTCATTAAGAGAGAATAGTGATACAACCTTTAAGAAAGTTATTTTTCTAATTGGAGAGGTAAGAAATAAACCTGAAAATACTCGAAATATTATTAGTATAGTGAAATAATAGGGAAAAAAAGAAATGTGATAACTTACTATTGTGTTACCTATCATTTTCATTACTATGAAATTACTATAATACTTAAAAATTTATGTTAGAAAAATTAAAATCTACAGAAAAGCCACAAAGAGGAAGTAAACACACTTAGTTTTTGTTATTTAGTCAAGAGTGAAACATAAAAATACCAGTGAACGCCTCAACAGCAAAAAAAGAAGGTTCCTGGGAATAGAAAAACAAATTTTTTAGAAATTATAATATATTCACTTTGATTGTTTATATCATACTGTAGATTTCAGTTATGTTTGTACTTTAGTGGAAATAGATGTAAAAGTTTAATACAGATCTAATAAAAATTACCAGCTGAAGTTTTAGCCTTTAAATTCAACATAGAAGTTAATAAGGTTATAAGTATCTAACATCTGAAGAACCAAATGCTTTGATTACTTTTAACTTTTAGAAGCTACAAAGTATATTGGAAAAAGCCTGAGTTTTGGGGATGTATAACCCAGGATTGTATCTTTGTTAATTTACTTCTAGGTTTGTAACCATGTGCAACAAGTCTCCTTTTGGGTCTGAACTTCCATTTAAAACTAAGGGGTCCTAAAAATGTGTATCTGAGAGGCTAGACAAGGATTGGTAAAAAACAACGAATTCTTTACATATCAGTTGTCTACTTAGAATACCTTAAAAAATGCTATCTATAATTACATGTTACCCTTTTATACAAAAGAAAAAATAAACAATGTTTCCAAGCTTAATTTTCACATAGCCATGGAAATAATGAATTTTATGAAAATATGTTAATTTGTAATTACCATATCAGTTACTAGCTCTATGTTCTTGTCCATCCTTTTATCTCCTTTTTAAACTTTTTTGTTCTTAAATTAATTATGTCTTTTTGACTCAACTATTTGGTACAATTCTTGGTATTCAGCAAAAATAAATGTCTACAAATAAAGAGCTACATTAAATTCATTTAAGTCAGGAACAGTGTCTTACTCCTACCTCCACTACAACATGTAATGCTTTGCTATGTTCATGAGAGATGAAGATGACTTCACTTAGAGAATTTATCATACATTAAGTTCAGGGTTAGTAGATTTTATCTGAATGTTAGAAGATTTTGAAAAATTATTTCATACTAAAGACATGTCTTATCCTAAGTTATTCCATTACTCATTTAATAGATGTGGTTTATAATGGTTTTTAGAGCATCACCTATTTTCCACACTGCAAATAAACCACTTGTATGTAAGTATTAGCTTTTGAATATTCATGTTCCTGCAACATCATTTTAAAAAAAGGTAATTGTAGGGAGAAACCAAGATGGCAGCATAGGGTAGACACCTGAATGCAGCCTACCACAACAAATTTGAATTTAGAACTGGAAAACAGGAGAAACATCGCCCTGAAGCGCCTGATGGCTAGCTGAGAGGGAGGCTCTCCCATCTGGAAAGGAGAGAGAAGGCACACTGAACCTCAGGAATTGTGCAGGTGCAGAGAACTGTGCGCACGAAAAGGCGGCTGCCAGACTTTGCTGCTGGTTTGCTTACGGAGCGCGGAGAGGGCTGGCAGAATTCACTGCTGGCTTACTTCTGCGCGTGGAGAGGGCAGACAGCTAACGCGCGGCTGGCTTTCTTGTTTGGGAGGAAAACAGAGCCACCCTAGTGCTCTGATAGACGGCCCCAGACAAGAAGAAGCCAGACTGTCAGGCAGTGGGCAGAGATCTCTCAGAGGTGTGTGAAGCCAGTGGCCATTACTATGGGACTCAGAAACCAGACCCTCGTAGGGAGGGGCTGAATAAAGCTTGTCTGCACCACCCCGAGACTCAGCCCCATCCAAGCGGAGCACAGAAGCCCTTCCAGTGGCTAGCTTTCTCGTTTGCCTTGAATAGGACTCTCCTAGGGAGGAACAGACAGGAATCTAAAGCTTGTCTGTGCCTATACCAAAAAGGTGCGTGTGCCTGCAACCAATCTTCAGGATTCACCAAAGCTTGGCTGTGCCACCCCGAGACTCCACCCCATCCAAGCAGAATACAGAAACCCTCCTAGCTGAGACACTTCTGATCCTCATAGCCAATTGGCTTGGAGATCAACACTTCCCAGTGATACCAACAACAAGCAAGGCTTAACAACAAGACTGCACAAACAGCCCACAAAGGGCTACACCAAGACTATCTACCTCAGGTAACTGGGAGGCTGACCCACTGAAGCATATAGGACACCTCAGCACACAAAGCCACCCTACCAACTCAGGGAAGCTGTGAAAATGCCGAGACAAGAAAACAGATCACAAACAAAAGAAATGGAGGACAAGAGGCGATTGGATATAGAGTTCAAAACCACGGTTATAAGGTTTTTCAAGAGTTTCCTAGAAAAGGCAGATAAAATAAGTGAGACCTATGAGGATATGAAAAGGGATCAACTAGAAATAAAGAATACATTGTCTGAAATAAAAAAGTAGTATACCGAGTCCTAAAAACAGAATGGAAGATCGCAAGAATCAAGTCAAAGATTTGGAACATAAAGAGCCAGAGGACACTCCTCTACAGAAGCAAGAAGATAAGAGAATTCAGAAAGTTGAAGATAGTGTAAGAAACTTCTGGGACAATTTCAAACGAACCAACATCAGAATTATGGGGGTCCCAGAAGAAGAGAGAGAGCAAGATACCGAAAACATACTGAAAGAAATAGTGACAGAAAACTTCCCCCACCTGGTGAAATAAATAGACTTACAAGTTCAGGAAGCACACAGAACCCCAAACAAAAGGAATCTAAAGAGGAACACACCAAGACACATCATAATTAAAATTCCAAGAGCAAAAGACAAAGAGAGAATATTAAAAGTAGGAAGAGAAAAGCAGGTAGTTGGAACACCCAAATGATTGTCAGCTGATTTCTCAACAGAAACCATGCAGGCTAGATGGGAATGGCAAGAAATATTCAAGGTGATGAATAGCAAGAACCTATACAGCCAAAAATACTCTACCCAGCAAAGCTATCACTCAGAATCGAAGCCCAGATAAAGAGCTTCACAAATAAAAAAAAGCTAAAGGAGTTCATCACCGCCAAAACAGAATTATATGAATTGCTGAAAGGGGTTCTTTAGGAAGAGGAAGAAGATATAGATAAAAATTATGATCAACAAATACTAACTAACAACAAGTGAAACTAAAAGCCAAGGGAATTAAAAAACCTGATGAACAATATTAACTGGTGAATATAATAGAATCAGAGGTATGGAAGGGGAGTGAACTGACGATTTTGGGGGGGAAAGGGAGTGGGGGGGTGCAGGAAGAGCCTGAACAAAAACTGTGCACCTATGGATGAAGACAATGAGGGGTATGGAAAGGGCAGAGGGTGGGGTGGGAATTTAGTGGAGGGGAGAAATTGAGGAGGAAAAAAATGAGGAACATTTGTAATAATATGAACAATAAAGATTTATTAAAAAAATAAAAATAAATAAATATGGTAATTGCAAACAATGTCCCCATTGGATTGTTCATGTTGGAATTTAAAAAACATTTATATTAAAATACCCCCTTCCCCAATTTCTTTTACAAAAAGGGGAGGGAAAAAGCACCCTAAGGAAAGATTATAAATTCAAAGCAAATTGCCAAAGCAATACTATATAGTATTTCTATCAAAGGCTTTTTTCCCTTTAATATAAGAAAGAATAAAACATGTATAAAACTGTTCTATGTCCTGTCTGCTAGGGAAAAGAAAAAAAAATGTGCTTGCCAATGGTAATTCTTATATTAAAGCAACAATAGACATAAATATTGTGAGTGTCTCAGCAACATGGCTGTTACTGTGACTTATGATAAATCAGCTTTATCAAGGAATTATTAACTTATATATTTTTAAACACTATATTTAACACCTAGACCCATGTGCATTACATATACATAATATATAATAGTTGACAATTCATTGACATTTGATTACAACAGTATATAAATATAAATGCAAATAATGGTTTCTGTAGAACACAAGGAAGCAGTCACTAATAATAACCTTTTCTCACCCAGGCCACAATAATGGCTACACTAATAGCAGAGAGAAAAAAATGGCTGACTAGTAACACATTGATCCATGCACTTCCCTGTTCCTCAATGCCTCAAGATCAATATTGCTCTCTAGCTTTGTCAAATGAACTGTGTGCTCTTTCTAATGCAGATGGCGGGGGTAAACAGTGTCTTCACTTGCTTATAAAAGAGATATGAATGGCTCTAATTAGAATAGATTTTATTGGTATTCCATAGGTTTCTTCCACTAAAACTGCTCAAACACTTATTCTAAAGAATATGAGCAGACATACAGTACCATACACAGACAGGCTTCCCATCCCACTCTAGGTGTACTGAGTTTGAAAGATACAGCGAAAAATAAGCACAGTTCTAAGCTCAGCTACTGAAATCAAGGATAGACAAGTAAAAGGGCTACGATTAAGGCACCAGTATACAATATGATATTCTTAAGGAAATCAGAATTGTCAGTTTTGCTATAGCATTAGCTATAACTAGCATCGAAATGAGTCAACATGTGCCTCCTATGAATTACAATTGAACAACGCAGGGGGATTAGGGATGCCAACCCCCATCATATGAATTTTGACTACTCAAAAAGTTTACTTGAGTCATCCCCTGGAGATCTGTGGGGGATTGTTCCCAGGACCTCTGCATACCCAATTCCGAGGATGCTCAAGTCACTTATATAAAACCAAAGGCCTGGTGCACCAAATTCATGCATGAGTAGGGTCCTTATTCTTGGCTGGTGATCAGGGCTGATCGGGGACTTCCAGCTGCTGGTTGGGGCCTTCCTTCATTCTGCACCACCCCCTCGTGATCAACACACATCATAGTGAGTGATCAAACTCCCAGTCTCCTGGTCAAACTCCCGAGGGGACACTTTGCATATTAGCCTTTTACATATATATATATATATATATATATATATATATATATATATATATATATATGGTGATGTAGATCAATATATCCTCAGATTCCAAACCACAGATCAAAAATACTGTTTTCCATCCACAGTTGATTGAACCTGTGGATGTGAAAAACCGGGGATACGGAGGGCAAACTAGTACATTTCTTGGAAAAAATCTACATATAAGTGAACCAGAGCAGTTCAAACCCATTCTGTTCAAAAGTCAACTGTAATTGCCTCCCAGCTTCCATTGCACTCTTCAATACATATATGCTTTGTGATCATAGATGGAAATCCTTTAAGAACTTCTCCTTCACATTGAGCATGATGTTACACTTTCTATACAGAGAAGCTGCATCGTCACTGCAAGACAAAGGGGCGCTCCCACAATTCCTGTCAACCAGAATCCAAGCCCTCTAATGGGCAGTCTCCAGTTTGATTGCCAGTGCCCGGGCTGCTTTCAGCCAGCAGCTAGTCCAGAAACTGTAAATCATCTCTAGAGACAAGGCCAAAACCCAGAAATTCTCCAACAGTATGAATTACTACACTTTCTTTCCAAAGATCTGAACCCCTTCCAAGTTTATCCTTCCCTAATACACTCCCTCAGCCCTAGGTATCATATAGGCTTCATACTTTAATAGTTTTATGTTAAACTCACTTATTTAGCCTAACATGAACTGACTGATACACAATTCTACCAAAACCTGATATCAGTACAATCAGATTGTGAGTCAATTTTTGAAACAATTATAAGCTACACCTAAGAATAAAAATATAAACTAGATCCTCTTATTTTAAAGATAGATTATGAGATAATTGACTACACTACAAGTAAATGAGTTATTTTAAATATTAGCAACAGAATGACACAAGTTTCAAATATGCATCATTAGTCAATTTTTACATTAATGTGCCCATTTTTCTATGCCAAAGATCAATGCATAGAGGGCAGTCCATGTCTCAGGATCACTGAAGTAATCAATATCCCTGGTGGTAGCCTATAAAAAGATTTCATTTATAAAGGTTAACTCCTATGGGATGAAGATGCATTATTTCCCAATGAATGTCCAAAGTGTGCTTTTTACTTATGTGTAACAATTCCCCCAAAATGTGTTTTCATTATTAAGTGTTCTAATTTTAGAGGAAAACCCCCCAACATAATTAAAATTAACTGTTTGTAAAAGATATCATCCCTCATAGAGCTCCATTAGAGACAAAACAAAATTCAAATAAAATGTTCTTCAGTATTATAGGGACATGTTTTACAAACAATATATATTTGAGGGAGGGGAAGGAGGAAGGAGGAGGGGGAGGAGAAGGGGCAGGAGGAGGGCACTACTAACCTTGTCACAAAAAATCATATCTAACACTTCAGTTCTGCTTCCAGGGCAATATCTCCATATCACCAGGCAATAGAAAATAATTGGAGATTAAAAATAAAAGCAATAACAAATTCTGCATCTTAGGCACAGTATTTCATGGAAAAGGTTCTCTGTTGCATTATTTTACTTTTGGCAAAGCTTCTTTTCCCCACGTGGCTTTTCAATTCCACTTGTAGAATGCCAGACTCAGCTCTCTAGCATTCACACCCACCCCCAAGCATTACTTCATTAAGAACTCTCCGCAATCTAAAGGAAACAGGTTGTGAAGAACAGTAATCAGCAGCCCAACAGAAGCGATGATTAATAGACCCCCAGACTACTTGATCACTGGCACGCCACTCCTGGAGTTCACAATATGATATCACCACACCCCTGCCACCCCCTTACTCCACATAAACAATTGAAGTTATATAAAGTACAAGGGCTACAGAGAAAGGTTTGACTTTTGGGGCTGTAGCATATTGTGTGTGTGCGTGTGCGTGTGCGTGTGCGTGTGTGTGTGTGTGTGTGTGTGTGTGTGTGTGTTTACAAACAATGCATTTTGACATCATATCTGGATTCTTATCAGCACCCTGGGATAATATAGGTTCTCATTACCAGCACCGCATCTGGAAATATGCTGTTTTTGCTGTTGAAGGCACTGATAAATCTACAATCACTTTAACAAATACGCTAGGGAGCAGGACATCCAATTTTGATTAAGAAAACTGCTGAATATTAATCATCACTGCTGAGACAATAGCTGAACAACTGTCCTTGAAAAACACCACACTGAACCTAGTCTCAGAGAAAAAGGTGGTGGTGTTTGACAGCTGCTACTACTCCAGAAACCTAGAATGCATCAATTATTACAGTAGTCAGCTTTTAATAAAATTACCATAATTAAGGTGCTATCATTATTTTCCATTTACAAGTTCTCCTTTCACAGGTTAATTTATTCATACATTTTTAAAAATTGGCCTGGTAGTAAATTCAGTAGCATTTCCATTTCCAGAGACTCCCCAAATAGTTTATAGTTTTAATTATTTTCTTTGTTTTAATTTTCTAAGGACTTGTGAACTAAAATTTTCTATGGTTGTGTAGAGTAAATATAAAAAAAAAATTAATCTATTTAATGAACTAGCTAATACTTTCTTGAAAAAGCTACCAAGAAAACTTTCCATTAGTCGGCTCGACTATGAACTAACTCCAAACTCAAGTACTTTCCAATCTCATTTGCGTAAACAGATTGGAAGCATAAGAAAAAAAAAATTTAAAAAAAACTATCTAGAAAAGGATCTTAAGCATAATAAAAACATTTCTTATATATACCATTAAAATAAAATGAAAATATTAAGTACAGATGATAGGATACTCAATACTCATAAACATGAATATTTACAAATGCCATTTGTCACTCTACAAACTTTTAAAAGCTCTCCCTCCACAATTTTAACTACATAAGAAGAACATTAGTATTTTCACATATGAGGCATGAATTTCCAAAAAAATAAGTATAGGGAGGATAAAAAATAAGGCAACTATAATTTATTTCTCTCTTCATTTTTTTAACCTTCATTTTATCCAGAATTCATTATAGCATACTGCCATGTGGCTCATAAAATAATAAAAAACTATCTAGATAGGATGTTTAAACACAATAGCATTATTAGATCATTTTTATGCATCCTATAAATTTATTTTTCTTTCATCCCAACTTTAAAATTAAGAAAAACTCAAAAAGAAAAAACACACACATTAAATACACACACAACCACATCAGCTCATGTTCATTTATTTAGAATAAAAACATATTTACATCTTGTTAAATAAAATTATACTTTTCATGCAATTTACTGGGGAGAAAAACAGAATATCAGGTAGAAATTTATTCTGTAACTACATGAGTTTGACATGCATGTGTTTAAGTATTATTTACCAATCCACATTTTCTTAGTTGAAAATCAAACACAAAACTCTCAATCCATTACTGCAGGTGGAATGTAAATATAAGCTTGCACTGTACTCAAACAATAAAATTTTTTAAGAAAAAAAAGTTTTTGACAAGAAGGATCTTGATACAACTATTTTTTTTGTCTTGCTAGCTACTTGTAGCAATAAATGAAAAAGAGAAAGTAAAGCTTATGGCATAGAACTTAAAGCTCTTTCAAACTAAGAGCTTTTTACCCCCACCCCATAGTTTTTATCAATTAAAAAATTCAAGCAAGCTTTTATTTTTAATTAAGATGATAAAGAACTCAGCAATATGACACTCCTTTCCACCAGTTAAAAATTCCTTATTTTGCATGCCCTGAAGAATCAATGTTTGTACATTTTCATGACATTTCCTTATTTTCCAGCTTTGAGACAATATTGGCTTCCTTGTGACTTAGGGTTGGAAACAAAGGTAAAAAGAAATCACCCTCATCAATAAAATCACCTTTTCACTGTAAGGCTTTTGATAGCAGTTGTATGAATTATTGATAGGACTTCAAAGGAAGATTTGACTTCCTGAGTTCTAGTAGTTACTTCTTTTTACATGCAATGTAAATCACATTACCACCCCTCCTAGGCATGCATGTACTTACATAGCAATTGTTTAATAATTAGCATGATTCAATTCTTGCACAGATAAATGTATTTTCATGATTATAAAATGTAAGTCAAATTAAAATAAGTAATGTAGCGGGACTTCCATATTAAGACTAAATTATGTTCCTCCTAAGGTTTAAGTGTTTATGCTCATGTCTCCAGGACTAGTTGGGCATTGCAAAAAGGAAGAGCCTCTAAGGAAAAGAAATCTCTAGGGAAGAAGAGAACAGAGAAAGGAGAAACACCTTTGGTTCGAGGCCAGTTGCCCTAGATGCTGGGGAAGATAAAACATACCTCCAATCATCATCTATCCCAGGCGCCAGGGATTAAAGCCTGAGTCCTAAGGCAAAGGACCTACTGGTAATGAGCAAGTGAAATGCAAAAGCAGCTGCTTGCCTACAGAATCACCCTGAGACACTCCGAGCCCAAGGCATCAACAGCACTGGCACTGGGAAAAGCAGGGCTGGCAGTGTTGGCAGCAGCACTGATGACAGCAGCAGTGCAGTTAGTGATAACAGCGAGTCTGGCAGCAACAAGAGTTTCTTTAGCCTCCAGCACATCAGCTCCCCGCACCTTGAGCATCCACTGCCTGGTCTCTATGGCAGCAGAGCTGGTAGACAATGCAGAGAAGCACAGCAGCAGCAGCAGCATCTTCTGTGCCAACCAGTGGCACTTTTGGTTCTGAGACTGACAGCACAGCGAAGCAGGTAGGAGAATAGGCAAGCCTAGGTAACACAGAGGTTATGACAGCATGGGCCTTGCATTCAGCCACAGCTGGGTTCAAACCAAGTCACTGCCATTTATAAGATACAGTGATAGTGGTCAAATTATTTAACCTCTCTAACTCAGTGTGTAAAATGGAAATAACAATAGTTCCTATCTAATATCACTATGGCCATAATTAAGGAGATAATTTACCTAAGGAATGTTGCATAGTATCTGGAAGATGATAAAAGCTCAATAAAGGTGGGTTTAAAAGATAGGAGGCAAATCAAAGATTCTATATTCCATGAGGGCTATGTCTTATTACCAAGTCTCACAAAATATATCCACAGATTCCAAAAGTTATCTCAAAAGGACATAAAAGAGGTTGTCGTATGCATGGCCCTGGAGAAATGTTATATTTTGGCTGCAGCTTTTGCCCTAGTTTTACCACCTGTGAAAACACAGGAGATCTGGGAATCACAGATTGGATTAATAACCATATTTTCTGAATTTTCTAACTTCAAACCTTAAAAGTAAGTATTTGTTTTCCATTCATATGACAAAAGCACATTAAAAAAAAAAACCTACAAAAAACTTCATTCAACTCAAGATTAACAAGTTTATGTCCATACATTTTAATTTCTCATCGAATTCTACATATATTCTAAGAAATGCATAATTAAATAGTATCCACATTGCAAACGGATTATTTTTACTTGTTCTTTCTTATGTGCAAATTATTCAAGACCTGGGTACATTGTCCACAGTAATGATACATAGTAATAGAAGAGAAAATTTGAAGATTATTCTCCAAATTATAAGAGCATCATGATTGATTGTTTTTCCATTCCTCTTTCTTTAGTAATCTTCCATGTTAGTGCTATCTGCCAAAAAAAAAACTTGTGTTGAAGGAAGCTTCAGTAGACATATTTTATTAGACAATGATATATTTCCATCTTTTTATGCTGAGTTCAGCAGATTCAAGTGACTCCAGATAGTTACAAACATTAATAAATGAATCAAGTTTAAAAACCATGCACCTTAATATTTTTAAAGAAAATACAGATTTTCCAAAGTATAAAATTTGTGATTTAGATAGGTATTTCATGCCGTACATCTTAGAATTGCTGCAAAGCAAATACCCAACTCTGCCAAGGTGTAATTAGACTGTACAGCACAATGTTATAGGACTGCAGAGCTAGCAGGGCCTTTACAATTCTAGACTGAGCCACCTGTCAATTTAACTGCATGTTGCTCAGATCGTAACAGAGGCAAATGCTGAGCCAGAAATAGGAGTACAGGATGTTGGTAGGCAGTAACACCTATGAGAGATAAAGAGGAAAGAAACAGAATTGTGCAGGGGAAGTCTTCACATCACAGAGCAGATTCTACACTTCTTAAAAATAACAGGGTAGGAAGAAGAATTCAACAAGGAGAAATAAATATGGAATAAATGCAGATCTCACAGTCTTGACCAATCTAATGGGAAGCTCCTGAAAAAATCAGCCTGTCAGAAGGGTCCTGCCTTGCCAGAAATGGCTGGGCCCCTCATACCCTTTCATGTCTAGCCATTATCAGGGAGATGACCTGAAGAGCGCTACTTTAGCTTGAACACTATAAAGGATTCTAAGGATTCTGCAGCTAAGTGTCTGCTAACTGTATTCCTCACAGCTGAAAAACAAGTTTTCTTGAAGGGAAGCCAAGCAGCATGACTCCATGACTGCCTCACATCTCAAAAAGGTGGTAAGCCTAAGCCCCTTGACTGTCCAGCATTGGAGAATGTGCTATTTTTGAAAGTATACTACAGCTAAAACCGGTTTGGCTCAATGGATAGAGCATTAGTCTGCGGACTGAAAGGTCCCAGGTGCAATTCCTGTTAAGGCATGTACCTTGGTTGCGGGCACATCCCCAATAGGGGGTGTACAAGAGGCAGCTGATCGATTATTCTCTCTCATTGATGTTTCTAACTCTCTATCCCTCTCTCTTCCTCTTTGTAAAAAAATCAATAAAATATATTTTTTTTAAAAAAGAAAAAAGAAAGTACACTACAGATGACACAGCCATATTTAATTTTAATGTGAGGAAAGTTCCACAAATGAATTAAAAAATAAATAGGGAAATGTCAATTTTTTTAAAGTATTAAAATTATATACCAATTTCCTTAGAGCAACTTTCCAATCTAATTTCAATGTGAGGAAAGCTTCTAAATTAATCGATCAATGTTGCTTTTAAAAATTATTAAAATTGTATTTCTCTAGAGCAACTTTCCAATCTAGAAAAACACTTGTATTCAATTTATTTATTTAAACTTGTTTTACCTAAGCTTCTAAGTTTCAAAGACAAAGAAGACATTATATAACTTCATCAAGTCATCAATATCTCTCATTAATATTAATTTTGGATTTTTTTGGGGGGTGCTGTTCTTTCTTCCAGTTTTATTAAGATAAAACTAAGATGTAACATTGTGTAAGTTTAAAGTATATAATATAATGGTTCTATACATGTAAGATAAAATGATTATCATAATAAGGTTAGTTAACACCTCAATCACCTCACAAAATTAACTTTTTAACCTTACTTTCAGCAACATTCCAGTATATAATTCAGTATTGTTCATTATAATCAATCTACTGTGCATTAAATACCTAGAACTTAATCATCTTATAACTGGAACTGTTTCCTTTGACCAACATCTCTGCATGTTTCCCCCATCCCTACTGTCCCATGCCCACCCCTATTCCTGGCAACTACCATTCTATTCTGTTTCTATGAGTGTGGCTTTTTTAGATTTCATGTATCAGTGATATTATTCAATATTTTTCTTTGTCTGACTTATTTAACTTAGCATAACGCCCTCAAGGTTCATTATCCATATTATCACAAATGGCAGGATTTTCTCATTTTTATGGCTGATTAATATCCCATTGAATCTTCTTTAGCCATACTCCATTGATGGGCACTTACGATTGTTTCTGTAACTTGGTTATTGTGAATAATGCTGCAATAAGCATAGATGTACACATATGTGCTTTTTTAAAAAAAATATTTTACTGATTTTTTACAGAGAGGATGGGAGAGGGATAGAGAGTTAGAAACACTGATGGGAAAAGAAACATAGATCAGCTGCCTCCTGCACAGCTCCTACTGGGGATGTGCCCGCAACCAAGATACACGCCCTTGACCAGAATCAAACCTGGAACCTTTCAATCTGCAGGCCAACACCCTATCCTCTGAGCCAAACCAGTTAGGGCCAAATATGTCCTTTTGACAGTGATTCCATTTCCTTCAGATATATACTCAGAAGTGGGATTGCTAGATCAGATCATAATTCTATTTTTAAATTTTTGAGGGACCCCCATACTGTTTTCTATAGCTACTGTACCAATTTACATTCTCTCCAACAATACATAAAAGTAGCTTTTTCTCCATGTCCTCATCAACACTTACTTCTTACCTTTTTTTTTATATAATAATCAAGGAATATTAATTGTATTTCCCTTCTCATAAGACAAGTAAACTGAGAAGCCACATAAAAAATTCTATAATATAATTTGGGAGCTACAACTGAATAAGCTTTTATGTCAGATTCAATGCAATACATTAATTATTTAGTTATATGGGCCCTTCTAGATCCAAAAGCATGTCATGAAAATCATTGGGTTAATATTGTTCACATTTGACAAACTCCCTACGGTATGAGTCCTTCAAGGTCATAAAACAAGCTCAAGATAATGTAAATTACTAGATGTTCTGACTCTAAATCCACCTTTTTCTCTCAAATTGTAACACCTCTGATAATACCTGCTCCATATTACACTCGAATGATCCATCTCTGCATGAATCTCCAATGTTCAACATCAATGCAATCAGTATTTTTGTGACCCACAGTCACATACTTCTTGTTTACTAGTATAGTCTGTACTATTCTAACCATTTAAGGAGCTCTCAGCTTTCTCCATTGATACAATAATGAAGAGCTAGTAATTTCCATTTATGCTAAAATAAAGAAAAATACTACTTATCCTGAACTTCTAATAAACATTGTAAACATTATCTTTTATTAAATTCTTCTAGTCTTTTGACAAAAAAAAAAAAAAAAAGAAAAAAAAAGAAAAAGTGTGCATTGTTTTAAACACATAGAGACAATCAACCCCTAAAAAAGTTGCATACATTCTACATTTTGAGACAGAATTTCAGAAATGGAGAATATATTAGTGATTGGCCAGAGTTAAGAAGTGGGTGGATAGCACAGAAGGGAGATGGATATGATTATGTAAGGGCAACAGGAGGAGTCCTTGTGGGGATGAAATCGTTCAGTATCTTGACGGAGAAAATTGTATAGAACTAACACAGGAGACACAATAAATGAGTACACACAAAACTAGTAAAATCTGAGTAAGATTAATAGACTGATTCAATGAAAATATCCTATATGTAGTAATGTATTATAATTTTGCAAGATGTTAATACTAGGGCAAATTGGGCAAAGGGTTCACAGAATCTTCATATGTGACAATTACAAATGACACTAGAATTAGTTCAATACACATTTCAATTAAAAAAATAAATAAAACATGCACACACACAAAGCCCTGGCTAGTGTTTCTCAGTGGTTAGATTAAGTCAGCCCAAACATCAAAGGGTCATGGGATCAATTCCCAGTCAAGAACATACACCTGGGTTGCAGGTTCAAACTCCGGCCCAGTTGGGGAGAGTACAGGAGGCAAGCAATAGGTGTGTCTTTCTCACATTGATGTTTCTCTCTCCCTACCGCTCCCTTTAACTCACTCTAAAAATCAATGGAAAAAATATCCTTATATGAGGATTAACAAAACAAAAAGAATAAGCAAACAAACAAACAAATAAAAACAGAACATGTTTTCATAAGGGTCCCAATAAAAAATAACTATGAAAAAGTCATGTAAATATGAAAAAATATAAGGCATAGCAAATTTAATGTTTTTAAAATGCTACAGTGACAAAAATTTAATTTAATATTTTTACTTTAAAATATAAGTACCATGTGAAAGTTCTATGATCTGTTCCCATGTTCTAATTCTCATATTTTCATTTGAAAACAATATGCTAAGCCAAATTTTCAAAGCAACTCCAAAATCCAGCCAAGCCCAAACTTGTCTTTAAGAAAAGAAACAATGCTATGAAACAATTCATCCTTTGAACTATGTACATAATGTCTACTACCAACAGTGAGGAACATTTAGCTGTGGTGCCATGAATTATGAGGTGGGAGAGAAATAAGGAAAATTTAATTATAGGAGCTCATCAGACTAGAATGGATCAAAGTATACTTTAAATTCCAACTCTTTTATGCAGGTCACTCCTTTAATATACTAATTAGAACTAAGACACACTCTTAGCAAAAGGGGGCCCTAGGGAAACCCCACTTAAATATGCCCCTGTCCAATTATAAGACATTTCTGCCTGACCTTGTATTTTTAAACAGTGTTGCTTATTCATTCATCTGACCACTGACTTTTAATAAAATGAAGCCTTAGTCAAGTCATCTTGCTTAGTCTCAATAATTATGTTAATTATATCATTAAGGTAACCGTATGTCCCAGTTCACTTGAAACATTCCTAGTTTCTATATGTGATTCCAGCACTGTTATTAACAAGTAGAGGCCTGATGTATGAAATTCATGCATGGGTCTCGGCCCTCCCACCCCCAGGTGCCTTGATCAGCTCTCAAAGCCCTGGCTTCATCCAGAAGGTTGTCAAGACAGGAAGGATGTCCTGATGGTTGGTCTGCTGTTCAGTCTAATTAGCATATTAGCTCTTTATTACATAGGATACCTCCTTTCACTCTCAAAGCATTCCTTTTGGACCATATTTTTTTTCATGGTCACCTCATCTACTATGGATATTATTTATATCATGTCTGTGGACCTACTTTTTAAGTCTGACCTCTACTACCCAAGTTTGACGTTGTCCCAATTGGTGAGAATGTGCCCAATAAAGAGAAATCAGACAATGATGATGAAACAGTACTAGGGGTGTCGAACTCAATCAGAGAAGGGGCTAAAATCTAAAATCCAGCCTAAATCGCAGGCCGAATGGTTTACTGAACAGTCATAAACTGTCATTGTGATGGAAACACAGCGGAGTGCAGTGATGACAGCGCTGTGCAGGCCACATTGCAAGGCCTGGCGGGACGGATTTGGCCCGCGGGCCTTGTGTTTGACACATGTGCGTACTCCAATCATTTGTCAAAATAAACTAAAACTATACTACTGGAAGTAAAATTGTATATACTTTTTAGCAACAACATCTATCCCAGTCCCAAGTCCAGAAACCTAAATAATAAGAGAAGGTGACAAATGCTCAAGAGAATCTTTGGCGAGATTGTTCACACAACTAGAGAAGGATGTTTACTTAATTTGACAGGAGAAGTCATGGTTGAGATTTTATAGATAACCAGAAAACCAGTGCAGGGATTTGTGCACCGGTGAGGTCCCTCAGCCTGGCTGCACCCTTTCTCAATCCGGGACCCCTCAGGGGATGTCAGATAGCCAGTTTCTGCCCAATCCAGATAGGAGGGATCCCGATCCCCGCAGACCCAATCCAGATGAGGAGAGCCCTATCCTGTGTGCTGTGTGTCTGTCCCCTGGTGGTCAGTGCATGTCATAGTGATCAGTCAATCAGTCATTCAGTCGCTTAGGCTTTTATATATATAGATATTTAGAATGTGCATAGTAAATACAAAGTGCCAGAAACTTATTGAACACACAAAACATCACTTCCTAAGTAGGTAAATCTCTTGTGTTATCTTTCTTTCCACAAATAGCAGTTTCCTCCTTGCCACAGAGGGCTATGGCAGAAAAACATAAAACATACAAAAATAATGGTGAGGATTAGCTTTCTCTAATTTAGGGGTTTTCATGAAGTTAGGGGTTTTCAATAAGTCTGTTATCTCAGACTTATTTCTCATGGATATCTCCACATCACTTACTTTGTTACAATAGCCTGAGAAACTCAAACTCACTTGATATTTTGGAGAGCTTGCATTACTGTTATCAAGTGAAAACACATGAGTCATACTTAAAATATTCCACAGAAAAACAAAGAATAACTTAGGGTTTGAAATATGGATTTGATTCATCTAATATATCAGCTATGGTTTATTCAATTAATCACAGTAAAAGCAGCCAGAATCGGTCCTACTTGATATGTTAAATAAGCAAAACAAGTAAACAACTCTAAATCAGTTGGCCTTTATTTCTTATGTTCTACCAGCTCAGTTCAAGTAATCAGGGCCTCTAAAATCATGCCTACTTCCTCTGTCAAAGCCTATTTTCTGAAGAGGTTATAATCATTCACATGAAAGGGTAGATATTTATGACTACAAAGAATAACTCCTCCCAGGAATGTAAACACACACACACACACACACACACACACACACACACACTAGAATATACATACTAGAGACCTGGTGCACAAAATTCATGCATGGTGCGTGTGTCCCTCAGCCCAGCCTGCACCCTCTCCAATCTGGGACCATCAAGGGATGTCCCACTGCTGGCTCCCAACCACTCGCCTGCCTGCCTACCTGATGGCCCCTAACCACTTCTGCTTGCCAGCCTGATCACCTCCTAACCACTCCTCTGCAGGCCTGATCAATGTTTAATTGTTCCCTTGCCAGCCGATTGCCCCTAACTGCCCTCCCCTGGTGGCCCAGTCACCCTTAACTGCCCTCCCTTGCCAGCCTCGTATCCCCCAACTACTCTCCCTTGCAGGCTTGGTCTCTCCTAACTGCCGTTTCCCTGCAGGCCTTATCACCCACAACTACCCTCCCCTGCCAGCCATCTTGTGTCCACTAGCGGCCATCTTGTGTGTTGGAGTGATGTTCTATTTGCATATTGCCCCTTTATAATATAGAATACACACATACATTTTAAGAATGATAAAGTTTTAAGTTTTTCAGTTTAGTCAGTGAATCTCAGTTACAAAACATGTGACAATAGGAGGCATTTGGAGGACATTAGATCCCACTGTAGATTATAATTTTCTGTCTAATGCACTGCTTATAGCTCGTGGTAGATGCCATATAAATATGCTGAATTTTTAAAGTTCTGTACTAGCACCATATAAACATGGACAAGATATGTAGTCCAAATATAGTGGCTCTTAGTGCATTCCAAAAAGATATAGCATGCATGTATGCTAAGCATCAAGAAAATATGACTTCTGCATATTAGATGTAATTAAATTCCCAATTCACAATTTTCTCAAGATTATCTTTTCTTACATTACTATTAGGCAGAGGCATATTGTCACTAAAATTCTATAGTACATTGAGGATTCATGCATTCTATTTTCTGTTCCTCACTAAGATCTAAACTATTTACATAAAAAACACAACTTACTATTGTCAAAATAATGATTTCTTATTTTAAAGCATGTAAATTGGCATAAAATATTTATTAGTAAAAATAAATACCCAGTTATGCAAATTTAATTTAAAATTATTCTTAATATTAAAAAGAGCTAATTTGTATCATAATCTACCTTACCACTTACAAATAACCAAATTAGCATATATTTACATATGCATCTATTTTTCCATAATAAAGAGAAAGTAATGATAGGAAAATAAAAATCAAGAGTAACTAAAAAATATATTTCTATATATTTATGGTACAGAATTACATCTAAATTACTTCTGATCAGTTACATTTTTTGAAGCAATAGACATATCTATAACCATCAGGACTAGCTCTAGCTGGTTCTTACAGATAGTCTTGGCAAACTGTCTGTTGCCTGGTAAATTAAAGTGATTCATCAATGTCAATGCTGTCGCAAATATACAAGGTTGGTTTGGGGAGATGGATACAAAGTACAGAAGAGGTGCCAGCTGTTTTAGATGCTTGAATCTTTTTTTCAGACAGGATGTACACCTCACATATGTTGAAGTCTATCACAACTGATTTCTCTTCTGTTATGTTGTCAAAAATCATTTTTATTAAAATATTCCTAAGAATGATAGTTCCAGTCACTAAAAAAACACATAGCACATTAAATATCCTTATAGTTATTTATATTTTCTTCCCAAATCAAAAGTAAATACAGAAAAATTCTAGATAGATATTCATGTTTGGTGGGGAAAATGACATAGATGACAAAGTCAAAAAAGGGAGAAGATCAGGGGAAACAAGAACTAGAGTTCAGCTTTACTTTTTTTAAGTGGTGAAGTAAAATTAGTAACACTTTCCTTACTTATTCATCATTATCATGCCCATTCCTCATACATCCACTTCTTCATTCCTAATTTATAGAAGCAATTTGAAGGCTCAGATTTCCAGTGTTTAATGCAATAACTACTCTAGCATAGAGTATTTCTAAGTGTTTTTAGATACAAAAGTGACACTGAAAGAAGTACCATCACAATCCTTGCCCCAAAATAATTATGTTTCTCACAATGTGAACAAAGTTCCATATATGCCATATGAAAGTAGTGGGGATGATCTGAAACATCCCCACTTCTATTTCCAATGACTATCAAGGCATAATTTTTATTGACAGCAAATTTAATCTCACAGTTGTATTTGGGATTTGAGTTCCAGTGAGTGATCCAGAGATCTGGATTGAGAAGGTAGATATAAAGGCATTTACATATATAATAATTTGAATAATGAGAATAAATCATATAGAAAGCATAATTATCTCAAAATAGTTAAATATTTATGGAATGAATGCCAGATGTCTGTTTACCAGGTATCTACATTTGGATGTTCAATCTAAAATTTAAAAAAATAAAAAACAGGAAAACACATACACACACACAAACACACAAACAAAAAACTTGATAGAAACAGCATTGATCAATTTCTTGTAAACTACTTCTCCTACTATATTTCAAATCAAATTTTTAAAGCCCAAAACATATGAATTAGCCATGACATTCCCCTCCTTCTCACCAACCCTCAGCAATCAGTGAGTGCATCTTATAGATTTATCTTCCTAAATATGCCATTTCTCCTCATCCCTATTTCTCAATGTCTAATTCATATTACCATCATATTTACCTGTATTATTAAAATAGGTTCTAGCTTCTGTCTCTGTCTGTGGTCTTACTGACTCCCCTTCTTTGCAACTATCCTACATAGTAAAAGGCTAAAATGCAAAGAGACCAAACATTGAAACAACAGGAACAACCGAACAACTGGTCACTATGATGTGCATTGACCACCAGGGGGCATGTGCAGAACACGGTAGGTATTGGCCACAGGAAAATGGTGGAGCAGGTGAGTGGGGCGCCAGATAATGAGCAGGTGTCACAGGAGTGAGCTTCAGTTGATTACTGAAAATTCTTTGCTCCCACGCACCATGGTCTCGCCCAGCACTTGCACCTGCTGCCTGCATCAGCCCCACTTGTACCCACTGCCAGCGCTGGCCCCACTCACACCCCCAGCCAGTGCCAGAGCCACCACTCATACCAGCTGTCGGTGCCCAGTGCTAGCCCAATCACTAGGCACCATAAGTGGGTGCAAGTGGCAGCTGCCCAATTGCCCCTGTGGGCTTTTCCACCCCCTCCTGCTCCTGAGGGGTGATCAGGGCAGCAGCCACCACTCAAAACCACTGATGACACCTGTCCTGCTTGCACGTGCTGCTGGCACTAGCCCCAATCGCTCTATGCCATCAGCGGGTGCAAGTGGGGCCTGTGCCATAAGCACATGGAGCCACTGTGGCAGGAGCAGGGCTGCCAGCAGACAAGGGTCTGGGGGCCATGGCAGAAGGGGCTGGGCAGGGGCAAGGAGAATGGGCTGAAACCTGCCCCATGCCTACAGCAGCCTTGCAGCCCACAGTTTCTTTCAAGATGCACAAATTCATGCACTGGCCCCTAATTAGTTATATAACATGCCAACTTCATTCCTTTTTCTAAACCCTTCAACACCTTCTCTTAGCCTTGAGTTAAATTCGAAATACATTCAGAAGGCATAAAAAGCCAACCTCATATCTCACCAATATAACCTCTTTCCCCATCACTAACACCATACAAACACATTTACACACACCTAACACCCCAAGCATACTACTCAATTTTCTTTTATTCAAAAGTGTCAGGTTTTCTTTTTAGCCTTACTTTTATTTGCATAATCTATGCCTCTGTCTGGAGTTCCAACCCTTATAAACTACTGAGAAATCAAGACTCTGTGAGGTTATCACTTGTCCTTATTATGTAGCTAACTGCATATAACTACTAAAGCCAGATTTCCTCACAGTAAGTTTAGTATTTTATTTCTTCTTTTATTTTTAAAACTCTTTTTAAAAAAAATAAACTTAGCAGCAGGAATCTCTTTTATAAGCATAAAACTCCAATGTGCACATCCTAAGAATAAGGTACTCTGATTTTTGCAATTTTGAGGCTGTATTAACTCAAAACATCTCCTTCCCCTGGAGTCTCTTAAGCTATTTCAACAGCACTAAACACTTGAAATAGAAAAGTATGAAATGCAACTGTAAGTAGAAATCCTTCTACTTCCTCTCTATTCGATGCTTTGCTCATAGAAGAAGGAATTTATTGCAATATCTCTGGCTTCTAGAGAAGTGTTTCTGAAATCCAAAGCACTAACAAGTCTCTGAAGGTAGAGGGGAGTTCTGGTTAAAAGCACATTGTGATTGACTAGAAGATCATGGATGGAGCCTGAGATTTTGCATTTCTAACAGCCTCCAAGGTGATGCAGCCTTTGCTGATCCAAGAACCACCTCCCATTTGAGTAGCAAGGATCCAAGTTATAAAAAGGTCTCCTTTCTACCAATTTACTCATATTCCTTCAGGGTTAAAGGTAACACATTTTTGACATCAGAGTTTTTCCCAAATGGCTGGATATAATTCATTGAATACTATCCATCATACCTCTCTCTCTCCCTCTCTCCCTCTCCCTCTCCCTCTCTCTCTCCCCCCCTCTCTCTCTCCCTCTCTCCCTCTCCCTCTCCCTCTCTCTCTCCCTCCCCCTCTCTCCCTCCCTTCTTCTCTCCATCTCTCCCTCCCTCCCCAGACTTCTGTGTTCTGAGCCTACAGCACCCTGATCCTGAGAGGGCTCCCATCTCTGGCCAGGCTCTCTCACCTCTTTACCTCTTTATGTTCCCAAGTACGATAGCTGAAGGTTTTGGGCAGAGCTCCCATTGGGTGGGGGGGTCTCAAAGACTGGAGATGGGACAGGAGTTTTAGATTCCCACCTTAGCTTCCATGTTTGCGAACTGCACAACTTGAGCCTGACTATACATATTTTATATGTGTTTCATAAAAAAGCAGCACTTTTGAAAAGCCATGTTTTCCACTGCATCTTTGCCAGAAAAGTCTATATTTGGAATGTTACTGGAAAGTACCTGGCCCATTATAAAGGAAATACTTTGATCCCTACTTGACAGCCAGTGACCTGTGTCTATTCTCTCTGTTGAACAGAGCACCGAAGAGTGGAGAACTGTAAGCCTCCCTAATCATCTTCACTGACCTAGGGCATCTCTCCAAACGTAGTAGTTAGGACAGTCTGATGTATTTTACTATATAAATACACTTTGAAAATGTGCATTTACTATTCAAGTAGACAAAACATTGATTTTGAAAAGTGGGCATGCACAAGTATTGCTGCATATCTTTAAAATGAGATCAACTGTGTTTTTTCTGAACTTCAGGGCATTCAGCTCATATTGATGTCTGTAGAGTGATAGTTTACTCACCCATCATTAAACTTGCTATTATGCTTCTAGTAGAAGGTGACTGTTTATATTTCTTGTAAGTAAGTAGCTCAATAACATCCTTTTCCCAGTCAGTATGCTTAAGAAATATATACTGTACGTTGATGAGAGGACTTTCATTTAATAAATGCTCACCCAAGTGAAAGACACTTTGAAAAAGCTTTAAAAACATTTTTATAGATATCTTTGTAAAGAAGGGCTGCAATGTAATCTTGAATTGATAAGGATAATGCTTCACTAGCCGAGTATTACATTCAACCTATTTCTCAGGAACATTGAACATGAATTTTTATATAACTCCCATCGAATCATTTTTAAATAACTTATTTCTTTGATAGAATTCTATTCATCCAGAAGAAGTAGTGTAAAAAGAAAACTATGGCACTCAAAACATTAATTGAAAACACATTTCTTTAAAGTTAATGAGCTTTTTAAAATAGAATTCCTACTCGTTTTTCTCCCCTTAATAATAAAACTGTCAAAAAGAATTTAGATAACTGTGCAAACATAAATTGAAAAGCCATATGGGAATGCTCCATCGGAAGAAATAAAAATAGAATAAAATGTAACATTCCTAAAACTACATACCTATTACAACCTTCTAAATTATTTGTAAGCAGTAAAATTCACAGAAGATAAGGAATGCCTTTAATGTCTCTGGGCCTCAGTTTCTTCACTTGTAAAATTAGGAAAATGTTCTAAAGATTTTCTCTGAAGTCCATTATTCAAGTCTATCTGACAGTTCACACATCAGTTTAACTCACCCAAGAATGAATTAGTAAGAACTCTGATGTTGCCTTTGCTACTTATCAAATCCATGGACGTGGCTGGATCTTCCTATGTAATGCTCATCTTTAGAAAATACACTTGCTTTCCACTGCCTTGTAATGACCTAGCAACTATAAGGCTACATGTTATTAAAAGAATTGAAAAGATATACAATTCCTTTATTCTTGTGAACAAGTATTTATTGATCACTCTGCTGGTTTTAGACTAGCAGGATTTAACCTCCAGTGTGCCTCTGGCTGCACTCCAGCCGTCCTGCTTATCCATCCCTCTCCAACTCACCCAGGTAGTCTGTTCATACCTTTTCCTTTGCCCTCATACCTTCAATACCTCCTTCCACACTCTCACTCTCAGACTTCTCTATCACTAAAAGCCGAAGCACTTTGAGAAGGACTTCCCCAGACGGGGAGTCTCAGATATACAACCCACTCAGACTTCCAGTCTCATATTTCCAACCCACTCAACCCTGTGCCCATGTAATCTGCTTTCCCTCCCATTACTAAGGATAAACAATTAAAGTGCCTATCCAAGGCCAATTCTTCCCCGTGTGCCCTTCATTCCATGCTCTCTAAGCGTCACTTCAAAAATATTTATTTTCTTTTCAAACTGCATGATTAATTTTCTCTGGAAATTTACCTTTTGGATTATTGCTTCTGATTATTCCCTGCAAGTATAAAGTCTGCAGTCTTAAAAACAAAAATCCCTAATTACTCCCTTCATCTAGCTATTGGCCTGTTTTTTTCTTCTCTTTTTAGTAGCAAAACACTCCAAAGAGTTGCTTATACTTTTAGCCTCCAATTGTACTTCCCGAATTTTCTCTTAAACATAGTCCAGAAAGTTTATTTTATCATCACTGTTTTAATTGAGCAGCTTCGGGGGGGGGGGGGGGGGGGGGGATGGGGATGATCTTAATATTGATAAAACCACTGTTAAGTTCATCTCTCTTGTTTAAGACCTATCAGCAGCCTTTGTCAAAGTTAACCAGTCCCTTCAATACGTAACTTCTGATGCAACAGGCTCCTAGTTCTCCTTCTCCCTCCTAGGTTTCTCCTTCCTTGTGTACTCACCTGTTTCTCCTCATCATTTCCACAATCTCCACATGTTCACACTCCTTAGTTCCTGGATCTCTCCTCTTATATATATATATATTTTTTTACATTTTATATTCAATATCACTTTGTATTCATTCTAAGCATACTGCCTCCCCAAGAGAACTCAACTAGTTCCACATTCTAAGTGCCAATTACATACTGTGTACTCCCAAATCTATATTTCCAGTGTGGGCCTAAGCCTCTGAAATCCAGATTCACATATTCCATGGCCTACTCAACATTTCACCTTTCCTGTCTAATAGACATCTCAACCTGAACATGTCCCGAACTAAACACTGGGTTTTCCTCAAATACCTGCCCATCTCACAAACCTCTCCATATCAGCAGATGGCAATTCCATCTTTGCACCCCAGCCTATGAACTAGTCATCCCTGAGCTCCCTTTCTCGCACACCTCACCTCAATTCTTTAGTAAATCAATATGGCCCCATTGTGACTGCTATTGTCCTCAGTAAAGCCACCATTGACATTATTCTGGTTATTTGACAGATTTCTATCTGATTTTGTAGCACATGGAGATCTCAGGTGCTCTATTTTTTTTTTCTAGGAGTGGCTTAAAAGGATTCCTCAAGAAATTTACATTGATCCCAGTGATGTACAAGAAAGCTTCTCAATTCCTAGCCACTGTCATATTGTTATGAAAAATAAAATATCTGTGAAACTGAACTTTTTTTAAACATTTAGTAGACCATTTAAGGAAACTGTAAAATGTTAACTATGAGAGAATACACACAATTTAATTTTAAAAAGTCTCTCTTATAAGACAGTATAATTATCATAATGCTAATTAAGTCATATATAAAAGCATACTTGTGAAAAATATTAGTTCAATAGTAACCTGTGACAGTATTTAAAATTAAAGTATTTTAGCTCTAGAATGTAATATTTAAATAATTATGTTTATTTAGCTATTTAATTTATAAAAATAAAGTTTGGAAAACTATGCCATTGTTGATATGTGCATGTATATATTTCTCATTATATATGAAAATCATGAAAGATTCTGTAAGGCTTATTTAAAATATCTATAATAATAAAAGCATAATATGCTAATTAGACCAGATAGCCAAATAATCTTCTGGATGAAGCCAGGGCTGTAAAGGCTAAGGCAAGCAGCAGCAGCTGCAAGGGCAGAGCCCCTTGCATGAATTTCGTGCATCAGGCCTCTAGTTACCTATATAAAATTAAATGTTTATTTCCACAGTGTCAACGGGATTGGAATATCATTTTTTTGCTAAATTTGTAGTAGGCTTCTGAGTTCTACAAACACAACTTTATTAATTTTACATTTTTTTTACCATTTGACCATTAACTAAAGCTTTATATAAATAATGTAATGTTTTAAATAATAATTTTTAAATATTCCAAATTTATCAAAAGTACTACCTAACAAATCAAATAACCATTGAGAGTTTTGCCACATTATTTAATTGCATTAGAAATGATGGCAGAATAACTGGTACTATCTACAGAAAACAGTTAATCAGCAATGCAGATAAAGATAATTATTTATACCTTACAATTCAATTTTAAGAAACAACATACTATGGAGCAGTCAATTTTATAGCATTAACTTTTCCATTATTTTAATAGATTTTTAAAGGTAAGTTTTCTCAAGCAATAGATTATTTTTTAATATTTTTTAAAAATGTATTGAATTTTTGAGGTGACATTGGTTAATAAAACAATATAGGTTATAGGTTTCAGGTGTGTATTTCTAGAACACTTAATCTACACATTGTATTGTGTGTTCGCCATCCAAAGTTAATTCTCCTTCCATCAGGATTTATGGTCCCTTAACCCTCCTCTATCTTCCTCTTCCTCCCATTCCCTTTGGTAATCACCATATTTCCTGCATCTATGAGTTATTTTAAAACAATGTAAACTGTAAAGATCGAAGCGCAGACCACTGACTTGCAGGTGCAGGACAAAGAGGGAAAGGGGAAATGGCTGCTCAATTTCCTTCTTTTTAACAAAAGACCTTTTCCCTACATAACTGCTTCTCAGGCTCTGAAAATAGAGTGCAGAGAGAGCTTGGAAGTGCCACGTAGAGATTCCCCTGGTTAGCAGGAAGCAGGAAGTCTAATGTTTTACAATGTTAAGAATAGGGCACAGAAAGATTGCCAGTTACTGACAGAGAAAAGCTACAGCAATTCTAATACCAAACCCATCAGGAGAAATTACAACTAAGTAAAATACAGCACACATACACACACACAGGTACATGCCCAGAATGAGATGGGTCTACTGGTTTTACTCAATCTGTACAAGGGAAAAATAAAATATTGTAGGCCTTTCACAGCAGCTAATACATATTGATTCTTAATGTAATTAAAATAACACTATGCCAAACTTTTTGTAAAAAAAAAAAAATTAGACAAACACAATGAACTTAATCATTCTGAGAAATTTAATTTGCAGAGGAAGTTCTAAGGATTCAATGTAGCCCAAAGTAAAGTAAAACTGAAATTCAAAATGTAAAGCCATAACTTTTAAATAAATTTAAAACTGTCTTAAAATCCCACTGATTAGATCCATGGGAAAACCAGGATTACACTTCCTTTGAGAAAGGTTCATAACTAAAGGCTGTGTTGAGTTGTTGCTTTTTGTTGTTGTTGTTGTTGTTGTTGTGTGTGTGTGTGTGTGTGTGTGTGTGTGTGTGTGTGTGTGTGTGTGTTTGCATCATGGTAATCAGGACATACGTAGTACAAAAGGAAGCATGGCTAGACTTCTGGTCCATGTAAGTGACCCTGGGTGGTCAGGCTGCTGCCTCTCCCACTTAACTTTAGACCTGATGTCTGTGGAGTCTGCCCCTCTACCATCTGCCCCCCTCTTGCTCTTTGCTGAACGTTGGTTTCATTTATGCAGATTCCTATCGATGCCAGTGCTCCAAAGAAGGTTCTCCAAAGGTGAACCCGCTCCTTTGTGCTGGGTTTGACTCAGGCAGCCCTTCTCTCCAGTTTCTATGACCAGAAATGAACACTAAGACCAGAACACTTAGTGTTCATTTCTTTCTGTAACCACCCAGCTGTCTGTTTCCCTGGATCATCCTTCTTTATTCAGTGAAGGGAAGCAATAAGGAATAGCAGACTCTCTCCAAATGATCACTGTAATGGGCCCCATGTCTTAAACACAGGTAGGCCTTTGGGAATCTTCTGCAAGGGAAAAAATAAGAAGTCCTGGAACTGATATCAGGCAAATATTTTCATTTATTATCAACACAGTGCCTAACAAAAGCAATGCACAGGAAGAAAAATCAACTGCTTTGTAATAAACCATTAAATAAATATCTAAAGCACAGTCATATGGCAAATTATTTTATCTTCTGTGTCTACTCAAGAATATCTATAGAAATCATAGTTGTTTCTGGAGACAAACGATAGGCAAGAATTTGACAATATTAAACAATTAAACATTTAAAAAAAAAAACTAGTGATGAAAAATTGAGTCCCCTATATTTTTTTTTTTTTGAAAATCAGTTAAAAACCAGCAGATAATCAAACACACATTGCACATAATTCCAGGCCTTTTAACTGCAGAATATTTAATGAGGAACAAAGTGTTGTGCTTTCATTTATCAATTTACATGATTCATTAGAAATCACATAAGCAACTGTGGTTTATGAAAAATGCATTTCCATAGATAAGAAGACAGTAATTTCGGTGAACAAATGAATAAATGTCATCATTTAGCTAAATGTGACAGAGTAATGAAGCAATTAGAAAGACAGAATTAAAATATTCCTAAATTCTGGAAGTAGTGAAAAAACATTCTCCATACACATCTTCTGCAGACCTGTTAAAATAGAAAATACTCTAGAATAGGGGTGTCGAACTCAATAAGAGAAGGGGCCAAAATCTAAAATCCAGCCTAAATCGCGGGCTGAATGGTTTACTGAACAGTCATAAACTGTCATTGTGATGGAAACGCAGCGGAGTGCAGTGATGACAGCACGGTGCGGACCACATTGCAAGGCCTGGCGGGACGGATTTGGCCCGCGGGCCTTGTGTTTGACACATGTGCTCTAGAACAATGCTTCCAAGCATATGTTCCACAGTGCACCAGGTCCATGAAGGTTACAGGGGTGCTGTGAATGAGACTCCTTAATTCAGCAAGTTTGAGAAGACTGAGTTAAACAAAATTTAAAAGGTTTATTTACAAGACATTCAAAAAACTTATGCTGAGTTCACTTTGAAACACCAAGGAGGGTTATTTAGTTTTGAGGACTATTCAAACCAATATATACATACACTGAGTGGCCAGATTATTATGATCTCTAAATGCATAATAATCTGGCCACTCAGTATATATGTTAGAGGCCCGGTGCATGAATTCATGCATGGGTGGGGTCCAGCCAGCCTGGTCAGGGGGAGGGGGACATGGGCGGTTGTTAGGCTTGCCTCTGGTTGAACTCCTGGTGGAGGGGACAATTTGCATATTAGCTTTTTATTATATAGGATATACACTGAGTGGCCAGATTATTATACATTCAGAGATCATAATAATCTGGTCACTCAGTGTATATACTAGAGGCCTGGTGTACAAAATTCATGCATGGTGGGGGTGTCCCTCAGTCTAGCCTGCACCCTTTCAGTGGTAATCAGGACATACGCAGTTCAAAAGGAAGCATGTAAGGGATCCTGGGTGGTCAGGCTGTTGCCTCTCTAACTTAACCTTAGACCTGAAGTCCTTGGAGTCTGCCCCTTCACCATCTTTCACAATCTGGGATCCCTCAGGGGATATTTGACTGCTTGTTTCAAGCCTAAATTGGCAGTCAGAGGACCCTCTCACAATCCAGGACTGCTGGCTCCTAATCACTCACCTGCCTGATCACATCTAACCACTCTGCCTGCCTGCCTGATCGCCCCTAAGTGCTTGCCTGCCTGCCTGATTGCCCTTAAATGCCTCTGCTTCAGCCCCCGCCACCACAGCTTCATCCAGAAGGATATCCGGAATGATGTCCAAAAGGTTGTTGGGCTGCCTGGTCTAATTAGCATAATTAGCAATATAGCTTCCACATAATAATTTATGCGGTTACTATTCAACTGAATACCCTTTTGGAATTGTTTTGTCTAATATTCTTAGAAAATATGGTAAGAGTAACAAATTGACTATTACTCCTTAAATTGTATACTTATCTTCATTAATACTAACATGAATTACATTATAAACTGGAAATCTGCTCAACAGCTGGAGCAATTATGATCATTTTCAGTAAGTTATGTTTCAAAAGCTAGCATTCCTTCTTAAGATTAGATATTCTTTTCTTTTCTCTACATGAATTCCCCTAAACTTTCAACACTCAGAGCAAGTTTTACATATTCTACTAGTATACATTTTTACTTGTTTCATCCAAACTTTCTTTGACCATCAGTAACACTAATCTATCCAACAATGTCCATATATGGTTATTGGTACTTTAATGTAGCTAGCTCAAAGTAAAATGTATAAATATACATTGTAAATACATGTTGATTTCAAAGATTTAATAAAAAATATATAAATGTCACATCAATAATATTAATATTGATTATCTGTTGAAATAATGTTTTTGATACAATAGGTTAAATAAATTTATTATTAAAGTTAATTATATCTGTTTCTTTTTACTTTTTAAAATATGGTTATTGGAAAACTTAAAATCACACTAGTGGTTTGCATTACACTTGTGTTGAACAACTTTGGTCTATATCACCCATTTTATTCAACTATAAAATATTCTGTGCTAATTACATAATAACTTTTGCTAACTTTTATACAGAAGCTAGATGTCAATACAGACCTAGGAAAGTTAATTTGAATAGAAATAAATATGCTTTCATTTATTACATCAAGTGGAATTGAATTATTTATTTTCATTAGTAAACTGATCCTAAAATTAGAGTTTAATTTGCAAATGTGCCTCAAGAAAGGTAAGAGGAGGGCATAGCCAAAGCTGTTCCCATATCTCTATGAGTATATGTAACACGAACTGTGAGAATTCATATATTGAGATAAATGGAGAGGTTTTTGTTGTCACATTCCCAAACAAGGTATGGAGGAAGTTATTGACTTTTATTATATACTTTAATTTATATTTATTGTTGAAAGTATTACAGATGTCCCCTTTGATTTTTGTGGTGTTTTTTTCCCATTGACCCCCTCTTCCCTGCACCTGCCCCTCCCAAGCCTTTGATACATCATCATCTGTGTCCATGGGCTATGCATATATGCATATAAATTCCCTAGTTAATCCAAAAAAAAAATCCCCACCCCAACCTTCCCTCTGAAATTCATCTGCCTGTTAAAAAACCTTTTGTGAGTGCTTCTTTAGGAAGTAAGTGTACATCACCATAAATGTTAAATCAAAATTGTTGCAGATTTTCCCTATAGGCTGCAAAATACCTAAGGACAGAAATTATTCCCTTTTCACCTCTACATTTAGAAAGCACCATCATACATGGCACATAAAAGCTACATAAATAGTGAAATAATCCACACATAACAAAAGTTGACTATATTTAAGGATGTTAAACTAGATTAGTAGTTTACTTTATACAGTTTCTTCATAATATAAAACATTAAAAAAAAAACCTTCCCAAGTCATTACTTTTTATTGATAGATTTACACATATTTAAGCTAATCATAAACTGCAACCACATCTGTTCTGTAAGGTGTTAACATAACTTCGTAGAAATAAGTGTTAAAGAATTTAGAATGACCCTTGTTTCTTAAGCAAATGGGCTTTTCTTCTTTGATATGATTTTCTACTTGCTGATAGAATCCTAAAATTTTTTAAAAGTCCCTAAACAGGTATCAAGATATTTGCATACACAGTTATTATTCTGGGATAAAGTAATAAAGACTCCTTTTGAAATAGTAATACACCATCTAGGGAAAATCAAACAGTAAGCCATTATCGTTTATGTAATCCTCAAAAGAATTTAGGGGGCAGTGCCAGAAGAAATTAAATCCGGGTAAAGAGGTTCTATTTACTTTGAGAAAATATTATACTTTAGGTGTAGATGGTCCTGAACAGAAACTGTGGGAAGGAGATACCAAAGATGCCATCATAGCTTCAGCTCCGAGGAGACTTGAGTGCTGAGTGCTAGGAATGAGGCTACCAGCAGTCAGAAAGAAAATGTGTGTGTGTGTGTGTGTGTGTGTGTGTGTGTGTGTGTGTGTGTGTGTGTGTATGTGTAACCCCTAACTGCTCTCTTTTGCAGGCCTGCAGGAAAGAGAGAGAGAGAGAGAGAGAGAGAGAGAGAGAGAGAGAGAGAGAGAGAGAAAAAGAGAGAGAGAGAGAATAAGAGAGAGAGAGAAAAAAAAAGAAAGAGAGAGAGAGAGAGAGAGAGAGAGAGAGAGAGAGGGGTATAAGGGCAGAATCCTATATAATAAAGAGGTAATATGCAAATTGGCCATCACTCCAACACACAAGATGGCTGCCCCCAGGTGGACACAAGATGGCCAGCAGGAGAGGGCAGTTGGGGGAGACAAAGCCTGCAGGGGAGGGAAGTTAGGGGTTACCAGGCCTGCAGGGGAGGACAGTTGCGGGGAGACCTATGCCTGCAGGGGAGAGAAATTGGAGAAAACCAGGCCTGTAGGGGAGGGCAGTTGGGAACGACTGTGCTGACAGGGGAGGGCAGTTAGGGGTGGCCAGGCCTGCAGGGAAGGGTAGTTAGGGGTGACTGAGCCAGCAGGGGAGGTATGTTGGAGACAACCTGGCCTGCAGGTGAGGACAGTTAAGGGCAATGTGGCTTCAGGGGAGCAGTTAGGCGTCAATCAGGCTGGCAGTGAGTGGTTAGGGGGTGATCAAGCTGACAGGCAGAAGTGGTTAGTGGCAATCAGGCGGGCAGTTGGGAGCCACCAGTCCTGAATTGTGAGAGGGATGTCTGACTCATAACAGGCAGGACCTCGAAGGTCCCAGATTGGAGAGGGTGCAGGCTGGGATGAGGGAGACACACAGCCCCCATGCAATTTTGTGCACTGGGCCTCTTGTTAATAATAGGGAAAATACTGCATTGCAATCAAATACCAATAATTTGAAGCCTAATTCTTCCACTTACTTGCTATGTGATATTGTATAAATTATTTGTGAATCTACAATTGTTTTTCCTGTAAGACACAAATACCAAGATTTGTAAGCATTACAAATAATACATGTAAGGAGACTGGCATATCAAGGTTTCCAACATATAGTAACATAAACAATGTGGGGGTGGGGGGAAAAGAAAACCTCAAAAATCAATGGCAACCCAAGTTCACAGATTTTACAATAGGACTTGATAATCATATCATTCAAACAATGTTGCCTTGCCATTGTTCCCAATTTCTTAAAAATCAAACTCAAAAGGATCAAATCCCAGTATATGACAAAGAGGAAACTACGGCAACATTATATGAGCAGCCTGCTTTGACTAATACACACATACTAGTACAAACTCACAAAGTGTAGTACTACAAAATATCATGATTTTTAAAAACAATACATGACCAATTAATTCTAACAGTTTGTAAAAGCAAACCAACACAAGTATAAGAAATATGAAGAGGCCTTTCATTTTCACAGGAGTTAGAGGATATTCCAAACTAAACTAAACATAAGTGTCTTATACCAACTCAGACTTCATAGTAAGCCTTACAAAGAATATGAGTGATTAAGATTCTTGGAAACCAAAGACTTATCTACTATCAATTAGTATAGCTGAATTCATTTGTGTTTAAGAAAATTATTATATCAGATATTTTAAGCTCTGATAACCCCAAATCTTCCTCACACATTTTTGTTTCTTTGTTCCGTGAGCAAAGAAGAAAGGTGAGGACTAGAACAATCCGTTATATACAGTTCAGTTTGTGTCCATTTTTAATTATAAAGTAATTTAACCTATTATAAAAGTTAGGAAAAAATGTTTCGTTTCAACAAAAATATCACCATGGTAGCAATTATAGAGTGCCTTATTAGGTCAAGGTTAAATAATACTTTAGGTGAAAATGAAAGGGCTAATTAAATTATTAAATTGAATTTTCAGCAAATATCACCATAACTTTTAGGAGTCATTTATTTAAAGAGAGAAATTTAACAAGTAGAAGTCCAATACAACCTATAGATCAATTCTTCTGTTTAAATATTAATAAATTATGGAGTATAGGATTGGGTGGGGAGAGATTAACGGGAATTTATATGCATACGTTCATGGACACAGACAACAGTGTAGTGAAGACCTGGGAGGGGCAGATGTGAGGTAGAGGGAGTCAATGGAGGATAAAAGAGGAAAATCAGTAAAAAAAAAAAATTTATGGATTTAGCTCATATGTTGATTCTGTGTTTCAGCATTCTTTTTAAAATATTTTAAGGTTAGAAACCTCATTGTTAGACAAAGAAAATATCAAAATTTAAAACCTATTTCAAAATCAACATTTGTAAACCTGAACATTTCAGAAGACAGCAGAGCTCCTTACAAAAGACCAAATAATTTCTGAATTTCTGTGTAACTGACACTCTTGAAAAACTTAAACCTAGTATAAGGTTCTCCCTCCTCCCAACTGGTGGGCGGAGTTATGACATTACTGGCATGTGTCACAGAGACATCCCCAAGACATTGAGCCACCAATCAGTGCGTGCCTAAGTGTCTTGGAGCCCACCCCTTCCTGTTCTGCCCTGGGTCCAACCTTCTCCTGTTCCTCTCCTTAAAAAGACCCCCAGACCAGCCAAGTGCTGCTTGTCCTCCATGACTGGGTCCATCCCCCCTCCCAACTCCTTCAATTCTGATTTCTCTACCTCCATAATGAGTCCCACTCATTACTGGGGAATAAACTTTACTTTAAAATGCCTTGGTGGTCAGTTTCCTGCGCCTCAAACCTTACACCTAGATAAAGAGATTAGTAAAAGACTGACAATTTTTTCATGAATGAAATCTGTTGAAAAATGGGCTTAAAGTTATAACCAAAATAAAAGTAATAAAGTGACAGTCACAATATATATAAAAATCAGAATACACTAAAAGGTTTCAAGGCATTTACACTAGCAAAACTATCCTGCTCACACAAAGCCTTGTAACTCTTCTTTCTGAAAAGATTCTTTATTGATTCTTCATCAGTTTTTTTTTTTCAAAGAAGGAGCTCCTGTTGGATGGATGGGTTTATACATTACCATCAAAAGACCTCTTACATGATTGATTTGAAATAGTTCTTTTGAAATTTAAAGGTCAATAAGCATCTCTTTTAATGCTAGCTGTAGATGGTGAATTGAAGTTTTCAACAAAAGCTGAATCCTTCTAGAGTTTAAATTAATCAAGATGAAGTTCACTGAAATTTTACATTAGACCCAATATAATGTCTCAAATTATAACAGCAAGGATCAAAAAACATTTTATCTTGGCACAGTGGTTTTTGTTGTTGTTGTTGTTGTTGTTGTTGTTGTTTTTGGGGGGGTGTAATCTGTTTCCATTTTCTTTTTCTTTAAATCCTCACTTGAAGGTATGTTTTTTGTGTGTGTGTTTTAAATCAATTTTTAAAATCTCTAAAATTAAAGGAATAAGGGAGAGAGGGAGGGAAAGGAGAGAAAAACATCAATGTAAGAGAGAAAGATTGATTGGCATGCTCCCATAGGCACCCACCGGAACAGGATCAAATGCAAAAACTACTGGTAGGTATGTGCCCTGACTGGGAATCCAACCTGCAACCTTCTTGGTGTATCGATGGAACTCCTACCAACAGAGCTACCCAGCCAGGTCTAACCAGTTTCTATTTCTATTATGACATAGCATTAAACCAGTGTTATTGTAACTCATATTTCACTGTTGCCTCAGAAAAATATTCAAATGTTTTATATCCTCTTGCTTGAACAATTGAACGTAGAAGATAGTGGGATAAGATTACTTAATTATTTTAAAGCTTTACTTTATTAAAGTGTGATAGACATGCCTATTAAATTATAAGATACATATCAGCCTTCCACATCTGCAGGTTTCATATCTGCATATTCTACCAACCATAGATAGAATTTTTTTTTTTAATCCAGAAAGTTTCACAAAGTAAAACATGAATTTGACACTCATGCCAAGCACTACACTGAATCCACATGAATTAAGTGTTGTGCAGGAATACCCTACTATAGCCACTATACAAATAAGAATTATATGAAAATACCCTGTTTCCCTGAAAATAAGATAGTGTCTTATATTAATTTTTGCTCCCAAAGATGCGCTAGATCTTATTTTCAGGGGATGTCTTATTTTCAGGGAAACACGGTATTACCCCATTATATATGAAACTTGATCATCCCTTTTGCAGGAGGAGAGACCAATCTGCCTTCCACAGATACCAAAGATGCCTAAAAACTGGCTGAATGGTACTTAATTTGGGGTAGTGTCTTGATTACTTTCAAGCAGTCACACAGATAACACAAAGTTCTCCATTTCAAACTTTCTCATATTTTATGTGGAAATACTTACTATGTACCTGAAACTCACAGAAGAATTTGTTCATTTTCAAAAAACTATTTCTAATTTTCTTCATAAGAGTAACCAAGTTACTAAGACTATAAGAATTCCTTCCTCCTATGTTATTTAATTTTTTTTTCTTTCTGATCTGTTCTGGTTTAGCTAGTAAGGTCTGAGCTGCCTTATTGCTTTAAATGTTTGAAAAACAAAGTGTGTTTTATTTAAACAACCTATTAAACTCTGGCCCTCCAGATATCCAAAGGGAGTGACAGGTCATAAAGTAATAGCACCAATAAAGACCACAAAAATAAGATAAAATACTCTATAGTTCAATAAATTCCATATTTACAAGGTCAACTCTATATACACACTGTACAAGTTATTTAGCAAAAATCAGACTTTAACAAACCATAGGTTTTTAAACTGGGAAAAATTCAAAACTCCATTAAGTCCCAACATCTCATCTATAACAGCAAAAGGGTGATACGCTCATTAGACCGGACATCATCCCCGATGTCCTTCCTGATGAAGCCAGAGCCAGAGAGAAGCCAGCCAGGTTGTTGGGTGCCTGCCAGCAGCCTGAGGAGGGAAGCCCAGGTCCCAGTGCCTGAGGGAAGCCAGGAAGCCAGTGCCAGCAGTTGGGGGAAGGAAGGCGTAACCTTGCAAGAATTTTCATGCATTGGGCCTCTAAAGTATAATATATGTAGTGAAAGAATTGATATTCAGACAAAGATAACTGCCACTAATAAAGTTCAGAATAACAAATACCTAATTAATAAATACTTCCAGCTACTGAGCATGGTTTACAAGCTGACCACTGTGCCAAATGCCCTTAAATCATAATTTTATTCAATCTTCATAATAGTTGTATGGCATAGACAACAGTTTGCCCACTTTGTAGATGAGGACATTGAGGCTTGGGTTAAATACATTGCATAAAATTAAGTTACTGATAAATAAGTGGGCAGGAATCCTGAGAGCTAGGCTATTTGTTCCAAACTATAATCTTCTAACCATACATCATTGTCCTAGAATAAAAGACAGGGATCTCTTTTCTTCCTAAGGCATCCATGTGACTACTGATCCATTGGACCTACAAAGACAACCCAAATTAATTCCCCAACATATTCCAAAAGGACTTAATGAATTTATCTGAATGAATAACTGAATGTTTACTATACAGTTGATATAGTATATTTATAAATATTTAAAATATATATATCATGATCACCTAATATGCTACATAGAGAATAAAATCAAAGTCCCTGATTTCAGTATGTTTAATTCATATTTTAACTTTAGCTCACTTCTTTTGGAAACTAGACTTTTATAGAATTTGTTGAGTATATCAATTGGCATACTCTTCATCCCTTTTTTCCTCTTATTTTGTATACTTTTTACCAGGCGAGGTACATGTTAAAAAAAAAATACAAATGTCTTCCTGTGGGTAGAAGTGTTCTCAGCTTTTTAATGACCTTAAACTAACTAGAATATTATTGTTATGGAGCAAAAATAATGAAAGTTAACTGGCTTCCTCAGACTGCATTCAAGGGAATACAGGAAGAAATGAGATTAAAGACCTAGGTAGTAGGTAAAACTACAATATGTAATTAGGTGGTCAAATGGAGTAATAACTTTCAATTATGTGTTGCAACTTCATAGGTCCCTAAATAATTTTGTCTATATTATCTTGCTTAATCTACAATACAACTTCATGAGTAGAAAACTATTTCAAGATCCCCTAACTCTCTTGTTTTCATACTTAGCTCTTTAATTCCAAATTAAATGTCCTTACCACTATACTAGGAAAGAGTCCTCTAGATCAGCGTTTTTCAACCACTGTTCCGCGGCACACTAGTGCCGTAGGTGCAGACAAGACAAGAATTTTATAATTTTTCACTATTTTGTTTACTTAACATTTAATAATAAAGTAATTATAAAATACTTTCTTTGTGTTTATTTGATTCCTATTCAAGAGAATTACTTTATATATAGTCAATATAGGCACAGAGTTAAATTTTTTAACATTTTCTAATGGTGGTGTGCCTCGTGATTTTTTTCATGAAACAAGTGTGCCTTTGCCCAAAAAAGGTTGAAAAACACTGCTCTAGATCATACAATATATGAGGTATGACCACAGATTGCTCACTCACTCAGCTACTCTATAGGTTTATTGAACATCTACTATGTGTCAGGAACATGTTATATACTTTAGCTATGTCTGTGAACAAGACAGACCTGCTCCTGCCTTTAGAGTGGCTTTAGGAAACTAGATCTCTTACGACTTAGTGTTCTGAATTATACATTCAGATTCCAACACGTTCAGCTTAATGTCAGAATTTATTTTTTCACAAAGTAATTATGGACATTAGGAAATAATGATATGCCACTGACCTAAATACTTGGAAATTGTTCCTGATTTTCTTCAACAGGATGCCACCTGTATGCTGAGGTGATAATAGGCATTCTAATAAAATTTATTTTAAGAGTTAGCTATTTGTGGTGCACAAGCTATTCTTTAGAAAGAAAAATTGTTTTATTCTTGTTTTTATTTTATAGATGTACTAGAGGCCTGGTGCACGAATTCATGCATGGGTAGGGTCCCCCAGCCTAGCCGGCAATCAGGGCTGAAAGGGGACATCTCACCCAGCCTGGATTGGTGCCAATGGAAGCTGTGGATTGGGAAGGGCCCACAGGAGGTTGGCTGGCTGGGTAGGGACCGCAGGAGGGCTCCAGGGTATGCCCAGCTTATCTCACCCAGTCCTGATTGGCCAGACTCCAGCAGCAAGCTAACCTACAGGTAAAATTGTCTGCCTCATGGTGGTCATTACACGCCATAGCAACTGGTTGAGCAGTCCACCAAAAATTTGACTAGTCGACACTTAGCATATATTATATATATATATATATATATATATATATATATATAGAGAGAGAGAGAGAGAGAGAGAGAGAGAGAGAGAGAGAGAAAGAGAGAGAGAGAGATTATTTCATGACATGAGAGAAAATATTAATGGTATACTTTATTAAATTCTGCCTACTGCTTTCTATTCAGATGTAATCCTTAGAATTACACACTTTAACTTTTTTTTTTTTTACTAATTTCTTTATCTAGAAATCACTTCATACTTAAAAGATGAAGTTTATTATTTTTTATGTTTTACCCAGTATAATACTGGAAATATAAATCATCTTCATTATTAACTGTTATGAGCCAGGAACCATGCATGAGGTGTTTGGCATATCTTCTTTACCACAATCTTAATAGATTAGCTATTAGTATCCACATTTATCACATAATAAAATAGTCTTAATGAGGTTAAGTGCTTTATCTGAGATCAGGCAATAATTGTGTGGCAATTGTAAAATTCAAACTCAGGACCTCATGGCTCCAAAGCTGAAATTCTCAACCTCTACTGGAATACTATTTCTCAAAATGAAAACTAAATAAATGTTTATTGAATAAATAAAATAGATGTGCTTTTTATTTTTATTTCACTGCCTCTGCATTCTGTTATTTTACACTTTTCTACTGGCTTTGGTAAATATAGAGGAATGATGCTTATATATAACCCAACTCAGTGCAATGTCTTTAATGTGCAGTAGGAAGCAATTACATTGTAAAAATCCAATTTTGTTCCTTATTCTACTCTGGGAAATATTACTTATTGTTGCACTATTTTTATTTGTCTGAACTCAACAAAGAAACTGCACATTTCTTAAGGGCAGAAAGAAGTCTTGTGATGAATCCTTCTCTCCTCATTTTTTTACTTTGTAAGAATGGTGGTATTTCCACTTCTCACTAGAGGAGACTGATGGAGGAAATGCTATCAGCACCTCTCCCCATGGCTTTACCAGTTTCTTGCCCTGATAGATGTTTCATCATCATGCAGAACCTTAGATGTTGCTGCGAGTCTCCATAAGTGATTGGAGTCACTATGGGTTACAGGTCAAGGTCCACTCATGGCAACTCTCTATCCCTTCTACCATGTCCTTTATGCATGCTGCTAGTGTGGCAAAATGACTGCCTCTCTCCCTAATCATCCTACTTCCTCTTGCTAACTTGAACTTGACTGGTCCCTTGTCCCTGGATTAAGTGATCAAGGCAGACAAAGTACAGGCACTCCAAGTCAGCCTGGCATTAGGCACTGGAGACAAACAATCTCTTTCAAACCACTTATCTCTTCTAGTAGCTAGGCTTCCCACCAGACTTCATACCTCACCCACACTCAGCCTGTAATAATGCTCTTAGGCAATTGGCAGGGACACAGGGTGAAAGAGGCCTCACCTAATCTTTAACTTCAAGCAACATCTGGCAATTATTTTTTCTTGGAAGCCCTGTATTGGAAGGGTTTGGTCAGAAATGTATTCTACTTTTCCTAAAAAGCCAGCCTACAACCTACTATGTTATGAACATAAATAATTGCTCAACCAAACTAGTCCAAGGAGAAATCAGTAATTAGAGGCAAAGCAAAGCTCCTTAAATGTGTGTAAGAAAGGACACTTTATTCTCATTGGGTTCTTTTCATTATGTTTAAGAATTGTGTGTCTCTTTTTCAATTTTAATAGCTATATCAAGTTTTTTTATTTACAGTAATATTTTTGTAAGTTATACTTAGAGAGTTTCAAACTTCCTATTTTCAGGTTACTGCTGACAATAGCCATTTTGTTCCAAGCACCAGAAAGAAATACTTGGCTCCTTTAACAGCTGCACTTAGCATCTTGCCCAAAGAAGTGTTCTTTCCTAATCACACAAGAGAGCTGACTAGAGATAACAGAGCAACCAGATGGTGGTTTGGCAAAAGCAACAAATACAGGACAAATCGAGTTTGGGACAAGTGAAATACTATCACTATCAGCTGGGAGGCAGTGGCCAAGAATCTCCACACACACACACACACACACACACACACACACACACACACACACAAAACACACACAGACACACACACTTGTGAATAGCATTTATGGTGTCAAGATGTGAGGAGGGATATTTGAGAACTGAGAATGGATGCTTTTTCCTTTAGTGTAAGTAGAAGTAGAAAGCGATTGTCCGCATTCTGATGAAATCTGTCTTCTGACTATCACCAGCTCCTGGTAGCTAATTTTATTATCAAGAAACTGCTACTGAAGTGGTTCTTAACATAACACTATTCGAGGCTTTAAACTTTTCCCATGATGACTGTAACAGGAAATTGCTTTTCATCATGAATGCAAATAAGGCTGCAAATGCTCTTATTTACTTTTTGGGAAGAGTCCTTTCTATAGCTAGTGTCTGGCCCAGAGATTGGAGATTTTATTAATTGTTCTAGATGTAGTTGCTAAGTCAAATGGCATTTTTGCACTTTGGCTTCCTTACCAACTGTTGTTATTAAGTATTAAAGGCAAATCACAATGCATTCATCTTCCATTCTTTGTTATCTCATATCAGAAATGTTATATTAGAAGACCCTTTATTAACAAAATATAAGTTGATGTTGATATAAGCCCACATACAACTTCCCTAGTGATAACTACAAATATCAAATATCACCAAGACTATATTTTGTACATTTCTTTCTCTCCATAAATAAAACTCATACTCTATTGAAAATGTGCATTTCACTCCCTGTCAACAACATTTAATTAAACAGACATACTTCTCTCTGTTAGGAAAATATCATGGATAAAAACATAAGGATATTTAATGAGAAAATTAAACCTTCAAGGACCACATATGTTTATCATCCAACTGCAAAAGTAATTATGTATATTTTATATAAAGCATAGAGATGAAATAGAGAGAGAGGAAGGGTGGGAAGGAATGAGAGAGAGAGAGAAAATATTGCACAGAGTTGCAAGGTAAGAAAAAAATTAGCATAAAAATATTAAACATATAATTTTACCATAGTATATATGTTTACAGATATATATATATTCACATATATACATTTATAGACACATATATACACATACATATCTATGTATATATATTGTACTAAACATACTTGCACACCCTTTTATGCTCAGTGCACTTTGTAGGCCAACTATCTCAGACTTGGAACTACAGAGAGGGAAGAGGATTAAGATGGTATCTGAGGAGCTCCTTTCCTTTGAGCAGGTCAGTGCTTAAATCATCCGAAGACCTGGCTACCTGTTTTAACTTTAGAGCTCTCTAGGGATGTAGTCATTATATACTACCCAGCTCTGTACTTTAATAGACTCACAGGTGCCTTTCTTGACTAAACCTCATGTCACAGACCCTTGGTCCAAAATTGTTCCATGAGTACCTTCTAAATGCATCCCTCCTTCTTTATTGTGACAGCATGGCAGCTAAAGGACTAAGCTTCACATGAACATGCTATCAAATATGTCAAAAGGGACAGATGTGCATGTAAAAATGATGCCACCCACAGGCTAGCCATTCATTCCCAAAGCCCCTGGCTCACCCTAGGCAAAAATATAAAGGAGGTAAATTTTGTTTTCTTAATCCACACCTTCTCAAATCTTTATTTGCTTGTGGCAACCTTCTCCTGCCACTGGTTATCAGCACTGAATCAGGTTCATCAGGTTTTTTTACTCATTGTCTAATAACAATCTCCTGTCCTGTTTCTTACTCACTCACCCAGGTCATTTTTCTTTGAAGACTGATAATCTGAAAAACACTAATCATGGCTGACATATTCAGAAGGAGCTAAAAGATTATTGTTAAATTTTCACCTTTAGTAGAGTACATAATTTTACATAATGCTTTGCATATAAAATATTTCATTTAAAAAAATGGGTCTTAATATCTTCAAAGTTCACCACTTATTCTATAACCTACTAAGTGTATGCATAGCAGTGTCCCTGCAAAAACCAACACCGCTTTCAAACCTTTGGAAAACTTGTAAATATAAGACTATAATATTTACAAGTTTTCCAGAGACTATAATAATAAAAGTTAAAATAAAATCCCATGTCAGTGAAGAATACTGGAAAAAATCAGGTAAGAAAAAGGAGCATTGTCTATAGTGAAAATAATACTGGCAATATGTTTTTTAAAGCCCTTAACTCCATAATCCTAATTTTGAACTGTAAAGTTAATAGAATTAAAAGATATCCTAGAGGAACATACATTAGTGAACATTCCTCATAGCCTAAGCCAGTATAAGTTGGTGGTGCAGGATGGGCAACAGTGCAGAGTGGAGGCAAGAAGAATAAATAAACAGAAATTGCAAAGAATTATTTAAATAAATATTCTTCTTGCCAAGAAATGGTACTACTTAACTGTTTCAAAAGAGTAAACCAATCTAAAAGGCAGCGAAGGATTTGCATGGTGGAAAATTGAAAAGCTTTCTTTCAGCTACAGCTTTCAATCTCAAGAGCACAAAGAGCTGAATTTTAGCCAATTTTCTGACTGATATTTTTTGTTGTTGATGAGATTGCTTTTCATTCTGCAATTGTTTCCAATGTCTTCTTACAAGAAAGAACGACACAAACTCTTTTATTTGAAACGGTGTATCACATGATTAGTAATTACAGATACAAAGCCTTTTCATCTTAAAAAGGATAGCCAATCCTGCAAGACACTATGTTCACCTGTGGTATTTACTCATATTGATCACTTCTCTCTCAAAACAAAGGGAGACAGAATAAAAGAAATAAAATGATTATAAATGATATTAAAATAGCAAACAGATATGGTAAAAAGATATTGCCAGTGCAGATTTCTTAAAAGTGTTCTTAAAACAATTTGGAGGAGGAGCTTCTTTAATTTTAAAAAGCCATCAAATCTTAATTAAAGTTTTCACAGCAGCCAGTTAGGAAATACCAATGGTCCAAGCCGGCTAGGACAAGTGTTTATTTATGTACGTTTAGTGTGTACAGAAGTGTGTGTGTGTGTGTGTGTGTGTGTGTGTGTGTGTGAGAGAGAGAGAGAGAGAGAGAGAGAGAGAGAGAGAGAGAGAGAGAGAGAGAGAGAGAGAGAGAGAGAGAGAGAGAGAGAGAGAGAGAGAGAGAGAGAGAGAGAGAGAGAGAGAGAGAGAGAGGAGGGAGAGAGAGAGAGAGAGAGGAGGGAGAGAGAGAGAGAGAGAGAGGAGAGAGATTCTGGTCACGGCACATGCCCAAGTCCCACAGTGGGCATGCAGGAGGCAGCCTGTTGATGATTCTCTCCCTTTCCCTTTCTGTCTGTCTAAAATCAATCAAAACTTAAAAAAAAATATATTGTATCCTCATTCTCAGAGACGGTAAAATGGGGGTAGGGGAGGATCTAACATGGCAACAGGTTTAGATGCCATGTGATTTGTCAACAGGTTTAGATGCTCACAGTATCATCTTTTTAAATAAGGTTATGATTCTAAAAAAGACCTTTTAAAATGCAAATATTTTACCCAAGGGGTGTAGCTGGCTAAGCCATTAACAGTCATTAACATGCATTAATCTATTACCAGTCATGAAAATTGTAAGAACTGTTAATTTATCAGATTATCAGAGCAAAGAGAAGAACAGGATACAGAGATAAAAAGAGAGAGAGAGAAACAAAAAAAAAAAGGATCAGTTTATAGACTTAATCTAGGCAGCTACACAAAAGAGACTTTTCGTGCACCCTAGGGAATCCACACTGCAGAGTTAGAGGTATAATGACACAAAGCACAGATGATGAGGGAAACACGCAAACTTTGCAGTTTGCCTATATCCTAGAGTGAAGACAATTAGAGAGTCTTAGGATAAAGGAGATACTTATAAATAAACCACATTTCCATTTATGGCAATGCTTCCCACAAAATTCAAACTTCAGGTTTCCAAATGATAGTCGTATGTATATGTGTAATTTTTATATTGTTAAAAAATAAACAATACTTCGACTGTTCTTAAGACTAGAAAGCAGTTTATCTGCTTATGTTTTCTATTTCATGTTATGCTCTGTGACACCTTTTTCTTTCTTTAGCTTCAGGAATACACTGATTCATACTAAAATGAGTCACAGTGTTTGGTTTTGATATTAAAAGTACAGTTCAAAGTCACCTAGGGTGAAATATCTTACATTTTATATACAACTATGCCACACACTTCCTGCAAGACATGTAGAAATAATTTAATCTTACCACAGAAGTATAACAATCTGAGACATATCCTTTGAGAAAATCAGTAGCATTTTTATCAGCCTCATCTCTAACATAGAGATAATATTATCTGCCTAAAAACAGCATTCTAAACATCATTTCTCAGTGATCAAGATCCAATATACATGGACCTGTTCTACTCTGAGATATGTAAGATAATTGAGAGCTGTTTGAATGTAATATATTCCTTGAAAATTTATAATTCTGCAACTCAATATGAAAAATGCCAATAGTTGGGGCTGAGATGTCCATCTCACCATTTTTATTCAGATCATACTGGAAGTCCTAGCCAGAGCAATTAAGCAAGAAAAATAAATAAAAGACATCCACACAGAAATAAAATTATCTCTGGTTGCAGATAGCCTTATATTTTATCTAAAATATACTAAAGATTCCACTGAAAAGCTGTTAGATATAATAAATAAACTTGGTAAAATAGCAGGATACAAAATCAACATGCAGAAATCAGTGACATTTCTATCACTCACAATGGTCTACCTGAATGAAATTAAGAAATCCCATTTACAATAGCATCATAATCAATAAAATACTTAGGAACAAAATTGACCAAGGAAGTGAAAGATCTGAGCAGCAAACACTGTAAGATATTGATGGAAGAGGTTAAAGAAGACACAAATAAGTGGAAAGATATCCCATGTTTCTTGGATAGGATGGGTGTTGTGAAAATATCCACCCCATCTAAGAAATCTACAGATTAAATGCAATCCCAATCAAATTACCAATGGCATATTCCCCACAGAAATAAAAAATATATATATTCTAAAATGTATTGGAAACCACAAAAGAACCACAGAAGAGTCAAAGCAACCCGGCGAGAAAAGAACCAAGCTGGTACATAACACTACTTGATTTAAAGCTATATTATGAAGCTGTAGTGATCAAAACAGTATGGTACTGGCATAAAAAAAGGCTTGCAGTATAACAGAATAGAGATCCCCACCCCTTCAAATCAGTCTTTCAGTTGATACTGCTGACTGCCAGCCTTGTGCCAGACACCAGCAACAGTGCTGCCTGCAGACCCAACTGTGAGTGGCTAGATACTGATCAGCCTCACTCCCACTCCTTGGGTTCAAGTAACTTCAAATTCTCACTCTGGGGAATAAAATCTTTAAGGCACAAAGACAGGAATTGCTGCTTTCTTTTGTCCCAAACTATGTGGAAAATCCAGAACTTCAGGAATAACCAGGTCTTACTTCAGTCTGGTATGTAAAGCACATCCGTTTAGGGTTCTAAGGTCACATTTCTATTGCAGTCCTTGTTTCCTCCCTCCCTCGGCTTTCTCACAGCCCCACCCAGCAGGAAAAAGACATTACACCATACTGTAATTCCTTTTCAGTGTTTACACTTCTCATCCCAGGAGTAGAAACTACATCAGGTGTGTCAAAACCCTTGGCAGACTGAGCAAGGATTTTACCTGCTTAAATTAAGAATAATTTTACAGCTTTGACTTTTCCAGCAGCTAATTAGAGAGGGGTGTTAAAAGCATAGAAAACTCCCACTTTTATTCAATTAAAAAATGCTCCAATAAAATACTCCTATGTCTTAATTCTGTTGCACTACCTCTTCTCAATATTACCTGCAGAAGGTTCTATTGTCAGTCCACTGATTTTCCATGCTTCAATGATAAGCTTTTGAAAAAATTGACATCTGGGTTCAAAGAGTATTGCTAAGCCTAAAGGAAAATTGTAAGAAGTCAAAGCTGGCTCTTGAGCCATCCCCCAAGGATCATTTTAGATTTAATTGTAAATGTGTTCCTTGGGGCTAACACTTTTATAAACTCCCCTCGGGGGGTTCCTGATATAGATCAATCAGCTGTAGGATTGACCAATACTGTGTTTTGCTTCAAAATGAAAGCTTCAAGTCCCAGGTCTGATTTCCTCCTTATTGTTGTCTACTTTCTAATAAGAAGATCAACTAATGTAATAACTGAATGTGCACAAGCGTGCTGCTTTATTGCCATGACTAAATGTCTTACTGGTTTCAAGAAATATGCTAGCAATTTCACTGAAGCTCCTCCCCTCTCTGTTATTTCTAGACAAGTGCTGGATATTTCAGACACACAGCAGCCACCAGGGAGAGATTTCCATTCAGATGTGCTGTAGAATGCTCTTCAAAATACAGTTTTCTTTTTCAATCAACCCATAGAGTGTTACAATTTCACAGAATTATTTATTGATTTTCTTGCCTTTGTATGGCAGATTGATCTCATATAAATAAAATCTAAATGAAGTTTTTCAAATTAATAAACGATTACCCTGAAAACAGTCTCAGTGAAGTGTTTATGAAAACACCCTTCAATGCAAATATATTATTTGCAGTAAAATGAAATTGTGCTTGACACTGCCCCATCGTAACAATAGAAGAGAATTAATTTACAGTAATTTGAGTGTTGTCCTCATAAAAACATTTAAAACTTGGCAAACTCTGCCTTTGAGGTTTAAGAACCTGGTTACTGGAAAAAAAAACAAAAAAAAAAAAAAAAAAAAACAACTCACCAGAGTAGTTGTTTAGCTGGGTGAGTACCTTCTCAGAGGTATTATAATAAAAGTTCATTATTCATTATTCATTCCTCTAGTGCAGTGGTCGGCAAACTGTGGCTCTTTAGCCCCTTGAGTGTTCTAATGCCATTTCTTCAAAATAGACTCGCCCAGGCCAAAAACCGAATTCTGCACATGGGCCATGAAGTTTCAATAGCCCTGTATGTGTGCGCCTGCACCTGGTATTCTGTGGAAGAGCCACACTCAAGGAGCCTAAGAGCCACGGTTTGCTGACCACTGCCCCAGTGTGTGTGTGCGTGTGTGTGTGTGTGTGTGTGTGTTGTGGGAGAAAGGCAAATGACACTGACAGACCTTGGTAGGGAAAGTGAAAAAATTTTAAATGTTTCCACCCAGAATACTTCACTATGATATTATCATTCCAATCTTTTGTTTTCCAGCTTTTCCTTTTATAAATTACAAATAAATCATCAAAGATTTGTACTGACAAAGATGCTTTGCTTTACCAAACTGTAGACATGCTTCTGAACTTTCTCAATCTGTACACTTCCTTATAAAATCCAATTTCAGTAAGAACTTTGCCAATCATTTACGGAATCCCCACATTCCATATGAATCACTCTTGATATCTAATCAGTTTTCTTATCCTCCACCGTCCCCACCAGTAATATCTGATAATTCTGACCTGACTCATGTTGGGTCGGTTTAGCTAGACCTCTTAACCCCTGATGTTTAGTAATCTTCGATCCACCAACCTGCACACTGCTCCGTGGCTGTAAATCCCCCCTTTGCTGTTTGTACTTGTATTGAACCCAGTTCTATAATGACATCTCTTTTCCCCTACTACAATAGTTCTGAATGAATTCTATTTTTACCACTTTAACTACTGTCCAGCTCTGGTTTTTCTTTGGCAGTACCTAAACCAATTTCATTTTACACCTGAAGTAAGAGATTAAGATCCCTAGAGGATACAGGGTAGAGAGGGAGAAAGAGTGTGTGTGTCTGTGTGTGTCTGTGTGTGTGTGTGTGCCTCTGTGTGTGTATGTGTGTGTGCGTGTGTGTGTCTGTGTGTGTGTGCGTGGGGGTCACAGGGATACAGGAATTATACAAATGGGGAGGTAATCTGGCAAAGGTAATAAAGACAAGCCATCTATTTGTAATTTTACTTATAGAGAATACTGAATATTTGATTTAGCATAATCTTAGATGTCATAATTTAAACATTTCCTCAAGATCTACTAATAAGTTTTCAGAAGTTTCCAAGTTCAGAATGATAATACATAGGAGAAAACATATTTTATGTTTTTTTATATGCCAAGTGAGGAAACCAATGATATAAACTTGGAGAAAGGAGAAAGGAGTACAAAAAAAAAATTCATTTTCTCTTATTTAATTATGAATGGATTTCCTTCATTTTAGCAATATTTTATTTAATAGCAAATATAATTTAATTAAGTATAATTTTTATTAAAACAGACATCAGTAAAAAGAAAGTTAATAATTTATCTTATTAAACCAATTTTTAGAACATATTCTTTGATTCACGTCAGGGATGAAAGCAATTTTCTTTTAGGATAAGTGATTAGAAGCCTATTTCACAAGTGTTAATGTGTATTTATTTTTGAAAAGCCAATCTTTCTATTACTAAGTGCAACAAGCAAATCTGAGAAATATGCATACTATATGATTCCAACTATATGATATTCTGGGGAAGGACAAGCAATGAAGACAAAAAAAAAAAAATCAGTGGGCGGGGTGGGGGTAGCTCTGGAAGTAGGGGTGAGATAAATTGGCAGAGCACAAAAAATTTTTAGGGCAGTGAAAATATTATACTGATGAGTATATATCATTAAACATTTGTCTAAACTAGAAATTTTCAACCTGTGTGCTGCAAGAATTTTTAAAACATGCACCTCTTTTCCCTTAGATTGTTAAATTTAAAAAATGACAACAGCCAACTCTGCAATAGGTATCCGGTGTAAATGAAACAAAATTATACTTATTTTTGTCAGATCAGCAAGAAATACATTTTTTGGTGTACTGCAGAAATTTAGTAATTAGTTTATGTATAACATGAGATAAAAATGGTTGAAAATCATTTGTCTAAACTCATTGACTATATAAACCAAGAGTAAACTCTTTGGAAAACTACAGACTTGGGGTAATTATGACATGACAATGTAAAAAGTATATCATTTTGGTGAGTTATGTTAATGAGAAAGGCTATATATGTGAGGGTCAGAAGGTATATGGGAAATCTCCATATTTTCCTCTCAGTTTTACTGTAAACCTAAACCTGCTCTAAAATATAGTCTTTAAAAATGTTTTTAAAAACCAATATTTCCTCTAAGCTTATATTATTTCCTCCAATCTTCCTTTTCAAAATAGAGGTGGACAAGTTTTACTAAAACCTATCCAATAATACTCAAAAATCTGCAATCATCTAAATAAAAGAAGCTTAAACAGTTTATTATTTCTCGGAAAAATTAACTTCAGACCTTGTGATTTTTTCCTAAGACTCTCATCATTATCTACAGTAACTCTGATCTCTCCTGGAATGTCTTCTTCACCTCTGGGTAAGGAAAATTGACTGTAATATCTGAGGGAGGTCAGTAAGGAACAGCAGAAAGACTAGTTCTACTTCTTCCAGGCTAACAACAATAAAAAATAATAATAATTGTACTGATTAAATCAATTTTGCTTCCTAGAAACTTTCATTCAACTTAATCACAGATAATCTGATTTCAATCTTTTAGGTCAAGTAAAGTGAATCAAACCAAAGGCAAATATGTTCTTAGTGTCTTAAAACTATAACTGTTCTCTAAAGTACAAAAAAGACAAATTTTATAACATGTAGAAAAAGGCAATTCAATTCCACCCCAAACTTAAACAGAAAAATATAAAACAAAACTATTTATAATAAATAAAATATAAAAAAAGAAAGAAAACTACTTATTTGTAGCACATAATTAAAATCATCTTTAAGGGTTTTTTTTAAAAAAAAAACAACAACATTAATATAAAAAAGGTTTCTTATCTCCCAAATATCTGAGCATCAAATCATCATTCTTTTCTTTTTGGCAAATTAACAGATTTATTTACTATACCCACAGATTCTGTATACAAATAATCAGTTATTGTCTTATGACCCCTTATTGTACCTCAAATCCTGTGACTCAATCCCGAATCCTTTTTCAATCCCACCCTTAGATGTTCACCAAATGGCTTATTTTATGGAATACTCCTTTCTTTTACTTCCAGAGGACTGGGGAAGTAGAAAAAGACAGATAAAGGCAGGCAGTCAGCTGACTCATTAGCTCTATCTGTTGTACAATCAAGAATCTTCTCTTTGTCAGTAAATCTGAAGCTGTCACAGAGTCTGTCAAACCATAGATTGGGGAAGATGGATGCTACTGGGAAACATGATTTTTTAATCAAAAAGTTATATTTTGAAGTGTCTTTCTAGGAAAATAATACTGAAGAGTTCATTGGAGCCATGGAAAAGACAGATCAATCCCCTCCCGAACCTTTCCTCTATCTCGCTGTTACCATCGTAACTAGCTAGCTAATATCAATAAGTAGAAGCCTGGTGCAACAAATTCATTAAGAGTAGGCCTTCCTTCCTGGTTTCCCTCTGGCACCCAGGTGGGACCCTGGCTTCCCTGGCAGCCCCGGCTTCATCCTTAAGGTCGTCTGGAAGGATGTCCAGCCTCATTAGCATATTATGCTTTTATTATTAGAGATATGAAGAAAGCAAAGGGAAGGCCAGATATTATATGCATGGCATCTGGAAGCTGCACTTCACACTCCCCCCAGGAAACCACTGGTCCATTCCCTGAAAACCACTGGGAAAACGGAAATGAATGCATGCATAGTGAAGTCAGGGTGACATAAGAAAGCTGCTTGTCTGTCAGTCTAACCTGGGAATAAATATCATTGGCTGGGAGAGCGGACACCAATGCAAGCCTGCAAATATGTGGGAATACATAATGCTGAGACATAAAAAATCTATCTCTTGTTACTTTTGCTTCACTCCTGCTTCCTTGAACTTGCCCATGTTCCCTCCATAGTCAAGTGACTTGAGAAGCAGCATGGCCCAGGACCATGCAGACCCTACAGGCAATGGATTGCAGCTGGGACTATCCTATCCAGATGTTGGACTGGACTGAATTGTGCAAACATGGAGGGGACCTGTGGATAATATCTTTGATCTTAGCCCTGCTGAAGACCAAATGGGAATGTGTCCATGGCAGGACAGAGAGAGAGGGGACTTTGGACACTCAGAAGTTTAATGCCATGGAAATAAAGCTTTCTAGGATACCTCGTTCTCCCACATCATGAACTCATTGTCCCTATGGCACCCCAAGAAGCCTACTTTCACCAGTAACAGGTGGGAACAGAGATAGCACCCCAACAATGCTTTCTCTTCTTTCTTCTACCTCTTTCTTATATACTCTCCTTGTGCCTTTCCTTCTGCTGTTCTCTCCTGAATGGGTTGCAGATGGGGAGTAGAAAGCAAAGATGGAAGAAAATAGGTAAAGAGATACTGAGGCCTTTTGTGTCTGGTCATTTCCCTTAGAGCAATGTAAGTTTCATCCATGTTGTAAGCGTGTACCAAAACTTCATCATTTTGCATTATTTTTCTATCACATTGCTCATATATTTTCCCTTGATGAAAATATAAATTATGAATTAACATTTTGTATGAATTATTACTATCACCACTAGCTAATTAAGTATTTTCTTTGTACCAGAAGTTTTCTAAGTGTTTTGTGTGTATAAATGCCTGTGATCCTCACAATACATAGAGATTACTATAATACTCATCATGTAGTTAAGTAAAATGAGGCACAGAGAAGCTTAATAACTTGCACAAGGATAGTTTGTGCAATGGTAGAGTATTTGAACCCATTTAATCTAGCTCTTGATCTATTGTTTTAGCCACATTTATTTACATGATGTGTTATTTGTGACCAAATCCATTAAATACTTACTGAATACCTATATAATCCCTTTCTCAGTTTCTCGAGCCTTATTGAAAGTGATACTTGTGCCTCTGACAGTGAGAGAATAGGCGATTTAAAGAGAATATGTTAACTCACTGATTCAAAAGAGGATTTTTATAAAGGTGACTAACTCATACTAATCAGAGTACAGAGGGGAAAATCTTCTTAAAAAGATAAACAGTTATCTCTTTACTCTGAATTTTGGCTTAATTTTGAGAGTTGTCTTATGTACTTAAAATGTGTGTTCCAACTCTAAAAAAATATATACAAAATTAAAAGGATTATAAAATGCCTAAGGGTAACAAAAACAAAAACAGATATAATACCAATATATTTCTCATACTAACCTTCCTGTTTTAGAAAATCAAATACATTCATAAAAAAAATTTTAGTAGCCATAACAAAATTTAACTTAACTTAATTTTTTCTTTCTTTTTTATTTCCTACTATATATTAGAGATCATTCATAATTTCTAACTTGATAGGATATGGTTATTACATATTTAATTTAGGTATGCCTTAAAAATAGATATGCCTTACAAAAATGGCAAAGATATAAAACAATGAAGTTTTCAGATATTTTGTGGAGAAACAAAACCAAGAAAGGCTTGTTAATATGTTTATAATTATACCAGCAAGAAATAATGGAGTTTAACTGGGTAAAGAAAAATTGGGTTAAACATCAGGAAATCATTTCTAATGAAAACAGAAACTAAGCTGAGTAAGAATAATTCAAAGGAAGTTACTGGGCATCCATGATTGGAACCATGCATAGGAAATGGTTAAAATGCTTTTAGCTATATCTCAGAACATTTCTTGTACATGTTGCCAACATGGAGTTGGATAACTTCCACTCTTGCCAAATTATCTATTTATTTTATATGCTCTTGTTTGCTTATCTCTGAGCTATATCTACTTTCTTCTGTTTTAACTGTACTCTTTTCTTTTAAACATACCACGTCTAAGGCTTTGACTCAAATATGTTCTTCAAGAAAAGAAAACTGATTTATTGCTTTGGTTAGTCCTAAGGTGTCCCGGGTACTACTTGCTTCAATAGCTGTGTGAAACAAACAGGAATAACTGCTTACTCCAGCATCACTAATAATCCTCAGGAACTAAAAAACAATGAGGGAGGGGAGGGGAGGGGAGGGGAGGAGGAGAGGAGGGAGAGAGAGAGAGAGAGAGAGAGAGAGAGAGAGAGAGAGAGAGAGAGAGAGAGAGAGAGAGAGAGAGAGAGAGAGAGAGAGAGAGAGAGAGAGAGAGAGAGAGAGAGGAGAGAGAGAGAGAGAGAGAGAGAGAGAGAGAGAGAGAGAGAGAGAGAGAGAGATTTTCTCTATTAAAATAAGTGGTAAGAAAAAGCAACCCTAAGTAGTCGGTGCTTATTTAGCAAGTTCCGAATATTATTCTTTACATCCATATATCAAAAGAATTTCACATTTTGGAAACATGCCATACAGAATTTCATTGAAAAATACAAGCACTCGTAAAAATCATGCATATAATTAAATCACCCAAAGTTTTCCCCTTAAGAGCAAAATAATCATTCCATAAGACTTGGAAGAATTACAATTGTCTTTTGAGGATGTACTATTATGCCCATACTATTGTCATTTCATAGTCCAACATATTCATCTGGCCTGGTTTATCCTACCCACCCCAAGCTTTTCTTCTTTAGTGAGTGGGAATAAATTATTCCTGAGAGGCCACCCAGGACACTCATTAGCACTTATTTATATGCAATTTTCCTCAGTAAGAACACACAATACTATAATAAATGTCACATTTCAAACTCATAATTTTCTAGAAAAGCCTTCAGTGCTTCAAAAAAAAAATTAACATCAAATATTTGATCTTTCAAAAAAGCCACATAAAGTACCCGATTAGAACACTGCCCTAAAGCAGGAGGCAACAGAAATAGAAGAAAATGTTTCTTCATTAGACACAAATTGTTTCCATTCATTAGCTGTCCAATTTTCCTTCCAGTTTTTGTATCTTTTGAATAATTTCAATAAGCTTTATTTCAAAGCCAAAAAAAAGCAAAAACAAAGATTCCAATTTTGCAAATATCCTTAGAATACGTTTCTATTTATGTCCTAAATTTTACACTAAATTGCTATATTTTATATTCAAATGCACAGCAATTTTTACTGTAAAAATAAAATAATGTGTTCAAAAAATTTTAACAGTTCAACAGTTCCATCTAAGCAATCAGCGCTACTCTCCATGCCTACTCTGACTGTGAAAATAAGCATGGTCAGAGTAACCAGACTTGTGTATCGTCCTTGAAATGTAACATATTTTATGACCTGCTATGAGAATCATTATGGTTTTAGCACAATTTATAATGAAAAAAATGTACAAAAGGAGCTAATGTTGTGAAGAAAACTAGGAATAGCCCCTTGATGCTAGGCTTACAAAAGCAATGATGACTTTAACCTCCATCATCACAATATTTATTTTTTTTTCAGACAGGGAAGAGGGATAATGCTGTGAAGAGATCTGAGGAAGAGATATGAAAATAATAAAAGAGTAGATAAGTCTCAGTGACCACTTTGGTAAGACCTACAATGTGTTCACAGAAAAGCAGTCTACCCCACCAACAGGATTTTCTCCACATTTGAAATGATGATTACTGGGTCATTTCAATCATGGCTCCCGACCCCTGGTTAGTGATCTGGAGAGGAAACTGAAAAACCTGTACATTCATCCGAACAGCACTTTTAAAGTCGAAGAAACCTTTCCAATAAAAAGGGAAATTGGCAAATTTGTTGTGGTTGCAGCTACAGTTGTGTTTACTCTTAGAATGGAAAGATCAGCTGTCAGAGGTCAACATCTTCATTATCTTTATACCCTATTTTCGCTTCTCTTGCCCTGCAACTACAGGGAAATATGGCATATTTTAGAATGAACTGCACTTTGATAGCTGAGCATACATCTATCATGATTTTCATATTCAGAGATGATAGTCACAATCTTGCCACACAGTTTACCTGAAAATAACATGGTAAATTTTACCATAGGGCACTGTCAATTTGCTGCTGCTGAAGTCTGTCGCTTGAACTCTGTATCACCGCTTCATGTACCTGTTCAACTTTGCTCATGTTTTGCACATAATGTAATGCTAGCTCATTTGTCAGAAGTAGGTTTTTCTATTATAAAGTAAGAGAATGTCACTTACGGCAACCTAACTAATTTGTACCCAGAGAATAACAAATGTCCTAAACGACATTTGATTTATTATACTCTTCAGAATTGCCAGGTTCCCATTGAAACTTAAAAAAAGAAAATGTCAGCCTTCCTACCAGTACCCTCCTAATTTTAAGGTATCTCCCAGATGTCCCTTACTGTGAAGTTTAACTGTGTCAAAATAGTTCTAAAGCTACCGCAATGTTAACAGCACTTGGAATGGTGCTAGGAGTCCTCAGAGTTTGTTGACAACCACAATAAGTCCAAAAATAAGCCAGTTTTTTATGGGAGGAAAATTATCCAACCAAATTTGCCCTCAGAAAATAACCCTTATCAGAAAAAAAATCACCAGTCTCAACAAAGGATACCTTTCTCTATGTATTTTCATAAAAGAAGACCTCTTAACCACTGGATATGTTTGACATAATTTCTCATAGATGCCCATTCATTGTGCTTACTAAAAAACTGACACCTTCTCACTGGTAAAGCAATAGCACTTTCATTCTTCCTCTTCCCTAGGACTTCTCCAAAGTTTCAAAAGCTGCATCCTTGTTTCTGAAGCTCTTTTACCAAATCAGCCTCTTCAACACTATAATGACTGCATGCTCCTCTACATCTATTCCTTTAAAAAAAAAAATCTTTATAACTTACTTACCAGGCCATTGTTCAGTGGTTGAGAGTCAACCTATGAACCAGGAAATCAGGGTTGATTCCTGGTCAGGGCACATGTCCGGGTTGCAAGCTCAAACCTCGAAAGGGGGATGTGCAGGAGGTGGCCAATCAACGATTCTCTCTCATCATTGACGTTTCTCTCTCTCTCTCCCTTTCCCCTCCTCTCTGAAATCAACAAAAATATATATATATTTTTTTTTTAATCTTTATAATTTTTTCCTGAATTCACTTAACTCAAGTGCTTCTGAACAATCAGTTTGGTCTCCTCTGCTCTTCTGGCAACAATCTCCTTCCCTCAGTCCTTTCTGATAATTCCAAGCATTCTTACTCTGAAAATTCTTACTCAAAACTTAGCCTATGATTCAAAATTTCTAACCTATCTCACTACTTTTCTTTAACACCAGATGGCATCACCCTAGTTGAGATAACTGCCTATTCAACCCATGAAAACTCCATGATGATTTCTATTTTAATGATGTGCTTATATTGAATAAATCCCCATTTATCTTTAGTTCTTTTCAAAATGTTTAGTTTTCAGTTCTAATGCATAACTCACCATCTTTGTATAACTTTCCTTACCTGAGAGTGTTTCATATTTATTTCTTTCTCCACACTCATAAATAAGTACGGTAGATCCAAGAGTTATTTTGCCATAAGCCTGAACCCATCTATATAAGCACCTATTTCACTCACATGGAGCACATACACAGCAGTAATGAAGTGAAACAGCAAAGAAAAAAAAAATAAAAGATAATTCCTGACCTTTACTTGTGATAAATAAATAATTAAACAAACATAGAGCACATATGTACATATGTCAAAATGATAGAACTTTTTTTATTAATAAATGGGAGATGGCAATGTAACCACGAAACAATATACCTCAAGTCTGATGTAACCAGGATTGTCTGTATTGAACCTACTGTATCTACCCTTCATTTGGAAAATGTCATTTGCTCATATTATTTTATTATAGCTTTTTGAAAGATAACTGCTACGTAATAAACTGTACCTTTTAAGATGTAATAATAAGTTTTGGCATATGTATGAACTGTGAAACCATTAGCATAATCAAGAAAATGAACAGATCTTTCACTCCTAATAGATTCTTTATTCTTCATATAACCCCTCCTTCCCATCCCTTCTGGGTAGTACACACCCTACCATTTCAGCAGGGAACCACTGGGCTGATTTTTATCACTATACATTAGTTTAATTTTCTAGAATTTTATGCAAATTGAACCATATCCTATACCCTATCTTAGTCTGGTTCCTTCCACTCAGCATAAGTATTTTGACATTCACTCATTAGTATATCAATGGCCCATTTCCTTATATTGCTCAGTAATATTCCACTATACGGATATGTCACCATTTGTTTATCCATTCACTGGTTGATGCCAATTCAATTTATTCTGTGTATCTGGTTCTTATAATTAAAACTCTTTAAGAACGCGTGTGCACAAATCATTATATGAATATATGCTTTTATTTCTTTTGTGTAAATACTTACGTTTGGAAATGCAGTGAAGTCATCGGCAAATACATGTATAACATTTTATGAACCTGATGAACTATGTTTCCAAAATGGTTGCACCATTTTACATTGCTACCAGCAGTGTACGAGGGCTCTAGATACGGTCTGTCTTTGTAATTGTAGTCAATCTAATAGGTGTGTAGCTACCTAGGGTCTGTGCTTTTTTGTAGGCCACAGTACCACTGGGCCCCTTCAGTGGGTGGGCATCTTTGTTTGAGACCTTGAGCAATGACCACTGGACAGAGGCTGACCCAGAAGGAGGGTGTTATCTCAAGACCCCCAAAACTCCCAAGGTTTTCAGAGGTAAGAACTTGTCTCCCACCATTCCACCTGGGTGATAAGAAACTAGGAGAGAGAATGTCAATTCCTAGCCTTGTGTGATTATCAGGCACTGTTACTTCTGTGTCTTGTAAATATTTATTTCACTGGCCCCAGGTAGTTTCCTCGCACACATGTGCTATTTAGTACTCAGCTAATATAGGAAGATCCTCTGCAGATCTCTGGGGTTCTTCCTTTGTGTGCAGTGCTGTCTCTTTTCCAGCACTGTGTCCTACAATCTCTAGCTGCTTTTGTCTCCTCGAACTTTCAACTCTGTCTCTTCATTACAGAAAAGCCACCAGGATCCACCTGAGTTTTGCCCTCCATGCACCAAGACTTGGAAACCCTCAGGGACTAAAACTGAGTAAAAATGTAAGGCTCACCTCATTTGTTCTCCAACCTTTATGATTCATTGCTTTTTTGTTGGCTGATGCCTAGAGTCTTGAAAACCTGGGTGCTTCATATATTTGTCTGTTTTTTGCTGTTTCAGATGTAAAATCAGGGTCCATCAAATGCCATTTGCTTATATTCTTTATAATTTTTTTTTAATCCTTATTGTTGGAAGTATTACATATGCTCCCCCTTTTCCCCCCTTGACCTCTTCTAGCTCCCACCCCTCACCCCAGGCCTTCACCACCCTATTGACAGTGTCCATGGGTTATGGGTATATACATACAAGTTCTTTTGCTGATTTATTCCCACTCATCTACCTGCCCCTGTCTTCCCTCTAAGGTTTGCAAGTCTGTTCCATGCTTATATTCTTGATTGCAGACTTTTGGTATGTCTTATATTATAAACTAGTTGTAAACTCTCAACACATGTAGATTATTCTTATATCTTTTTATTCCTTATACTGTGGAGATTCTGGCTTTCTAGGCATCTCAAACCATTTATTATTAGAAAGTATTCTCTATACCCACTTTTCTTGCCCCTTGATCCGAATTACAGATAACATTTCAGTATTAAAAAAACATATCAGCTAGTTTGTCCAAAACAAATTGTTTAATGATGTATTTGTGTTTCTGAGTTTGATAAAAGGAATAAAAATCTGGTGCACTTGCTTGCCCTTCCTATTATCCATATCTGGCAGTAACAGTCCCTCTAAGTAGGGTCTGTGCTTCTTTGTAGGTCACAGTACCACTGGGCCCCTTAAGTGGGCACTTTGTTTGAGACTTTGAGCAATGATCATTGGACAGAGGCTGACCCAGAAGGAGTCAAGACCCCCAAAACTCCCAAGGTTTTCAGAGGTAAGAACTAGTTTCCCACCATCCCACCTTGGTGATCAGGACCTAGGAGAGAGAATGTCAATTCCCTTTTGTAGCCTGCTTTGTAACTGCTTTAAATAATGCATGCATTCCCTGCCCATCCCACTGCCTGGTTGGCTCACTCAACCCTTCTCATAAAAGCTTATATAAGAGCCTGAGAATTTTGGGGAAGCATAGCAATGGTGCAGGCACAATTAAGAAACATAAAGCTGCTCAGTGGATAGAGCATCAGCCTGCGGACTGAAGGGTCTCAGGTTCAATTCCAGTCAAGGGCATGTACATTGGTTGCGGGCACATCCCCAGTAAGGGGGCATGCAAGAGGCAGCTGATCGATGACTCTCTCTCATCAGTGTTTCTAGCTCTCTATCCCTATCTTTTCCTCTCTGTAAAAAATCAATAAAATGTGTTTAAAAAAAAAAGAAAAGAAACATAAAGCAAGTGTTGAGTCAATCAGGATTGACTGCCAGATGTAATTGTACAGATGTAATCAATGCTAAAATGTCCATAACTGACCCTAAGCAACCTATATGTGAACTCTGAAAATGATTTCAGTTCTTTTCTCAAGCCAAGAGAAAATGATTGTTTTCTTTGCTATTCTTTATTTTTAACCCTTAACTCGGTGTCTAGCCCTTTGGATTGACAAGCGAGTGAAATGGTTTGTCTGGATTGACTTTGGTATCATGACAAGATTCTGCCTCAGGAGTGTTCATTTTAATCACAATCACATGTTACAGAAACGCAAGATTTCAGGACATTGCACTTCAGTATGAGATTGGGGAACCAGGGTCCTACTTCTCAGGTGGGAGCATTGGCAGGGACAAAAGTGAATAAAGCCTACTGCTGGTGGGAATGGTACAGCCAATATGGAAAACAGTATAGAGTTTCCTCAAAAATATATCCTAAGAAACCAGAAACACCAATTAGGAAAGATATATGCAGCCCTATGTTCATATCAGCACAATTTACAATAACTAAGATATGGAAACAGCCTAAGTGCCCATCAGCAGATGAGTAGATTAGAAAACTGTGTTACATCTACACAATGGAATACTACACTGCTTTAAAAAAGAAGGAACTCTTACCATTCGAAACAGCATGGATGGAAAGCATTATGCTAAGTGAAATAAGCCAGTCAAAGAAAGATAATATCACATGATCTCACTCATACATGGGATATAATGAACATCATATACTGATGAACAAAAATAGATCTAGAGACAGAGAAACATCAAAGAGACTTGTGTGCATGCATATAAGCATAACCCATGGACACAGTCAGTAGTGGGGGATGAGGGCATGTGCTAGGGAGTTGGGATGATGGGGGAGAGGTCAATAGGAGAGAAGGATTATTCTATAATACTTTAAACAATAAAGAATTTTTTAAAGTGAATTTAATCAAGTTTTATTCTAAAATGCTAGATATTGCCTCAATATGTCTGGGTGACCTTGATATTGACCAGCTATTAGAATGAAAGGATGTAACCATTCAGAGAAGTGCTTCTCAAAGTATTTCTCATGAAGAACCAAATTAAATGCCAATTGCAGATCAATACTTTTGTAAAGTAAAAAAAACATGAATAACTCTTCATTCTTACTGGTAATATTTTGTGGCCCAATAAATCCATGGAATCCAGTTTGAATGACATACATTTTAGCAACTTCCTACATTCATAAAAGTGTTAACAATGCTAGACAATACAATCTCCCAAGTTACTTACTACTTTAATATCTTGTTCCTCAGTGGATCGTCTGTCCTGGATTCTTGAATATGTCTTCTGGGTATCAATCTCTTAATGTTTTCTAGTTGGCTCAACTCAGACTAGGAAAACTAAACTTTCCTTTCCACTGTGTCTCACAACCAACCAACCTTTCTATAAATGCCAGCATTGCTCCAATCATTAGAGCCCAGAACCTCATAAAAACTTCAACACCTCATCTCCAACATTTACATCCAACCACAAATTATTTCAGATTGTGCAATCTTACTCTCTGATCTCATAGCACACCACCCACTGCCGAACTCCAACCAAACCAGGCAAGCAGGCTGTTTCAATTCTAGGTCACATTCCATTTTCCTGTTCCAAGTGCAGCTGGTATGAATGACTTTCAAGGTTGCACATAATATGTCACCATGTTCCCAGAGCAATGAATAATATAATGGTTAAGAGTACAGGATCTAGAACCGGAATGCCTGGTTTTGAATTTAGTTCTCCACGTACTAGCTGAAGGAACTTGAGAACAACCAGATCTATACAACCACATCTTCACCCACAAAATGTTCATTGCGGTACCCCTCTGATATAATTGTTCTGCACATTAAATGAGTTAATATATTTAAAGTACTTAACTGTACTGATAACTAGTGCATTATCAATATAGTTACTATAATAGTGCCCTATTCAATCTTATTCCCAAGCTCTTACTAAAAAATAATTTAGATTGACAAAATTATTTATTGGTTTCCACATTTGACTACCAAAAAGAACCTATTTCTATTTACAGGCCTTTGCATAAATTCTTTCTCTTATATTTTTATTTTCCCTGTGTGTATTTTTTTTAAAAATATATTTTATTGATTTTGTACAGAGAGAAAGGGAGAGAGATACAAAGTTAGAAACATCGATGAGAGAGGGTCATCGATCAGCTGCCTCTTGCACACCTCCTACTGGGGATATGCCCGAAACCAAGGTACACGCCCTTGACCAGAATCGAACCCGGGACCCTTCAGTCCCCAAGCCTCTATCCATTGAGCCAAATCGGTTTCGGCCTTGTGTGTATTTTTATCTGAATCCCTTAAAAATACAAATCAATTCTCATATCCTCAATGAAGCCTTGCTAGGTTACTTTAACCTGCTCTGAGTTGTTCTAGAGCAACTGTATGCCATACTCCCAATGGAAATCATCATCACATAAGGACTCACTGTTATTTTATAAACAATCATTTTTTTAATCCAGTTGATTTATCATGAAGGAAGAACAAATTTTCAACCAGACAAAACTGAATTCCCATTCTTATCATTTCCCCCCTGTACAATTTTTGGCAACTATTTGATTTCTCTGATTCTCAGTTTCTCTCATTTTATTATTAAAATAACACTATTAATAAGATAATTCTATAAAATGCCTATATTAGCATGTATAAAACTCTTCCTAAAAACTGATTACAGAATTATTGAGAATAGAAATTATGTCTCATATTTTTTCTATACTCTCAATCCTGTACAGTAAATTATATATACAGAGTAGTATTCAACATAAATTAGTTGTTTTGATGTTACTTTTTTAAAATATATTTTTTATTAATTTTTTACAGAGAGAAAGGGAGATAGACAGAGTGCTAGAAACATCGATGAAAGAGAAACATTGATCAGCTGCCTCCTGCACAACCCCTACTGGGGATGTGCCCACAACCAAGGTACATGCCCCTGACTGGAATTGAACTGGAACCTCTCAGTCCGAAGGCCAACACTCTATTCATTGAGCCAAACTGGCTTTGGCTTGATGTTACATTTTTAAGAGGACATATAAGATATTTATCCAGAACTCTTCTAATTGTACAATTCAAATATTTTATGCTCTGTATTCTCATGGTATACTCTCTCTCATGCTGCTAAGTAAAGAAGTTGAGTAATCTCCTTACAATATGCTAATCCTACAGGCTGTAATAATTATGACAACTTCAAGGGATGTACACAGTGGAATCTGTTTCTAAGTAAAGAAAAACTTCTGAAGTGTTTTTAACTTAAAACATCTTTATAAACAATGAATGTTACACTGACATTACCAAAAGAAACCCAAATTAACAGGGGTTTAATTAAAAAAGTTTTTAAGAAAAGAATATACAGTAGACAAGAGAGAGCTGAATGATTAATACCAGTAGTAAACGTTTATTTTACATTATGAATATCCTGTTTTTATGAAGGCAGATTGGCATATTATGAGCATGTAGGCTAGGTTTAGTATCAATATAAACTTTTTAACAACAATATTTTTGAAATTTTTGTTTGAGTAAATAGTTGAAGGGAACTGGGAAATTTCTTAGTATAAATATTTTAAACACATTTTAAAATTGTTGAATGTAGTGCCAGGAAGGCGGTAAAATAGTATTAGCTATTATTAAGTCGGGTATACATGGGGCTGGAGAATAAAGACATTCCGAGGTTATTTTCACGGAGCCATAGCTACATAGCAATAATGTAGTTTGTAGGGGAAAACAATATAAATCTTATCCATTACATAACAGGATGTATTGAATTTGACCATGTGCTCAAATACAAAATTTATATAGAAATCTAATTTCTGCCTAGCTGGTTTGGCTCAGTGGATAGATCATCAGCCTGCAAACTGAAGGGTCCCAGGTTCAATTCAGGTCAAGGGCACAGGCCTGGGTTGTGAGCTCCATCCCCATTAGGAGATGTGCAGGAGGCAGCCAGTCAATGATTCTCTCTAATCACTGTGTTTCTACCTCTCTTTCCCTCTCCCTTCCTCTCTGAAATCAATAAAGATATATTTATTTAAAAAAACACACACACACAAATCTAATTTCTGATAAAAAAAAACAAAACAGTAGCATATTTGTACATACACTGCCCATCTGTCAAAGAGAAAGTTTTGGCCACTTTTGACCGGAAATAGACAAGTATAGTGAAATGGGAAGCTGATTAGGTATCAGCAAAGATCCAGGAACTGTGAGGAAATCTGGAAACTTTTAGAGGAACCTGAAAATAAATAAGCCGAAGGAAATCTTAGATTATATGAACCAGAATACAGGTGAGTCATCACTTTAAGGGAGATAAAGACAGAAGGGCAGAGAGAAAAGGAAGGGCAGGGGAGAAGAGGAAAGAGGAGGGGTAAGCCAAGTTCAGTGGGTTGTCATAGAAGACTCAGCCTGGAAAACAAAAGGGTTTGTGCTCAGAATTAAGAATAAAGCATGAGAGGAACACTATACACACAAGGTAACCTTGTGGTTCACACCCACAAAAACCAACAAGAAAAGAAGCATAGACAAAGGTTAACTAACAGGAAAGGAAAAAATGGTGAGTTTGTACAGAGACTGCAAGAAGCTGTTCTTATACTCCACATTAAAACTCTTACTGCGGTGTACCAAGACTTAAAAACAATGCATTTCAGCAGCATGATGGTTTATGACAATGCCACAATTTTAAAAATGATATCCTTTTTCTTTCTCAGAGTAATCTGGTTTTCTCATATCCAATTCAACTTATCACAAAATGTCTTTGCCATTTGTTTTGCATTAATGACTACTCATTATTGTGTGAATAGCTATTGACAAAATGACAACTTCAATCTTAATGAAATATTCTTGCACATTTCTTAAATTTATTGTATATTCTTATCTCTGTAATAAAAATCCTTAAAATTAACATATTTCTAATGGCTGTGATTTAGGGAGTAACTATATACTTAAAATAAAATAGATATTTTTAAATGATTAACTTTATTGATGTTTTAATATTTAGCAACTTTGCAACCTTTCTAGTTTGTATTTTTACCATAAAAATAGAAACTTCAAAATTATATTGGTGAATTTTATTTTACCTGGTTTCATTATGCAAGGTTGAATCATTTTATGACTATTGATTATAATAAAATTATGTATAAGATAACATAAAGTTATCTTTGATTAAAGTCTAAGATTTTCACTAAATTGATGTTTCTAACAAGCAACTGTCTCAGGGATTAAAAATATAACCAAAAAAACTAGTAAGTTAGATGGCCTCAATCCAAGAACATCATGATCCCAAATTGCTTAAACCCAGATAAATTAATTAAACTTATCATATAGGTTAATTATATACTATATAAATCAGGGTAGTGTATAATGATCCTTTAAATAAGTTTTAAAAGCTGATATTTAAAACTCTCTTAACATTTGCAAAAAAAATCTCTATTTTGTTTATAGTAATGTAATGAGGTCCTTTTGCCTTAGACCTGTGCTTGTTGCCAAGTGATTAATTTTGTAAAATTATCTTAGAAATCAAGAAAGGAAAGCTTTATTGAATTATGTTCTTTAACCTTCCATTCTGACTTAACTTATACTGATATTAGCAGGGAGTTAAAATTTGAAGATTATTTTCACCTTGAATATTAAAAGTGCTATCCTATATAATTAAAGGCTTGTATGCAAATCAACCAAATGGTGGAATGACCAGTCGCTATGACGCACACTGACCACCAGGGGGCAGATGTCCACCACAGGAGTGGTCAGTGTGCACCCACAGGTGGAGTGCTGCTCAGCCAGAACCCTGAGCTGGGCTTACGGTTGCCAAGCGCAGCGGTGGTGGCAAGAGCCTCTCCTGCCTCCGTGGCAGCACTCAGGATGTCTAAATGCCAGCGTTAGGCCTGCTCCCCACTGCACACACCAACTATGGATTGAACCTGCCACCTAGGTATGTGCCATGACAGGAATAAACCCACAACCGTATTACTCTTTTATTAGGGTATATAATATATCAGAATTAAGAATAAAGCATGAGAGGAAGACTAGATAAACACAAAAGGTAACCTTGTGGTTCACACCCACAAAAACCAACAACTAAAGAAGCACAAATAAAGGTTAACTAGCAGGAAAGAGGTGGGTTTGTCAACAAATATTCCAATGAGAAGACAACATTCAAAATTAGCATATATTATTCAAATATATATATATATATATATATATATATATATATGAGTAATATGCAAATCGACCATACAGCAGAATGACCAGAACAACCACTTGACCAGTCGCTATGAAGTGCACTGACCACCTCTCAGTCCCGCCCCCCAAACAGCAGACTCCAATGGTCTGATGGTGAACCAGGAACCGAGGATGGGTGGCGGCAGGGGGCAAGGCCGGCTGCCGGCAGCCAGGAAGATGGCCCTGATCACAGGCCAGGCCTAAAGACCATACACCGGTCTCCAGTAACTGAATAATTTCCTCAGTTTCTTACTCCCAGTGTAGATACAAATGTTTTAGATTAGGGGTGTCGAACTCAATCAGAGAAGGGGCCAAAATCTAAAATCCAGCCTAAATCACGGGCCGAATGGTTTACTGAACAGTCATAAACTGTCATTGTGATGGAAACGCAGCGGAATGCAGTGATGACAGCGAGGTGCGGGCCACATTGCAAGGCCTGGCGGGACGGATTTGGCCCGCGGGTCTTGTGTTTGACACATGTGTTTTAGATCATTCAATTAAGTGGTTCTATACAGTGACCTGAAATACAATATTACCACACTTATATATGCCACCGTTCCTGATACACTCTAAACCACCATTTTTTAACAACATGGTTCCTCTTTCATATTCAAATACTGAGTGTTATAAATTCAGTGGATAAAAATCTCAGGAAGCTATCCTTATGCATCATGGAAGAACAAACAGAATTGTTTTTTGTCATAGATCAAAAGGTAGCCACCACATCTTTGCAGCACCTTGCTGTTTCTGAATTAATTAAGCTTATTTATGACTCATTGGACTCTCTTCTTGTCACTGCTTAAGTCACTTTCTACCACTTTGGGATTTTGATGTCTAAATTTTTTTTCATACTACTAGAATACTGTTTAAGGTATTACACTCATTAAAATATAGGATAAGTTCTAGAAGTTCTTTTCCAACTGAATATGTAATTGATTTTGTTTACTTTTACAAACAGAAAAAGTAAAAACCAGCATGAGGAACTAATTTTAATTAAATAGTTATTTGTCTAAAATGCCATTATCGCCGAAACTGGTTTGGCTCAATGGATAGAGCGTCAGCTTGGGGACTGAAGGGTCCCAGGTTCAATTCCGGTCAAGGGCATGTACCTTGGTTGCGGGCATATCCCCAGTAGGGGGTGTGCAAGAGGCAGCTGATCGATGACTCTCTCTCATCGATGTTTCTAACTCTCTATCTCTCTCCCTTCCTCTCTGTACAAAATCAATAAAATATATTAAAATAAATAAATAAATAAAAATAAAATAAAATAAAATGCCATTATCATATGAGAAATGATACAGGAGAACTATATAAGAATTTCGCTATTGCAAAATATGAATGGAACATGAGAATTTATTATGCCAGAGCACATAAAATACATGAACACATAAAATAATCTTTCATTTTGGAAATAAAAGGAAAGCAAGTTAATGCACTGGGTTTGGGGTGTGTTTGTGAACAAATATCCCAATGAGAACGCAACATTCAAAATGAGTTTACCAAGTCTAAAAGAGGGTGAGCCTGAGAGAACATGCCTTATAATTCCTACCACTACAGCTTTCACCAACTTATCCCTTTCCATTCTATCACACTCTATCTTCCAATACACTTCATTTTTTGTTTGTATGTTTGTTTTCTACCTTTTGGCCACCAGTTTCCACCTAATATTAATATATTTTCTATCCAATGCAACATTTTTCTATTTACTAACAAACTCTATCTTATAAAAATGGAGCTCTTTAATTTCCGAGTTAAAAGTTTCAAAGTGATTGTTACAGTGATTTTATTTTAATTAAATAGAGAAAAAATGGAAATAGCTAATCCTTCATAAAATATGCAAATTCTATATTTCAGTTTTTTTCATTTGCAAAATTTCAATAAAAATATCTAACTCAGTGTTGCTATGAGTAATAAATGATTATGTCCCAGCCATTAGAACATTGCCTGGAACACAGTAAGTTAAATAAATGTTAACTGTTATTATAAACCAACCATGCAATCTGTTCTTACTCTGCATGGAGGAAAGATATAAAGAGAAGGTGGATACCGCATACTAAAGCAAAGTTCATCAGTGAGAAAAGAACATAGAACACCCATGTGAGAGGAAATTTGAAGAACACAAGTTTATGGAATAAATTCATTTTTACATTTACATTCACTTAGGATCCATCACAAGTTGTGTATTTTTATCAAGCATTGCTGGTAGCTTATCTTTTGGTAGCTTATCTTCTTGGCATCTAAATTTGAATTTTAAAAGTCTTTGTACTTGTGGTATTTTGTGGTATTTTGCAAAAAAAAAACATCACACCAAAGCTCAGTGATGGTTGACTGAGAGCACTGAGCTCATCAATGAGATTATTCCCAATTTCACTTTACGGCAGATTGTGTTTTTCTAAATCTTCATCGACCTCTTATTTCTCTAGTCTTCCTGCAGAGCTCTTGTCCACTAGGGCTTCTGTTCCATTACTCCCCATACCTCCACTATCAAGCTACATTACCTATATTATCCTCTTGTGATTCTTTTTTTCCCCCCTGATTACTACTTTTTGTGATTTTATTTTTTTTTACTTTATTTGTATTGCTTACATTATTATAGCTGCTCCTTCCCCCTATCCTTGTCTCCTGCCCACTCCATTGTGATTCTTGAAGATTTCCTTCTCCAATGGTATCTCTTCAACTATAAACAGCCACTGCACTTATTCAGTAGCCCTATTTCCAGTGCCTTCTGTAACTGCCAGATGATAAAAACTGATGTCCCAAGAGACCTCCAATGAGCTCCTAGTCATACCATCTTAATGAATTTTTTCTAGTTAAACTGGAGAATTTTGTCACCTTCTTTGTTTTGAAAATCTCATCTCCACTGCATTCTTTGTCACTGAGTATTCTTTTTTTTTTTTTTTTTTTTAATCCTCACCTAAGGATATTTTCCCATTGATTTTTAAAGAGAGGAAAAGAGGAAAAGACAGAGAGAAACCCCCATGTGAGATAAGCATCGATTGTTTGCCTCCCCTGCAAGCATGCTGACCAGGGCCTGGGCCAGGGAGGAGCTTGCAACCAAGATATGTTCCCTTGATGAGAATAAAACCAAGGACCCTTCGGTCCATAAGCCAACACCCTATTCACTGAACCAAATGGGCTAGGGCTGTCACTGAACACTTTTAATGGTCCTCGTATTTTTTTAGTTCCTCAGTCACATTTTTGGCCCCATATTCTAGCCTTCTTTTCTTCTCTTTCTCTAATCTCTCCTTTGTAAATACATCCCAAAATCATAGCTCCAATTACCATTGTAATATACATTACTGTTATATCTTAATAGAGGCCTGGTGCATGAAATTCGTGCACTCAGGGGGAGGTGTTCCTCAGCCTGGCCTGTGCCCTCTCACAGCCCAGGAGCCCTCGGAGGATGTCCAACTGCTGGCTTAGGCCTGCTCCCTAAGCCAGCAGTTGGACATCCTTTGTGCTGCTGTGGAGGTGGAGAGGCTCCTGCCACCACCATGGTGCTCACCAGCCGTGTGCCTGGCTTCTGGCGGAGCAGCACTCCCCTGTGGGAGTGCAATGACCACCAGGGGGCAGCTCCTGTGTTGAGCATCTGTCCCCTGGTTGTCAATCTGTGTCACAGCAACCAGTAGTTCCACCAACAGGTCGATTTGCATATCAGCCTTTTATTATATAGGATATCATCAACCCTGTTAGGCCTAATTTCTGGATGAATTTTTAATCTCAACTTGCTAATTTTCAAATGCAAGTGTCTACAGTCTACTCCCTCTCCTCCCCTAAGCTACAATACCATTTTCAGGATTTACTTTGATAGCAACAATGTGCACTGGTTTGAGTACAACAATGCACAGAATAAATCCCAATTTCACTGCCAGCTTTCAAGGTGTTCCACCATCTGATCCAAATGCATCCTTTTGCTGTTATTTGCTACAACTTCCCTTCAGGCACACTCTACCCAGCCAAATTGAAATCATCAGGGCTCTCTATTATATACATATTTTCTTTCCTTTATGTGTTCACACAATCTACTCTACCCAAACAACCTTCCTGGTATCTGAAAGTCTAAATAAATCAGACTTCAGTGGATCTTGCAGGCTGCCTACTAAAGACACACTCTCTTTCCCATCACCAACAGTGCTTATATTCTTACCGTAGTGCAGTATCCCGGAACTCCCCAGGCAGATGAATACTAGAGAAAAGTCAAGCCCCATTTCCAACACCAGGGATGAGTTGGTTCACATATACCAATATGCATATTCCTGCATCCAGCCATAGATTTTTTTCTAAAAGTAAGTATGTATCCTAAGCACACCAATCACCATAGACCTCGAAGTGTTTCTTTGAAATGCAGAGACAGTGTTTCTTCTTCTAGAGATGGTTAACTATAAGTTGTGAGTCTTAGAATTCACTCCCACTACCCTTCTTCTACTCAAGGAAAAGAGCAGAGCTGACAACATCAAAGAGAAGTAGCGCAGAAGCTCTGAATGAACAGTATCTATTCATTGCTCTCCACGTGAGGTTTAGTTATATGACAAGATAAAAGTCCATGTTGTTTAACATCAATTACTTACTGAAAGGCAAAAAAAAATTTTCAAATTAATATATACACATACTTCATAACCAAATTAAAGTAAAAATACAACACACAGGTGAAGATAATCTCTCCATTTTTATATGCATTTTAATGGCATTTACATTCTACCTACTTAATGCATTAGGATATATAGAGTATTTGTCATAACTACTTCCTTTGAATGCCAACTCCATGTCTAATTGATCTCAGTATCTTTCACAATGCCTTATTCATTGTAAAAATAGAGTGAATAACTATTTTTATACTGAACTGATGAATTGCAAAAAAATTCATCTTTGTAATTATCTCATAGAATCAATTGTTTTAATAAAGATATAAAGTGATTATATGAGTTTTCTCTTCAGTTTACTCTTTGCATATTGCGTTTCCTTAATCATACAAATATTCTGAAACTCTAACAATACATCCTAGGTTTTTAAGATTTAAAAGCATTAAGAAAAAAGAATAGTTTAAGTATTAAATCACATTTGCTTCTTCAATATCTGTATTCCAATTTAAAAGAGTGATTTAAAATGTAAATTATTAAAAAAAAAAAAAATCCAAAATGGCACATTTTTTAAAAATTCTATACAATCGCTTTAAAATTAAAACATTTTCAAAAATTAGATTTTGAACATATGGTATATAAATAAATAATTCCTAAATCAAACATTATAAATATACCTTCATGCAGAAACCCTGTATCATCATATATTTTTTTATAAACCCAAAATATGAGGTTATATTAAAATGCTACCTCAACAACTTTCCATCTTTTGGCTTTCATTATTCTACTTATTATTTTATATATTATCATCTCTTTTTGCATAAGGACCATTTTCTTAGCTACATTTGAAGTGTTCCAGGCACGAATATTTTTTTTTGTAATCTTTACAGAGGATATAAATTTTTCCATTTATTTCTAGAGAGAGTGGAAGGGAGGGAGGAGAGAGAGATGAAAGGAAGGGAGGAGGGGAGAACAAAGAACCACAAAGGTGGGAGAGACATATTGATTAGTTGACTCCTAAAAGTGCCCTGGCCAAAGCTGGGGAACCTGCAACTGAGGTACATGCCCTTGACCAGACATGGAACCTGAGACCCTTCGGTGGTGGGCCAGCCTTCTAACCCCTGAGCAAAACCGGCCAAGGCATGGGTTTTCATTATTCAGCAATAGGAGGACTTTAGTTCTAATTGCTTTGACAGCTTTGTTTTAAATCTTTCATATTTCCCTTCATCCTAATCAACTGAGCAAGTTTTTATCAATACAAAGCATGATTGTGGAAGCTTTTATTAAATCTGATATTGTACTTTTATGAGGATATAAAAACAAACAATAATCCATTCAATAAAATTGTAATGACAGTATTTTAAGAAAATTCCAACCACAAAACAATAAAATACCAAAATGATGAAAAATAGAGACAGAGAAACATTGAACAGACCATCAAACCTCAGAGAGAAGGTAGGGGAGGGTGCGGGTTAGGGGGAAGAGATAAACCAAAGGACTTGTATGGATGCATATAAGCCTAACCAATGGACACAGACAACAGGGGGGTGAGGGCATGAGTGGGGGGAATAGGGGTACTGGGGGAATAAGGACACATATGTAACATCTTAATCAATACGGAAATTTAAAAAAATAGCAGTGAAGGTATATCTGTGTGTGTGTGTGTATGTATCTGTTCACTGAATTGATTACTGTTTAGAATCCTTAAGTAGACAAGTTATTAAAACCATCCTATCTAATAAAAGAGTAATATGCAAATTGACCATCAATCCAACACACAAGATGCTGCCTCATGTGATCAAAGATCCTGCCCCTATGTGGACACATGATGGCAACCACAAGATGGCCAGCAGGGGAGGGCAGTTGGGAGGGATCAGGCCTGTAAGAAAGACCAGTTGTGGGTGATCAGGCCAGCAGGGGAGGGCAGTTAGGGGTGACCAGGCTGGCAGGGGAGAAGTTAGGCATCAATCAGGCTGTCAGGGGAGTGGTTAGGGGGTGATCAGGCTTGCAGGCAGAAGAGGTTAGGGGCAATCAGGAAGGCAGGCTAGCAGTTGGGAGTCAGCAGTCCTGCATTGTAAGAGGGATGTCCGACTGCTCGTTTAGGCCCAATCCTACAGGAATCGGGCCTAAAGGAGCAGTTGGACATCTCTTGAGGAATCCCAGATTAGAAAGGGTCAAGGCTGGGCTGAGGGACACACACCCACATGCACGAATTTTGCGCACCGGGCCTCTAGTCGGTACATAAACACTAAACCTCTACACTATATAAAATGTGTTTTCTATAAATAGATTTAGATCAAGTAAAGCTGGCTTACTTAGGAAGATATTGGTCTTTCTTTATAATAATTACAGTGATCTGTATATGATAAAATCATGGTGTTAGGTTTTAACAACATGGTGCTTCTTATATGCAGAACATTGACAAGAGTGCTAAAGATGAATGCAGTACAAGTACAAATAAGTGTTTTCATGTTCAGAATGCTTCAAAAACTAGAAATAATCTTTTTTTTTTTAAGGTAAGTATGTGACATATACACAATAGGTATCTCATTTAAAATGGCAAGAGGCAGGATTGATAACATGTGTCCCTAATAATGAGGAAGCAAGGACTTCACAGAAATGTGTGAAATTCCATTTTCCCCACATCTGCAACTGACACTTATATAGTGTTCTAAATAAATTCAAGATCAACAGGTTGTAAAAATAAAATTTTCTGCTAAAAACAAATATATTTATCATTTGAAATTATCTAAATAAGTTTCATGGTTTAGTTAATTATACACAGTGCTTCCATAACTGTCATATAGAGAACAAAGTTATTTATTAGTTACTTCCCTCTTCCAAAATTAACTCATTTTTTTAAGAATCACTGTTAGATTTGACTAAAAGGAACATCAGATATCTAAGTTCTAGTCCTACTGGTGTAAATTATTTCCCAGTTGTTGCTGGGTCAATAGCATCACCTCCAAGTGTAATAATTAACTACCAATAAAATAGAAATGAACTACTATTTCACCAATATTAGATTTTTATTATTTTTGAAAGGGCCACCAAATGGCTTACCCTTACAACAACAAAATATGCAAACATTTATGAAGAAATCTTTAGTTGAGCTCTATGTTTATCTAGTGAAGGGGTTAACAGCATAGATGATGGACTCTGCTCAACTACTTCCTATTGCCTCTTTACCTAATTAACATCTCAAATCTTCAAAGTTCTCATCTGTAAAATGAGGAAAATATCACCTATCCCATCAGGTTATTGTGAGAACTAAATGGGTTAATATGTATAAAAATTTTGTAACAGTGATTGGTAAATCTTAAAAGTGATTATAAATGTCACTGGATTTTGGAAATAGATGCCATAAGAAGAAAAGGGAAAGTTCTTACAAAATCAAGATATCTGTCACATTCCAAAATATATTTCATCACTCATATCTTTAATTAGTGATATGATCAAACCAAGTATATTAACAGTGCAAAACATTTCTTTCTATATATATAAAAAGCCAGCAACCAAAACGCTATAATGAATGGCGGCCAGCAAATCAGCCTTATCAGGGAGTGGAGCTGACTCGCCAACCTCCCATGGCCCCTCCTCCCAGCTGACCCCACCCCTGATTGGCCCATCCCACCCCTATCAGCCCACAGCCCCTCCCCCCAGCTAGCCCCATCCAATTGTCCCCCCACCCCAATAGAGAATGGGGTTAGCCAGCCAACCTCTTTCAGACCCTCCCCCCAGCTGGCCTTGCCCCCAATGGGCCTCCACCACCAGCCATCTCCACCCCTGATCACCCCCCATCCCAATCAGGGGTGAGGCTGGCCAGTCAACCTCCCATGGCCCCTCCCCAGGTTGATAAGTCCCGATCGGGCCCCCTGACCCCATTCAAGGCAGAGACCACCTGCCAATTGCCAGCATCCCCTCCCCCAACCAGCCCAGTCCCATTAGAGCCCTGATGGGGCAGGCCATCCAGCCAACCTCCCACCATAGCCTCCTCCTGACAGACCTGGCCCTGATCCACCGATTGAAGCTGGGTCAGCCAGACCCCACCCATGCACGAATTCATACACTGGGCCTCTAGTATAATTACATTTTAGTGAGTATTTTCAAAAAACTAATATTAGGGTTTTCAAAGTAAAGTCATGGACATTCTATAGATCTACACACTACTAGAACTCACAAACACTATTTTTTAGTTTATGTACACATGCTTATTTAGAGGGTGGGCACTTATTTCCACAATTCCCAAAGATGCCTATAAACATAAAATTTTAAATTACTAAATTCACTCTTTAAAATGAATAAGATAAAATAGATTACCTTTTTCAAAATGAATCACATTTTAACCTACATAAATTTACAATGTTGTGTTTCCCTTATTGAAACCACATTGGTTAGACTAATAGAGTGGCACTTCTGTTTTTCAATAAAAATGTGAAAATTATTTTTAATATATTCTTATTGACTTCAGAGCGAAAGGGAGCGGGAGAGAAGTATCAAGGATGAGAGAGAACAGGATGGGCTGCTTCCGCCACACCTCTTGCTAGGGATTGAGCCCAAACCCAGGCATATGCCCCAATGGGGACTCAAACCCTGACCTCCTAGTTTATAGGTCGACGCTCAACCACTGAGCAACACCAGCGAGGCTGAAAATTATTTTAAATGTTTATGTTTATTGATGTATTCACCTCATTTTCAAACCTGAAATTATATCATGAGATTTTCTAGTATTTTAAGCCACTTGCTTTCAGAATACTTAATTCTTCAAATACTAAGGATTATGAAGCATGTATTTAATAAAATTATTTTTCAGAATAATTTATAGTAGCCACTTACGTGTTTGAACATTGTCCATATTACTTTCATATTTATAAGTAACTTCTGATTTATAAAGTCCCTTTCCTAATGTATCACTTTTTTAAATATAATAAAGTTATCTATAATAATAAAAGGAGACATGCAAATTAACCATCACTCCACTATGCCAAGCCATGCCCACCAGCCAATCAGGAGCAAGTATGCAAATCAACCCAACCAAGATGACAGCCATCCACAGAGCTGGAGCAAGCAAGAGCCTTGGGTTTTCCCAATAATGGAGGAAGCCCAGCTTCCTGCCTGCCCTGGCTGGTCCTGGCCTCTGCTCAAGGCTACAAAGTTTCAATTATAGCAGATAAATAAATCCCAACGAGCTTGGCAGTGGGCATGGAGCTGGAGCAAGCAGGAGGCTTGGGATGCCCCTGGTGATGGAGGAAACCAAGCTTCCCACCTGCCTTGGCCAGCCTTGGCTCAAGGCTACAAAATTTCAATTATAGAAGATAAACAAACCCTAGATACTTGCTTTCAGCCAGCCCTGGACTCTGTTCAAGGAGGTGCAGAAAAAAGAGGGAAAGGGAAAGGGAAAGGGGAAAGGGGAAAGGGGAAAGGGGAAAGGGGAAGGGGAAAGGGGAAAGGGGAAGGGGAAAGGGGAGAAGGAAAGGAGAGAAAGAGAAAAGAGAAGGGGAAAAGGAAAGGAGGAAGAAGAGGGAAAGAGAGGAGGGGAAAAAGAAAAGAAAAGAAAAGAAAAGAAAAGAAAAGAAAAGAAAAAGGAAAGAAGAAAGAAAAGAAAAGAAAAGAAAAGAAAAGAAAGAGGAAGGAAGGAAGGAAGGAAGGAAGGAAGGAAGGAAGGAAGGAAGGAAGGAAGGAAGGAAGGAAGGAAGGAAGGAAGGAAGGAAGGAAAGAGGAGAGGGAGGAAGGAGGAAAGAAAGGAGGGAGGAAAGGAGGAAGGGAGGGAGGAAAGGAGGAAGGGAGGGAGGAAAGTGGAAAAAAAAAGAAAAGAAAAAAGAAAGAGGAAGGAAGGAAAGAAGGAAGGAAGGAAAGAAGGAAGGAAGGAAGAAAAGAAGGAGCTGGGACATTGGGTCTCTGGGGGGTAATCAGGCCAGGATGGGATGGCAAGGGGCCATTGGGGGTAAGCAGACTAGCAGGAGGTCCACTTGGGGGTGAGCAGGCCAACAGTGGGGGTCAGTTGGAGGTGATCAGGCTGTCAGTAGCGGTCAGTTGGAGGTGATCGGGGGCAAGCAGTTTGGAGTGAGCAGGCCAGCAAGGGGGCAGTTGGAGGTGAGCAGGCCAAAGGGGAGGGAAGGTGAATGCAAGAAGGCCAGCAGGGGGTGGCAGCTGGAGGCAAACAGGCCATCAAGGGGAACAGTTGGGAGTGATCAGGCTGGGGGGGGGGGGCATTTGGGGGTGAGCAGGCCGACAGGCAGAGTGGTTAGGGGCAATCAGGAAGGCAGGCAGGCAGGTGAGTGGCTGGAGCCAGCAGACCTAGATTATAAGAGGAATGTCTGCCAGTTTAGGCCTGATCCCTGTAAACCAGCAGTAGGACACCCTTAGAGGGGTCCCAAATTGGAGAGGGTGCAGGCCGGGCTGAGGAACACTCCACCCACCCCCATCCCACGCAAGAATTTCGTGCACTGGGCCACTAGTATAAGATAAAAGAAAATAACTTATTCCACCACATACAAGCCAGGCAAACTTTGATAAGTTAATTTTTCTGTGCCTCCATTTTCAAACAAAAAGAGATTAAAAACAACCTATCTTATAAGGTTGTTCTGAGAATAAAATGAGATCATGAAATTGGAGCATTCAGCATTGTGCCTTGCCCATTGAATGTACTCAATAAAAATGAGTATTTAACCTTACATATTAAATAGTTTTGTAAGGACATTGTAGTATCTTAAAAGGGAAATGGTGTGTGTGTGTGTGTGTGTGTGTGTGTGTGTGTGTGTGTGTTCAGAAATTAATAGCAGCACTGATAATAATTTCGCAGAAGTCAAATATATAAGACCATGGCCAAAGCAGTGCTGCATCCTTAAGTTAAAGATAGCAAAGTAAGTCAGAGAAAGACAAGTATCACAAGATCTCACTCACATGTGGAATCTAATGAACAAAAAACACTGATAAACAAAATAGATCCAGAGGCATAGAAGTATGGAACAGACTATCAAATCTCAGAGGGAAGTCGGAGGTAGATGATTGAGGAGAGATTAACCAAAGATCTTATAAGTATACATCCATAACATGGATTTAGATAATAGTGTGGTAAAGGCCTAAGGTGGGGGACATGTATAGGTTAGAAGGGGACAATGAGGGGGAAAAAGGAGACATCTGAAATACTTTCAAAATAAATATTTTTTTAAAAGACAACTAGTCATATTCCACTGAAATATTTTCAAAAACATATTGTTCAAATACTATTATCCTTTGGAGAAATAATCATCAACTATTAATATATTTTATGAACATTGTCTGGTCACATCAAAATTGATTAATATTATACTGATTTACTTTGGCCAAGTTCAATAACATAACAGTTAAAAGTTAGCAAAAGTATTAATACTAAAAAAATCTTCCAATCTTCCTCTTTTATTATTTAATTCACACCATTTTTGTGATCTATACCTTGAACTAAGTACAAGCTGGCAGACTAAACTTCCCAGAAATTAGAATGATGGTAACTGGTTTTCCAGGTTAAATGAAAGAGGTACTAAGTAGTGTAGGACAGATAATTTAAAAAGGAAAAAAATATATATCTAAAGATCAGACCCTTTACATTTGTTAAATTTAAACATGAGAAAAAGTATAATTTTGGGAAAGTATTACTTTATACTTGATAAAAATTTAAAGATACTTTACATATTAAAATATTCCTCTGATCTTGTATTCTTGCACTGTGGATTAAAATTCTACTATTATAGAAATTTGATCCCCCTTTTCAAAGTATGTAAAATATAAGAATGTAAAAACTAAAGAGTTCACAGAATAATATATCAAAAGAAGAACAGTACTTATCACTTGTTCTTGTTCACTAATTTAGTTAAACATTTTACTTTGAAACATTTTTCCCATTTAAAATTAATTTTCTATTTTAAGTCTTAGGCAATAAGACTGCTACTTCCTAAATACCAAGTAGCAGTTAGATTTCAGCAAATGAGAACTACAAAGCTATGTAATAGTGGTTCACAGATAAATTCAGGAAATTTATCACCTCTTTCATCATTTTTCAATGTCACAGCATTAAAAAAAAAAAATGCATCCTAAGAAAATGCCTACCCTGTTTCCACAAAAATAAGACAGTGTCTTTTAATTTTTTCTCCCAAAGTTGCACTAGGTCTTAATTTCAGGGGATGTCTTATCTTTTCATGCGCTAGGTCTTATTTTCGAAGGATGTCTTATTTTCAGGGAAACACGGTATGCGTGCATGGATCATCATAATATGAAGACTCTGGTCTTAATTTCAACTGATATCATTTGTGAAATTGTATTTTATTTTTGCTTTTATTATACATAATAACCAAGGATGCTATGTTTGAGTTCCAGCTTTAAAGATTTCCAAAGGATCTCTCTATATATAAAAGGCTCAGTGACCAAACAACCAAACAACTGGTCACTATGATGTCCACTGACCACCAGGGTGCAGGTGCTTAATGCAGAAGCTGTCCTGGTGGTCAGTGCACTCCCACAGCCAACCTCCCATGGCTGGACAACATCCTGCAGTCCCTCCCTCCATCCAGTGCCCCACCCTCCCAACAGCCCCAATCACTGGCCAGGCCAAGAGACCCCACCTGTGCATGAATTCATGCACCAGGCTTGTAGTGAAATAATAATAATAAAGGAAAAACCGTATAATATTTATTATGAGACACTTCACAAATAAAAATATATTAATATACTCAAAACAATAATAAATATCTATATTATTATCTTTAAAACAATGACTACATAAAGATTATATTCCTCTAAAAGTTTAAACATTTGTAGTCCTCTATCCACAGGTTGTAATTTTTTTTAAAAAATAACCTTTAGTTCAATAGATACTGAAATGCTAAATACATATTCAGCCCAAGTCTATGAACAATGTTAATACAAGTATGAGTGCAGAGCATAATACTAAAGAGAACCTCATTATAGCAATGGAATTTTATTTTAAAGGCAATAATATACAATATAATACAAAGACAGAACTACTGTTACTACTTCTCTTATTCTTCCTACATTTATTTTATAATGTAACTCTTAATTATTTAAATGTTATTTTGATCATATGGCATTCCACATTTACTAAACATATGCATTAAAAATTATGTATTTTGTTTGTTAAATTAGAAAGGTACTCTACCCTCAACTTGCTTTAAAATTTAATTGGGGTGTAAGATATCAGAGTATTTTAAAGATAGAAAATAACAAAAGAATATGATTTTCATTTCAAATGTCATCTAGAAAGCAAACAAATAAATTATTTTATATTTTTATCATATTACTTGATTTCTGGAAGTTTATTGGCCATTAAACTTTTCTTATCATAATTATATGTAGCCATAAAATATATTTTATTTACTAAAATAAATATAATAATGGCCGTAAAACTTTGCAGAAATATTACTCAAAAGGTAATTAATATAAATAAGTTGATCCTTTTGGTTGATCTTTTAAAATGTTAGAAAATAAGTTTGATTGAGTGGTACAAAAAGTATATAACTGAACAAAATGAATAAATGGGACATTTGAATTCTCAAATGGGGAATTAAGCCTTAGAATAGAATATTTTAAGTAAAATATTTTTCTGGAAGTATATTACTTAGTGATTGAAATAGTCTGCATATCTAAACTTGGTTTCATGTAATTGCGCTATATAGAAAGTATAAAAATCCTATGTGACCCTACTGTATTCTTTAAGCACTCCAAATCACCAAGGTCACCTAAAAATCCAGCTGAGATTCCAGGCATGAAATGATGAGTAGATATGTTATAATTATATCCCACTACTTCATAATTTATTTTTCCTCACTACTTAACCAAGTTTTCACCCAGCTGCTTCACTAAGTGCAATAATCTCTAGTAAATGAGAGTCCACATTCACAAAAAACTTCAACAAACTGATGTCCAAGGTTACAGCCATGAAGTATCAATACTTGGTGATAGGGTTAATATTACAAGAGGCATATGGTGATCCACATGTCCTTGATGTTCCACTTAAAATAATGTAGTCACCCACAGATTATATTAAATAGAAAACAGCAAAGATGTCATACACAAGGTTTGGAATTACAATTAATGGAATGAATAGCAGAGGTTGCCTTCTGCAACGAAGTTCCCCTGATAAGAAGGTGAACATAACCTCGCTATAACTTCACCAGGCAATGTATGGGAACACATTCAGGAGAGTGATAGCTATACTAAAATAAAATTTCAAGAAACAAATTCAAACTGAGTTTGGGGAAAAGAGGCGATAGATGGAATAAACTAAAAATTAGCCTAATAAGCAATTGGTACACATATACCAGTATTTGGTAGGATACAATATGAAAAAATAAAGAATGAAACTAGATCACCAACTTACACCATACACAAAAATAAACTCAAAATGGATACAGGACTTAAACATAAGATGGGAAACCATAAAAATACTAGAGGCATCCACAGGCAGCAAAATCTCAGACATATGCCAAAAGAACTTCTTCACTGATACTGCCCCTAGGGCAATGGAAGCTAAAAAGAAAATAAACAAATGAGACTACATAAAAATAAAAAACTTTTTTACAGCAAAAGAAACCATCAACAAAACAACAAGAAAGCCCACTGTGTGGGAGAACATATTTGCAAATGTTATCACTGATAAAGGTTTAATCTCCAACATCTACAGACAGCTTATACAACTTAATAAAAGGAAGATAAATGACCCAATTAAAAAATGGGCAATGGATCTAAATAGAATCTTCTCAAAAGAAGACAGAAGGAAGACCAAGAGGCACATGAAAACATGCTCAAAGTCACTAATTATCCAAGAGATGCAAATCAAAACAACAATGTGGTACCATCTCACACCTGTCACAATGGCCAACATCAACAAATCAACAAACGACAAGTGTTGGCGAGGTTGCAGAGAAAAAGGAACCCTTGTGCACTGCTGGTGGGAATGTAGACTGGTGCAACCACTGTGGAGAACAGTATGGAGCTTCCTCAAAAAACTGAAAATGGAACTCAGTAATCCCACTCCTAGGAATATATCCTAAGAAGCTAGAAACACCAATCAGAAAGGATATATGCACCCCTATGTACATAGCAGCACAATTTACAATAGCTAGGATTTGGAAACAGCCTAGATGCCCATCAGCAGATGATTGGATCCAAAAACTATGGTACATCTACACAATGGAATATTATGCTTCCAAAAAAAAGAAGAAATTCTCATCATTTGCAGCAACCTGGATGGAATTGGAGAACATCATACTGAGTGAAACAAGCCAGTCAATGAAAGAGAAACACCACATGACCTCACTTATTTACGGATGATAAAGAACATTATAAACTGAAAAACCAAAAGATAGATATAGAGACAGTAAAGCATCAAGAAGACTATCAAATTACAGCAGGGAGGTTAGGGAAATCTGGGGAAGATAAGAGATCAACCAAAGGACTTATATACATGCATATAAGTACAACCAATGGACACAAAACTCTGGGGAGGGAGGGCATATATTGGGAGGGGGGCGTGACGGTATATGTACAAAGATAATAATTTAATTAAAAAAATGACATTAAACATGGGCTCTGGGGCACAGCTCTGGTTGAGAGACTAGGCAATTCACTTCTTTAAGCATCAGTTTATTCCCTTGTAAAATAAATGGATATGATTTTATTCTATACTAGAGGTCTGGTGCACAAAATTCGTGCATGGAGGGGGGTGTCCCTCAACCCAGCCTGTACCCTCTCCAATCTGGGATCCCTCGAGGGATGTTTGACTGCCTGTTTAGGCCGGATCTCAATAGGATCGGGCCTAAACAGGCAGTCAGACATCTTTCTCACAATGCAGGACTGCTAGCTCCCAACTGCTCACCTGTCTACCTTCCTGATTGCCCCTAACTGCTTCTGCCTGCCAGCCTGGTCACCCCTAACCACTTCCCTACCAGCCTGATTGATGCCAAACTGATCCCCTGACAGTCTGTTTGCCCCTAATTGCCCTCCCCTGCAGACCTGGTCCCCCCCCCAACTGCTCTCCCCTGAAGACCTGGGTCCCCCCCACAGTCCTCCTCTGCCAACCTGGTCACCCCTAACTGCCCTCCCCTGCAGGCGTGGTCCCTCCCAACTTTCCTCCCCTGCTGGCCATCTTGTGTAGGACATCGTGTGTCCACATGGGGACAGCCATCTTTGACCACCTGGACTCAGACATCTTGTGTGTTTGAGTGATGGTCAATTTGCATATTACTCTTTTATTAGATAGGATTAAACATAGAAGCTATAGAACCTATTTCCGATCATTTTTGTTTTCTTTCTACTTTCCCGGAAGAAATCACTACTGAAAATGATAACACAGCATGAACTTCAATACACAGTATGTGTTTAAATACAATGTGTAACTTTGATTTGCAAGTTTAAGACTAAAATAAATAAATTTAAACTCTTACAAATGTATATCTATGAATAATAAATAAGAGTGTTTCCAGTTATTTAATAGTTTTAATAATGCTGCACTGAACTTTTAAAAAATGTATTCTGATGCACATGTGAAAGAATTACTTTAATGTAAAACCTAAAATAGAATTATTTGATTATTGACTCTATCTTCAACTTTATTATATAGTAGGGGCCCGGTGCACAAAGATTCATGCACAGCGGGGGGGGGGGGGGGTTGTCCCTTTGTCCCTTAGCCCGACCTGCACCCTCTCCAATCTGGGAGCCCTCAGGGGAACCCTCTCCAATCCGGGAGTTTCCGTCTGTCTTTGCGATCATATGAGCGAATTGTCTGAGACCCCAACACAGTGTGGTCTGATGCTCATAGAATAATAGAGGTCTTTGTTTTTTTCTTTGCTCCATTGGTGGAGATTTCCTATGAAGGTTGCAGTAAATCTTCCCTTTAATTTTTCCTTGAGACCCTGACTTTACTTATGTCTCTCACCTTTGCTTTCCCTCCACCCCCGCATCCGTAATAGTAACAGGCCCACTTTGCTCGAGTGTCTAGGAGATCACGCAATGCGTCTGCCACCAGAACTACGATTCCCAACATTCCTGGTGCTCCCCTTGCTCTGGGCTAATGCTTCTGGTCCAGGGGCTGCACAAAAGAAAAGGACTGTGAACTCCAGCCACCCCCAGGCCGGGCGGACAGGACTGGACAGTCCAGTGGTGTCCCTGGGACCCCAGCTGCTTAGCGCCAGTGCGCGCAACCACACTGGCCACAGGCTCAAAGTGGGTGGGATCCCAGGGACACCCACCTCGCCTCCCCCCCGCCCCCGGCCACGTGTCGCCTCAGTGCATAGGCACTGAGCAGCTGGGGTAGGGGGTTGAGGATCCCACCCCAATCCCAGGCCACTTGCACAGTCCACAGGCCTTCTATCTTCGTCAGGTTAATTTGCATACTCACTCCTGATTGGCTGTGGGTGTCGTAGCAGTATGGTCAATTTACATATTTATTATTAGCATAGAGTAGAGGCCCTGTGCATGAAAACTCATGCACTGGAGCAGAGGATCTTTCAGCCTGGCCTATCCCCTCTCGCAGTCCAGGAGCCCTCAGGGGCAGGAGGTGACCCGGTGCTCAGGGGAAGGTGACACCATCACACCTCTGCTGCTGCCACTGCCAGCAGTGCAAGTGACAGCTGGCCTTGGTTACCTGAGCCTTGGGCAGCCCTGGGAGGCTGGGCAGCTGCCAACTGAAGCTTGCCTGAGCCTCGGGAATCAGCTGAGCAGCTGGGCAACCACAATTCAAGGCTTGTTTGCACCTTGGGCCAGCCTTGGGCTTGCTTTGGGCAGTTGAGGGGCAGAAGGGACTGGGGGACTCTGGAAGCAGACATGTGGCAGGAGTGGACTGGGCACCACCATCTTTGAGGGCATGGCAATCAATGAGCATATCCCCTCCTTATTGGCTGTGGGTGCTGCCATCTTTTTCATAGCATGGGAGTCAATTAGCATATTCCCTCTTTATTAGATAGGATTACCCCTTAAGTGTTTATAATGACTTACACTTCTCAAGAAATTCATGCTAATAATACTGTGCATTACTACCAAAACTAGTAGTGCCAAAACTTAATTTCTGTCATTTGTAAGTGCTATAAAATGACATGCCACTATTTTATTTTTTAACATATTTTCATTGATTTTAGAGAGAAAGGAAGGAAGAAAGAAACACTGATATAAGAGAATAACAGTAATTGGGTGCACACATCCCAATCAGGGATTGAACTCACAATCTGGGCATGTTCCCTGACTGGGAATTGAACAGGCAACCTTTGAGTACACAGGACTATGCTCAACCAACTGAGCCATGCAGACAAGGGCAACATGCCACTAATTTCCACTTCCCTAATTATTAGTAAGATTGAGCATGTTTACTTTCCAGTGAGTTTCCTCTTTTATAAGATGACATTACTTATTTATTTTTTATTAAATTTATTGAGGTGACATTGCTTGACATGATCATATAAGTTTCAGGTGTGGGTTTCTATGTATAAATTGTTGGCTTTCCTTATATATTCTGGGTACTTAACCAGTGATATTTATTGCAAATATTCACTTCTTGTCTGTGATTTGTCTAATCACTTAATTTATGGTACCTTTTCATATGTCCTTAAATTTTAATAAAAATATCAATATTTTCCTTCAAAAATTGTCAATTATTTCTTTTAAGTTTTTGCTTTTAAGGCCTTATTAAAGTTACACTTCTATATTCAAGCATAATAAAAATACTCTTCTATACTTTTTTTTTTTCTAAGCTTTTAGATTTTGTGCACTGTTTTTAAGTTTTCAATTTCTGGAAGATAGAAATATAAGAAATTGGAGCCTATAACATTTTATTTTCTACATTGTATTTAATAAAAAATTATAAAACAAAAATATAAGCCACAAACTTCCATAAATTCATATACTATTAGGAAATGTGGTGACAAAAGTGATATGGATAGAAAAAGCAAGACTCATTCTAGGAAGAATATTCCAAGTTTAGTTGTAAAAAAAATAAAACAAATAAATTTTATCTAGTCATGCAATAAGACTTATTGAATAACTACCTGACATTTATGCTATATATTTTTTTCTGTGTGTATGTATGCATGCACACACTCCCTTTCCCTTTCTCTCTGAATTTTTAAAAAAAATTTTTAAAAGATGAAAGGTCAATGAAAGGGTATTTCTCTATTGTACTTTGCATTTTTCTAGAGCAGCACACTTTGCAAACAGCTATAATTACTTGCTAAGTCTAAATATTAATATGCTGGTGGAAAATCACACATTAACCAACATACACATTTTACTAACATAATTTTCCCTATTTATCCATCATATAGAAGCTAATTCACATTACAGAAAAATGCACTGTAGCACAGCAGACTGCACTGAATTATCTGGGCCAACTAGGTATTGCTCATAACTCAGAGTATAATGAAGGAAATTCCCAGGCAGGTTAAAGCTGCCCTGGAAGGCTCCAAGGAGTTAGAACTGTAATGACAGCTGAGATTTGCATAAACAGGAAAAACTGAATGCATATACCACATTTGTGAAGGTGCTCCAAATTACCTAATCTTAACCAAGTGAAAGGCCTATGTTTGGATTAGCGGGGTGTGGTGAGTTTACAGAGGGCCCCAAATGCCAGGCAGACAGTTCATACTCTGTAGATAAGAAAAGAAACAAAAAGTAGTTCGGAATGAGGAAGTATTATGAAAAAATACCCATTAAAGACAATAAAGAAAATGTTTATTGCTCTATGCAATATGAATAATATGATTACCAATAAAACATGACAATCCATTTGTCAGATCTGTTTGAGTATACAGTGGTGCCTCGTATAAAGAACGCCTCGCACAGCGAACGCTGCACACAACGAACTTCATTTCATGATTCATACAACGAACTTCGTTTCACACAACGAAGTCGCCCGAGCTTCCACGACCGCTTTGCCCGAGCTTCCACGACTGCTTCGCCCGAGCTTCCACGATCGCTGCCGATGTATTGCATCCTTCCGCGCAGGCACTGCAGGCAGTCGTTAGTCACTGCGCTTAACTTAAGCACGTATCGTGGCAATCATTCTTCATTACGAATTAAATCACGCACGTATCACGGCAGTCGTCCTTTTAAGTTAAACTCAATATTTTTTTTATATCATGGCTTCTAAAAAAAGCAGGAAGGTGATTTCTGTTGAAATGAAACAGGACAATGCTCAAAGGGAAGCGTCATCTGATAACGAGGAGCAACAATCAAACAATCAACCAATCCCAACTGCTGACATCAAGAACATCCTGGTCAAATGGAAAGCAGTTCAGGAGTTTACCAATGCCCACTATCCGGATTCAGCTGAAGCAAACAGGATCAACGATCTTTACTCCGATACTCTTGTCCGTTATTTCCGGCAGATGTTGGAGAAAAGAGAAAAACAAACGACTTTGGACAGGTTTTTCATGAAACCATCGGCCAAAAAGCAGAAAATGGATGAAGATGTGCAAGATTCGGTAGACTCTACTTAGTCTGTCTTAAAATTAAAAAAACGTGTGGTTTTTTTTTTTTTAAATTATGTTTTTAGATGTATCTAAATAAAAATAATAACAAAAAATTTATCTTTTTTATGTCATCTTAGCATATTTTATGCTACAGAACAAATTATTTTTTTTAACATGTATTGTTATGGGAAAACGCGTTTCACGTAACGAACTTTTCGCATAACAAACTTGCTCCTGGAACGAATTAAGTTCGGTATGTGAGGCACCACTGTATATGGATCATCTTTGTATAGACTGAGTACAAATACAAATCCTTTAAAGTTTTAAAATGAATATATTCATGGCCAACATTGTATAAATGCAGTGGACAAACATACTTTTCATAATCCAGTTTTACATGTTATACTTAAATTGCTAAGTAGAGTAATTTAGCCTATTAACAATTGGACATGATTTTTTTTTTTTTTGGTTCTACATGAGAAAAATGACATGAAAACTAACATTAACTCTACAGCTTTATTTATCTTTATATATAAAAGTCTAATGTGCAAATTGTCCCCTCAGGAGTTTGACGTGCACTGACCACCAGGGGGTGGCATGGAATGAAGGAAGGCCCCGGCTGGCAGCCGGAAGGCCCTGATCACCACTGATTGCCCACCAGGCCTAGGGACCCTACCTATGCATGGATTTCGTGTACCAGGTCTCTAGTTTAACATAGATCTGTATCTTCCACTAGAATTAATACACTTAGATGATGTGGCCTTTGTCATTCATTTTTCTATTAATTACTCAATTATCTCTTGCACATAATGTATGCTTAATAAATAAATGATTATAAAAGTGAATAAGCAATAAATAAATGATGACTTATGCCTACAAATGCCAATAACTGAACAATATTAAAGTATCTCTGGACAAATAAATACAAATACGCCAGCTTATATAAACAATAAAGGGCTTCTTATAACATATTATATTTCACCCCCTGTGATGGTTAAATTGTATGCATCAATTTGGCCTCGCTATGGTACTCAGTTTTTTGGTCAAACATTAGTCTAAATGTTGCTGTGAAAACATTTTGTATTTGTGATTACTATTTATAACTGGACTTTAAGGAAAGCAGATTACCCTCAATAACAGGGTGAAGGCCAGAAGAGCAAAATTAAAGTTTCTTGGATGAGAAATTCTGCCATAAATTATAACAGAAATCCTATCTTGAGTTTCCAGCCTACTGGCCTATCCCACAGATTTCCAGTCTCCACAATCATGTGAACCAAATTCCTTAACATAAATCTTTTTAGGGATAAATGATATAGACATATACACTATTAGTTTTGTTTTTATGGAGAGCACAGACTGATTCATTCCTCCTCCTCAAAAAACTGAACTAAAAAAAATCCACATTTGCCGGGACCGGTTTGGCTCAATGGATAGAGCATCGGCTTGGGGATTGAAGGGTCCCGGGTTCGATTCCGGTCAGGGGCATGTACCTTGTGCAGGAGGCAGCTGATCGATGACTCTCTCTCATTGATGTTTCTAAGTCTCTATCTCTCTCCCTTCCTCTCTATATAAAATCAATAAAATATATATTAAAAAAATAAAATAAAATAAAATAAAATAAAAAATCCACATTATTAGAAGAAATGTAGACGAGACAGGCCCAGTTATAACACATTGTTATATATATGCGTGAGCATGTTTGAACAAACACAGGAAAAACAAAGGTTGACCCAGGCTTTTTACTTAATGTCAAATAACATTGTAGCAAAAACATTTTAATTTGCTGATATTTGAACAGGATTTTAAATTGGTTTTGCCTTCTTCTGTGGAAGAGAAGTGTGTAGCCACCACAGAACCCCATCTTTCCTGACCACACACTAAACCAGAAGCAGTTGTCACTTTTGGACTCCTGGGTTTGCCTAAGGGCTGAGGATTCCTGAGGCTATGCTTATACAACACAAATGATTCACAAGATTGCAAAAGTCCCTCCCCTTCCTCCTACCGGTTTCATCATAAAACACCTAAACCCTTGAGTATTCGTCATTTTCTCTATTGAAGCAGTTTTAAGGCAACTTTTCTTTCAGATAGATTAAACATGGTGTTTTACAGGAGAGTTTCTTTTCTAGCATTATTGGAAAAGTGGCTGTACTCATTTTTAGTCCATAAAATTAATGATGATCATGTTATTTGGCATATTTCTTAATATTTCACAAAGAAATGATTAGTTTTCAGAACAATGAGTTCACTTGAAATGGTTACAGAAAACCTTGCTTCAATCATTTTGTCCATTTTAAAAATCCTTTCTTTTACATCTGTGTTATTTTGAATTCATACTATTTTCTCTAAGACATATAACTAGGTTCCCAAAGGGAAAATCACTAAGATTTAGAGCTTTTGTTTTTTTACTTCATAATTGGAACATTCCTGTTAGCATTGGGTTAAAGGGAAGAAAAAAAAAAAACAGAAAAACACATAACCTACAGGATAAATAATATATACATTTCAAAAATGTGAATTACCGGCAGAACTACAAAGTAAAAATATTCCCCAAAGACTTCACAACCATTTCCTATGTCATGCACTTAAAATACATGGAATTTCTGACCAAAAGATAAACTGTGGAATCTAAACTATTCTTGGAATAACCTGATAAGGGGAGATATAAACATGTACACAAACTACCAACATCATATAAAAGTGATGAATAAGTTAATATCACACCAGTAACAGGATGGATTACATGTAAGTAGAAGTGTTTTTCTACGATGTAGTTGATCATTGCCACATTGGACATTCAGCGCAATGATATGTGTGGGGATAGAGTAGTGTAAACAAAAGCACTCTTACTCTTTATGGCTGTCCAGAAAGTCCCTAATACAGCTACCAAAAGATAGAGAAAAGATATTTACCAAGTTGTACTCTCACTAAGGCCCATGGATCATATGGGTACTGCAAGTGGGAGCTAGACTTTATGCTTCAGGAATAAAAGAATTCTGCCAGCCTCACATGGACTCAGATTTACAGACATTTTAAAATGTGAATCTGGAAATTTATAGATGACATATTCTAGGGGCCTCAGTAAGTGAATGTGGAATGGGTGTTCCAAATTCTAGTTTGAGGAAGTGAAAAATCAGATTCTCCTTGGACCCCCATTCTCCACATCAATGTGTAGCACTGCTGCTTCTTGTTTTCTTAAACCATGCAGTTACCCCCATGGCCATGTTATATGCCTGCCTGCTTGCTTGCTTGCTTTCTTTCCTTCCTTTTCTTTTTCTTTTTCTTTTTTTCTTTTTTTTTTTTTTTTTAGTGACTTTTAACTATCTTAGGTTACTCAGTTCCAAGTTAAGAAAGAAAAAAAAATTCAGGCCATAAAAAAGCCGGGGGGGGGGGGGGGGAGCAATATTCAAAGTGAACCAAAATATGATTCAGGACAGGGGCTGCTGGCATAGGAGTACCTCACATAAGGCAGACAAAATTCAAGTCACTCTTTATTCATTCATTTATCAATTACTGAGGATCCTCAGATCGCTGATTTAGACCAGCTGCTTGAAAAAAAAGAGAATAAAATACAAAATTCCTGCCCTCACAGAGTTCACAATCTAGTAGGCATGAAGAATAAGCAAGAGTCAATTGTCATACTTGCATGGGGATTGAGGTAGGCTTCCTTGAATTTACATTTGAGTTGAGCCTTGAAGGACCCACTGGAATCCAAATGATAGAAAGTTCGTCACTCCAAGTGAATAATGTAGTCTGCCAATAGCAGTCCCTAGGATTAACCCTACCCTCACCCCTCAAAAGGCAACAAAATGTGTTACACAATTTTGCAAGAGTTCAGCAGGAAGTCTAGTACCCTGGATAGCTCCCTGTCATCAAAGGTGATTGCAGAGACTGAGGTATGGCGACAGGAAGGGAGAAGAGAGGATCTCTAGAACTTCAGTTACCAAACTATACTATCAATACATTCAAATAAAAAATAAAAAATTTAAGAATTTCAAGGGGAGTGCTAACCTTCTCTCCTTTCATACAACACAAAAAATTTAAGGATTTCAAAAACACTTCATCCTTTCCTTTACTGCATTAGATCTCTGAGGCTGTGTGTCTTCTCTACCATCAGCCAATGAACCTGCCTCTCCTTAGAAATATCCTTGAGAGGCAACTTCTTCCTTCACTAAACAGCAGTGTAGAGTGTTTATAACTTAACTGTTTTAAGAAGCACTGACACTGGAGACCCTGAAAATTCCCCAGCGATGCATCATATTACACTTAACCTCCAATCTACTTAGACCCTCCCTCTGATAGACCCTTTATCATTTCAGAAGCTCCTCAATATCACCACATTTACACCTTGAGGTATCCTGTAGGTGTACCTACAGGTGTACCCAGGCATGTGCCCTGACAGGGAATCAAATCGTAACTTCCTGGCTCATAGGTCTATGCTCAATCACTGAGCCACACTGGCTGGGCTGAAATAAGTTACTCTTAGTCCAGATCTCGCCTATGAGTTTGAGTTTGGTTTAGAAATTGCCTTCTTTACCTAACCTGGGGAAATCTTCAGGGTCTCAGGTTTAAAGAAATTCATAAAGAAATCTCCTCCTTTACCTAATCTTCTCATCTGATGTTTCTGAGATATTTGCATGCTTTTCTGTATTTATATCTTTCTTAAGTATCCTAAAGAAGACTGAATGCTAGAAAGGAGAACTTAATAAACATATTTAATATATTTAGACTTAATGCTCTGGCAGTTTGAAAACTATAAACAAAAAATAACCAAACAAAGCAAAAATAAAGATAGTTTCTAAAGAAAGAATTGCCTAGAATGTTTAGGCCTACATTTACACGTATTTTTGCCATGTCTTTATTCATGTATACTTGTTTGGTCTTATTTATAAACCTAATATAGGTTTGTGATAAACTGTTTTCTGCTGTTGTCAAAAACAAACAAGAAACAAAGAAAGCACACACACAATAATAACAAATCACTAACAGAATTACAGTATTTACCTGTTTCTGTGAAACAGCTAATTGCAGTGAATAGGCAAAAAAATCTGACATACTAGTCTAAATTTGGTTGATAAGAAAGATGTATCACTAAGTCTCCCACAAGAGTTGAATTAGGGGAGTACACCTAGCTTAACAAACACTTTTGAACACAGGCATACTGTTAGTTTTCATTAATGGGTGATAAAAAGTGGAGAAGGCATTATACCTTCTGGAATATGTTTCTTCAGCTGTTCTGCCCTCCAAACATATCATGTACAAAGAAGGCTACTATGGAGACTAGAGAAGAGCCAAACCATCTAGAAATTAACTGACAAAAAAGAGAGAGAGAGAGAGAGAGAGAGAGAGAGAGAGAAGAGAGAGAGAGAAACAGACAAATCCTAAAAATATAATGAGCACATTATGCAAATACTAGAGGCCCAGTGCATGACATTCACGCACTGGAGGTGGAGAGGGTGGGGAGCAGGCCTAAGCCGCGGTCGGACCTCTTTAACACTGCTGCAGAGGAGGCTGCTGCGCTTGCCAGCCATCAGCCCAGCACTGACCACCAAGGACCAGATCCTATGCTGGGCATCTGTCCTCCGGTGGTCAGTGCATATCATAGCGACTGGTCGTTCTGCTATTTGGTTGATTTGCATATTATCCTTTTTATTATTATGATTTATATACACATATCACATTTGGGTATTAAACAAGACATGGACAATGTATATTTCATCTATTGTGGATTATGTTGTTCAGGAACCCTAGTAACCATAGGAAGTGCATTCTTTTTGAAATGGAATCATTTATACATAATAAGCATTTACAAATGTCTGTTGTCAGTGATGGTGAATGAGGCAACTCTATAGTGGGGCATTGACATGTAAAGGGAAGATTACATGTAGCAAAATGAGGCATCTCTGGTGATGGTTGGAACCCAGAATTAGATTTATACTTAGTGTAGGAAGCACTATAAAAACCTAGCTGTAAATAACTCCAAGAAGCCCAGCCAGCCTGAGTGTCTGGGGTATGGCAATATGCCATAAGCCACTGGCACCACAGAGGTCCAAGAGTGAATACTGGAATTTTAGCATACCTCTAGGAGCTGGCAATGTTTAAAGATCCAGGAAAGTAGTATTTTGTGGGCAGTCTTCTGCTATATAAAAAGACTCTGGAAATGAGATGGTTCCAGAGGGAGAAGCCTAGTCTTTAAAGAAACAAAGAAGGCCCTGTCAAAAGGGCCTTGCTCAAACATTGGGAGAAATGGTGATACTGGGTAATTTCTCAAGAGGCAGGGAAAAATATTAGGTGAGAAATCAGTTTTCATTACAAGAAAGAAGCACTACTGTACATATGTCATATTACAGTTAGGCATCAATGGCTTAAATGTTAAATCCCCTGTTGGGCTAGACACAGGTCAATTTTCCCACTACCTAGAAGGACTGGTCCTGAATAAGGGGAATGGCTGAGGCTCCAGTTAGTAATTAAATTATTCCAGCAATGAAAACAGATTCTGACAACAGCTACAAAATAGGCTATACCTGAAATACTCATTTAAAGCAATCGTGGTTTTTGTTTTTGTTTTTGTTTTTTTTGTTCCTGATACTGGGCATCTACTGTTATTCACATTATTGGCTAATATAAACACACTAGAGGCCCAATGCAGGAAATTCATGCATGGGGGTTGGGAGATCCCTCAGCTTGACCTGCTCCCTCTCCAATCCCGGAGCCCTCCGGAATACCAGATGGACATCCCTCTCACAATCCAGAGCCTCTGGCTCTTAACTGCTCACCTGACTGCCTGCCCTAACCACTCTGCCTGCCTGATTCCCCTAACTGCCCTCCCCTGCCAGCCTGACCCCCCTGCTTTGCTCCCTCCCCCATTTTTTCCTTCTTCCCATTCTCCTTTTCAGCTCTACTGACTCCCATTTAAAACTTTTCTTCCCTCCTTCTTTCTCTCTCATCCAACCTTTTCCATACATTCTTCTCTACTTACTTCCACTGAATTAATATCTATCTATCTTCCTAATTATTCACTATCATTTATTTATTTTTTATTTTTTTTCTGAATCCTAGTTTTAAAATCTGTTCCCAGGACACAACTATACTTGATTTTCATTATAGCTCCTACAGTTCACTCATACATCGTCTTTCCTTCTTTAATTCCGGTGTTTGTCTACTGGCTCACTTATAAAGGTCTTCCTTCCCTCCTTCCCCATCTTCCTCCCACCTCCCTCACTCTTTTACTCTTTTTACAGGCTAATTAAAAATTCTATGCGTTTCGTTCTGTCTTAGTACTGGCTGCTTTCCTCTCTGGGACCTGTAGCCGCCTCTGTTTGGGCACTCCGGCCCCTCTCACACCGGCTTTGAGGGGACAAGTAATGAAGCAGCTGTGTCTTGCCTACCATGGACCGCGCCTCCCCCTTCCCAGTTGGCGGAGGGTCCAGCCACTTGGCCCAGGCCCATCGCAGGGACCACTGCGTTACGTGCGTGCACGTGTGCATTCATGAGTACGCAACGCTTTCCTCCTGTTGAATGCTGAAGAGGGGACAGGACACGGTGGCCTTTCCCTCCAACCTCCACCTCCCGGGTGCCCGCTCCCACGCCTTGAGCGGTTCTCTGTCCACTCCCCTCCAGAATTCGCAGGCAACAGGCATGCTGCAGGCACGGTTGGGGCCCAGCTTGTCCTGTGGGGGGCGTTCCACCCAGGATGTGAGCCACCCTCTGGGTCAGACTGGGCTGATGGATGGATGGATGGATGGATGGATGGATGGATGGATGGATGGAGAAAGCCGCGGCGGTTTCCCTGTGGTGTGAGTCGCCTGTGGTCTCCACGGTGGTGGGGCCGGGTCCACACGGCGGGAGGATCCGGCCGCCCTGTGTGTGGCGGTGGAATCCCCGTGTTGTTTACCCGCTGGCACGTCCAGGTCCGGGGCCTTACCTCACGTCCACTCTCTGTCATCATGCCCAGGCCCTTCTTCATGTTGAGTCCACACCCTCTCAATTTGCATGTGTGACCCCTCCTGGGGGGTCACCGCCAACACTAGCTCCCCCAGTTGGTGTCTGCGGACCGCGCCCCAAGAGCCAGCCTCTGCTGAGCGGGTGTCACCTCTGCCTCTTGCCCCCCCTCCCCCCCACCTCAGGGGCGGTTGGTGGCATCCCTGGGAAGAGTGCTCTTGGATGGAGCATGGGGTCACAGGGGTGTTTGATGGGCACATGCAGCCAGGAGAAAAAGAGGACTCCGGCACCAGGAGGGGGACACAGCCTCACTTCCCCGGCCAGTGCCAGGGGCAGGGAAGCGAGCCTCAGGCAAGTCCCCCTGCTGCCATGCCGTAATGGACCATTAGCATATTACCTCTTTATTATATGGATTATGAAACATACAACTTTGCACATTTAGTCTACCAGAGAGGTTCACCATAATCAACTTTAACTCTCTAACTGTCCATTGAGTTCTACAGGATCAGTCTTTAAATATTTCCTTTTCTGCAAACATTTGAACATCGATTAAACTCACAGTTAAATAAATGAGTTGAAGAATAAAAGACAAAAGAAACTAAACTGATATTACCATATGACAGTCCCTTTGCATCGGAGACAACGTGGGTTAATAGACGGTACCTACGACCAACTTTGCTTAAGCAAGGTATTCAAAGCTCTGGTTGAAACTTTCCAGAAGATAAGTTACATATGGAAAATACCTAATGTTTGAACATCCTCTACATAAAAGCACCTATTCTTAAAATTATACTTGCTTACGTTTTAAATTTCCATTAATGACTTGGAATATTCAGAACAGATGGATAAGGAATTTTGCTTGCATGGCACTGTGAGTGCATAATGTCAGCACTGCAAAGAAGAACAAGCATCAGCCTTGCAGTTCCTTCATCACTTGTTCTGGTTCTATGGGAAGCATGAACATTCTCACTGAATATGGTGGCCACAGGCAAGATAATGCACACATAGTGCTGTGCCCTGAGATAAATCAGGAATGTAGCCTCAGTTTCCTCATCTCTAAAATATGCACAAAAATGTGTTTATCATTTTTGACGAACCATATGGCATAACATATATAAACTGCTTATCATGTAGGAAGTATTCAGCACATATGGCCATTACTGTTCTTAATAAAAAATACACTGAGTGGCTAGATTAATATGATCTCTGAATGTATAATAATCTGGCCACTCAGTGTATATCTATAATAATAAAAGCATAATATGCAAATTGACTGAATGGCCACATAGCGGAACCACCATCGGGATGACCACTGGCGCCAGGCCAGCCAAGGCGGGTGTAGTGCAATTGGCCAGGGCCCCAGCCATCTCCCCATCTCCTCATTGCCCTAAAGAGAGAGGCCCAGGCACTGGTCAGCAACACTGCAGTGGCCTCCTTTTGCAGTACAATCCATTGTGGAGCCCAGGCAGGGTGGGGCCTACCTCTTTGTAGTGATCCATTGTGGAATCCTGGCTGGGTGGGTGGGGCCTATCTCTTTAGAGCAATCAATTGCAAGCTCCCAGACTATGAGAAGACACAGGTCAGGCTGAGGGACAACACTCCCCCACACACCTGAGTGTATGAATTTCATGTCCTGGGCTTCTAGTCCTATATAATAAAAGGCTAATATGCAAATTGTCTCCTCGACCAGGAGTTCGACCAGCAGGCAGGCCAGCCAACCGTCCATGCCCCCTCCCCCTGGCAAGGCTGGCTGGACCCCATTTATGCACAAATTCATGCACCAAGCCTCTAATATATATATATATATATATATATATATATATATATATATATATATATATATATATGTGTGTGTGTGTGTGTGTGTGTGTGTGTGTGTACACACACACACACACACACACACACACACACACACTGAGTGGCCAGATTATTATGCTTTCAGAGATCATAATAATCTGGCCACTCAGTGTATATCATCACTATGGCCAGGGGCTCAATTAGCTGAAGTGTCATCTCATACACCAAAAGGTGGGAGACACAGCCTTCACATTTCATTGTAAATACTCTATCAGGGGTCGGCAACCTTTAAGACATAAAGAGCCACTTGGACCTGTTTTCGAAGGGAAAAAAAAACCTGGGAGCCGCAAAACCATTGTGACATTTAAAACAAATATAACACTGCATATATTGTTTCTTACCTTAATGCTATATACCGGATCATGCAGTTAGCTGTCACTCTGAAGAAAAAAAGGACTTTTTCACTTAACAAAAAGAGCCGCATGCGGCTCCAGAGCCGCAGGTTGCCGACACCTGCAGTCTAGGCCATTGGTTCTCAAACTTAAGATGGTGTAAGAATCACATAGAGGACCGCCCCCCCAGAGTTTCTGATTCAGTCAGTCTGTGGGAAGACTGGCATCTTAACAATTCGCTGGTGCTCTGCACAGGGAACCATTTTCTGAGAAATACTACTCTAACTTAAGAATTTACTGTTAGATAGTAAGATGATTCCTTATAAATTACCTTTCAATATTTTTTTAGTTTCAGAACAGGGTCATGGCATTCAAAATTTTAATCAGCTAAATTAGAATTTAAAAATAGTTAATACAGTATAAATAATGCGAAACCAAAAGCTATGTTTTAAAACTAGTTGAGGCACAGAGCCACAGTTTGGTCAAACAACAAACTTCATCTGTCAATTATCTAAACAGAAAGTTTTTAAAAACTGTTTAATATCATATCACAGAATCTAATATGCATGTTTTTACCACCACTGTTTTTCTGGCATTTTATTTATCCAGAATAAATAACTTAAAATTTTCACTATGATCACTGTAAAATAAAAACTGATAATATCTTAGTACTGTATCCATTGCAATTTAGACTGGTCGGTTTTACGTTTTCATATTATATTTAGTTTAAGCAACACATTGAAGTATATTTCATATATTACAATGTTTTTCATTAATCTCCCCATCTTTTTTCACTGCTTATCCCAGCCCAGACTTCATGTTTTATTGTTAACTGACAGTCATGCATAGTGAAGTTAATATATTGTTGATAGAAGTGTATGTTTGCAATATAAAGCCAACAGATTTTGTCACTATCCAATAGGGAAATCATACTGAACTGTCAGTCATACAGTAGGAGAGATTACATTATCAAAGGGATACACTTGTGACAAACCAAACTCAAACTCAAACCAAACTCAGAAGAGACCAATTAACATATAATCTGGTTTTACTCTAACTTGGAAACCCTCCCATTCCTGCACAAATATGAAAATAGTGACTAATAGGTTTTTCACTTTTGTAATAACTCTTATCTATTCAGTTAACAATGAAATATATGAAATGTTTAATTCAACTAACCTGAAAGTAATTGTATTGCTATTTATTGATAGTCATATCTAATATTTGTACTATTTCTTCACTATCAATTCAGATTTTCCCCTTGTATCCTTATAATGAAGGAATGCATCTTAACATTTTTTTTTGTATTTTGAAACGTAAATTATACACAAAGAAAAAATAACTAAGTTTACAATGCTGAGAGAAGACATGTTTCTATTACTAATAGAATCTATTTACCAGAAGATAGTTACAATATTTTTAAAATTATTGCTATAATACAATATTAAAATAGTTTCCTACAAGTCCTTCATGGGAAATAATGTAGGAATAGATTAACTATTATATGGATGCATATTAATATTTAAAATAAAAATATTATAGAAAATATGTCATTTAATGAGTCATACATTATATATGAAGAATATAATATTGAGCATTCATTGAGTATTGTCTACAAATACATGCCAAGCATAGTTTTTTCCATTAAAAGGCCATATAAAGTCAAAGATTTGCTTTCTAAGTTTCAAAATATGTACTGACAATTCATTCCAAGAACAGAGTATATACAATATTGTACATCAAAACAGACTCACAACAAATTCAAGTGCAATATCTAAATCTATTTCAAAACAAACTTATCTTCACTATCACATCTTTTGTTCTTTTCTATAATTCCAAGAGACTTGTATCTTGTACCTCAGATTCTCTTCCATAAGCCACTAATCCTATTTATCCTTTAAGATCAAGACCAGGCAAGTCTGGCTACCCCAGAAGCCTTTTCAAACAAAACCCTTTATGAAATGTTATTATCATGCTCTGAACTCCTGAAGCCCTCATTAAACATGCAATCTCTTATTGCCATGAGTTGTTAATTCTGTCCAGGCATGAGCATCAGATTCCTCCCAAATGGGGAGTAAGCTCCTGAAGGGCAGAGAGCGAGGAAGTCATGTTCTCCACAATCCTTCATTAGTGTCTTCCACGTGACAGGGCATCTGAGTGCTATGTTGAATAATAAAATACATTTTCATTTTCTACTTCATGAGTTTAATGTAAATTTACAACCTATAGTATAAATAATGCATCATTAAAATAAATAGTTGCCTATTCTCTGAGTGTCAAAAGACGAACTATCCATAAATATGATTTTTAATAACTGTATAATACAGTTTATCAAGTACATTGTAAAAGTCCCCATTATTTCTTCTACATTGCAATGATTCAGGAAAGTTAATGTAACAACACTCAGTGGGACTCTAAGTCTACATCCGAAGGTAATATATAAAACCGCACATGCTCCATGTTGAAAATGTATTTCAAACCAAAATGAACATAACGGAATCCAAATAACAAATCCTTAACTCAGCTTTGCCTTCAGAATGAACAGGACTGAAAAGGAACTGGTAAGCTACTTTCACACTGGGGGAAAAGAAAAAGAAAAAACTAAAAACAATTGGCATGTGTTGGTAAAAAAATAAGATGCTCCCTAATTAATATCAAAGATAGGCAAATTACTCTGACAATAGATCGACCAGTTTACTTCTCTTTCTTCTAATGAAATTATTGAAGGAGTAGTTGCTACAGGGAACTTCGGTGTTACAAAGACTATGCTTGTCCAGCAGACCTTTGAGATGTACTAATTTAAAGTAATAATGACCCTGTCCTATCATCTCAGTCACAACCCAGTCATAGACACTGTAAAAGCTTTAACATTTGTTAAAGCATAGTTGGTAGACCCTGTCCCAAGTCATATCTAAGCTTCAAGTTATGTCTCTGGAGTTTGTACTTATTAAAAAGCAAAAAGAAAGAGAAACAGAAACAAATTGTGACATAGCCTAAGTTAGTAAGAATTTCAGATGTTCTCTTAAAAGCTGGCTTTTAGTCGGCAGTAATCCATATAAACCCAGCTAGGTGTCTGCTTCTCTTTCCTCCCAACATTTTTAGTAAAAACATCTTTATGGTAAAATGTGTGTACATCCTTTTTAGTAGCCTTTCTTGGGTGCAGGGGTGGAGGGCTTGGGTTGCATTTCAGTGGGAAGGTAACTGTAAAGATATTAGAAATGAAGCTGCTGAAACCAAGCAGGCACTTTGTCTCGGGGTCCTATTGATGGCCTGAAGAGTTAAAAGGAGTAGAGAAACAGTATAAAAACATCCATGGGCACGAGATTTTCTAAGCAGCATTTTTTTCCCCACCTATAAAAACAAAACAAAACAATAACAGAAGCCCTAAGTGATTCACTTCATATTCCAGGTCCCACAGAGAAGGTGGCAAAGCAAAACTCCTGCTAATTCTGATTGATTTAAAAAAAAAAAAAAAAAATGAGGGAAGAGATGAGAGAGGGGGAGAGAGTAAAAGCTCCAGATACACGGAAAGCAACCCCCGAGAAATTTCACAACTCTTTACCATCCACAGCCTCTCCACTCACTCGGGACACCTCCTCCCTGGCAGCAGCAGGGCTCAGCCTCCCCGCGCACCATTCACAAATCCTCCCACCGCTCTCTGCACACCCTCCCCCGGGGTGGCCCCGCGCGGAGTCCTGGGCAAACAAGCCCCCCAAAATGATCCCAAGAGGGAGGGCCAAGGGGACACCTGCGGTTTCGGCTCAGAGCTGGTTTTATTTTCAGAGGACACAAGGCACAGATCAGTCAGCAGCGCGAAGGAACACACACACACACACACATATACACACCCCTCCCGAGCCCTGGACGCGCCACCACAAAGCAATTTGTTGCCACTAAGTCTCCGTGGTCCCTGCGCCGCCGGGAAGGGTCTCGCCTCCAACCCAAGAAGCCAGCGCCAGGGGACCAGCGGGCGGGGGAGGATGGCAGGGGGACCGGCCCAGCACCGCGGGAGCCCCGAGACCCCCGCCCCTCTCCCCGCTGCCATCCCGGCCGCCGCCCCCTCCCGGCGCCCGCAGCCCGGCCGCCCTACCTGCGCGCAGGACGCAGGAGGGGAGTGCGCGGAGCCGGCGCCAACTCCTGCCTCTGGGGCCGGCCCCGCTCCACGCTCCACGCCGCCCCGGAGCGGGGGCCGCGGCCCGGGGAGCGGAGCGGAGCGCCGGGAGCACGAGGGAGAGGCCACGCGGCGCCGGGAGTCACTGGCCAGCGGCCGGCGAGCCGTGCGTCTCCCTCTCTCCCTCCCCGCCCGGCCGCCAGGCCAGGTCCCCGCGCCGCGCACCCGGGCCCGCACGCCGGCGCCCCGGGCCTGGGCGGGGGCTGCTCCGCGGAGGCCGGGCCCGCGCCGTCACCTGCCCGGGTCGGTCACCCCGGCGCCCGCCTGGGGCAGCGGCCGCCCGGCACGCCACCCTCCCTCCGGGCGCGGCCGCAGCCCCGGGAGCGGCGTTACTACCTGAGGCTCCGCGTCGCTGGGGAAGGCTCCTCCCGGGGCTCGGGGATGTATGTCTTCGGGGCACCGGAGGGGGGTGTCTTTCCTGCAGCCCGGTCCTCTGCCCGCCCTCCTTCTCTCCGCTCCCAGGTGCGGTATTTAACGATCCGCCCGCGCCTCCTGCCCGCGCCCGCGGCGCCGCTCCGCCCGGGCCCCCGCTCCCCCGGCGGGCATGGTGCGGAGCCGGAGCGCGCGGCGGATCGGCAGCCTGTGGGCGACTCTGTGCGGGGAGGGAGCGGGGAGCCGGGAGCCGAGCCCGCGGAGGGCAGGGGAGGGGCGTGGGGAGGCGCTTCCGAGTGTGTGAGTGCGCGGAGGAGCGGGACCGTGCGGGCTGCCCGGAGCCGCCTCCCTCCCCGCGGGCGCCCTGCCCACGGCGCGGAGGGCGGCGCGCGCGCCCTTTAAAGGGGCGGCGTGGGGGCGGGGCGGCGCCGGGCCAACCCGGCCGCGCCTTCCACGCGCGCAGCCTCTCCCGTGACCGCGTGCACCGCCGCCCCGGCCCGCTGCTGAGTTCTCAGGTCAGGGCAAAGCAGTAGCTGGCTGTGCTGACTTGGCTTCCCCCACCCCGACCCCCCTCCCTTAGCCCATCCTCGTGCTCAAGTCACATCCAAGTGCGCAGGCAGGTCAAGGGAGAATAAGAGAGGGAGGCTTTACAGCTCAGCGAAGGGAGCCGGAGGATGCTGAAAGGCGCTGTAGCTTTTCTCTGCAAGCCACCGAGGTTATCTTCTTTCTCTTCCGGGAGGGGGAGGAGGTGGGGAGGCTCTTTGCACTCTCACCCACCCCATTCACATCCTGACAGGTCTCTCTTCCCTTCAGGGCTTCTTTCCTCAAAGCAAGTCAAGCCTTCCAGGAACCATTTACAGCCATCAGTTCTTCTGTGGGCTAATGAAAGCAAGGGGACTGTGACCTGGAGTGAAACTTGGGTTACTACTGCACAGAAGGCCCTGGGCAACAAGGGGATTACACACAGAACCAGCTACCACCACGTTTACATCCTTCACATCCATTTGACTGATGGCCCCCTGGAGAGATTTGCCACTTTCGAGATGGAGAGGACTTCTGATGCCTGGTGCTGTGGCATTCTTCATTTGTTTTCCCTTGATCCTCTCTCCCATTGCATTGTCTGATTTCCTTTTAGGTTTACATTGGGTCCTGAACTACTTGCCACCTATCCCCTTCTTTATCTCCAATCCTATATTCATACATCTATGTCTTGAGCAGGCAGTATAGCAGATGGAGTGCATTTAACTGTGTGTATGTGAGACATTTTTTTAAAACGTATTTTATTGATTTTTAAGAGAGGAAGGGAGAGGTAGAAAACTAGAAACATCAATGAGAGACATGGATCAGCTGCCTAATGCTCGCCACCTACTGAGGTTGGAGCCTGCAACCCAGGTACATATGCCTTTGACAGGAATCGAACCAGGAATCTATCAGTTCGAGGGCCAATGCTCTCTATTCATTAAGCCAAACCGGTTAGGACTGTGGAACATTTTTAAACCCATTATGTTGGTGTGCAGGGCCATATCTAGATAGATAATACATTCCCGTGTTAAATTTATACACCTGACATCACATCCCTTTAGGGGTGTCGAACTCAATCAAAGAAGGGGCCAAAATCTAAAATCCAGCCTAAATTGCGGGCCGAATGGTTTACTGAACAGTCATAAACTGTCATTGTGATGGAAACGCAGTGGAGTGCAGTGATGACAGCGCGGTGGGGGCCACATTGCAAGGCCTGGCGGGACGGATTTGGCCCGCGGGCCTTGTGTTTGACACATGTGCACCAGCCTCCAGCCCAAATCACAGCATCTTTGTGATCTGGCACATTACTGTATCAGAAAAGTATACAGGCATCAAGCAATCTGTCACTTTTCCAAGATAGTGTGTGTGCGTGTGTTTGTGTGTGTGTGTGGGGGGGGGGGGGTTTCTAAATAATGCGAGTGGCCATGTGATCTGACTTCAGAAATGTGAATCAAGGTGTATTTTGAATGAGTGTTAGCAGTTATTGTGCATTTAAATATGGAAACATCCCTGTTTGGGGGGCACAACCTTGGAAAACTCTTTTTATTTATTTATTTTTCACAAATGTGACAAAAGAAACCTCAGAATATTTCGGAGGCTAGGGAGGTGATGGAAAGGTTGACAACTCTGTTATTGCATCTTCTCTCACTGTTAGTAGCTCCTGATCATTGCTATGTCTTTGAGTTTTCCATACTGACTTTTCTTTTCCCTGATTCCTTTATGTCTACTATAAAGAGTTTAGGGTCTGTTTAAGTCCATTAAAAGTGGCTTAAGCATATAATTAAGAATGGGCAGCAAGTTGGAACAAGTGGGTGCAAATATATGAATAACATGAATATAGGATGTTATAACTTCTTTGGGTGAAAATGGGTGCACTAACAAAGGATATTGGGATTTAAAGTGTGTGCCCATATTTTAAAAAGCTATTTTTTTTCTTCAGTTTCACAGATCAGAAATGTCAGGTTTGGGAGAGTACATAGTTAACCTTAGATCACACACAGGTCAAGTGATGAGGCTGGAACTCAACCTTGGCCTGTCTTACTCTACTGTTCTTACTGCCATTCAGAAATCTTGGCTTAGTTGAAAATCTTAATAGTTTCTTTAGAGCTTTTGATAGTCATGAAAAAGCTGATCTATGATATTTTGGCATTTTTCCATTGCAAGAGGGATTTATAAATGTTCATTTCTAAGATTAGGTGAGGATTTAGGAAGTCCTAACTAAGACTTATATATGAAAATAAATATGAAACTTTTCTAGAAAGTCCTTATTAAAGAATCTCTCTCAATGCAAAATGGATTTTTTTTAGAATAGATATTGCTGATCTGAACATTTGCACTGAGCAAATAAATATTTGGTTTATTTAAAAGCTGTAAACAGAAAATCTTTTTAAAGTTTTATTCCCCTTTAAGGATAGTACTCAATTATATTGGGCAAGCTTGGAGAGCTTTTATAGTTCTAGTTCTTTATTTAATTTTCATCAATAATTATAATTTAATAATGACCCTATATTTCATATTTTAAAATTATACATTAGACCAGATATTTCAAGGGCATTTTTGGTAACCACAACTGATTGTAATTTTCACACTCTCAAATTGTATCCATAATTACTGAGAACCATGACAATCTGTTGATTGCCTTTAATTCATTAAGGTATTAAATAAAGCCAACATTTCTCACTTAATTTTCTAACAATTTTGCTTGCCAAATAAAGTCTAGAATTTATATACACTAAAAAAAATAAAACAAAACATGAAAATGTCACCTAAAGCACATTCTAAAAAGTTGATTTGTTTTAACTACTATTTTGTATTTTTGTTTTTTGAAAATCTGTACTAGCAAGTCCATTTATAAATAACAATAAACAATATTTCTGAAGTTATATAAATGAATTTTTCTCTTCTAAGACTGCTTAATGTTTCAAGTAGAATTTCCCATGTTGCTACACGTTCAATGATATAATTTTTGTTGTGATAGGAAAACAGAAAGTTAATGACTCTTTCCAATTTGTTCATTTTCATCTCTTATGCTTTCTGCTGTTTGGTTCCCAAATGTATTTCACTGGCAAGTTCAATGAAGACTTGGCATTGCACCATTTGATGAAAGCAGAAAAATTAGGTTGCCAATTACATATGTGCCCCTTATGTGCACTGAATTCCCACTGAAGTGATGAGCCAAATTAGAAATTCTTCAGTAGTGGCATAAAAAAATAAAATTGGTACCTAGGGAAGGTGAGGAAGACATTTTTTTTTTCTTTCCAACCCTATTACTATAATAAAATTCATAAGTGTTTTAGAAAAATTCATAAGTGTTTTAGAAAGTGAATTGACTTTAAAACATTAGCAAACAATGTTTGTATTGGAAGAATCAGCAAATAAATTTAAAACTTACATTTCTTTTTTTTTTTGTCCTAGCTATTTTATAGTTTTCTGATTTACTTCCTATCCTATTATGATCATCCAACCATTATAAAGGCAGTTTCCCCCCTTTGCTTTAGTCTAGTGGTAAAAGGGAAACATTCTGGATTTCTTCCATATTGCTACAACATAAATTATCCTTTTGCAACAACTGTTGTAACATGAAAGCAGCATTATGCATGCCTTAGCGTGGCAGGGGCCTTTACTGGAGATGGAGACTGAAGCTTGCACTTGGTTCAAGATCAAGGACTGATGAGAAAGTGTGAGCTAGGAGATAGAAGGATTTCTCAGTTGCAGATCAGGCTCCAGAGAGCATAGGAAAAACTCAATCAACGTGGCATTAATTGGGGCTGTCTGCTGGTAGACAGGGCACAGTTGATGGAAATTTTGATAGAATTATTTTTCAGGAATCTGGTGGTGGTGACTGTATTTAGCAAATTGTGTTTTTTGCAGGAGAAACCACTCCAGGTGTCAGAACAGCAAGATGTCGCCTCATGTTCATGCTCTGCGGAGGAACCCAAAAGGCCAGGCAGGCCGACGAACCAGGATTTCAAACAAGAGTCCTTGGCAGAACGTAAACCCAGATGACTGGATCAAAATACTCAGTGCATCAGCTGTCTTTGATCTGGGAACCTCAGACCCTGAGGATTCATCCCGTGGGAGAAACATGGTAGCAAGGCTGTAAGGTGAATGAATGCACGCCACTGTCCGTGTTCCTGGGTTACCAGGCTCCGGTTTACAAAGTGATCTGGGTCTAAGCCCATTAAAGGGCCTGAGAGAAAGGAAAGCAGAATGCTTGGGAAGGCATTGCTTACCCAGCAACTGAGGCAGAATGAATTTCCAGGGGAAACGTTCCAGTTCAGAGAGCTAAAAAAAAAAAAAAAAGTTGAGGTGGTAGAAAAGGGAACTGACAACAATATTGATGTTCTCTGAATTGACACCTCTCTATTTTTTTAGGGGAATTTAATTGTACTGAAAATAATGTTTGTCAACATAAAACCAAAGGAGTCTTTGTAATTCTATAATATTTCCTTATTTTTGTTTGTTTTCCAAATGAGATTAATGAAGTCTTTGGAGAATAACCTCAGGATTTCTCACCTTCATATGAGGTAATTTTCATGTCTGAATACTTGTGTTGTTGTTTTTTGTTTTGTTTTGTTTTTTTCTGATTGCATTATTAAAAATATATCTAGCCTGCCCTGACTGGGTGGCTGGGTTGGTTGATGGTTCAATTCCCAGTCAGGATACATACCTAGGTTTTGAGTTCAATTCTATTGGCATTATATGGGAGAAACCCTATTAGTCTCTCTCTCTCTCTCTCTGTCTCTCTCTCTGTCTCTCTCTCTTTCTTCCCCCCCCCCCCTTCTCCCTCTCTCTCCCTTCCTTTTTCTAAAATCAATAAACATATCCTCGGGTAAGGATTTAAAAAATTATATATATAAATCCCAATTAATTGGTTCATTTGTTGGAATTTTATAGGCTACATCTATCAAAGTGATTTTTTAATTGGGCTTTTAAGTTGTTCTATTATGATTGTCCTCAGGCATTTATGTGTTTGTAGGCATTTCATTAAAATAAATAGAAATTGACACATCGTTTAAGAGAAATTATTAGTTAAATTATCTCTAAAAGTAGTATATTGATAAATCTGAATCTATAATAATAAATTTATGTGTAAATCACATAAGTAGGTCTAAATATAGCAACACAAGAATTGTAACATAACGGTAATAGTACTCTATGCTACTTAGATATATAGTAAAAGTAGACAATGCTAGTAAAATAATTGAAACCATATTAAACCAGTACTTAAGCAGGTTGGAAACTGGTCTTGCCATCTGTCAGTTTCTACACTGGCAGTTTCACAAATGAGATCTCTTTTTAACAAAACATCACAGCAGGAGACACAGACATGTGATTTGTAATTAAAATGTAGAAAATGCATTTCCTAGTTTTTGTCATTTGTATAAAATTTCTCTCATATTGTGAAATCTTTGACTTAAGAAGTTACGCAACATGGAAGTCATTTTTATTTTACCAAATCAATACATTGTTTGACCAAAACTTTAACTATAATAATGAAAGTATATGCTGTCATGAATTAAAGTTATTTCTGGTCCACTCAGTAATGTAAACCTAAATTAGATGCTTAACCCTGTAATGGAAAAGTTGCTTACATTTTATATCTGAGTGAATAATAGTTTATCTGCTTTCTTAGCATTTACATACCATAAAAGCAAGATATATGATGTATGAAATGTAAATGCTAAGTTTACATTTCCGTTAATGCTAAGTACTACTATTTATTGAATAAATGTTCCAGAAATCAATAATGATGTAATTTGAGCTAAAGGCATATAAATTACAGTTAAAAATAACACAATTACATTTAAACAGATCTTAATTTTTGTTTTTACTCCCCTTCTTAAACATCTTGGGTATTTTCTAGAAATTTAAGTTAATGTTAAAGTTAGCAAGCATTTTTGACATCTGTCATTATGGGATTTATTATGTACAGGTAGGTGTATATACCTGAACCATTTACATTCAGAACTTATCATCGAGGTGTAATGATTGTTTTTCTTGTGCTGTCCCAATTTCAACTTTTCCTTCAAGTATTAACATCTTAGAAACGAAATGGGTATTGAGATGGGAGTGAATCATTAAATCGCCATGCAATTGTATGTTTCAAATATTTCACAAAATATCCCATTTCATACTCACTTCTTACAAGATGTTGAAAGTGATTGAGTGGTAGGAATCACATCTCTTCTGCTTGGAGCTGTGCAGATCTTTATGACTGACTCCACCAATAGGATATGGTGAAAATGATATTATGTATTGCCTAGGCTAGGTCATAAAACCGGCACTGACTTTATCTTTACTCTCTTGGGATGCTTGCTCTTGGAACCTAGCCAGCTGCTATAGGGAAGTCGTGTAGCCTAATTAAGTCCCACATGGAGAGGAACTGATGGCTCCAGCCCTCAGCAGAAGCTGACAGACCCCACATGCAACCGGCACCAACTTTTCAGCCATGTAAGTAAGCCATCATGGAAATACATCTTCCAGGTCCAAATCTACCCATCTGCACCCAGCCATGTGGAGCAGAGAGAGAGAAGCTGTGTTCGTTTTTTATCGCTGCATAACAAATTACCACAAACACACAGTGGTTAGAATAAACACAAACTTAGGAGATCACAGTTCTGTAGGTCAGAATTGTAAGGTGTGGCTAGTTTTCTGCTCAATTTCATAAGCCTGAAAGCAGGTGCTAGCCATGCTGTGTTCTCACCTAGAGTCTCTGAGGCAGAAATCGACTTCCTAGCTCTTTCTGATGGTTGGCAGAATCCAGTTCTTGCAGTTGTAGGAAAGAGGTCTCTGTTTCCTTGACACATGGCTTCCTCTTTTTCAAGCCAGCATCAGCAGCTCTGAAACAGTCTCATGCTTCAAGTCCTTAAATTTGTCTTCTTCCCCCAACCAGAGAAAACTCTCCCACTAGACTGTAAGCCAAAGGTCATCCCATGACTGAATTACTCCTCATAATGTCCCCAGTGCCTTGTTGAAGCAGAATAATAGGTGAGACAATAGGTAGTGTATGTGATTGAAGCTTTACTTTTTATCATTTCCTAAAAATTATATGGAATGCAGAAGTCATATTGTTCATTATTCCTTCAAGAACCTTTATTTTCCTCCAAACTACTGGCCATATTTGTCTTTAAACATCTTTCATAAGTTATCTTACTTCTGAACTGACTTTGAAAATGAAAAATTTTACAAGACGGAACTCTTCCAAGATCAGTTTGCAATGCCAGTATTACCCTGATACCAAAACCAGACAAGGGTGTCACAGGAAAAGAAAATTATAAGCCAACATGCCTAGTGAACATAGATGTAAAAATCCTCAACAAAATATTGAGAAACTGAATTCAACAGTACATTAAAAGGATCATACACCATCATGAAGTGGGTTTTATTTTAGGGATTCAAAAATAGTCCAACATCTGCAAATCAGTCAATGTGATACACCACATTAACAAAATGAAGAATGAAAATCATATGATCATCTCAATAGATGCCAAAAAGAAATTATACAAAATTCAACATCCATTTATGATAGAAACTCTCAACAAAGCTGGTATAGAGGAAATGTGCCTCAACAAATAAAGGTCGAATATAATAACCACATAGCTATCATTATACTCAATAGTGAGAAGCTGAAAGCTTTTCCTCTCTAAGATCAGGAACAAAACAAGATGCCCATTTTCACCACTTTCATTCAACATAGTATTAGGAATTATAGCTGAGCAATTAGGCAAGAAAAAAAAATTAAAGACATTCAAATTGGAATGGAAAATGGAAAACTGCCACTATTGACAGATGACATAACATCATATAAAGAAAACTCTAAATAATCAAAAAACTGTTCGAACTAGTAAATAAAACTTTGTAAAGTTCAGGATACAAAAATCAATGAGTGAAAATTCATTGTATTTCTATACACAACACAAAATTAGAAAAAAAAGATTTTAAGAAAATAATCCCATTTATAATATCGATAGTATTAAAAATACCTGGAAATAAATTTAATCAAAAAGGCAAAAGACTTATTTAATGAAACCACAAGACATTAAAGACAGAAAATACAGAAGTCAAATAAATGAATAGATATACCTTGCTTGTGGATTAGAAGAATTAATATTGTTAAAATATCCAGACTTGCCAAAGCTATACACAGAGTCAGCACAAACTCTATCAGAATTTCAATGTCATTTTCACAGAAATAGTACAACCAATCCTAAAATTTGTATAAAACTATAAAAGACCCCAATTAACTACAGCAATATTGAGGAAGAAGGACAAATCTGGAAGCATCATCCTGCATGCCTTCAAACTATATTACAAACTAGTATGTTACTGGCATAAAACCAGACACATAGATCATTTAAAAAAAATAGTGAGCCAAAAAATAAACCCATGTATATATGATCAATTAATTTATGGCAAAGGAGCTAACATTACACAATGAGGAAATGACAGTCTCTTCAATAAATGGTTTTGGGCAAAATGGTCAGCTACATAGAAAACAATGACACTCAACCACTACTTTACACCATACACAAAAATTAACTAAAAATGGATTAAAGATTTGAACCAGAAACTTGAAACCATGAAACTAGAAGACAACATATACAGTCAGCTTTTTTAGTAGGGTCATGGCAATGATTTTTTTTTTTTAATCTGACACCAAAAGCAAAAGCAAGGAAGGTAAAAATAAACAAGTGGAACTACATCAAACTACAATTTTCTGGACAGAAAAGGAAATAATTAACAGAGTGAAAAGGCAACCTGAGTGGCAGAAAATATTTTTAAATCATATATCTGATAAGGGATTAATAGCCAAAATATATAGTGATCTCATACAGCTCAATCGCTTAAAAATATCTGATTAAAAATGCACAGAAGATCTGAGTAGCCATTTTTCCAAGGAAGATATACAGATGGACAACAGGTACATGAAAATATGTCCTAATCATTAGAGAAATGCAAATCAAAACCACAATAAGATATTACCTCACATCTGTTAGAATGGCTATTATCAAAAAGACAAGAAATAACAACTATTGGCAAGGATGTGGAGAAAAAAGGAACTGTTGTAAATTGTTGGGGATATAAATTGGTGTAGCACCATAAAAACCAATATGGAGCTTCCTAAAAAAACTAAAAATAGAACTACCATATAATTCAGCAATTCTTCTGGGTGTTTATTTAAAGAAAACAGAGATACTAACTCAGAAAGGTATATGCACCCTCATGTTCACTGAGTATTATTTATAATAGTCAATATATGGAAACAACCTAAATGTCCATCAGTGAGTAAATTGATAAAGTGTGGTATATATGCAATGGAATATAATTCACCCTTAAAAATACAATAAAGTTTTGCCATTTGCAACAAGATGGATGGACCTCAAGGGCATTGTGCTAAGTGAAATAAGTCAAGAAGAGAAAACAAAAACTATACAATCCCTTTTACATGTGGAACATAAAAAGTAAATAAGTAAATAAATAAAACCAAGCTTGTAGATATAGAGAAAGAGATTGGTGATTGCCTGAAGCAGGAACTGGAAAGATGTGAAAGAGAGGTGAATTATTTTTTAATTTGATTTTTTTATTTTAAAAATACATAAATAAAAATAAAGTTTTAAGACTATTGGAGAAACTAAGCAAGTAATATTCAGACAGAGGAAGCAGTGTGGTGAGCTTTGATGCAATAGCATAGCAGTTGTCTTAGTACTGCTGAGATGCTATAACAAAGGCCATAGACCAATGACAAAATTTTTTTCTCATCACCTTGGAGGCTGAAAAGTCTGAGATCAGGGTGCCTGAGAAGTCTGAGAGCCTGGTTCTGAAAGCCCTCTTTCTTGGTTCATGACAAGTGCCTTCTAGCTGTGTCCTCTCATGGTAGAATATCTCTTTGGAATACTAATACCATTCATAAAGGTGCAAAACTCTTTGACCAAGCACCTCCAAAAGATCAACCTTTTACTACTATCCTATTGGGCTTTAGATTTTCAATATATGAATTTTGAGATGGGAAGAGGGAGGATGACACAAATATTCAGAACATAGCACAGGTCAAGACTGAAGAAGATATAAAAGACCTTAAAATGAACTCACCTTTCCCACACGAGGTTTAACTGATGCTAGAATTGAGACATGGCATTTTGTATTACCATGCTTTTTTTTTTTTTTTTTTGACTCAATAAATAGTTATTAACTATTTTCTTCTCCTTTCCCATATATTGTGGCTATATTTATGGGTAAAAGTCATAGCCAATAGAATGCCATATTTCTGAAAAATAGCATGGGATTTTGGTGCATCATATGTTTCTGGTACTATGTTGAATTATAGAAAGTAAATATTGATCAAAAAATTTGAAAGCAATAAACTAAAAGAGGTGAGAGAAATAATAAAAATAATAGTGGTGAGAAAATCTATCATGACATAATTCCAGAAGTAGTCTTGGATATAGAGGATTCCTATATTAATAAAGTATAATTATTTATATATAATAGTTATGTGGTATAATCAACAAAAGTTAAACAAGTGATATATTAATTATTTTTTCTCTAGAAAACTAAGATAGAAGTAAACTAACAGTCATTCTAAGCATATTGGAGGAGCATACTTACAAACATGATACCTGAGAATTATTTCACGATCTATATTAACTGTTAATTTCTTACCAATATTGTGTTGTTAATATCTAAACATTTTTTTTTCATTTAAAATCAGAGAAATGTAGAACTTAAAGATATCCTAGACATTAAAAAAAAAATTGTATTGAAGATGTTAAACAAGCAAAATGTTCTTGAGATCAAGGTGAGGAAAGAATTTTTTCCATTGAGATAGTCATGGATGCAAATGATTAGAATACAATGCAATAAAAAAGGTAAATAGGCAGCTACTCTCTGCCTTCAAGGAAGTAACAATCCAATAATGGACGAACTGCAACCAGTGATTACCATAGTTAACTCTCAGTCTTCACTTTATTGAATTCTGAATTGGAGTGACTTTGTACTGTGTTGACCTAGCTAAACTGTCATTGTTCTTCCCAGAATTCCCTTCCCAATATAGTTCTGCATTGGGATTGTCAGAAAAGAGGTCTCCGTAGGATCTGGAAGAAAGAAATACAACATCAGCTTTATTTGTATATGCTGAAGGTTAGTGTAGGGCAGTGGTCGGCAGACTCATTAGTCAACAGAGCCAAATATCAACAGTACAATGATTGAAATTTCTTTTGAGAGCCAAATTTTTTAAACTTAAACTTCTTCGAATGCCACTTCTTCAAAATAGACTCACCCAGGCCATGGTATTTGTGGAAGAGCCACACTCACGGGGCCAAAGAGCTGCATGTGGCTCGAGAGCCGCAGTTTGCCCGCCACTGGTGTAGGGAACCAGCTGCTGTTGCAGCTCATGCTCCTGTTGAGCTGCTACCTCACCTTGTAGGGTTGGAGCAGCAGCTGCATGTGCAGATCCCTCAGTTCCTGCCAGAATTACCGCTTTCTTCTCCCAGCATGGGCCTGTAAATGTGTGGGAAGCTCTATTATAAAAGGTCCTTCTATATATCATTTTAATGTTAAAGTTGGAGGTGGAGACAGGTGTAGGTTCAGATTGTCTTTGGGGCACCAATTTATCCAATCTGTCCCAGCTGATGTAGGTAAAGACTGTCGTTTGGAAGTCTCATTTATTCTGAGGATTCCAGTTTGTCCCAGGAGCCCAAAATCCACATAGCTTGTCTTCCTACTGCCAGTTTATTGATCTCAGTGACTTTAAGCCACCAGCTGTAGTGGCAATGAATTTCATAGACTTCTTCTAGCTCCCACAATTGCATAATGTCTAATCCTTTTAATAAATCCCTTAGCCCAATCTCTCATATTAGTTCTGCTTCTCTGATGAAACACACACTTACATGGACATGTTTTGTAGAAAGAACCAAAAAAGTACTGAGGATCAGATGTAGATTGTAAAAAAAAAAAAAAAAGGAAAGAGTAAAAAGTCATAGTTTTAGTCTTGTTTTTTTTTTTGTTTTTTGTTTTTTCATTTTGAAACATGTCTTCCATTTGGTTTATGGGACACTACAGTCCATTTTTATTCCTCTCTTTCTACACATGTCTATTTTGCTAGATTCAACTCACCTTCATGACCTCAACTTTTGGACTATCCCAAGAATCAAGATTTAAATTTCTGTTTTCTATTATTATACATCCTCCGCCCCCCCTTTTTTTTGTGACTTCATTTAGGCTCAGAATTTTAGTGCCATCTTAATACTGATGATATTTAGGTTTGTATCTGCAGCTTTAGGCACCTAACCCTCGTCTACCTGCCCACTTGACATCTCTGCTTGTACGTAGAAGAATCTCAAGCTGAAATACACTAAGCCTTCTAAACTCCTCTCAAAACCGGTTCTGTGTGTAGTCTTTGCAGTCAATGTCATCTCTGTTCTTTCAGCTGTTTGTGTTGAAGACCCCTGGGTCATTCTTAGATTCCCTTTTCCTTTTATAATGCATATCTAATGTGTCAGCAAATCCTGTTGGCTTTATCTTTACATGAATAGAGTGTTCAGCTACTGTATTTCCACTGCTATGGCCTATTTTAACCCACCATCATCATTCACGTAGGTTATTGTGATAGCCTTCTGATCTATCCAGCTGCTTTTGCCCCTCACAGTGTATTATCAACACAGTAGGCAGGGATATTATGTGAAAATCTGAAATCAGATAATCTCACTGTTCTGCTCAAAATCCTTCAGAGGCATCTAATGTCACTGAAAATAAAAGTGGCTAGAACAGTTTAAAAGTCCTTAATTTCAAAACTCCCCTCAAGTACCACTATCACTGTTAGTAGTGGCACTGAGTCCATAGATTATCTTGCTGGATATACAGGGGACCCTCTTTACATTCTTTCAGACTTTGCTCAATTGTCACTTCAGTGAAGCCTTCTTTGACTTGTATTTAAAATACTAATACCACTCCACACAGTGTCAATTACCTTACTTATTTTATTTTCCTTAGCATTTATCTCTATCTAAAACAATGTATTGTATATCTCTATCTGTTATAAAATAATGTATTTAATCTTATTACATCTTTTCATCACTAACATAAAATATCCAAAAAATAGGGATGTTTCTATTCCCTCCCTTCTCTCCATGCCTAGAACAGTGCTTTGTGCTTAGTCACCCTCAATAAATATTTGTTAAATAATTAATAAATCACTAAAAAAAAAAAAGCACAATACCATCTATTCAATGATAGAAGCAAATCAAGAAGTACAACAGGGGGACAAACAGGGTTTCACACTATCTTCACTAACTTTTCTGAAAACAAATTCTTGACATTTGCATACACTTTGTAAAGATTTAGTATGGAATTTTTTTCTAATTAATCTCTATATTTATGTGAGGCATGTGGTAATTGAGAAATGAGTTCTCACAGTGAGTCTAAAAGCAGAAGGCATACATTCATTTATTCATTTAGCCAACAAATATTTACTGAGTATCTACTATGTGCCAGGAATTAGAACCAAAGCTGAATAATGAAATAATCACAGACTTGAATTAAACATTGGCAATATGCTAGATAGAATCTTAAGCTATGAAGATGGAGAAATAAAATATATATAGACAGAGCTGAAAATATAATATGAAAAATGAATAAATAGACAATTACTAAACTGTGTGGCAAGGGCAAAAATAGATGCAAAATGGGATGTTTTGTATTGTATGTCAGAGGTATAAATTATCCAACTTTAAGGGGTGGGTTGTCAGGGAAAGAATCCTATCAGATACTTTATGCGACTTGAGTTCTAAAAAGTGTATCTTGCTTGACTATATAAATTTTGTGAGACAGTGGCATCAAAATAATTATTCCATTTTTTTGAGTTCAATAAATGTTTGTTAATTTGTTAATATTAAAATAATTTTGTATTTGAGAGTATTATTTTAATAAACATTGAATATTAAAAACTTTGTACATTTCTAATCTATCTTTAATGTACACATTTTTATGTTTTATTTTTTTTTTTTACTAATTTAAAATGAGATTGCTAGCTCAGAGGTCTTAAATGTCTTGCTAAATACATATGGAAATAATGGAAAATACATATGCCATCTATATATATTTGAGAATCTCTATTCATGAATAATAGCACAGTGGGTGCATATTCCTGAGAATAAAAAAAAAACTGAAAAATTACAATTCTGTAATTTCTCTTTTTTCTTGCATTTTAATGGATGAAAAAAAGTCAAAATTTATGAGTCAATTTATAAATAATTTTTTATTTAGTTGGTGATATCAAAACATTAACTTTTTTGAGATTTCTATATTCAATTAAAAGGCCTAAATAAAGAAGAGAATGTACTGCTGTACAGAAGCATTATATGTTGGAAAAATTGTTTAAACTCTGCAGCTACTATCTAGGGGAGACAGCCATTAGAAATAGACTAGAAAAACAGCCAGCAAGTTTAAATTAAATCACCATTCTTCCTGACCTCAAATGGTTATTGTAATGTGCATATTTCACTCAATATTTTTATGTCATACATTTTTTAGGTGGTTCTATTTTTATCCATATCCTGCATAAAACTACAGCCTCAAAATATAGGTCAGGATGTTACTGGCTGCTTAGAGCAAGTACACACTTGGGAAATTTCTTTTCCTAAAAAATCCCTCTAAAAAGAGGTGGTTGGAATTTTTGATATTTAGATATAATTATAAAATCCCTAAAGCTCTATAACCTTTACATAAAAACACATGTGAACATTTACTCTAAACAATAAAGATCTGCTTAAAAGTGATTTATATTTTAATTTTTAAGATAATGCATTAACATATCTTTTAGAAACACCACACTTTGATAAAATCAGATCATACAGCTATAACATTAGATTACCTATAAAAAGCTACTTTTACCTTGTAATTATAAGGTCCATATTGATGCTGCATTATTTGCAATAACATAACTCACTTGCTCTTCTAATTTAGGGCACGAGACTGTGATTTTTATTTTACCCATTTGATTTGGTATTTTTCTTCTAATGAGACACATCTGTCTGCTTTGTGTTAATGTTTGATGTTCTCCTAGGAAAAGTAGCCTAGAGCTTCAACAATTAATTACCTCCTGGAAAAAAAAAAATTAAGGAAAGCATAAGTGCTGAAGCATATAGACTGTACTATCATATTAAATATATTTTCATTAACAAAAATAAATGTAAAATGAGAGTGGTTTTCAATCTCCAGGGCAATAGTAAGTTATGCCTCAATAATCTGCATGAATTTATAACCTAAATGTTCTTCCATTCAGTACTCTATAAAATCTATAGATTCATATTAGTACACTTAATATTTTTGGAAGTAAGCTCTTAGTAAAGGTTTTTATTTGTTTGTTTGTTTGTTTTCTTAATGGTTAAACTTGTAAAGTATTTATTTGTATTTAATTTAGGTAACTGCAGGTATTTATTTTTTTCAGAATATATAGCAGTGTATGAATATTTCTATAATACTTACCAGAGGAAAGGATTATTTGACTTAAAAAAAAGTTAGCAAAGGCTTGTAAAAGTAAGCAAAATATTTCTTCTTTGTTTTCTATACTTTTCTTTAATACTTTCTTCTCTTTCTTCCTCTTGCTACTTCATGTTCTTTTATTCTCCTTCTTATCATCCCTCCCATTCCTATCTCTTTCTCTTCTTTATCATAAGGACTACCTTCAACTGAGGCTTTACTCACACAGTGAATTACTGGTGTTATTTTCTCAAATGTCTTAACCAAAATGAAGACATTTTGAAGTAAAACCAGGTACAAAATGGACTCCACTCTTATTAATTTTTTGATGAGGTAAGCATGTAACTCCATTTTCAAGAATCAAGTTTCCAGTGATAAATACATTATTTCCAGCATCTGAAAGCCTACCTCCAAATTCCTAGACCAGTTTTTTAAGAGGATATTGCGCCTGATAGAGCTTTTCATTGAATGTGTGTGGGTTATGCAGCATTCTAATGTCATCACGGAAATAGGGTCACTGCTTCTTTCTTCACAGTCTTCTGTAGTCACAAACTACTCTTGCCTTGGTTAAGAGAGAAAACGTATGAGTAGATAATGCCCATGTCTACTTAAACAAAACAATTTTTTAAATTTCTGGAGGAAAATTAAAAAAAAAAAAACCTGACTGTTGCTTAAACAGAAGGCATATTTTGTGGAAAATAATTATATGGCTCTCCTGTGTAAATAATGAGAATAGATGTAAACATAAGTGCTTACTTAATAAGAGGCCATCTTAAAGAGCTATTCTGCAAATGGTCATCACACCATCACGCTGTCATGCTGTAAGGGCTCAGACATTCAACATGGGGGAGAAAGGAAGGGGGACCAGCCAGGCATAGATGAGCTCATGAGACTAGCAAGGCTGCAACCCAGGAAAGGGGCAATCCGAACTCCCCACAGTCCCCACGGTCCTGAGTGCCAGCACTTGTGGCTGCGGCCTGGGAGAGGGGCAAGCCTCCCACCCCATGGTCCCTGGCACCTGAGGCTGCGACCCAGGTGAAGACAGCTTGGGTCCTGAGTGCCTGAAGCCAGCCAGTGGGAGGGAAGCCGGGGTCCCAGGTGCCTGTGACCTGTTGGAAGAGGGAATCCTGGGCCCGGGTATGGGGTGAGGTAGAGGCAGTTTAGGGGTGATCTGGCCAGCAGGAGAGCAGTCAGGGGTGATCAGGCTGGTTGGGGAGCAGTTAGGGGCAACCAGGTAGGCAGGCAGAAGGGTTAGGGCAAACAGGCAGTCAGCCAGGCCAATGGTTAAGAGTCAGGGGTCCAGGAATGTGAGAGGCAGTCAGACATCCTCCGAGGGGTCCCGGGTTGGAGAAGGTGCAGGCTGGGCTGTGGGACACCCCCTCCCCCTGCCGTGCATGAATTTCACGCACCAGGCCTCTAGTAAAATATAATGATTAAGATCACTGGTTTTGCAGGTTCCACAGAACTGGCATCAAAACCTTGTTCTAGATGTAAATTATCATCAGGATATTATTTCCTTACATGATGGAAGAGACACAATTCAGAGATGGAAGATGCTGACGACGCCTCAGCATACCAGCAGACAGCAGCCGCGGGTTGCTGAAGGATGCCCAGGACCAAACCAGAGACAGTCGGACCTGCATTACCGCCATTTGTCCACCAACCAGATCTGAAATATCATGGCTGGCATGTACACATACGGAACTTTCTGGCATTGAAATTAGGACGCAAAAGAACTGTTGGCCCAGAAAGGAACTCACTACAGACTAATTCATTTGCCTCTCAGCATAACCATTATGGCTTGTTGCAGTTTAGGTTCTTATAAGGGTATTTCTTGGATCACATGATCCCACACATCTAGAGGAAATAATGAACACAAACAGACCCAGAGAAAGAGAACCAGCGATCAGACTCTCAAACCTCAGAGGGAAAGTAAGGAGGGATGGGGGTAAGGGGAAGAGATCAATCAAAGGACTTGTGTGCATACATATGGGCCTTGCCAGTGGCCATGGACAACAGGGGAGGGGGGTGCATATCTAGGGAGGGGTTTGGGATGGGAATAGGGGAATAAGGACAATTATGTGAGACCATAATCAATAAAGAAAAAAAAACAAAGAAAAAAAAAAAACCTTGTTCTACATTTTTTTTTTAAATAATTGCAACTTTGGGCAATTATTTAACCTCAGTAGTCCTCAGTTTCCACATATTTAAAGTGACATAAATAATAACATGTACTATCATTGAGTGTTTGAGGGAATTAAATCAGAGGACATGGAAATATGTAGCACAGTACCCAAACAAGTACTCAGTATATGGTATATATTGTTATAAATATGCACAAAGCCAAATTACTAAATCAGTGTATATGTAAATTTCTCCAACCTACTGTGCAACTAGAGACATATAAAAATAACTCCCTAATAGAAGCAAGTTATGAAAAACATTAATTATTTTTTTTGAATTTACCAAAATATAGCTAGCTTTATTTTCTAAATATAATATGTACTAAGTAGTAATGATACCATTGTAATTAGCTAACCCTCCTATATAATAAAGAGCTAATATGCAAATGGTCATCACACCCTCACACTGTCACACTGTGAGGGCTCAGAAAACTCAACATTGGGGAGAGAGGAATGGGGACCAGCCAGGCTGACCCAGGAGAGGGCCAAGCCACACGCCCCATGGTCCTGGGCGCCAGCGGCTGCACCTGCACCTGTAGCCTGGGCTGGAAGAGGGACAAGCCACACACCATGAGGTCCCAGGCGCCAGCAGATGCATCTGTACCTATGCCTGGGAGAGGCACAAGCCACCTACCCCATGGTCCCGGGTACCTGAGGTTGCGGCCTAGGTGAAGCTAGCCCAAAGGGAGGGAAGCCAAGGTCCTGGGTGCCTGTGACTGGCTAGAGAAGGGAATCCTGGGTCTCTGGTGCAGGGCGAGGTTAGGGGAGATCAGGCCAGCAAGGGAGTAGTTAGGGGAAATCAGGCTGGTAGGGGAGCAGTTATGGATGATCAGGCAGGCAAGAGGTGGTTAGGGGTGATTAGGCAGGCAGGCAAAGGGGTTAAGTGTGATCAGGCAGTCAGGCAGGTGAGTGGTTAGGAGTCAGAGGTCCCAGATTGTGAGAGGCAGTTGGACATCCCCCAAGGGGTCCCAGATTAGAGAGGACAGGCTGGGCTGAGGGACATACACACACCCCTGCTGTGCACGAATTTTTGTGCACAAAGCCTTTAGTCTCTCTCTCTCTCTCTCTCTCTCTCTCTCTCTCTCTCTCTCTCTCTCTCTATATATATATATATATATATATATATATATATATATATATATATATATATATATGGCACTAATATGCTAAATATCCCTCCTCCCATCCAATGGGTCGCTGTGATGCACACTGACCACCAGGGGGCAGACACTCAAGGCAGAAGCTGCCCTGACGCGCACTGGCCATTTATAGAGAAATGGCAGTGCAGACCTGGTACTGACAAAGCAATACTCAACTTCCCCCAGGTAGAACACAGGCCCCACCACCACCCTGGAGCAACACCAGACCAAATCGCAGCCAACACTGCTGAGAGCCCATGGTGCAAAATATGGAAATGGTTGCTGTGGATACCGGGTAATGATGTCATATGGCAACGCCTGGCTTCCTCTCCCTAGTGACTAGCCTCCTTGGATTTTCTTTAGCTCAGCAAGACGACTTGTTATAAAGCAAGTTACTTTATAGCCAGGTGCAAACATTTCACACTTTAAACAAATGTCTGTGATGCATTTTCCCATGCCTCATCTCATTTGATCCTCACAGAAGTCCTGGAGTAGGTAGATAGGTGACTTGGTGGAATCCTATTTTCTTTTCATTAGCCAGAAAATGGATATTTAGAAGGCTTAGAAACTTGACCTGACTGAAAAGAAGTAAGAAATGGTGGACCTTGAAAATGACTTAGGTTTTCTCACTGCACAGAATATAGTCAAATACTGCTATCGTTAAATACTGTATTTTACCCTTTGTTCTCCCTGCGTGGTCTGTAATAATAATCTGCCCCATGCCGATATTTACTGCTGTGTTTCTGACAATTACCTGAAAGAGAAGTTGGAGTGCTTCACTGGGCTGGAAAAGGTTTATCTAAATCAGGAAGCAGGTCTAATTTAGCAAGTTTATTCTATATATATAAAAGTCTAAGTTCACTTGCACATATGTGATACATACAAAGCGCTCACTGATGCCAATCACACACTTGTGTTTCAATCTGTCATTGTAGATCTTGAATTTGGTTGATACTTCTATTATAGAGAAAGGGCAAATAGCGATATTAAAAAATTTCCTCTAATTAATTTCCTTCCAATGTACACCAGAATCTGTGCACCAGAACACTAGTTATTAATAATAGAAAAGGAGCAAAAGAGCCGAAATCGGTTTGGCTCAATGGATAGAGCGTCGGCTAGGGGACTGAAGGGTCCCGGGTTCGATTTCGGTCAAGGGCATGTACCTTGGTTGCGGGCATATCCCCAGTAGGGGGTGTGCAAGAGGCAGCTGATCAATGACTCTCTGATCGATGTTTCTAACTCTCTATCTCTCTCCCTTCCTCTCTGTAAAAAAAAAACAATAAAAGAATATATATTTAAAAAAAGAAAAAAAAAGAAAAAGAGCAAAGGAAAGGCCAGACATTTCAGGTATGTTCCCTGCAAAACAGTGGGCGAGGGAACCACATAGGGAAAATAGACGCATGCCTAGTAAAGTTGAGATGACATAGGGAAGGCGTTTGTCTATCAATCGCACCTGGAGACAGAGGTGGTTGGCCAAAATGGGCATGGCCACTATAAGTCCATGAAAATTTGGGATACTAACCCCCTTAACAAAGAAGTTTGCTCTCTTGGCACATTACACTTGGCTCCTGGATTGCAGGGCTCTTTTGTTCTTGTTTTCCTGCAAATGCCCACCTGGCCACAGCTATGTGGACCCACACACACACAACGGACTGCTGGACTACAACTAGTCTAATGCTGTCCTGGATGTGTCTCCAACATAGAAAGGGAACTCTGGACACTGGCTTTGCTTCTAGCTTTACTGAAACCCCAACTGCACTTCTTCTATGACTGGACTAAGGGAAATGGGACTTTAGGAACCCAAGGATGTAACTCTATAGAAATAAAGCTTTCTACCTTATCACATCCTCCATGTAAGTCTCAGAACATTTATTTTCTCAAAATATTGCAAGAACTCCAACTCCAGTACTCACTGGAGAAGAGAATCCCTACTTTATACAACATCAGTAATATATTTCCAAGTTTTCAAACCATATTTATTGGACACCTAGGATTTTTTAGTCATTCTATGATGAGACTAAAAATAAGAGTGAACAAGGAAGTTAGGATTCTTGCTTTTCTGGAGTTTACATCCTAGTTGGTGGAAGAATGGAGTAGAGCAAGAAAGTAGAACTATAACTAATGGGTAAACAAATACATTAGATAATTTTATGAAATAGTAAATGTTATGAGGACTAGAAATCAAAATGATGTGCAGTATGTGATGGGTAACTTCTTTGATTTGGAATGTCAACAGAGGACTCTCTTTGAATGTACACTTAAAGTTAGGTCTAAAAGAGAAGAAAGAGCTATAGTTAGTTCAAAAATTCTAAGGTGGGAACAAGTCTACTATATTGTTAAGGTGGAGGAACAGAAACTAGGCCAATGTATCTGGGGCTTAATGGTCTAAGGCAGCGATTTCAACCTTTTTTTTTTTTTTTTTTTTTTAATCTCATAGCACACATAAACTAATTACTAAAATTCTGTGACACACCAAAAAATATGTTTTTTGACAATTTGACAAAAAAATAGGTATAATTTTGATTTATTTGCACTGGACAGCTATTGTTGTGTTGACTCTTGTCATTTTCTTAGTTGACAACTAAAGAGGTCAGTGTTCCTGACTAAATAGTCAGGTATTACAGGTTTAGAAAGTTCTTGCAGAAAATCACCGGTCTAGGGGAAGAGTAATTTTTAAACACTTTGTTTTGTGCTTTTATTTGTTTTTCCTTGTCTGGATCATTGACTACTTTGTATTTAATTGACATATTTATTCTTGATGTTAGGACAAAATCATTTCATTGTAATCCAAGGTGTTTACAATTTCTCAGAAAATGCCTACTGTGTACTCTGACAGCATTAGCAAAATTGAAAATGCAACACAATTTATATGTGAGAGACAGAGGGGTGATTTTTTTCCTGGTTTTTTACAAAAGCTAGAAAATATTGTTCCATAGAAACTTAAAGAGTTTATGTCAAAACTAATAATTCTCCACCAGTTTTATGTTCCAGTAAGTCTTTTTCTGTCTGCAGTAACAGAAATAGGAAGTGGGGGAAATGGAGAACACAGAGCTGTAGTATACTCCCCCCACAAGCATTCAAATCATTTAACATTGCACTGCTCACTGTATGGAAGCTTTTACTGCAAGGGGTCCCTGAGCAAATCATTTCTATTACTAGTCTGTTCTAATAACCCCTTTGCTGATTCAGCTACCTGAATGTAAATATCATAGAAAAGACTGGGAAATTAAAGCCAATTTGAAACAATGAACATGGATCTAAAAGAAAATGCTTCCTACATATGCCTTCCTTTTCATAACTCTTTGTTTAAAAATCTGCTCATCACAGGTAAAATCTTTTGATCCTATTAGAAGCTAATAGGAGAAAAATAATTCCTCTTTTTTCGTATCACTCTGTTTCTAAATCTTCCTATCTTAAATGACAGTTGTTTCAGCAATACTAACATTCAGAAAATATATATTGACTCCAAATGAAATTTCCACAAATATTAAAATAATCACAGTGAAATCCATAGCATAACAATTAGAGTACTCATTGTTTATTCAATAGTAGAAGTCTTAGTGGTCTTGAGGTACAAATGAGATAGTGCACTGTTTATTTGTTACACACAGAAGATGTTTTTCTCTCTGCCCTATATCCTCACTACATATCCAACCCTCCCCCAGCTCCCAGCAGCCTTTTAATACTACTAGCTATTGAATTTAAAGACTGGCCTCCAGGGGGGGAAAATCCTTTGTGTGATCTTTATGATTACAATATTAAAGTAAAAAAAAAGTGACAAAATAATATAGTTTTTTTTAAATCTCTCCAAATAGCATTAGCGATATACTTTGAAAGTTACTGCATTTATATCTAAAATAAAAGATTATCCTATGTGTATGATTATTACAAATGACTTTGAAGCTGCCTAATTATGTATTTCAAAGCTGCTCTGAGTAGGTTTAAAAGGCTATAAAAAATGCAGAGAAGTAAGCAGCTGCCTTCAGAAAGAATTTGTAAATTAACAAATCATCATAGTATTGAGTTGAAATTCCATCATAATTAAAGCTAAAATATAAAAATACATTTTAAGATATAAAGGCATAAAAAAGAGATGTTCATTATGAAACAGAGTGAATCTGTGCGGCTATTACAATAAATGAGGAGCACTGAATCATGCCAGAATAAATTGTATCACTGAGAATACAAGTGGAATTTTAAGTGGTTTCTATTATTATTATTTTGCAGTATATATCAGTTCATCCTTTTCCATGCTGGTAGAAACATGTGCAGATTTCTAGAAATCAAAGAGTTCCCTTTAATATCCAGATTCTAAACTCTTTTTGCATTAGTGCTAATGGTTTGGTAGAACTTAAATAAGACCTGTTTAACAATTGATGACATCTTGTTTGGTTCCTAGAAGGCATGTGCAAAAGCCAAGGTGGATGTCACCCTGCAAAGACAGCTCAGTATGTGTGCGTGGGTGTGCGTGGGTGTGTGTGAAGAAAACACCAATTATCTGCATTTGACTCACTTTTTGCCTTCAGCAAAACATAATGAGAGCTATTTATAATGGTGGTAATATTAGTACTTTCCATAAATACCTATTTCTGCATTTATTTCTAAATAGTATAAAGTGTGTGTTTTTTTGTTTTTATGCCACTTAGAATTTGCTTTACAGAATTTATAATCTAGCACAAATAAGCACCGTAAAGGAAAACAAGCATTTCTCCCAGAAGTTTTTATCTCTTTTTTGCCCAGAGATAGACTTCGGAAGTTACTAAGACTTCTATTGAATAAAATTTAGAAACCATAGTGGGAGTATAGATGTTAGTTAAAACAGAGTACTTAATTTGGAAAAAGATCTAACATAAGCTATTCCATTAAATCTTCACAACAACCAGGTATTAAATATGTTTGCCTCTGCTTCATAAATAAAAAACTGAGTTCAAAGAAGTTAAGAAATACAGGGTGAGCTAAAGTAGGCTTACAACTGTTCATATGGAAAATAATCATTAATAGATAATAACACAAGAATAAACTCCGTGTTTCATGTACTCACAACTGAAAACCTATTTTGCCCCACCCCCTCTATATAGAAGCAAGATTAAAATTCAGAAGACATAGCATCTTGCTAAACTTGAATGGGCCTCAAGGAAAGTTAAAATTAGATCAGTTAAAGAAGTGAAAGGGAAGCATCTCAGGTGAAACAGGTTGGTTCTCAGCATTGTCAATTGATAATATTTATCATTTTGTGGTTGAAAAAGGGGCCACATATTAAACCTGACAAGCTCAGGGGAGGCTTGCATGGTGGGCCTCACAAACTCAGAGTCCAAAAGTTACCACTTAGAAGGTCTGAACATAAAAATGTCTAAGAGCAGGTTATGGTGGACAGTCATGTCCTAGACCAGTAGCTTACAAGACAATCTTTACTTTAGTAAGTAAGCCTGTCTCTCATCTTGTCGCATCCAAGATAACATAGTAATGTCAAAGTAATCTCCCTTTCCAGAGCCCTTAGCGCACACCCAATTTACCAGGCCAGGAAGCTACGGAAACACACAATGTTATCTTGTTCCCCGCATGCCATTTCTATGTGCTGTAAGTGCCAATTGTTAACTATCCTGTACCCATCAATGTAAGATAAGTATATGTCTCTGCATTTTACTTCTTATCCAATCCCAGAGATTTTTCTACTTTGCTTACTCTTATCCCCTTAATCTACCACCGATGTATTTCATTGAAACCCTGTTTATATCTCCTACTTTGATGGCAATGTATAAAATAAAGTGCAAAACTGCCATTCCCTGGAGATTTTTTCAATTAGTTGAGGTTGTGTTTCCCTACGATTGTTGTCACTTTGGCGCAAGTAAATTCAAAACAATCCTCTACATATTATGACATTTCTTATATTGACAATTTCAATCATTCTGTAGTAAAATTATATAAAAATACAAAGGCCAGAAATTTTATTAGCGATGTGACTGTTAGCAAACAAGTGTCTTTTAGGAAGGATTTATGAACTCTACTATTTCCAGCTCCCATTTTCTGATTAAATCAGTGTCACTGTTAAATATATCATGGAGCTCTTGTTTTTATTTTTATTTTTTGTTTTTAGTGTTGTAATTTATTAAAAATGTGTGTATAGCATAAGTATTAAGTAGGAAAGTAAATATACATTAAAAATAACAACAACAACAACAACAACGATGGAAACCTGCTTTTCCAGTCAATAGCACAGTCTTTCTTTAAATTAGAAAAGAATAAACTTAATTTTGATAACCTTTTCTTTTGATAACCCACCAGTCTCAACCCCGGGAAATGAGGGCTTTGTTAAAAAGAATGGTAACTGTAGAGCCTCAGTCGGTCCTGGAACCTGCTCTACTTCTATTATGACCCTTCCAGCTCTTTTCAGCAGTGAGAACAGAGCATGGGAACAGTGACTTTGAATACTGTATCTGGCTGTCCTTATTTGAAATATTTGCCAAATTTGACAAATTTTACAAAACTGTATGGTTGAGTATGCTGAATGGGGGTGGGGGGTGGGGGCGTTAGAATAGAGATTTCATAGCAGGTAATAATGTTTTTCAGATCTCAATCTGTTCCCTTATCTCCCTCTAGCCCCATCTTGCACTGCCAGGCCCATTCACTATCACAATACTTTTCTTTGTTTTCTGTGTCCTTGGCATGTGCTCTCTCTCTTTTAATCACTATCAAGACATCTGCTTTTACATAGCCCTGTAAAACATCATAGTTTCCTCCTATTTTTGACTTCCTTAACATTTCCTCTTGCTTTTTCATGCATGGTGTGAAAAGACATTAATGACATCATTCATCTGAACTGAGCACAATACAAAATAGGGATCCTGGCCAAAGAATTAAAAGAAGTTATAGGTTATTATTTTACAGAAGTAAAATAAATCTAGGAGTATCACACTTGACTGCTTTTATTTATAGTCCATGCCCCCTCTTAAATCTTGTGATACTCCTAGGTTTCTAGAATGTGTGATACTCCTCCCCTCACTATTGTGTACTGTTGCGTTGCATGATGGGAAAGACACAGACCTCCAGCTTTAATGTTAACCCTACCCTTCCTCATCCTCTATTGGTTCCACATTATGCTCGCTCTAACCTAACCTTTCAAACAAGAACACAAAGTTATTACTTCTGGATAAAAGTGTAACCTAGATTTTTAAAGAATCATACTATTTGCTAGAGCTACTCTTGAACTCTGTTTTAAATGAATACTGAAAACCAGTGTTGATGGTGCTGAGAACTGCACCAGATATTAGAACAATAGAATTAGACCAGACCTTGGTTCAGCAACTTCAGTATAGAGAATTGAGTTCTGACTAAGAAAGAATTCAGAGCCAAGACTCAAACTATAAGAGAAAGTGTATTATTTTTTTAAATATATTTTATTGATTTTTTACAGAGAGTAAGGGAGAGGGAGAGAGAGCTAGAAACATCGATGAGAGAGAATCATCGATCAGCTTCTTCTTGCACACTCCCTACTGGAGACGTGCCCGCAACTAAGGTATGTGCCCTTGACCGGAATCTAACCCTGGACCTTTCAGTCTGCCGACCAACGCTCTATCCACTGAGCCAAACCGGTTTTGGCGAGAAAGTTTATTTAGAAAGTCTCAGAGATAGGAAAAGTTAGTCAGCTAGGTGTGGCCCAGGAAATAACTTACAGAGGCCAAAGAAGGGCCCTTGGAGCTTCGGACAGAGAAAGATGTAGGTAACATGCCTGAAGTAAAGAAAAGGGAGAGGGAAAAGGCATGGGTATGCTCTAAGAGAGAGATGAAGAGCACACTGGGGGAGGGAAAAGGCATGGGTATGCTCTAAGAGAGAGATGAAGAGCACACTGGGTCCTCTGTCCTAAGGGCTTTTAAGGGTGGAGGGTAGTCCCAGAGGGAGTCTCTTAATAGAATATTCATCAGCTTTCTAGATGTGACCTATCAGGGTTGTGGTCTCCATTGATTGGTGAGCACCCTGGCAAGGGGTCATTAGTTAATATACCTGTTCCTAAGTTCAGCTGTAGTTCACTTGTGATTTTGCTGCTTTCTGGACCTGGAGCTGAAACAACTGAGGCCTAGATGTATTTGATGTGAGTCAGAACCTCATTGTCCTGGGACTTAATTATCCTTGTTCATCCCCCCTTTAAGGATGTTTAACCAGCATGATTAACAACATACCAGGGGAGGATTTGAACCCCATGACTAGCAAGCACTATTAAATGACCTCCTATTAAAGGTCAGGAGGTCTAAACTGCTAGACCAGGGATATGCTAGGGGAGTAAAGGTCACCCTGGGGTAAGATCCTTGTTTTCCCAGTTTTTCCCATTGTTCGGCACCTGAAGCTAGGCAACTTCCTGCCCGGGTGAGTTTCTGTACCTGGTCCGTCTTCCTCCCTCTGCTCACGTCTGTCTAACTGCCTACCATAAGAGCATGTACAGCAATGCCCCCTCTTAAATCTTATAAGAACTCAAAGTTCCATAAGAAAGCACTGGGAGTTTTGAAAAAAATATATTATTCCTTTGCTTGCACTATAGGAATTGTGAGACCTTTGAGAAAACCTAAAGAAAAGAGTTTGTTATCCTGGATATTACATGGACTACTGGGATTAAGGCATCCAAACCAGTCAGGAAGACCTGTCATATGAACCACATGGGAGCTTGATGCATTTGGTAAGTGAGTGAATAAAAACAGTCCATAGCTTGACAAATTAAATAAACCAAAAGTTTGAGAAATTAAGTAAATGACATTCATAAAATGTCCAGGCTTTTCCACAGTGAGAAATGATGTTTTATCTTTCTTTATAATCAAACACTAGTGTCCCAGTGTACAGATTCGTGCACATTGTAAGGAAATTAATTAGAAGAAATATTTTAATATTGCTATTCACCCTTTCTCTATAATAGAAGTATCAACAAAATTCACGATAAACCATGATAGATCAAAACACACACGTGTGATAGACGCCAGCAAGAGCTTTATATGCATCACCCATGTGTGAGTCCACTTAGTCTTTTATGTATATATATATAGAATAAACTTGCTTATTTAGACCTGCTTGCTGATTTAGCTAAACTTTTTCCAGCCCAGTAAAGCACCCCAATTTCTCTTTCAGGTAATTGTCAGAAACACAGCAGTATATATCAACATGAAGCAGATTATTACTGTAGATCATGCAGGGAGAGCAAAAGGTAAAATACCGTGTTTCCCCGAAAATAAAACATCCTCCGAAAATAAAACCTACTTACAGGTTTCCTTCTGAGTGAAATATAAGGCATCCCCCCGAAAATAAGGACCTCCCAGGCTCTGTCTCAGAATGAAAATTAATTTACCGTAAACTGGTCTCTAGGGCTGCCCTGACTGGCGTCTAGCAACCAGTGACGTTATGCGGAGTCCTGATGTCACTGCTGTGTGGAGGCGGAGCAGAGGTCTGAGTGAGCGGTGAGCGCAGGGCGGGAGAGAGGACAGGAGGATTAGAGTGGAATGGACATCACGAAGGTGGTGAGTGCTGGTCTGTCTCTGTTGACACTACCTGATGCTCACGGCCACCCTCATGATGACTGAAGATTCTCAGTCAGTGGCAGACCCTGCTCCAGCCCAGATCCAGACCCCAGCAAGCCCAGTGACAGTCCCCAGGCAGGCCCCAGGGGATAAATGTCTGATAAAGGGGCAGGGGGGATGTCTGATGAAGGTGTTCAGTGGCACAAGGGTGGGGGGAGGGGGATCACTTAAAATGACACAGAAGGATCAGCGGGGGCAATCAAAATGACACAGGAAGATCAAAAGGGGTTACTAAAATGGTAATCCCTCCTATGATTCTCCTGTGCCATTTGATTCCCCCTTCTGTTTCCCCCTGTGTCATTTTAAGTGATCCTCCTCCCCCCACCTTGATACCCCAATTCCTTTTTTATACCCCTAGAAATGAGGGCAAAAAGAAAAAGCTACTCTGTGGAGTACAAGAAAGGAATCGTGGAAGACTCTTGGGGCCAAAATCTTACTGCTTTCTGCAAAGAGAAGATGTTGAGTATCTGATTGGTCCGAAAATGGTGAGCAGAGTATGGTAACCTCATTGAACAAGTGGACAAGGTAAATGCTAAAAAGCACAAGTGTGGATCAGGTCGGCAAGCATTATTTTCCAAGCTGGAAGACCTGATCTGTGAATGGGTTGTTGACAGGAGAGCAAAGGCTTTGGTTATGAATAGGGCTCAGATTCAAGAATTTGCCCTTGCAATGGCACCACAGTTTGACATAGTCCCCGAAGACTTCAAAGCATCACAACACTGGCTGGATAATTTCCTTCAGTGAAGTGAACTGTCTTTAAGAAGATTTACCTGTACAACATTGTTTAGGTTGGAAGATACTCAAGTTATTAAGTGAGCACTTGCATTCAAGTCCTTTATTGATGATGCTGACTTCTCTAAATACCTTTCCAACATGATTGCTATGGATGAAACTGCAGTGTTTATGGGCCAATCATCTCAAACAACAATTGAACAGCGGGGTGCCTCCTTAGTGTACATTCCCTCCACTGCTTATGAAAGTGCACGTGTTTCCTGTATTTTGGCAATTCGTCTGGATGACACTAAAATCCCACCTTTAATCATTTCTAAGGGCAAGAAGGAAAAGATTGAACGTGTTTTTGGTGTTTTTATTCTTGAAACTGAAAAAGCCTGGGCCACACAAGCAGTTATAAGGAAGTGGGTTGATTTAATGCTGCTGCTTGTTACGCGAGGGAGCCAAAGAGGTCTGCTAGTCTGGGATGCAGCCAGCACTCACCATGCTAAAGACATGAAGACATTTCTTCACGAAAGAAAAATAGATCAGATAATGATTCCCACAGGAATGACAGCCTATCTCCAGACTCTTGATGCAATAATAAACAAGCCCTTCAAAGACAATATGCGCATGGAAATTAATGACTACATTGAAAATAGAATGGAGAGAAATAAGCATGGAAACTTTGTGAAACCTAAACTGCAAGAAATTGTGACTTGGGTGAAGAATTCATGGGAGAAAATCACTGACAGTTGCATTGCAAATGCACTGCGAGCAGGCTACCTTGACAAGAAGTACTCATTTAAAGACAGTGCCATTGCTAAATATGAGAAATTTGGTCCACTGATTCTGAAAGAAATGGAGTCACAAGAAATTCACCAGGAAATTCAGGAATTGGATTGTTATGATGATGTTCTAGAAGATGATGACATGATTGTCATTGAATAAATGAGTAAATTCTTGATACTGTAGGATTCACAGTTTGTCTGGTTTGTGTTGACAACTACCGTACTACCGTACCATATACAGGTAATAAATTTCCTTTATTTTCATTTAACAATAAATGTGTACCGTATTCTTCTTCATGGAAAAATAAGACATCCCCTGAAAATAAGACCTAGTGCATCTTTGGGAGCAAAAATTAATATAAGACACTGTCTTATTTTCTGGGAAACAGGGTATTTAACCATAGCAGTGTCTGACTATATTCTGTGCAGTGAGAAAACCTAAAGTCATTTTCAAGGTCCACCATTTCTTACTTCTTTCCAGTCGGGTCAATTCCACCGAGTCTTCTATCTACCTACTCCAGGACTTCTGTGAGGATCAAATGAAATGAGTCATGGAAAATGTTTCACAGACATTTGGTTAAACTGTAAAATGTTTGCATCTGGTTATTAGTATAAAGCAAGTCATGTTGCTGGACTGAAGAAACTCTCAGGAGGCTAGTCACTAGGGAGAGGAAACCAGGTATTGCTATGTGACATCATTACCCATGGCACACAGGGACCTTTTCAAGGCTGGGCTGGGCTTGAACCACATTTTGTGCCATGAGGTCTTGGAACCATTGGCTGTGATTTGGTGGGGTGTTTTTCTGGGGTGGTGGTGGGGCCTGTGTCCCACTTGGGGAACACTGAATATTGGTTTGTTGGTTCCAGGTCTACGGTCCCATTTATTTTTAAATGACCAGTGCATATCATGGTATTTCCTGCATTGAGCATCTGCCCTCTGGTGGTCAGTGCACCTCATAGCTACCAGACAGACAGACACTTAGCCTTTTATATATATAGATGCTTATGTTACTTTGATGAATGAATAGAAAATCACCTGGGTATCTATACGGTACTCCCATTGCACTACCTCTCTACTCCTTTGATCTGAGCTCTACAGTTCCCATGATTCTCCACAATGAGCTTCTGTTCTCTGGCAAACATCAGTACTTAATAGTCTCCTATTACAATTTAAGCTCCAATGTACAGATTCAAGGTTTAACTTCAAACATTTGCCCTCCAGCCACCAGAATTACACTGCCACAAAGAGGAATGTCACCTTCCTCACTTCATAGTTTATAATGGAATGAACAATTGGGCCCGCTGCTCTCCTAGGGATTCCAGTCTGAGAATGATCCAGTCAGCCTATACTCTGAAAGCAAAACATTTCCAAGGCTAGCCTTTTATAAAAATGTTTGAGACACATTATATCAGGATTAGCAGTCAACATTGTGGTAAACAATATTTTCAAGGGTAACATCTATCAGAAAATTTAAAGCACAACATCTATTTCTACATTTTTATGATTTTTGTTAACAACTATTATGATATTTATTATTTTCTTCCTTTAAATTTCAGCCCATGAATATAATTTTAAAACTACTGAATAGGTGTAATTAAATTAATCAATGTACTTAGTAAACATATTTGATATCATATTTGTAAAAACCCAAATTTTGAGATACTAAAATGCAGAATATGCCATATTAAATAATTTTATATTATGGATGTTATTTATTTCAGTTTAATTGACTTATTTGGGGGAAAATAGCATTATTCATACCAGAGCTTTTAATTTTTCTAGATAACATATTGATTTATCGTTTATTTAAAGTTTATAATGAGAAGGCCATTAGATTAATTATATTTCCTCATATACCTTCCAAGTGAAACTAATTTTCCCTTTTAGCATTGATTAGATCAAATCAATATGATTATTGTTTTATTTGTATATTAAATTTCTGAATTTAGCATAAATTATCTGTATAGTACCTATAACTATGGAGCACTTGCTTTTATATAAAATAATGTCATTACTAAGAAAACTCCATTTGCATTATCAGGCTGGTGATGTTGTAGGATATTTTAGTTACATTTATTTGATTTCTCAGAAGCATTTTATGCCATTTATAGAGACTCTACCATGGTTCAGGTATTATTCTCTGTGCTTTACAAATATTAACTAAATCATAGTAAACTATGCTTTTATACTAGTGATTGGTTCCCATTATGCCATAATATGGTTCATATCTACCTCTCAATGTAGGCTACCATTCTGCCTTATCCTGAAATGTTTTTCAGATGTCTCATTCAGGCTTTTCCTCATATCATTTTTCCTGTTCACTCTGGATAGTTTCATTTTATTTTTATAGATTTAATGTCTGCCCCACACCATTTCTTCATCCAAGACCCAGGTACATAACATACTATAGGAGGTCTCTATTGTTCCTCAGACATTTCCCACTGAATAGAGTTGACACAAAATTTGCCATTTCCTCCTTTCATTCCCCAAATACACTTCTGACTTGATAGGTTGATGTAACCTACTTATTTGCCCAATTCAAAAGATCTGACTTCAGTCTAAGGATTCATTCTTCTTGATATCCTATACCCAACTGATTACCAAGAGTTAATAATTCTCTTTTTAGTGTATTTTCTCTGAATATTATAGTTTATATTTAATCTTTTTTTAATATATTTGTTGCTTTCAGGTTTTATGGCAATTGCCTTAGTTTAGTCTACCATTACTGCTATCATAAATTGCTGACACATTTTCCTAACTAGTCTTCATCACAGCAGTCTACCTCCCAATCCAACCCCATCCTCTATTCTCTAGATTATTTGATTTTATAACATACAAATCTAATAATATCATTCCATGATTTGATTAAAACCCTTTAAAGGCTTCCCATCAAAATATAGTTTAAAGTCCAAACTTCTCATGATGGCATAGAAGACCTTTATAGTTGGCCTCTGATTGATACTATAGCTTCATTGTTCATTGCTCTCCCAATAGTTTCTACACTCTATTCTCATTCTACCAATTTATAATCCCACCAACTACTTAATTCTCTTTATTCCAAACCTTTACACATCTTGCTCTCTCAGCCTTAATACCTTGTCACCATCTTGTCCCACCCTCTCTTTCAACTCTACTATACTTCACTACACACTGCTAAACATATACACACCACTACCACCTCTAGCTAGCTCCAATTTTGCTTTAGATCACCATATACCATATCCAGAAGCATCTCTCTGACTCTTCTATGTGGGGTTCGATGTTCCTTCTCTATACTCCCAATGTATCCCATGTACTATCCTTTAATATACTCTTGACATTTCCAATTGTCTCTTTTATCCTCCCCATTAGAAAATATGCTCCTTGAGAATAGGAACTGTGCTTTCTCTTCTTTAAATTTTATAACTTGGCTTATTCTCAGAACACAGTAAATGTTCTATATTATAGATATATGTTAAATAGATACCTGATGTTGATGTCTGTATGTTCCTGAGATATAGGTTTAGCACGAAGTGGCTAGAATTCTTTTCTAACCCACTTCCATATGTTGATGACCACTTCCCTACATCTAAGGGTGTAAGGACAAGAGTTTGAGAAGAATGAAATCTTCCCTAGTTGGTTTGGCTCAGTAGATAGAGCATTGGCCTGTGAACTGAAGGGTACTAGGTTCAATTCCAGTAAGGGCACATGCCCAGGTTGAGGGCTTGATCACCAGTAAGGGGTGTGCAAGAGGGTGTGCAAGAGAGAGAAACATCAATGATGAGAGGCATTATTGCTGATAGATGCCTCTCATCATTGATGTTTCTCTCTCTTTCTCTCTCTTCCTTCCTCTCTAAAAATCAATAAAAATATATTTTAAAAAAGAAGACTAAAACCTATTCAAAACAATATCAGAAACTTTTCTTGATTTTCTAGATTAAACTATGTATCTTTATTCTGTATATATTTAATCTATGCTTCAATAATGTCCTGGGCATATCTCTGACACTATGCTTCTAAATAGTATTACACATATCTTTTTATAGTTCTGCTGGCTCATGAGATTGTGAGAACTTTTTTAAAAATGATAGTTTGTTATTCATCTTTGTGTTTCTAGTGACTATCTTTATGCCTGGTTCATATTTGATGATCAATAAATTTTTGTTGAAAGAACATTTTTCATGAAGCTGGAGGCAATTATTTTCTCTTTAGTACATAATGAAGTATGATAGAAGTTTTAGGCTTATAGAAAAAGAGAAAAAAGTGTAAAACAAATTTGGTCATATTGGGCAATCTGTTAAAGATGACTAAATGGATTACCATAGAGCAGCATAATATTACATGCTTTGCATTATTTTCTATTTATGTTATGTGTGTAAATCTTATCTTCTAAAAACATATAAGTAATTATTGCAATAATCTCCTAACTCGTCTCCCTGTTATGTCTTTGAAAGTTTATTCACAACAAAGCATAAAAAGCAAGCACAGTGGTGCCTCACATAAAGAACGCCTCGCACAGCGAACGCTGCACACAACGAACTTCATTTCATGATTCATACAACGAACTTCGTTTCACACAACGAAGTCGCCTGAGCTTCCACGACTGCTTCGCCCGAGCTTCCACGATCACTGCCGATGTATTGCATCCTTCCGCGCAGGCACTGCAGGCAGTCGTTAGTCACTGCTCTTAACTTAAGCACGTATCGCGGCAATCGTTCTTCATTACGAATTAAATCACGCACGTATCACGGCAGTCGTCCTTTTAAGTTAAACTCAATATTTTTTTTATATCATGGCTTCTAAAAAAAGCAGGAAGGTGATTTCTGTTGAAATGAAACAGGAAATAATTAGAAGGAGTGAATGTGGGGTAAAACAGTGTGACCTCGTCAAAGAGTTTGGCCTCAGCAAGACCACCATTTTCACCATTTTGACAAATAAGGATGCAATCAAATCAGCCAAAGTAGCCAAAGGAGTATCAAAACTATTTCATGAAAAACATAGGTCTTCAATCCACGAGGAAATGGAGAGGCTATTAGCCATTTGGATTAAGGACAGGCAGGTGAAAGGTGACGTAACAACCCAAGATATTATCTGTCACAAAGCCAAGAGAATTTATGACGATCTAAAGAAAAACGTCCCTGGAAGTAGCAGCAATCAAGATAATGAAGAAGAATTCAAAGCCAGCAGGGGGTGGTTTTTTAGATTTAAGAAAAGGTGTGGAATCCACAGCGTTACTATGCATGGTGAGGCTGGCAGTGCTGACAAGAAAGAAGCAGAAAAGTTCTCTATTAACTTTCAAAAATGTACTAAGGATGAAGGATACTGCCCACAACAAGTGTTCAATGCCGATGAAACGGGTCTTTTCTGGAAAAGAATGCCGAGCAGAACCTTCATTACAAAAGAGGAGAAGAAATTGCCAGGACACAAAGCCATGAAGGACAGACTTACCCTTATGTTTTCGTCTAATGCCAGCGGAGACCTCAAGATCAAACCTCTATTGGTTTATCACTCTGAAAATCCAAGAACTTTCAAGAAAAATAACGTTATTAAGTCCAAACTGCCCGTCCATTGGAAGTCCAATCAAAAAGCCTGGGTGACCCAAGTTACGTAACAAAAAATTTATCTTTTTTTAAGTCATCTTAGCATATTTTATGCTACAGAACGAATTATTTTTTTTAACATGTATTGTTATGGGAAAACACGTTTCACATAACGAACTTTTCGCATAACAGACTTGCTCCTGGAACGAATTAAGTTCGTTGTGTGAGGCACCACTGCATTTTAAAAGGTAGATCAAGTAATATCAACCTTCTCCTCAAGACCCCACAGTGGGTTACAAGTTCTCTCATATCTCTAACTTCATCCATCCCAACTCTTCCCAGCCTCCCAGCTACCTCTGCTCCACCACACTGATCCCTCAGGGCATTTGTCCTTGGAGTGTCCTGGGGCCTGGAATGCTACTCCTCCAGAAATCACCTGTCTTTCTCACTCACCTCCTCCAGGTCTTTACTCAAAGGACACTTTTTCAATGACCATGTTTGAATTACCACCCGCCCCTGAGACCCTCCTCCATATACATGCACTTTCCATACCCTCTTGCCTCTTTTACTTACCATTTACCACAATCTAACATATTATATTTTACTTATCTTCCTTATTGTTGTCTCATCATGAGGAACTAGACTTCAGGGTTTTTATTTCCTTTTTATTTTACACTGTTATAAATTCCAGACCAAAAACAGTGTCTGGAATTAGATAGACATTAAAAAATGATCAAAGCAATGAAAATGAATACTTGAGAAAAGGTACTTTTTTTTTAAAATATATTTTATTGATTTTTTACAGAGAGGAAGGGAGAGAGATAGAGAGCTAGAAACGTCGATGAGAGAGAAACATCGACCAGTTGCCTCTTGCACACCCCCTACCGGGGATGTGCCCGCAACCAAGGTACATACCCTTGACCAGAATCGAACCTGGGACCCCTCAGTCCGCAGACCAATGCTCTACCACTGAGCCAAACCGGATTCGGAGGTACATTTTATTTTTATAAAAATAAAATATTCAATACTGACTGAGTCATATTATACTGTCTATAAGCCAAACTACTAAATGGCCTTTTGAAAGAAAAAGTTTTCTTTTTATTAGTAGTATTAATCCTAAAGCGTGCCTCTGTGGGATAAATATGGACATTTCCTCTATAAAGTGGATTTCCAATGTAGATCACCAGAGGATCAAGACTGTTCTTAGTCAAATATATATTTTTAAAGCTACTTCATATTAATAGATTAAAATATGCACCAAAGAACTTTACATAAAGAGCACCAATATAGCGAATTTGTTTTTGACCAACAAACAATGTGTCACACTAAACACCAAAATGTAAGTCAATGTAAAGCAATGATGAATGCCTTTGTAAAGTTAAACTGTTTCCTGTGAAACTAAATGATTTTCCAGTTTATCATAGATTTCTTGTGTGACGTGAGAATCAGCTGTGAGCACCACATCATTAGATAAAGGGCCACGAACTGACAGGAGACAAACCAACTTGGATGTCTTCTGAAGATAGGGAAACGAAAGACTTAACTCACACTCTACCCCTCTGACCAGAAGGTAAAGACAAAAAGATTGTAACTGGGCAAAACATGATTAGAATTCTTAAAATAGTCAAAATATTTTGTTTTGTCTTGAAAATAAATAAGAGAAAACATATAGGTGGGGAGGATCTGAGTCAAGCTCACAGGTCTTCATTCTTGTTTAAACCTTCATTCCTGTTTAATTATTGAGTCTGTATGTATGTACATACATACAGACTCAATAATGAAAACAAGATGTGCATTCCTTTCAAATACCTAATCTCACCCTGTGACCTCAACCTGGTCAATAACCAAATCCTCTACCCTCAACCAAATAAATGCAAACCTTTTTAGGACAAATATGCCTTTGAGTCAGGAAGACCTTTAACATTACTATGAAGAGTTATTTGATGCCTGCACAGCTGAATATTAATCATCATTGCAATAGATTAACCTTTGCCCTGCTCCTTCAGATAATGGCAATGTTGAAGTGATCTGTTCCAACACTTTGATTAAACCCTTTGTTTATCTCAACCCCCCCTAGATGATCAGAATATCGCTTGGATCACATATATAGTTGATATTGGTGCTATTTTCTGGGCTCAGAGATAGCACAGAACAGAAAAATGCTTATGCTTAGCTGCACAAAACACTTTTCTAGTGTGGTATATGGCACTATTTTTTATATTTTTGTGTCAGATATAAGGATATCTCTTTGGGAATTGTTATTTTTCTCCTTAAATATTACTATTTTTGTTTAAGCTATAGTTGTATTTCCTTTATATCTATTTCTTTCTCCCTTCCTTTCTTTCTTTCTTTCTTTCTTTCTTTCTTTCTTTCTTTCTTTCTTTCTTTCTTTCTTTTTTTGAGAGTCTAAAGTTAGTTTTCTGGAATCTACCTGAATTTCAGAAATACTATAGTAACTGAAATTTGATGAGCCTACATAAAATCATATTTATACAGAGAAAAAAAAACTTTCAAAATATAAAATTACTTTCAGTTAAGAAAGTGTCATTTTTTGAGTACTAGAAAATGTATTTCTTTATTCTGTTCCTTAATGGAGCAGTTATGGATAATCACCATCCTCATATATCATTCATCTACTGCTCTACCCTGCTATAATCCAGATTATGATTGAGACTAGGTGTCATTTTGAATAAAATAAAATGCGTAACTATGGCAGCAGGCCTGGAAAAGTATTCTCCCAATTTAAAACCTTGTACAAGAAATATGCCTGATAGTGGTTTCATGAAAATCCTGCTTATTTATTGAATTTTTGATTAACTGAAAAAGGCAGCAATAGGCTGCAATTTATTGATTTTTCTGGGCTCTTTAAATTGATAGAGAATGAAGGAAATATTTTTGAAGAAATAAAAGATTGAAGAAAATAGTCTGCTCCTCAACTATAGAGCAATTCTCAATGAGGTTGCAGAAATAAACAATAAAGATTTCTGTGGATTTGGTGTTAATCTAATTTTCTTTACTGAGATTACACACCTTTAAGTATTAAAGAGGTAGCAGCACAAAACATTTTCTGTGCTATCAAACTATGCATGTAAACTGAAATTGATACTTTTAAAAATAAATAAAAGTTGCGCCTGCTTATCTTGATTTCCAAATCTCTCCTTTCTATTGCTTGTGTCTATTGCTGCATTAGATATTTACCTTTATTATGATGACTAACAATAACAGCCCAAATTTTCTTTCATGTTGAAACATTAATCGTTGTCATGTGCTCTAATTCATATGAATATATGAATCTATATTGTTTCCCAACATCTCCAATTTGAAATGATCTGCTTTCTTGCTGGTGGCTTCTAGCCCTCTTAATACAAATTCTGATGAAGAAGGACAGCATAACACTATCCAGATGGCTTTCTAAGCAGATATTTTTGGGTATGTAAATATGGAGGTCATTCATCTGTAACAGATGGGAGACTTTTTGTTTTCTCACCCGAGGAAATTTTCATTGATTTTTAGAGAGAGAGGAAGAGAAAGAGAAGGGGGGAGGGGAGAGAGAGAGAGAGAGAGAGAGAGAGAGAGAGAGAGAGAGAGAGAGAAGAAAGAAACATGGATTAGTTGCTTCCACAAGCACTCCAAGCAGGCCAGTGGTGGAATCACAATCTAGGTATGTGCCCTGACCAGAAATCAAATCTGCAACTTTCCCATGTACAGAGGACACCCCTATTGACTGAACCACACCAGCCAGGGGTTCAATGGTGACTTTGGCATTCTTGCTTCAGAAATTCAGAGTACTTTTAGAGCATAAAAGGAAGCTTTAATACTCCTTGAAAGACAGCTTTGGTGAGAATATTCTGCTCATTACAGTGGTATTAAGTAATCTCCATGATTTGTTTCTATGATTTATTTAAAAACAAGACATATTGGTTTTATGTCAATATGTGCTTCTGTGAAATATTTGTTTCCATTTAGTAGCCTACCTCCTTCACAATTTCATCCTTAATATTCATAAAAGGTATGAGATAGTGATGTCCATTTCCTGACACTCCATGAAATCCATAAATCATTTCTGACACAAATTTGCCCTCAAATTAATGCCTTTTTTTCTTCATGTGGATTTTGATCAATAGCAATATAGAGAAAACAACCCTCCAATATACTTTGTGTTTGTGATGCACAATTAACCTGTAAATTACACTGAGATCTGGAAAGATAAAATACTTGCTAATTTTCTCCATCAGTAATAAAATCATTCTGTTTCATGTATCACTACAAACAAACCAGGCAACTAGCATTTCATCAATGTCATTTAAATATTTTTTTTTTAATTTGTAATGAGCAGAGTTTCTTTGTGATTTGGGATAGCACAGTGATAATTATTAGGAATATTCTTTATTAGTGTTTTAAAGAGTTTTAGTACAATTCTGTATTCAATAAGAAAAATACATTTAGCTAAGTCTCAGTAATTATTCCCCACTTTATTTTTTATTTTAAATAATAAAGTAAATATAAAATTATAAATAGCATTGCTAAAGTTAATTGAGCATTGTTCCAGTATTTTCTTGTCAATTAATTTATTTATTTTGATTTAAAATGTGGGCAATAATTTCCTGGATATGAAACCAAAATCAAAGGAAACAGAAAAAATATATATAACATACAGATGGCCTCTTACATTAGACATCCTTTTGCTGGAGTCCAGGTTGAGTGTCAACATGTGATACTTTGTGTGCTGGCCCTTTAAGAAGGGTCTTGGATTTATAGCAGTCTCCCATCTCTCTCTCTGGCAGACAGAATCCCTGGTGATTCTCATAGTCAAATGTTATGTGGGCTCCTGTTCCTGGCACTGCACTCTGGCCTGGGGAGCCAGACCTGAGGTTGAGACCCCTCACTCCTCAGGGGAAATCTCTGGAGCTGAGATATCTCTCTGTTTTCTCAGCGCCTGCACATGGGTGCAGGGCCAGCCCTTTTCCCATCGCTGCCCTGTCTACCAGTCTCAACATGGCTTCCTCTGTGTATACTTAGTTATAAGATTTCTGTTCAGCTAGTCTTCAGATGGCTATCCAGGCTATTGTTCTATAATTTAATTGTAATTCCAATGTAGTCCTGGGAGGGGTGAGTGTAACTTCCATCTTCTCTGCTGCCATCTTGGACCCCTGCTTATGAGTGCACTTAACACCACCAAAGTGTACACTTACAAATGGTTACAAGGTAAGTTTTATGATATCCTTTACCACGATATTAAAAAATGAAAATCAGAACAAAACATAGTCCTTAGAAGAAGGAAAGTTCAAAGGTAGCCAATTGTCCAGAGATAATATTTTGAACTTGGTTTTCTATTTATTCTCTATTGATGCTTTGAGCACCTGGTATATTTTTAGCACCACCATTTCCCCACAACTGGATAGTGTGTGATATGGCACACAGATCCATCCTGAGAGATGAAAATTGTCCTTACTTCTGGGAATCTTGTGGGCTGACAGTTCTCAGTTCCCAGTCCTCTCAGAAATTCTCTTCAGCTGGGGAGCTGCCTGTTCAAGGTCACAGCCCCTTCTCAAGGAAAGCCTCTGTCTATTGAGCAGTGGCATGAGGAATACAAAGGCCTGTCTCCTTGCCATAAGTGGGACAACTTGAAAGGGCTGCCTTCAGAGCACCCTGTAGGGTCAGCTGTAGTTTTTGCTGAAACTGCAGCTCTACTTCTCCCTCTGATGAATCTTGCTCATCATCTGCCCTTCCATAGATGTTGATTCTAGCACACCCTACTAAACTTCGTTCATGCTACTTTCCATCTCAGAATAACTATTCATTGAGGAAGAGAGAATACCTAAATATTTCTTAGTCATTGGACACAAAATCTTTGTTGGCATCAAATCCTGAGGAACAAAATGTCATAAAAACTCCTCTTGGAAAAGGGGCTCATAGGGCCAGGTATTAAGTGGAGTCTTGGCCATGATCTAATCTACAATGGCCTACTAAGTTCATCAACCCATCCAGTCATGTTCTTATTACCTCCTTGTACACTTGAAATGGACATATTTGGTAATCAGCATAGCCTGCACATTATTCTCCTTGCCTGAGTCCTGTCAGAGTGTGGAAAGTTGAGCAGGGCCTCTGGAATTGATATGCCAGTCAAGATTGTATATCAAACAAATATACTGAATGGGGAATGGCAGAGGTTAGTTCCCCTAACGGAGGGAGGCAAGCTAGTGGTCCTGACCTAAATTTAAATCACAAGTCTGGCCCCTACAATAGCAAAATGTTTGCTGAAGGATGACAGTCAACTGTTGCAAACTCAAGTAAGAAGGTTTGCCTATGGTCTCTGAAAACCCTCACTGAGGTTGCTATGCTAGATATGCTATCTTTGCTGGCAAGATAAATATAGCCTTGGTTCATGGTACAAAGCCTTTGATCCAGGAAAAGTGTTCTTTATCACCCTTCTCACAAAAGAGGAATTGAAACAATTAGCATTAATAGGAAGTTACCATATTATACATTGCAGCCTTGCCCCAGAGCTATGTTAAAGCTTTCTCCTTCTGTCAAATAAATGGATTGGCTGCACATCAGGAGGAATATCCTGATGGCACATTATACTGATGACATCATGCTAATAGAACCAAATGAACAAGAACGGCATGTGTGGCCCTAGCTGGTTTGGCTCAGTGAATAGAGCATCGGCCTGCGGACTGAAGGGTCCCGGTTCTATTCCGGCCAAGGGCACATGCCTGCATTGGGAGCTTGATACACCGTGGGGGGCGTGCAGGAGGCAGCCCATCAATGATTCTCTCTCACCATTAATATTTCTACCTCTCTTTCCCTCTCCCTTCCTCTCTGAAATCAATAAGAATATATTTTTTAAAATAATTATAAAAAAGAAAAAGAATAGCATGTGTGCTGGAGATTTTAGTAAGAACAGATGTGCTTTTAAGAGATGAGAACTAAACTCAACAAAAATGTCAGGGGCCTGCTGGAGCCTCCCAATTTTAAAGCTCTTGCTGTCTGAGGAATGCTGGCCCAGCCTATTCAAAGAAGGGAACAAATTATTGCACCTCTCATCTCCCACCACAGAGGAGGAAGGACAGCACCTGGGAAGGCTTTTTAGGTTTTGGAGGCAGCATATGCCACACCTGGGCATATCGTTACTCTGGCTCCTGTTCCAGGTGACCGGAGAAGCTACCACCTGTGATGAGAGCACAGAAGAGGAGTCCAGCAGCAGATTCACGCTGAAGGGCAGGCATCATGGCTGCTTAGGACACATAACCCTGTGGACCCTAAGATATTGTAGGTGTCTGAGATGAGAAACGATGAGCTGTCAGGTTTATGGCAAGCCTAATAGGATAATCACTGTACATTCCAGAGCCATATTCAGAGGAGAGTGGTTGACTTTTTGTAACACAGTTCCTGGTGAGTTTTTGGATCTTGGTAAAGATGGAGTGCCTGACTATGGGGGGAAGGAGGACATATGTAATACTTCAATAATAAAGATTTTAAATTAAAAAAAAAAAAGGAAAAATGCTAAATGGTCAAATACATTCTAAGGAAGGGAAATGTCATTTAAAAACTGTGATATGCTTAGCAAATCTGCTTATAACTAAGGTGACCAGACGTCCCGCTTTTGGTGGGACAGTCCTGATTTTAACAATTTGTCCCGCGTTCTGCAGCATTTTTTAAAAAAGTCCTGATTTTTGGAAAGATTCTTTTAATTCTTTTGGACTTTTTTAAAACACTGCAGGACTGTCCCACCAAAATCAAGACGTCTGGTCACCTTACTTATAATTAAAATGATTTATTTGTGTACTGTGTACATGTATTCTTTGTGTGCAGGACCATTTGATTTAGTACCAATTTATATACCTATCACATACACAGATGATATGATACCAACTTAAATGGTTGTTCATTTTTTAATGTGTGTGATGCATATTAGCATATATCAAGTTCTACCCAGAACTAAGCAAGAATGCTAAAAATCCTGCAAAAACTATTATAGAAATGAATGGATGAATGCCAATTTGCAAAATGTAAGGAATTGCCTATTGCCCGAGGAAAAACCTAGCATATTAAAAACCAAAACCTAAAAAAAAATGTTGCTTCTGTATCAGAACAGAGTATTTGTGTTTAAGGATAAGCATATATTCTTTGGAACCATAGGAGTAGTGGAGGAGTAACATTACATATACAACTCGACCACCATTTCCTTTCTAACCCCTTCCTTCATGTCAAATCAATTTGCTGCATTTGGTATTTTATCAGCGTGGGTGAATTTATAATGCATTTATAATTGCATTTTGTGATGTAATGAGTTGGAGAAATACTGATAACAAAAAAAAAATCTTATCTAAAGAAGACAATGCAATTATAGGTTGGTAATGAGAACGGGATTTTGCTTGTATCGTTTTGTTTCCTGCTGAAATCTTGCATCAAGCCCCTTTGAGCTACACATGCAACTCCTGTTACCACTAATTGCAGTTTTATAACACAGGCACATCAAAGGAAAGACACAGACCTCCTTTCTGCTATGGGTTTTTAGTCCTTTTTATTTTATATAATGAGATCCAGTTCTACTTTCAGATTGTAGCTTTGGTTATTCTTATTCCAATGTTTACCCATTTTCAGTATTCTTTTTCCCCCCTCATTTTTTGGAATTCTTGGGACTTTTCAGATAGACGTATTAGAATGAAAACAGCTAATTATATTTTGGGGCATAACATTCTTGATTCTAACATGAAAAGAAAACAACTCATAAGGATGCATATATTTTTATCTTTAAGATTAGGATAGTTAAAAACACAATCTGGAATTTTGCATCTATGTAGGAATTTATTTGCTGACAATCATTTTCATAAACCAGTTCCAAAATTGTAGTCACATGGATGTAACTAACCTTTTCTAGTTCAAAACACAATGATTATTTAAATAAGCAAGAGGATGTGCAGAGAGGACTAGATTTTGTTGTGGGCCTACCCTAATTATCTCTGAAAACCCTCAGGCTTTTTAAATACAAACTATGTACTAGAGGCCCAGTGCATGAAATTCATGCACGGGGTTTGGGGGAATTGGAGGGGAGGGTGGTTCCTCAGCCTGGCCTTCTATACCCTCCGCAATTTGGGACCCCTCAGGGGATGTGTGATTGCCAGTTTAGGCCCAATCCCACCTGCGGAATCTGGCCTAAACCGGCAGTTGGACATTCCTCTCACAATCTGGAACCACTGGCTCCTAACCACTCACCTGCCTAACCACTCTCCTGCCTTCCTGATCACCCCTAACTGCCTCTGCCTTAGCCCCCCGCTGCCACAGCTTCATCCAGAAGGTCGTCCAGAAGGACATCCAGAAGGTCGTTCGGCTGTCTGGTTTAATTAGCATATTACACTTTTATTATTATTGATTATGCTCCACTAAACCTTTCAAGATCAGGAGATACACCATGAAAAGGGGAGGCAGAGGTTCATGCACCCCTTCCCCTGCTCCTCTGCCATGCTCCCTGTCAGAGCTGGTATCCCCATCTGGTCAGATACCTGGTACATGCCTTCCATTCCATCTCCTCTGCCCTTTATTTCCTATATCGCAGACTGAATAAGTTTTCCTTGTAAGGAGCTCATGATTTCAACAATGTCTCCTCTCATTACTATCATCCAACTCCTTTGGCCTTATTTCTAGAATCTAGATTATTGCAGGAACTCCAAACTAGGATCTCTTCACCCGCTCTGTCACTTTTCTCTCTTCAGTCCACATCAAAACAGGGATATTGCTAAAAATGCACAAAGATGTTATACTTTACTCCTGGTTAAAATATTTCAATGGCTTCTCATTGCTCTTCAGATTGAGTCCTAAGTTTGTTTTCTGTAGTGTTAGAGACTTTAAATTTTATCTTATTTTACTATTAAAAAGTTTTCAGAATACATAAGAGGAAAGACACTTTATAAGTTTACAGAATTACTATCAGACAGTCTTTTAAAAATAGTTTTTCTGCGAAAAGAATTGATATGTATATGTATGGATAAGTATAAGTTCTATACACACATATATAATATATGTTTGTGTACTTTCTGAGACAGTATTATACAGAACTAACATTTACATAGATTATTGTTTGCAAAACACTCCTGTGACTATTCTCTTGTTAGATTCTCAGTAACAAACCCGAGAGGCAGGTATTACAAGTTACAAGACACCCTCACGTGAAAGAGCTAACAGGCAGAGGCCAGGCTCTTGGGTTACATCCTTATCCTCTTACTAGCAGTGAGCAGTGCCCTGATTTGTGAGCAGGTGCTGGTACAGAGGGCTCCAACTCTCAGCTGCTGGAGCGACAGAGAGAAGGAAAGGTAACCTCATCGCTACTTCCAGAGTATGGCACTGGGAACACGATCACCTGGTGATGGAAGGTAGATTATTCTGCCCTCACCTTCTCTGTCTTTTGCAGTTTACTGCCTAAGCCTGCTTGGAACACTACATTTATTTAACCCTTCCAGCAGAGAACAATCACAGTGAGTTTCCCCACTGACATACTTTTATTTGCTGACACCTCATTCTTTGCAGGTTGAGCAAAGAGACACTCCTAAAAGGTATATAAATAACTTCCCCCACCCCATGAAAAAATGTAGTACCCCAAGTAAGAATAGATTAAAAGTATTCCCAGGAAATGTATTCTACCTAATATAGGAACACTTCAAAAAATAAAACAAACCAAGAAAAGAGCTAACCTTGCATTTTCACAGATCAAAATGTTGATTCAAATAGTATTTGCAGAAACATAGCTGAGTGTCTACAACCTAAATAATGCCACATTTAGCATGTTCTCCTCAGATCTTGAAGAAAGAGGGTTGTGATATGAGTAAAATTGTTTAGTTGACCTGATTTTGTTTGTTTCTTTATTGAACTTTTTGTCAATAAAACAAAATGAATCACTAATTTCAAATAATTGTAAATATTTCCATTCCATACAGAATGCTTATATTTCTTAAAAATTTATTTGAATAATGGAAAACAAATCACAGATGAAAGAAATTAGATTCAAGAATTTTTCTACTTTCTAGTATTTAAATGATTCCATGATACCAGGTTATGTGTCTAAAATTTGCAAATGTCTTGTGTTTTTTATCTCAATTTAGATAAAAGATTAAAAATTACAATAATATTGTAATATTTTTACAAGTTGACATCGGAGAGAAACTCTGGACCATTGATTTTTCTTTGGTCCAAGCTGAATTCCAAAATGCCATGAACAGAGTATGGCAAAGGTGAAAAGATTTTGCAGATGTAATTAAGTTCTCAAATTAATTAATTTTGAGTTAATCAAAAGGCAAATTAGCTTAGGTGGCCATGACTAAATCCGGAAAAAAAAGCCTTGAAAAATTATCCAGACAGCCTTGAGGAAATAAGCTTCCAGATTATGAAAGGGCCTGCAGGCAGCCTCTCAGAGATGAGAACTGGAGAATTGTTGGATGTGGAAAACCCACACATTTGGTGTCAGAATTGCTGTGAGTAGAGAAACAGTGTCCCTTGAATTATCCTACCTCATACCTTTGTTCTTCCACCCCAATTTCACCACAAACACATCTGGGTTCTCTGCCCTGGCTCAGTGAATGCCAACTTCTAGGGGTCTCTTACCTCGACTCAACTACACAAAGTTAGGGGGGTGGTTTAATTAAGGGGCAGAGGCTGTTTCCTGAATCCCAACACAGACTTTTTACTATCTCCTTATATTATTTTACTGAATTGTTAAAGCTCCACATGTTACAAATTGTTCACCTGGACCTAGGATACTTATTTTTATCCTAATGTAATTCAATTCCCTGACTTAAAGACTTGTTCTTGCACTAATAGCCCCAGACTTCCCTGTGACGTTCAAACTGTCGCCTTAAACTACAAGCCATACTGGCTGAATCCCCCTGATGCCAACTCACCAGTCCTGGGGATTCCTTGTTAAACCTGTCCTGTTTGCCACTTATGCCGCCCCATGATTGAAGGCTATTAATATGATTATTTTAATCCTCAATCCTTTCTTCCTTGTCATTAGAAATGACTCTCAGGGTCTCTAGGAGATGGGAACTAGACGCATCTTAGTAACATCAGACATTTCTGATGCTGATACTAATATTGAAATAGGTTTTGGAAATTTGAGTTGGTTATTTTTTATGATAAGACAGGATTTTGAGCTATGGCCCTAATTTTGTTTTTATTTTCTTCCTACATTTCCCAAACGTCCTTTTGCCTGAATTTACCCCAAACATGAACATCCTTGAACTTCTTTGTCTTAGAGGGCATTTAAAATAGGCTGAGGTGCGTGTGTGTGTGTGTGTGTGTGTGTGTGTGTGTGTGTGTGTGTGTGGCGAGGTGGAGGAGGAGGAAGGAAGACATTTATTTCCCTTTTTAGTTGTTGTTTTATTGCTGTTGTTGTTGTTGCTGCTGTTTTGGGGTTTTGTTTGAAAGCATAAGCTTATGTTGCAATTCCCGAGCAAATAATATGAAGTGAAAAGGCTTTGTTTAAACTATTAGGAAGAGATGTTCCAGGACTGAAGTCAGGAGGTCTGAGAAGATGAAGACTGAATGTTGGGAGCAGAGGAGATAGGTCTTGCTGCCCTGCAGTGTCACTAAGAAATTGGCAAATTCCCAGTGAGGAATGTGGGCGAACAAATTTGGTACAAAGAATTAGCAAGCTGCCTGTGCTTCCTGAACAGCATAGAGACACAACGTGCAAATTCCGCCCTCACCGAGCCTTGGCCCAGTTCTTTCACCTGCCTTGCCTTGGATACCCTTCCTTCTATTAGGCTGCCCATTACCCACACCTTTTCAAGTCCCTCCTACTCCACTCAGCTTCTCTCTTGACTTCATGCCCTTACGTATATGATGGCTCCATTGAACATTCCCCACTTTTATTTGTCACTCAGTTAGCACTTAATCCTACTACTTTCTAGCCTCCCATATGATGTCTTGTATTATTTAACACTTCATCCACTTATTTAATTTGAATTAAATTACAAAATTTTTTGAGTTCAGGACAAGTCTTAAAATATTGTTTTGTTGTAGTATAACCACAAAAAGTATAAAAAAGATGTATAATGAAAGAGTATCAAAGATTTTCTAAGGAGAAAAATCACAACGTTTTGGCTCCTAAAGTAATCTTGAAATGCCCATAAAATATACAATCACATTATGTCAAAATACAATCACATTAGGGTTTCCTACATAAAAATGCAATACTACAGAATCTTTTCTAGAGACACAGGGTGGAACACAGGGGATTTTCAGGGCAGTGAAAGTGTTCTGTATGATACTGTAATGGCAGGTACCTGACATTATGCATTTATCAAAGCAATTGACTCATACCACACAAAGAGTGAGCCCGGATGTAAACTATAGACTTTAATTAATAATAGTATATAAGTATCGGTTCATCAATTGTAACAACTGTACTCCACTAATGCAAGAATCTGGATGGGAGGGAGATGGAGTATATGAAAACTATACTTTCTGCTTACATTTTCTATAAACTGACAACTGTCCCAAATATAATAATAAAGTTTATTATAAAAATCCAAAAATATAATATTATAAAAGCAATCTTTTCTAGAGGCATGCCCTTCCAAGAATATACAAAATCCCACTAAATGCTAAAAAAAAACAGCAAAATTTGAAAATTCATATCCTGATTTTTCCCCATATTTTGATAACCCTTTTGCTCTGTATATTGAAATGGATCTTCTATTGTACCAACAAGATAGCAGCAGTTGTTCACTGGTGGCTAGCCAGATGTGTAGTATAGCAAGATCATCATATCTTATTTCTACTTAAAATCATGCCTCTTACCTGCTAATTGCCGTGTATTGATTTACTTAAGCATCCATGGTTTCTGTAAGAGAAAGATAACACTTGGATCTCAGGGGCCTGGAAATTCTTTGCGCTGTCAGTGACCTGGACTGAAAAGGGTAATTAATCTGAACCTCCGGATGGAATTGAGAGACTTAGACCTTTCATTCTTTATGAAAAGCTTCATCTTTAGTGATGTGAGCACACAGTTCTATTTACTGAGGAAACATCTTATATTAACTTATCTCCTCTTTTATGATCCGCTACCAGAATTGCAGGGCTATTTTTAAGGAAAAGAAAGGAGACAAAAAGGACTTAGTATATAGCAAGGAGTTTGATTTTTCCTACGAGGCTATGCCCACTCATCCACTGCCTAGCCCCTTGTTGATGGGCAAGCCATTTTATTTTCCTGATTAGTTTGTGTGTTTTTATTTTATTTTATTTGCACAATGAAATAATAAAAGTTTGTACTTTTAAGAGATTAAAAATAAAAATATAAATATTTTTAAACTATCTTATAAATCCAGGGTGTTTTTTTTTCTTTCTTTGTAATTGCTGGTACACAGCCAGCTAAACATTAAAATAGATTGCAGTGCCTTATTTTTTCATTCTTCACTTGTTTCTTGGCTTTCTTACTAGAATCAACATACAAGATGTGCCAGACCCTGTGATATAAATGTGAAAAAATCCAAGATGTTGAGAAATCAAATAAATGTATAAATTTTGTAAAAGGTAGAAATGTTTTGCGATATAAGTGTTCTTGAATATGTTCTAGCGATTGTATGCTGATGCAAAATAGGAAAATGCAAAAACTATTTTTCTTTTGATAAATATTTCACAAATGCCTTCAGTTTGACTGATACTTATAAGCTGCCAAATGATTTCTTTTTTCAATTCAGAATTGCTGGTTACCATTGAATCAAGCCAGGAAAAGGAAGTATAGGAGACATTGTGCTATGCTACCTTGCAGGATACTTCTTGACTTCCAGATCTCTCTGGCATTCTGCTTTAGTCTACCTCAAGTGCATTTCTAGTTATTTTCTTTACTGATCAGCAAGCCAACAAGCTAATTGAAGATTCCATGGCTTTAAGACTTATGAAGTAATTCATCTTTCTCCCTATTGAGTATTTTATTTTGTAGAGCTGACGCTTCTGTTTCTTTATCAAGTGCCACTTCTAGAAATACTCTCACATCTCTTCCTCTTTTTATTTTCTCTCAGAGGTTTTACAAGGGTGCACTTTTTGCATGTGTATATATGTGTGCATGACTTTTCTCTTTAGTAAAATAACTACCAATAGATACCAGAGCTAATTTACTGTGGAAAAGCATAACATATTCTGCACCTGTAGGAACCCACTGACATTTGTGTAGAGTTGCCTGACTGAACACTGAGTAACATATAAAGAATAAGGTTATGGGTAATGGGAGAGGAATCAGTAGGCTACCACCAGTGACAGTAGTTTTTAAATTAAACACATTGTTAGCAGGGTAGAACTAAGGTTCTCTTTGAATGTGTCATACATGAGCTAGTGACTACAGAGCATCAGTGAGCCATGCCTTTTCCATCTGTGGTTCATGTGAGAGAGTGAAATGTTAAAGAAACTGAGGGATGTCTGAAGCTGGCTGGAGGAGGCAGCTTCAAAACAAAAATGAAAGATAGAAAGAAACAAAAATAGAAACAATAAAATAGCAATAAAATGTAAAACTATCAAGAATTGAATTTTAAAAAAATCAAAAGAAACAAGCAGAACAGAAACAGAATCATAAATACAGAGATCATTTTAATAGTTGCCAGAGGGAAGGGAAGTTGGGGGCTTGGGTGAAATAGGTGAAGGGATTAAGAAGTACAAATTGGTTTTAACAGAATAGTCAAGGGGTTGTAAAGTATAGCACTGGGAATATAGTCAACAATATTCTAATATTATGGGAATTATCACTTAGTAAGTTATTTAATGTCTAATCACTGGGGAATAAACTGGAAACTATTATAATATTTTATGTCAACTGTAATTGAAAAATAAAAACATGATTTTAAAAAACGTACAGTCCCTTAAGAACCACTTAAAGGAGACCTCTGCTCTCAGCCCAGCCCCTTAGGTTTCAGTTTGCACAGCCTTTGATTAGCTTTCTCTGCAGAGCTTGCTGGTGCATGAAGTAGAGTAAATGCCAGTGTGGAGAAGCATAAGCAAAGTCGTGCTTTTCCATTACATCATTCAAAGTTAGTGGTGCCCAAGCTTATTTCTTCACCATATCATAGTAGAGGGGCATAATTATGAATATTAACAAAATCCTAAAGTGAGCCTATAAATCACAAATTCATTGCATACATTTTAAGTTCTGCATTGCCCTATACAAGCATTCTGGTTAGACTTTAGAAATATATATGTATTTCTAAATTATATGTACATTTCATGTACACACACACACACACACACACACACACACAAAGTTTTGCAGAACTTTTTTTCCTAGTTGATACATTCCTTGGGTGGATGAGAAGAAAGGATGAAAAGAGGAAATACCTTAGAATAAATTGATAACTTAGGTCAGAGTAAAGTGTCTAAAATTTGTTAGCAAGAAAGTTCTATTCATTCTTTTGGTGCCCAAATCTATTTATCAAGACATGTACAAGTTATAAAAGTCTGAAACAATGTGAAAAAGTAGATAAAAGGAAGTTGATGTGGAGATAAGTGCCTAGTTATTGGGAAAGTTGCCTTGGTCTCCTCACCATATCCTGGGATTGATCTGCATTACCAGAAAGAACTTCTCTTTTTCTCTCATTTGCAGAAATAGACCCATATTAACCAGCATACAGAGGATGACAATGTAAACCAGAATATCAGTGAATTCCTTTATGACCATTAAGTGACCAGAATACTTAAATTGTCCAACCACAATAGTGAGTGTGGCACCGGACTAAGATAAGTCCGTTTATCTTAAGGGAATTTTAGCTAATGGAGTATGAGATGTTTCACCTACTAGAGGGGTACACTTACCACAGAAACTTTCACACTTGGATTTATTTATCAAAGACTCATTCCATCCGGAGCAGAGGGTGAAGGTCTGCCGCTGTTTGCTTCTGAGGCTTTCCTTTCCTCAGGCTTCCATGGCTCAGCCCCCCTTTTCTGATCTCACAGGGTTTTTTTGTGTGATTTTTCTCCAAATAGGTTTAAACCAATTCCATTTCTATGAAGGAGTTTATACATACTAGCAATACCATCTCTGAAGTGACTCTCAGATCTCTTAGGTTCTGAACATTAACTTGCAGTTTATGAACAGTATCTTGATTTCTAATTCAGATGGCTAATCAGAGCAGTTCGATTTGGACTTGATGAATTGAATTTTCTTGAGGGCAACCTCATTTATAAAGGTTGGGAGTGTCTCACCACAACCTCTATTATCCTGACGACAATATAAGTTGACAGCAAGTCATTTTTTAATTTGCAAATGTCAACATAAATGTAGGAATAAGTGAACATGTATGTATGATATTAAAATTTATATCCAACCCTTAGAAAGAGGGTCGGCACTGTGAGAGGGGTATTGGCTTTAGCATCTGATGGAGTTTTTTATCCTAACTCAAGCACTTGTTAACTCTGTGACCTTTGGCAGGCTATTTAAAGTATCTCCATTTCCTCCTTTCTAAAGTTGGCCATAGAGGTAATAATAGTTGCCTCATAGAGTTGTTATTTAGATGAAATAAAGCTAATCTATATATATAAAAGCCAAGCAACCAGAACAACCAGAATGACCAGAATGACTGGTTGCTATGATGTGCATTGTGGCTGGCCAACTGGCTGGATGGGGTGTGGGGAGGGGCAGCTGGCCAACCACCCCCTGACCCTCCCCCAGCTGGCCAACCTTCTGCAGCCCGGCCCCCAATGGGCAACCTCCACCCTGATTGGGGGCATAGCCAGTCAGCCAACCTCCCTTGGCCCTTCCCCCTGGCTGGCCCAGTTCCAGAAGGGCCCCCCTTCCCCATCCTGCACCAATTCCTGCACAGGCTTCCAGTGTTTCCTTAAAAAGGAAATGATAGACAGTAGTTCTCATTAATTGTAAGTAAATGGATTACAATGCAAATTGTAATGAACAATGTCTATATGCACCAACAAAAAGTTGCTTGTTAAAAAGAAAATAAAAGTATTTTTATGGTCAAGCCATAAATTCTGGCATTTATTTCCATTCCTCATTCTCAACATTTTTCTTGATCTCAAAATGTTTTTCAAAGATGAGATAACATAATAAAGATGCTAGGACCCATATGAAAATAGGTTTTATCCTGAAGTAGCAAGTGTTCTAGAATATTGTAACTGTATAGCATTCTCCAAACCTTTAAATCCAAATTATACCTATGTTTCCTTGACTCTCTGAACCAGATGGGATTATTGCAAAGGGAAGATAGCAGGGAAGGTACACATTATCAACACTTTGCACAGAACAGTTCTTGTCCTCCTACTATTAAACAAGAAGGCTGTCTTAGTATTTCTTTCTTAGACAATGTAACTTCTGAGCTCATATTTGTAAGATTATAAGAATTCTATGACTCAACCCTAAAATGGAACCAATTGGTAAATGGTGGACAAAGAGAACTTTGTGTTCCTCATCTGATTCTAAATTCTGAATTACTTCCCAGAAGGAAGAGTTATATCTATAATAAGGTGAACTTAAGTAGTACCGCATAATATGCTTCACGTTCCCTCAGTGCCCTGGTCATTAAAACTCTGGAAGATGCTAATTTGCTATGCACCTGGGTCTCAGAGACCTAAATTTTTCATGATTTGTTTCCAAAATTTATTCTGAAACTTTATTAACAGAGCTAGGTTACATTCTAAATAAGTGAAGAAATAAAGGACAGATGGTTTTTAGCCCCATTCCTTCACCCACCTGAAACACAACGCACTTATAATGTTATTTTCTTAAGGATGCCTCTGATGAACCTTCCAGATTATTTTCTCTGATTTTATGAGAGCCCATAACCCCCTGTCACTTCCTTTCTATGGCATACATTATAATATTTATAATGATTTGCTTTAATATTTTAATTCTATGCATACTCTGTCTGTTAAAGTTCAAGTTTTTCAGTTGAAAGTAGAAAAAAAGGAAATAATTGATGAAGTATTAGTATTTTTCCAAGAATAAGGAGAAGAGCTGATGAAGTAATCCTCAGTCTAGATGGGATCTGGGACAGTTAGAGAGATCACATCAGCCAGAGCTGGCCTGCTTTCCTATAGCCACTCCTGTAAAGTGATTTCACTTCAAATAACCTCTAAAAATCCTCAAAAAGGAAAATCACTGGTGCATTGCTTCCCCTACCCCCATTAGACTAACGATAATGGCTAGAATGCAAATAACTATGATTGGCCTACCCTGGAGTAACACAGGAAAATGGTGAAGAGAAAGTACTGGCAGGCAAAAGCAATTACTACTCTCACTATGAGGTCCACAAGAACAGGAATTGATGTGCTTGTGTACGTGTGTGTGTGTATGTGTGTGTGATGGATATCTCCAGATGTAAAGGAGATACTTGTTGCCTAAAACGTGTTCAATAGAAGTTTGTAGAATGAATTAAAGAAGCAATTATGGAGGAACAGTGAGATCATTATTCATAAGCAAAGTAAGGACTCCTACATATTTTTCTCCCCAACACAGCTACTCCCTGAATGCCTGTGAGTTCACTATCAATGAGATATTCATTATGTTATGCATTGCCTTCTCCATTTGCTTGTTAAAATTCACATGCATATTTATGCGTATTTTAGCCAATCTTCTGATACCTTATTGTTAATGGATCCACCAGAACTTTTTCTCTGCAGTGGATATTTGAGGCACCAGAGTCTCAGGATACAAAAAAAAAAAAAAATGAGAGCATGCTAAAATATTGGATCTGGAGAGTAGGGAAAAAATCACACCAAAGGACAACAAAAGGCATGTGCAAATATTGAATATTTGTGGTTCGTACACTCACAACTAAGGGAAAAATTTTTAAATAATCAATAAGGAGGAGTGATTTTACCAATCGTGCTGACACTCTTATCTTAGACTTTGAGCCTCCAGAACCGTGAAAAAAATATTTCTGTTATTTAAGCCAATAATAATAACAATTTTTTTCTTTCAGACCTAAAACATAATTACTCTGGATTTAATGGTATTCCCTGATATAACTACTTTTCCCTGATATAATTATTCCTAATAAGCATGATTAATACTGACATTAATAAGGTGTCCCAAAAATGTATACACACTTTAACAGCTGATAACTTACTTTTCATTTCTTTTCAGGTTTAACTGATTTGAAATAATGGTGAATCCAAACTAAAGCTTTGAACAAAGAAAATGTATCTTAAAGTGCAACTAGGCTTTTTTTTATTGGGATACATAAAAGATAAAGTTTACAGGACAAAACCGGCAACAGTTGGTGAATAGAAGGTGCACAAATACCAAACAAAGTGATTATTAATGTTTGCAATTTCATTGCTTTGCTTTATCAGCAGTGCCTGCACTAGAGTGGTCATCAGTTTAAATTATTGACAAAAAAAGTATTCATTTCTGTAGATTCTTTTGAATTTTGAAATAAACTTTATGTTAATAAACACTGATTTTATAATTATTCAAAACGTGTGTACATTTTTTTTGGACACCCTATATTTTTACAATTTATGATCCAGTTTTGGTTATTGTGATTCTCAGCAGCTGTTCCTTTCACCAAGCTAAATCTAGGTCAGGATTGCTTCTCTTTGGCAGTAATATTTGGAAGGAGGTCCTTCTCCAGTTCAGACCTCTGATACCTGGCTCTAAGAATCCTAGCTATGAAGTATAAAAGCATTTAATATAACACAAGTTCTGTGAGAGCAAGAAATTTCTTCTTATGTACAGTCTATGTTAAACAGTGTCTCACCAGAATTGTTACTCAATAAATGTTTGTAGAATGTTAGTTAAATCAATGAATGAATAAGTCCACTCTTGAGTATTTCTTAGAATCAGCTTCCATAGACTTAGGTATCGATCTAGATTTATTGTATACAGTGAATGAGTGATGGGAATATTAATGAAGGGTCTGAAAGATTTCAATTAATACAGTTATTTTCCACCTCAATCCAAGTGATATTCTGCCAAATGAATCAAATAAAAGGCTTTTTGCCAGGCTGGCATGGCTCAGTGGTTGAGTGTCAACCTATGATTTCCAGTAAGGGCACACACCCAGGTTGTGGGGCTTGATCTCCGGAGGCAGCCAATCAATGATTCTCTTTCATCATTGTTTCTATCTCTCTCTCTCCTTTCTTCTCTGAAATCAATTTAAAAATATTTTTTAAAAGTTTTTCAACCTTAATGACCTGTACTCTTATGAGTAAGGTTACATCAGTTAGCTCTACAATACCCCTTAGCATTTACAGTGCATAGAATCAGCAAAGACCTTAGTTCTAACACTATGGGCAAGCAGCCTGAGTCTGAATTTCCCCAAGGTCCCACATACAGTATAAGTGAAAAGAAGAACTGAAACGCAGATCTTTATATTACACAGAGCTCTTCCCTTATGATGGAGATGCCATCTTGTCTAGATGGATTGATTATATATAAATTTCATTTTCTGGGCATGTGTCCTTGTTCACTGATACGGGAAATTGGATGATCAATTTTTTATTAAGGCATAGTTGATGGTAGCTTTGGCCATTGATGACCTCAGTAATATTTTGGACATTGATGATATTTTATTGTTTCTAATAACTTTGTCAACAAGGCAAAATAAAACCCACATCTGTTGTAAAAAGAAGGGAAAAAAGAATTTGTGCATTTTATTACTGTGCTATCACTTCCTAGGAAGAAAGATACATTATAAATTCAAGAAACTGGTTGCCATTTCAAATTCAATCTCTGAATACCTGTGAAATCTAACAACTCCTGATACAGTTGGTCAGTTTTTTAAGTTACATCCCAAACACATTTGTAAACAATAAAAATCTCTTAAAATTATTAAATTAAACAAATAAGAATATTTGCATTACAAGTGCTCTTTTATTTATAGAGTGGTTATATCTTGCTAAATCCATCATAAGTTAAAAATATTGTAAGTCAAAATTCATTTACTACAGCTAACCAGTGTCTAATAACCCAACATCACTGCTTAGCCTGCCTATCTTACACTTCTGCTCAGAACACTTACATTAGCCTACAACTGGGTAACCAAATCTTGAATTTCATTTCAGGAGTAATTGCCTCTTCTTCTCACCAGAAGCAGAAAACACAGATGGGTGTTTCGTACACATGATGGGAAGTGAAAACACAATATCCCCCAAATGCTGGCAATGCTGTGTAGAGTATCAGATGCTTACCCTCATGCTGGCTGCTCAGCATCACAAGAGAGTATGGCACTGCATATCGCTATCCCAGGAAAAGATCAGAATTTGATGTTCAAAGAATGGTCTATCACTTTTGTAAAGTCAACAAATTATAAATCGAACCATGCTAAGTCAGAGACTGCCTCCATGAATCGTGCAGGTCTTTGCAATGTGTGAAGACACGCTCTCCTTACTCATGGTTCCTATTCACACACTTGTCTTATGGATCCCAGGCCACAGCCTCCTTCCCAGTCTTCAACTGCTGACACTATGGGAAGTAAACTAGAAATCCTACTGGGACATCTATGTACTTAAACTCAATTCTTTAAACATACTACTTGTATGTCCTACTCTCCATCCTCACTAGTGTTTACCAATTATGTTCTTAGGATAGAATAAAAATTCTGTGCAGGCTTATTGATAAGTTGTACTCCAGAACTCATTTCCCTTAATGGAACATTTCTATGAGCCACCAGCCTTATTAAAAAGAGCAACTGTAACAGATTATGGAGTCGTTCCCTTCTCCTCTTGCCCAACCCTCAAGGGTCTCTAACATCCTAAGGATTTCAGACCCATTGGCCTCAAGAGATGCATGCTAAGTTTCCTGACTTAACAAGTCTAATTAATCAACTGTATTGAAGGAGACCTTAATAGCTGGGAAATGAAACATATGGCTAATATCAGAGTTACATATGTTGACAGCTTGTTCCTGTCCAGTTAGAGAAAATCCTATTCCTTACTCCCTAAAACCTGAAAGTATCATCTATTCTTTTTCTGATTCTTTAAGATATAGGTGCAGGCATAGGGCTTTCCTTAGTTCCTAGAATATAGTTCTCCAGTATTAGAAAAATTTTCTTCTTTAATCCCTCCAGATAAAAAAACATCTTAATCTGCACACACACACACACACACACACACACACACACACACGCACACACACATATATATATATAATTGATGGCATGGGACAATTAAATTGAAGAGGCTTTTGAGTGATTTTTGTTGTTGTTGTTGCAAGGTTATAGTCTGAATTCTTTAAGAAAACATATTAAACTGACCCATGTGAATAATTCATATTTACTAGGAAAGATGGTGAACAAGATACTAGTTTATCTTGAATATTACATTGATATTCAAACTGAGGTATTCTATAGGAGTTCCACTTTTAAAAATAAGCTTGTTTTTAAGAAGAATGTTAAAGTGGTTTATTCAAGAGGGTTTCCATTTAACAACCTCTATTTATTCCTTATTTCCACTGTGATGGAAGTTGCACATGCACACTTTGCAATTCACACCTGGCTGGATGTGAAGACAGTGGGAGATTTGCTTCCAGAAGTGCCACTATATTTCTACAAACATTTAACACATTCCCTCTTAGGGCAAAAGACAAAATATTTTTCTCCAAATCCTGGAAACATTTCCTGTGAACATCATGTCTTAAACAATCCTTTAGGCAAAATTTATACAATATTGATAGCATGATAAATGTGAAGGAAATGCCCAGGATTCTTCGTATTTGTGGTTTTTGTCTCTTTTTTCTTCTTGATAATAAATACATTATGCTTTTTTTAAATTTCTCCTTCAGCTCCCTTCTCCTCACCCCCATTCTAATCAGAAATTATTTACTAGTTTTCAAAAATTATCCCAGGATTCATAGAAACACAGAGTTTCTGTGAATATTAGCTGTTCCTAAGGACTCCCAATAAAAATGATAAAAATAGCTTCCTCAATTTCACTGCAATCGACCAATTTTCATAGTCTTAATTTCAAGAAAACTGCACAGTTCTACCCCTGCAGGGCTATTTAACCAACACTTTAGTAATTTTCCAATAAAGAAATATGCATAATTTGTATTAGTTTCCTCTTGCACAAAATCAATGATTATGCATCTTAACTGCATATACAGATCCTGGCTCTGTAATCAAGGTCCTCAATGATCATGAATTTCATCCTAATGGAAGATCTGGTCTATTAACTTTCTGACTGCACATAACTTATATGTTTTGAATTTTTACAATGCTTATAAAGATTTTGTGAAGAGCGAGTGGTGGAGGGAGAAAAAATAACCATAACATATCCAAGTATTTAAGGCTTGGCTCTACCAGTAAATAGCAAAGTGTTTAACCATTCTTAGCCTCAATTATTTAATTCATAAACAGTGGTAATAATAATACTTGCTCATGTTTTCTAATGTTATTATTCTATAAAAACAGTGAGATACATGTGATAATATTTTTTAAATTATTGAAGGATATACAAATATTAAGTGGCTTCATTATTCCATATTTCCATATGAAATAAAGTACATATTGTTTGACCAAACTTTCCTGGCATACAGAAGTCAGGCTTTCAACAAAAATGTGAAACTATTGAAGTGGTTAGATATACATTAATCAGGCTGGACTACATTATGGTTCATAATAAACTTAAAATCACAGTGGCCGGGGAAGAGATTTACCAAAGAACTTAATAAGCATATATGCATAGCTCCTGAAACGGACAATAGACAGATGAAGCCTGAGGTGGGGGGAGGGGGGAGATGAATGTAGGGGGGGAAAGGGGAGAACATAGGAGATATCTATAATACTCAGAACAATAAAGTAAATTTTAAAAATTACTGTGGCTGGAAACAAAGGTTTCTTTTTCTTTCAAAGTACACGTGCTTTGAGAAACATCTGGGAAATCCAGAGCAGAACCAGAGTAGGCACCTTCCGGAACATTACATAACCATGTCAAAGGAAACTGGGCAACAGTGGGCCTTTTGTGCTCTGACATAAAATTGGCACATATTATTTTAATTCCCACTCTTCAGCCAGAACCAGTCATATGATTCACCCAACTACTAGGGCCATAGGAAATGAAAACCTACAAGGAGATTGGAAGGTGAAAAGCAGGAAAATTTTCCTTTACTGACAATCTCAGTTCCCCACTTGACAAAAACCAATCCACCTCTTTTTTCCAGGTGCTCTCCCCCTTATATATTTAATCTGTATATAATTTGTGTAGCGATATAAAGATTTGTTAATAGGATTCAGTATTGTAATGACGTACACACAGATAGATATGCACGCATACATAAACACATAGAAAATTAAGGCATTTTATTTTCTAAAAGACATCTCTATTTTAACAAACATCCCTAAAACAACAACAAAACACTTAACAACATATCTTCAGAAATATTAATACATTAATGAATCCTTACTTTCTCTTTTGTCTGCCTTCTCCTGAAAGAGATATTTTTAACAAGTGAGTCTCCCTTGGACAGGACAATTCAGATCACAACAAATAGTCTGACCCCTGCCATGAAACAGGAAGCAAGAATAGATGTTCAAGTCTCATCATCCTTCAGGGGTTGAACACAACACCATTCCATGGATTCGTGAAATGCTCTTGGGGTACCATTTCTCAGACTGGAAGCTGAAAAGCCAATATTTCAGGAAGCCCACTTGGAATACTGACTTAAATTAATAGAATGAGTAGGAAGAAATGGAACAAAGTTGTTGCCTTTATTTTCTTTTTAGTGTCCCAGCTATTGTTTAAGCAGATGGTTCATAGGAAGTGTTGTTTTTTTCTGGTTTAAAATAGAATTTCTTTATTCTTTTGTGGATTTCTTTTAAAATACTCTCTTAAAAAAAAAAAAGACAAGCATATAACAATTTGTTGCATAATAAGAATCCAGTGCCCTCCCCTATACTGAAAGGTCATGGGTTTGATCAGCAGTCAGAACTCATATCCATGCTGTGGGTTTGATCCCTGGTCAGCGTATATGCAAAAGGCAACTGATCAATTTTTCTCTCTCTTCCTTTCTCTTAAAAATCAATAAAAAGCATATCCTCATCTGAGAATTTAAAAAAAAAAAATGAATGAATGAATGCATTTCTCACCCAAGTCTTAGGGAGAAATACAGGTAAGCAGAGGCTTCCTTATGTCAATCTCAAAACTCTAAAAATACATTATTAAAAATAACCAAAACCCATGTACCTCAGAAATGTTAAGTTAGATGTCATTTATATATTCTATGTAACATCTAGGTTAACCACAGTAGATTTTGTAGGACTTGGCCAGAAATTGAACACATTATCTGAGTGAAAGCTTTCACCTGTATCTAGGAAATGCCTTGTAAGCTCCTCTTCAGTTATCAGAACACTTATTTTATTCCTGGGGAAGCAGGAGCAACATGTTCTCATTTATGCTGTTAGAAGGAACTGGTTTTGAGGGTGCAATTTAAAAAGTCTATTTTCCTTCTTGGAACTTGGAATTTATTTCTAACCATGGTAATACAGCTAGCTTTAAAAAAAAAAAAAAAAAAAAAAAAAAAAAAAAGCCTTGATAATTGTGTTTGTAAAGAGGGCATCAAAATCATTTAGGAGAATAAAGTTTAAAATAATATTAATAATTAATAAACATTGATAAATGGAAATTTGTATAAATAATTCACTTTTATCCATTAGTTTTTATTAGGACATCAATTTGATATAGTTTGTTAATCTATTTCTGCTACCTTTATGAATATCATAAAATTTATAATTTAAAAAAATATTTATTGTGATTCAGAATTCTATCAATTTTTTACTGTTCCTTTTTTATCAGTGTAAATTAATTAGATTTTTACTATTACTTTACTATTAAAGCTGAAGCAATAATGATAATTTGAGTTCTATATTTATTAGATCATATCATTATTAAAGAAAATAATAACTATTAATAAGAAAAAATATTTTACTTTTAATGATCATATTAACAAGAAATTTTATATTTAAACCTAGGGTTGATAAAGGATTTTTTATAAAGACACTTTTATTGAAAAATAAAATTCAAGCACTAGACAGTTTGGCTCAGCAGATAGAGCATCAGCCTGTGGACCATAGGGCTCCGGGTTCCATTCCAGTCAAGGGTATGAACCTTGGTTACGTATGGGCTCCTCACATGGCCCAAGCTCTGGTAGGGGCTCATGCAGGGGTCAACCAATCAATGTGTTTCTCTCACATGGATGTTTCTCTCTGTCTTTCCCTATCTACTATTCCCCCTTGCCCTAGAAATCAGTGGGAAAATATATTCAGATGAGGATTAACAAAAAAGAGAAAAAGAAAATTCAACAAACCACATATATTTAGCTTTTAGAAATAAATTCTATAAATTATAATTAATAAACTGGTTCTTTTAAAAATATATTTTTATTGATTTTTTACAGAGAGGGAGAGGGATAGAGGGTTAAAAACATAGATGAGAGAGAAACATCAATCAGCTGCCTCTTGCATACCCTCTGCTAGGGATGTGCCCACAACCAACGTACATGCTCTTGAATGGAATAGAACCTGGGACCCTTCAGTCTGCCGGCCAAACCGGTTAGGGCTGGTTCTTATTTTTATAGCATTTGCTATTAGCTGGTATTCTATTTTAACATATATGTAGCAGAGGCCCAGTGCATGAAATCCATGCATGGGTACAGTCCCTCTGCCTGGCCTGTCATCAGGGCCATCTTTGCTGCCTTCCTGCAGCTGGCCCCGCCCCCTACTGCCACCCACCCCCAGTTCCCCATTCACCATAGAGTGATGAGAGTCTGATATCCAGGAAAAGGGACTGAGAGTGACTGATTGAGCAGTCGTTCTGGTCGTTCTGCCATTAGGTCAATTTGCATAATACCCTTTTTATTACATAGGATGTGTAATATGCATATATATTATATACAAACTTAATATTAATTAAAATGTCAACGGGTTATATGTCACATTAAAAATTCCCTAGTAATACTTCCCTTTCTATGTTGGCTAATTTAAAAGGACGTTTTCAATTTTTCATGACTATATTAAATGGATGAGGTTCATACTAATTTGTTCCATGTAGTCAATTAGCCTAGTTAATAACTTGAGATTCATTGCAATAATTTGAGGTTCATTGTATTGTTCTAAAAAATGCAGATAGAGTTGCACATATATGAGAACATTCTTATTCTTACTTTTTGCCTCCTACAACCACGCCAATGACAGCACAGCTTGGAGCTAGGACTTTACGGCAAAAAAAAAAAAAAAAAAAAAAAAAAAAAAAAACAAGATTATAATGTAGTTGAAATAGTAAAATTGCTACTTTCCTCTGATTAAAAAATTATAAGCTTGCTTCAGCTATGGGGAAGTAAATGCTGCTCAACTCACAAATAGCAATGCTTGTTCTTTTCATTGTTTCTATTTATCATTTCAATTAGTAATGACTATTACAGTCAATTTGCAAAGTAATGAACAGTTTTATGCTAATTTAAAGCATACAGGCACAATTATTTTTAAGTGTAGTTTTGTATGGTATCTTTTATTATCTAGAAATAATAAGTAAATTTCCAGTTCTAGAATTTATCACCAAAATCTTTAGAAATTTTGCCTTTTTCCACCTTTTAATATATATATATATATATATATATATATATATATATATATATATATATACACACAAGATCCTGCATTTTGTAGAATATTACAGTATTAAAACAGTTGGCAATATTTCCAAGGCACCATTGTCTCTTGGTAAAACATTAATACTAAGTAAATACACGGAAGAAACAAAGCACTGAGTCATTCATTGAATTACGGTTGTAAACTTGACCTTATGGTCAAGAAAGCTGCTTGGATTGAGTATATTCTTGTCACATCTATTTGGAATAAAAAAATAACTAGTATGATTGTGTTAGCTTGGCCTGAGTTTTAGTTCTTTGGGGCTACTATAACAAAATAGCATGGCCTGGGTGGCTTGTAAACAACAACTTTTATTTCTTACTGTTCTGGAGGCTGGAAATTTAAGATGGGGCTACCAGCATGGTCTGGGTCTGGTGAGAGCTCTCTTCCTGGCTTGCATTCTGCTCTCTTCTCCCTTTCCTCCCCTGGGAGTGGGGGGCAGGGGGTAGAGAACAAGGTCTCTGGTGTCTCTTCTTACACTCATGACCTTACCTAACACTAATTCCTCCCCAAAGGTCCTATCCCCAAAATACCAGCACATTGAGGTTTAGGGCTTTGATACATACCTTGAGAAACCCATACATTCAGAACATAACAATGATATATTTCAAAGAAATTGGTTAAGCAAAGACACATGTCATTTAAGAGAGTCAGATAAAGAAAGATTGAGATGAATCCTTGTCTTTTATAAGGAAGAATGATTATATTGGCAAACACCTAATACCTCTCATTAGTACAAATGCAATAGTAGGTAATTGTATATGCTCTAAGGGAAAGGTAATGAGAAGATTTAGTAATTGAGAGATTCATAAACTTGTATCGGCTGCACCATGTAAAGGACTGTCATTATATTTTTTATATTTTATTGATTTTTTACAGAGAGGAAGGGAGAATGATAGAGAATCAGAAACATCAATGGAAAACATCGATCAGCTGCCTCATGCACACTCCCTACTGGGTATGTGCCTGTAACCAAGGTACATGTCCTTGACCGGAATCAAACTGGAACCCTTGAGTCCACAGGCCGACGCTTTATCCACTGAGCCTAACTGGTTAGGGCTTATTTATTATTATTATTCATTATTAATATCTTGAAATATCTAAACGTGCTTCCAAATTTTTTAAATAATATTTATAAATGGATTATTGGCAGCAACAGTCATTAACAAGGTCTTATGGCCTTTCTATTCCAGCCTTCAAATTGAGTAGAAATAAACATAACAGTTTTATTTATAGAACTTCGATTTTTTACAGAGAGGAAGGGAGAGAGATAGAGAGCTAGAAACATCGATGAAGAGAAACATCGACCAGCTGCCACTTACACACCCCCTACAGGGGATGTGCCCACAACCAACATACATGCCCTTGACCAGAATCAAACCCGGACCTTTCAGTGCACAGACCGACGCTCTACCGCTGAGCCAAACCGGTTTCGGCTATTTATAGAACTTTGAAATAGAATGCCTTTATTATTGAATAGGAAGCTAAGACTTATATTCACTTGAAAATGTTATTTGTTCTTTCTGGGAACCTTTTCTTGTTAAGAAGTAAAAAAAAAAAAAAAAAAAAAAAAAAAAAAAAAAAAAAAAAAAAAAATAGGACAGTAAAAGAATGACCCAGAGAAGAAGAGAGATCAAGTGGAAATAAAGAAGAAAACAAAAAGAACTTTTCCATAAATTACTTTCCCCCAGTTTGAAAGTTAAATAAAGTCAACTGCTTTGTCTGGATCCTTTCCTCAGAGAATAGAATTCTGAATAGGTCTCTGATCAAGTGTATTTGGCAAAAAATATTATAAATCAGGTTATTATTTAATGAAATGGTTTAATTAATTTAGTATTTCTATGTGTAATTTCCCTATGTCAGAGTAGCAGTTATCTAGTGTTTTATTAAATGTGCTTGACTTATAATTTTCACCAACCTTTGTTTGTTTGTTTGTTTGTTTTTCAGATTCTGAGAAAATTCTATTCAGACATGGCTTTGCTGTACTGAAGACAATCTGATACTCTAAAGCTTTTCTTTGCCAACATTATTATATTCTGTTTTATTAAATAGTGGTCTGAATATGACTTGAGATTGACTAAGCAGGTTAAATAAATTTAAAAGATAGAATTTCCATAATTTACATAGTTTTTACTTAACAATTTAGAAAATATTGGACAGTTTTCCTACAGAATTAATAGCATTGTATTTCCAGGCTTGAGCACTATATTTCAAGATCAAATAGTTAGAATTAGACAAACAAGAGCAGCATTCCAGCTGTGATTTTATACCTCATGCAGCTTTGGCCCACCTGCCCTATGCAACAGTGGTTTTAGACACTGGGCATTCTTGGCTCAGTAATATACTTGTTGAAAATGTTAAAGCAGTGAGCCTAGGCAATCTCAAATGAGAAAACCCTAGAGAATAATATCAGTGAGGCTGTTGAATAAAACATATCATCTTAAAAATCTTTGCTTATTTTTTCAGTATAATATTAGCACAATCAAAAGAACATAACTTGATTTTGTCTGGAGTGAGCTATTTTTAGTCCTTCAGTTAAATTATTTTCCTATCCTATATAATAAAAGCATAATATGCAAATCAACCAAATGGCAATTTGGGGGGTGGGGGGCGGGACCGTGGAGCAGGTTTTGCCAGGCCATCCAAGGCCCATGCCAGTGGGCAGAGGGAGGGGATGACAATGGGGGGGGGGGCAGTGAGCAGTGGTGGTGGAGGTGCAATGGGGGGTGGGAAGAGGGAGGGTGGGCCAGCCACTGCCTGGCCAGCACCATCCCCTGATTGGCCTGCCAGTCACCTCCCACAGAAGAAGGCCTAAGGGAGCGGGCCTAAGCCATCAGTTGGACATCTCCTGAGGGCTCACAGACTGCAAGAGGGCACAGGCCAGGCTGAGGGACGCCCCCTTCCTGAGTGCATGAATTTTTGTGCACCGAGCCTCTAGGAGTTATTATAGTTAATTAACATTTTCATAACAATATGCACTTTTTATAGCACAAGTGCTTTGTAACAATATTAAGAAGTTTGTATTCTTTGTGGTCTTATGATATAGAACTTAATATACATAAGATTCTCAGGAAAGTGCTAATTCCATTGTAATGACCTATTTATTATTTAACAGGAAAGGGAAGGCTAAATAATAGAGTCATGCCATTTAAACAGTTTGGGATTTAACATTTTCCAAGTCTATTCTCTGCTGATCAATGGGGGAAGAACTGGACAAAGGCAATTTAGATGCATGTCTAGTGAGATTGGAGTGACTTGGGAAGGTGCCTGCCCGCTTGCCCATCATTCACACCTGGAAGCCAGTCAGTGGCCAGAATAGTTTTAACTCCTTTCTCTCTGGTGGCTGAGTTTCCGGCTCTCCTGTGGCAGGGGGCACACTCCCCTGTGTCCATGGTGCTCAGTGCCATTTTGAGGTCATAGCCTTGTTTTTGGGTCTATTGGAACTGCAAATGTATCTCTTTCAGGACTGGTTTAAGGGACAGGGGCATTGAAACCAGATGAATGTAACTTCATGCAAATAAAGCTTTTTCCCATATCTCATTCTCCAGTGTAAATCTTAGAAAATCCATCTTCTAGCTGAAACCGGTTTGGCTCAGTGAATACAGTGTTGGCCTGCGGACTGAAAGGTCCCAGGTTTGATTCTGGTCAAGGGCATGTACATTCGTTGCGGGCACATCCCCAGTGGGGGGTGTGCAGGAGGCAGCTGATCGATGATTCTCTCTCATAGATGTTTCAAGCTTTCTATCCCTCTCCATTTCTCTCTGTAAAAAATCAATAAAATATATAAAAATAAAATAAAATGAAGGAATACCCATTAAAAAAAGAAAAAAAGAAAATTCATCTAAAAATATTGCAAGAACCTCCACCTCACTCCCATGAGTGATGGGGAAGTTTGAGTCTCTGGTAACAGTATAACACATTATATGGATCCTACATCTCACACTGAAACCACCTGTAGTTTGCTTTGCCACAAGCCAACATAGATTGTGGTTCTTGCTACAACAAAGGACAGGTAACTAATTTATGCAGTCATATCTGGAGTAAGCCAAAAATCTAGGCATAGACCTCTGTCCTCATTCATTATCCATTATGGTATTCCCCCCAATTCTAGGAGTCAGAATCCAAATGGCAATAAAACCATAATGTGAATCTATACAGTTAAATATAGCATCAAAAGAGCCAGATATTATTAGCCTTGCATAATTTATGTATGGTAGCCATGAATACAATTGGAAGTGAGATTCAATCCCCAAAGGCCACTGGAAACAAGACCCTTAGCTCCAGGATTGGATAATGTTCTGCTGAGGATTGACTTTTTTCAGTCACTTGAGTTAGAGTAGATTGTTACAAACTCCACACTGCTTCCCTGGTGGGATTTTAATATAAAATTGAAATAGAAGCAATAATCAATATATATACATGCCAAAGCCTCTTTAAAAGTAAAGCTCATTCATTAGGAAAAAAAAGAAAAAGAAAAAAAAAGCCTCACAATTCCAAAAAAAGGTGACTTTCAAACATCTTAAAGGCAAGTCATGCCCACACGTAGGACTTTTTGGTCTCCCCTGTCAACTCATCCTTTACTTTTACTTCTCGGAAAGTTCCTGGTGCTAAATGTTTCCCAAATCAGAGAAACTCTCCCAAAAGGCTTGCTTAGGCTCTCTTCTTCCTCTCACCTTATTTTGGTTGTGAAAATCTGCTTATATAAATACAACATATCTTTTATATATTTCCTCTGTGTTTTGACTTTAATAAGAGAAAATTAGAAGACTAGGGATTATACAATAGCAGTCTGTTATTTTCTCACTGAAAAAAAAAACTTTTGAAAATTACTTAATTTCTGTTTGTTCTTATAGTAAATTCCCCATTTTGGGGGGAGAAATTAATATCCTCCACAGAATTAAGAAGCAAAATGTGCAAAATAAGGCAAAAAATAAGATATCTGGGCTTGGCATACTCTAACATCACTTTCTGTTCAATTTTCTAAATTTTAAAAACATTCAAAAATACTAACTACTCATACTTTTTCTCCAACGGATTATTGTAAAAAAATATTAATATAATCCAAACTAGATTTAGAGTTTGAATATGCAAAACAATTTATCCTTTTATTGTTTTTATTAATTATTATATTATTTATTGTTATTACTCTATTTTTGCCCATGCCTCTATAAAAAATTCAATTGCATGTCATCTGAAGAAAACAGAATTCAGTAAATTGTTATTTTCACTAGTAACATGAATCTGTTTCCAAAAATATCTTCTATGTTCCATACCTCAAATTCTCAGCTTTCACTAACATCTATCATATTGTTTTACCCATCTCTACACCTTTTATCTAAAATACAGAGAAAAACTTCCAGTTTGACAGAGAATGCCAAATTCACCTAGAAAATAATCAAGGACTATTAAGTTCTGAGTTTCTGACCTTCTGACACAATCTCAAGATCAGTGTTTTCCTGCTGTAGAGCCCTGAGGCAGGTGATTGCATAAGAGTTTCTATTGTTCCTGAACACACAGGATTTATGGTGGCCCCTTCTGTGATTACCACTGTTCTCCTGAATTGCTTCCCCAGATCTCCTTCGTACCCAACCCTTGGGATCACCCTATATATGTGCATGGCCCTGCTGCTTGGTTGAGTTTTACTATTATGTTTCCACTTTGGTCTTGATTTCTAAGTTCTTCCTAGTTTTACTCATGGTGCCTCAGTCCTCTTGAGGGACTGGAACTCTGTTTTGGTTTAATATATTCAATTCTACAGCATCTTAAGAAAACAGAATTCAGTCACTGTCACCTGTATTTTACCAGGTCTGAAGACTTAGCTACTACCAAGCTCCCTACCTGGGACTTTGATAGGTACATGGATTTTCTAAAAGGAAAATACCTGCCATAGAAGTTCTGCTGCCTGAGATTAATTTAAAATTTGTCACTGTCACATAAATGTTATAGGCTACCTAGGAATTACTGTTATGGTAAATTATGTCATTGGTAAGATGCAGTTCATTTCTCTGACTCCCTCATCTGCTTCTACATAGTCTAGATTGTAAAATTGTTGGAATAGGGAACTATTGCATTTATTTACCTTTATACTCCAGAACCAGACACAGTTAATGCTGTGGCTGAAAGTATAAATGAATTAATTCCCCTATGTGATACAGTGACGCACAGCTCTTCAATGATGTCCATGTCCTAATCCCTGGAACCTGTGAATACATTATGTTACATGACAAAAGGTACTTTGCAGATGTATTTAAGGTTATAGACCTTAAAATAACAATAACAATTAACCTAGATTATCCAGAGAGGTACAAACTAATTATATAATCTGTTAAAAGCAGAGAATTTTCTCTGTCTGGAGTCAGATATAGAGGAAGAGTAAGGCAGAACAGAAACAGCAATAGGGGAAGTCAGAGAGCACAAGAATGAGAAGGATTTTATGTAGGTGGCGATATGCATGGGTTAGAGAGATGACTAGGAGCCAAAAGTGGCCTAATTCTGACAGCTAGCAAGGAAATGAGGATCCCAGGCCTACAATCTCAAGGAACTGAATTCGGCAAACCAAATGAATAAGTTTATAATTATATTTTACCAAAATCATTTTCTATTTTCTAATCACACAGCTTCAAAGTACGTCATTTCTTTTTCACTTCCTCACTCCAACTGCATTTGGAATTCTCACAAATAATAAACATGAACCTAATAGGCAAGCTCCTCAACTCTGGTAATGAGAAGAAAAAATTAAACTATCTCATTCATGAGCTGAAATTATTAACTGTGAATTTTCTCATTTGTCACATTTAATGAGGTAATTCACGTGCCAGCACATTCTAAACTAAACAGTAAATGTTGGTTATTATTTATAGTAATAATAATGATGATAATAATAACACTTTCTCTCCCTTATTATCATACCTTTCCAAAGATGATTCAAATAATAAATGTTATGAATTGTGATTTCATCCACTAAAGGGGAAAGAAAGCCTAATAAAAGCTGGGCAGGAGAAAGGTAGTAGAAAAGGCATCTGTGGTTGATAGTCATTAGCAAGAATTTTTTTAGATCAAGGAAAGACTTATTATCCTATTTAATAAAGAGGGAATATGCTAATTAACCCTCACACAGTCAGAAATATGGCGGCTCCCACAGCCAATAAGAAGGAACTATACTAATTGACTACTCTGCCCTCAAATATGGCAGTGCCACAGCCACAAGATGGCAGCACCCAGTCTCCTAAGCCCTGTCGGGGCAACAGGCACATGGGCATGGCTGGGCCTGCCCCCAGGTGGGTCTGGTCTTGCCACATGCCTGCCTTTGGAGTGCCCCAGTCTCCTCAGCCTCCAGCCACTCAGGGCCAGCTTGAGGCGAAGGCAAGCCTCGGATGGTGGCTGCCCAGTCATCCAGGGCTGGCCAAGGCACAGGTAACCAGAGCCAGCTGAGGCTTGTGCTGCTGGCAGTGGCAGCAGCAGAGGCGTGATGGGGTGTCACCTTCCCTTGATCACTGAGTCGCCTCCTGCCCCTGAGGGCTCCCAAACTGTGAGAGGGGGAAGGCAGGCTGAGGGACCCCCCTCTAGTGCATGAATTTTCATGTACCTGGCCTCCAGTACCTACACTAATAAAAGAAAATATGCAAACTGACCATCATTTTGTGATGCCCATCAGCCAATCAGGAGTGAGTAGGCAAATTAAGCAGACAAAGATTGCAGCAGCCCTGTCCCCCAGCCACTCCAGGTCTCTGGGCGCCTGCTATGACAAGGAGGGCGGGAGGTAAAGGGAATTACAGCACCAGCACTCTGGCTAGAGGGAAGATTGAAGGTGGCAGCCAGAGTGAAGGCCTGGGTCCCTGTTGCCAGAGGAAAACTGGTGCCAGCAGCCAGGGGAAGGAAGGCCAATTGCACAAAATCTTTGTGCAGCAGGCCTCTAGTAAAGATATAAACATAAGTCATAGAATGGCTATTCAAACAATGAGAGGGTTTATTTCAGATCTATATTAAAGAATATAAATCTTTAAACCCACTTATTTCATAGAATTCCCAGTTCCAGACTTTTATTACACTCAATGAAAAAAAAAAAAAAAAAAAAAAAAAAAAAAAAAAAAAAAAAAAAAAAACCCTGTAAATTTTGTAAAATAAACGGGCATTTATCACAAAACCTTTTAATTTGCCCACAAACCTAGAGATAACTATTTGGTAGGGTCATTGGCAACAGATAGGAAGAACCAAAGTTTGGAAGTGGAAATTTGCAAAGAAATTTACAAGTGTCAGAAAGAAGAGGTGTCAGTATACACCATCATCTTCCATCTACTGGGAATCCACAAAAGTCAAGGTATTTGGTTAAGTGTGCTAAAATAGTACTAAGGACCCATCTCAGTAATTGTTTATTTTTCTAAAAATCAACAAACAAGCAAGCAAGTCATCAAGTAATTATTTTGTGGGGGGCGGTTTTTTGTTTAGGGTTTTTGTTTTTTGTTTTTGCACCAAAGAGTAGTTAATGTCTATAAAATAACTTAATGGATTAAGTATATTCTGTCTCATTTCTAGTGTATTAGTTCTCTAGGCAGTATCTTTCTCTTTATTTTAGGTTTGTATAGAAATAGTGCCAAGTCCTATAGACAATGCAAAAACAACAACAAATCTGTTTGAAAGAAAAATATCTGGTCAATATTCTATATTTAAGGTATTCATGTCTCTAAACAGGTGGTTTATTGATGTTCCTCCCTCCCCCCTTGATTTTTCTCTCTGTTGTTTTCTCAACACTTTAGTTCAGTTTTGATCTGAATTTTAGGTATATGCAGGTCCTGAAATATTCTTTTTTACTCCCCCAGTCCTTAAATCCCCTTTGTAGTTTTGTGGATGCTATTTACTATTATTATTCCTGATCTAAACACCTGCAGCGTATCAGTATTTTTCTGGTCTTTTCAGGTAAAGAGACAACCAAGTCCTTTTTAAAATAAATATATTTCAGTTACATAAAAAGTATAAAATAAAAATATGAAGGAAATAAGATATAAATAGAACTAGATTGTGGAGAAATCAAGAAAAGAAAGTTTCATAGATAAAGGTATAAAGTAATCAAAATTACAATGATTTTTATAATGGTATAATTAATAAACTTCAGTTTTACAGTATTCTCCCACAAAAAGAACTATGGGGAAGAAGTAAGGGTAATTATGTATTAATGAGAACTTTGATAATAGAATAGCAACATTAGAGATTAGTACTGGAATTTTATAAAAGAAAATTCCAGACAAACAGCTGATAAAACAACATAATGATACCAGCTAGTCAATTGTTCTAAGGAAATTGCACCTGCTAACTTCTTAACAATAATACAATTTTAATTTTACTTCTAACAATATAAAGAGAGTATTATCCTATATAATAAAAGGCCAGGGACCATAAACGTAATGACCGGAACAACCTATCGACCAGTCGCTATGAGGTGCATTGACCACCTCTCTGTCTCTCCCCTCCTTCACCTTCTATAACTCCCACCCCTGCATGCAGGTGAACAGGAAGCACAGGGAGGCAAATGGGTGGCAGCAGGATGGGGCTGGGGACTGAAAAGCATGCAGAATGGCTGACCTCTTGGTCCCTCCCCACACCTGGCCCTGCAATGGATCAGCCATGGTGAATGGGAGAACAGGTGTGGGTGGCGGGAGGACTGGGCTGGCTGTCAGGCTGTTGGGATTCCCAGCACATCCCCGGCTGTGCAGGGGCTCAGGCCAGCATGAAAGCAGGTGCCAACGACTTCATCTCCATGGGCGTGTGAGGGGCCAGCCACTGATGGAACATGCTGCCTGCTCAGGGCCACTCACACGGTCACCACCACGCTGCTGCTGCTGTTGAGGCCTGTGGCACTGATGGAAGCTGAGGGGCATGCCTGTGACCTACTTGCCACTGCAGTGGAGGACTGGCGAATGGGCAGAAGATGGCCCTGATATCAGGCTAGGCCTAGGGACCCTACCAGCATGATTTTGTGTACTGGGCCTCTAGTGATATAAATAGTCATGTTTATTACTATAGGTGTTATAATTTTTAAGACTTTTTACTTTTACTTTTTAAATATAAGCATTTATCTCAAAAACAACTCTGATACAGGTTTACAGATGCTAAGTCTAGAACATAGCATTTAAATAATTTTTCAAAGGTATATACATCTATTAGAGCCAGAGCTACAATCTTACCTTGAGTCCTTCCCCTTCTGATGCTAACCATATCTCTTATATGATCATCTAACTGCAACCTTTTTGTGTTAACTTGAAACAATTTTTTCCATTTACATTATCTGTCCAATTTTATCTAAGATTCATTCCAACATTTTCAGACTTTCTAATGTTATGCTATGTTGAAAAAAAATACACTTTTAAATCCAACTTATGAATTATTAGAAATGAAGTCAACAAAATACTTTAGCATGTTTCTTGGCATGCATCTTTTTCTATATCTAGAAGGTGGTGTCATCATTTTTTGAAAGAGGTAAATTATACCTAGAAGGAGGTCAGTCAGTGATATATTAATTTGTTCTTTCAGAAATATAATACTCACTCTTCACATAGAACAGTAAAATTCTTTATGCTTTTGTGGATATAGTTTCTCTCTATGGATAAGAAGTATGATATGAACTTTGTTGTCTTTTCAGGGATCTTGAATAAAATGTGGTAAGCAATTAGTTAGACAGACATGAGCAGAGCAAGGACTAGGGGTGGCACAAAAGGCCACCAGAGTGGTAAGCACTGGTACCTAGCAACTGGGGCAGAGAGCACCTTGTACCCAGGGTAATCTTTCTGCCACTATCATGTATCTGGCCATTCAGTTCAGACCCCCTGCTCTCTCATGTCAATAGTAATACAATTTGGACCCTTCCCTGACTGTCCTCCCCTGGCATGTTGCTAATCATGAGGGTTAGCTCTCCTTAGAGAAGGAACAAACCAGGGGGCCAGAGAATAGCCATTAAGCAGTAAGCCCCCGGGACAATGGGTTCTAATCTGCATCAAATCTATTGAGATCCTCCCCTGGAACCTCCCCTAAAATTCCCACCCTTAAAAGCCCTTCAGACAGAGGACACAGCCCACTCTCCCTCCTGGGAGCAAACCCGTTAACCCATACCTTTCCCTCCACCCTGTGCTCCCCACAGGTGAGTTATCTTCTCCCTTCTCTCTCCTAAACTTCAAGGGCCTTTCTTTGGCTTCTATACCTTGTTTCCTGGGCCCATTTCTTCTGCCAGTCACTTCTTCTAGCTCTATGACTCTCTAAATAAACTTTCTCCTATAGTTTGAGTCTTGGCTCTGAATTCTTTCCTAGCCAGAAGTCAAGTACCAAGGTTGCTGAACCAAGGCTCAGTCTGACTCCACCAGTCTAACACCAGGTGCCATCCTTGAAGCTGCCAATGGGAACATACTTTGGTAAAATCACTAATAAAAGTATAAAGTACAGAAAATCAGATGAGGCCACTTGTTTTATTATTAATAGCTTCCAAATTAAAATTGCATTTTATTTTTTATTTTATCTTATTTTTCAAATAAGCTAATGACACAACTTCTATGTACATTTGTTTCCTTGATTAAGATTTCACACTAACTAAAAAAATGAGAAAAATTCAAGAATGTATTTTTGTTGAAACATATAGAAATTGGAATTTGGAAGGACTCTTTAATAAGTTATTAAGTATCTCTCATCACACAGATGCCAGGAAGTGAGGAGTTAATATTCTAAACTAGAAAGGTAATGGGGGGGGGGGGGGAGGAGAAGCCATTGTTTTCCTCACATAATGCATTTTACATCAAATAGAAATGAAATGTAACAACATAGATTTTACTCTTGGCTGCTTATAATAAAAGACCTTGACTGTCAACTTTTATTGTCATTGAATGAGTGACATTGTCAAATGAAATAATATTTCAGAAAGTTATTCCCTTTCCTCTTTATCTACCTCTGTAAGCATTTTAATATTTTTTGTGAGATTTTGAATTTGCTTTTTTTCCAAAAAAATTTAAGACAACATATGTAAAAGTAAATAAATTTCAACCATTTTAAAATTTTAAACATTGAAACAAAAAAAAAAAAAAGGAAAGGAGGAAGGGAAGGAAGAAAAGTATCAAATACTGGACACAGTATTTAAGAATTCTACTAACTTGATAATTATGAGTAAATAAAGCAATATTATCTATATCATAAGTAAATATGTTTTATGTGCATATTGCTTTCTGGTTCTTTTCAGGCAAAAGAGTGAGTGAGAGACCCAAATTGAACATGAACATTAGGTGAGAATTGATTGCTGACTGCCTTTTTAAGTCCCTTTGAAAATGAATTGGTCAATAAAAGTCCTTTGTTTATAGGGAGTAGGGAGGAAGGCAGGCCTTCCAGCAGAAACAATAATAGATGGTAAGAAGTAAATGATCCCCAACATCTTTCCCCTAAGGAAGACTTAAATCGAAAAGATAAGAAAGACATGAGTTTTCTTGATTTCAATAGTATTATACCAGGAAAATCTGGTGTTCAAGTCCCTTCCAAACATTGGCTGCCTGTGAAGAGAAGTTATCAGAGGTAAAGTGTCACAGATTTTTCCAAACTCCCCAAGCTGAACATCAGCTGTGGCTAACCTTTTATATTTTCTTCCTTTGTTACTTAAACCAATTTAAAGTAAAACTGGAAAAAATGAAGATCATAGGAAATTATATTGATATGGAATTTTTTTGGACTGGAATGCATGGTGTTCCCCTAGGCAGGATGGTTCCCAGGTTCTTTGTCCATAGGAGTCAAAGAATAGATCCACAGCAAGGCTCCCACATGAATTCCTCTTTTCCCTGGTTTATAAAGGCTGTAGTTTTTTTGTTTGTTTTTTTCCCTCCATATCTCCTTCTTTATTTAGTAAATATAGACCTTTTGCTACTCCCAGTTTACTTATCTTATGGAAATGTAATTGCTGCTGCTCCCTTCTCTTATGGAAATGTACCCCTTTGCAACTCTGTATCCTGTGCTTTTCCCGTGGACCCTTTAATTTCTAAACCTGCCTATTTCCCCCTAAACATTCCTATTTTACCCCCAAAACTCCTTTCAGTATTACTATGGATAGTGCTTGTCCTCCTGGATATGAGGTCACCAATGCCCTATCAGGCCCATTTCCACTAGCTTAATCTCAGAATTTGGGGGCTCTCTGTCCACTAAGCAATCTGCCCAAGGGCAACCTAAAGAAAGCCCTCTATTTGTCTGAATCCAGACAATTGTTATGTTAAGTATTTCTTCAGCAAGAACACAATATGGAATAGACTATTACTGCTCATCTCTGGATGATCCCAGAGTAGAAAGCCAAGTGCTCTCTGACTCCTTGCGACTTCCTCTAGATTTTTCTTATATTATTTATTTCTTGGGTCTCTGCTCCAAGAAAATATTTATTTGAGATATATAAAATACCCATCAGTACATCTTCAATTTTATGTTGAAATATTTAAGTAGGCAAGGGGATGACACATATATGATTTTTGGACTGGGAACACACAGTGTTCCCCTGGAAGGGATGGTTCCCGGATTCTTTGTCCGCAAGGAATCAAAGAATGAATCCACAGACAGAATATGGTATAGCAAAGGTGGAGATTTATTAAAGAACAAGTATAAACTCCCCATGGGGAGGGGGGAAAAGGCCCACCGACTTCCTGTTTCCATAGTTTATAAAGGCTGTAGTTCCTGTGTCCTGATATCCCCTCTGATTGGTCAATATTCCCTTTTGAATTGGTTATTATTGTAACTCCTGAGACCCCCCTCCCTCATTGTCTTGCTGTTTCCTCTGGGCTTTCTTCCTCCTTCTTTATTTTGTAAATATAAACTTTTGGCTACTCCTAGTTCCCTTGTCTTATGTAAATGTAACTGTTGCCTCTCCCTTGTGTTATGGAAATATACCTGTGGCTGCTTCCTTGTGTTATGGAAATGTACCTTCTCCCAGTATCTTATGAAGATGTAACTTCTCCCAGTCTGTAGCCCTGTGTGAGTGTTTGTTTTTTTTCCCATGAACCCCCGATTCTAAAAATTCCCTAAACCTGCCTATATTCCCCTAAAATTCCTGTTTCAGGGGATACCTATTTTAGATGAGTTATTTTACCTACTTCAGGTTGCAGGGCTAGAAAATGAGGAAGCCAGGTTTGAGACTACAAGTCTGTCTGCAAAGTCATGCTGTTTTTTATAATTAGGTTACTGTACAGAAATTTGGCCCAAAGTTTCCAAAGTATAAAGAAACTAATAAATGGATAAATACTGGAAACTTGACTTCATTAAAGAGATATGATAAGATTGTGTTCATGCATTTACATTTAAATCAGTTGTCTGGATTATATGTTTCCCAAAACACCCTTCCACAAACAAAATTGTGCACAATTGATATTTCATAGCACCTACTGATAAAAGGGCACTTAACAAATCCTATATAATAAAAGGCTAATATGCAAATCTACCAAACAGTGGAATGACCAGTTAGTATGATGCACACTGATCACTAGGGGGTAGGAGCTTAATGCAAGAGCTGCCCCCTGGTGGTCAATGCACTCCCACAGGAGGAGTGCCACTCAACAGAAGCCCTGAGCCAGGCTCACAGCTGGCAAGTGCAGTGGCAGTGGCAGGAGCCTCTCCTGTTTCCATGGCAGTGCTAAGGATGTCTGACTGATGGCTTAATCAGACATCCCCTGAGGGCTCCCAGACTGTGAGAGGGTGCAGGCCTGACTGAAGGACCCCCACACACATACTGAGTGCACAAATTTTGTGCACCAGGCCTCTAGTGTATTATAATGGCATGAGCTTAATATTTTAATTGTATGACTAATATGAAAGGTGCCAATTATGTCTGTCTCATTTCTTCCATCTTCAGACATATGTCTGCTCACATTCACCACTATACCCCAATTTAGGAATTCATCTCTGGTCCTTCATATCTTCATCCCCATGTAGGTCTATCCCTTGCCAAGTGATTGTCTTCTAGCTCTCTGAAACATCTGAAAAACAGAATTTCTATGACAATCTAAAACCTGCTATAAACCAATCATAAAGCATTGGCTCTTGCAGTTTCTGCTTCAGAGTAGCTTTCCAATACACATTTGTGGGATGGTTTATGGGCTAGAGGTACACCACCCTAACTAGACTACTAGGCAAGGGAAGATGAGTTAACTCCATTCTTAAATGTCATTCGCCCCCCTCCTACCATTCAGGTAATTGAATTACAGAAAAAATTATTTGGGTGCACTATCCTTATTTCACCAGAGTGAACAAAGAAAAGACAAAATATGGACAAAAGAGGAGATATAATAAAGCCACAACATAAAAGTTGAAATGTTAAATTTTGTAAAAATTGATGAAAATGGTAGATACAAGTTGATAATAGAGGCAGTTCAAAATCAGTTTGTCAGAATAACAAAGCAACATTTGTAATTTTAAGGAAAATATTTTTGTATATTTTTATAATAACTATATAATTGTTACTTGATTTTTCTATAATATAGATTTATAATTTATAATGTATTATATAGTATTTATAAATTTTAAAATAATTTAATCTAAAATTCATTTCAAATTGTTCCCCAGAGCCCCAGCATCCAGAAAAAGGGAATACATACAAGAGGGCAATTTGGGAGAGGAACATCAAGCTCTATGTAATTTTCAAATGTTTCCTATGTAAAATCCTATCCAATAAATTTTTTTTAAAAAAGATTTTGCTGCTAGCACTTTCATCCAATTATGAAGTAATTTTTCCATAGAAATATTATTTAAACCTTCTTAAACATTTAGTAATTGTAATTCTCTTATAGATGTAAAGATCTTTTGAATTATTCAGTTTGTGAATACACAATAAAATATTTAATAATATTTTAAAAATATTTAATGAAGCTCAAACTGAGCCTATTTCTGAAAATGTTATATAGCTCATGAATTATAAATATTTCTAAATTTGCATATTCAACATTTGCCAAACCTTAGCATTTGAAAGATTACATGAAGATGTTGCATTAAACTATCTGTTGTATTTGGCAAAGATAATCAAATCTGATGGTTAAAAATTCAGATTCTATTCAGAAAACGTGGGTTCAAATCTCAGCTCTACCAGTTACTCAGGGGAACTTGGTTGTGATGATCAATTTTATGTGTCAAGATGATGGACCATGGAGCACCCAGATTAAACATTATTTCTGGGTGTGTCTGTGAGAGTGTTTCTGGATGAGATTAGTTAGCATTTGAATCAATGGACCCTAAAATAGATTGACTCCTCAATATCTTCTCCAATCATTGGAGGGCCAGAATAGAACAAGAGGTGGAGGGAAAAGGAATATGTTCCTTGTTTTTCTGCCTCACTGTTTGAAGGAGATCAATTCATCTTATCTTCTCCTGCTGTCAGGCTGGGATTTATACCATTGGCTCTCCTGGTCCCCAGGCCTTCAGACTCGGACTGAATTATATTACCAACTTTCTCAGGTCTCTAGTTTGCAGACCTCAGATTGTTAGACTTCTCAACTTCCACAGTTATGTAAGTCCATTTCTCATAATCTCCATATATGTACCTCTCCTATTAGTTTTGTTTCTCTGGAAAACCCTAACTAATACTTCGGTCAAATTACTGGACCTATCTATTTCTTAGTTTACTCATCTATGCAATCTATAATAATAAAAGCATAATATTGAATCGACTGAACAGCAGAATGACCATCTGGTTGACCTTCCAGACTCCAGATGACCACTCTGTGACACACAGTGTGACAGGCCAGCCAAGGTGGGTGCAATGTGATTAGTCAGGGCCCCTGACATCACCCTATGATAGCCTTGCAGAGGGAGGCCCAGGCCATCGGCTGGCAGGCCAATCGATGGGGGAGGGCTCCGTGATTGCTCCTAAGAAGGAGGCCCAGGCCACCCTCTGTGCAGCAATATATCGCATAGCCCCAGCTGGTGGGCGAGGCCTCCCTCTGCTGGGCAATTGATCACAGAGCCCGCTATTGATCGCCCAACAGAGGGAGGCCCAGGCCAGCTAAGCAATGGCCCTCCATGCCTGTTGTCCTCAGAGGGAGGCAACCAGTGTTGGGGGGAAGGGGGGCAGCACTGCACAGATGGCAAGCAGTGGCAGCAATGGGGTTGGGGTCAGTTTCCAGCAGCTGGGGGAAGGAAAACCATGATAGGCCCTGATCACCAGCCAGGCTTAAAAACCTTACTCAAGGGGTCCCAGATTGCCAGGCTGAGGGACACTCCCCCTCATCCCACCCCTGCGCATGAACTTCATGCACCGGGCCTCTAGTGGTATTAATAAAAAACTTCCCATATAGGGTTATTGGAAGATTCAACAAGTTAATATATGTAAATCTGTCTCAGAATTTAGTGGGTTATTCAAATTAGTATTTTGCAAGTACAATAGCCGTCACTTAAAGAGGGATTGCTATATGCCAGGCAGGTACGTGTTAACTGTTTTATCATTATAGATTTACTTAGTCAAAAGAAAATGATGGTACTGTGGTCATTTAGTTGTCACTAAGCACTGGCAGTAGCATATTAAACTGTGTTAGAGCAATCAGTTGCACATGAGAATGCAAGTAATAATGTAATAATGTCTTTTTGTGATAAGGAATGCCTATTGAAGGTTTTTGGTTATTACTCACTAAATAGCTTTGCATGTGCTTTGGTTCTAATTTACTTTACCTTTTGAGAATATGAAATAAATTATACAGGGAATTTCTCTTAAAAATAAGAATTCCACCATGAACAAGGGTAGGGGAAATCTTTAGACAATAGGTCAATTGTCTTGTATTTAATGGAGCAAAGGCAATTTTGTTTCCTTTATAGGAGTAGCATTTTGCTCCTCATTATAGTGAGCAATGTGGCATTTTTCTGACATCTGTCTCAACCTTAGAATCAAGATTATTATCTCATTAATTTTCACAGTTTCTGCAAGAAAGTTGATGTTGTCAGTTTTCATAATGGAGAAACCGTATGGCAAAAAGTCTTAATAATATCTCCATTGTTTCAAATTAAAGGGAGAAGTGGTGACTTTAATTCTAATAAGGTTTTTACATTAGTAATATTGTCACTTAATTAGTGTAGAGGGCCAAAATGGGAAGACACCTGGACATTCTTCAGATTGTTGCTGACTGGGCCCAGGATATTGGCAGAGTCATGTCAGTTGCACTCCCGCCCTGGGAGTGCGGAGATGTTCTTAGTTCCTGGCTTGTGTTTGTCCGGGAGGAAGGAGTGGGTGGAACCTGTGTCCCCCCCACCCCCCCATGCTCCTTGTTTTCCTGTGAAACCTCTTTGTTGGATTGGAGAATAAATAGATGTGCTGTGTGGCTTAGGAGATCGTCAGTCAGTCTCTCCAGCAGAGGAGGTCAGCGGCCCTCCCAGCCCCCAGCTTAAAATCTATCTCTGTGTCTTCTCTCTTTATTTCTATTATTTCTCAATCCCTGGCCACCTCCACTTAGAACCGGTTCATTCATCTCTCTTTCTGTGAGGGATGTGGAAAAGGGAGATCCCTGCCACATCAGGCCCCAGAAAATTAGTATTACAAAGTGCTACTTTTCTTCTTGGAAACCTAATATGGATGTACATGTGGGTCATCAATAAGAAATGTTATGTTGTTTAGATAACAATTCCTTTTTCTCCTTTTTTCATTGCAAGATATTTGGCTATGATTGACCATGCCAACCATCTGTCTGTCTATTTATCTATCTATTAGAGGCCAGGTGCATGAAATTCGTGCACAGGTGTGTGTGTGTGTGTGTGTGTGTGTGTGTGTGTGTGTGTGTGTGTATGTCTGTGTGTGTCTCCCACAGCCCATACTGTACCCTTTCCAATCCAGGACTACTGGCTAAACAGGCAGTCAGACATTTCTCTCACAATCCAGGACTGCTGGCCCCCAACCACTCGCCTGCTTGCCTGCCTGATTACCCTTAACCACTTCTGTCTGCCAGCCTGATCATCCCCTAACCACTCCCCTGCCAGCTTGATCAACACCTAACTGCTCCCCTGCTGGCCTGATTGTTCCTAACTGCCTGCCCCTGCCAGCCTGCCCCTCCCCACAACTGCCCTTCCCTACAGGCCTGGTACACCCCCCAACTGCCCTCCCTTGCAGGCCTGGTCATCCCTAACTGCCCTCCCTTGCAGACCCAATTGCCCACAAATGCGCTCCCCTGCTGGCCGTCTGTGGCAGCCATCTTTGACCACATGGTGATGGCCATCTTATGTGCTGAAGTGATGGTCAATTTGCATACTACCTCTTTATTATATAGGCTAGATAGATCTATTCATTTATCTCATCTACCTTTCTAACCTTCTACTAGCAATATACTCATTTTTTCCTTACTTAAAATTATAAATCGGAATATATTGAAAACTTGATTTTTTTAATTTACATTTGTTCACCAAAATTTATGTTATTTCTTTGCTTTTTCCAAAAACAAACTGTTTGGTCCATTTTCTTTGCCTGCTTTCATTGTTCAACTCATCCTGAAACCATCCCATACAGTAATTTCCTAAATTGCTTTATTCAATGCTTTATTCAATCATAAAGATTGAATAAACTGTTTCAATTTTTCTGCCTTAGTATACTTGTATAAAACTTCCTTCTGTCAAGAGATAGAGTTTTCAACTTTTCCTTTATAAGCCAAATTTCTCTTTTCATACACAGAAATATTTTATTAGGTAAAATTTTCATTGCCAATCTTATCAGCAGAGGCTTCATTTGGCTTGTTGTTAAGGGAGGGATTGTTTTTGAAGAGAGCCTAATTAAGATTACCAGGAAGACTCAGAGCTTCAGTGGATAGATATGAATCCCAGGACAAATATATAAGTGCATTATCATGATCATCCTGAAGGATTAGTAAGGTGTAGACAAAGAGACCAATATATTTTTATCCTTCTTTTGCCATCCTACTTTACATAAGCTAAAAATGATTGAATAAAGCATAAAGCAAGGCACAATGTTCCATTTAATTTGAAAAGATTTTTTTTCTTTTTTTTAAAATATATTTTTATTGATTTCAGAGAAGAAGCAAGAGGGAGAGAGAGAAACATCAATGATGAGAGAGAATCATTGATTGGTTGCCTCCTGTATGCCCCCTACTAGGGATCAAGCCTGCAACCTAGGCATGTTTCCTGGACTGGAATCATACTTGGGACCCTTCAGTCCGTAGGTAGATGCTCTATCCACTGAGCCAAACCAGCGAGGGCATTTTTTCCCCTCACTTTTAAGAACTATCAGATATACTTGAATTTATATTAAGAATTCCAGGTCACCTATCAAGAATTTGTCTAAAGCACAGCCTCTGTTATTTACAGCAATGTTACTGGAGAATAGAAACTACATTGCTCATATTTCATAGACTCATCACTGCCAATCAAACAGCTTTATCATAATGGTGATGACATATATTCTGTCCTTTATGTATTTTGTGCTTGTACTAGCAGTCATATGCATTCCTCCCCTTCAAAAAAATTGTCTGGTGTTGAAAACTATTACTCAAAACTACTTGACCCATTCCTCTTAACTTAAAAGACTGTTTCAATGAAGAACAATTGTTTAATAATAAATAAATATAGAAGACAGAAAACACTGCTGCCTTACTGCCCATATGTGCACAATAAATGAGAAAAGGTCCTTTCCTTTCTGTCTCCTACAAGCACTAGTTCCTGGCTCAATAAATGGGGTTAAGAAAGAGGGAAACAGTGCAGCCACCCTCTCTGTGCACCAGTTAATTTCATTTTTCAAGTTTTATTTTATGTGTCATAGGTTCTATTCTTTAAGTTGAATATATATTTTATCACATAAATTACAGTCTATTTTAGTGTATAATTAAGAAATGTTTATTCATGTTGTTTTAATTTTTTTCATTAATATCTACGTAGTATATACTGTCCCATGTTGTTTAGCACATTTAATTGGAATCTAAGCATGAAGTAAAAATGTTTGTTAAATCGTTATGAAAAGAAACCTTAGAAATTATAGTCATATAGTCTTTTAATAGTATTAAAAGTCATTTAACCAGTATTCTCTAGAATCAATCAGACACATATATTTGATTATTTCGTTTTAAAAAAAATCAGTCTTGGCAAAATCAGTTTGGCTCAGCCTGCAGACTGAAAGGTTCCAAGTTTGATTCCAGTCAAGGGCACGTACCTTGGTTGCGGGCACATCCCCAGTAGGGGATGTGCAAGAGGCAGCTGATCGGTAATTCTCTCTCATTGATGTTTCTAACTCTCTATCCCTCTCTCTTTCTCTCTATAAAAAAATCAATAAAATATATTTTAAAAAATCAGTCTAAATAAATCACTAGGACCAAACATTTTAGACTTCCCCCTTAGCATATAGTGTGTGTGTGTGTGTGTGTATATATATATATATATATATATATATATATATATATATATATAAATACAATAAACATGATACAGAGCAAATTAGAAAATTCATGTGACATTCGCTGAAAATAGTCAAGTCTTTGAGTTTGACATTTAGCCATTTGATTTTAGGAATTTGTTTTCAGACTTTTTTTTAACATACATTTTTGTCATAATAAATCTGCTTTTTGAGTTAAAACTACTTTTAGGCTTCTGGTTCCATTCTCTCATGTAAAGGCCGTAGAGATTGTCACTCTGTCCTAACAACAATTAAAAAGCTAAACAAACTGAAAAATCAACACCTTTTCTTATATGTCTCAGGGAATTAATATCACAGGGCAGCAAGTAATCACTTTTGTAGGAACCAATGCAGGAGTAGGGAAATCTAAATTGTAATGGATGAATTGTCGGAGGCTCAGAGTGAGCAAGTGTGTGAGTGAAAAACTACAGGGAGACCCAGTCAGAGGAAGGTCCTCGTGCTCTTGTGGGTTTCAGCTCCAGGAGCTTTCCTGGGCTCTCACGGTGAAGATCAGAGGAAAACACTCTCATGCTTATGGCAGGGGGAAGGGAAAAGAAACAATGTTAAAATACACCAGAGCTTGCCCACAACAAACTGTTTTACCAGAGTCTAACCTATCGGGGCTTTTTCAGACAACTCTAGCCCTCTCTAGCTTTCCGTAAGGAGGGGAAAAATACCCAACTGCAGACACTTCTAGCTATTCTGTCCAACCTAAGTGGATGAAAAAATACTGAGAAGCTTTTGTGAGGTGTACAGACCAGAGATGCAGGCTGACGAAAAGACCACACACTAACATAGGAGCAGAGAATGCTTTCCCTCCCCCACACGTGACCACCACATCACTAACAGCCTCCTTACTGCAATTCCCTTTGCACAGTCTATAATTTGTAGCCACTAGGGGAAAAATTACAAGGCAAAAAAGACAGTTTGAATCATCTAAGCAAGCATCAGAACCAAAGTTAGCTCTGGAAGAAATGGAATTCTCAGACCAGCAATTTTAAAAATCTATAATTAATAGGCTAAAGGTTCTCATAAACAGAGTAGACAGCATTCAAGAACAGATGGGTAATACAAGAAAGATAAAAATTATAAGAGTCAGGATGCTTAAGGTTAAAAACATGGTAACAAAAATGAAGAATGTCTTAACGGGCTCATTACTACATTGAACATGGAAAGACTCTCTGAGATTGAGAACATATCAACAGAAACTTGCAAAACTTAAAAGCAAAGACTGAAAAAAGGGACAGGATATTCAAGGACTAGGAATCACTACAAAAGTATAAAACGTGTTTAATGAGACTACAGTAAGGGGAGAATGAACAATAGGAAGAAAAGAAATACTTGAAGCAATAATAAATGCGAGTTTCTCCAAATTATTCTCAGGCACCAAATCACAGATGCTGGATGCACAGACAATGCCAAGTAGGATAAATGCCAAATAAGCCACACCTAGGTATATTATATTCAACTGTAAGAAACCTAGAATAAGTAAAAAATCTTGAAGAGAAAAAAAAAAAAGCCAAACACATAAAACAAACTGTACCTATAGAAGAGCAAAGATAAGAGAACATCTGACTTCTCTGCAGAAACAATGCAAGCAAGAAGAGAATGGAGTGAAATATTTAACATGTTAAAAAGTCTGAAAAATTTCTCAGTGTCACTAATCATCAGAGAGATGCAAATTAAAACCACAATGAGATATTACCTCACACCTGCCAGAATGGCTACCATCAATAAATTAACTTATGACAAGTCCTGGCAAGGATGTGGAGAAAAGCAAACCCTAGTACACTGGTCAGAATGCAGACTGGTGCAGCCACTGTGAAAAACAGTGTAGAATTTCCTCAAAAATTTAAAAAAAGAACTGCTTTTTGACCCAGTGATCCATTTCTGGGATTTAAAAATTCTGTAACATCAATCTGAAAAAACACATGCATTCCTATGTTCATAGCAGCATTATTTACAATAGCTAAGATTTGGAAACAGCCCAAGTGCCCATCAGTAGATAAATGTATAAAAAGCTGTGGGACATTTACACAAAGGAATACTACACAGATGTAAAAGAGAAGGAACACTTACCTTTTGCGACAGCATAGATGACTTTGGAGATTGTTATGCTAAGCAAAATAAGCCTGTCAGAGAAAAACAAATACTATATGATCTCACATATGAGGGATCTAAAGAGCAAAGTTGAACAAAATAGAACCAGAGACATGGATATATGGTACAGACTGGCAGATGTCAGAGGGAAGTTGGATGGGGCAGACAGGATGAAAGAAAGTGAAGAGAATAGTCAAAGGACTTGTATGCCTAATAGGGGTGTCGAACTCAATCAGAGAAGGGGCCAAAATCTAAAATCCAGCCTAAATCGCGGGCCGAATGGTTTACTGAACAGTCATAAACTGTCATTGTGATGGAAACGCAGCGGAGTGCAGTGATGACAGCGCGGTGCGGGCCACATTGCAAGGCCTGGTGGGACGGATTTGGCCCGCAGGCCTTGTGTTTGACACATGTGGTTAATCCATGGACACAGACAACAATGAAGGCCAGAGGGAGGGGAGGGCAGGTTCTGGCTGCATGAGTACAAAGCAGGTGAAAATTGGGGACATCTGTAATGTCAACAATAAAAATAAAATGTAATTTTTAAAAATTCTGAATCCTGCAAAATTATCCTTCAAAAGTGAAAGAGAAATAAAGACTTTCTTGGTCAAATAAAAATTGGTAGAATTTGTTGCCAGTAGAATTATATTGCAAGAAATATTGAAAAAAGTTAATCAGAGAGAATGAAATAATATAGGTTGAAAACTCAGATCTACCTAAGTAAATGAAGAACATGGAAAAAGGAATAAATAAAGGTAAAATATTTTTCCTATCCATAATTGGTCTACAGTTAACTTCAAAATAATAGCAAGAATGTATTTTATTGTTTTTGCATATGTATATATCTTATGTATAAGATATATATATCTTATGTATACATAAGATATACAACATGTATACATATATACATATATACATATATATATACATAAGATATATACATAAGTGCTTATGTATACTTATGTATACTTACTTATTTTAAGTGAAATGAGTGGTAACGCTGACAAAGAATGGGAATGAGGAATTATTTTGTTTTTGTAAGGTATGCATACTTCCCATGAAGTGGTATATTGTTACTTGAAAGTGAATGTGGCCCTTGCCAGTTTTGCTCAGTGGATAGAGCATCAGCCTGCAGACATAAGGGTCTGTGGTTTGATTCTGGTCAAGGGCACGTACCTTGGTTGTAGGCATAGCCCCTGCCTGCGCCCTGGTCAGGGCGTGTGCAGGAGGCCACCAATGGATGTGTTTCTATCACATTGATACTTCTCTCTGTCTTTCCCTTTCTCTTCCATTCTAAAAACATTAATGAAAAAATATCTTTAGGTGAGAATTAAAAAAATAAAATGTTTTCTTAAAAAAAGAAAGTGAATGTGGATTAGTTGTAAATGCATATTGCAAATCTAGAGCAATCGCTAACAAAAGGTAAGAAAATAAGTGTAGCCTAGCATGTATGTTTCAGTGGTTGAGCATTGACCTATGAACCAGAAGGTCATGGTTCGATTCCTGGTCAAGGCACATGCCCAGGTTGTGAGCTCAATCCCTGTGGGCATGCAGGAGGCAGCTGATCAATGATTCTCTCTCATCATTGATGCTTCTCTCTCTCCCTCTCCCTTCATCTCTGAGATATATATCTATATTTATATCTATCTATCTATCTATCTATATGTATAAATGAAACATAGAGGAAATGGAATCATATAAGATGCTCAGTTAAAACTATAACAGGCAGAAAAAGTGTGGAAGACAAAAATTGGAACAAAGAGCAAGGGTATTGAATAGAAAACAGTAGCAAATATGGTGGATAGTAATCAAACTATATTAATAATTACATTAAATGTTCTAAATATACCAATTAAAAGGAAGATGGTCAGAGATGATAAAAAAATAACAAGACCCAACTACATGTTTTTATAACAAACCAACTTTAAATATAAAGACACATATAGATTAAAAGTGAAGGTATGGAGGACTACCCTTGACAGCACTAATAAAAAAAAAAAAGCTGAGTAGCTATATTAATTTCAGAAAAAGCAGACCTCAGCTCAAGAAAAATTATCAGGGCTACAGAGGCAACACATAAGAATAGAAGAGTCAATTCTCTAAGAAGACACAATAGCCTCAATGTGTATGTGCCTAACAACACAGCATTAAAATATGTGAGAGTAAAACACATAGAATTGCAAGGAGATGTAGTTAAATCTATTATTGTAGTTGGAGACTTCAATACTCCTCTATTACTGGTAGAAATGGACAGATCCAGAGGGCAGAAAATCAATAAAGACATAGTCAAATCAAACAATGCCATCATTAACTGGATATAATTGATATCTGTAGACTGCTTCATTCAACAACAGAAGACACAGTCTTCTTAAACTCGCATGGAACAGTCACCACAATGCACTACATTCTGATATAAAACATAACTTCACTAATTTGAAAGTATAGCAATTATTTAATGTCTGCTTTTAGACCACAATGGAATTAAAATAGAAATCAACTGCATAAAGATAGCTGGAAAATCCTAAAATTCTTAGAGTCTAAAAATTACATTTCTAAATAACACATAGGTCAAAGAAAAACTTCTAAGAGAAGTTAAAATTAGTTTGAGCTAAATGAAAATGAAAATACAAGTTATCAAAATGTGTGGGGTGCAGCAAAGCAGTGTTTAGGAGGAAATTCATAGCATTAAATGCATATATTAGAAAAAAGAAATGTCTAAAATAGAACTAGAGGAGGAGCAAATTAAATCCAAGATAAACAGGAGAATATAAATGATAAAAATTAGAGCAGAAATTAATGAAATTGAAAACAAAAAATCAATAGAGAAAATCAACAAAACTAAAAGCTGGTTCTATAAAAATATCAATAAGCCTCTAGCTGTGCTAAGCAAAAAAAGAAAGAGGACACACATTACTAATATCAGAACTGAAAGAGAGGACATTACTTGCACTCCCTTGAGCAAGGAAAGGATAAAGGAATAGTGTAAATAACTCTATACCCCAAAATTTGATAACCTAGATGAAATGAACCAATTTCGGTTTTTTATTATTTAAATTCTTTATTGTTTAAAGCATTACATAAATCTCCTTTTGCCCCCATTTGACCTCTCCCAATGTCCACTGGCTATGCTCATATGCATGCATACAAGTCCTTTGGCTGATCTCTTAACCTCCTCCTCCCTCCCCCACACCTTCCCTCATAGGTTGGACAGTCTGTTTGATGCTTCTGTGACTCTGGTTCTATTTTTGCTGATCAGTGTATGCTGTTCCTAATAGTCCATAAATGAGTGAGGTCATGTGATATTTATCTTTCTCTGACTGGCTTATTTTCCTTAGCATAATGCTCTCCAGTTCCATTCATGCTGTTGCAAATAGTAAGAATTCCTCATAAATTTATATGTATTATTGATTTTTTTTATAGAGAGGAAGGGAGAAGGATATTTAGAAACATCCATGAGAGAGAAAAATCAATTAGCTGCCTCCTGCATGTCCCCTGCTGGGGACTGAGCCTGCAACCAAGGTATATGCCCTCGACTGGAATCAAACCTGGAACCTTTCAGTCCATGGCCAAAGTTCTATCCACTGAACAATACCAGTCAGGGCAAGAATTACTTCTTTTTTACAGTAGCTTAGTATTCCATTGTGTAGAGGTGTCACAGTTTTTTAATCCACTCATCTGCTGATGGCCACTTAGGCTGATTCCAAATCTTAGCTTTTATAAATTGTGCTGTTATGAATATAGGGGTGCATATATCCTTTCCGATTAGTGTTTCAGTTTTCTTGGGATATATTCCTTGAAGTGGGATTACTGGGTCAAATGCAATTCCATTTTTAATTTTTTGAGGAAACACCATACTGTTTTCCACAGTGGCTGTACTAGTCTGTATTCCCACCAGCAATACAAGAAGGTTCCTTTTCTTCCACAACCTCTCCAGCACTTGTCATTCGTTGACTTGTTGATGATAGCCATTCTGAAATGGATCAATTTCTTGAAAGACACAATCTGTTAAAACTCTGACAAGAAGAAACAAATAGTCTGAATAATTCTATATTTGTTAAAGAAATTGAACCAATAAGGAATAACCTTCTAAGGCAGAAAGTACCAGTCCCAGATGGGTTCACTAGTGAATTATATTAAGTATTTAAGGAAGAAATTATACTAGTTCTCTATCATCTTTACTCAAGACAGAGATAAGGGAATATTTCCCAATTCAAAACAGACAAAGACATTGCTATAAAAAAGAAACAAAACACAGACCAATATAAATGCAAAAACCCTCAACAAAATATTAGCTACTGGATTTCAACAATGTATTAAAACATTTATAGTCCTAAACCAAGTGAGATTTATCGTACATATGCCAGGCTGATTCAACATTTTCAACATTTGAAAATCAATAAATGTAACGCATCACATCAACAGGCTAAAGAAGAATAATCACATGATCATGTCAACAGATGCAGAAAGCACTTAATAAAATTCAATACCCATTGATGATAAACTAAGGCTAGAGGGGAACATCCTCAACTAGGTAAAGAATATCTACAAAAAAGCTGCAGCTTACATTATACTTAATTGTGAGAAACTCCAGCTTTTCCCACTAAGACTAGAAAGAAAAAAGGAAAAAAAAAGCAGTGATAGCCTCTCACCAGTTATTGAAATTAAATAACATTATTTCTTCTCTTTAAGTAATTTCCATCATTTATAAATTTTAAGCAAATCAGGAGGATAGAAAAATAACCAATAATCTTGACCAGTGTTATTTTTAGATATCACATTTGTAAGACTGACTCAGATATATAATCAAAAATTGAAATGTGTATGTATGTAGCCTACATCTACTCTGTAAATAATATAAGCAATTAAGACCACGATTTGATAAAGAGTATTAAAGAGTTTCCTCAGGATTCACTTGATAAGGCTGCTAGAGAACCGATGGTGATCGGTGGAAATGGACCTTCCTACGGGGGTTTGAGATTTGTTACAAAGGTTTTGGAAGCACAAAGCCTGCAAGGCAAATGAGAATGATAATCATAGTCCCAATCATAAACCTAATAACGCAAGGGTGATTACATGTCATTCTCTGGGGGAGAAATAGATTGATTCTGTTTCATAAAAGGGAGAGAAACCCACATCTACCTCAGACATGGCATTAAATTTATGGCTAAAGTTGGGTTTCGAGTGGAGGCTGGTAAATTGGAAAGAGATAATTAGCTACTTCTCTGAGGTATTAGCACTTACCACATGCAGAGGTGGTTATTTTGACTAAGCATCTAATGTGGTATTAGCACATTTTAGCTGCCGAATAGATATGATCTTCCTTTTGTTTTCAACCTGCTAGCAACCACCTAATTAGATTCTCCCATCACCACTACTAACAACAGCCTCTGTCTGCCCAAGACATTCCTGTAACCTTCTGGTGGCCTCTAGAAAGTTGCCAGTACCTGTGGACCTCCACTTTGGCTCTCTCTGCCTTCAGTCAGCTTCATTACGTTAACTCTCATAAGTGAGTTTTTTGTTTTGTTTTTTTAAATTTCTTTCCAACTAATGCAGCACTTCTTTGCTCTTTAATGTGCATGCTCTGTACCCTGGAAATTCAGTATTTATTTATTTAATTAATGTATTATTGTTTATTTCAGAGAGGAAGGGAGAGGGAGAGGGAGAGGGAGATAGAAACATCAATGATGAGAGAGAATCACTGATCAGCTGCCTCCTGCATGCACCACACTGGGAATCGAGCCCACAACCCTGGGCCCTGACAGGGAATCAAACACTGACCTCCTGGTTCATAGGTCAATACTCAACCACTGAGCAACACTGGCAGGGGAAGAAAATCAGTATTTGTTTGTTTGTTTATTTGTTTGTTTATTTATTTACCATACACCCATTTCCACCAACATTTTTTCTCATTTGGTCATTGTTTAGAAGGAAAATAGAAAGCTGATTTCATCTACTCATTTTATCTCTTGTAAAGATTTTTATCACATTGTAATCATAACATATATATTGGGCTGTTTAATCCTTAACACAAAATTATTACCATAGATGCAACCAAAGAATCACTTCAATATAACAGATTTAGTCTGCACCAAGGCAGATTAATAATAGGTCAGAAATAAATATATGTCCTCATTATCAAAGATTAGCAAAACCTCAAAATAAGGTGAATAATATAAAAGCAACCTAGGTGACTAAAGAAAGTGTTCTTTATTTCAGCTCTTTTAGCTAAATAAATGGTTTGATTTATCCATTTCAGGTTTCTGGTTCATATAACCTGAGAAGTCAAATAAATACATGGATAATAATAATTTAAAAAATACATGTAATAGTAAAAATTATAAAAGCATTCATTTAGTTGGTGCAATAATCAATGTTTCTTTCTTTTTTTTTTTTTTTTCAGGATGAATCAGACAGTGGGAAACCCCAGTAAGTACATACCTTAAGGAACCACAAGTTTCTTTCTACTTCCTTATTACCAAAGGGGAAGTCAACTGTTGCACATATAAAAATATCTATATAAGCCAGAGTAGTATAAATTTTTAAAAATTTATATTACACTACCAATTTTTAAACTAGGCCATGGAAATATGAACCTGGTTATGCTATTGTTTTGTTCCTTTGTTTTAGAAAATGAAGTAAATAGAGATATTACAAAGGGTGATTGTTTTAGACAGTTTTGTAATATAAATTTTAAAAAGTTAGAAGCCCTGAGTCCTAATCCTACGCCTCCTCCTTTAGGACTTGTTGTTCAATACGTGCCATAGAATTATCTTACTAATTTCCAATTATATTGGTAAGGTGTTAGCATTACTAGTAAGTAAAATATATCTAAGGATTAACTGTAAGTTCAGCAAATATGATACTATAATCCTATTTAGCAAATGAAGGAAGATAAAGAATAAAAAGAGGAGGACAAAGAGAGAAAAAGCTAGCTGTGGTACCAGAGAAGCATTGAGCTTGAGTCTGATGTTTGTCAGCGAAGTAGAAAAAATGCACAACATGTGTACTTGCAGTGTGTACAACCTGCTCCTTTGTGAGGTACTCAACCTTCCTAGTTGTTCTGTGATCTTACACTTTCTCTCTCCTCTTTGTTCTCAGCTCAACATTCCAGTTCCTAGAGGTCATACAGATTCATTATTTTAAGACTTTACAGGTTCTCTATTTTATTTTAAAAAGATATATATATACACCAAAATATAACAAAGACATAAAGAGAGAGAGGGAAAGAGAGAGAAAGAGAGAGAGAGAGAGAGAGAGGGAGAGAGAGAGAGAGAGAGAGAGAGAGAGAGAGAGAGAGAGAGAGAGAGAGAATCATTAAAATATGGGCTTCAGAAAACTTGGTTCTTAAAAACATCATTAATTAATAATTATTACTTATAAAGATATACAAGATTTTAACTAACATTACATTTAAATATGTCAATTTTAGAACTGTCAAAATTTTTAATTGCTTAGCATTTTTAGAGCTGATAAATGTTTGTTGCCATTAATAGTAATCCCAGTAGCCTTGCAATTGGGGTTTCCATTGGGATTGCCCTTTATCAGAAGACTTTATTTTTTGGGAAAATAACTACTTATAATGGAAATAGTCTCATATTCTCAGAGTGCTTTTGCTTCTTTTGTCTGGAACCTTGTGTGTCCTCCTACTACAATATAATCACTTTTAATTATCTTTTGCTAGTGTATTTTTTTTAAGCTTCAAACCAAACTCTTTACTTCCATTATTATAACTATTTTTCTGTATTTAATACTGGAATAACAATTTTTAAGTCCAAAGTGTCCCAATTCATGGAGACTTTTGTGCCACATGTGCTAAAATGTGAAATAACCTATAAAGATTATTAATCATCTTGACCTAATGCTTTAGGATGTTTTAAAAGCTGACATAGCATTTGTGCTTACATGTGTGAGTTCTTTGGGTTGATTTCTGTATAAGACTGTACAATGCCTTATACAAAATAAAGATAGGTATCAGCACGAGAGCCTATGAACTCTGCTTTTCAACATTCCATTTTAAAAGCATAAACTTTGTATGTGCACAGGCACAACATATCTCAGCTATATAATTACAGGATGCATATCCATAATGTTGAAATTATGGATATGCTTCTCTCTGTTCATTTAGCTGAGAGTATAAAAAAATGCTACCATTCAATCAGTTCATTTGAAGTATGAAGAAAATTAAAATGTTTCTGTCTGTTATTAAGCCATTAACCAAAATGCTCAACAGACTAATTATTATGGCTTCACTCCAAATTATTTTCTTTAAAAATGTTCTTCTCTCAGAAACATTTAAAAAACTCTCTAATTAAATTCAGTATTCTGCATATGTACTTATATTCACTTTAGGCTAAAATATAGACCATTAATTGTTTGAATTTTTGCTAATTCTACAAGTACATAAACATGTAAACAAGTAACTGTTTGACCACTTAAATTTTTTTTTGTTGTTAATTTGATGTCCAGAATTGAATATCAAAAACAGAAAGGCCAGACCAAAATATAACGAAGACAAAATGATTGGTAAAATTCCCAAACAAATTTTACAGAGCATAAAAAGACAGATAGATTACTCCAATGTTCTGGTTCAGTGGCAATAGTATCAAAGTATCTTTCGTATTTCATTCAAGCATTAAAAGTTTTAAGAGAAAATATTAAAAAGTTGTTTTCTTTTTTTAATTAGATATAGTGCAAATAAGATGGCATATTATTATATAAAACCTCAAATGTGGCTTTTCTTTTTATTTCCTTTTTGTCGATTAGAAGACACAAAGAAGAATATGTGGCTGTGCCCTCTGCTGGCAAAGTTAAGAGCATAGTCTCTTCTAGAGACAATAGAAACCAAATCCTGAAAGCAGAATAGCACCTGATACTCAAAGGCATTTTAAGGAAGAAGCAAAACAGATTTGATTTAATAAAGGAAATGTTTTTGAAAGGATTGCCGACAAGTTTGGTGCTGCAGTTCCTAGCAAGGCTTAGCAAAATTTTTGGAAAATAGTGTTGATATATTTTACTCTTCAAAATTTTATAGTAATTTGTTCAAAAAAATAATGAAGCTTAAACATCTCATTTGGCTAATTCCATTAAGGTTCTAGGAGACAAAATAAAGTTAAATGAGGCTTTGTAAATCTCTGACAATAATTACAGTCCATTGTCTTTCACCCTTAAGTACTCCATAAATTTGGTATTCCCAAAATTAATAGAATATTAATGTGAATTAAACTGATCTCACATTTCCATCTTCTTAAAGCCTTGGAAAATAATATATAAAATGAATTTTAAAAGATTCAATTAGAAGAAGCAAGATTTTTAAAAATAGAAATCCAAAAATAAAATAAATTAACCCTGGGAATTTAGCAAAACATCAACAAATATTCCCCAAACTGAAAACCCTTGCAGAGAAAATAAATGGGTGACAAGGATGTGATCAATGCATTAGTGTCAACTCAGGAGACTGTGACTAATGGTGCCCCGGAAGAGTGGGTTTGGGGCCTGGGGTTGCTGTAACTTCTCCTCAAGTGTCCAGGTGATAATATACACATATATTCTTTAAATCTGAAAGAGGCATTAAAGAGCCAGAGACTGATTTAGTGACAACTTAGAAAGTGATTTTTTTTTTTTTTCCTTTTGGAGGTAAAAAGTGCCTCAGGAGTTAGTCTACCCAAAATCACTTATTTTGCAAAAGAGGAAACTGAGTTCCCGAATGACAAAATAAGGTAAAAAAGATTGGAAGAAATCATATTGAATAATGAAATAATCAGATACAAATATATTGTAGTTCAATAAAAACAATTCTGGAACTGAACATTGGGGAGGAAAAACAAAAATATCCCATAAATCTGGTAGAAAATGGCTTATGGTCATCTATACTAGTAAAAGGGTAATATGTTAATTAGCCAGGATAGACTGAACTTCTTCTGGATGTCATTCCAGATGTCCTTCCTGACAAAGCTGGGGGCATGGTCAGCTTGCAAACCCCCGGTGGCCCCTCGCTCAGGCTGGCCTCACCCGCAGTGGGGACCTCCCACCCTGATTGGGGGCATGGCCAGCCTGCAAACATCCCACAGCCCCCTACCCCGGCTGGCCCAGGCCCCCAGCAGGGTCTCCCTAGCCCTATCCGGGGGCCCCCCTCAGGTCAGGCCAGCTGGCCCCCACCCATGTACTAGGCCTTCATCCCATATAATAAAAGGTTAATATGAAAATTGACTCTAACAGCAGAACAACCAGAATGACTGCTGGAACAGTCACTATGAGGCACACTGAACACCTTTTGGTTCCTTTCCCCGACCAGCAGGCTCCAGTCACGTGATGGCCACTGCAGTGAGGGCAGGGCCAGGGCGGGTGAGCAGGTGGGAACAGCTAACCTCTCAGTCCCTTTCCCTGGCCATCAGGCACTGATCACCCCCACGTGGGGAAGTGGGGGTGGGTGGTGGCAAGGGCGGGGGCAGGGCCGGGGAAGATGGCCCTGGTCGCAGGCCAGGCCTTGGGACTATACCTGTACATGAATTTCATGCACTGGGCCTCTAGTAGTTCATAATGAGATGACAATTAGGCTGAGAATAGAGTACACATTTAAAACAAATAAAAGCCCCACACCTAACAACATTAAAAGATTGAAAGAAATTTTTTAAAGGAGGAAAAATGTATATTAAAAAATGTATATATATAAAGCCAGCTACCAGAAAGTCATAACGACCATAATGATAGGTCACTATGACACCCACTGCAGCCAGCAAACAACCCAATCGGGGTTGGGCCTGCCGGCCAACTTCCCATGGCCCCTCCCCCCAGTTGGCCCTTTCCTTAATCAGCCTCTCCCACCCCAATCAAGGGCAGGGGAGCTGGCCAACCCTATTCCGGCCCCTCCCCTTAGCCAGCTCTGCCCTTGATCTGAACCCCCATTCTAATCAGGGGCAGGGCAGGCCAGCCAACCATCCATGGTACCTCCCCCAGGCTGCTGGCCCTCAATCACTCCTCAACCCCATTCAGGGGCAGGGCCAGCCAGCCCACCACCCACAGCCCCTACCCACAGTTGCCCCGGCCCTCAATTGGACCCCATACCAATCAGAGGTGGAGCCCGCCAACCAATCTCCCACAGCCCCTTCCCCAGCCAGCCCAGCCTTGATCAGGCCCCAATCAGGGTGGGCCAGACAGCCAACCTTCTGCTGTCTCTTCCTCCCAACAGGCAAGGCCTGATCTTCCAATTGGAGCCAGGCCTGCTGGACACCACCCATGCACAAATTTGTGCATTGGGCCTGTAGTAATGTATATAATGGACCAGGGAACCTGTTCCTATGCTTCTATCAATTAGTGAAAACTTTTGATCAGTTAATCAATCTGACCCAAAATATCTAAGTATGTAAAATAGGCAGGTCAATTAGGTGACCATCTCCTATTATTAACTTACTAGAAGCCCAATGCACAAAATTTGTGCATGGGGAAAGGGGTCCCCTCAGCTCAGCCTGCACCCTCTCTAATCCAGGACCACTGGCTCCTAACTACTCACCTGTCTGCCTGCTTGATTGCCCCTAACTGCCCCCTCCCCCCGTCAGCCTGGTCACCCCTAACTATCTCTCCCCACTGGCCTGGTTGGCCCCAACTGCCAATCCTGCTGGCCTTGTTTTCACATGCAGCCTGCTGTTCAGTTGTTTGGTCATCCTTCACTAACCCCCCTGCCAGCTTGGTCCCCCCACACAGCCTGCTATTTAGTTGTTCGGTCATCTATCACTAACCCCTCTGCCAGCCTTGTTGCCCCATGCAGCCTTCTGTTCAGTCATTATTGTGAGGGCATCCTGACCAATTTGCATAATACCCTTTTATTATATGCTGCAATCACTTGGCACACCTACTGAAAATGGGCTGCCTCTACACATGAAGGTACACAAAGTGATATGTTATTTTTATTTTAAAATCATAAAAGCTTATAAATTTGAAGAATAGTCACAAAGCTAATTCATAGGTTAGAAAGAAAATGGAGACATTAAAAGAATTGAGGTAAGGACGAAGAAATAGAAATGTGATAATGCCATCACAGAATTTTAGAACTAGAATAGCAAATGCTCTAATTCTTTCCTTTTAAATATGAAGAAACAGGGAATTAAAAAGGTAAATGATAGGATTAAAGTTAAAGGTTATCAAAGGGCAAAGTGGAACTCCAGTCTCAGTTATTCACATTGGCCTTAATGAGCTTCTGCATTGCTGTGGCTAGAACAATAGAATCGGACCAACAACTTAATTCCAAAGCATTCTCTCTGCTCTCTTTTAAGTGGGAAGCCTGCAACAACTTAATGTCTAGCATCTAGCGGTGTGGATAATCAATGGGAGTTATTTGACAATTCATTTTCAATTCCTTTTTTTTTTTTTTTCATTTTCACTTCACTTGCACATTTTCTTAATGATGGTTGGATATTTATCCTTGTTAGTTACAGATGTAGTTAATTTTTGAACATTAGATGATTTTTTAAAAGAGAGTAATGGAATCTATCTTACAAAAACATGTTGAGTTTGTTTTATAGCCACATTGGTAGTCAATGAATCAGAGTGTAGCAGACGGTAACATTGATGTTTATCAGCAGGTTTATTTCTTACTTGGCCTAGCACCAACCTATTCAGCTTTCATGTTTCTATTTCCTAAAAAAAAAAAAAAAAAAAAAAAAAAAGACATAAGCCAAATATTAATTTTGAAGAGATAGTGGAATTATTTTAATATATGTGGAAAGTACATATATATTAAATAAAATATTCAGCCCAATGGAGCATACTATTTTGATAAATGAAAAATCATAAAGAACCATTTGCAGAATGGAAAGGTAGTGCTGCAAGAGGTATAAGTGTCTTGAGATGAGGAAATACAGCACAGGGCATGTCACAGTGGGATCACACAAATGACCATTCAGAAGATCTGATGAATAGTAGATATTTGTAAGATAGAGATATTTATAAGATAGAGAGGGACTAGGAACTCAAGGGGTGACAACTTAGTATTAGATGTAAAGACATCAAAAAGAAAACTGTAGGTATAACTATTGATATTGAAATAATGTGTAAAACCTTTAGCAACAAAGGATGCATATCCAAGAATGATTGGGTCACACTTAAAGACTATCAGTACCATTTGCAACCAACCATAAACTGTGGTAAAATCTAAAAAAACACTGAGTAGCAGAAAGTAATGGCTACTATGTAGGATTGAAAAACGCAAACACAGTTGTAAGTCTTCTACTTAGTAATCTATACAGAGTTGAAGTTTCTATTAATAGAATAGAGTTGGGCTTCCTCTTGGGACAGTCATTTCTCTAAGAGGCTTGCCCTATAGGATTCTATTTTCAGAAAAGACTAAACAATCCTTACAGCCAGTGAAACACTTGCTAATTCTCCAACATTACAAGGTCTTGTCCACTTTGCTCTGCAAAACAATGTGACTGAAAATAAATTACTATAAGATATTCAAGTAAGGTTAGCTTCTATAATCATAGGTGATTTTTAATTTTCAATTAAATTAATTTGACCCAAAAGTCATAGGTAGTGGTGAAAAAAATCATGACTTTGTTGCATACTTCTTCTTGGTATAAAAATACCCAAGGTATTGGTGAACTTTAGAACCAAAGTTCTATAGATTTTTATTAACAGCACCAATGGTTTCTGAAAGCTTCCGATTTATTCCTACATTGTTTCCTACTGTGTTTCACTGACAGTTTTTAAACAGCCACTTGATCACACTCTCCCTCTAGTCTAGCTCTATCTTTCTCCATATGCCCACCACTCTGACCCCTAAAAGTTGAGCATTTCTTCTCTCACATGGACAGAGAGCAAGACAGATGGGCTTAGTAAGGCTCACAAAACAGTACAGTTATGCCAATTCCCTAAACTGAATTTTGGTTGCATATAGTAAAAGAAGAGAGAAAAGATGTTGAGGAGGCCTACAAAACATAAATGTGTTCACCTTCAACCTCTGGCTGCTAAATTTGAATCTACCCATTCATTTTCTTCCTTATCACTTAGATGGTTGAAAATGCTCCCCTTCTGCAGCACACACACTTCATTCTTTTCTAGTAGGTAAACTATAAATTTATCATTCTATCTCTGCATTGAAGGGACTTGGCCACAAAGTGTCTCCAGGAGAAGAGGGCAGGAGGGCCAGAAGAGATTAACCAAAGAACTTAGATGCACATATGCATAACCCATGGACACATAGTGTGGTGAAGGCCTGGGTGGGGAGATAGAGGGGTCAATGAAGGGGAAAAAGGGGGACGTTTATAATAATTTCAACATAAAGATAACATTTTTAAAAAGGGTAAATGTATCGCAAAATATACCAGTATAAAATATTCTTCCCTCAATATCAGTATGCAACCTGGGAAGTCATCATATTTGAGTTAAATGAATACTTTTTCCCCCCCTAAAGAGACAGTACCTAATCTGCAACAAATATAGCAGTAACACATATAATTGGCTAATAAATTTAATCTTCCATATGTGTTATTTTAAGTAATGTCACTATCCTATATAATAAAGGCTAATACGCAAATAGACTAAATGGTGGAATGAACATCACTATGGTGCACACTGACCACCAGAAGGCAGATGCTCAACGTAGGAGCTGCCCCCTGGTGGTCAGTGTGCTCCCACAGGGGGAGCGCAGGCTCATGACTGGTGAGCTCAGTGGCGGTGGTGGGAGCCTCTCCGCATTCGCAGCAGCGCTAAGAACGTCTGACAGCTGGCTTAGGCCTGCTCCCCGGGGCACATCTCCTGAGGGCTCCCAGATCTATCGTGAGAGGGCACAGGCCCGGCTGAGAGACCCTCCCCACTCCCAGTACATGAATTTCATGCACCATGCCTCTAATTAAACATAAGACAGATTAGAACTACTTTAATTTATAAGTGAGAATAAAATACATTTATGTATATTTTAAACAGTGGGAACTGCATTTTCAATAAGTAAGAGTTTAATTGCAAAAAATTAACTTTTCATTGTTAATAAATCTGAAGAGTTATCTGGACATTTTTCATTTACAAGCTAACCAGGGGTTATTCTAAAGGCTAATACTGATTAACATGTTTCTTTAAAGAATAACTTCCTTTAAAACAACAATAAAAAAAGATTTTTATTAGGTTTGATTTGCATTTTGGCTTTTCTTCAAAATGCCACTAGTATGTGTTGCAATATTAAATGTCTTTCTTGTTGCTATTACTGTAAGCAAGAGAATCTACTATAATTGCCAACTTCAGCAGTGCATATTGTTTAGGGTAGACCATTGCAGTCATGTTCCTGGACTTGTTCCTGCCTTCTCATATGCTCTCCCTTATATATACTTATACTGACACTGGGCTTGGCCACATGACTTACTTTGATCAATCCAATAGCAGGAGTGCCTTTAGCAGAGCCTTGAAAAGCACTGGCATCGTGGGATTTTCCCTCTGCTGCTCCTGGGATCACTGGGACTGCCCCCTGTAAAGAAGACCGTGCTAGCCTCCTGGACGAAGAGGGACCACATAGAGCTGAGATGAGCCATCTCAGAGGTGGCCCTGAAGGCCAAGCACACTTCCAGGACCAGGCATGTTTATAAGGTCATCCCAGTCCAAACAGCTCCCGCTGAGACCCTCCCTGGCCCCAGAAATCACCTAAGCTGATTCAGACCAAAAGAATTGCACAACAGGTCCTCAAAATCATGAGAAAGAATTAAGTTTTATCTTAGGCCACTAAAGTTTTTGAGTTGATTATTAAACACCAAATGATACATCTAATTGACACATCATTGTATTTCCAGTCCCTAGCAAGATTCCTAGAACAAAGAAGATAATTAATAAATAATTGAAAAAAAATCTGCAATCTTTATTTAATGGCTTTAGCATACTATGTAGTTAGGTAAATTGTTAAAAAGTAATGTTTTGAATAAAAAACAATTTTTCTTCAGTAATTTCTATAACATAAGTTATATGATGTGATATCTTTCTGTCTTGGAAACAGTGTGACAAATGTTTTCTTAAACTTGTGTGAAATGTATCATGCACAAATATCAAATGTTACTTCAATATTTGCTAATTTTGAAATTTCAGTTTTCATGATTGATTTACAAATTATGAATATCAGGAAAATATTTTTGTATATATACATATTCACTTAAATCTATATGTATAAATGTATATATATGTGCAAACAATTAAATTTTACATTATAAGGATTAAACAAAATCTGTTATATGGCTTGAAGAATAGTCAGAATGAAGACAAATCATTGTTTAAAACCGGACAGTGGAGAGATTTGAATACACCTGGTGGGCTGACATGGCACGCAGAGTACACACAGCAGTGCTTACTATGACTCCCAAGGACCTGCAAATCGGTTGGTATGTTACTCTCTGACTTCTACATAGCACCTCCTCCTTCTCTCCACTGCTGTTCCAATGGCCGCCTTTTATTCTTCAAACCTGCCAAACATGCTCACCTCAGGGTCTTTGCCCTTACCAATGCCAATGCCTGGATACGATTCCCAAATAGGCCAGTTCAGTCACTCCTCGCAGGTATTCCTTCAAAAACTGTTTCTCAACGTAGGCTTCCCTGGCTGGTCAATTTAATTTCATATCCAACTTCCCCGATTTCTGTTTTCTCCTTGGCACCCACTACTGACTCACATGCAAAGTATTTTATTCATTCTCTTCTTTATTGTCTAGCTCCCCACACTCAAATATAAGCCAAATAAGGGTAGTAATTTTTATCTGTATTCTTTATTATGTTATCTTCAGCACCTAAAACAGTAACTGACTTATATAGTAAAAGCTGACTAATACTTGACGAATGAGTTAGAGAGAGGGTGTTTATTCCTAGGCATTTCAGGCGAATTAGCTGGATGTTTAATAGAACTTTGGTGTAAAAGTAAATCTGATTGCAGTTTTATTAGGAGAGGGTTCATAACTTTCAGCAGATTAACAGATTTTTTTTTCTTGGTGCAAGAACCAAAAATGCTACAAATAATTGGCCTAAAATTTTTAAAATATCTTTTGAAATAGGTAAGAGTTGAAGGTAGTGGCGAGAGCAGAATGGTACCAAAGGAAGATTAATCAGGCAGAATGATGGATTTAAGTCACAAGAGATTAAAGGCAGAGGGACCAGTCAGGAGGGTATTGTGTGAAGTGAGACAGGAATTAATGAGGTCCTGAACTGGACGCATGGTTCGGGGAATGAAAAGAAGCGTTACATCTCGTTATGTGCAAATACTGTCAGGAGTGCTACTGTGTTCCAGTGTGCTAGCATTGCTGAAAGGGAAATCAAGTAACACGATAAGAAAAACATATTTTTAGTTTAAACTAAATAAAGCTTTAAACAGTGGGGTGTTGTTGGCCGAGGTAACCTTGATACCATTGTAATTAGTTACTAATAACAGGAAAGGAGCAAAGGGGGAAGTTAGCATTACTGTATAGGCTATTACTCGGGCAGCTTAGCCAGGAAGCTGCCATTTCACACTCCCCAGGAACCACATGGGGAACATAGACGCATGCCCAGTAAAGTTGGGGAGGCCAGGAAAAATGCCAGTCTATCACACGTGGAGACAGAGAAGGTTAGCCCAAGAGGGCACGGCCACTGCAGGTGTGCCAAATTTTGGGAATGTGTAACCCCCTACAGGCGTCTTCAAACTACGGCCCGCGGGCCACATGTGGCCCGCAGAGGAGTCTGATCCGGCCCGCCAGGTTTTTTGGGCAGTGAGCGCAGCCGAGGTGTTACAGTAGGAATTAGTAGTTCATATAGTCCGGCCCTCCAGCTCTCTGAGGGACCGTGATCTGGCCCCCACTTTAAAAAGTTTGAGGACCCCTGCTAGGCATTCGCTCTCTTGCTGCTGTGGTTGCTCCTGTGCTCTTGGTTTCCCTGCATTCACCCGTGTTTCCCCCATAGGCACGTGGTCCTCTCACCTCACGTGCACTGGACTGATGGACTGGAGCCGGGGACACAGCTCAGCCAGCCTGATGCTGGCCTGGACCCTGGACACTGGCTCTGATTTGAGCTCTATTGAAGCCCCAGCTGCACTTCTTCTAGGACTGGACTTTTGGAAAGCCGGTGGTGGAATTTCATGGAAATAAAGCTTCTTTCTACCATATTGCATCCTCCCATGGTGGCCTCCAGAAGTGCTTATTCCAGTGGCACCCCAAAAGCTCCACCCCCGGCAGCAGCTGGAGGAGATGAGCCCCACTCCTCTTTGATAACAACCTCACTGCACTGAGGGGAAACATGCTTTTACTATCATGCACCAACCATCTTGACTTTTATCTGAAAGTTATTTTTTCTCTCTCCCCACAAATGCTACCATAAGCACATTTGGTTATGAGAAAGGTGGTGGGGAATTGTTTGTTCAGACCCATTAGAGATACTGGAATAAGAAAAAAGGATACCATTATTTATCAGTCACTCTTGATTTGATTAGCCATGAATATATTTAAATACTTTCATCTTGAAACCCACAGTAACATTACTTGGCAAATACATTCGTGGAAATTATTTGAAAGGTGTTCCTGAAGGGTTCTCAGAGGGAGAGAGGAATAAACATGTAGGTTTCAGAAGTGAACTCTCACATTACATTGATTTCAAGCCCTATGCTTTACGTGCATTTTGCATTCTCATCGATGACTTACCTGTGTGATTTTGAGAGAAAATAATAATTAAAATTATTCATTTATTAAATTCTCATGGAAAATTGTCTTAAGAACATTGCTGATGTGTTTAGAAACCTTCCCCAACCCGCCCCCGAGCCCCGAACCATGCTGTATATTCACTTATAAAAATTATTTTTATTTTCTCATATTGTTGCAAAAGGACTATAGTAAGGTGAATCATGAGCTGAAAGAATTCAAATGCACCCTTGCCAGTTGGATTGGAGCATCATCCCGTATCAATCGGCAGTTTCTCAAAATCATGGTGCATAAAGGAAATGATTTATGTAATCATGCACACCCCTCAGGTTCTGGTTTTGCCTCCCATCAGTGTCTGGTTTCCCGTATTGTACTTGACATTCTCTTTTTCCGTGGAACACCGTGCTGCTTTCTCCACCGGCCAAATACACCCAGTCTTCATGTGTTAGTTTCACCCACTCCCTTCTCTTACTTTGGCATATTCATTCTCTTCCACTTCTCATTTCTTTGTGTATTTCTGCTGAAGCATTATCTCATCGTACAGTAATACTTGGGCAATTCCTTAGTCATCCTTTATATCCAGAAGCCAGCATAGTGATGGCTGCATACTTTGTGTTAGCAGAGATAATACCTTTAAGCCAAGAATGATTCTAATGGTAAAACTTCCAGGTTCCATATGTGAGAAGGGGGAATATGTGTTTTTCAAACGGTGCCACTTGCGTGTTTAAGTCGGGCTTCGTCACTGCTATTCAATAAACGCATTTGGGAAACTCCATCTCCCTTCGGCTGACTCATTTTCTGGGTGCTGGCTCAAATTCTGAGGCCATGTGGACATCGAGGAAAGGAGGACAGAAGGGGAAGCTTTCAGGAATGAATCGAGGAAACTGTGACTTGGCTTCTCTAGCCTCGTGCATAATGCTCCTGGAACTACAGGCAGCTGGGCAGGGACAGCCCTGGCTCCAGAAGGAGAGAACGGATGCCAACCATCTTCAGTCCTTACAGGTGAACACACTGATGCCACAGGAACAGCACAGACCAGCCTCTCAACAAAGAAGGGCGGTCGCCCGTTGTGCAAGGAAATTTCTGCAGCCCTGACGGCTACCTATATTCAGCTATTGCTTTTTTTTTTTTTTAACAAAAATATTGGACTATCCCAGGAATGCTTGGCTGCATGACAAGAAAGGCATGTAATCTCACTGTCTGCTCAGGCTAACCATCTGCACATGGAGCCTGCATGCTACGATGAGACACCTTGTGTTGGTGACATTCGGATTGGCGCGGCAGCCCTGACTTAAACCTGGGAGCTGAAGAGTAAAAGGTCCCAATGCTAGGGTTTCAGAAAGTGCTCAAGCTTCTGGGATGGACCCCTACTACTTACAAATTAGTATCAGACTGAGTTTCATTTGTTAAAGGGCCAACTCTTATTTAAAAATGAAACAGTGATTGTTATTTAAAAATAACAACATTCAAATATTTTTACAAGGTTCAAATATTAACGAGTGTATAAATTATAGATGCTACAAATGTTTAAGCACATTCCATTTTTTGCATAAAACCAAACTTAACATGTATTATCCATGACAAATTTACTTTTTAAAAAAATGTATTCCCCTTTACTAGTTCTTCTTTCATTACTATTTTTATCTAGTTATATACTAGTGATAATATCACCAATATTTTCATATTTTATAGTAGAGAAGCAAGGAAGCCATTTCAATAACAGCTCTATTGAAAACCCTGTTAATATTTGTGCTTACAATCCCATAAATATTCAAAGGAACAATGTGAAAAAACAAAGCATGTACTAGATTCAGTGATGTTCTCTCTCCTTTCTCTTCCAGTAGTCCAAACCAATAACATCTAAATCATGCTTCATACAGTTTGAGAAAAATAAGAACACTAATATAATTCATATACATAGGCATAACAGCGTATCGTTTGATCTTTAAGTTTTGCCTAAGATGTATTTTATTATGCTATCACATGCTTACAAGACTCAAAAATGGGTCTGTGTAGTTCTAAGAAATAGGTTCTAGAATAGTAAAACCAGAGCATCACCCAACTAAAATAGCACCAATTAAGGAATCTGTTTATCCAAAAGCAAACTAGCTGCTCCACTCGGAAGGAAAAGATCCATTCTTGGCTCTTATCCATAACATTTTATAGGCCCTGCTTTCTTCTGAGTGCTCTGTGTTTTTAAAAGCTTGGGACCATGTTACACAACTCCGTGGTAACTATATTTCTGTTCTATGTAAATACCTTAGAATCTACACATATTAGTTGAGCAACACTTTTTTAAAATATATTTTTATTGATTTCAGAGAGAAGAAAGGAGAGGCAGAGATGGGTAGAAACATCAGTGATGAGAATCACTGAATGGTTACCTCCTGCATGCCCCTTGCCGGGGTCAAGTCCACAACCCAGGCACACGCCCTGATGGGGAAGAGAACCTTGACACTCAACCACTGAACCACCCTGACTGGAAAAGCAACATTCTTATTGTTTAAAAATAAAGGAGCAGGGGTGAGGAGGAGCACCGAGGAAAGGAGAAAGAAAATCTAAATCTGAAACTAGACGAGGATTTTTGTCACTGTGCTCCAATGCCCAGACCACACCATCTTCAGTAGGTAACAGCATAAGTGTTCTTTCTGGGAGGTCTGTGCTGGCATTTGTAGTGTTTGTTGCATCAGCCAGGTCAGCAGCAGTAGGAAGCAGTAGAAGTGGTGGTGGGGAGTGGTGCTGGTAGAACTGAGGAGACACTCCATGTGGGTTCCTGAGCAATGGAGGTCTCCGAATGGAAGTCTTACCCAAGAGCATGCATGAGAGATTTCTTTGGCCCTCTGCCTAATATTAAAATATATATATATTGGACGAAGCTGGAAATACTATATTATATTTTCAAAGAAACAGTTTTCAAAGAAATAGTCTAACTTATTCTGAACCCGGCACCATTTTTATACCTGGACTCAGTAGCTGGAAGAAATGAAAGTAACATGTATAATTTTTTTCTGAATGAAAATTAGGCTAATAAAAATAAGACATAATCCTAAAAGTGATTCCTTAGAAAATGTTTACATGCAAAGAGGCTACAAAGTCCAATACTGAAACAACCAATGTCTAATTTTGAGATCTCATTCATGAGCAATCAATGTAAGATATTTGTGAAAGATACAAAAGCTCTTTAAGTACTCCAAAAACCAGTCTGATTTTCTCTGCACTAACCCTTATAATCGATAAATATGAGTCACATGAAATCTATTAGGATTGACATGGCCTTTCCTGTTGATAGTTTGTTGTAAACATTTTTCTAATAGAACTTGTATGCATTCTGCTTCTTTAAAAGTTTATTTCATAGTTACGAGTTTATTGGAAGAAAACAGCATCCTTTCTTGAGAGATCTAATGACTTCTGATTAGAACTAAATTTCACTCTTAAAGGGGGAGAAAGGGCTGTCAAGAGCAGATGGAAACATTTTCTCTTTTGCTTACTCATTTCGACTCAGGTGAGTTGTATAGTAACTAAAAGCAATTTTATTTGAACTTCTCAGTGACCTTTCTGTGAGTTTGGCAGTTTGCGGCTACTTCCTAGAGGGCCTGGCCACGTTTCAAAAGCACCGATGTAATTGGCATTCCTTCCAACAACCTTTTCAGAGCCACAAGGTTAAGTGGAAACAGAGACCGAAGCAAATCTTCATGAGGGTCTTTCTTTTCTTGGACAAGGTTCAAGGCTTTTATTGTTCATGTTTTTCATGTTTTATTTTGTGGTTGTTTTTCATATCAGGGAGCTTTGCCCGTCATCCTCTCAATCTAGAACCTTTTATGAATATGAAGATGGAAGAAACTCCATGAAGCATTATGTTTATTTCCTGTGCTGTTTAGTCACTGCAAGAGACACACACACAGAAAAAAACAATAATCAAAACCTGCACACACAAAAAATGCCTATTTATTAAGATTCTTCATGGCCCAAATACTATGAATAATGTGGTAAGTGCTGACTATGAGAAAAATCAGAGGCACTTTTTTTTTTTTTTCCTTTTTCTATGCTGATAAATTGAACACATGGTAGGAAAGTCATACGGCTGACAGTGTAGCACGCTGTTCCTCCACGATTTGGTAATTAGTGGGATATACCAGAATAAATTAACTGGAGGTTTTGTGTGTGTGTGTGTGTGTTTTTTAACATAGGCCTGGGAAGAGTTGAATGGCTCCTGCTTCTGGCCCAATGTGTTTTGCCATCTGGACTGTCACGGCGTGCTGGAAGTGCCCCCTTCCTCCACAGAAAAAACACACACAAGATAAATGCTTTGGAACGCTACCGTATGCCCGTTTCACATCCATTTCTGACTAGATACAGTCGTCTGTCCCCTCCCCCTCCTTTTCATTCCCCTCCCTCCAACCAGCCTGACAAGGAGAAAGAAAGGCGATCTCCCATGTACCACTCTCCCATTCTGATCCCCAGTGTGGAGCCACTAAATAGTACCCTTTCTGAGCGGGCCTAATGGGCCAATATAGGGTGCTTTCTGCTGATGCTTTTTAGTCACCACAGAGTTCGATAAACTTGCATGTATGTAATTCATCACACGAAGGCCACTTGCTTCACCCCTATTGTTCTGCCCTTTAAATTGTTATCCTAGGTGAATTTCCATGTAATTAACTGGTTTGGTGGCAATTTCAAGCTTGTCAGAGAGACAAAAGGAAGACTGAAAAAGGGCACATTTGTGAATTGGTTTACACCCAGAAGCATTTCTTGTCGTTTTCCTAGACCACCAGATGTCAGCCTAAATTGAAGAATGGAAAAGAAACTGTGTATCATCATGTCAGTGTCTCGTAGGCCAGATGGAGTTTTACACGACCTGCAGGAGGAGTGAGCCAGCAGTTGTGAAAATACAGTGTTGGAAATAGCCCAAGTGACACTGCATGCACTGTAGCATTTTTTGGTTATTATTATTAGGGAACTTAATTGTATCATAGATCGCTGATAGCTTAATTTATGGGGATTGATTTTGTTAATTCAAGCAGTTCAAAAGTCAGTGTTAAAGCTTTAGTACATTTAATTGTATCTGACTTAAGCTTCACTTGTGCCATCAGAAGACAAATGACTGTGTAGAGGTTATACATTTTTATTTTTTCTGCTGTTTGTCCATTTATTCACACGTTTCATTTATTGTACTATGAATTACATCTCAATGAACAGTGTTGGAAATGTAAGGCAGATTTTTTTCTTTGAGCTTTCAGTTGAGCTAAAAAATGCAAATGTTAAACTATGTTTAAAAAATGTGACGCTTTTATTTCACTATGAGAGGACAATCACCATAGAATGTTAAGATTTTCTGCTCAATGCTACCATCCATTTCAAATCGGAGATTATAGATATGACTTCTTAGGGTCCAATAGCTGTGTTTTGAGCTAAACGAATGAAAGTGGTCTGCAATATGTTTTCATTAATATGCAACATTAAACATGTAGAGAAATTCCATTAATACAGCCATTAAGCAAAGCAGTCAGGCCTGGCTGGAGTGGCTCAGTTGGTTGAGCTTCATCTTGTGTACCTAAAGGTTGCTGGCCTGATTCCTGGTTGGGGCATATACCTGGGTTGTGAGTTTGATCTCATACAGAAGGCAACCCATTGATGTTTCTTTCTCTCTCCTTTCTCTAATGAGGATTTAAAAAAGAAGAAGAAGAAGAAGAAGAAGAAGAAGAAGAAGAAGAAGAAGAAGAAGAAAAGAAAAAACAGTCAGGAATACATTTAGAGTGATTTTACTTATCTTTTGATTTAACACAGAGTTTGAATAAATAACAGGAGTAAATTTAAAAGATTGAGCCAGTGTATGTGTGTGAGAAGGAGAGTGGGAGAGAGAGAGAATGTATGTTTTGACCTGGTAGTTTATTTAGAATTATTTATCTATTTATTCTTGCTTGAACTGCTTCTCATTACTAATATATCAATGAAATTATGTTTTTCTCCCTCTGCTTTTTTTTTTCTTTCTTCTTCTCCTATTTGAACACCAACATCCTGGTTCTTATCTTTTTTACCCTACTGAGCTATGAAAGCCAAATTCCCTTTGGAGGCAATTATAATGATAATAAAACCTCACATTTGCTTATAATCTTGAAGAACTCTGACTTTGTCCAATTGTCTACTTTAACTCACAAACTTCCTTTTCCAATGCACTCATTTATCACAACCCCTGTTTTACACATGCTAAGCGTTAGATTCCAGGTGCTATGTGCATCTCAAATACCTGAACATTATAATTCAATGTTCTTCCATTCTTTTTTAAAAATAGTTTTATTTGTATTGCTTTCAGAGAAAAGGAGAGAGAGAAAGAGAGAGAGAGAGAGAGAAAGAGAGAGAGAGAGAGAGAGAGAGAGAGAGAGAGAGAGAGAGAGAGACATCAATGATGGAAGAGAACCATTGATCAGCTACCTCCTGCAAGCCCCACACTGGGGATCAAGCCCGCAACCTAGACCAGAATCGAACCCTTTGACCAGAATCAAGTTTAAAATAGTCTGCAGATATGATCTTATTAACCTTGTAATAATTATCCTTTTAATCTTTTTTATGTAGTGAATGAAAATTTCAAAAAGGTTAAAGGTTTATTTCATGATTGAATAGTGTATGGATGTCAGAATCAAATCAAACTATTTATTCTATCTCAACAGTGGCTTTGACATCTGAACTTCCTTTTAAAATCTGATCAATAGGAAAGAGAAACGAAATCTGCCCTTTATTCAGTTTTACAATATCCCTAATAGAAGATCTTTTACAGTAGCTTTGTAGAAAATGAAATCTGGCCCAGCTAGTTGTGGAGCAGTAGTTGAGTGTCAACCTATGAGCCAGGAGGTCAGGGTTCAATTCCTTATCAGGGCACATACTCTGGTTTCTGCTTGATCCCCAGTGGGGGACATGTAGGAGGCAGCCAATAATGATTCTCTCTCATCATTAATATTTCTAACTCTCCCTCTCCCTTCATCTCTGAAATTAATTAAAAACAAAGAAAAATGAAATCTGAAGGCCTATGTGTGATTATAGGCTACATATTGTCTTTTTATATTTTAGATCTCATATATCTGATCTACATGTATGTCTTCCATTTTTTAGCAAATATTGTAATAGTTCACGAAGCGTATTTATTTATTTATTTATTTATTTATTTATTTATTTATTTTAGAGAGAGGGAAAGGGAAAGGGTGAGAAAGAAACATCAATGTGAGAAAATAACATCAATCAGCTGCCTCCTGCATACCCCCTCCTGGAGATCAAGCTGAAAACTGGACAGATGCCCTAACAGCAAATCGGCAACCTTTTGATGCAACCAACTGAGACACACTGTCCAGGACTAGGGTACAATTCTGTATTATTTCCAATATAAATAATATTCAAAGTTTAGTGGTGCTGATGTTCTAATGAGGATAGAATAATCTAACCTTTCCCCCACATAACCACTACTTTTGTTAAGGAAGAGAAAATAATAGATTTGGTTTGACAATTGTCCTTCAAGAAAATCAAAGACAGAATGCCTAATACATGCCTGTCAAACTATCCTCAGCAAAATGTCTGGATGTGATATAATGTGTCCAATTACATGTATGTAGTTAGGGATTAGTTCTGAACATATACTTTTATGCACATAAAGGTAAAGTTATACACACAATGGCTTGGGTTTTGCTTTTGTTTGTGTTTTGCTTTTCCCTCCCAAAGTAGTACAGGAGTTTGTTTCAGAGTTCCTTTGCCTACCTGTGCTTCCAAAAGTCCCAGATAAATAAATAAATACATACATAAATAAATGAATTTTAATCACTTCTTTTTCTTACTCTTTAGAAGCCACAAAATCATGGGTAGTAGAAGTTAAACTAGTCCAGTTCCAACAAGTAATTCTTCAGATCACACATAGCTTTGCGAACTTCCCTGAGGACCTGTTCACTCACACACTTTCCACAGTCTCCATGCAAATGAAAACCAAGGTTGTGAGACCTTGTCTGTCCTTTTCCACTTAATCCAGCAGCACATAGAGATACGCGGGGATTTCCCTCCCTGTCAATACTGCAGAACAGTGTCCTCTTTCTTCTGACTCTCGTTCTGTCTATTCTCTCAGGCAAAATACTTCTCCGAATGACTTTCATCCCCTCTGCTCTCTGCTCATCCACCTTTCCAGTTATGCATCTTAAAACATATAACCCACCACAGTTTTTTTTCCTATTCCTATACTTAAAGTTATGCAACAAACATTTGCTATTATGCACCGCAGGGCGATCTGAGGTGAGTTATTCTTCCTGGAGTGCACAGTCCAGCAAAGACCTCAGAGCAGTGCAGTTAGTGCTTTCTGGAAGTAATAAATTGTGCTGGGGAGGGACTTAGTGACAGGAGCAATTCTTCTGTCCTGGACCCAGAGGTGATGTTGGGAAAGCAGCCTTGAAGCACAGGCAGAACGTTTCCATTTTTTTTTTAAATATATTTTTCATTGATTTTTTTTTTTTTTTTTTTTTTACAGAGAGGAAGGGAGAAGGATAGAGAGTTAGAAACATCGATGAGAGAGAAATATTGACCAGCTGCCTCCTGCACACCACCTATTGGTACATGCCCTTGACCAGAATTGAACCTGGGACCCTTCAGTCCGCAGGCCGACGCTCTGTCCATTGAGCCAAACCAGTTAGGGCTAGAATGTTTCCATTTGATAGTTTGGGAGACATTATTTTAGATAGCAAAGGCACAGAAATGTGTGTTTGAAGAACAATGTGCATATAGTGTCCTGGGAGAATGATAGCCCAAATGCTGAATTTGTCCAATTGTCTATTTTAACTCACAAACCTCCTCTTCCAATGCACTCATTTATCACAACCCCTATCTTACACGTGCTAAGCATTAGACTCCAGGTGCTAAGTACATCTCAAATACCGAGACATTCATTATAATTCAATTTTCTTCTATTCTTTATAAACCTTGTGTATTCTCTTTGATTCATTGCCTTCCATGACTTAAAGAAAGTAGCAGCTTCAACCTTACTGCCCATTTAAATCACCTCAGGAGCTTTAAAAAAATAATCATCCCCAGAGCCCTCCTCTCAGGAAGTAAAGCAGATACTCAGGTGATTTGCATGTGAGAATCTCTGCTGTAGACTGTTGAGGGAGGTCTGCTCTCCTGTGCTGTTTGTAACCAGGGTCACTGAAATAGTTAGTAGTTCAATCCCCTAGACTGCCCCAGGGCCATGAGTGGAACAGATTAACCTCCATCAATCACTTAGAGCTCTAGCCACTTCTATTTTCCTGAGGAAAATTCTTGGAATATCTTCGTTGAGTCTCCATGGACTTCGGGATAAAGTTAAAAAATTTTAAAACAACCATGCAGGAAACTTCATTAATTTCTTACTAGATGCATATTCAGCCTCATCTGCACACGTGCGCATGCACACGCACACACACACATACACACACACACTCACACACACATACACACACCTCTTTTTTTATCTAGTGATGTAGACACACTTGTCATTCTTATTCCAGGATACTCACAACTTTCATTTTTCTTCCTGTTCAGGTCTTGTTCCCTCATTAAACCTCACACCTGTGCACAAAGAACTCATTCTTCTAGGCTCTATAGGCAAGTGTTCCTTGATTTATAGTCCTCAGGATAAATTAGGTCTTTCCTACTCTCTATACTCTGTGTGTAGGTCTATTAGAGTACTTTTCCCCAAAAACATAATTGCTAACTTCTCATTGGTGTCCTCACTAGAAGGTGAACTGCTGAGTAGGTAGGAGGTAGTGCTTACTTCAGAAATCCTTTGTACACAATGCTTGGCATATAAAAGAGGCTCAAATAATACTGCAAACATGTATATGGCTTTATTTATATATTAAAATGTAATAATATATTCCTTTACACCTGCATAGACCAGTTGTCATTGAATGATTCTTACATTCTTGGCACATTGAAGAGTCAAATTTGTATGGAAAATTCCTCGAAATTAGAATATCTTATTTGAAAATCATCTCTTTTTTTTATTCTACATATTTTAAAAACTTAAAATATAGATTCAGGAAATGCTAAATAGGGTAGTGATTTATTCTTTATATTAATAGCAATTAGCTGGATAATGTTTCTTTATTTGGGAGGAAATTCCATGCATAGAAGTAAAGATATTTTCTTTGCTCTTAATTCACTGTTTCTATTTCAGGCTTATGGAAAAGCAAAAGGAGAAAAATGAATTTATGTAAACTGGATATGCAATCTGTAAATCAGTGCAAAAGAACATAACTATCCTTTGAAGATCCCTTTCTTCAGGTTTTCCTCCAGTAAAAGGGTAAAAGAGCATTGAAATTGCATAAATAGTGCTAATTAATATTTAATGAGTGATTGACCAAATGCCAGATGTGAACCTGCCATGACCAAAACCAAAGAAATATGTTTTAATGGTTTTCACAGCTAATGTCCTTTGGGGATCATTTTTTAAATAGATTGTTAAATCATTTATCCTCTGCTTCTATTTTTAGAAGTGAGAAATAAGAATATTTGGGTGTGTAATCAATGAGCCAAAAATCATGGAAATACAACATTGTGTACTTCAAAACTGCTGGAAGCACAAAGGTAATTTAAATCCTGCTATGCCATTTGACTATTATACTATGAAGAAATATTCCTATAGTGTAATGAAACTTTTCTGTTTGGATCATTTCCTTTCTTACTATTTTATCTCCATCAGTTTCTGCTTCCTGTCTTGTTACCATACTGATACTGCCAAGATGATGCAACTAAAATTTTCATTCTAAGTGTTTAAAATCAGTTATTTCTCTTTACACTTCTTTTACCTTTAATTCGTTTGTAGGTTTCTTCACACTCCCATTTTCTCCATTTCTTTCAAATGTCTTTATCTTACTAGTAAGATAAAGACTGTTGCAGGTTGGGTTAGCTGAGGAAACTTTGGAATGAAGATTTCATTCAGAAAGTTTATTAGAGAGTGATTTCTGGGTTAAAACTATGGAAAGGAAAGGCAGAAAGCCAGACTGAGCAGATGGAGAGGTTGAGCCAGAACATAGTCACTGCAAAGAATTCAGCTCCTTCAGCCCATCAGTCCTACAAAGAGCACAGGCCTGCCATTTTCCTGAGTGTAAGTGCGGGACCAATGCCTTTATACCTGCCTACACCAGTCTTTACCTCTGAGCAGCCCTATAATGGGAGCATTACCCTGGAGACTTTCCTCCCCTAAGCCAACTCTGAGGACCAGAGAGACAGCATTACCAGCAGCTGGGGGAGAAGTCCTTTTGTCCTGAAGGGCGGTCCTGGTGGCACATCAGAGTGCCCTCTAAAGACCAAACCGGTTGGATTGTGCCTTGTACCAAAGATGGCTAAACCAACATTTTCTAAGGGAATTTAATTACTTTTGCTAATGAGGGCTTTAGATAAAGCATGAAAGGTCTTCTTTAAAAAACAATTGGAAGGCCTGAATTAAGAAAACAAAACAAAACAAAACAAACAAATAAAAACAAAACAAAAACAAAAAAACACAGAGCAAATGTCATGGGAAAAGGGAATGAGTGAGGTAGTTTAAGTATACTCACTCTATGGAATAAAGAGCCAATGAGAAACCTCCAAGTTGCATGGTAGCCTGAAGGATATGGAGCATCCAGGCCCAGAGGAGCATCCAGGCCCGGAGCAGCCAGGCCCAGAGCAGCAGCAGCCAAGCCCAGACCAGCAGCAGCCAGTCCTGGAGCAGCCAGGCCTGAAGCAGCAGCAGCCAGGCCCAGAACATCCAGGCCTGGAGTGTTGTGGGGTCGAACCCTGGGTTCAAAATGAAAGGAAAGAAGGAGCAATGCAGCAATTCGGGTGCCAGAGTGTTATGTCAGTCATCACAATGGACTCAGAGAAGCTCCTGTGTCCCTTCACCCAAAAGGACTGAGAGTTGCCCAGATGACAGCAAAGTGGGAGAAGAAAACTGAAGGCTATGCAAGGGACTAAGGTGCCAACATGGAGTCATCTGAAGAAATTAAAGACTGAAGTTGAAGCTACTTCTTTAATCATGTTCCTGCTCATGCTAGCATCTGTTAGCTTCCAGTCTTCTGCAAAGTCTTGTGCAGCAAGTTCAAGGACTCTGAGTAAATCTACACCAGCAACAAAAGAGACTCATTTAGTAGCTAAAAATATTAATATGTTCATAATTCTGATTTTCATTTTGTTGTTTTGCATTGGCATGGTTGTTATTATTTAATAGCCAGAGTTTTGCTCTTGACATTCAAGTTTTGAAAATCACATGTATGTGGTTTAATTTTTGCATTGGCAACAACAACAAAAAACAAACAAACAAACAAAATCTGAAGACCAGAATAAACTGGTGAATATGATAGAATCAGGGGCAAAGAAAGGGAGTGGATTGATAATTATCAGGGGGAAAGGGGTGTGAGGGTGCAGAAAGAGACTGGATTAAAGTCATATAACCTATGGATGAGGACAATGGCGAGTGGGGGGGAGGTAAGGGCACAGGGTGTGGCAGGAACCTGGTGGAAGGGAGCTATGAGGGTGGGGGGGAAGAAGAAACAATTGTAATAATCTGAGCAATAAATATTTATTTTTTTAAAAAAGGAACATGGTTGTTAATGTTTGGTAAGAAGTTGTTGGGCCCTGACCGGTTTTGCTCAGTGGATAGAGCATCGGCCTGCAGACTGAAGGGTCCAGGGTTCGATTCCAGCCAAGGGCATGTACCTTGGTTGTGTGCACATCCCCAGTAGGAGTTGTGCAGGAGACAGCTAATTGATCTTTTTCATCAATGTTTCTAGCTCTCATTCCCTTTCCCTTCCTCTCTGTAAAAATGCAATAAAATATATATTTAAAATTAAAAAAAAAGTTGTTGGTATTGCTTCTTTGTAAAATTCCCTCCACTCCATCACTCTCACCAAAGTCTTTAAGTACACTTCAGGCATGTGACCTGCATGAGAGATGTGATTTTAGTGATTAAAATAAAAGCTTGAAGTTCATGAGTGGGTTAACACAGCCTACCTATAAATAGAGGCCCAGAACCAGAATTGACCATTTATATTTTCTTAAATCTTAGCAAATATTGTTAAATAAATCCTAGCAGATTATGAAATGGGGTTCAAATTTACCTTAATGGATTTCAAGGAATGGTAATACACGGTATGTACTTGTGAAAATAAATATTCTAGTTTTTAAAGAGTTAAACAATAATAGATTGATAATTCAGGATGTAGTAGAGGAGCAGGTTTTTTTTTATAGCATCTCCCTCTGATAGAGAAGTTAGTAAAGGGTATTTTTATTAATGAGTATGTTCAAGCCCCACTCATCCTAGAAGATATTCTTTCTCACATAAGCTAGGAGTACTGGTGAAACTCCTGCTGAGATATAGTACAGGACATTTTGTAGAAGACATATATACACAGGACATACCAATTGTGTGTACACTCCTCAGAGACCCTTACTAACAGAATTCCATTTTTTGCATAGATATTTGCATCAAAAATTTATTAAAGAAGTAGAGCAATAAAATTAGATTGTAAAATCTGTTTGAGAAAGAAAATCATTGCAATTTTGAGGTTAAACCTAGAATAATTGGAGGGAGAAAAAACAAACAAAAACCTGCCATTTGTCAAGTACGTACTCTGTACCAGGGCCTGAGCAAAGTGCTTAAAATCCTCACGTGACAATGAATGTCAGACTGTCCCATTTTGCTCGGAGGAGTCCAAAGTCACAGAGCTAAGATTCAAACCCAGGTGGGTCTGGCTAATGGTCCATGTTTTTCTATTGCTGAGAAGGTTTGACATTTCCTCCACAATTATGATAAAAGGAAATGATTAGTCTGCTATGTTTCAACAAAGTCTTATGGAGAAAATAAAATTTCATGAAATAAGCAGAAGATGAAGAACATGTGGATCCTTCTAGAACTGTTAGTCAATTGTGTTCTCAATGGCTAAGGAAGAGGTTATTGGTGATTTGTAAGAATTTCATTGTAATTCTACCTGCATAATATTTGAATTTGTTTCCCAAAACTTATTCTGTCTAGTAAACTATAACCCACTCATTCCATAGTGTTCCATCAATGATTATTAACATTATTCTGTTCGTCTTAAAAGATATATCTGAGCTCATGAGCCAAACTTATATTCATAAGCCCCAAAGTTTATGTGCTGTGGCTGTCCAGGCAAGCAGCATCCTTTCCTTAATGAGAATCTGAATCTGATCTATGTTAGTTTGCTATAGCTTTCATTTAAGAAGTCATGAATTACCTTATTTTGAAGGTACCTATTAATAGCTATATTAGGTTGAAATTTACTTTGTGTGAATAACTAATCACACTACATCTCTATAAACTACTAGACAAATTTGTTGTGACACCAAAGGCCAGTGTGTTTTTAACGGGTTCATAAAAAATGAACCCTTGTAATATGTAAATATAAGTTTATATTTAAATCCTAAATAATTAATGGTGGCATTTTTAGAATGAGAGGCTTGATATACTCATTAAAATGTTCCCCCAAATGAAGTGTTTTAATATCTAGTCGGTGTTCCTTATGCAAACTCCTTTTGATTATCATGCGTTAACTACCACCCTTACTTTTGTACAACTCTCCAATATTTGTCATACTTTCTTCAAAGATCTACTCAGTCATTCTTTTTCCTGTGTGAACTGTGTGTTTGTGACTTTATCTTGTCCTATTCTGCAACTCATAAAAATGAGGCAAACAAATGTAACACTAGAATCTTTTTCTCCCACAAAGCCAGTTTTAGAGTGTTCACCAAAAGAATTTATTACTGAACAGTTTAGCGAGAGCAGATATTTACCTGTCAAATCAAGGCTGATCCCTGTAGGTTGTGGCATCACAAAAGCTTGCCTCTCCAATTACCCAGAGTCTGGTTTCAAATATGCTTTCCTTCTGGGCAGATTTTCTGTAACAGATCCTGTGCCCAAACACTCTCCCTTGGGCAAAGCAAGCACAAAGGTGCCTTTGTCTTCCTCTTGAACAGGATCCAAGCCAACAGCCCTGGCTTCTTTGCTTATGGCTTTGCCAAACTGTTCACCATGACAGGAGGAAACAGTGAGTCTGTGGTCCTCCCACCTGCCACACCAGTCAAGTGGTAGCAAACTTTGGGCACACACATCAGGCTTCTGAAGTCCAGCATGTACACCCCTTAACAGGAGGTTCAAAGAATCAATGTTCCTTTGGTTGTATTTATATGGTTTATCTGGTGTTACTTTCTGGTAAGTACATCATACAAGGAAGGTTCATTACATTTCAGAGGGAGAATACATTTAGGAAATATCAGTAAATACAAAATAACATGTGCCCACAGGCCAGGAGAAGAAAAAAATGAATATTTTCCTCTAGGTTTTACATCTGTACATGTCCTATGTGGCATGTCTTTCTTTCTCACAGAACCAACAAATATTGATTGAGCTCTCATAAATGCACCTAAACGGATTGTGATTGGACATAAATCCCAAGCTTCATTGGGGGAAAGCATGTGTTCTTTCAATGGACTACAGCCTTTAGCAAGTACTGCTTTGTTTGTGTGCAACTTGCGTTTACTTGGTAATTTCTGCAACATTGGGCTTTATGTTGTCCATCCCTCCAAAAGATTTGGCAAAAATTACCAAGTGCTACATGTTTTCTCCTTTGTGGTTTTCTGAATTTCTGTGGTTGTCTATTTAATTTACACTCTTCCTCATGCTATGTGCCTTTTTAGTTTCTCTTTCTAATTCTGAGGCTAAACACTTTATAGTTTTTCTCTCCGGTGCTCATGTTTTTATAATCTTTCAACAATTATTTCTAATTTTTAAGGGTTTTATCTTGTGTTTAGTCACTTTTATCCTTTATTCATTCTTGCTTTTGGGTTTACATTCCTAGACTGTGATCCTGCCGGCGACCTCCTGTTACAAAACACAGCCCAGGCCTCTCCTGGGAACAGCCTGTCAAAATTGTCTACGTGGCGATCGGTTACAATGCTTGGCAGGTGGCGTGTGACTGATCATTGCTAGGACAGAAATATATTAAAGTGATATGTGGCCACATTAGAGTCACTTAAACAACTGCTTCTAGGTGATAAAGTAGCCGTGGAGCATAAAAATAAAATCATGTGAACAAAAAGCAAAATTACCACTGAAATCATATAAAATAATGGCAAAATGTCATAAGATGGACCAAAATACTCATGTTTCTCTTGTTCTGAGAATTACATTTTCTGTTGCTATGAAATAATGTCATGTACATGTGTGAAATGGTCTACTTGTATAGCATGGATATTATAGTTTAAATGATGACTTTTCAAAATATTTTCTAATTCACAACATTGTTTCTCTCTTCCATATTGTCTCCTAACTGACCTGGATACTCTATCTCAAAAGTGTTTAGTAAAAAATAAAACATATAGCATTATATGAGTAGAGTGGGAAGTGATAGGAACAACTAGGAATGTTACCGAGCTCCTAATATATATAATAATAGGTATTCCATTTAAAAAAAGCAAGTCCCCATAGTATAATAACATGGTGTTCAACATCAATGCCTTACTAAAGCCAGAAACTATTATTTTATATGGAGTGAATGAAGAGGAGTAAGGGGTTCAATTTTGGAAAAAGAGCAAACCAAAAGTATAGAAAAGGAAATCCTTTTTCGAACAATGATTCCTATAAAACCAATAATTATATTTAATCACAGAAATGTTGGAATAAAAGAGAGCCAAAGGGAAAACAATGGGTGTTGGTGAGTATATGGAGAAATCAGAACCTTCATACTTTTCAAGGAGTAATGTAAAAATGGCACAGCCAGTATGATAGTTTGATAATTCCTCAAAAAATTAAACATAGAATTTCCGTATGACTCAGCAATTCCATTTTAGGCATACAATTTAGAAAACTGAAAGCAGGGACTCAAGAAAATACTTGTATATAAATGTTCAGAGCAGCACTATTCATAGAGCCAAAGGTGAAAATAATCCAACTGGCCACCAACAAAAGAATGAATGAACACACTAGGTATATACACACAATGGAAAATTTTTAGTAATAGGAATCAAGTCCTGATACATGGTACAGCATGGATGAACCTAGAAAACATTATGCTAAATGAAATAAGTTAGATAAAAAAGAATCACATACTAAATGATTCTATTTATACAGCATATCCAGAATCTGCAAATCCATGAAGTCAGAAGATAATCGATGGCTGCCATGGCTAAGGAGAAAGGAGAGTTGGGAGTGACTGCTTAAGAGGTGAGGGGTTTTCTTCTGAGAGGATGAAAATATTTTGGAAAAATGCCAAAACCTGTTTGGCTCAGTGGATAGAGCGTCAGCCTGTGGACTGAAAGGTCCCAGGTTCAATTCCGGTCAAGGGCATGTACCTTGGTTGCGGGCATATCTCCAGAAAGGGGTGTGCAGGAGGCAGCTGATCGATGTTTCTAACTCTCTGTCCCTCTCTCTTCCTCTCTGTAAAAAATCAATAAAAATATATTTTAAAAATATTTTTGGAATTGGAGTTACACAGGGGTTACACAGCTTTGTGAATGTCCTACTTGTTTTCCTTCTTCCCTCTCATTTTTCTTTCTTTACTTTTTACTTAAAAATTACTAAATTAGATATATGAGAATATTTTCAAAATGATAGCTACAGAAAATTAAAATACAATGTTTATGATGTTATATATTATCTGAACATAGCTGCATGATATATTTTAAAGATGTTCCTTTTTCCTATCCTAAGAAGAACTTTTTTTTCCCTATTCTAATGTATTTTAGTGCAAATACGTGCCTTTACATTGAATCTCACATAGAAGCCCAATATATAAAGTAGGAAACAATGGAACTGATCTGTTTGAAGCTGGTTTTCTGCAAGTGGCCTCTCACCTCAGAACACAGTTTGAAAACCACCACTTCAACCAGTTCAATATATTAAATGACATTTCTTGTTTCTCTATTTCTATATAACTTGTTGGGGCTATTACTACAAGAAAGGAACAAATCGCTCATTTTTAGTGATACATGGACCCAGGGATTCCTCCAGAATACATTCAGGAAATTACTTCTTGGGAAGTAAATTGTACTTTAGTGGCCTGAAAAAGATGATGGCATTCGGAAGAACAAAAACCAATCCCTGTCTTAGTCAATTATAATATTTCTCTTAGGTTTTGGCCTTTCTGAGCAGTTTACTTCTTTTAAGTTTTTATTTTTTATTTCCGTCAGGATAGAACAGGGACCCACTCTTTGTCCCTCTCTCTATTTTTTCACTAATAACCTCACTAATCATCTGTCAGCTATATCTCCAACTAAGCACATGTGACTTCAGAACACATTCTTGGGAAATTAGCAGATAAAACAGAGTTAATTACATCAGGAAAAGGCAGGGACTGCACCCACTGATCTAATTGGAGCCACTAGGAAGAACTCATTCCAATAAAATGAATCTCCATAGGGCCTGGAGGAAGACAAAAATTGAGTTTATTGTGGCTGTTAGCATGAAAATACATTAAGGTGCCCTTCCAAGACACCTATGTACTAACTGGAAATTCAGAAGCTGACCAATGTTCATTTCTATGAAGTCCCAAGGCATCTGTCTTCTGCAAGCATTGGAGACTACTATTCTTTCCAAAATTTAGTAGTGGCCAGGAAATCACAAATGACATTACTTGCTGTCTACCTATGTTATAGTTTAGCCATACATAAAATTATTCGATATAGAATTTATAACTTTGGAGAGGTCTCAGTCCTTCTGTCTTCCCATTCTCTTCCCACCCCCACCTCCAGCAGAACACTGCTTTAGTGAATAATTCTGGAAAGCTTATAGCCACACCATCCTCTGTGCTGTGCATTTTCCTCTCTGCCCAGCTTCTTTCTTGTCACTATTCATAATGTCCTTATCCATTTATCTTTTTAGTGCATCCATTTGGCAAAATGACAGCCCAAATCAACACAACTCCACCTATTTCTCCCCATACAGGAGATACTGAATTCTTACCATATAAATTGATGCTATGGCAAATTCATAGTATCCAATCTTGATAGAACAGACTCCCATTGCTGACTATCAGTCACTCGTGAGCCATTCTCTAAACATTTATTAAATCTGTGTCATGTGCCAGGAGCTATTCCATGCTTTGGGGAAATTAAAGGGAGTCCCTTCTCTCATGAGACTGACTTTCCAATTGAGAACACAGAGTTTAAACAAGTAACCCTATATTAAAAGGTAATTTCAGTTACTGTTGAGTGCAAACAATGAAGTCACCAGAATGATATGCCACAGACATGGAGAGTGCCACTTTTCCTCGTGGTCAGGAAAGGCCTCTCTCTTAGAGGAGATGACATTTGAGTTTAGCTAGCAAAGCAAAGAACACAGGGAAGGAAACTGTAGAGCAAATAACTAGAGTCCCATTTTGTTATTTAGGGATAAGAATAAACTAGCCCTTTATGGACACTATTCCTGTTCTCCACAATAGGACTGAAAAACTTCCCCAAAATTGTGTGAGCCTCCATAGAAGATCTTAATTCACTAGAAAAATAAATCTACCAGACATGATCTTGATTTTTGCCAACTCAAATACAAATATACCTACCTGCTCCTACTTTTGTTCTTCCCTTCCTTTCATGGAGTGCTCAAGTTAAAAGGTACAAGTCGATTCATACAGAGACACATACTGAATATTCAGAAGACCAAGAACAAAGAGAAACTTTTCTAAGCTTGCAGACAAAAAAAAAAAAAAAAAAAAAGAAAAAAGAAAAGAAAAAAAAGAAAGAAAGAAAACACTAAAAGGAGAGACTACAAAGGACTAAGGGTCAAAAAGACTGAAATTCTCCATGGTCACATTGAAAGCTAACAGGTTATTAGATAATTGGCTAAGGAAGAAAATCATTTTAAATTGAGAATTTGAAATCAACCTACATTTAATCAAGGGTGAGGACAGCATGAAGATATTTTAGTCATACCAGATAGCAAAGAATGATGTCCCTTGTACTCTTTCTAAAAGAGCTGGAGAAAGTGGCCCATTAAAATAAAGGACTTAACAAGGAAGAGAAAAACATGGAATAGATTGATTAGAAAGACATGAATGGAATCCCAAATATGAGAGAAAAAAGGGTGCCTGGAGGACAGCTGTGATTCTGGCCCAAAGGGAAAAGAAACTAGATTAGAAGGAAAAGAAACTAAAATTGACAGAATGATTCATGAATCTGATAATTTAGGGAAAGATTCATACAATCTGAAAGGGTTTGGGATTGAATAGATGAAAATAAAGAAAACTGAGCAAACAAACAAAGATGATTTTTAACTCCAGAGAAAACTCATCTGTGATTAGCATTTGCATAATCATTATAATGTAAAAAAATAAAATATTAATCTCATCAAACACATGACATAGCTGTTATGGGAGGTGTGATAGAGGATGGGTATATGTGTGTGTGGGGGCGGGGGGGGGGTAGGTATTACAGAAGAAAGTTTAATGCTCATCTCCCATGGTAACAAAGTGAGCAAATAAGTCCTAAAACTGAAATAGTAAGAAGCAGGAATACTGACACTTTCTGGAGAACCAAGGAGTTAAGTACCACAGCAATCAATTTTAACTAATTAAAACACCCTTGGGGGGGGGGGGATGTGGTAGAGGGGTCAAGGGACTGCTTTTTCATGGTTAACAAGCTTATGCATTTATTTGTCTTTTAAATTTTTCTGTACATGTAAAACTTTAATGAAAATGAAAAGCAAATTTAATAAAAGACAAAATATTACCAATGACTTATGAGATTTTACCCTCATGATACTTACAGGTAGTAAGGGAAACAGGCCAGTATAAAACATGAATAATATCAAGAAACAATTTCTGAAATGTGCTAAAAGGAAGCCATGTACCCTGATAAAGACTAACTGGGGAGACTTAATATATTTTTGTATAGGGTGGTCAGGGAGGATTTCTCCATTTCTTTAAAGAGATTACATGCTAAACTGGAATTAAAATGTATGCCTGGGGAAATAGCTGGGGGTTTGGCTGAAGGAATGTTCCATGCAGAAAGAAATGTCAATTAAAGACATTGAAACAGGAAAAAACTTGATGTTTTAGAAAAATTGAAGGAAGGCCTGAGTATTCATAGTGGCTGTGATGGAAAGTTTGAGATGAGTTAGGATAAACAGAAAGGTTAGATAAGGCATGGGTTTTATTTATTAAAAAAAATATTTAGAATAAATTAGAATGCTTGAATAGGCAAGTTAATTGATGTAAAGATCAACCTGGTAGCCATATGGAAAATGAATTGAACACAGGCAAGACTGAGATCCAGAAGACCACATAGGCTAAAGACAGCAGTAGCCACAGAAATAAAGAGGCATATAAAATGCATTTAGCCATAATGTACAATATCAGATAGTGGATCCAACCTGCTGTCTGCAGAAAAGGAAGTATTGAAGCCAGCCCTCAGATTTCTAGTTGGAGCAACGTGGTAGATGGTGGCACCATTTACTCAGACAGGGGATGCTAAAGAAAGAACAGCTGCCAAAACTGGTTTGGCTCAGTGGATAGAGAGTTGGTCTGCAGACTGAGGGGTCCCAGGTTCGGTTCCAGTTAGGAGCATGTACACTGATTGCGGGCACATCTCCAGTAGGATGTGTGCAGGAGGCAGCTGATTTATGTTTCTGACTATCTTTCTCCCTTCCTCTCTGTAAAAAATCAATAAAATATATTTTTTTTAAAGAAAAAAAGAACAGCTGAAAAAGAGGGTGTGCAAGTAGAAAAGTAGAGTCCTTTCTGAACAATTTCAATTTTAGATGCCATTAGGCACTCAATAGGATCTATTAATCTAGCAATTGAATTTGTGAATCTGAAGTTCAGACAAATCAGTCAGGAAGCCATCAGAAGTCAGAAGCCATGTGTAGCCAGGAGAATGGAGAGGTCAGTGAGGTGAGTGTGTAAAGACAGAAAGGAGGAAGACTATGTTTGAGTTACTACTAATTCTAAAAATTAAAGTTCATACATAAAAGAGGATCAGAAGAAGTCTGATAAGAGAGCATGATGATGTGGGAGTCAAAAGAGGAAATCAGTTTTGTCCAAAGCTGCTGGGGGTAAAATTAAGAAAAGAAACAAAATGGGTCCTTTGAATTTGGCAGTGTGGAGGATATTAGTGGCCTTGAGAAAAATATGATAGTTTCATCACAATGCTATAGGCAATAGCCAGAACTACACAGATTGGGGAAAGAAGGAGGTAAATAAAGAATTATAGACAGTAATGGAAAACAGAGAAAGAATGAGTTCCTAAGAAATATTTATTGAATGAACTGAATATCTAAACAGCCAACGGGTCCCTCAGTAAATGGGAAATGTTGAGAAAGCCACAGGACGAGCTGTGAGGTAGGAAGTGACAAAGGTCTAGAAGGGTCCGTGTCACAGGGGACTTGAGTGTAAGTATCATAAGTTAGATTTTAGGTCAGTTGCATATTAATACAAAAGGCTGGCTTAATTTTTCAAGTAAAACGTATCTATATAAAGTAAAAAATTCAGAGCCAATGTCTTCAGTAGGGTCAGAGATGTCAAGAAGCCCAGAGCTGTTAGCACCTCGTTAAACTTCAGAAATTTAGTTTCTAAAAGCAAGTGAAGATTCCGAATGCCTATTGAATTTCACATCTTCATTTGTTTTTGTCACTCATACAATCTTAAAGCTAGAAGGGTCCTCTATTTATTTCTTGGGCTGCTGTCATGAATTATCACAAACCTGGTGGCTTTAGAAAACAAAATAATTTTCTCTGGAGGTCAGAAGTCTGAAATCAGTATCTCTGTGCCAAGTACACTGTCACAGGGCCATGCTCCCTCCAGAGGCGGTAAGGAAGAATCCGTTCCTTGCCTCCTCTAGCTTCTTGTGACGTTGGCATTCCTTGGCTTGTGGCTACATCAATCCATGGCCCTTTTCCTTTTCTATATAAAACCTTCCTCTGTCTCCCTCTTCTGAAGACATTGTGATTGCATTAAGACCCTTCAGATAACCCAGGGTCATCTTTCCCACCTCAGGATCTTTACCTTAATCACAATTGCCATCAGAGGGAACTGTCACAGGTTTATGTCTGGGGAAGAAAGGCGTCATTTGGCTTAAACAAGTCCAAGGAGACCACCCAACGTGCCTCTCATTTTTGATGAGGGAAAGAGATGTGGAATTAAAGTAACTTACTCAGCCATATACCACACAACAGATGAGGCTGAATTCAGGTGCCAACTTTTTTGCTGCAAAAAAATCTCACATAAAATTAGAAGCAGGGTGATGCTTTTGCTGTTTTCTAAAACTGGTTTTGCGTAGGCAAACTGAAGATTTATGAATCACAGAGACTGAGGATCAAAATTTCAAAAAAAGAATTGTGTAGTTTTATTTCAAAGATGACCCTAATTTTTTTTTAAGTTATACAGATGAAACTTCTCATTTATAGTGCTAATTCATAATTTAAAATGTTTTATTAGATTAAGAGTTTAGTGTCATCAATAAGTATTTATCAACTGGGATTTGAAGACAATTTTCCTGATGGTTCTGGAATATTTTCTTTTCTTAATGAAACAATGTTTGAAAACAGTGGTGTAGATCAGTGTTTCAGTGTGTTAGTAATTCAGATAATTAAATATCATTTCCCTGCAATCTCCTGGAGAGATAGAATTAAGCAGCGTGTGACACCAAGATCCTTCCTGGAGCTGAGATGGCTACCAGGGTTTTCATGCTTCCCAAACCAATTTACAACTAGATCAGCACATTCTCTTTCATCTTATGTGTTTACACTCCATGCAGAAGTTTCTTAGCCAAAGGGAGAAAAAGTTAAGGACACTGTCTTAGATTATAAAATCATGCCCCAGGGTGTTGTTATGGTAAAATTGCTGTTGTCAGTCATTACTGCAAATTTTCTAAGTGTCATATTCAACATCTTTAGGAAACAAACAAACAAACAAACAAACAAAAACCAGTATAGGAGAAAAACTCCTTCAAATTAAAGTTGATTATCCCACAGTCACTCAAAGGGATAATATTGGCATATCTTGAAAATAATTAGGTCAGACTTAATGAATGCTGGAACTCTTATATGTGAGTATTTATTAAGGAAGCTTTTCCAAATATTAACATGTTCAGCCCCACCATGCCTTGTTTGAAAGATGAGTTCTGACAAGTACCATGCTAGATTCTTATTTCCTGATTTTATACTCAGAAAAAAAAATAATTTTATTCCTACACATCCTTACCTTGTTACTTTCAATCATTTTATTTTTAATAATTCAGTGTAACGCACACTTATTTTATTGTGATTCTATTTTGCACTTGTGATTCTATTTTGCACATTTTAAAATGTTCATTGTCTATTTGAATAGCCTCATTTTTCAAGTTTCTATAGAAGACTTACACCCATTTCTCTTTTAAGCTGTATTTTCCTTTTTTATTTCCAAGAGTTTTTTTCATATATTCTAAATATGTCTTCTCTTGGATACTAGAGGCCTGGTGCACAAAATCTGTGCACAATGGTAAGGGGGTCCCCTCAGCGTGGCCTGCACCCTCTCCAATCTGGGACCCCTCAGGGATGTCCAACAGTTGGTTTTGGCCATGCAACCTGCTGGTCAGTCATTTGCTCATCCCTCGCTAACCCTCCTGCCAGCCTTGTTGCCCTATGCAGCCTGCTGCTCAGTTGTTACTGTGAGGGCGTCATGACCAATTTTCATATTACTCTTTTATTAGTATAGATATGTAGTAATATTATCTCTTCCATTCTATTGGTTCTCTTTTAACTTTCTTAATGTTATTTTTATACAAGGACCAATGATTAATTTTAATATCAAGCATAATATTTAATCTTTTATTATAATAGAGCTCACCCAAACATTCTTAATGCTTGATTTTAATCACAAGAGCAATCAGCTGTATAAATTTACATAACTATTTTGAAACACCTGGTTTATTGAAAAACATCAATCTTAAAATAATAAATCTTCAGGTGTGAAACACAGTTAAATTCATTCACAACTATTTTAGTGAGAGTTATGTTTTTGTGTAACATAGTATGTAAGAGAGTGGTTTTGACATCAGACATGGTTCACAGCCCTCACTCTGACATCTAGTTCAGACTAAAGGATTATCTAACATTTATTAGTCTCTCAGTAATTTTTTTATGTACCGTATGGATAACAATGTCTACCTCATAGATTCATTTTGAGTTTTAAATTGTTAGTATCTATCTATCTATCTATCTATCTATCTATCTATCTATCTATGGTTAAGTGACTGACAGTTTATCCATACAATTGTCTGACCGACTGGCCATCCGATACATATGATGCACAATGGCAATTTAAAAATAAATGTTGACTCTCACATGTGCTGTACATATAAAGCTCTTGCTGGTGCCAATCACATGCATGTGTTTTGATCTGTCATTGTCAATCATGAATTTGGTTGTTTCTGTTGACATTGTGAAGCTAAAAGAAAGCAGTGTCATTGACAGAATATGTCTGAAAACTAACTATTGGCACAACTGTCCTTGTCTGACACTGGCCTCCCATTTAAATTAATTCAAAGACAGTTTCCCATGATACCAGCATTTGCAATGACTATTAATAAATCACAAGGACAAACTCTAGACAAAGTAGAAATATTCCTACCTGAACCCATTTTTGGACATGGTCAGTTATATGTTGCTTTCTTTTGAGTGTGAAGAGCATGTGACATTAAAGTTGTAAATATTTCATCACAAGAGAAATTAGTTAAGTACTCTGAAAGTGTTTTTACTCTTAATGTGGTACACAGGGAGATCTATATATATGTGTAAAAGCCTAAGCGACCATTCAACCATTCGGCCATCCAGTGGATAGCTATGACATACAATGACCACAAGGGTCAGATGCTCAAAGCAGGAACTACTGCGCTGTGGTGACTTGGCAGGTGTGGTTCTCAGGTGATGCATCCTGAACCAGAAAAGAGAAAGCCCAATTCTGGGGTGCATCACCTGAGAACTGTGCTCTCACAATCTGGGACCCCTTGGGGAATGTTGGAGAGCTGGTTTTGGCCAATCCCCGCAAGCCAGGCTGAGCGACCACACTGTGCACAAATCTGTGCACTGGACCTCTAGTATATCATAAGATGCCTTAATATAATGTTATTTTAATATGTCACTTTGGTAAGCATTTATAAGAAGTAAAGTACCAAAATGTTTTCCACCTAAATTATATATAATAGGATCAAGTGAAGTTTCCTGCTATCACTAAATATATGACTCAAAATGTCCTTATGGCTGTGAAATAAATACAATTCATTTTAAAGTGAGAATTATAAGGCACCATTCAGGTGATGGATAGATATTCACAATTTCACTTTCCAAGTGACACTCAGGAATTTCATTTTTTAAATTGCTTTTTGAGAGAAGAAAAATAAACTCATACACCATCAACATAATGTCAACTAAAATATACCTTAGATTCAACAAATCTGAAGCCACCTTTACTCAAGAATTAAATTATATGATACATTTAAAACAAATATGAAGAATGTTGGCAATATTAATAACAAGGTACTATATATATTGCATGAGCAAAGAAAAGCCTAAATTAAGGCAATAATATATGCTATATATTAATGTGAGGGCCCATGATCAATTATGTCAAATACAATGGACAGGTCCAACAATGTGGCAGTTAATAGCAGGCTATTATCAGCACACATGAGAAAATGGTTGGTACAATACTCCGAAAGAGTCAACCAACATATAGTGGAAAGATAAAAAACAAATTTTTCTTTAAGGCTGTTAGGTTGAAGGCATGTGTAAGTGTGTTCTTAGCACTTTTTAAAATGCTCTTGGCTAGAGAAGGTAAATTGCTTGGTAGGAAAATAGAATTGTATGTTCCTCACAAGCTATCCACAAGGAATGATCTCTGCATGTTATTCTTTTAAGTCCATAGTTAGTGTTTTCTAATATAGACAAGTATAAAAATTTGCTTACTGATATAAAAAGTTATATTGACCTTGATTTCTTCTCTTCCAAGGGAATTCACCCTATTGAAACATTTACAGATATAGATAATATAGTCATAGTTATAATAATGTTATCAATTTATATTAACACTAGTGGCCCAGTGCGTGAAATTTGTGCTGGGGGTTGGAAGATGTTCCTTGGCCCAGCCTACAACCTCTTCAATCTGGAACCCCTCGAAGGCTGTCCTACTGTTGGTTTACAGGGATCAGGCCTGTTGGACATCCCTCTCACAATCCAGGACTGCAGGCTCCAACTGCTCACCTATCTGCCTGCCTGCCTGATTGCCCCTAACTACTCTGCCTGCCGGCTTGCTCGTTCCCAAATGCCCCCTGCTGGCCTGCTAACCCCAAATGCCCCCCGCCCCCTGCTAGCATGCTCACCCCCACCTTTCCTTCCCAGTGGCCTGCTCACCCCCAACTGGCCCCCTTGCTGGTCTGTTTACCCCTAATGACCCTGCCCACCACTAGCCTAATCACTCACAGCTGCCATCCCAATCTGGCCTGATCATCCCCTGGTGACCCAAATTCCCAGCCCCTCCTTTTTTTTTTTTTTTTTTTTTTTTTTTTTTTTTTTTTTTTTTTTTTTTTTTTTTTCCAGAGCCTCCTTGAGATGAGGCCAGGGCCAACTGGATGCAAGTATTTGGAATTTATTTATTTTCTATAATTGAAACTTTGTAGCCTAGAGGGGAGGCTAGGGCCAGCCATGGAAGGCAGGAAGCTTGACTTCCTCCATAGCTGGGGCAACCCAAGCCTCCTGCTCACACCAGCTCAGTGGCTGCCACTATCTTGGTTGGGTTGATTTGCATACTTGCTCCTGATTGGCTGGAGGATGTGGCTTGTGAGCATAGTGAAGGTATAGTCAATTTGTATGTTTCTCTTTTATTAGTGTAGATATAAATTAATATAAACTATATTAGATATCCTATATTAAAGATATTGCATACTAGAGGCCCGGTGCACAAAATTTGTGCACAGGGCAGGGGGTCCCCTCATCCCAGCCTGCACCCTCTCCAATCCACAACCCTTGGGGGATGTCCAATTGCTGGTTTAAACAGAGTCAGACATCCTTCTCACAATCCTGAACTGCTGGTTCCTAATCACTCACCTGCCTGCCTGTTGGTTTGCCTCTAGCTGCCCCTGCCTCCCCCTGCAGCCTGGTCACCTTTTACTGTCCCCCTCTGCTGGCCAGGTCACCCCAACTGTCCCCTCTGCTGGCCTGGTAACCCCTTGCAGCCCCTCCTACCTGCCTGGTCACCCTATGCAGCCTGCTTGTTCAGTTGTTTGGTCATCCCTCACTAACCCTCCTGCTGACATGGTTGTGGACAGCCATCTTGTGAGGGTGTGAGGGTTAAGTTGCATGTTACCTCTTTATTATATAGGATGATAATTGACATACATATGTATATATAAATAATTATTTATAATATATACATATTAGTTTGCTAGGGTGGATATAGAAAATTCTGTAGGCTGAGTGGCTTAAACCACAGAAATTTATTTTATCTGGAGGCAAGAAGTCAAAGATCAAGATGTTGGCTTCTCCCTTTGGCTTACCAGTGGCCACCTTTTTGCTGTGTCCTCACATGATCTTTCCTCTGTGACTGTGTGCTCCTCTTATCACACAGATACCAGTTAGTAGATTAAGGCCCACTCTAAAAACCTTCATGTTAACTTAATCACCTTTAGGTATCTGCTCTCCAAATACCATCACATTCTGAGGTACCGGCAGTTAGGATTTTAGCATATGGATTTGTTGGGGGGCATAATTCAACCTACAACAATACATCTTATATTAATCATGTGTGTAACCACAATTAATAAAGTTTTATTATATTTGCTAAGTTTTACCATTAATTAACTTCAGTGTTTTATTTCGGTTTATAGAATGTCTTAAATAATGTGAAAAAGCTTTAGATTCATCTTATTTCTCGGTATAACTTTCTGGATGCCACACCCTAAAGGAAGCATTGAAAAGCAACAGCAAGTCTATAGATGTTATTTTCTGTGTGATTCTACATGACAAAACTAAACTCACTTGTGAAAATACCAGGGAAATGTATTTTACCTCAATATTAAGAATAACATATGTGCCTTAGAGTGAGTTTCTTATTGTATAATGCCACACCCATCCAATAAAGTATCCAGTGGCAGAATACCTAGATCACCCTCCAGGAAATATTCTTCTCTTCCTATTTCTGCTGTTAATATAACTGGATGATTTGCATATTATCTAAAATTATCATATAATTATTGATTTGTTTTCCTACCAGAGAACAGAAACCTGTGGCTAAGTAAAAAGTTGTGTGCTGCCCTAACCGGTATGGCTCAGTGATAGAGCGTCAGCCTTTGGACTCAAGAGTCCCATGTTTGATTCTGGTCAAGAACATGTACCTTGGTTGTGGGCACATCCCCAGTAGGGGGTGTGCAGGAGGCAGTTTCTCTCTCATTGATGTTTCTAACTCTCTATCCTCTCTCTTCCTCTCTGTAAAAAATCAATAATAATAATTTAAAAAGTTGAGTGCACTTTTAATATCTAATGGCATGCAGGGTTTCTGGAAAGTTTAAGACTATGAAATACAGTGAAATAGCATTTTATTCTTCTTCAGCTTTTTAATGTCTTAAGAACATTTAATTATAAATTAATAATTTAAAATATTAACATAAGAACTTGTTTTAGTGATTTTTTTTAATAAAACACTTATGTTCTCCTCAATATAAAAGCGACTGTGCACTGACATGTCCTTTCTTTTTCCCAGAGAATTAACTGTGTTGTCCATTGTATGGCTTAAGAGCTATGATAGCTTATCATAATATGCAAATGGATGTTTTGGAGTAATTTCAAAACTGTGGACCTGCTCTGATATATCTCCTCTTTATATTGTCCCTTAATTCATGATAAATCAAATGACTGGACCACATTAAGTGAGACATTTTGGTTCCCAATGCTTTAGGAAGGCCGCTACCTGGGGGAGCTGCTGTACGAGAGAGAAAGAAAGAATCTGGCATCTAAGGGAAGAAGATGGGAAAGAGGGTTGAGTGAAGTGACTGAATTACACTTCCCAGGGTACTATGGACCCTGTATGGAATCTTGAATTCAGGAGTTAGTTTTCCCATGGGAGAAGGAGGGGAGCATTACTAAGAGAAAGGTATATGGTTGGGCAGCTGCATTTGTGGCCTAGTTTCATGCTGCCACATCTAACAAGTAACCTGGTGCTTCCCTCTCATAGGATGTTAAGTTGAATTTCTCCCAAAATTTTGGTATAGTCAAGGGACCAAATAGCATATCATAAAATAATAATAAAAAAATAACTATTGTTATTTTTCTCAAAAACTGGTATCTTTATATACAGAAAAGAGTTTTAATCTAGAAGTATTCATTTACAATATATATAATTCATGTCAATGTTATGATTTTAACTCTAAAAGGAATAAAATATTTACTTACTTCACATAACAACATAAATGTAAGTGGAATTCTGAGTTTCTGAAAACAATTTCCTGTTATACTTCTCTTTATTTATGCTCTAATTTTAAATGTCCAGCTTTTTCCCCCAAACATAGCCTAACTGTTCTACTAGAAGTTAATGACACATTTGCATTTCAGAAGTAGATGGGAAAACCAGAGTTCCAAACCATCTTCTCCTAGTGTTTTGTTTTTAGCACTTCAATTTTTCATATATATATATATATATATATATATATATATATATATATATCTCCACATTATCTTTTGTTATTATTATTCTCACTATGTTGATTTTCTCTCTCTTTGCCAAATCACTAATCTGATAACACAACTGAGTCAGTGTCAACCTAGTTCTTTCTCCATCTTAGTATATCTAATTGCATTTGTTGTTAATGGGTATTGGGTTGTTTTAATATGCTTATTCTTTCAATACTTCTTTACTCAGAATACCTCTTCAGAGTCTACTGCTGTGATCTGTTTCTTACCTATATAGAACACATCTAACATCCAGTGTGTGGGTTTTCCACACCAAGCAAGTTTCCGATGCTCTGTAAACACAAACTGGGTGTCTTACAACTTAATTCAGTTCTGACATTACCTACCCAGAGCTAGTGTTGGTAAGGTCTTTAAGTCTGGCAGTTCTAAATGTTATTTCTTGTTAAATGTTAAAATATTCATTTATCTGCAGATTCAGCAACAAATAGGATGAGTAACAGGAACTCAACCAGATAAAAGTAGCCAATCACAAAGAAGAAGTCAACCTGTAATTGAAAAAAAAAAAAAGTGTATAAAACAAGGACTAAGCCCTCCCTGAAGAGACAGAGCTTTGGATATAAATCTCATCTCTTTTACTTGCTGCAAGTAAATAACATTGCCCTGTAACAACCAGGTCTTATTGAATAGAGTACCCAAGCATCAACCCATTGAGTTTGGTAACATTAGGGAAGACCCGCAGGTAAAGAGCTCAATGCCAAAAGACCCCCTCCCACTACCCCTCCCCCCTCCCCCCTCTCCCCACACACAATTTAGATGTCAATCAAAAGTAATAGGTCCATAGGATACGAACACTTTGTCCAACTTGGCTACAAACTGGGGATTTCCATGACATCTCCTCAGGATTGATGATTGGTTCACAGAATTCAGGGAGGAAAAACCCTCTAGTTACTATTAGCATTTTATTATAAAGGATACAGATAAAAACCCAATAAAGAGGTACATAGATCGGTGCGGGTCCATAATGTTTGGCGTATACCTTCTTCCTACACAGGAACGTGTTCCATAACCCAGCAGCTCTTCATATTCCTTCACTAAAGGTTTTTATGGAGGCTCCATTTTTCTAGGCCTGATTGTTTTATCTCGGGCCATTAGAGATTAGCTTAATTCTCACCACCTCCCCTTCCTTCCCTGGATGTCCAGCATGTGGCGCTGAGTGTTCCAACCCTCTAATCACAATGGCTGGTTCCTCTGGCAGCTAGCCCCGAGCCTGGAACTCTGTAGCGGCTCTAGCCAGCAGTCATGTAATTAACATAAACTCGGGCAGGATTGAAAGGGGTTTATAAGTAACAAAAGGCACTCCTCCCACCTTCACCATTTAGGAATTTGTAAGAATCTTAAGGGCTCTGTTCCAGAATCGGAAAATAAAGACCAAATATATACTGTATACCAAGACATGACAAGTGAATTTAACCACTCTAAAATCAGGTATTTTCTGTCCTTGTGCTTGAAAGTTACATAAATTAAGCATGCAGAAACCCATGGGATTGCGTTTAAAATCTGTGATTCACCTGTACCACAAAGAGAGCTTCATGTATGAAAAAGCTTCAGAAAGGAAGCAGAAATGGATGGAAATCATGACTGGGAAATTCATTTTAGTATCTGAATGCTTCTGTTCTACAGAGGCTTACTAAAGGGATTTTTAAGAAAACGATCCCAGTAGCATTGTCTTTATGTTTGTTTCAAGGGAGATTTTGTAAAAATCTCAAAATCTTTGTTTCAAGCAAAATCTTTGAGATTAGGAACAAATATTTTGTTAGATAATATATTGAAATATATAGTTCTGAGCAACATTGTACTGATACCCTAAAAGTTTGTAGCATTTTTTTTAACCTTTAGATTGTCAAATATTTGTTGCCAAAATCTTGAAGTTAAGAATGCCAGAAATAGCCAAAACCGGTTTGGCTCAATGAATAGAGCATCAGCCTGTGGACTGAAAGGTCTAGGGTTTGATTCGGGTCAAGAGCATGTACCTTGGTTGTAGGCACATCCCCAGTAGGGGGTGTGCAAGAGGCAGCTGATCGATGATACTCTCTCATGGGATGTTTCTAACTCTCTATCCCTCTCTCTTCCTCTCTGTAAAAAAATCAATAAAATATATTAAAAGAAAAAAAAGATGCCAGAAATACCAATAGTGAATACTTCAAGAGTATTGATGTACCAACTACTATTCTAAATTATGTCTATTAATTAATGTAATCCCTGCAACAAATTTCTGAGGTAGATATTAATAGTAATACTCATTTTACAGAAAATAAAACTGAGGCTCAGAATCAGGTTTTGAGCAAACCAGTCTTGCTTATAACCACTATGCATTTCAACTCTTAAGTAAAACCTTTTAGTAACTGCTTTCTCTTTAGTGTCTTTTCCAGTGTGCTGGGGTGGAGAAAGAATATATTTAATCTAACATTTGATCATTCTTATTTTAAAGAGATCAATCAAGTTTTAGGAAGAATCTTACTGCTACTGAATCAAACATTTTTAGCAATATAAAATGATTTACTTCATTTTCATGAAATTTTGATGCATTAGAACAGCTTATGAAGTTCTATAAGTTTAACTTCTACCTATTCTATGTGACATGTTATTTTGATATGGATGGCTAATATAATACCTGAAGACTCTATGAATACTACAGTAAAAGTGATTTTTCAAAGGCAATAATCAGGCTAAAATAGATTTTAAAAATTTATTTATGTGAGAAATTATTTTTTTACCCAGGCATTTTTTCTTTCAAATCCTTCTTTACACCCTGGCAAGTTTTGTGTCAATAAATATTAAAAAAAAAAAAAAAGTGCTCTAACTGGTTTGGCTCTGTGGATAGAGCGTTGGCCTGCGGACTGAAAGATCCCAGGTTCGATTCCGGTCAAGGGCACGTACCTTGGTTGTGGACACATCCCCAGTAGGGGGTGTGTGGGAGGCAGCTGATAGAAGTTTCTCTCTCATCGGTGTTCCTAACTCTCTATCCCTCTCCCTTCCTCTCTGTAAAAAATCAATAAAATGTATTTTAAAATATATTAAAAAATAAAGAAAAGTGAATAATTAATATATCATCTAAATTTCAACAAATAGCCAAAACCGGTTTGGCTCAATGGGTAGAGCATTGGTCTGTGTACTGAAAGGTCCCAGGTTCAATTCCAGTCAAGGGCATGTACATTGATTGAGGGCACATCCTCAATGGGGAATGTGCAGGAGGCAGATAATCGATGATTCTCTCTCATCGATGTTTCTAGCTTTCTGTCCCTCTCCCTTCCTCTCTGTAAAAAATCAATAAAATATATTTTTTAAAAATAAAATAAAGTTCAACAAATAGTTTCTTGTTGCATTTTCTTCTTCATATGTCCTCATTTTCTATTATATGTCTTTTCCCCAAACACGAATGTGTTACCTCAGGCTAAAGATATGTTTCATTTGAGAACTATGCATTTCCAGTGTGCAAGACTATCTTTTCATCTATGTTTTTCTCTCAGATTTTTTTTATCTATCCGATGGTGCTGTGCAGATTTATTCTGACAATATGGTATCTTTTGTCCTATTGTTTCTAAACCCCAATGTTAGAGTATCAGCCAATGTCTGTCTGTGTGTACTGGCTAAAAGAAAACAAGCAGGAGTTTTCAGAATAGAAGGGTTTATTAGAGATTTGGCCAATCCGAGTACAGGCAAGCTTGTGCCTTCTTGACTCCCAGATGGCAGGTAGGCTACAGACTATACTGGGCAATATCACAAGACACCACCAGTTAGCGTTTCAGAGCTGTGTTGGGAGCTGATTGGTAAGAGTAATTAATCATTTCTTCAGGTTTGGGTATATCTCTGAGATCTGCTTCAGCTCCCCTCTGTCTGGTCTCAGGGGAAGGTAGCAGGAGGTAGATTCACTTTATACTCAGGAGCCCACACATAACTTAGGTCAAGATGTTATCTTTAACCTGCCAGAGGTCCAGACCTTGAGGTTAGGTCCCAGCTATTGTCTTCTGCTACCTCTGGGGTTGCTGATTACTCAAGGGAAAGGCTGTACATATCTGAAGGGTGGAGAGAGAGAGAGAGAGAGAGAGAGAGAGAGAGAGAGAGAGAGAGAGAGAGAGAGAGAGAGAGAGAGAGAGAGAGATGATTCATAGAGCTAAGATTTAATTAAAGAGCCCTTGGTTTCACTATCATTTCATAAACTTTCTTGCTCTCCTAATTCAGTTCATTTTATTGCCTCTTTTTTTCTTTGTTAAAACTCAAATCTAACAATAATCAGTTACTGAGAGTTTGTTAATTGTCTCCTCTTCTTTTCTGTGTGTTCCCCTTTACAATCTTCTTTCTAGCATTAATAGTGCTAGCCAATCATTAAATAATTAGTAAATCCTAAACATTGCATTTAATGTCTTACCTGCATTGTCATATTTAATCCAATAAGAATCTTAATACTAAGTAGAAACAGTTTTTATGCCTATTTAGAGATCAAGAACATGAAGCACAGAAAAGTTAAAGTCAAATAATTTGTGATGGAATTTGAACTCAGCCCCTAATGATACCAGACTCAGGTTTTGACTGCCTGCAACACAAAAGACAATACTTAAGAGATAGGTGCAGATGTAAGAAAAGATGGTTTATTTGGGTGCTGGCAGCCCAAGGAGATGGCCAACTCTCCTAAATCCCATCTTAACATCTCAGTGCAGGCAGGGGTTTTTATTAGGAGGTAGAGGGAAAGCAGAACAAAGAAATCAGGGGAGGGGCCTGGAAGGTCTTTATATGTCAGTCAGTACAGTCTATTCCAATGATGATCTTGACCCTGGTCAAGCAGAGGTCTGGTTTTTATGTTTGAAAGCCATCAAGTCTCCTGGAGCTGGAATGTCCGGTTGTTAGACCCAGCTTCCTTTGAAGTTAGTTCCTGGAACTCTTAAATATACTGTTTATATTACATATCTGTTAACAATTCATCTTTCACAAAAACACTTTTACCAGAAACAATATTAAAAGACTGGATGGGTGATTTGCTATAAGATTATCTACCCTTCGTAGACTACCTATCATTGTAAAATACTTGTGAACACCAACTGACAACTGATGTCAGCCTTGTTAACAAGTCCTTTAAAACACTGTTATCTTGGCACCTAACTCTCTGGTTAATTCTGGTTAGAGAAATAGATTTAAGGTAAATAAATAATGGTATCAGAATTTTAAGCAACATGCCCATGGTCAAAGTATACTTCACACATGATCCCGGTAGCTTTCTACTTGATGTTGATCAGGCCCATGGATTTAATTTAAGGGTTACGCTGAATAGACAGATGGTTACAGGGAACCCAGTAATACGAGGGAGATTGTTTTTACAAAAGAATATTACTCTTGTTATTTCACACACCTGTGTGTATAGATAGTGCAGTAATTTATGGCATCATTCCGTTTGATGCAATTTTAGTTACTTTCACCGGCAAATGGTATATCTGTTCACAGTTAAAACATGTCTTTATGAACATGTCACTCATACATCAGGGCAAGCATTAGTAAACAAATACTAAATAAAGTTTATTATAATTCTGTCCATTTGGCTGAACCTTGTGAATACTGAAAATAACAAAGATAATGTTAAGTCCTTGTGAAATAGCTTTAATAAATATGTCAACTAAGTGGTATTGTAGGTTTCTGAGTCTAGGGTTTATTTTCTTTTTTCTTCACTGCAGTAGCGATACCTGAATGTAGATACTGAATGCCAGTTTTTTATTATAATAAAACGCAATATATAGGGTTTCAGAAATCTTTTATTTTTTTAAAATATTAGTCATTTGCAAAAATAGGTTTGATTATTTAAAGGTCTATAAATTATTCTTTATTCAAAATGTCTATAATTTTAATCATGTTGCTTTAATTAAAATAGATGGTAAATTTACAATAAAATAACAGGAGGGGAGGCTGTAACAGATGTTCTGTCTGCACATGTGATTGCGCCTGAGACAATCAAGAATTCATTATACTTAATCTTCATCAATTGAAATGTACTGATATTCAATAATGTGAGGTCTGCACATTCAAAAGATTCTCACACTTAGGATAAAAATTTTTTGACTGGGACATTTTCTTTCGAAAGTGGCTAATTTACCCCAAGTATTTCTCCATTTTTTATTACAAATAATATTATTTAGTTGTGTATTATTTTCATATTATTTGATTATAAGGATGGCTATTATTTTTTATAGATGCAGTCATTTTAAAATGTATTTTTTGATCCTTTGATATTTCTTTGTACATGACAAGCATTTCACCTAAATAAGTAAAATGTCATCTATGCTTAAACTGGATGCAATTTGCAAATAATTATGTTAAATTACTTCTTTGAAATGTATTGCTCAGTGGCAATTTAATTAAATTGATTCAGATAATTAGAAAATCCTAGTGAACAGCACATTAGCAATAATATTTTCATTAAAAATACAATTTAGGCCAGATTCAGTATTATATACAATGGTACATCTGGGCAGTGTTTTTCATTATTATTTTATCTTAGGAAATATGAGGTAAAAAATAAAAGAGGAAGCCCTAACAGGTTTGGCTCAGTGGATAGAGCATCGGCCTGTGGACTGAAAGGTCCCAGGTTTGATTCCGGTCAAGGGCATGTACCTTACTTATGGGCACATCCTCAATAGGAGGTGTGTGGGAGGCAGTTGATAGATGTTTCTCTCATCGATGTTTCTAACCCTTTATCCCTCTCTCCTCTCTGTAAAATGTCAATAAAATATACTTAAAAAATAAAAACAAAATAAAAGAGGAAAAGGGAGCCATAGGATTTTATATTTGGAACATTATTCAAGTGATTGTGAAGACATGTAAGAAATGGAGGGCAGGAAGGAGAAAGGATAAGAGAGCAAAGTAGACAAAGTAAAGGTGAAGGTAGAGGAATGCAGAAATAAGGAGAGAAAATGCAGGCAGTTAGAAACTAAAAGAATAAAAAGAAGAGGAAAAAGAGGAGGAGGAGGAGAAGGAGGAGGGAGAGGAGAAGGAGGAGGGAGAGAAGGAGGAAGAAGTGGAAGAGGGGGCTGGGCCAGGGAAAAAGGAAGAGAAGAAGGGAAACAGGGAAAGAGAAGCAGGAATGCAAAAGTTAAAAGACCAAGGCTTCTCCTTCCACTTTTAAGGCCAGACATTCTCCTGCTGACACTCAGAGGCTCCTGTGAAGAATCAAGCTGTTGGGTAATGAGAAGGTGAATCCTGCCTTGAGGTTCCCTTTCAAAGGAAAGGAGTGGGTGAGGGGGGAGAAATGGAGTGTCCTGCCAATGGACCCAGGGAGAAGCAATTAGGTCTTGGCTAGCTCTCAAGCAGTACAGATGCCATTTGTCTGCACAGGGAATGGTCTTGATTCTTGGGTAAATGATAGCAGGTTGAGAGGCTCCTGAGGAAATGTGGGAAGTTGTGGAGGAGCACAGGGAAGGTGAACCTAGAGGTCAATGTAAAACGTAAAGTGTGTGGGTGTGGGTGGGTGTGTGGGTGTGTGTGGGGGGGCAAAACACAGAATTGCCCTTGATATATACCTTCCAGAATATCTTTCTATTCACTCTGAAATTTTTCCACTTTAATGTTGTATGACAGGAAGGGGAAACCAAAAGACTGTGCCTCTGATATGTACTCTGAAATTTTATAAAGACCCATGTGGGAAGAGAGAAGCCAAGACGAAACAGAAGTGCAGGGATGGTCTTTGTTTACTGCTTTCATTTATTGCATGCAATAGAGTCCCCCCTGTGCTGTTAGCATAGATCTCTGTGACAGGCTAACACCCACTGATGGCCCGGCAGTGTGCCTACCATTTACACAAAATGGAATCGGAGCTTCTGAAACAGAATCATGATTCAAAAAATTTCACGACAGGATTCGGAAAGGGCAATGAAAGTCACATTAAAAAGACAGGCAATCTCTGGAGGGCCTTTTAAACTTCATCTACAGAATGATTTCCGTACTATTTAGCTGCCTTCTCAGCAGGATTAAAAAGATCTAAACAAGTTCTTTAAATAGAAAATGTACAATGGCACCATAAGAAACAAAGGACAGTGGGGAATGCAAAGGGGGGTTGAGACTACGGGTGGCCTCTCTGTAAGTTATTCTTTGTCACCAGCAGATGATTTTGTGACAGATCATGAAAATTAGTGCACATAAACACATCAGCAGAATTAGGATAAAAAAGAGCACATGTTTTTGGCATATATTTGTCTTTGCCAAAGTTTAATATCCTTTTTATATGTTTAACTAGGGGCCCAGTGCATGAATTCATGCACCTTGAGAGGAGCTGTGGGCCTTGAGGCTGTAGCGGGCACAGGGGAGGGTCTCGGCCTATTCCTGGTCCCCTATCTGCTCGTAGGCCTGTTCCCACTGCTGCTGTTCCCACCCACTGAAGGCACGAAGAATTGGGGCCAGCTCCAGCAGTGGGTGTGAGGGCAGCTGCTGTCCCCATTACCCCTTATGAGCAGGGGGAGGTGGAGAAGCCCTCAGGGGTGATCAGGGCAGGCAGCTGCCACTTGCCTCTGCTGAATGCCAAGTGATCAGGACCTTGCCAGGCACCAGCAGCAAGTGCAAGCTGTGGCTCTGGTGCTGGCTGTGGGTGCAAGTGGGACTAGCACTGGCAATAGGAGCAAATAATTTTCAGAAACCACCAGAGGCTTGCCTCGATGACAACAACTGGCACCCCGCTTGGTCTGGTGCCCCCCCCCCCCCCCTTTAACCCCCTGCTCACCTGCTCCACCATTCTGTCATGGCCAACACCCACCAAATTCCGCACATATCCCCTGGTGGTCAGCATACATCATAGCAATCAGTTGTTCGGTGTTTGGTTGTTCCGCCATTTTGTCTATTTGCATATTAGCCTTTTAGTATATAAGATTATCCATCTCTCTACATCAGATCATTTTTGGAAATGGTTAGGTAATGCAAATAAATGAATTTTCCCTACATATGTTTTCTAGAAAATTGCTGTCATTCCTAATTCACAAGTTTCATGTAGATAATGAAATAGACATGTGGTCCTCTTTATAAATATTCTGCTCAATTAATGCTTTTGTGATAATGACGACAGCAAGGTAAATGAGTGCAAGTAAATTACAAAAAAAAATTTGGAAACTACCTGTAATTGTCTGTATTCTGAACATGAGCTCCTTGGATGTGTCTGTCATATAACACTTTCACTCTTGAGTGGACTTAATACAATATTTATTTTAATCAAAGACATAGAAAATTCAAATAAGTGAATCCATATTTTTTAAATTTAGATTTAAATACAATGAAAATATACTGAAACACACACACACACACACACTGACTTCTAGGTTGTGCGATGTAGCATTTTCATTGTGATCTTCAATGGGGTTGATATAAATAGCTACCTGAATCTAACTATTAATAGGAAATCACATTACAACCAGGATCTGTTCTAGACTGGTATTCTTACAACTATGGATATAACATTTTTAAAAATTCTAAATATTACTTCATTAAACACTTGGTATCTGAAAAAATGTTTGACTAAAAAGCCTGGGCTTTGATAATTTATGAAGCAATCCATGAATAAATGTAATAAAAACTTCAACATTTGGACTTTTTCCAGAGTTTGGAGACTGTTTAATTAGGATGCCAGTGCAGAGAGATGAACATGACTGTGATTGTTTTCTCTAAACACAAACGCGGTGTAGCTTATTGAAGATCCTCACTGAGCTATGGTAAAAGCTCTCAGGGGAAGGTGCTTTATAACACTCCTCAGCTCATTGATGAAACCCTGGGCTTGAAATCACTGAGGCAGCACACATCTCTACCTTTAACAGAGGAAATCAACCCAACATTCTGAGATGAGTGAGCCTATCATTTCTGCTTTAATGTGTCCCACAGGCATGCAGCAAGGATAGAGGACAGGCAAACAGCTTTGACCATTAAGATAAATTGTTACATTAAAAATTGCCTTTGATAAAGACAAAGAATATTGTTACTCAATTCGTTTCTAATGTGAAAAAGTTGATAAAAAGAAATTATAACATCTTTTTAAAAAAGGTACCAAGTTGTCTATTCATTTTCTTCATACTTGAATTAAAAGTGCATAAAAAAAACCTTGTTTATATCATCCTATATAATAAAAGGATAATATGCAAATCAACTGAATGGCAGAATGACGGGTCACTATGATGTACACTGACCACCAGGGGGCAGACGCTCACTGCAGGAGCTTCCCTCTGGTGGTCAGTGCATTCTCACAGGGGGAGCACTGCTCAGCCACAAGCCAGAATGACAGCTGGCAAATGCAGCAGTGGTGGCAGGAGCCTCTCTTGCCTCTGAGGCAGCACTAAGGATGCCCAACATCCCCCAAGGGCTCCCAGACTGATAAAGGGCGCAGGCCACACTGAGGAACACCCCCCCCCCCCAGTGTACAAAAGTCATGCACTGGGCCTCTAGTATAATATATAATACTGTATATTACATACATTATATATTTATCGATATAATAATAAAAGCATAATATGCAAATCAGCCAAATGGCCAAATAATGAAATGACCATCCGGACAACCTTCCAGACGACCTTCTGGACAAAGCTGGGGCTGCAAGGGCCAAGCCCCTTGCACAAATTTTGTGCATCGGACCTATAGTATTATGTACATTGAGTGGCCATATTATTATGGTCTCTGAACACATAATAATCTTGCCACTCAGTGTATGTTCTATATAATAAAAGGCTAATATGCAAATTGTCCCCTTGACCGGGAGTTTGACCAGCAGGCAGGCCAGCCAACTGCCCATGTCCCCTCTCCCTGGCCAGACTGGCTGGACCCCACTCATGCAAGAATTCATGCACTGGGCCTCTAAAATATATAGAGTGGGCCGAAACCGGTTTGGCTCAATGGATAGAGCGTCGGCTTGGGGACTGAAAGGTCCCGGCTTCGATTCCGGTCAAGGGCATGTACCTTGGTTGCAGGCATATCCCCAGTAGGGGGTGTGCAAGAGGCAGCTGATCAGTGACTTTCTCTCATTGATGTTTCTAACTCTCTATCTCTCTCCCTTCCTTTCTGTACAAAATAAATAAAATATATATACTAAAAAAAATTTTTTTAATAAAATAAAATATATAGAGTGGCCAGATTATTATGACCACCCCATCCGTACTTTGTTGGGCCACCTTTTGCCTTCAATACTGCAGTGATTCTTCTTGGCATTGGCTCCACGAGATGTTGAAAGATGATGCGAGGAATCTGACACCATGCCTGATGAATAGCACTGTCCAGTTCTGTGAGATTTGATGGTTGTGGAATCAGCTGCCTGATGGCTCTTTTAACTTCATCCCACACATGCTCAGTTGGATTGAGATCTGGTGATTATGGGGGCCACCTAAGCAAGGTAAAGTCTGCCTCATGTTCTTGAAACCACTCCTGCACAATACAAGTGCCATGCTACTAAGGGTACTGAGTTTGATTCCTGGATACATATGGGACACAAATGATGAATATTTCTCTCACACATCAATGTTCCTCTCTTTTTCTCTCTCTCTCTCCCTCTCTCTCGATTCAATTAAAAAAAAAAAAAAGCCTCTTAGTTATTAGAGGCAATTTGTCATTTGTGTATTTTTACAAATACTTATAAAATAATATTAATATAATAATTAAAATGTCAAATACCAAAGCATCATTTAATGCTAAATGTTTATATCTAATTACAAAATCAATTAACTAAATTGTGCATGGCAGGGACAAATATTGTCAAATCATTTACTTCCTTATGTTATGCTAATATTAAAGAAAAAGCAGTACATTGAAATCACTGGAATCTATGTTGAAATGTATATTTGTAAGATAAAAATTCTTATTCTATGGGTCTTTGAAGAAATAAAATGAAAAACATTTTTAATTGTGATCAGGGACTACAGAAACTATCAAAACTTGACAAATATTTTGAAAATAGCACATTTACACCAAACAGAATAGAAATTGTCAGTCACTCAGCTTCCATTTGTCAGCATCCAGCTTATAACTTCCCTGGCTGCGCAAGTCTACAGAGTGAGGCTGGGGTATCAATGCCTTGCTATTTTGGCCAATATAAGACGTTCTGATGGATAATGCTAAAGATTGTACTACTCTATGGTATATTTGAACATTGCTAAGAGAATAGATCTTACAAGTTCTCATTACAAGAAAAATATAACTATGTGAGGCGATGGCTGTTAACTAAACTTACTGTAGTGATCATTTCAAAATATGTATGTGTATCAAATTGTCACATAGTACACTGAAAACGAATACAATGTTGTGTAGGTATTTCTCTCTTTCCGTGTCCAGCACAGCTAGAGAACAGGTCCAGTTCTTGAGTAGGGGAGACTGGGGATTGAGAAATAAAAGAAAGAAACAGGACACAGAGATAGAAGAAAAAAGCTGTGACCGGGTGAGATCACCGTCCTCTTCTGAGACCCAGAGCAAATCCAGCAAATTTATTTTATATCCCAAATACCAGAAAGTTTCACCAAAAGGTCAAGACAAAAGGAGATTATTTGAATTCTTGAGTAGGCCTGAACATTCCTGGTGCTTGACTGGATTTACATATCAACACCCACTATCCAAGACACCTGGACAAAGGTAAGAGTCTGTGCTGATAACACATTTGCCTTTTTGGTAAATATGTTCCCAGGGCGTGGTTTTTGCCTGTGGCCTTGGGTTCAGCTGACAAGAATTAAGAATGCCCATGTGCCTTCCCAGGCGCTGTCTACAATGTTTTATGTCAATTACATATCAAAAATGTTTTAATGCTCATCTCACACATGCCTGCAGAGGCGGCTAAGGTTTGTCAGGTTGCAGTTTGAAATCTTCTCGTGCAGTGATTACGAGTTTCCTATGTGTTGCAGGGTGTTCATTCCTCTTGATTGCTTGGCAGTCCGTCCTCCACTCCAGCAATTTCCAACCTCTCTCATCTCATGGAGGAAACAAACGAATGACTAAAATTCTGTGGCACACACACTCAGAAATATGTTATATTTTTTGCTGATCAGACAGAAAAATAGGCATAATTTGATTCATTCACACTGAACAGCTATTTTTTTGTTGGCTGTTGTCATTTTTAAATTTGACAATCATAGGGGAAAGAGGTCAGGACCCCTGATTAAATAGTTAGGCATTGCATGTTTTAAAAATTCTTGCGGCACACCAGTTGAAAATCCCTGCTTCCAGCCCTGGCTGGTGTGGCTCAGCTGATTGGCGTGTCCTCCTGTCACAGGTTTGATTTCTGGGCAGGGCACATACCTGGGTTGTGGGTTCAGTCCCTAGTTGGAACATGTATGGGAGGCAACTGATCAATGTAGCTCTCTCGCTCACAGCAATGTTTTGTTTCTCTCCCTTTCCCTTTTGCCTTCTCTGGAACCAATAAAATAAAAAATTTTAAATGTATTAAAAACCAAACAAAAATTTAAAAGGAAAAGAAAATCACTGCTCAATTATATGAATAAACCAGAGTTTGGTTAACTGTTCATTTGTTGATGGACATGTGAATGGTACCTAATTTTTAGCTATTACAAATAAAGCTTCTACAAATATTTGTATACAAGTCTTTTTTTTTAATTTTAAATACTTTATTGTTTAAAGTATTATATATAGTACTACATATTGTGTATGTCTTTAGACATATGCTTTCAATTGCAGCAAATTTGAAAATTTTTCAAATATCTGCTTATAAGGAAATACTATGTTCACTTTCAAGACTGGTAACATTTAAAACTTGTGAGTTTTGATGAGGATGTGTAGGGGATGAAGAGTCCTATTTTATATGAATGAAATGGAACTATGCGTTGGTAGAAATCTTTTTGGAGGGCAATTTGATAGTAGCTGTCAACATAAAAATATATGCTTATTCTTTGTTCAAGAAATTCTCCATAATTTTCTCTAATATTAGAAAAATTACTCTGTATGTGCCTATTTCTCATCTGTGGAAAGCAGACAATAACATGTAGCATGTACCTCATAGGCTTAATATGTAATTCATACCGTGTTTCCCCGAAAATAAGACATCCTCCGAAAATAAGACCTACTTACAGGTTTCCTTCTGAGTGAAATACTGTATAAGGCATCCCCCCGAAAATAAGGTCCCCCCTAGGCTAAACATGAGAGATTTGGTCCACTGATTCTGAAAGAAATGGAGTCACAAGAAATTCACCAGGAAATTCAGGAATTGGATTGTTATGATGATGCTCCAGAAGATGATGACATGATTGTCATTGAATAAATGAATAAATTCTTGATACTGTAGGATTCATAGTTTGTCTGGTTTGTGTTGACAACTACCGTACTACTGTACCGTATACAGGTAATAAATTTTCTTTATTTTCATTTAACAATAAATGTGTGCCATATTCTTCTTCATGGAAAAATAAGACATCCCCTGAAAATAAGACCTAGCACGTCTTTGGGAGCAAAAATCAATATAAGACACTGTCTTATTTTGGGGGAAACAGGGTAGAAGCATTAAATAAATTAGTTCATGAAAAATGCTTGCATACCAAAAATTTTTCATTATTTTTACTATTTTCAATAGGAATCAATTCTTCAGAAATACTTTGTCAAATATGTAGGAAGTTATTTTAAAGGTGTTCACTACAACAATATTGTTATAATAAGACATTGGAGACAATCTCAATGACCTCTGATAAGAGATTAGTAAATAAATTGTGGTATATCTGTAGGAGGCAATATAAGGAAAGGATAGATGTGTGTACTAGGGAAGATATAGTCTCATTCTAAATTCTGCCTCAGTCTGTAGGAGTTGTGGAAATTGGTCATTTATTAATCTCTCTCTGTCTCAGTTTCTTCAACTATAAAAATAATGACAATACCCACCTTATAAGAGTACTTGTGGGAGATCAAGGAGATATCACATATAAGTTTCTTAGAAGAGAATCAGGTCATAGTGAACATCCCATAAATCATAGCATTACATCTGAGTATTTTGTACCCTGTATAGGTAAAGTTCCTGGTAGGTCTGAATGTGCTGCTGCAGAAGGATACTCTAAGAGAAAGGTCTTTTTCCCCCCTGTAGGGATTGTATAGTGGAGACAAGTAAAAGATCCACTTACATATGCTTAGGCTTGGGTGTAAATGTTCAAATAGTTGTCAGTTATTACTTTACTAGTGCCCTGGTGGATGAAATTCATGCATGGGGATAAGGGTTGTCACTCAGCCCGCCCTGTACCCTCTCCAATCTGGGACCCTTTGGGGGATGTCCAATTGCTGTTTCAGGCTTGATCCATGTGGCATCGGGTCTAAACCAGCAGTTGGACATCCCTCTCACAATCCAGGACTGCTGACTCCTGAACATTTGCCTGCCTGCCAGCCTGATCACCCCCTCACTGCTCCCATGCCAGCCTAATAGTCCACAACTGCCCTCCCCTGCCAACCTGGTTGCCTCCAACTGCCCTCTCCTGCTGGCTTGATGCCCACAACTGCTCTTCCCTGCTGGCCTGTTCACCTCCAATTGCCCTCCCCTGCCAGCCATCTTGTGGTGGCCATCGTGTGAAGACGTGATGGTGGCCTAGGCTGTTATTGTTTCATGTTGCGTGTAACGCCACCTAGGCTTTTATTATATAGGATACTCTAATTATAGAAAGAGAACAGTTAAACATATTTCAAAGGTCAAATTCAACTTGCTTAATTTTGATTACAAATGAAAATTTTAATATATAAGATTGATCAACTCAACAGTAAATAGTAAATATCAAAATTAAAAAGAAACACTTCTCAATCTTTTTTTTCCCAATTTTCAATTCGATTTATTTGAATTTATATTGATATATGCAGAGAATAACACAGTTAATGTTTTTGGCTTTTTTTTTTTTTTTGGAAAGACTACTGTGACAGATAATATTGAGTGATTACCATCTTCTATTACTTGACATTGAAATGACTTCACATGAGAAAAAACATAGTTATGCTAATACATGCACTTTATTTTCTGTTATACTAAATCTCTTTAGGAGCAAGAACCCCTTCATATTTAGGTTATCTAAAAAATATATTCAAATAATTTGTGAAATAAACAAACAGTCTTAGATTAAAAAAAGAAGCTGATTTTCATGTTAATGGGAAAACTAGAAAAGCAGTTGTGTTTGCAAATGTAAATAAAAACACTGGCTGCTTCTCAGTCGGGGCGAGAGTCTGCCTTTCAGGCTAGTTTATGTACGGTATAGCAAGTAACCACTAAAGGTAGTCGCTGGAGGAAATTTGGCTGGAATTGTTCCTTTTACAAGTCGCAGCCACACTTCCTGCCCGTAATTTAACTCTAACAAGGCATCCCCAGTCAAAACCCTATCACAATGTACGTCACTGTTAATATTTTCAGATTCAAATGTAAGCTTGTCTCTCCCATCCACCACCAAGAATCCAGAGAGATGAGCACTAAATGACTCAATGGTATACTTAAAAACATAGACCCCTAGATACGGAATTCTGAATTTCCCAGTTCTTGGAGTATATGAAGATCCATAATTGACCTCCAAATTATTAAACAGAATAGGGCCAGGTGTAGTCATTCCATATGTATGAGATGCAAAAAATGCCACCATCGGTGCGTATCTGTAAGAACCTTTGGAAAAATCTGTAAAGGGAAATAAATGGAAAGAGTTAATTTTTATGTTTCTACCTCATATCTTTATCATTTGTCTCAGTTACAAACAGGGACTAGCAGAAGTAAAAGGTCATTCGTTGTATTTAACAAGGGTAAAGGGAGGGACGGGGCGGGGGGGAAACAGGTGTCTGGATGTCTGCCTCTTCTCTTGGCTGAGTTATCAGAAAGCACAATCTCTGAGCCTCAGTTTCCCCCTTCAGATCAGGACAGAACTGGAATGATAATAACATTCTACCTCCCTCATAAAAATGCCTCAAAGATTAATTTGCATATTGCTTTGATCTCTCCAGGAATAAAGGAATTCAAAGCACTCAGTGATTATTATGGTATGCCAGAATGTTTTAAGGCCCCTTGAAGGCCTTGAAGCTGACATGAGGCAGAAACAATTTTTCCAGCACCTTGTCAAACAGTTTCTAGAGGCTAAACGAAAACCAAATGAAGTCATTTCACGATAGAGAAGTAGACAAAAGGAATTTTCTATGTAATTAATGCCAAATGTACTAACAAAGGCTGAGATTTAAAAATAGACTTAAAAAATGTACTCTTCACTATGCAGCGTATTAAAAGCCTGCTTTGAAGTGGGTTGTTGTTTTTTTTCCTCTCTCATCAAAGAGAATGCATTTTAAATGTAAAAAGAAATCAGAAATGGCATATTCTTCAAGTAAATTTATAGCAACCGATCGTTACAAAGGTAAATAGACAGAAAACGTATCTTATTCTACTCAGTACATTTTTAAAAATTTTTAAAAAAATATATTTTATTGATTTTATACAGAGAGGAAGGGAGAGAGATAGAGAGTTAGAAACATGGATGAGAGAGAGTCATTGATCAGCTGCTTCTTGAACACCCCCTACTGGGGATATGCCTGCAACCAAGGTACATGCCCTTGACCAGAATTGAACCCAGGACCCTTCAGTCTCCAAGCCGACGCTCTATCCACTGAGCCAAACCGATCCCAGCCTACTCAGTACATTTTTTAAAAATATATAGTTTATTGATTTTTTACAGAGAGGAGGAGAGAGGGATAGAGAGTCAGAAACATCGATGAAAGGGAATCATTGATCAGCTGTCTCCTATACAACATTACTGGGGATGTGACCGCAACCAGGGTGCATGCCCTTGATTGGAATCAAACCTGAGACCCTTCAGTCTGCAGGCCGACGCTCTATCCACTGAGCTAAACCAGTTAGGGCTGCTTAATACTTTTGAGCATGTGCTATCAGTCCTAACCTCATCAAAAGGCACTATTAGCTAGACCTTCACGAAAGATATGCTGTAGTGATAAGTGCTTATGAAAGTTTCATTTACATGGCCGTGTACTGTTTAACAACTTGTTTTAGGAGATAGAAATTTTCTTTTAAGATGCACAACGAGGTGGAAAAAAAGTTGCCTCTATTATACCAATATCGAAAATTTCAACAAGTGTACACCAATATGAATTTATCTGACAAAAAAAAAGACATTTCCACTTATAAATCATGTGCAGTATTCAGTAGGTTTCCGAAGTAAACGGAATTAATCTGCAAATGAGGCCAACTGAAGCAGGCTAAAGTGTTCCTTCGTAAACGTCTCTAAAAGTGTTTTTGCAGGAGACCCTGAATGAACCCACCGGGTGGGCGCTGTCTTACCTGGAGCTAACGCGTTCTCGTCCACCTGCTTGACGGTGCAGTTGCGACCAGTGAAGGGGTGCCTGCAGGCGCAGATGAAGCTGGTCCTCCCGTTTATGCACGTGCCCCCGTTCTGGCATGGGGACCTACTGCACGCTTCTTCTGCTACTGAAAAGGAGTCCACATAAAAGAGGGTAAATGCAACCTACTTCCTGTTGGCTTCAAGCCATCATTTGCAGCAGAACCAGAAAAAAAAAAAATATATTGATGACTAAGAAATAAGAAAAATGGGTTCCCAGGTCCAGCCGCCACTGGTACAGTCACAGGACTTCATACAAATCCCTTCACTCTTCCAAAAGCTCTCTTTCCTGCTTCTTGGAAGTGGGAATAATTCTGCGATCCATTGAGTTTATTTGTGTGGAACTATGAATATTTGGTCAGCTGTAGAACAGTATAGAATAGCTGGCCCACAGAATCGCATGTGTTTGGAACTGGGACATGATAAAGGTAATATTTCAAGTCATCGGAGAAGCAAAATGTCTATTCAATACACTGTGTGCAGATATTTGGATATCCATAAAAACGTAAATTCCACATGTTCAAAAATACTATATGTTAAAAAAAAACACCTCATATAATGCTATTACTGTTAAATAAAAGAAATATCTATTTAGAGAATTTAAATTTTGGAAAACTCTTTCAAAGCCAAACAAAACAAAAACCAGAAGCTGTACAGAAAAATCTTTAAGTTTGACCACAAAAAGTATTAAAACTCATTTGCAATAAAAGCCACCATTATCAAAATTCAAAGATAAGTGGCAGATTAAGAAAAAACAAAATAACAGACACAACAATCTAATGACTAATATCCATAGCATATGAAAAGTTCTGAACAATGAAAAAAAATGCAACCCCTTAAAAAAAGGGAAAAACTGGGCAAATGATCTGAACAAATCACTGAACAAAAACATGAAAGCTCACGAAAAATTCTAAAAGCTATTCAACCTTAGTATTAATGAAGAAATGATACCACCATCACTATTTTTATAACACTTGGCAATATTTAAAAAGACAGAAAACATTCCATCATGGTGAAATGAGAGAAATTGAGCATTTTTACAGAATGCTGGCTAGAGCTTAAATTATTAGAACCTTTGAACAGGACAATTGGGACCATATTTATTAGAATTTAAAAGGTTAATTGGCTTTGAATCAGAAATTTCTTCTGGTAAAATATATACTCTAGACACACTTCCTAGGTATACAAAGATAATTGCTCAAGAATGTTCTTTATGCCATCATTTGCATTAGTGAACAATTGTAACACACCTAAATGACCAATGATGTGGGACTTGTTAAACGAATTACATCTTTTCACTAAGAAATATTAGACAGCAATTAAAGAATGAGGCAAATTCCTCAACACACTTGATTTACTGAAGACCATCAGTTCACTATTAGAGTTGCACTTATTTAGAAAGCCTCAAATTCTGAATATGGTTATAAACATAATACTATAATTATGTAAATGCAGAGAAAAGGTGGGAAAAACAGCTATTACTGGCCACAGTTATCACCAGGGCACCACCTTGTGGCAACAGTGTAAACACTTTACAGTCTACTCATTTCAACAATTTTTAAATTTAGGGTTATTTGCCTTGTTTAACATTTTTTTCTCTTTCTCAAGAAGTGTGATCTATAAATACTTTATATAGATTCTGCTTCATAGTTAAATAATTAAATTTCACATAAAATGTGAATTGTATGACTAAAAGTTTTTAGCAAAGAAAATATATATTATTTATGCAATTAGAAATTCATTTAAATTATTTTGGTATATTCTTTGAAATACCCCATAAACTATTTTCCCAACAAAGATACATATAAAAAATAGTACATGTGTAACGTATTTTAACAAATATTTTAAACCAGCCTAGACTTCTGCAACCATGTCAATAGGTTATTAAACCCTTCCATTTGCTGTTGGTTATCATTCTAAAATCAAGTCCAGCCGAAACCGGTTTGGCACAGTGTAGAGCTTCGGTCTGCGGACTCAAGGGTCCCAGGTTCGATTCCGGTCAAGGGCATGTACATTGGTTGCGGGCACACCCCTGGTGGGGGGTGTGCAGGAGGCAGCTGGTCGATGTATCTCTCTCATTAATGTTTCTATTCAATAGCTCTCTAATCCCTCTTCTTTCCTCTCTGTAAAAAGTCAATAAAATATATTATAAAATAAATAAAATAAAATAAAATAAAATAAAATAAAACCATTCAATTTGCTGGCTTTAAAAATCTTTAATGACTCTCCATTATCTATAGAAATATGAATTCTTTATGTCAAAGCACTGGCTTTGTCTGTTTTCACATAAATCTATCACAGTGATCAACTCACAGGATAGTATTCAATTAATGTATTTCACTGGAAATGAATCCACTGTGAAGTAGAGTTGAGGGAATACTGAATTATTTATGTAACCTGATTAGTGCTGTAATTCTTATTTTCCCAGAAGGGAAAATGCCACTGTCACCTGTAGACTTGACCCTGCCCATGAACCAGGGATCCATTTCAGAAACCAAGAAATCTGCATTGCTATGAATTCTCTGTGATTCTCCAGGACCAGGGCCATTGCCTTTTCTTTAATGTTCAGGGTGCACATTTCATTTTTTTGCTCTAGTGTGAGCATTTGCGAGGTCAGGGCTCAGGTCTTTTATTTCTTAAACTTTATGTTCCTCCTGAATAGCACAGCACCTTACATACAGAAGCGTTAAATGTCTTCCTGAAGTTGAATAAACAAAGTAATAAAAGATTAACTAGATAATTACATCAGTCATATCCAATACCTTATCCCTTCTTCACAGTTTCTCAAAAATTACAGGGTTTTTTAAAACCTCCAATCAATATTTATTGTGCAATTTCAATATTATTTGTGGAATCTTGGTTTAGAATGAGTTTTAATAGCCATTTCAACTGCCTACTTTAAGCAAAAAAGCAACAATTTTTTAGCTATCTATAAATTTCATGATGTTTCTTCAAACATCAAAACACTAAAAATGATGATTCATATTATAATTTTACAAGTATTCTAAAATTACACATATTTTATATGTTATGCATTTTATATCAATAGAATAATCAAAATTATTAGATTATCTGGAGAAAAATGACTGAAACTAACTTCTTTCAATATATCTACCTAATATGATCTCTATAAAATTAGAAACCAAAGACAAAATAATGATAAAGGATTTCTCAGTCTCCAGGACTGTGTGAACTTTAAGAGGAGACATGAGTTAGTGTTTTTGACACTGCCTGGGTTTGTAGCTTATATGAGGCATGATGTCACTGGCATGGTTTTCAAGAGACCTGACTCATTTCAAGCACACTTTCCACAACTTCTCCAACTCAGAATTCAACCCTCTTCAACTCTTCCCAGTCCATTTATTTTCCTTAATGCAGATCAGTACAACTTGTAGAACAGTTCTGCCAACTCAACATTCTACTCTCTTGTGCAAGTAGTATAATCTTTCAAAATGTATTCCCCTGCTCTGAACATTGCCATTGTCTTAGAATGTTTCAGTAGTATCAATTTGTTCAGGCTTTTGCTTTCTGAACCCTCATATGTGCTCAAATTGCACTCTTTTATTAATCTTACTTCCATATTTCATAAATGTTCATGTTAAATTTGAAATGATTGGAGAGCTCCCTACATTTTCAAATCACTCTGCCTTTGCTAACATTTGCCATTCTTATTATAATTACTTGCTTAATGTATGAGCTCCACTGAGAAGAGAGACTGTGTTGAATTTACCACTCTATCCACTCAGTATCACTCAATACTCATTCAGAATTTCTTCCATAGGTTTCTGATAAATAAAACGAAGGGGCACATTGTATTGATATCTTCTACTTCATTATTATTTTCATTTATTATACACAATATTAGAGGCCCAATGCACAAAGATTCATACAAGAATGGGCCTTCCTTCCCCTGGCTGCCAGCACTGTCTTTGCTCCAGCCAGAGCTGCCTTTTCCCTCTGGCCAGAAGCCGCCTTTCCCCTTCCCATGCTGCCCAGAAGCCTGGAGCAGCTGGGGTGGCTGGGGAGATGCGTCCCACACTGCCCCCAGCCACTTGGTGGCTGTATATGCAAATTAGACCACCATCTTTGTTGGATTAATTTGCTTACTCATGATTGGTTGGTGGGCATCGCCAAGGTATGGTCAATTTGCATCTTACTCTTTTATTAGTGTAGATAGTGTAAATGTCATATGTAACATTTTAATATATTATTTTAATTTTAATTATTATTTATTTTAATTAACACTTAATTTATATTTTATTGTTTAGTTCCACTTTACCATCAAGATCATAATTAAAAATATATATTTTTATTGATTTTAGAGAGGAAGGGAGAGGGTGGGGAGAGAGAGATAGATACATGAATGATGAGAGTGAATCATTGATTGGCTGCCTCCTGCACACCCCCTCCCCCCACCAGAAATTGAGCCCACAACTTGGGGATGTGACCTTGACCAGAATCAAACCCATGACCCTTCAGTCCACAGACTGATGGCTATCCACTGAGCCAAACTGGCTGGGGCAAGATCATAATTTTTATTTCTTCATTTAAACAATAACTTTGCAGAAGGCAGGTAACTGATCCCTACTTAGAGCAGAACAGAGTTTCCAACAGATTAGTGAGGGAGGCTATCATTATTTATTACAAATAAATATGTTGCCAGGCAGGACTTGAACTTAGGTTTTCTGGTTCCAAAATCAGTGCTCTTTAGTCATCCCAACTGCCTTTATGCAGAGTCACAGAAATTAGAAATGATTTCAAAGTCACATAAAACAAATATTCACTAGGCACTTATTTTTCTCTCTTAAATTGCTTAAATTGACAGCAATTATAATTTTAAAAGTTACATTTTGTATATGACCAAATATTTTATAGAATGTAATCTTCCTTAGAAGAGAAGATATACTTAGGGGAAATGGTTAAAATAAAAAAGTCAATGGTCTCCCAGCAGGAGCCTGATATCCTCAGCAATGACACTGCTGATGTTATATAACAATAGGATTCAGCTCCCCTTGGAAGGCAAGCAGCCAAACCTTCTCTGCAGGGACAGGTCTGCCAATTGCTATACAAACAAATTTTCAAAGATTAATTAAAACCCTCTTGGTGTCTATTGGAATATTGTTTAGAAAAAAATCCAATATTTAGAGAACCAACCGGAACAGCTTATCGTCATTGTCTTAGGAAGATCATAATTAGCATATCTTGAATGTAGGAGTGGCTCAAATGGAAGTGATAGGGATAAACACTCTAAATTTTGCCTTTCTGTGAATAATTGGTGATGACTTGCAATGACAATTGCCTACTGGTCAAACCATAGAAAAGTCAAACTGAGAAGTAGCACCTTTAATTCTGCCTGGTCAGTGCAGAAACAAGGGGCCATATTTGGATCCTCTAGAGTAGGGGTGTCGAACTCAATCAGAGAAGGGGCCAAAATCTAAAATCCAGCCTAAATTGCGGGCCGAATGGTTTACTGAACAGTTATAAACTGTCATTGTGATGGAAACGCAGCGGAGTGCAGTGATGACAGCGCGGTGCGGGCCACATTGCAAGGCCTGGCGGGACGGATTTGGCCCGCGGGCCTTGTGTTTGACACATGTGCTCTAGAGAAAAAATTCTCTGGGAACATCAACTCTCACTGTATGGAATATTCAGATGTGGTTCCACTCTTGAACAGATACGATGCGCCCAACAGAAGCAAAAGGAAGAGAAAGGCAGGTGAATATGCTCCACAATCTCTTTGAGAACAGAGGTTGAGGACTGAGCCCTGAGTCCAACAAAGCAGGAGTCAGGCTCAATCACCTACTTCGTAGCTGCATGACCTTAGACAACTTTAAGTCACCCATCGGAGGGTTAGTTTACTCATCTTCAAGTAAGAATAATGTTAGTTAGCTCATAGGTATTATTAAATGAAGTGATGTGTAGAATATAATCTATACAGTGCCTGGGATATACTAAGTACTAAGTAGTATCAAATATTATGTTATTATACTATTACTAGGCTTCAAAATAAATTAGGTATTAAAATTAAGGTTAAACATGTTTTGCCTTTTAAAAATATGTTTCTATGATTTTTCTTCCTACAAATTGCACATACTCGGCTATAATCTGAATAATATTATTGTGAAATTTATGATAATAATCAATTATCTTGTGGTGTTAGTTATATAGGGGTGCAATGTAGCTGCATGGCATTTATAATATAATAGCAAAAGTTAAAGAAAATACAGCCAAATTTATCCAGAGTATCAGTGTGGTCCACTCTGGTATTAAATAGGGTATCAAAGGCAGTAGTTGGTTTTGCAATTTATTTATTCTTGTAGGAGAACTTAGCCTGAGTTCATTGGTTTAATCTCTGTGAACAGACTTTACCTACTCAGCTGTCTAATGAATGCCACCAGTGTTATAGCCCATGGAAACAGGGCTGGCTTAATGAGCATGAATAGATTTGTACCCACTTAAAATTACGTTGCTGGTCCTACATACAGTGACTATCTACCCAAAGCATTAAAGTGAGTCAATATATCCTTATTGTCCTAACACTGTTTTTTGTTGCTGTTGTTATCTTTACTGAAATAAAAATAAAGAACTGTTCATTAATTATTAACTACAAGCCAAGGTCAGGAAGTAATTTTATCAGGGCATCATCGCAAAAAAGAATCAGAGCTAGGCTAATTATTAGTTTATTAAGCCCCAAAATTATAAGCACCTAAGATGCATTCTTTACACTATAAAAGTCTACAGGTTCTTATGCCCTATTAAACTTTTAAACTCCATTAATTTTGAATTAATATTCAAAATTTTATACATACTGCATAGATCCATGTATTTTTTAGTTGAGGGGGGAAATGATGCAGTTTGCCTGGTATATGATTGTATATTCTATAGAGCTTAAATGAAACTCATTTGCAGTAATCACAGGAAGAGCAAGGATTAAAATAGTATAAAAAAAGAACAGCTCATTACTTTTCCTAAAAGCATTATTATAGAACATCTGAATATTGAAGTACTACCTTTCTCCTAGAAGCATATACATCTAAATCATTTGTTCTGATTCCACTGCACAAGATTAGTTCTCCTGGGTCAGATTAATTTAAAGGGAACATAAAAAAATACAATAATTTAAATAGTCAAGAGACAATTCAACTTTGTATTTTTTGTGATTTTTAATATTATTATAAAAGCTTTCAGAGATTAGAGTCATCTTACGTTATGATAAAGATCACCCTTTGTAATTAAAAGGCAACAAAATTTACCCAATTGAGTATATAATTTAACAACAGATATACATGGTGGAGGCAAAAGTAGGTTTGTAGTTGTTGACATGGAAAAATAATACAATAATAAATAGTAATACAAGAAAGAATTCTGTATTTCGCATACTCACAACTATAAACCTACTTTTGCCCCATCCTGTTTATGAGGGGAACACTGCCATTTTCTTTAGTAGGAATCAGTAGCTCTTCTTTTCACTATGGAAAGATTATTTAATATTACTCACATGCCAAACATATTCCTAAAACACTTCTTTCATCAGAGAGACTATTTGTTTATAGGCATTGCATGAATTTCTCTTTCTTCCCAAAAGTATGGCCCTTCTTCAGTGTTTATAAACATCTGTTAATGGTACTGCTGCTCTCTCATTTCCCAAATTCAAGACCTTAAAATATTCTAGCTCTCTCCTTCCCCAAGTGCCCAGCATTCAAGCCGTGAACAGCTCACATGTTTTACAATGATGCAGTCTGCAACATATTTCTACCAATAAGCTCAATAAAACATCTACTGCACTCTTATCACTTGAAAGGAAGAAACACAGTTTCTTCGGAGAATTGAACCGACTTAAGGATCTACAGAAACTTACAGGAACAACTAGGACCAGAATCATCATTGGTTGAGCCTCAGAACATTAATGTTTCTACTGTCCCTCTTCTGTTTCTGTTGATTTTACTTTCACAACATTCCTCACCACTGTTCCACTACCTCTTCCTTTGATCTGTCTCTTATTGCTCTTGCCAGTAATGTGCTAGCTAGTATTTCCTGTTTTGCAGTCAGGCTACACACTACTACTGCTAGCTTCATGCTTCTGAGACCATTCTTATCACACCCAAGCTTCTGCACCACATTTTCAAAGATCACTTTGTCTAAATGCCTTGTAAGTGCTGTGATCTGAGTGCCCCCCCCCCAAAAAAAAATTAATATGTTGAAATCTTAAACCTCGAAGTTTATGTTTGGAGCTGAGGCCTTTGGGAGATGCTCATGTATGCATGCCTCTATTAGGTCATTAGGGTGAAGACCTCACGAATGGGATTAAATTCTTGTTTTTACTTTGTTTTAATAGTTCTTTTTACTAGTTACTGCTATTCCTTATTTTTATTTATTTACTTATTTTTAATATGGACACTATTGTATATGTCCCATTTCCCCCTCTTTGTAAACCTCTGCCCAGCCCCTGACCCTCATTTCCTCTGGCTATCACCAGACTATTGCCTGTGCCTATGGGTTTTGCATATCTGTTCTTTAATCTCTTCTTTCTTCTTTCATCCAGTCCTCCCATCCTCATTTCCTCTGGTAGCTGTCAGTCTGCTTCTTGTATCCATACCTCTGTTTCTATTTTGCTCATCAGTTTGTTCTGTTCATTAGATTCCACATGTAAGTGAGATTATATGGCATTTGTATTTCTCTCACTGGCTTATTTAACTTTGTGTAATAATCTCCTAGTACAGGTCTATCCATGCTGTTGTAAAAGGGAAGATTTCCTTCTTTTTTAACTCTGTGTAGTATTTTATTGTGTAAATGTACCACAGCTTTTTTACTCCACTCCTCTACTGAGGGGCACTTGGCTATTGTAAATAATGCTGCTATGAACACAGGGGTGCATATTCTTTTGAATTGGTGTTTTTTGGATTAGAGTTCTTATAAAAGAGACCCCACAGACGTCCCTCACTGTTTTTACCATGTGAGAATACAGTGAGAAGTCACCAGCTGTGAACCAAAAAGAAGGCCCTCTCTAGAATGCAACCAGGCTGGCATTTTGGTCTTGGACTTTATAGACTCCAAAACTGTGAGAAATAATTATATTTTGTTTATAAATCACCTAGTCTATGGTATTTTCTCATGGCAGCATGAATAAACTAAAGATACTTAGTGGGACATCCATGGCCTTCTGTGATCTACAGAAATGAAATTCCTGCTTACTTATATATTCATTCAATCAACAGAGTTCCAGTTATATAACAGACATTTTGCCAGATAATGCCAAAATGAATAAGACATATTCTTGTCTTACTCAACAAGGAACTCATGGTTAACAGCTTTCTTTAATTACATGTTCGAAGAAAAATGTTCTACAGGAGCAAATTTGATTATTTTACAGGTGTCTTATCAGAAGAAAGTTATGAAACATGTAGACTATATATATACAATATATATATATATATATATATATATATATATATATATATATATACACACACACACACACACACACACACACACAGTCTGAGCACTTATCTTGTAATGAAGCCTAATTTACATAGGGTAGGATAAGATTCAAATAATACTTCAATGATCTTAGAATTACATAACTATTTATCCAAGTTCCAGCAACTACCTTTTTTTTCTTCTTTTGCAACCGCCTTTTATATCTTATGGTGTTCCTAAACCATACAGATCTACTAAGTAACCTTTGAATAGAAAGAGAGATTGAAAGTGGTTTTTCAATGATAACTTACCAGGAGATAGAATGTTGTCTGTGTTTCTTTGGGTTCGGCCGATCAGGACAGTGCTAACATTCACTGCTGGTTTCTTAAGCGCATTATTTTTCTTCAGTGATAATTTTACTTGCTTCTGAGACTTGAAAACATTAGCAAGACCACTAGACAATGACTGGTTTATATGCCAAGTTAAATTTGATAGAGCAATTTGAGTTTTTATTTCAATTATTGACTCTACAAATTCGGTAAGACCTTTCTGAAGAAGTTGAATATCTGGTAGGGAATCATTTATCCAGTGAGGTATGGTAGCATTTAGTTTTGATATACGTGCAGAAGCATTATGATACATTGCTAAAGCTTCATAGAGAGTTTTGTTAAGTAAAGAGAAGTTAATTGAAAGATGAATGGATTTTGCTTCCAGTGCCTTAAATCTAGAATTTAATACCTGCAATTGAAGAGCCTGGTCTCTCTCATTTGTGGCCACATTGCCTTTTTTTAGTAAAATATAATAAGGTATGAGCAATTTAGTTACTTTAGACTCAATGTCCTGCAAACGAGTTTCAAAATTTATGGAAATATTTGTGGCTGAGAGTACTTTTTCCTCCAAATGATTCATGTTTTCCTGGTATTTTATCAGTTGGGAAGTGGTTTTATTGACCACTTGATAAATATTTTGGAAGTTGAACTGACTTAGTTTTTCATCTTTAGGAATATCTGCAAGGGCCTTGGCAACTTGCAAAACAAAGTTATATCTCTGATTGTCATTGATCAAAATCTGAATAGAATCATTCAAGTGTTGGAATTGAGGAATGAATGCCAAAATAGTTTCCATATTTTGGCTACATTTATCATGGAACTTGGGATTACACTTTATTGTACTCACGGCCTCTTTTAACATATAGTTGTCTTGAACGAAATCAATGGCATTATTTATAATAGTCATTGTCTTATTTAGGCCATCTTCCATTTCTAAGGCATGTTCATTGATACGTCTGTCTAAGGTATCACTACGACTCTGTACTTCATTTCTAAGTAAATTGTGTCGTTTTGTAAGTTCTTTGATTAGAATATTTAGACTATTGACAGCCCTAATCAGGTTTTCCACTTTCTTCCTTGTAGCTTTTGCTTCTTTTGGTTGTTCAAATGTTAGTGTCTCTCCAAGTGATGGTCCCTTCTCAAGCAAGGGTTGAAGGATCTGCATATCAAAAGTCAAATCATTTAGCTGCTCATTCATTTCATCCATTTTTTTGTCCATGGGAAAGATTACCTCAGCCAATGTTTGGTTTATAACTTGTATATTCTCTTCTGCATCCTTAATTTGAAATTTAAAATCACTTCTACACTTGGATAACACATCTTCCCATTCACTCTTGACAAATCCTTTCTTCATTTCCAAAGTGATGGTGAGATTGTTAATCTTGCTGTCTTGGGTGTGCAAATCATCAAACATTTGCAGCATCATCAAACCTTGCTTCTTTATATTCTCATGTAGAGTGGACAGGTACTCAGTGACATTATTGCTAACGGATTCTGCAGCTGGAACATTCTTCTCATGTGATACTTGTTCCATTGACAGAAGATGTTTCTGAACTTCCTTCATGTTAGAAAGGGTCTTATTGAAGGATTCATAATACAGAATGTTCCTTGAGTGTTCCTGTTCTAGAGCTCTTTCTAAATGAGTCTGCCTTGCTTCTAGATCTTTAATAGGCTTCGCATATGTAAAAGTCATTTCTTGCCTCATATTCACAATGCGATTTTTCAGATCTATTATATCAGTCAAAGCGGGTCTATTTTCCTGCATTAAAACAGACTTTTGCTGGACTTCTATTGAAACCACAGATTCATTAACTTGCTGAATTATGTGTTTGGTGTCTTCAAGGTCCTTTGAGAGTTTTGATACAGTCTTGAAGAGCTGTGCTATAGTCTCTTCCATGCCATTTTGGAAAACTTTAAATTGTTCTTTAACTATATCCTTTACCAGATCGTTAATGCTTTTAGATTTTAGACCTAGAGAAAAAAAGCAATAAACAATAATAAATGATACATGATGATTTTAACAATGTAAACTTTAGATATCTCTAAAAAAGATAAGAAGTTTGAGGCCAAACACTAACAACACGTAGTAATTTAAAAAAAAAAATACCTCTTGACTACACTTATGTAATTTTAAAAATAATTATAGATGGTGATCATTTTCTTAAATTGTAAGTTTGAAGGGAGAAATCAATTGTGGTGTAGAACACACCAGAACCATGAATCTAAGTTCCTCCGGACAAAAGACATGAAGGAACTATTACTGTTTTCAGTTAACAGACTCTTGTATACAATGATGCTAGGTCTAGTTTTAACCTTGTATGAAAATAATGACTTGTGGCTTTCTGCCTTAGTAAATAATACCTAATCTGAGGTCATAATTGTTACTAGGTTTCTAGTAATTAAACTTCAGAGTCTGTGTTTTGAACCTATAAAAACTAATAAATTGACTACAGAGAAATAATTTTATGAGATTCTCAAATGAGAAACAATATGAAACAATAGCTACACCATTCAACAATAGTTTATAATAACAATAAAATAATAATCAGAGGTTTGGCGCTCACTAAGGCAAATGAAAACAGGAATTCAAGATATACCTTAATATTATACTATGACACTAATTCTCAACAAAAAGAGAAGAAGCCACTTCCCACTAATAAAGTACATAATAATATATCCTGTATTAGAAAGCATGGACTGATCATAAACCAAGAATTGTAAACAGTTCTAAAAATAGCATTAAAAAAAGGGAAGGAAATAAAAAGAGCCCTGCACACTATTCAGAACTATATAAAGTGAATATTTTAAAATGTAAAAGTTCAAAACAAAATGAAACAAAAGCTTTGTTATAAAAACAAAAAATGAGAAAAAAATAAAACATATTTTAAGGCATATTTATAATTCACATGAAGCACTTAAAATGAAAGTATGTCCATTCCAAAATATAAGCAATGACCACAATTTAAAATACAGGTAACACAATACAAAAAATTTTAAACAGCAAGGTTTGAACAATGGTATATTAATAAATGAGTAATAGCTACTATGAAGCATATACAAGAAAGGTGATTATAGGGATAAAATGTAGAGTCTCTACATTTATATATTTTGTTAGCAAGTTTCTAAAAGTATTTATAATTCATGAAAGACTTACAGAAAAAATATTATGAAAGAGCAATTATATTAAGTAGAATGATGGACTGCTTGAGCATCTTGATATTATTTAATCTGGTTCTAAGACAAAGCTGTAAATGTTGTTTACATGGATAAATATTTTCCTGAAAATCCTAGACCCTAAAGATCAATGAGCAATATTGATATTTAGGTTCTAGAATTTCCAAAACACATATAAAAATTATTGTATGTTTCTAAATCTACTGAACAGTGAAATAAATTTAAAAGGCAAAAAAAAAATTATGTGAAAATCAATTTGTACGTAACAGAAAAACACACTTATGAAGTATGAAATAGTAATCAATTATACATAGTAGCAAAGTACTAAGGAAAGGCTAAGTTAATTAGAAAATATTACATAGCCACAATTAAGAGAAATTATATTAAACAGTCCTAGCTTTTGTATTTAATACCATGAATAATTACAGCAGAAAAGTTTCAAAGTATTTTTGTTCTCCAAATTTTACACATTTAACCAGTCACAGATTTATAAAACAAATCTTCATTGAGTACATCCTATTAGCTACACAAAAAATAAAATTTGAAAAATTAAATTTCTAATATTAAAAATAAAATGTTAGCTTTACTGTGTGTAGGTGCTTCTCAATAGCAGTTATTTTCATTGAACTTTCTATAGGATTATTTAGTTATTTCTTGTTTGTTAAAATTGTCTTTAGCCTTGGCTGGGTGGCTCAGTTGGTTGGAACTTTGTCCCATGCACCAAAAGATGATGGGTTCAATTCCCAGTCAGGTCACATACTTATGTTCTAGGTTGGATCACTGGTTGAGGCAAGTATGGGAGGCAACCAATCAATCTTTCTCTCTCACATCAATGTTTCTCTTTCTCTGCATTCCTCTCTGTCTAAAATCAATAAAACATTTTAAAAAATTGTCTTTAATTCTCATGACAACGACTTGAAGAAATAAAATAAAATTAATAAGGTTAGAAATCAGAGTTTCTTGAAAATTATAATCTTATAATTTTGGCTTTAAAATGTTTTTTCAATAAATGTTTTTTCAAGATTGCACAAGTAAAACTTAAGTGTGCTTGAATTAATTAATGAATTGTGGACAATACAAACAGGTGTTTAGTTTCAGGAAGTGAAAAACAACATGATCTGAAAGTCCAAATAAGAATAATAGTACGTAAAAATATTGTAAATAGGTAAAGTTCAGTGTAGAATCTTAATCAAAGTAAGTTTAAAAAAGTAAACTATGGAAATGAAAATGAGAAGGTCCAGTAGCTGTTATTTATTTAAAAATATATATATTTTTCAGTGACAGAAGTCAGATTATTAGCTCAAAAAACTTGTTTTAAGATCAAAAGCTTTTCAGGTATTCTATTTAATAAAACCCTAATATGCAAATCGACCAAATGGCAGAATGACTAGTCGCTATGATGCACAATGACCACCACGGGGCAGACACTCAATGCAGGAGCTGTCCCTTAGTGGTCAATGCACTGTCACAGGGGAAGTGCCACTCAGCCAGAATCTGGGCTTAGGGCTGGCGAGTGCAACAGCAGTGGCAGGAGCCTCTCCTACTTCCGTGGCAGCACTAAGAACCAACCCCTTGTGGGATGTCCAACTGCTGCCTTAGGCCCGCTCCCCAGCAGTCAGACATCCTCTGAGGGGTTCCAGACTGCAAGAGGGAGTAGGCTGGGCTAAGGGACCCCCTCCCTTAGTACACGAATATCATGCACTGGGCCTCTAGTATTTCTTTAATTTCCTACCAAAGAAATATCTATATAAAAAAATCTGATTTTGCAAAAATACATAAAAATACTTTAAGTTAACATTTGAGTAGGCACATCATTTTAACCCAATTTGATTCTGTTTCATATGATTCATGTGTTTCTACTTTCTAAAAAAGATGATATTTTATTTGGTTAGTCGATAGATATAGTTGATATTAGACACCTTGAAATGTTCCTTCCATGATTGTGGAAGGAACGTTCATAACGTTCATAACCTATTCAAATACCTCTCAAAGAGTGGGGGCATTTAATTTTGAACAATTTCTATGGGTGTTAGCAGTTAAGCAGTGTTTCTCACCTGAGAAATGGAGTAAACAAGAGAAGAGGTTGTGGTTTTTGCTAGGCAAGCACAGTACCTGAGAGAATGAGTTTATTTTTGTTGCCTGTAGCAACATTCATTAACTATAAGACTTTGATTCTCATAAATGATTGTGCTCAGTTCACAGTTAATGCTTTTCAATGAGGAGGGAATCGTGGTCTTGTTATTTTTGTTGTTATGAGTATATGTTTCCTGTGTTGCTGCCAGAATTTTTGTTAGTAGCTTTACAAGAAGCAGGTGACAAGCTTAATTCTCTCAGGTTATGATAACCAAATCTCGCTAAACAAATTTTATTATGGTGGTTACAGTCAATTATATACTGTTTCTATTTGTCTTCTTGTTCCTGCTATTGCTTTGGGAAAAATGTGTTCCTAGAAGTAATAGCAGGAGACATGCCAGAAATGTAGAACAGGGCCTTTCTTTCAGTGACTTAATAGCATCAATTATTTACTGGTAGATGATATGGAAATAGAAACTTCTACTTTCTAAAAAAAAAAAATATCTCTTACCTGTAAACCACCAGTGAAAATTAGGAAAAACAACAATAATGTACAAGTGATAAAAATGGACCTGTACACTGAGTATTCTTTTATATGAACAAAATGAAAGGGTTCGATAATCCTGAAACTTGGGAACAAACAATAAATCCAGTGACCTGAGATGTTCCTATAACCAAAATACTTTTCTAGAATATCCATGCCCTACCAGGGGCCTACCTGAAAACCCTATGGCTAATTAACTCCCCCTGATCCATCATTTTATTAGTTGAGATGGCTTCTCTTCATAGAAGCCTCCCCAGGTCTCCTTCTACTGGATTTGTTGAAACTATCAATCAGACCCAGTGTACCAAGTGCTTAACACTACCACAGCAATCACTTGCTATTGATAAATATCTGTGGAAGGCAGAATAATCCTGCCCTGTCCAAGATGTCCACATACTAATTCACTGAACCTGTGAATATGTTATCTTACATGGCAAAGGGCCTTACCAGAAGTGATTAAGGTTAAGAACCTTCAGATGGGGTGGAGGATCCAAGATGGCTGCACAGGTAAACACCTAACCACAGCTGCACACAACAATTTCAATAAAATACAACTAAAATATAAAATGGACATTACCCAGAACTACAGGAAAGTCGTCTGACTGGAAATTCTACAACGAGAAGCAAGGAGAAAACCAGAAGGAAGAGAGGAGGAGCTATAAAAGCCTAAGGTACGGAGACAAGCAGCGTGCGCGGAGAGGACGGAGCTGGAGAGGAGGGGGAGGCTGAGTGCCTGGCTGGCATTCCCTAGCGGGAAGGAGATAAAAGCTCCGACTGTGTTGGGCCCCAGTTCTGACTTCTCTGAACCCCAGTTCTAGGCCAGACCACAGGGACCCAGGCTCATCCAGAGGGAGCTGGGCCATAAGGCAGAACCTGGGGGGAGCGGCGAAAGGAGGTCCTGGAGGCGCGCACATTGTGTGCAGAGAAGGGACGGTTGGCTGTGCCGCTGGATTGCCCTGGCGGGAAGGAGACAGGGGCTCCAGACTGCTCTGTACGCCACCTCCAACTCCACTTCCAACTGAACTGAACCCCAGTTCCGGGCCCATTGGGGGAGAAACTATACTATTTGGTAGTGGGTGAAACTCGAGGGCACCTCACTCTCAGAGGTGCTTGCAACGAGTACTGAAGGACCCTGAGGAATACTGACACTCAGGAGCCACATTGGGCGTGGCTGATGGAAGCCAAGGCTGTAGGCTCCACCCTGAAACTCCGCCCCATCAGGGAAGCTGCAAAAATGCCAAGACAAAGAAATAGATCACAAACAAAAGAAATGGAGGATAAAAAGCGATGATATAGAGTTCAAAACCACACTTATAAGGTTGTTCAAGGATCTCCTAGAAAAGGCCGGTAAAATAAATGAGACCTATGAGAATATGAAAAGGGATCAACTAGAAATAATAAGGGATCAACAAGAAATAAAGAATACATTGTCTGAAATAAAAAATATTATACAGAGTCTTAAAAACAGAATGGAAGATCGCAAGAATCAAGTCAAAGATTTGGAACATAAAGAGCCAGAAGACACTCCTCCGCAGAAGCAAGAAGGCAGGAGAAACCAGAAAGTTAAAGATAGTGTAAGAAACCTCTGGGACAACTTCAAGCGAACCAACATCAGAATTATGGGAGTCCCAGAAGATGAGAGAGAGCAAGATATCGAAAACATACTGAAAGAAATAGTGACAGAAAACTTCACCCACCTGGTGAAAGAATTAGACTTATAAGTCCAGGAAGCGCACAGAACTCCAAACAAAAGGAATCCAAAGAAAACCACACCAAGACAAATCATAATTAAAATTCCAAGAGCAAAAGACAAAGAGAGAATATTAAAAGCAGCAAGAGCAAAGCAGGTAGTTACCTCTAAAGGAGCACCTATACAATTGTCAGCTGATTTCTCAACAGAAATCATGCAGGACAGACATATTCAAGGTGATGAATAGTAAGAACCTACAGCCAAAAATAATCTACTCAGCAAAGCTATCACTCAGAATCGAAGGCCAGATAAAGAGCTTTACAAAAAAAAAAAAAAAAAAAAAAAAAAGCTGAAGGAGTTCATCACCACCAAACCAGATTTATATGAATTGCTGAAGGGGGTTCTTTTGGAAGAGAAAGTAAATAAAGATAAAAACTATGAACAACAAATACGTAACTATCAACAAGTGAATCTAAAAACCAAAAAAATTAAAAAAAAAAGCTGATGAACAATATTAACTGTTGAATATAATAGAATCAGAGGTATGGAAGGGGAGTGAACTGACAATTCTCAGGGAAAAGGGGAGATGGGGATGTGGGAAGAGACTGAACATAAACTGTGCACCTATGGATGAGAACAATGATGGGTGGGGAAAGGGCAGAGGATGGGGTGGGAACCTGATGGAGGGGAGCAATGGAAGGAGGGGGGAAAAAGAGGAACATCTGTAATAATATGAACAATAAAGATTTAAAAAAATAAAATAAAGTTTGTTAGTACAGAAAAAAAAAAAAAGAACCTTCAGATGGGATTAGTCTGTGTTATCCAGGTGAGCCCAATGCAATCATATGGGTCCTTAAAAGAGGCAGAGAAAGGCAGAAGAGTGGGTATGAGAGATGTCAGGAGGATTCAACTGTTGTTGTGAGATTTCAAAGATGGAAAAAAGTCATGAGGCAAGAAATGTAGTGGACTCTAGAAGCTGGGAACAAGCCTCAGTTTATAGCCACCAAGACAATGAGACCCCAGTCTTAGAACTGCAAGAAAATGAATTCTGACAACTGAATGAGCAGGAAATAGGTTATCCTATACAACCTCCAGGAAGGAACACAGCCTGCTGTTTTAAAAGGACAAAATTCAGACAAAGCTGATTCACATTTGTAAAAACGTTATTCCTCTGACCAGAGATGTTTTAGGAAATAATTTATTGATTATATTCCAGAAGCTAGATAATTTCTGGGATAATAAGGCACTCCAGATTTATCCTCAATACCTTCAGCAATATTATTGAGACAACCATGTATCTAGCTATGTGGTTAATCATTCCTTAACCTCATCTTTATCCTGAAGTAAAGATCAGAATGAAAATAAATGTAACTCATAGTTAAATTTCTTTTAACTATAAAGAAATACCAGTTAGGCTATAACTAAGCACATATCAATAAATCAGATGAAACATTCAAAGATTTGACTACATGGTGAAAATATTTAGATATTCCGAATTATTTCAGAAGTTAAGTGATTTTTAAAAAGCTTATTAAAAGTATGTATTAGACTAATAGACCACCCAATCTAAAACAAAGAAACCAAAGTGATATGAGAATGATTTGCCTTTGGTCTTAACTAAATGAATAATTTATTTTGTTTTACGTTTACCTTTCAGAAAAGATTGAAATTCCCTGCCTTTATCTTCATTGATTTTCTCTTCTAGGGAAGAGAACGTGCTCCTTACATCAGTCACAGCCAGAGAAATGTTGTCAATCTTCCTCTGTAGAAGCGTCAGTTTCACTGCCTGCTGGTTCAGCTGGTCCGTCATTTTTTGTGTCACTGCTGTAGGGAGAAGAGAGAACATTGGAAACATTGAAAAATACATATTTAAAACCTTTCAAACTTTATGATAGGTGTAAAGATAATTCAAACAAATCATGTTTGCACTGTATATTTAAAAGGTATAGGCTACATCCATTTAGCAAATGGCAACTGTATTTTACACTATTTAGGGGTAAAATTTGACAAAATATTATATTAGCTTAGATTTCTAAAATCTTTTCATTATGCCCAGAATTTTTAGTCTTTTTTTTTTTTTTACCACAAAGTTTTTGCTATAGTCTCAATAGATAAAGTAACTTGGTTAAGGTTTCAGAGCTAATGCCTCATCTACTTTCAAATCCAAGGCTTCAGCATTAAATATGAGTAGCTGTATACATATATGTATGTAGATGCATTTACATTCTGAGAAGGATTCTCTACTGAGGTATTTTTTTAATGAAAGAGAGATTTTAGCTTAAATCACTTTATAGAGCAGTGCTACTTTTCATGCCTTTCAAAGGCACTTCAATAATTCAAGAAGGATTTTATGATATTTTATGAAGATACTGAACTCCAAGGCCTTAAAAAATTAGAGTACAGTTTCTAAGATATATTCACCTGCATTCTTAAAGAGATCACCTTAATCTGAGTGCCTGATTTTTGTATGACTACACCAAATATAGGGAAGAGGTGTCTTTTATCAGTAATCAACCTACGATTCTAACGCATAAAGTTGAGCCTAAAATGCATGGTAAAGTATTTATGATTAGGAAGATGAGAAAATATGTAACAGGACAACTTTGGATTAGCAGGAGATTCTTGTTAGCTCTGAGTCACAATATTTTTCCCGTCAGTGATCAACACCCCTTCTTGATCTCTATCACCAATGGAAGGAAGCCTTCTCAGCTCCCTCAAAGGAATTAAGCCAAGATTCTCCCATGATGGCACTCTTCGGAGTACAAAAGTTTGATCTTATTTTGGAAACATGTGGCAGCATTTCTGTTTTCCTTCTGTGTTTGCACACGGAGTCATTATACCTGGTCCCTTCAGGCAGGGGGCCCTGCATGTCAACCAAAGATTCGCCCAACAATACAGCTCCAAGGGAAAAAGGGTTCAGAGGCATGTTAACATGTCATCAACAAACATCTGACAGCCAGGAGATGTCTGGTTTTGGAACCTGTCCTAAATAGCCTTGGCAATAATCGGGTTAGGGAGGATAGTGATTACAATCTGTGACCTGGATCCTGCTGCTGCTGTAGCCGCTGCTGCTCGGCTGTTTCTCCTCCAATAGCTGCGTGGCTCTCAGCCTGGCTGCTGTGGATCAGCTGCTGCTGTTCCTGGGCTAGACAGAAGCATAAAAAGGGAGGGGAGAGAGAGAGAGTTAAACATTGGGGCCGCCTCATTTTCTTTTTCCAGTCCGGAGCAGGACTGTGGCTGACATTCATTTTCCTGTCTACTGAAGCATGCCGCGGCGATTTGCAGAGGAAGCTGCTCCGCCCCCACCCACAAGGCAGTGTGCGACCTGGCTGATCTTGGAAGGGCAGGCCCTAATTGTGCTCTGAAAAAATATTCAGGTCTCCTTTCAGAAGAACAGGGTTGGCAGTCTGGAGACGCTGTAAACTGGCAGGCCTCCGCTGCCTGCATAATTGAGGAGACTTTAGAATCAGCTGTGCTGAAAGCCAGGGCAGTTTTATCATTTTCTGCCACAGGCTGCATGTTGAACAACGCCATTTCCAACTGGTTTGTCATAAGGGAGAGCTAGGATTCCTTGCTGAAAGAATATCTGCTTAAAGCAGTAGGCCACGTAACTGCGCTTTTAAGAAATGCATAGGCTCAGAACATAAGAACTGCAAGTAAAAGTAAACTATTACAGAATACGACTCAAGGGGGTCAACCTGCAAAATCAGTACCATTTCAGAAAATTGAAAGTCTTGTAACATAAATCTCTCAGTTAAAAGAAATCACGTATAGCTTCCATAAATCAAATAATATTTTGAATGACAGTGTACATTTTTCATTGGGGAGAACAATTTAAAGGAAGATATTAAAATATTGACCATATGAAGTGAGGCTATCTGTAATTTTCAGACTTCTAATGAACTGATTTATTCATTGAAGTCTGCATATCAGACACGAGAAAACAAGTGTTTGGTGTCTGTACGTCTTCCCAAGTGAAATCATGTTCTAATGACACTTCACCTCTGGCACATGGTAATGATGCTCTCTAGGCTACGTGGCTGCCACAATAATGTTAAAGCATCTTCACTCCATAGAAAGTATAACATATTCTGTGTTAATTTCAATTAGTCTCTTATGTTAGATGGAATTTCGCATTGTTTTTCTCTTCAGAGCATTGAGCTAAATTAATGAATTTCTATTTATGTCCAAGGTTTATATTTTTATTTTGCCCACCCCTTCACCCTGCTGTGTTATAGAAAGTCCTATATAATTGTTGATATATTTGGTTGAAGAAGACAATCTACAGCTTGGCAAAAAGTGGACTTATTTGACTTATTTGAGGGCTGTGGTATGTGGTGAAAAGTATTAATTTTCACCCGGCCAGAGTGGCTCAGTTGGTTGAGTGTCGTCCTGTGCATTGACAGGTGGCTGGTTCAATTCCTGGCCTGGGCAAACACCTGGGTTGTGGGTTCTAACTCCAGTCAGGGCATATACAGAAAGCAACTGATTGATGCTTCTCTCTCACATAGATGTCTCTCTTCCATTCTCTCTCTCTCTCTCTCTCTCTCTCTCTCTCTCTCTCTCTCTCAGCATGTCTTGTAGAATACATGATGAATGGAATTCCTATTGTAACAACATCTGAGAAATATTTCCAGAGCTAACAGCTTGCTGGTCCATGTTGTGCACCACATCATCTTTATGAAACATTCAGTGTTCTAGCAGAATCAGCAAGTTGTTTGATTATTACCGTATTTTTCGGACCATAAGACGCACTTTTTTCCCCCCAGAAGTGGGGGGGAAAAGTCCCTGCATCTTATGGTCCAAATATAGCCTACACATATACTTAAAAAAAAAGTTTTTTTACTTGCCCGGTTCTGTGTGGTCTCTGTGTGCTTGCCTGGCTCTAAAATGGTTCTAAATGCTGCTGTTTACTTTACAGGGTTGATTACATGTGTTTATGACTGTGATGTTGGGTTTTAATGCACATAAAATATTTTAGGACACTATTTGTTTCAGAATCTTTTTTTCTTCATTTGCCTTCTCTAAAAACTGGTGCATCTTATGGTCCGAAAAATACGGTACTTTAGTTTACTTATTAGTACATAATATTTTCCATAAATATTATTCAAGAATTTATAATAACTTATTAATATTTGTTAGTCTGGAACATCTTTTAATATACAAAATAACATCTGAATTAGTTATTAAATGTTGGAATATGGCCCCTGACCCCTCCCACCCTATCCTCATAATCAAGAGGCAGATTGGCTTAGGTGTTAGTGACCCTTACTGAAGGGGAGTGACCTCAACAAAATCACAACAATTTTACATAGGGTTTATTTCTATAGCCTCAAAATACTTTGCTCAAGCTTTATTGCAAATAGTAAGGCATTGTTTTATATTGCATTATTTTCTAATGAAATCGGGTCTCTTTATCTCACTCTTTTTTTTTAAATATATTTTATTGATTTTGTACAGAGAGGAAGGGAGAGAGATAGAGAGTCAGAAACATCAATGAGAGAGAGTCATCGATCAGCTGCCTCTTGCACACCCCCTACTGGGGATATGCCCGCAACCAAGGTACATGCCCTTGACCGGAATCGAACCCGGGACCCTTCAGTCCCCAAGCCAACGCTCTATCCATTGAGCCAAACCGGTCTCGGCTCTTTATCTCACTCTTTACAAAGTATTGCATGTTGTCCTCTGATTGTGGAGATTACAACACTGCATATCATGTAGTTTCCTTCTGCATTAGAGAAGGACTGGCAAAGCAGGAAATCACACACACGCACACACATACACACAGACACACACACACACACACACACACACTTACATAAGTCCATATGAGCATTTTAAGTCTTATAGGGCAGTGGTCGGCAAACACATTAGTCAACATAGCCAAATATCAACAGTACAAAGAGTGAAAATTTCTTTTGAGAGTCAAATTTTTTAAACTTAAATTTTTTCTAATGCTACTTCTTCAAAATAGACTTGCCCTTGAAGTATTTTGTGGAAGAGCCACACTTAAGGGATTAAAGAGCTACTTGTGTCTCGTAACACTCAGTTTGCCAACCATAATTCTAGGGTCATATTTGAGTGGGGGCACTTTATCCTCATAATTCCCTCTATGCCACACAGTCCAGACAAGATCCTGAATACGCAAGACATGAAAACAAACCTGGGTATAAGGTCAAGTGTCAAGAATAGAAAAGAGGTAAATAAAGAGTTAAAGTCTAATTTTCTATTGACCTTAGGGTCAAAAGAATTTCAAATAATTTTACTTCATGTGATCTGGAAAAATGCTACTGCATTGCAAACAAGAGAATAGAATGTGACATACTGGAGTAAATCAGCAGATTAGAAATAAAGGCTAAAAATATTAGAAAAAATAAATCAATGACAAGTCACTTTCTTTAGAAAGAAATTGGAAGGGATAAAAATAATACATAGAAGTATCAAGTGGAAGTCTTTAGTTTTTCTTGAACACTAATCTTTGGTGATTCACTCCTCATTATGTGGAAATACAATATACATAAAATAAGAAATTTTTTCTTCATAACTTTGTGAAATTTTAAAAAGATGGATTTAAAAGAAAATGTAATTCGAAAAATACTTTAAATATTGCATGACAAAAAAAACTAGTGTGATAGTCTGTATGCATTAAACTTTCCATTTACTCTTAGCTATAGTGATTTCTAAATTTATTGTGATAGGAGGAAATAGCTGAGAAAATTGTACTCCTAAGGTAAAAGGTAAAACAAACAAACAAACAAAAAACAAACACAACACTTAGTAAGCACCACACAAAGATCTTTGGATACAATTGTAATATGAACCTCTTTTTTCTGGGATTCAGCGGATGGGGTCCCTGCCAACACTGTTAAAAACTTTAAATGCCTGTTTAACAAATTCAATCCTTTTCGTTATCTTTTTCTAGCTCTGTTTATTGACTGGAGTTCAATACTTGCATTCATCTCAACTTATTGCCTGGGATTTAGCTGGTGGAGATGTGCTGATAGAATCTCTGGCTGTGGAGTCAGTTACTCTCCTGTGATAAAGTTCCCATTTGATCGATGCACTTTATTTTTTTCATTTAGCAATCTTTCTGTCTTCCCATATGTATTCCCAACCACAAGAACTGCCACAGATTCTAGGTTCCCCAGGCAATCTATCTCATCTTACACTTAAGCACAGACCTTCGCTTTGTCCTATAGGGCATCGATTTCTATCTTTTTTTCTTGATCCTTTCTAAGAGATAGAAACTGAGACAAAAAAGGATTTATTTATGCACTTCAGATTTTTTAAAAATTCAATATATTTTAAATGGTTTCCTTTTCCCCCTTCTTCTCCCAATACAATTACTCTTTTTTTCTTGCACTGTAAACTCTGACCTTGGTGGATTAATGACTTAAAGAAGCAAGCAAGGTCAGCAAGTGTCAAGAGCAATAGCTTCCTTATTAGATCAATTTTATTTTCTTTCTTTTTAAAATTACACAAGTGTTATTTGTGGATGTTTTTCCCCAGGCCTTTGAGACATATGGAGGAAGTCATTATGCCAACTTAGTAATGAGAAAGCTTGTTCTCTCTTCCTTAGGAACCTTCCTGTGTGGCTTGACAAGACCAGTGTCCAGCTGATCCTGCAATACGAAATGAATGCTTGTATGGTGGAGTTCAGTACATATATAAAGATTTAATAAAATTTAGTAGTTAAATTGAATAAGGCAATTTGGAGGAACAAAGACTTTTTTGACAAAGTGCATCAAAATTTTATTGAGTAATATGTTTGTAGGAAGCAATCTTCTTTTTCAAAGAGGAAAGTATTAGTCACTACTTGGAAGAATTAGATATGCAAAAATATAAGCAATATGAGTTTTTTTTCTGTTTTAAATATTATAACTCATTTCAAATTACTTGAAGTAATATTTTAAAATAATCTTATTAGAGAAGCCCCATTTAAAAATGTTAATTACAATAGCTCTTACATAATTTATTGAATTACTTCACAGCATTTGTGAAATAAAACATTTTCATATATTTATAACATATGGTAGGAATCAGTTAATTCCAATGACTGCATGATATTTTTTAAAAATATATCTATGATAGATTTTATCTCTCTCTCTCTCTCTATATATATATATGTGTGTGTGTGTGTGTGTGTGTGTGTGTGTGTATAGGCATATATATATATATATATATATATATATATATATATATATATACCTAAATGATTGTTATGACGAGACAACCAGCCAATAGCTATGACGTGGACTGACCACCAGGGGGAAGACGCTCAGTTCAGTGCTGTCCCCTGGTATTCAGTGTGCTCCCACAGCCCTATAGCTGGCCAACCTCCCACAGCTAACCTCCCATGGCTGGCCAATCTTTCAGGGTCCCTCTCCCAAGCCAGCGGTCCCTGATCAGCCCTGATCAGCCCATCAGGACTGGGAGAGATGGCCACAATCAGCCCCCTTAGCCAGCCAGGCCGAAGGACCCCACCCATGCACAAATTTGTGCACAGGGCTTCTAGTATAAGCATAATTTTATTAAAAGGCTAGTATGCAAAGTGTCTCCTCAGGAGTTTAACTGGGAGACCCAGAGTTTGATCGCTTGCTATTACATGCGCTGACCACTGGGGGGAGCACAGAACATGGCAGGCAACCAGTGGTGGTGGCAATGGAGCACTGAGAGAGTGAGGGAAGGAGGAGGCAGGGATGAGGGAGATGGGGAACCTGATCAGCCCTGATCCCAGCCTAGGGCCTTACCTATGCACTAATTTAGTGCACTGGGCCTCTAGTAATTTTATTAAGAAAAAAACCTTTTCCCCCTTGTTACCTTTATCCTGTGTAGAGAATCTGACTAAAGCTGACTGGATAATTTCTAACCGATTTGCAATGAAGTTTTTCTTTTCTCCTCTCAATCTAACATTATTTGAACTTAAGTTTATGTTCTTTGTGTCATTAGAGAAAGCCACAATGTCCTTATTCCACTTCAGAACATTTTAGAGACATCTACTGGAAAAGTATATTATTGCAAATTTTATAAAACTTTTAAAAAGTATGTTGCTAATGACATCTCAAAAGCACATCTCAGGTATCATATTATAAAATTAGGTCCCTTTTTGAGAAACTATTTGACCCTCAAAAAGATATAACAAATGTAAAATATATTAAAACTATTACATTGCCATTGGATTTGTTCGTTCCTTTTTTAAACAAAGTTCTATTCACTTAGACTTTTTTTTTTTAAATTGGTTTTCTCTTGGAAGTATGATTAATATTTTTAATAAGCTAATCTAGAACTTGTTACCAGAATTTTGACATCTGAGTTACTTCAAAAAGAGCATGTGTGGAGTTCAGTAATATTATAAACAGCATGTTGCAGGGTAAGACACAGTAAGAGTTGCTCCCTTATTCTGAATCCCAACATTCCTTCCTAACAGATGGCTCTGTAGGGATATAGGGGAAAAGAAAAAGACAGAGGGGTACCAAGTCGAGGAGGAGACGTAAAAGAGTATAGTTGCTAGGAGTTCTAATTTATTCCTGACCCATTAATCTCTTTTATATAATTTAAAAGATCTTCCTCCTAGGATATACACTTAAAGAAAGTTTTTATTTCTGTTTTATAAAATTTATTTTGCTTGTGAGGAGGAAACTTGTTGGGGAAGCAGGGATTTATGAAATGTATGCAGCATTTCACACATTTTCTTTGAATATTATTTCTAAAATAATCTCCTGATGTGAAGGACTAGCACTGAAGTAATTATCATGGTAGTTATACAACCAGCTTTTTCCCAACACTTCCGGACTCTTCATAGGTTTAAAGAATGAATCAGTCACACTGGTTATTCTTGCCATATTGGGGCAGCTTGTCATATGAGACAGCATGGAGAGTGTTATCAAAGGAAACCTGACAATTGTTTCTCCCATGTAAGAATATAAAACTGTTGGCACATATATAAGTGTGATAAAAGGGGAGGGGGACCTGACATATAATTGGGTAGGAATCAGAGGGGGGGAAAAACACACCCCAAGATAGATGAGATGATAAAGAATGGTTGAAGGGACCAAAGGGACACAGTAGTTCTTGATACTACTAGTGCATCAATTGCACTAACAAAAAATTCAATAGCTTGTTCTGCAACAAAACTGAAGAGTAGGATGGTCAGAATATTGTAGGGAGCAACTGTAGGTTCTTTTAGAATTGCCGTGATATTAGAATTAATTGTATGACAATCTCACACAAGGGGCATATCAGCCATCAGAAAATTATTCCTATTATAGATTTCAATAGAAAGAAGACCTCTCCACAGCAGCTTATCAGCAGCAGATACCTGAATTGTAAGTAATTCTAATTATAGTATTGTGACAGAAGGTCACAGTCAAAATGGTTCTGGGATATTTTGGTTAATGGGGATTCAAGGCAACAATTTATAAATCTAGTATTAAATAAATCTATAGGCTGCTTCCACAAGGTGTCATTAAACATTTAAAATGAAACTATTTGAATTTAATTTAAGTATTTCATATAATACTTTGAGAGAAGGGGAATAATAGTGCATAGTAGATATTCAAAATTGTCAACTAGTCTTATTTCAGTGTGTATATTTATAATGATGAAATTCTATGTGTGTGTGTGTTTTTTCCTTTTGGGTGTATTTTTAATTTATATGAGTTAAACCTTGCAAAAACATGAACTTGAACTGTGTAGGCCCACTCATAAGTGGATTTTTTTTTCAATAAATATACATCCGGCCCTCCAAATCCCAGGGTTTTGCATCTGCAGATTCAACCAACCCAGATGGAAAACAGATTTTTGTGGGGGGTTTTCAGCCTTGTTTCGGAGGGCTGAGACATTTCCCAAAGAGTGGAGCCCGGTCATGGCTGGTTTGGAATCCACAGATGCAGAGGGTCCACAGTATACATTGCAATATTTTATTTATAAAGGGAAGTTGAGCATCTGCAGATTTCAGTATTTCTCTGTGAGTCCTATGACCAATCTCCCATGGAACTCAACGGAATTTTTACTGTGCAAGGTGTTAGCACCCCTAATTCTTGCATTGTTTAAAGGTCAGCTATAGTAGGCATAAAAAAACAAAGCCTGAAGCAACAGTAGTCCTTATCAGCTTAGAGGGCAGACTTTGCTACCTGCGATATATCTACATCCAGCCCCTCTGTACAATGGGATGTGTAATGACATTGTAAATTTCCAGGAACATATACTGTGAACAAAAACTTGAATCTTTAATATTAGGTAAATAATAATGGAATTTAATATTCCTAACAAATCCTTCTTTATATAAGAGAAATACAAAAATAATCAAAAACTTTAGAAATACAATTCTAAATATTGCCCAGAATTTTCAGCTATCTGCCAAATCTACCTAATAAAAGAGTAATATACTAATTGACCATACCTTTGAAACATCCACCAGCCAATCAGGAGTGAATATGCAAATTAACCCAACAAAGATGGCAGGTTAATTTGCGTACATAGGTGCTGAACAGCCAGGGGTGAGGTAGAACACTTACATCATCACCACAGTGATGACTTAGATCACATGTGTCAAACACAAGGCCCACGGGCCAAATCCGTCCCGCCAGGCCTTGCAATGTGGCCCGCACCGCGCTGTCATCACTGCACTCCGCTGCGTTTCCATCACAATGACAGTTTATGACTGTTCAGTAAACCATTCGGCCCGCGATTTAGGCTGGATTTTAGATTTTGGCCCCTTCTCTGATTGAGTTCGACACCCCTAACTTAGATGTTCTGAACAACCCCATCCACTCCAGACCTCTGGGCAGTGTGGAAAGGCAGAAAGGCAGCTCTGAGGGGAAGTGAAGGCAGTGCCAGCAGCCAGGGGAAGGAAGGCCCGTTCTTGCATGAATCTTTGAGCATCGGGCCTCTAGTATAGACTATAAACAAATATGTTCTACCACTGTGAGCACATCTATGCACTCATGAAGTCCAAAGTCTTTTGAAAGCTGTATCATGCTTCATGCTTGGATTTTTAAAGAATATCCTAAATTATCTTGTTTCCAACTATTTTTGGTGGAAATATTTTGTTTGAAAGTTTATTTTACCTGATTATAAATTAAATACATATACATGTTATACTCTGAAAATCTATTAAAATTTTTTTAACATCTCTGAAAGTTAGCCTAGACCCAGAAAAACAGCATTACAATGAAATTTCTCTTTAGATTTTCCTTGAATTGGGCTGGAAGAACCATATGTAAGTAATATCTCTAACTAAACTGCAGGCTTTCTATAGCTTCTGTATAACAATTTTCTTTTTTAAATATGAATCATAATGGTTTTTCCATACTTACATTAATTTTTAATCACAGTCTCCTACACGGCCGATTGAATTCTCCACCACTGCTGATGGCCTTTCTTGTAATGTTCATTCATTTAAAATATGTATGCTGAAACCATATCTTTTTTTTTTTCAAAGGAAACCTGTTTAAAGCCATAAGCAAAATAATCGTCGCATGGATGTTAGGCCCCAGCAGGCTGCCATGTGTTTGATCAGCCTTGCTACCAGAAAACCCTTATAATCTCAGTTGAAAAAAAGGGCTCTATTAAGATTTTTTTTAAAAAGCAGAATAATTCATGCCATAATTGTGTATATTCTTTAAAACTGATTTTCATTTATAAAGACAATATTATGTAAAATAAATAAAGTGGAAACAATAGAGGGTAGTGTTTTCCTTTTTATTCTACATAAGAGTCTTGTCTAATGATAATATTTTTTAAAATTGGGATTGCTGATATTTTAATAAGGCATGTTTCTCCAGCATATCGCTAAGGGGGGAAAAAAGCAAGATATTTAATGAGATCTCCATTCAGCCATTATGTAAAACCAACATTAAAATGAGAGGAGAATTTAAAAATCAGATTATGAGATTTTAGGATACTATAATAGCTACCAAGTTAGGGGGCACTGAAAAGGTAAGTTCTAATCATTTGGTGACATGTTAATGAACTGATTCAAAAGGGAAAATGCAACTCTTTTCTTCACTAGAATCAGTTGCTTGTTCTTCAGAAGTTTATGCTTGTATTATAATTGTTACTACAAAACTACCATTAGTAGATACCTTTTAGCTGACATTTTGCTCCACTGAATCCAGGGCAGCACTTCCATTCCAATGAGGTAACAATTTTATGTTGCATCCTGTAGACAGGATTTGATATCCTCTGAGATCTAGAAAGGAGAGCAATTGCAGGAAATGAGTTATTTGCCTCATATTAAATTATCAGTTGGAATAATGAATGTAAAGCATTTGGGATGATTTCTAAAATATAATATATTTGATATTTTAAATTTATTCCTATCATTACATTTCTAAAGATGCCATGGCTTTTCTTTTTATAATGTGTTTCACTAAACCAATGTTAAAAGTGATTTTAATTTCAATTTTTAAATAGTTAATAGGGGCAATTTAGTTTTATTTCAATTCTCATTATTCCTTATATTGTTATAATTCAAAGGATCCTTTTTACTCCTGATCAATAACAAACAACTTACAACAAATTGGATATTAGTAATCTAATCGAAATTATGATAACCACTATGATTTTCAGCCTGAACTTTCTCATTTCTCACATTTTTAAATCACACTATATGTTATTTTGTTCATATAGTATTTCTCTCTGTGTAGGGTTGGAGAGAGAGGAAAAGATCTAACATGATAAAATATTTCTGAGAAGGAATCATAAAAGGGAATTATTGAAACTATAACACTTCAAGAATCAATATAACTAGCGACTAATACACAATTGTGGGCTCAATGTATGTAAATGCAAGTCATAAATAAAATTTGGCCATATTATTTTTATCCCTATGACTTCAATAGTTAGTTAATATTTATCAAATGGGTCTATGAAATAAACCTATATTGTTTTATTTAATTCTCATATAAGTTCTATAAGGAAAGTATTATTATCCCAATTTGCTAACGAAGAAGCTGAGGGACAGAGAGATGAAATAATTTGCTCAAAGTCCCATATCTAAAGGTAATCAAACTAGGGTATGCATCCATACTATGTGGATTATCCTCCCTCGTATGATCTAGTGTTTGTCATATACAACTAGTTGGAAACACTGCAGCCACTTTCATAAATAAACCTTTTATTTATTATGTGGAGGAAATAACAGCCTGGACTTTGCTTTGGGAGACTTGGATTTTAGTTTCTGCTGCAACAATGGTAATTCAAAATGTGTAAGGTTATTCCTCAATTTTCAGATGACTTCTGAGACTCCTTTTATCTCCAAACGCAGGCTAATCATTTATTTCTGCTTATTTTAGTAAACCATACTCAGTAAATAACTTTGTCCAGTGAAATATCATCTCCAGTCCAGAAGCTAAAGCTACACAGGAAGTAAGGCAGGTGAGGAAAAGGATGCCTTTGAGTTTATAAGGATGAACTCAGGCAGTTAGCTGCATTATTGCCAGAATTAATGTTCCCTGCTTTGGCAAACTGGATTTCTGCTGAATGCTGCTCAGATGGAATGAACAAGAAAGTGACAGACATTGCATTGGTACAGAAATAGTGAATAAATGGAGAGATCCATTCAAAGGTAGAGAAAGGTAAGAGATGAAAATAAAGATACATATTTCTGGTTCATTTAAAGAGATTTAAAAAGCTCACCGTGAACTCAGAAGGACAGTATGATATATGTTTCTGTGGTAATATTTTCATTACTAAAGAATTAACCAGGCATTCTTTGTATCTCATGTCGACAAGGAACATGTCACAAAGGGAGTAGATGCTGAAAGCAGAACTGCAGCTCAGCTCTCCCAAATCCCTAAGATGTGCTTAGCTCTCTGGACCATGAACTATAGCTATTCCTCAGAGACTAAGAAACACCTTGATTTTATGTATTCTTACTGCACATTGTTCCAGATTGCCGATGTGTCAGATTCATCGCCTGAGTTATTCGTATAACAATTTGCATAACATTAGCCATCATGACCTGAATAACAATGTAAGTTTTTATTGCATGTTCTTCTGAAATATCCCCAGCTAAGCTACTGTGACTGCATGAATTCGGAAAATTTATTAGTTTCTCAGCCCCACATATTAGAACAATTACATGTGTTTTAAAAAAAATGAAAACTAAATAACATGTGTCATTGAAATAAACACAAAAAGAAAGGTCCCACAGAGCAGCTTTACTATTTATACGTAATTGCAATTGGTGGCTTGCCACATTGTGGACTTCTCTCTAACCTATAATGAAAGGAAAATTACCAATAAACCCTTAAAGCTGTGTGTGGATTTCATAAGGAAATAAAGGCTAGGATTGTTGATAAGGTTACAGAATAAAGGTAATAGTAGTAAAAATAGAAATAAGCATGCGACTTAACATATATTGAAAACTAGAGACTTCCTGGTGCATAAAATTCATGCACAGAAGGGGGGGGTCCTCAGCCTGCCTGTACCCTCTCCAACCTGGGACCCTTTGGAGGATATCTAACTGCCGATTTAGGCCTGATCCTACCACAGGGATTGGGCCTAAACGGGCAATCAGGCATCCTGCTCACAATCCAGGATACTGGCTCTTAAATCCTCGATTACCTGCCTGCCTGCTTGATTGCCCCTAACACCTATGCCTTCCTGCCTGATAGCCCCTAATTGCCTCTGTCTGCCTGCCTGACCTCCCCTAACTGCCTTTCCCTGCTGGCCTAATCTTGCCCCTAACTGCCCTCCCCTACAGGCCTGATCTTGCCCCCAACTGCACTCCCCTGCTAGACTAATTGTCCTAACTGCCTCTGCCTCAGCCCCCACCACCATGGCTTTGTTTGGAAGGAAGTCAGACATCTGGAAGATGGCTGGTTGACCCAGTCTAACGTATTATCCTTTTATTAGTATAGATAGATTATATAGAATAGGATTGCTTAAATGGGGAGGAAGCCTTTTTCAGCAGAAGGAAGATGCTGTTTGCAGACAAAAACACATAATACCTATATATCTGGAATGATAGCCAGCCATATGCACTATACTGCCAAACCAGTCATTAAAAAATTGAATCACTTTCTTACACCTTATACCAAACAGCTGTTGCCCTTAAAAACCCCTCCTCAGCCACCATCTTAGGTTTTGCCTTCACACTTCACCCAAATTTGCCTCTGATTGGTTGGTTTCTATGCCAGTCAGCATCAAAAGCCCTGCCTCCTAGGCAGCCATTGGCTCCTTGCAATTCACCCAGATTTGGTTCTGATTGGTCAGTTTCTATGCCAGTCAGCATCTCTGGGCCTGATCATAGAGGCAGGGCTGATCAGCAGCCACCCCAGGCTGCTAGCAAGCAGGCTGAACTGCTGACCTCTAGGTGAAATGGATAGGCTTGGCTGCTGGTCTGGATCTAATTACCCTGCTTCTCTTTCAGGGCTTCGCCAACAGCCCCACCTCTCTCTCTCCCCCAGAGATCAGAAGTTCAGCCCACTCTCCGGCAGACTGGACCGAACACAAGGCTTTGCATGTGGCAGGCAAGCGGGCTGAACTGCTGACCTCTGGGAGAGAGAGATAGGCTTGGCTCCTGACGAGGTCTGGAGAGAGAAGTAGAGTCCAATCACCTTGCTTCTCTCTTCAGGCGTCACTAACAGCCATTGCTGCTACTGATCAGCCCCGCCTCTCTCTCCAGAGGTCAGCAGTTCAGCTCGCTTGCCTGCTGCATGCTCAGCCTGGCATTTGGTCAAGCCTGTGGTCATTGTGGATGTTACAACTCTGGCTCTTTATATACTACCCTGTTTCCCCGAAAATAAGACCTAGCATGGAAAGATAAGACATCCTCTGAAAATAAGACCTAGCGCAACTTTGGGAGAAAAAATTAATATAAGACACTGTCTTATTTTCGGGGAAACAGGGTATATAGATACTGGTATAAGTATATCCCTGCGTTATCTCACATACTGTACTAGTAAAAACAAAAACATACCATATAGGCAAGTATTAGTATTAATAGTATCTGCATTTTACTTATCCGTGATTATTCATATACTAGTAGTTTAATGTGAATATATATATATATATATATATGTGTGTGTGTGTGTGTGTGTGTGTGTGTGTGTGTGTGTATAGCCCGGAATATATGGATAAAGTTATATATATGATGATTAACTTTATCCATACATTCCAGGCTATACACAATTTTGATGCAAGCAATTACTACTTTCAAGAGCCATTACATACCTCTGGGGACAGAATCCGCTCCTCCAGCCACAAGGCGCTTTCCCACTTGGAATGTGAGTGACTTGGTTGTCCAGTATCACTGTGGGAGATAATCTGGTGTGCACATAAGCACACCAATTCCTAAGAAAGAGATCACTTTTGTTAGAAAAAATCATTGTCAAAGAATTCCTTTTACCAAAATTATTTTCATAGAACTATATCTATTTCTGTGCTAGTACAGAAGAACAGACACCTTAAAATATTGATGTCTAGCTTTAAAATATCTGGAGAGGATAGAAAACCCATTTGTTACTGCATTGCTGTACTCATGGAAAGTAAAGGAACACTATAGTATCAAAGTAAATTAAGAGTAAATCAGAAGTAAATCAAAAACCTGTGTTGTTTGGCTATAAGCTAAGTCAAAATCCAAGATTGCTCTTATGGCAAGTACCAATAATAGGACCAAGATTGGAGATTCAGACCTACGTTCATTACCTCTATATCTTAATGTGTACTAAGACAGAAGTAAAGAAATAAATGGTGTTAGTATCAAAAAGAGAGAAAAAATAACTTTTTGCAGATGATATGACTATGAATAAAAACAATGAAATAGTCTAGATGCAAATGATTACAATTAATAAGAGAGTTCAGCAATGTGGTAAGATCAACATAAACATTTTTATAATTAATGAAAAGTTTAGCCACATCTTTAAGACCAGTTACAGGTCAATGTACCAATAACAAAATTTTAAAAAATACTTTTTCCAGTAGGAAAAATAATATTACCTTGTTACATCCAACAAAAAATGTGACATTTAATATACAAATATTGTAAACTTTATTGAAAGCCTGAAAAAAATCCAGTACCTTATGTTCATTGAAGGGAAGAGACAATGTAAAGATATCAATTCTCATCAATTTACTCTATAGAATCAATGCATTTTTAATCAAACCTTAGTTCAATACAAGTAAATAAGCTTATTATATAATTTCTTATGAAATAAACTAAAAACATAAATTCCAGAAATTTCTGGCGGTGGCCACAACAAAAACACCAGATTTACCTCTGTTGGTAAAAACTATAAATCTGGACAAGGTATATCTGTATATCTACATCTATATCTATATCTATATCTATATCTATATCTATATCTATATCTATGTCTATATCATCTATATCTATATCTATATATCTATATCTAAACCTATCTATATCTATATCTATCTATCTATCTATCTATCTATCTATCTATCTATCTATCTATCTAAAAGCTTAAGTGACCAGCCAACCGTTGGACTGGTAACTATGACACACAATGACCACCAAAGGGCAGATGCTCAATGCACAGGCATGGAAACATGGAACAGACTGATGAATCTCAGAGGAAAGGGGTAGGAGGGAGGGTGGGAAAAGATTAACCAAATATCTTATATGCATACTAGAGGCCTGTGGTGGGGTCTCTCAGGCTGGCCTGCGGGGATCAGGCCGAAACCGGCAGTCTGACATCCTCAGAGGGGTCCCATATTGTGAGAGGGTACAGGCAGCGCCTCTAGTATAACAATATTTTTCAGGTGTTGGACAAAGACAAACACAGTGATAGGATTCTTGAGAGAAAAGGACACACATGCATGATTTGAACTCCATATTCAATCTAATTTTCTGCCTGGGAACACTTTCCAAATTGCAACTTTGGGTAAACGCTAAAAAGAAAGATAATACAGAGTGAAGAAAACAGAGCTCTGAGTGTGCGGCTGCTGAGGTGGTTAGAATATGTGGGAAAAGTTAAATGAAACAAGGTGACAGGTCATTTTAAAGGTCAACCTTGGGGTACTCTTGCATCTTGGGCTAAATACCAAACTGTGCTTGGAAAGAGTAGGAAAAGAGGGAGCAGCCTCGTACCTGTTGCAATACCAGTTATTTTAAAATAAAAATATCTTACAGCAAACTAGAGAAAGTCCTCAATAATTATGGGTTGAATGAATCAGTAAATATATTTGTTTTTTCTTCTCCTTTTCTATTTTGATTATTTTTCCATTATAATATGTATCTTGTTACATTTAAGTTATATTTTTTCCTCTCATCTAAGACTTTGGTTTGTTTCCTCGCCCCCAGGAGAACAGAGCTGATTTACAAAACATAGTACTGAAAGAAATGTTATATGACTGTGAAATCAAACCACTACAAGTGCAAATCAGTATGAGATGTATGTCTCTAAATTAGTATTAAAAAATCTATTCTGCTTAAAAATAAAAATAATGAAAAGAATATAGAAATCAACCTGAATGTTAAAGAGGGAACCCAATTTTCCCAGAGTAAAGTAACTAAAGTTAGTAATCATCTGCTTTGGAATATTTAGGCTTCTTAGTACCAAATGGTCTTCTACAAATAAAGTTGACTCAGTCATTCATCTTTCTAAGACAGATAAATTAAGCACCATATATCTTATTGTGCAAGGTTGTTTTGAATGAAAATTTTTAAAAATCAGTTCCATGGAGACATAAAAAGACACTGGCACATTTTGTTAAAGTATGGCAGTACTGTAAAAAACAATGTGAGCCAAAACCGGTTTGGCTCAGTGGATAGAGCATCGCCCTGCAGACTGAAGTGTCCCAGGTTTGATTCCGGTCAAGGGCATGTACCATGGTAGTGGGCACATCCCCTGTGGGGTGTGTGCAGGAGATGGTGATCGATGTTTCTAGCTCTCTATCCCTCTCCCTTCCTCTCGGTAAAAAATCAATAAAACATATATATATATATTTAATAATGTGAAACAAAGAACTGGCAAAAGTGAAATATAAAAACGAGAAAGATTTAAAATTAAGAGGAACACATAAAGGCATATTTTAAAAACTTAGATTCCTCATGCAAATCCACGGATTATCCTAATTACAGCAAACTATGAACTTCAACAGATGCACAGTTGTATGTCACATGAACATTAGCTGAATGACTACTGAGGCTGAAATGTAAGGCAGGAAAAAAATAAGTATCACTAATTGTACATATTTAGGGTTTTGAAAATGATAGGTAGGTAGATAGATAGATAGATAGATAGATAAATAGATAGGTTGTTTATGAGAATAAGTAACAGGGTCACCAGCTATTAAAATTCAAAGCAATAAGACAATCTCATGACTACTAGTAAACTAGCTGAGTAGTCAAAAAGCATAGCAGCAGATTGCTCATGGCCCAGTAATCTCTGGTCCAGTGTAACATGGAAGAATTATCCATAGAACCCTGGTGTGTCTTGTAATTAGGTTTATGCTATGATGTTAAAAATGGAAATACAATTTTAAGATCAAACCATCAAAAAATATGTTTAAAAATACCGTGTTTCCTTGAAAATAAGACATCCTCCGAAAATAAGACCTACTTACAGGTTTCCTTCTGAGTGAAATATAAGGCATTCCCCCCTTCCCCGAAAATAAGGCCCCCTTAGGCTCTGTCTCAGAATGCTATTGCTAAACATGAGAGATTTGGTCCACTGATTCTGAAAGAAACGGAGTCACAAGAAATTCACCAGGAAATTCAGGAATTGGATTGTTATGATGATGTTCCAGAAGATGATGACATGATTGTCATTGAATAAATGAGTAAATTCTTGATACTGTAGGATTCACAGTTTGTCTGGTTTGTGTTGACAACTACCGTACTACCATTCTGTATACAGTGTAATAAATTTCCTTTATTTTCCTTTAACAATAAATGTGTACCGTATTCTTCTTCATGGAAAAATAAGACATCCCCTGAAAATAAGACTTAGCGCATCTTTGGGAGCAAAAATTAATATAAGACACTGTCTTATTTTGGGGGAAACAGGGTAGAAAATTAAGCATAGTAAAGTGGTGACAGACAGAATAAGATAAATGTAATGATCCCAGACAAGCATTTTGCTTAAATCTAGAAACCCTTTGTCCTTTTCCAATCGGATTATGTGCATGGAGAGCAGGTACTTTGAAGTGGTTAGTTTCCCATGGGGTCATGAACCTCCAAGCAGTAGACTGCATCGGGGATTCTCTTTATGGGTAATAGCACCATTGCTTTTGTGCAACAACATGTACTAGAAAAAAGGTTGTATTGATTCTTTGATTTTTCCAAGTTAATAGATAAAAGGTCTTCTTTTTTTTCCTAAGGAAAAGCAGACATCTTTGGTTATTTACAAACATGAGCCTACTTTGCAGAAATAGAAAATAGGGGGCAGAAAAAGGAGTCTAATCTGACTTATCCAATGAATGTGACGTCTTGTAGAAAATGAACGAAGAGAAGCATTATAAATATACAATCTACTATATTTTTTATTGATACATTTTAGAAACCCCAAAATATGTTACATGTATAAGTAAACATTTTAAAATTATTCAGTACAACCTTTTTCACAAAATTTATTTTATTTTAGTTAATTTTCTTTTTCTGTTTCTTTCCCTCAAACTGTGAATTCAATGTATTCACTGCAAGCTGCTTCTGTTCCAGGAGGTGGCAGGCTTTCCCAATATGCAGACCAGGAAGCGTGGGAAAAGGCTGGCTAAGAGGCTGTGATGCTTAATCCTAGGCATAACCCTGTTGTTCCTGAACATTGACTCTTTTTCCATTTTCCATTAAATAACACATTTTAAAACAGTATTTTCATATTAAAAAAACAAGTGTGGAAATAAAATAAAAATTCTTATTTAATTACCTGCACTAAATACTTGTTAAATTCTAGCACATTTACTTATATATTGAATAGCAATTTACTGAACAAAAATGTCAAGGGAATAAAATAAAAGGAAATAATGAGAAAAATTAATGTTCAGCTTATGCTCTATTAAGTATTAATTTTCACTGTTGTTAATACAGTGTAGCATTTATTATCTAAGGAAATAAAAAATAATAATATAATGGTATGATTCCTTTTTTTACAGCATGTGAGAATAATTCTCTTTGGATGCTAAGAAGCTTGACAAGCCCTGACCAGTTTGGATCAGTGGATAGAGCATCGGCCTGCAGACTGAAGGGGCCCGGGTTTGATTACAGTCAAGGGCATGTACCTTAGTTGTGGGTACACCCCCAGTAGGGGGTGTGCAGGTGGCAGCTGATTAATGTTTCTCTCTCATCAGTGTTTCTAACTCTCTATCCCTCTGCCTTCCTCTCTGTAAAAAATAAATAAATAAATTTATACTGTATTGAAGACTATACATGCTATAAATTGAATATTGTATTCCTCCTCCCCCAAATTCATATGTTGAAATTCATTTGTGCCCAATATGATAGACTTAGAGTGGAGGTTTGGGAGATGATTAGGTCATGAGGCCACTCCCTCATGACAGGATTGATCCCCTTATAAATGAGGCCTTAGAGGTACCCTTCACTCTTCCACTATAGAATGAGGAAAAGTTTGGAACCTGGAAAAGGTTCTCACCCAATGATGCTGGCAACCTGACCTAAGACTTCCAGCTTCTGGAACCGTGAGAAATAAATGTCTTTTGTTTGTAAGCCTCTCGGTGTGTTATTTTGTTACAGCAGCCTGAATGGGCTAAGACAACAGATGAATTTTATTGGTGGATTTTTCATATATACATGTACAGGCAGAATAAGATAAATGTAATGATCCCAGACAAGCATTTTGCTTAAATAGTAAAAACTTGTAGAACTTACAATTTTACATATTATACTAGAAGTCATAATGCATTTAACTTAAGCCACTTACTTGTACATACAGTAAAATATGTAGTTTGTATTAAAAAGAATAAATAGATGAAATTATAAAATAACCCAAGTTATTAAACTCAGCAAATAAAATATTTATGTTGTTTTATATTCAACTTTTATTTTCCTTCTGGCCCTTTCATTAACTTTTTACCATATTTATAACCATTCTGTATATAAAATAAAACAACCAATAAAAAAGTGGAAAACTCTCTGGGCTAGCCCTGGTTTTTGCCTCCTCTCTCTTGATCCATTTATTTAAAAAAAAAAAAAAAAAAGGGGGGGGGGGGGCTGAGACCGGTTTGGTTCAATGGATAGAGCGTCGGCTTGGGGACTGAAGGGCCCCGGGTTCGATTCCTGTCAAGGGCATGTACCTTGGTTGTGGGCATATCCCCAGTAGGGGGTGTGCAAGAGGCAGCTGATCGATGATTCTCTCTCATTGATGTTTCTAACTCTCTGTCTCTCTCCCTTCCTCTCTGTACAAAATCAATAAAATATATATTTAAAAAATAAATAAATAAATAAATAAATAAATAAATAAAAAAAGAGAAAGAAAAAGAAAAAAATACACACAATAAAGCCTTCACAATTGAGTGTGCACATTTCTATGTTTCCCTAATTTATATCTCTAGTTGACCTCTGTTCTAAACTCCAAGTCCATCCACAATCTATAGAATTCTGTTGAGTTTTTTCTATGTACCTGGAACTGTTGTAAGCAGTGACTAGAATAGTAAATAAGAAAGGCAAGGTTCCTATTTTTATGGGATGTATGTTCTACTGTTAAAAGACATAAAATACACAATTATTTACATACATAGACCCAATCATTTCAAATAGTGCTATGAAAAAAATAAGGGTGATAAAATAAAGATGGCAGCTTTACACTGAGTAGTCAACAAGGTCTCTGATGTGGGACATTAAAGTTTCAGTTTCGTGAGGAAAAGAAGTCCTTCATTCTGAATACTGAAAGAAGAGCATTCTAGCAAGCATGAACAGAAAGTTTCCTTGAGATGCATGTTAATTTGACATGTTCAGCAACCAGAAAGAAGGCCAGCGTGGCTGGGGGAAGTGAAATGGAGTGGCCATGGATCCTAATGGAAGATCTAAATATATATATATAAAAGCTGGAAGACTGGAATGACCGGTTGACCAGTCACTATGATGTGCACTGACACTCCATGCATAAGCTGCCCCCTGATGGTCAATGGACTCCTACAGCCAACCTCCCACAGCCAGCCAGCCCCCATTAACCCCTGCTTCTGGGTGGGGGTTTTGTACATAGCAGAGCAGCTCCCTCACTGAGATCTATTGAAAGTCATCCCTTGTCTCACTCCAATCCTCTCCCTTTCCCGGCGGCTACATGCCATGGTGGGGGTGGTACAGTGGTGAGGAAAGGAGGAGGGAGGAGGCAGGGAACTGCATGGTGGTAGAGCACCAACAGAGGCATCAGTGTCTGGCATTCGTTTCTTCTGCGCCCAGCCTAGCGACCATTGCCTCCTCTCCCATCCCTGCCGAGGGCTTCAGGCCTGGGCTGGGATGGGGAACTGGGAGTGGGCAGCAGTGGATGCAGCCCCTTTCCCAGGGGGCTGAGGACTGGCTCCTTTCTCGGGGCCTCCGGCCAACCTCCTGTGGTCCCTCCCCCACCATGTACGAATTCCAAGCCTCTTGTGAGATTATAAAGATAGGCAGGCTCATGTCAAGTAAGACCTGTGATCCCTGGTGAGAATTCAGCATTTTATTCTAAGTGTAATAGAAAACTACTGAGTAATTTTGCCCATGTGAGCAAAGTATAAAATTCACAAACTTTAAGACACACATCTCTGCAATCAAAAACATATTTTGAAATGAATAGTATCTTTCAATCAGTTTTGGTTTGACAGTTTCATTGATATTTTCATTTTAAATATGCAAAAAATTTGATATATAGTAAAAATATATTCTTAAGTCTAGGAGATAAGTAAATCTAAAAATTCTAAGAACTAATGCCATCATACTTTCCTTTCTTGATAGAATATCTTGTAATAGGCCACAATAGATGAAGTCATATGTCTAATGAAATACATTAATAAAATGGTTTAAAAATTTAAACACCTTAAATTTAAACAATGTCATATGTCAAATCTATTCAATAAAATTTTTTTTAAAAAAATCTCTTACTTGTGTGGAGCATGGATTACAGAACACAACAGTGGAAATATGGGCACGTTAAATAATAGAGACTAGGAATAGGATGGTGTAGTGAAGGTGGAGAAAAGCTGAGAAATCGAGAATATATTGGAGGAGGTACTAAGAAGATTATTCTTTTCTTTGTTAAAGGCTAGAGGGAAAGAAAATGTCAAGAATATATCTAAGAGTCCAGCTGGCATGGCTCAGTGGTTAAGCATTGACCTATAAATCCAAAAGTCATGGTTCAATTCCCAGTCAGGGCACATGCCTGGGCTGTGGACTTAATCCCCAGTGTGGGTGGGGTGTTCAGGAAGCAGCCTATCTCTCTCTCCCTCTCTCTTCCTCTCTGAAGTAAATAAAAATATATTAAATATATATACCCAACATTTCTAATTAAGAAACTAGCCATCACTGAGAGATAATGAAGATTTAAATTCAAGTATGTGCATACAGGAGCTGTAGTTGTGGGAGAAGTTAAGGAAGCAGTTGATGTGTACCAATACCTCACTTCACCTATTATCCTCTCAGGGAAGACTTGCTCACCTCCCTTGTAGGTCATGTACCCTCCCATATATTCTCATAAGCTTCATTCAGAATGCTTATCACCGTTTTAATGCAACATCAGCATTTGTGATAGTTTTTCCTCCTCATACTGTCTGTTGAATCCATGAGAGCAGGACACAGGGGTTTTTGTTCATTCTTTTACATTCAGCACAAGCACCATCCTGTGGGCAGTTCAAGTCCCCAGCAAACACTTAATGCATAAATGTAGTAATCCTAATTTCTTCTTTTTTATCCTGCCTATTTCAAAGTGCTTGGTCACTGACAAACATCCACTCTACTAGACAGGAAACCCACACAGCTCTGATGTATCCAGGAATGACTAACTACAGTACTAAGATGAGAGAGAGTGTGAACAATGACAAAATAAGCCAGAAAAAAAATCCTATAGACATAAGTTTTCCTTTTATTTAGAATCACTATAAAATTCCAAAAGCAGTAGGAAAAAATGTTATTTTTTTTAAATCCCAAATTACCTCAAATTAGCCCAAATCAACCAGGTTTTATTTGTACTTCTTCCACAACATCTGTATTTCACATATAAAGAAACTGAGATTCAGGGAGATCAACTGACTTGCTCAAAGTTTTGAATCTAGATAGTACGGGAGCCAGGATAAGGTAACACATAATTCCATGTCCTAACTGAAATATGGCTCACTTTCACCTTACATATAGAATTATTTTCTGGGAGTGAGATAGTTGAATGGTTAGCTTGCAATCTTATAATTAGGGTGGGGGGCGGGGAGAGTGAAGGGGGAGAAAGAGAAGAAAAGAATGTTTCTTACTTCCCTCTCGTTGTCTCAAAGCTTGACTTTTGATAGGTGGTCCTCTGGCTTTCCCTGGCGTCCCCTCTGCTGGGATATGTTTCCCTTGGGGACCGGTTTCCCAGGCCGCCTACTGAGTTCAGAGAAGTCCCTTGGTTGGGCTTGCTGACAAAGCTCTGCAGAAATGTCAGCGTGGAGTTGGAGAGAACCACTGACTCGGCTCCAGGATTGAACTCGAGCCTAGATTCGCTCAGAGGGGCAAGAGTTTGCAACTTCAGCACCCTCTCTTCCGTCTCCCCTGTGGACGTGAGGGTCTCCGAGGGAGGCGAGGCTGATGGCAGGAGCGCTTCTTCTGAGGTCCTCGTCTCAGTGGCCACCTCCGCTGGCATGGTCTCAGCGGTGGGCAGCGTTCGGTGACTTTGTAGTTTACTCAGAGGAGCCGAAGCAGAGGCCACCCCCTGGGAGTTTGCATCCTCAGATGGCGTGGTCCAAGTCTGGGCGGTGTCGTTCAGCCCAAAGCCTCCGCTCCATACGCTGGAGAGCAGGACCAACAGCCTGGCGCCCTGCATCTCAGGAGCTGGAAGCAAGGAAGCTCATGAGAAACCGGGCAGTGCGTCCTTCTGGCCTTTTCCACGGCTGCTCCCACACTGGCTCCGCTACCACAGGGCTTGGCCAGGGGGAGATGTGCAAAAGGAAGCAGGTTTCTGTGTTTGGAAGCGGGCTCAGGAAGTCTGATTTCCTGTTTCTGTAGGTTCGGGGCGATCTGTGACCTCTGCTAGGATGGATCTATGGAAGCGAGAAGGGTTTCTGACGAGGCTGAGGGCGAATGGGAAAACACAGGCAACGGTTACCAGGAAAACCCGTGAGAGAAAGTGTGAAGTAACTCTGCTTCCCGTGGGCACACCTATGCTTCACACGCTGCTCATCTGGGAGAGGAGCTGCGTGTTGACCTGGGGAGCATGGAGCTTGTTTGGATGTCCTGAATGGAAGAGGTTTCCGTTTTGTCCTCCTGTGCAAAGACATTGAGAGAAAAAAATGTGTCACCCTTCTTTCCCACTGTGCCCCATCCAAAGAGCCACTGTTTATTCAAGTGCTTACACACATGCCCACATATAAGCAAAAACTCCTCAGTGGTGTCTCTGCCCTTTCACACATCACAGGCTGAGTAAATGGAAAAACATTAAATCCATTTTTATAAATACCCATCAGCTGTAGCATTACGTGAAGTTAATCTGAATTATAAGGAATAAAAAAGCATAAACAATTGAATTATCCAGGTATGTAAGGAGTTCACTTTAAATTTTGCTCTCAGAACATTTACCAGAACTAATTAATGGAATGAATAATCAGCATTTTACTTACTCTGTTTTCTAATTTAGATCTTCTCGAAGTTGGGGTAATTAGTATTTTACCACTAAGGAGTGTATGAAGAAAAAGCAAAGTCACATGAGAATACAATAAAGTGGGATCATACATAATGCTTTTGTACTTTTTCTGTGATATGAAAGTATACTAACTGTAAGAAACAGAGAACTAAATCAATCAAATGCTTTTCTATGACTATTTTTCTAGTAGATATGCTTTTTGGGATTTGTGATCTCACCACTCTATCAAATCTCTGATTCTCAGACTTCAATTAAGCTCTCTCATCCATAAAAAGTTCAACAGGAGACTGGGTATATATAAATAACAAGTTCATTCATTCATTCATTCATTCAATAATTACTCAAACCCTAAGTTGGCTTCATCAAGGCAGTTTCTTAGGTACTGAGATTATAAAGGAAAATATCAATATTCTTAGCTTTTATTTGCTTATGTTCTATTATGTTTTATCTAAAAACTAGATCCATATGTAATTAATATTCCTGTCAACCTCTGTGCCAAGCATTAGGCCCTTGCTAAATATTTAGTCATGTAATGTTTTCTTTCAGAATTGGAAAATGTGAAACCTAGTAACCTGTTTGATTATGTATTATTATAGACATACTTTTGTTCCTAATCCTAGATACAGGTCACCAGGATTAGCAACAAGACCTTATTTTTTTCATTGAATTACCAACTACTTGGCCTTAGTATTTTTTCTCTTCCTTAGTCTTCACCATTCATTTCTATGAGTACATTTTTAACATATTAGAGAATATGTAATATAAGGTTATTTAAACTAAAACACATTAATCAGCAGCACCTCCAATTGAATTTGATAGGGAGTACAAAATATCTAATTCTCAGACAGACCACAGAAAAATCCCACAAACCAAAAATGTCCAGCACAGACAATCAGGCAGTAATTAGTTACTAAAAAACAGCAAAGAAGCTCCACAATTTGCAAAGCACAAACACGGTTTTTAGTCCTAAGAAATAGACATTATAGCTTCTTTATCTAAAAAGGTCATTATGGGGAACTAACTGCCTTTAGCTTTGAGCAGAATAGTAATTGGGAAAAACCCAAGTAAATTTTTTCTACTTAATAGCATACAATTTTAAATCCATTTTCATAGTTAAATAGACTATTCTGAAAGTGTAAGAAGCAACTGGAATAATGGTGCACATATGTTCTGAAGAAGAAAAAAAAACCTTGATCCTGCTCATTACAAATGAACTTTAGTGGTAAAGGGTTACTCATTGGATTTACAATTGATAACAAATAAATAGCTCTCAATGGTAATAAAAACTGAATTGATATTTGCATAATCATGGACACAGACAATGGGGTGGTGAAGACCTGGGGTGGGGGGCAGGGCAGGCTAGAAGGGGTCAATGGTGGGGGAGGGGAGCATTATGTATTACTTTCAACAATAAAGATTTAAAAAAACAACAACACTGAACTGAGTTAAGTAATTATTTTGCCTCTTATAAGGTATTGACCAATAATGACTTTTAGTTACCCTTAATCCACCTTACAAGGACCTTGTGATTGAAAGGTACCAGATCTCATGATCAATTCACTCAGCTCTCTTAGCTGTAACTCCCCAGAGAATCCTCAGCTCACTTGATGGTTTAGATGTATGGGCTATCCCTTAATTGAAAACACAAACTATTAGTACTTCAGATTCTGTCAGAGGCCTAATCTTAAATTCTGAAACTCATTAATGCTTGTCAAATAACAATTAAGAAAAACCATATTCCTGGGATTACAGCCTGAAGAATAAATACTCAATTTATTCTTCTAGCTACTCTAAATACTACCCTTGGATTGAACTATAGCATCAGGGTTTTGTATACTTGCACCCTATCATTCTGCTGTACACCCATTGCCCACTAGATGGTTTATATCCAATTATGTTTTAACATATTGCCATTTATTCATCTCTAGTAATTTTATAAAAAAAAAAAAGAAGTGATGAATCTCATTATATTATATGCTATCAAAAGGTTTTTTGTCATTTTTCATTGTACCATAAACATAGGTTTGAATATATATTGCAAAATGAGTTATAAGTGATGAGATAAAAGTTTTCTTTTCTTCCCTTATAAAATATATGAATTAATTTTCTAATCACAAGAAAAAACAAAAAAAATGTTTATTAAGCAGAAACTGCGCCTGGTCTCTTTGATAAGGATGATTCTTTGGCTAGGGACCTTATCCACTGGAGCAGAGTGGGGAGGGGAACTTGTGGTTAAGGCCATCTGAGGCTCTCTTATTTCATATGTCAAGGCAGTACATAATATTGCATTAATTTTAGTCCTTATATCACACAAAGGTTAGAAAGCTCTATTGTAAAGGATAAAGAACTCTCTCTGGAGCATTGCATTGCTCAGATCTCAAATTTAATTAAAAGGTAAATCCTGATCATATTTTCAAAGTATTTAAAGACTGTGGTGAGTTAAAACTAATTAAGGCTGCAATAACTTGAGTTTCAATTAGACCTAGCTCAACTACAAATTGGGGTGGTTCAGCTTCTGCGGAGGAGGCCTGACAAGAAAAGAGGTATTCTCTCTGAGGTAAATATTATTTACTAAAGTTCTTTTACTCATAATTCCTCTCATATACCAACAATTTATGAAGCAAATGAATAATTTTTTTCTTTGTTAATCCTCACCCAATGATATTTTCCCAATGACTTTTAGAGAGAGAGGAAGAGACGAGGAGAGAAACAGAGAGAGAAACATTGATGTGAGAGAGACACGTCCATTGACTGCCTCCTGTACACACCCCACTGGGACCAAGGATAGAGCCTGACCCTTCAGTCCAAGGGCCAATGCTCTATCCAGCCAAAACAAATAAAAAATTTAAAATTTTAGCCCATAGTCAAGAAGACATCAGTTGACAATATCCAGAAAATGCCCCAATATTAGAAGTATCAGAAAGGCAATTTAAAATAAGTATGATAGAATGGGGTGGAGAACGTGAGCTACATGTCTTGAATGCAAAGGGAATTTCAGTGGAGATGAAAACTATAATAAAGTATCAAATAGAACTACTAGAAATAAAACAATATCAGAAATAAAAATATATTTGTTAAGCTTAATAGCACATAAGGAATATTTAAGAAAACACTATCAGTTAATATGAATTCAGGTAAAAAATAGATTATCCAAATTGAAACAGAGAAGATAAATATATAGACAAAAAGAAAAGTGTCTGAGATTTGAGGGACACTTTCATATGGTTTAATATACATATAACTGGAGTAAACTAAGGAAAAAAATAAAGGATAAAAGAAAGAGATTAGGACAAATAATAAAATTTAAAGATAATAGGTAAAATTTTCCCCAAATTGATGAAACCATAAGTTCAGAAAACTTCAATAATAAAATTATACTTGGGTATATTGTAAGTAAAATCTTAAAATACAAAAAATAAATAAATAAATAAATAAATAAATAATGAAACCACCCAAAAAAAGAATTCATATTACATAAAGGGTATAATAATTATGACTGATTCTCCATTAAATACAATAAATGAAATAAAATAGCACAACGATATCTTTGAAATACTCAAAAAATAACCTATTAACTTAGAATGCTACATATAGTAAAAATATCCTTTAAAGAAAAGTAAAATAAAGACATCTTAAGGGGAAAAACCTGAAAGAATTTGTCTCCAGAAAATTCTCATGCCAATATATTTGACAATTTAAACAAACTTGAGCCGAAACTGGTTTGGCTCAGTGGTAGAGCGTCGGTCTGCGAACTGAAAGGTCCCGGGTTCGATTCCGGTCAAGGGCATGTACCTGGGTTGCAGGCACATCCCCAGTAGGGGGTGTGCAAGAGGCAGCTGATCAATGATTCTCTCTCATCGATGTTTCTAACTCTCTATTCTTCTCTCTTCCTTTCTGTAAAAAATTCAATGAAATATATTTTTAAAAAAACTTGATATATATATTTTTTAAAAACTAAAACTGACAGAAAAAGATATAAGAGGATAAAACCTCATTCATAATAAAACTTTCTAATAAAGAAAGCTCCTGACCCATGTGACTTTACTAGTAAATTTTATAAAGCATTTAAGGAAGAAATATCACAAGTCTTCACAAACTCTTCAAAAATAGAAGAGATAATATATCCTGACTCGTTTTTTGAGGCCAGAAAAATACTAATAAAAATATTACAAAACCAAATACTTTCACAAAAATAAAACCGCAGGCTAATATCCATAATGGACAGGACAACTAAAAAAAACAGCCCTATGTAAAAGGCTACTAATCATGACTACAGGGATTATTTCAAGAATTCAAGGTTGGTTTCCATTCAGAAATCAAGCTATGTAATCCTAATATATAAAAACCCTGGATCATAACAACCAGTAATAACCAAGGTTCGACTAATCCTAAGTCAACTGGGTTGCCATGGCCACCCAGAGAGAGGCCTGAAGAGAGAAGCAGGGACTGATCTGTTGCCTCTGAGGCAGCTTTTAATCAGTACTTGCCTCTCTCTTTCTCTCCCATTCTGGCCAGCAGCTGTGCCTCCATTTTGCTCCAGGCCTCCACTGGGGCTGCTGATTAGCTCTGCCTTTCTGATCAGGCCCCAGAGATGCTGATAGGCATAGGAACTGACCAATCAAAACTAAATTGGCCAGCAGGGGAGGGCAGTTGGGGGCAACCAGGCTGGCAGGGGAGGGCATTTGGTGGGGGGACCAGCCTGAAGGGGAGAGCATTTGAGGGTGGTGACCAGGCCTGCAAGGAAAGACAGTTAGGGGTGACCAGGCTGGCAGTGGAGGGCAGTTAGTAGCAATTGGGCCAGCAGGGGAGTGGTTAGGCATTGATCAGGCTGGCAGGCAGAAGTGTTTAGGGGCAATCAGGCTAAGCAGGCAGAGGAGTGGTTGGGAGCCAGCAGTCCTGGATTGTGAAAGGGATGTCTGACTGCCCATCTCCTGATGGGATCAGGCCTAAACGGGTAGTCAGACATTCCTCATGGGGTCCCAGATTGGAAAGGGTGCAGGGTAGGCTGAGGGACACCTCCCCACCCCACGTATGAATTTTGTGCATTGGGCCTCTAGTTAAGGAAATGAACAGCAAGTCCCCTTTTGAAGGAATATAAATTTGCAAAAAGACAGAAATGACAAAAACCTAATAATCAATCACTGAACAGCATTTCAAAATTTGTTTTGTTTTGTTTTGTTTGTTTGTTTTACCATAGCAAAGCCACTTAAGATAGAAAAACGAAGAGCCAATAATATTACCCATCTTCTAGAAAGTAAATTCAAGAAGTGTGGTCATTCACCAAAATACAAAGTAATCTTTCTGAGAAGGTTACTTTTCTTAAGCAGCAGGAAATCGGTTAATATAATACCCTAAATTAAATAAATAGATTAAATTTAGAGATATCCTGGATATTAACAAACCATCATTAGTAATAAATTTAGGAAATGACCAGATGTTGTAAGCAAGTGTTATAATCAAAACAAAAAATAGCTCACAAAGCACATTATATTCATCTGGAGTGTTCTCAGTAATTGTGATATCTAACTTAAACTTAACGCCTTCATTAGTTTTATTATTACTGTTCAGTTCTCAAAAGCTAAATTATACGTTGAAAGGTAGCCCCTATAGAAGTGGAGTCAGTATACAATTTGCAACAATATAAACTGAATAAAAATATGAGTTGTAACAACAGTGCTGATTAGAATAAGATATTTTACATTCATCATGAGCAACTTTGACAAACACAAAACATCTGTAGTTGATATTCCTGTCTTGGCACTTCATTAATGTAGTGCCACGCATGTAATAATTCATTCATACACATGTTAGCATTCACACAAAAATGAGAATACTTGCTTTTTCAATTAGAAGAAACAATGTTAGCAACATAGTACATTCAAGATTTTCAAATTGTGAAGATTTCATGTCATGTCTAGAAAACGGCCACATTCCCGTGGAGTCCTATAATACCTTAGAATAAGCAGTTCCTACATTTAAAAACGTGTTACAAATGTCTTTGCTTCTAATTTAAAAATAAAATTTTAGTTTTGAAATATGTATTTTGGCAGATTGGAGTTTTAACTTGATACTATTATAGCATCCATTCAAATAAAGTTAAGAAATTGCCTCCACTGGCAGTTACAGTTTGTTGCTTATTTTACTGTATGCAAATCTATGTATCACTGGTTAAATTAAAGAGTCAGTAAAGGAAATTATCCACTCAAAGCATTGCTATGACGATAGGCAGAGGAATTCTCGGGTTTGCATTTCTTCAGAGCAGCCACACAGGCCTTTCCCTCACTTTATCAGTGCTCTGCTCTCAAATCCCACTAGAAAATGCTCTCTCTCCTCAATATAGCTACACTTCTCCAATAAATCACAGAGTTTTTCACATATTTTTATGGGCCCCCTCCCCTCCTAACCCTTTATTTCTTTGGAAACTAGTCAGCACTGTGTAGAAATAAGGCAGCGTAGCAAATAGTATAGGTTGGAACCTTGAACCTGAGATCTTTATTCTCATTCCTCTTCTGTCATTTACTACTGGTCTGATCTTGGACATATTCCTTGATCTCACCAAGCTTTAGTTATCTCTTCTGTATTCTTCTTCTGATGATGATTATATGAGTTGGTGCATATGAGACTGTCATATTGTAAAACAGTATATTGGTACAAGCTGAGGTATTATGATATTATGTCAAGAAGCCAGAACTATACTTTATCTGCCCTATGCTTATAATTTGCTTTATATTTTCTCTCCTCTTGGCCAAAGTCTGGACCCACCTATCTCTGAATTTCCTTTTACTATAAAACAGAATTGCTTTTATGCTAAGCATTAGAAAGCCTTTTTGTGTGTGTCTCACCTATTATAAAAAATTTTTGTTGACAGATTATCAATTTTATGAGTTCTCCTTTCTTATATCAATAGAAGGATAGAATAAAACAGATTTGCCTTGTCTTAATAATTGTAATTGTTAGCTCATCGTGCATTAATTTTGTGCTTAGAGTGTATTAACTGGAATATGAAACTGTATTATTTTATGTAATTTTTCTAACAACTTGTAATATTATGACTCATAACCCCTATTTTACCAAGAAATCTAGGGACTACCCAAAGTATGGCAACTGAAAAGTGATCAAACTGCCTGCCATTTGAACCCAGATCTGCTACCTCTGGGATGAAAAATAAACCCTGGTCAACCTGATCTCATGTTTTCATTTATATGTATAGTTTTTGTTGACACATTAAGATAATTTCTGTTACAGTATAAAACTGACAAACACATACATAGCAAATACATAGACTAGTTTCAAATGAAAAGAAGTTATATTTGCAAATGCATCAATTACTCTCCCGCCCCCACCATGATTTCTGTACCCAGAGCAATCAGAATTTCTGTAAAAATAGAAGTAGTAACATACTACATCCAAAAGGTTAAAAAGTTTCACAGTATGATACAGTAGTGACTTAGCCTATCAAATAAAGGAATAGCTGAATAATTGACTGTTCCATACGTAGTAATAACATTATAACAGCTTTCAACATAAATGCTTTTCTTCAGGCTATTTCCATATATATTGTTAAATTCTGCCAAATTTTCTGTACACATTTTTTTCTAATGGATTATGCCAAGTGCCAATCATTTTAAAGGAAAATTAGTATTTTTAAAAATTCATTGTATGTTCCACCAACTGCTAACTAACTTAAAACAGAGCTGTAGTCTCATTAGAAGCAACAATAACAAACTTCTATTAAAAAGGTATTTCAAGCAGAATGTTAATTTTAAAATATTCACAGCTCTTACCTTAATATTCTTTGCCCATAGATTTAAGCCAGATGATAACATGTGGAAACCTCTGTGGGCCTCTCTTTAAACTGTCTCCAAACATCCACTTATTTTCAGAACTGGAGAAACAGGAGCTTAAGAGGGGCATGGGGGAGGACCTTTCTTCTCTGCCATTATTCTTTCTGTGAATGCCTAGCAACAAAATCCCAGACCCAGAAACTCAGATGCCTGAGGGCGCTGACCCTCAGGGCCTTGTGTCCTTTTAGAGTTGCATGTGATCCTAGGGCTTTTACTAAAAAGTGTTATCTAATCTGAAGGTTTCATTGCCTCTGTGATTAGTGTTCTGAGCAATGGGAGGGTAAACGCTTTCTCAAAAACCTTATGGCATTACATTATGTTCATTAATAATATGTAAGCTAGTATTGAAAAAAGACATATTATACATCTTACGTATAAGATTTTGCCTTAATCCTACCTGATTTACAATAGAAACAAGGGGGGGAAAGGAGCAAACTAGGGTCATCTGCTCTAGCTTTTAGATTAACACCATTCGTCAGCATTGGGTTGCTTTCCTGAGAGCATTTCATAGTCAGCCACACCTCACTGATAAAATCTACTCTAAATCTTGGCTGAGGCATTCTACAGTTTCTTATACAGCTCCTACAAGGGGATGCAAAATGAATTCTGGGGATTCTGCAGAACTTTTCTGGAGCATAGAGACATTTTAGTCAGCTCACCACCTTTGCACATGACTTCTGCCTCTGGTTCAGCATGTGCCGCATTTCTCCTGTTGAGTAAGTAGATCTTCCTCGACAGCCCTTTGCTCTGTTGACTTTTTAATCCCCAGGCCAACTCTTGTGCTTGATCGGTGGTCAATAAATAATACGTGGTATTGCTTTTGTAGTGGGAGCTTTGACCTAAATTTGAGTTCTTCCCCACAAATATTTTGTTCCCTGAAAACCTTTTCTCTCTGGTCAGCTGAGACTGCCCAAGGAAATACACTGCTCATTTTTAAAAAGCTGTCTTCAGATGTTATCACATTCAGATCTCTGTCTGAAAGCCTTTAGAAAGTTTAGAGGCATTTGGGTGGAAGAGTTCTTTTATCTAAATTTTAGTGGGTTTTCAATGTTTCATTTTTGAGAGTCGAAAAAAAATATATTTAAGAAAAACAAACAAACCCTCAAACACAGGAAAGAAATGTACTTGCATTTTTCATTCCTCTTCCTCCTTCCTCCTGAATGGAATAGCCGGAGCTCTGACAATCATCTTGAATTGTGACAATAACTTAGAATCGAAATCTGTGCAGAACAAAGCAGAAGTATGGATTAGCCTGGGTCCTGGACATTGTGATATATTGCATCAATTCTGGCTGCCCTGACCATGTCCATGCTTCTTGAATAAAGAGAAAGAACTAAACTTCTATCCATTACAAACCACAGTTAGTGGGGATTTCCAGTGATTGTCATTCAACTCAAATGCTGACTAACATAGTAACTGACACAGAACTTCAAACATTGTACACTATTTTTGAAAATAATTTTGAAAGTTGAATTAATCAATCAATAAAAAATTATAGAAAAGTTAACAACTTTTAGACAAGATTTTTACTACGAGTATGACCTAAGAGAAATTGGAAGAACAGAGAAAGGCAAAGATATTTCAACAATAGGACTACTTCTTAAATGGTATCTTAACAGTTTATATTTGAAGGCAGGAAAAATGTAATTGCAAATGTTATGCTTTGGTTTAAATGACCTTGAACAGCACTAAAAAATATGTATCCTCCTTCTAATGTTCTGATTTTCCTCATTGTTTTTATCTTTACCATAAATATAATTTTATGCCTTCTTAGATATATTTTATATGGTTTAAAAAATAGGATGTTAAAGTAATTCAAATTCAAAAGAAATAAATCATGCTAAAAAGTTAACATTATTCTCTGCATTTGGTAAGAATCAATTGGTTCTTGTGTGCTAATGAAATATAACTCAAATGTAACTTTTCATCTGATAATGTAAGAAAAGTAAAATTTGGTATTTTAAAAGTGTTTTATTTATATTAGAAATTTCATCATGATAAAATACATCATTATTCAAGGGAAGGAAGAACAGTCCTGGTTGTTAACTCTGGAGTCAGTAAAATCCGGATTCAAATCCTGATTTTATAGTTTATTTTCTGTATTATCTTAGGAAAGATCCTTCAGGCACCTATATCTCAGTTTCTTTATATCTTAAATAGAAATGCACATAATAGTGCTTTTTTTTACATATCACAGCCTAAAATAAATTAACTAGGATCTTTCAGTTTTTCCTAATTCTTGACATCATGCTACTTATTCTATATAATAAAAGGCTAATATGCAAATTGACCAAAAGGCAGAAAAATGGGCTGCTATGAGGCACACTGACCACCAGAGGGCAGACACTCAATGCAGAAAATGCCCCCTGGTGGTCAGAAGCTGGCTCACAGCTGGCAAGGGCAGTGGCATGGCGGGAGCCTCTTTGGCCTCCGCAGCAGCACATGTCGGACTGACGGCTTAAGTTTGCTCCCCGTGGGGACTATGCCTAAGCCATCAGTCAGATTCCCCTGAGTCAGATATCCCCTGAGTCAGATATCCTGGACTGTTAGAGGGTGCAAGCTGGGCTGAGGGAACCCCCTCGAAGTATCCAAATTTTGTGCACCAAGCCTCTAATTTTTTAAATAATACAGTTGGCATAACCCATCTTTATGACTTCATTTATGTTTTGAGGAATTCAAACTCTCCTCTCTAGTAAGCCTACTTTATCCAGTATCATCCCATCTTTCACAGATACTTCTGCTCCTACATGACTCCAAAACACACAAAGACATGAAGGATGTATTTTTTTTTTATTGCTGTTGTTTATGAATTTGAAATATCTCTCACTCTTAAAAAATTGAGATAGAATTTGTGTGTTAGAAAATGTATCTCTTTAAGGCTACTATTCACTGATTTTTAGTATATTCACAAGACTGTATAACACCACTATCCAATTCCAGAATATTTTCATCATCCCACAAAGAAACCCTATATATATTATCAGTAAGTTACTATTCTTCCCTCCCTTGAACCTGTAGCAACCACTAATCTACCTTCTGTCACTATGCATTGATGATTTCTGAAAATTTTCCCAAATGGAATCACAATATGTGGTCTTTGTAACAGGCTTCTTTCACTTAGCATAATGTTTTCCAGGTTCATTTTCATTGTAGCATTCACTAGCACTTCATTCTCTTTTATGGATGAATAATATTTGATTTGATATGTATATCACATTTTGTTTATTCATTCATCAGTTGATAGACAATTGGTTGTTTCATCATTTTTCTATAATTCATAATGCTACTAAGAGCATTTGTGTGTAAGTTTTTGTGTAGACATAAGTCACAATTTATTTGGGAGTTGAATTGCTAGGTCATAAAGTACCATTAACTCAATATTTACCTTTTTGAGGAATTCTCACACTTTTTCAAAAATGGTTACACTATTCTACATTCCTGTCAGCAAAGCGCAATGGTTCCCTTTTCTTCACACCCTCACCAATATCTTTTATTGTATGCCTTTATGACTTCAGTCATTCTGCTGGGTGAGGAGCTTCATTGTTGTTGTTTTTCACCTGCTCTTAAACTTAGAAGAGGAGTCAAAGAGAATGTTTTTAATTGAATTGTTACTACATTACTTCAAAATTTTCTCTCTTCTGGGAATTTTCTTTTCCATCTTACTTGCCTCTCCATATTATAGTTCACCATTATATTTTCTGCCCTAATCTTTATGGCACATATTAACTACACTGCATATTTATTTATTATTTTGCTTTATTATCTCTTAATATATACTTCTTATCTTCCCAACTCTTTCTGTATGTTGTTTGATCTATAGAACCATGTCTCACACTCATAAGCATCCCCAATAGCACTTATCATGTTCCTGAACATGTATACTAGGGCCAAAGTAAGAGCCTTTGGACATTGCTTTATATTACTTTACATTGCATTATTAATTTGGGAATATTACATTTCCTTGATCTTCTCTTGGCTTTTTTCTTTCTTTCTATCTTATTTTCTAAACATTGTAAGCATTACTTTTAGTATTAAAAATTATTCAAGTTTTTCATTCTATAGCATCTTAGTATGTGAAAACAAAAGTTTTTTAATAAGATAAAGTTAAATGTTGAAATATTAAAATTGTCTGTCTATTCTAAACCCAATCTTACCTAATAATAGAGAAACATGTAAATTGACTGTACCTCCGGTATGACTACAGCCAATCAGAGTGAATATGAAAATTAAACCCAAGATGGAGGTTAATTTTCATACATGCCTGGGCCCCAGGAACCTCCTCCGTACCCAGGTTACTCCCAGCCAGCCATCGGGTGGAGGCTTTAGGCTTGGGAAGGGACTGAGCCTGGAATCAGAGGAAAAGGGAAAAAAATCAACGGAAACATATTCTCAGGTGAGGATAAAAAGAAAAATAAAGAAAGAAATGTCATATCCTATGAAAGACACATCTTGAAAATGCTTAAAGAAAGTTGTCATTTTTTTCATGGTGGAGGGACTGGAGTCCAAGTTGATGAAAATACCTTGGCGGCTGGGGTGACTAGCAGTGGCTGCAGCAGTGGGGTGATGGGGCTGGCATTTTCCCCTGATCAGCCCAGTTGCCTCCCATAAAGGGAGGCCAGACTGCAGCTTAGGTCTGCTCCCAACAGGGAGTGGGCCTAAGCCATCAATAGGACATCCCCTGAGAACTCCCAGTATGTGAGAGGGGGCAGGCTGGGCTGAAGGACCCCCTCCCCAGTGCACAAATTTCATGCACCAGGCCCCAAGTCTACTCAATATAATAATAAAAGGGTAATATTCTAATTAGACCAGATGTCTTTCTGGACAACCTTCCAGATGAAGCCAGGGCTGTGAGGGAAGCCCTGGTCCTGGATGCTAGAGAGAAGCCGGTGCTGGCAGCCAGGTAAAAGAAAGCCTACTCTTGAGTCTCTAGTTTTTAATAACCTTGGTAGTTTACTATTAAACATCTGCCATTTGCTTCGTGTTCCAGTGAACCACTGGGTAATTATAGCTAAAACAAATAGCATAAAATTTTAAAAGTTGGCAGTCACATTTTTAATTGATTTGTGTGTCAGTGTGAATATGGTAGAAAAATAAAAACTTTTCTCTAAACTCCATGTTTTTAGGTATAACCCCATTTCTGTGCTCTTCTTAACAGAACACCAGTGGATTACATATTTCCCTTGACCACTTCCCCAACCCCTAGGATCTCTATACCCAGTACCTTTAAGTAAGACTTTCATTGCTTCTTATTCCACTTGAATCAATCATTGTCAAGATCTCCTGGCCTAGATCCATAGTTACTGGTACTTCTTTCTTGCCAAATACTAATGATTAAATTCTCAGGCCTTATCTCATTCCAGTTATCAGTAGCATTTGACATATTGATGACCCTGCCTTTCTAGAAATACTTTCTTCACTCAGAATGTGGGTAGCAGGGTTTCCCTGCATTTTTACTTCATCTCATTGGCCATTCTTTCTTGGTCTTTCTTTTTGTTAATCCCTCTATTCACCTGAACCTATTATATAAAGTTAGTATGTTCCATAACTTAGCACATGACCCTCTTGCATTCCCTTTCTCCTTTCAGTACCCCAAAGGTCATCTCGGATTTGAAGATTTTTAAATACCATTATATATATATATATATATATATATATATATATATATATATATATGACTCCAGAATTTATATTGCTAACTCAATATTCTCTCTTGTTCTTCTAGAGACATAGGTGTCTAATGTGTAAGTTCAAAACTGAGTTTATTATTTCCTATCACCATATTAAAATAAACTAGCCACAAACAAAAACCACCTCTCCTCTAGCTGTCTCACCCATGTAAACTACCACAATTCAACCAATTGTTTTCTCTCCCAATGTACATCCACTGCACAAACATATGGGACACCTCTCTCTACAAGATATATCTGGAGTCTAACCTATTTCTATGACCTCCATTTTTTCCAAATTAGTTTAATCCACTATTTTCTGTCTCCTGACTTTTGTGATTTTCACCTATGCTCTACAATCAGCACTACACAGCAGTCAGAGTAAATTTTTAAATGTAAGTCATATTATACAGCTGCTTCTTAAAACTACCAAATGACTTCTCATTATACTCACTATAAAATCCAATTCTTTTTAATAATCTTTAAGGTTCCCCAATGACTCTCTGCCTGATCTCATTGTCTATTTTTGTCTACCTGGCTTAATCCTCTCAGCCATACAGATGTTCTTCCCACTCCAAAAATACATCAAGCAATTCCCACTTCAGGACTTTCTATTTACTGTTTTCATTGCTGTTATTTTGGTCTCTTACATTTATATCTTTTCTGGCATATCACCTTTACCAAGTGTCCTTTTATGACCAACTTATTACATCTATATCTGTGTATCAGTCATAGTTCTCAGCTGCAAACAACAGAACTCACAATGGGTAGTTTAAGAAAAAAAGAAATGTATAAAAAATATTAAAAGAAACATATAAAAAATATTAAGTAACACATCATACTAACACCACCACTCATACCAATGAATCTGGGGCCCCTTTTTATATCAATATTTATGGAGACTAAATACCAGAATTGGCCAGTACTATTTCTGAAAACCTAGACTGCTCTATCTCCCATGGGTCAAGACATACAATGTCCTGAATGAAACAAATGTTATGATGTTCAATTCCTAATTGAGATCTTATGCTAGTGTGTGTGTTCTGTAGAAACCAAGATATTGTCTGTATCCGAGATGAAAGATGGCTGGAAAAGTAAGCCTTCTATTTCCCAGTTTTGTAAAAGTAAAAAATCATAATATAGAAAATTATCAAAACATAATGTGAGTGGCCAAAAATTGGTCAACCTTAAATGACAGGTTCATTAGACACTATTTTTATTGCTTTGTGTTAAGCAAAGTATTCATTTTTCGGGGAGGTGAGATTTAATTGTCCTTTTCAAATATAAATCTTTGAGAGAATACAATAACTTATTTTTGTATTTAATACATAAGTTAGTTGAAAGCAATTTTTTTCTATGAAATCATCCATATAACATTTTTACCAGAAAGAATTCACAGACTATACTCTGCTGCTGAAAAGAAAAATATTATGAAACTACCAAAAATAATTAAGAAACAAAACCTATATATAATTAAAGTTTATCCATGAAAGTGGAAAATAATTCATTATTTTACATGTAAAGCATAAGTATGAAGGTGGAAAAACAATTCTAGCTGTGGGAAGCTATTGTTGTAATATCCAATGTCTGTAAGAGATCAATCAACCTTCAGGAAGGAAATTTTACATTGTGACTTGAAAATCTTAGAATTTTTAAATCCCTTCTCCCTCAAACTTGAAGGACATAGATCAATTTACTATCATTCAGCATACAGTTGTTGGAAAAGGCAGCGAGGATGATTAATTAAGGTTGTTCAGTTCAGGTTCAGTAACATGCACTGGAAAATGACACAAAATTATATTTCTCTGATATTTGATAAATGGGGTCATCAGCATCAAATAATTTTCTTCACTCTCTGCACCTTGTGGTTTGCTATTGAAGAGAATTTAATAAAGGAAGGCCAATCTCAGCACATACATGAAGATAAAAGCATATGCTATCATTGATTTTGAGGTAAAATAAAAGGAGAGAAAATTTAATTATTATAAAAACTCATGTATAACCTTTAGGAAAATATATGAGGGGAAATTGAAGGCTATGTACAAATCCTAATAGATTTTATCGCTAAGTCTTCATGTGTCCCAAATCACATAGCTGCTTTGTAAATGTGTGACAATAAAGTTGGAACTAAAATCTAATGATTTTAATATGTGAAGTAAGTGGGTATTTTAAAGAATGCTGGGCCTCCAATTATCCCTGCTGGGACCGTTTCCTTTGTTATCACCTGGGCTGATTTTCCTCTTTTCTTTTCTCTAGTTATTTCATGTAAAATATAAAGGTATATAATCTTTATGTATGCAAGTTAAACCCTCTCTGATTAAAAAATAATAATAATAAAACAATAGACCTATGATTTAAGTGATAGTATAACAAGTAGTTGTATTAGTAATAACAATAATAAAAATAGCACCAATGTATTATTTTTTAGCATCTTCACTTGAAATCAAATATAGTGTGGGATTTAGGATGCTTAGAATTATAATTGAAGGTTTGATTCCCTCTAATTCATAACTCAAGAATATTAAAATATTTTAAATTAATATAGATTCAATGAAAGACTCTATGAACAGTAAAATTGTCATTACTCTTTAAGAAGGCTGTTGGGTTTGGATATTGATTCAAACAAACCAATTGCAAAACATTTTGAAAAACCAGGAAATTTTGGATATGGAGTGGGTGTCAGAAAAATAGGAATAATCTGATATGAGTTTCATGTGATAATGATTTTGTAGCTACATAAGAATATGGCTTTATTTGTAGAGAGATACAGACTAAAGCATAGGGGTGCATGAGTAGGTCTGGAATTTTGCTTGAAAATGTTTCAGCAAAGGAAAAAAATATATAAAAACAATTTTGTCAAAATCTAATATTTTTACTTGAGTTTAGGTTATATGGAAGTTAATTTTATTATTTTCCTTTTTTCTAAAGCAGTTTTTAAAGGAGGATTGAGTTCAAAAACAATGAAAAACTCATTGCTTATGAATGCCTTACATACAGATCACGTATCATAGAAATGTACACTTGAAACCTATATGACACTGGTAACCATCCCAATAAATTTAATAAAAATAAAATAAATGCATCAAAAAGAAATAAGCCCAACCACATCAGATCACATCTCTCTCCCTTGCTCTCTGTGGGTGCTACATGTGCTTTGGATGCTATGCTCTCCAGGCCTCTGCACAGACTGTTGCTTCAGCCAGGACCACTATTCCCAGGAATCCACACAGCCTGCTCCTTCAGGTCTTCCCTTAACTGTCACATCACTGAGGCATCCCCTGACTGTTTTATTTTAATTAGTTTGTTTTGTTAATATTTTTCAAATTGAAGTATCATTGCAACTAACATTGTAAGGTACTTAAAATATGCAATGTGATATATATATATATATATATATATATATATATATATATATGATATATATACACGCACACACATATACACATTGTGAAAGGATTAAACCCACTGAGTTAATTAACACATCAATCACCTCATATATTTACCTTTTGTGTTGTGTTGAATTATACAATATAGTGTTATCAACTATAGTCAGCATGTTATACATTAAATATGATTATTTTATTTAAAATAGCAACATCCACCACCCCCGCCCCAATATTCTGTATCTGTTTCCCTGCTCTGTTTTTCCTTCAAAACTCCTTATCTCACAAACTATACAACATACTTATATTTTATATGTTATCTGCCCCTCCTGACAAGAATCTAAACTCTATGAAGGCAGAATTTTGTTACTGCTACAATATAAGTATTCACTACAATATTTCCAGTATTGCTGAATAAATTGACAGAGCAGAGAAGTAGAAATACAGGCATTGTTATATTTTCACCTGTGGTTACTAAACACGAACTTGGAGAGTGGGAGAGGTTATTAAAGGAAGAAGGGCAATGGTGTAAAACTGCTCATCCCCGATAGGGCAGAAAGCACAGAAACGTTCTCCTTGTTCAAAAATACCTCACAGCTTTTCATACCATACGATTCCATTTGAATATTTTGGCTGGGTGAAGAGTTATAAGGTAATAGATTTTATTTCAGTACTAAAAAAAGTTACTCCAATGTCTCCTAGCTTACACTGTTTCTGACCAAAAACAAAACAAAATGTGCAAACAAAAAACACTGATATCCTTGTCTTTGTTCCCTTCAGAGAAGGTATCTTTTCTCAAGTTAGCAATTTGATAATGAATGTGTCCTGGTACATTTTAATGTTCCCTGTGTTTACTGTTCTTGGAATATTGGTTTCAAGTTTTCGTTAAATTTAGGGGAGCAAGGGTGGGGGATCACCATTATTTTTTCAAATACATATATATTTATCTTCCTCACATATTTGGCCACTGAAAATTATCCCACAATTTGTTGATGTTTTGTCGAATTTCTTAAATTGTTTTTCACCCTGCCTTTTATGGTGGATAATTTCTATTTCTATGTCTTCAAGTAGAATAATTTTTTGCACTGTTTTATCCGTTATTAATCCCATCTAATGTATTCACTATCTCAAATATTGTTCACTTTGGTGTTTTTTTTTTATATCATCTATGTTTAGGCTTATCTTATTTAATCTTACCTCTATTTTATTGATCACATGGAATACAGTTAAAAATGTGCAATATCTTTGTCTACTAAACCTAACTTTGGTGTCATTTCAGAGTCACTTTTAACTGATTAATTTTTCCCCTCATAATGGGTTCAATTTTTCTTCTATGTTTTCATGCTTAGTAAATTTCAATAGAATGCCATACATTGTGAATCTTTCTTTGTTGAGTGCTGGATATTTTTGTATTCCTTTAAACATTCTTAAATGTTGTTCTGGGATACATTTAAGTTCCTGGGAAACAGTGTGGTCATTTCAGTTCTTGCCTCTAATCTTCGTTGGGCAGAACCACTGAAGCATTTAGTCCAGGACTAATTAGGGTTGCCTGCTGAAGCAAGACAATGCCTAGTGCTCTTATGTCACGTGAAATGTGTGGTTTTCCATCCTGGGTCTGAAGAGTAAGCACTAATCCTGGCCCGATGTGATCTTAGGACTGCTTCCTCTCAGCCTTCTGAGTGGCTCTTTCCCACTCCTCAGATTGTTTCCTCATCTGCACATGCTCAGCAGTACTCACCGGAAGCCTGAGGATGGTCCTCTGCAGAACTGGGAGTTTTCTCTGTACATATCTCTCCTGTCTAGTCTCTGCCCTGCAAGTTCTAGCCACCTTTGCTTCCCCAGTTTTCCTATTCCGTTTATTAACTCAAAGAGAACCCTCTGCTCCCTATGCTATGGCCTGGACACTTTTTCTATGTAATAGTAACCTGGAGCAGCCATAGAGCCCACCTCAGATATTTCTCTTGTATATAATCACTGTTGCCTGGTATACGACACTGAAAAAGTCACTTTTTCATATTTTTTTTCTGTGTGTGCGTGTGCGTGTGTGCGTGTGTGTGTGTGTGTGTGTGTGTGTGTGTGTTATCAAGCAAAAGGATAAAGTTATACATCTTGGATGGAAGCAGGAGTCTGCTAATTCAGTTTCGTTTGGGGTTTATATCTGCTTGAGAGATGTAAGATGGAGACTTGTTTAAACATTTGGATTCCTATAGACTGATTTTTAAGGTTGCGTTTACAATACTATGGAATCAATTCATTCTTGGATGTTATTACTAATGAGCTAAACATAAGATAAGATAATCATCATGAAATTTTTCCTTGTGTAAACTATCAGTAGTATCAAGGAGATGAATGTATTTCTTCATTATGGAAAAATAGAGCAATCTTTTATTTTTTATCATTTAGGAGTACTCTTAGAATAACTGTAGAGAAGACTCTAGTTCTAAAAAGTAGTTTTAGAATTCCACTTGCGATTTTAATAACATTAGAAAAGACTGACTCATGCCATGTCGGAATGACCTACTGTGGAGTGTTAAACTTCTGGGAACAGCAGCACAAAGTGATTTGAAATCCAGCCCAGACTAATTATGTTTTTGTAACATCACAAACCTAAATTATTCACAACTTTCCTGGATTTCCTTTCATCTGTCAGTATATTAACAAATTTATTATACCAACAAATCTTTTGACAAACTGGGGAGAAGCAGGTGACAGAGACGAAGCAATAAATAATTTATATATAATTATGAAGTGGAGGGTTTAATATATTACTTTGGAATTTTGCTTTTCTTTAACCAAGAAATAAAGCCTATTCTAGAATTGTTTTATTTTTTAACATACTGAAATGAAGCTTTATCTCTTTTTCTCTGGCAGGACTCCTAGGGGAGGTCTCCTAGGACAGTTTTAGCAGAATAGTCATCAGTTTTCTAGGTGTGTGCCTCCAGGGATGTGGTCTCCACCACTTGGTCAGTGTCAGGACAAGGGGGTTATTGATCATTGCAGCTGGTCCTGGGGTCACCCACCTGGTTTTGCTGCTTTTCTGGGCCTGGAGCTGACATTCAACTGAGGCCTTGATGTTATTTCTAGGGAGGTGACCTTCTGCATCTGCTGTAAATTTATCTGCCAATTTGTTGACTCCCTGACTCAGTTTCCCTATTCCACTTGTCCTTGGCTTACTGGCTTGTTTCAAGAGTATTTTAAAAGTTCTAAGATATTTATTTAAACAAAGAGGAAATGACATAATTCTCATTGTTAAATAATTTAAATATTTTAAAATGATTTTATTCTTCCAAGTCTAAGGTATGTATTTATTGTGTTGCCACAATTGCATGTTTGTTCACAGTTGATAATCTTCATGGTTCAGAAGGAAAAGCCATTCTCATCTTTAACATTTTTTATACAATGTAAAGTCTTTGGAAACTGAAAGTATCCATATTGTCTCTTATATCTGCTATTTTTAAACATTATCTGAACTAATCTCTTTCTTTAGTAGTTGCTAACTTAAGTAGGTACGTAATATTTAAATTTATAACAACATTATGCAATACAAAAGAAATGACACATGTGCTGACCCAAACTCATAAATATAGAATGGATAAAGCACCACATCTTTCTCTCTTTTTAATGTATTGATAATATGGGCTGGCATGACCCTATACTATTTTTTCTTGAAAATTAGAGAAAATGTAGATTTAAAGCTCATGCAATTTTATTTCTGAACAACAGATGGCAGTATCAAATTCTAGATTTACTACAATTTTTTTCTTTCTATTTGTATTTCTTAACTATTTTTTTTTCTTAAAGAAAAAAAATCATGACTGTCTTACTTTCAGAAACACAATTAATGTTAATTCAGGAAATACAGTTTTATTGGCATTACGTCTTAAAAAAAATATTTGCAGTGTCCTGTCCAAAAATACTGTGGGTTTTTCCCCCTAGAATATCTGACAGTGTTTGAAAAGCTAATAGATCACATTTAGAGGCATTAACATCAAAACAAATAATATCAAGCTCCCAATCTAACTGATTACACTAATAGGACTGAAACTTCCTCTTTAAAAGCAGGACATTCTCCTCTGAGCATCAGTGGAGATTAGGATGGCCAATGAGAGAAGAGGAAAACTAGAAATAAGTAGCCACTGGGAAGCTCACGGCCTGACAGGCACCTGGATTACAAAATCCTATCTTCCTTAATCAAGGACACTTAAGAGTAGTGGTTTTCACTTCTTCCCAAACAGAGGGTAAATAAATTAAATGGCTCCACTCAAGAAGATAGACGGTAGAAATCCAATTAATGCCCTTTATGCCAACTACCCTCAAGAACAGATGAAGTTAAGAGAATAAATCTCATTTTGATTCATCAGCATAAAGTTGATGAATATTCTGTTGAGATCCTCCCCTATGACTCCGTTAAAATCCTAGCTTCTAAAATCTTTAGGCCCAAGGACCCAGGGTGTTCTCTTCCTCTCCAGAATATGCTCATACTTCTTTGTACCTCTCAGGCGAGCGTCTCCTAACTCTAAAGGTCCCCATGAGTCTTGCAAGCAGGAGAGCAATGGGCAGTGGCAGCTCGTTCCAGGCTAAACCCCTGAATCTTCCCCAAGGCCCCTTTACTCTGACTTTCCAGTGACCCCAACGAGGCTCCCTTTCTCTGTTGCCTCTTCTATCCTAAGCCTTTAACAAATGGACTCTCAAAATAAGAAATAATAAAAATTAAAATATATAAAATAAAAGGTAAAATAAAATATAAAGTAAATAAGTTTTCAGTCTAGGTAAGAATATACTAGAAAAGCTGAGAAGAAAGAAAAAGAAAAGAAAAAATAGCATAGTTCTCACAGAAGAGAGACACTCCAGTCTGGTGTAGGAAGAATAGATTTATTTATTACAGGGCTTTGCCATAGACATGAGTTCTTCGGCAGACACATTTAGATTCACAACTTTATCCTGATGACTCTCCTATTCTGGTTCATCCTGGAGCTGCCAGGTGAGGCCAGAGGCAGAGTTGTCAACCTCAGGTGCTTCTCTGTTTATGTGTCCTACTAGGGGCCCAGGGCACAAATTCGTGCACCTTGAAAAGAACTGTGGGCCACAAAGCTGTGGTGGGCACAGTGGCAGGTCTCCACACATCTTTTGTGCCCCTGCCTGGCCCCTCCTGCTGCCATCCCCTGTACCCTCTCTGCTAGGAGCCCAGCTTCCAAAGCCTTTGCTCCCACATGCTCCACCATACCCTGTTCTCCCCTCAGGAGCAGGGGGAGGTGGAAAAGCCCTCAGGGGCAATCAGGGCTGGCAGCTGCCACTCACACCTGGTGACAGTGACAGTGCCCAGTGATCGGGCCAGCACTGGGCACTGGCAGCGGATGTAAGGGGTGGCTCCAGCGCTGGCAGTGGGTGCAAACGGAGCCGACACCAATAGCAGGTGCGAGCACTAGGCGGGACCGTTGTGCGCGGGTGCAAGAAATTTCAGTAACCACCAAAGGCTCAACCTGATGACAACCACCTGTGCCCTGTCTGGCGTCCCTGCTCACCTGCTCCACCATCCCACCACATCCAACACCTGCCATGTCTGCACACATCCCCTGGTGGTCAGTGCATGTCATAGGGACCAGTTGTTTGATTGTTCGGTTGGTACACTGATGGGTCTATTTGCATATTAGGGTTTTTTATATATGGATTATAACCCACTTTGAGCAATCCCAGAATGGTTTCTATTGGACCAAGGGTTTCTCGTAGAATTTAGCCTAAAATATTTTCTTGATTTGGCATTATCCTGTTTCTCTCTATATCCTTTTTCTTTAAAAACATACTTTCCTTTTTTGTTTTATTATACAAAAGTTAATTATCTCATTTCTTTGTTCTTCTCCCTTAGCAAAGTATTAATAACTTATCTCTTTCCATGTTTGCTACCTCATCCTTTTCAAATTTTCATTATGCTTGACAAAATAGGGTTTTAATGTAACTAAGCTGTTTTAATCCCATTTATTATTATTTTTTATTTCAGAATATCTCTGCATGTTCTCTACTGAATTTATATAAATGGCTCGTTCAATGATTTTGACTAAACTATAAACAGCTCTTCTAACTTAATAGCATCAAGGGTAACATTTAACTGTTTTTATCAATTTTCCCAGAATTGAAAAACAAAGAGCCTTAAGTAAATTGCTGATTACTGCCAGTGTGCAGAACTCCATGGTATTACTATTTTGGGATATCATGGTGTTTTCAAAAACAAACACACCAAGAAACAAAAATGAAAGCCAGTGGTGGACGGAGAGCTGTGAGGGGCTCAGGTAGGCTGTGTCAGCAGGGTAGGTAGGAAACTCAAGTATTTGTAGGTGACAGGTAAGTATGTACATGAATGAAGATCATTGTTCTTGAAACATATGGATACCTAGAACTATCTTTTCTATTTTCATTTTTTCATAGAAAAGTGGCACATTAGGATTACTTTCAACTGCAAACAACAGAAAAAATGAAAAATGCTAATGGCATAGAAATAATTTTTCTCTTGTGGAGAAATTCAAAGGCAGTCAAGTGCTGGGATGGGCTACTCTGTTCGACAAAGTTCTTAGAGGCCAAAATTATATCTAGTCCATTGCTCTGCCATCTCTAGTACACATTGCATATCCTCAGAGTCCAAAATGGTAGTAAGAGCTCCCTCCTGCTCCCCATCATAGCTGTGTTTTACAAAGTAGAATAAAGAAATATATGAAGAAGGAAAGGAAGCAAAAAAGTTGTGCACCAGCTATCTTTGAGGAAAGGTTCCAGAAACTGTCATATGACCCTTATGCTAATACCGTGTTTCCCCGAAAATAAGACATCCTTCAAAAATAAGACCTACTTACAGGTTTCCTTCTGAGTGAAATATAAGGCATCCCCCTGAAAATAAGGCCCCCTCTAGGCTAAACATGAGAGATTTGGTCCACTGATTCTGAAAGAAATTGAGTCACAAGAAATTAACCAGGAAATTCAGGAATTGGATTGTTATGATGATGTTCCAGAAGATGATGACATGATTGTCATTGAATAAATGAGTAAATTCTTGATACTGTAGGATTCACAGTTTGTCTGGTTTGTGTTGACAACTACCGTACTACCTTACCGTATACAGGTAATAAATTTCCTTTATTTTCATTTAACAATAAATGTGTACCGTATTCTTCTTCATGGAAAAATAAGACATCCCCTGAAAATAAGACCTAGTGCATCTTTGGGAACAAAAATTAATATAAGACACTGTCTTATTTTCGGGGAAACAGGGTATCAAAAAGTCAAATAGTTACAAATCTAGTGATTTACCCTTAAATGGAAGTACAAATTCTGCATTAAATATCTCTCTCTCTCTTGTTTTTGGCCTTGGCAATCAAAATGAATGTGATAGAAGCTAAAATAAATGAAACAGCATTTATTCTGTTGTTATGGTAACTGGAATGGTTGAAATATATTTATCATTTTCACAGAATAAATGATACATTTCTAACCATCTATTTTTTTTAATTGCTGTAGGGCTTGCTTAATAGTCTGAGTATGAAGAAATATTTGTATTTCTCTTGGCAAAAACATAGTTTTGACTAATTGACATAATTTTAGCAGCTCTATAATTTATTTATCTTAATAAAATTTTCATCTTATTTTCATAGTGAGTAATTGGAAATAATATTTACAGATTTAAACATAAGGAATTTAAATTTGAATTACTTATAATTTTAATTGTAATTTACTATTAGATAAATAAGTTATTTCACTGGATATGAGACATCAGAACAGAACATGGCTGATTATAGTGTCACTAAGGGTTTAAAGTAACATAATCTATTGAGTAACGTTATGTTCACACAGTTCACAGAATGTTGCAGTCCATATATTTGGTAAAACAACATTTTGATTATGACATGTACATATGACTAAATGAAACTGAAATGTTGAAAGATAAACCAAGTTATAAACTTTTGACCATTGTTGAAACTTTTTTCTATTTCTAAAGCAAAATTTTAAATATTTACTAGTTTTGTGATAAATATACCATCCTATATAATAAAGAGGTAACATGGCAAATTGACCACCACTTCAACATACAAGATGGCCACCTCCATGTGGTCACAAGATGGCCACCCCGATGTGGACAGAAGGTGGCCACCACAAGATGGCCAGCCCGGAGGGAGAGCACTTTGGGGTGGACCAGGCCGGCAGGAGAGCAGTTAGCCATCAATCAGGCTGGCAGGGGAGTGGTTAGGGGCTGATCAGGCTGGTAGGCAAAAGCGTTTAGGGACAATCAGGCAGGCAGGCAGACAAATGGTTGGGAGCCAGCAGTCCTGGATTGTGAGAGGAATGTCTAACTGACCATTTAGGCCTGATCCCAGTGGGCTGAGGGACACCTCCCCTCATGCATGAATTTCATGCACTGGGCCTCTAGAGGTTATATAAGATGTTAACATTAGGGAAAAGTGAGTGAAAAAAACATATAGGCACTTTCTGTACTTTACAACTCTTATAAAATCTCATACTACTTAAGAAAGAATGTTGTTGTTGTTTTTAATGTCCAGAACTTAAATAAATCATAAATGTTTATTCAAAGTTTTATATTTCAAAGCAGGGAACATTAGTGCTGGAGAAATAGGGCAGTAGCTCTAGGTTAGATCCACGATCCTTTTGTGACTATGTTTGCTGCTTCTTTGCCTAAAGCAGAACAAAAGAGCATGTGGAAAACAACAGGACCCTGGATCAGCCCAGCCCAGGTCCTTCCCCTCATACTATACCCTTTGTGATTATGTTTCCTTATCTGCAAAGTGAATGTCATTGTTAACACCTGTCACAATTCAGAGGATTGAATAAAGTAAATTAATCTGAAGCACTTAGGTCACAGCCTGAGCCATCTATATATATAAAAGGCCAATATGCTAAGTGTCCAACTGTCCCACGGTCCTATGACGCACACTGACGACCAGGGATAGATGCTTAATGCAGGAGCTGCTGTGACAGACACTGGCACTGTGGACCCAGTGCCCACAAAGCAAAACTCAGCTTTACAGGTGTTATGGCTAATGTAGTCATATTGTATATACACAAAAAGTAAAAATAGTTTGACTATGACTATAGTTTCTAGGCATTCATATTCAGCCTTATCAACTTCATCTCAAGTTAGTTCATACCACCTCCCCATTTAGACACGTAGTTACACTCAGCTCTGAAATAAATGGCAGGAGCCTTAGATATCAAGGATTCACCTCGTGTCAGGAAATAATCAAGTTCCACGACCTCCTAGCTCCTGTCCCAGGCTGTCTTAGAGAAAGCACCTCCTATATTCATGAACAGTGGTTTCTGGCTTTTATAGGCAACTGTGGAAGGAAGTATTTACCTCAGCAATTCATTAAAATGTTAAAAAAATAAAATAAAATAAAAAGAAACAAATTCTGCTTTCTTCATAACCCAAATTTTTTCCCTACCTTCTTTCTCACATTTGAAGCTGCCACCATTTTCACAGATGTCCAAGAGAAAAAATTAACTCAGAAATGTATTTTGTTGCTGTGATACAGGTCTGTTTATATTCAGCCCCTCCTTTTCATTGTATCTTTCAGTGCAGCTTGCTCTCAATCTGGGACTGTTTGGCATCTGTTCTTACATAGTCTCTATCTTTCATTGTTATTTGCACAATTCATCCCATGAAGTAACATTAACTCTTTCTAGTGCAGATCAATGTCTCTGGTTTTCTCTAATGCATCCCCCCAAAACACACACACAAGCATATTCAGAGATTTTAAGACTTAGTACTAAAAGCCAGTATTCTGTTGTACTCAATTCAAGAAATCAAAAGCATATTTTTCTCCAAGCTATGAACTAAATACATTTATTCACACAAAAAAGTAAGATTAAATTTCTGCACTTGTGAAAACAGTAGGGGAATTGACCATCTAACATTATATTTTTTTCCTATTGTCCAAATTGTGTCTATTTTAACAAAAATAGACTGTGAGCTCTCTAGATTTGCTCTACTCGCCTCTTTTTCCTTCACTTAAAGTCTCCTGCTTTTTCCCCATTATTTTGTTTTTAATTATCCATAAATATCTATTAGAAAGATCTCTATTGTGAATTTTCCCTTAATCCATACAAATGGTCTCCCCATTTCCTTTAACAAAAACTTATTTACACAATTAATGTGTGTCTGAAGTGCCAGGGCACAAGAGATGAGAGCGAGAGGGAGAGAGAGAGTTATTCATATATAACAACTTAAACTTCTAAAAATCAAGGACTGCATATAAATTTTAATAACTGTAAATCTTAAAATTGCTTAGATATGGAGAAAGCCATCCTCATACATGCTTACCACATCCTATTTGGTATTAATGTCATCCTTGTATATGCTTTTTATCTTCTACCAATTTGTGAGCTTCTGGAGGAAGCATAAACATCCTTTAATTTTTATATACTTCCTTTGTATATCTCATACAGCCATGTGGTGGTTCTTGTTTACTGAATGTACGATAACCTACCTACTAACCTTATTTTTAAAAATATATTTTATTGATCTTTTACAGAGAGGAAGAGAGAAGGATAGAGAGTTAGAAACATCGATGAGAGAGAATCATTGATCAGCTGCCTCTTGCACACCCCTTACTGGGGATGTGCCCTCAACCAAGGTACATGCCCTTGACTGGAATCGAACCTGGGACCCTTCAGTCCGCAGGCTGACACTCTATCCACTGACCAAACTGGTTTCGGCCCTACTAACCTTATTAATAGATTATAAGCAGGCAGTGTGTTGAGAGACATTTGTACAGAAATGTTCATTCCCACTTCTAGACCAGTTTAAGAGCAATTTGTGAGAATGTGACTTTAACACATTGGACCCATGTCAGAGAGACCCAGAGGTGATGTAGAGCAACTGTCCTGAAAGCCCTCAGAGGAGAGCTGCAGATGCTCTGGAGCTTCTTCTGGTTGGTGGCATGGAGCCTACAGAGTGAGTGGTGAAATATGGTAGCACTCATACTTGGGTAAAAACTGCTGTTTGAATTTTAACCTTGCTATCTGACTTTGACCTTCGATTGCTTGCTTAAACAATAGGGTAGTTACAGGAGATTGACTCCCACTGACTCAGTAGCTTCAGGGGTAGAAACTGTAGATAACCTTTAGTTCTGCTTTTGTATTATGGGCAAGATAGGGCCACATCCAATGTCAAGCAGGGTGTGACTGGGAACCAACCCTGCAGGCTGTCCCCAGTCTTTAGAATTTAGTCCTGAGGGGCCAATCAGGGTTAGCCGAGGCAGTGACATCACCGACTTGAGTAAAACCCCTGGACTGGGTGAAATTCGCTCTCTTCTGCCATGCTGCCGGCATGAGTGGGATAGCCCATGCTAGCATGGAGATGGCTCTTTTGTTTATTGCATCGGACTCGACTCCCTGGTGGTCCTTGGGGATCATGACTGGAATCCCCAGCCAGGACCATGAGGGACCCCACTCCGGAGAGCCTGACTGGCCGCGGTAGGTGTGTGTTTGTCTGTGTTTTTGTGTGAGCGCTCTGGAGGGACTGCCCCTCCATCGGGGCTCTTACCTGGGTGCTTACCGGCTGCTGCGTCAGCCATGGTTTGAGTCCAGATTCGAATCTGTAATAAATTCTAGCATGCTTAATCAAATTGGCTCCGGTGGTCCATCTCTTGGGGACTCGCTTCGTAACAAGTGGCACCACGGCTGTGGGGCTCATAGGGTAAAATTCCAGCACTTGTTCCTCTTGCAGTGCTGTTGACCAGAGATGACACCCTGAAGGAACATGGACAGTCAAGAGGCATGTAAAAGTCCAGACATACAGCCCAAGCCCCTAGGGCCTGCCATAGTTGATGGCTAGCCCAGAGCCTTGAACTGGTCCTGTGTCCAACAGGACCAGCTAATAGATGTGTCAGCAAGATTCTGATTGCCCAGTTGTGTGCAGCATCATTAAATATTATAAATATCCACTGGCCAGGCTGCGCTCCTGGACCTGTCCTGACTGCCAGAACGAATTTATGGGCTTGACCACCCAGGTTCCTAGAAGCATCTGGTGGACTCCACCTGGAACAGCTTCAGGAAGAAGGGAGGAGAGGTTGGAGAGTAGAGATTAGGGGCTGGATTACGGGAATCCTTTTCTGGAAAGCTCTGCTGACTTGGCAGATCTCAGGCCTGAACAGAGGAGGATTTAGAAAATTTTGAGGAAGGCAATTCAAAGAAGGGCAGGGTCAGAGATATACAGTCTTTCATGAATAAATATTGATAGAATAACCCCCCACCCCCAATCAGGGGTAACAGGAAAAAGCTGAGCCCGTAATAATGTATTCTTCCCAGTTTTTGCCCATTGTTTAAATTGCTGTATCTACTCTGGGGCTGAGTGAGGGTTAGGGAAAGAATTCAAGACAATTTAGTGGAAATCCATCCTTGTGAAATCTTAAGAAATGTGGGGAAACTGTTTGTCCCTAACAGTAAGATAGCAACCTTTTTCTTCACCACCAAAATGAAGTTGAGAAAATGTATGCGCTTCTATTGTTACCTGCTAACACCTTGGTCCCTGTTATTCAAAGTGAATCTCAAAGCAATATGTTTATGATACTTGCTCTCTTTTGCTCACCTTATAAATAATACTGAAAAAATCTGGTTTACATAAACTATAATTTTTAGCTCCCTCACTACCCATCTGAAGGCACAAATGCCTCCGTTGTGCATGTTTACCTCCTATGTCAACAGAGAGTGTGATGCATATGAAAAGGAGCCTAATTAATAACCACCTGGAAAAGGCTAAATCCTACTTTTCCGTGCTTTGAGGTCTCTGCTTTATGACTGATTCCAGTCACCACAAAACACCCCTGACATGTTCGAGGAGGGTGGCCTTCAAACTGAAACTTTGAATGTTGTCTTACATCACTGGGATAGAACTCCCCTCGCCCTGTTTGGAGCTGTGTCACCGGACCCATAAACAAGGGGCCACACAGGCTCTCTGACTGTCTAGGGAACAAATTATAGAATGTAAAATACCCAATGTCCTTTCAGCGCATAAAGATGCATAGCAGCTCAATGTGCTTTTCATTGGATTAACAACATGCTATTACAACTGTGATATTAGCAAAAGGACCTGATATTTCAAAGCAGGGAACATTAGTGCTGGAGAAATAGGGCAGTAGCTCTAGGTTAGATCCACGATCCTTTTGTGACTATGTTTGCTGCTTCTTTGCCTAAAGCAGAACAAAAGAGCATGTGGAAAACAACAGGACCCTGGATCAGCCCAGCCCAGGTCCTTCCCCTCATACTATACCCTTTGTGATTATGTTTCCTTATCTGTAAAGTGAATGTCATTGTTAACACCTGGCACAATTCAGAGAATTGAATAAAGTAAATTAATCTGAAGCACTTAGGTCACAGCCTGAGCCATCTATATATATAAAAGGCCAATATGCTAAGTGTCCAACTGTCCCACGGTCCTATGACGTGCACTGACCACCAGGGACAGATGCTTAATGCAGGAGCTGCTGTGACAGGCACTGCCACTGTGGACTCGGTGCCCACAAAGCAACACTAGGCTTCCCCCAAGTGGGACACAGGCCCTGCCACCACCCCAGAGTGACAGTCCACCAAATTGCAGCTGACCCTGCTGAGACCCCATGGTGAAAAATGCAGCCCACAGACCAGACCAGCCTGGAAACAGTGTCTGAGGACTTCACATAGCAATGCCTGGCTTCCTCTTCCTAGTGAGGACTAGCTTTTGCAGGTTCTTCAGCCCAGGAACACAATGTGCTTCATAACCAGTTGGAAACATTTCACACTGTAACCAAATGTCTGTGAAGTGTTTTCCCTGCCTCATCTCATTTGATCCTCACAGAAGTCCTGGAGTAGGTAGATAGAAGACTCGGTGGAATCCTATTTTCTTTTTATTAGCCAGAAAATGGAGATTTAGGAAGTTTAGAATCTGAAAAGAAGAGATGGTAGACCTGAAAATAACTTCAGGTTTTCTCACTGTGCAGAATATAGTCAAACACTGTAGCAATTAAATATTTTATCCTTTGTTCTCTCTGCGTGATCTACAGTAATAATCTATTTCATGTTGATATTTACTGCTGTATTGCTGACAGTTGTCTGTAAAAGCAGTTGGGGTGTTTCACTGGGCTGGAAAAAGTTTAGCTACATCAGAAAGCAGGTCTAAATAAGCAACTTTATTATATATATATATATATATATATATATATATATATATATATATATGAAAGACTAAGTTGACTCAGGCATGCATGATATATATAAAGCTCTCACAGGTGCCAATCCACATGTGTGTATTTCAATCTATCATTGTCAATTGTGAATTTGGTTGACACTTCTATTATAGAGAAAGGGCAAATAGAAATATTAAAATATTTCTTCTAATTAATTTCCTTTCAATGTGCATGAATCCATGCACCAGGCCACTAGTAATGAAATACCAATGAACACTTATTACTGGTGTTAGCAATTGTTACTTTCATTTGGGTAATGTAATGTTAGTATTTATAGTTTACATATTCAGAGGATTAATATATGAAAAAAACAAATTTTCATAAAATAGTCTAAGGTGCTGAAAGATTATGAGATTAAAGTAGTAAATTGTCATTTACCTTGTGTTTATTTTACGTCAGCCACCTGGACGTTTCAGTCAGTGTAGTGCAGCAATTCTCCAGGGTGGTTCTCAATCCAGCAGCAGCAGCATTGCCTGGGGAATGACATAGAAAGGCACATTCTTGGGCCCCAGCTGTGGCCCACTAGGAACCACTGATTTGCCCTAGCTGACTTGGCTCAGTGGATAGAGCATGGGCCAGCGGACAGAAGGGTCCTGGGTTCAATTCTAGTCAAGAGCACAAATCTCAGTTGCAGGCTCAATCTCCTGCCTGGTAGAGACAACCAGTTGATGCATCTCTCTGACATCAATGACTCTTTTTCACTCTCTGTCTATCCCCCTCCTTCTACTCTCTCTAAGAATCAATGGAAAAATATCTTTGGGTGAGTATTAGCAAAAAAAACAACAAACAAAAAGCAAACAAACAAAAAATTAAATCAAATTAAAAAAATAAAGAACTACTGATTTAGTGTGTTTAAAGGAAAATCAACAAAAAACATTTTACTTATCATTATTTGGGAGAAAAAATATCAATAAATACCTCACTTATAAATGTTTCTTCTTCTAGACATCAAATCTAACTCTATTGTTATAAAGTTGTAAATTTTTCCATAATGCATTTCCTTTACTGTATTCTATATTTGAGAAAACATTTATTCTTGGACCTGATTATACTCAGGATCAGCCCATTTTCTACCCATATGTCTTCCTTCACACCACTTTCCTCCTGGACCCTCCCCTCTTCTTCCCTGAAATCACAGAGCTCTTTTCCCTAGAGTCCTACTGCCCTGCTTCACCTCCCATCCAATTATGATCACCAAACAGTCCTCTTCTTTCCCCCTTCAAAGAGCTGGAACCCTCATTGCTGCTAGGGAACCCAGAGAAGCTCCGAGTACCATGATCCCAAAGACAAGTTTCTGTAATGACTGGAAGATCATTTTAGTCGTGAGGCTCTGGGTTCATGCTGCTCCTTCTGCCTACAACATCTTCACCACATCTCTTCAGTAGAGTCACTCTTTAGATAGCACTTTCTCAGGAGCCTTCTCAGACCAGCTCACCAAAAATAGCCACTATCCTGCCTCCAGGAACTCTACAACCCATTGCTCTAGTTATTTTTAAATTAATCACCTCTGTCCTATATTATACTAGTCACCTAGTGTGCAGATTCCTGCACATTGAAAGGAAATTAATTAGAAGGTGGCTGGCTGGGCAGGGCTGGGCAAGAGAGGTCGAGCATGCCCTGGGGCCAATCTTCCTAGGTCCCTTCCTGGCCGGTCACACCTGGGATGGCACCATGGCTCAAAAGGCATCTGCTTAGTAAGTGGGGTCCCTCTGGCAGATGGGGTCCCTCAGCCTAGACTGCAGGAATCAGGCTGAAACCAGCTCTCCAATATCCCCCAAGGGGTCCGAGAGTGTGAAAGGGCACTCTGTAAAGTTGATGTCATACAGCACATGTGTCAAACACAAGGCCCGCGGGCCAAATCTGTCCCGCCAGGCCTTGCAATGTGGCCCGCACCACGCTGTCATCACTGCACTCCGCTGCGTTTCCATCACAATGACAGTTTATGACTGTTCAGTAAACCATTCGGCCCGCGATTTAGGCTGGATTTTAGATTTTGGCCCCTTCTCTGATTGAGTTCGACACCCCTATCATACAGGGTATGGAATGCCAACTAAAGTGTGCAGTAAACCAGATTCGGAATTGATAGTGCCCCAGCAACAACATAACGCACAGCCAAAGGTGGAATCTCAGTCCCACAAGGAATCGGGCTCCCTCCTCTCTGATTTCGGGATGTGTCACTAGATAACTGCTACTGCCAAGTCACTGCAGCATGGCAGCTCCTGTGTTGAGCATCTGCCCCCTGGTGGTCAGTGCACATCATAGCGGCCAGTTGGATGGTCAGACACTTAGCATATTAGCCTTTTACATACATAGATAGTATTTTGATTGCCTCTGACACTAGATTGTAAACAAGTATTTGCTCCAAACCAGTACATGGCATGTAACAGACACAGAGTGAACACCAGCATTCTAACTTAACACTTTTAAATACCTTTTTCTGCAAAAACAATGTATACACAGTGCTGCTATTTAGGCATTTGACAAAGGCTTGGGTAGAAAAATAATAGGATATGTTTTCAGCCCAGTTCCTTCCCTTCAAACTATGCCCTTTGTGATTATGTTTTCTTATCTGCAAAAGGAGAGAGTGTGAAGCAAAATAATCAGGTTTAGTAACTGAAAAGTATACACAGTAGCTTGTGAATTCTAAGGCCAAATTCACAGCTCAGTAAAGGTTTTTAATTGGGGATGATAAAATTTGAATCTATTTAAAACTACTGTTTGTTTCCAAAAGGCAGTAAATATTCATATGTTCTATAAATATTATAAATTGCATGCTTTACTCAAATTAGTTCAAACAACATTTTCATATGTTCAATAGCAAAATAGATTTATCTCATTTATTCTTTCTTTTAAAAAATTTATTATGTTAAAAGCATTACCAAACATGTCTTCCAGCCATCTTTTTGTTGGAGTCCTTTAATATCCTCACATACTTCCAACATAAAAATCAGAAAGTCATTCTGATTTTTCTTTGCTTTTTCACACCCAAGCTATCTTAAATCATATCCATTGCATTCCTTTGTTTTTCAAATCTAATATTTCTATGTACATTTCCATTTCTAGCACCTTTCTTTTCTTTCTAGACAATTATAAAAGTTCCTATCTCTGACTATGGTTTTTATCCCCCACAAAACAGCTACAGGATAAATCAGAATATACTCTGTAAGCACAATGTATCAGGTCACATTTTTATCTTGTTTAAGCTCTTTATCATTCTGTTCAAATGTAGACAGCTCAGTTTTACATCTGCTTTTCTAGAGTGATTATTTGTGGTGTTCCCTTTTGTCTTACAAGTGACTGGATTGAATAATAAATCATGTAATTACCCTTTTCATTGCCTTCATCATTTACTTTGAATTCTATAATTTTACTTACAAAGCCTTTATATATAATCTGAGTGCTTCTAGTAAGAGAAGCAAGATTAATTTCACACCCTGATTTCTCCGCTATAAAATCAGAGTGCATCAAGATCATGGGTTATGCCTGAGCCGGTTTTGTTCAGTGGTTAGAGCATTGGCCTGTGGACTGAAGGGTCCCTGGTTCAATTCTGGTCAAGGTCACATGCCTGGGTTGTGGGCTTGATCCCAGGAGGGGGCATGCAGGAGGCAGCCAAACAATGATTCCCTGTCATCATTGATGTTTCTATCTTTCTCTTCGTCTCCTTTCCTCTCTGAAATCAATAAAAATATATTATAAATAATAAAAACTTTTAAAAAATCATGGATGTGTCTTGCATATATTTGTACTTCTAATATTCAACACCACATATGGCACTGAATAGACACTTGAAGATTATTAGATTCAGAATACTTGCATTTAAAATTAAAGCTTTTGTTATTAATGATATTTTATATGTATCATCTTTCTGTCATTGGGTATAACTACATTTTTTACAGTCTTTTTAACATGTCAACTTACTCCTTTCACAAACTTCTATTGGCCAACTAATATGTACAAATTGAGCAATGCTCAGGCAATGCTTGAAGTCAGAGAAATTTCAAAAAAAAAAGACATTTAACCTAATAAGGACATATGTGTTATCAGAAGATGCCGAAATTAGATTTAAGGTACTGTGAAGACACAAAGGAGGAAGTACTTGGGTGTGAGGGGGTGGGGAGAAAAGAATGGCTTTATGGAAGGAATCACTCCTCTGTTGGAATATGAGCAGTTGTTTCTCTGACAGACAAGTTTGAAGAGGCTATGCCAGGCCTGGGCATTGAAATATGAAATTACTATGCACACTCCGGAAGATGTACCTGTTCAGTAGAACTGGAGTAGGACAAAAGCGAAGCCGTTGATGAAGCTAGACAAGGACACAGAGCTCAAAACCCAGAGAGAATTATTGGTTCATTCCTATAAATGATTCTCTGGTGAGTGATAGAAGAGGAAAGGGCATGCGTAGTATAGAAATTCAGAAGGACCAGCCTGTCTCAGTGTGGTGGACATATTAGAGGAGGGAGGTATTATCCTTGCACCAGAAAGATTATTTCAGAGACCCAGAAAGTAGAAAAAAGAGTGTGAGTTTAGACTCTGCCATGGACAATGGGAGGTGATCAATGATGGGCAAATATTAAGAAGGTACATTTGAAGTACTGACTAACTGGATATGAATGGTGAAGAAGAAAACAACCATAGGATAAATTCCAGGTGTTCGTTTTGGGGAGTTTGGTGTTGATGCTGACATTCACAATAAGGACATCAAGGTGAGAACAGACTTTTAAAGGCATAAAGACTAGAGAAAGATAAGCCTATAAAAAAAGACTAACAATAAATAGTTGTAAAAATTTAGTATTGGAAGATTTCAAACTATAGAGTATCATCAATCATTGCAGGGGCTACAGACCAGTCTCTTACTGTAAGAGCCGAAAAAGAATAAAAAATATATTCATTTATAGGCCTCAGAGTTCAATAATGTCTTTGACAAAACCATGGAAAACTGTAAAGATTTATTTGGTTACACCCTGCATTTATTGGGGTTCTTCTATGTTTAAGGTTCTGGACTCAGGACTGAGACTGTTGCTGTGAATAAGACCAAGTCCACCCCAAGGACCCAGGGCTCCAGAAGGGCCAGGCGAACATGAAAGCCAAGGCAGCCAACTTACTGAGCAGTCTCACCTTGAATTCACGTAAATGGGAAGCTTTTAAATTTTGTTTTTTATTGCCTTTGAACATACTGTGTGCACTTTCTCTCTCCCATCTCTTAACAGAATCTGGGTAAAAATTATAAATTTCTAAAAAACTTCAGTTATTAAATTTAGTCCAGGAGACTAGCCAGATGTTGTTCTGTCTTTACAATTCTCCGAAGAGAGGTGCTGAGTAGCTGAACATATGTTCTGAGTCCACTGCTGATCTAATTACATAAGGCAAGGGTGTAACTGGAAAGGGCACAGAGCCATTCATGGGGGGAGGCTGTGGACAGAGCAAAGTCTCTTCCATGGGGTGTAAATGGAAAGGAAATGGAAAGGCCGCTTTCAGACATGGAGAAAAGAAACTTCAGAAAAATGATTTGGGCTTATGTGCAGGTTTAAGGAAATTCATTCTATGTTGTTCTGGGAACTCCAAATTATTGTTGTTTGTTTCTTTGTTTGGTTGTTTCAGTTGTTGGAATATAATTTGCAAGAATGATGGAATTGCAGTAGATGTGGGAAAAGACATAAAGTTATGCTCTAAAATTCTGTTTCTCATTTTGAAATTATGCTTGATTTTATTTATGGAGACCTATTCACTTACAGGGAGGCCTGGCTCTATTAATAGGCAGAATAAGTAGCTATCTACAGAGAATAATGTGAGAGTATGCTTTAATGGTGGCAGGAAACAGGGTTTAATTGCCAAAGATGGGACCCAAAATAATCATACTTTAGTTATTTTTATGGCCATAAAAAGATGCAACATGACAACAACAGTAAAGCACCTGAGCCAAAGACCATCTCCCCAAAATGGGTCCACAGAGGTCAGTTGTGAACTCCTGCTGACATCCCCCTGATCCAGGGACTGAAAGCAAGCAGAGAACATGAGAGTCACTATGACTCACAATTTAAAAAAAAAGAAACATTTGACTAACAATGGCTAGTTCCAGTGACCCAGAAATTGGCCTTACCTGGGTAGAGTAAGAGGTCTACCTGCATGTCCCTGACACCTGGTCAAGCATGAAACATACTGATTAATAGTATTGCTCTTATAACCATGAGTCATAGGTAAGTGTCAGAGGAGTTTTTATTAGATTGTCAACATTTTTTGTTAATAACTGTGAGATCGATTATTTCCACCTAATCTCAGCGAGAACCCTGGAAAGCTATACCACTGGGCGTCATTACAGAAAAGAATATGTCTATGTGACCAGCAGAGTATAAGAAACCCAACCTGTTTTCCATTTTATACCTCCTGGTTCTGAGGAATTCTGTGCACATGTAGATTGTTCCTAAATGCAAGTGAGACAGTAGACAGACCTTAAGAAGGAAAGATAATAGGAGCCTACATCTCACCATCATAGACACTTAAAGATACGGTCTATGGCTTTGATGCATTTACTTACTTTAATATTATTTCTATCTAGAATCTATCTAGAATCGCTTTCCTGCAATAAAACATAAATTTGCAAATAGTATCACTTGGTGTACTATAAGAATCTTCTGACAGCTAGAGTCTATGACAATATTGAGTTTAATTGTAGTAGCAAGTATTTTACCATTCTAAATAAACATGTGTGCTTATGTTACCTAAAGGATCGTAAAGCTTTCCAATAATACGTAAATATTTAAGGTTGGTTGATAAATTGTTCTGAGCTGCTTCAAATCTTTTGTTTGTTTGTTAACAATCATCTGAGGATATTTTTCCATTGATTTTTAGAGAGAGTGGAGGGGGACAGAGAGAGAGCAACACTGATGTAAGAAAGACACATCAATTGATTGCCTCCCGCATAAGCCCCAACCAGGGCCAGGGATCGAGCCTGCAACCCAGGTATGTGTCCTTTACTGGAATCAAACCTGGGACCCTTCAGTCTGAAGGTCGATGCTCTATCCACTGAGCCGAACAGACTAGGGTTAGGCTGGTTCGAATTTTTTTTTAAAATATATATTTTACTAATTTTTTAGAGAGGAAGAGAGAGGAATAGAGAGTTAGAAACATCGATGAGAGAGAGTCATCGACCAGCTGCCTCTTGCACACACCCTACTGGGGATGTGCCCACAACCAAGGTACATGCCCTTGACCGGAATTGAATCTGGGACCTTTCAGTCCGCAAGCTGATGCTCTCTATCCACTGAGCCAAACCGGTTTTGGCAGGCTGGTTCGAATCTTAAAAGCATAACATACTGGAGGGTCAGTGTCAGTTAGATGTAGGGCTGGGGAAGAAGGTGTCAGGAGATGGAGAAAAGATAAGTCCTGATGATCCTGGGTGATGACACCATCATGAGGGTGTTGAGTCAAGAGTCTAACAGGAACTTATTACTTTGGGGGCAAACAAAATCCTACCTTAAGCACTTGAAATGTTATTTTTCTTTCTTGTGAACATTTCATGTTTACTGAGAAACTTCTTGGAATTGGCCATTTATCATTTTAGACACTTAAATCTAGCTTTAAGTCTAGCATTATGAATTCAAAATTTTTACTGCTAGTTCCTCTGAACTCAGCATTCTCCCCGAATAGAAACCACCTGGCACTTTGTCCTGTGGAAATTCCCCATATTTTACGTAAACAATGAGTATTAATGCATGTCACATCTTTTGCCTTGTTGAGGTTTAAAACACCCGCTAACTCTAAAAGTTAAATGTCAAATCAGGTAAAAACTGCAAGTTTTTAAATATTTCAATGTCAAAGGATTGAATACATAGTTTAAGAATTTTATTGTATTTTATTATTTTTATTTTTTATATATTTTATTGATTTTTCACAGAGAGGAAGGGAGAGGGATGGAGAGTTAGAAACATCGATGAGAGAGATACATTGACCAGCTGCCTCCTGCACACCCCCCACCAAGGATGTGCCCGCAACCAATATACATGCCCTTCACCAGAATCGAACCTGGGACCTTTCAGTCCGCAGGCCGACGCTCTATCCGCTGAGTCAAACCAGTTTTGGCTAGTTTAAGAATTTTAAAAGCTCAAGTGTTTTGTCAATAAATAAGAAATAATAATGTGTTATTTTTTAAAAAAGAACAACAACAAAGAATGTGTGAGACATTTAAAGCATTTAAATGATGGCTCTATTAAATTATTAAAATGAGTTCAAAGAAACATAAGGATTACAACTTAATATACTTGCTGCTTATGAAAAGGGTATAAATTAAAACTTTTCTCAGCAATTTATACTAAAATGTTAGTTCAGACACAAATAAGAATTTAATTTGGTATTATTAATTAAAATAATGTACTTTAATTCAGACTGTATGCCAATTAATAAGTGAAATGGATTTACTGTGAGACTGAACATTTTAAAAACTATTATAAATGAAGAAAATGGCTATTGTTTTAAGTTCCTACTGGTCACTGAGTTGAGCATAAATATATATATACATGTATCTATACATATCTCTCTCTATATATGTGTATATATGCATACCATATGCATATCCTATATAATAAAGAAGTAATATGCAAATTGATCATCATTTCCTTGCACAAGATGGCCTCCCCCATGTGGTCACAAGATGGCCACAACAAGATGGCCAGCAGGGGAGGGCAGCTGTGGGTGACTTGGCCGGCAGGGGAGGGCAGTTGGGGGCAATTGGGCTGGCAGAGGAGCAATTAGGCATCAATCAGGCTTGCAGGGGAATCCTAAGGAGATGATCAGGCTGGCATGCAGAAGCAGTTAGGGGCAATCAGGCAGGGAGGCAGGTGAGTGGTTTGGAGCTAGCAGTCCCAGATTGTGAGAGGGATGTCCAACTACTGATTTAGGTCTGATCCCATAGTCAGACATCCCCTGAGGGGTCCCAGATTGGAAAGGGTGTAAGCTGGGCTGAGGGACACTCCCCTCCTTGTCCCCCCACCCCCTGCATGAATTTTATGCACCAGGCCTTTAGTTTATAATAAATGCTATGTACTACATGAATTTAAAAAGCAAATATGCAGCCCTGGCCAGGTGGCTCAGTAAGCTGGAGCATCACCCCATACACGTGTTCAATTCCCAGTCAGGGCACAAACTTAGATTTCAGGTTCAATCCTATGGGAGGTAGTAGATTCTTAATCTTTGTACATTTTCTTGTTTCATATGCAGGTAGGGCAAGGAAAGACATTATCTTGAGAGGGGTTTTTTTTTTCCCCCTCCACCTCATACCAGCCGCTCCCAGCCCTTTGCCCCTCTATTGTCTGTGTCCATGGGTTATGCTTATATGCATAGAAGTTTCCCATTTAATCATTCTCCACCCAACCCTACCCCTCACCCCTGCCGTCCCTCTGAAATTTGTCAGTCTATTCCATGTTTCTATGTCTTTGTTTCTATTTTTTTCACCAGTTAATTTTGTTCGTTAGATTCCACATATGAGTGATACCATGTGATACTTATCTTTCTCTCATTGGTTTATTTTGCTTAGTATAACACTCTTCACATCCATCCATGCTGCTGCAAATGCTAAGAGTTCTTTCTTTCTTACATCTGTGTAGTATTCCATTGTGTAAATGAAACATGGTTTTTTATACACTCATCTAATGATGAGCATTTAAGCTGTTTCCAAATCTTAGCTCCTGTAAATTGTGCTGCTGTGAACATAGAGGTGCATATATTCTTTCTGATTGATATTTTGTTTTTTTTAAATCTCTAATTTGAAGAAACCATGTTCTCAAGCAAATTATCTTCATCTATTGACTTTGCTGTTCTACATTGTTAATTTACAGATGTTTTTGCATCAATAAACTGTAAAATAGAATTCTGTGCATCTATAAGGTTAAGCAGAATTTCTACAGTGGAGTTCTGAAATAATTTAACTTTCTTTGTTCAAATCCTTCTAGTTCAAATTTCTACATCAGTTACTGAGGTAGTGACTAACGTTAACTTTCCTTGCCCTATGGAAAGAATTGGGGGGGGAAACTAGTAAGTTATTGTGCATTTAATTAAATATGTTTATTATTCATTATTTTAGGTATTAAATAAGACTAATCACCTGCAAGCTTTTTTTTCAATCATTTTTTTATGTTTTTAAGATAACCATTTTATAAGCTATAATTTTATTTTTGTTAATTCAGAACAGTTTTAATTACTATCCAAATCACTAAGCATGTCAATAAAGTTTTAGTCAGGAAAATAGAAACAGTAGTAGGTTTTACAACATAGAGAATTTAATATAAGAATTCATTAAATTATATGGAAGGACTAAAAAGGACATAATGGAAGAAAAAAAAAAAGACAAAGATTACTAAGTATGAGAAGGAGGTATTACCCTCTAAAATGGAGCAACAAAGGCCAAAGGTTGGGGTTATCAGAACTAATGCCTTAAAGCAGGACTCCTTTGGAGTTGGCATTCACACTGCTGAGCGGAGGGTGCTTCCAGGCTCCTGCTGGCATCTCAGGAGCTCAGGGCTGCCATCAGGCCCAGGAGGAAGGGGCCCTGCCTGGTTGGCAGGTGCTGATAACTCAGAAGCCCAGGGTAGAGTCTCCTGTTGTTGGGCCTCAGGCATCTGAAGATCGATGCTGGCCTCCTGGTCCTGGAAACCCTGATGGTGGCAACTAGAAAATACAAAAAGCATCTGGAGGCTGACCCCATTGCTGCTGCTGGCATGGAGGGAGATTGCTTTGTACATTTTTCCCCTCTACCCCGTACCAGCTGGAGTCAGGTAACCATGACAGTAACAACCATCAAATAGGAAGGATCAAATTTCTTCTTTCCTGCTCTCCAACATGCCTGGAAGGTGCTCAACTACAGAATCTAACAGAAAGTCAGCTGGGAAGGAACACAGTTTGTGGATTCTAGCCCCAGTACCAGAGAGAAAAGAAAAAATGTGGACTTGGACTTAGGGGCCCGAGCTTCGTAATTGGCACAGTGATGTTGAGTAAGTTTAGAAAAATCTTTCTCATCATCAGTTTTGTTCAGCAAATTCACTTATTCAGATATTGTGTGATAATTGTGTGTTAATCCATTAACAAAGAATTGAGTATCTTGTGTTCATGGACAGCAAATTAATATCTTAGTATAATTTTCAATTCAGTTTTAAATATCTTGATTTAAATATCATCAGAGTACTGTTAAATTATCATTGACCAAATATGAGGATCTAGATGAAAAACTGGCATTAATTCTGGTAAATTATTATCTTATTAGAGGCCTGGTGCATTTGTGCATGGGTAGGGTCCCTAGGATCATGGTCAATCTGTGGGGCGGCCAAAGGATGACCAGCCTCCCCCCCCCACCCCTACACACACACACACACACACACACACACACACACACACACACCTGCTTTGGCTGGATTGGGGCCTGTGGGCTGGGGGCAGCTCCTGCTTTGAGCATCTGCCCCCTGGTGGTCAGTGGGCATCATAGCAACCACTCATTCTGCTGGTTGTTTGCTCAATTTGCATATTAGGCTTTTATTATATAGGATATCAAAACTGAAAATATTCATTAATAAATTATATCCTTTATTTTAGTACTCTATAAAATAGTTCACTATTATTATAAATTATTATTATTATTAATAAATTCTTATCTATTATAGATATACCCTTCTAGGGTGTTTATCCATACAGCAATATCCTGTATTTTGAATCTTCCCAATGTTGCAATCAAGATCCCCTATTTACTATATCCAATGGTGGAAAATGTGGCAGTAATTTTATTATAAATATTGTTTTTAGTATATCAGAAGACTAGACCTTTATGTTGCCAAAATTTTTCCTGCTTCTATAATCATCTCTATTTCTGGTGCTCCTTTTTAGCACCTATGAGGCTGAATTTATTTTAAACTTGCACTTGAATCACCATTTTGTGACTAAGTATACCCAACAGGACACAAAGCACATTCTACTGTAGTTGTAAAGACAAGAAATTTGAGGGTTATAGTATCCAACTAACATGGTAACTAGTGAAGTGTAATTTTTCCCAAAGGATTCATAAATCTATTGGATGGCAGCTCTCAAGTTTTCATTTTATTTTCAGGGCCCCAGTAGTTCTGTCTTGGAAAAGTGTTTTTGTTATGATTGATAGTTTCAAAACTGAGTCTAGGAAATAAACAATCTAACATCCAGGTAATAAAAACGAAGAAAGATGAGTGAGTTTCTCCAACTTGTTCTTTCTAATTCTAGTAAGTTTCTTCACCTTACAAAAATCAATAATTCTATTGTCTGGATAAATTGGTTTCATCAATAAGAGAGGAAAAAGAAGAAATTTAGTAAAGGTGGAACTTGTGTGTAAGAAAAGGAAAAAAAAGTGCCTGAACAAACTTATTCTAATGAAAATACCAAACAGTGAAGCTAGAAGGATACAATAATAGTTAAAATAACATTATGAATCAAAATCAAAATTATATTTGAATATTATTTCCACAGACATAGCAGTTGTTTAGGAAGCATTGGGAGCAATTGCCAGGTTCTAAAAATAAGTACTGTCCAGACCAATGCAGGACCTAGTTCTCACAGGAGTCTCTTCAATAGGAAACAATGAAACCAAAGGATAAACTGAGACCTATAAACTGGAGAACAGTAGGTGGAAGAAGTATTTAGGGACCTTCTGGCTGCACATTTCAGGCACTGGGGATGCAAATAAATGTGTGACCATCAATTGTTCAGTGAATAGCCATTGATTTGAACTGAATATTCAGCAACACATTGGTCCGCAATCATAATGTCAAGACTCAGAAAAAATACATTTAAATGGTTAATCTCTTAGAATTTAGCAATTGTTCTCAAAGTTCTCAATGTTCTCCTTAGCATTTAACATGCATACTTTCATTTGTGTGTGTGTGTTGTTGTTGTTTTTCTAGATCGCTATTGTTTAAAGAATTACATATAGTATTACATATGTCTCCTTTTTTCCCCATTGACCTCTCCCTGGCCACCCCCACCCAGCACATCCCCTCATCCACCTAGTGTCTCTGTCCATTGGTTATGATTCTATATATGTCTACAAGTCATTTGATTGATCTCTTACCCTTTTCTCCTCCCATTCCCTGCCTCTGTGGTTTGAAGGCCTGTTCTATGCTTCTCTGTCTCTTGATATATATTTTGTCCATCAGTTTATGTTGTTCATTATATTCCACAAATGGGTGAGATCGTGTGATATTTATCTTCCTCTGACTGGCTTATTTTGCTTAGCACAATGCTCTTCATGTCTACCCATGCTTTTGCAAATGGTAAGAATTTCTTCTTTTTTACCACAGCATAGTATTTCACTGTGTAGATATACCACAGTCCTTTAATCCACTTATCTGCTGATGGGCACTTAGGCTGTTTCCAAATCTTAGCTATTGTAAATTGTGCCACTATGAACATAGGGGTGCATATGTCCTTCCTGATTAGTGTTTCTGATTTCTTGGGATATGTTTCTAGAAGTGGGATTACTGGGTCAAATGGGAGTTCCATTTGAGGAAACTCCATACTGTTTTATACAGTGGCTGTAACATGCATACTTTCTACTGAATTGCCTGGGCAGTTTAGAATGGAAAGGCCTACAGGGTATGAAGTTCAGGAATACATAATGGATGCTTATGATCTTCCAGCTGGTTATAAAAAGGGTTGTAAAATCAGAAAACGTATACTGCATAAAGTTATTATAATTCAGTTCTTTAAATTCTTAAGCCTTATCATACTAATGCTTTTTCTATATTAACTTCCCCGCCATTACTTTTTTTAAAGAATGAGGGCTGAAATGATAACAGTCATGTGGTACTGGTATGTCTGGGTTTGCAGCCTTAAATTTAAGCTTTGCAACTTTATTTCTAATTGTGCATATTTATCTGAAAGTATTGATAGTGCCAGCTTTTGCTCTGTACCACCAGGTTTTATTCTCCAACCCCTGAAGTCTGCAGAGTACAAAACAAGCATTTTTAAAGGAAAGGATGGGATGATACTAATTCTGTGTGTTTTATTTCCTAGAATATTTGATTATGCGAGAGTGGGCAAAGGGACTAGTATATATGGTAATATATATATATATAATATATATATATATTAATAGTACACATTAAAACAAAGTTGTACCATAAGGTCATTAACTATTTTGACAGCCAAGATGTACCTAGCAATACTGATGCAATCTGATAGGGTTTTTGTTTTGTTTTGTTTTGTTTTGTTTTGTTTGTTTGTTTGTTTTGAAGCTATTCTAGTAGAGCTGCCTTTTCTGAAAGAGAAGGGAAGATAATTATTTTAGATCAAGAGGGTGCTAGCATATCTCCGGGACTTATAGTGGTTGGTTAATCTTGGGCCAGTTACTTTGCTTCCACAAACTTCCCCGGACAAAGCTCATCGGGCAGCCACACAGCTTCTATTGGAAATGTTAACTATTATCCTGAAGTGTTAGTTTGCTAGGGCTACCATAACTAAGCACCACAGAATGGGCGGCTTTAGACAACAGAAATTGATTTCTCATTATCTTGGGACTAGAATTCCATGATCAGAGTGTCAGCAGGGTTGGTTAGTTCTCACGTCTGTTCTCATTGGCTTGTGGATGGTCATATTCTTCCAGTGTCTTCACATTGTCTTCTGTGTGTGCCTGTGCCCAGATTTTTTTTTTTTTTAAATATGGACACCAGTTGTATTGAATTAAGCTCATCCTCATGACCTCATTTAAACTCGAGTGCCCTTTTAAAGATGCTATCTTCAAATAGAGTCACAGTCTGAGGTTCTGGAGGTTAAGGCTTCAACATATGAATGTGAGAGGGACACAGTTCAGTTCATACCCTTGTGATGGTACAACCACTGGTTATTCATGTCTTGATAAATAAATTTCTACCACTTAAATCAAGACCAATATTTTAGAAAGAAAAAAGCTGCGAGAAATAAAAGGGAAATACTGAAAGAATAAGATGAAAGAGAAAAGAAAACATCCAGGCTAAATGAGAGGCTCTTTGGTTATGTGGAGCTTCTACAATAATTTCTATCTTCTGTGTATTCGGAGAGACTTCTGTATGGCTCTTCACCTTCATTAGGTGTCTCACTATGCCAATCAGAAAATGCAATTCACATGTGGGAAATTGTCTCATAATGCCCTCTCTAAATCCATAGATGCAAGTTAATTTGCATATTTGGCAAGTGTGCAACAGCTCAACACCATTTTAGCATTGACAGAATAATTTGAAAGGATTTCAGATGAGACTTGTCATATTATTACTGGCTCTAATTAGCACTCTAAAAAGTATAACATTTCTTTTCTATGCAATTAGGTTTTATTTGGGAAGTGTTAAATCCATTTTTTCCCTGCTGAGGAAAAAGAAAAATGTGGAAGAAATCTTGAGAAGTAGGACTATAGTGATCATGAGGGGACTAGTATATGTCATTCAGGCCATAACCAATGTCTTAATAGAGAAAAATATTATGTATAAAATAATTCTACTGGTGTTGCTAGCTAATTATTATAAGCAGGAGTCAATAGAATACATGTTCTGCAATGTTGTCCTGTTTGGGTAGGAAGTAAAGAGCATGTTCCTTTTCCTGATAGGGACCAGTGACTCTAGATAGATGTCTCTCCTTAGAGATCAATTTCTAAGATGCTGACCCTTTCCACAATGAGAGAAGCATGTGCCCTGTGTCACCACTTCTCTCCTTATCTGCCACTCTGGTAGGTCAGTTTCAGGCCGTGATATTCAGTACAAGATCACCAAGAGCCTCTGTTCTTCAGATACGTCTCTCTGTGCCACTGCAAGATAATCCCTGCAGTTTTACAGTAAAAATAGGGGCACCTCCCCACTTGCAATATTCTCAGTCAAGATTCAAACATCCTGAAGTAAAACACTGTATTTTAAATACAACTATTTAATTACACATAAAATACAACTATTTTAAATACAACTATTTTAATTACACATGTTTTGTTGTTAACAAAACATTGTGCATATTAAAATAAAGTTGTAAGGTCATTAACTATTTCAAATGTTGACAGCCAAGATGTACCTGGCAATACTGATGCAATCTGATAGGGTTGTTTTGTTTTGTTCTTTTTTTAACCTATTCTAGTAGAGCTGCCTTTTCTGAAAGAGAAGGGAAGATAATTATTTTAGACAGAAGATAAGTTAATGCTTTCAAATATTGTCATCTCTGATTAAACTTTGGCTCTTGTAATTTGTTTCAAATATTCACACTTGCTTAGATTTCTAGTTGAACATATGATGGTGTATACAATATACTATAGATGATTGAATTCTACATCTTTCTGCCTATATTCTGATGACAATCATTTCTTCAGGAGTTGTAATTTTAAAGACAATAAAATTGAATGTTTTTAAATAGATTAGTTTTGAGAAATAAGTAATAGATATGAAATATTTGTGGGCCAATTCTTCTTTTATGTAGAATCTTCTTGATGTATGACCTTTGTTTTTGTATTTTTCTACCTAAATGAAAATTTTTATAACTTCCCTCTCTTTTTATCCAATAGTAGCTTTTCTGTGTCCAGAACTAAATCCATCCTTTACTTCTGCAAGCATTATTTTGTCATATGAAGCTTTTGTTACAGGAAAAGAGCAGTAAAATAATTATTCTTCTTGTTTCCCCTCTAAAATATGTTTTATAAGTTAAGTAGAATCAGTTCTCTCACAAGTTATCATAATACAATAGTTATTTAACTACATTAGTTCCATCCATGTTCACAAATTTATGAGGTAGATATAACTAACCTCCATCTCTTAAGGGACAGAGAGAAAGTGGAAAAAAGGGCAACTGCAAGTTTTTGCAGCTGTATTGTGGGCTGTTTAGAAGAAAGAGTATGGGGAAAATGTACCTCATCATTTACCAGTTGTGTCACATATCACATAAGGAGTAAGTGGCCACAGGTAAGTACTTAATCAGGAACTTTTGCACTGCATTAATAAAAGCATTTTATAGAAAATGCAGGAGCATTCTTAAAACTGCATTTATAAAATACACCTTTCAGGATATAATGTTTTCTTTGAATATATTTCTAGAAGTGAAATGCTTAGTCAAAAGGTATGGGCATAATGAATTATTTTGATACATATTTTTAAATTAATTTTTAGAAAATTAATTTTTAATAAGAGAGTCAACAGGTTATGACATGTTGCTGGACATGCTGATATTCTACAGGCATACCTAGTGGCTTTTTGTTGTTGTTTTTAAATATGTTTTTATTGACTTCGGAGAGAGGAAAGGAGAGAAAGAGAGATAGAAACATCAATGCTGAGAGAGAATCATTGATTGGCTGCCTCTGGCAACCCCCAATTGGGAATCAAGCCCATAACCCAGGCATGTGATCTGACCAGGAATTGAACCTCCATCTCCTGATTCATGGGAAGATGCTCAGCCAAGGAGATACACCAGCCAGGCCATACCTCATTTTATTGTGCTCTAAATTATTGCTCCTCAAAGGTGTATTTTTCACAAAATATAGGCAATACCCTCCAAAAAAAAAATAAGATCATGACTCACTTTATTACAATATAATGCTTGCTTTATTGCTGTGGTTTGGAATTAAACCTGCAATATCTTTGAGGTATGCCTGTACTTACTTATTTTCGTTTCTGCAATTAAACCTGCAGTATCTCTGAGGTATGCCTGTATTTGTTTGTTTGTTTGTTTGTTTGTTTGTTTCTTTTTCCCATAAATGTTTACATACTTTTAAAAATGAGCATGTACTACTTGTGTAACAAAAAACAAAGGAAAATAATATTTATTGAATGTTATTTCAGTCAGTCCTGTCATGGAAATCCAATTCAATTTTTAACATATCTCAAGGGTGTTGTTTTTAACAATTTAAAATGTTCCCTACTGGTTTAAACCATAATCCAAGATGATTAAAGAGATTAAATTCTCATTTAATTGATTGCTGATATTCATCCAGAGAAAAATTAAGCCAGTAAACACAGGGCTTTTTTACATTTGAAAAGTTTTGGCAAATCTTTTCACTACAATTCTTCATCTGCATTATATGTTTATGTGTGTATATTATATTCTTTTGTCTGTATCTTAATGATCATGTAGGCATATGCTAGCTCCTTACTTGAAAATCAGCAGTACAATTTGAGTAACATCAGAGAGATTTTTATATGAATTAATTTTTCTGTCTTTCATTTAACCTGTTGATTAAATTATGTCATATTTAAACACTATAGTTTCTTTGTTATAAATGTATTTAAAGACATATCTGTGAAATATCAAGTCAAATTTTCCTGTAGAAATTGGAGATATATATTTAACCAAATCTATTTCTAAACTTTAAATATTAACAATGTAAAATAAAAACTTAATTTTTTTGACCATTCTGCATACTTGTGATTTCTCCTTATCCTGACCAAAAGTACTCAAAACAAAACAATGTTTAATCTAACAGGTAATTTAACAGGAATTTAAATAGGAATAGAATGATAAAAGAATTAGAGATACTTAAAGAAAGATCATAGTTTAGCATACAGAATTTGATTTAAGGGGAACTCAATAATACTTAAGTATTTTCAAGAATAATTAGACTGAATATATTGGCAAGCTTTTGTCCCATTCTTGTGAATAAAATTAAAAAGAAATTGAACTCAAGGAATTTTCATAAAATTTAAAAATAAATTAAAAATAGACAACTGATTAATTGTCTATATCATACAATGTAATGTTTTATACTAAAACTAGTAGCCCTGCGCACAAATCCGTATGCCGGTAGCTCTCTGCAGAGCTTGGCCACTTTGCACCCGCTGCCCAGAGGCCCCGTCCATGGCTGGGCATGGAACAGCTGCCTGGTCGCCAGGGCAATGACACAAATGTTCTTCCCAATCCACCCCCCCACTCCTGCCCCTCCACTCCGTGCCCACTGCCCAGAGGACCTCTGCAGCCAGGTGGAATGCTTGCCTTGCCGTCGCCACCAAGACAAAGCAAGCATTCTGTCAGGCTGCTCACGCTGACCACTCTCAGCAGCCGCCCCCTGGGATTGGGGGACTGTGGTGGGGCTGAGAGGACTGGGTGTCGCCATCTTGTGGCTATGGGCGCTGCTATCTTTTGTGATGGAATGATGGTTAATTTGCATATTACCCTTTAATTAGATAGGATAACATCACAAATCTGTATCTCTTAATGTGGATGTTTTAATATTAAAGTATTTATCAAGTAACCATTAAAAAGTAATTTCTTCTCTGAATAATTTCCTTTTCTTAATCTCTTAATAATAAGTTGGCGTAACAAGCTTTCAAAACATTAATGATATGCTTTTTAAATAGTGCTGAAGATAATTTTTTAAATGCCACTTCATGCTCTCAAATATTAAGAAGGAAATACATTAGATGCCTGGGTAATTGTGATATTATATAAAACACGCTCATGTTATTAAATTGCCATGATTTCCATATTTGCAAAGGCATTATAATTTTAGTTCAAAATACTACACAAAATATTATAAATTTCTTTGAAATTATTTTTTTATCAATTTATTTTTCTGCCTTTCTGAACACAAATGCAATTTAAAAGAGAATTAGATCTGTCACTCTCTTATCAGTCTTTCCATTCTCTACTCGCCTAGAACATTAGAGGCCTGTTTATCTCTGAATTGGATATTCCTTCTGTAGCCTTTCAGAGCCACTGTCACGACAAGTCTGGCAAACTTGGGATGCCATTTGTTATATCCTTTATTTTTCTACCTTGACAAATAAACAAGTCACACGGAGCTCAGCTGCTGCCCCTTTAAAGAAACCAGGTTCTAAGACTGTAAAACAGTTAATAAATATAAAGAATGCTAATTGTATCACTGTCTCTATATTTCTTGAAGCTACTGGTGCAAGCTGCTGTGAGTGATGTTACTGAAATCCATACATTAGGGAGAAAAAGGAATAATTGGCAGATATTACATTAATAACCTACCAATGCTCCTTAAATCTCCCTGCTCTTTCTCCTCACAAATTCCATCCCTGGTTGGAAATATTTTACCTATCCGAGGAAGCCAAAGTTATTGAAAGAGAGACATCAGATCCCTGATGTATGTTTGGGGTGGGATGGGAGGTTGGGAAGGGCTGGGAATAAGGTTGAAAACTGCTTCCATGTGGAAAGCATTTTCTAGGGCACCTTGAAACAGGGGGTAAGTTATAATGTCTACTTGTACTGAGAGGTTCCACTGTGCTTGTTCTTTGCTAAATTGTACTTATTCCCTAAAACCATATTACATATCCCTACAACAATCACACACAACAAATAAAATACTATCCCCATTTTATAAATGGAAAATTAGCCAAAACCGGTTTGGCTCAGTGGATAGAGCGTCGATCAGGTTCAATTCCAGTCAAGGGCATGTACTTGGTTGCAGGCACATCCCCGGTTGGGAGTGTGCAGGAGACGGCTGATTGATGTTTCTGACTCTCTATTCTTCTCCTTCCTCTCTGTAATCAATAAAATATGTTTTTTTTAAAATGAAAAATCAGAGATTAGAGGTTAGATACTCTCTCTGAGTCACTGATACCAAGTTTAACTTGTACCAAGTTTCTCCACTCAGAAGTCTATGATGAGTTTAGTGAATTTCTTGAGCTCATAAATATGTTTCCTTCTAATATTAAAGGTGTTTGAATTTTTTTAGATCCTAAACTATTTAAATATACTATTTTCTATCTGACTTCAAAGTCTTTAATCTTGGAATCTTACATGTCTTCATATGTTTAGTACCACAAAAGTCACAGGGAACCGAAACCGGTTTGGCTCAGTGGATAGAGCGTCGGCCTGTGTACTGAAAGGTCCCGGGTTCGATTCCGGTCAAGGGCACGTAACTTGGTTGCGGGCACATCCCCAGTGGGGGGTGTGCAAGAGGCAGCTGGTCGATGTTTCTCTCTCATCGACATTTCTAACTCTCTATCCCTCTCAATTCCTCTCTGTGTAAAATCAGTAAAAAAAAAATTTTTTTAAAGTCACAGGGATATTTAAAATTCTACACAGTTTGGCCAATAGACATAAAAAGATGCTCAACATGGAATAGACTGTTGTATCTCAGGTGGGGGAAAGTGGGTGGATGGAAGGAAATTAACCAAAGAATATATATATATATATATATATATATATATATATATATATATATATACATAATCCATGGACACAGACAATAGGGTGGCGAAGACCTGGGGCAGGGGCGTGAGGGAGGGGCGGGACGAGGGACTGGCTAGAAGAAGTCAATGGGGGAAAAGAGGGACATATGTGATACTTTCAACAATAAAGATTTATATTAAAATATAAATATAAACAAAAAAAGATGCTCAGTCTCATTAATCATCAGAGAAATGCCAATTAAAGGAACAATAAGATATCACTTCACACCAATCAGGATGGCTGTCATCAATAACTCAACAACAGGTGTTGGTGAGGGTGTGGAGCAAAGATAACCCTCCTACACAGCTTTTGGGATTGCAAGTTGTTGCAGTCACTGTGGAAAACAGTACAGCGGTTTAGCAAAAAAAAATAAATAAAATAAAAAATATAACTACCTGTGACCCAGCTATTCCATTTCTGTGTATTTATCTAAAGAAATCCAAAACACTAATTTGAAAAGGTATATGCACTTCTGTGTTCCTTATAGCATTATTTACAACAATTTAGATGTGGAAGCAATCTAAGTATCAATAGATGCCTGGATAAAAAAGAGGTGGTACATATATACAATGAAATATTACTCAAGCATAAAAAGAAATGAAATCTTACCATTTGCAACAATATAAAAGGATCTAGAGGGTATTTTGCTAAGTGAACTAAGTCAGGCAGAGAAAGGCCATATGATTTCACTTAGTTGTGGATTCTAAAAGTAAATAAATAAATGAGCAAACAAAACAGCAACAGACTTATTATAGATACCGAGAATAAACTGATAGTTGCCAGACAGGAAGGGGGTTGGGAGACTGAAAAGGTGGAGGGAATGAAGTACAATATGGTAGTTATAAAACAGTCACAAGAATGTAAAGTACAGCATAGAGAATAGAGTCAATAATATTGTAGTAACTATGTGTGGAGCCAGGTGAGTACTAGACTTACCAGGGGAATCAGTTCATGCTATGTAATAAAAGCGTAATATGCAAATGGACCGAATGGCAGAACAACCTGTCAGTGGGGAATGGAGCTGGCAAGCAGGCGGAGCCGGGCCAGTCTAGGTGTGTGCCAGCGGGTAGAGGGAGAGGATGCTGATGCAGGGAGGAGGGGGTGGCGGTGGTGACCAGCTGTGGCGGAGGGGCAATCCGGGGGGCAGGGCCGGCCACTTGCTGGCTAGTTCTGTCCCCTGATTGGCCCACCCATCCCCTCCCTCAGAGGGAGGAGGCCACTGGAGGCAGCCACTGCAGGGCGATTGGGATGGGGCTGGCTGCCAAAGGTCACTTCCTGCAGAGGGCAGCCAGACTGCAGCTTAGGCCCAGGTGGGCAGCGGGCCTAAGCTGTCATTCAGATATCTCTTGAGAGCTACCAGAATGCAAGAGAGCACAGGCTGGGTCAAAGGACTCCCCCCCCCCCCACACACACACACCCTCCTCCAGGCTTCTAGTAAGTTATATAAATGTCTAACCACTATGTTACATATCTGAAACTAATATAACATTTAATATTAACTGTAAATGAAAACTAAAAAAATATATAAAATGATATGCAACTTATTTTACATATTTTGCATGGCACATTCTTGTCACAATTTCTACATTGTTGAGTATATATTAACTTACTATTTGCTAAATTACATTGTACTGTAACAAATATCCACTTACTCTGTGCTGCCAATGAATGATATTGTGGGGACATGAAGTTGTCCATGGGATCAAACCAGAGTACCTTTTTTGGATACTATACTCTCTAATCATTGCTTCTCATATTTCTTTGGAGTAATCTTATTGCCCTGTTTAAAGCTCAGCCTCATTCCAAGATTGTACAAAATGTCCTCTCATTTGTATGCATTAGGCTTTCCTTCTGTGCCCACTATGAAATTACAGAAACCTGCCGAGATCTCACTACCGCATGTTTTTTATACATTTGCAGAAGATGAGAGGAAGATGCAAATAAGAAACAGATTAAAGCCTCTGTAATCATTTGGTCATATGCAGCTTCCTTATTTTTTAAAAATTTATCTTTAATGTTGACAGTATTACAGATGTCCCCCTTCTTTCCCCATTGACACTTTCTAGCCTGCTCTCATCCCCACCCCAGGCCTTCACCACTCCATTATCTTTGTCCATGGGTTATGCATAAAAGCATTTAAATTCTTTGGTTAATCGCTTCCCATCCACCCACACACCCCAGCTTTCCCTCTGAAATTCATCAGTCTGTCCCATGGTTCTATGTCTCTGGACCTATTTTGTTCATTAGTTTATTTCGTTCATTAGATTCTACATATGAGTGAGATCATGTGATACTTGTCTGCCTCTGACAGGCTTATTTCCTTAGCATGAGTCTCCAGGTCTCTCCATGCTGTCTCAAAGGGTAAGAGATCCTTTTTTTTACCTACTACTGATAGCATTCCACGGTATAAATGTACCATAGCTTCTTCAGCCACTCATCTACGGATGGGCACTTGGGCTGTTTCCAGATCTTAGCTGTTAGGCTCCTAGGGGTGCATACATTCTTTCTGATTGATGTTTCAGGTTTCTTAGGATATGTTCCTAGAAGTGGGATCAATGGGTCAAATGGCAGTTTCATATTTAAGTAATTTGAGGAAACTCCACACTGTTCTCCACAGCGGCTGCACCAGTCTGCATCCTAGCAGTATGCCAGGATTCCCTTTACTCCACATCCTCGCCAGCACTTTTCTTTTGTTGATTTGTTGATGGTAGCCATTCTGACAGGTGTGAAGTGATACTTCATTGTCGCTTTAATTTGTATTGCTGTGATGATTAGTGACTGAGCATTTTTTCATATGTCTCTTGGCCAACTGTATGTCTACTTTGGAAAAGAATCTATTTAGGTCCTTTGCCCATTTGTTAATTGGACTGTTTGTCTCTCTTTTGTTAAGCAGTATGGGCTTCTTATATATTTTAGAAATTAACCCCTTATCAGATGTATCATTGGCAAATATGTTCTCCAATACAGTAGACTCCATTTTTTTATGTTGTTAATGTTTTCTTTTGCTGTGCAGAAGGTATTTATTTTGATCTAGTTCCATTTCTTTATTTTCTCCTTTGTTTCCTTTGCCCTAGGAAAACATATGAGAGATGTCTGAGATTTTGCTGCCTTTGTTTTCTTCTAAGATTTTATGGTTTCATGACTTACATTAAAGGTTTTTATTCATTTTGAGTTTATCTTTGTGTACAGTGTAAGTTGGTTTAGTTCCCCCCCCTCTCTCTCTATCTCTCTCTTTCTCTTGCATGTATCTGTCCAATTTATTGAAGAGATTTTCAATAAATTGGATGGGTATTTATTTATTGAACTGTTTATTGAAGGGACTATCTTTACTCCATTGCTGTGCAGAAGCTTTTTATTTTCTTGTTTCCTTTGTCAGATACTAATTGAATATAATAGCTTGGGTCAATTTCTGGGTCTCTGTTCTGTTCCATTGATGTTCCAATGCCTGTTCCTGTGCCAGTACCAGGGTGTTTGATTATAGTGGCTTTGTAGTATAAGTTGATATCTGGTATTGTGATCCCTCCAACTTTGATCTTCTTTTTTAAGATTGCTATTACTATTCAGGATCTTTTTTTGTTTCACAAAAAAATTTTGGAATATTTATTCTAGATCTGTAAAAATGCCACTGGTATTTTAATAGAAATTGCATTGTATTTATAGATTCAATAGGTAGTATGGACATTTTAATGATATTGATTCTACCAATTCATGAACACAGTGTATTCTCCCATTTGTTTGTATCTTCCTCTATCTCTTTATTCAATGTCTTATAGTTTTCCAAGTACAGGCCTTTTACCTCCTTGGTTAAGTTTATTCTTAAATATCTAAGGGTGAAAGCTGACATCCCTGTCTTGTTCCTGTTCTTAAGGGAAATGGCTTTAGTTTTTGCCCATTAAGTATGATGCTGGCTGTAGATTGGTCATATATGTCATTTATCATTTGAGGTGTAATCCCTCTATTCCCACTTTGCTGAGAGTTTGTATCAAAAATGGGTGTTGGATTTTATTGAATGCTTTTTCTGCATCTATTGACATGAGCATGTGATCTTTGTTCTTCAGCTTGTTTATGTGATGAATCACATTTATTGATTTGTGAATATTGTGCCAGCCCTGCATCTCTGGAATAAATCCCATTTGGTCATGGTGTATGATCATTTATTGATTTGTGAATATTGTGCCAGCCCTGCATCTCTGGAATAAATCCCATTTGGTCATGGTGTATGATCATTTTAACTTATTGCTGGATCCAATTTGCTAATATTTTGTTGACGATTTTAACATCTGTGTTCATCAGGGATATTGGCCTATAATTCTCTTTCTTTTTAGTGTCCTTATCTTGTTTTGGAATTAGGATAAAGTTGGCATCATAAAAAGAGTTTAAAAGTGTTCCTTCCTCTTGGATTTTCTGAAATAGTTGAGGAATATACACTGAGTATCCAGATTATTATGATCTCTGAACACATAATAATCTGGCCACTCAATATATATATATACTGGTGCAAGAATTCTGGCCTGGTGCATGAATTCGTGCATGGGTGCTGGTTAAACTCCTGGATGAGGGGACAATTTGCATATTAGCCTTTTATTATATAGGATATACACTGAGTGGCCAGATTATTATGCATTCAGAAATCATAATAATCTGGACACTCAGTGTAAGAGTAAGTTCTTTAAATATTTGGTAAAACTCCATCTGGGCTTTTGTTTACTGGGATTTTTAAAAAATTATTTCTATTTCATCAGATGTTATTAGTCTATTCAGATTTTATGATTGCTCCTGATTCAGTGTTGAGAGATTGTACTTGTCTAGGAATTTGTACATTTTATTCATATTGTCCAGCTTGTTGGCATAGAGTTGTTCATAGTATTTTCTTACAATACTTTGCATTTCTGTGGTGTCATAGTTATCTCTCCATATTCATTTCTGATTTTGTTTATTTGGGTTTTCTATCTTTGTTTCTTGATAAACCTGGCAAAACTTTATCAACCTTATTTATCTTTTCAAAGAATTAGCTCTTGGTTTCATTGAATTTTTTTTTTTTTTTTTTTTTTTTTTAGTTTCTATATTATTTATTTCCACTTTGATTTTTATTATTTCCTTCTACTTACTCTCGGATATTGTTCTTCTCTCTAATTCTTTAAGTTGTAGGGTTAAATAATTTATTAATAATTTTTCTTGTTTTTTTGAGGTAGGCCTGTAATGCTATGAACTTCTCTCTCAGGACTGCTTTTGCTGTGTCCCATAGACTTGGAGTTGTTGTGTGTTCATTTTAATTTGTTTCCAATAAGTTTTTTTTTATTTCTTTCTTGATCTTATTAGTAACCTACTCACTGTGTAATAACATGCTATTTAGTCTCCATGTGTTTGAATGTTTTTGAGTCTTTACTATAGTTGATTTCTAATTTTATGCCATTGTGATCTGAGAAGATACTTATTCAATTTCAATTTTCTTGAACTTGTGGAGACTTATTTTTTGTCCTAACATGTGGTCTCTCTTTGATAATGACCCATGTACACTTGAGAGGAACGTATATTTTTTGCAGTTTTGGGGTGAAGTGTCCTGTAAATGTCAATTAAGTCTATGTAATTGAATGTGTTATTTAAAGTCACTGTTTTCTTGTTGATTGTTTTGTCTGGGATATCTATCCAGTAATGTGAAGGCAATTGCTCCTCATCCTCCCCAAACTCCCACTCCCCAGGCAAAAGCTTCTTGGAATGTAAAGGTTTGTCTGAGAAAGAGGTCCTCTGCAGTATGAGGAAATGTTTCAATACAGGAAACTGGGGTGGCTGCCTGCAGAGCTCCAACTCCGGAGCCCCAATCCTGAAACCTCCTCCCACAGCTCTCATCCACTCTGCCCTCCTTCTTTCAGAGCTCAAGGTGAGTGGTTGCACACAAAATTTTTTGTGTGGGTCCTTTAAGAGGTCCTGCATTTTCAGCTATCTCTCCCTGGCAGACAGCAACCCTATTGGTTTTCACAACCAGCTGCTAAATGGGCTCCTTTCTCAGTTCTGGGGATACCAACTTGGGGTTTAGACCCCAGAATTCTCAGTGAGAACTCCCCATAGCTGAGATATCCCTTCTGAACTTTAGCTGCTGCCTTTGGAATCCTGGGAAGCCCCCTCTTGCCTCTGCACTTCATTCTAGTCTCTATGTGGTCTCAACTTTCTGTCCTTGGTTATAAGGGTTCTCTCCAGCCAGTCTTCAATTCATTGCTCAAGATGTTTTTGTTTTTGTTTTTTTATACACTTTTAGTTGTAATTCCAGTTTTATCCTAGGAGAGTGACAGTGTAGCTTCCACTTACTCTGCCACTTTTTTTCACGGCTTCCTTATTTTTTATGCCATTTTATTCTACAGCACAAGCTTACCTCATGGCACATCTAAAAATCAGTTGTTTTATGAGGAAGACAGAGAGAGTTTAGGCTTAACCATGCATTCCATAGAATGTTGCTCTGTTAGCTAACTGGTTGTATTAAACCCAAATAAAACAATACTATGAAAGAATAGCAAAATATTCAGAATTTATTTATCAACTAGAAAAACCAAACATGTATGATTGTGATGCTGTTGTAATAACATAATAATGCTGTTGTAGTTATTATTTAACAGCAAAGGAAGAAAGGGAAGACTGGACACAATCAAGCCATTTATACAGCTTTGCCAAACATTCTCCAAGTCTGTTTTCTGCTGATCCATGGCAGAAGGGACTGGACAAAGGCCATTTAGAAGCATGCCCAGTCAGGTCTCAATGATGTGGGGAGATGCCTACCTGTTTGCCAGTAACACCTAGGAACCAATTAGTGGCCATGATGGGCATGGCTACTGCAAGCCAGCTAAACCTAAACACTTAAAACTTCCAAACAAAGGAAGTTCCTGCTCTTCACTCTCTCTTGGCTCCTGGGCCCTGGGCTCCTGTGACTCCTGTTGCACTGGGCTTTGCTCCCCTGCACCCACGTAGCTCATGGCCACATGGGGCTCCACACATGGACTAATGGACTTTAATTAGCATGGATGCTGAACCCCACCTGGTGGCAATGTGGAATGGAAGCTCTGCACACTGGCCTTGTGCCTGGCTTTGCTGAACACCCAGCTGCCCCTTTTTCAGGACTGGCTTGAGGGAAATGGGACATTGCAACCTGAGGAATATAACTCCATACCAATAAAATCACCTCTCATTCTCCTGTGGGGCCTTCTGAAAGTGCTTATTTCAGCAGTACCCTAAGAACCCCACTCCTACAAACAATGGAGGAGTCCCACTCGTGTACCCCTCTGGCAGCAATTGCCTTAAAATGTGCACATTAGTAATACTTCCCAATAGGCTGTTCGTCTATATACCTCATGAAGTACAAACTATTCAATGAGATTAAAGTTATATTTAAAGAGTTAAAATTTACTCAAGGACATGCTTTTAATCAATGAGGGGAAAAAAGATCTTTATTAATTTCCAGTTCCCTTCTTTGTTCTTAATTCTGTTTCCTTAAGAATATAGAGTTAACAGACTACAGTTAGAACAAGGCAATGTCATTATCAGTAATTAAAAGTTTATTGAATGCTTACTGTCTGCAATGCACTTTAAGGGGTAAAAAAAGAAGAATAAAACATAGAATTATAGTTTAAAATGACAAAAAATTATTTTACAATTATTCTATTTTTTCCTTTGCTGTGTGTGATAAGAAATCATCTTCCCCTACTTCAGTTAACAATATTGAAAAAGCAAAATTTAAAATACAAATGTACTGTTTTATATTAAAATAAATTCTTGATTTCCATTGCCATATCTAAATTCAAAGGCCAGTTCTAACATAGTAAGATCTCACGTTTGTTTTGTTTTTTCCTTTTATCTGAAAGCACACCCATTCTGTAAAGTTTCAGAGAGTAACAGCCAATTCCAGAGATAAAAATGCCTTCTGGAACAGTTCCTCCTAGATTATCTCAGCTTTGCCACAGCAGAGCAAGAGAGTCTAGGCCTGTTAATGAAATTCTTTGTTCCTCAGATTCCCTGTCTATTAAAGGTACATGATAAAACTTAACTTACCTATTTGTTATGATTAGATGATATAGTGCACCAGTCCTTTGCCAAGCATGAAGTACTATTCAAAGGTGTGGAATCATACTATCCTAGAACAAGCACAAAAAAAGTAACTGCTCAAAATAATAGTTTCACGGGTCTTCAGTGAGTGGGGCCTAAAATATCTATTGTATTCCCCTCTTTGTTTTAAAGCCCTGGGTCTCAAGGAGGTCCCTGTGATACTATCAATATAAATATGCCATATGAAATCATATATTAAATAGTTGTCATGAAAGTCTGTCAAGGTACCTAGTCATGATGGGTCACAGTGGAAATCACTTATCATTGGCAGTAATAAAAAGAAACAAGAGCAATAAAAGAAAACAAACTACTGATACATGCAGTAACATTAATGAACTTCACAAATATTATGCTGAGTGAAAGACACCGACAGATTAAAAAAAAAGTTCACACCGTGTGATTCCATTTTTGAAATTCTAAAATACATAGAACTAAGGAGGGCGTGAGGGAACACTCCCCAGGAATGAAAATCTCCTCTGTTTTCTAGATGATGTGGGTTACACTAATGCATGTATTTTTGAAAACTGATATAAAAAACTATTTAAGACCTGAGCATTTCACGGTATATAAAATTTGCTTAGCTTTTTAAAAAAGACTGTCTAAAATTATTATGGTTATTTTTATTAATTCTTATATTTTATGGGTGCCTGCTGAAATATATACAAATGAAAAAGATGTATGTAATTTTTGGAATTTAGTTTAAAAAATGTAGCTGGGGTAGTGATAAAAACTGGGGAGTGTGTGGGTGTAAAGATGAAACATGATTAGCCATGTGTCTAAAAATGCTGGGAGTTGGGAGACATACACAGGGAGTCTCTATTCTCTCTCCTCTTGTATATTTTTGAACATTTTCCATAATAAAAAGTTGAAAAGAGAGGCATCATCTGGGTCAGTGGTCAGCAAACTGCGGCTCGCGAGCCACATGCGGCTCTTTGGTCCCTTGAGTGTGGCTCTTCCACAAAATATCATGGCCTGGGCGAGTCTATTTTGAAGAAGTGGTGTTAGAAGTTTAAGTTTAAAAAAATTGGCTCTCAAAAGAAATTCCAATCATACTGTTGATATTTGTCTCTGTTGACTAAATGAGTTTGCCGACCACTGATCTGGGTTCAGGGCATTATAAGAGAAAACTGAACAGAAGGACAGAACTTGTTCAAGGTCTCAAAGCCAGACAATAAACCCACTTTCAGGTTCAACCTCCTTCCTCTGACCCTCATGAAACAAAAACATGAGTGTTTTGGAAAGACGACTTTTATAAAGGGCAGGTCAATAATAGTAGGAATTAGTTAAGCATACACATACTTATTGTATTTCCTGTCCCTGTTGGTTTCAAATGGGTTGTCTTTTTTAGATTTGCATTGCATATGATTCGAATTTCAAACCCAAGTGACTGCAAGGGTCAGAGAAAGCATCCCTCCACCCTCCAAAAAAACAAACAAACAAAAAACAAAACAAAAAAAAGACACCACAAAAACAAAAGAAGAACACAGGGAAGAGTTGTTTTCCTCCCAGTGCTAAAATCATCCTCCCAGGCAAAGCAAGCAGAGGCATTGGTGAGAGGGAGGAGCTTGGCTCTCCTGCTGGTGTGATGGGGAACAGCTGCGTTCCCTCCAGCTCCGGGAGAGGAGAAAACGTGTTAAGCGATGCAATGATGGTCCTGAGACCCGTGCGTGCGTGACTGGGGGCCTGTGGGAGAGAGAGAAGGGGTGGGTGTCGGCTTCGAGGCAACCCGAGGGGGAAATCAGAAAGGTGAGAGGTGTGCCGCTTTCTCGGTGTCAGAAGGGGCCAAGGGGAAACTGGATGTGAGGGCTCAGGAGAACAAACCCACGCGAAATCCGTCTCCTCCACGCAGGCACCTGAGGGTGGAAAGTCAATCCCATTTGGAGAACGAAAACCCTAAGAAGCGCTCGGTTTGGACGGCTGGGGACCGTTTATTCCCGGTTCAGCTGATGGGAAAACCTGTGTCTGGCAGCCCCTGATTGGTGGAGAGGAAAATGGTGCTAGTGGGGCGGAAAGGGGGTTTGGCCTGCCTCCTCCACCTGTAACTCATCCCTTCGCGTCTCCTCTCCACCCGCGGGACCCTTCCGGGCGCAGGCAAGGTGCAGAGCAAACAAAAACCTGGAACATACTGAAGCAAAAAATCAACCTTAGCCTTGCGTTCCAGGGCCATTCATCAAATGTGAGCGACCCGCGGGCAACGTGCTCCAGGTGGAGCGGGTGGGAGCGCCTTTCTGAGCCTCCTGCCTCCCCGGCAGCTCCCCGAGGGACCGGCTCTACCCCAGACCCCACGCCCCCAGGTTGGCTCTGACTTAGGGGGTCCCCGTGAGGAGCCAGAAGGAAAGGCAGAGGGAGGAGGGGAGGAGGGAGAGAGGGGAAGGTGTCAGCCCAATCCTAGCCGCTCCATCGCCACCAGAGTCCCCATGACCCTGAACTTGAGGTGAAGCGCAGAACACCCCCACCTTTCTGCCTGGAGCCGGGGTACAGCCCCCCACCCCCACCCCCCAGGCCCACCCCCATCCGAGGAGAGGAGCGCAGCGCACCCGGCGCGGGAGGCAGCTGGCTCGGGGCGAGGGGCGGGGAGAGGCGCTGACAAATCAGCCGCGGGGGTGGCGGGCGGAGGGGAAGGAGAAGGAAAAAGAGGAGGAGGAGGAGGAGGAGGAGGATCCCGACGACGAGAAGGGGACCCGAGACAGGGGACGAGCGACCGAGAGCAGCGGCGGCGGCAACGCGGGCTGAGGTGAGACCCGGGTCCGAGCCTGGCCTGGAGCATCCTTGGCTTTCTCCCCGCCTTCCCTCCCGACCCACGTCTGTCTGTTTCTCCGGGATCCTCTCGTGCTGGGGACCGGGAGTGGCCATCCGACGACAGGTTCGCGGATTCGCCCCCCACGACCCCAGCCTCTCATCGCCGGGTGGTGCCGCCTGCAGCCTCTTCCGGGGACCACCCTCTCCGGGGCCGCCTCTGCCCTCCGGGTGCGCTCCGAGCCCCTTCCCCCCCGACTGCCCCTTCCTCCCCATTGACATCCTATTTGGGGGTCGTTATAAGTGTTTTGAAGAGGGAAGCCGCAGAGGGAGGAGGTAAGCACCGTGGTCTTGGAGGGGCACCCGGTGGGCGCGGGGTCACCTGGCCCCCTGGCCGGGCGCGCAGCCAGGGGACCCCCGCGGGCAGCCTCTCTCCGGGTTCGGTGCCTCTCCCTGCGCTGAGCTGGAGGAGAGTAAGTTGGCCAGGCTTCCCTCGGGCTTCCGACATTGCCTTCCTCTCTCTCCGAGGCTGAGAAGTCAGGCTTCTCCTCCGAGAGCAGCCTTTCCTTGGGGGAAAGCGCGGATGCTGGAGGGAGCGTGAGCATCCAACTTTCTCCTCTCTCACCTTCAACCCCCCGCTCCTCCTTCTCGAACTAGTGGTTGTGTTCAGCAACTAGTTAAATGGGAGTGCAGACAGGGCAAGTCAACAGGTTAAGGGGTTAACAGGTGCGGGAGCGGGGAGAACGCCCCCTCCGGCGGCAGCGCGCGCGTCTGGGGGCTGCGGGCGGGGCGGCGGGAGCGGCGCCTGTTGGGGGGAGATAGCCGGGGGCTGGGTGGGTGGTGGGGTGGATTAGAACTGGTGCGGGTGGGCTCCCCGCTGGCCTGAGGTTCAGCCACACCCAGGAGCGCAGTTCTCTCCCCTCCCCTTTCCTCGATCGGCCAATGTGACCTCTTCTAGGATTCATTTTCAAAGTGTCCCTGACCCCTTACCTCCAGCTCCCTGTCTCTTCCTGTGATCTGTCCTCTTCTGACTGACTCCGTCACCCTGCGCACCCTGGGAAGTTATAAGAGGGGGAGTCCATCTTTTCATGCAACTCCACTTGGGAAAGGCAGTGGGAACAGCTGAGATGATTCATCCCGATCCATGTTCAGGCAGCTAGACTTGGACTAAGCCAAGATGGATGGGGCATGCTCAATTTTTAATGCAAAAGCTAAAAATAAAAATAAAAAAGGGCTTCTTTGTCGAGTGGTTGAAGCAAGGGTACACCTAAAAGAGCCTCGCACTTTGGCGAGTTCTGCTGATCTCTTAGGGTGTTTCTAGTCTGGTTTTACCCGAAAGTTCTCACTCAACGTGTATTTTGTGTCTTGCAGTGTGGTGTAAAGGAATTCTCCTTAGCCATGGACGCATTCATGAAAGGACTTTCAAAGGCCAAGGAGGGAGTTGTGGCGGCTGCTGAGAAAACCAAACAGGGTGTGGCCGAAGCAGCAGGAAAGACAAAAGAGGGTGTTCTCTATGTAGGTAGGTAGCCCCGGGTGTCATTTTGATATTTATGACTGGTGCCTTAAGGTGATTGATGCTCCAAAGGCTGATATTTCTCCCTTGATTCATTTTTGCATCATCACTTGTCAAAAGGATGGATTGAGTCAGTTCTGTGTGGGTAGGTAAATGTGTATATTTGAGCTAATAGTAAAAAGTGAATGTAATCTTTTGGGGGTTTTTTTCCAGCTCACTGAATTTTGCAATAATTCCAAGGACTTTCCTTGTTTCTTTTAAAAATGTTTATGTGCCTAAATGACTATTTGGGAGGATTTTTTTTTAAAATCAGTATTTTAATATATGATCAAGAATGTTTTTAAAAATCAAAATCATTCAGGGGTTTTTAGTTTCTCTTGTCATTATGAAGACTATGTGCTAATCTTAGAGTATTCTTTTTAAAATAGGGTCCTGGGGTACCTGACAAGATACCAGAAAAGAAAAGGACAGGAATGTCTTTGGTGGAGTGATTCCTTGAGATCACTTGGCAAGCTGGAGACTGAGAGCTCAAGAAAGTACTTGAGGTTGAGGACTGCTATTAACATCTCAGAGACATTTATATAGTTCATTTCTCAATGATACACAAAATAAGTAATGAGATGGATGCTTGTCATCTGTACTTTCCTTAAATCCCCTCCTTGAAGTATTCATGAAAACTTTGACTCTTTTCCTTATCTTAAACTGCATTAGATTATGTATTATTTTACAAACTTCAGATTCTTTGGGGAAGGAACAGACACACATATATACACACTCTTCCACAGGGACACAAATGCATATATGCACACGAGTGCACACATGCACACATTGCCCATGACGCCTCTCGCCTCTCCTCTTTTTCCTCTGAGCTCCTCCACAGACTCTGGTGGGCCCTGTGGCAGGTGGGAGATAGGCCTATTGAGTGGTGTAGGGTTCTCTGCCCACTTCTGTGGGGTGAAAGAATGCTACACTGTCTCCAAAATAGATGGGCTGGAAAAATGTTATTCTCAGAATGATTTTTATGAATGTTTCTCATATTATTTTTCTCTCATGGTTATAGACTCTTTTATATTAGTTGATCTTAACACAAACCTTCAGTTTAATTACTTTCAAGATCTTAGAACATATTTTCAGGAACTCATTGAATTAAAGTGTTACAAGAGAACAAAATTGATGTTAACTTCAAGTTCTTTCTTGGGAAGTGTAAATTATGTCTTTTTTAGATGGAATTGATAATACTAAATCAGTGACATGCAGGTAATTAATATCTTTATAGTTGTTCTCAGTTTTCCAAGTTATGCAGCTACATACATACAAGTATTCTTTGATTTCAGATACTTTATAACTTAATAACTTTAATGTTTTCTTTTTAATAATAACATTCACTTGATTAGTTTTTAGTGAGTCCAGAACTGTTGGTAAACTTTATGTAAAGGTCTAGCGAATACATTTTTAGGCCATTATAACTCTGTCTCAACAGCTCAGCTCTGCTGTTGTCATGTGAATGAAGCCATAGACAATACTTAGTGTGACTGTGTTTCAATAAAACTTTATTCTTACCAAAACTGGTGGTGAGTTAATATAGCTCGTAGGATGTAGTTTTCTGACTCCTGGTAAAGTAGAACATAAACTTTATATTAGACAAAATTAAATTCTAATCCAGACTACACCACTTACTACCTCTAGGCTACTAGGGAAGTTGTTATGTACATTGCTCAGTACCACTTCTCTCATTTGTAAAAATACAATTTAGACAAATGTAATTACCTTGCAGAGATTTTGTGAAAATGTCATGCTAAAACAAAACATATGAGTAATAAAGCATACTTAAAAAAATTTAAACACTTTATTATTTAGAGCAGTTTTAGGTTAATAGCACAATTGAGAAAAAGGAACAAAGGTTTCCTATGTACCCCCTAACTCTACCCATACATAGCTTCCCACATTATCAACATCCCTCACCAGAGGGGTACATTTGTTACAATTAATGAATTAACTGGCAGAGCATTATAACCCAGAGTTCATAGTTTATCTTATAGTTCATTCTTGGTGTTGTACATTAAATAGGTTTGGGCAAATGTATAATGAATGTATCTATCATTTTAGTATTATACAGAGTGATTTCAATGCCCTAAAAATCCTCTGGGCTCTATTTATCCCAGGGCAGAAATTTTAATGAAGCCTAGTTAATTGATTCTTTCATGGATTGTCTCTGCAGTGTTGTATCTAAAAAGTCATTGCCATACTCGAGGCCATGGAGGTTTTCTCCTATGTTACATTCTTGGAGTTTTATAGTTTTGCATCTTACATTTGAGCTATAATACCTTTTTAGGATATTTATTATTGTTGTTTTGTGAAAGTCTCTGTCTAGATTCCTTTTTGTTTTGTGTTTTTACATGTAGATTTCCAGTTGTTCCAGGATCATTTGTTGAAAGGATTATTTTTGCTCATTGTATTGCCTGTGTGCCTTTCTCAAAAACCAGTTAACTACATTTATGCAGTTCTATTTTGGGGCTCTGTTTCATTGATCTATTTGTCTATTCTTTTGCCGGTACCACTCTCTAGCTTTATAGTAAGTCTTGAAGTCAGATAGTGTCAGTCCTCTAACTTTGTTCTTCTCCTTCAATATCATATTGGCTATTCTGGACCTTTTGTCTCTTCACATAAACTAGAATCTTTTTGTCAATATCCACATAATAACTTGGGATTTTGATTGAGACTGAGCTGAACTATAGATCAAGTCAGGAACATCTAACATATTGATAATAATGAGTCTTCCTATTAATGACCTACCTTCTGACCAGCGGTATGCATGATGCGCACTGCATCAGGGGGCAGACTCTCAACGCAGGAGCGGCTGAGCGACAGCAACTTTGCAGAGTGCTTTCTTGCACTCCGGGACCCCTCAGAGGCTACTGGAGAGCCAGTTTCAGCCCAGTCCCTGCCAGCCAGGCTAAGGGACCCCACCACTCACTCCACAGATGCCCTTCAAGCCATGAGACTGCCCCAGGTGCAGCCCGCCAGGGAGGGACCACCAGAGGTTGGCTCCAGGGCATGTCTGGCTTGTCTCTCCCAGTCCCACCCTGCAGCCACCTTCTAAGTAATTTCCTTTTAATGTGCATGAATCCATGCACCGGGCCAATGGTATCTCTATATTAATTTAGCTATTTGATTTTACTAATCAAAATTTATACAGATATTGTATCTATTCTGTTAAATTTGTACCCAAGAATTTTATGTTTATGGTGCTAATGTATTATAAATGAGATTGTGTTTTTAATTTCAGATTATTTTTGCTCATTGCTAGTATATAAGAAAGTAACTGACTTTTATTTATTAACCTCATATCTGCAACCTTGCTAGAATTAATTATTAGTTCTAGGAGTTATTTTTTTAAATTATTCTTCTGGATTTCTACATAGACTATCATGTCATCTGTGAATGAAGACAGTTTTTCTCTTTCACATTCTATAATATATACTTTTTATTTTGTTTTCTTGTCTTACTGCATTAGCTTGGACTTCCAGCATGATGTTAAAAAGGATTGATGAGGGAGAGATATCTTTGCCTTATTCCTGGTCTTAGTAGGAAAGCTCTTTGTCTCTCACCAGGAAATATAATGTTAGCTATAGGTTTCTTATAAATATTCTGTATCAAGTTGAAGAAGTTACCCTCTAGTTCTAGTTTACTAGAAGTTTTTGTCATGAATTTTATCATAGTTTTCATGAATTTTGCATTTTGTCAAATACATTTTTGCATCTATTGTTATCATTATGTGATTTGCCTTTTAAACCTGTGGTATGATGAATTACTTTAATTTTCAAATGTTGAACCAGCCTTGCATGCCTGGAATTAATTCCACTAGGTTCTGGTGTTTAGTTCTTTTATACATTGTTGTATTTGTTTCACTAATATTTTGTTGAGGATTTTTGTAAAACATACTTTTATATAAAGGAGCCATGGTTTTTATCAAATTAAGTTCTCCAATAGAATAATTACTTAGTCAACATATATATTTTTATCCTTACAAACCTATTATCAATTACTAGTTTGGAAAATAGGAAGTGACTAAAGAAAAAATTCTAATTTCACTGTGGCTAAAAAAGTTTTGCATACTGTTTTCATGAACTTCATGAGAAAGTAATTTTTTTTCCTTTATAGTATTATACTTTTGGCAACTACCTTTTTTAAAAACATTTTTATTGATTTCAGAGAGGTAGGGAGAGAGAGAAAGAGAAAGAAACATCAATAATGAGAGAGAATCATTGATCAATCATTGGTCCCCTACTGGGGACCGAGCCCACAGTCCAGGCATGTACCTGGGACCCTTCAGTCTGCAGGCCAACGCTCTATCCACTGATCCAAACCAGCTAGAGCAGGAACTATCTTTTGATTAATTAAAGAACTATCATAAGGATCAGTGTTATTTTTATGATTTTTCTTTTTGAGTGATATTCATGTTTTCAATCAATATATTTCAATTTAATAGAAGATAATCAACCAAGTGGTTGAGAAATTATACATTATAATAATACAAATTATTCAAAAACCATCTGCTTTTGAAATTGAGAGTCAACTTCAAAAGCAGATGGTTCTCTTTAGATAATGATAAGTATTACAACAGTAAAGGAAAAAAATAATCTTTAAAAGTGTTCTAACACCACTTCACTTACTAAGCAATAGTGACTGTGAGTATGGATTGCTATAAAGTTCTCACAATATGTCTCACCTGCACCAAGCTGGTAAATTCAACATAACATGAACAGCATAGTTGAGTTCTGGCAACTGGTCATTACTTCCAACCTTTTTCACAATGGGATGTGTGTAGGCCACCTCAGCTCAGGAAAATTACTAGTACTTATGTCCCTTCAGCTTTCATATTTTTCTAGTCACATTTTATAGCAATGTTTTTTAAATCACTGGTTACTCATCAATTAAAGTTTAATTAATGGATCCTAATAAATTATTGACAGTAAACAATAGGTCATTTGTTGGATAAGAAGCAGCATTATCAAGATTCTCATTTATCTTTGACTAAGGATACATTCCATGACTTAGCCAAAGGCCAAATTCTCAGGTATTACAGAGGAAGAGAGAAAAGACTACAGACCGTTGTTAATCTGCTAGTATTTTTAAACATATGGGTTGCAAAGAGTGACAGGTGGTTAGTAATTAAAAATATTCTCTCAAATACAGTCTGTTTTCATTTAATATAGTTCCAGGACACATGGATTCAGAAACCACAGTTAATTAAATAATATGAGTCCCTAACAACACAGTTCAAATTTCTGTTACCACAACACATGAATTGTGAGTGACTGCATAAAATACAAACCGTGCTCTTAGCTCTTCAGTCCTCAGGTCACTACATAAATAACAGAAACCCACTGTGATACATGACCAAATCACATTGCTTCTTTCAATGCCTATTGGTGATTGATCTGATTGGTCACATCTGCTAGTCAGTTCATATAGACAGCAAAGCTCAAGGTTATATTACATCCATGTGATATTTCACAAAAATGCATAATTGAATTAGGAAATTGGTCCTAAATGATGCAAGTGTAGCAAGAAAGTGAAAAATGCTGAAAGTAAAATTTGATTTAAACATAAATTTATTTATGGATGAAATAGCTGGCTGTGGGAATATTGACATCGTTATAATTCAAGAGACTCTAGATGTGCAGCCAGAGGAACTTATTGAAGCTCTAAGTATCGACATGCACATAAAAGTGGTTGTGATGAATAAGGTGAGGATGCCCCAGAGGAAGTGGCCCACAAAAACAGCTCACTTTAAAAGAACAGAGACATAATGATGACAATAAAAGTACAAAGGGTAACATTTTAAAAACTGATCCAAATTTACAAATTTACAACTAAGGTTTAGGAAACATGTTGCTCCATCTGGGAAGTTATACAATGAAAACAAGAATACACACAGTGTTTAAACTACTTTACAAATAAATAAAAATATTTTTTACAAATAAATAAAATATTTATTCTCAATGTATTAAATTACAATATACTAAGTAAAGATTAGTTTTACTAATTTTATTCCTCTGTGCATTTATAAATGAGTAAGAGCTTTTAATGTTTTAACAAAAAATGGTAGAAGTCACAGAACAATGGTAATTTTTACCACTCATTGCTTAATTAATTGTAATTTTTATCATTGATTTTTAAGGTCACATTTCACAACTTCAGTTCAGTTTTCGCATAGTCATTTTATGATCTCATAATATTATTCAAAGTGAGCATTGCCTGAAAAATACACCACACATACACACATACAACATCATGTATATAGAGAAAATGTATACACACACTTTGAATAATTATAAAGGCAGTGTTTATTAAAATATATTTCATTTTCACAATTAAGCTATCATCTTTTAAATGTGTATACATTTTTTGGAACACCTTGTATGTGGGTATATGTATGTATTTGAATATATATAAAATACTATCCTAACATCTGCACAATTTCATTTATATGAATAATGATCCAGAAAATCTGAATCCAGAGTTTATGTTTTTAAGTACAAAACTATAGTTATTGGGTTTTCTTTGAGAATTTTTATTAGTCTATTTGAGCCAAATTGATGATATATGCTGGGGGGCAAGATATCAAATGCTCCTTTGTTTTATTTTTATTGGAGATCTTAAATATATTCAAAAATTGGAAGTTCTTAAATACATATAAATAATTTTATTAAATGTATAATAGAAACTTTTGTTGAATGTATTGCATAATGGGAATTTAAATATGATGCATGCAAATTTTACTTAATGTCATATTGATATATTTTCATAAATATATTTAATAAACATGTTCAATATTTTCCTGTATATTTATTTAGTTCAACTTATCTATCATCTTATTATTAAAAAAAATGAATGTGTACTTCTAAAATTTTACATAAATTTGGAACTAGAAATTGTCTCAAACCAGTGTTTCTCAGATTTCATCTATGAATTACCTGCGTTAGATCATAAGGGTTGTTAAAAATGCAAATATCTGTACATTATATTTACTGAGTGTTTGAGGCTCTGACTCAGTCGTCAGCATTTTTATCTATTTTCCACACAATTAATTCTGATGTACTCTTCAGTTTAAGAACCAGTTTCTCAGAGATTATTTCATTAATTTTATGTATGAATTTTATTGATAAAGAGACTGAGGCTCTCTTATACTTTTCCTTTGATTTAAAATGTGTTTACACTTATTTCTAGCATATTTAGTAAGGGTTTGAAAAACAGTGCATTTTAAAACTAAAGATTAGTAAGCAGCTTAATATCCAAATATAAGTTTAAATATTCACATATTTTGTCTTCATTTCTTTATATTATTTTATGACTGATTGAACTACATTATTTGACTTATAGTATAGTGAACCTCCAATCCATTGTTATTTTTCTTCAAAAATGTTTTATTAAAAAACTGGTATGAATTACACTGAAAATGCTATTAGAGGACTTAAATTATTAACAAACTTAGTTTTAATAAAAATATTAATACATTATTTGTATAAAAGGTGGTCAAAATTTGGAGGAAGTTTCTGTCTTTTGCCATCTTGAAACTAGTGTTAGTAATACCTAAATGATAAAATACTCAATTCCTTCTAAAGGTTTACCTGGCTTAGTGGAAAGAATATGAGAGTCATTGAGACGTTGATTTGAATGTGTTTGTAGCCAGTTATTACTTATGCAAGTTTAGAAAAATCATTTAACGTTTATTTGTAATTTGTTCATATATAAATTGAGCATAATATACCTATGAGAAGTGTTACAGGTATCAAATAAGATGAGATATAAAATGACTTTTACGTAATAGGTGTTCAATAAATGTTGATTCTTTCTTTCCTCCCCACTTCTACTTGTATTTCATGGGTGAAGTAATCTTGGTTGTGCTGGATTTTAGTAAAGCTGCCACAGTTCTGGATCCAAAATAATCTTTCCACTCACCCTGTGGTGTCTCACCCCCACCTCTGTAAGTTGATATGTGAGGTGGGACACAATGGGATAAAAAGTCATCATGTGTGCTAAAAGCTTAATTGGAGAGAACCTCCTGTTAGCTTTCCTTCCTTCTTTTGTTATGGTAGCTGAATTTCCTTGGTTTAGGTCTTTTGGCCCCCAGGATATCTTTGTATATGAGCTTCTACAGATTGAAAATTTGTTTCAATTAGTTGTATTTAAAATGAGCTATTAGTGTTGTAAGTCCAGTTTGAGACTTATGGTTATGCATTTGTTTGATTTTATAGGCTCCAGAACCAAGGAAGGAGTGGTCCATGGTGTAACGACAGGTAAGCTCCATGGGCTGTATCCAGGGATGATGTGGAAAATGCCTTGCAAGCTGTGTAGCCCCAGCACTAACCATTCAGAATGTCAACAACCACTGTACCTGTAGAGGAGCAGTCTAAGGAAACCTCAGCTCTGTTTAATCTTAATCCTTTATTAAATATTTTAAATAGGTAAATATTTGTTATCTATACTAATAAAAGAGAAACATGCAAATCGACCAAACATCTGCAATGCCCACCAACCAATCAGGAGTGTGTATGCAAATTAATCAAACAAAGATGGTGGGTTAATTTGCATATGCAGGCACAGAGCGGCTGGACAGGGTGGGACACCTGTTATGAGGGTGAGGGTGGAAGATGGAGGGAGCTTCAGGAGTGGCACTCCAGCCGGGAACAAAGACTTGCAGGCTCCCAGGTGGCCAGGAGGGAAGCCAGGGGAAGGAAGGCCTATTCTTGCATGAATCTTTGTGCAATGGGCCTCTAGTAAATAAATAAAGCAATATATTTAACTGTCAGAAATGGTGAATCTGAATTGACCATTTATGTTTAACTTACAAAGTTGTATGGAATATGAATATTCTGACATATTTTTCTGCCTACAATATCCAAGGAAAATAAATTCTTCCTATTAGCCAATCCCAAGGTAAAATCCTAAAAAAATCAGCTTTTAACCGTGTCTTTTTCACCTCAGGACATCATTATTTCAGTTGCCAACTTCATGTATCACATTATAGGGAAATATGATAGTGTACTTAATCTGGACTTATGGAATGATATCTTTGAAGGTGCTTTAAAGATCAAAACATAAATTATGATATAAGCTTACCCAGTTTTTCCCTCCTGAGTGTATGGTGTAAAAAACTTCCTATTGAGATTTTCTGAAAGCATTGATTCTTATAAACTGAAATTTACTACATTTAATCAAATACTTAATTTTCAACATGTTCAAATTTAAACTTTCTTAATAAATTACTTTATAATATAAACTCCTTTATTTTTCTCAAATTTTTAATTTGTATGCCAATTTAAAACTAGATCTTAATTTGATTTACTGTATCTATTCTAAAAGTTGGTGCCACATTTCCTTCCTGGAATTTTATTAAGTTAGTTAAAGTCAAATATAAATCTAATTAATGTAATAATTACAGATATACAGATAATTCTTTTTAATGGATTCAAATTTATTTGTTGAGTACCTATTGTGAAATAATATTAAAAAAAATAAAATAGGATCTTTGATTTTAATAAACTCAAAATATACTAGTGGAGATAAATAGACATACTGGGAAATAAATCATAGATATATTTGTTTATTTCAGATAATAAATATATCTGTAATACTGAATTTGCTGAGTAGACAACACTACTTGATTTAGGGATGAAGGCTTCTGACTGGATGAAGCTGTATGAACCAAAATTGGACAGACTGGTACATTTGGAGAAAAACATAAGCAAATTAAAATATTAGACTATAATTGGTTGAGAGGAAGGTATCCTTTTTGATCCTGGTAATAATATATTTTCCCTTAATATCAATACAAAACATTTATTTGTCCTAGCCGGTTTGGCTCAGTGGATGGAGCCTCAGCCTGCAGGCTGAAGGGTCCCAGGTTCAATTCGGGTCAAGGGCACATGCCTGGGTTTGGGGCTCAGTCCACAGTAGGAGGCATGCAGGAGGCAGTTGATTAATAATGTTCCTCTCTCATCAATGTTTCTATCTCTCAAACTTTCTCCCGTCCTCTCTCTCTAAAAATCAATAAAAACATACTAAAAAAATTTATTAGATGTAAAATGTACCAATTTGAATGTGTTTCTTTTTCTTTTTCTTTCTTTTTTTTTTTTTTTTTTACCCTTTGTTTAAAAGACCTTATTAGAGGGGAAAAAATAAGGTTAAGGTTAATGGATAAATTTACTAGATAAATCAAGTCTTACAGAAATCTTTTTAAATGTTATCTTTTATTGTTACATGGATACTCTGTCATTTTATAATGTCACTAATGTAATGGAAATATAACAAAGCACAAAATGCATTTTACTATGCAGCTTATATGTATTAAAATAGGTTAAGGTTTATACATTTATACTATTGGTAATAAAAGGGTAACATACTAATTATACCGGACATCTTCCGGATATTCTTCCGGACATCCTTCCAGTCAAAGCTACAGAGGCTGGGGCCGAAGATGAGGTGGTTAGGAGCGAACAGGCCAGCAGGGGAAAGCAGTAGGGGTGACCAGGCCAGCAGGGCAGGGCAGTTGTGGGTGATCAGGCTGGCAGGGAAGAGCAGTTAGGGGGGTCAGGCAGGCATGCTGAGTGGTTAGGGCAGGCGATTAGGAGCCAGGAGTCCCAGATTGTGAGAGAGATGTCCAACTGCCGGTTTAGGCCCCATACCTAAACCGGCAGTTGGAAATCCCCTGGGGGTCCCAGATTGGAGAGGGTGCAGGCCCCCTCCTGTGCACAAATTTTGTGCACCAGACCTCTAGTATATAAATAATTACCTAGTGTTGTAAAAATAAATTTTTATGACTGGCCAAAAAATTTATAAATTTGTAAAAAGATCACAATTTACTTTTGTCTTTGTTCTTCTTTGAACAAAGCAAGCATACCCTTGCCCTGGGCTCTCCCTCTGTCTGAAAAGCTCTTCCCCAAGATCATATATTTGGTGAACTCCTGCATCTCCTCCAGTCTGTTAAATGATACCTTCTTAATGGAGCCTACCTGGACCTGTTTAAAATTGGCATCATTCCCCTCATGTCTGATAGGCCTAACCTCTCCCTCTTAATTATTATTATTTATTTTATTTTATTTATTTATTTTTGCCAAAGGATTATCACCTTGATAATGAAAATGTTCATTATCAAGCAAAATTTTCTATTCAGGTTCTTGGGGGTTGCAGAGGAGAGGTTGGGTGATGACAACCCAAAGCACATAATTCACTATTTTTAATGGATCGACATTCTAGAAATGTTTAAAAACATGAAATTTACAGTACAGCTTTTCACTGGCATTTAAATTTGAACTTTGCATTGCGAATAGCTATTACTCCTTAGGAGGCATCAGTCATGTCCCAGAAGTGGCAAAACGCAAATATCAAGCAACACCTGCTGTGTGCTCTTCTTGGTTTTAGCCTCCAGGGTCACTTGTCTCCCTCCCCCATTGCCCAGGACCAGGAGAAAGCCTCTTTGTCCTTCCAGACCACCAGAGCTCCTACAGATACCGACTGCTTTGTCCACCTGTGTAATCATTGCTTCTCCCGACTGGTGACATGAAATCTGTGCGATAACCATACGACTAGCAAGTAACACTGAACAGCTAACATGGTGTAACTTCCTTGGGTTCCTAGATGGGGACTTACCTGGAGAGGGTCTGTACAGGCACAAAACATAACAAAAATTGTGTCTCCATTTGCTTAGGATATAGCCTGAGAAAAAATATTACCTCAAACTCCAAATTCCTGAAGTGTTGGGAAAAGGCAGACAAACAATGAATTTGTGGGCAAAAAGGAAGCAAATATTGCATAGATAGAGATAAAAGATGCAAGGCCTACGTTTTTATGAGCATAAACGTTACAAGGTTTAGGTAAGGAGTTGTTTTGTTTCTTCATTGTCTTGAAATTATTAAAAGAGCAGACTATCGCCGAAACCGGTTTGGCTCAGTGGTAGAGCGTCGGTCTGCGGACTGAAAGGTCCCGGGTTCGATTCCGGTCAAGGGCATGTATGTTGGTTGCGGGCGCATCCCCAGTGGAGGATGTGCAAGAGGCAGCTGGTCGATGTTTCTCTCTCATCGACATTTCTAGCTCTCTATCTCTCTCCCTTCCTCTCTGTAAAAAATCAATAAAATATATTTAAAAAAATAAATAAATAAATAAAAATAAAAGAGCAGACTATCTTGTCTTTTGACACTCTTTCATACAATTATTTAATCAAAACAAGCATTTTTATTTGTGCTTTCTTTAATTGGTAAAATGCATGGAGAGAATATGTAAAGTTCTTCAATATATGAATAGTTCATCAATTATATTGGACAATGTCTTGGAGAATTTTTGATAGTAGATTAAATCTCTGCTTCTAAATAGAATCTTAAACTGTTGATACTGTTTTCTAAATATTTAACTTATTTTTTAAAATCTACTGAAGAATCATATTCTATTTTGCTTTGTGAAAATAAATTTTCAGTGTGTTCAGCAAACCTCTTCATTTTCATATTTTACTTATTATCTGACTCTCTCGTTCCCATTAAAATTATTGAAAATTAATCATATTAAAAGCCTTTCTGTTTCAACTGCCTGAAGTTTTATGAAAGGGCCCGAGGTTCCTCATAACTATCCCTTACGCTATTGTTTATTTCTGATAGTAACATGTGTGAGCAAGGATGTGTCATGTGACTCAGAAGGTATGGGGGTTGCAGAGGAGGGGTTGGGTGATGATAACCCAAAGCACATAATTCACTATTTTTAATGGATCAACATTCTAGAAATGTTTAAATCTTGAGTGAGATAACAGAATTGGCACTAAGCCCTGGCTGACATTACTAAGTGGTTAGAGCATTGCCCCTCACACCAAACAGTCATGGGTTCAATTCCCTGTAAGGGCCCATAACTGGGTTGCAGGTTTGATCGTGCACATGCAGGAGGCAACCAATCGATGTGTCTCTCTTGCATTGATGTTTCTCTCCTTCCCCTTCCTCCTCCCTCTCTTAAATGCTTTCTAAAAATCCATGGAAAAATATCCTAGGTGAGGATTAACTAAATAGCACTGAAATTGGAATAAAGAAGTAAATTTCATGCCGAGCCTGATTCACTGTAACTGCACCTGTCACCATAGCTTTCTGCAAACTTTAATAAAATATAAAGCAAACTCAAATTGCTCGTGGCTTTAAATTTGTGACCATAAACTTCAAGCACCTCTTAGTGATTAAAACAAAACATCTTAGCAAAAATTCAATATTTGGTTCTACGCTCACTTTGAAGTCTCTACAGCTTTCCTTTCTTCTGTTTCTTCAGCTGCCTGTGGCATGTGTAAATATAGGTTCTGAGAACTGGACAGCTAGTGTGTAAGTCAAATTAGTGTAAGTTGCTGTTGTTCCATCCATCTCTTAATCCGTGGTTGCTCTTGATTTATCCCAGTGGCTGAGAAGACCAAAGAGCAAGTGACCAATGTCGGAGAGGCAGTGGTGACCGGGGTGACAGCAGTTGCACATAGGACAGTGGAGGGAGCCGGGAACATTGCAGCCGCTACTGGTTTTGGCAGAAAGGACCAAATGGGCAAGGTATGGTTTCATACATTTCACGTTGTTCTTGTAAGCTTATGAGGTCGCGGTGCCTTTCCATGCAAGGCTCTAGACAGGAATAAGATGCTTACTTGGGGAGGGATGACTGACCCTCTCCATTCAAGAGGGTCAGTCATCCCTCCCCAAGTAAGGGATGTACAGCCCTTATTTGGAGAGCCTTTATATGGGTCTTCTTTGGTGAGAGATTAACCCAGATAAATGCCATGAAGACTGCATAATGATCATGATTGTTTCATTCTATGGGAGAAAGTTCATGAAATGAACAATGTAATAAATGCCACAGGAAGAGTGACATTTCAGAAAGAATGGGTGCTTTCATGTTGGCTATGAATCTTGGAATGTCTCTTTGTCAGAATATAACAAATCACTTTGTGCCCAATTTCTACATTTTCAAAATGAGGATCTTTCACTTGATTTCTTCCTAATGACATCGTCTCCGTTTAAATGACATGTTCAAATATCATGTAACAGTTTATTGCCAAAAATATGTTTGTGGGAACAGAGCTACTTGAAGTGCATAATAATCAGGCATCACGATTCTGGGTTGATTTAAAAATTTCCAGAAGAGCCGAGACCGGTTTGGCTCAGTGAATAGAGCATCGACCTGCGGACTGAAAGGTCCTGGGTTCGATTCCGGGCAAGGGCATGTACCTTGGTTGTGGGCACATCCTCAGTAGGGAGTGTGCAAGAGGCAGCTGATTGATGATTCTCTCTCCGATGTTTCTGACTATCTCTCTCTCTTCATCTCTGTGAAAAATCAATTAAATATATATTTTTTTAAAAATTCCCAGAAGAATTTTGACTTTGCATCTTTGATGCAACTGTGACTCTAGTATGAATGTATAAAAGATATTATGACTTTCGTTTTAACCAGGTAAGCAATAGAAAACGAGGTGTCACTTAGTTAAGAATTTGAATGATAAAATTAAAGTATTTCCAATTTTATACTGAGCAAACTCAACCATTTTACTTATGGTTTAAATGGGGCGGGGACACATGTATCCCCCGCCCCATTTAAAACATACAATATAAATTGCAAATAAGGCATGAAAGTGCTTTATTTTATAACTTTCATGACCACAGCAGCAGAACGAATTTTGCTTTTCCCCTTGTTCTTCCTTGAACAAAGCAAGCATACCCTTGCCCTGGGCTCTCCCTCTGTCTGAAGCGCTCTTCCCCTAGAGCCGTGGTCGGCAAACTGCGCCTCACGAGCCACATTCGGTTCTTTGGCCCCTTGAGTGTGGCTCTTCCACAAAATACCACGGCCTGAGCGAGTCTATTTTGAAGAAGTGACGTTAGAAGAAGTTTAAGTTTAAAAAAATTGGCTCTCAAAAGAAATTCAAATCTTTGTACTGTTGATATTTGGCTCTGTTGACTAATGAGTTTGCCGACCACTGGCCTAGAGCTTATACTTGGCGAACTCCCTTATCTACTCAAGTCTTTATTAAAGTACACCTTCTCCATAAGGCCTGCCTGGACCTGTTTAAAATCAGCAACATTCTCCGCACCTCTGGCAGTCCTAATCCCCCTACTCTTTATTATTATTTTTTTCTTTTTTTGCCAAAGCATTATCACCTCTAACACAGTAAATTAGTTGTTACTTTTTTTATGTACGTTGTTTATTTTATTTCTCCCCTTCTAAAGTACAAGCACCATAAGGGTAGAATAAATGTTGTTCGCGAATATTTCACACATGTCCAGAAAGTGCCTCTATTTTCTGGCAAACGTCCCTGAGTTCCTCCACTCCATGTGATCCTGTATGCCAGCTTACCTTGATGGATCATGAAAACATTGATTAAAAAGGACAGGACTATACACTTATGACATATTTAGATTGTTTTTGCGTGGAGTTCCATTGTCTAGGGCAGTTGATGCTAATTATGGAAAATCTGGACTGGGCTTTTAGTGAAGTTCTTCAGCTAACACTTGAATGTATGGTTGATGATGGTATTTCTCTGTACAGAATATGTTTTTCAAATAATCTTATCACTTGAGCTAATAGCTACAATAGTCCCTATTTTGTGTCTAAAATCATAATTGCATTTATTGTTTTATTACATCTCAAACAAGGGAGACTTCAGATATCAGTACAGAGATAATTAACCTTTTGTGTCCCAGACACTTTTGCCAATCTCATAGAAGTGATGGACCCTCTTTCTTCCAAAAATGTGCGCTCTCATACACACACACAAAGGCTTAGTGGGATCATGGGAGCCCTAGACTGACAGAGCCCACGATTCAGACCACCCCCTAGTTACACAGGTGGGAAACATGAAATCTACAGGGAGGAGTTAGTTCAACATCACAGAGCCAACTGTAACAGGCTGGATCCCAGTAGTGCTTTTCCATCCATTACGTCCCTTCCGCATAACCTGGCATCCTCTGGGTGTTTATAAACTGACATATGACAAGCAGATTTAACTGGAGAAATTCTCAGCTTTAGAATATTAAGAAACCATGGGCACATGTATCCCCCGCCCCATTTAAAACATACAATATAAATTGCAAATAAGTCATGAAAGTGCTTTATTTCTTACAAAATAGGACTTGTGTTTTACTCTCCTAAAATATTGCTATTTACTTTAATATTTTTAAGCAGAAATTTTAAATGATGTGGCATAATTAACCATTTGGAGATATTCTCTTATGGGTGCTTATAGATTCTCACAAATTTCTAATATGAATAAAGCCATAAAGCCTAGAAATTGCAGCATAGTTGTAGGGAAAACAACATTGAACTGGGAGTTGGAATGGCTGGTTTTCGTCCCTGCTCTGTCACTAATGGGCTGGGTGACCTTTTGCAGATCTCCCAAGACTCTTTCTCACCTAATGAGGAAACTATAATAGAAAATTGGGTTAAAGCCCCATTTAGCAATAAAATTTTATATTTCTATAACTTAAGGAAGACACCAATACACTTCTTTTATTGTGGTCACTTTCACTTCTGTGAGAAGCCAAAAAATCTAGGGAGTTTAAGTAAAATGGTTGAGTTTGCTCAGTATAAAATTGGAAATACTTTAATTTTATCATTCAAATTCTTAACTAAGTGATTCTGATGAATGGAAATTCAGTGGTGCCTCGCATAAAGAATGCCTCGCACAGCGAGCGCTGCACACAACGAACTTCATTTCATGATTCATACAACGAACTTCGTTTCACACAACGAAGTCGCCCGAGCTTCCACGACCCCTTTGCCCGAGCTTCCACGACTGCTTCGCCCGAGCTTCCATGATCGCTGCCGATGTATTGCATCCTTCTGCGCAGGCACTGCAGGCAGTCGTTAGTCACTGCGCTTAACTTAAGCACGTATCACGGCAATCGTTCTTCATTACGAATTAAATCACGCACGTATCACGGCAGTCGTCCTTTTAAGTTAAACTCAATATTTTTTTTATATCATGGCTTCTAAAAAAAGCAGGAAGGTGATTTCTGTTGAAATGAAACAGGACAATGCTCAAAGGGAAGCGTCATCTGATAACGAGGAGCAACAATCAAACAATCAACCAATCCCAACTGCTGACATCAAGAACATCCTGGTCAAATGGAAAGCAGTTCAGGAGTTTACCAATGCCCACTATCCGGATTCAGCTGAAGCAAACAGGATCAACGATCTTTACTCCGATACTCTTGTCCGTTATTTCCGGCAGATGTTGGAGAAAAGAGAAAAACAAACGACTTTGGACAGGTTTTTCATGAAACCATCGGCCAAAAAGCAGAAAATGGATGAAGATGTGCAAGATTCGGTAGACTCTACTTAGTCTGTCTTAAAATTTAAAAAATGTGTTTTTTTTTTTAAAAAAAATTATGTTTTTAGATGTATCTAAATAAAAATAATAACAAAAAATTTATCTTTTTTTATGTCATCTTAGCATATTTTATGCTACAGAACGAATTATTTTTTTTAACATGTATTGTTATGGGAAAACGCGTTTCACATAACGAACTTTTCGCATAACAAACTTGCTCCTGGAACGAATTAAGTTCGTTGTGTGAGGCACCACTGTGAACAATTTATTATTTAACCATTTCTTATTCATTGAGAACTTATTCTCATTAATAATAATAATAATAATAATAATAATAATGCTTATTCACTGTGTACCAGAAGCTTTGTTAGATGTTGAGACTAAAATAATGAGAAATGTTCTAAAAAACAAACAAAAGAGACTGGCAATCAATAAACAATCAGGAGTTGACAGAGTAGCATTCCAGGCAAATGCAAATATGGAAATCTCATGTGCTATGGGGGTTCAGTGGCAAAACAAAGAGGGCTGTGGTGGAGCCCAAAGACACAGAGGGAGAGGCTGGAGGAATATGTGTCGCCACATCATGGCTGGCCACATTAAGATTGCTGGTCTTTATTCTAAAAATAAAGGGACCTATTGAAACGTTTTAAGCAAGGATGCTAGGTTACAGGTTTGCATGTTGAAAAGATGTCTCCACCTTAATGGGAAGAATCAGATTAAAGGAGTCAGAGTGGAAGCCCAGAGACCAATGAATAGATTGTGATGGAAAGAGGTGTTGACTGCATGTACCAATCAAATACAGTGCTGGTGGGGAAAGAGGAAAAACATTGATCAATTCAAAGACTATGGAGAAGGTAATAGCAACAAGATTTGGTGGTGCATTTCATGAGGTTTGGGGTAACAGGGATGTAACAAGTAGGGCTACTGGATGTTAGACTGTTGAGTCATGTTAGTACTATTCTCTTGATGGTTGGTGTCTTTCTTGAAGATCAGGAACACAGCAAGAGGAGCAGCTGTGTTAGTGTACAGCTTTCATGATAATTGGCCCATTACTCCCTGACTGAGGAGACAAAAATCCCTTCCTCCCTCCTTCTTTCCCTCCCTTTCTCCCCTCACCCCTTCCTCCTTCCTCCCTTCTTCCAACCATTTTGTGCTTTCCTGGTTTGTGTTTAAAAGAACTCTAGTATGCTCATATCTCTCTCTCTCTCTCTCTCTCTCTCTCTCTCTCTCTCTCTCTCTCTCTCTCTCTAAGCTTATCTTTGTGACATGCTAGATTTGATGTATTCTGTCTCCTTTTGATGTTACCAGGGAGATATGACATCAGATACCTAAGTGTTTTTGTGAATTTGATTATCATATAAATGAAGCCATTCTTAGTAGTCATTTCTAACAATCAGATATCAGATTAAAGGACAAATAAGATGTCTTGAATTTTAAGAATTTGTTTTATCAAATATTAGTAGCTTCTTTGATTAATACCTCAAAATAATACATCTTCTGATCTGTATTTTTATCGGTGAGCATACAAGTGGTTATCAACCATACAATTCATTTTTTGAAGCTCATTCATTTGATTGGCATGGAAGAAACAGACTACAAATGCATTGGCAGAATATTCAAGTTAAGTTCAAACAGTGATATTATACAGAGAGAATGTGTTTCCCATGTCTATTGAGAACAAGTGATCTGCTAGTTCCAATGATAACATGTATAGAAAGTAGCTTGCATAAGATTTGTTCTGTAGTTTAAAGTATACTGTTTAAAGTATACAGCTCATCACTAGAACATTTACTCCATCTCAATAGCAAAAGTACTTTGCATGTCCTTCTAAACAATCAAATCCTTGCTGAACAAATGAGTTTTTCCCGTGCTATCTGGAATGCTGGGGAAGAGCTGGATCCTCAGTCTCCCTGAAGTTTACAGTTTTGTAATTATCTGGGTTCACAGAGAGTGAAATTCTTGAATAAACTACAAAACTACCACCTGAGAAATAGTACAGCAGTCAGCTTCCTTATCACATTCCAGTTAGGCACTGACCAATCTATCAATACAAAGATTAATTCTTTTTGTTCAAGAAAAAAAGTTTGAAAATATTTATAGCCTCAGATCTTCCACTTCATCTGTTTTCTCTATTTTTTCTTCAGCATCAGGGTGAAGTTTTCTAAACAGTGCTCATGTGGAAAAATTAGATCAGATTATAAAACACCTTTTCTATCCTCAGCACAGAAAAATGTTGATTTCAAATGGATAGATGTGCGCATTCTCTGTAATCCTTCCATAATTCACAGGAGGATAGCTAACCAAGTGTGTGCTCAATGACTAAAACCAAGCAGGACAGAAGCATGTCAGGTTTGACATTACGATCTATGGCATTTAAGCATCCTTCTACTTAATTCCTTTGACTTACGAGAGCTATCATGTTAGCTTGATGCAGTTTTATTTTTAAGCACTTGAGTGTTATGGACATTTCTATTAAATGATTAATCAGATGATGGATGGTGCCATCAGCTAAGTAATTTTAGGTTGACTTCACAAGTAAGCCGAAGGTCATAGACAACCTTTCAGATTTCTTTGAAGAAGCACACACAGATCATAGAAGTAATCTTCGCATCGTTCATGAGAAGGTAATTAGAGATGTCAAGATTAGTGAAGTATTTTATAGTACACTTCCTCCTTAAATGATTAATAATGATTGATATACTGTCTTAAATAATTAAAAGTTTGAGTATGGACTTGTGCTTGATCTCAGAAGGTAACCAACATGACTGTTAGTCATATTTACACCTAACCTAAAAGATCTGTGGCACAATGAATTGCCTGATCTTGTATTTCTGGTGGGAGAGGCAGATACTATTAATAACATTAATAGATTTCTTAGATTAAAGCACGATGTGGTAATTAAAGAAAAAACCTATCTGTAACATTTTGACATGTGGTATGTAAAATCAATATTTTATACTCATGTGAGAGTCAACTAATGTAGATACACTATCTATTTAGAAACACATCCATTATGATGGGCTTTCATTGTACCTAATAATATTTCAAATATTTCATTGACTCAGGGATGGATGAATCATGGTTCCTAATGATCCTTAATCCTGCAATGTAGTAAATAGGAAAATATATCTTAATTATAAACAAAGAGGTAAGAAAGATAGGGTTATGGTTATGTTTTTTATTAAAATTCAATAGCATTCATTCTGTTAATGGGTACTTTATATTAAATCTTCGCCAAACATTTGAATATTTACATTACAGTATAAGTACTTCTCTAACAGGTGATTCTGGAGCCACTAACATATATTTATGAACATCCCCAAAGTAGTATTTACATCTTATCAAGGCTATCCTATAAAAGCATAATATGCAAATTGACCAAACTTCAGAAAGATGGCAGGGGTGGGCCCAGCGAGCAGGTGGCTCCAGGCCAGCTAAGGTGTGTACCAGTGGGCAGAGGGAGGGGAAGGTGATGGGACGATGGGGCACTGGTGACCAGTGATGGGGCAATGGGGGCTAGCACCATCCCCTGATCACCCGCCCGATCACCTCCCGCAGAGGGAGGCCATGGGAAGTGGTGGTGCAATGGGGTGCGGGGCCAGAGGCTCACTGCTCAGCAACCTCCGATCAGCCCTCCCTGATCTCTCTCACTGTGCTCCCTGTGGGAACCAGGCCTAAGCTGTCAGTTGGACATCCCCCAAGGGCTCCCAGACTGTGAGAGGGGATTTTCATACATTGGGCCTCTAGTAATATATATTAATGCAAAGAACATTGAACCATAAATTATGTTGGCTGGATAAATGATTAAATGAATAAGTGAAAAAATAAAGAATATGTATTTTGTCTTTCTGATTAGAGGTAGACACTGTCTTATCTTTCTTTTGGGTCCTTCATACTAACACGGTATGATGGATCTATTTGGAATTCAGTTTATAAGAATAAATTCAATTGCAACTTGATGGATTGTGAAGAATAATGTGAACTTTTAATTTAAGAAAATCAAATAGATTTTAACTATCTATGCTTACAAGGAAATTATATGTCTGATAATCCATAGTAGCAAATCACTTCCAATTCATATATATTCCTATTTGATTATTGGAAATGCTAAATAAATAAATGAATAAATGTATTCTTTTATTGCCACACAGATTTTCTGAGTATGTCCATATAGCTTTGCCTGAGACTCATGAATTGTGTATTTTTTGCTGTCTCTAGGAGAATTGGAGAAGATATATACTTCCTATTATGTCACTGAATTTTAGGATTCACATAATTGCCTTGCAAAGCATATAATATCATTTAAAATATTTTATCTTTAATTTCTAATACTATGAGTTATGTAGAGTAGGCCTCTTTAAAAAATAACCTCTTTTGGGTAGTGAGCACATCATGCAATATACAGATCTTGTAACACAGAAACACACACCTGAAACCTGTATGTTCATGTTGACCAATGTCATCCCCATAGATTTAATTTAAAAAAATAAATAATTTAGAAACAAAAATAAATACATTTTAAAAAGTAAAAAAGTAAAACTAATCTCTACCAAATACTAATAACAGTTTCTAATAATAGTCCTTCTACAGCAGTCTCCCTGCAAAGGGGAATTAACATTTTCTTGTTTGAAACCACACCAGTTGCTAAGTATTCTGACTAAAGCGCTCTACATCTGTTTTGATCCACCATGATAGCCAGCTGGCCTTTATCTGCCTATGGGTCTTCTGGTTTACCTGTACCATTTGATTCTATCATCTATTGGAAAAGTATGACTTAGTGTAGAGAGAATGTGAGTTGCAAGTGAGGGAACATGAAGTTGCTATTGTCTCTCTCCCTGTGCTCAATTTTATCATACACCTCCCTGAGCACAGATTTTCTCATCTGTGAAATGAAAGTGTTGGATTAAATGAGTTCACAATGTTTCAAGTCTGTGTTTAATGGCTTGGATTTTAGGTTCATTTGTTCAATTACACATTGCCAGACCTCTGGCAACTCATTTAACCTTTCCAAACCAAAGCCTCTCATCTATTTCTGGCCAGCCACCGCACACAGTCAGAGTGCGAATTAAATGGAACAGTGCAGACAAAAGATAAACAATCAACCGTAATGCATTAAACAGCTAAAACATTTTGCTAAGAAGAGTCTGCCTCTTCTCTAAAAGTTGTGTTAGATAAATGATGGTGGAAAGTCTTTTCCATATTTGTTGACAGTTTGAAGACTTTTAGTAAGCACAAAGAGGGGGAAAACTGTGTAACACAAAGAGGGAAAAGCTATTCCCTGAGCATTCCACTTTAACTACATAAAATGAAGTCACACTACTATTTGTCCTTAGAGTTTCCCAAAGGAATGTGGTTTCATTGAATATTAGACTCATGTTGTAATTAGAAAAAAATGATTTGGGGAACCTCTGGAGTAAACAAAGTTAAAAATTTTCTCTCTTAAACTGAAAAATTTCAGAGCCCTAATATGTTAGGGTTATGGGTCTTTCCTACTGCTGTTTTTTTTTGTTTGTTTGTTTGTTTTGTTTTGTTTGTTTTGTTTGTTGGTTTGTTTGTTTTTCCAAATCCAGGGAGAATAGTTCTGGGTGTTCAGTGCAACACAGGTTTGACATATCCTGGGCTGACTAAAACTGTCCCCAGTCACTCTTTTCCTCCTTATTTTTCTTTTTTCTTTTTAAAAATATTTTTAATTGCTTTCAGAGAGAGAAAGGGAGAGATGGAAACATCAATAATGAGAATCATTCACTGGCTGCCCCATTCCCCTCCACACACACACCCTACTTGGGATCAAGCCTGTTACCTGAGCATGTGCCCCAACCATGAATAGAATTATGACCTCCTGGTTCATGAGTCAATGAGGCTCAACTACTGAGCAATACCTGCCAGGCCCTCCTTTTCCTAATAATGGTTGGTTTTCAGGTCCTGTATTAGAAATATTTAGAAAGATTATAAGGACTCAGCACCCCATATCCTATTCTTCTATAGCCATTTTTCTGTAAGAGCCCTTGGGACAAGGCTAAAGAAACAACCCTCTTCGTGTGAGGCTTTTGTGCCAAACCCATAAAGCTCCTTTCTGACCAAGACAGAGGTAGGCCTGAGCAGTTTGCAATTGTAAAAATTGGCTGAGGCGTCATCTTGGCCCCTCTAGTTAAATCCAAAAGCAGGGAAGTGCTTAATTTGAAAGAGGGTAGAGGGTTTCTCCTCAAGCTGATTTTTCATGCCAGAACTTTCTAGAAGGGGAACAGTTCCAGATGAACAACCCTAAGGTCATCGGAATTTGACACCAAGGCCTAGTTTATAGTCTTTAAGACCTTGTACTTAATCTTATTTTAGTTATTTCCAGTGTAAGAGACTTGTTATGTAAATATTTGATCAAATTCAATATTTATTTGTTGCCAGAGCATAACAGGAACTCAAAGTTTCCTCTCCCAAGTTCACTTGCAAGTGGGGTGGTGTGTCTACAAAGGGTAAAACAGGAGGGATCAGAAAAGAGTATTTATGCTCTCGTTGGGGTCTGGTTTTCATTGCACACAGCCACTATGTCCTGGGTGGAATCAGATGCGGTACATTATATGGTCCAACTGTGCTTGGCTGGTCCCCTCCTGACCTCAGGGGTCCAGGATAACCACGCTCACCTGTCCCTCATTGCCTTTATTCTCCTCGTTTCTGTTGGCTAGCCCCTGCATACTCTATATTTCCAAGGCCTGATCTGGGCCCATGAGAAACCTAGGAATCTCCAGCACACCAGCCTCAATTCTGTGGAATCTGGGTGTGTGGGGGAGCGAAATTAAATTCCCCAACGTGATCTATCAGCCTCCTGTGCATGGATGGTTGTTTGCTCACTCCCTGTTGGCGCTGGGGAAGACCAGCAGGTCCTGCTTTTCAAGCCCATCCCACCAGGAGATGAGCCATGAGTCTGCCCTGTACACAGACGTCTCCAACCTCATGAGTTATCACCTGCCTCCACAGAAGCAATGGCCCACTAATACTTAACTTTAATTCTCTTTGTCTTAAAATTTTTTGAAAAGACTGTCTTTGCCTCCATTGTATGCCTTTGCCTCCATTGTATGTCCTTGCCTCCATTGTCAAATATTGAGCATAATGACTGATAAATGGTGTTGGAAAAATTGGACATGTACATACAAAAAAAAAATGAAACTAGACCACCAACTTACACCATTCATAAGGATAAACTCAAAATGGATAAAAGACTTAAATGTACATCATGAAACCATAAAAATCCAAGAAGGAAACATAAGCTGTAAAATATCAGACATCACATGTGGCAGGATTTTCACAGATATATCACCCAGGGCAAGAGAAAAGGGGGGGGGGGGGGGAAATAGACAAATGGGACTACATCAAACTAAAAAGCTGCTGCACAGCAAAGGAAACCAACATCAAAATGAAAGGGCAACCCGCTGTATAAGAGAACATATTTGCCAATGATACATCTGATAAAGGGTTAATTTCCTAAAAGGAAGACAAGTAATCCAAATAAAAAATGGGCAGAAGACTTGAATAGACATCTCCAAAGAGGACATACAGATGGCCGGGAGATATATGAAAAAATGCTCAAAGTTACTAATCCTCAAAAAGATGCAAAGGAAAACGCCACCTGCCAGAATGGCTATCATCAATAAATAAACAACAAATGCTGGCAAGGATATGGAGGAAAAAGAACCCTACAAAACTGTTAATGGGAATGCAGACTGTACAACCACTAAGGGAAGTAGTGTGGCGTTTCCTCAAAAAATTAGAAATGGAAATGCCATTTGACCCAGTGATCCCACTGCTAGGAGTATATTCTAAGAAGCCTGAAACACCAACCAGAAATAATATATGAAGTAAGTGCACCCTGCTCTTGGGTTTTTCTCAGTTAAGCTCTGTTTGCATTTCCCACTGACTAATTCTTTGCTTTGGGAGCTGTGTCATTCGCTGTAGTTTGGTTCCCAGCCCCAGGCCTTACTTGTTAAGGGCCAGTAGTGCTTCCCAGGCATTGTAACAACCACAAAAAGCTCTCCTACATTGTCTTTGAAGCAATATTGCAACTAAGTGACTATTTCTGAATCATGGATTACATTTTATCATCTCCCTTTGCTTACTTATATTTTATAAATTTTCTTTAATAAACATGCATTTATAACAGAAGCCTAACAAATAGCATTTATAATAATTAGAACTCAAAGATGCTAATTTTCCTTTTTAGTATCCCAGTTCCCACTCACATTTATTCAATTGATTCAATAATTATCCTAACTTCATAGGTACTTAAAAGTACAGGTATAATGGCCCTGGCTGGGCAGCTCAGTTGGAATTGGTTAGAGCATTGTCTTGATACACTAAGGTTGCAGGTTTGATTCCCAGTCAGGGCACATATATATATATATATATATATTAAAAAAATCAACCAATGAAGGCATATACAATATAAGTGGTACAATAAATATTTCTCTCTCTCTTTCTCTTCCCCTCTCCCTATACCTTTCTCTCTCTCTCCTTCTTCCTCCTTCTCCCTTCCTCTCTCTCTCTAGAATCAATAGATAATAAGATAATGAAAATAAAAGTACAGGCATAGTTATCTATTTTTCAATTCATTCATGTGACCCACATTTGTTAAACTTCACTATGTGTAAAATACTCTTCTAGGAACCCTCAGAAATATATGTAAGACCAAATTCTTGCATTCTAGACATTGATATCTGGTTGTTAATCATGATCAGTATAGGAATGAGTCTGACAATATTATATACTTGCTTAAAGATTTCTTCCCCAACCTCCTCCTTTTCCAAGTTTCAAGGAAGGCTGTCTCTGAGTGAGGTATCATCTCATAGCACTCATAGTCTCTTATAATTTCTCAAAAAAATGTGATTATAATATATCTCTCTCATTTATTCCTTTTGATCCTAATTATCAAACCAAATTAAAATACCACCATTTTATGTTTTTGGTGCATATTAGTAACTTAGTATATTGTAGAATATGAACATATTCTAATGAAATTGTATCTTTCATATTTATAATTGTTCTTGCTTTTCCACACTTTTATAACAATTGAGTTGATTATATATGGATACATGAAATTAAGAACAAAGCAAACATTTTATTCATGACATAAATGTTGTATTATCTTAAAACAACATTATCACTACACACTATTCCTATTCTATTAAATATTTTCTCAGTAAACCACATAGACTAATTCACTGTTGGACAGATGGGCAGAACCACATGCATCCAATATTAGGCAGTTGGTGAGCATAAAATGCCAGAAAGAAGATTAGGAATATCAAGATAGCTTCCGATTGCTCTTTAAAAAGAAGATCCTTTGCTCCCTACTCTCCACTCTGTGTTTTCCTTTGAAAGTAATGCCCTACAACTTTTCATGTCTTATATATCCAAACACATGCTCGATGCTTTCTTGTTCAGTTATATATTAATAACAAAATGAAATGTTTAGGCAGCTTGAAAAAGGAATTCTTCATTTCTCTGCTTTTTATACATGGATGACAGCTGTGAGATGTATGTTGCCTTCGCAAGGAACGTGACAGTGTTCACTTGCAAGGTGAGAGGGAGAGGAAGGCTGCAGTCTGAGGAAAAGTGTGGCATTTGTCTCTGCCAGGGCTCATCAGCCGTGAGGGCCGCTGCGAGACCAGGCTCCTTTCCTCATTTCTTCAGTGATAAAGATTTCATCAGAAGCAGAAACACACAACTGGTTAGCTTTTGTGAGGCAGAGTAGTCATCTTTAAGCCTTGATTGAGATTCAAGAGGAAGGGTTTGTCATTCTTTTATCCAGAGGCTCTATTGTTGTATCTGAAACATTCTAATTTTCAGAAGCTCTTTGGAGGTGTGACAGATCTTGTTAACAACAAATGAAGATCCATTCAAAACAACAGATACATTCTGCCTGCTGTAATGTTGGTCTGGTTGAAACCCTTTTAGTCTAACAGTTCCTCTTCTGTAAAGGGAATCGATAGACATCTTATAGCAAATTTATGTAGTAAGGGCTACTAGCTTGACAGTCAGTGAAAATCATGCATATAGTTGCTCTTTCTTAATCCAAAATGCCTCTTTCAAATCAAGATGGCAGTGAACATTGTGTGAGCAAGATGGCTTGAGGGCCACAGCCCTTTTCACTTCCTATTCTCAGACCTCTTCTAATGAAGAGAGCAAAACTGGAAGAGCCCTCCAGCAGCCCCGCTCAGCCCCATTCATTCACAAAGGAAGAAGTAATAGCAACCACAGGGATGGTGATCAGTCTCACTTTTTCATGCTCAGTATGAATATTTCCTTGGAATTAATGCTTTCCACCACATTAAAAACACTAGAAAATTGTTTATGTAAATCAGCATGCCAGATTATTTACTTATTTATTTGTTTACTTATTTATTTATTTATTGTATTTTGTGTGGAGTTATTTCAGCCCAAAATTTTCATTTTCATTGTTCTCTACCCAAACTTTTAGCTGAACCCAAACCAGCTAAACACACATGGTTTTTATTGTCATGCAAGTTAATCTGTTTTTTGAAATAAAGTTCTTAAGTGCTGGTAAAATGTGCTTTTGAAAATTTTCTCTTCTTTTTTTAAAATTAGATTTACTGGGATGACATTGATTGATAAGATTATATAGGTTTCAAGTGTACCTTTCTATGCTACACCATCTGTAAAGTGTACTGTGTGCCCACCACTCACCCAAAGCCAAATCAACTCCTATCACCATATAGCTGGCCTCTTTACCCTTCACTATCCCTCCCACCTCTCTTCCCTCTGATTACCACCATACTGTTGTCTGTACTATGAGTTTCAGTTTTACATCCAACATGTGAATGAAATCATATGGTTCTTAGCTTTTTCTGATTGACTTATTCACTTAGTATAGTATTCTCAAGGTCCACCCATGTTGTTTCAAATGACAGTATTTTATCTTTTCTTATGCTGACTAGCATTCCATAGTGTGTATATATGTACCATATCTTCTATATCTACTCCTCTATCGAAGGACACTTTTTATTCATGATTTTCACAAACTTATCTCCCTTTTCTTTATTTAAATTCTTTATTGTTTAAAGTATTATATTCTCCCTTTTCCTTTAATTTTGTCTATAATCTTCATTTTTCAAGTTGATTTTGAACCTGCTTTTAATGTTAGTTCTTATGAATTCCTCTCTCAGTTCTAAATATTCCTGTCTTAATTTGTTTTCTATACATTCCTTTTCACATTCTTGAAGAATATTTATTCTGCCGGGACCGGTTTGGCTCAGTGAATAGAGCATCGGCCTGCGGACTGAAAGGTCCCAGGTTCGATTCCGGGCAAGGGCATGTACCTTGGTTGCGGGCACATCCCCAGTGGGGGGTGTGCAAGAGGCAGCTGATCGATGATTCTCTCTCATTGATGTTTCTAACTCTCTATCCCTCTCTCTTCCTCTCTGTGAAAAATCAATAAAATATATTTAAAAAAAAAAAAGAAAAAAAAGAATATTTATTCTTTTGTTAGAACTATATTTCTTACTTAAGGGAATGCATTTTAAAATACATGCAGTCACCAGGTAACACAGCATTGGAGTTTTCCTGTTAGAGATGCATTGTTTTCTGTATATCTCACTGGGAAGACGTTGACGTGACACCTTTATAATGTACTTGATTGATATTAACTTTTCTAAGATGCATTGTTTCTGAGAATGCCATTGTTTTGTTTCATTCAGGTGCATTTCACATAAGCTGATTCTTTTAGATACTTATTTCAGTACTTATTATTGCATTTAATAGGCATTAAAACTTGTCATCTTTTATTTGTCCAGTTCAGATTCTTTATGTTACTTAAGATAGACACACATTTACATTTTAAGTTTTTGTTTTTTTAAATATTGTATTTTGAATAAAGGTTGAAGTGATCCACTAGAGAGCAATCAGTAATAATTTCTAACAGCAACATTATTTAAAAACCTTATAGGTAAATACAGAACATAAATGAGCCCACCAAAATTACATGCGTTCCTGTTTACATCATTACCTCCCTTCACATCTAACATTCAGCTAATATTTAATAACTTTCTATGCTGTATCATATGCTATGATAATTCTAGAATATAGGAATGAATAAGAAATGTTCTTGACTCATTTTTCAAATGGAACACGGCATATCTGTGTAACAGTTGTTTTTACAAATCTCAGTAATGCTAAAGGAATCATTTTCCCAGAGCTATTTTAGACTCTACACACTTAGTTCACTGTCTTTCTCTCCTTATCAGGCTGGAATCATTCCAAGCTTTTTAAATTCTGGGCAGCCATGAAAATAAGACAGAGAGGGAGGATACTGAATCTGCCACAAATGTGACATTCGTTTCAGTCTTGTTTGGTACTGAAGGTCACATATAGAATGAGGTTTTGTGTGTTTTGTATTTTTTTTCTTTCATTGTTATAAAAAAGGATTAATAAAACCAGCAACATGATTGCTAGGCCAAAGACTAAAACTGATTCTTAGTAAATAGTAATCTTCTTCTTAATGATCTCCATGTATTTAAAGAGATTTCATGTTTCCCCACTGTCAGTGAACAGTGGAGTAATCTATTATATGTGGTTTAGTTTGAGTTACAGAAATCTGAGTTCTGGAAATGGCCCCTGCAGTTATACAAGGATATATAATGGACCGAAACCGGTTTGGCTCAGTGGTAGAGCATCGGTCTGCGGACTGAAAGGTCCCAGGTTCGATTCCGGCCAAGGGCATGTACATTGATTGCGGGCACATTCCTGGTAGGGGATGTGCAAGAGGCAGCTGGTCGATGTTTTTCTCTCATCGACATTTCTAGCTCTCTAGCTCTCTCCCTTCCTCTCTGTAAAAAATCAATAAAATATACTTTTTTTTTTAAAAAAAAAGGGGTATATAATGGAGCCCTCTCCAATTTTCCATGAAAAATGGAACTGCACTAAGTTCACTAGCTGTGTGACCATGAATAAATTGCTTCTTATTCAGTTACATCATCTGTATATAAAAATAAAATTCATATCTCATAGGTGTGGTGGAGTTTACATGTGATAAATGTTGGCTCAGAGCCTAGCACAAAGAGCTTAATACCTGTAGTCCATCCTATTTTCCCTCAGTATTCCAAAGGACATTAGTCGTATCCCATCTATAATACCAGTCCAGGTATACTCTGGTTAGTGTGTGCTTCCCTGCCAAATTGTGGGATACTTTGGGGTAATGTCCTTGCTGACACGCCCCATATTTTACATAGTGCTTTATGACTTTCAAATTGTTGGCATAGTGACAAATATACAGCATAGTTTTTAGGTGAGTGTTGTTGTCATTGTTACAACAGCTTCCTAGTAAAATGGGCAGAAAAAAAGAATATACTTTCCATTTTATTTATTTTTTATGTTTTTAATGTTAAGTATATTCCAAATCTTTATTTTTTAAAGTCTCTATTGTTTAAATTATTACATATGCCCCCCTACCCTGCCGTGCACCCCTTCTAGCCCAGCTCTGCTCCCACCTCAGGCGGTCACCACCCTATTGTGTATGTTGTGTGTGTGTGTGTATATATATATATATATATATATATATATATATATATATATATATATACTTTCCATTTTACAAACACATTTTCAATGCTCAAAGAAATCAAGGGAACTAAGGTCATATGTGTAATGAGTGGCTCATATGAAACAAACTGAAGTCCACTGTTTCTAAGTTCCGTGCTTCTCCTGCTGTATCCTGGAGACTCCTACATAGTTCTCATCTGCATACGTGTACATATAAGAAGAAAGTATCCTGCTATTCAACATTGCTAACAGCTAACAGGTGCTGACGGTCATTGGTACTTAAATGCTTATCAAGTGAAATATTGATGTCAATGCAGGGATGGGCAAGTTAAGATTTATATCCTGTCACAAATCAACTTTTTTCAACTATTTATATTATGTCACAAATCAACTTTTTTTCAACTATTCATTAAACAGCTTACCTACTAGGAAATTCTTTATATTTAGCATACAGCCTTTTTATAATTTCAACCCATTTCCTCATAACTTCAACATAAAAGCAGAATCTCTGGTCCTCTGATCTTTCCTTGGCCATTTGCCTGTCCATAAAATATCTATCCAAATGCAAACCCACAGCGCACTGTTAGAATTCAGAGCACTAACAGCGCCTAATGCTGGCGAGGATGTGAAGCAGTAGGAACTCTAACTCACTGCTGGAACACAAACTGTTACAGGCACTGGGGAAGACAGTTGGCAGTCCCTTATAAAACAAAACAAACTTTTACAGCACAATCCAGCAATCCCATTGCGTGGTGTTCACCCAAAGGACCTGAAAGTTACATGCACACAGATGTTTATAGACGCTTTGTACTTAATTGCCCAAAGTTGGGAGAAACCAGGAAGCTCGTAAATAGGTAAATGGATAAATAAACTGTGGTGCTTCCAGACAATAGAAATTTATTTGGTAATAAAAATAAATGAGCTAACAAGCTGCAGAACACATGGAGGTACTTTTAATGCATATTTCTAAATGAAAGGGCTACATACTAGAAGATTTCAACTTGATGACATTCTGGGGGGGAAACTAATCAGTGGAGGTGGTAACAAGTCCAATGGTTACCAGGAGTTCTGGGAAAGGACAGAGGAATTAATATGAGAAGCCCAGAGCATGTCGAGATCAATGAAACTCTTCTTTATGATACTAGAATGGTGGCTACATGACATTATCCATTTGTTGGAACTCATAGAACTGGACAACACTCATGAGGTACTCTAAAGTAAACTAGAGCAGGTCAACAGTGGTTCATCAATTTTAACAAATGTACCACACCAATAAGATGTTACTGTAAAAATTTTATTACAGTAATTTTATAATTTCTGTAATAATTTTCTGTAAATCTAAAATGTCTCTAAAGAAAATAAAGGCTATTTAAAACATTTGTAAAGCCCAGATTTATGGGGGAATTATATGAATTTCAAAGTAACCTTTAATTAATGTGCTACTTCTAAAGTAAGCCAGAATGGAGCAGTTAATGCTCATTTAATCAAAGAAGATTGACATACGTCAGATACTCCAGAATGCAATTAGAAACTGGGGGAAGCATGCTACACCAATAGCTCCCACACAGCACTGTAAGGAGGTATGGTGTACTTTTTTCTTCTTTTCCTTCTTCCTTCCAATTCCACTTAATCACACAACCCATAGTTATTGTAAGCCTATGATGTGGCCTTTGCTAGTACTGAGGATACTGTCTTTGTCATCATGGTGATTCAACATACAAATGTCATTGTCACCTACAGTCTTCCTGGTTTGTCTTCACCCCAGGAGAGTATAGATCCTTCTAAGGGTAAAGTCTACATCAATCGCCCTTCCAACAGAATCTAGCACAATGTGTTCAAATACCAAGAATTTGTTGACTCAATGCGTACTGCATGACTAACTTAATGAACAAACATCTATTTATACTTCCCTTGCTCATTTATAAGGTTTAACTATCAAATAGTGAAACCCTCATTACTTTATCATCCCAATACCTCTCCCCTGGGATAGTACTGTTTCATAGTTCCACTGCATTGCCACCCTTTATTATCAATTCATATCCCCATTTTACACGAGAGCACAAAGTATTTTTTAGCGATTTTCTTACCCATAGCTAGTTTTCATCGATAGTATCAAAGTATAAAAAGCAATATAGGTATTAATCAGTAATGATTATAAGGCTGTATTATAAAACATTACAATGATTGGGGCTGATTCAGAGAAAATACCTCAATGACCATTGGGTATTTTTGCTTTTCTGTAAAATATGTTTATATGTACTTACCCTATATCAATTGCTATTTCTGCAGGAAACAGTTGGTACACATACATTAGGTAGTTTGCAGAGACTTTTATAAAGCGACTAATATGAAGGTTTGGATAGAGTTAGGAAACACAGGAGTCATGGTGTAGTGCCTCAAGAGTAACAGGGACACTGCTGCAACCACTAGGCCTAAATGAGCAGGAGGAGATAGATTCTCAGGGTGGAGTGTGGTGGGGAGGTGGGCGAGAGAAGCTGAGCCTGTAGATGAAAAGGGGAGGGCTGTGTGAAGTGGGCAGCCTGGCAGGAGCTATGGCCTTTGGAGTACCAGCCCACCTGCACGGCCTTGGCAGGGAGTAAAGAGTTGGGGGAACAGTGACCTGATCTTCCTTTTTTACTTCCCCATTTTATCTTTCCAGTGCTCCCATTGGCCAGCACACATGGTAACTGAAAGGCAAAGGAGTACATTGTTGCAGCCCAGTGGTTCTCAAACAGGGGTGATTTTGATCCCCGGGGACATTTTTGGCTGTCACAACTCTGGTGGGAAAGGAGGGGGGATGCTACTGGCATTCAGAGGAGGGAGGCCAGGGATTCTGCTAAATATCCTCCCATGATAAAGGAGTCCTGGTTCAAAATGTCACCAGTGCCAAGGTTGAGAAACTCTGATATTATCCATACAAGTCATATTTTTAGGGTATAGAGCAAAAGACGGGGTGGAGAGAGTTTTTTATGGGGAAAAATAAAGAAATAGAATACAAATAAACCATGAAATAGCAGATATGAGAAGAAATAGCTGTGGGAAATACAGACGTCTCAAAACTGTGGCTGGTAGAGTTTTATGGAATTTATGAAAACTCAAGTAGGGGAGCATACTATTTAGCAGGCCAGGTTTGTTTTTAGAGAAATCCTTGTGAGATTTGTATAAAGACTTATTAATAAAGGGCACAAACTATACTCAGTTGACAGCCAGTCATGTTATACAAAACATGGACAAGAATATAATAAAACAAAGGATTTCATGACTACACAGGCAATCCTCATCATTTTCATTTATGTACTGTTAACGGCTGTAGTGTACATAGTAATATAGCTACATAAGGCAATAAACTTAACATTTGTGCAGTTTTATATGTTTGCATACACCACTATACATAGCCTTTCTATACAGTCAATATTTAATTATTTCGTTCATTTCTCTTTTATTCACAAGAGAATTCTCTACAAAAATTGTTTCTCACAATTTTAAAAAAATATATGTTTTTATTGATATTTAGAGAGAGAGAAGAGAGATAGAAACATCAATGAAAAATATCCATGTCCATCAGCTACCTCCTACTTGGCTCCTGCCAGGGATGGGGCCACAACCTTGGCATGGGCCCTGATTAGGAACCCAACCAGTGACCTCTTGGTGCATGGATTGAGGCTCAACCACTAGGCACTCTGGTGGGGCTGTTTCTGACATCTGTGCAATGTAAACCTTTAATCTACTATATAGATTCCTGGCTCATTCTCTGATTTTTTTTATTTTTCCTGAATAACATATGTTCTCATGACTACTTATCCCTTTATTCATTACTAAGGCGATCTGTTACCTAATATACACTCTCATATTTCTCTCTACACCCTGCACATTTTTACTTACACATAACATTTAGATTTCAACTGGTCTAAAGTTGAACTTAATCTTTCCCTCAGGCAAGGAGCCCTTCCATATCAGTTATCACCACATACAACTGAAATTTCCCTATGACCCACAATATTGCTCCTTAGTGTATTACAATCCCCCTCTTTCTCACATTTAGCCATGAAATTATTCTAGGATTTTTTTTTTCATTTTCCCATCTCTCTCCCACCTCTTCCATTATGTTTGGAAAGGGCTCTCATCAGCTCCTGCCTGCTTTAGTACATACAATGGGCTCACAGCTGTGGCTTACCTTTTCCTCCGAGGAAGCTTTCAAATACCGTATGTACCACTTCATACCTTACTTTTCACTCAAACATACTTAACTGGCTCATTTATTAGAAGCCAACATTTATGTCATTAAACTGTCTACATTATTTCTTAGTGTCCACATTATATCTTTTGTCATTTGTTTATTTGTATGCTTTTTTAACTGGCTAACCTTTGAATACCAGGAAATTCAATAACTATCATGTAATGTCTCAAATGCCGGCTCACTCATTATTATTAGATCAAACTAGGTGGGTTTTTTTTTTTACCTTTGTGTATATGTATATGGTCTATGCCTAAAACATACCTTTAAATCTTAAATATCTAAGATACATACTTTTTTCTAATATAAATCCTTACTATAATTCTTATGGCACTTGTTGCCTATACTACTCCTGTTGAACCTGTCAGAAATGGCCAAGCAAGTTAATTATCTTTTCAGTACAAAACCTTTATTTACATCTTCATTGTAAATACTTTTGCATTGGGCTGTAATGTTTTTTTCCTCTTGTGTTCCTTAGTACAATTTCTTGCAAATGATAGGTATTTGATCTCTACACCTGCATTGCCCATGTGATAGGCACAGGATTCATTACTAGTGAGCACTTGAAATGTAGCCAGTCTGAATCGATGTGTAGTATAAACTAAGGTCGGAAGTGTCAGGCAGCGGGGCAGCTCTGAGGAAGTCTTGGCCTCCAAATGGGAATTCTGGTTCAGAGATTGCTTGTTAAGGAGAAAGGCAGCAACAGAAATGTCCCGGCCCTGGTTATATTGCTGTTCTCAGTCACTGGCAGAGGCTGGCCTTGGCTCATAAACCAGCGGATCCTACAGCTGCTGCCAGTGACATACTGCAGCTAATTGGCTTTGCACGGAGATCCAAGCGGTGTACCTTCAAGGCTACTACCCAGGGTCAGGGAGGAGGTTGCAGAAGGGCTTAACAAGAAAAAGGCACAAAGGAAATCTTAGGGAGATAATGAAAATATATGATTTCATGATTAAATGGTGAAGATATGGAGTTTTAAATGCATTGAAATTCTAGAATTATACATTAACAATGAGGGCACATTTTTTTTTTTTTTTGTAGGCAAATGATACCTCTGCATAGTTGACTCTTTAAAATTACAGGCTTCTCTTGGTGCATGAGAACAAGCCTAAGGCCACCTCCCTCTAAAACTTATTTGTCTTGTGATCAGCAAAGCAGAAGGTACCCTGTAGAAGATGAAACCCTTGACATTTAGCAAAAGAGGGAACTTGGGCCTTGTCCTGTGTTTTCCTAGTATAAAATTTTGGATCTATGAAGGGGCTACACTATTGGTTCAGGTGAATAAAATATTGAAGATCTAGTAAGGGGTTTGGAGAAAGAAGATGCAAAGGAGCACTTTGCTAGATGACATATTTAACTTCCAGAACATGTGGGGGAAAGTAGTGTAGATTATGCAGGGTCATATGATGAATAGGTACTTCCCCCTAAATTTGCTCCTCCTCCTGTGATGTTTTTTCATTCATGTTCCTCTGCCTCACCCACCTCCTTCACTTGCAGTGGACTGTTTCTCTGTTTCTCGTGTCCATCACAGAAAATGACAGGTTCCTGAGTGGAGGAGCTGGGGATTAAGAAATTAGAGAAAGAAGAAAGAGACATGGAGGCAGAAATAGATTCATCAAGCTGGGCGCTAGGTGGGAACCATCTCTCTGAAGAAGAGGCAGCAAGGGCGACCCCCCCAAGCCATGCAGGTTTATTTATAGGGTCAAAGGAGCTTATTTGCATTCTTAACTAGGCTCTAGCATTACTGGATTTACATATCTAGACCCGCCCCTGCTGACACCTGGACAAAGGTACTCTGCCAGTGCCTCGGGTCAGTTGACAATTTAAAGAATGTCCATGTGCCTTCTCAGGCGGCCCTCTACACTCACTTGTAATCAGTCACCAAGTCCCGAAATTTCACTTTCTATTCCATATGCCTGTAATTCATCTCTTAGGCGGGCAATTACAGTTATATCCAACTGGTTTCTTTTTTCCTCTCCCTGCTGCTGTCCAAATCCAAGCCTCATAATTGTCAGAGTTGCCCCCAGCATGGGCAGCTCTCACTGTGTCAATTTCATGACACAAGCCTCTCCCTGTGCCAGCTCAGGTCCTCTTCCACCTCCTCTCTCACCTATGTTTTGCCCTCTGGTTGGCTGGTGCTCCCCTAGCATACTTTTTCATGAATACTTTTTCATGAATATTATGGCTTAGGATACATAGTAACTTTTTTTTACTGACTTATCTCTAAAATGGAACAAGGAACTTCTTGAAAGTAATGATTGTTTTTCTCATTTAAAAAAATTCTCAGCATTTTATAAACTCTTTGAACATAGTAGAGCCCCAAAGGAAATCAATCAATTGTTATTGAGTTGCTTCTCTTTTGCTTTATGTGGTTTTTAATAAAAAGTAAGTTATAACCTTTTTATTATGTAAGATAAATAAAACTGAGTTGGACATAGGCATTAGAAAAATTGGATATGCTTTTTAAAATTTTTCTTTCTATAATCTCCCTATATACGTTTTTATAAAGTGCAAAATAATACAATAGAAAAAAAAATTAAGGCTTTCAGTATCCTTCCATGAAGTTATATTATGACAAATAAGTCCTGGGAGCTATTTGAATTCTCTACACCTTCAATGGGGCAGATCTCATTCTAGAGTTTTCTGTTCTACTGTAAATTAGTTTCATTGGAATATCACACAAAGACTTCCAAATTGGACTTTGCTTTCTTTTTTCTGGGGTAGTTTTTTTCTTCTTCTTCTTCTTTTTCTTTCTCCTCTTGGAAAATTACTGAAGATTACTTAATTAAAAATCAGTCTATCCCTCCCTATATATTTGAACCAATATTAGGTGTCAATCCTCCATCCAAACAGAATGAGACTTACTGTGACCTGTAAGTAGTAGTGGTTACTTCATGTGCAGTGAGTTGCTGCATTTTATCTCTGTCAGAAGGTCAATTAGCTCAGGGTTCCTTCTAGCATCCCGACAATAAAAGGAAGAATATTATGTCCACTGTATGACTTGGTGGTATTTCTAATCATAATGCTGAATTGCAGGGGTAATTGAAGCCATTCCATGGGAACACATATTATGGACTTTTTTTAACAGTTGTTAAGTACACGCTTTATAGGTCAAGAAATCCCCAAGTAATAACTGTGGGAAATGTGTCCTAGATGATAGTGATGAGAACTAAAATAGCTCTATGTTTGTTATATGGGAAATAAATGTAGGAAAGGTACATTAAAGTGTTCTGGAATGTCTATTCCTTTCTTCACAAATTCTTCTCATAGTCATTACTTTGCTACTCTTCATTTTAAATAACACACACACACACACACACACACACACACACGCGCGCGCGCGCACGCAATCTACATCTACTGAGGATACAGATATTGAAGTCAAGGATGATTTATTCTCCCTCACTCTTTAATGCCCACAGACTCCTGATGTGGCCTTGTGTAAGTGTTCTCTCTCACTCCCTCACTTCAAAATAGCTCATCTGGCCTGTAACTTTCTAACTGCTTTCTGTCACTAGAGCATATTCCTGCTACACAACTTGCTCTATTATATTATGTCACACACTACAACCCATAGAAACAGACTGTCTTAAGGTTCTAAATCTGAGACTTGTGAACATCTATTAGACAAATGGTATGTCTTCAGATTTGGACATTTAAGCAAAATGCTATGACTAGGTAGGGATATATAATTTCAGAAGAAGTATTCATGGCTTTGATGGGGTCCTAATAGGGTTAAATAGGACATTAGAACTTTTACAGTGGGCAGAGTTCAAAGCTTCTTCCATCCCTATCACCAACTCAAACACTGCTCTATATCCCCTATTGAATTCTAAAACAAAATCTTTAAGAACATGACAGCCATCAAATAATGGGCAGAGCTTTACGTGGTAGAATAAGAGTCCCCTAAGGTTCTTTTCTAATTGCAACTTAGCTCATCAAACATTTCTCCAACTCCTACTCCGTACCAGTCACTGTTCTAGGTACTAGAGATACAGAATGAAACAAAGATTTTGCTTTTGTTGATTAAGTAAGAATTAACTAAAGAAATAAACAAGCAAGATAATTTGGATAGCTATAGGTGATATCAAGTATATGAAATAGAATACTTTTTAAATAAAAATAATAGCATAATTTTTCATACAGTTTCAGGCACTATGCTACTGGATATTCACAAATATACCCTAAATTAATTTTCAAAATAATATCTTGCTATTAATACCCTTAATTTACATATGTGAAAACTAAGGCTTAAAATGGCTATCTTCCAACATAGTAACATAGTTATTATGTGACAAAGTAAAATAATTGGTTCATTTATTTATTAATCCAAGTTGACTGAGTACATATTATGTGTCAGGCATTGTTTTGAGACACTAGGATATAGCTATGAACAGAATAAGTAAAAATCCCTGCCCTCAAGTAATTGACATTCTCATAAAGGTTAGGCAAACGGTAAGCATAAAATGAATAATATGTAGTTTTCTGGCTCATGGTAAGAAGCTATGAATGGCCCTGAGAAGCTAGAGAAAGCAAGAAAACAGATCCTCCCCTAGAGCCTCCAGAAATGAACAGTCTTTCCAACAACTTGATTTTAACCCAGTGAAGCTCCTGTTGGACTTCCAACCTGCAGAACTTGAATCTAATAAATGTGTGAGCTATTTTTAAAAAAATATATTTTATTGATTTTACACAGAGAGGAATTGAGAGGGACAGAGACCCTCTCAATTCCTCTCTGTGTAAAATCAATAAAATATATTAAAAACAAAACAAACAAAAAGAAAGGGACAGAGAGTTAGAAATGTTGATGAGAGAGAAACATCGACCAGCTGCCTCTTGCACACCCCCCACTGGGAATGTGCCCGCAACCAAGGTACATGCCCTTGACCAGAATCGAACCTGGGACCTTTCAGTCCGCAGGCCAATGCTCTATCCACTGAACCAAACCGGTCCTGACAAATGTGTGAGCTTTTAAGCCATTAAATTTGTGATAACTCATTATAGCAGGAATAGAGTAATATTATATCAAAAATATTTACATCACAAAGTAATAAAGTATAAATGAGACATAATATCTAAGAAATTATAAGTGCTAAAGATAACAGATTTAAAACACTAAGGACAACGTTTGACATAAAATAATGTATGCTATAATGTTATCACCATTATCAAAATTTCAGGACTGAAATAAGTGGTATATATGTAAAGACATATATGGTTTCCTGCTGAAGTAGAGGTTATAATAATAGAGTGTACACGGGTAGATAACAGCTATCAAATATGGAAAAACAGTGGGCTTTTAAAAGTAAAATGCAAGCTAAAGGATAGTTTAAACTCTGAGTACTGTATAATAAGAATAAAGAGATGATAGAAACATAAAGTTGACATACTTTCTATACTAGTCATAGTCATGACCAGGAAATAAACTATGGCGGTAAAGAACCATACCAGAGAGATTGTATTATTATGGGGGAGTGTGCACAGATGGACAATATTAAGCTGTTATAAAGGGATTTGGTGTCCATGGCATCATTAGTTTTCAGGAGAAATTGAACAGGATGGGCCTACTAGCCCTGTGATCCCACTAGCATAGGCTTATGCAAGTCATTCCGAGTCCTGTACCCTCTTTCCATTTGAAAATATGAGGATATGTGTTTCAGGATCTTTGAAGTGTTTTCCAGCTGAAAATTAGCATAAATTTCTATTGTCTTCAAAGTAGAAATTTACTTTGGTATTCTAAATATTTGGGATGTCAGGAACACTCTTTAAAAACAAAATCTAAAATTTAAGCATTCTAGAAATAAACACAGGTAATGTTTAGATTTGCATTTCTATTTATTTTCAGAAGTGTCCACAGTAACCAGTCATCCAGAGAAGAGAAAGATGCCATGATGGTATTAATACAAATTGGAAAGATCTGATTTCCTGAAGTTTGGAAAGCACTTTTCATGTTTGAACATTTTTTTCCCAATGAAAGCCACTTGGAAGGGTCAATATCCATGTTTGAGGGTAGCCAGGTCAAAATGACTTGTTTGCAAGACATTTTTACCTGTAGCAGCCATTGCCACATAACACATAGAAGTAATCAGTTCAGTAGTAGGTATATTTACAAGGAGCTGGACATTTTTAATCAGCATGATTTCGAAGCAACAGTATGTCATTAACTTTGAAATCGGTTGCGGTTAAAGGCACTTCACCAGGCTAAGTGGTGATGATGGGGGAGGGTAGCAAAAGGAGGATATTTACATTGTGTTATCTCTGCCGCGGACAAAAACACATTCTTCATTTTTGTCACACCACTAAGTGGCAGCTGTGCTGAATTTATTAATCTATTCTTCTGAGGTGAGCACAAGCCACAAAGGAAATCAATGACGTGTTCTCCTCACACCTGCAAAACAGGGCGAGAAACATATCTATCACTGACTTTGGTTTTGACCTGTGGAGTAACTCCTCTTAAGAAAAACAAATTAATTCAATGGCTCTCCTACTTAATCTTTGACCTTTACCTTACAAGAGATTTTTTTTCATCTGACATGCTGAGTTGTCTCAATTATATCAGTGTGTCCCCTGAGGCTGGTCAGATGAGATTACAGCTACTACAAAACACAAAATCTTTAATAGCAGCTAGATAGCAAAACATCACTTAAATATGCATAAGGACACATAATTCTCATGTCAGAGAGCATGCTGTAAAATACGGCTTGAGGCTATTGTATACTAATTATTATTTTAAATTAGCTTGCAATGCTCCCTTTAGTATATTAATACCTGATGGATGATGGATGTGTGTGTGTGTGTGTGTGTGTCTGTACGTGTGTGTACATATATACACAGAAGAGATTTCATTTTTCCTGAAGTTGAGATTCAGTTACTCATATAGAGTTGGAATTGTCCTCTACTCTTCCATTACCCTTACCTATTGCTTATACCTCTTCCCACCCTTCCTATGACATCACTTGCCACCAAATATGTGGTTCCCACCTCCCCACCCCCACTGCCAATCCCTGCTGGAGACATAGGACACAGATGTAGCATTCACTCTCTTCCGATACCTGGACCAGGGGTACAGCCCAAGGTTGCTCAATCCCTTTCTGCAGCAACCACTACTTCACCCAGGATCCTCTCTCTTCTTCTCTTACTATTGAGAACTAGAAAAACTTACTGCCGAGAACTAGAATAACCAGTACAGTTAGAACGAGTAGAGAAACCTGGGTATGGGAGTGGGCTTTTAGTATCTCTGGGTCAGACGTGTAGTACTGGTAATATCGTGTTATAGTTTCAGAACATGAATGGATAAGAGAGCCTGTGCTGGACTTGCCTGGGGGATAAAAATCATCCTTAATGTAATTTGTGTGGTGAAATAAGGTCTGTGATTTAGCAAAAGACTTACAAACACATTTTTCGAGGAAACGCATTTATATTTGAGGAGACAGTGCCGCAGGTAACAATGTTCTCTTCCTGTAATAATTGTAAGTCATAATTTGTTTCCTTATATATCCTCACACATATTGGTTCTTTTTAGCCCAGTTTAGTAGTAGTATTGCATATATTGGAGAAAACTTTAACTTTTCTGTTAATTTGTAAGAGTACATTAATCAAGATTTTTACAAGGTTATTTAACAAAATGAATAGATGTTAAGAATCTAAAATATTATTAAATAAGATATTACTAATCAGCTCTGTCTCTTTTTTTTCACTTGTGAGAATTTTTGGCAGCTATGGTGAATAATCAAAAAAAGGAATGCATTTTTAGCAGGAATGTTATACCTTTTACACAGAAATGAAGCATTTACTGAAACATCTATGAGATAAAATGTTTTTGTATGTGTACTATACACCTCCTATAAATCCATTTTCCTCTGTAGCTATACTTCAGAGAAAAGCTTTGCTTTCAAAAAAAGAAATCTTCTAGGCTGACACATATTTTAGAAGTGATCAGTTTTTTAGTTTATGATAAAGGAAATAAAAAGATAAAAGCATTAAGTGTACATAAATAAGGCCTTGTTGGATAATCTTGAGTTATGCTACTGGATAACTGAAATGGATGTTAAGTGTTCAGACAGCCTTTAGATTGTCAAGAGCCTAGGAAGATATTCTACAGTGCAAGGGATGAGAAAAGGTTTACATTCGAGCTGAGTAACGAATTCAGCCTTGCATGCTGTTCAAGATGCCGGTCATCCAAGACTTATAAATCTAGGCAGCCAACTCTGATTTCTCACCCTCTCAACTCTTCTTTTCAATTCAGACAGAATTGTAAGTTAAATGTAAATATCCACATTAGGTGGGGATATCTCTGGGGGATGTTTTTACTACTCAGAAATATTACTTCTTGGCATTTCCTCTCATGTAGCATTATATGAAAAATGAGTTAATTCATCCATCTTCCCTTGCTCTTCCCATCTGCCTTCTCATTTTTCATTTCCCTTGCCTGGTGGCATGGAGACATGCAAACATGGGTGCTTGATGTCTGAACAAGCCTGCAGTCATCTGCAGTGTCTCAGCAGCCAAGGAATAGGAGGGAGAAAGGAGGGATGCAGAGATGGCTAGAGTGCTTATAATATTTGACACAATGACCACATACTTGCTTTTCTTTAAATTGATTTTGAAAAAATGAATGACAAAAATAACAAATTTATGACATTAGTACAATATATTAAATACCATAGAATAAATTTACTTGAAAATACTTAAATTCAATAAATTTATTTCTTATTTATGTAAGTCCATGGTAGGTGTATTGGGCGGGTAGGTGAGTTTCCTCCATAAGGTTATTGAAGGACCTAGACTTCTTCCATTTTGCAGCCTCACCATAATCCAGGCAGGCATATCAAACCTGTTTGAAGTACATACATTATATCCATTGGGTATGGGTACAGTCAATTCCAGGTATATGGGGAAATGTGGTATATAGCTACATGCCCGGTTAGGGACGTAAAAACAGATTTTGGTGAACAGCTGGCAAATTGGTACAACCTACTATTAAGCATTGCTTATGGTTAGATACTAACTACAATAGAAGATTCTCTTTTCTTCAGTAAACATATGTGAACACCTTTTCTTTGGTTGGAACTGAGCTAAGTGATGAAGATATGGAAATTTTATAATTTTTATAAACAGACATAGTCACTTATATCAGCGAGCTCAGAAAAGATGAATATGTGTAATATTAGGGCCTATGTCACTTAAGTAAAATGAATATCCATGATCATAATTTTAGTAATAAATTTCTGTGGCATGGTTAAGTCATATTTGAATGTTCTTATGTCAGGGAGAGGAAGGAGATGTTGTGGGTTTGGGATTAATAATTATTGTTTAAAAGAGTCTTATTTTTATTTTTTTTTAGTTTTATATATTTAAACATATTTATGTCTGCTTTTCCTAAAACTGTTGGCCAAGTGGATGTGGGAAAAAAATCTATTTGGATCCTTGGCCAATTTTTAATTGACTATTTGTGTGTGTGTGTGTGTGTGTGTGTGTGTGTGTGTGTGTGTGTGTTTTGTTTTTTGTTTGTTTTTTTTTTGCTGTTGAGTTCTATGAGTTTCTAATATATTTTGGATATTAACCCTTCAATTGGATATATGGTTTGCAAGTATTTCCTCCCCCTCCATAGGCTGCCTTTCAGATCGTTGATTATTTTCTATGCTTTACAGAAGGCTTTTTAGTTTGATGTAGACCTACTTCTGTGTTTCTTGTGCTTTTGGTGTCATATCCTAAAACAAAAATAGTTGCCAAGACCAGAGTCAGGATTTCCCCCTATATTTTCTTCTTGGAGTTTTAGTTTCAAGTATTACATTTAGCCTTAAATTCATCTCAAGTAAACTTTTGTGTGTTATGAGATAGGGGTCCAGCTTCTTCCTTTTGCAAACAGGAATCCGGTTTCCACAGCACCATTTAATGTAGAGATTATCCTTTCTCCATTTTGTGTTGTTGAAGCCTTTGTCGAAGATTATTTGATAATATATGCATGGGCTTATTTCTCTACTCTTTGTATTGTTCTATTTCCTTTTTTTATTCCGGTACCACACTGTTTGACTACTATAGCTTTGAAATATAGTTTGAAGCCAGTAAGTGTGCTGCCTCCAGCTTTGTTTTGCCCCCCTCCCTCCAAGATTACTTTGGGAATTTAGGGTCTTTTGTGGTTCCATAAGAATTTTAGGATTATTTTTTCTATTTCTTTGAAAATTTCCATTGGAATTTTGATAGGAATTGCATTGAAGATATGTATATATGCTGATAAAATTATTGAAAGCTTCTGATGTACAACAAATGTATTATAGCTCATAAATATTTTTCATTTTAATGTATTCATCTTTTTTGCTTTTGCAATAGTTTCCTGAACAAACACATATAAGATCACAAAATAGAGCAGACATTTACAGTCTTGAAACTGAATATGTCTTTTGAAGTTAATGAAAGTAGCTGATCCTATGGAAATAATTTAAGAGTTATTATTAATATCACATAATTTAAGAGGTCTGTGACTTTATTCATGCCATTTACCCTCCCTGAATCTTATGTGCAAAGAGAATATAATATCTATCTACCAGGGTTATTGTAAGAATCAAATAGAAAAGCATGTGAAAATGCTTTTCAAGAGGTAAAACTCTATACCTGAATTATAATAGTTGGATTTAAAATTTTTCATTGTTATGATAGTGCAAAAGCAATATGCATAATAGATTACATGATAAACTCAACATTTTATTATAAAATAAGCTTTGTGTTAAAAGATTTGCCCAATTGTTAGCTAGTGTAAGTGTTCTGAGCCTAAGATAAGAGAGGCTAATATAATATTTGGTAGGTTAAGTTAATTAAATGCATTTTCAAATTATGATATTTTCAACTTATAATAGGTTTATCAGGAGGCAACCCATTGCCAATTGAGGAATACCTGCCTATTTTTATTACTGTCATTTTTCATAATAAAATAGTCAACTTTTTTGAATGACCTTTAATTTCAATTTCAGGTTATATTGGTTTCTCTCTACCATTTCTTCAGATTAATGAATAAAATATTTCTATTAAGAAATGTATTAATCACTGTTTTTCTATGAACATATTTGATATATTTTTACTGTAATATTAGAACAGTGACATTTTGAAGTTTTTTAGAGGACAGATTAATGAACAAGATTAAAAAACAATGCAATGAACAAATGGTCTTACATGAAACATCTCCAAAAACATTTAATTTCAAGAAAAACCTGAGTTGTTTTTCATGGACATTTCAAAATAAACCTAGCTTGTGTGGTAAGTTTAAAGAAGAAAAAGGGAAAAGCCATCTGAGAACCCGTGGCTTCCTGCCAAAAGCATAATTTGCCATTTTATCTTGCCTTCCGGATGCAATTGATTGGCAGCAATTATATGGTTCTAGAGACGTGGTGGGACTAGAAGGAGAATTCAGTTTTCTTGCTTCTGAAGAACAGCTTGTTTCTTTACTCACAATTAAGCTCTCCCACTCCAGGCTCAAACCTGTATGATTTGTGGATCAATCTCTCTTTTAAGTTGCTAGGCTTTCACATCATCTTCCCACACTATCTCAGAAGAGTAAACACCGTTGGATAAATATTGGTTGATAGCCCTGTTCAATATTTCTTTTAAAAAGTTAAAGGTGAATTTATGCATATAGATTAAAATGATGAACTCTTCAGATATTTCAAATACAATATGTTGTTATTTCAAAAGGAAAATGGTTGGGTTCTTAAGTTTAATAGTCATGTAGAATGATTGCCAGTTCTAAATGAGTAAGATGTGTTCAGCTTCCATTATTTGGGAAGGGAAACAAGAGAAGTTTTAATAAAGACATCTTTTCACACACATGTCAGTGTTATGTTTAAACAGTACCACCCAGCCGAAACCGGTTTGGCTCAGTGGATAGAGCGTCAGCCTACTGACTGAAGAGTCCCAGGTTCGATTCTGGTCAAGGGCCTGTACCTTGGTTGTGGGCACATCCCCAGTGGGGGTGTGCAGGAGGCAGCTAACCAATGTTTCTCTCTCATAGATGTTTCTAGCTCTCTATCCCTCTCCCTTCCTCTCTGTAAAAAAAATCAATAATATATATATATATATATATATATATTGTTGTTGTTGTTGTTGTTGTTATTTTTTTTTAAATAAAAAGTATCACCAAATTTGGCTCAGTGGATAGAACATTGACCCATGGACTAAAGGGTCAAGGACATGTGCCTTCAATGCGGGCTCGTTCCCTAGTGGGGGTTGTATAGGAGGCAATTGATCGATGTTTTTCTCTCATCAATGTTTCTAACTCCCTATCCCTCTCCCTTCTTCTCTGTAAAAATCAATAAAATATGTATTTTTTTTTAATTACCATCATAGATATTTTATTAATGCATATTGAGTTCCTGATACTCTTAGAAAGCTTCAGAATTGTTAGGGGAGTTTCCAGATGTGACCATGACTGCAGAATCTCCAGACTTGGCATTGGAAAGAACCATCTTGGCCCCTCAACTGTGAATTTATCTTTAGATCTAGAGTCCATTAACTGACTAGGCCAACGTCACAAAGCTAGAAGGTGGTAGGACAGGCAGTAGGATAAATATTCAGTCCCTAGTGCTAACAATGACCTATGCATAATAATTTTAAAATAATATTTTCCTATTTTATGCAACGAATTTAGAAAGAATTGTGAAAAATGATTTGCATTATTACTAATTAATAGACTTTTACAAGATGATAGGCTAGTGTAGTGTTTCCTAGGGTCAACATTACAAATAATATGTGAGACACTTGTTACTGGTTTTTTATTGACCAAATATCTTTTGCACTCAGAAGACTCCTCTAGAATTTTTGTCATCCTTAACATTTGTTATCTTTCTATTTGGATTTGACTAGGAATGGACAGCTCATAACAAGCAGAGAAAAGAACCAGTAGCCAAGGTATGTAGCGTAGGTCAGAAAACCCAGTAGCACCGGAGGTCTGCACTGAGGGTTTGCCTAAACGTGGCAAAGAATGTGGATTGAGATCCATGGAAGGTCTTGCTCAAGAAGCCAGTGAAGACAACCCACACACACACAAACACACACACACCACCACCACCACCACCACCACCACCACCAACAACAACCCCAAACCCCCAACCATAGTGGGCATCTGTGAAGCAGAAAGGGAGGACCATGATAGTACAGAAAGGCATCCCAGGAGGCCATCAAGGAGCAGGTTTCACTTTTCACAGAAACATGGCATGGACACAAACTGGGTGAGCACAGGGACTTGACATGGAGAAGCAGGAATCTAAGCAGGAGGCTAGTTTTACACATTCAGGCACAATGGGCAAAGGAATTACATCCCTGGAATATAGGATTAACAACACCCTGCTCAGGACAGGGCCTTGTATGTCTTCCAGGGGTTTGTATGTGTGCTGTGGCACACAGATGACAAGGAGATGATTCTATGGCCAGGTTGCTGTAAACAGATACATAGTAAGGGAGATTTCGAGAAAAAGGTAGACACTGGCCCCCAGGGATCAGTTCTCAGGCACTTCCACAATGAACCTAATAGGAAGGTGACTTGTTGCTTATTGGGTGTTAGGTCTTGACTACCAGATGGAAGTAAATTAAGGACATATTATGGACAGAGAAATAGGAAGAAGACGGTGAGATCTCAGACAGGCATTTTAAGCTTCTAAGTGTCTGGAGTTATAATCTAGGCTGGTTCTAGGATGTTAGCGGTGGCTGCGTCTTGTGGGAAGTCAGTGAGTGGTCCAGCAATTACAGCAATTTCAGAGAAATGGTGTTGGTTATTTTATTGTCTTTGATTATTTTAGTCTTTTTGGCTCTAATTTTTAAACAGGTTTTTTTGTTTGTTTTTTGTTTTGTGGGGTTTTTTTTTTTTTTAGATTTAATATTGGTTTCAAAGATAGTTCCAGAACACATGCTTCACGTGCTTTTAAACATAGGGACTTTTTGTTTCCTAATTTCTTCATGATTCCACAACAGAAAATCAGACAGTTTTCAGATCCACTTAATCCTCCAGCCTTGTGCACCCATATATTCACAGAACACTCGTGCAGTCACACTGTGGGTTGGAGATACAAAGATGAACAGAGGTTGTGACATCTCAATCAAATAATTATAATACAGTGTATTGAGTGATGTATAATGGTGTATTTAGTGATGAAATTAGGCGCAAAGTGATGTGGGAACACTGAGAACGAAGAATTGAACTCTGGACAGGAAGACTGTAGAAGGTGCCACCGAAGTGTCATTGGAATAGCAATAGCTTCTAACCAGGCCTTTCAAGAAAGGTGACTTGGGCTATTGTGGTGACTTGGGCTTTTCTCTCCTTTGCCTTCTTTCTCTCGGCCAACTCTTTCCTACACTTTCAGGACTTCCTGCTGGCATTGCGTCCTCCAGGAAGTCTCCCTTCACCCTCTTTTCCTCCCAGCCTCGTTTACTACAATATATATCCTTCCTCTGCTCCCATGGCACCTGTGCACAACTGTCATTACACTTTGTCTCCTCAGCAAGGTCATTGAGAGCAATGGCCCCTCTACTCACCCTATATTCCCAACAGTGTGCTGGGCCACAAGGGGAGTGGCTCTTTGTGCCTCATGAATTTGAATTCTAGCCAGTAGCAATATGGATACATTGACAGTTTTTCAGCAAATTTTATGAAGGAAAATTCGAATGGTGTATTTAGAATTATGAGAGGAAATTAGCGATTTAAATTCCAATTAAGAAATTTAAGCACAAGTCTAGGTGAGAGATCACTGAAGGTCTGAACCAGACTGGGAATGTGAGAATGAAACAAAGTTAATAATGTAAGTGTGAGTGGCTGAGCCAGAGAGGTGTGAAGAATGACTAAGTGTGGATCTGTTTTTAAGGAGTGACTAAACATATCAGTATGTGAGCTTATCAGGCCTAATATTTTGAACAAAACCAAATGCTTGTAACTTTTCAGTTCTGCTATGGACTGAAAAAATATATCTTCATTTCACAGCCTCTTTCATATACCTGATTTGACTAAGGAGTCCAGCTAACCCTATTACCTCCAAATTCTAAGCAATCCTAGGCCAGGAAAACAAGTAACTTCTATTTAAATCCAGAATCCTTTATGAAAAGTTTATTGCCCTTTTTCTCCACTTTCGTGTTCGTGGATAGAACTTTTACCCATGTTTTAATAAAGTTAAGGTTTTCCTGTAGCCATTGATCTTCATAAATATTTTAAGTAAACAATCTATTTTCCTAATCTGAAAAGTTTGCAATTGGGTAAAATTATTTCCCCATTAAAAAAAAGAAATAATAAATACTTTTAAAATCAGCTAATTAAATATATTTTTTTATTATTTTTTTTAAATATCTATTGCTGAAAGTTTTACATAGGTCCTTATTTCCCCCCCATTAACCTCTTCCAGCTCGATCCCATCCTTCCACCCCACCCGACTGCCCCAGGCCTTTCACACCCCATTACCTGTGTCCACGGGTTATGCATATAACATATGCATACAAGTTTATTGGTTGATCTCTTTCCACCCACCCTTCCCTGCCTTTCCTTTAAGGTTCAACAGTCTGTTCATGCTTCTATGATGCTGAGTTCATTTTTGATCAATAGTTTATTTGGTTCATTAGATTTCACATATGAGTGAGATCATTTGATTTTTTTTCAAGGTTGTCCATGGTTTATTGATAATATTACAGCATAGATCATGTGATTTTTATCTTTCTCTGACTGGTTTATTTGATTCAGCATAATACTCTCCAGGTCCATCCATGCTGTTCCAAATGGTAAGAGTTCTTTTCTTTTTATTGCCACAGAGTATTCCATTGTGTAAATGTACCATAGTTTTTGTCCACTCATGGGCTGATGGGCACTTAGGCTGTTTCCAAGTCTTAGCTATTGTAAATTGTGCTATTCTGAACATAGGGGTGCATATATCCTTTCTGATGAGTGTTTGAGGTTTCTTAGGATATATTCCTAGAAGTGGGATAACTGGGTCAAATGGGAGTTCTATTTTTAATTTTTTGAGGAAATTCCATACTATTTTCCACAGTGACTTGGAGCATTTTTTCATATGTGTCTTGGCTTTCGCTATGTCCATTTTGGAGAAATGTCTATTTAGGGCCTTTGCCAATTTTTAATTGGATTGTTTATCTTCCTTTTGTTGAATTGTCTGAGTTCCCTATATATTTTGGAGGTTAATCCTTTATCAGATGTATCACTGGAAAATATGTTTTCCCATGTAGTGGGCTCTCCTATTATTTTGATGATGGTTTTTTTGTGCAGTGCAGAGCTTTTTAATCCTATTTGTTTATCTTTCTCTTAATTTCCATTGTCCTATGAGATATATCAGTAAACATATTGCTACTAGAAATATCTGATATTTTGGTGCCTATGGTTTCTTCTAGGACTTCATGGCTTCACATCTTACATTTAAGTCTTTTATCCATTTTGAATTTATTCATGTGTATGGTATAAGTTGGTGGTCTAGTTAAATGTATTTTTAAAAGTATGTAAAATATTTCAGATCACTTTAAAACTGACAGAATTATAAAAATATTTAAACTTTGTCTGCCAGCTATTTCTAATGATGCTCTTCATATAATTTCACATTTTTTGTCAGTACTATTGATCTTTTCTCCAAACCTTGATCAGGCATACTTCTGTGCACCCTTAGCCAGCATACTGCAATCTACATTTACATCAGAATAAATACTATTAGTTTGAGGTGATTGCTAACATAGTTGTAAGATTATGCATAAATTTTTACCTTCGAGTAAAAATTTCAATATATTTTATGCACAATCACACAAATATAAAATTCATTTTCAAACCTATAGGACAATGATAAAGGAAATGGTAGAAGACTGTGTTGCTTATGACAAATTTCAAACCTTTTATTGGTGACTTAGTAAATACTCTACAGGGAGACTATGAATACCAACATTTGAGGCTGGCTACAGCCATCAGAAGGTCAGAGGGACATCTGTGCTCCCCTGTAATATTTTCCTGAAACTTTAAAAGACAAAGACAAAAACTTGGGAAACACGAGACATTAATACTTCCAGATCTTGAGGAATAAAGAAGGAAATGCTCAGAGTCCTGGCACCTTGTCCCGGCAGGCTGTCTTGGGACTGCTTGCAATGCTGGCTGGCTGAGAGTGGCGAAAGAAAGGGACACTTGCTTTTAGCCCCTTTTTTCTTCAGGCCACACTTGTTTCCCTTTCTCGCTAATCTCACGAGGTCTGAAGCCTGAGAAAAGGTATCCATCTTATTCCTCTTTCTCTCTCACAACCCATTATGAAGTTACAATGGGGAAATGTTACATAATGGTCTGTTCTTTTGGCGAGTTAGCTTTTTTCATTTTCTTTTATTCCACAGTATTGTTGAGCTGTCACTTATTAGGAGTGCAATAACACTTCTAAGTGCTTTTCCTGGGGTCATTTCCTAAAGCTCCCAGTTTAACGAAACGTCCATACGTGAAAATTATGAGTTCACTTATTTAATCATCAAACATTTACTGAGTATCTGTAATGGAAGTTGATTCCAGGACCTGGTGCACAGAAGCAGGGTGAGGCTGAACAAGAGCAGTGTCTTGCTTTGGCCTTGCCTTGGCCTTGATGGGTTCCCTCTGAAAGCAGAGTCTGGCTCACAGTGGAGAAGACAGGCAGTGCATTTGGGTGATATGGAAGACATAACATTGGAAAACTGTTATTTAAAAATCAGATTTTGTTCTGTGGGTGTGTTTTTTAATCCTCAACCTAGGATATGTTTTTTTTATTGATTTTAAAAAGAGAGTAAGAGAAGGAGACAGAGAGTGAAACATTGATTGGTTGGTTCCCTCTTGCACAGGCTCAGACCAGGGATGGAACCTGAAACCTAGGTATGTGCCCTGACTGGGAATCAAACCCACAACCCTTTGGTGCATGGAACAGCGTTCCAAACAACTGAGCCACTCGGCCAGGGCCAGATTTTGCTTTTCTTTTAGAATGATATATTAATGTAATGGGCAGAATAATGTCCCCCAATTCCTACTCTTCCTCTCCCAGTGCTTAAAGATATCCTCATCCCTGGAGCCCATGACTATGTTGTGTTATAGAAGTGGGAAATAAGATGCATATGGGACGAAGATTGCTAATTAGCTGACCTACAGGTGGGGAGAGTAGCCAGTACTATGCAGGCGGGGCCAATGTAGTCACAAGGGTCCATATAAGTGAGAGAGAGACAGGAGAGGCAGTATTAGAGTAACGCTGCTTGAGAAAGACTCAACCAGTCATCACTGGCTTTTCAAGATGGAAAAAAGGGTCTTATGCAAAGGAATGTGGGCAGAGTGAGGAAGCTAGAACAGACACGGAAATTGTTTCTCTTATAGAATCCCCAGAAAGCTCTGCTGATACCATATTCACCCAGTGAGACCCATTTCAAACTTTTGACCTCCAGAATGACAAGATAATACGTTCCCGTTGTTTTAGCCACTACATTTTTGGGAATAGTTTTAGCAACAATAGGTAACTAATATAATTAAGTTAAAAATCGTAAAAGAAAATTAAGTAGGTAATCATAATGCTAAGAGAAATTAGAAAAAATTAGAAGAATTTTGTCACCAAACTAGGAATTTAAAATTTGTGTAAAAACATAGGCCTTTCAACTATGTTTTTATCTCAAATAAATATGAGTATTGTGTGTTGACTCGTGAAAACAGAAGGAATTCTAATAATTTAAAATGTAAGTAATGCTATTTAAAAAAAGAAGCAGGAAGAACATAACACAGAGAAAGTTTGTCTAAGGATCTTTGTAATTATCTACTTATATAGGTATTCATGGATTCAGAGGTAGGTTATAAGATATGAACATAAGACAAAACTTTTAAGGGAAATATATATTTTATTCAATGAAAATGCAATACAATTGTTATAGGCCAATATACACTACATTTTTTAAATATTAGGCCATATTTATTATTGAAATTTTAGTAGAGACTAAGTTAAAGATGGATTATAACTTTTAATTGAAAACATAGTTAAGATGTGCAATAGCTGTTTCATGTATAAGGAAAAAACAAAGGTGTTTCTTGTTTTTTCTTACATCTAATTTTCACAACCTAATTTGGCTACATAGTTACACCATGAGATGGGAGATACTCCATTACTTTTAATTAAACTTTACTAATTATACATTAAAGGAAAATGAATTGTCATTTGGAAAAAAACACAAAGTTTCACATAATGTTAAAATAATTGAATATCAAGTATTAAGTGTATGAAAGAGGCAAATTACTTTTATTCATTTGTCCTGCATCTTTTAAATATAAAATTCAACTTTCTTTTACTTGTGTAAAACATAAAGACTCAGTCTAAGGAAATCAAAGGTTTCAATTTTAAGTGATTCACTAGTCTAGTAGTTTACGATTTTGCTTAAAATGTTTGTGCTCACCCTAGCCAGTTTGGCTCAGTAAATAGAGCATTGGCCTGCAAATAGAGCATTCCATTCTGGTCAAGGGCATGTACCTTGGTTACAAGCTCAATCCCTTGCCCTGGTCAGATGTGTGCAGGAGACAACCAATTGATGTGTCTCTCACACCAATGTTTCTCTCAGTCTCTCTTCCTCACTTTCCTTCTCTCTAAAAATCAATGGGAAAGTATTATCCGGTGAGGATTAACAACAAAAAAGTTTGTGCTCTGCCTTCCAAGTGTAGGTTTAAAAACACACACACAAACTTTTTTCACCTGAACTTTAAGATGGAATAAACCAATTAAGTGGATAGAAAACATCACACTTTCTTCCTTATATGTCTTTTTATTTTTAATGCAGAAAAAGAAATTGTATGGATTTAGTTGTCTTGGAATCTCCCAAGTGTCAGTATTTTACTGTCCCCTATATTTTTTTTATTGGTTTTAGAAAAGAGGGAAGAGGGGGAGAGAGATAGAAACATCAATGATGAGAGAGAATCATTAATCAGCTGCCTTCTGCATGCCCTACACTGGGGATCAAGCCCACAACCCAGACATGTGCCCTTACTGGGATTGAACCCTGACCTGGTTCATAGGTTGATGCTCAACCACTGAGCCACACCTGCTGGCTCTCTCCCCTATCTTGATAGCAACATAAAATACAATTTCAGTAGCTGAAGAAAAAATGGTCTCTGAGATATGGTTAAAGATTATTTGGCTGGGAGCCTGTTGCTGAGGGAAGAACTAACTAATCCCAAACATATTTTTAGAACCAAGTGCCAAATTGTTTGTTCTTAGTATCAACACACCAGGCTTATCCTGCAAAATGATTCCAAACCAAACACCACAAATCTTCAGGTTCTGGCTGCAGAATTCTAGTCACCAATAATAGGCAGTGAGAGGCAGCATCACTGTTATGTGTGACAATCTTATTGTTCAGAATCAGGGTCCTTTGTTTTTATTATCTTTTACCATTCTGGTTTTCTTCACATTTTAAGATGATTATTTCAATAAGAATATATATATATATATATATATATATATATATATATATCTTATAAAGATCTTATATCTTATACAGATCTTATAAAATAGATGTGGGGAAAAAGGAACTGAAAACATTATTTCCCTGCACTGCTCTACTTTGGTGTCTGGTTTAAAATTTTCTGTCATTAACACTCAATCTGGTGACAGTAGCTGTTACCAAGGGAACGCTGGACCTCCACCCAGATAAAAACAGATCTTTAATCTTGAAGATGAGTTTTTATGCTTCTGAGCTTAGATTTGGTGCTTACAATTGATTAATACACAATCATAAATATATATATATATATATATATATATATATATATATATATATATATATGAAAAGTAGAAGAGAAGGGTTAAAGATAGTGAACTTCTTGATACTTACCAGTTAATAGATACATGTTTATTGCTAAGCATTTTTATTCTTTTAGATAGATAACTTTGTAAAACAATTGCTTCTTCATGCAAATAGCAGGTATATTTTCAATAGGTTGAGTCACTTTATAAGGTCATCTTTGTAACCAGCTATTTGTCTACATTATTTCTTTCCAAATCCCACTACTTAATATTTTGTTTTAAATCTTTCAGCAAATATTAAAATGTTTGTGACATAAATCTTACCTTGTGGAAATGACAAAAGTGCATATGTCAGACTATTATAAAATAGAATGCCAATTTTCCATGGAGGAAAATAATCTACTTAAAATAATTCCTTTCATCTGTACGTTCAAATTTGTTCTTGTTTAATCAATTGTAAGCATCCTGGACATACCTAATTTATATACTAATGGTAACACATAGAGAAGTAGTGATAACTCAAAAGAGGATATCTACAATGAATTAAGTGAATTACAATAAATTCTCATCACTTTCAAAATAGAGAAGTATCTAGCAAGAAATTTAGTTCTGCTGAGGCCAGTTTGGCTCAGTGGATAGAGCGTCGGCTTTCGAACTAAAGGGACCCAGGTTCAATTCCGGTCAAGGGCATGTACCTTGGTTGCAGGCACATCCCCTGTTGGGGGTGTGCAGGAGGCAGCTGGTCGATGTTTCTAGCTCTCTATCCCTCTCTCTTCCTCTCTGTGAAAAATCAATAAAATATTTTTTAAAAGAAATTTAGTTCTGTAAGCACTTCAAATGTTATGATTCTTACCCACATGGGCAATAATCTAAGTTACCAAAATAAAACTTTTGCACCTTGGCTGTGTGCTCACCAGCAGAAAGGGTAACAAGGCTCCTGAGTACAACCCCTGTTTGGTTGTCTGCTCCTCTGACACTGGGGATAGTCTCAGATTAGCAGATCTCTCCTCACATACTCATCTGTGGCTCATGGTGATTATAGGAGGCAGGATGTGCCATTGGGAGCAGCACCCCTTTCCTGTAAAGAATTAACACATTGCCACATTAGAGTGAGAACAGCCATTGATATCTTCAAGACCAAGAGAGTTGCATGAAGTGTAAAATCATAAATTTGTCTCCTGCCGGTGGCTAGGCACTTTATACTCAACCATGCAACAGAAGTTCATCAAGCGAATCCCTCCCTCCTCCATATTAATGTCATCCCTTGGAACCCCAACTTTTGCTACAGACAACTACGCTGTAAAGATGTCTTCGTGTGTGTTGCCCCTACTCGACTTTGAGATCCTGGTTTAGGTCAGCGGTAGCATCTTATTCTTCCAGCACTTCCTTCTGTCTGGTCACAGGGAGATATTTGCTAAAGAGTTGGATAAAAATATGTACAAGGGACAGATTTAGCTTTGGTAAGAGGGATGTAACAAGGTGAAGAGTAGTTTTGGCAGGTAAATCTTCAGAACAACCAATAATATCTCCTCATCTCTTGCTTAGTTGCACTTAGATTTCTGTCATTGAACCAAACATATAGCATAATACTATTTGCATAGGCTCTTGAGTCTAACACCTAATAAAAAGATGTACTGTGGATTTAATATTTTTCAAAGAGCTTAGAGAGAAAGGGAGAGAGGAGAGTAGAATATATTATATTAATTTTTCAAATTACCCCAATATCCAAAAAAAAAATAGAAAATTGTGGGTCATTGAATTAAAAAAAAAAAAAAAAAAAAAAAAAAAAAAACCTCCAGCACTTCAAACTACTGAGTTTACTATAACTTGATAGCTAATAATTACAATCACTGACCTATACTGGGTATTTAATATGTTTCAGGCTCTGGGTTAAGGCCTTTACCTTCATTATCTCATTTAATCTTCACCAGAAGCTAGGATGTAGATATTTTGAGAAGTTAAAAAACCTGCCTTTGATCAAAGACCTAGTAATTAGAATGCACAGATATGCTAGGCTCCAGAGCTCATGCCTTTAATCACTATACCCCCTACATTAGCTCACAAATTTATTTCCAATCCAATTGTTTACAGGCAAGTCATAAACCTAGTCACACCAATGTATCCACTTACTAAGCTTTATCTTCAATTGGCGGTTTTATCTTAATTCATAGACTATTGAGCATGCCATTTTTCATACTATATGACAAGGACGTATTTATAGATATGCAAGGGCATGGCTACAGATATATCTACTTCCTGCGCTTCTTCACAGTGGTGGAACATAGCAAAAACCCAAACTTAATATGCAGATACCATAGGCATGTGGTGTATGCACAGTAATAAGTACACTTACAACAGACAGGGGATGCATGTGAAATATTCCAATGAACAAAGGCCATTCAGTCACAGACTCAGGAAAACAAAAACCAAAAGACACAGAAAATTCCTCATGCAAACTTCCTAAGAAGTCTTCTTTAACAAACCATGTGCTATAGTTACTCAGATACTGTTCGTCAAATATTCTATGTGTTTCCTGAGATTGATTTAGCCTGTTTCTGGTTAATAGGACATAGTGTATTGTTAATTAGCATGGGTTTCTTAGGAGACATATAGTCAACATATTAAAACACCAGTCTCCAGGTTGGGTTGACCGCATTAATCTGCTTCTCATTTGCCACCTGTGCCATCGGGGGCAAGTCATTTTGCCTCCCTCCCAGATCTCTCAAATGGAGGACAGTAGGAATACCCACCTCAAATAAACAAGCTGTAATGTGTTTGAAAAAGTGCCTCATAGCACTCAATGAGTGTTGAATTGGATTGCCTCTCTGGAAATGGAGAGTGGAATTATGTAAGTTAAGGCCCTAAAATCCATCTAAGTGACAGAAATAAAAAAAATTACAGGTCTGGTTTAAGAGAGGTTTTTGGAGTCTTAGCACATGCTTTTAGGACAAGACTGTTCAATTCCAGCGTCAAAAGAGAAATTGAGTGCCTACCTGCAGCTGCCAGGCTGTTTGCCTCTATCTTGAGATAAAGTAGCTTTCACAGGGAAAAGGCAGTCTGACCCACCCATGCGCCTAGCCAAGTGAAAGCAATTGTCTCCTCTAAACAGTCAAAATTCTTGTAACGTGCACAGATATTTTTTTAAGTCAGGGAATTCTGTGTATGGTGGGTTTTTATGACATACACCTGCATTTTCTGGGGAATAAAATATGCGAAGCCAGGAACCAGAGTCAAAGCCACATCTTGGATCAGCATCTTGCCAAGTCAACTGTGTGTTCTTTGCATAAAAGCCCTAACTGCTTCTCCCCTGACTCCCGGTCCTCATTCATGAAGCACCTGCCATGTGCCACCCTCTGTGCTAGTCCCTGCTTGACCTGCCTTTCCTTATATTGTCTTCTTCCACCCCTCACACTCCTCAAACCGTAAACGGATGAGGTAAAAATATGAAAATCTTTTTTCTTTTCATCAAAACCAGTTTTTAAACAAATGATATTTTAATTCAAAATAAAGAGTTTTATTTCTAATAAAACTACTGTTACAAATTTTGAGTGTACAATTCTAGAAATGTTTTCTATTTGCATATAAACAATTATATATAGGTACACAGTTTTGGTTTTTTCCTCCCATTGGCATGTTGTTCTGTGCTCTGGTTTAGGTCAGTGTGCTTCTCTCCTGGTCCCTTGTGTTGTCTGACCTATTTGAGCATTAGCCTGGGTGAGCATTATGTGACTCCAGGGTCCTCCTCACCGGGGCTGACCTGTGTGCTATGCAGCATGGCTTGCCCAGGATTTCATAAGCAGATCTAAGGAAGATATATTTGAAATTAGCTTTTCTGTTGAAGTGGTAGAGGTAAAGAGTTATCATACCTGTTTTTGTTTTTTTGTTTTTTGTTTTGTTTTTTTGGCAAGGACGCGTCTTGCATATCAAATGATTTTAATTATTCGGTATTGTGTGTGTGTGTGTGTGTGTGTGTGTGTGTGTGTGTGAGAGAGAGAGAGAGAGAGAGAGAGAGAGAGAGAGAGAGAGAGAGAGAGAGGGAGGGAGAGAGAGACTGGGTTATGGACCTCCTTAGGTTATAGGAAAATAGCCACGATATTTTGTCATCTAAATTGGGTCAGCTTCCATGGTTCTCTGAATGCTGCTTCAGTTCAAAGAGGAGTTTTACTTGGAAATATAAGAAACCATTTAAATCCCCCCTCTTTTTTTTTTAAACCAGATTTTTGCTGCAAAGAACATTATGTGAAGCAAGTTGGTCACTGACTAAGATATGCACCAATACCAGGCAACACGTAGCCTACCTCTTGAGTCACAGCCCAGTAGCCTTAGACTTCATCATTTTCTCTCCTATTTCTTTCAACCACACATGTGGCGTGACTGTGGAGTGGAGTTCTCTTGCTTGGGAAGCAGCCACAGGGAGGGCTGAGCTCAGGCTGAGAGGGACTGAGAGCGAGGCCAGAGTGAACCACCTCTCCAGGGCAGTCTTTCTGACCGTCCTACGTATTGGAGATGCAGCAGTCAGCAGCCCCTCACCCCACCCCTCCCTCCAATCACTACGGCCTACCTAAGATTTCACTTCCTAAATATTTTCTGATTCTGTCCCTCCTCCCAGTCTTAACATTAATGTTGTTCAGGGCCTCCTTCTCTCTCCCCTAGTCTTCAGTTAGAGCTCTTTAATTCTTCATTTTCCCAGCTACACCTCTTCAGTGATTTCCCACCCAATGTAAAATAAAGTCCAAACCTCTATGTAACACATACAGGTACTCTATGGCCTAGCTTTATTTTCTTCTGTAAACTAACTTTCTATAAATTGACTTTCAATGAAAATGGACACCTAGGGCCATGAATGCATGATAAATTTTAGACTGAAGTTTCCAAATGTAAAGATTATACAATTAATGAAAGGCTCATAGAGATAACACAGGAAGCCTTAGTATAGTATTCGAATGCCTAACCTGCTGTCAGACGGATCATTTGCCAACTGTGAGACCTCAGGCAACATATGCCTCAGTTTCTTCTTATGTAATATGAGAATAAAAGTTACTCCTACTTCAAAAGATTTAAATAAAGTGTTTAGCATAATATACTTATGAAGGGTTAAAAAACTGTATAGCATAACAATTACAAATTTAGTGGTGGTTATTTATTATAAATGGAAGATTACTAACTTTATATCCATGTTTAATGTATTTAGATATATGGATATACTCCTATATAATAAATGGGTAATATGCAAATTGACCTTAATGGTAGAATAACCAGAACGACCACTGGACGAGTCACTATGAGGCCTACTGACCACTTCTTGGTCCCCTTCCCTGGCCAGAGGCTCCGATTGCCTGATGACAAATGGGGAGTCAGGGGTTAGTGGCAGGGAATGTGGGCCGTGCCAGGCCAAGGCCCACGCCCCTCTGGTCACCCCACACATAAGCAGGCCAGCAAGCAGGTGGGAACAGCTGACCTCTCGGTTCCTTTTGCCACCCGTCAGTCACTGATCACCCAATGGTGAAAGGGAACCGGGGGTGGGTGGTGGCATGGGTTGGGGCTGGCTGCGGGCAGATGGGAAAGATGGCCCTGATCGCAGACCAGGCCTATGGAGTGTACCCATGCATGAATTTCATGCACCGAGCCTCTAGTCTACACTAACAAAAGATACAAATTAAAATAACTAATAAATAATTAAGATAGTAATGGAAGAATAAAAGAAGATTGCAGGAACTGGTATAGGGGAAAGATAGATCAAATAGCTAATCATAGTTTGTTTTTGGGTTTTTTGGGACCTCTTTTGTCAAAATGGAAATGAGAAATTTGGGACTTAAAAATTAGGGCAATTATACCATCTGGTTTTCACATAATTCTTATCCCTAAAAAAGATTCTATAAAAAACCTACAGGAAAAAAAGCAGTCATGGGTAGCAACATATTTCAAATAATATTTTAACTATTAAAATTATACCTTAAGTTTCCAATATGAAAAATAGTTTGAAAAAAAATTTAAAAAGTGTTCCAATCTTGTGACCAATAACATAAGAATAAACCCAATTAAAAGATGAATCCCATCTATTTAGAGATCAAGTACATAATTTATCAATGTTCAATCAAATCTTCAGCAAGTACATTTAAACTCATCACTTCAAAATGTTACTTAATGATGCCAATTAACAGTACAGTGTCTCTGAGTACTACATAGCCTGAAAATGATCTGTGCAATTTTATTGTCAGTAAAACTAAGCCATGAGAAATGTCCATAATCTGTATGAATGTATACAGAAATTGAATATCAATGAAATAATGTCTGTTGGGATTAAAAATAAGTGAGGATTTTCATATATTTCCATTTCCTTTTTCTTCAAGGTCTTGTTTAAGATAGCTCTGTATAGTAAGGTGTATATAAATAACCTTTAGCAAAGGTTAAAAGAAATAACATATTGTTTCCAGCATAGCTTTTAAAAGAAATTAATTGTAGTTAGACAGCTACTAGTATCCATAACTTTGGTCCTTTTATCATTTTCCATTTGACTTTTCATAGTGAGGTATTTAAGGTTGAATGTCTTTTGGTATCTATAAGCTTTATTGAAAGACATATTTATATGTTTGGGTCTGCTGACTCTTTTATACTTGTACAGGTTTCTTGTGAGAATAGTACATATGATATTGTATTAAGTTTTGTTATTTTGTACATTAATAAGCTTTTCCTATGGAAAGCAAATGCTGGGTGGGGCAAAAGTAGGTTTACAGTTCATTTGGAGAATATTACAATAATTAATAAATAATAATACAAAAATAAACTCTTCTACATACACCTATAAACCTACTTTTGCCCACACTGCATCGTTCTAGAGTTTCTTAAAAGACTAATCAAAAGTATTATAGTTTTAAATATTGTACAACATACTTTAAAAGTTAAGAGTATGGTAGCTCATGTTCTATAGTTAAATTAGAAGCTATAGATAATACATATATGAATCTCTTACCTTTCCTCAATGAATAATAAGAAATTTAGTAGTGAAAGTATAGCAATGCATTAACCCCCCATAATTCAACTAACTTAAAGATTAACTCTAAACCCATTTTAAATTTAACAATGTAACTTGTAATTCAAATTTTACTTATTTATTGAACAAATATTAGTTGAGTTCCTATTAAATATTTATTGTGTGCCTACAATGTATGAGGTATCATACTTAGTTGAAAGTTTACACTGTTATGTAGGCTTATCCTTTAAATATTATTGAATACTAGTGCCTCAGTACACGGATCCATGTACATTGAAAGGTAATTAATTAGAAGATGGCCAGTTGGGCAAGACTGGGCCGGATGGGCTGGACATGCCCCGAAGCCAACCTCCTGCGGTCCCTCCCTGGCCTGCCACACCTGGAGCTGTGTCTGCAGAGTGAGTAGGGTCCCTCTGGCAGTGGGATCCCTTGGCCTGGCCTAAACAGGCTCTCTGACATCCCCCTAGTGGTACTGGATTGTGAGAGGGCAGTTCTTAGGTTATGCACCCCAGAATCAGGCTCCCTCCTCTCTGGTTCCAATGTGTCATCCTAGAATCTCAGTTGCCAAGTTATCTCAGTTTGGCAGCTCCTGCATTGAGCATCTGCCCCCCCGATGGTCATTGTGCATCATAGCTACCAGTTGAACAGTCAAATGGTCACTTAGGCTTCTATATACTATATAGATACTAAGAAGAAAAAGAAAAGGTCTGAAGTAAGACTGAGGGTTAATTCATTTTTTTTTAAATGACATTTGAGTCCTGGCCAGTGATTCAGTGGTTAATGATGGCTTGTGAACTGAAAGGTCATGGGTTTTTATTCCCAGTCAAGGGTATGTACCTGGGCAGAAGGTTTGATCCTCAGCCCTAATCCCCAGCCCTGGTTCATGTGGGAAGCAACCAATCAATGTGTCTCTCTCACATCAAAGTTTCTCTCACTTTCTCTCTCTGTCCCCCCTCCCTCCCTCCCTTCAGCTCTCTCTAAGGATCAATGGAAAAAATATCCTAGGGTGAGAATTTAAAAAAAGACATTTGAGGACTTTTTATGCAAAACATGAAGTTACCATCTTTATTAAGAATAGATATTTCAGAAATAGGATGTGAAACTCAAGATCTAATAAAGGTCATTGAACAGCAGCTAGCTGCACTGATGACCCTGTTCCATAATCACCGAGCAACGTTGCATCACAGCTGCATGCTTCACATTTCATGATGGTTGATTCTTTCTATTCTCATTAGTTATTTCCTGAGCTTTGGGATTTCCCGTAGTACCTGGGGTATAAAGGCCTATTTATTTATTTAAATGGAAAAAAAGTAACAAGTATCAAGAAACACGATTGGCTTTGTCACTTTATTGTAGCAAAAAAAAATGTACGTTTGAGACTATATAATTGCTTTTTAGCTTGAAAATACCTCATGCCAAGTTTTATATATTTTCAAGTTGAGAAAGGAAAGGAACTTATATTTTATCCACTGTCATCTGTTTTCTCACAAAAGCTCTCTGATGAATGAGTGCATTGTAAACATAGTAGATCTATAATTATAGGCTTTCTTGACCCAGTTGCTAAATAGTGAATGTCATTTTTAGGAGTGCCTCCAAAACTTGTTCTTTTGCTGCAAACATTATCTAAACACACATCTAGTCTGCTTTCTACTCTCTTTCCTAGCTACTGTGATCGTACTGTTTCAGCCAGCACTTCTGGTCCTCTCTTCTATAACTCATACCAACTGGACCTGGGGATAGTAACTGGCCTTGCCTACTCATGTTCATGGCACCTGTCAATTATTATGGCTTTGTGAGGAAAGGAAAGGAAACATTCTCGGTAAAGTGCCATGAAGAAGAACAACCCACAAGACAGCCTACTGACCCATTCATTTGCCCCCTCTTCTAACCTCTCTCCTAAAACTGACACAGATCAAAGCCCAGTTTAAAGAGCTGGTGGTGCTTGACAAACCACTATCTTTCTTTGCATAAAGTCTCTTAAATGTTTTCTGCCTAATGCACCTAGATTATTATTTACATGTCTTATTTAACACAGTAAATATAATTATCCCAGAACATTAGCAAATAAATATGGATTAAATAGGAAATTAAATGGGAAATACGTGGAACTGTGGAACTATAAATATACATCTGTAGAAATATCCCATTAATAGAAGAGAGGGTCTATGTCATAAATAAAATCACTTTTTAAAAAGAATGATTTTGGCCGAAACCGGTTTGGCTCAATGGATAGAGTGTCCGCTTGGAGACTGAAAGGTCCCAGATTCGATTCTGGTCAAGGGCATGTACCTTGGTTGCGGGCATATCCCCAGTAGGGGGTGTGCAAGAGGCAGCTGATCGATGACTCTCTCTCGATGTTTCTAACTCTCTATCTCTCTCCCTTCCTCTCTGTACAAAATCAATAAAATATATTTAAAAAATTATTTTGGTCACAGATCTAGAAACATGAATAAAGGTGAATATAATGTATCATAGATTGTTCCCTCTGTATGGAAATAGCCTTTGTATTTTTCTTCTCATTAAAATAATGCTGATGTAAGTGACCTGCTTTTTTTCTATAAATGTTTCTGAATGGATTCCTCAAAAGAAGAATTATTGATGAGATTTTTCTTACTGTAGGAGAATAGAGTGAGTCCTGGTGAGGTCAGCATTATTTATTTCCAGAGGCCTTACATGAGGGAGCTATTCCCAGTGTAAATTCCTCCAAATCCCCAATGTTGACATATAGGCAGAAATGCTGGTGTCGCCTGGTGAAGTCTTTGCCCACTGGTTTGTGAGTACACAATCACAGTTAGAGAGCTGGGTAACACATGTCTAAAAATTCTGTACCAGGGATGTTCACATCTGGTGTCAAACAGACCCGTACCCTGGAGTGTCTCTGTTTTTCACCACACATCTGTTTCATGCATTGGCCCCTTATTTCTGAATTCACTTGGATTCTGGTGGCTAGAGAAGATGCTTTCCGTGGGGTAACATTTTGTCCTCTCACACAGTGTTACTAGCAGTGTACAGAATAGCATTGAACAGTAGTCATTTTCAAGGACTTCCCAGGCATCTCTTTCATCACCCTCTCTGAATGTTTTCAAGATCATTCTTAAAGAATAGCCAAAGACCATCCTCCATGGTGCGACTCACATAGACAAATTTAAAAGCAGCTTTAATTGAAGGTCACTGTACAGTTCTCAGATAATGTTAATCAGATTGAAAGCAAACCTGCCACTGCATAGAACTCAAAACACCACAGCCATTTGCCAAAGAGATCTGTTTAAATGGGAGTGCTGGCAGAGAAGATGAATGTTCTGTCACGCTTGAGAGAATCCGGGTCCCTGAAGATTTATAGGCATGCTTAGCTATTATCAAACCGTCTCTTCATAGATGACTTAGTAAATGTTTGTTTTTGCATCTGATAATGGCTTACAAGTTAATCTCTTCTAGCTCCTTGTTACACAAACACACACACACACACACACACACACACACACACAAACACACACACACCTTTTTCCAAAACAGTTTATAAAGTGGAAAAAAAGATTTTTATTTCTGGCTGTGAAATTGATAATATCACACAAGCCACCTGCTCATCATCTGCTAGTCACATTGGCAGAGTTTACAGTTTCAAAGACACTACAAACAGTGCATATATTAGAAAACTAGCAATTTTATGAAACAAGTTTTATCGTAACTTTTAAATCATCTAAGTTATTTTTACTTCATGTTTTATGATATTGATAAAAGAATTGGCCAATTCAATTTCAACTCAACTCTTTAGGGGGTTGCTAAGATAGGACTTCTAATACCTAAATTTCAAATCTTCCTTTTTTTCTCATAAACATGTTTTACTTTAAGTACATGGTCAACTTTAACAAATTCCATATCATGATTCATTACATTAAAGCACTGTTTTAAAGGCTATTTCAAGCCAGTTAAGCTCACAGAACAGCCCTGGTTGGTTTTTCTTGGTGACTAGAGCTTCAGCCTGAGGACAGTAGGGTTGAGGGTTTTTGATTCCCGGTCAAGGGCACATACCTCAGTTGCAGGCTAGATCCGTGGCCTGGGGTGAAAATGGGAGGCAATCAATCGATGTGTCTCTCTCACATCATGTTTCTCTCTCTCTCTCTCTCTCTCTCTCTCTCTCTCTCTCTCTCTCTCTCTCTCTCTCTCTCCTTCCTCCCCTCCATTTTCTCAACAACAAAAAAAAATCAATGGGCAAAAATATCCTTGGGTAAGGATTTAAAAAACAAAAAAGGTTGGAACAGTAAATTCCAACCTCTCAAAACACATGTTTTCACTTAAAGATAACATTGTTCTTTCCTGATATATTGCATTACGCCTGTATTCTTTATAATCATATAATGTTTACAAACCATTTCTGCACCCATCTTTGAAATAAATATCTATATTTTAATTTTTTAATCTTTCTCATTCCATAAACTATGTCCTGTGCAGAGATATTGCTGTGCGTGTGTTTAAGAGACTAGAGGTGAAGAAAAGTAATAAACCAAACATCAGTGTCAATATGTGTGAAATATTTAGGGACTATAGACTGAAATGGTTTCAACAAGAAATACAGTTGTTCCTCAGTATCTGTGAGGAATTGGTTCCAGTACTCTGGCAGGTACCAAAATCCACAGATGCTCAAGTCACTTATATACTAGTAAAACAGCATGGTATTTGCATATATAACCTATGCACATCCTGCTATATACTTCAAATCATCTCTAGATGACTTACAATATTTAATACCATGCAAATGCTATATAAATAGTTGTTATACTTTATTATGTAGGGGATAATGGGAAAAAGGAAGAATTCTGTACATATTCAGTGCAGACATAACCATAATAGGCCATAACTACATAGTACACATCAGCAACAACATAACTTCTTCTTTTGTTATTTGGATTCTTTGCATTTTTAACGTAAGTGCAGCAATGAATTATCTACAAAAACTTCCCCCACATATTTAATTTTATTTTCTTAACTAGATGCCCAGTGTATAAATTCGTGCACTAGTGGGGTCCCTCAGCCTGGCCTGAAGGATTGTGCTAAAATCAGCTCTCTGACATCCCACCAGGGGTCCTGAATTGCAAGAGGGTGCAGGCAGCCCTGGGGACCCCACAGTACACAATTGGGGCTAGGGAAGGATGCAGGAGGTTGGCCAGCTGGGCAGTGACCGAGGGAGGGCTCCAGGGCGTGTCTGGCCCGTCTCACTCAATCCCAATTAGCTGGACCCCAGCAGCAAGCTAACCTACCAGTCAGAGCATCTGCCCCCCTTATGGTCAGTGCACATCTTAGTGCCTAGTTGACTGGCTGACTGGCTGCCCTCTGGTGGCCCGTGCATGTCATAACCAGTGGTTGAGTGGCCTTAGCATATTATTAGCATATTACGCTTTGATTGATTGAATAGACAATCAGGCAATATGAAACTTAGCATATTAGGCTTTTATTACATAGAATTAGAGTTTCCGCTGGATAGCATAGATCTAACTACACACTGTCAAATAACTTTACAAGGAATAAGAAATACTGTTTCACTGAATCTTGGCCTTGGTCACATCTTGAACAACTGATACCCAAGTAATAGAAGTTAGAATGATTTATTTGACAATTACTAAGGAATAAGATTTTTCACATATATGCATTTTTATTTATTTTTTTTAAAATATATTTTATTGATTTTTAACAGAGAATAAGGACAGGGCTAGAGAGAAACACTGATGAGAGAAAAACATTGACCAGCTGCCTCCTGCACACCCCCTACCAGGGATGTGCCCACAACCCAAGTACATGCCCTTGACTGGAATCAAACCTGGGACCTTTCAATCTGCAGACCGACATTCTATCCACTGAGCCAAACCAGTTTCGGCTTTATGTGCATTTTTAAAAAGATAACCAACACATTGTCAACACAAAGGCTTAAAATTGTAATCTTTCTGAATATTTTTGCTATTGGTCAATTCCATGAATGCCAACCTACAGAAACAGATGGCTGACTTTATATTTTCCCAGTCCAGAGTGCTTTAGCCTTTAGATAAAAGTATGTTTCTGGTATTATACACCTGAATTCATTGAATGACTACCTGGCTCTTTTATTATATACCCAGAATTTATATTTTTGGTCGTCATTGTAAATGGTGCCTAAAAGGAATTTGTGAAACACATGACTAGCAAAAAGAATAAATATCTATACCAGTTATTTTCAACCTTTTTCATCTCATGGCATATATAAACTAATCACTAAAATTCTGCAGCACACAAAAAAAATATTTTGACAAACTAACAAAAAAATAGGTATAATTTTGATTAATTCACACTGGATGGCTGTTATTGTATTGGCTGTTATCATTTTTTTATTTGACAACCTGAGGGAAAACATGTCAGTGCTTCTGACTAAGTAGTCAGATATTGCATGTTTTAAAAGATTTTATAGTACACCGGTTGAAAAAAAAAATCACTGGTCCATACAAAATCACCCTTTATTTGGGTGTAATCCACTACTTTTTATTGCTAAGGATAACCACAATTATTTGAATAAAGTATTATGTTAATTATTAGAACATTAGGCAATTTATAAGTTCACATAATGCATAAAATTTCTATTTCACATTACTGCTGTTTTATGTTATCAGATACTGATTTATCTAATGATTCTTTCCAATTATTTCTCTTTTGTGTTTGCTTACCCATTTGCTGGAGCCAAGATAAAACAATCAAAAAGAAGGAGGGTATTCAAAATTTCAAATAACTACACTTAAACAAACAAAATCCATCATTTGTAAATTTATTTGTTTTTATATTGTATGTCATCTATGGCTCTTACAATGAAATGTATAATTTTTATACTATGCATTTAAAGTTGAGTAGTTTAGAAATATAGTTGGTTTTAATTTGTCTTTGAAAATATTCAATTAAAAGTAGGGTCAAACTCTGCCTTCCACATTTATGTCCAAATGTTTATTTTAGCAATTTTTCTGGCTCCCTAGAAATGTATATACCATTTAATTATTTAATAGAAGGGATATGTGGCAAAGGACATCTTTAAATTTTTCTTAAACTCTAGAGATATGTTTGCTTCTTCTCTATAGCATTGTGTCAGATGATCGGAAACATGTATCTTTTCTTAAGTCTCACAGAGCATTTAGGAGAATATTTAAGTTTAAATTCTTTATTTTCAGGACAAATTTACATTTTATGCTTTGAGGTTATATTTATATTTACTATTTCAAACTATTGGTAAAGTAATATTTTTTCTATTTCTATCTATATATATAAAGAGGTAATATACTAATTGGTCCTAATGGTGTCCTAGTTACAACCGGTCAGCAGGCTGCTCACACACAGGAGCTGGTGGACGAGGATGGGGGCAGGGACTTCTGTCCCCAGCGGAGGCATGTGCAGGCCTTCCCAGCACTAACTTCACACTGCCTTGGAGGAAGCATGTGCAAATAGGAGCTGGTGGATGGGGACACAGACAGGGGGAGCTGTCCAAGCCACCTAGGCATGGCTTAAGCAGGCCCAGAGCAGACAGAGATATTTTTTCATGGTGAACGGACTGGAGTCCATCTTCATGAAAACACCTTGGTGGCTGTGGCGGCTGGCAGTGGCAGCAGCAGCAGAGTGATGGGGGTGGTGCCTTCCCCTGATCAGCCCAGTCACCTCTCACAGAGGAAGTCCAGACTGCAGTTTAACTTGTAAGTTAGGGGAGCGGGCCTAAGCCATTACTAGGAGATCCCCTGAGGGCTCCTGTACTGTGAAAGGGGGCAGGCTGGGCTGAGGAACGACCCCCCCCCCCCCCCCCCCCCGCAACACCTAGTGCACAAATTTTGTGCACCGAGCCTTAGTATTTAATAACTTAAATTTATTAAAAGTGTGTTTACAGGGGACTCCTCCCCCTCCCCTTGTGGGAGTCAGTTCAGGGACGCTTCTCCTTCCCTATGTGGGAATTTGTACTTGTTCTTCAATAAATCTCCATCTTTGATATACCAAAAAATAAAAATAAAAAAATGTGTTTACACTTTTCCCATGCTAACAATCTTAAAAAAAAATTTTACCCTTTGGTCATACAGAATACATTTTGTGCAGGTTCATTCATATATTTGCCTTACTTAGTAGTACTGATGAAACAAAAGTAGGTTGACAAATATATGCTGAGCTTATTTTCTATTTACATCTCATTATAATTATATTGAACACAAGATTATTGTGTTCAGAATCTTCTACATTAATTTCTCTTTCATGTGTGTATCTGTGCCTTTTGTTTTTCAAAATAAAAAGGTGACTTTAGTTCCACTGAATAATTTTTAACATGATGAAATGGATGAGTGAACCTTACTAGCCTAAATCCCCCACTGCTATGCAATATGGCCACAATAGCGAGTTCACATAAAGGTCTCTTACATGGTTGATTCAGTGCTGTAAATGCTTTAATAATTTTCTTGGAATATGAAAATGGAGCTGTCCACAGATGATGCTTCTTCCTTTGAGTCTCATTAGTATCACCTTTACGTTAATTAATAAGACCTTAGATATTAAATTAGCACTTTAAGAAACCTTACATAATCTTGATATTTTGATTCTGTGTGTAATTAAAAACACTTGAGAAATGAAAATCTTGATTATGTGCAGGAATACCCACAAATATAAAATACATTTTTAAAAGTTTAAAAACATGTACTGTTTTTTAAAAAAAACAAAAAACATGTTGATATGATTTAAATATAAAATATCATTTGCTTTAATTATTTTCATATTAAAAGTATTATTTGCCAACATGTTTTAAATGGTGATCTTAGTGATTAAAATAGTTATCTGCCTTTTATATCTCAGTTAAAAATAACCTATAATTTTGGTTAAGAACATACAGTTTCTTCATTGATTGAGGTGTTGTTTCAGTAGGCAAATTCATTAAAAACAAGCATTGTTACCATGCTTTGTTCAATTTTCAGATGGCTGATTTGTGTCATATTGTAAAAAAATTTAATGACTACCCATGAACTTTTCCATATTCACTTTCCCTTCAAATGCATCCCTAGATCCATAGAGGAATAGGAGAGAGATAAGATGGCCTGTGACAGTTCATCAACATCACAAAGAAAAAACTGATATGAAAGCACATGTTGTACTCGCAGCATCATACGCATGCAAGAGCATATACATAGTGTCAATTCAGTTGCAATTTCTCACGGTTGAGAGTCAAATGAAATGCTTAAATGTTTTGCATCATTGGCATTAGGGACTAATTATAGCTAGATTTAATGGCTGTGCTAAAATAAAGATAGAAAACAGATTTAGTTTCCTGACGATACCAAGTCTGACTGATGATTCACCTTAAATTTGGGGAACAACATTTGCCCTCACTTCTTTGTTTGTCTATTTGACAGCTTGCCAATATCCAGTAAGTAGATACCAGGAAAGGGAAAAGCACTACCTGGCTGCATGACAAGACACTGGGGTGGATTCGTGGCTTTTGATCATTCCTAGATGCTGCTGTCTGGTTCAATATAGAGACAGGTCTGTAACTGGAGAGAATCACTCACCGTTACCATTCCAGGGGTCATTACTTAACTTGAGTATCTCCACACCTGCCAGCCTGAGAATAAACATGATTCCCTTCCATTGCAGAACTCCGTTTGCAGGGCCTAAGCCTCCCTCGGTCTCCCAGTGATGCCCTGCAGTCTCCAGGGGTACCTCACATGTGCTCAAGGACAAGTCTGCTCATTTTCTTCTGCTTCCTTTTTGAAATCTGCTGCCCTCGAATTACTAAGGGAGGCATCATGCCACCACCACCCTTGCCAGTGGCCTTCTTGTGCCCTAAGCACTTCAATGACCTCAATCAAAACAGTGCCTTCAGCATAGGCTGCAGTTCTCTCTCCCTCTTCCCCCACCCTCCTTAAGATCCTAGAGCCGAAATGGAGAACAGACACTATTTTCCCTCTCACACCTCTATACCAGGACTTCATTCTCCTGAGACAACCTCCCTCCCTTTTTATTGCCAAGCAATGCATCATAAAAGAGATGCGTAGAGCGTATGTAATGAGGACAAAAATCCACTAGACAGTTAGATTCAGTCAGGCTGTCCAATATATGGAAGCTAATACAGGAAGGTCAACTTGAGATTAGAAGGGTGAGAAGGGGCCCTCCTTATAAGAAGACAGGGCATTTGGGGAATGAAGTGACTAGAATGCAGAGCAGAAGCAACCAGAGCAGAACAAGATCACCTGTGGATCACCTGTGAAGGCCTGGAGGATGGGAGGACCTGGTGTTTTTGATGGTATGGAAGTGGCCAGAGTAGCTAGAATATAAGGAGTGAGAGAGAGGGGAGCAAGAGAGAGACAGAGGCTGTAGATGCAGACAAACTATTCCAGATTATAAATTATAGGGAGATGTTTGGATTTTATGTGTAAGCTTGTAGGATAGCATGATTAGGATTGTTAACATTTCCCTATTTGGTTTTTATGGTTAGTAATAAAAAAGATATAAGAAACAACCCCTCTCCTACTCCCCCAAAAAGAGAAACAATAGAACCATGGTGATGATTTTCATCCCAAAATGTCTGTATATCCATTTTCACAATGTAAAACCATTATTTTAAATTTTATTACAAATGTGAGTATTCATGAGTTTATGAATATCAGAGTTTATTAGGGAATAATGCTTAACAGAGTGTTTATTGCATGAACACAATGCACTATTAGGAAACATCTCAATACCTTTTGAGATAATGCATACGGTACATATTTTTAATCTTCTTGCTATAGAAGAAATTTCCAGAAAATGTCCATGAAACATTTTGAGTTTCTTTGAAGAAAGTAACTCTATAAACACAAAGATTGTAACTGGTAGGTCTTGACAGCTTCCAAAATCGTCTTTCAAAAGTTAATGTGGTAATTATTTACTTACTAAAATGGGCTTAGAATCAGCCGACTTCTGAAAAAAAATATTCACTTTCATACATTTCTACAAACAATAATAAGATATTTTTATTTTAAATAGTCATGCCCATCCCAGAGTAGAGAAATTTTAAATCTGGCTGTATTTTGTTTTAAAAAAATATTATATTAACTTATATAAAATGATTCATTCTACATGTAAAAACATTTATTCTATTTGTGCTTTTATGTGTCTGCCTGTAGCATCAGACCGTCTGTCTTCAGATTCCCAAAGCATGCTATAATAATAGATGTTTTAGGTTCAATTTTTATTTTGTGTAAGCCTCTTCCGATAATATAATTTCCACAAATACAGTAGACCCTGGGTACAGAATTTCATAGTTTTGTTCATACTTTTTAAAAGTGTTTATTCAGACTGTTACTCATATCCCAATCTCTTTTGGCTTTATGCAATCAAATCCAATACTTTTTTCTTCTCTGAGTACCTCCCTCCCTTTCCATCAGTTTTTATAGTTATTCACAAAGGACTAGTCTAACATCGGATGCTATTGTCTATGTTTCTTCCCGGAACCATTGTTAATTAATCTCTTTGGGTTTGTATGTACACTGGGGAAGGGGAGGGAGAGAGTGAGGAGTTGCCTGGGGAGTTAATCTCATCTCTGAAGAAGAGTGGACAGATGTTCCACAAGAAAACCTTTTGAAAAGGAAATGAAGCAGCCACTTCCCCAGGGCTTCCTCAGAAGTCAGGCTCCCCGATTGCTTCAGATCCCCTGGCCTTTGTCTTTCCAAGGCCACTTACAGCATGGGTGGCGGTTGTTTGTTCATGTTTTGGCACACTGTCCTGTACTTTTCAGAAAAGATACTTGTTCAGTTATATGCCTTCTCCCAAACCGCCAAAGAACAGAATGTACTCCAAATAAAAAGTGAAATGAAGAGACAATATAATTTATAAAAATAATTAACAGCAACACCCCATGGGATGTGTGTTTAAAAAAATCCCCCTAATCTTCTTGTTGAATGTGCTATTTTTAGGAGTCATTATATAGAGTGTGGCTTTGGGGGCTGGAAAACAGTTCATACTTTTTCATGTATTTACCTTTAAGATTTACTCCCTAATTTATATAACAGGTCATACTACTTAGGAAGTCTAAAAACATGAGCCTAAAATAATTTCTGTGTTTTTGAATAATCTAAAATTGTATGGAATGTTAAAACAAAGAGGGGAAATATAATTCAACAATGCTTCAACTGAACCTAGCAACTGGTTTTTCTATAGTGTGTTAAAGTATAGTTTTTCAAAACATAAACACTTATGACTTTCACACAAAAATAAAATAACCATATGTCAAATATTTTATTCACCTAATTAATATGAAAAACAGTAAGTTAGTAAGACTGGTTCAAAGGAGAATTTGAGGAATAAAGATTTATAGAAGCAGTGAATCAAAGGAATTGTGAAATTAATTGGCTAGTAGATACAATGCTGACTAACATTTTACTCGCCAGTAACCTTTGGAATTACCTTTAATACTGGACAGAAGTCTACAATTCAATATATTACTTCAAGATGTTTGGGAACAATAAAAAAATATCTAAGTCAGCCCTGGTCAGGAGCTCCATTGGCTAGTGCATCCTCCTGATACAATAAGGTTGCAGGTTTGATCCCTGGTCAGGTTTAATTCACATACAAAAATAAGCTATGGATGCCTAAATAAGTGGAACAACAAATCGATGTCTCTCTTTCTCTCTCTCTCTCTTTCTCTCTCTCTCTCTTTCTCTCTCTCTCTCTTTCTCTTTCTCTCTCTCTCTCTCTCTCTCTCCTCTCTGTGTCCCTTCCTCCCTTTCTCTTCCTTCCCCCCTCCCTTCTTCTCTCTCAAATCAATAAATCAAATAAATTTTAATAAATTTTCTCCTAGATAATTTAATAATCATTGCATGATCATGTTAAAAGTATTATGTAGTAATCTTCTTTATTACTAAGTTGTTTTTTATTACTAAGTTTTTAATAATTTTTGTCATGAGTGAAAGAAGGTGTTATAAAATTTTAAATTGATGACAATGGAGACATCACATAGGCCCCCAAAACCACCTCCAAGAAAGCACTCTAGTCTATTATATATATATATATGTGTGTGTGTGTATGTACACACACACACACACACACACACACACACATATTTACATGCAGTATATATTAACCAAACAAAACATACTGAGAGGCTAGCCAAAACCGATTTGGCTCAGTGGACAGAGCATCAGCCTGCGGACTGAAAGGTCCCAGGTTCGATTCTGGTCAAGGGCATATGCCTTCATTGCGGGCATATCCCCAGTAGGGAGTGTGCAAGAGGCAGCTGATCGATGATTCTCTCTCATCGATGTTTCTAACTCTCTATCCCTCTCTCTTCCTCTCTGTAAAAAATCAATAAAATAAAATAAAAACATACTGAGAGGCTGTTATGAACTGATTTTAGAGAAAGTGATATGCTCTAGAGAGAGAGAGAAAGAGAATGGTAGAAGAAACAGTATTATAATTGCTTGCATTGTATTCAATCTTTTTTCTTTTTAAAAAAATCCTTTATAGATATCAATTAGAAGATATTAGTTTCTGGGAAATGTGGCAAAGTTTAAAGCCAAATTCAGAGGGAACCAGAGACTTACGACGAATAGATGTTAAAAAGAAAAAGGTTTCTTCAAAATTTCTTGTACTTATGTTTTAATCAGGCAGTTATAAAAGTTCCACGTAACTATTACACTTCAAATGTACAACTAAAATATATGGGTATAGAGACTACTACTGAATCCACTAACATTGTAATATTTTTATAATGCAGAAATATTTTCTTATTTACCTGGAATTCCAACCAATTGTAGTGAGCACTGGCTGACATTTTCAACACAAACAGCACCATGGAGTTTGCACACTGGTGCCCTGGTGTCCACCCACCCAGAGATGCTTTAAGAGGCCATGTGGCTGGTAGTTCAAAGCATAGCTTCTTTGGGCCAAGTTTCCTGGTTCCATTCCTGCAAGCTGAGAGAATTTGAGTACATTCTATTATATTAGACATGTCTGCAGATTTGATCTTATCCTAGTACCTGCCTCCTAAGGTTATAGTAAGCCCACAAAAAGTATATGAAAAGTAGTAAATATTTGCCTTGGTGTGGCTTAGAGTTGAGGATTGACCTAAGAACCAGGAGGTCACTGGTTCAGTTTCCAGTCAGGGCACATGCCTGCATTTCAGGCTCAATCCTCATTGGGGGATGTGCAGAAGGTAGCGTACTGATGCTCTCTCGATGTTCCTCTCTCTATATCCTTCTCCTTTCCTCTCTCTCTAAAAATCAATTAAAAAAAACATATTTTTAAAAAGTAATCTTCAAAAAAATATTATCTACCATTGTTATTCAATCTATGGCTCCACTTTATAGTCAAGATACTTTCAATTTAATTATTGTTTATAATCATTTATATTTTTTGTAATTCTGAAAGACTGCTCCATTTAATTATTTAAGTTCAGTGCATTCCTTCTTTATCCAGATTTCTAAGTTGCTGGGAGAGTCCCATAGATAACTTGGGGAATAGGATATGGGCCAAATGGCATGGGATTTAGGAGCTTCTTTTGAACGGAAATAAGGGCTAGGGGTGGCAGTCACTGTCACAGTCTTTGATTATAGTGTCAATGATCAAGGTTTTTCTAGAATGTGTGCTTTCACAAAAGTTGATTACCTTTTTATATTTCCCAGAGAAGAGTCTTTGTTTTCTTTGGTTTTTATCAGAAAAAGGAGTCTTACCACTTAACACTTATATAAATTTCACAATAGCAGATAGAAAAAATAATAATCATTTGTAATCTTTACAAATCACCCAATGAAATATTTAAAAATTCAAATTCCTGTTGTTTCAACCCCAAATATTCTAAATAAGCAGTAAGAGACAGAGCCTGGGGATCTGCATTTACAATGAGTAGCTCTGGTGATGCCCACACATATTGTACTTAATGCTCTGTAATTAGTTATACAGAAAAGACAGATAAACAGAACTTCAATATCAGGCATTTTTTACCTCTTATATATCAAGTTGTGATATCTTTATGGGCAATAGTATTCCTATTTGGTTCTGAATCCTAATTTTTGCTATAAATCACTGAGGGATTTCTATTTAATAACAATTCAATTGAGTCAAGTTTTTTAGTAAATGTTTATTGTCTCTTTTTTCCCCACTGGTATCTTTTAAACATTTATTCATTCTTTTTTTCTTTTGAACTTGATATTATGTAAAGTACCAGGCAAAGAACTCTAGAGATAAAGATGGATATGTCACTCCTCTTGTTAGAAACTTACAACCAAATAGAGGACATTCACCTTCACTAGTGATCTAAAAAAATAAAAAAATAAATAAAAATGGCCATTTATGCTGAACTAGATCCATGGGGTGAGTTTAGGGGAGCACATAGGAGAGAGATTAGCTCTGATGGAGGATATCATGGAGAACTCAATTCACAAGTTGCAGTCATTCAATGAGTGCTTATAAAGCATTGGCCAGATGTGTACATTGTTCTAGTATCTAAGGATTGAGTGATGAGGAGGAAGACCTTAGGTTAGTCATCAGGTGACTTCGACTTTATAGGATCCTCTCAAATCCCTTCTCTTCTAGTGGATATATGAGTTGGTCTTAGAAAATGATAATCAAGGAATTTGGTGAAAAAACTGAAGCTGTTCTTATCACTCAGTTTGCTTGCTTTTGCTTATTTTAACACAGCACGATGTAACAAGACACCTTCCAGAGTGTAGGATTGTATATATGTTGGTTGACCTTCCTATAGCCAGGAGGCTGGTTCTCCCAATACCAATGATGAGGCACCTGTAGGTAGATGTATACCGCTGTCAGGCTAATCCATTACTGTTTGCTTCTTGTCTCCCTGTTTTCGCACCTTTGAGTATGATAGAGTGTAAATATAACTTTAGCATCTTCATTGCAAACACTTGATTTCATATTATTCTTTACTAGCTCAATTGAAATCAGATAAGTATCTTAAAGGTTATGAAATATGTACAAAATCCTTAATAGCTTCCTTTTAAAAAATGTACAGAAATAAATTCTAGGCATATTTCAGAGACCAGCTCCTGCATTGAGATCTGCGCCCTGGTGGTCAGTGCACGTCATAGCAACCAGTCGTTCTACCAGTCATTCCACCTTTTGGTCTATTTGCATATTAGGTTTTTATTATATAGGATATATTGATTTCAGAGAGTAAGGGAAAGGGAGAGAGACATCCATGAGCAGAGAGAATCCTTGATCATCTGCCTATTGCATATCCCCTACTGGGGATCTAGCTGCAACCTGGACATGTGCCCTGACCGGGAATTGAACTATGATCTCCTGGTTCATAGTTCAACACTCAACCACTGAGCCATGCCACCTGGGCCAACCTTATTCTTCATGTCCTATTTTTCTCTTTTGACAATGAAGAACTAAAACTACTTTAAGATGCAGAGCAGCAATCTATCTCCAGTGATTCTCTCTTAATTAATGTGGTGATCTCTGTAGAAAAAAGGAACAATTGCAAGAGTCCTTTAATAATTATCTAGCCAAGGACTTCAGATAATTACAGCAGGAAGATTTTTTTAAAAAACAAAACACTCTGCAGAATTTAACCTCTCCTTTTGAGTTGGGCAAATTAATTTAAACCTCTTCTCTCGTGTTGATGTGTATGCTTCACAAAGTCAGCCTAATGCAAGACAGATCTGTAGAAATGAAAACATTACTTAGTCACAGTTGGAAGATTTCAATATACTAGCCCAGGCTTTTAGAAATCCCATAATGAGAATAAGAGGACTGAATGGGGGGCAGGGGGAGATCAAGAAATTTGTGGGTAGAAATATAGAAATATAAAGTGGAAAAATAAAATCTATTTAAAATAAGAAGTATTAATTCTTGGCAAAGAAAAAAAAGTATCAGGCAAGGATATCTTCCATTTGTAAAAATGATCATTAATTAGTGGTCTTGCCATGGGAAATACTGGAGAAAACGCTGGGCCATCATATTTATGAATATTAAAACTGCCTATTAGCAAAACTTCCCATTTGCTTAATTTCATAATTGATAGTACAAATAATATTCAGGTTTTTTTCCATTGAAATAAAAAAAAATAAGCTTAAGCCTTTAGGTAAGTTTCTAGACTTTATAAATTTAGTCAGAAACTGTATAAAACTGCACAAAAACCTTTATTTTTGTTAAAAGCCTGCTTGCCCTCATGATCTTTCTAAATTTTAAAAAATCTTCCATCAGCTCTCTCTCTTACTTGAAAAATGGCAGTGCTTTCTGAAAAAAACTATAAACTCTATTTCCTTGGAGTCCCTCCAGATAGAGTATATAAGCCATCCTTAGTCCTTAGAGATTGAGCTCTAAATTGTCTTTTTTGATACAAGCAAGGACACTGTTTTGTATTAAAGGCCAAAGTGTTAACTATAGCCAGAGGTAACACTCTATTTTCTAAACATTCTATATTTTCTTAATTGACTGACATAGAAATAAGATCATAAATAGACGAATGCATACATGCTATATTTTCAACAACCTGTCCTTTTTTTCTGAGTTATTTCCCTATTTTGGCAGCCTTTTCTCTCGGTGGCTTGTGCCCCATGGAAGTGTGTGTTCACACTTACCACAACAGTTGTCTTACCTCCAGAAATAGCTGTGACCTTTTAGAGAGGACCAGGGGAGAGAGCAGAGCTTAACACCCAGGGCTGCATAGCTAATAGTAAAACTGGGACATCAGTGAGAGAGAGATTTGGGGTGAATGAATATGTATGTTTCTCTGAAATCGTTTATGGAAATGATTTCTGTTCTGAATATGATCAAAACTAGCCCGTGTCAAACTCATTTATTCATTTATTAGCTCAGTCAGTACATGTTGTGCAAGGACATGAAGAAAATGACAGTAAAAGTCTAAGCTTTTGCATTTAGGCGCTCCCCGAATACTTTTTTTTCCACATCTGTGGGTAACTGGTGGGAATATGTGTTTTGAAGGTATGCAGAGAAACATAGGTAATTTAAGAAATTATAATGATCAGTATATTGAAAATAGCTCCAAGTTTCATAACTAGTGATACTCCATTATAGCGTGCTGCCCTTTTCTTGAATTAACATGTTTATATTTTTCTTTTGATGGAAACATTTATTGATATTTAGTTGATCATTGTGGTTTTCACACCTGCTCTAAAGATTCTGAATTTCTTTGACATGCCTTCTACTACCCTCAAGAAGCAAGGGAAGGATGGGCAGCAACCACTTTTATCTGATTACACAGAAACTTCTTTTTCATTTCTTAAGAAGCCATAGCTATTTTGTACTTTACAATCATGTAATGTTAATGATGATACATATGTTTAAAATGATTGGATCATCAAATCTGGGCAAGAATTACTTTGCTATAATAACAGTCATAGAAAAACTCCAACCTGTTATTTTCTGGACATGGCCCATGAGCACACCAACACGATTCTACCACCTGGCTTTGGACCAGTCAGTGATTTTCAGATATTCCATATGCCTAGGAAAATTCAACAATGAAACATCATTCTCCAGGTTAAATTTGCTGAGTCTGCTAGGAAAACAAATTGTGGGCACTAGTTCTGCTCTAATGGACTTTCTAATAAAACCATCTCTGTGCTGACTACATCTTGGTTTCTATAGAGATGGGATGCATGGGTACCCCCACACCAAATTATGGTTTGAGATGTGAAAAATAGGATAGGAAAGCCACAGCCCCGAAAACAGAATGCCAGCAGTGGACACATTAGGGCTAGAAAAGACTGAATAGTTCCCAGACTTAAAATTCTGAGTATGTGGAAATGAGAAAAAAGTTGACATAAAATTGACATGGATAAAGGAGACTGTGCATAATGAACTTTAAATGAGAAAAATAAAAATTTGGTGTTTGATATTAAAAACAATCTATCAATATATAAAAGCCTAGGTGACCGAACAACTGAACAACCGGTCACTATGAGACGCACTGACCACTAAGGGGCAGATACTCAATGCACAGGATCAAGCTCCTTCTCTCTGGATCAGGCCTGTGGGGAATCAGGCCAAAACCAGCTATCCAACATCCCCAAGAGGTCCTGAATTATGAAAGGGCACAGGGAAGGCTGAGGAATCCCACCAGTGCATGAATCTGTGCACCGGGCCTCTAGTTTTATATAAATCAATTTAATTATTTTGGCTAAATATGTTTATTTTGCACCCTCCTTCTATTCAATTTTTACTGTTTTTTAATCTTCATTTTACGTTCCTCTGACTTAGGAATTTGACTGAATAGAAGGCAGTTTTCTACATAAGTATGCTTTGGATTTAGCTTTTAATATAACACAAGTAGGCCACCTAAAATTGCTTGTTTATGAACTAGCTATGAGGCCTGGAGAGTCACCCTAGAGGAAAAACTGATGGTAGAGCTCTCTGAGGCAGAGGTGGTGGTGTTGGTTTTCTTTAAATCTTTATCTTTTGAACATATTACATTGTTGCAGTAAAACAGTTCACAATGAACTCACCCCCATGTGAAAGAACCAAAACTTAGTCTAAATCCTTTGTCTGGAAAAAAAAAATTGATGGTACCCACATTTCACTTGGCACTCATTGCTTCTCAGTAATGGTTTTATTTCTTTCCCACTGATATTTTATCTTATTTCTCAGAGCGTCCATTATAAAACCTTTTCACTTCCCTTAAGACCACAACTGTACTGGAGCAATTAAAAACTTATCTTTAGCATACACTGATATTATTTTGAACCCAGTTTGACTATTAATCATCTGAATGGTCCCAACAACAGCTTCCTCTACTCACAACTTCTCAAAATGTTGTCACCCTCACACCCTTCAGTAGTCTTGCTTTTATTCATTTATTCCCTGAAATCTGATACCTTCTTTCTTTTTCTGGACTATTTAAAAAACGTAAACATTTATTAAACACATAGGTATCCTCCCTACACAAAATTCTTAGCACTGGAACCAAACTGTGTGACTCCCTTCTTCGTGTTGTTTTTTCAGTGTTTGAAACTGCTGGTAGTATAACAATTGCTAGCAAACACATTTTTCTTCTGAAAGATTGTGGGTTCCTAATTCTTTTTTTTTTTTTTTTTTATCTTCCATTGCTTACTTTGCCTTTGCTTTTCCCTTTTATGAAAGGGTTGTTTTTGTGATATCACATTGTTTTCCTTTATTTACCTCATTTTCTCTTAGTTTTTCAAACTCTGATGACTTCCTCAAATATCTCTAATGCAGTAAATATTCAAAACATACCTATAATTCTGAATTCTCAATTCTCATCTCATATTTTCAACATATATTTATGGGTGTACCCCAGACAACATAAGAGTGACTTTGCCTCTAAAATCTATTTATTCTTATTTTTCCCTGTTGCTAATATTGATAGCCCCCATCTTCCTAATCAGTCAAACTAAGAGCCCAATTGTTTTTACCCCTTGTCCTGTATTATCTACCCATGTTCAAGCAGTGAGGAGAGATCAGGGCTCTCACATTTCTGCACATTTACAAGCAAGGCACTTAACTATCTTTTGTTTGAAACTGTATTTTAAGGATTTTTGTATACTGAACAGCCTTGCAAGACAGAAATAGTTTCTTCCTTTATGCACAAATTTCATGCATTGGGCATCCAGTAAGTAATAAAGTAATTTGTCTCTACCCCAGGACTCTTGTGTCTTTGTCCTGCATCCACAAAACGGGCATGCTAACTTTCTCATTTGCAAGAAGAAGAAAATCTATGACTTATCACAGTTCTTAAGCAATAGTGGCAATTCTGACCATTCATCTCTACAATATCTTACAACATCAATCCCTTTACTCCATTCACACTCCCTTCCTCTAGTCACCTCGTCGCTTTCGTCTGGGATTGATTGCCTACACGACCCATTCATCTCTGCTTTCTTTCCTTCTAAACTGTCTGCACATCATTGCCAAACATCCTTCCTACAACAAAATGTGTACCATATAACTTTTTCACGTGATTACAAAGAGCAGTTCTTAAATGTTAAAACTTCACTTTGAAGGGCAATTCTCTATTCTCCACCCAGATAAATTCACATTTGGCCACTTTGATTGTGTCTATAATGTGTCCTCTCTCTCTGAAGTTCCGAGTCATCATGAAAACGTTCAGACTCAGTTCTAATGATATTTTCTCAAACCAGAAGTTATCACACCCCATTCTGAACATTTTACTTTTCCTTCCTTATGCCCTATATCACATTTACTCCCTTGTGTTATGCAAGCTCTTATGTATCTCTTATTTAATATGTGTCTGTATTTGATGTTACTTAAGGTGAAGGGACGATGCCTTGTACAACATTGTATACTCTACAATTCCTGGTTTAATAGATTATCTATATTTATAAAAGCCTAAGCAACTGTCACAGCTGAAACAACTGAACAGATGACCAAACAGGCTACTTAGGGCGACCATGCCAACAGAGGGGTTAATGAGGGATGATCAAACGACTGAACAAAGGGCTGTGTGGGGTGACCAGGCCAGCAGGGGCGTTATTGAGGATGACCAAACAACTGAACAGCAGGCTACGTGGGGCAACCAGGCCAGCAGGGGGGAAGTTGGGGGCCAACAGGCTGGTGGCGGGGGGAGGGGGTGGAAGAGAGGAGTTAAGGGTGACCAGACCAGCAAGGAGGGGCAGTTGGGGGTGACTATGCTGGCAGGGGGCCAGTTGGGGATGACAAGGCCAGCAAAGGAGGGGGGGGCAGTTAGGGGCAATCAAGCAGGCAGGCAGGTGAGTAATTAGGAGCCAGCAGTCTTGGATTGTGAGGGGGATGTTAGACTGCCAGTTTAGGCCCAATCCCACAGGCAGTTGGACATCCCCCTAGGGGTCCCAGATTGGAGAGGGTGCAGGCTAGGCTGAGGGACACACCGCCCTCGTACACAAATTTTGTGCACCAGGCCACTAGTTAATATATAATATTAGAAAAATAATCATTATTAGATCAATTCTTAGTAAAAATCAATGTTATATTTATTGTCACCTCCCAAAAATCTTATAGCCCCTTAAACATAAATGTATTACACATTTTTGGTAGCAAGCTAAGTTGATACCAGTTATTGTGATATATTGCCATATATACTAATGTGACACTGTTTATATTTATTTCTAAGATCTTAGTTCTCTATATTTTCCTCAATGTAGTGTTTACTATGTAAAGACTATAACTGATTGATATAGCAGCCTAGAGTTTCATGAGCTCAGTACTGACCCATTGTTCAGGTTGACCCAAGAGTTTACAAAAGAGAAGTCATGGATTTTAATATATATCTTGTTTTGCTTCAATTGTAAGAATTTAGTTACTTCAAGAATAGAATGTGCTACTTTACCAGCATTCTAAATACCAAGGAAAGTACATTCAGCCTCAAGTACTCTGCTGTGGTCTAAATATAACACCACTTCTGCTTATAAGTCTTCAATTTAAAACAGACACTGTATTTGTAGCATTTTCACTGATAGCTCTGCAGCATTTGCTTCTTATCTATGTCACTAGGATGTACTCAGGATTCAGCAAGGTCCATCTATCATTGAGTACTCAAAGCTTTCAGCTGGCTTTCTAGACAGCCGAGAGAAAGGGAACAAAGAGGAGGACCTAAGTACCAGGTTGAAAAAAGCAAATTACTAAGGTTCATTGGAGAGTCAAATGTAGCTAGTCAGTGACATAAGGTAAATGCTTCTATTCTTAAAATGCCTTTGGTTCCAGTCTTTTTCAATAAAAGCTTTATAAAAATAAAATTAACAATAAAATGAAAATATAACAGTGGGTACTATACATGATATACATTTTTTTGGGATACTTAAATAGCTAAAGTAAAATGCTAAGATAACCTAGCACCTAGTGCATGCTCAGTACATATGAGATTTTATTATAGCTTTATGCTGGTCATTATATGCTATTTTATGTATATCATCTCATTTAGTACAAGGAAGGTTTATTATTACTGTTTTCTAAATCAAATATCTAAATTGCTCAAAATCTTACAGAAATTATCTTCTATTATGTCAGTGGGCCACCAAATTCCATGCTCTTAAAAGCGTATTTTCTCCTGGACTTCCAATCAACAAATAGTCTTTAAAGCTAGGTAGGGACTATGATAAAAATATTTAGAATGATTGTGTAACCACAGTTTTAGTTCCTCCCCAGTGACAGAATCAGGAATGATCCTCAATATATAGTTTTCCAGCACACACATGCACGAATCCCAACTTCTTGTGCAACCACAGAGATAGTTGCCGATCTTACATACAGAATAGCCTGAGTGCTCTTTGTTTTTGTTCCTCTGATACAGAGATCAGGAGTTCCCACTCGAAACTAAAGGGAGATATAAATGAATTAAAGAAGAAAGAATGGTTGAAAAAAACTAAATTGACCTCTCCATTTTGATTTACTGAAAGTTTAATAATGCAATCCAGAAATTCTGTATGATTTAAAAGTAATTAAATGAACATGAACACTCAGTGCTTAATTAAATAAAGAAATAAAAATTAGACAAAGCAAAGGGCATTCATTTGTTATGATGAGGATATATCTTCTATCCCCCTTCTGTGGAATAAAACAAGGTAAATGCATAAACATCATGACTAAGGAAAACATCTGCCCCATGGACTTAATGATCTGTTATGTTTTATTGTGGCAATCTAAATGAACTTGGTGCAGGGGCTTGGCAGAGAGGAGCATTTCCAGCATGAAAAAAGTAAGGTCTGTGACACAGGCAAAAATTTTATTGGTTCAACCAAAGAAACCTAAGCAATTTCATTTTAAACCATCCTAAAAATTATAGTTCCCATGCCACATAGTTAGGGACAGGGGGGTGGGGGAGGATGAACAATTTATTTCTGACAATTTCATCATCTTGATTCTGTTTAGATGTACTTTAATGAAAAGGTCTAAACCAGAAAAATGCTATGCATTGAATTCATAATAAGCTATTTTTCCCTGTAACAAAAAGTTAATCAGTTTAACATTTACAGATTTAATAGCAATGTGATAAAAATATATTCTCTCTGGGTTTTGCCCTTATAAATATATCACTCATGTATGTGTATGCATATATGTATGTACATATATGTATATATATTTTAACTTATTTTTTTCTGATACAAATGACAAATTGCTACAGGTAGAGATAGCTAGATATTTAATCATAAAATATTTTACATTGTGTTTTGAAGTTAATTTTTTAAAACTTAATTTTACCTTGTGTAGCTCAACTTACTGTTTTTACAATAGTAAGGTGTTTTTTGTTTGTTTGTTTGTTTGTTTGTGTGGTTTTTTTCAGAAGCTTGACCAATAATAATTGCATAATAGCTAAGAGTGCTGGCTCTTTGCCAGGCTGGTTATCTCTGTTCATTCATTGATAAAATAGAGACAATAGAAGTAACTTCTTCAGATAGGGATTTTTTAAAATAAACCTTTATTGTTGAAAGTATTACATATGTCCTCTCCCACCCCACCCCTGACCCTCAAGACTTCACCACCCTCTTGTCTGTGTCTATGGGTTATGCATATATACGTATGAGTTCATTGGTTGATCTCTTTTCCCCCTCCACCCTCCCCTGCCTTTCCTCTGAGGTTTGACAGTTTGTTAGATGTTTCTATGTCTCTGGGACTATTTTTGTTCATCAGTTTATGTTGTTCATAAGATTCCACATATGAGAGAGATCATGTGATATTTATCTTTCTCTGACTGGCTTATTTCACTTAGCATAATGCTCTCTAGGTCCATTCATGTTATTGCAAACCATAAGAGTTTTTTTGGTTTTGTTTTTTTTTTTCATCAGTAATGCTTGTGAAACTCTTGGGATAGTACCCAGTACAGAGTAAGCACTAAGTAAACCTTAGCTATTATTGTTATTTCATGTCAGAATAAGATGAAAAAGTAAAAATTTTAATAATATTTCATTGAATGACTTTCCAAGGAAACACCCAGCCCAATATCTTTCTTGATAATTTTATAAATAGATTCACTTTTATCTCAGATCTGTTGAGACATTTTTAGAGATTTTTTTCCAGGAATTCTTTCTAAGTAATCTAAAGAAAGTAATAACCATGACTTTGTGACAAAGCTTAAAGATGAGCAAATATATAGGGTAGAATAATTGCAACAATCATTCAAATTGATTACTGTGGTCTGTGGGACATCACTCCTTTCTCGCCTCCTGTCTGTCATGGATGCTAAGCAAAGATATTCCAACCGGAAGGACTGAGATCCAGATCTTGAAAGCCCTTCACACTAAATTGGCATCTCTTCCCAGTACTAAGAAGACTCTTGCAACCTCAAGTCATCTCATGCCTCTCACTGTATGGGGGCCCCTGCTCTGGCTTTCTTATGGCCTTTCTTAGTCTTTATTCTGAGATGAGAAAGACATCTTTATCTTGCTCTTTAAGATTTTTTTCACTTGGGCTTTATAGCCACTGCTCTTGAACCTGTTATCTTCATTCTCTGCTCCACAGCCCTATGAGTCTTTTCGCCCTTTGAGTACTTGGTTTTGCCTGAAGTATTTTCCTCCAAATAAGATATTAAGACCAATTTCCCAACTATTTTTGAAAGCAAGTGCCTGGACCTTGATTCACTAAGACCTTGACAGCAGAGTTCTTCCTTCCCGGAGCCTTTCAGACCCCCTGCGCTCCCCACTGATTCTGGTTTTAAGGCTTGCCTCCATATACCAATGCATTTGCAAAGATGAAATGGCTGTCTGCTTCTGAACTCTACAAGAGAAGATCTTTCTCAGGTTGACCCCCTTTTACTTTGATGTCTTAGTCAATCACTACCCAAAGGGCTGATATCCAAGAAGACAATAGGATGGGGGGACTGAGGTGGGATGGAAGAGGTCAATTGGTATATGAATTTGTGCATGGGTGGGGTCTGGCCAACCTGGCCAGGGAGAGGGGTCATGGGCGGTTTGGCTGGCTTGTCTGTTGGTTGAACTCCTAGTCAAGGGGATAATTTGCATATTAGTCTTTTATTATGTAGAATATATACTGATTGGCCAGATTATTATACAGTCAGAGATCATAATAATCTGGCCACTCACTTTCCACAATAAAGATTTAAAAAAAAATTCTCTCTATACAAACTTAAAATCACAAGCATATATAATAGCGAACATATATGGTATTTTTATTGATGGAGGAGGGGCATTAATCTTTAGACGTGAAACTAAAAATAGTTTATTTCCAGAATTCCCACTGTGCATTAGCATTTGCAAGTAGGTCTGTATCCAAGTGAGGGGGGAGTAGTTGGCAATGTTCCTGTGCTGTGAACTCTCATTAGGTGAGTCATCTGATTGCATGGCACTGTCACAAACATTGCAGCACTGAGCTGCTGGTTTTGAAGATTTAAGATAGAATGCCACCTCTTTCCTTTATATTGAAAGTGTCTTCTAAAAAATTATTTCATGCTAACTCCTGACTTATAGACCAATTATTTTGTAATGCCTGGTTGAATGTATTTAAAACTGCGTTCATAAATAATACTTATAAATAGCATACAAAAATAACTGCCAAATAGAATAAATGTATTAGCTTTGCTCTCTCCTCCATTTCAAACTTTCCAAAAACAGTCAAACAAACTACTTTTCATTTTATCTTTCTCTCTGCCCTTTCTTCTCTCTCTTTCCCTCTCTCTCTCTTTTACTTTTTGTTGTTGTTAATCCTCACGCCAGGAAATTTTTTTCCATTGATTTTTTTTTAGAGAGAGAGGAGGGGAGAAGGGGGAAAGAGTTAGAGAGAAACATTGATGTGAGAAAGACACTTTCATGGGTTGCCTCCTGCACACACCCTAACTGGAGCTGTGGGTCAAACCTGGTACCCAGGTTCTACAACCCAAGTACATGCCCTTGACCAGGAATCAGACCCAAGGTACTTTGGTACATGGGACAATGCTCTAACCACTGAACAGCAGTTATCTTTCTCTTTCTCTCTCTCTCTCTTCCAATCCCCCTCAATTGTCAAGATTAAAGAAATAAAGACAAAAAAGTAACTAAAATGCTAATATAATAGATTATCCTAAGTAGAGTATGCATAGCTATGTAAGACTGGTTTCTCTAAAAGCATTTAATTAAAATAGATTTGCATTTTTACTCTGAGAATGTTTCGTTGTATGTATGAACTGTGTATAGTCACTATATGTTTTTTTTTTAATATTTATTTTTTATTTTGTTTTATTTTATTTTTTAATATATTTTATTGATTTTACTCAGAGAGGAATTGAAAGGGATAGAGAGTTAGAAACGTCGAGAAACATCAACCAGCTGCCTCTTGCACACCCCCAACCGGGGATATGCCCGCAACCAAGGTACATGCTCTTGACCAGAATCGAACCCGGGACCTTTCGGCCTGCAGGCCAACGCTCTATCCACTGAGCCAAACCGGTTTCAGCTAGTCACTATATGTTGTGTGGTGTTCAATTTGACTCTTCTCAAGTGATTCAGATTATTGATGATGTAGTCATTTGTAAACTTTCTGAGACACAATCTGAACAAACATATTATACAGCTAATGAGGGGAAGAGGTCAATTTACCAATCAGAAAGCCCTAGTGGGTGACCAGGAACTGTATCTTTATTCAGCCTTGTTGGTTTTGCTTGTGGCTTATGCAATTTATGATGGAAATCATATGCTATAGTTAACATTTCATTTTAATTAGGAGATTCAAGGCAGTCTCAGAAGGTAGCCCCAGTAATAATCAGTAATGTAGTGTAGTGTAGTGTAGTGTGTGTGTGTGTGTGTGTGTGTGTGTGTGTGTGTATGAGCATATCTTATACAAGGGAGTAGTAAATATTGGAAGAAAATCATGAATAGGACTTCTAAAACACAACAGGTCACTACATTATCAAAACTTGAAATATTTTATCTTGTTGAAAGTTAATAGAATCTTAAATATTGCTACATTTAAATAGCAGTGCAAAAATATTAAAATACCATAATTATAGACTTGTCTCTATGACTGTACCACTACTATCACTCTTTAATTCCTACTGATGCCTTGCCCTTCTACTTCTACATCTATCTCACTATACAAGTAGATGTTGCAATTATTTGCCTCTTGTCTACATAATTGCCTCCAAAGAAACAGATTAGTCCAATGTCCTTCAATGGACTCCACCCCCCACATTAATGCTGCTTCTGCCATATTTGATGCATTCCTAAAGGTATAGAGTAGTGAGTGGATCAAGTCCATTCATCACTTTAATTCTGCCATAGATCTAAGCCATAACTGTATTTCACTCAATAATAAAAATTAAATTGTAACTAAGCCATACATAACTGGGAAAAGAGATGAGGGTTTATGCAATGCCTCTTTAGCATGATTATTATTCTTGGGTTTTGGTTATATCAGAATGTGCCAATTTTCATTGTTTCTCATGTCATAGCATTTAATTACTAGAATGCATTGGAAAACTCCTTAAATCTTTTACACAGTAAATATGATTGTTACATTAGCATTTTTATCTATAACAATATTAAGACTCAAAGTATGGTGGCATTTCTAAACTACCTATATTGTTTTGGTTTGAATGATTAAGTACTTGTTCTTGGTTTTTGAAAATTTTTATTTATTTTCTTTATAAAATTACTTAGCTGTTTTAAGAAAATTTGAAATTAATCTGATTTTGAATTAGATGCTTTTTACCCTACAATCCCCAAAATTTGAATATATCTTAAGCTTACTTTTAAATAAGATTCTCAAACCCATCTACTTCATTTTTTTAGTTTTTCAATAAAATAAGGGGCACTGCTCTAAGTGACAAACACTATTTACACCCATCATATAATTTCCACTTTAAAAGTGTTTTTGCACATGTTGTAAAAGTCTGCATCATATTCACTTGAATAGGAGTTCTGGGCTTGATTTCATGTCAGAAATGCTGGATTGCTTAAGACGAGTGATCAGTGGAACCTATTTTCCCTCCAGGTTAGAGTTCTTTGGGTAGTTTCTGAATTTATTTTTAGTGTTACTATCTCCTTCCTCATCCCCATTGTGTGAACTGTTGAGTTATTAGGGGTTGATTATCATTGTCCCACAGTGCAGCTAAATAATGGTTCCATGCAAAACATCTCGCAGGGAGAACGCAGTGGGGAAGAGTGCTTCTACTGCTGTGAATGTTTAAGGCATAGATGCCCTGTAGTGAGTGGAGCCCTGTCATTATCAATATCACCATGCAGTGTGTCCTAGAAACCCTGACCATTTGCCAGTAGTCTTTTTACAAAATTCAAAATGGGAGACTTCAAAACATTTGTTTCTGATCTATTCATACTGACAGCAAGCACATTGCTATATTCTCTACTGAATGATGCCACAAAGTTTACAAGCATATGGGTAATACCGGGTAGTGATTTCCAAGGAACATATCACACATTCACTGGACCCGAGGATGTATCTTTAACAAGGACCACAGGGTATTGTAGGTGTTGGATAAAAATGTGGTTAGAGAAGCAATTTTATCTCCATTGTGTTACATTAAATATATAATAAAATAAAAGTTATGCAATTGAACAAAAGTAATTTTGTTACACAAAGTATTCACCTTGCTTTTTTTGATTTTTAATAAAAAACATGACAGGGGAAGAAGACCTCTTCTCTGTCCAGCGAATGTAGGTATTAGCTTTAATTTGACCTTTTCTCATGGTCAGTGACAGCCATTATCTTACCCTTCTTCCTGTCCTTTTCACCAGGAAGACATGAGGAGATAGTATTTACATCAGGCATATTTTTAAACATTCCTTACACTGGTTGAGAAGCTACTTGATCTCTTCGAGTAAGTCCAGTTAGGCTCACATTGCTTCTCTGCTTTGTAATTTGCAATGAACATTACCCTTTTATAACTACTTTTGTTGGAATAAATGTAAAGCAAAAAAATAGTGTTTAATGAAGAACAATAATAAAACCATGACCATTTCAGGTTGAGTTTTGTAGTACCCTATTTCTAAGGAAGAGACCTGGAAAATTGTCTACGTATTTGATTTTTTCCCCTGCAAATATATATAGTTTAGATTGTGAAATTTCAGAAAAATATTATTTGCCATAATGTAAAAATAAATTACAAAATATGTATGCTTTTATATAGTGGTTATAACATAAAACTTATTTTTTTAAATATACTCTTTTCTTTCAATTGTTTTACCTCTGCATCTGAATTCTACACAGTTGTGACCATGATGTATATAATACTTGATATCCTGTCAAACATTTTATCATAAGTGCATTTTTATTTTGTTACATAATTCTCATATCACATTAATATGTCTTCATAGTTATCTAATGAGTAGTTGAATAATTTTCTTAGCTCTTCTTCATCCATTGAACATTTAGATTAACAATGTTTTACTGTTGTCACTGATTCTGTGAAAAATATTGGGGGCTATTTCCTGGACAGTGAATTATTTAGGCAAAAAATTTGTTTATGGTTAGGATAAGTAACACATGTTGCCATAGTGTATAGATCAAGATGCCAGCAGTAATAGTAAGTAGTGCCATTTTTGTGACATCCCTGCCAGTATTGTATATAGGTTGTTTTCAAGATGTTTGTGACTTTAAAAACTAAAAAAATGGTACCTCATCATATTCTTGTTGCTTCCATTTAAACATCAGAGTGAAGAAGGAGCTCCACAGGAAGGAATTCTGGAAGATATGCCCGGGGAGCCTGACAATGAGACTTATGAAATGCCTTCTGAGGTAAAAGTTTATGTACACAAAACTTCAAAAGCATCAGTTAGGAGTTTCAGTTAGGTCTTTATAATAAGCACTCCCAAAATCTGTCACTCTGAGATTTCCCTTACATTTCCCTCCATGAGAATAACTTACTCTCTAGTGTAGATGAACAAGCTGGCCAAATCAAGGATATGTCTTATGAGGACGACTTGCAAGCTAAAAAGCTAAAAATGCTTTCACATTTGTGAAGGGTAGTTAAAAAATAAAAGTAGCAGCAGCAACAGGAACCATATGTGGCCCACACTCTAAAAATAGCTGGCCCTTTACAGAAAAAGTTTGCCAACTTTTAGAGAATTATTTTATTAGAAACCTTACAGTCTAAAATAAAAATTCAAAATGGAAAGCTAGAGAAATCAACTAAATGCCAAAAGAAAGCAATTATTGTTTGTCATACATTCCCAGTGGGGAGTTGGCATAGTACTCATAGTACTGTAAAAGAGTTTACCAAAAAATAATATAGTAAAAAGATTATGAATGAATGGTTTTCAACGACTGATATAATTTAGTATAGCATTTTAAAAGGCATAACTTGAGTAATTTTATTTTAATTTGAAAATAAAAGTTTCTTTAATAAAAAGCACATAACAAGGGAAATTTAAAAAAAATACTTGTAGATGAATGAAATTCAAAAGAACACAGAAAATCTGAAAAGATGTGCAACAAGGTAAAGAGGCTGAATTATTGTTAAAAACCTGCCCACAAAGAAAATCCCAGGACCAGATGCCTTCACTGGTGAATTCTGCTGAACATTTAAAGAATAATTACAGTGCACCAATTAATTACAATTCATACTAATTAGCATGCTCCAACGAATTCTATGAGGACAGTATTACCCTGATTCTGAAACCAGGTGTCACAGACAAAGAAAATATGTTATTGTTTTACTAAACATTGAGTTCAAGGGAATTGTCGTTAGATTATACATCATTCTTCATGGTATCATTAAAAAGGCATATTGATAGTAATCCCATTTATAGAAATTGAGATTCAATTACTTCTTTTTCTAATTAGATTTCATCAATATTGTGGGGACTTTTTATGCATGGCACAATGCTGACCACTACAGAAAATACAAATAAGAATAATTGATAGTACCAGGACCCAGAAGTATGCACTCCTATAGGTTTACTAAAAACAAATTCATTCCTTCATTATTTGTCATGGTTCTTTTTAACAAACATGATTGACAGTCTTCTATGAACCAGGTACAACAGTTTAACGGATCTCTTTAGATCAGCTCAGAGGAGGTGATGTTGGTCTGGGTGGGAGATATGATAGGCCAAAATGAAGAGAGGACATTCTAACACAGGAAGTATCAGAAGTGAAAGCATACATATCTGAGAATGTGTCTGAGGAACAATGAGTAATTAAACATGAGCCAACCTCAGGGAGCAGAGAGAATAGTGACAGGTAACAGCTTCAGCAATGGGTCAAAGACAAATTGTAGCACAACCTTTTTATTTAAATTTGTGATTTATTCAGAAAGCAGCTTGAGATATTAAAGGTATGTTTGTTTGATTTTGAGTAGAATCCTGATATCAAATTGTTCTTTAGAAGGACTAATCTGATCACGTTAGTTAAGGCCAATAATATTTTTATTGTGGATGCATCCATTTACTATATGATTGGGCTGGGTTGGGGGAACAGAAGTAATGATCGAAGTCATGAATGTAGATGAAATTTCAAATGAGAGAGTAAAAGGAGAGAAAACATAACTTGCCCTTAAACATCTTAGTTTCCTTCTAAGAATTAGAGCATCTTAGCGTTGAAAAAAAAAAAAAGCATTATAGAACACTTGATTTGATTTTTACAGTTTGGGAAACTGAGAGCCAGACAGAGCAACCAATTTGTCCTGCAGAACGAGATCATGTGATCATGCAGTGGATAGGTACAAGTAGAGCTCAGCTACCCTGACCACCAGCATGATCCACTTTTATATGTGACATGAAGACAATACTACCAACAATATTATGTGCAGCAGAATATTTCCAGAACTGTTATGAGTATGACCTTTATTCAAAGTGGCAAGCCATATCCTATCTCATTCACTCTAAATCCCTGATTACTGATCACTTACAGTAACCTTGAATGTTGTATTTCTGATTCTCCTAATATTAGGGAGCTTATCAAGACTACGAACCAGAAGCCTAAGAAATATCTTTGCTCCCAGTTTCTCGAGATCTGCTGACAGATGTCCCACCCTGTGCAAGTGCTCAGTTCCAACACGTCCGGTCATTTTCCCAAAGTTTTTACAGCGTATTTTGGATTCTTCCATCAGCAGTGATTGAAGTATCTGTACCTGCCCCCCACTCAGCATTTCGGTGCTTCCTTCTCACTGACGTGAATATATGGTCGCAGGTCCCTGTGTGCTGTGTGAACATTGTGGCTTCAAATATAAAATGTTAAAACAAATTAAAAACACCTAAGTGACTACCACTTATTCCTAAATCTTCACTATTTTTTTGTTGTTGCTCTTGTTGAGAAGTTGTGACTTACTATCATATATTTTAAGATTTTTAGGTGTCTTTTAATGATGCTGTCTAAGAATAATGATGTATTGTGAGACTTGTTAATATATGTAATACTGAAAAATATGTGAGCATGAAACTATGCACCTATACATATTAACTATGAAATTTTACTGTTTTGTGGTGTGTTTATTTGTGTTTGTATATAAATGGTGAAAATTAAAATAAAATGTTATCTCATTACAAAAATCTTATTTTTTATCCCAGCTCAGTCTAATAAAACCATGCTTATAAACTGACACAATTAATTTAAATATAGAGTTGTTGTGAGCTGTTTAAAAGAGGAGGAATTTCAAGGAGTTAAACAGATGAGATAGAGCACTAACCCTTTACTCTGGAAATTACCTGAAGCATCGCCGCCCAAAGTATGTTGCACTGGTGCCTTCAGAGGCTAGACGGAAAAAGTGGTTCCATGAAAGAATGAGTATAAAATTGGACTTTTACTGCACCACCTTTAGGTATTCATAAGACACATTAAAGGCTCTGAGGGAAGCAACCCAATTTTGTTTAGCTCAGAATTTTCTTACTTAAAAAAATATATAAATAAAGATATCTGGGAACTCCCTTACAAAATATTTATTCTTCAGATTTACAAAAATATCATAGACCGCTTTTAATTCTACTAAATTTATTAATTCCAGAATATTTCTTTAGGAAAGGTTTTTCTATGTAGACAAGATCCATTAACTCCTCATGCTTACTGATAGTAAACTTGATAGTGAAAAACATTTAAATTAACTAACTTATTGGTTGTTCATTTTAATTTTTCAGGAGAAAAATGGCATGGTCACTATTAAAGGTAGTTAGATCAATGCAATAGACTAGAACCCAGAGATAAATCCTTGCTTATATGTTAAATTAATCTATGACAAAGGAGGCAAGCATATCCAGTGGAGTAAAGGCAGTTTCTTCAATGAGTGGTGTTGGGAAAATTAGACAGGTACATGCAAAAATAAACAAACAAATAAGTAAATAAATAAATAAATAAATAAATAAATAAAACGACCATTTTCTTATACCATTTACAAAAATAAACTCAAAAGAGATTGAAAACTTAAATGTCAGGCCAGAAACCATAAAACTCCTTGAAGGAAACAGGGGCAGGAAATTAACATTCCTCTTAGCAATATCTTCTTGGATATATATCCTTCAATGAGGGAAATAGAAGAAAACAAACAAACAAATGGGACTACCTTAAACTAAAAAGATTTTGCACATCAAAGGAAACCATCAACAAAACAAGACAACTGACTGAATGAGAGAAGATATTTTTAAATGATACAACAGATAAAAGTTAATATGCAAAATATATAAAGATCTCATACAACTTAATATAAAAAAAAAGCACCCCAATTATAAAATGGGCAGAGGACCTGAATAGACTTTTCTTCCAAGAGACATACAAATGACAAACAGATATATGAAAAGATGTTCAACATCACTGATCGTCATAAAAAAATGCAAATCAAGCCGAGACTGGTTTGGCTCAGTGGATAGAGCATCGGCCTGCCGACTGAAGGGTCCCAGGTTCTATTCCGGTCAAGGGCATGTACCTTGGTTTGCAGACACATCCCCAGTAGGGAGTGTGTAAGAGGCAGCTGGTGGATAATACTCATCTATGTTTCTAACTCTATCCCTCTCTCTTCCTCTCTGTAAAAAAAAAAAATCAAAAAAAAAAAAAAAAAAAAAAAAATCAATAAAATATATTTTTTAAATAAAAATTTAAAAATGCAAATCAAAACCTCAAAGAGATATCACCTCATACTGATCAGAATGAATAAATCAACAAACAACAAGGCTGGTGAGAATGTGGAGAACACGGAACCCTTGTAAACATTGTTGAGATTGTAAATTAGTTCAGCTGCTATGGAAAGCAGTACGAAGATTGCTCAAAGAAATAAAAAGAGGTCTGCCGTATGACCCAGTAATCTCACTGTGGGGTATTTATCTGAAGAAAACAAAACCACTAACTCAAAAATATATATGCATCCCACGTTCATTGCAGTATTACTAGTAATAGCCAAGATATGGAAGCAACCTACAAAGTGTCCACCGATAGGCAAATGGATAAAGATGTGGTATATAAAAACAATGAAATAGCCGAAACCGGTTTGGCTCAGTGGTAGAGAGTCGGTCTGCGGACTGAAAAGTCCCAGGTTCGATTCCGGTCAAGGGCATGTACATTGGTTGCGGGCACATCCCCAGTAGGGGATGTGCAAGAGGCAGCTGGTCGATGTTTCTCTCTCGTCGATGTTTCTAGCTCTCTATCTCTCTCCCTTCTTCTCTGTAAAACAATAAAATATATTTTAAAAAAAAGAAAGAAAAACAATGAAATATTATTCATTCATAAAAAAAAGAATGAAAGCTGTCATTTGTGACAACATAGCATAATACCCTCTAGGTCAGAGATGGGGAATGTATGGTCCTCAAAGTCATTTGGTCTGGCCCTGCATTAGGGGTGAGTTAATTAAATGTTTGACCAAATATAGCAGGCTAATTTTGAAGTTGATCATTTTGTATGGCCCACCCCTCTACCCCTGATCTAGGTTCATCTAAGTGAAAAAACATCATATGGAGAAATATAAATAACATGTTCTCACTTATATGTGCAATCTAAAAATCAAAAACAAAGAAACTAACAAAATCAATGAAGAAACAAAACAGAAACAGACCCACAGATATAGAGAACAAGCTGATGGTTGCCAAAGGGAAGGGAGTGGGCCCTAAACGGTTTGGCTCAGTGGATAGAGTGTTGGCCTGCGAACTCAAGGATCCCAGGTTCAATTCTGGTCAAGGGCATGTACCTTGGTTGCGGGCACATCCCTAGTAGGGAGCCAGCTGAATCGATGTTTCTAACTATCCCTCTCCTTTCCTCTCTGTAAAAAAAATCAATAAAATATATTTTTTTATAAAAAAAATAAAATGAAGGAAATGGGAGGAGAGAATAGCCGAAACCGGTTTGGCTCAGTGGTAGAGCGTCGGTCTGCGGACTGAAAGGTCCCGGGTTCGATTCCGGTCAAGGGCATGTACGTTGGTTGCGGGCGCATCCCCAGTGGGGGGTGTGCAAGAGGCAGCTGGTCGATGTTTCTCTCTCATCGACGTTTCTAGCTCTCTATCTCTCTCCCTTCCTCTCTGTAAAAAATCAATAAAATATATTTAAAAAAAAAAAAAAAAAAATGGGAGGAGAGAATAAAAAGTCACTATTAGGAAGTATAATTTCATGAAAGAGTATTCTAAAAGTTCTGAGCAGATTATATGTAATTGTGAGTAATTAGATGTAGATTAGGCACTGTTAAGGAAGAAGGAATGCATACAATGACTAGAAGTAAGAATGTTCTACAGAGAAAAGTTCTTTTCTTGCCTAATTGGAAAGAGACTACTGCCAGTGGTAAGGCTGCCTGTGTCTTCTCAAACTGGAGAAGTCTCTTATTTCACTTAATGAGTGTTACTAATTATGAAAACAACATGGAAAGTTAAAATATCTTTGTTCAAAAAGCATTCTAGTACCAACGTGTGCCTAGAAAATACCATGGGAAGATATACACCAGTATTGGTTATTTTTGTGCCAATTGCTTAAGCAAATAGTTGGGAAAGACACACAAGACTTTTCAGGAAGATTATCTCACACCCACTGCTGAGACACCAACCTGGCAATGCCCTGGGGGTCAGTCTAGTCTTGTGTGTTTCGTAGACACCATTCCCTCAAATCCAAGTTATCCAGCTTCATCAGACTCCAGAAAGGCTTTAGAAAACAGGCCAGGGTGGGCTTTGGCACACAATTGGCAGCACAAGAACCTATTGTGTGGTTTGGCATTTCAACTTGGGTTTTGCTTTGTTTTTTTTCAATATATTTTTATTGACATCAGAGAGGAAGGGAGAGGGAGAGAGAAAAAGAAACATCAATGATGAGAGAGAATCACTGACTGGCCTAGCACTGCCTGCAACCCCTACCACCCACCACGGTTCCCCGTTTGCCATCAGGCAACGGGGAGCCTGCCAGTCAGGGAAGAGGACCAAAAGGTGGTCAGTGCACCTCATAGTAACTGGCTGAGCACTCATGCTGGTCGTTCTGCCCTTAGGGTCAATTTGCATATTACCCTTTTATCATATAGGATTATTGACTCTATTCTCTATGACAGCCCCTGATTCCATTGACTGATATTTTCTTATTGCTAAACTGTGCATATCCTGACCATAAAACTAATTTATTCTCAGAAGATAAAAATGTTAATATAATAACAGCAGTCCATAGTAAGGCAGATTTTGTCATTTTCTTATGTAGAATTGTGGGCACTTGGTTTCTGTCAAATGGTATATGGACATGGATATACATGGATATATATATAAATAAAGTTTAATAAGAGTTTTACTTAATGTAGCAATGTAATAACTGAACTTAGAAATTAAGCCAGAAAAGGCATAAATGAATTAAGAATTTATATTTTTAAATACTATTAACACCTTAACCTTTTATAATAACCTTTAATTTTCTTGGAATATTTGTGGATATAGTAATGCTATATCTTATTCTTTGCACAAGCATGGACTTGAAGAATCCAAATACAATACAATAGCTATGACACAAACTACTTCAAAATATGATTTTAGTTCTCATATCTACTATAGAATAGTCTAAAATTTCCTTTAATGTTTTTTGCTACTACATTAGTATCTTTGATTTTTTTTTAATCCAATAGCACTTATGGTATTTTGGAAGCAGTTAAAAAAATTTTCCTTCTAAAAGCCTGAGTTTGGGCCTTTAGTAATTTTGCTGATATTCCTCTAAAGTCAGCTAGGATTGCATAGGAGATTTCCAAAGTTCATCCTACAACTATAGAATATTGCACTGGGATAAATTCTCTTTGAACCTTATGAAAATGTATCCTCAGATTCCCTTAAAGGTCAGTGACCAGAAATCCCCACTGTCTCTATGGTAACACAGCAAGATATGGTGCCTTGGAAATGTGCTGCATTTTAATTAGGTTCCTCTAGGGCTTTCTGGCTGCCTTTTGCAGGTAAACTAAATGCCAGGTTGTCTTATAACTTGCAGTAAGATAAAAGCTTAACCAAGTCTGCAAAGATCAAAGCTAAGCTGGGCTCTAGTAAAGTCAATCTAAACAAATACAGTAGCAAATCTTTATGTTTATCTTAGAAGAGAATGCAATACTCTTTATTTCTAGAATAGTCAGGGATGCTTGGCTTGCTTAACTAGCCTGGCAGCAGTAGGAGTGAGGATCCTGAATTCTAAAATTATACTATGTAAGTTTGGTTTTCAATTATGTCACTTACTGCTATTTTTACTTTGATCAAATTAATTAATCTCACAGTGCCTCTGTTTTCTTGTCTATAAAAATATAGATGATGATAATAATATCTCACTGCTTTTTATATATAGATTAAATGAGGTAATATAGAACTAGTGCCCCACTGCATGGATTTGTGCACATTGAAAGGAAATTAATTAAAAGGTGGCTGGTGGGGCAGGACTGAGCTAGAGGGCCTGGACACGCCCTCCCTGGCTGGCATACCTGGGGCTGGGCCGTGACTCGAAGGGCATCTGCAGTGTGAGCAGGTGGGATCCCTCGGCCTGGCTATTTGTAGTAGTAATACCAGTAATATATAGTAGTAGTAGATCACACTGTATTTATAAAAATAAATAAGAAATAACAAACATTAAAATGTTTAGAAATATTCATTTATATCTTTTAATATAAAAAAAAAGAAGAATGAAGCTGGAGACATCATACTTCCTTATTTCAAACTATATTATAAAGCTCTAGTAATCAAAACAGTATGGTATAGGCATAAAAACAGACACATAGATACATGTAACAGTAGACATCCCAGAAATAAATTTATGACAAAGATGCCAAGAACATAAAATAGAGAAAAAACAGTATTTTCAATAAATGGTGTTGGACAAACTAGACAGCCACATGCAAAAGAAGGAAACAGGACCAATATCTTATACACAAAAAAAATTGGCTTAAAATAGATTAAAGACTTGAATGTAAGACCTGAAACCATAAAATTTCTTGAAGAAAATAGGCATTAAGCTTCTTGACAATAGACTTTGTAATAATTTGTTAGCTCTGTCACCAAAAGCAAAGGCAAAAATAAAAGAAAAAATAAGCAAGACTTGTAATGTAAACAAAATAAAAACTAAAACTGTTCTTTAGAGCAAAGGAAACCATCAACAAATTAGAAAAGCAACCTAGTGATGTTACAGAGCTCCCGAACAATCAAACAACGCAGGAGGAGAGTTTGGAGAGACCCACTTTATTCATCACACGATGGGCTCAGAGAAAATGAATTCAAATTCTAAGCAAGGCTACAAGCAGAACTTCCCTTTTTATTAAAGAGCCAGCCCTATGTGCACTTAGTGGTTATCTCAATGCTGGCCTTGAAAACAATACAGTTCTATCCAATTAAAAAGTGCATCTGACATGGCATTGTGATTATGGGCATATCTAGTCTCCGGCCTACAAGGTCATTCAGTTAAGTTTATCTACATCATTCTTCAAACAGGCTAACGCAAACTAGAAAGCAACATTTTATCTAAGAAAAACAGCAGAAAATTCCAAACAGCAGTTTGTTACAAATAGGGGTTTTCCTTTTCACTGAATGGGAGAGAAAATTTGCAAATTCTTTATCCGATAAAGGGTTAATAGCCAAAATATATAAAGAGTTTATACACCAACAGAAACTTGATTAAAAATAGATAGATCTAAATTAGATACATGCAAGAGGACATACATATGACCAACAGACAAAAAATGTTCAACATCAGGTCCTCAGTGAAATGCAAATCAAAACCACAATGAGACATCACACATGTTAGAATGGTTATTATAAAAAAGACAAGAAATAACTGTTGGCATGGATACAGAGAAAAGGAAACCATCTCTCTATATAAAAGCCTAAGCAACCAGATGACGGGACAACCGGCCAGTAGCTATGATGCACACTGACCACCAGGGGGCAGACACTCAATACAAGAGCTTCCCCTTGATGGTCAGTATGCTCCCACAGTGGAAGCTCTGTTCAGCTGATATACAAACACCAGACATTGAGCTTACAGATGGCGAGCACAGTTGTGGTGGACAGTGGGCTATAGCCTGACAAGCTGGCAGATAAGGCCAGGCTGCAGTGGTGCGGAGGTCCACTGATCCCTACTGGCCAGGCCAAAGGACCCCACTGATGCACAAATCCGTGCACCAGGCCTCTAGTTGAAATATAAATTGGGAATGTAAATTGTTGTAGCACTATGGGAAAAAATATGCAGGTCCCTCAAAAAGTTAAAAGTAGCTAACATAAAATAATGAACTTGCACTTCTGGGTATTTATCAAAAGGAGACAAAAATACTAACTTAAAAAGATATAAGCATGCCAATATTTGTTGTAGCATTGTTTATAAAACCAGTACATTGGAATAAACCTAAGTATCCATCAATGGATGAATCGATAAGAAAATGTCATACATACATATGTACACACACACACACACACACACATATACATACACATGAAATATGATTTAGTCATAAAAAAAAGGAATCTTACTATTTGCTACAACATAAATGGGCCTTGAGAGCGTTATACTAACTGAAAGAAATCAGAGAATGACAAATACTATATGTCACTAATGTGAAATCTAAAAAAACAATGGAACTCATAAATACATAGAATACATAAGTGATTGCCAAAGTGGGAGTAGGAGTTGGGAGGGGGAGGGATCAAATGGGTAAAGAGGATTAAAAGGAAGAAATCTATAGTTATAAAATAAGTCCTGGGAATGTAGCGTACAGCATGGTGACTAACTACTAAATGTACCAGTTAATAATGTGAATTTTTTTCAATAGATGGAGCTACACATATGTTGATATATATATGCCATTTGATATGTACACTATTTTGTTGTACTGACAGCAAGCTTCAAAACTTCATATGTCAAATTTGCTGAAGGTGTTAACATCATAGATATATTTACACTTAAAAATATTGAATTTTATGTCAAAAAAGAGCATGTACAGGGACCAGGCCTTCAGGAGAGGGCAATTGGGGGCGACCAGGCCAGCAGCGGAGAGCAGTTAGGGGTGACCAGGCTGGCAGGGGAGGGAAGTTAGGGGGGACAAGGCCTTCAAGAGAGGACAGTTGGGAGGAACAAGGCCTGTAGGGGAGGGCAGTTGGGGGTGATCAGGCTGGTAGAGGAGGGCAGTTAAGGGTGACCAGGCCAACAGGGAAGGGCAGTTAGGGGTAATCAGGCTGGCAGGCGAGCGGTTAGGAGGTGATCAGGCTGGCAAGCAGAAGCTGTTAGGGGCAAGCAGGCAAGTGGTTGGGAGCCAGCAGTCCTGGATTGTGAGAGGAATCTCCAACTGCACCAGGATTGGACCTAAATGAGCAGTTGGACATTCATTAAGGAGTCCTAGATTGGAGAGGGTACAGGCTGGGCTGAGGAACACATTACCCCTCCCTCCCCCATGCACGAATTTTGTGCAATGGGCCTCTAGTATCACATGAAAGCAAAAAAAATGTAAAAGCATATTTACTAAGAGGTGAATATGCACCAAATCTATAAATACTAGCTTTCCTTAGATTCAACTATATTCATCAAATCAAGTATCTTTGCATATAAATGAGACATCTTTGATATTTTTATTTATACAATATATTCACTGAATTTGGTTCTGGTCACTAGAAAAAAAAAAAGGGACACACATAAATAGAAGCAAAACTCATAGTCTAAAACAGATTATATCAACCATAAAGAAAAAACAAACAAACAAAAAAAACAGCCACTTGAATTTCCATTAATTTCCCAAATGTCATTTATTTCTCACTGCCTTCCTCCATATTCCTACCATTTGGCCACTTGGTAAATCTTATTTTGATCTAAAAGAAGGAAATATTTTACATTAACAACTTGTGCTTTATACTAGAAACAACAGAAATATTAGCAATTACAATTGCTCTAGACTAGGGGTGTCGAACTCAATCAGAGAAGGGGCCAAAATCTAAAATCCAGCCTAAATCGCGGGCCGAATGGTTTACTGAACAGCCATAAACTGTCATTGTGATGGAAACGCAGCGAAGTGCAGTGATGACAGCGTGGTGCGGGCCACATTGCAAGGCCTGGCGGGACGGATTTGGCCCGCGGGCCTTGTGTTTGACACATGTGCTCTAGACCAATGGTCGGCAGACTCATTAGTCAACAGAGCCAAGTATCAACAGTACAACAATTGAAATTTCTTTTGAGAGCCAAACTTCTTAAAATTCTTCTAAGGCCACTTCTTCAAAATAGTCTTGCCCAGGCTGTGGTATTTTGTTGAAGAGCTACACTTAGGGGCCAAAGAGCTGCATGTGGCTTGTGAGCCATAGTTTGCTGACCATGACTCTAGACAATGTACTGTTTCTTTTCCCTTTAGTGCTTGGTGAGTCCCTGGAAATAATCACCAAAAAAGAATGAGTGAGCGGATAAGACACTTGCCATCCTTCTGTTCTGTTCAATCATCCTGCACAGTAGGCAGTGAAAGTTGAGCAGTAGGAAAACACATACGTACTTGTCCTTTACCTTCTGGACTGTAAGAAACAGCCTAGAGCGGAAACCGGTTTGGCTCAGTGGTAGAGCGTTGGTCTGTGGACTAAAAGGTCCCGGGTTCGATTCCAGGCAAGGGCATGTACCTTGGTTGCGGGCACATCCCCAGTAAAGGGTGTGCAAGAGGCAGCTGGTCGATGTTTCTCTCTCATCAACGGTTCTAGCTCTCTATCTCTCTCCCTTCCTCTCTGTAAAAAATTAATAAAATATATTTTAAAAAAAGAAAAAAGAAATGGCCTAGAGTAGCATAAAATTATGTCATATTCTTTCCTAATAAAGATCAACTCTGTGGCATAAATAACCAAAACTAAATCCAGACAAATGAGCATCTAGACCATATTATTTGTCACATAAAGCCTTGCCCAAATCTTTATAGACATGGTCAGGTCACATCTGTGAGGCTGCCAAGCATTTGTAATTCAGCAGGCCTGACTCCTGCTATCCAAAATGGAACGCCACATTGAATGATGACAAATCTGGCAAATATTCTTGGCAAACTTCCCTGGCCCTCAGCCATGGGTATCTTTAGTGGCTTGTACCAAGATTTTAGCTAAGCCATTTGCTTGAAAAGGGTGAGGCTAAGTTAAAGACCTTTTCCACAATTTTCTTAACCTTGTCTAAACCGAAAGACAACACCTGATTTATAGCAATTGTAAATATTATCGTTAATAACTGATGCTGAGCTTTGATTATCAGGGCAATATTTGGAGATGGAATATTGGTAGATTCATGGTGCCATCCTTAAAAGGAACCCTGCACAACTCAAAGTCATGTCTGGGAGCAGCTCTTCAAATTAATATCAAGGAGTTTTGATCTGGCTGTTTTGTCACTGCCCATGCTGAGAACGGACATTCAAATACTACACTCTGTTGGTTTTTCACTCTCAGACCTAATTCCAGGCCATTAGACATAGCTTTTATAGTGTTCCTGCCAACAATTCCTGGGTGTACTAGAAAGTAGGCTAAAAGCAATTCTTTCTAAAATAGCCACGATTTCCACATCACAGGAACCTCTTCATAGCTGATAGCTCATATTGACAGTTTGTAACTCACTTGACTTCCTCAAACAGTTTCTTTATTGACAAACCTCTCCATTTCTACTTCCTCACATACTCATCAAATGCTATCAGATCAATCTTGTAACCTTGAATGTTTAACTGTAGAATGCCTTAAATATGAAGATGCTGATATTCTAATATTTAGCACTTAATATCTGTATAATGCTTCTGACTTCTGAATGCACTTATTATTTATACCCAACTTACACCCCCAAAATTCAGACCTGATTTACAACAAAAAAGCAAATCACCAAACAAATAAACCAAAAATCACACTGGACTGTACAATAAAGCTGACATTTTTAAAAGTGAGAAATCATTGATAGAGACTGAAAAAAATAAGTCTACTAAGAATCTGAGTAGAATAAGACATTTAAATCCTAATTTAGATCTAGATTTCTTGGTAGCTATATCGGGATGGGAAACATAAATATTATATAGTTTTCAATGTCTACAGAAAAGAGACATTTTCTTATTCTTGTTTTGATTATTTTTATTATTACTCTTCAGAGGAGCAGAAAAGCCATTCTAATTTTTCATATTTTTGTGTCTGGTAGAAACTAATCAAACAGCTCTTTTATGTTATTTTTATTATTATTATTAATTTTTTAGAGAGAGAGAAAATAAGAGAGAGAGAGAGAGAAACATATATGAGAGAGACATCAATCTGCTGCTGGGGATTGAGCCACAACACAGGCAGGTGCCCTGACCGCGAATTAAAGCTGTGACCTCAGTGCATGGGACAATGCTCAAACTAAGCCATAATGGCCAAGGCTCAACCAGCTCTTTTAAAAAACATAGCACAGTCAATGGAAGCCTTGCAAATCATAACTTCTTATAATCAAAGACATATTCACAGCTAAGATCTTTGCTGAGAAATAGTAAAAGTCTCAGGCCATTCTAAGTATGGAAGACTAGACAAACGCACGGTCTTCCCCTTTAAATGTAGGTTCACATTATGACCAGAATAGACAGGGGTAGATATTTTAGTTTGTCATCTTTCCTAGGTTTCCAGAAACAGTGAGTCAAAGACCCAAGTGTTGCCTACCCAGCAACAGAATTAAAAGCCTTACTTATCCTTAAGGATAAAGCGCAGTGGAGTAATCTGTATACGGAGGGAAGGCATTGCATAACATTCAAGTATGAAAGGTTCAATATTTGTATATAGCATGCATATATTGGAAGATAAAACATTTTGAAATTTTCTTATTATGAAAAATAAGGAAATACTGGGAAGAAGTCTTCATATATAGACACTTAGTGACTAGAGAGAAAACCATCTAACAAATGACAGTGCACTAAAGGTCCATCAAGAAGTAGCTAGGAGCATATGAATAAAATTCAGCTCTAAGAATATAGGAACAAGAACTATTTAGTGAGGCAGCATCAGGGAAGTCTGATAGCAGGCAGCAGCATAGCCCCACCCTAAGCCAGGGGTCAGTTGAAAGATAATGGAGCCTTCAGTGAATTGGCAAGGTCAAGGTCAGGCCACAGACCAAAAGACCAGAGTTCTGAAGAGATTAACAATAATCTCTACTTAAAATGCCTTATTACCATTTCAACTAGGTTGCCCAAAATGTCAGCCTTGAGTCAGAGGCATTTAGCAGAATAAAAAGCAAAGTTCTTACCATACTCTTGACACATTGAGAAATTCAAAGTTTTTAAGAAGGACTGTGCTGAGAATTTTGTTCCAAACGAAATGGTATCACCATTAGGCCAAGGTGAAGCAAAAATATGAAAAATGCTATTTGGGCCTCAGGATCTCTGAGATACAATGCACAGTTTAATTCATTCTTTGTTTGTTTTCTTTCAGGTAAAGATAAAAGCAATAACAACAAAAACAAAAACCTTACATATGAATCTAGGAAGCAGATTGATTGGCATTGCAACCCTCAGGTGCACATTTGAAAAGTTCAAATTCCTAGGCAGAATCTTAACAAAACTTACGTTGCCTGTGGTTATCTAGTGAGCTTTCTTTTTGGTGGATGCCTTCATCCTGTTAGGTTCAAACTGAAATTGTGAGGGGGATTGCTACAATGATATTCCCCAAGTACAGCACAGAGAGAACAAACAGTTCAAAAGAGTCTAAATTATTAAACGGTACAAAATATTCTGTCATGAGACAAGGTCAAGATTCAGATCTAAGGTGGATTTAGGAGGAAAATCAATCTCAGCAGTTCCCTACCTCAGAGTCTAGCAAACAATTAGTGCTGACACCTCTCCCAGAAGACTGGGCCACCATTCCTTCCATCAGCCCTCCCACAAGGAAAGCAGCCCTGCCCCAGTGTGATCACAAAGAGAGACTGGCTGAGGCTCAGAAAATCACCTATCTTTGTAACTGTCCAATGCCTTCAGTTTAGAAACGAGCAAACATCCAAGAATGCATGGTCTTGACATTTTGGATAGACTTAAAACAAACTTTCAAACAAGAAAACTTTATTGCTACAAAAATTATTACAAATGAATTCCACCCTATCATGTGATGATATTCCAGTAATTTCTCTAGAAGGAATAAATAAAATAAAAAATCAAAACTCAAATCCAACATACACTGGAAGCATATAATGCTAGAAATGTTAACAATTCTATACAAAAGACTCAGGATTCAGTAATGCTTGTTCCTTTGAGCCACTATATTCATTCTTACTCCCACACTTTTCTTATTGCTTGTGAGGGGGGAAAAAATTATAATTTTAAGTAAGCTACGTACAATAAATGTAATATAAGAGTGCAAAAAAAAGAAACATAAATTCCATGTCTAAATTTTAAGCACAAAAAAAAAGAAGAATATTTAAATTAAGGATGACCCATAAACTCACACACATATAATTTTAGCAAATTCCTTACTTAACATATTTTGGGCCTTCGTGTACAGTTCCAAGTAGAATATTGCTCAGAATATATATCTCAATGATTAAATAAGTCTATTAGACATTATTCCTAATCATAAAATATCTTCTACCAGGTATATTAAAATTGAGATGAAAAGAAATTTGTACGCTGGCTAAATATGGAAACATGACTAAAACTTATATCATTCTGGTGTACAATTAATATAAATATAGCATAGATAACCTACCATCAATTAGAATGACATTTACTTTTGAAATGCTATTTCTCTGTTCTGTAAGCCATGACCAAATTGTCTTGATCCTTTAAATAAAGAAATACTAGGTCATTCGGGGGGGGGGGGGGGGGGGGGGGGGGGGGGGGAAGATGAGTGCTAATCTTGAGGTAAAAGCAAAAACCTCAGTCATCTTAGGACACCAAGAGTTTGAAAGACAGCACTTTTTTGGGAATATGGTTGACATTTTCCACATATTTCAAGAAGGTTTTGCTGATCTAAAATTGTAGCAGATGGAGAAGCAGGAAGTGTGAATTGAGAAAATATTCAAGAGACAAAAATCTAAACTAGGCCAGCCACATAGGCCTCTTACAACTGAGATTAGGGGATGGAAATACTTTAATAATTTATAAAAGATATAACAGATTTATTAGACATGCAATGAATCTAAGTCCTAGATTGTGGGACAGAAACAATAAACATGGGAAAAGTCAGACACCACAGTAAAAAGAGGAAATAGTTCTCCATCACTTTGCAGACTAACTCAAAAGTTTCTATCTATTAACCTCAGCAATATGCTTCTCCTTAGGCAACTTCTTATTTATTTTGACAATCACATTCCAAACATTCGTCCAAACAAAACAAAAATAAATAAATAAATAATACCACACATATTGAATATTTATAAAATCAAAATCCCTGGGTTCAAATCTTAGATATACTGCATCCTAGTCATGTGACCATAGGAAATACCTTAGTCTCTAAATAATAGATGTAAATTTGAAAGAGTGATTTTTATATATTTTGTTATAAAGATTAAATGAACTCCACTATAGCCCTGACTGGTTAGGCTGAGTGGATAGAGCATCAGTCTGAGGACTGAAGGGTACCAGGTTCGATTCCAGTCAAGGGCATGTACCTTGGTTGTGGGAACATCTCCAGTAGGGGGTGTGCAGGAGGCAGCTGATGGATGTTTCTCTCTCATCAATGTTTCTAACTCTCTATCCCTCTCCCTTCTTCTCTGTAAAAAAAAAAAAAAAAAAAAAATCAATAAAATATATATTTTTAAAATGAACTTTACTATAATTAAATTACTTGACATTTTCTCATCTTCATGGTTTCCAAAAATCTAAGAGAAAAGTGTAATAAAATTAAGTGATATAGATATTTTTCAAATAAATTTGCAGTCCAAATAAATATATCTGTGTGGGCTAAAAATGAAGTAATTCCTTCTTTTACTACAGTGAATATTAGAAAAAGAAAACGGGGAAATGGGCAAAAAGAAAAAAGAGGAAAATGTTTTAAATCAAGATTCCAATCGTATTACCAACCCAATCGTTCTGTACATTATGTTGTAGAGAATTTGATAATTTCCCAAAATGTCTTTTGATTCAGTAAGAACTAAACAGAGTGACTTAATTTACATTGCAAAGCAAGATCTGTTTGTTTACTTATACCATCCTATTACATGGAGAAAATAGAAAAACTATGTGCACACCAGCCTTAGACATATATTTGAAGTAGACTGTGCTTCAACCAAACACAGTGTGTGTTTGTGCTTTTGGCTAGAGCACAGCACAGAAATGTGTTTACAGACTGTTGAACAAACTTAATGTTATGTTTCCAAATATCAGTAATATAAACAGAGTAAGAAAATTCCAATATGTTTTTGAACTTTATCCATTAAAAAAAAAATGCACTTAAAAGTTTGTGTTCTAAATTCTGTATTTTAGAAGACATAAAAGGGGGTATATCCACCAAGGCTTTCTTGTTCTTGGTTCTTTGATAACATCCATCATCTTTCCACTTGCAGGTGATTCAAAGAGTCAGAACTGAGGCAAAAGTCAGATTACATAATATAACACACAATAGTAAAACTCTGCAAAAGGTAAGTGATGAACAGATGAGTAGTTTCCATGGTAGCAGCACAAAAAGAAGTTTGATTTGTGAGTGAACCAAATGGTCCAGGTGTCCTCAACATGGTGCCAGTGGTAGATTTTAAGTATCATTCTCAAATAATATGCATTTTTTGAAATGTAAAATTTACAATAATATCCATATGTCTACATAACTTTACCTGGCTAATAACAAATATAGCCTCCATCCACTTTTAAAATGGATGTGACTCAGAAGAAGTTAAAAAACTGAAAGAATAACATGTAATTTCTAGAGGTATCTCAGAATTACTAATTAAAACCTTATTTTCACAAAACCTATTCTATGAAGCACTAGTTCATAGAGAGTTAAATAAATATAAAATTATTTAATGGATATTCAGAACCATTAACATCTTAATGAGCATTGTTCATCCCCAAGAGTGTGATGCAAAAGGCAGAGCTTCAAAAGCTTGGCTACCCAGGGAGATTTCTTTATCCAGCTCCTGCTCCAGCTCCAATATTTTAAGGAAAACACTTGGAGAAATAATGTAAAATTAAACTCCCTAGCCAGACATTCAATGATAGATAACAAAGGATAATTTTATAATTCAATTCAAATCAATTACTTTTTAGTGAGTAACATAATGGCTGTGCCTTTGACACCATGTTATTTTCCAAAGAGCAATAACCATATAAGTAGACTGCTGGGTCCCAATTGGATGAATAATTTTCCACATTTTTTTTAATCATCTGGGCAAATTACCTTTGGGGGAAGATACCCCTAAGAAGTTAGCAGGTACAAAGAAAGAAAAAAAAAATAGAGATATGAACAGTAAAAGACAGGGAAGAAAAAAATAAAAAGACAGAGAACCTTTTATCTACAAGCTCTAGAACATAGACACTGGTGAAACTGTGAAAAATGTAAATACAGCCAAGAGCTATATTTTATATGTAGAATTACCAGGATTTTCAGTTTGCTCTATTCTAAATCTGTCAAAACAAACCAAAAAGAAAGAAGCAAATACTTTTCTAATTAAACTTGAATGACTGTGAATCTCCATTGTCATATTGTACTTCCTAAGACTCAAAGTTTATGTGACTGCTTCTAATATCATAAAGGCCTATAGGATTGATGTTATTTATGAATGAATCAGAAGCATACTTTATTTCTACAAGAATTACTGCTATAACCTACAGAGAGAAAATAAGATTGAGGTCATCTTTTCCTTCCTACCTACTTTATCAGTTGTTCAATTATACCCAAGGACTATATTTAAGCTGACAACTGATTATTTCTCTTGTATTCCCTTTGCTCATACTGTTTTTAGCTTCCTTACTCTTCCATTAGCTGCACTGTCCTGTTTTTGCCTGCATCTGTTTTTCATTAGCCTCCCAGAGAGATAAGTTTCTATTCAACAATATTTATGAAGTACCCATGATAGCATGAGACTGAATATATGTATTTGGGAAGATTTGTTTCAAGATTAGAAGAAGCAGACAATCTCTCAAAGGAGCAAAGGACAAAAATAGCTGCTACTTTATCAACCAATAATAAAAGTAATTATTTGATAAGTGGCTTTTTGTGAGAGTAGTATATGAGATAGGAAAACTCTTGTTTCCTAGTTTGTGTAATGCTATTTTGATATTACCTAAGGATTGCTTTAGAAACTATTACTCCTCATTTGTAGAATGGCAAGAGGTTATACATGTTAAAAAGAAATATAAATATTCTTTTTTTTTAATATATTTTATTGATTTTTTGCAGAGAGGAGGAGAGAGGGATAGAGAGCTAGAAACATCGATGAGAGAGAAACATCGACCAGCTGCCTCTTACACACCACCCACCGGGGATGTGCCCACACCAAAGTACATGCCCTTGACCGGAATCGAACCCGGGACCTTTCAGTCCGCAGATCGACGCTCTACCACTGAGCCAAACCGGTTTCGGCAGAAATATAAATATTCTTATTGAATCTTTGTTGTTTGACATGTAACAATATTTTAAATGCTGATGTGATTTTTACTGAATTGTCTCCTTTAACAACTATTTTTTACATGGCTGTCATTAAAATATTGAATTATCAAAAATTAATGTAGTATACTGTACAAAATAAATGAGCTAAGAATGTAGTTGTTCCAAAAATATAAAACTGAATTTATTTAAATTAATTAGATTTTTTACTGAATACCTTCTGTATAACTAGATTAAGGGCATACTCTGTCAATTGTGTTATTTCAGTAAACTACAGTATTAAGAGTGGATTTTCTAGTATGGATATCCTTGACATTTTATTTCATTGTGGTTAACACAAACATTCTAATTAGAGTAAAAATATTCAGAGAAAAGTATTTGTCATACATTTGTTATTAGGCAGGAGATATGTAAAAGGGCTAATGTTTACAATGGAAAAAATGTATATGCATGATAGAAATAGACTTTAATATATTAGCTGAGTTTCACTGGGTTGCAAGAACAGCCACCAACTGGTGCTAGCATAAACAAAAAGCATACTTCTAGGAAGATACTGGCATGTCTGTTAAACAGACCATGTTTCTTATCTCAAGGGAGGGAAGCCCAGCTAAGCAACTGGCTCTCAGGTAAAGCAAGTATCATAGCAGGTGGGAGAATTCAAAGATCTCAGGGGCGCTGCCATTAACAAAACTCAATTAACAGACGCTCTGTGTCTCTCAGTTCAACTTCCTAAATCCCTGGGATTTGGTGATGTCTACTGCTTCAATGAAGTGTTCACCTCTGACCCCATCAGCACCAGTAGACCAAGGAGGGCATATAGCACAGCTAGAGTGACTGAGAACCACGCCCCAAACACCCCTTTTCTGAACCAGAGGTAATTTCCAGAGGAGTAGTATCTGTTCTTATCAGTTTAATATCTGATGCGTCCTCTATCCAAGGACAATTTATTAAATGGATTTTACAACTAAACGTTGTGCTCAGTCTTCCTTTGTAGCACACAGGGAGAAGTATTACAAAATGCATTTAATTTTATTTATATACGTAAACACAGGGGAGGGGGACAGACCCTAATGGGCTTTAATGTTTCTTTTTTCTTCTCCCTTTGTGCTTTTGCAGTCTTGGATGCAAAAATGTAATTATTCGACTGTTAAATTTTTTAAAAAGCTGAAAACTTAATGGCATGATAAGAGAATAAAGTAGCTTTTCTATTTACTAATATATTATCAAGAATATAAGGGCCTGGTGCCTTTTTAGAAATAGGGTTTTCTTTTGTGCACTCAAGACATTACAGCTTCTGACTACGCCTAGATCAAAGGATTTTATTCTGTGACTGCGGACCATACTTCATGAAGTTAGCAAAGTGTTTTTTTAACCTGCCCTGTAGAAAAGTCAATAATCAGCCTTACTTGCTGAAACATTCAGAACTTACCAAGGAATTCACTGACTAAAAAAAGTGGCACATAAGGAAGCAAAGATAAAAATAAAAAAAACCACTGAGTTCTTCAAGTAACTACGTAACCTCCCTTGACACTAAATAACACAAATCATAGTTACTCTTCTGCCTATTCTATGGTGGCATAATGAACTAAATAATAAAACTGTAGGTAGTTCTTTTTGATCATGGTGAGGGAAGAACTGACTTCAGTGGCCATTGTGAAAGAGGTCTGTGGTCAAAAATAGCTGAATTTGTTTTTCTCCCTCTGGTAATAACCAAACACTTAACCCCTCTAATGAATTCCTTTTGTTGGATCATGGGAGTGGGGAATGGAAAACAGGAAATTGCAAGATGCAGAGACAGGCTCTTATTGTCTGGCCACTGACTGCTGAGCCACAGCAACATCAGTGGGGCTCAAGTGAGAAGAGAAATGACAAAGCACAATGATTCCTTTGTACGTTCAGCAGTGTGTTAGATTCAGGGCCAGATACCAACAGGGCGATGAGACGGGAAACAAGCATGGCTGTCTGAGGGAGGATGAAAGCCTTGCTGATTTGCACACTGGCAAATGACATGTGGGCACACACCAGGGATTTTCCACAAGGCTCCATCTTTTTTCTTTTATTTCTTTCTTCGGAAGAAGAAAATCAATTAAACTTGGAGCCTTTGACCTTCACCCTCAAGGACTCAAACTAGCTAGAATGGCAATCCCTCTATGATAACATGCTATGTTACCTTGAAAGAAATTGCACTGAGAATGGAAGGCAGAAGTTTGTGAGTATAGATAAAGGAAGCTATTAAAACTGATGCCATTATGCTCCACAGGTTCAGGCAGCATTACCGGAATTTTGCTGGTAGATATTGTGAGTCATGGCAATTCAATTTTAATAGGAAGTGTGTGTGTGTGTGTGTGTGTGTGTGTGTGTGTGTGCACGTCTATGCGTGTGTATTGATAACTTCTCCAAGTAATATGATTGATGCAACTAACATTGACACAGTAGATTCTAAAATTAATCTCAAGCTATGTATGACTATAGCTGACTTCATTATATGCAGAGAAGACTCCATCAAGAATCCTAGGGTCTCCCTCCAAAAAGCTTGAGCAGAAGCTGTGGTCTGGAGCCATCTAGATCAGACCCCAATACATTAGGTTGGCTTAGCTGTTACGCCCAGACTTCATAATCCCCAAGTTCCACCAGGGAGCCGAGTCCGATGCAATAAACAAAAGATCCTTTTCCATGCTAGCATGGGCTCTGTCCCACTCACACCGGCAGCAGGGCAGAAGAGAGTGCAAATTTCACCCAGTCCAGGGGTTTTACTCTGGTCGGTGGTGATGTCACTGCCTTGGCTAACCCTGATTGGTTGGGTGAGGGCTAGGGTTCAGTTACAGAATGGAGGATAACTCTGCCCTAGCCCATCCTCACCCCACCCTGCCCTCTCACTAGCCAGGCCAGTTTTAGATCAATAGTAACCATTGCCTAGCTGCAATCTATTTCTTATTGTGATTCAGACACATTACAGTAGACAGAACCCAATTCCAATATATAAATAATTAAAATTAGCCTTGTTCTAGTTGTACTATATTAAGAAGAAATAAATGTTTGGACTTAGTGAAAATCATCACATAGGCCCTAAAAAATTGAATATTTACATATTTAATAAGTCTACTAACCATGCTATGCTAGACACTAAAGTAGGAGCTTGCAACTCATTTTGAATTTTGTTTGGTGGAAAAGAAAAGCATCAAACTAGAACACTGTTAACATAAAGAAATCATTGAAATCTGTAAAGAATTTTTGTGAGTTTATTTGAGCCAAACTGTCGACATATGCCAGGAAGCAGAACCTCAATGAATTGAGATAATGCTCCAGAGAATGGAGGATTACATCTGTATTTATACATTGCAATAAAAGGACAGGGATGTAGGGGAGTTGCATGAAGTTCATTGGTGACAGATTAAGGAGGTAGGATAAAGCAAAACAGGGGAAACCTCTGTGATAGGGTAAAAAAGTGAAATGATGGACATGTGCTTCTTTTACATAGATGGATACAGGATAGTTTTATATAATTAACAGTTGACAATTAACTTGATAACAATAATAATAAAGGAATGCCCCAGTGCCATTTGTTGTGCCCTGAAGAGTCTGGGATAAAAAGGAAGTTACAAGTTACCCAGACATCTCACATATATGTTATGGTAGAGGCAAAAAGGCAAATGGGCTCAGTAAAGATCTAAGTTGATCTTTGTCAGGGGAAAATACTGGCCTAGAACATGACTACCCACTATAACCTGTTTATAGTTAAGTATTTAATTTTCAGACCATCTTTTGTGTTTATTTTAGGTCTCTGAGTTTGCAAGACTGCCACACAGGCCTCCCCTGAGCTTGTCAGGTTAGCATGTGGCTCTTTTTGTCCACAAGATAGGATGAACTTGGATGCAAGTGATCATATTCAACAGTTTCTAGTTGAAATGGATGGAAAGCCAGAAAAGGGAACTGCACAAGCTGGTATACACATTAGGCTTTTGGAAGGTTCAGTGGAAGCACTCATTATAAAGACAATGGAATCAAATGGCTCTTGCTAAGCATAATAAATGCAATTGAGAAAGACACTGAAAGGCTGAGGGTAATTTTACAAATCAAAAGCAAAATGTAAGACAGAGCTCCTCCTAGGCGGCATATAATGTCACTCTGATTTTTTAGTGCAGGACAAAAAGATCAGAGGATCTGGGCCAGTAGCAGGTCTCCAAAGAAAGTTGGTATTTCAACTCTATTGTCAAGGCTCTGGGTAGATAGCAGTGGGACTCTGAGACACGGGATGGGGCCATGTGGGTAGAAAATATTGAAGCCTCTGATCCCCTTGAAACCTGCTGGGGCAGAGTATTACGTTGGTGGAAATATTTATGTCATGAAAGTGAAATAAATTTTTAGGGGAGAAATAGGCAGGTTTAGGATATTTTAGGAATTAAGGGGTCCATGGAAAAAACACAGGGCTACCGAGTTGCAAAAGGATACATTTCCATAAGACAAGGGAGCTGGGAGTGGCAGAAGTTATATTTCCACAAGATAAGGGAGCTGGGAGTAGCAAAAGGTACACATTTACAAAATAAGAGGGAGGAAGAAAAGCCCAGAGGGAATAGGAGAACAATAAGGGAGAATAAGGTGCAAAACTCACTACTTCACCTGAAACTTGAGCACAGGAGTTGCTATCGTGACCAAATCAAAGGGAAATAGTGAGCAATCAAAGGGGATATTGAGGCACAAAAAACTGCAGCCTTTATAAACCATAGGGAAAGGGACTTGGTGGGACTCTTTCCCCCTCCTCAGCTGGGAGTTTATGCTTATTTCTCAATAAATTTCCACCTTTGCTGTACTATCTTCCATTCATGGTTTCATTCTTCAACTCCACCAGACAAAGAGCCTGGGAATCATCCTGCCCAGGAGAATACCACCATTCCAGTTCAAATTTCTCATTTCAAAAGGCTGCCATCTTTGAGTAGGAGGGGTGAGGAACCTTTCTTCTGCCAATGGCCATTTGGATAGCATCATTCATGGGCCATACAAAATTACCAACTTAAACCTTAGCCAGTCAAACATTTAATTAACTCATCCCTAATGCCTTGTCAGGGCCAGACCCAATGATTTCACAGGCTTTATACGACCCATGAGCCAGATATTCCCCACCCCTGCCTGAGAGGAAAATGTCCTACAGCAGGTCCAGGCTGCTATAAAACCAGTTCTAACACTAGGGCCATGGTCTTATGAAACTATTACTATCTTCACATTTCTGCAAGATCCAGGCTTTCTGAATAAAGAATGATTGAACAGGCGCTCTGAAGATAGGTCTCCCCTAGAGCCATTTGCTTATATTCCAAAACATTGGGGGTGCGGTAGGGGGTGGAGAGAGGAAGGCTTTCAACTTTTTCTCCTCCCTGGAGAAAATGTGTTTATATTCCAGAGCAAAAATTTCTCTCTGGAGAGAAGATAGCAGATGTGTCTGCCACCCTATAAGCTGTAGCTGTTATAACTTCAGGCTTTTTCTTTTATAGTGTAACCACTGCAGATACAAGTGACATTTGACCCTCATTCTATTATCTCATGGGAAGTTAGGGCACTACTAAGATGCTCTGTGAATAAATAATTCTCTCATCCAGAGATCTGCAGTTTCTCTTAGAAAATGACTAGATGGTAGGCAGATAGATACATAGATAATGATAATGATACATAGATGTTGATGATGATGATGATGATGAGAGATACCGTGTTTCCCCGAAAATAAAACATCCTCTGAAAATAAGACCTAGTGCATGGAAAAATAAGACATCCTCTAAAAATAAGATCTAGCGCACCTTTGGGAGCAAAAATTAATATAAGACACTGTCTTATTTTCGGGGAAACAGGGTAGATAGAAGATAGATAGATGATAGATAGATAGATAGATAGATAGATATAGATAGATATAGATAGATGATATAGATAGATAGATAGATAGATAGATAGATAGATGATAGATGATAGATAGATAGGTAGATGATAGATAGATGATGATAGATAGATAGATAGATAGATAGATAGATAGATAGATAGATAAAAGGTCAAATAATTTGTTTACTTACAAATAAAGAAGCATCTCAGATCCTTCAAAGTTTTAAACTTTAAAATGTGACTCAGCACTCATGGTGGAGAAAATGCTGTTGTTACGTGGGATAACTGCAATTCCCAGTAGGAATTTCACAGATTAAATCCCAAGAGTTCTGGAGCAAGACCATGTCATCTATAGTAGAGAGTGAAACATCATTTAAAAACCAAATTCTGAATTGTTCCAAATTCAGAGTTGGCAAGAGCCATGAAGGAGCATGAAATACTTTTCACAAGAAGGCAGAAGGGTAGTAAGAGTCTGAAAGTGACACGGAGGGGAGAGCAAAGAGTGTTCAAATGCTGCCTCTCTACTCTGAGCAATATGAAAAAGGAGAATATGAAGATTTGCTTACAAAAAGAAAAGGTTGATCAAGGTCATCAAGAGAAAACAAGATTTCATTTAAATCCTAGGTGTAGAAAGTATTTTGTAAAGAGTTTTGAGACCTCTGGAGTCCATTAATAATGGAATGGTGGACTTAGGACAGGAGTTTCAGATGAATAGAAGAAAGAGAGGATGGGTCAGAAAACAGAAGCATCAAGTGGTCTGATATGAGAATAAGACAAAACACCAAAATTATTGGGGTCCTCAATTCTATTCCATTGGTTCTTTTATCTGTTTTTCTGCCAATACTATGCTGTTTTGATTGTTGTTGTTTTGTAATGTAATTTGAAATCAGGAGTATGATACTTTCAACTTCATTCTTTTTTTCTCAGGTTAGCTTTGGCTATTAGAGGTCTTTTGTGGTTTTATACAATTGTCATATGTTTTGTGAATTTCCTCCATAATGCATATGAAATATAAGCTTATATCTCTTTGAATAATTATTCATTAAAATTTTGTCTTCCTCCCCTCTCCCTCCAAAAAGGGGGGGAGGACAGGACCTGTTTCTGGTCCACCATATGTCCCTGGTGTTCTAAATCTGAAACTTAGTAGAAATTTAATACATAGTGTGTAAATTAATTGGTACAAAAATAGTGTACTTCTAGCTGAAACCAGTTTGGCTCAGTGGATAGAGCATCTGTCTGTGAACTGAAAGGTCTCAGGTTCAATTCCGGTCAAGGAAATGTACCTTGGTTGCGGGCACATCCCCAGTAGGGGATGTGCAAGAGGCAGCTGATCAATGATTCTCTCTCTTTGATGTTTCTAACTACCCCTCTCTCTTCCTCTCTGTAAAAATATCAATAAAATATTTTTTTTAAATAGTGTACTTCTAAAGGGCTCAAGCATCAATAGTCTGAGAGTTCCTAGAGTCTTTGAAAGACTTTGGTGTTTGCTATGCTAGAAGACTGGAAGGGTATTGGCAGAAGACTGAGTAGCATGATTTTAAGTTTTGCATCTATATTTTCATAATGGGGGAAATTTTAACATCAGTATATAACTTACCTGAGAAAATTTTATTGCAAAATTACTTTTCTTTTATTGGAACATACAAATAACTTCTTTCACAGTGTCCTTGTTTCTTTCTCCTCTGTGCTCTGCCATCATTTATCAGCCAGAGAATAAGGCTATGGTTTAAAAGAAAAAAAAAGTGAAAAAAATAGGAGGGAGTCCAGAAGATAGACACTGAAAATCCTGGCTGACAACTAGGTCACCCAGGCTTGGGTATGTTTTAAATCTTCATACATCTGAGGACCCCTAAGGCAGCAGAGGCAACATTTTCCCAATAGAAACTAATACACATGCAGTATGTCCCCAGTTATATGCATGGTGCAACTTAATGCCCCATAAAGCAATGACAAAAATACTTCAGATTTTTGTCAGGGGTGACATACTCTAGGAAAAAGAATGAGGATTTGAGGTTAGACAGATCATGAACCTGACTCCCACTTTTAGCTAGGACTCATTTCCAAAACAACCTATATTTAGAATGAAATGAAGTAAAACATATAAAACATGCCATACGATAAAACATGTTTAATCCCCTTGCCTAATATTAAGGAATCAAATCTATATTGAGATGTTCTATAATTTAATTGTGTCACTGTAAATATTGTGGATGTAATATTGTACTGTATTTTTACAAGAAGTTACCTTTGTAAGAAACTAGGTAAAGAGTACATTAGGTTCTGGGTTACATGGGAGATCCATTCCTACAGTGCGATGTAACGTAATTTTCACCAGAAGTTGGAACCCACCTCCATAAGCAGCTCATCACTCACATGGAGCACATCCACAGCAGTAATGAAGTGAGACAGTAAAAGAATTTAAAGGAAGATAACAATTCCTAACCTTTACTTGTGGTAAATAAATAATAAAAAACATAAATCACATATGTACACACGTCGAAATGACAGAACTTTTTTTTTTTTAATAAATAAATGGGAGATGGCGATGAAATGACATGTTGACATTTGTAACCTGAGGACTGCCTGTATATGGGATCTCTCTAAGTCACTTTTTACAACTGCATGTGGATCCACAATTATCTCAAAACAAAAAATGTTTAATTCTAAAAAATCTATAGGGAGAGGGAAGAGAACTCATACAGGGGTACAGTGCAACTAGGGGAAACTTTAAAAATTTAAGTATTCATTTTCCATCATTCCACAGATGATATAAAAGGAAGTGCAATTTTGTTAAGTGACTTAAGCAACACATGGCTTGTTGTTGACAGAGTCAACAGAAAATGCTCAGTGTCCGAGTCCCAGAATGGTTTTATTATGCAAAACTAGGTGTTGTTTTTTTTTAAAGGACTCTTTGATATCTAATCCTTCTGGATATCACTTACTGTTCTCACTCTGGGGTTGCTATATTTGCATTGACAGCCTCTTATAGAGAGGACTATTTTTTTTCCTGAACAATCCTTGTGATTCTTAGTACTATTATAGTATAGACTTTCACAATCTCTCTCCAGAAAATTTTCTATTTCTGCTCTATGGCAGAAATGCCTCTTGAGATGTTGTATGCATGGAATCTTACTGTCTATAGGACAAGAATAATGCTCTTGTCAGTGACATATCCATCTTCTCATTTGTTAGAATATGCTGAATGGGAAAAATTCGACAATTGCAAATGAAATATATCAGATGTGCTAATTTTAATACTTAATTTGAAATATCAGTCAGGACTTGAGTTGCACCTTGATTGGTCATGGGGACATACCCACTCATGCAGAGCTATTCTAGTATACAACCAAGAGGATGGAGAAGAAACTTGAAAAACTGTTTTTGTAGAGTGAGGAGTATACATATGTGAGTCTAAATGGAGCCTTAAGTCAGCTAGTGGGGTAAGAAATTCTATTGTAACATTAACTTTTATAGTTGTGGCATTAAATAAACATAAATGATTTCTCACAGGAAAAACTTATAACCTATACCTCCCCATCACCTTGCAAACTAGTTTTAATAATTTGTAGCATGTTTCTAATGTGTCACAATGAACATTTGTAAAGACTTTTATTTTATAATACAGTTGGCCATTTTTTAATATTTTTTTCAATCAATTCCCTTAGAATAATATATAGAAAAATACTATTTCTGTATTTTAATATCATTTTATTGATTATAAAAACTCCCACTAAATAAAACAGTAAAATAATAGGATGTATTTCTAAGGTGTTCTTTTCTTAAATCTTGTCAATATTTCTCTACCCATGTTGATTTATTACTTCTCTCACCCTAACCTTTAAATCAGGTATGCTATTGCATTAAAAGTTGCCATCACAATGGACCATGAAGACCAGTCTTTCTTTATCATGGCTTAATGTTTCTTCCAACAAATTTTAATCATTCCATGTCTTTATAGCCTCAGGAGTTTGGTTTCAGCTTGTTTTGTTTTGTTGTTGTTGAGAAGCAATGTAAAACATTGGTGGTAACAAAGAACCATTTTTGTTTGATGTCTATTTTCTAAGATGTCTGTTTCTAGATATAAACAACAGAAATAAAAACAGTGGCAAAGGTAAAAAATGAAAATCCAGTCAAAGAGTAAAGCCTTTTGAGGGAGAGATTTCTGGGGTCCTTTAAGACATGATACAAAAAGAACCTAGACACATACCTATTTCCTTCATAAAATTAACTCAAAGTATATCATGGACCTAAATGTAAAACACAAAACTATAAAACTCTAAGAAGATAACATAGGAGAAAATCTAGATGACCTTGGGTGGGGTGATGGTATTCAGATAAAACACCAAAGACGTGATCTATGAAAGAAATAATTAATAAGTTGGACTTAATTAAAATTTAAAAATTCTGCTCTATGAAAGATGATGTCAAGAGAATGAGAAGACAGACTGGCATAAAATATTTGCAAAACACATATTTTGATAAATGACTGCTATCCAAAATATATAAATTCTTAAATCATAACAATAAGAAAAAAATGTGATTTTTAAAAATATATATTTTATTGATTTTTTTTTTTTTTTTACAGAGAGGAAGGGAAAGAGACAGAGAATTAGAAATACCGATGAGAGAGAAACATATATCAGCTGCCTCCTGCACATCTCCTACTGGGGATGTGCCCACAATCAAGGTGCATGCTCTTGACTGGAATTAAACCTGGCACCTTTCAGTTCTCATGGGACATTCTATTCACTGAGCCAAAACTGTTAGGGCAAAAATAATCTGCTTTAAAAATGAGACAAAGAAATAATCAAAGAAGATATGCAGATGGCAAATAAGTATCAGAAGAATGCTTCACGCCATGTCATCAGAGGAATTAAAATTGAAAAGATATAACAATAATTAAAACAGCAAGATAAGAATATAATACACACCTATTAAAATTATCAAATCTTGAACACTGACAACACAAAATGCTGTCAAAGATGTACAGCAACAAAAATTCTCATTCATTTTTAGTGGGAATGCAAAATGGTATAGCCACTTTGGAGCACAATTTGGCAGTTTATGACAAAGCTGAATATACTGTCACCATAAGATCCAGCAATCATGCTCCTTGGCTTTTACTCAAAGGACTTGAAAACTTGTATCTACACAAAAACCAGTACACAGTTGTTTATAGCAGCTTTATTCATGACTGTCCAAACCTAGAAACAACCAAGATGTCTTTCATTGGGTGAATAGATAAATGAAATGTGGAATAACAGACAATGGAATGCCATTAAGTGCTAAAAAGAAATGAAATGAAAAGACATGGAAGAACATTAAAGGTGTATTACCAAGTAAAAGACCAAACTAAAAGGGCTTCATACTTTATGATTCAAACCATATGACATTCTAGAAAAAGAAAATACTATGGAGACTGTAAAAAGATTAGTGGTTGTTAGAAATTAGGGAGCAGGAAGGATATATAGGCAGAGTATAGAGAATTTTTAGAGAAGCGAAAATACTCTACATGATACTATAATGATAAATATATATTTTTATACATTTTCCCAAATCCATAGAAAGTACAAGAGTAAACCTGAATGTAAACAATGGACTGAGGGTGATTATGAAGTTTCAACATAGGTTCTTCCATTGTAACATGTGTAGGGGCTGGGGTATGTGGAAACTTTCTGTCCTTCTCAATTGTGCTGTGAACCTAAAACTGCTCAAAAATAATCTTTACAAATGAAAAACATATATTAATGTCTGGAAAAATATTTCATACTAGTTAAATATGAAATAGTTATTGTCTTTGTGTTGTAAGCAACATGCCTGCCTGTGAAATATAATGACATTGAGGGAGAAACAGTCAAAGCCACAAGGTAAAGGCTTTAACATATCAATCTCAAAAATAATTATACATAACTTAGGTTAATAAGTGTACATAGTCTAAAATGACGGTATTACACTATTAAATAATATTATAACAAAAATAGGTTTCTGAAATCTTTATACTTGATAAGAAGGATAACTTTTGTTCTTTTTTACAATCTCAAGGGTGTTACAAAAATCTCTACAACTACAAAGAAAATTTATAAAAATTTAAAAAAGTAGAATTTCAGTTCATTATATTATCTGGGCACAGTAAAATTCTAGTTTAACAATGAAATGACAAAAAAGTAATAAAAATAAATAAATAAACCTCTTCAATTCTTAATAAGCACTCTTCTAAATAATTTGTAAATTAAAAAAGAAAATAAAAACTGAAAAAAATTAGAAGACTATGACTTTTTTACTTTCAAGAAAGCTATCTTTTCAAATAACAGTTATTCTTTGGATACATTGTTTTATTGACATTCTTTGTGAAGACAAATTACAAATAAAATATTGTTCTCTTTTTATCTCCTCATTCTTAAAAGCAGGTTTTGACAGTATAAAATATTATATCATCTGTAATTACATTTCCCAGAGGCAATAACTTTTTTCAATTCTATTTTGTGCTATTCTGGTAGATATATCCTTAACTCTGAATAAAATATTTATCTTTTTATAATCTAATAATTTTTTACATTATTTATTGTATCCTTCCTTTGAAAGATCAGAGTTTGCTCACATTACTCTCGCTTCTTGCCTTTGTCATTTGTTACACTTGATGTTTTATTTTTAACTCCTCTGTAGTTACTTAGTAATTTTAAGCAAAATTCTTAAGCCATTCTTTCTTATAACAATAACAATAACAATAACAATAACTTTAGATATGATCTAAACCACACACTGCAATAGAAAAGAATGATTGACCTACCATTTCATTTTCTGTCATCTGAAACTTCATTATTATGATGTCAAAAGGACAATAACATTACATTTAATTCATCTGTGCTTAGTCTAAAGTTTGATCAAAGTGTTCAAAAACACCAAACTGTAATTGTATTATTATATCTTTGTTAACTCTTCAGCCAAATAGTGTACTAGTATTTACCATGTTCCTGTGACTCTGAAACCTTCAAGTGCAATGAATTCTTTATTTTTAAATTGTTTTGACAACTCAAAATCAGGCCACATTTCACTCTGCTCAATATTAAGATCATTCATTGTACATATTTTTTTCCTGACATTTTAAATCCTTTTTGTTGTTATTACTAGCAAAGTTATATATTTTTCTGCAACATATCCTCAAAATTATCTAGGCTTTTAGAGATAGAGACCTGTCACTAAAATTTATAATCTTGTTGTGCTTCTCTTTTGAGCTAATGAATTTTTGAAAATGTTTGGTGGTCATGGTCTGCATTATAAATAGACAATTAATTTAATTAATGTTGCTACTACTGGATTCTGTTTCCTTATATAAATCTATTCCTCTAAGCTTTTCTCCTTGAAAGGGGAAAAAAAATGCACTCTCTGGGTACCTGAGAAAGACATGTGAATTTGCAGGCTTTATTTTAGAAGACTCATAGGCAGTAGCAGTCACCACAACAACAAAAAATTAATAGATTTGTATTTGCTTCTGCCAGACATCTCGGGAATCTACTAACTGGGGACCACTTTCTCTATTTTCAGTAATTAACTTTTTTCTTTGTTTTTCTTGTTGACTCTTTCAGATGTCCTCATTCTTCCTCCACCCTTTGCCCACCTCCACCAAGCCATCGCCACACTGTTGCCTGCACCTATGGTTTATGTATGTATGTTCTCCAGCTAGTTTTGATAAGGGCTTTTTGAGCCTCACAGATATTGTGAATCCAAAACTCTACAGAGAAGACTGGCTCCCACTTCCACTTATCTCTCTTTCTGTGTATTGTCTGGCTTCTAATTTCTTTGTTTAATTTTTGCTTTTTGTGTCATTTAAGTGTACTTCTTAAAAATAGCTAATTATGTTCTTTGTCTTTGTTCTTATGTTAGACAGGAGAATTTATCTAATCAGTGTTTAAAGTTGCTGCCACCTTATGTTGCATTTACTTTATGTTTTTTTTAATGTAATTTATAATTTGAATTTTGAGTGTTATTATAATTGTTTATTACATCATGGATCTCCTGTTAATGAATTCCCCATTAAGAATTATATTAAATTTTGGAGACATCTGTAAGCGTCAACAAGAAAAACAAAGAAAAAAATTAATTACTGAAAATAGAGAAAGTGCTCCCCTGTTAGTAGTTTCCCAAGATGTCTGGTAGGAGTAAATACAAATATATTATTTTGTGTGTGTGCGGTGACTGCTACTGCCCATAAATTTTGGAGTGGCAGCCTCAATTATTATTTTTCTGGCCCGCTGTTCATCACTGTTTCTTGAATCCAAAATCTTCATCTCCCTTGGCTTGTGATTATCTTTTTCTGATAATATATCTTCAAAACAAGTATATGGATGCTATTGCTAGGTAAACAAGGGCTATAGAAATACAACTATGCTACTCTTCCCTAAGATTCATGACTGAATCATACATGGGCTTTTAATGCTGGTCTGTGATTAAACTATTTCCCTATTCTACTCACTCCCCTATTCTTCTAGATTTGTTTAATCCAAGAAGGAAGCCACTATCTACATGTCCACATGTGGGTATTTAAGTTTAAATTTAAATTAATTAAAACAAAATAAAAAGATGCACTAGCCATGTTTCAAGTGCTCAGTCGCCATATGGTGATAGTGGCCATGCTGCTAGAATGAATAATGGCCAACAAAGTAATGGCCAGACTCCAGTTAATCCCTAGAGCCTGTGAATGTGTTACCTTAAAAACCAAAAGAAGCTCTGCAAATGTGATTAAGGTTTAGGACACTGAGATAGGGATAGTGCCCTGGATCATCAGGTGAACCCAGTGTAATCACAAGCATTGTTATAAGTTGAAGAAGTAATGAGATGATCAGAGTATATATGTGAAAATAATTAACAAACCTTACTGGCTTTGAGTTGCAGAAAGGTAGCAAGCCAAGGAGTGTAAATGTTCTTTGGAAGCTAGATCAGGTAGATTCTCCTTTAGAACTTCCAGAAAAGAACATGTTTCCAAATTTGACTCCCAACTTCCATTATATAGTTGTCTATTCACTACCACTCTCCAACACATACATGTTCTAGTCCAATAGAGCAGGCAAAATGATCCTTTAATAAATAAAACAAATAAGTTCAATCTTTTGCTCAAAATTCTATCACTGTCTTCCCACATCTCAGATGAAAGTCAAACTCATTATAGCAGCCTAAAACATTTACATTCCTTCTTTGATCTAATCTCTTTCTCTTCTCCCCTAATTCAATTTTCTCCAGCCACAACGATCAGCTTGCTACTATTCCAAAAGACAACAATAACCTGCTTAATTTTATCTTTCCCCTGCTATCAGCTTGGCTTCAGGTCATGCTCAAATGACATGTTTTTAGAAGAATAGGGGACTGAATAGAATAGGGAAATAGTATAATCACAAACCAGCATTAAAAGCCCATGTTTTTAGACTAAATAACTGCTGAAACCGGTTTGGCTCAATGAATAGAGCGTTGGCCTGCATACTGTAGTGTAGAGTCTCTGGTTCGATTCCGGTCAAGGGCATGTACCTTGGTTGTGGACACATCCCCAATGGGGGATGTGCAAGAGGCAGCTGATAGATGTTTCTCTCTCATTGATGTTTCTGACTGTCTATCCCTCTCCTTTCCTCTCTGTGAAAAATCAATAAAATATATGTAAAAAATAAAAAATTAAAATTAAAAAAGTTACCCTTGGGCACCATAGCAATATGTTGAGAATAGTTAAATACTGCAATATAACAGAATGGAACTGAGAGATCTATGTAGTACTCACTGCTTTTACTGATGCTGTTGATTGCTTGACTATATTAAACCATGCAAATTTGACTCATCTGTGTTGTCATCAATAATTTTATCTCATAAATACATTATATTATCAAAGTATTAACTATAAAATGAATAGTACAAACAGAAATGAAGATGACACTTCAGAACATTTTTTTAAAATATTTATTTTATTGATTTTTACAGAGATGAAGGGAGAGAGACAGAGAGCCAGAAACGTCGATGAGAGAGAAACATCGACCAGCCGCCTCCTGCACATCCCCCCACCGGTGATGTGCCCGCAGCCAACGCACATGCCCTTGACCGGAATCTAACCTGGGACCCTTCAGTCCGCAGATCGACGCTCTACCACTGAGCCAAACCGGTTTCAGCCAGAACATTTTTGATGTTGATGTTGTTTAATACAATTTATTTCATGGTTCACTTCAGCATACTATCCTGCTTGAGCAAAATAATAATAGAGGAGAATGCAGTATAGAGAGAATGCAGTAGAATAAAGCAACAATTTCATAATTATAACCAAAACAAATGCTCTCTGAATAAATCATAGACTTGACAGATCTTCAACTTAAAGCTAATCTAGCAGAACACTCTTGAATGTCTGTATGTCTCTCTCATATTTTTCTCTCTTTTAAAGAAAAGGTTTATTAAATGCTGCTGAAGCATAAAGTTGCATGATCTACATTTCAGAAATATTTCTTATTTTTCCTCAATAAAAGAGTAACAATGAAATATGTGATTTAAAAGTTAAGTATGATGACAAAGCAGAAATCAATAATCCACCCCATACTACATAAATAATCTCTTACCTGAATGCCATACTAGCTAAGTTTCTCCCCTCAACCAAGGTCAATTTTTCCAGTTTTGACTTCCAAGCTTCCTGTCCAACAGCAAGTGTGGTAGTTAGCAAAAGTGACCACAATCCTATTTTCTGTATGCATGACCTTTTCAATGTGATTTTCAACTCCTCCCATCTAAGATGAAGTCTCTTTCCTCATCTCTTTGCATGCATACCTCATTTTATTGAGTTTCACTTTATTGCACTTCACAGATGTTGCTTCTTTTTATAGATTGAAGGCAAGGTCCTCCGTTGGCAAAAATATTATGACTATCTGAACTGCAATACTTGTTTTATTGTGATCTGGAGGTGAACCTGCAGTATCTCTGAGGTGCACCTATATTTGGGCTGACCTGGTGAAGAAAATGTGGAAGGAGTGACACTGTGCTATTTCCAAGCTTAGATCTCAAGAGGTCAGCTGGCATCAAGTGTTCAAGGCCAGACTAACTGCAGGAGATGAGTGAAGGCCACGTGAAGAGAAGAGCAGTCTCCGCTGGGCAATCCTGAACCAACCAGCCCCATCCAATCTAGCAGCAGACCATTCATTCACAAGTGGCTACCCCAGAAAACCACGCAGCTGAGCCCAGTCCACATTGCCAATTTGTAGACATGTGAGCTAAGTAAATACTTGCTTTAAGCCACTATATTTTGGGATTAATTGTTAGGAAGTAATTGTTAAGTAGCATCTTTCTTATTGGCAAATTAAAAACAAAAGAATTGATGTTTTCTTGAATTACAGCTTGGGTTTGAATTGTAAAAGCAGCAGGTCTTTTTTAGTTTCAATAGGTTAGATAAAAGAACTGACTTGTTAGTTCCCCCTGAATCTTCTCCCTAAGTATAAAGCATAATACCAGATGCAGGTGGCTGACACGAGGGCACTGAGTACAGGGAGCCATCCCCTTGGAGCAGAGTTCCTGTCAGAGCTGAACTGCCCTGCCAAATCTGCTCAAGGTGCCAGTAGGAAAACTTCACACATAATCATCATTACATCAATGTGTTGCTTTTCTTTCTAGCTTTCACTTGATTGACTCGCCTCTTTTGTGAACCAGGAGGCTAAAATTCTTAGACACAATTTACCACACAAACTGAAGAAAGAATCCATAAATCAAATACTAGCGCTCAGATTCAGGTATTTTGGCAATACTGAGGTAGGCATCTAACTAGAATATAATTGTTCCTGCGGCTAAAACTTTGGGAGGCAAGGAGATACTCTCCTGATGCATTCTGAGAGTAAATGCGCTGTGAGAATCCAAACCTCAGCAAGAAGAGCCAGTATATATAAAGCAAACAAAAATAAATAATGAAGATTTGAAAAATAGAATTAACAACCTTTATTTGAAAGGATTTCTGTGTGGAAAAACCTTTTGCCCATACATCCTGAAGTCTAATGGTGTTTCCTCTGCCCTTGTAAACCCCACAGATCTACCACTGGACATGCACCCACCCACCCATTCCCAGGCTCTTTTCTGCTTCTTGCCTATTTATCATTAAAGTTTCATTTTAAATATGGTTGTTTTTCTTTAAGGAGAGCCTTGTGGTTTTCTTTAATTAATTTAATTAACTTACAAAGGTAAAATTATTTATCTGATTATAATTCCATTTGAACAAACCAGCTAAGTCAGATCCCTTCAAAAAAACCTCAAGAAAGCCCCATTTATGTATCATTGGACACTGTTACCTTGACCACTCTTGGCTTAAAAAAGACAATTGACTTTCTCTACCAAGGTGAAAACTCACTTTGTAATATAACATAGCAAAATTAGACTTTTGCCTTTTGAATCAATATAGTATAAAATAAGTAATTGAATCTGAGAATAAAACTTAAAGAATCTAAAATGTCAATTAGTAAACATAAAACCAATCTGTCTTATTTAGAAGGCGGGAAATCTGAGATCAGGATTCCATAGTTGGCTTTTGGTAATGACAATCTTCTAGGCTGCAGACTACTGACTTAAAATTCTTCCTGTCTTCCTACACCTCACAACCACACTGGCAAGAGCCTTTCTAAAGTAGTTCCTTTTACCCATATATCATGACCATCTATCAATAAAAATCACAAGGAATACTAAAACAGGTGAAAGAGAAAGAAAGAAGCAGAACCAGACTCAGATATGGCAGGTTGGCTGAAATTACCAGGCTGAAAATTTACAACTGTGGTTAATATACTAAGGGCTCTAATGGATGAAGTAGACAGCATGCAAGAAAAGATAGGCAATAACAGCAAAGAGATGGAACTTATAAAAAATAATCAATAAGGAATATTAGAGATCAGCAGCACCATAACAAAAGTGAAGAATGCCTTTTATGGGATTACTAGAGGCCCGATGCACAAAATTCATGCATGGGGGGAGGGGATAAGGGTCCCTCAGCCTGGCCTGCAGCCTCTTGCAATCTGGGACTCCTCAGGGGATGTCCAACTGCCAGTTTAGGCCCAATCTTTCAGGGATGTCCAACTGCTGGTTTAGGCCCGATACTTGTGGGGGAAAAAGATATGAAATCAATCATCTAAGCTTCCACCTTAGAAAACTAGTAAAAGATGGACAAATTAAATTTAAAGTAGAAGAAAAGAAATAATAAAAATTATAGCAGGAATCAATGAAATTGAAGATAAGGAATTAATAGAGAAAATCAATGGAAGCAAAAGCTGGTTCTTTGAAAAGAAAAAGAAAATAGACAAGCTTCTAGATGGGCTATGAAAAAAGAGAAACAACACAAAAGTACTAGTATCAGAAGTGATTCTATAGACATTAAATGATATTAAAGGAATAATAAGAATAACTCGATGCCAACCAATTTAAGTGCATAGATGAATAAGGTTGTTCCCTTAAAAGATACATTGGCAAATACACACACACACACACACACACACACACACACACACACACACCAGACTAGCTGAATAGGCCTATAGCTATTAAAAATTAAATCAATTATTATGCTGTGTTATGCTAGCAGAAACCTCATATATCTCATGTGTTAGAGCAAGGAACATCTGCGAAACTTCTCTAAAATATATAGCTATTGAAAAAAAGAAATTTTAGATGAGCACCAAATTTCTTTGAGATAAGTCTAGATACATAGGAAAAATGGGGCATTAATGAAGCCTGATACCTATTATAGAATTAGAGTAAAATTTAAAGAAATATGTAAATATAAAATACATAAAAAGATAGAGAGGGGTTTGACATTGGATGTCTAAAGGAAGAAATTTTTTTTATTTTAAGTGTAATTAAACTTGTCTCAAACGAATCCTAAACCAGTATTATAAAGGTGCTTAAGAGCACCTTGAAAATGGAGTGATTCCATGGCACCTGTGCATGTTCATTCTTTCAGTCAAAACATACTCAGCCAGTTTAAGTTTCTCTTTAATTAAGGTGACCAGATTTTTAACATTGGTAAAGTGTGACACCATTTACCGGGGAGGAGGGGAGTGGTCCTTGATTAAAATTTGGTCTATATGGAGCAACAAAAATTTTCATAGAATGCAAAAATAGTATTAAAATATACATTTTTTAAATTTCAACATAAGTACAATTTACAAATATAATAAATTAAAAAATTATGTATAGTATTATTTTCTTCTTTGGCATATTTCTCATTTGAGTGAACTTTTTTAGTAGATTGCTGTCATTGTTTAAAATATCATGAAATTTTTCACAAGGATTTGTTAAATTATATTTCACACATAAAATGGCTTTCAAAGTCTCAACACTTAATTGTAATTTTTCTGATATCTACACTTTATTTACCATAGAAAAAAATGCGTTCAGTAACAGCATTAGTTCCTGGTAAGGACAGCACGTATTCCACATTTCTAACAACTGATCATCAATGCAAACTTTGATAAGCAGTTCTCGATATCAGTTCTCAACGATTATTTGTTATTATTAAAGTTTAACATTATAAAATTAACAAAAATAATATAAAACTCATATCCTGGCTAAACAGCCACTTGGCCGCCGAAAAACATATATTCCCTTCCTGTTCTCCCGCCATTCCCTAGCTTGTCGTGCACTCTTTCAAAAAATCGGGACTTTTTTAAAATGTCGCGGGACAAATTGTTAAAAATTGGGACTGTCTCACCAAAAGCGGACATCTGATCACCTTATCTTTAGTGGACTGTTTCAATCTATTTAACATATATTTATTAAAAAAAAAAAAAAAACAAGAGAAAATATTAAAGTGCACTGCATGTGACCTAGGAAAGTATTGTTTTGTAAAACTTCCATTTTATATGTATGTACTGTTTCCTGCTTCAAAATATATGATGTATTTCTTACTTTAAGTTCAATACTTGAAAGCTACTATTCTAGTCAGGATTGTATAGTATGAGAATAGAAAGATTGATGCTGAAGAAAGGTAGCTGCTATAACTGATTTGGTTCTCCTAACAGTTTGGGATACAAACTGTTGTTTTTAATGTGTACAAAAACTGCCAATCAAGACTCATTATGTCCCATCCATCTTGTCTACAATTTCCGGATAAATAACAGAATCCAGTGCTGTCTTTGCCGAAGTCATTTGTCCTTGTTAGCATCATCCCACTCACAGAACAAGCAGGTAATGTGATCAGCCCCTTGCCTGGAGGAGATATCTTGCTTATTTCTGAGTTTCTCTGGGAAAACATTAATTGACAAATGAGCCACAGTAAGAGTGAGGTGTAAACTCCCGCTGCTGGTCTGGCAGTAGTCCCTCAGTGTGCAGGCAGGGGGGGGGGGGGGGGGGGGGGGGGGGAGATGCCGCTCCTCCTTAGAGTTCATTAAGGGATGGTCATTCCATGCCACTCACACTGAGTCCCCTGTTAGAGAATTCCATAGGTTCAACATTTTCAATTCTCCTTTTCTACACACAGATCCATTTTCTCCATAGAAATGGATGGTGTACCTGTGACATCCACATGCTGTGTGCTCAAAGACATTCCTTTCCTTCCGCCTCATTGAAAGGGTCCTGCTCGTCTAATGTCCAAAGACTCACTCTTACTGTTTTGTGATGCTGGAAATTAGACATGACCGTAAGCCTAGGGTGGTCATCATTAGGAGGCAAGGGGCTTCCCAGAGATTCAGTGACAGTATTGCTCTCTCCTGGCTTGTCTCCAATATCAAAAGCACCTCATTCCCCACACGGAAACCATTCTTCCAACTACAAATGTTTCCATACCTTCGGACCTGGATTCATAGAAGATCCCTTCCTCTACTTCCTGCTTCCTGAAGAGCAAGCTGTGCGTCCTTTCCTGTCACAGAATTACTGGCAATTGGATATCCTTCCTTTTACCCATTCATCTGAATTTATTTGGATTGCCAAGGCATTCTCTCTGCTCTTTAGTCTTACCCTCAGCTTCCAGCAGTGTGAGAGTTATTTCTATACCTGAAGGCAACATGTATTGTGAGTGTTATCTCAATCTTCAAATTATACAGATTTAAGGTTAAGCCCTGAATCTATTACTATAGATCTACATAACTCTGGGAAGCTTGCTTAGCTTCTCTAAACTTCAAATGAGGTTATTTATGTTTAAATGTTAAAACTATAAATATATTAAAAAATTGAGTTTCTTTCATTTTATATTTTGTCATCCAAATATGAATAGTTGGTAGAAGCTCAATAACTAGATGATCTGGCTTGATTTTTGTTAGAAGAATCTTTTTTTTTTCAATTAATATTAGGCTTGATAACATCTGTCATTGGGAAATTACCATTTTTAATTTAAGAGGCATGTCAATCAGGGAATTCTTTTTAAATTTTTAGCAAAAGTAGTCATCAAAGATTTGTTTGAAAATAAGAAAGGCAGTTGAATAAAAAGGTGTAATGTTTTATAAAATGTCCAATAAGAATATGTGTTTATAAAAAAAAATTGGAATATATTGTGCTTTGAAGAGTGACTGGGAGGAATTATTCCAATAAGAATGACAATTACTAAAAATACCAATCCTGGTTGTTATATTTATGTCTAATCTTCTGAAGATAAGATTTTTATTTTTTTAATCAGATGGCTATTTTAATTTACTGGGTGAGTTGTCACATCTATTACTTTTTTGGACTTTCTCCCACCCCACTCCCTACACTCTCCCCCCCCCCCCACACACACACACACAAAAAGTGCAATCTGTTGGATTATGTTCTCATGTCTCTCTGGGAAATTGTATAATAGAGGATCACATGGCTCACCTTGACTTGAAGGTAGAGGGTGGTAAAAGTAATTGTTTACATTTTTTGCATTATGCAACGGATGGCCTTAGCTAGCGCTAGCGTTATCACATGTGGAATATGCTGCTGTGTACAAATCTTTTGTTTCAGAATTAGAACATTAGGAGCAAATGCATCTGTCCAGTACTTCATAATGCTGATCAAAATAGTGTTAGTTCCCATAAGACCTGGAAAGAAATTCTAGCCCATTTCTCTGAGTTTTTGTTGATTTTTTAAAAATGCATAAGAAAAGTTATTTTTCAACTTTACAAGTCTCTTTGCCATAGCCTGAGTACCTAAAATTTCACTTTTAAAGATTTATTTGCAAATCATATAGATCTTCAGGTTTCATGTATTGTTAGTTAAAATGTAAATAGTCCTTCTAGGCATAATACATTGACTTTTATCATTACCCAACACCTGTAAGGATTTTCCTCCATAGGATTAATAAGGGTGTGGACAAGGGACAAGTAATTGTGATGACAGGTATGTAGGAGTGACAGCATGAGAACTGTAGGCACTTGGGGAAGTGAGTCTGAAAAAGAAAACTTACATGAATTGGGAAAGAAAAGCCCAAACCAAATGTCATTCTGGATTAGGGTTTTTGTTTATTCTGAATATAGAATTTCCTGGAACTTTGAGAAATAAACCATACCTTCCCATCCAATATCATATATCTGCATGTTTTGGCTGTGATTTTCTCTCTCCTGGTTTGTCTACCACCTGATTCTATCTACTTGCTTGCTTCTATTAATAGATATTTTTTTCCACAATATCTGATCTATTATCAAAACCCATTCTTGTTTTGCAGGTTTATGCTTCATAAATATGTTACCTTTTTGTTACATCAATAAAACTGCTGGCAGGATGGGGAATGAATGTGTGCGCTCAGTCTGTCATTTTGAGACAGGCCACTGATGGTTTTATTTACTCAAGTTTGTATTATTTCCGTTAGGCCTTTTAAACCACACTGGTATTGGAATATTCACTGTAAATCTACAACCCAAGCATTTGTATTTACCTCTCAATATAAACATTAATTTTCTATCCAGTGGAGAATTATTGATTGGTTTTATTCAAACTAAAATTTTAAAAATCTCATTTATATCAGAAATAGAGGGTATGTAATATTTGGTTCATCTCTCTTACCTAACAATAAATTTAAATTTATTTATGCTCCAGAATGCTATCATGTAAGCCCTTACCAGTAAATGTGGGAGAAGGCTAACTTGTTTTCATTAGTAAACTGCCAACATAAGTGTTTTTTTTTTTTTCAAATTCCATAAGTAGTCCAATTAGATTTTCTGGTTTATAGAAATGAAAAAACAAACAAATGAAAAAACACAATTATAATGCCCCCAGTATTATTTCCTAAGGCAAATTTGGTAGTAGAGAGAGATTTTCAGTTTGCATGCAGGCAGATAATCTAAAGTATGTGTGGAACAAAGTGCCTAATGATTATCTGCTGAATTAGCAAGAATCAATTGAAACAAATGTAAAATGTAAAGGAGACTAAGAATTTCAAAAGGGAAAACACTATACAAAAGAGATTATACAGCTTTTGTCTTTCATTTCTATTCCATTTTGTTTGATTTTAAAAAAATGTTCAATGATCTCAATTATATTAACTCTAGGAAAATGCTTTATATCTCTTAAACTTCAATAGCAGGGCTGCAGAAAGGAAGTAATTGATCAATTTAAAATGAAATGATATAATTTTTGAAACAATTCCCCTCTGTACAATTTTACATTTTGCAATATTTCAGAAAAGTACAGAGAATAATATAAAAAACACCTACGGTATGTACCTACCCACCACATTGAACAACTATTAGCATTCTGGAATACCTACTGCATATCTCTTTGTCTTTTCATGTCTAAAAGTTTAAGAGAGGACATTGAGTGGGTTCTGTCCTCTATCCCTCAAGAGGGTCATTTAGTTTCTATTATAAAGGATAAAAAGTTCCTGGCAGCATTGGGTGCTTAATACCTGAGGCCTGGCAAGCCTGTAGGTTCTATCTCACTTATCACTGTGTTTCATTTTCATTTCCTCAAAGATCCTTGTCTTGCTTCTGAAAATAGCTAAGTCTTCATAATGATCACTTTTCATATTAAAGGTATTACTACTTATGTGTTAGGAGAGGAAGAGCTCCTTATAATGTATACTTTGTGTTTGTGTGGGTTGAAGTACTGGGAAAACAATTTTCAAACTGAATCACTGAAATATATTTAAATATATATAATTTTTATGTCTATATATGTGCATATATTTTATATTTTAAGGCTGATAACAAAGTTCTCAATTTAATATTTTAAGTTTTATTTTCTTACTTCATTATTTGAAAAACATACAAAGTCCCAAAAGCATTTGTCCATTCTCAAATGAGGAAATGTATGTTGATTTTTATAACTTTTGAAGTATTTGACTACAAAACAATTGCAGGACATTCCCAATAAGATGCGAAAGATTCCACTTATTTTCATATTTAGCAATTAATTGCTTTTTTTTATGGCACTGAAAGTGATATTCTCACTGAAATAAATAGTGCCATCTATTGGTTGAACTTTTGTCATGAAGACGGAGTCCAGTGAAATGAGAATTTGTTATGATTTCACACTGCACCTAATTTGATTCCCTGTTTTCACCCTCATCGAAGAACTACAAGTAGAACTTTGGTCCAAAACATTTAGCTTTTTCTTTTTCTTTTCTTTTTTTTTAATATTTTATTGATTTTATACAGAGAGGAAGGGAGAAATATAGAGAGTTAGAAACATCAATGAGACAGAGTCATCGATCAGCTGCCTCTTGCACACCCCCTACTGGGGATATGCCCGCAACCAAGGTACATGCCCTTGACCTTGACCGGAATCGGACCTTTCAGTCCCCAAGCCGATGCTCTATCCATTGAGCCAAACCGGTTTCAGCAACACTTAGCTTTTTCTGTTCAATAATGGTACCATCCTTATGAGTGACTGAGGTCACGGGGATTTGGAGCTAGCTATATGTGAGTGGGTAAACAATAATTTTTTTTAATAGCACATTAGCTTTCTCTGATTCTTTTAAAATTTTCTTCTTCAGTGGAAAACCTCTATTGAAATGTAATAAATTAAGGGTACTGAGTAGCCTTTAGTATTATTGTAACACTAGAGGACCAGTGCATGGGGTAAGGGGAATCTCTCAGCCCAGGCTGCACCCTCTCACAGTCAGACATCCCTATTCCAGTCCGGGACCCCTCACTCCTTCCTGCCCGCCTGCAGTGGAGGTGGGAGAGGCTCATCAGCCGTGAGCCCGGCTTCTGGCTGAAAGGTGCTCCCCCTGTGGGAGCACACTGACCACCAGGGGGCAGCTCCTGGGTTGAGTGTCTGCCACTGGTGGTCAGTGCACATCATAGCGACCGGTTGTTCCATCGTTCAGTTGATTTGCATATTATACTTTTATTATATAGGATAAGAAGAAATACTTTAGCTTCTAGAACAAGGTGGCTAGATAGAATGATATGCATGTTATTACATCCATCCTTAATGACTTCCCCTTCTAGAAGGCTGGCACTGGGCCTGGGTCTGCTTGGTATCATTGTCCGCGTGAGGCTCAGTAGTGAGTGAGAAGGAGGAAGCAGGTAGCATGAGAAAACAGCTAAGTTAGATGGCAATGATATATCCCAAATAAAAGCTTAGTTTATAGGTTAATGAATTAGAGCTTTAGAATACAATGGTAACTTTCCTATAAAAATAATGCCATTAAATATCTATTTAAAGATAGGCTTACCCAGTCAGAGAAAGACAAATACCATACAAGTTCACTTATATGTGAAATCTAATAAAAAAATAAACTAACAAACAAAATAAAAACAGACTGATATCAGAGGGGAGGAAAGGGGAGACTGAGTGAAAAAGGCGAAGGGATTAAGGGGAAAAACCCCACAACCTTATGGACAAACATCAGCTTGGTGATCAACAGAGGGAAAGGAGTGGGGAGAGGTAGAAGAGGGTAAAAGGGGGATAAATAGTGTTGGAAGGAGAATTGACTTGCGGTGGCGAACACAATACCACATACAGATGATCTATTATAGAATTGTATCCCTGAAAGCTATAAGTTATTAACTTATGTCCCACCAATATATTCAATGAAAATTAAGTGGAACAATTATAAAAAAGGATAGGCCCACCATATCACACTGGAGTTCATTTCAGCCAGCAGACTCAAAGCCCACACCTTGATAACTACCTTCCAGGGTCTGCAACACCTGAAAGTACTTCCATTGTTCACCGAACCCTAAGATTATAGACCTTAATATTTAGATTCATCAGTAATATATTTTCTAAATGGCAAGTGCTGGCCAGGATGTGGAGGAAAAGGAACCCTCATGTACTGCTGGTGGAAATGTAGACTGGTGCAGCCTCTGTGGGAAAGAGTATGGAGTTTCCTCAAAAAACTAATAATGGAATTCCCATTTGACCCAGTAATCCCATTTCTAGGAATATATCCCAAGAAGCTAGAAACACCAATTAGAAAGGATATATGCACCCTTATGTTCATAGCAGCACAATTTATAATAGCTAAGATTTGGAAACACTAAGTGCGCATCAGCAGATGAGTGGATTAAAAAACTATGGTACATCTACACAATGGAATACTACGCTGCTATAAAAAGAAAGAACTCTTATCATTCACAGCATGGATGGGCATGGAGAGCATTATGCTAAGCAAAAATAAGCCAGCTGGAGAAAGATAAATATCACATAATCTCATTCATTTGTGGAATATAATGAGTAACATAAATTGATGAACAAAAATAGATCCAGAGACACAGAAGCATGGAACAGACCATCAAACTTCAGAGGGAAGGTAGGGGAAGATGAGAGGGAGATGAGAGATCAACCAAAGGACTTATGTACATGCATATAAGCATAACCAATGGACACAGACACCGGGAGGATGAGGGCATGTGCCGGGGTTTGGGGGCGGCTGGGGAGAGGGCAATAGGGGAAAAAGGAGACATATGTAATAATACTACATGCAATACTTTAAACAATAAAAAATTAAAAACTAATAATAATATTTTTTCTAGGTAATAGATCCCTCATTATAATCCCCAGATATAATCAGCTGCAATTATCTAGAGTCATAACTGAAAGGCTAATTAGCAATCAGTCAAATAAATCTCAGATTAGAGAATCTCTCAGACCAATGTCACTTTTAAGGTAGATGTTTTAAAACTCAACTTTCTAGTAAAGCAAAATCCTAATCTTATTTTTAAAATTATTTTAGAAAGCAAAATGATGCATAAATTTAAAAGAAAAAAATTTAAATATTTTCCCTTAGTTCATGATCATCAGGGTTAAAAGTCATAAATGTGCATAGTATATACAATATTAAAATTAGCTGCTTTTGTAGTTAAACCTTGATAATTCTGATCACTTGATCATTAAAGACATAGATTGATATTTGAAGAAAAAAATCATTTCATGATTTTGGCCATATGAAAATGATGATAAAGCTTAACTTGCTGCATTGTTAAAGTTGACTAAAATATGAGGTAAATATTAATACATGAGAAGAGAAATATTTAAAGAACAAAGGTAATAACTAAATTTCCATCAGATGCTAAGGAAAGAAATGTGTTAAATGCCTGATCAGATAGCAAATGAGGGTCAGAACAATCATTTCAATTTTCCCATCCAGGGGAGAAAATGTGAGTAGCAGAGATTGAGGCTGAGCGTTCAACACTGCCTAGTATCACAGTGGGACTCATTTGGCTGAGCTGCACAATTCACATTCAGGTATTCGCTATCCAGGCTAAAAAGCCCCCACAGATAACTTGAAATTAAAAGGTCCAGAATACTATTAACTCGAGTGATACAAAAGCTGGTGCTGTCACTACTCAAGCTAAGCTATCAGCATAATGACTGTCCAGGTTTTTCAGTAAAATTATTTTCCATTTGGTGATGAGAGCTTTGGCTGACATTGTGAGGTAGCACTACAGCTTCTAGAGATAAATGTTATAATCATAAACACTAATGGAAATTAAAGTGGTAAAAAGGGAAAGAAAAAGGGGTTTTCTCAAGTAATATGCATAAATGTTTGTGTCAGCCATGGAAAGCCAATGAGAGATCCTTTTTTGATGACACTATAATTTTTCTTCATCAAGTGAAATTAAAAGTAAAGTGGTTAAGGGTCTATTATTTTAAAATGATGCAAGTGAAACGAAATAATATGGGATTAGCCTTTAAATAATATGTCTTTGAGGTATTGGGATGTTGGCAAATAAGGCTGAGTTAGAGAAACTATATTTCTTTGGTTTCTAGCTAGTTTCCTGGATTTCACAGCAAACTAAATTCTTACTATGAGCCACCCACCAAGCACGACCTGTTGCTCTTCACCCTTGTTATTAACTGAGTTGCATGCCCCCCAGTTTTATATATTGGACCACTAACTCCAATGTGACTATATTTGAACACTGAGTTGTTAAAAAGGTAATTAAGGTTAAAGAAGGTCATACCATAGGTCCCCAGTTCTATAAAACTGATCTTCTCATAAGAATAGTCACCAGAGCTCAATCTCTTTCCCTACATGTGCCAGAGCACAGGCCATGTGAGGAAACAGTGAGAAAGCCATGACCTATCGATACAAGCCAAAGTGAGAGTTCTCACCAGAAATCAAACCTGCAGACACCTCAATCTAGGGCTTCCAATGTTCAAAATCATAAGAAAATAAATGTTTAAATAATCTGTGGTATTTTGTTATGGCACTATGATCAGACTGCAATCACAAAATACCCCACCCCCCCAAAAAAAAAATCCCATGTTACTGTAATTATGCATAAATAACATAAAAGGTAAAGTGTTAAATAAAAACTACTTGGAAAAATTCAAAATTATTTTTAAAAAATGACTAATACTTAATCGAGCTACTTCTACTTGTTCTCTTACTCCTCTTTCTGTCCCCCGTTCCTGTTTCTTTTTCATTTTATTGTTATTGCTATTATCATTATTACTAACATATAGTGCAATGAACTTCAATGGTGGTTATTTTAGCTCTGGAGTCCCCTCCTCAGATTTTAAAAATATAATAAATGTGGTAACTAATTTTTGTAAATCATCTACTATGGACTATTCTATGTTTTTGATACATGATATATTGTCCTCAACTTCTGAATTGTCATGTCTATTTTAAATATAAGTTAAGAAAAATAAATTGTTCAAGGTTATACACTGAGTGCTTAGGAGAGCTAAAATCTACACATTTATAGCTCTTTGTACAATAGATCCTGTGGCCTGTTCACTATACCATTATGCCGCAGGAGCACAATTTGCCCAATGCTGCAAAAAATAAATCAATTACCCCGTTTCCAAATTTGTGTCCTTTCCCTGAGCTTATCTGTTAGCCCATTTAATAAGAACCATGGTCTGCAAACTGTGGCTCGCGAGCTACATGCAGTTATTTGGCCTCTTCAGTGTGGCTCTTCCACACAATGCCATGGCCTGGGCAAGTCTATTTTGAAGAAGTGGCATTAGGAGAAGACTAAGTTTAAAAAATTTGGCTCTCGCCGAAACCAGTCAATGATCAGGGTGAATGCAACATTTTAAAAATAGTCCCTGGTCAAGCGACTACAAAAAGCAAGTGTCAATTAGTAATCACTTAGAACTGTGCCTCAGAAATGGCTGTCAGTGAATTTTATAAATTGTCCAAGTAGTGGTTATAAGAGAAGTGACAGTAAAGTTTTTATTAGTATTACTTCAAAACTAATAAAAATTATTTGTACCTTTTCAGGATAACAATATATTGATGTTGCATAGGTTAATACAAAGTTTCTTCTTTTTAATAGTTGTACATTAAGTTTTTAAGTTTTATTGAATTTATTGGGGTGGCATTGGTTAATGCAATTATATAGGTTTCAAGTGTACAATTCTATAATACATCATCTGTGTATTGTACTGTGTGTTCACCAGCCCAAGTTGTCCCCTTAAAATAAAGTTACAATCTCTCATTATAGAAACTCTTTAATAAGTTAATTCTATAACTTTTAGTTTATTTTAAAAGTTTGAAAAATCTTAAAACGAATGCAAAAGAATAATACATAGTAAGCAAACTAAAATAGATAAAACATCCAAGTAATATACATTGGCCTCAGGATATATATATTTCAAGTCAATCAGGTAAATATCTCTTAAGCCCCTAGTGTGGTGTCAGGATAATTTTGGTTAATTCTGTCTTGGAGCACTATCCTTCAATTCTCCTGTTGATTTGAGGGACTATTGTCAAAAGATGGATATAATTTAGGGATGCGCCATAGTTTGGTTTTGGCCTCTGCATTTGGCCAAAATCTAATATTGGGCTTTATATTTGGACTTATCTAATGAAAGTCCAAATGCCTACTGCAACATTATTTCTGGTATAATCAACATGTGTGTAATCAATGTAATCAAACAGGTTACCATCATATATAAGCAAATAAAATCAGTGACATAAACAAGGAACAAGAATATATACTTCAGACCTCCAATACCTCTCCCTTCTGTCAGCTATCAGCCTGTTTCTGTATCTATGAGTCTTTTTCCATTTTGTTTGTTAGTTTATTTTGCTCATTAGATTCCACATATAAGTGAAATAATATGGTACTCATCTTGCTCTGACTGGCTTATTTCACTTAGCATAATACTCTTCAGATCCAACCATGCAGTTGCAAAGGGTAACATTTCCTTCTTTTTACAGATGAGTAGTATTCCATTGTGTAAATGTACCACGACTTTTTTTATCTACTCATGTACTGATGGACACTTGTGCTGCTTCCAAATCTTGGCTATTATAAATAACTAGAGGCCCAGTGTGCAAATTTGTGCACAGGTGGAGTCTGACAGGCCCAGCCTCAATCAAGGTGGACTGGGGCTGGGCCTGTCAAAAGGAGACAATGACAGGAGGTTGGCCCACTGACCTCACCCAATCAGGGCCTGATCAGGGCTGGGTCAGCTGGAGGGAGAGGCCGTGGGCAATTGGCTGGCAGGCCCTGGCCCTGTTTGGGGTAGGGGGGTGGCGATCCGTGGCCAGTAGCCTAGAGAGAGGCCATGGGTGGTTGGCCAGCTGGCCCTGCCCCTGATCTGGGGGGAGCAGGGAAATGAGGGGCAGGATAGCTGGGCGGGAGGGCCGTAGGCCTATTGTGATGGGGCGGGCTGATCAAGGGTGGGGATGATGGATGGGAAGGGTAAGAGGGGTGTAAATCTAGCCTGGGGAAATACAGGGTAGTGATTAGGTGGGCACAGTCTTGGTTTAGGCTTCCTTGGTCTCCTGCTGGCCTCAAGACTAGAGCTTCTCAAGTTATAAATGCATGTCAACACTCCTGAGGATCTGGAAATTCAGTTTGACTGAGTACTGTGCATTTGGCAGGCCGGCACCACCCTCCCATCGGGCCAGTTCACTGGCCACAGTGGGTGTCATAGCAACCGGTCCTTCTGGTCATTATGGCATTATGGTCACTGACTTTAAATATATATACAGATGCTTCAGTGAACACAGGAGTGCATATATTATTTTGAATTAATATTTGGGATTTCTTCAGATATATTCCCAGAAGTGGAGGGATTAAGGGGGGGAAAAAAATAAAGAACACATAGACAGACAATTATCTGTATTTGCAATGGAAATTTATTATAAAATACAAGAATGCAAATATCTTGTCATTAGTCTCCTGTATGTTTCAAACCCAAGGGAAGTGCTGGTCATCTGTACAAATTAGAGAAATTATAACCAGAATAAAAAGAGGGTTATGAGCATGACTATAGTACAGCATTGTCATTTATTTCTTTCTCTTGAGACTTCTAATTTGTTAGGAAATCATGAGCTGGTGTTTTTTGTTGTTTTTTTTTTACAGATTCCAGCATCGCATTCTAATTAGAATTAGTGTCTTATTTGTTTTCATTCTATGCACCAAAGTAAATGCTGCTGAGTAAGACACTTTAAGGAAAAAACAGAATTTATCTTCTCATTGCTTTTATGTCACTTTTTTTCAACTTACATCTTCAAAGTAAATTGGGCCACTGAGTATGAACTAAAAGATTTTAAGCAATCCAAAAGTCCAATAAATTAAAATTAAGATAGAAAGAGTATTGTCTCACTATACATCTCTTTTGGGGCACTATGTGCCGTTTATGAAGCTAAATTTTATACATATTTTATATATGAATATAGGTTCAAAGGGTTTAACCAAGTTGCCTGTAGTTAATAAGTTAATAACCATGAACATGAGATTTGAATATCTGAGAGTTGGTGTTGTCTTTTTACTTCAAAGCTCATGTAATAGCCATGAAATGAGGGCAGAATTAGCTCATTGGTATCTGAATAACTAGACTGAGAATAATGTTGATCCCAAGTGAAACAAGTGGGCTGCCAGGAACCAAGCATCTCCACAAGGCATTCAGCCTCTGACCGTGTTGAGACAAACATAGTGAGGGCCAGAGGACCAGGCAATGATCAGAGTGTTTTGTGTGTGTGTGTTTTTTTTATAAAATTCCTATCTCATTTGACTTTCTGGTCTTTGACTCCATTGCCAATTTCTATCCAGTATGATCCCTTCTTTTGCAATGGATTCATACTTTCTTTCACCTTTATCTAGTCCCCCTTTTCTGGAATATCTTGGATCACCTGGATTATAATTTGAGTCCTAGTGCTGTTCACAGGGTTTTAGAAATTTGGATTATTTTATAATATTCCTAATTTTTATGAAGAATTTCCTGAAAATCAGAATTCCATTTCTACTGCTCTCCCATGCAGTTAATTAAATCAGGATTCTGGGGGTGAAGATAAAATGCCCTATTCTGGATTCTGACCAACAAAAGAACAGTTTCCTTTTAGAATTATACTGGAATGTCTCAATCACACATACAATTTTACTCCTGTTTTGTGTGTGTGTATGTGTGTGTTTCAGAAATCAAAGAATTGAGTAAACTTAAAATCAGAAAATATCTCTATGATGATCCAGAGAGGAGAAGCATAAAGTAGGATAAAAAGTGAAGGCCTAGCCATAACCAGTTTGGCTCAGTGGATAGAGCATCGGCCTGTGAACTGAAAGGTCCCAGGTTCGATTCCGGTCAAGGGCATGTACCTTGGTTGTGGGCACATCCCCAGTAGGGAGTGTGCAGGAGGGAAGTTATCAATGTTTCTAACTCTATCCCTATCCCTTCCTCTCTAAAAAAATCAATAAAATATATTTTTAAAAATTAAAGGCCTACTTTTTTAGTCTTGAGACACTCAACTTATGTAAGTTGTTAATGTCATTTGAGAAAAGGATTTAGTGATTGCTAAAGTCTTTAAAAGTCATAATATATGACAATATGATTCTAACTAGCAAAAGGGAAATTTAAAGATTAGGAGTATAAAGGAGTAGGCCTCTTAAGTAAGTGCACCCAGTTAATATTATATGATGGTATACTTATAACCAGGTCAATCTTATTTTATTTACCCCTTAAGTTTCAACTTGACATTTCAAATTGCTTTGCTGTTCTTAATGACTAAGAATGGAAAATATTAAGAAATGCTAGCAAAGATCTTTTAATGCTTTAAATAGTTATAGCAGAAAAATCTAGTAAGAGAAAATGTTTCAGAGTTTTGAACTTGAATCCCAAGCAAATTAGATTACATGTGATCCCATTTATGAGTTTAAGTTTAAGCAGTTTAAGATGAACTTTTTATTGATTAGAAATATAAATTTTATTGCACAAATCAAAATCATATAAATTGAAATAAAATTTACTAGTCTATATAATAAAACCCTAATATGCAAATTGACCAAATGGTGGAATGACCAGTTGCTATGATGTGCCCTGATCACCAGGGGGCATATGCTAGCTCCTGCATTGAGTGTCTGCCTCCCTGAGAGGGAGACAACCAGTGGCAGCAGTGGGAGGCAGGGCTGCCCAGCAGGTGATGCCAGGCTGCCAGCCAAGGCAGGCGCCAGCGGGGACCCCCCAAATTGCCCTACCCACTAATAGCTCCACAGATAAGTCCTGACTGCCAGCCAGGCCTAGGGACCCTACCCTATATATTGGGAACCGTCTCTTAGATTTAAAAATTAAAACCCGGCAAGGCTGCTCTAACACTGAAAAAACTGGATGATACGGTGATGACATGCATGGACTCTGACTCATACATTTTTGTGGTCAGCCCTGATTCTGACACTTATAACTGTGTGACAAAGCCAATTACTTAACTTCTCTCTGTTTTTCCACCCATAAGATGAGGAAAATGGAACTACTGCCTCAGAAGGATCATGTTATGTGCTACTTTTTATAATCAGAGGGAAAAAAAAATGTAGCTGCCCATACAACAGCAAAATGCCTTTCACCTTTATGAAAAGTATGGTCACTGGTGTATGCAGCATCCTGGATTGTGAGAAGTCACAGGCTGGGCTGAGGGAGTCCCCTGCCCCCGTGCATGAATTTTGTGTACCAGGCCTCTAGTAAAATATAAATATAAATGACAATTTGAAGTATGTTTTGTAATACATATGGCAAACAACAAAAGGTAACACTAAGTAAATATATAAAATATAATTCATAAAATATATAGATTAAAATTCATGAAAATGTTATATACAATAGTTAATAATTGCAGAAATGAAAATTTTAAAGCAAAACACTATATTATACTTCTCAGTTTGGAGAAGTTTTAAAAGCCTGGGAATATTAGGTCTTAGCAATTGTACAATAGTTTTATTACAAATTATCTATAATCTGAAAAAGTTGGGGAAAGGAAACAAAGATCCAAAAATAGGGTTGGGTTAAATATTCTAGGGTACAACTGAATACTCTGCCCATAGCCAAAAAATCCTGATGATCTAGTTTTATGTTTATTGATATTGAACTAATTTTATGAACTACTGCTAAATTAAAAGGCAAGTTTATTATTGCTGTTATTACTATTTTAATTCATTTATTCATCCATTCAGTAAAACTCAAGGAGCAGAAGTTGTTCTAGGCACTAGGACTGTAGCAGCGAACTAAATATTCCAGTCCCTGCTCTTGTTCATGGAGCTTACATTCTAGTAGGGCCAATAAGTAGTAATTGTGTAAATAAATAATAAATTCACTAAGATAAAGTAAGGTTCTTATTAAAACCTGGCAAGGCTATTCTAACATTGCAAAAAACAGGATGATGCAGCGATGACATGTATAGAGAGTAACAACGTGGGATGTGGTCAAGAAAGGTCTCTCCAATAAGGTAAAACTTGGAGCAGAAATCTGAAAGAAATAAAGAGCTAGCCATGTTGATAGTGGAGGATGGAGGTTCTAGTTCAGTAGATAAAAGAGCAAGTAAAAGTCTTGCAGAAAATCACATGGTAATGTATCAAGAACAACAAGGAACAAGAGGACAAGAGCAAGAACAAGAGGACAAATGGTAGGGAAAGGCAAAAAGTGCTATAGATTGTAAAGGCCTTCTGGGGCAAAACCTAAGGATTTTGACTATTGGGAAACCAGTGAAAAATATTAAACATTAAAATATCAAAATTAAAAACAAAAAGATCTCAAATAAGCCAACAGCATGATAACAAATGTCTAATTTTAAAAGGGGGCAGATGGTCTGAATAAACATTTTCCAAAGAAGGCATACATATCCCCACAGGTACATGAAAATGTGCTCAACATCTCAGTACTAATTATCAGGGAAATGTAAATCATAACCTCCATGAGATATCACTGCACAACCAGCTCAAATGGTTCTATCCTGTTTAACAAGATACTGAGTTGCTTTTCAGAGATAATAAGACCTAAACTGCAAGTCATGCAGCCCAACCACGTGCAGAGGAGAGAATTTTGACTACCAGCTGCAACCAAAACCAAAGTCTCACCACCATCCCCCTAACATACACACACACACACACACACACACACACACACCAAAGGATCAGGAACTAGAACACTGGAACCCTTTCAGAAGCTAAGGATCCATTGTGGTATCAATTCACCTCAGATGCAGGTGGCCTCTTTTATAGTCAACCTAAGCATCTTCTTTAAAGTGAATCGAAAAATACACTAAACCCCAGTTTGGAGACTATATCTTAGTTCTGCAGTTTAGCCATGATAATATAAACATTGCCTTTGGGCTTAAGACTTTATATATATATATATATATATGAAAATGGGATTATATTCCCTTCAAATAATTCTGGAGAGGATTAAATGATGCAAAATGCTATGCCTGCCACATAGTGGTTGTTCAATGAATGACAGTGGATGCCTAGTTGTTGATATAATTATTATCATGATTGCTATTATCACTTTTGTCGTCCCAATACTTAGCAATATTAGAACGATATCAGCATGTGAATGAATGTATGTAATCATAGTCTTCCTGCTCCTCAGGTGGTGTCCTGTAGGTCTGGGAGGGACAGCCATGTTTCCCATTGGACACATGAGTGTGTGTATTGGTAGCATCCATAGAACAGATGCATAGTTCCAAGTGGCAACTATTTGCAGCCTCAGCCATACTGGTGAGCCTTGAAAGTACAGCTGGTTCAGCCCCTTTAAAAAAATGACTAGACAGAGAAAATTGGAAAACAGATTTATTTATAAACCATCCTACGTAGACACAGGCGCAGTTTTGTTTTTGTGACACACCAGCAACTCTTTAAATATTTACTGTCAACCTGGGGAATTCATGTGTAGACGGAAGGCACATTTAGGCCTTTAATATGCCATCTCAGCAGAGACCACTTAAGGCTGCCCATCTGGAAGATAAAACTTCAGAGCCAATTTTAAAACATTTTTTTTTTCAAGGACAAATAAAACTGTTTCTAGCTGATTTTTACCATAAACAGTTTTTTCAAGGACAAATAAAACTGTTTCTAGCTGATTTTTACCATGACATATGAAAGCAAACCTGGGGCCTTTGTACTTCGAAGTTAACACTGAAACCAGAGATACTTCTTTTCCAGAACACCTGTAGCAAAGTGCTTCGGAGTGAAGCCTAATTTAAATTTGGTTCTGTAAAGCCAGCCAGAAAACAGTCCATGAATCAGAGTACAGAGATGTATTTTCCTATTATGGCACCAAAAGCAGTAAAAACTAAAATAAAAATGCAGTTAGAATTTTATTCTCCTCTCTTCTCCTGAGACTTAATGGACAGTTTAATGTGCTGAGTCTCTGTCAATGGAATAAAATTTCTCAGAATTTTACTCCATAAATGTCTAGGTGTAGTGTGAGGCAATGTTAATTTTTTTCTTTAAATTATTGCTTTACTAATTTTTATAATGTCTTCTGTCATAGAATCTAAAATGCCACTCAGACTAATAAGAACCAGTTCATTCAATTAGTCTTTCAGAAATACATCTGGGATGTGAATGGCTCATTCTTCCTTTCTTCCCTCTCCACCCCCTTCTCCCTTATTCTCTTCTTTCGCCTTCTCTTCCTCCTCCCTCCCTTTCCTCACCTTTCTTTCCTTCCTCCCTTTCTTCTCTTGCTTTTGGATTCTTATGAGCTAGTAAAGTTAGTGTTCAAGTGTGAACAACTCTAAATAGTTAACCCCCTTCCTCTTTTGATGGTTTGAATTATTCTTTCAGAAGCTATATTTAGATTGCTTTTCCATAAAACAAAGTTATCAAAAAATGCTGTATAGTACTTAGTGAGAGTTTTAAGAGACATATGTGGGATAGGAGGAATAGGGAGAAAGGGAAAGAGAATAGAGAAGGAGAAAAACCAAACGTTGACTGAGAGAGAAACTGAGAGAGACCCTGAAAGGTCCAATGAGACAATTAGATCGCTGACAAAATCCCGACCAAATCCCAGAGCATGACCGCAATGTGGCCCCTATCGCCTTGACAGTCAGTGCAAAACACTAACGAAAAGAGCTGGTCTCTCTAAATAATTTCTATAGTCTGAATTCTTAAAAAGTTTTACTTTGCTCCAAATCATCTTTTCAAGAATTGAGGGGGGGGGGGGGGGGGAAACAAACAAACAAAAAAACATGTTATGTAACTCTATCTCTCTTTCTTTTCTCAATCTTTTGAATATTACTTTCTTGAAATTAATGCTGGAATTCAGTAGCCAATACAAATCAGTTAAAATCCAAGGCAGTGACAGTAGATGACAGGAATGTCCCCTGAATGTTATTATTATTTTTTTTTTTGAATGAAGACTGATATTCCTGGAACAAAGAACAAGATCTGAGTTTTCTGTTTACACTCTGTGGGATATATACAGCTTCCCCATGTACTTATGTACTCGGCAGTTAGGACAATTACCCAGGGGAACTAAGTAAAGAGGTCTCCACGTACATATGACCTCAGATTTTAAGTAATTTGAAAACACTGATCATCATTCACTGAACTTTTAAAAATTCTATGTGTCAGTTCCTCCAATGTACTTGCAATTGGAGAACCATATACAGTCATACCCTGCATAACAATGTTCCAGTCAATGACAAACTGCATATACAATATATTTATCCCATATGATAATAATGAAGCTGAAATGTTTCCATTGCTTAGTGACATCATAGTCATAGTGAAGTTGTATGCAGTGCATTACCCATGTGTTTGTGGTGATGCTGGTATGAACAAGCCTCATCTGCTGATACCTGTATAAAACCATAGCATGAATAGTTACATACAGTGCATAATGCTTGATAATGAAAATAAATGACTATGTTTCTGGTTTATGTGTTTAGTATAATATACTTTTTATTGTTAGTTTGCTGTGCACTCTTTCTAATTACTTAAAAGAAAAAGCTCACTGTAACAGGATATGTTGTTATACGGAAGCAGCCTCATACTTCTTGTGTTTACCATGTCCCTTCATTGCTTCGTTTTCTCTTGTGTTGATTTAATCTCAGGTTATTTTGTACAGCAGCATGCTATCCAGGCTTCTAGCCTAGGAGCAATAGGCTATATCGTAGAGTCTACGTGTGTGGTAGGCTTTCTCACCTAGGCTTGTGTGAGTGCACTCTGTAATGTTCACACAACAGTGAAACCGCCTAAGGACTCTTTTCTCAGAACGTTTCTGTGCCATTTTAGGCCGAGCGTGACTGTAATTGGGCAAGGGCTACTCTTCACTGGAGGGGAACCCTTTGGGAGAGCTATTTTCAAAGAGCTCACATGGCTAGATTCCTCCTTTCCTACATTTCTTGCAAGAAAATATGTTTGAACTGTATCTGAGTCTTTTTCTCCCATTGTTGTTACTCTTTAAAAAAAAAATATATATATATATATAAAATGGTGAACTGTGGTTCAGTGTTTCCTAATGAATACTTGGGTATTATTATATGATTGTAGAAACTAGTGTCTCTCTATCTTAAAATTGTAAGCTGACAGTTATAAGCTTTGTGGTCCGCTTCTGTTTGGACCCAGGCTCCGAGTACCCACAGGACGTTCATTCATTTTTTTACAAAACAGTTTCTAGAAATGTTTGGGTGTTCCTAAATAGATTCAATTTACATGAGTAAGAAACTTCTATTGTGTTTAAGTGACTCTTTTATTGAGTTTTCTGTTTTAATCAAACTGATTCTCATTCTGATTCAGCTGATTATCAGCTACTTGGGGAAGTAGCACTTGATATGAGTCTTAAACTAGATCTTTAGCCAAGTGGAGCGTGAGTTGGGAAAAGGGAGGTTGTTGTGACTTAAAAGGATGGAGATAAAAGGGACATTACTGGCAGAATAAACACTATGATCAAATGCACTGTGAGTGCCCACAAACTTAAATCATTAAGGTTTGCTAAGAGGCATCCAAAATCGGTTGTGGTGGATATCTATAATAGACTCCACCCTCTCCTTCATCTTGCTCTGTACCCCAGAAGTTTAACCTCCCTAAACTGAATCAACAGTCTTCTTTGCCTTCTGGCTTCTGATTGGACTTAGTAAATGAGAAGCACCAGCAAAATAATCAGAATGAAGGAAAAGACCAAGGTCAGGGTATGTATTCCCTCAGCTTTCTTCCTGCAGGTCCACTGAGTGGTCACCCAATGACTGCTGTTTCTTTTGTTCTTTTAAACCTACAGGTGGTAACAACATCCTGCTATCAAACCACAGGATATACACTCTCATGGTTTTCCTACATCTTGCTGATATTTTTGTAAATGGACCCTTATTAAACACTCCTCAAATAAATTCAATTTCAGTATGTTTGTTTCCTAACCAATAAAAACTTCTACTTGCTTTATTTTGCTAATGTAGAGCACTTATTATAATAAAAACAGTAGAAACAAGCAACTCAGTAAAAGTACTTATAGCTCAAAATACTTGACAGGATTTTGTGAACAAAGCAAGAATTTTTTGAGAATGATTGAAATCAATATACAAAAATTATGAGGATACTCATCCTCTGGGTTCTGACTACTAGCATATGCCTGAGTCCAAATGCATGCTGTCTGTGATGGAGTGTCACTTTACCATGTTAGAAGACTTTTTTATTTCCTGCTAATACTATTGTTCAGTTTGTTTCAAGAATTAAGTCTTAACCAAATGACTTCTATAGAGACTTTGCTTCCCTTTCTTACTTTCTCCTAACTCATCTGCTCTGTAAATCGCTTGCTATATGAATAGTTTCCCTGTAAACCTTCAAAATGGCATTCTGTTTGCTCAGAACTGTCGCTATATTTCTGTTTCTACTTCTCTACCATGTTGCTGGGGAGAAGGAAAGGGCTTTCTTTTCATTCTTAAAATAACTTGGAATTCCTTTTTTGTGTGTGTCTATCAATCAAAGTTGATTTTATTTCTCCACACTTTCATTTCAAATCATTTTTATGAAGTATTGTGATTGAAAAACAAATCAGCACTGAAAGGCGTACTTTCCATTTTGCTCTTCTCATTTTGTCAGCCAGCTCCCTGTGTAGTCTCAAAGTGAGTATAGCAGTGCCCACAGTACCTGCTTAAGTAGCAATATACAGTAGCAAAACAGAAAGGGAAAAAAAATATTATGTGCTCTTTAAGATCTAGAAAATTTTTTTCAGAATCCTGAGCCTTCTTCTCCTCACATATCTTCATTGATCTGAATTAGGTTACATGATATTCCATAATCAATCAATCATTGTCAATGGGCAATGAAATTACCAAAATTGGCTTAATCAATCCATAAGTATTCACTAAACACAACTGGCTTATCAAGATTTCTGCCCCCGGGGAAAACCAGCCTTCTCTGGAGCATTCCCTCAAGCACAGATACTGACAACTGTGGGGGGAGAGGGAGTTCCATTAGTAGCTCTTAAGTAACAATCACCAATGTCTGTGAAAACGACTGAGAAATCTAGAAAACTATGAAAATGCAAGGGACTGTACTTGAGAAAAGAAAACACCAGCAGTAGTGGCAAGAGTTAAAGTAATAATTAAGTAGAGGGAAGAAAATAATTCCTGGATAGTAGCTGTACTCATTCCCTAGAGCTCTTTAGGTAGCACTTTATCTTTTTTATTTTTATTTTTTATTTTATTTTTTGTAGAAGGGAGGGTGGAGAGAGTTGGGGATGGCAGCTGGGAATATTTATGTCCTGCATCAAGAAAGAACTTAATTTATTCTTATTTAATTTCTTGTCCTGAAAGACATTCTGCAGCTCATCCAACCATGGGTCAAAGTATAATCCAATTTTACCACTGAGCTCACTGATGAATTCTTATCTTAACAAGATTAAGACTTTAAAGCAGAAACTTCTCTGATGTTTACAAGGCAATAGCTTTTTACTGATATTCTTCTGCAATTGACCATTGCTTGTCTTGTTAAGTTGCCATTTGTTCTTTAAAAATCTTTATCATCCTCACATTCTTAGTCTTCGTCCTCTTCACAAGCAATAGTGCTTTCCATTTGTCCTTTAACTGACTGAAAAGGCCAAGTTGGCTGTCTCCTTGAATATATGTGAAACTACATTCTGAAACATTTTTAAGATAGTATAAATATTACAAGGAAAATGTATAGAGTAAGGCTTTCCTAGTATCAAAACCATGAATCATAATTCTAAATTTATGAGTAAAGTATACTAAAAGTATAACAAAACTTTATATCTGAGTATGAACATATACTTTCACCAAAAAAAGTAAATATTTTGTAAAAGCTGTTTCCTTCATTTATCTTTTAGTGAGTGGCAGGTGGGAAGATTGACCTTCTCAAAGGCTTTCCCAAAAGCCTTTTTGGTATGTGTGAGTATCAGTCAATTTATAGATCCATCTCCAAATAAGGAAGCCTGGGTTCTCTGGAGACCTGGCCCAGTTCTGAAAGAGAAGCTTAAAGTAGCATGTCTGCTTATGAGTAGAGGTTATCTAATATTAGCTTCTGTGTGATGGAAAACAAATTGTCCTAGACATTAATCACTGCATAACAGATTGACCTTCTGATGCAGAAAATAATTTTATATTAAGAGAAATGCAAAATTAAATTTCATCCAGATTAAGTTTTTTTTTTTTTTTCTGATTCAATTATTCTTTTCAATGTTTTCAGAAAAATCTGGTATTTGGATATTCTGATTTTCTTAGAAGTTTGAGATAATGTGAATGATCATGTACATTAGCATTATTTTAATGTCAGAAGATAGTAAAAAAAAAAAAAAAAATATGAGTGCTATCTATATATATAAAAGGCTAAGCAACCATCCGACCGGTAGCTATGATGCACAATTACCACCAAGGGGCAGACACTCGACACAGGAGCTACTGAAATACAGTAACTTGGCAGTGGTGGTTCTCTGGTGATGCACCTGGAACCAAAGAAGAAGAAACCCACTGCATCACCCAAGAACTGTCCTCTCACAAACCAGTACCCCAATGGGGATATTGGAGAGCCAGTTTCAGCCCGATCCCTGCAGGACAGGCCAAGGGACCCTGCCTCACTCCACAGACCTCCTTCAAGCCACAATGTTGCCCCAGGTGTGGCTGGCCAGGAGTTTGGCTCTAGGGTGTGTCCAGTCCGTCTTGCCCGGACTGCCCCACCAGCCACCTTCTAATTAATTTTCTTTCAATGTGTATAAATCCATGCACCAGGGCACTAGTATCCTATATAATAAAAATCTAATATGTTAAGAGTCCGGTCATTCAGTCATCCATTCAGCCAATCAAAGTGTAATATGCTAATGATATGCTAAGGCAGCTCAAGTGCTCACTATGACATGCACTGACCACCAGGGGGCAGATACTTCAACCTGTAGGTTAGCTTGCTGCTGGGGTCTGGCTGATTGGGATTGAATGAGACAGGCCGGAGATGCCCTAGAGCCCTCCTGTGGTCCCTCTCTGGCTGGCCAACCTCCCGCATCCCACCCTTGCCCTGATCATGCACCAGTGGGTCCCCTTTAGCCTGGCCTGTGCACTCTCATAATCTTGGAATCCCTGGGGGATGTTGGTGAGCGTATTTCAGCCTAATCTCACCCAATATAGGAGCTGCCCCTGGTAGTCAGTGCAGGGCCACAGGGGGAGTGCCACTCAATCAGAAGCTGGGCTCATACCTAGCAAGTGCAGTGGTGGTGGTGGGAGCCTCTTCCTCTTCCATGGCAGTGCTAAGGATGTCCAACTTCCATGGGAAGCAGGTCTAAGTTGTCAGTCGGACATCCCCCAAGGGCTCCTAGACTGCGAGAGGGTGCAGGCAGGCCAAGCTGAGGGACCTCTCCCTCCCGCAGAGTGCATGAATTTCATGCACTGGGCCTGTAGTAAAATATAAGGATATATCTCTGTTCCTATCCAGAAACAATTCTTTTGCCTAAAATAAATTTTGGAAAAATATAAGACAAATAAAAAGCAGAGCCTTAAAAGTTGTTTTTGTCTACTGACTTGGACCTGAAGGAGATCAGTGGGAAGATTATAGTAATTTGTTTAAACATATGCATCTAAGTTATACTACCTGGATTCAAATACCAACTCCATCACTTTTTGGATGTGGAATATTGAAAGGTTCTATAAAGTTTCTGTACTTTAGTATTGTAATAATAATAGAAACGGATTGTTGGGACCATTAAATTAGGTAGTATAAATTAAGTAGTTTAGGAGCACATGGATCAATTATTAATATCATCTCACTTCAAATCTAAGATTTCCTTTCAAATCAGTTTTTATAATTTATAATTGGGTTAAAGGTATTCTATTCAGAAAGTGCTTTACATTTCTTGCTTGGTATAGCCATACATTCATTGTTTTACAGGAAATAGAAATCAGTAGATTAGCCCCATACATATAAGTAGATTTTATTCAAGTCTTGGTAAACAGACTCTGTACCAGACAGTAAGCAGAAATGAGGAATGACACCAAGGAAATACATAAGTACTTTGTGTTTAAAGAGTTTACATTTCAGTTTGACTAATACAATCAATATACATGAAAAAATAGGCAATAAACTAGAATTATAATCTAGAAACACATTTTATATATATTGCATCTTCCCATTATTTAATAATTATCTGTTGGTGTCTGTATCCTGAGATAATAAATTATTTGAGGGCATGTATTAAGTCTGCTTGTCAGAGATCTGGGTATAGATCTATTTTATAAAAATTGGGACTACCTAAAATCTAAACTAGTAGCCTAAGACATTTTAAAAAAATTAAATAGGTCAGAAACACTCTTCAAAAGGAATCTTCTGAGCAAAAACATCTTATGGGAACAAACAACTTTAGGACTGTAGAAAAGACCACCTGGATAATCAATGTTTTACCTGAGTCCTGAAGAATGAAGGGGAGTAACCCAGGGAAGAGTGTGAGCTGTGATTGTTCCAGAGGTTAGAAAGAGCATAGAACTGAAACCCATTAATTCTGGTTGGACTCAAGAGTGTGAACGGGGAGTGGTGAGAAATGGGGCTTAAGAAAGTAAGCATTGCCAGATCATAAAGTTCTATAGAAATCTTGCTAAGAACTTTGGACTTTATTCTTAGGACAATGGGTATTCATTAAAGACTTAAATGTGAGTGATACCAAATTTTTTCTTCAGAAAAACCACTCTGCCTAATAGAGGGAAGAAGGAAGTTGAGAGAAGCAAAATGAAGACAAGGATGTCATTTAGGAGAATGTTTCAACAATTTAAGTAACAGAAGATAGTTGTTTGAGTCAAGAAAGTAGCATCAAATCCCTCAATCCCTTGATTCCCTTGCTTCTTTTCCAGGAATCTATAGCGCTAATACCACAGGCCTGGCTAAATCTAACTCTTTGTCAACTCTGTGCCTATACCTAAGAAGTTAGATGTAACTGAGGCTAAACATACAACTAAGCTTCATGGTCTAATTTTAAGTGAAATAGCTACCAATGGGCCCTTAAAATGCTGTTTGGGCATCCTTTATCTATATGCTAGAGGCCCAGTGCACATGAAATCATGTGTGGTTAGAGTCCCTAGGCCTCCATTGCTGGCCTCTGCTGCCCTGAGATACTACATGAAGCTCCCTGCCCCAGGATGCTCCACGATGCTCATGGCCCCTTGACAACTCCACGAGGCTCCTCACCCTGACATCGTTCCAAGAAATCCACCCCCACATTCCACGACTGCTCAAGGCTCCTCCTGCCCCTTGACTGCTCCATGAAATTCACCGACACCAGTGACTGCTCCACTAAGCTTCAAAGCAGCCCGCCACTGCCACCACTCAACAGTCCCCAGTCCCACCCACCACCTCATGGGATTCAGGGGCTGGAGGTAGAAAGGGGGACTGAGAGGTGCTCCATGAATTTCATAGTGACCAATCGTCCGTTCATTCTTGAAGGCACCTGGAGATATATATACAATATATATATTAGGATTGATTTCAGAGAGGAAGAGGGAGTGAGAGAGAGAGAGAAACAATGAATGATGAGAGAGAATCAGTGATTGGCTGCCTCTTGCATGCCCCTTACTAGGGATTGATTTCAGAGAGAAAGAGGGAGTGAGAGAGAGAGAACTTATGCAAACTTAGGCATGTGACCTGGCTGGAAATTGAACCTTGACCTCCTGGTTCATAGGTCAATAACCAACCACTAAGCCACATTGGCCTGGCAGGCATCCTATTCTTTATTCTCCATGTCCATTTATCCTCCAGCTGTCCTTAAAAAAAAAAAAAATGCAATTTTGCTATTTTCTCTTCTCTTCAAACTCTCAGTACTTCCTCCCTGTTCTCATTTTCAGCTTATGATGTTTTGTTTTACTTCACCAAGAAACTGAAAAAGTCAGAGGGAGATGTTCACAGATTTCTACCCATCTGTCAAACCACCTACTAGTCTCAGAACCTACCACCATCCTTTCTCCCATCCGTCACTACATGGGAAGTGTTCATGCTCCTATCCCACAGCCAGTCTCTCTACTAGCTCTCACATCTTCTCACCTCCTTTAAAACATCATATCAGCAAGTCTCCCACCTCTCCATCATTAACTTGTTTTATTCTTAATCAGTCGTTATTTTCATTCTAATATGGTGCTATTTCTCCCATCTTAGAAAAATCTTTTCATGTCTCCACTTTCTTTGCCAACCACTACTCTGATCTTTTTGCCCCCTTGAAAAGGTTGTCCAATCTTTTTTTTTTTTTTTTCCCCAATTTTTCTCCTCCTTTTTCTAAACCCACTCCAGTCAGGTTTTTGTTCAGTCCATGCAAATCATTGTTATCAATGTCATCAATGCCCTCCTCTTTGCTCCCTATTAGTCTTGCTCTTGTATAATCTATCAGTGACATCTGACTCAATTACCATTCTCTACTTCTAGAAAAAAGATATTAACTTGACTTTCAAAAATCTCTAGATTTTTATCCTATCTCATCTGACTTTTCCTTCATGACATACTTTTTTGGTTCTTCTTCTCTCAATGTCTTAAAGTGCTATAATGCTCCAACCCCTCTTCTCTATCTACACTCCCTTGTTGACTGTACCTAATCCTATGAGTTGAATACTCTCCAAATACTGATAGGTACAAAATGCCTATCTTTAGCCCAGTCTTCTCTTTAGAATTTAATACCAGAAGCCACTCAGAGTATATCAACTGGCCACAGTAATTGATTTATGGATAAATATGTAAGGTAAGCTAGTTCAATAAGGCAAGCCTTAGCAACTGTTCTGAGAATTTTAGTGCATAAATTTGCATGTTCTCCACTAGGCATAAGAATTTGAGGCCTGAAACTCCTATAGTCGATATTTAGCAGAAACCCATTCTATGTCTGAGTTTGAAGGCACCATAAAACGGAACCAGATCCTAGAGATGGATTCTAATGACTGTGTTTGAGTCCTTCATTAAGTTATATGACAGGACTGAACTGCTTTAGGAATATTCATTCAATGTGGATAAAATTTCTTTTTTGAGTTGGCATATCTGTTGCTTTAAAATACATGCATCTTATCTGATACACATATATCAGATATTATTATCTCCACCTTATATAAGAGGAAAACCCACGCTAAGATGCCTACATGATTTCTCCAAAGTCATTCATCTATTAAGTGGTAGCACCAGAGCATGATCCAGATAGTCAAATTTTAGATTTCACATTCATAATAACAACTCTATGTGAGTGGGAGTTTGGAAATATTTAAATTCAACCCTCAATGTGTTGTGTGCCTCTAATGTATGTATTTATGTGTGTGTGTGTGTGTGTGTGTGTGTGTGTGTGTGTGTGAATGAGTATACACTTTCATTCTAATCACTTCATTAGAACATTAATCATAAGATCTATTTCCTAAGAAGATACTAAAGAGCTGATTTTCATTTGCCATTTAGCTCTGTTTCCATTGAAACAAAAGCAACTCTACTTTTTGGTTGGTATCCTCAATTTTAATTCTATTCTTCACAAAAGAGTGGACCTAGTATTCTTACCTATGAAGTTTATGTTCTATATTTTTAGATTTGCAGACAATAACCAAAAATCTGATTTTATAATGTCTAAATATTATGAGATATACTTATCTTTCTACCACCGAAATGATGTTGTTACATGAAGAGGTCACAAAAATGAGCACAGAATGAGGTTCATGCACTGACTCCAGCATGTGGCATCAGCAAGGTCTTAAGTGCATTGGAGCCCTTTTCTCCTCTGTAAAGTGTGAATCACAAACATTTATCTTACAGGACTTGTGGTAATGATTAAATGTGACAACAAAACAAACATGACATATAATGACCCTGAACAAATAATAGTGTCTTTTCCCCCTTTTTTAAAAAATTTTTTAAAAAATCTGTTGGAATATAAATCTCAATATTAGCCAAAAAGATTCCCAATCACCATGTCATAGCACATCTGTTTCAATAAATGTTGATTTCAACAAATGTAGCATGGTTCATCATGAGATATCCCCACCCTACAGTTGCGTGTGTATGTGTGTGTGTGTGTGTGTGTGTGTGTTTTAATAAGATATTAGCACTGTTGCCAAAACCGGTTTGGCTCAGTGGATAGAGCGTTGGCCCGCAGACTGAAAGGTCCTGGGTTCAATACCGGTCAGGGGCATGTATTTTGGTTGTGGGCACATCCCCAGTAGGGGGTGTGAAAGAGGCAGCTGATTGATGATTCTCTCTCATCGATGTTTCTAACTCTCTATCCCTCTCCCTTCCTCTCTGTGAAAAATCAATAAAATATATTGGGGGGGGGGGGGCGGGAAAGACATTAGCACTGTTGACAGGAAGCATTGGAGTATACTGATGTTGAGCCACAAAGAATGGCTCAGGGATGCCCAGGCCAGAGAGAGAAATAAGTCCAGAAACAACTAGAAATAACACAAGGATAGATGAGCAAATTTGTCTCTATTGACATTATCTGGATGTACCCTGCCCATTCTATAAAGGCACTTTCAACCATGCACTAGGGAGAATTCAAGTTGACATTGGTTAGTATCCTACAGAGCAAATGGGAAACTTATTGCATCTGCTATCTGATCTCAGAACGGGAGTGTTTTTCTGTAAGAATTCTCAAAAGGGAGTGATTTTTTGATAATTGAACTCCCTGTGGTGTTGGTCAAGTGGAAACAGTGCACAGAGGCTTCAAAGAAATGAAAGCTGCAAGCACAGAATAGAAGCTTTTCTGGATGTGATGAGAAGTGTTTCTGACCCATTAAATAACAAAAGCCAATCCTTTAGCGAGACCCAGGCAGAAGTCTCTGAAGAGAGCAAAAGGGAGTAGGTGTGGGGAGAAGTCTTGCTCCAGCTTGAGGATCCTCTTAGAATGGTTACTTTTTCAGGATAGCACTGTTGTTCATAAGAAATGTTACATAACTAAGTTAGAAGAAAATGGTATTGAATAATATATTTATAAAAAATTGCTTAGCCTGAAAAAGAAGTGTTTCGATTCAGCAAAAGTATAAGAACTACAGGGTGTGGTAAAAGTAGATTTATAGTTGTTTATATGAAAAGTAATAAAATAATTAATAAATAATATAAAAATAAACTGTGTTTTGTGTATTCACAACTGTATACCTACTTTTGCCCCACCCCTGCATTAGAGTAAATGGGTAATTAGGTAGAAATTCTCTGTAGGACTGAACTTGGTAAAGACAAAATAGAGATTCACTGAAGAAATTCCTACTAAAATAAAAACATAGACAGATTTATAGAGGTAGTTTTGTTGTATCTTCAGTTTTGTTGTATCCTTGCCTATTTCTTCTTACAACCAAAATGAACCTGCGTAGTTCTTCAAACAAAAATCAATAGTGCTATTTTAATCCTTTCTATTCCTGAAAAGGAGACCATATACCTTCATTTTACTTCCTAATTCTTTTTTAAATCTTTAAATAAATACATTGGGATAACATTGGTTATTAATGTTATATAAGTCTCAGGGGTACAACTTTATAATATGACATCTTGTATACATTGGATGCTCCTCACTTGGAAATCTAGTCTCCTTCCTTCACCACCATCTCTTTGACCCCTTTTTACTCTCTTTATCCTTCCCCTACTCCTTTCCCTTTGGTAACCACTATTCTGTATCTGAGAGGTTTTGTTTACTACTTTTTTAAAAATATATCCCACATATTAGTAAAATCATACAATTCTTGTCCTTTCAGTCCGATTTATTTCCCTCTTCTGAGTATTTACTGAAAAAATTAAAAGCACTTATTCATAGAAATGTATGTGTCCCTATTTTCACTGTGGCATTATTTATGTTGGCCAAGACATGGACAAAACCTAAGTGTCCTTCGGCAGATTATTGGATAAAGAAGATGGGAGATATATATATATGTGTGTGTGTGTGTGTGTGTGCGTGTGTGTGTGTGAGTGTGTGTATGTACGTGTGTATATATATATATATACACACACATACATACATACATACATATAGTGGAATACTACACATCCACAAAAAAGATAAAGTATTTCCTTACACATTCATAATGATGATGAAATAATTCTTAGCATGAGAGTGGAGAGAATAGGGTATGGGAATAAAGTAAAAGCATGGGCTTTGCCATAAAATGGGATCATTGCTTGGAAATTTAGGGGAAAATAAGTGTAAAATTTCAGGAAAGAATCAGGATATAAAGGTGATAAACAATGTTTTTTTATTTAAAAATTAAAAAAAAAAACTGCAGTGTCTGAGTGCTGGATTAGAACAAGAGTTATCCAGAAAGGGTATAAGTGTGTCTGTTTTCGGATGAATCACTGTGAGAAGACTGACATAAATCTCAATGGCTCTTTGTCTACCCATATTTCATTGGGTTGATACTATTAGGTTTTTCACAATGAAACCATTAATACTAGAGTCCCAGAGCTTGAGATTCATGCACTTGGGGGTGAGGGGGTCTCTCAGCCCAGCCTGTGCCCTCTCAAAGTTCGAGAGCCCTTGAGGGATGTCTTCCTGATGGCTTAGGCCCACTCCCCTCCCCAGGGAGCGGGCCTAAGTGGGCAATTGGACATCCTTAGTGCTGCCATGGAGGCAGGAGCAGCTCTGGCTTCTGGCCAAGCAGCGCTTCCCCTGTGGGAGCACACTGACCACCAGGGGGAAGCTCCTGCACTGAGCGTCTGGCTCCTGGTGGTCAATGTACGCCATGGCAATGAGTTGTTCCACCATTTGGTCGATTTGCATGTTAGCCTTTTATTATATAGAACTAGAGGCCCAGTGCACAAAATTTGCACACTGGGGTGTGTGTCCCTCAGCCCAGCCTGCACCCTCTCCAATATGGGACATCCCTCTCACAATCTAGGACTGTTGGATCCCAACTGCTTGCCTGCTTGCTTTCCTGATTGCCCCTAACCACTTCTGCCTGCCAGCCTGATCACCCCTTAACCACTCCCCTACCAGTCTGATTGATGCCTAACTGCTCCCCTGCCATCCTGTTTGCCCCTAATTGCCCTCCCCTGCAGGCCTAGTTACCCCTAATTGCCCTCCCCTTCAGGCCTGGTCACCCCTAATTGCTGTCCCCTGCAGGCCTAGTCCTCCCCCAACTGCCCTTCTCTGCAGGACCGGTCGTCCCTGACTTCCCTCCTCTGCCAGCGTGGTCACCCCTAACTGCCCTTCCCTGCAGGCTTGATCACCCCCAACTGCCCAGCCTTGCAGGCCTGGTCCCTCTCCTGTTGGCCATCTTGTGGTGGCCATCTTGTATCCACATGGGGGCAGCCATTTTTTACCACATGGGAGCAGCCATCTTTTGTGTTGGAGTGATGGTCAATTTGCATATTACTCTTTTATTAGATGGGATAGAGGCCTGGTGAATGGGTGGGGGCCAACTGCTTTGCCCTGAAGGGTAGGGGATCAGCGTGTAGATGCCCTTGGCATTTGGGTGGCCTGGGCAAGGGGCCGTGGTGGTTTACAGGCTGGCCATGCCCCTCAGCAACCCAAGAGGAGGTCCTGGTATCTGGGATTTATTTATCTTCTATAATTGTAGCTTTGAGTGGAGCCAAGCCTCTGCTTGTTCCATGGCCATATCCATTTTAGTTAGGATTTATTTATTTTCTGTAATTGAAATTTTGTAGCCTTAAGCAGAGGCCAAGGCAGGCCAGGGAGGCAGGGAAGCTTGGCTTCCTCCATTTCCAGGGGCAACTCATTCCTCCTGCTCTCTCCAGCTCCATGACTGCAGCCATTTTTGTTGGGATTTGTTTATCTTCTGTAATTAAAATTTTGTAACCTTGAGTGGAGGCCTAGGCCAGCCAGGGTGTGCTGAAAGCTTGGCTTCCTCCATTATCGGGGAAACCCTCCTGCTTGGTCTGGTGCTGCAGCCATTTTGGTTGGGTTAATTTGCATACTTGCTCCTGATTGGTTGGTGGATGGGCTTGTGGGTGTAGCAGAGTGATAGTTAATTTGAATATTATTATTTTATTAGATAGGATGGTGCCAAAACATTAACCTCATCTGTGTTTCATTATACATGGGGCATTTCTGAATATTATTAGCAATAGTCTATCAGAAAGTTTTACTTTTATGAATTTACATTTTCTCCTCTGTTCACATTCTTCTTATTTAAGGTAGAAATAAGAGAAGTGTCCCCACCCTGCCATATAATAAACTAATATATCACATTTAAATATCACTTTAGAATGCTGTGGTCTCAATAGTAGTCCCAATCTGGCATCCCTGAAGGCCTGGCAAGAGCCATAACTTGAAGAGCAGTGAACTGGGTTTTAGTCTGATTTTCTGAAAGTAGATGAGATATTTAACAACCGATCTGAAGATAGCTGCTGTTCTAACCACAGCTCTTAGGAGAAAGTCAAAGCATGCCTGGGCTCTATTGCTAAGGAATTTCATCAGTGTCAGAGCAATAGCAGTCAACCAACTTGAAAACAGCTATTAAATGGTAACACATCATAATTAATAGACATTTTTACTGAGCTCACTATGAACAGGATACCACTGAAAGGAGTTTTAGGGGTAAAATATAAGTTTTTAGGGGTGAAATAGGCAGGTTTAGGAAAATTTTTGAAATTAAGGGGTCCATAGAAAAAGCACAGGGCTACAGAGCTGACAAGGGAACTGAGAGCAACAGAAGTTACATGTCCATAGGAAAAGGGAGCTGGAAGCAGCAGAAGTTACATTTCCATAAGACAAGGGAGCTGAGAGTAACAAAAGGTATATATTTACAGAATAAAGGGAAGGAAACCCCTCATTCCAAGAAAGAGGAAGAAAAGCTCAGAGGGAAACAATAAGGGAAAAGAAGGAGGGAGCCTCATACACTTCAGGTGAGGTTTGACCTTTAAGCTCAGGAGTTGCTACAGAGACCAAATCAGAAGGGGCTAGTGACCAATCAGAGGGAATATCAAGGCACAAAGATCTGCAGCCTTTATAAACTATAGAGAAAAGGGATTCAATAAGACTGTTTCCTCCTCCTCATGTGGGAGTCTGTGTTTGTTTCTCAATAAAATTTCACCTTTGCTATACCACATTTCGTCCATGGTTTCATTCTTCAACTCCACCGAACAAGAGCCCAGAAACCATACTGCCACACGTTTCCAGATCAAATTTCCTGTTTCACCATGATAGGTAACAGGGCTACCCAATGGCTTAAGAATCTAATACCTAGCTGCAACATTCCTCATTTCTACTCATGTTAATGATAAAGCCCCTGCATGAAATTTTCCGAAAGGCTTTCTCTTCCCATTTACATTTCTAAACCACTTTTAAAGGCAGCCATTATTAAATTGGCAGGAAAGTTAAAAAAAAAGGGGGGGGGGGAAACATTTACTTTATGCACTTCCAGGAATACTATATATTGACTTTATAAAGAGAAACAATAAGGCTGGGACTTAGCCATTTCACCACCATGGGATCAGAAATAGAGTGAATATCCAACATAAAAATAATTCATGATATTTGCACTTATTGTATTTATGTCATCACAGTACATACATTTCCCTTAAAATAATTAGTAATCACTATTTACATTTTAAGGTAAATATATGACTTTCACATCAATTTGAGCTGGGCAAAGAGTAGACATTAAAAATTGCACTGGGACTAGAAACACAGATATTTAACCACCCATTTAACATACGCCAAGGATAAGAGGCAGGGGAACAGTCGTACTGTTCTTAATAATGCAAATGCCAATACAAAAACTAATTTTAGATTTTATCATATACAAAACAGTATTTCTCCCTTCCCATTAGCAAGCATGCACCAAGTATCCAAATCGCTAGTCAGCTCCATCCTATTATGTAGAGCACAATTTGCAGCATCTAATAAAAAGAAAAATTAAATTAAAAATTAAAACACCTGCGGCCAAACCCCTGGGTATCCAAAACACATACTTCTGTAGGTGGCACCAATCTATTAATAGTAATCATTTAACCTTTGCTCTTTGAACCCAATGTATTTCTTGAACTTTGAAAGGAAGAAGGAATTCTATTCTATTCATTAGTATTCTCAAGTGCTTCAGAAGGATACAGAAACAGGAATACTAACAGCTAACATCTTGTGAGCATTTAGCATAAGGGAGACACCAGGAGGAGCACTCTATGTTCATTATCTTATGTTCATGGTTACCAGAAATCTGTGAGGTAGATAACTGTATTAAGCACAACCAGCTTAACTAACTTTCATTAGATCACATAGCTAATAAGTGGTGGAGCTATAAACCCAGTCAGTGTCTGACCTTTTAAACTCTGCATGGACTGTCTCATAAAGCTACTGAATGATAGGAAATAAGTTGGTTCCAACTGAGAAAAGTGATTCTGTTTTAAGAATTCTGCTTCTGCATCTGAAGCATCCGGCATTTAGATTAAGTCCATTATTTTCAGTGACATTATAAGTCCTTCTTAAAGGATGGACCTACGCTCTGAGAAGAGGCAACTACCTTATGTAGAAACCAGAGGCTCGGTGCATGAAATTCATGAACTGGGGAGTGGGAGAAGGGGGTTCCCTCAGCCTGGCCGGTGCACTCTTGCAGTTGGGGACCCCTTGTTCCTTGTTCCTTACAGCTCGCCTACTGCTTGGCTTGTTGCTCTTTAGTGCTGCCACTGAGGCTCCCGCCACCACCACTGCACTTGCCAGCCATAAGCTGGGCTTCTGGATGAGCAGCACTGCCCCTGTGGGAGCGCACTGACCACCGGGGGCAGCTCCTACGTTGAGCCCTTTGGTGGTCATTTCATAGCCATCAGTCATTCCACCGTTTGGTTGATTTCTGGTCCCAGAAAAAAAGAACTTCTTTCTGTATCCTGCCAGCTCTGGTGTCATTTTTCAGCTGCTATTTCCAACTTAGTAGTTGTCCCAGATGATAATATATTTTACACATTATCATCCGGCATTGGGACTCAGCAATTTGTGTGATTGCATCCTCTGGCTCACAGATACTGACTTTTCCTGAGGCGCTCTATTACTTTATTTCTCCAGGCTGCCTTTTGGGAAGAGTCCTTTGTACTACTATTTGTAATACTTGGTTTAAGATGAAGAAATCATCCTCCCCACTCCCTTTATTTATTCTTGATGAAATCATTTTCTCTCAACTGCTCCATTTTCACTCTTGAATCAGCTTATGTTGGAAGAACCCATATTATAATTTCTTGGCATGTCTGGTATATTGTATTTTTATTTTTAGGCTTGTAGCAGTGTAACTTAGTGGTCAACTAATAATCAGGAAAGTATTGCTTTGCTCCTGTGTTTTCTACCCTTTAGTACGGGGATCCAGGTGTGAAAATATGCTTTCAATCTTCACTCAAACCTATAATTTAAGGGGAGCTTGTGGTTGTTTGTTTTTGTTGTTGTTGTTGTTTTTTAATAATCCATTCAATTTATATTCAGTTTATCTCCCTACTTAAAATTCTGTCATGCTGAGTATGAAAACAATACTTTAGGCATATCTGAATTACCATAGTTGATGAAACCCTTGGCACTCTCTCATCAGCAGTGTGAAAGGCATGTTATCACCATTGAGGAATCCAGATGGCCAAACTGATTTTGAAAAATTAACTTTGGATTGATGCAAAACACATGAGTGTTTAATCTTTGGGAATTTAATGTGGACATTTGAACAGATGAGGGGTTCAGAATAAATAATAATTCAGTCTAACATTTGGCCTAACACAAATTTTAATTATTTTTCAAAAAGCCATCTTTAAGAAACTACTGGCCTTAAAGATAAGAAATCAAATGGCCATTCCAGGTCTCATGCTAACAGGAACCATGCTGAGAAATGTTGGCTTTGGAGCAGAATCAGAGAAGACTGGGAGTGAGGCCTTCAAAAGGAGCCTCTGTGCCACTATGCATTCTCTAAATCAGAATGTTCGTATTCTCATGTTAGCTTCTGTGTTACAGACTTTCATGCCAATGAGGTCTCATGTTCAATGGATCTTCCTCTCAGAATTTGGCATTTTGTATCAAGTGTAACTATATTCACCTACCACCCAGGTAATCGCTTCCTTCTATCTTTAAGCCATCTAACTTAAACATTTATTATTTTTAACATTATGTATATCCCATAGAACAGATGTTTTTTGAGCTTCAGTTTTCCCTCTGTGAATGAATTCCTCTAAGGCTGCCCATCTGTGTTCCTGGGATGTTGAAAGACTGGCTTTGTGATACACTCACTAATTGCCTCAGGATTAGGTAATATCAAAGAGGTTGATGGAATGTTTATTTTTACAAAGAGTATATTTAACAGTTTTATCTTCCTTCACATATTACATCTATTCCTGATGATGCAAGAAATTATATATTAAATTATTTTTGTTTCAATCCTAATACTTCCACATATATTTAAAAGAAAGAACCAAAGATATAAGTAGGCAGTTACTAGTAGTTAAAAATGCAGATTATAGTAAAACAGTTATCACAGCTCGCCTATCAGACTGCTAGAAATAAAACAGCAATAACACCCACTACCGGCAGGCAAATAGAAAAGAAGGTGAACATGTGAATTGTTGCAGGCTTTTTGGAAAACCATCTGGCAGTATCTATTAAATATTTAAAATGTACATGTCTGTAAGCCCAGCCACCTCACTCCTGAGAAATTACCCCATAGAAATAAAACATCAGTGAGTGAGGCTATTATATAAGGATTATTATTCCACATCTATCACAGCAAAAGCTGAAACAAAGAGAAAACTACTCAACACAAGAATAGTGTAAAAGATTGAGATACATTCCTACCACGAGATATTATATATAGCCATAAAAAAGAATGCATTAGAGCCCCACCAAATGAACTGGAGGAGTTTCAAGGACATCATCAACTTGTAGGAAAAAAAAAAAAAAAAAAAAAAATATATATATATATATATATATATATATATATATGTGTGTGTGTGTGTGTGTGTGTGTGTGTGTGTGTGTGTGTGTATATATATATATATATATATATATATATATATATATATTCTTTCACAGAATAATCAATGACTACATTAAAACTTCATATCTGTGCATGATTTTGAGCATGAATGTGTATATATATGGGAAGGTACCCATGAGGCTTATAACATGGATCACCTAGAGGTGGAGCAAAGGACAGGAATGAAGAGGAAAGAAAAAAAGTTTAGAAAAACAGTTTGAAAAGTTAAAGTGTTCATTAAAAAACAGCATATTTGTTTTGACCCAAAAGTATAACATTAACGTATTTCTGTGTTTATGCATAAGGAGATCCACTAAAGAAAATACCAAATGGTACGTATGGTTCCTCACTACAGAGTGTGTTCAGATAATTTTTAAATATAGTTTTCTGGGTTTTGAGCTTCCTAAATGAGTATCTATAATGTATACACTATGAAACATTTGCCTTGTGAAAAAGAAATGTCAGGAATAATTAGAATAATTTTTCCATAGCTATTCTGTATACATCGAATGCTCCCACACCATTTAAAAAAAAAAAGAAAGATGAATATAAAGCCATTTACTGTAACCTGTGCACTATGTCCTGCTACACCCACTCTCCTCACTCTGGTTGCCTGGACAACAGTACTTACTCATTTACCTAGCCCTCTCTGGTGTTCCTGAACCTCTTGTTCTAGCTGCAGGTCTGTCAGATTGAACCATCAACTTCTTAACTCTAGCTTTTTTAAATCTATAACTAGAGGCCCAGCGCATGAAATGTGTGCTCTCAGGGGGTGGGGATGGGGGCGCCAGCCTGGCCTGTGCCCTGTCACAGTGCAGGAGGCCTGTGATCGATCGCTCCAAAGGGGTAGGACCCAACCACCCATCTCGATGGACTGTCTCAAAGAGGTAGGCTGGAGTCAGGGGTCCTGCCTCTGTGCCGTGAGGAGCCGGGAGGTGGGGACCCCAGAACCCCCAGGCAGGCCTTCACTTGCGGAGCTGGGAGGAGGCAGGACTCCCAGGCAGGCCTCGCTGTGTGGAGGCAGGGGGTGGCTGGACTCCCGGCAGGCTCTGTGCCACACACGCAGCATCAAGCCCAGTCCTGCCCACCTGCATGTGCCTGCTGTGCGAGCAGTCATCTTGTGATGGCATGAGGGCATCACGGCATGAGCACGACCACCTAGGCTTTTATTAGTAAGTATGTGGCTTGCTATCTACACTTGTTGTGAATTCACATGATAATTTATAATATAATTGTCACTTTAAATTTCTTGATGGATTTTTGTCATATTAAATAACGTCATTTTACTCTTGAATGTTGTCTACCAACTCAGTAGCAGTCATATATATATATATACATATATATATGTATATATATACATATATATATGTATATATATATAGTTTATCTCTTTTTTTCTTTTTGCTTCTGTTTTTTCTCTTCTCACTTATTATTAGTTGTTGTTTATAGCTTGAAATCATCTCTGTGTGTTAGTTTGCATTTTTTTGGATAAGTTGTTGTTCTTTGAGTTTTCTCTAATATAAATAGTTTTTTCCCCTTCTTTTTTATTCTTTTTTTTCTCTCTTACTTTTTTCCTTTCCACAATATCATTTTTGCACTCTAATTTTTTATCCCCTAATTCTAAAAAATGAAACTAGATCACCAACTTACACCATACACAAAAACAAACTTAAAATGGCAAAAGGACTTGAATTTAAGACAGGAAACTATAAAAATCCTACAAGACTCCATAGGCATCAAAATTGCAGACATATGTTGTAGCAATATCTTTACAGACACAGATCCTAGGGCAAATGAGACTAAGGAGTAAATAAACAAATGGGACTACATCAAAATAAAAAGCTTCTGTACAGCAAAAGAAACCATCAATAAAACAACAAGAAAGACCACGGCATGGGAGAACATATTTGCCAATGTTATCTTCAATAAGGATTTAATCTCCAACATTTACAGGGAACTCATACAACTTAACAAAAGGAAGATAAAAATCCAATTTAAAAAATAAGTAAAAGACCTAAATAGACACTTTTTGAAAGAGGACATTCACAAAGCCAAGAACATAAGAAAACATGCTCAAAATCACTAATCATCTGAGAAATGCAAATCAAAACAACAATGCGGTGCCATCTCACACCTGTCAGAATGGTCATCATCAGCAAATCAACAAATGGCAAGTGCTTGAGAGGATGTGGAGAAAAAATAACCCTCCTTCACTGCTGGTGGGAATGCAGACTGGTGTGGTTATTGTGGAAAACAGTATGGCATTTCCTCAAAAATTTAAAAACTCCAATTTGACCCAGTAACACCACTTCTAGGAATATATCCCAAGAAAACAGAAACACAATCAGAAAGGATATATGCACCCCTATGTTCATAACAGCACAATTTACCATAGCTGAGATTTGGAAATAGCCTAAATGCCCATAAGCAGATGAGTGGATTAAAAAACTATGGTACATCTACACAATGGAATACTATGCTGCTATAAAAAATAAGGGAGTCCTTATTATTTGCAGCAGCATGGATGGAATTAGAGAGCATTATGCTAAGTGAAATAAGTCAGGCAGTGATAATAAAGAACATTATAAGCTGATGAACAAAAAGGTAGTTACAGAGGCAGAGAAGCATTGAACAGACTATCAAATTACAGGGGGAAGGCTGGGGAGGGTTGGGCCGGAGGAGGGAGGTAAGAGATCAACTGAAGGACTTGTATACATGCATATAAGCATAACCAATGGACGCAAGACCCTGGGGGAGAGGGATGGAGTGAGGCCATGTGCCGAGGGGTAGGGGAGTCCAAAGGAAGGTCAATGAGGAAAAAAAGGAGACATGTGTACTATATTTGTAATACTTTAAACAATAAAAAATAAAAACAAAAATGATTGTTTGATTTCTATGTGAGAATTTGTCCCAAAGAGAACAAAACTGTATTATTAACAGTAAACGTAGTAAGAGACTAGATCGTAACTGTTCCCACCACTAGAAGAAATGTTAACCATGTGACAAGACAGAGTGTTAGATAACACTACAATGGCAATCATATTGCAATATACGTGTATCAGATCAATAGACTGTACCCCTTAAACTTACACAGTGTTAGATGTTAAGTATGTCTCAATCAATCAATTTAAAAAATATATAATCTGGCTGGGAAATTTGTGGAACCTGTGTTCACACAGTAGATAATCATATAATAATAAAAATTTAAAAAATTCTTCCTTTTTAATTGCTAGATAAATGTCAACTATTTTTTTTTTTTTTTTGGAAAGGACAAATGCACTCGGTAACTCAATAAAACAATGTTATCGGTTATTACATGTTGTGTCAATCATCCCTATCCTGAACTAGACATTGTACTAAGCCCTGGGAACATATTAATGAGCATGTCCATCAGATACTGGGAGGTAGAGGAAGCAGACATGTCAAAAGAGAGGATATGAAATGCTAAAGGTCCTGACAAAGAAGGATATACAGTGAGAACACAGAGGAAAGAGCCACCAATTGTATTTGTTGGGGCAGTGAAGTTAAGAAATGCTTCAACAGAGGAAATATTTCATTTGTTATCTTAGGACCTTGTGTAATTTGCCTTGCTGGATGCCCCTGGCTCCCCATTGTGGGTGCATTTGTCTTGCTGTCTAACCATGGAGACTTGTCATAAGTTTTTCTAGGCCTTCTTACAATTCACTTCGCAAACTTTCACTCTATTCCGTGTGTGTGTGTGTGTGTGTGTGTGTGTGTGTGTGTGTGTGTGATTGACTTTAGAGAGGGAGGAAGGAAGAGAAAGAAACATTGGTGTGGGAAAGATACATTGATAGGTTACCTCCCATATGTGCCCTGACCGGGAATTGAACCTGTGACCTTCTGGTGCACGGGATGCATTCCACCCAACATTCACAAAGCCAAGAACATATGAAAGCATGCTCAAAATCACTAAACATCTGAAAAACACGAATCGAAACAACAGCCAGGACAATAAAGTGTATTTTTTAAAACTCAAGTATTTTGAAGTGGAAAAAGCAGGAGTCTGGGATCCAGACAAATAGGACTCTTGTCACAACTCTCTCACTGACAGTTTTGAGTTTTGGTGACATCATTGAAACTTATATCAATTTTATTTTATGTCAAATGAAGGTTTGCAAGATAGTGCTCTTTCAAGCCCTTTTAATTTAATTCTAAACATTAAACCTCTCTCTCTCTCTCTCTCTCTCTCTCTCTCTCACACACACACACACACACACACACACACACACGTTGTCTAACCTATCTGAAATGATTTTAAAATATCTACACAAATCCTTTTTCAGTCCTCCTCTCTCACAAAATCCAAAACCTATCTCCCCTTCCCATGAGTATGGGCCAGTCTTGGTGGTGGGAGTGACATTGTTGACCTCCCAAATTAGGGAAAAGGCACTTCAGCTTTTGCCTGGCTTTCTCTCTCAGATCACTCATTCTGGGGAAGCCAACTCACAGGTTATGAAAACACGCAAGCAGCCCTATGGAGAGGCCCATAGGACAAATAACTGAGGCCTCCACCCAACAGCTGTGAGTGCACCGTCTTGACACTCCTCCTTCCCCAGTCAAGCCTAAAGATGACCGCAGCCCCAGCCAACATTTTGGCTACAACTTCACCAGAGACCCTGAGCCAGAACCACACAGCTAAGCTTCACCATGATTCTTTATGCACAGAAACTCTGAAATAGTAAACATTATTTTAAGTTTCTAAATTTTGTGATAATTAGCAATAGATAACAAATACACTATTCAAGCCATCTCCCCTTTGGCTCATGACTCAACCCAAACTTTCTGCCATTCAAACTTCAGGGGGCACTAATGTAGATGCAGCCATTGTTTTCACTTTAAAGAGCTGAACATTTGTTTATCCACCTCCATCCCTGCCATGCGAGAGAAATTTTAACCTTCATCCTCTCTCTCTAAGCCTTTCTTTGCCTAAGAGTGTTATTGCTAAAAGGCCCAGTTGTGACTTGCAGTTTATAAAAAGCTTTTAACTACATATTCAAACTCTTTACAGTTTAAGGGAGCAAATTTGGATCCTCACGGAACATCACCCCCTCACAATCTCTTCAGCCCTTTTGTGCAGCTTTAAGTGAAGATACACATCTCCCCAACCCAGGATAAACTCTCATATATCTGTAACACCCACTCCCTACAACTCCTGGTCAGCTGGTCTGACTGAAGAATCCAGACATAAGACAAGCGGTCCAGATAACTTTATCCTTGTTTTTGCATGTACACAGGGACTCTTTTCAATGTAACTACAAGAAACCTTTAGTCTCCCAGGTCATTATAAACACTAAACTTTAATGGCTCTGGATTACAAGGAAACAAATGGTGCTGCAAGAAGAATAAGACCTGTGTAACCAGTGGTCCTATCATTGAGTCACAGCACTGATTTACTTTCTATCTGACTGCAATTTACTAAACTGCTCTGAGCTAAATTTCCTTACCAGGAAAATGAGAATGTGGCTATAATAATTTAGGAAAATGTTAAATGTAAAAAATCCTTTGCTTAAGAATTGGTCAGATTCCCAGATTTAAGAGACTTCTAACATTGCCCAATTAATTTTTTCCAATACAATAAAAGTGCAGTGTGGCATATGAAAAAAATCCAGAAAGCTCAATTTCACCTAACTAACATAACCATGGACAAGTTGTTTTTCTCTCTTTGGCCAACCTTTCTTCATTTAGAATATGGGGTAAAAGAGAATTTTAAGAGAGTTTATTGGAGGCTAATAATTATAAAATAACACGGTTAAATGGAGAAGAAAGAATTTTAAAACTAAGAAAAATAATCAGCGTGAATTTCACTTTACTGTATTCAGAAAAATAATTTTTACTTTGCATTCATTTCATGTAAAACAGTAATCATGAAAATGTTCTTATTTATCTGGTTTGATAACTAGCCAGATGGTGTCTAAAAAAATCGTTTTCTTTGTAGTTTAATAAAATTGAAATGAGTCTTGAAATCTCTGGTGCTTTAAAATCAATCATTTAGAATATGAAGATCCTAGTAAGGCTATTAAACTCTATGACTTTTAAATGTTAAAATCACCAAAGCACCTTTAATTTTACTGGTAATAACATATGCAATCTTTTATACTGGATATTAAACATTCATGTTAAATTACAATAAAGAGGCATGCTGAACCATAAACCATCTGATATTGCAAATGGTCATTTATGTTGTCATTTATGTACCATTGTTAGATCCGATAGGATAATGTTTATGATTTATTAAGTAATATGTCACAAGAAAATGTTCACTTCCACACTATTTCCATATTAGTCACAATAGATTTTGCCAGGGCATGATGGAGTAAAAATTATTTCTCAAGTTGAACATGACCCTACTACAATGCCCATGGCTAAGGAAGTCATTAGCATGCAGTACAGAAATAAGCTTGTCACACACACACACACACACACACACACACACACACACACGGTATTAAATGCAAAGAAAGAAAGAAAAACATCAAAGTAGACAGTCTTCTGACTTACAACAAGCACAGCAGAGACAGATGGGAATTTGCAATGAGATGCATAGGAAAAGGTTAACTCCTTTAGAGTAAGCTAAATACTTTTCCTTTATTTACAGGGAAGCACAGTTCAAAGCCAGGTTAGCCAAGGAAATTTGAATTTTAGAATTTTAGAAAAAGTTTTTGTTTCCAATGAATGAGTATGTGACTAATAAATATGGAAGAAATCGTTAATTTTATTTTTAACTATTTACCACTAGATTTTGTGACCCATATAAAGAAATTTAATGTTTTTAGAGCTGTGAATATGTGATGTGTGGGTAAGTATAGTATGATTAGCTACTTAGACCTTCACAAAAGAAATTTATTTTATCAGTTCTTTCAACAGAAGAGAAAGCTGCACTGTGATATTTGTAATAATGTCACCTAAGCACTGTATGATTTCTTTTTAATTTACAACATATTTCCACAAGCACTATTTTACCTGTTTTGTGGTGTGTTTTTTTTTATTTTTATTTTTATTTTTATTTTTATTTTTTTATAACATTAGTATTAGTTTATTTCAGAAGAAAACCAGGTCTAAAGAGCACAGAATAACAAAACTTGTTTCAAAATGAAGGCTTGAACCCAGGAGATCCACACTCTCCATCAAAGTCAGAGAAAAAGTTAAAAAAAACAAACAAACACATAATTGAAGTAGTTTCTCTGGTGTCTTAAAAACTATAGTAAGTTATATCTTCCTACCTATTTAAATTACTCATCTTCTTATTCTTGTCCCATTATTGTGACTACCTGGAGCTTGAAGATATGTCTCGCTCATTCACTTAACAAATATTTTTGGTTTTTGCAGTATGTCTAGAAATATGTTCATTATTGTGAATATCTATGAATAAAATTCCATGCCTGACTTAAGGTTGTATTTGCTTATTGTCTACTAAAGAACGGAATGACATTCTTTTGTCTTTAATACTAGGGAAGGAGTTCAGATTTCCTCTAACTCTTTACCGAAAATGCACCCAGAATAAAAGCACATACACTAAGGGCCTGCATGCCATGGGGGTTACAACAGTCTGAAATATGTTGGGTTTAAAAGTCAAAGTTTACATGTAGGTTCTTATTCAAATCCCCTCACACCCTCCCTTGCCATTTTTACTTTCTCTTTTACTCTTCGCAAATATCAATCAACACCACTATTCTACCACATCTGACCAAAGTGTCAGTGCAGTGATCAGGATCTTAGGAGAAATGTCCTCCCAAAGGTGAAACTTCTTCTCTGGAGCAGCCTCTAGTGGTGATACTTGGAACTGGAAGGGATCTTGACAGTTTCTTATGGATTAAGTCAAGGTCTCATATTGAGGAGGTCTGAGTGAGATTCCTTTCTAAGTCTCAACCTGGGTCATTTAGTAATGCCAAACTGCAGAGGTGGATGCATGTATGGGTCAAGTTCCACAGAGTACATAGAAATCTCAGCTTATAATTTCAATGACAAAGGGCACAATGCTTATTTTCAACAAGTCAACCTGATTTCAAATCTGAATCCTCACCTGGCCAGGCTGGCTTGAAATTTAACTTCAGTCATTTTAGTGTAATAGCATTGGTGGTTTTATCTATCAACAAGACATTTTGGAGGCCTTTGCAATTGTAAAGCTTTCGTGCTAATTACCATGGAAACTCATTGTACCGTTGTCTTTCAACTTCTATAGGTCTGCTGCTCTCATCCCTGGTAAAGCAAATGAGTCTTTGGGAAACCCTACAGCCACTTCCCTGCTAGCCTCTTCTCCCACCTATATTGGGGGTGCTGAGAAGAAGCAAGACATTGTATGGCTGCCATTCAAGAAACCCAAACATTTTACCATCTGCTGTTCTCAAGAATCACTCTTTTCCTGAAGGAGGTTCTTCTTCTATCAAATTTTTCACAGAGATGTCCCTCTCTCCTCAGCCTTCAGAAGACCTACCATAATCTCCTCTGAAGGCTCAGATACGAACAAAATGAGAGCTGAGATATGATCTGTCCTGCATTCTCACAAGTAAATTCTCCTTTCAACTATGCCACAAAACTGCTCAGCCAAGGGAGCATGGGGTCTGCCAGATATGTGAGGGCAAAATATGGGAATACGGAAATATAGAAAGAAAAATGTAAATGACTATGTCAAAATTATCCTCTCTCACTATTCTTTACAGAGATAGAATTGGACAGTCAGAGTTTTGCACTGCAGAACACTAGTGTGTCATGGTCTTGATGGGCTGCAAACCCCATGGAGTGAGCTGGATCTAGTTTGGATGGAGAAAGAGAGGTCTCACTAAGGTGATAGGCAGTTTCAAGCTGGAGATAGTGATAGTCGTTGGAGGATGGAATAGTTTACTTGATGTACATCCAGGTGTTTCCCTTCCTATTTTATTTTTATCCAAAACTGAGAGTCAAATTCAGAGGATCATGTCATGTCATGGCAGAAAATAGGAAGTCACAAAAAGGTGTGAGTTGATGTAATGAAAAGAGAAAGATTTAGGACCTGGGAGACTATGAAACTGGGAAAAGCAAGGTGTTGAAGAAGACCCAATGACATAAGTCATTGTACTTCCTATGACTGATAGATTAAATAGAGAAGGTAGATTAGGGACCTAGGGACTTAGGAATGGGGGGCGGGGGGTGTTAGGGTATTTGGCAGGTGCTGATTGGTGGTTCAGAGCTCAGGAATGTCTGGCCACAGGTGGGGTTTACGTCTGTCCATCAACTGGAGAAAGGGAGGATCTATCAATGACATCTGAAGGTTCAGGCTTGGGAAAGGTCAACACACACAAAGAGTAAAAGCCCTAGGATTCATCAGGAGTTAGATAAATAATAGAAGAAGAACAGGAATTGGAGATTTCAAGGCAATAGAAAGGTCAAACTCTTGGCTTTTTTACTTGTTCCCAACAGTGTAAACTGTTATGGCAGTTCTAGCAGACAATGACTCGTCCGCCATTAGAAGAAGCTGTACCAACTCAACTAGAAAGTGGACCAGCTATAGATGCTAAAGAAGGAACCAAATCTCACCTTTGTGTGTGTTGAGAAGAACAAGATGAAATAAAAGAAGGAATCAACATGACTGATGTTCTCTCTCGCCTAAAATTGATATGGTGACATGGTGCTCTCCACAGTAAGCTTTAAGCTATCCCAGAAAGAGACCAAACAACCAGCAAACTTGTCTTGGGTGAACAGGTCAATTCTTCTTGCTCAGTCCACAAGCCCTTTGCTATGTTCCCCACTGATAGTAGAATATGGGAGGCAGGATTGCAATCAACAGTTAGATCACCTTCTGGGTATATTTGTACTGTGATTACTGTTCAGAGTTCTAGAGAAGACAGTGTTCTATGTTTATACTATAAAATTCTGAACAGTAATTTTAATATGACCAGGAAACAATTACTCACATTTTCTTAGATATATTGGGTAAGATTTGAATGTGTAGTTATCATTAAGGAAGCATGGTAACAACCTTGGAGAGAGTCATTGGAAACCAAGATTCAGCAGCAGCTCTGCAGTGAGATAAAACGTCTGAATTTCTCAGTATTCCTGAAAGGAAAATAACTTCCTGAGAATCTTAATAGGCCATGAGAATGAGATCTGTAGCTCTCTGTCTGGGTAACTGTTCTTACACATCCTGGAAGAAGTCCCTAAATTAAGTCCCAGGGTGCCAGGATGATGGAAGACATTCCTCCCAGAGGAGGAATGAGGCCCAGGAACTTGGAGATATCCTTAGTTTGGAAAAGCAGAGACACAAGGGACTATCTAGGTCCTGGAGAGATTTTATTTACATACCAAAGGTTTGAATTAGGATTTGGTTCCTTTACTTTTCCAGTGACAGTGCCAGAGTTAGAATTGCTGATTGAAGTCTAGGCACTTGGTTCCAGACCTCCCACCTACACACACAGGCTTGTACGGTTCATGAGAGCCAACTGCACACAACACTTCCCACCTCGGTATTTAAATTGACCATGATGAGTCACCACAGAAATCAGCAAACGCTATAAATCAAAGATTTTGTTTTTATGAGGGCTATTCAATATTGACCAGCATACCATTAATCTAGGTTTGTAGATCTGGACTCAAGTGTGTAGGTAGCATTATGTTTCAGTCTGATATAATGAATGTAATGTAGACCTTACCTCCTTGAGAGACCACTAAGAATTTCAAGTCCTTGCCGAAACCTGTTTGGCTCAGTGGATAGAGAGTCGGCCTGCGGACTGAAAGGTCCCGGGTTCGATTCCGGTCAAGGGCATGTACCTAGGTTGTGGGCACATCCCCAGTAGGGGGTGTGCAAGAGGCAGCTGATCCATGATTCTTTCTCATTGATGTTTCTAACTCTCTATCCCTCTCTCTTCCTCTCTGTAAAAAAATCAATAAAATATATATATAATTTTAAAAATAATTTCAAGTCCACAACTTTTCATTTATTAGTATAGTTCATATGGTTTTCAATATGCATTTAATTACCTTGGGGCAACTTCCAAAACTAGGTGATTCTCATTCTATAAATCATTATATGTATGTGTGTGTGTGTGTATATATATATATATATATATATATATATATATATATATATATATCTATCTTATAGTATTGTTTTCTGAACATTGTGTTCCCCTACATTTCTCAAAGGCAGAAAAAAAGGTTTAAAATCAGAGCACTAATTTTCCCCCCTGCTGGGAACCAATTCCAGCATGTAATAATTACAAGAGTTTCATCAAAAGGTTGGTGAAGTTTGGGGAGCTCAACAAGGGTTGAGTCAAATGTAAATTACCTGTTGGAATGGCACTTCACCCAAACCTGAATAGGATTGTCTGCTGCCAGACAACTCAGGGCATTTTATTGCCTCCTGTTGGCCAAACACCTAGACAGTTATAGGCTAGTCCCCAAACTGACAATGCTTCTGTATTCTACCCTTTGAACTATATTATCTCCACCTTACCTTAGGATAAATTGTGTTCATAAATAGCACAGGGCCCTTAGACAAGAAGAAGTCTTTAGTTCCTTTAGCTGAGGATCCTCTGACCCCCAATGCCTTTCAGAATCATCTTTCATCATTGGACTCCTTAATCATCGATGTGCAGCTCCTTTCTCCAGATTGTTGAACCTTTTGTAAGGCTGGGACAAGAACCCCAGCATTCCCCCATCTCTTTTATGTTGGCTTCCCCCCTAAGCAGAATTAATCGATAGGCATTTTGCTCAAACTGTTAATATTGCACTTATCACATTGTGTGACTGTCAGACTTTTCCTGCCTCTTCTCTTGGCAGGATCATGAGCTGCTCAAAGGCATCCTATTCTCTTTATCACCACTAGTACTAAAATGTCACCTGGCTTCTAGTAGGCACTCAATAATGGTTGAGTTCACTTGAGCAGGCTCATAAGAAAATAAATGCTGCCAGCTTCCTTTGCTAGATAGCCCTCAATTGAAAGGGGGCTGCATTTTAGAAGGCTAGCAATAAATTCTTTTTCTGGGTCACAAAAATATTCAAACTATTTATTCTACAGGGGAATTCAAATCACATCAAAAATTCAATAAGGAAGGAAGAGATGAAGCGGTACAGAGACAGTGTATCTAAACTCTTTATGTTATCAGTGCTTTGGAACTATTGGCCTAAAGAGACTCTGTAGCCTTTTGGTAAATTGAGGATAATAATACCAACTTTAGCTGCATCACAAGGCTGATATGAGAAGTAAATGATTAAAATATCCCTAAAAATCCTTTGAAAGCTATAATATGGAAAACAAATAAAAAATTATTCTATCGGCTGAAACTGAGAAATTTGAAAATTTCTACAACTCTGAGATCGTGTCATTGTTTCAGTGTTACCTTTGGAAGCCTGTCTCCGCATGCTCTTGGTGACATATACTCACCCAGAGTCACCACCAAATAAATCTAGTCTCCTACCTTCCTTTTTATTTATTAATTTATTTTATTATTATTATTTTTGTATTTAAAAAGTACCTTAATTCGTACTGAAATACTAAACCAGTTGGTAGTGCCATCTAGTGACTTACTTAACCAGTCAGCTAACATCATAAAACAGCTGTGCAGATATTTAAATAAACCCACTGCATAAATATCCAATTCTCTGAAAGTTACATTTGCCTCCCATTTACATAAAGCTTTTTAATCAGAGAGGTGCTATTAAAAGTTCTTTTAAAAAATAACATGTCACTAGTACCTTGTTGCATAGCTGCCTTGCAGGATTACAGCATTCATTATTAATTTTGCAAAGTGTTTTAACTGTTTCCTCAATCTTGATATCTACATTAGCAGCATTTCTTTTTCTTCATTGGGAGTTGAAGGGATGCTTTGGTGCACACAAAGATAGAATTATTCTGGATTTATTTTAACATTGCCAGTATATCTTTGCTCAAGTATCCAAATACTTGACCCTCAGTGACAGGATCAAGAAGTTGGAACCAGAACAACTGCCACCAATCTTACACAATTTCTCAGACCATTGTCAATAGAAATGGAATGGGAAGGTGTGCTGTGTCCTGTGATGTGCTCTCTGAGGTCAATATATTGTCACTGATGGCTTATACAGAGATGCCAGGAATCAGTATATAGCATGAGGCCTGCAGCCTGCATGCCATTTAAGACATATGGCTTAGGACACTGATCCTGACACAGCGAATAATGAGAAAAGCAATTTTTTTCTTCTTTTTTTCTTCTTTTTGTGCCCCAAACCTCATAAACTTGGAGTCTAGTTTTAATTACATTTTTCTTATATCACGCTTTTTACTCAAAGATAGTAAAAACTTATTGTATAATTTTTCTCCATTATTGTACAATTTTTCTAAATGTAACATTGTGCCATTTCCTCTATTTTAAAGAATGTGGTAACAAAAAAAGCAAAAACCAGAACCTTGGTTCTCAAATGCTTATGAGATTGTGCTTTGTTTTTGTTTTGTTTTTTACTCTGATTCACCAAAGAAAGTCAGGTCCCTCTCTCTTACATGCTTTTAGCAAGCACTCTGTCTTACTGTTGAGCAGTATTTATCCTAATAGTAATAAACTATAGTTAAACATCTGAAAATCTGCAACCCTGCTAGAATGTAGGCAATTAAGGAGCAGGGATGGAGAGCACCTGCCTGGGCCCTCCCCGCTCCCCAGAGTCTGGCGCAGCGTCTTCCTACAGAGTAGCACCCAAAAGAAAATCTATTGAATGAAAAAAAGAAATGAACAAGTGCTTGAAGATTAAACCTTAAAATCATTTCTTCTATACATCGTCCTACAAATTATAAACCACACAACAAAAACATCTACCTCTACCATTTTTCTGAATCTTAGCTTTTTCACAGATCTATTATACCTTATCCTAACCAACTAATCCCTTTGTGCTCAATTTCCCAACTTATGAGGTCATAATATTATAGTGAAAGAGTGATCCTTTTTTATCTTTCTTCTATTCATTATGTTTTATTTCTGTTTCATAGCTTATTGCCTTGGCCAGACCTAAAAGAACAATGTTAGATAATAACGATGATGGAAAGATGAGACACTTGGGTTTAAAGACCAGTGTGAAAGGCCATTTGAAATACACTGTTTCCAAAGCTGTGTTGTCAAGTTCTTTCTGAGGAGTGCCTAAGGCGCTCTAAGATATTTCAAAGGCCTAAAGTCTAAGATCAAAATGAGAAAAATTGAATAGAGAAAAAGCATAGTTCCTTTTAACCAAGCTGCTATTTTGATCTTTAAACCCAATAAAATATTTGAGGGCTGGCAATTAGTTGAAAAGCAGAGATGATTCCATAGCCTGCTAAGGTAATAACTTGCAAGAAAGCCCAAAAATTCAGTGTTTTAAGTATTCTTATCTTATTTGATCAATGTAATCTTTCTATTAATTTTAATGATGATGTTAACAGTAGGCTGTTCAAATCCTTTGATATAATGCTAATTATCAATTTCTAAGTCATGCTCAGCAGATGCCCAGTCCTATATTTATAGATGTAATTATGTGAACTATCTCTTTAGCAGTCAAGGCCATAGATTAAAATAGTGTTTAAATATAGGTTAAAATAGTGGCATTTCGAAATAATTATTTTCAAAATCTAGGGTTTCTTTTCATAATTTTTAAGCCTACCCAATGATAAATGCTTTCCCATTATCAAACCACTCTTAATTTTTTTTCCTTCCACATGTTCTCTGGTATTTTCCTAATGTTCTAGAAAAGACTTACTAACTTTAAATCTCTCTTTGTCAATTAATCGTCATGAGGGAGGCCAATTCTCAGCATCCCCTTACAATCCCTCACCATTTACAGAAACTGTATGAGAATCAAATTCCTTCACAACTCAAACACCCTGGTCCCTGCTCAATGGTATACAAAGTATACAGAGAGAGAGAGAGAGAGAGAGAGAGAGAGAGAGAGAGAGAGAGAGAGAGAGAGAGAGAGAGAGAGGCTAACTGTCAACATAAAGGTTAAATTTGAACTGCTGATGTTTATTTTATATCTCCAAATACCAGAAAGTTTCACCAAAAGTTAAGAAAAAGGAGATTATTTGCATTCTTGAGTAGGCCCAAGAATTCCTGGGGCTTGACTGGATTTACATATCAAAACTCAGTACTGGACACCTGGGCTGAAATGAAGGTCAAGCTGATAACACCCTTGCCTTTTTGGTAAGATATATAACCAAGATTGTGGCTTTGCCTGTTGCCTTGGGTTCAGCTGACAATAATTAAAGAATGCCCATGTGCCTTTCCAGGCGCTCTCTACAACTTCTTCTAATGAGAGGCATCAATGCAAGGTTACAAAGACACTGAAAAAAAATCAAAAATATATGACACCATGAAAGGAACAAAATACACTTCTACCCTGTTTCCCCGAAAATAAGACAGTGTCTTATATTAATTTTTTCTCCCAAAGTTGCGCTAGGTCTTATTTTCAAAGGATGTCTTATCCTTCCATGAGCTAGGTCTTATTTTCGGAGGATGTCTTATTTTCGGGGAAACACAGTAGTAACCAACCCCTTAAAATGGAGATATATGAATTGTCTGGCAAAGAATTTTAGATAATCACTTTAAAGAAATTTAGTGCGCTTCTAGAGAGGACATACAACTCAATGAAGTCAGGAAAACAATATGCGGACAAAGTTCAACAAAAAGACAGAGGTCACAAAAAATATGTATCAGAATCAGTTTCTGGGTAGGATTCTCCTTCTGGCTTGAAAACAGCCCCTTCTTGTAGTGTTCTCACAGAATCCTGCTTCTGAGTCCATGTGGAAAGAAAAAAGTGCCCTCAGGTGTCTCCTCTTCTCTTAGGAAGACATCAGTCCTATCAGATTGACCTGAGATCCCCCTGAGGTCATCTCTCAGACCTCATTTCACAATAACTATAATACCTTCCTAAAGGCCCTATTTCCATACACAGCCAGATAAGAAGTTGGGGCATCAGCATATAAATTTTAGGACATAATTCATACCATAACATTCTTCCCTCAGCCCCCTCGCCCCTCCCCCCCCAACCACCACCAAATTCATGTCCTTCTCACATGATAAATTCATTCACCTCAAAACAACAGCCCCAAAACATTTTAATATAAACATTTCAGCATTAATTCAAAGTCCAAAATATCATGTAAATCAGGCATGGGTGAGACTTTAGACAAAATTCATTCTGAGAAACAATTCCTTTCCAGCTGTAAATTTGTGAAAGTAGATGAGTCATGCACTTCCAAAAATACAGTGGTGGGACAGGCAGAGGCTAGGCACTCCTGTTTCAAACAGGAGAAAGAAGAAAGAAGAAAGTGAAGGACATGGGGAGATGGGTCCCAACGAGTTCCAAAGCTAGGGCAAATTCCAATAGACCCTAAGGTTAGAGAACAATTTTCTAGGCTCAATAATTTGCTCTCAGGCCCACTGGGACAGTAGCTTCACTCCCATGATCCTGAGTCTGTGGCCCTAACCTCTTCAGCCCTTTGCAAAAACAAAAAACAAAAAACAAAAAAGTGGGCCAACTCTCTGAAACGAAGGAAGAAACAGCCTTACTCTAGGCCTGGGTTGCTAGTGGTAGCCCTGATAATCTCTGAATTGTCTTTATGATCATTCTTCCCCTTTTTTACATGATATATCATACTCCCTGCTGGATTACTCAGTTGTCCATCTGTAGAATCCTAGAAGCTTTGAAGCCTTTCTTTATTTCATGCTATTTCTGCTTTCTTCAGTTCAAACTAGCAGTGTCTCTAAGGCATTCTCTGGGATTCTGCTGAGAATATTGATAGAATGGAATCATGGGTAATCTCTTTATGGAGTGATTGTCCAGCTACCCACTTGGTATTCAGAACATGTTTTGTGGGAGGGTTTTTTGGCAGAATGAATAGGCTGAGAATTTTCCAAATCTTCAAGTTATGGTTCCTTTTTCAATGTATCTCTCTCTTCTCCCATTTTACTATAAGCAGTGAAGAGAAATCAGGCCACACATTCAACACTTTGCTTACAAATCTCCTCAGCTAAATATTCATCACTCACAAGACAAAAGATGAAGGAATTGTACAATACATAAGCACTGTACTTAAATTGAAGGAGTTTTTCCCATGGGGGTACCTGTTAATAATTCTGAAGCCACAATTAATGGATAGTGGACCTGAACAATCAGGTAAATAAATAACAATGATAGGAACCAGGTTTCTCATGGTTGGAGTGGGTAGTTACAGACAAGCAATAATTCATGTGGCAATGACTTAGAGATCTAGACAACAGTATAAATTCATTTTTAGCTTATGACAAATGGTTACATAAAACAATATTTATGCATATGTGTATATACTCAGGTTAGTATACACACCTAAATTTTGCTCTGTCAGCTGAGAGTACCTAAAGGAAATGACACCCCACTAGCAACAATTACCCACATCTTGGTTTTTATAACCATTCTCCAATAAACAAAAGTAGGGTTCCTTGGAGAAATGACTAATTCTAGGACTGGGGCAGGAAATACACAAAGCAAGCCTTTGAGCAACAAATAAGCAAGAATGTGTTGGATTATCACACAAATTATAAAATAAATATCCATAAACTCATATAGATATAAATAAGTGATTAAATATATAAATAAGGAAGATTGACAAATCACCCTTGCTGAATAATTAAAAATAATTTATATAGGTACTTTACCAGATATTTCATTCTTGAGAAGGGGAGAGTATTAATTCTCTACTCCTTGCATGTGTGTGACTCATATTGACTTCCTTCCAAAGAATGTAGTCTGAAAAGAGGGAAAAAGAGCAGCGTTACAGTGGAGAAATCTAATACATAATACCTCAGTCAGGTGACCAAGTCAACATTAATTGTGACAGTTCATGTGCATATGGGTACCATAATACTAAGATATGAAGAGAATTGCACTTAATCTTTGTTGTTTTCTGTTCAAAAAGTCTTAATTTCAGTGTCATAGTAAGAAAAATGGACCAATTCCAACAGAAGAACATTTTACAAAATAGCAGATCTTCAGCGCTCCTGACAGCTGTCAAGGTCATCAAAAACAAGGAATCACTGAAAACAGTCATAGCCAGGAGAAGCCTAGGAAAACATGATAATGAAATGCACTATGGTTTCTTAGCTGGGATTCTGGAATAGACAAAAAAGGCAGTAGGTAAAAGAAAAAGAAAAATCTAAGTATGGACTTTAGTTTAAAATAATGTATCAATACTAGTAATTTAATTATGACAACTGACTCAGACTGATACAAGATGTTACTAATAGAAGAAAATGAGAATGAGAATATTCCCATATTCTCATATCTGTACTATGTTTGCAAATTTTTGTAAATCTAAATTTTATAAGTTTTTGTAAATTCTAAAATTAAAAAGTTAATTTAAAAAACAACTACCATTTAGATCCCTTTTCTCAAAATGAAAATATGTCTATGACAGACAATTAAGCTTAAAACACAGATTTTAAAAGATATTGTCATAAACATTAAATGACAACAATAATTAATATTTTCCATCAAAATTCTTTAGAGATATTTATGAATGACTAGAAATTCTTATAAAATACACTTAACAGGGGTTTCCAATTTACTACAGCCTTGCCACATAAACTCAAACCTCTGCCACTCTGGGTAACATTTTACTCTAGGTAAACATACTTAATTCATGTATGCATTTGTTTTTAAGTGGTTTTATGTATCTCATTATCTGCACTAACTAATGATAAAGATATAGGACATTTAAAAAAATGTATGCTCTAAACTTATACATAAAGTTGTGGCATAATAATTCACTTCTTTTCATTATAAATGAAGAAAACAAAATCTTCATGGTTTGAATTGTTGCCCTTTGTAACAGGAATTAGGTCTGTCTTATTAATATGCACCTGTACACACATCTGTGTACCACCTATAAATATTGGTAGCTTGAATGTTTGCCACATAGAGTATTAGCAAATCCACAATGAGTAAAGAATCAATAATTTCATCAGGCCAAAATCCAGTGTCTCCCAAATGCTAAATGTTTGATATATGCAGATAAACCTCACAAGAAAACCATAAAGCACTAAGTCATTTACATAACCATATGGTCACTTAAACTTTGGGGGACAGGATAAGTGGATGAATTAATAAATTAAGCATAAACATTTTTAATACTCAAAATCACTGATCATTCAACAACTTGAAGACATAAAAATGTACCTTACTCAAACTTTTACTTTTAGAACTTCTAATTTCTCAGCAATTTGATGAAAACATATGTGTTATTTGGTGATACATCTACATATATATCAAATAGCAAAAGATAATATGAATAGAAATATAAAATTATGGAAAAGAAATTCATTTTAGTTTGTGGTTAGCAAGAAACTAAGCAAAGATTATGCAGAACAAAAGAAACAATACAAGACATGTATATAGTATATCAAATAGAATGAGACTTACTCAATTGTAGTAATAATTTAGACATAACATAAAGATAAATGCAATGATCAATTACCAGTACATACATTCAGATGACAATAAATGGGTTTACTTGTACTTAGGAGGGGCTTTTCCAATAATGCTTACATATAATCATATGTAAGCATTACATAATCATTGGCTTGCTCATTTGGGAAGGGGAAGAAAATAATTCAAAAGTGAACTAATCTTTTCTCCATAGAGTCAGATCATAATTATGGGGGGGGGGGGGGGGAACAGTTTTATGGGGAAATTAGCATAGCTCTCTCAGGCTTTGTCTATCCACATCCAGCTATTTTAGGAATTGTGGAAATAGTCAACAATTCAAACAGGAAGCTTCCCTTGCACTCAAGCAGGTGTTGGAATTTGACACTTTTCACTTTGTTTATTTGCAAAACCATAAACTAATAGTACATAAAATCATGACAACTAAAGATCTCAATTATATTAAAATTACTTGGCATTATATTAGGCAATTCCTAGATTATTAATTACCCCCTTTCTCACACCTTAACTTTCCAGGTGCTCTTCCATGTTCTTCAGCCAATAGATGGGCCATACTTAGAAGACTTAGTTCCATTGGTGAGTGAGGTCTTGGTTAATTTTTATTGTCCTTAAACCACTTTAAACTGCCCAGGGGTTGTGGTGTGCCTCACTTTTACTAAACCACAGTCTTTCTGTTAAACCCACTAAACTCTCTTCACATGCCCACAATTGTACTTCTGTCGTGGCTTTCTGTTGTGGCCTCTGGTCTCCAGCACTGGGACTTGATTGCTGTCTCTGTCATATAAATACATTAGAAAGTTTCATCCTCCACATAAGACATACTTCCTTGCACTAGTACCACACGGAATAACCTTTAAAGATTTGGTTTTGAAGAAGTCAGAATTCCTCTATGACCGGTAGAGAAGAAAACAAGACTATTAACTTTCTTTTGATTTCAATACCATCCTGAGAATGGGTTGTATGGTTTACAACTATACAAGCATTGTAATTATTTGTCATTAAAACTTCATTTTCATGCTCATTTCGGTAGTATATATACTAAAATGGAAACAGTACAAAGAAGATTAGCATGGCCCTGTGCAAGGATGACATGCAAATTTGTGACACGTTCCATATTTTCTTTGTTTTTTTAAATACATTTTAATTGATTTGAGAGAGAGAGGAAGGGAAAGAGATAGAGATAGAAACATTGATGAGAGGGATACATCAATGGGCTGCCTCCTGGAGGACTCCTACAGGGAATCAAGCCTGCAACCTGGGCATGTGCTCTGACCAGGAATTGAACTGCTGACCTCTGGGTTCATGGGTCAATGCTCAACCACTGAACTGGCCTGCTGTGTCCCATATTTTGTGCAGTGTCCCAGTAAGCATCCTCACACTGTTTGTTGATTAACATACATACACACACACACAGCCACACACACACACACACACACACACACACACACACACTTAAATTTCCAAAAGAAATGATTATTTGATTCTTTAGCATTGGTACCTTACTTTACATGACAGACAGTACATGGTAAAGACACTGGCTGTGCACCAAAAATGTGTGTTCTGTTCATAATACAGAGCAGTTTCTGGGATGCAGATGCTCAAATCGGGATTTTAATCTCCAGCTAACCTTGGATTCAGATGTGTCCCTGTGGCATCCTACACCCAACACCTATCCTAAAACTCACCATTTCTAGTATCCTGTGAGAACCAGGTTAGGTTCTCAACAGAAGAGTGAAGAGGTATGTAAGCTGGGCTCCTACCAATATGTCAACTTAGAGTGAAAATAGGCCATAATAAACAAAACTCTATTTTAGACAATCATTCAAAATATTCTCTTATATTTGATTACTAACTCAATAACTTAAATAACTTTTTCACAGCATCAGCTCCTGGCTCCATAGCATCCTAACACTCACTTCTGATTCTTGTCAGAGCTAGTTGCTGTCTGGCTACTCCTACTGATTCCTTAGGTACCTCTGGATGGGATGGTCTTCTTCTTTTAGGACTCTATGAGGTATTTCCTGGTGCTGAATCCCTGTCCTTTAAAAGAATCAAACCAATCTCCATATATTTTTCAAAGAACAGAGTAATGTGTAGAGGAACAGTGAATTCAAAAGCTCTGCTACAAGAAAATGATAGTTAGCATGAATGGGCATTATTCCCAGAGAAAAAGATCGGGCATGATTTTAGCTGGTTAACAAAGGAAATTCAGACTTTTGAAAAAAAAATAGGAATTAGCATTAGAAAGCCACCACCTTTCCTAGATTGGAGAAACAAAGAGAAAAGTGGTATTCTAGGGTCTCAAAAGTTAAGGTCAAATGACAGCAGCTGGAATCAGGGAAGGCCTGCTTAGAGGGAGCTAGAAACAATGAGGAGGCACAAGCTACGGGCAGAGAAGCTCTTCAAAGCAGAGAGAAAGGAAAAAAAGGAAAAAAAAGAGAGAGCCTGGTTGCTTCCTCCCTGCTTCCAATCACCCACCAGTCCCTCCCACCAGCCAAAGGCCCCAGCGGAGATAAGGTGGATAATGAAGCTGGGTGCAGAGGGGCTCCAATTACTGTTGTTGCAGACAACCCAATTTGTGGATGGCTCTCACTTCATGGTGGCTAAAGAAGCTGTGTCTCTTCTCTTGGGTCACATCTCTTACCAGCAGTCATTGATCAGGTCTCATCCATGTGCTAAGTTTTTTCCCTGAGGCTGACCTGTGGTTACATTCCTGAATTTTGAAATCCACAGACAAAACTGCTGTGTAAATTGAACAACTGACCAGTTCATCTACCCCTAACTACTCACAGCCATAATATAAGAGAAACTTGAGATGCTATCGCATGTGCCCTTTCTTTTGTTTCTTTTGTAGCTAGCAGGGAGGTCACCTAGAGTTTCCCTTGAAGTCTTTCTTCTTGATCACCTAATCATTTTACAACAAACTAGATTGCAGCTCTCTTCAAGCCAACGAAATAATAAAATAAGTCTTTTTATTTAAAGGACTAGTATCTGTATTAGGATATATTAAAACTTTTAGTTTGCACATCACAAATTACTGGGTAAAAAGATATATATCAAAGTAAGTAAGGAGTAGCCTTCAAAGTATCTAAAAATTATATTGTTTTATCATAAAAAAAAATTTATGAGGGAAAAAAACTTAACTACATTTTTTTCTAAAACTAAAGAATGGTGAAAAATAGTACTTGTGTATCGGCACTTACAAAAACATTCTTTAACAATTTTCAAACAGGGGGGTGAGGGCATGGGAGGGATTTGGGATATGTAGGGAGAGATTTGGGGTATGTAGGGAGGGATTTGGGATGGAAATGGGGGGATGAGGACAATTATGATATACCATAATCAATAACATAAATAAATAAATAAATAAATAAATAAATAAATGTACACACACAAAAAACAATTTCAGAAGATACAATACCTCATTTAAGACTAGCTATATAAAACTTAAATCATATCTATTTGCTGGGAACCAATTCCAGCATGTAATAATTACAAGAGTTTCACCAAAAGGTTGGTGAAGCTTGGGGGACTCAATAAGGTTGAGCCACACATATGTAGTTTACCTGTTGGAAACGGCTAAATGGCACTTCTCCCAAACCTGAATAGGATTGTCTGCTGCCAGACAGCTCAGGGTATTTTATTGCCTTCTGTTGGCCAAACACCTGAACAGCTGTAGGATAGTCCCCAAACTGACAATGCTTCTTTGCACCTTGCCTTAGGATAAATTGAGTTTAATAAATACCTCCGGTTTCTAGACCAGGAGAGTCTTTAGCTTCTTCTAGCTGAAGATCCTCTGACCCCCAACATCTTTCAAAATTATTTTTCATCTTTGGACTCTTTAGTCATCTATGTGCTGCCCCTTTTTCCAGAATGCTGAACCCTTTGTAAGGCTGGGAAAAGAACACCGACATCTGCCAAAGCATTGTGGTAATTTAGCTAAAAGTAGATTTTATCATGTAGAAAAAACAATAAGAATTTCGCTGAATTTCATTTAAAGTGATGTTCCAATAATTCCATCAATTCCTCAACAGGTGAGGACACAATTGAATTAGACTTTATTTGATAGAACTCTTAGGCAACTGGTAGAAAGAGAAAGCGCTGCTCTTTCGAACTCTTCCTCGATGCCAGAAAAATCCACACAGATAGGGTTGCAACAAATAGGAAGTCACAATTTTAAAAAGAAAACTACAGATCACATAAGGAAATAAGCCACCATGTTTATGAGTCAGAAAAACTCCCAACACATTACAAACCTAAAACCACAAAGATATCTGATATTGCTGCTGTTCTGATAATGAATATAATGAAGTGTGTTGACTACGTGAGAATAAATAAAGAAAGAGGAAACCATTGGAAGGAATATAATTTGATACATTTTAACTTAGGTGTTTTGACATTATTTGTAGAAAGCTTAGAAATATTTCTACCTATACTGTAGAAAAAACAAAAGACTCAGAACTAAGAATAGCAGGTAACAAAATCACAGAGAAACAGAATTGGAAAATAATGAGAAATTACAGAACAGGAATTGTGGTAGAATATCCAATCAACTTCTAACTGGAGTTTCAGGAGAAAATATTTGATACAATGTAAAAGCAGCATTGCTGGAAAAAAATAATGCTTAAAAATCTTTATAATTGTTATAAAACAAAAATCATCAGATTGGGGAAGCATAAAATCCTAAGCAGGATAAATTTAAAAAAACACACATATCTATTTACATTAAAACCACACAGAATGCCAAAAGTAAAGATAAAATCTTAAAACAATTCAGAGAACAAGAAATACATTGGCTACTAGGAAATAGCAATTAGTTTAAAACTGATTTCCAACAACAGCAAAAAATAAATCCATATACCAGTAGTTATAATAAATATAAGTGCAGTGACTCAAACAGGATATAAATTAAATAAACACAAATAAATCAATGCAGCTCTGTCTTATTTATGAGAAACACCTGAATCATAAGAACACAGGGATTTTATTATACAGATATATCAACCCAATAAAATTGATATAACTATATTACTATACTAGAGGCCCTGTGCATAGGATTTGTGCACTGGTGTGTGTGTTGTGGGGGTGGGGGGAGATGGGGAGGGCATGGCCTGCAGAGATCACCCAATGTGGAAGCACTGCTCATCCTGGTCAGCCAAGTGGCTTGGACCCACCCTCTGAATGGCTACTCCATGGTCTGGCATCTTCCATGGAGTCAGAGCACTCACCTCTCCAGGGGACCCAGTCAGGGCTGGGCTCAGAGATGACAGCACTGAGAGTTGGCAGAGTAGGCCTCAGGCCCATAGCGGCTATAAACCTGCCTCCCAGCCTGCGGGGTCAGTTCTGTGAGCCCAGTGGCAGCGCTACATGGCCTGTGGGTGTCCGGAGGAGGCAGCAGGGAGCTAGGAGGAGGAGGAGGAGGAGCCTGGGTGAGGAGGCTATGATTCGCAGCCCAGGTTCCTGCCCATAGGCCTGGGGTTTACAGAGGGAACAGCCGCTCATCCTGGTTAGTCTAGTGTTGCTCCCACTGTGGTAGCAAACTGACCACCAAGGGGCAGCTCCTGCATTGAGCATCATCTTCCTGGTGGTCAGTGAGCATCATAGCGACTGGTCGACTGGTCATTCTGGTCATTCCACTGTTTGGTTACTGGGCTTTTATTATATAGGATTAGTCAGAGTTCTTCATAGAAGCAAAACTAGCAATATATGGAAAGATAGTTATAAGAGATTTATTATAGAAGGCCATGCAACCCACAACCTGCCATCTGTGAGCTGGAGAACCAGGAAAACCAGTGATATAATTCAGGAGCTCTGAGGACCAGGAAAGGGACATCCTGGCTCAAGAAGAATGAGAAAGAATTGGCCTGTCTTCTGACCTTCTGTTCCCTCTATTCCCCAGTGGGTCAGATGATGCCCAGCTCCCTTGATGGGGGTGGATCTTGTCAGGCAGTCTACTAAATCAAATGTTAATCTTTTTCAGAAACATGCTCACAGACACAGCCAAAAATAATGCTTTACCAGCAGTCTGGTCTCCCTTAGCCCAGTCAAAATGACCCATAAAACTCACCATCAAAATTATTATTTAAACCAAAACCAGTTTGGCTCAGTGGATAGAGCGTCAGCCTGCAGACTGAAGGGTCCCAAGTTCGATTCAGGGCATGTACCTTGATTGTGGGCACATCCCTAATAGCAGGCGTGCAGGAGACAGCTGATCTATGATTCTCTCTCATTGATGTTTCTAACTCTCTCTCTCTTCCTTCCTCTCTATAAAAAATTAATAAAATATATATATTTAAAGCTATTATTTAAAAACTGACAAAGAGAAAATAGACTTTAAGACTGAAAGTGATGCCAGAGTTTGAGTCATTGTAAGAGAAATTTCAGTTTATCAGGCAAAAATAACCATTTAAAATCATCATGCACTTAATAATCTAGCTTCAAACATTTAAAAATCAACCAACTGTTATCATATTGGTATATTGTAGATTCCCTCACTCTTTGTGTATTTGGACATATATGCAACCCCCTACACAACAATAATGGAGTCCCACATTATATTCAAACTTATTCTTAAAGCATGTACAGAAACCAAGCAGATATGAAAACAACAGAAAAGATTTCAAATTTTTTCAAATAATATAGCTAATACAAAATATGTTGAATTTCTTATAATTTGTGTCTTAATATTACACAACTCTTGTGAGATAATAGTATAATCTTGTACAAATACTTTGAAAATAATTTGGCATTATCTGCTAAATTTAAAGATAAACATGCTTCTTGACCCAACAACTGCCAGAAAATTTGTATAGAAATAGTCATAGTTGTATGATTTGTAATATCAAGAAAACTAGAAATTACCCAAATGTCAACTGACAAAAGAGTAGAGAGATTATGTAGTACTAGGGTCCCTCAGCCTGCCCTATACCCTCAGGGATGTCAGACTGCCTGTTTTAGCCCAATACTCGCAGGCCAGGCCATGGGACCCCACCAGTGCACAAATCTGTGCACTGGGTCTCTAGTATGCATATAAGGTCTTTAGTTATTCTCTTCCCTTCCTCCCACCACTTCCCTCTGAGATTCATCAGTCTGCTCCATGCTTTCATGCCTGTATGTTGAGCATCTGCCCCTGGTGGTCAGTGAGCATCATAGCTACCGGTTGAATGGTGACTTAGGCTTTTATGTATATAGACAGCTACTTAATGAAATACTGTATAGAAATAAAATAACTCATAATGACAGCCATCCACATATATGAATTTCAGAAACTTGTTGAGTGAATAAACAAATATCAGAAAAATACATATAGTATAACAAATTTCATAAACAAGCAAAATAAAACATTATATTATATTAAGGGATACATATATGCAGGAAAACTAGAAAAAAAAGAAAAATAAGAAACAAATTTAAGATAAGAAGCTACTTCTGGGGCTGGGAGTTCACAGGAGTTGTGATATAGAAATTAAGGATAGGGACCTAGAACTGTATGATGAACGCTCTATTTCTTAGGTTGGGAATTGGGCTTTCTGGGATTTGTTCTATTAATAAGCTTTACAACAATTTTTAAATATATAAAATATTTTATAATTTTGAAATAATAAATTATATACAAATAACCAATAAGCACATGAAAAGATATTTAATGTTATTAATCATTAAGGAAATGCAAACCAAAACCACAATAGAATTCTAATTCACATGCATTTGAATGAATAACAAAACAAAACAAAAATGAAAAGAAGAAAATAAGAAGGCTTGGTGATGATGTGGAAAAATTAGAACTTTTGTGCATTAAAGGAGGGAATGTAAAATTTTGGGGCCACTATGAAAAATAGTTTTTCAGTTCCTCAAAAAGTCAAACATAGAATTACCATATAATCTAGCAATTTCCATTTAGGTATATAAAAATCTGTGTATACTAATGCTCATAGCAGCATTATTTACAACTGAGGCCTGGTGCACAAAATTCATATAATACACCAGGGGAGGAAAGGGGTTCCCAAGCCTGGCCTGTGCCTTCTCCCAGTCCAGGGCCCCTCACTCCTTACCAGCCTCCTGCAGCGGAAGCAGGAGAGGCTCCCGCCACTGCAGCTGCTCTCGCCAGCTGTGAGCCCGGCTTCTGGCAGAGCAGCGCTTCCCCTGTGGGAGAGCACTGACCACCAGGGGGCAGCTCCTATATTGAGTGTCTGCCTCCTGGTGGTCAGTGCGCATCATAGCGACCAGTCATTCTGCCATTTAATCGATTTGCATATTAGTGTTTTATTATATAGGATAGCCAAAGGTAGAAACAACCCAAGTGAGCATCAACAGATGAATGAATAAACAAAATGTGGTGTATATATATATATAACTAAATATTATTCAGTCATAGAAAAGAATGAAGCTCTGATACATGCTATAATATACTACTGTAGCAATTAAATTTGAAAACATGCTAGGTAAAATAAGCCAGACAAAGAAGAACAAATATTGCATGAGTCCTCGAATGGGCAAATTCATAGAGACAGAAAGTAAAACAGAGGTTACCAGGGACTGAGGGAGGAGGAAATTTGGGAGTTATTTTTAATGGGTCAGAGTTTATGTTGGGGTAATGAAAAAGTTCTGGAAATGGACAGCAGTGATAGCATTGTGACTGTACTTACTGCCGCTGAATTGTAAAATGATACATTTTATTACGTATATACATACCCACTCAGTAAAAAATTGAAAAGGGAACAAAGACTTCATTAAAAAAAAAAAAAAAAAAAAAAAAAAAAAAAACAAGAATGATTCAGATTGAGAAGTACTGACAAGGAATAATCTCCAGGCATATTAAGTTTTAAAAGTAAAAATTGTATGTATAAACTAATCTACACTTTTAAGGAGAAAATATGGGGGCTTCCTATATAAATCTATATTCACACATGCATACAGATGTATACAGAGAGTTTCTGAAAAGATACCAAAGAAACTAATAATTGTGGTTTCCTATGAAGGAAAGGATGGGGTCTGAGAGATTTATGTTAGATTTTGAATTTACTTAGCATTTATGTATCACCTATGAAAAGATAGATTTGTAATTATAGACTTTTACCAATAGAGTCATAGGTACGTTAGAAAAATTAAACTGTCAGAAATGCACATAGATTGAGTAGATGGGGGAAGACCAGAGTTTACAACACCAGTTAAGTGATTGTCTATATACTGCAAATGTGACAATTGGCATCTGAACGAAAGCTCTAGTTCTAGAAAGGAAATTGAAAAATATATTAAGTATTGATTTATTAGATATAATAAATAAAGAAGAAAGATAATTCTAAATTTGAGGGTCTGATTGGTGAGACATTAATTGCCAACCCCTTAATTATTATGAATAAATAACAAAATTCTCTGCATCTATAGATTCATTCCTCAAACATTTATCATGTGTCTATGTTCTGTTGCCAGTCACTGGGGATACAGAGATGATCAAAAACAGCCCCTACTATCAAAACACAGTTTCTGGGGAAGATAAGTGTAGAAAAGTACAGTATAATGAAATAAACACTGTGGTACTTCAACAATCAGTGTAGAGAGACCACAGAGTAAAGGAAACTCAGTTTGCCAAGAGGATTGATAAGAGGATTTAAGAGGAGGTCCAGTTTTAGCACTGTTCTGAGGAGTGATCTAGAAACTTCCTAAACAAACACAAGAACATTAGGTAGAAGAATTGGGCCTGGTATTTTTCAGGGTGTGTGCGTATGTCAAGTGCATAAGAAGGCAGGGGAACTCTAAGTCCCTCAGGTCCCATAAATCAACATTTCCAAAATAATTTCATGATTTTATCCATAAAAACCTGCTGTTCTTGCTGACTAAATAATTGAGTTTGGGGCATTACAGTGCTAAGCATATCCTTTTGTGATTTATCGTTTTGATTTTGTTTTCTGTGCCAACACCAGCTTCCTTACGAGGTAATATATTATTTTTCTTCCTTGAGGCCTTAAACTCCCACTAGTTAAGGTGGGGCAATGGGAGAGGTAAGTGAGGTGTGAGAATAATTATACCGTATTTATGACTTCAAGCAGGCTGGGGAAGAGAGAGATTTGGGGTGAAAGGATGTGGGCTTTTTTTTAAAAAAAATATCTCCCTGAAAATAGAAGGCCCCAGTCATGTGTGAGGGGTTATTAAGAGCCACCAATGAGCCTGTCTAGGCTCAGTGAGTGAATATGTCCTTGGAGTCTCAGTTTTCTGCCTCATTGATAAGGCTGATTTCATTACTCACATAATGAATCAATACATAGATGACACATCAGTCAATAGTTGAATTAACATAGAGACATAGGAAAACACATTCAGTGGATGATTGCTGTGTGCAGCATAAGCATTTTATCATGCCTGAGAGTTCTCAGCCACTTTTTCTCTTCTCACCCACTTTTTTTTTTCCCTTTGTGGACAAACAGTATACTAGTATACTAACACTGATGCAGAATAGAAATCAGTGAAAGTACTTATGATGAAGACTTAGTTGTTGCAAGTAATACCCTAATAATCCTATATAATAAAGAGGTATTATGCAAATTGACCCTCACTCCCTTGAACAAGATGGCCACCCCATGTGGTCAAAGATGGCGACCACAGATGGTGGGCAAGAAAGGGTAGTTGTGGGTGATCAGGACAGCAGGGGAGGGCAGTTGGGGGCGACCAGGCCTGCAGGGAAGGATAGTTGGGGATAACAGGACTGGCTGGGGAGCAGTTAGGCGTTGATCAGGCTGGCAGGGGAGTGGTTAGGGGGTGATCAGGCTGGCAGGCAGGTGAGCGGTTGGGAGCCAGCAGTCTCAGATTGTGAGAGGAATGTCAATCTTTTTTCATAAGTTTATAAATTAATTGCCTCATACCTCTGTAATCCCTAAAATCAAGACTTCTTTCTTTTGAGAATACTAGAGGCCCAATGCACAAGATTCGGGCAAGGGGCTCGGCCCTTGCAGCCCTCGCTTCTTCTGGAAGGTCGTCAGGAAAGACGTCCAGAAGGACATTCAGAAGGTCTAATCAGCATATTATGCTTTTATTATTATAGATTGGATATGATACATTTTTGTAAATAGAACTGAGACATATCAGAGATCTTTTAGAAAGAAATAGGTAGAAAATATATATATGCATATTGTACTTTTTTTTCACTTCTCTTCTAATATTTTCTTAAAAAACAAACAAACAAAACAAAAAAAAAACAGCCCCTATGCCTTTACGTAGCTTATTAGACACTAAGGTCTTTCAATGTTTCAAAAATGCCACATGTCATGATAGCATTTTATAAATGGCACATTTGCTCCAGTGCCTGTGTTTACCAAAGTACCTCTTAGTACAATTCATGATTCTCACCAATGCAGACTGGGAAAGGGATGCTGTCACCAATAGGTATTCATTATATTTCAAGAAGGCAATATTAAGTCAAAGGGAAGAGACCAATTTCCTGATACTTTTCACAAAAGAGAATGTCCTTGGAGATAGATGGCTGACATCTATAAAATGGATGCTATAATTAAAATTGTAATCATGGGTTTATGATTTTCTACAGAACCCACAAACTACATTAATTCACAAGGTAGAACTTCAAATTAGCACAGCACTGTAATCACAATCAGAGGGTTATAATTCAATGTGCTTGCGAGTGAAGTTCACCAAGTGAGATGAATCCAGATTCTTTCTGCTTCTGCTGTCCTTTAAATGATTAACAACAAAATTGTAATATAACAACTTTAACTAAAATATTGTCTATCGTGATTTAACTAGCCCAGAATGCTAAAGACATAAGGTGGGATGAACATAGCTAAGTTGTAACATGATGACTTTTAAATCCTCTTAAAAAAAAAAAAGCAGGGCAGAATTTTGTATATATGTATAATTTATATAGACTTATATTATATATACAATATATAATGTATAATATACTTTATATTTACACTATATTTAATATCAGTATATTTTGTTATGTCTATATGTTCTAGCTCACTGCCCCATTGGGAATAGGAATGAAAAGAAAATGTCAGAGATCATGAAGATGAACACTTCCTTTTGTTTTTTTTACTTGCTTCATTTTTGTTTCTTCTCTGTTGGTAGAAGAGTTTTTTGGAGGAAAGCCAAACTGTTCTGAGCTATTCACACTATTTAACAGCTTTACAGCTTCCAATTCCAAGCAAATCTTTTTGAGAGCTCTCTGCCAGACTCACAATAGGAATGCTGAGTCAAAGGGAGTGACAAAAGCTTGCCTACTGCCACAAGTGTCAGAGAGGAAAGTACAAAGGAGAAAGAGGTGCCATGTAAGAAAAATCATTCTCGAGTCCAAGACTGTATAGTGACATTCCTTAGTCCAATATGAAACACTTTTCCATCTTTCTTCATCCGGTTAGCTTCTTCCTTTCTTCGAAACAATGTAAATGCATTTTAAATGTGTCTTTTCCTTGATCACAGCACTTATTGCATTTGTTTTATTTTTATTTTATTTTTTGTCTCTCACTCAAGAGTGTATAGGCATTTTTTTAAAAAATATATTTTATTGATTTCAGAGAGGATGGGAGAGGGAGAGAGAGAAACATCAATGATGAGAGAGAATAATTGATCAGCTGCCTCCTACACACCCCACTCTGGGAATTCAGCCTGCAACCCAGGCATGTGCTCTGACCAGGAATCAAACCGTGACCCCTCTGGTTCATAAGTCAATGCTCAACCACTGAGCCACACAAGGCGGGGCAAGTGGATAGCCAACCTTATGAATTCCATGGAGCTAAGCATAGATAGTAATGCTTGTATCAGGAAACTCTGTAACACTTCATGTCCTTGCAGGGCCTCCTTCATTCCAGGTAAGGGATTCGGCCAGCTTCCCCCATATATAATCTATCAATGCCTCATGTTTGCAAGTATCACACACCTTTCTGACCCAGGACTAAAGCACCAAGATGCAGCTGGCCCCCAAGAAAACTCTTGGGTGAATTGGATGAACCCACCCAAGAGGTAGGATTTGAGTGATGCAAGGAATGGACTATTACCCAACACTTCTCTGTACCACTTCTTCGAAGTTCTGTTTCTCATTCCACCCATTCATTCAATAAACCAAATCCACACAGGTTTAATTTGCCAGTACTCACCTTGGCTAGTGCTATATAGTTCTCAATTCCTGCTCTAGAGCTTACTAATGCTCCAGAATGAGTTGTTTCTTCAGTAAATCTACTCTAAAGCGTGAGCTGTTTAACCCCTGTGGGTTATCCTTGATCAATAGAAGATGGAGTTCTATAGATGAATGTTTATCTCTTTCATACCTAGAGCACTCAGTTCAGAGGAATATTCATAAGGTTCCTCAAACAGTCCTACGGGTTTAAGCATCAGTTACCGGCAATGATGGTCACCTTGACAATGCACTTCTTTTACTCCACTAATTCCTCGTTTCTGCTCCTAGGTTCACTTCTAAGTGGATTACTGAATGCATACTTTCACCTCAGTCTCTGAATTGGAGTCAACCCAGCTGAGCAAACAGGCCAATATACATTCATTGAATGCACAAATAAGTGAATATTGATTTTTCTCCATTTTCCCTCATCAGTCCATCTTCCTTCATTTCTTTCTCTGCTCAACCTTAAAAAATCAGTATGCTCCAGACTTCTTTCACTCTCTTCCCTTCCAGCACATGAAATTACCCTGAGCATTCGTATACACACCAAGGCTGTAACTCATCTTCATTCTGACTTTCTCTCTCTTACCTGGTGCCTCTCAGAAACCCCAGAAGTGTATGTGTGTGCATGTGCACATCGACAAATAGTGAATATAGTTACACATGTAATTTCCACTGCTTTTTTACTTGCATGTACCATAAGCACTTCAAATTCAATAGGTCTAAGTAAAAAATCATCATCTTCCTTCTGAAATCTACCTTTCTTTCTGTGTTTCCTATTGAGGAATGGTAGTACCATCTATTAAAATCCAGGAGTGGAAATGTCTAATCTTTCTTGATTCTGGTCCATCATTAACCATATCCAATTACTTATGAAGCCCTATCTATTCAGTTATTTCAACGTAATGTAAATTTTCCTCCAGTTAACACTTCTGGTACTACTCCCTTACATTAGAATGCTCTCACTGCTGTGATAATTTGTTTCTCCAATGCATTCTCACACCTGTATCCTGTTATTGTGATTTTTTAAAAAATTCTTACAATTTTCTTGTTTCAGCTCTTCAGTGGTAGCTCATGGCCTTCAGCTTAAAGCTGAAATCTCTCAACAAAGATCCTTCATCATATGGACCCTGCCTACTTCTCTCATTCTTTATCTCACTGGTCTTACATTTTGTATTAATTATATAAAACCCCCAAATAAGCTATGCTCTTTTCAGTCTGTGTCTTTATATCTCAGATGTGTTCTTTCTGTAACAACCTTCTCTCTCATCCATCCAACCTACTATCTGTCAAGAAGTAACTTAAATCTTTCTTTTAAAAGCTTTCATCATTTTCCCTCAAAAGGCCAAGACTAAATTGGGTGCCATTTCTTATCGCACATTCCCTTTATTTCTTTACCATCCAATGACTTCTTTTTTGATAACATTATTACAAAGCATATTCATTACTGATTTTCTTAATTTTCTGTTGGACAAGATATGACCTTGGGTCAAGAACTTATCGTCTTTATACTTTTGAGATACATCAGAATCTCCTAAAATAATAACTCCTCAACATCTAATAAATAATATTACCAGTGATTAAAAAAAACCCTATTCGTTGTGTAACATCTTCAAAAGTACATTCTATGGAAGACATATTTTTTTCACTGTTTTCTGGGGTGATGAAACAATGAAATTTAGAGGAGGTGGGAGGCCTTCTCAAGCACACAGCAGGAAAATAGCAAAGCCATTTTACAAATTTTAGTCTACATCATGTGTGGGGAACATGTGGCTCTCAGGCCATATAAAGCCCTCAAAATCATTTGGTTTGGTCCTGCCCATGCATTAGGGATGGCTTAATTAAATGTTTGACCAAATATGGCAAGCTAATTTTTAGGTTGATAATTTTGTATTGCTGGAGAATGTTACAAATATCTAAATGGCCCTTGGTAGCTATAGTCAACAACAATAATGTATTGTAGACTTAAAATTTAAGAGGGTAGATTTTGTGTTAAGTGTTCTTACCACAGTAAAAAAATAAATAAATAAATAAATAAATTATTAATCAAATAAATGGTTGTTAAATGGGTTTAAACTAGATTTGCTTAATTTCAAATTTTATGTCTTTTTAACTAAAAATACTGCTCCCCTGAAAAACAATTTTGATTTCAGAATATTCTAGTCTTAGCAATGCTTGCTATTTCTGTAAAGAGAATATATTAATAGAGGGGACTGGGTAGGATATATGAATCTTAGAAAATGTTGAAAAGAGATAACATAAATTTGCTCATGTATGTATCCAACTCTCTTTTCTGTATGAAAACATTTAGTATACAAGAGCTTTCCATTCCGTAGGAATATTTATTGTTGCTATTGTTTTGTTTTATTTTAAAATAATTTTATTGATTTTTTTTTTTAGAGAAAGAAAGGGAGAGGGAGAGATAAAAAGATAGATGAGAGAGAAACATCGATCAGTTGCCTCCTTCACACCCCCTACTGGGGATCAAGCCCACAAGCAAGGTACAGGTTTTTGACCAGAATCGAACCCAGGACCCTTCAGTCTGTTGGTCGATGCTCTATCCACTGAGCCAAACCAGTTAGGGCTGTTTTAATTTTGTGTTGTGGAAGCATTTTGCCAGGTCTTAACAGTTCCTGGACAAAATGTTCCTTAGAAACTCCCTAATAACATTTCTGAATTTGTTATTTGCCATGAAATCATTAGGTTTTATTACTTCAATGTCCAAAAAACAGGAAGGTATGCCCTAGATAAGGGAAATAAATACTCTCATCAATGAATATTACATATTTTATGATAAAGAATTAAGATGCTTTTTTAAAAATCAATGACTCACTAATTTATTTAATGTGTGAGATTTTGAGAGGCCTATTCATAGAGTTGCTGGACCTACAAAGCTGAGGACCTGGACCTAAATGTGACTAAGCTTCCCTGTAAACAAGGCCACCTACTGATCTTTTCTATGAATTCTCTAGCTTGGCTTTGTACTACATCTTATATTTCCACTGATTTAAGTTGAATCTATTATTTTATTGATACTTTGCTTAATTATCCTCAATTCACAGGTATATCATTCTTCCCAAAGAATCACTGTTTGGCAACTGGAGGCAATCAAATACAATGCATGTCTCTAATAAAGTGGGAGTGATCCAAAAATGAAACAAATAAGAAACATTAATAATAAGGCTATGTATTCCAGACCATCAACTAAGATTTTACATATCTTTTTTTTTTTAAATATATTTTATTGATTTTTCACAGAGAGGAAGGGAGAGAGCTAGAGAGCTAGAAACATCGACGAGAGAGATACATCGACCAGCTGCCTCCTGCACACCCCTCACCGGGGATGTGCCCGCAACCAATGTACATACCCTTGACCGGAATCAAACCTGGGACCTTTTGGTCCGCAGGCTGATGCTCTATCCACTGAGCCAAACCGGTTTCGGCAGATTTTACATATCTTAATCAAGTTGATAGAAAAGTAGATTAAAATGTTGTTATATATTATTTTTATTAGTAAAAATTACTAAAATACTGTGATTGGTAAGATCAAAGAAGACACTTAGAATGGGACTAAATTATTTTAAAAGCCACAGTATGACAATAAAGATATTAAAAAGTATTCAAGTCCAAGATCTCTATGCACTCTTAGCTGTGTAAGCACATATAAAATCATGATCCAAATCAGCCTCATGAAAATGACTGGTGCTTTATCTGGAATTTCCAGTCCCCAAATTGACAGGGAAAATTCATAGGATATCTGGAGGGAAGCCCTGAAGTTGCCACATAGTCATCAGCTCTATGATCTTGGTTGTGAAGCTCAATCTATCTAAGGGTCAGATTTTTTAAATCTCAAAATGGAGATAAAGCACTTATCTCTCAGGGATTTTTAAGGATTAAAGAATATCATCCATATGTCTATTGTGACAGAATTAATAGAGTTATGTTTCCTCCTAGAAACACAGATAAATTCTATTTTCCAGCCTCCCCTACAGTGAGGTAAAGCCATAGGATTAAATTCTGGGCAATGGGATGTTGGTATAAATAATCTTTGCCATTTACAGTGGGGCCTCCTAAACTATCCACACCCTCCCACCTGCTGGAGAGATGACTTCAAGACTTTGAAGAACATAGAGCATTCATCATCAAATTTGGCAGCTAAATTACTGTTTTTCCCCAAAGACCCTCATTAGACTAAGAAGTGAAGAGAAAATAAATTTTACTGACTATGGTTTGATGGAAGTTAGCTGACACTATCAAGTATTACAGAAATCCTGTTGTTATGTTCTTTTCCCAATAATAATAGCTTCTGAGTAGCACAGAATTAAAGGGAAATCTACTGTCTGACAATGCAAGTACCATTTGATCTGGTTTAATTAGTTTATTTAACAATATTTATTGAATCCTAATATGCCAATGACACTGGGAATAGAATGGAAAGTAAATGGTAAGTAGCAAATATTCTAGGGAATGAAATAATCAACAAGCAAATAGACATACACACACATACACAAGCATATACATAAGTTATATATATATATACACATATATATATATATATATATATATATATGTATATATATATATATGTATGTATACAGGTAATAAAGTCTATAAAGAAAAATAAATAGGTAAGAGAACATAGTATGATACAAGCCTACTTAAAGAAGGGGTGGTTCTGGGAAGTCTCCTTGAGAAATAAATTAAAGTACAAAAGAGAGGGTTGAATGAATCACCCCAAGCAAAAGAAACTGCAAATACAAAGCCTGGGAAGAAACTGGCTTGGCATTGTTGAGGAGTATAAAGGATATAAGAGTAACTAGAGGCCAGAGAGCAGGGGCTAGAGTGGTAGGAGCTGAGGCCACAGACTGAGATGGGCCAGATCATGTAAGAACAAGTCAATTATGGAAGCTTCAGATTTTATTTGGAAACTCATGGGAATGAATGAAGAGTTGGGGCTAGGGAATCATATGGCCTAACACTTTTTCAATGGCTAGTGTTCCCGCCCCTAGCAATAAGGCTACCCAGTGCTACTCTTTGTGGTGAGGCTTTCTGGGTTAGGAGTCCTTATTTTTAATTATATTTTCCCAACAGTACAAGAAAAATGACTGTATATATGAACCCAGCATTCATCAGGCCAGCACAGAGATGAGCAACATCACCAGTCTCATTACAGAATTTCTATACTTTCTCCCTCGTCTCTGAGTTATCTTAAACTTGAAATCAATAATCACTGTGCAAATGTGTAATGGGTAACTGTGCTTTTAACAGCCTGTGGTAAGGCTGTTAAAAACATTTCCCGATGTGATTTTTCTTTTATTTTCCCTTCATCTGACATTCGGTCATTCTTGGTCCTTCTGGTTTACCCTCACTGTAAATTGGCTTCAGTCTGAGCTTTCAATCTAAGCAGCTGCCCTCAGCTCTTGCATGTTCTTTCTTATCATCCTTGTCTACGGTCCCAAATGACAGCCACAGATAGGAATTCTCAACCCCATGCTTCAGAATTGACTTCAAGTAGCTCTCCCTTGATGCTAATTTCAGGTTGAGAATAACCTGCACAATGAAAGAGATGCTACACCCAGGTATTCATGTCTTCCTTCCAAGGATGGCAGAGGGGCCAAGGTAATTCCACTTTGCCTCGGGTGATCTTTTTTATCCACAGGCCAGGACTACACAAAGATGGCAATTATCAGTGTGTGTCAGCTGACTTAGTCTCCTGAGTTTTAGCATCCTGTTTCCAAACTGACACCAGTCCTGTGAAAGCCCAGGTTTGAAATGTCAATGCCACTGATAGAAAGATCTTACATGCCATAAGGTACAGTAGGTGATGTTCATTAGCAGTGACCCTGTACTTATTTCCCAAATGTGATTCCCAGGTGTAAGCAACACCAGAACATAAGCTCATTTAATTGGGCTGTTCTGTGAGGAGGTGACTCACTCACAAAGGGAGGAAATAACATGTGAATGCTCTTTCAGAATCCACTGGCTTCTCAGTCACACCTCTCCAGAGTGATTTCAGTGATGCCTACGGCTGCTTTTGTGCTTAAGAAATACTTCTTAGCCCCACTTGACAGCCTCATCAGGAAAAAATATGTCCTTTTTCTGCTATTAGTAACAATAGTGACAGAGTTGTCTGACAAATAAGTCTTTTCATGTTAAGATATCACATCAAAGTCATAGTTCTTCTTTTTCTGTTCCATAATACAGAACAAATTCTATAAACAAATCACAACATTTTTGAACTATATATCAGTGATTCCCAGACTAGAGATTACAGCTCCATGGGTCTCCAAAATACTCTGGTACAAACAAACAAACAAACAAACAAGCCACTATGCTCTTACCTGTAGATTTTTAGTGCATCCACATATTAGGGTAGATGTCCAGGCCTCTGCCAATAATGCTAAGTGACCAGTATCTAGGTTCACTGAACCACTTTAAAGTCAACACAACAAAACTGTTGTAAGAAATCATCCCTCGTGGAGAAATTGGAACTTTGTGCCCTATTAGTAAGAATATAAAATGGTACAGCTGCCATTTAAAACAGTCTGAAGGCACTTAAAAAAAAAAATAGTATTAATCTTTGACCCAGCAATCTCATTTCTGGGTATTTACCCAAGAGATTAGAAGAAAAAGAAAATAATTTATATCTGCACTCCAGGTCCATGCAGCCTTGTTCACAATAGCCAAGTTATAGAAGCAACCTCAATGTACCTGTAAATGAATGGGTAAACACTATGTAGTATATACTGCACATACAATGGAATATTATTCAGCAATAAAAATCAAGGAAATTCTGTCATACTACAATATGGATGAGACTCTAGGTGAAATAAGCAGTCACAGAGGGGCAAATACTTCATGATTCCACTTATATGAGGTATTTAAAGCATCAAATTCATCAAAGCAGAAAGTAGAAAGATAATTGCCAGGGGCTGGGAGGAGGGAGAAATGGCCAGTTACTGACCAGTTGTATATAAGTATACAAGATGAGATGCAATTAATAAAATTACAAAAAGATCTAATAATTAAAATATGCAATAACATTTCATATTTATTTTGCATTTGACATGGTCATTCTATATTATGATATCCACCTTGCTTATTTTAATACTTGACTACTCACCTTCCAATCAAAATGTATGTTTAATACACCTCTAATAAATTCGATAAAGACTGCTTTCACTTTTTAAGATGCCAGATTATTTTATTTAGAAAAAAATGTGTTGTACATGCTTATATTTAAAAATTATATAATGTTTCCAAAGAATTGTTTCCTGATCAGAACTTTTTAAGTATTTTGAAAAGCACTTAAGATTTAAATAATTACCCCTTTTAAACTCAGTGTAAGCTTCCAGATCATTTCAAAACAGAAAAAAAAAACAACCAGATATTTGACTTATTATTTGGAGTATGTACACTGATTTCAGAGTACTTTTTGATTATATAGAGTCACTTTTTGTTTTGAAACGTTTGCTAAAATAATGTTTTCCACTTGTTTTGTATACAGCCCTATTTTTACATTTTTTAAATGCAGGCAAAAAGTGGAATATTCAATTTTGAGTGTATGGCTTTACTAAATAAATATCCAGTACTCACCAAATGTGGATGAAAAAGAAAGAAAGAAGCACAGAGCACTTGGGAGCGAATGGCATGCTTGTGCAACGGGAAGGAGGCTGCAGGGCGCAGTTTGCACAATGAGCCCTGGATCACTCCCTTGTCAAGAGCAGGTGATAGCAGCTTACATCCAGTTTGAAAACTGTTGTTAAAAACTGCTGGAAAAATATGTCATGAATCTCAGGAAAGAAACCGGAAGTGAATGTCTGATGGAGAAAAATAACACAGAGCATAAAGGGTATTCCTCTGGAGTATGGGCAAAGGGAGCTTTGCCAGTTGAAACAGGAAGCAGAGAGAGAGAGGAAAGGAAAGCTTCCCGGCATGAAGCAAGCTTGTTGTCCAACATGACTTTTATCTCCCAAGTGAAAATGTCATTAGTAGGTGAAGAGCTAGCTGACCCTGAATCGAACAGTTTTAATGACCCAGAGGGAGATCTCAAGTTCTAACTACATTTGACAAATTGTTATCCAAGAAGTTGTTCATACTGAAGATTGTAAAAATGGCATAGAGGGTTCACATTTCATGTTAGTATGCAGAAACACCTTTTGTTTTTAGTACTAGTAGCTAATGAGAGGAAAACTATTTGGTCTTGATTTTGCCCTTGCCAGCATGGATATAGCCCTTTTCTGGATAAGGTGTATTGGCTCTTTAAAAAAAATAAATAAATAAATAAATAAATATGAATTCCTAATCTACAAAAGAAACCTGAACTTTAATTCCTTCTTAGGAACCAAATAAGCAAGTGGAAGGCCTTGAGCTCTAGATGGTGGCATAATTCTATGTTCTCTAACAACTTTCTTAAAATATTAGCCCACAGTTTGTTTTAGGGGGTGTTAGTGATTTTCTGTGAGGTTTCACCACAACCTTGACTAGAATGTAAAAAGAATAGGGCATTTCTGGCCATCCAGGGGTCAGATGTGAGTGTTATCTTATTGGTAGCACAAATCTGATGACATCCCTATGACCCCAAGAGAAAATCCTCCTTCTCTATAGGGAGTATTCACACTGTCAAAGCAGATGCAATCAGAAATTCTAAGGGTATTTAGTCCCTAAGATGTTGCCTTCCAAATATTGTTAGTTTTCCTATCTTTGTTACAGCCATTTTAATTCTTTCACTTTTCAAATGCTATGCCTACCTCTGCCGCCACATTCTTTGAAATAAGTGAAGACAAAGACAGCACACATGTAATTCTCATAAGCAGTCATGGATCCAGAAATGCAAGCATAGATTAGACACTGCCTATCCAAGCGGTAAAACCTCTCCCAAACTCCAACCTAAAACACCTTGCTCAACTGCTTTGTTGTTGAAATTAGGATTCACTGCATGGAAGTGCACAGCAGAGCAGATCTTCTTTACTGAGAAAGTAAACAGGGAGCTCCCTGCAGGGTCTCCCAAAGAATGCACCCCAAGAAAGAATCAGAATTTAGCTGTCATTCACTCAGAGGTCATCACCAAAGAAACTGTCATGATCAGAGAGGAAAAGACCAACTCCAATGAAACAAAAGTCATTTGATGACTCTCTTCTCCCATCTCATGCCTCTGACCTCAGGACACCAGAAGAGAAGGAGCTTCAGAAAGGGGAGGGTGGGAAAGGGTCTCTTTATCAGACCTTTTCATTTCCCAACTCCAGCCCCTGTGAGCCAAAAGGCTAGTTAATGGAACAGAAGCTGACCCATATTGGGAGTGACAAGAAAGCTTTGGGCCGGGACCAGTTTGGCTCAATGGATAGAGCGTCGGCTTGGGGACTGAAGGGTCCCGGGTTCGATTCCAGTCAAGGGCATGTACCTTGGTTGCGGGCATATCCCCAATAGGGGGTGTGCAAGAGGCAGCTGATTGATGACTCTCTCTCATCGATGTTTCTAACTCTCTATCTCTCTCCCTTCCTCTCTGTATAAAATCAATAAAATATATTAAAAAAAAAAAAAAAAAAAAAAAGAAAGCTTTGGAATTTCTCCCAAGGCATCACCAACAAATAGAAATGAAAAATTCTGCATCAAAAGCAGTGTAATTCTAAACTTCGTTATTTACTGAGTTATGCTGATAAATTCAAACATCATGTCAGAAGTAAATTTTATTCCTTCACCATCATGGTTCAGATCTCTGTTATTTAATGAAGAAAATAAGCAATGTTTCTAACTATGAGACCCAAAATGACTAAAGGTGTACCTTAATAAAATCAAGAAGTCAAATCATAATTAAACCAAGGGTCTTAAAATACAGTTGGCATTCACTGTTTAAACCTGTGTGCGTTTTTCTATTCAATTTCCATGGAAGTAATGTGCAGTCTCTCCTATGTGTCTGCTGCTTACCATAAAATAATCCTGTGGTTCTTTTACCCTGGGAACATGAAAGCACCAGCAGCAGAGAAAGCCTGGGTGAGCCTTGGTTTAAATAGCAGCTCTGTATTAGCCATGGGAGATTGGCCAAAATAACTAACTACTCTGTGCCTTGGCTTCCCCATCTATAGCATGGGGAAAATAACATTTACCTCATTTTGTTGTATAAAGATTAAATAATAGAAACATATGCATATTGCTTAGAACAGTGCCTGGGAGATACTGGGAAGCAATATTAGCACACAATGGTCAAGGGTGCTCCTTGGGAGCCGACCTCTGACACTTACCAGGTTGGTGACTGGGAATAAGGTAGTTATCATTGTGTCACACTTTGCTCCTCTGTTGAAGTGAGACAATGACACACCTACCATGTGGGTTAAGATAAAATCATTTATAACTAGAGGCCCGGTGCACAAATTCATGCACAGGTAGGGTCCCTTGCCTGGCTAGGGATCAGAGCAGATTGGGGCCAGCTGGTGCAGCTGGTGGAGGGCGGGGGGGGGGGGGCAGTGGAGGGAGCGGGGGGGGGGGGGGGGGGAAAGACAGTGGGAGGTTGGCCGGCTGGGGGAGATTGGCTGTGGAGGGCACTAACCACCAGGGGGATATCTCCTGCATTGAGCATCTGCCCCTGGTGGTCATTGTGCATCATAGGTTCTTGCCGATCATCAAGTAATAATGGTTGCTTAGGCTTTTAGATAAGATAGATAGATATAGATACTTATAATAGCATCATATGCAATTGATTTGCTGTATTACTCAACACCAAGCCAATGGTTAGTGTTAGTATCTGTTATAAAAATTGGAGGTTTTTTTTTTTTTTTTTTTTTTATTAGGAAACATACATTTTTTAAGAAATAGAAGCTAAAAGCAAAATAAAATGTCCATGGAAAATGGCATTATCCACAGCACTTCGGCTTCACTTCTATCCAGCCTCGCTTCTGGACACAGGGGCGGCACCAAAGCTTAACACCAGAGGGCAAGAATTAGAGCTGCTCTATGCAGCTGCCTCCTCTTGCTGTTAGCTGCCACCCAGAGGTGCTTCTTTCAGAGCTTGTAGAGAAGCGACATTGCGGATGAAAGAACGATTAATTCTGCCCTTTGGCAGGAGACACTCTCGTGTCTGCCAGCTTTCATCTTAGCTGTGGACCCATTTCAGCTTTTCCAGATCATTTAGCCAATTTCAGGCTCGCCCTCGGTCCTGGTCACTGCCCCCAAATCCCTCCAATCCACCACTGGCCGTAAGAATGCTTCAGCCTGCAGTTGTTGCTCAGGCAAAGGTTTCTGCCCAAATGAAAAACACTATTTGAGAAAGGGATTGAGAGCGTCCCTGCCCATGCAACAACCTGAAGTCAGCTCATTGTCAAGCCCTGTCTAAGGAGATGTGGGGCCTCAAGGCACCAGTGAGTAATTTATACACAAAGAAAAGAAATGTCATCCCATTTCTAGACAAAACATTAAAATTCTATAATGAAAACAATGTATCAGGATGGGAACAGTGATGTCTCAGGCTCTCAGAGTAGCAAGCTAGAACGTTTTTCTCTCAGTCTCCATTTCTGTATTTTCTAGAATGTGTGATTCTTTTATGACAAAACATTAAGTTAATTGTTTATTAGTAGTGGTGATCGGTCTCCAAGATAGCCCTCAACGATCCCGCCTCCTAGTATTGACACTCTTGTGTGCTCCATTCTCACACTGTTCCAGGGTTGGTTTGTGTGACAATGGGGTATGGCAGAGATATGTCACTTTCAAGGTTAAGTTATAATAGACTGTGGCTGAGAGAGAAAAACCTGAGGTAAAGTGAATCTAAGTGTGGGAAAGAACCCTTAAGGTTCAAGTCATTTTGTACCAATTTAGGAATTTTATAAACATAGCTTGTGGCTATAACTGCCGGAGGCTAAGACTAACAAGCAGTTAGCATAATTATGCAAGAAGTCCCCTGGAAGGCTAATGGACTTTGATATTCAGCAAGGGCTGAAACATTTTTTGTTTCAGAATCTTTTGAAACACTATTTGTTTCAGAATCTTTTTTTCTTCATTTCCCTTCTCTAAAAACTGGTGCGTCTTATGGTCAGGAACGTCTTATGGTCTGAAAAATACGGTAGCTCTTTCTAAGGGCCCTTCCCACACTAAAATTCTATAATACTGAGATCTCCCATCCCTTCTTTCGTACTTCATTAAAGTAAAAGTCCCTTTAGACCCATAGCCAACTTCATTTCTTATTGAACAAGAGTGACTTCACATTCTCAAGTCTGCTCTAAATAACTCTTAAAGAAAAACCAATTTTTTTAGACTCTTGAGTCCTGATTGACTGAGACCTTTACATCCTAACAATAGCTCTTTGATACAGTCACTGGATAAAGCATGGCTCTTCATTGATGTAAGTGTCTTTGAGTTCAGCCAACCAAAAAAATCCATTTGCTTGAGTAGTCTTAGCACTGAACAAGGTCTCATCCCAAGAGAATAGTCTATTGTAACATAAGAGAATATGTTGGGTAATCTTTTGTTAAAGTCTCTGTGAGTCCAAATGCTTCAACCAATTACTTGGCATGGGGCTGGGGATAGTTTAGGTAGATTTATGTTTTTATATCTACTGTAGTGATCCCAAACAAAAGTAGCAGCCACTAAAGGAATGAACAATACATCAACACTGCAATAAAAATGCTGATGCTTGTTCTGTATTTCACAAAAATCCACATATTGGAAGAAATATATAAGTGAACTTCTATATAATGATGCGAAACTTTTATATCTTAACAGCTAAAGAAGCATAAAATAAAGTTATTATTCTGACTATTGACCAAATGATTTAGTCAGAGTTGGGCTACTTTATGGTAAATGGAGTTTAAGCAGAGAAATTCCTAATTGGAGATGCATACTTGAGGCCCCACAAAAATATTCCAAACCAAATTGTAAGGTATCTATATAATGAGGATTTTTATTTACAAGGCTTTTGACATTTCAAAAACATCTGAATATCACTTTTAATGACTAATTATTGCTATTATTAGCATCTAGCCCCATCTCTTTCCCTAAAAGTTCAAAATGTATAATGCAAACATTATAAAATTTTAAGCTGTCCTTAATGAGGTATATAAAATTACTTTCACTTTTTAAAAACTGACTCCTATTTTTTTTTTAAATGTTTCTTTATTAAGCTATTACATGTGTCCTTATCCCTCTATTTTCCCTTCCCCATCTCATGCCCTCACCCCCCTAGTATCTGTGTTCATTGGTTATGCTTATAATCATGCATACAAGTCCTTTGTTTGATCTCTCCCCCTTACCCTTATTAAACATCTCTTCCCTGAAGTTGTTTTAAATCCATTTTCCTCTGGCAGATTAATCACTAGCACTCCATTTTTCCTTTAAACAGAAAACTTGAGTATACTTTTAACATCTATGCTTCAATTGTTTGTAAATGCACAACTTTCACAATGCTGTCTTGTTCATATCTGTGTCCCTGATACCAACATGGAGCCTGGCACACAGCAGCTATCCATATCCAAGTGACTTGGATATATACTTCTCAGAAATAAAATAAGAACCTGTCCCCTTAAAAAATATTGTTGAACTAGTATGAACCCTGAGGCCCAGAGAGAGGCTGCTTCACAGATCACACAGCTCACTAATGACAGTGCTTATCCTAGAATTCAAATTCCCTACCCTTAGCACAGTGTCCTTCTCATAATTCATAAATATTTAAGGAATTCATGAATCAATAGCTTAATAATCAGTGATTCCTATAAATTTTCCATTAAACTATTATGACCAATAATATATATATATAGCCTATCTTATTATTTTATCATTTTTTTTCTGGCTACTTAACTTGAATGAGGCAAATACTGAGGCCATGAGATTAATACACACAACACAAAAGGAACCAGATATTTCATGTGCATATGATTATTTTGGTTTCATAGAGACATAGTTTATATCAATCATATAAGCAAACCTTTATTTGGTAACAAAAAATCTACAGGTGCTATCTAATAATCTAAGCCAGTGATCAGAGAACCAACTTTCTTACCAAGTTTAGTACAGCTATCCAAGGGGTTTTTTTGTTTTGTTTTGTTTTGTTTAATTAATCTTCTTGGATGTGGGTCAGAGCATGTGATACAGATGTTTATGGAAGGTTGAATGGCTTATTTCTTGTTCTTGAAGCAGGGAGGTATCCTTTCTATTGAATTGGACACTGAGGAATTGCCCAATTTATCTCAAGAATTGAGTATACTTTGGATATATCACTTTTCGGAAATAAAATAAGAACCTGGCCCCTTGGATAAACACAGGGCTTACTCTCCCAGATATCTGTGCACATGTCATCTTACCAAAGAGGCCCTTTCTATTGACCTTGCATATACTAGGGCCACATACTGGTTTTCTCCCTTCATCCCCTTACCTGGCTTTTCCTGTACCTATTGTCACCTGATACTATATACTAGCCTCATTCTTGTCGTTACATATATATTTACAATGTGTATGTGCTATCTACATTTTACACATTTAATTTTTTTGAGTGAGCAATATCATAGATATATCAGTGACTTCACATGCAAGGCACTAAAGTGCTTTATGTGCATAAACTCATAATGCTTTTGGCGATTCTAGAAGGTGGATCTTTTTGCTATATTTTATTGATTTTGACATATGCATTTTTCACATTTCTCTTCTTCATATCGTCAAACTATAAAAATTGAAATCAGGATAATTATGACTTCAAACAGTTTAGAAGTCATGTGAGTTTGGACAATATAAGAAGGAAAGGAACCAAAGAATCTGACACTACACACTCCAGCCTGGATTCATGGTTTTAATCAGATAAACAGGAAGAATTGGTCTAAATGGAAGGTAAGTGTAAATCTGGAGATGCAAAACAAGCAATGTTCCCCCACAAAGAACTAAACACGAGTCATTTTTAATCGTAGGAGACAGCTGCTTGCCCCACAATCCCTGGTTTGGGGAACAGATAAGCCTCCAGAAACAGTCCACATGACAGGAAGTAGACACTGGTGACTGCATGTGGGTGGGCCCTCCCGGAGTGCTAATAATTCCAACAGCCAATATCTGTCTAAGGAAACAGACAAAATTCAGGATCCACTGAGACCCTTATGTGTCGAGCATAACCTTTGGTGATATCGCTTCACAAACACATGTTAACCACAGCCTTCCCCCGGGCTCTCCAGAGGGCCTGAATGCACCACAGCCTTCCCCCGGGCTCTCCAGAGGGCCTGAATGACAAGATCACCACTTGCCCAGTATCCCCAATGGGTGACATGCTGTCAAGGCTTTCCTCATTACAGCCCTCCCTTTATGTCACAAGAATAGCAAAAGGCCATCTTCCACCATCACCCCTGTTGTTTTGTAGGCTAGTCACTTGATTTCCAAATAGTGCTGTGTCCATAAAAGCCAATTTATAAAATTGAAATAATGCATACGTATTTATTAATTTATGAATATTAAACCTTTCATCTAATACAAATATATACTAATGACATAGTCCACACGTGTGGGAGGGCAATTTCTACTAGACACTTTTATGGAGCAAGAATAGAGGTTCGTGAAATACTGCTCTTAGTTCCTATCAGTTTTATACTTTTTAAAAAAGGAACTTAGCAAGTAATTGCTGCATCTACACAGCAGTGATGGTTGATGTTGAGAAGGTAGCCTCCCACATGAATGTGTTAGCCTGACATACCTCTTTATTCCCTAGATAAGCGCTGGCTTGTCGATGCCACTTTAAAAGGCAGCACTGGGTCAGGAGGAAGATTCTTGCTGCAGCATTTAAAATGTTGACTACAGCTTTAAGCTGCTGTCTAAAGATACTGTTAGCTAATGACTGCTGCTAACATTTATTGAATGCTTCCTATTTGCCAGTGTTTTTTTTTTTTTTTTTAAAGACATTGATAATTGTATCCCACTTAATCCTTACATCCATCTTCTGAAGTGGTATTACTGCTCTTCATTTCACAGATAAGGAACCACGGGATTATGGAAGTTAAGTAATTTATTCAATTACGCGAGAACAACCAGCAGGTACCTCTCCCAGGAAAAGCAATATGGGGGCAGGTGTAGGGGTTGGGGAGTGGAATTAGAGATAAAGGAAAAATTCTCTCTAATGTAAACTGGTAATCAATCGCTTCTCGGCCTTTTGGCTAATATCAAGTGTAATTTAAACTGGTGAAATCCATACGCAATATCTGTCCTTAAATTTTTACAGAAGTAAACCTCAAAGAGATACATGTATTTTCCTTTGTTTAAAACAGCATTTTGCAACCGCTGTTCCGCGGCACACTAGTGTGCAGCGAGATGTTGCCTGGTGTGCCGTAGGTGCAGACAAGACAAGAATTTTATAATTTTTCACTATTTTGTTTACTTAATATTTCATAATAAAGTAATTATAAAATACTTTCTTTGTGTTTATTTGATTCCTATTCAAGAGAATTACTTTATATATAGTCAATATAGGCACAGAGTTAAATTTTTTAACATTTTCTAATGGTGGTGTGCCTCGTGATTTTTTTCATGAAACAAGTGTGCCTTTGCCCAAAAAAGGTTAAAAAACACTGGTTTAAAAAATCAGTGCCCCTTGCCAGTCAGGTATTGCATGTGGTTTTTGTGTTTGTTTTTTATTGATTTTTAGAGAGGGATGAAAGGAGAGAGAGAAAAAAAAAACCAAAAAAACAAAAAACACCTATTTGAGAGAGACACATCCATCTGTTGTCTCCTGTATGCACTCCCACCGGGAATCCAAACCTGAATCCAGGTATATTTGAACCCATGATGTTCGGTGCATAGAATGCTCCAACCAAGGGAGCCACACCAGCCAAGGCCAAGTATGGCATGGTTTAAAAATTCTTGCAGCTCATTGCACACAGCTTGAAAATTGCTTGTGTAGGCTTATCCTTGAGAGGAGATTTAGAATCTCTAAAGCTTTATCAATGCAATGCTTACATAAGTGAACAACATGTTTTTTGCCAGTGCTATGCACATTCTTTATTCCTCCCCTTTGCTTTGCAGTCTCTACCAAGCATGTTACCTGACCTGACAAGTAAGTCATGGGACTATTTGAGATTATGTTTATCAATCTTAATTCAATCTTATTAAAGAGTAAAATATATTCACTTTAAGTGTACATTTCAATAAGTTTAGGCACCCGAAACCAGTTTGGCTCAGTGGATAAAGCATCGGCCTGCAAGCTGAAAGGTACCAGGTTCAAATCCGGTCAAGGGCATGTACCTTGATTGTGGGCACATCCCCAGTAAGGGGTGTGCAAGAGGCAGCTGATTCTCTCTCATGGATGTTTCTAACTCTCTATCCCTCTTTCTTCCTCTCTGTAAAAAAATCAATAAAAATGTATTTAAAAAAAATAAGTTTAGGCAAATGAATATATCCATGTAACCACCATGCTGTTGAAGGCAAGGAACACTTTCTCATTACCCCCTCCCCCCCCCCCCAAAGTTCCTTCATGCCTGAAATATAGTGGCAACAGTACTTTGGTAAAAACTGCTGTTTGAATTTTAACGTTGCTAAGTCTGGCTCTTGCATCTGATTAAAATACTGGGTATTTACCTCAGCTTCCAGGTGGAGAGCTGGACGCTAAGGCAATTTTCCCTTGCCTGGGACCAGGACCACAGGAGATTGATTCCCATTGACTCAGTAGCTTCAGGGATAGAAACTGTAGATAACCTTTAGAGTCTAACCACTGAGCTCTGCTTCTGTGTTATCGCTATTGCAAGATAGGGCCACATTCCAATGTCCAGCAGGATGCGACTGGGAACCTACCCTGTGGGCTGTCCCCAGTCTTTAGAATTTAGTCTTTAGGATTTAGAAACAAAAGGAAAATTCTTGTGGTTTAAACCTTTAAAAGGAATTGCCTACCCCTGAAACGGTGCAGTCATACGGAGACCACCTGCATATGGTGCTCTCGCGGTTGTCCTGGCCAGATATTTCAATAAATCCTTGCCTGCTTTTTTTAATTAATCATCTGCCTCTGGTGGTCTTATTTTGAACCCAGGATTTGACCCCACAACAATGCCCTCACCACCCTCAGCCCCAGGCAACCATTTTGTTATTTTGGCTACTTGGGAAGCAAATGCCATGACAGGATTAGCCATGACAGAGGTTTAGGGAGAATGATGTGAAGGATAAAGGGGAGAGAGGGTAAGAGGGTGTGGAGAGCCTGCAGAGCAATGCAGCTCGGACTTTGTGAAAAGAAGGAGGAAGGCAGGAAGAGAGGTAAGAAGAGATTCTCATGCCGCAAAACGCAATTCAGGAAAGCTCTGGACAGGCAGTCCCCCACTGGAGGAGTCCTGGGTGTTTTCAAAATGGGCCCAAATCGGCGCCTCCTCTGTGGCTGGCCATTGGCTAGGGATGGCATTTCATTGTTAGGATGTTTCACCATGTGTTTATCCATTCACCTGTTGTTGGATGTTTGCATTATTTCCAGTTGAGGTTATAAATAAAGCTGCTAAGAACCTGTCTGTGTGTGTAAATGTAGGCTTTAATGTCTCTTAGGTAAACACATAAAAGTAGGATTGCTGGGTCATATAGCAAGTGTTAGCAAGTGTAGTTTATAAGAATCAGCCAAACTTTTTTCTCCAAGTGTGTGAGTCATATATCTCACAAGATGTCCAGCTGCTCCCATCTTCTCCAACACTTGGTTTTGTGAGACTTTTTAAATTTAGCCCTTGTATTGAGTGTGTAATGGTATCTCATTGTGCTTCTAATTTACCTTTCCCTGATGACCAGTAATGAGGAGCACCTGCCCATATGTTTCTTAGCCACCCCATTCTAAGGTCCCTAGGAGTTTCACATATTAGAGCCATCAGCTCAAAACGTGGTTGGGTAATCAGCATAATGTGTGAATGCATATTCCAGGTGCAACCTGTTAAGCAAAGCACCTAATTTTATGACTTATCACTGTTCTTTGCTGAGGGAAGATTTGTAAATAATCTTAAAAAGAATAACTCAAGAAGGCTTAAGCCATTGCTTTGAATATATATATTTCTTTTAACCTAATGTCACCTAGCTATCACACTGTCAGTCTACGCTTGCATTCAGGCACATGCCCAGGTTGCTGGTTCAGAACCTAGTGGGAGATCAATGATATTCTCTCATCATTGATGTTTCTGTCTCTCTCACTCTCTGAAATCAATAAAACTATATTTAGAAGCATGTATATAAGAATTCTGTTACTCAATAAGGTCAGAGTAAATATTAAGTAGGCAAGTTGGATTTTTTGCAGTCTCCATCCCCTCACACTTGAAGGTCTTACAAGAACAATCATAAATTACTGTTCTCTATGTTATCACTTTTAATTTACTTTCTTTTTTATGATTAGTTTTTTATTCTTTTTTAAAATTTATCTTTATCGTTGAAATTATTACAGATGTCCGCTTTGTTCTTTGTCATTTTTTCCCCATTGACCGCTCCTCCCTGAACTCATGTCTTTCAAACCTTGTTCACACTATTGTCTTAATATATTTAGCTACTGTTATCTAACTTCTCTAAGAATGTCTATATTTAATCCTTTATATATATTACCATATATATACATATATGGTAATATATATATAACAAAAATAGCTGTATTTCCATGGCATATAGCATTTATCATTGAGATAGAATATTTCACAATATATCAGAATTATTTATATGTGTGTGTGTGTATATATATGTGTGTATATGTATATGTGTGTGTGTATATATATATATATGTTATATAATCCCCTTCTAACTAGAGTATTTATCTATAGTTAAATCCCTTTTTTTAAATGTCTTCTTTGCTTTATAAAGAAGGAAAGATTACCCAACCACTGTCAGCCTGCTTCTTTCTTCTCAGTCTTCTTTCTTGACTCCTTGACCACTTTCTCTTCTTATTTATATACATTCTCTCTGGCAATATTATTCACACCTATTGCATCACTTTTAATATGACCTACCTCCCACCAGTACCTTCTTTTAAGTCTCAAACTTGGAGGAACCAATCACAAAGGAAACAAATACGATGTTGTTATTTGGCTCTGCCTACTCAAATCCCCATGGCTTTACCCAATGGGAAAGGGACAGAGTGAAGGTTAGAGAGGCAACTGATGTATACGCAATAAAACTCAAAGATTTAATGAGGGTATTTTATAATAATTACTGCTTAGTAAACTTTATCAATATTAGGGAGCATGTTACTATCATATAAAAAGAACAGAATATAGTAAAAGAAAACATCACATTTACACGTCCATCAGCATATTTTGATGTGTCTAATGGAAAATATCGTGACTAATTCTAATGAGGATCTTGTAAAATTTTAGAGTTTTTTCTAACTAACAGTACTTATATTAAATAAAGGTCAATTGTCCAATTGGTGGGAGCACTAAAAATATTTCTAGGAAAAAAAAGTTCCTTTATAAATTGTTAAATATTTATGGGTCAAAATATTATTTTTATAAATTGCCCTTATTCTTTTGGCTTGCCTTTAAGACCACGTAAGGAAACCACAAATGTAATTTGTTCCATTAGCTCTTTTGTTATAACAGTCAGAATACTCTTTACATATGGAAAGAAATAGCAGCAGAGCACTACATTTAAAGGGAAAGAATCCTAGATTAAAATGGGCAGCATGCCACAAATGCAACCCTATTTTGTTCCTTTTAATTTCAGTAAATAGCTTCCTCTTATCCTAAGAGGATCCTCAGAAAAGCAAGCTCTATGGGCAGTATGTGGAGGAACTAAACAGAAAGGAAGTTTTTGGCTCCTGGAGAATCAGATGCTACAGATGTGGCTTCAATCTTTTGTAGGCAATATTGGGAATTCCTAGACATCAGCCATACTTATTCCAAAGGAAATGTATTCCAAATACAAATATAAGTGATTTTATTTGGATTATCTACTTTTATTCCTCTCCAATAGCTTGGAAAATTGAGCGAACTGCTTGTGAACTTCTTATTCACAGCTAGACAAAACATAGCTTCTGCTGAATTATTCATGCTAATTGCAGAGGAGAAGAAATTTCATGAATAAATTAAATTTACAGATGAACAAAAATAGCTGTATTTCCATGGCATATTGCATTTATCATTGAGATAGAATATTTCACAATATATCAAAATTATTTATAATGTTTTGTCTATTAGACTCAGAGTTTTCGGAGTAACCAAGGATAAGGAATTGAGGCAGACATTGGTGCTACAGAAATTATTGGTACAGACAAGTTGCTCATTTCAAGGAATGTAGTGTTTTATGGAAGTCACAGATAAGAATATTAAGGTTTACAAAATAGTACGACAATTGAATAGGGACATGAGCAGAGGGAGAAAGAGCTTGGAGGAATCAAGAAATTCCATGAATAGGTAACATGTGAGCTGCGTATTAAAGAATGAGTTAGACAGCTGATGAGTAAGGTCATCCTATATAATAAAAGGGTAATATGCAAATTGTCCCCTCCACCGGAGTTCCACTAAAGTTTGACCAGGGGGTGGGGCTGGCCCACCAAACACCTCCTCAATCCCTCCACCTCACTGACCCTGTTCCTGGTTCCTCCCCACTGGGGTGGGTGGGCCAACCGGACCCCATGCATGTATAAATTCGTGCACTGGGCCCCTAGGAAGAAAAATAAAGAGACCTCAGTGTTTACAAAGAAAACCAGTGGAAGTCTGGGCTTGGCTGCGTCCACAATTCATTGGCATCACAAGCAGCTAATAGCAGTTAAGTTTGAAGTGCCATGTAAAGAACAAAACCATCCTAAGGAATTATTTTTCAAAAGTGTAGATTACTGAATGTCACAACTGATAAAAAATATGAGTACTAGAGTTGACTCCAAGAATCTGCATTATCAACAAATCATTCAGATATTTTAAATGTTCACTAAAATTTGACAATTACTGTTTATGACATTGGATATTCTATATCATAAAGGGCTAATATGCAAATTGTCCCCTCAATCAGGAGTTCGAACAGGAGTTTGATCACAGGGTGGGACCAGCCAGCCAACCTCCCAAAACCCCTCCCCCAACCCGCCCAACCTGATCAGCTGTGATAGGGATAGGCCAGCCAGACCTCACATGTGCATGAATTCATGCACTGGGCCTCTAGTACATTAAAATCACCTAGGAAGTCTTAAAACATGCCAATGCCTAGACCCATCATTGATATGATAACAAAGGCATCATTATTTTTTCATAGCTTCCTGGATGGTTCTAATGTATAACCAAGTTTGAAAACCACTGGTCTAGAGGAATGATCAGGGCATTGTTTTTCTTCCTTTTTACTGAAATGTCTCCCCACTGACATTTTTGTCCAAAAATTCACAGCCCATTTTTAAGTACTAAAATCCATTTTTACTACAATCTGTTTTTTTGTGTTTGTGTTTGCCAACAATTTGAAATACAGCTCATAATATGATAAAACCACCTAATTATCCCTTTATCCAAAACACAATCAGGATAATTGAAAGAATATTGGAGAAGACAAAATCTTTAGGGAGGATTATCTGTAGTCTCACATACTATGCGTTGAGATTAAATGCTCCAAGAGCTCTATTTTCAGCTCTATTCCAGAACCTTAGCTTCATGGATGTATTTCGACAGTGATATATATCTTTCTACATTGTGAATTTTACAATATAAATGGTTTCTTTCATAGGTGTTTGTTGTGAGATAATTAAGAGATACATTTCCAGCATTTACATTTTTTTCCAGTTTCGCTGAGATATAATTGACATCCCACATTTTATTAGTTTAACATGAACAAGGTAATAATTTGATATAATCATATATTTAAAAAAAATTACCACAATAAGTTCAGTTAAAATTCATTACCACACAGTTACAAATCATTGTTCTTATGAGAACTTTTAAGGTCTACTGCCTTAGCAACTTTCAAACATACAAAACAGTATTATTCACTATAGTCACCATGCTGTACATTATATCCCCAGGACTTATTTGTCTTATAATTGGAAGTTTGTACCTTTCTACCAACTTCATCCATTTCTTTCATTTCTGGCAACTACCAATTTTTCTCTGTGTCTAAGAGTTTTGTTTTGTTTTTTAGTTTTTAATTGATTTATTTTAGAGACAGGGGAAGGGAGAGAGAGATATCAATTTGTTGTTAAACAATTTTTTATTTATGCCCTCACTGGTTGATTCTTTTATATGCCTGACTGGGGATTGAACTTACAACCTTGGCATAGCTGGACGATGTCCTAATCATCTAAACTACCCTGCCAGGTCTAAGAGTTTGTTTTTTGTTTTTTTAGATTCTACACATAAATTAGACCACACAGTATTTGTCTTTCTCTGACTTATTTCCCTTAGCATAATATCCTCAAGGTACAGCTATTTTGTCACAAATGGTAGAATTCCCAACATTTTTATGGCAGAATAATAGCTTAATTTACACACACACACACACACACACACACACACACACACACATTTTATCTCCTTGTATTGGCTATTGTAAATAATGCTGCAATGGGGGTACAAATTCAAGATAGTGATTATGTTTCCTTCAAATATATACCCAGAGTGGAATTGATGCATAATATCTTAATTTAATTAAGTTTTAATTTTTTGAGGAACCTCCTTTTTTTTAAAAATATATTTTATTGATTTTTTTTCAGAGAGGAAGGGAGAGAGATAGAGAGCTAGAAACGTCGATGAGAGAGAAACATCGACCAGCTGCCTCTTGCACACCCCCTACCGGGGATGTGCCCGCAACCAATGCACATACCCTTGACCAGAATCAAACCTGGGACCTTTCAGTCCGCAGACAGATGCTCTACCACTGAGCCAAACCAGTTTCGGCTTGAGGAACCTCCTTAATGTTTCCCATAGTGACTGCAATAATTGACATTTCCACCAAGAGTTCATCAGGGTTCACTTTCTTCACATCCTTGACCAGCTTTGTTACCCCTACTCTTTTTTATAACAGCCATTCTACCAGGTGAGGTGATATCTCACTGTGATTTGATTCGCATTTACAGTATCTGATCATCAGTGATGTTGAGCACATTTTATGTATTTGTTCATCATTTTATGTCATTTTGGGGGGAAAATATCTATTTGATTTCTCTGCTTCTTTCCTGATTGGACTATTTGGGTCTTTTGTTTTGTTTTTGGTGAGGTTCTTTTTGCTACTAAATTGTGTGAGTTCTCTATGTGTTTTAGATATTTGCAAATATTTTCTCCCCTTCTAGAGATTGTCTTTTCATTTTGTTGTTCTTTTCCTTTGCCAAGGTATTAGATCTCATTTGTGCATTGGCCTGTTTTTTTGTGTTTTTTTTTTTCCTAATACCCATCAGCAACTATACCTCCCTATTTCCTTACCTAGAGTGAAACCATTGCAAGGAGGTCCTTTTTATTTTTATCATTGACTTTATGACAGATGTCTCCCTGGCCCCCACACTCCTCCAGCTTTGGTTTCCTCCACCCTGTTCTGCCTCCCCTGTGCCTTTGAGAGGGCAGGGCGGGGTGAGGACAAACTCCTGACTCCACTGTGGGGTAGGGCGGAGTTATTCTCCATTTTGTAACTGAACTCTAGCCCTCACCCAACCAATCAGGGTTAGCCGAGGCAGTGACATCACCACTGACTGGAGTAAAATCCCTGAGCTGGGCGAAATTCGCTCTCTCTTCTCCCATGCTGCCAGCGTGAGTGGGATAGAGCCCATGCTAGCATAGAAAAGGCTCTTTTGTTTATTGCATCAGACCCGGCTCCCTGGTGGTCCTTGGGGATCACGAAGTCTGGGCGTAACAGATGGGGGCTTGTCCGGGATCCCAGGACCATGAGGGACCCTGATCCGGAAAGCCTGACTGGCCGCATTAGGTGTGTGTATGTCTGTGTCCTTGTGTGAGCACTCTGGAGGGACATAAAACCCCTCATGGAATTGCTGCCCGAATATGTCTGGCAGACGCGCCTTTAAGGCTACGGGCAGGAGGATTCAGAAGACGTTCTGACCTCCCGGTACCGCCCCTCAGTCAGAAGAGATGTGGAATCCTCTCCTAGAGGGCCCCTCATATGGGGAGAGGGATGGAAGCCTCTCCCAGGATGAGGTGAGTGGCGTGAGCCATTGCCTCACCTGTGGAAAGTGACGGGAGCCTTTCCCAGGTCTGAGTTTGGTAGATGGATTTCAGAAATTAAGCCACCAGCAATAAGGTCAAGTTTTTGTAGACACTTCAGATTAGGTCACTAGGATGGAAACTGCCTCTTTAGTAATCAAGAGATTACTCCAGGAGATTATACCTAGATTCGGGCTGCCAGTATCAGATAACAGCCCCACCTTTGTAGCCAAAGTATCTCAATGTATAGCTCTAACCTTAGGACAGGTAAAGTGAGACTCTGGAAAAGGGGTTTTAACTAAATGTGTCCTAGAATCGGTGAAAATTGGACTAACCCCCTGTCCTTTGCCCTCTTAAGGGCCAGGTATACCCCTTACTAGGACAAGTTTCTCCTTTTTTGGGGGGGGTTGGGAGGGGAATCATGTATGGTAACCTTTCCCTTGCTCAAGTCCTTACAGGCTCTGCAGTTTTCTTGTTCCAGATGCACTGCCAGTGCCCACCGCAGACCCTGTAGCGCAGGAACTCAATGTGGGTAAAGAAATTCACTGCCCAACGACTCAAAGGGATGCTACACTGTTATCCTGAGCACGCCCACTGCTGTTGAAGTAGATGGCACCCAGACCTGACTACATGACTCCCAGCTCCTGCATGGCCTGGATCCTGGCAACTAGCAGCCTCACCTGTGAGATCCCCAGCCTGGGCTCCACACAGGCCAGGAGGAGAACTGATGCCTGCAGGAGGAGAACTGGACTTCAGTGAGGACAATACTGATGGGAACTGTGGTACTAAGGGTCTTAGTAACTGTATTTGTTGTTTATGCTGAAAGGAAGTAGGCTGAGTCAATGATTTGACTCATGCGAATAAGACAAGAGGGGAATGAGAGGGCAGGGTGGGGCGAGGACAAACTCCTGACTCCACTGTGGGGCAGAGCGGAGTTATCCTCCATTTTGTAACTGAACCCTAGCCCTCACCCAACCAATCAGGGTTAGCCGAGGCAGTGACATCACCACTGACTGGAGTAAAACCCCTGGGCTGGGTGAAATTCACTCTCTCTTCCGCCATGCTGCCGGCGTGAGTGGACAGAGCCCATGCTAGCATGGAAAAGGCTCTTTTGTTTATTGCATCGGACTCAGCTCCCTGGTGGTCCTTGGGGATCACGAAGTCTGGGCGTAACACCTTCACCACATTATAGTCTGTAGTGAAGGTCCTTTTTAAATGGATCCTTAACACTCAAATCTGTACCATATATTCACTACCTGTTTGGCATTCCCCAATTGTTCAAAAGAACCAAAGGAGGCAAACTCAGTGACTTAATTTCCAGCTATACCAGAAAGTAGAAAGCATCTGATCAGTGTCCACATGCTTTGGCTACAAAAATGGTGAGAAAGATAAAAACATCAGTGAGATAGTTGTAAGAGGACAACATCCATTTGTTGGTTGAAATAATGGAAGTACCAGAATTTTTAGTTCATGTTGATCTAGTAACAATGGGAGATGAGGACAAGAGAAAGAAAAAAAAGAAACACAATAAATTATTCTTCTTTATCTTTTGCTGAAGATAGTTTTCAGCTGTTTTGTATATTTGCTGTGGAAACTGAGGTTGCTGAATGAAACTTTTCTTAAAGTTAGAATAATCTTAAAATTATATGTGGTTTGTATTTGTCCCATTTTCTTGGATAGCTAAAATTTCTATTGTCTGCTCTGCTTCATTGTGGACATGCATTGCATTCTCATTTTCTCATTTCATTTAAAATGATCAAGTTGTCTTTCATGTTGATTAGCTTTAAAGAGGAAGAAATATCTCTGATCATGTAATAACCATCTCCAAATGGGCATTATTTCATTAGCTTTATGCTTAGGAGACATAATGGCTGCTTGTTAGGGAACAGCAAAGAGGGTAGAAATGAAATCCCAATGGGCCATTTATTAAAAAGGCAGTATAAAGTGTCCTGAAAAGCAAGGTCCTTTAACTAAATTTAATGATATTTTTTCCCTTATAAAATTATCCTAATGTTGCTCTTGTAGTTCAAGCACATGCCTATTTTAATTAATTTCTAAATTCTTTACTCAAAAACCAATATCTTAAAAAGAAAAGATTAATACTGATTAGACCTTATGAAAAAACAAACCTAAAACATCGGCCTTGATGTTTCTAATAAAATGCTATTGAGACCTGAACATATATTTTTATGACTGTGTTCAACGTTTTCAAAGAAAATAATATGCGAAAAGCTTGTGATGGTCACTGAAATATCAAATTTAATTATTTCATAGACACCAGTTGTTTTTAAAGCAAGTGTTCATTCTTTTAATATTTTGAATTCAGAAATAGCACAAACTTGACCTTTACAAAAATTTACTAAGTCCTTTAGACATGAATTCTTTGTATTCTAAACACCCTTCTGGGTGTCTTTCTTTTCTTTTTTTTTTTTTTTTGTCTGCAAGAACATACAAGTGTTTGCATGGTAATTGGCTCTATTTTATTCATATAAGACAAAAACCTTCTATCTATAGGCCATAAAGAAGTTTGGTTATGATGAGAAGGAAACTGGTCTTACAAGGCATGTCAGGCCATAAAACTGTGAACAATGCACTGCCCTAGGAGGGAGAAGGGTTTTTATCACTGGCCCCAGGACAGATCATCGGTTATGGCCTGGGGACCCCCAACACCTGGGGGCCTTTCTGTAAGCCCTTGAAAAGGGATGGAACCGTATCTGCAAGACAAAGACCCCAGAAGGTTAAAAAAGTGAAGCCCTCTGTGTGTTTTTTTACTCTGATTTGGAAGTTATTCCTAGAGTCCACTAGTGTTAATAAAATAAATGGGGTCCCTCCCTTTCTCTGGGAAGCATGATTGGTATTTCTTTGATCTTCTGTGACAATGATGTTTTGAATAAAAATGTATTCAACAAAAATTTTCTCAACCATTTTCATATTCCTGGGACTATACCAAACCCTTTGAGAGTAAATGTGAATACACCAGACATGCTCTCTGCCCTTATATAAGAGTTTGAAAACTACTGCTATTACTTTATTCCTAAAAATATAATGACTGTGTGTCATTTTTATGCTAGTTGGATTAATCGCATATTAAGTAATAAGATTTTATAATATCTCATTTTTACCATTTCAAAAACACACAAAAAATATATAGGAAATTTTAAATATGGTAATGTGAAAGAAAAAAGCCACATGCTAACCTGACAAGCTCAGGGAAGGCCTGCGTGGCAGTCTTGCAAACCCAGAGACCTAAGATAACCACAAAAGATGGCTTAAAAATTAAATATCTAACAGGTTATAGTAGGTAGTCATGTCCCAGATATTCTCCCAGACAAAGATCAACTTTGATCTTTTTACTGAGCCCATTTGCCTTTTTGCTTCTAAGATAACATATCTGTGAGATGTCTGGGTAACTTGTAACTTCCCTTTTTCCGGAGCCCCTGGGGAACAACCAAATGTGGTGGGTGCCTGGACAGATGCCTCAAATTCCTTCTTTATCATGTTAATTGTTCCTGCACTCACCTGAGTACACCTCCATCATTTTACTTTTTATCCAATCCCAGGAGTTTCCCACCACTTTGCTTTCTCCCGCCTCCTTACTCCATCACCAATGAATTTCATGTAACCCGCCTATGTCCCTCCTTTAATTTCAGTGTATAAATAGAGAAATGTAATCCACCATTCTTTGGAGCATTATCTCAATCCCTTGAGGTTCTGCTTCACCGCAATTGTCGACAGTAAGGCTCAAATAAACTCTTTAAAAAATTCTTTACAGGTTTAAATGGTTTTTTCGTTAACAGTAATAACCTAAGGTTTACACTACTCATGAAATAGTGATCAAGGCAACATAAATTTTACAGAATTTATAATCACTACATTTAGGACATAATTCAATGATAATGTATCTGATAAGATGATAATTCTGTTTATATAACCACACTTACTCAAAATCAGGGGTTGTATCTGTGGGGAAGTCCTTCGAGAGACCAACCCTCAGCCCAGAGGTTCAAGATTTTTCCCCCCAAGAATATAATAATATCATTTAAATAGGTGGAGGAGGAAAGGCATCTTTTCCACTCTCCTATAGAAGTATGATTTTTTTTAACCTCCTAAGATTGCTCCCATTTAGAAAATTATATTATGTAAATTAAGAGGGAACCCTGAGTAATTAAAAAAAAATCCCAGAAAGCAGTTTTTTTTATTGTGAGATTAATTTTGTATATAGCCATATTTAAATTTAGAGTTTAGTTATTTTAATACCTAATCAAAAAATTCAAGAATGTCCTAGAAACTGCTTGGTATTCCACTAAATTTTAGTTCAGCTCAACCTTTCAATTCACCGTTACTAAGTCAGTAGAGAATTCTCCTGGTTGTCAAGGAAACAATAATATAGAGAGGATGAAAATGGTGATAATCTCATTTCCCATAACCCTGTAAACAAGAGATAAACTAAATAGAGAAAGCACAAATGTATTCACTATCCTGTTACGGAGTGAGTCCCCAAGCGATGGACCACCGAAGCCAATTTGATTAAGCCAGCAATTTATTACAGATTCGAATCCAGGCTCAAACCGTGGCTGACACAGCAGCTGGCAAAAACCCAGGTAAGAGCCTTGATGGAGGGGCAGTCCCTCCTCTTATACCTCTTTTCCCATCCCATCCCCCTGTTGGTCTGTCACTCCCTGATTGGCCCCTCAGGACAAAGAACTGGCTGTCCTTAGCTGTTCCTAGACGGTTTGTACAAACTTGTCTGTTCTGTCCCAAACAGGAGTGTAGGATTTTGCGGTTTTGCTGACGCCAATCTCCTAGCTAGATCTACAGGCAGGTCTGCATGTTTCACTGTAGAGGAATTCCAGGCACTGAGTTTCAACTGACCTTATCTTTTTAAAATTTTCCACTCTGGTTTGGTCTGTCTCGAGTCCTTATCTCTTGGGCCAGCTAGGCCGACTGGCACATATCCCATTGGAGAAAATAGGTTTGAAATGATCCTACAAAAGGGTTCTTCTAAAAAGGAGACATGTTTTATAATAGGAAAAAAAGAAAAGCAAGAATCTGAAGGCTACTTTAGAGGTACTGGGGTAAATGAGGAAATAAGTGGAACACGAGAGTATGGCATACATTTATTACTAAGGCAGCAGGTATTTCTTCCCTTGTCTAATTTAAAAATTGGAATTACAGCCTGTAATTCTGCCCATATTACTTCACCTTCATTATACCATGAGACAATTTCATTCAATAATGCAACTTTCAGGAAGGTTTAATGAAAATAAAATCTCAGCAAGAGCATTTTCATATTGCATCAAATGGTCTTAGAAATATCCAGAGCTATCACTTTATTAAAAATCTTGGGTTAACTTAAATGCATAAAATTTTAGTTTCCTATTTTTCCATTTTGAAGTTATAAAATGGGGGGCAGGGGGTGAGGGTGAGGATCTTTGACCAAAAGATAGAAGAGGGGGAGGAGGAGATGATGACAAAAGCAAGTGTTGGCAATTATATTAGAATTTTAGCATGATTCATTCTGATCATTTAAATTTTCAAGTAAAAGTTCAGAGTAGATATAGAACAGAAAAAAGTAAATGTGCAAAGTATTGATAGAAAAGAGAGAAACCAAAAATCAAGTTTTGGTTATTTGACAATTTAGATCCAAATAGATCTCACATAGTTTGCTGTTGTAACAACAGTTGTCTACTAGTATGAGATATAAATTAGCTTCCAGTTATATTCAATTAAACACATTATTACATACACTTTCCATGATCCTCTGTTTCACACTACTAATATCCATCTCTATAATCACTGCTAAAACTAAGGCTCTGGAGGCCCAACGCCTGCTGCATATTTCTCCCAGGCTTCCCAGCCTCTCCCTTCACAAGTAGCCAGCAGAGAATTAATAAATGCTCCCAAAAGAGAAGTAAATAGACAGGAATGGATTTAATATTCTTCAAGACTGAGTAGGGCAGTATATATTTTTGGTATTGAATTCTTAGTATGTTCTAATAGAGCAGTAATTGGCAAGCTGCAGCTCACGAGCCACATATGGCTCTTTGGCCCCTTGTGTGTGGCTCTTCCACAAAATAGCATGTGTGGGCACACACATATAGTGTGATTGAAACTTCATGGCCCAAGCGCAGAAGTCGGTTTTGGACTCTCAAATGAAATTTCAATCATTGTACTGTAGATATTTGGCTCTGTTGACTAATGAGTTTGCCGACCACTGTAATAGTGTGATGGGACTCAGGACACATTGGCCCCAAGCGTGGCAACTTGCAATATTAAACATCTTAAGCTGAAGGAGTTAAATAAAACAGGAGAAGCAGGAAGGCCAATCTGACCTACCACCACCACCGCCACCATCACCACATGCCTCTGTGACTACCCTTCATGAATAGGTTACAAAACCCTCTTTTGAGAGGGACCCTCCCTACCCCCAGAGAAAAGGAGCACCCTTATCTCAGAAGACAAAGTAATACCAAGAAGGATCTGAACAGTGAAATATGGTAGCACTCATACTTGGGTAAAAACTGCTGTTTGAATTTTAACCTTGCTATCTGACTTCTACCTTCGATTGCTTGCTTAAACAATAGGGTAGTTACAGGAGATTGACTCCCACTGACTCAGTAGCTTCAGGGGTAGAAACTGTAGATAACCTTTAGTTCTGCTTTTGTATTATGGGCAAGATAGGGCCACATCCAATGTCAAGCAGAGTGTGACTGGGAACCAACCCTGCAGGCTGTCCCCAGTCTTTAGAACTTAGTCCTGAGGGGCCAATCAGGGTTAGCCGAGGCAGTGACATCACCGACCTGAGTAAAACCCCTGGACTGGGCGAAATTCGCTCTCTTCCGCCATGCTGCCGGCATGAGTGGGATAGCCCATGCTAGCATGGAGATGGCTCTTTTGTTTATTGCATCGGACTCGGCTCCCTGGTGGTCCTTGGGGATCATGACTGGAATCCCCAGCCAGGACCATGAGGGACCCCCATTCTGAAGAGCCTGACTGGCCGTGGTAGGTGTGTGTTTGTCTGTGTTTTTGTGTGAGCGCTCTGGAGGGACTGCCCCTCCATCAGGGCTCTTACCTGGGTGTTTACCGGCTGCTGCGTCAGCCATGGTTTGAGTCCAGATTCGAATCTGTAATAAATTCTAGCATGCTTAATCAAATTGGCTCCGATGGTCCATCTCTTGGGGACTCGCTTCGTAACAAACAGGCTGTGCTAATTTTTTTTCCAACTTAGTACACTTACCTCATATTCTTTGACCTATCATATTTCTATAAACTGTCCACTCTTTATCAAACCTAACATAACGATACCAAATTTTTGGACAGGAACCCGAATCCTGTGTCCACCGGAACTGAAGAATGAATCCACGGACAGAAAGTGATGTGACAGTTGGCCAGTCTGCCCAAGAGATAAGGACTCTGGAGACAGACCTGGCCAGGGGGGAAAAGTTAAAAAATAAATAAATAATAAATAAATAAAGTCAGTTGTAACTCAGTGCCGAGAATTCCTTTGTAGTAAGATATGCAGACCTCCCTCCAGACCTGGCTAGGAGATTGGCCATCAAAACAGCAGCATCCTGCACTTCTGTTTGAAGTCAGAACAGACATTCTGCTTGAGGCAAAAACAGGCCAGGTTGTGTAAACTACCTGAGAAATAGCCCTGGAAGGCCAGGTCTTTGTCCTGAGGGGCCAATCTGGGAGTGACATACTAACGGTGGGAGGGGTGGGGAAAAAGAGGTATAAGAGGAGGGACTGCCCCTCCATCGGGGCTCTCACCTGGGTGTTTGCTGGCTGCTGCGTCAGCCAAGATTTGAGCCCGGATTCGAATCTGTAATAAACTCTAGCATGCTTAATCAAATTGGCTCCGGTGGTTCATCTCTTGGGGAACTCGCTTCGTAACAAGTGATATGGCGAACGTGGAGATTTATTGAAGAACAAGTGCAGACTCCCACATGGGGAGAGGGAAATGGTCCCCCTGCGTTCTCTTTCCCTGTGGCTTATAAAGGCTGCAGAGCCTGGCGCCTTATATCCCCTCTGATTGGTCAATATTCCCCTTCAGATCGGTTACTATAGTGATTCCCAAGGCCCTCCTCCCTCATAGTCCTTCCACTCCTCTGGGCTTTCTTCTTTTGCACCTGAATGAAGTGCTTCCTTCTTTATTTTGTAAAGATAGACCTTTCTTGGCTCCTTCCAGTTCCCTTGTCTTATGGAAATGTACCTGTTGCTGCTTCCTTGTCTTATGTAAATACAATTGTTGCTTGTCTTAAGCAGATGTAATTGCACCTGGCTTCCTTTTGTTATGGAAATGTACCTTCTCCCAATCTGTAGCCCTGTGTTTTTCCATGAACCCCAATTCTAAAAAAAAAAATCCCTAAGCCTGCCTATAGTCCCCTAAAATTCCTGCTTCAATAAAAACACTCAGTTTTAACCATTTCTTCAGGTTTTCATTTCCATATGAAGGTAGCCATGTCCCATGAGAATTATATTAAATAAATGTTTAGCCAAAACCCGTTCGGCTCAGTGAATAGGGTGTCGGCCTGCAGACTCAGGGTCCTGGGTTCTATCCCTGTCAAAGACATGTACCTTGGTTCCAGGCACATCCCCGTGGGGGATGTGCAGGAGGCAGCTGATAGATGTTTCTCTCTTATTGATGTTTCTAACTAGCTATCCATCTCCCTTCCTCTCTAAAAAATCAATAAAGTATACATTTAAAAAAAATTTTTAAATAAATAAATGTATGTTTAGGTTTTTCTCCTGTTAATAAACATTGTCAGTTTATTTTCAAAACTCAGCCAGAGACCCTAAGAGGATCAAGGAAAACTTTCTCCTCTCCTACAAGAGATATATTTTCCTATCTCCCAAAATTGGCTTTTAAAGTGTCCTTCTCATTGAATGGTTCTCATTTAAAACTAGAAACCTCTTAGAGGTGGTTGTTAACAGAGCTATCAAGAAGGTTTAAAGATTTAAAAGGAAAGTTTAAATATATTTAGGTTACTTGGAATTCCTTTGATAGATTTTCTTTAGAAAGAAGAAAGCAAAGAGAAGTGGAATGATGTAATGTGCATATGCTTTCTCTTGGCTAAAATGGCCCTTTCCCAAAGAAAGTCTGATGTTCCACCTATTTTCTTAACAACCAGTCTAGATTGCTATGTGAAAGATGGCAAAGAAGCTACTCCTCAGCCGCCTTGTTTCCTCAATGCCCACTGTATGCTCCACATCTCAGCACTCACCATAGCTCAGTCTCAATGGTGGTAATACCTGCTGGGATGAGCATGAAAGGGAAGGACTCTGTTGACTTTATGATTGATTTCATGCCCAGATACTGACACGGGATTTGTGGACTGGAGCATGTGGTGTTTCCCTGGGCACGGTGGTTCCTGGGCTCTATCCATTGGAGCCTAAAAATCAATCCACGGATAGAAGATAATATAGCAAAGGTGAAAATTTATTGAAGAACAAGTACAGACTTCCATGGGGGGAAGGAGAAAGAATCCCACTTGAATTCCACCTTACATGGTTTTTAAAGGCTGCAAGTCCCCATGTCCTGATATTCCCTCTGATGGGTCAATATTCCCTTTGATTTGGTCACTATACCAACTCCTGACCTCAAATGGAACATGTGAGGCCCTCCTCCCTCATTGTTCTCCTATTCTCTCTGGGCTTTCTTCCTCTTTCTTTATTTTGTAAACTAGAGGCCCGATGCATGAAGATTCCTGCAAGAATAGGCCTTCCTTCCCCTGGTTGCCGGCACAGCTTTTGCTCAGGCCAGAGCTACCTTTCTGCCTTTGCACCGAAGCCACCTTTCCACCATCCCATGCTGCCCAAAGGCCTGGAGCAACCAGGGCAGTGCGGAATGCCTGCATTGTCGCCATGGCACCTGTGTATGCAAATTAACCTGCCATCTTTGTTGGGTTAATTTGTATACTCCCTCCTGATTGGCTAGTTGGTGTCACAAAGGTATGGTCAATTTGCATCTTTCTCTTTTATTAGTGTACTAGAGACCTGGTGCATGAAAATTCATGCACAGGAGGGGGGCGGTGTTCCTCAGCCCAATCTTTCCCCTCTCACAGTCCAAGAGTCCTCAGGGATGGGAAGTGACCCTGTGATCAGGGAAAGAGGAGAGGACACCCAATACACCTCTGCTGCTGCCTCAGCCAGCCCTGGTTACCTGAACCTCAGGCTGGCCCTGGATGGCTGGGCAGCTGCCATCTGAGGTTTGCCTGCACCTCGGGCTGGCCCTGGACAGCTGAGGGGTTGAGGCGACTAGGAGACTCTAGAGGCAGGTGTGCGGCAAGGGCAGGCCCAGCCTTCCCACATGCCTGCCACCCTGGCAGGGCTGACAACACTGGACTCCACCATGTGGGCTCTACCATCTTTGAGAGCATGGCTATAAATTAGCATATTCCCTCCTTATTGTCTCTGGACGCCATCTTTTGCAATGGAGTGAGGGTCAATTAGCATATTCCCTCTTTATTAGATAGTATATATAGACCTTTTGGATACTCCCAGTCTCTTTTGTCTTATGGAAATGTGACCTTTCCCAGCTCTGTATCCCTGTGTGTTTTCCATGGGGCTCCTTAATTTCTAAAATTTCCTAAACCTGCCTATTTCACCCCTAAAAATTCCTATTTTATCCCAAAAACTCCTTTCAGTACTAAATTATTTTTTTTCAGTTTTGTATAGTTTCAATGTTTTTATTAAAAAAAAGGTGAGTAGAGTAATTATAAATCTAATAGTGATAATAATCATAAAATCTGTATATTGTTCACTTTCTATAAATTACCTTTACAGCCATTTTCTCTTCTGATCATCATACAGATTATCTAGTATAGAAACCTAGATTACTGGATAGATAGTAATAGAAGGATAATGAAACCAAGAAGAAATGAAGAGATTTTTCATGTACAAGCTGTTGAACAAAGCAAAACAAGATCCTTTTAAATATAGGGAATGTTTCCAGATGTTATTTCACTTGATTGCTTTAAAGAACAGGGAGTGTTGGGTCACAGGCAAAGATCAGCGATGATCCTAAAACATTGCAATGGAAAGAAGAGCCAAAAACGAATTACGTATTTCCTAAAGCTGGAAAACATGCTCTAAATTAAAAATATATTATTAGTCACAGTCATGAGACTAAAAATGTTACTGCTAAAGAAACAAAATGTTCTTGCTTCTCCCTGAATTTCCTGTGAAATAAAACCTAAAAGGCAATGAGATGTAATTCCTACATATCCAGAATGTTTCATCAGAGGACTACCAAGAATCTTGCAGACATTACGGATGCCACTTTAATATGAAATCTCTATTTTAAGAGGACTTCCTCATGGATGGAAAAAAAGAATAGAAGTTATTTCAGTATTTGAAGGAGAATATTAGAATAATGTTAATTTGCCAGAATCAGCAATTTGATAAATGCAGGTCTCACAGAACAAAACAAAACAAAAGCAATTTTGTAATCAAATAAGTTGCCAGCATGAAACATCTGTCACTTCACCTTTAACCTTGGATTCTTTTTCTCTATGACATTTTCAGGTTCAATATTTCTATTCAGCTGTAAATCACCCATTTTTTTTCAATACTTTCACTTCACTAAAAATATTACTGCAAAACCAAAGAAACAAATCTCACAAGATCCTTTCAAAGGCATTTTTACAAAGATTTCCCAGGTAAAATATATTGAAATAAACGTCTCCATTTGTTTAATCCCATCCTGTTTCCCTGTTTCTAGTCTGTCCCACAGACTGATACCTTGTTCTGCCTGCTAGATCTCTCTTTTCCTGTCTCACAGCGATTTCCTGTGTGACTTGAGTAATGGACCTGTACGATTACTTCTGACTGAGATTCTGTCATTTACGAGTAAGGAATGTTCTTGATATGATCAATTAGAATTAATCATTGCAGGTCTCAGTTCTCTTTAGCTTTTTCTTTTCAAAGCCCAAAATTAAAATTGAACTCATTAAGAAAAAAAGCAATCATGTGGCTTTTTTTTTTCTTTTTTCTTTTCTCTCCCCCCCCCAATCATTCCCTTAGGGGGCTTTCTCAGAGAGGAGTAAAGGGAAAGAGCCCATTTGCAAGCGGAACAAATAATGATGGCTTATAATGACCATGACCATAAGCACCAGCCCATGGGGTCTAGGGCTTTGAATAAATCAGGTTGGGCCTAATGTGACACTGGCAGTGGGTCCTAATAGGGAGCAGGCAGGGGACCTAATGAGAAATGCAATAAGTTCTGTCATGACTTTCCATTCATATGTGGCTTGCTTTCTGTGGTACTGGCTTGTAGTGGGCTCCAAGAACGAACTCTCTTTTGCACATGCTTGTGGTCTCTAATATCTAAACTTGGGGATCACGAGAGGGTACAGAGGAAAACCAAGAAGAAAATTACAACTGAAATAGGTGAAGAAGCCCTAAGCAAATAGGCAGTCTATTCTAGTCTATTTGAGTAAGTAATCTAAGCCTAAGAGATTAATAATTATTATTGGGAGGGTTGTTAGTAACATTCAACAAATCCCTTTCTGCATAAAACGTTTCCTGAATAGAATTCTATAGCAGATATTTATTAAATTGATGATATCATCTTTTCTTTTCAATTTTTACATAAGGAAAGAAAGAATATAAGTCTTTGATCCATAAACTAATATTCTAAGGACAGTTTTGTCTACACAAACAAAATAAAAAATCATATGGCTTCAACCAGTCTTTTGAAAAAAGAGCAAATTAAAGAAGTTAACATTTTTTAAAATATATTTTATTGATTTTGTACAGAGAGGTAGGGAGCGAGATAGAGAGTTAGAAACATCGATGAGAGAGAGTCATCGATCAGCTGCCTCTTGCACACCCCCCACCGGGGATGTGCCCACAACCAATGTACATGCTCTTGACTGGAATCGAACCCGGGACCTCTCAGTACCCAAGCCGATGCTCTATCCATTGAGCCAAACCGGACTTGGCATAAAGCAGTTAACATTTAAAAAAAACAAAGACTAGAATTGAAAATTGATTGGTTAAAATTAATTGTATGTTCTATAAAGCAATAATCGATTTTGTTAGGTCACTGGGGGGAAAAAACCTTCAGAAGAATTTACTTTTAGATATAAAATGAAATATGTTAAGTTGAAGCAAAAAATAGCCTAAAATTTACAGAGCAGAACACACTGTATTGAAGTTTATTGTACTTCCAGTTGTTCCAACTATTAGCAAGCTTTTATTTTTAGTTACTCCCAATGAAATTACTTAAGACAGTAAATAATAGTATATTTGTAGCAAGTGTTTAAAGGTTAATGAGATTATAAAGATAATTTTTATCACATGCCTTCCCTACAAAGCCAGTAGATTAATAACTAAATAGGAACGTTACCCACAGCTTGGCTGTCAGGAAGAATTATGTAAACTAATTAAACAAAAGACCTTGGAGGGAAGTGGTCCCGATTTACAATAGTGATAAAAAGGAGGGGAGAAAAGATTCTACAAAGGGAAAAATAAGCAGATTCTTTTATGTGCTAACTATTTTCCTGTATAATAAATACATAAATAAAAAAGGGGGAGCTAATAAAATGTTTTCAAAGAAGACAAAATTGAAAATAAACATATTAAAAATTAGTAAACAAATTAATAAAAATAAACAAATTTTGAAAACATTTCATACCTAATAAGTTTGCAAAATAAAAATATCTATGCTGGTAATATAGCATAGATAATTGATAAACATTTATGTAAATTAGTAGTCATTTTAGAAATCATTTATACTATGTGTTCCAAAATTATATAAATGTTCGAATGTTAGTATCCTTGATGCAGTAATCTCTCACTCCAGGAAATTTTCCTATGTATTATTAAAAAAAATGTATCTATACTCATTGCAGATTTATGGTAGCCAAAAAAAATTAGATATTTAGCAATAAGTAATGATTAGTTAAATTTTGGCTTACCAACTTGATGGAAAGGTACTGGGCAATAATGAAAATGTTATTTAGGAGGATTCTGAAGCAACATATCATATGTAAAATGTATTCACACACTCCAAATGCTTATAAAGGCTGTGTTTGTTAAACATACTTCATTTTTAAAATTGAGCTATTAGTTGTTAAATTGTGCACACATTTTTAAGGAACACCCTGTGAAAGTGGCTATTGAAAAACTTCATAGCTACAGAGAGTAAAAAAGATTGTGGAAAAGTTAAAAAGTCTGAGTAGAAATATTACTAATATAATATTTGTTCACACTTTGTTCTAATGTATGTGGCTAGAAATTTAATAGAAGCAGTGGCTTCTGTTGGAATTAAATAATTTCAAGATAGGAAAATATAAACTTTTCTAGCTAACCCTGCATTGCAACGTATTTCAAAAACAGCACTCTTCAATTACATATGTGCTGTGAAATTATGTTCAATAAAATATTTGCCATTGCCAAATAGTGTGTATACGAGGTTTAACTGGATTTCTTAACCAAAATAATTGGAATGTTTTGGATTCTAGAGCAAGAACCTGAGGCCTGGTGCAGGTGGAGGAAGAAAAGGCAATCCAGGCAGAATCAGACTGCTCTAATTAGACATCAGCTCCCGGTGCTTCATAAGGAGAAAGTAAAACCAATAGCAGAACACTTCTCTACATCATTTATAATTTTGTCCTATATAATATCTTCTATAATTTTACCTGGATGAGTATGTGTAAAAAATGCTATAGGAATTTCAGTAGACTACAAGCTCACCCTGCCTGCACAGATCCTTTCCTTACTTTCTAAAAGGCCAAGTTAATGATTTGCCTCTGGATATTATCCAAAAATATCCAAACCAAGCATCAGAACAGAGGTCAAAAGCTAAGATCTCGGGGCTAAGTCTGGCTTCCAAGTTTCTGTTTGAGTGGGCAGTGTTGATAAAAGTTTGATTTGGAATGTCTGATGGTGTGCAGCAAGCAGTCTGGACCAACACATATATCTTTTTTTCTTACTTGCCTGGATCCCAGAGTTGATACATTTGACACAGAATTTTAGGATCCAGAACTAGTGGGATATTGACTGTGATCAAAGTCTTGTGAATAATCCCATCATGAGAACCCTCCAGCCTAGAGTCCCTAATTTATTGATAGCTCAGATTTCCCTTCAAGGCTTGGGAGGTGGCTGCTGAGTGTGATTTCCTTAAAGCAATGGGGTTGCTGAGTTTGGGAGGTGGGAGGGTCTCACTCCTGCCCTTACTTTCTTTAGTCCAAGGGGCGAGATACTTTTTGTAGCTGTTGTCTGAAACCAAACCATTAGTACAAGGTGGGAATTAATCAGCTTTGGGTCAGCAGCGGAACCCTGGAAACCCTAAATCCTCTTTCTCTGCCTCCTCCTGAGAGAGGTAGCTTTTCACAACCCTTAATTACTATTAGGCAATAATAGCCTAACATAATGATGTTTGCATTATTGATATATAAGGGGAGTCCTCTGCCCTTATTTAAAAGAAAAATAAGATCATTTGAAACATTTTGCAATTAGGCATGCATTTTATGTAGCAACTTTCACCTAGGAACCTCAGGGGTTCAAAGGAATTAGCTGGTTAATGTTTAATGAATAAGGTGTATTTTTATTCTTAGAGTCTACAGACCACATATACAATCATAAATAAAATTTCAAGATATAAAAGAAAAGACTAGAATAATCAAAATATATTAAATGCATTGTCCTTTCAGGGGCTTTAAATCTGCCCAGGAGGAGGGAATATTGCATTTAATAGATAAACGCATCCGTGGGGCACACACTATGATAAAGCATGTGTTCTCCCTCTAGCATCTTTTCACAACTGGGTTCAAATAACAATCACTTTCCTGTGTATCGTACCAAGAGCATCTGTTACCTAGGCATCTTTAACTCTTTGGTGACATCTACTGTGCCAAGAGGGAAATACTGTGGAATTATTATCCAGAGAGAATCTAGAATTTATTTCATTTTATATTATTTTTGTACTTGCAATGCTACAGCTTCTTGGATAATTCCCTTCACTATAACTCAGCTTCATTAAAACAACTTAAGGATATTAAAATAATTTTCATATGCAATGCATCATAAAGGCTTAGAAAAACTGTGCTGACAAATCCTAACTTAAATTTTTTCGTAGTTTAAAGAGGTCATTTCAATTTAAAGAATTCACTAAACCTCTGTTCAAATATTAGAAAAAACATTAAAGATTATTTTTATACTGAATATTTTTATTTAGAATTTAACTGAAAGCGACCTTAAATCATGTTGATTATATATGATTTTTACAGTTAGGCCAACGTCTCATCTCCTCTAACAACTTAGAAAGTTTTATAAAATGGTGGTAGAGCCTGGCCATTGTTGCTCAGTGGTTGAGGGACAACCCATGAACCAAGAGGTCACCGGTTCTATTCCTGGTCAGGGCTCAAGCTCCAGCTGTGGGCTCGATCTCCAATAAGAGGCATTCAGGAGGCAGCCAAGCAATGGTGTTTCTCTCTTATTGATGTTTCTTTCTTTTTTTTAAAAGTTGATATTTAGATTCATTTTCTTATATTTAAAGACAACTACTTCTAAAAGTTGATTAAAATATTTTTAACATTATAGTAGTAATATTTACAGTAGAATTTGGATTTAGGAAATCAAATCTCCTAATTGCTTGTCAACTTTTTCTGTCCTAGCTATACCGAAAGCACAAGTGCCTGGTATGCAATGGAAATAATTTATCCTCCTAACAATGCTCTACTGTTCCACAGCTGATGGTTTGCAAAAGTCAAACATTTCATTTCATAGTGCATGATCATAACTTGGAAATTCTTTCATAGGTATTTGATAATTCAACAACAAAGTAAAATTTTTTATTAAGTATCTATTATATACAGGCTCTTTCACAACTGTGACATGCAACAAAATGGAATAGTTTCCAAAGAAAACCTCAAAATAGGAGGGTCCCATATTCCATACACAACCCATTCTCACCTACTGTGGAAGAGGTGAGAGGAGAGGAGATCTCCCCCATTGACCATGGTTTCCCAATCCCAATTCCTTTTGTGTGTGTGTGTGTGTGTGTGTGTGTGTGTGTGTGTCTAGAAAAGCAAGCAAGAATTTATTAGCTGCAACAAAAACACGCTTAAAACAGTGAAACTAGGGAGAACATAAAAGAAATGGCAAGAGAGCCTAGGCTGGGCTGCTTTGGCTCACTGGTAAGTCATAAAAAAGGAGCCCATTGCTCTCCTGTTACAAGTCTCCTGGAGCCCCTTGGAGTTTGGGAGAGTGTGTTTATGGGGGAAGGAGAGGATGGAGGCTTGGGAGTGTTCCCTGGAGGGAGGGCATCTGATTTTCCAATTCTTCAAAACAAAACAAACAAAAACTTTATTTTTTCAATCTGTCCTTTTTAATCCAGTGAACAGACAGTCATTCATTTCAAGTTCACTCTGAAACAAAAAGCATATAGGTTGAGTTAAAGAAAAAAAGGAAGAAAGAAAGAGAGAGAGAGAGAGAGAGAGAGAGAGAGAGAGAGAGAGAGAGAGAGAGAGAGAAGGAAGGAAGGAAGGAAGGAAGGAAGGAAGGAAGGAAGGAAGGAAAGAAAGAAAGAAAGAAAGAAAGAAAGAAAGAAAGAAAGAAAGAAAGAAAGAAAGAAAGAAAGAAAGAAAGAAAGAAAGAAAGAAAGGAGTCTCTATTACATGAACAGGATGAAACTATTAGGCAATTTCTTCCCCATTGTGATTTCTTATCCAGTCCTCAGTATCTTTTTATTTGTAAAGTAATGACCCGAAGGTTCAACAAGCTGCTTAAGAAATAGCTCATGTCAACTAATTAATCTGTCATCTTTATAATTACAATGATTTATAATTACACTAGAGACCCCTGCATGAAATGAGTGCACTCAGGGAAAGGGGGGTGGTACCTCAGCCCCGCCTGCACCCTCCTGCATCCCAGGAGCCCTCGGGGGATGTTTGACTGACGGGATCTGGCCTAAGCCGCAGTCAGACATCCTTAGCACCAGCTGTGAACCCAGCTCAGGGCTTCTAGCTGAGTGGTGCTCCCCCGTGGGAGTACAGCAATGACCAGTGAGCACTCCTACATTGAGCATCTGCCCCCTGGTGGTCAGTGCACATCATAGAGACTGGTTGGACCACCATTTGGTCAATTTGCATATTAACCTTTTATTATATAGGATATGTAATCATTAATTAATTATTTTCTAAATATTTATTGGCAATATTGGTATGCCCTGTGAACAATGAAATATATACTCTTTCTCAAGGGTTTGTAGCCTAGAAAAAGGATGCACCAACAGTTAAAACAGAATGTGATAAGTAACAATCTGAGATGTATAACAACAAGATTAGTCTTTAGAAGGCAAAGGTACTTCCAGCTGAGGGAATCAGAGGAAAACATAAGGAGCAAATGATCATTCAATCAAATATGAGGAATGTATGCATTTTCAAAGTGCTGGTGTGGGTATTCTAAGCAAGGAGGAATTCAAGAGCCTGATCGGCTTAGGGACAGGAAGGCCTGAGCATGTGCCTGGCACTAAGTGGTCAGGTGTGTCAGCTCATTGGAGTCTCAGTGGCTACAGAAAGAGCAACTAGGAAACAGGGTCTGTGCCGTCTCACAAAGGGCTCAGGCTTGCAAACTGAAGAGTTTGGGTGTTTCACCCAGGAGAGTTGAGTTCCTTTTCCAGATTCCTGGTTCATGGAAGGGACAATCAGTCAGACAGGTAAATGGTTAAGGGCAATGGAAAGTCTTCAAATCTGACTTTCCAGTAAACGTTTTAGCTTCATTTCAAAGCTGTTGTTCTGGATTGGGTTTTCCTCAGTTTCACTCTTTATATTCTTTTCATTTCTTCCTGAGCTTAGACTAAGGTTTTTCAGCTAGTTATTAGCCACAGTTCTTTCACAAAATTACAGATATAGACAACCACCATTTTGCCATGATAAGTTATTTTTTATGGTCACTATCAATTTTTAGGTACATATTCCTTTCCCAATACGTTCTATCATGTTCAGCCTTGGCCTTTTTCTCACCACTTCTGGTAAGTAAAAGAGCATTCTGGGAACATATCCATCATCTTCTGTGACCACAGAAGGCTGGAAAGAAACTGCATAGAAACAGGCAGAGATGTAGTAGGCAACATAAGCCAGCTTACTTTCTGTCACCAAACTTGAAAAGGAAAGGAAAGAAAAGAAAAGAGAAGAAAAGAAAAGAAAAGAAAAGAAAAGAAAAGCCTCACAGTTTGAAATCATACTTTCTGTGACTTGTCAATAACAAAATATAAATAGCATATTAGAAATGCCTACTATACAAGTACAAAAAACATTCAGAGCTAATTAAATTCAGTTGACAACTCTTCTTCAATATTCTGCTTAGAATTTAATTTTCATCCTAAATCTAGAAATAACTAACCATTTTTTACTAAAGCAAGTTTTGAGTTCTCAACTCTACCCACAACCAAGTTTTGAGTTTATAGTCTGTGACTTCATAATTTCTTTTCATTTTATCATTCTTCTTCTTCATCTTATCATTATTCTCCAGCATATTAGTAAAATTAAATCATCTTTTTTTTTAAGTTTATAGTCTCTAACTTCACATAATCCATCGAAGAAAAAAAAGACAAGTTCAACTGACAAGAGTAGAGAGATATTTCACATTTCTATACTGTTTTTATCAGGCAAACTTAATTTCAGCTCTGAACAAATCTATGGTACATAAATAGATTAAATGGCTACAAAGAAGCCCAGGATCTCTCTATAATCCAATTATAATCTTTACTAGAGGCCCAGTACACAAAATTCATGGGATGGGGATCTCTCAGCCTGGCCTGCACCCTTTCACAATCTGGCACCCATTGGGGTCAGTCAGACATCCCTCTTGCAATCTGGGACCATTGGCTCCTAACCACTCACCTGCCTGCCTGATCACCCCTAACCACTTGCCTGTCTGCCTCATCACCACTAACTACTCTATCTGCCTGCCTGATTGCCCTTAACCATTTACCTGTCTGACTGATTGTCCCTAACTGCCTCTGCCTTGGCCCCTGCTGCAGTGGCTTCGTCCTGAAGGATGTCTAGAATGACATTCAAAAGGTTGTTTGGCTGTCCAATCTAATTAACATATTATGCTTTTATTATTATAGATAATATACAGACACTCTAAACTGGTTTATCCCCACCTGCTTGATTCTCCCTCACTTAGATTGTCAGTACTGCGGTCTACTGGCAGAGCAGGTTGGACCTGAGATAAGAAGGACCATGTAACTTATTGACCAGATCAGGACACTTTTTTGAAAGGGAAAAGAATACTTTTTCTTACATAGTTATCATAAACTATATGTTTTTATCTAAAAGTAAAAATTACATGCCTATATAAACTAACACAAAAATTGTAAAACTTTATAGTCATTTCCTGAACATTAGAAGATAACTTAAGCAATATTTTTAAAAGTTATTTGCAATAACTTTAGCAAATATTCTGCTAAATGGCAGACATTGTCATAGAGTCTTTATTGTTCCAGTAGATTTGTCCTCAAGATAATAAGTGCCACAGGGGTCAATAATGGCAAAGCTACATGTCTCACATAAACACTATCTGATAAGCCAAACTTGCAATATGTGAAGTAGATATATCTGTGATACATTCTAGACTAAATGTCTCACAAATTAATGGCTTTATTGGTTTAAGGTAGTGGGAGATCAGAGGCCTTGAGCTAGGACCTTCCTTGGCAACTCTAACAAAAATACAGTGTTTCCAACCAGAAATAGGACTTAAAAGAGGAAGCAATATCCTAGAGTAATAAAACAAAACAAAACCTAAGTCTTTCCATGTTGCTTAGAATCGTGGTCCACAATCACAAGTCCTGATTCTTATTTCAAGAGACACCAAAGCTGTTTTATTGCTCTAATTTAAAAATGTCTGAGGGCATTCTACTCTACAATCAACTGAAGTGTCCTATCACAGTATTGCACCAAAATAGAATTCACAATTAGTTCAAAATAAGTTGAAAATTGTTAACTAAAATATTTAATAAATAGATCTTTAAAAAAAATCTTTGGATTTTGAATACTTTTTTTGAGAATTGTAACTGTTACAGACAGGAGGATATTAAAAGTTATCCTTATAAATGCAAAGGACAAATGAAATGAGAACATCACTGTCATAAACATTTAATTTAAAAATTTTATAATTGTACTTCAGACTATCTCAACTTGGAAGCAAAATTTATGATGAAATTAAATTGGGTGAAATATTCGAAAGAATGAAAAAGAGACAAGGCATTCGATGGGTTTTGTCCAGTAAAAGTATTTGCTGAAGAAAGGTGCCCTGAAGATAAGCAAAAGAAGTAACTGTGAATGTATTTGGATGAAAATATTCACACATTTCAAGTTGAAAAACATCAAAATTCAGAAGACTCTCCATTTAACAGAATTTATACTGAATTGAACAAGTATATAATCTGGGTTTCACACCATCAGGAAATACTGCATAGTAGCTGTGTGACTTTACCCCATAAAATTTACCTTTTCCCTCTGTAGAAAAGGGCTAGTAATAGTACTTACCTCACAAGTTTTTTTGTGAGGTTTAAGTGACATTATGAATATGATGGATTTATCCCAGAGACCAGCATAAAAAAATGTGCTAAGTAAATTCAGATGTTATTAGTTGTATTACTATCATCATTTCCTCTCCTTTAACTCTATAAAGAGAAAAATAATATGGGACAAGCTATGTATCTTAATATCACAATAAGAATAAATGGGGTAGGAACCACTTAGTAATTAAATTATAATTTAGAGCTGTGTAAAGAAGAGAGAGTATTGACTATATTCCCTATGCTGTACTTTATATCCCCGTGATTATTTTGTAACTAGCAAGTATATTATTTTTAATATATCCTACCTAATAAAAGAATAATATGCAAATTAACCATCACTCCACTACACCCACAAGTCACACCCACAAGCCAACCAGAGTAGTATGCAAATTAATCCCAACCAAGATAACTGCGGCCACAGAGAGCAGGAGAGAGGCTTGGGTTTCCTGGCAATAGAAGAGGCTTCTGCAGCCCTGGTTGGCCTAAGCCTCCACTCCAGGCTACAAAGTTTCAAGTATAAAATGTAAACAAATCCAAACAGAAATGGCAGCAGCCACGGAGTGAACAGGAGGCTTGGTTCTGCTCCAGGCTACAGTTTCAATTGTAGAAGGTAAATAAATTCCAGATACCAGGGCCTCCACTTGGGTCGCAGGGGGGTGTGGCTGGCCTACAAACTACTACAGCCTCTTGCCCAGGCCACCCCACACCCCAAGGGAACCCCCACCCTGATCCGGGACACCCTTCAGGGCAAACCAGCTGGCCTCCAACCATTAACCAGGCCTCTATTCTATCTAATAAAAGAGTAATATGCAGATTGACCATCACTCCAACACACAAATGGCTGCCCCCATGTGGTCAAAGATCCTGCCCCCCCCGTGTGGACACAAGATGGCCACCACAAGAAGGCCAGCAGGGAAGGCAGTTTGGAGGCACCAGGCCTGCAAGGGAGAGCAGTTGAGAGGGACCCATTCTGCAAGGAGAGGGCAGTTTGGGGTGACCAGGCTGGCAGAGGAGGGAAGTTAGGGGCAAACAGGCTGGCAGTGGAGCAGTTAGACATCAATCAGGCTGGCATGGGAGTGGTTAGGGGGTGATCAGGCTGGCAGGCAGAAGTGATTAGGGGCAATCAGGAAGGCAGGCAAGTGAGGAGTCAGCAGTCCTGGATTGTGAGAGGGATATCTGACTGCCCATTTAGACCCGATCCCACTGGGCAGTTGAATATCCTTCAAAGGGTCTCAGATTGGAGAGGGTATAGGCTGGGCTAAGGAACACCTTCCCCCCCATGCATGAATTTCATACACTGGGCCTCTAGTTTTATTAATATCAGAGAGGAAGGGAGAGGGAGAGATAGAAACATCTATGGTGAGAAAGAATCATTTATCAGCTGCCTCCTGCACACCTCCTACTGGGGATCGAGTCTGGAACCCAAGCATGTGCCCTGACCAGTAATCAACCATGACCTCCCACTTCATAGGTTGATGCCCATCCCAGTGGGGCCCAATTTGTACTTCTTGATCTCTTTACTTTTTCATGCAGCCCCATCAACTTCCCTTTGATTTGGCAACCATGGGAGTTTGTTTCCTCTATTAATGAATTTATTTCTATTTTGTTTATTTTGAATTTTAGATTGCATATATAAGTGAAATTATATAGCATTTGTCATTCTTTGTCTGATTTACTTCATTTACCATTATACCTTCTAGGTCAAATGGCAAGATTTCATTGTTTCTTAGAGCTGAGTGATATTCCATTGTATTTTTGTACCACATCTTCTTTATCCCATCATCTATTGATGAACATTTAGGTTGCCTTTATATCTTGGCTCTTGTATAAGGTAAAGTTGGGCACTAGACCTAGTGGAGATCACTTCATAAATTAGATAAATATCTAACCAGTTTGTTGTACACCTGAAAATCATAATTTTAAAGTCATTATAACTTCACTGATGACTTTAAAAATTATGTGTCATAAAAACTGAAAAGCCCCCTGGGCTGAATTTTTATGTCTCTTAGGCTTCTCATCTTAATTGAAAACATTAATTATTTAGTTTTTTTATTAAACATTGACAAAGTTGGTAACAATATGTGAATTGTTAACATTATTAAAATCCTGAACATAGGACTTGTTTTCCTTTTTATTTAACTTATTGTGTTGACTCTGGTTAACAAAAATGATACTGCTTCCAGGTGCACAACACTTGAACATGGGACTTTTCAAGATTTACATAAATCATGGTAATTGCTAAATTATAATTTTGACCCATAAATTTTGACATTGAATAAACCAAACGTGAAACTGCATTAATTAATTTACATTTTAAGCATAAAGAAAGCAAGTGTATAGTTATAAAATTTTTTGAAATATTTAAGTAGTATTTCTGAACAAACAAAATAAATTATTTTTACACATAAAGTGGACAACTGGAGAATGACTCAATACATTTTTCAATCAAAAAGGTAAAATCATATTTTATCCATATTTTGATAATATTCACACTAAATATTTATTCTCCTTTAAAAAATGAGAAATGGGAAAATTACAAATCAGTAAATTATGTATGCTACAGTGTTATTAGTACAGCATTTGGAATTGGCAATACTAAGCATAAAGAATGAAATATTGCATCATATTTTCCAGTAATTGCCAAATAAATAAATAAATAAATGCCCTTGTAGGCTAGCTCTATACACATCGATTTAGCAACTTGGACCTTTTTAAAAGTAAAAAGATGTGTGTGTGTGTGTGTGTGTGTGTGTGTGTTTTTGTGTGTGTACAGGCCAGTTTGTAAGTAAAAAAAAAAAAAAAAAAGGAAGCTAAATGCTATGTATTGGATATGCTAATTGTTCAAAGTATCATTTATCCAAATATTCATTTTATAATAAACTTTCTACATATGTATAAACACACAGCAAAATATTTAAAACTCATTTAGACAGCATTTTAACCAAGTTTTCTTGCTCAAATATATGAAGAACAATCTCTCTCTCTTTTTTTTTTTTTTTTTTTTTTGCTAGATAGCTTATACTTTACAACAATGAACATGGCACTTTCACAAATTATATTTGCAAAGTGTTTTCAAGCAAAATTAAAGTGTTGTAACTATGTCATTAAATTCTACAATGTTGTGGAAGGCAGATGGTAGCCACATATTAACAATGCATCATAGACAGCCTTTATCCTGATTTCCATAATGGGAACCTCAGTACCAATCCGGACGGATTTCTGTGCTCTTGATTCCTTTTTCTCAGCTCTCCCTGTGCCTTGCTCCAATTATTTGCATTTTATCTTATTCATTCTTCCCTATAACCCACAAAAACATTCAACTCCCCCCATCTTAAAAATTCCCCTTCTCTTCAATCCTATTCAACATATTTCCTGTATCTCTACAAAGTTCTTGGGAAATACAGTGCGTTTTACTTTTTATTATATCCCATTGAGACAGAGACTGCTAATTGCCTATGTAGTATCATGCTCTTGTTCCTTTGTTTCCAAATTTCTCCTTCCACTTACTTTGAGATAGTCATGTGTTTCCTTGCTTTGAGAATAGCCACTTATAGTAGCTTTGAAAGACATATTTAACACTTCCATGATTATATAAATTTAAGTATGCAATCAAAGATCATCTATACCTTTTTTTTTTGTTTGTTTTTTGTTTTTTTGTTTTTTTAATCAATCAGCGGGGATTTTAGATGTTGAGAATAGGTAGGGAACTTGCCCTAGAATCCCATTAAGAATATCATCTGTGGTGGTAAAGAGAAGTCAGTGCAAATGATAGAACATAGATTTCAAATTGCATGCATTTTGTTGTGAATATTTTCATGTCTACAATCCACAATGGGCATAATTTTCTGTTAGAGGACAATTATGTCCATGAGATGGAGCTCTAAGGGATAAAATAAATATTTGTAAATATTTCCATTCATTGTTTTCTACAAATGAAAGTGACACAATAATATCCTATGTCCTTGATAATTCCAACTCTAGTGCTTTCAACTGGCAGCTCCTTCTATAATATGTATTCTATTTGCTATTTTCAACCTCACATGTGCCTCTTTCAGCCATTTGAAGTTGAGCATAGACTGTCATTTTTCAAAACCATAAATCATTTTTCAAAACCATAAAATGGCCTAGAGAACATCTGTGAGGGACTGGTTCATAATAACTGAGCAAGTAACTGCCTCATTTAGTAAATTCTATATGATTAGGAGCTGAGCATGTGATCTTAGGTCAAGGGTACTTTGATTTACAAAGAGATTAGTTTAATTTTTGCCTTATCACTAGTCTATTTTTACGTGTTAAAAATTATAACTACAGCCGAGACAGGTTTGGCTCAGTGGATAGAGCGTCGGCTTGGGGACTGAAGGGACCCGGGTTCGATTCCGGTCAAGGGCATGTACCTTGGTTGCGGGCATATCCCCAGTAGGGGGTGTGCAAGAGGCAGCTGATCGATGACTCTCTCTCATCGATGTTTCTAACTCTCTATCTCTCTCACTTCCTCTCTGTACAAAATCAATAAAAATATATTAAAAAAAATTATAACTACAGCTGAAGCCGGTTTGGCTCAGTGGTAGAGCGTCAGTCTGCGAACTGAAAGGTCCCAGGTTCGATTCCGGTCAAGGGCATGTACCTTGGTTGCGGGCACATCCCTGGTAGGGGGTGTGCAAGAGGCAGCTGGTCGATGTTTCTCTCTCATGGACGTTTCTAAAAGCTCTCTATCTCTCTCCCTATTTCTCTGTTAAAAATCAATAAAATATATTAAAAAAATTATAACTACACATAAAATTTTCATTATGTCGTAATAGTTAAGGTATACAAAATTCTGGATAATAAAATATGTTTATTTACTGGATGTGTTTGAATTTCTTTACCAAGGTATAGTCTTTGATTCCATACTTTAAAAAAAATTCTTTATTATTTAAAGTATTACATATAATATTACATATGTCTCCTTTTTTTTTCATTGACATCTCCCTGGCCACCCCTCCCCCCCCCCTCCAGCACATGCCCTCAGCCCCTCATGTCTGTGTCCATTGGTTATGCTTTATTTTTATTTATTTATTTTTTAAATATATTTTATTGATTTTTTACAGAGAGGAAAGGAGAGAGAGAGCTAGAAACATTGATGAGAGAGAAACATCGACCAGCTGCCTCCTGCACACCCCCCACTGGGGATGTGCCTGCAACCAATGTACATGCCCTTGACCGGAATTGAACCTGGGACCTTTCAGTCCACAGACCGATGCTCTACCACTGATCCAAAACGGTTTTGGCTGGTTATGCTTTATATGCATGCATACAAGTACTTTGGTTGATCTCTTACCCCCTCGCCTGCCTTCCCTCTAAAGATAAATCTTAAAATTCATATAGTCTTGGAAAAGTTAACTGTGGGATTAAACTTGGTGTATGTAGTATCACTATCTGAAGAATTAAAGTACAACAAATTGTTTCATGACCAAAATTACACTGACCAGAATTCAGTCTTTTTAAAAATATAAATATAAAAAATGAATGTTATCCCAAGAGAGATAATAAGGGTACTTATTCCCTCAACCATCCAACCAGAGCTATTCACTCAAGAGCTTTTGCTGTGTTATAGGGCTTTCAGGTACAATTTTGTTAGAAGAATGAGTTCTGCCAACTTAAATGGTCAGAGTTATTTGAAAAATTGAAGGAGATAATTTATATAAAAGAAAGTTGCACTTAACTCAGTAAATGTTAACTCTCTTCCCTCCTTTACTTATCCTTTTCATTCCACATGTCTCTCTTCCTTTCTCCCAACATTCACAAATAGATATTATCATGTCCCAAATAATAATATCACATATAAACAAAATAGAGAAATAGCAATATTTAATATTGAAAAAAAGCATCTGTCCAAACATGGCATATAAAAAATACTTTGATCTGAAATAGTTTACTGATTTTATTCCTGGCATTCTTTCATATTCTTCTGCAAATGCTGAAGAGCCAAATTTGAATTTCATGCTATAAAATCATTCAGATAGGCATGATTTTTATGGTTGTAGATATCATAACCATGTCTTAGATTTCTTTTTTCTTTAAAGGACCAGGTAAATATTTGGTAAATATTTTATTAAAATATTTTTTGTGGGACATATAGTCACTATTGGAACTACTCAACTCCACATGAAAAGAGCCATAGACAACACATAAACAAATGGGTGTGTTTATATTTTAATACAACTTTATTAAAAAAAGAAAACAACATAGGCATCTATCCAATAGCCTGTAATTTGCCAATTTAAATCTTAGAGTAAAATGTACTATTAAACACACACACACACATATATGCACACACATCTATGCAAAATTCTTTGTGTATATTTTGGTTTCATAATGTATCTTCCATATGAATAAGAATAGATTTTTAATCATTTGGTCTAGGATCATATTTTGAGAACCACAGCACTAGAACAATGAACAAAGCCAGGAAGTGGAGGAGCATCACCAATGAAACAGATGGCCGGGATTGGACTTTAAGATGACAACTCATCAAGATCCCTGACTTTGTCTATGAAGCAAATGGCCTGGAAGCCTCTAAACTTTTCATGGAGATTTATTGCCAAATAAACAGTGATTTCTTAGGCCTTGTGTGTAATCTCTAATGTTCTTAACTAATAGGAAATGAACCTCTAAACAGCACAGGAAGGAGGGTCAAAAACTCAGTGCCCACCTAGGAAACAATAGTAGTCTTATATCTAGGCATAGATATGGTTGCATATTGAAACAGAAATTTGTTTGCAAGAGTCTGATTTTCCTAAGGCTAGATACCAATTTACTCAAATGTGAAACTTTGCCCAGAACTTTCCTGTCTTTCTTGTTCCTGGTATTTAATCACTGTAAAGTCTTGAATTAATCAGTAGCTACATTTAGCATTTTCTACTTTCATCTACCTGTACCTTAATTGTAAAAATGATTGAACATCACATCATTGCCAGATTCTGGGGTGAGGGGGGAAAAGGAAAGATATTACTCAAAGGGTACCTTTTAGTTATACTAGTTGAATAATTCTGAGGGTGTCTAATGTAAAGCATGATGATTATAGTTAATAAAACTGTATGCTTAAAATTTGTTAAAAGAATATATCTTAAGTGTTCTCACCACACACCAAAAAAAAAAAAAAAGTAACTATTCGAAGTGATTGATACATTAATTAGCTTGATTGTGGTAACCATTTCAAAATGTATTTAATATGTATATTAAATTAGCATGTGGTACACCTTGAATATATACAATTTTTAGTTGGCAATTGGACCCTAATAAAGCTGGGGGAAAGAGAAAAAAGGACAAATGAAATACATGTGCAACACAGAGACTTATGGGCATACACATTATAGAAGGAAAGCAGAATAAAACCACCAATTAAAAAACAATCCAGCCATAACCTTGTTTGTATGTATGACTTTACTTTGAAGAGCTGTCTATATATATAAAAGCCCAGGTAACCATCCTATCAAACCAAGTGGTAGCTATGACATGCACTGACCACCAGGGGGCAGACACTCAACACAGGAGCTGTGGAGCTGCCATGACTTGGCAGTTATTGTTCTTGGGAGACACACCCAGAGTTAGAGAGGAGGGAATCCAATTCCAGGGTGCATCACCCAAGAACCATCCTCTAGCAATCCAGAATCCCTCGGAGGATGTCCAAGAGCTGGTTTTGGTCTGATCCCTGCAGGTCAGGTGGAGGGAGCCCACCTATGCATGAATCTGTGCAGTGGGCCTCTAGTTTTATTTTAAGTGCCTAAATAGTGCCTGGAAATATTTTTTATTTGCTTCCATATTGCTTCTTATTTCCTGTCAAATTCAAAGCTGTTGTTATTTAAGTACACAATGATGCCCGATTATTAGATCTCAGGTAGATTAGAGCAATAAAGAACACCAACACTATACATGGTATCTTAAAATAGACTAGCAAATAATTGACACATTTAATGATGTTATTCTCAAATTTAATAGTTTTGAATTGAACATTAAAAAGGACTCAGAACCAAACAGGAAATACGCAAGAACTGAGCTTCTTTCAATTCTACTGACTCTGGCTTTCAAATTCTGCAATGATGGTTGCACAAGTTTCATATCTATACTCCCATATCCAATATTTCCTTTCTTTCTTCTCACATGACCATTCATCAGCTACATGTAATTTTTACAAGTAATTCTACTCTTAAATGGATTTATTTTCTTCCATCTAGCTAAGGCACTATACACTGTAAAATTGACTGTAATAGAAAAGATTAAGTAGCCCTACGGAATCATCTAACTTTACTGATTCACAAACTAGAGATCTTTTGTAAGTTAATTAACTTGGAGTGGGTGTCAAATATTTTACTTAATTGTTATTAAGTTGAGGACAACTTAGCATCATCTCCATTAGCAAACAGGCTCATAAAAGAAGCACAGTTCTCATTAATGAATAATTCTTCCCTGAGATTACTCGAAGTATTTGACATTAGGACATTATTAATTTTTAAAAATTGAAATAGTTTGTTTCTTTCTTTTCACAGTTTATATTTTTACTTATTAAACACTGTTGTTATTGTTTTTAAATACACCCTTGTCATCATATTCGAGGCTTCTGTAATCAAGTGCTCATTTGGTTAGTTGTGTCCTTCCCTTTTCTCTATTTGAAAATGAATAAGTGCTTTTATTTCATAGCTTATACATGAAATTTCACACCTAAGTAATTATCCCCTCCTGAAGGTATTTTTTAAAAGTTTTAATCATAATTAAATATATCCTCACTTCATTTTCATAAGCCAGTAATTCATTCTAAGTGAACTCATAATACATATGTCATTAAACCCCATCGGTAAAAAAAAAATGCTAACACAGAAAATATTAAGTACAACAAGATCTTTATAGAGCAATGATTTTATGTGTTTATTATTTAGCAAATAAATTCACATGACTTATTTTTCAAATTTTTTTTCTCAGCCATTAGATTTCTGAGTTTTCTTTTTGACCACTAGAGGTCAACCATACCTAGAGAACATGCTGGTTTTTGTTTTACTGTTTGTGAACCTGCCTGAATATATCCATCTTTTCATGCATTGATTCATTACTTCAATAGGCATTTGCTCAACACTGTTTTGTGCCATCATGATACTACTTTAAATGGAGGAGGAAGTTATGGAGTTTCTTTATTAATTTTTTCAAAAATATATTTTATTGATGTTTTACAGAGAGGAAGGGAGAGGGATAGAGAATCAGAAACATCCATCAGCTGCCTCCTGCACACCCCCTACTGGGAATATGCCTGCAACCAAGGTACATGTCCTTGACTGGAATCGAACTTGGGACCCTTCAGTCCACAGGCTGACACTCTATCCACTGAGCCAAACCGGTCAAGGCTGGAATTTCTTTTATTTGCCTCTTTCCCTATTTTGCCTTGTATATAAGACTCTCTAACTCCTATCTTCCTATGCCCTATTTTATCAAGCATCCCTCACTCTTTATCTTCATTTTTTTTACCTCTTTTTTCTTTCTTTCTATAATCCCTTAGTATTTAAACTTGATAATAAGTTTCCAGGATGAAATATTTCTTTACTTTGGTCTTCTGGCTACTCATCTAAGTCTCAGATTTAAAACACACACACACACACACACACACACACACACACACACACACACAATCATACTGTGTTCTAACTAGTGACTCACCTCGAGTTTTTACAAGGTGTTTCCACTGTCACCTCCAATTCCTCCTCTCACTGCAGTTGCATGCCATTAAAGCTTCCCTAGCAAAACACACATCTTCAAGTGCTTTCTCCCCACATCAAATCATTAACTGAGTCCTGAGGTCCTACCTCTTCAATAGTCCTAGAATCTAGACCACTTTGCCTCCCCTTCATTCAGACCCTAGTAATTTCTCAATCTAAATTACCCATAACCTCTCGTGACCTGGTGGCATAGTCTTTTTCCCCTCCAATTTCTGTAACCCCTCTCCCCTCGCCCCCCACCACAGTGATCTCACTACAGGACATGGACTGTGTCACCACCCTGCTAAGACCTTTCTGTCATTCCCTGAACCTTCAGAAGCCCAGGTCCCTGGAAGTGAACAAGACTGGCCGGTCCCAGGCCTCCGCTTATACCTCCTCTGCACCCTTGCAATCTCTCCCTTTCCCCATTCATCCCACAAACTGCCAGCTTGTTTCTTTGATTATTGTTGGTTTTTGTACCCACATTTTTGTCCTGAATTGAATTTCATCTTTCAAAGTACTTTCTTCAAGAGCCCCTGGGGAGCAAACAGTCTTTGTGTGTCATCAGGTAGCTTCACTTCACTCTCACTTTTGAATGACAACTTCTCTGAAAACAGAATGCTTTATTTAGTGTGACAGTTGTTTTTCCACACTCATTTGAAGATAATATTCTAATGTTTCCCAGCATATAGCATTGCTAATGAGAACTCTGCTCTCACTCCAGTTGCAATCCTTAGTAAATGACTGATTTTTCCTCTCAACTTGGCTTTTCAATTTTTAGTTTTCCCTTAATTTGTGATTTGTTTTTAGAGTCACTAGTTAGAACACAGTATGATTGTGTGTGTGTGTGTGTGTGTGTGTGTGTGTGTGTGTGTGTGTGTGTTTAATCTGAGGGCTCTAATCATTTTATTCTAGAAAAAATCTGAGCTTTTATTTTCCCCCATTCTTTAGATTCTTCATTCTTTTATTCTACCTAAATATGTAGAAGTTGATCACTTATCTTTATCTTACTCTCCTTACTCTGGGGAGTGGGAAATTCTCTGCTTCTCTGGAAACTCACTTTATTTCTGTTGGGAGCTGTCTTCCATGGCCCAGTACTGCTTTGTTGATGTATGTGTCTAATGTGGGGGTTCAGTATTAGGTAACTAACTTGCTTATAAACATGAGCATGTTCCTTCACTAGTCTTACCAGTAACAAGGTGATATTTTGTCCTCTGCTAAAACTTAGCTTTATTTAACAATTGATTTGGGCCTAAACCAGGTAAGGGGAGCTATTTATTGGTACCCTGTCAAAAATAACACATTTCAGCAAAAGATAGTAGTCCATGTCATGATGACTCAAAGCATTCTTTTCTGCCACTGTCATAAAGTAGTAATGGATTCATTCATTCAACAATTATTTATTGAGCATCTATGTGCTAGGCCCTGAGTGTATATCAGTAAACAAAACAGTCAAAATGAAGTTCACATTCTAGTGGAAGAGGAAGTGGGAGATAAAAAGATATTAAGTGCTGGGTGGGGACAGGGGGGCGGGGAGAATAGAAAGGAAGAGTGAGGAGGCCAGTGGGGTTGGAGAAGAGGACATAGAGGGAAAGAGGGAGGAAGTTCATGGATGAGAGATCAAACAGGTGATTGGGAGAGGGAAGCAGGTCATGTAGAATAGTGAGGGTTGTTGTAATGATTTGAGCTTTCATTCTGTGATGTGGGCTGCCATGGCAGGATTTAAGTAGAGGAATAACATTATCTGGCTTACATTTCCAAAGGATTGTTCTTGCTGCTGAGAATGAAACTAGAGGGAGCAGTATAAGAGCAGGGAAATCAGTTAGGGGACTATGGCAACAATCTAAGTGAGTGCTGGTGGTGTCTTGGAAGTTGGGGGAGTGGAGTAGAAATAATAACAGACTGCCAACTTCTGGATAAATTTTACAAATGAGCCAAGAGGAAGTTCCAATGAATTGTTAATTGGATAAAAACAAAACAAAACAACAAAACAAAAAACCTCTGCTACTAATTGCTTTTCAGGGTAAATGACACTTTGGAAATACTAAAAAACCCTAGTGACCCCTGTCTCTGTGGGGACCATATTTCAATAATTTTGAATGGAACTTTTACAGTTTAAGTTACTCCCAATGTGATTGCGAAGTGAAATTGGGTTGAGAAGAACTCAGGCATACCATTGTAGAGAAATGCCAAAATCTTTATTCTCAAGATATCAATCAACATTTCTTAGAATAAGAATGTATAGAAATATATAAAACATATAGCTTTAATAAGAAGCTGTATGGGTAAGTCAATGTCCAGCCTTATAGCCATAGTAACTGCTCAAAGGACATCTTCTGTGTACCACATTTACTCTGCTTTGATATTTTGTAAAATTCTATTCAATTTAGATCTTTATATGTTGTTCAGGAATATGGGGAGGGTAAACCCAATCCTCTTCTTTTTATATCTTTATTAAGCTTTCACATAAAAGACCAAATGAGGTTCCAACTACAAAATAGAAACACATTAAATGATTGTTTTTCTTAAAGTTACAGGCCACTTAAGTCAAGTACAACCTGATGAATTCAACCCACAAGTGATGATTTCATTAAGATTATGAAATAAAACTTCACAGACATTTCTTAAATACTACCAACTTGCTCACACTCTACTACCTGAGGTAAGGCTGGGAAACTATCAATGTACCAAGGTTCAATAACAAGGTTCCATATCAATATTACAAAAAATAAAATATTTGACCCCAATCATCAATATATTTCTTAATTATCCAAATGTAGCATGGTACAGCAAATCAAAAAATATCATTATCTTCATAGTCAAATATCATAAACATTTGTTGGGGACAAAAGGAAAATGCAAATTTCTATTGGCTATTTTCATAAAGTTATCAAAAGTAGAACAAGAAGAAAAATAATCTATAGTCACAAATGTGTGTGAACAATGTAATCTGTCCTCTTTTTGACAGTTGTCATCCACGTCAGCGCCACATCATTTTCTTTTATCTGCTATCGTTCTGTATTTGAAGAAACATCTCAACATCAAGGCATGAATGACCGTCACTCCTACCTCCAAAGGCAAAGGTTACAAAAGTGAATGTCAGCATCTCCCTAAATGAACAGGAAGAATGTCAAGGACCTGCTTTTACAACATAGTAATCTGGGGATTTTTTCATTCAGAGATTCTATTGTTTTTTCCACTGCCATCTGTAACAAAACAGGGAAATGAGGTTTTAAAAAAATCAATGTCAAATGTAAACAAATCATTTGGGCTCCTCTTGGCTCCATAGTGTTTTATATTTACTTTGCAGATGTAACCTTTCCAGGCATTGGCCAACTCCTGTGTGATAAATAAAATTATCTTTAAAATTGGAGTATGATGTCACCACAAACATGGTATGATGGGAACAAAGACACAACCAGTGCCCATTTATCCAGAATGACAGGAAGATGGATAATTGAATAGTCTCATTAGGTAAGAATTATTGTAGATAGATTACCAATTTTCCAAGAAATAGAGTAAAAATAGAATATCTTTCAACTATTTTAAATTAAGAACAAGTTAACCCATTTAGTTCATAACAGTAACTATGGCATACTAATACTTATGAATATAAATTTAGGCTGCTAGCTTTTAATTGGACCTGAAAATTGTTCATTTCAACAAATTCTTGCAATAATTATATCGTTATATTTGTCTTTCTCACAAAGAGACGTACAAGTGTACATTTTTATAACTCCTGTAAGTTTGAGCTTTTAAAATATTTTATTTCAGAGACAGGAAGGGAGGATATAAAATCACAATAATGATAATTCTTATATAGAAATAATAGAAGAAAAGGCACATTTTTTCAAAAATTTTTAATTACTAAATATTTAATGCAAATAAGAATAATTTAAAATATTAAAAAATTCTGCTTGAAGTTGCAAAAAATTATTTAAGCTGTATATCCTTGTCCTGCATTTACTTTTATATTGTAATAAGAATAAACCTTCTAATAAAAAAGATTGAATTTGTACCATAATTTTGAATAAAAGATATCCTGGAAATGCTATACTCTGCTTTTTTATACATTTCAAATTCAAAGATCAATCTTACCTTTCTTTTGTGCATGTTAAAATTTCAAATTCTGTATTCAGTGAAAGGGTGTTTTGATAGGAACCAAAAGCTCTCTGCTCACCTGAGATTACACTAGCCTCCTTAGCAGCAAAAACATCCTGTTTTTTTCTTGTCTTTGAAGCTTCTATAGCTTTCCAGGAATGCAGGCACCTTATGGCACAACAGAGCCCAGCAAAGTCCAGCAGGAAGGAAAAGACTAAGGAGATTCGGGCACCAAAAGCATCCCTGCCCACTAGGCATCACAGACATGAGTGTGGAGAAGATTCAGTGTGAGTCTGTAAGACATTACCTCTCTAGATCCCTTCCCACCGCCTTTCCCTGCAGTGACCATCCTCTGATTGCTGTGCTGCTAACAGCTGACCCTGTGCCTTTCAGATGCTCCCCCTTGTGTACTGGAGTTACCTTGCTGCAAGTGCCTGGAAGCTTAGGTGTTCTCCCCCTCCCTCGCCCCTCCCACAGACTACCAGGTCTACCAGCAGCCAATGACTGACTCCTAGGAGGGTTCAAAACCCCAGCTCCTTTGCCTCCAGGTAAGACAATCTCTGAAATGTAACTATATTCCAGAGCTCCCCATGAGGTCAGACAGTCTGAAGCTGCACCTGAAACACTCTATTACTTGGTTGTTGTTCTTGTTTTTAATTTCTCTCCTCACTTGTTTCTCCAGGGAGCGTTCCTTTATAAATCACTTGCATCAGAATCCTTAACTAAAGTCCTACCAGAGAGACCTTGATCTACAACACTGGCAAAGCTCAGTATCCAAGAGTCCCAATCACATTGTCTCAGTTCAGGAAAATAGGTATCCCAGATGGAAAGTAGAGGCAGAAACAGGGGCAGGTGATCTTCAAAATCACAATCTGGGGCTAAAAGGGAGCATCAATGAGTTTTAATGGCCACTATGGAAAAGGACTGATATTCAGAGGAGAAATCAATTATGGAGGATAATGAGGCTTTTGCAAGTTATAAGAAGAGGCACTTGGGAGGAGGAGCCAATACAGAAGACTCATTATAAAAAATGAGGCAAATGTTATAATTCTGTTAACGCCTTTTTCTGTCATCCCACCTGCAATAGCTACTTCCCAATCTCCCATTATCCCCTTCTCTGAATCTGAAAATTTTTAAAAAATATATTTTATTGATTTTACACAGAGAGGAATTGAGAGGGATAGAGAGTTAGAAACGTCAATAAGAGAGATACATCGACCAGCTGCCTCTTGCACACCCTGGGGATGTTTCCGCAACCAAGGTATGTGCCTTTGACCGGAATCGAACCCGGGACCTTTCAGTCCGCAGGCGGACGCTCTATCCATTGAGCCAAACCTGTTTCAGCTGAATCTGAAATTTTTATTTAGTCTTTGAAAACAGTCCTGACGTCTCCTCCTCCTCTATCTAAAGGTTTCCAGTGCCCATAACACAGGTCTAATCACTCTTTTCTCTTTGCCATCTCTATCATGGGTACATAACTCTGTTATTGAAATTATCACCCAATGTTATTGTTAATATTTCTCTTTTTCTCCTTTTATAGATTGTGACAGGAAAGGGTCTGTCTTATGGATTATTTAATCCCTAGAACCTGTCATTTTGTCAAAAGCACCTCTGATGAATTGACAGGAACAGCTCATAGAACAATGCCAAATCTCAATTACATGACTGGGGTGAAGCTCAAAAGCAGAGTGGGGCAGAGCAAATAGACCATCAAAGCTGGGCTGGCAGCCGAGACCGGTTTGGCTCAGTGGATAGAGAGTCGGCCTGCGGACTGAAAGGTCCCGGGTTCGATTCCGGTCAAGGGCATGTACCTTGGTTGCGGGCACATCCCCAGTGGGGGGTGTGCAGGAGGCAGCTGATCGATGTCTCTCTCTCATCGATGTTTCTAACTATCTCTCTCTTCCTCTCTGTAAAAAATCAATAAAATATATCTAAAAAAAAAAAAAAAAAAAAAAAAAAAAGCTGGGCTAGCAAATGGAATAGAGGCCGGTAGTTGAGGACTAATAGCACACCTGAGGGGATAGGGGAAGGTGGTAACAGGTGTAGCGCAAAGAACCAGAACAGAGTATAGAGCATTTATTTCTAGGTTCATGCCCTTTATATCCCCAAATTGAGAAATTACATAGGTATTTTATTTTGTTTTGTTTTTTTACCCAAGAAAGATAAAACTTATTTTATATTTAATCAACTCAATATTAGGATCCTATATTGAGTTATATTTATATTTTTTAATAAACAGTTATATTTTTCCTTCTATCTTCTACAATTCGATGTTATATTTGTTTGATGGTTGAAGAACTGAGGTTTATGTACTGTTTGTTACCCAGATTTATTAAAGAATGTATTAAAGAAATAAGTTTAAATTACCAATTAAATTAATGATTTTGCATTTTCTGTGCATTTTATACAGGGTATCTTTTCCCCTATAACTTTAGAAAATAGATGGTTAGTTGTATTGAGAATCCTATCAGTGTTTTAGTATGTTGATTCATATAACTACAGTTAATTAACTTACTAAAAATAAATTTTATTGAATTGTAGTTAACATATAGCTCAACAGGTATGGAAACAAAAATAATTTTAGTTCACTTGGATTTCTGTTTTACAAACTCACTGCATTTAGTAAAGATAGTGTTGTAAGACTTAAACAGTGAATTTTGTTATAATTATCAAATCCAATGATAGACTCTCAGTTGTAGAGACTTAGCTTTCTTTATCCAACTATTAAGATTTCTATTCCTAACATTGTCACTTTTCAATGTTAAATGGAACAATAAAGATAAGTAATCTATAACACAGAGACACTGACTCTCACTGACACCAAAATGCTCATTTTGAAGTTCTTGAAGCCTGAAGTATATTCTGGGAGAACATACCTATTGAACCTAGGTGTTGACCATTTACCCATATTTCTCCCTGCCAAAGGGAGTCCTGTTATGTTTATCCTGAATAGGTCCCACCTCTCTGTCATATTTGGAAAGTGCCAGTGAATTGGTGCTTGCTTCAGCTCATCACTAACATGCATAACAGATCCACATTTGTTGATCCTTCTCTTTTCAGTGTCTTCCTTTCCTATGACATAGTGAATTCATTAATTCAGCGTTTCACTGTTTTTCTGTGGCACTATTACCATTGCCTTTTCACCAGATTTCCTGCCTATAGCCTACTCCAGATACAGTCTAAAATATAAGGCATATCATGTTCTATCTCCTAAAATATAAGGTGTATCATGTTACTTTTTGTCAGAGTAAGCATGTTGCACCTTTCTTAGTAGTTTAGGTTATTACTTTCCCTGAGTGCTGCTCTCATAGTACATCACTTACCAGCAAGTCTCTAAGATAGCAAGCATTGCCACCCATTTTTTGTTTTATTTACTCCCACAATCTACAATAGTCTTTCTAACAATATGATTCATATTCATCACTCAATGCCCTTTTCAAATGCCATCTTCTTCTTTAAATATTTTCCTATAAGTTTTCCAATCCTAAAATTTAATTATCTCAAGTGTCAGGACTGTTTCTTAATCAATTTTGTCTTGATTATTCAATACTTAAATCAACATTTGGCCTATAAATAATGTCAAATTAATGCTCCTCTGAAGATTCTATCTTATTTATATACACTGAGTGGCCAGATTATTATGATCTCTGAATGCATAATAATTGGGCCACTCAGTGTATATCCTATATAATAAAAGGCTAATATGCAAATTTTCCCCTCAGCTCGGAGTTTGATCAACAGGCAGGCCGGTCAACTGCTCATTTCCCCTCCCCCTGGCCAGGCTGGCCAGACCCCACCCATGCACCAATTCATGCACTGAGCCTCTAATACACACACACACACACACACACTGACTGGCCAAATTATTATACATTCAGAGATAATAATAATCTGGCCACTCAGTGTATATAAAAGCCTAAGCAACTATTATGACCAGTCAACTGAATGACCAGTTAACTGGTCGCTATGACATGCACTGATCACAAGGGGGAAGATGCTCAATGCAGGAGCAGCCCCTGGTGGTCAATGCACTCCCACAGCCAACTTCTGGTGGCCAGCCAACCTCCCACAGTCCCTCCTCCTGGCCAGCCAACCCCAAGACTGGGCGAGATGGCCCCAATCAGCCCAATCACTGGCCAGGCCAAGGGACCCCACGTGTGCATGAATTCATGTACCAGGTCTTCAGTGAAATAATAAGATCCAACTTACAGTCTCCAGTCTGATCATCCTTAAAACTAAACTTCCAAACACTGTCAGAATGATTTATGATTTAAATGACCTTGTCATTCTAATCATTAAAATGTTTCAATGACCCTCTCTCATTCATTAAAGTCATTAAGTGAATATTCTTGTAGAACCAAGTATATGATAGGCACTTGGAACAGAAAAATAACAGAATGAACATCATCATCGACATCATGGCAATTACAGCCTAGTACAAGATCCAGTTAAAACACATGCACTTGCATACGCAGAATACTAATTATCCTAATACTTAGAAGAAAGTACAAGACATACAAAAGAGAACAAAAAGGGAGATGGACCTATCTTACTTGTCTTTTAATCTCCTTGTCTGAGAAATTGCCAGTTATTGCCAAAACTTAGTATATTGAACCAAATAGTATTCTTCCTGCTTTGCTGTTACACAACATCAAATGACTGTCAGGGCAACTCTCCAGAGGCCTATTCATAGTTCAATTTTTAGTTCATCAGAGGTGAAAAGTTTTTAACATTGCTCATAGAGATATAGACAAATGTATCTTCTATGCAAACGTCCATATGCTTTTTCATGAATCTCATAATTTAAATATATGTGGAAAATAGATAAAATGTGGAACAGAAATAAATAACAAGAGAGGATAAGTACAGAATAATAAAATATTGAAAGGAGAAAAAAATATAAAGGGATGAAGAAAATTGGAGTGGACATAAAGAAAAGTTTCTTTAATGATACTCATACACGTTAAAATTCTGATCCAAAAGCTGATATTCTTTCATGTTCCTCTGCCAATGCTAAAGAACTAAATTGAATTTCAAGTTATAAGCTTTTTAAAATAGGCATAATTTTTATGATTTGTATGGGTATAAATATCATAACCACATCTATTAATACAATTGGTAAGTGTTTTATAAAAATTTTTTATGAGCTATATAGTTACTATTGGAACTACTTTGTGTAGCATGAAAGAAGCCACAGACTATTATGTGGGTGTGTCTATGTTCCATACAACTTTTCTGACAAAAACAAGCATCTAACATATAGGTTACAATTTGCCAGCCAACCCCTGTCTTAGAGTAAAATACATTATTAAATACACACATATACATGCACCTCTATGCAAAATTATTTGTGTATATTTTGATTGTATGTCTTTCATATGTATTATTCTAGGGTACATTCTGCATTATCTATAAAACATGATGCATTCTTTATATTGTAATCTTCATCCTTCACTTTTCTTGAGACAGCATCAGATTTGTGTATATATTAATCTTTCATTTTTTATGATCCTCAAATTTTGGTAATCAATTATTCTTTTTATAATTTTTTGTAATAATATGGCCTGAATGCAAATAACAAGTTTGATGTATTTGTGTGTGTATGTGTATTAATTAAGGTAATCACTTTTCCCTCACTAGACTATAGCTCCATAAGTTTAATTACTACTGTTATTTTGTAGAAACAGTTTCTGCCACCTTATCCTTCATATTTATTGCTTTCATTATAGGTAGTTATGCCCAGAAGATAGGCCGATATCAACCTTTTTCTACAGAAATGTACTGCTGATCATTTACTAATATTCCCTTTCCAGAAGACACTGAAGACATTTCCAGGAGAGTTACTTTAACGGGAAATGTGTTATGCCTCTTTTTCCAGATAGAAAATATTAAGAGAAAATATGCACTTAAATGTCTGAAAAAAAAAACCCCAAAAACAGTGTCTGGCCATTATCTTAGGCTCTATTAGTTTCCCAAATTGAGAGTGCTATGGGAACTCTGCAGATGATGTCCTTACTTTCTTTGCAGTTTACAGGAGTTAGTGACCACGGCCCATTAGCCAGTTTATTTGGCAGGATTAGAGGATAAGCCACAAAACTTTTATGGCTGTAAAGATAGCTGGATATATATATATATATATATATATATATATATATATATATATATATATATATATATATATAGAATGAAAGCCAAGATTGTGCATGCAGAAAAGAGAGAGGGAGTTCTGTTTTCCCATTTACAGAAACAGGCACAGAGCCAAATTCAAGTTTTGTGTTACATGGTCTTGAAGTCTGAGGTCACAGAAATGAAGTTGACAGCAAAATTATAAGCAAAATTCACCGTTAGATACTCATCTCATAGCCTTTACTCACCAATCTATGTATGCAGCTTTTTCTGTGTTTGATGTGTTAATCTGATCCTGCCAATTCTAGCCACGTGGAACTCCAGATGAAGCCTGAGCAATCAATGGAGGAATTGTCCACAGATGGGATTCAGGAAGGTAGCAAAGCAAGGTGGAGCTTAGGGCCCCAGGAAAGACAGCAGGCTTCAATTGGGCCTTTGATAGTCCTTCAATTAAGCCTGACTAGCATGACAGCAAACCACATTCTTGTCCTGATTTCTATGTCTCTTCTGACCACAAGTCAAAGAGCACAGGCAGTCTTTTCTTCAGGTATGGCAAATAACTGGTTGATCAAGTTTAAGAAAGAAAATGAAAGAGAGAGTAGCATGGCCTGGCAACTTCTAAATTTAGCAGTCATACTAAATGTATTACCATCTTTTTTGTTTTAAATTTCCTTTCCGCTTGCATTCTAAGCAAGACTACCATATTTAGCAATGGCAGCTAAATTTGAATTTTAGATACATATTAATAATGTTGTAGAATTATATACCCTGTAATAGTTGGAATAAAGTTTCACTAAGAAATTACTCACTTTTTGTCTAAATTTAATGGGTATCTTGCATTTTATCTGGCAGCTCTAATGCTTAGCAAAGCATGGATGATGACAGAGATGACATTTTATATGAGAATATTAATTATTGGATAGATAAGTTGGCACTATAGTCTTTCATGCTGTGGTTCATTATAGATTGAATGAGATCAGTTTGTTATTTCTCATGTAGACATGTATAATTAATTCAGACTAACTGGGGAAGGCCAATCTGAAATAGTAAAATATTTTAAAGTAAATGATACAATTTAAGGAAAGAAATACAGAATCTAGTCAATTACTTACCAGTCACTGAAAAAATAATTATTAAAAGAGTTATGTAGAATAACTTATTCTTGAGAGTAATAGAGTTTATTCCCTTGAAGAAAATGGATAGTTGCCATTTAAAGCTTCTTGAGGGCTGGACAGCAACATAGAAAGTAAGAAATAATAAAACGAGTAGAGCAAAGGAAAAAACTCCCTTCTTGAAACTAACACAAGATAATAATAACAATAATAGCTAACATTTTACCTAACATTTACTATTGTTCACATTTTTGGGTTGCACATCTCTTTTTGTCTTTTCATCCTCATGGTATCCCTATGAGAAAAATACTTTTACAGTCTCTGTGTTTTAGAAAGGACATCAGGATGTAAGACTGATTAAGAAATTCACACAGAGGCAGGTCAAAGTATTTAATCTACATTCCACTGATACCATAATATTTCATGCTCCTATCCATTAAATAATATCAACCCTAACAGGTAAAAGACCAATCTGATGTATATTTGAAAACAGGAGCTAGGTTGGAATAAAATAGTAATGTAAGGTGGCAAGACTCAGAAATCAGAAGATATACATGCACAAGTATAGAAAATTTAAATAAAGACGACATTAAGAATCTTTCAGTCTGTTTCTGACCTAACTGGAGATTACTCTGACCATAAGGTAGCTAGAATCTTGTGCTAGGGAAGGTTGCTCCTGAGTAGTTATGAAAGCTCCCTAAATTAATTAGATACAGATTCCTAGTGGAAAACCAGTTGTTTGGACAGATGTATCCCACTAATAGATCCAAGTGATTCATTAGGCCACCATATGGTAGAAATAATTGAGACATAGGATTGAATGTGATAGAAATGGCACTGTTGTCATTAATTAGGATTATGGAAATTAGCTTCCAATTTTGGTGGATACCAAATACTCATCGAGCATGGGTAGTGCACATGTTAGGAAAAACACTTTTTTGTAAAAAAGAATACTTTATTGAAGTTTCTACTGGGTTAATCAGTGTCAGGAGAAAATAAGCATTTAAAATCCAAAAGAATTAAGACAAGAGAGAAATAAACATCAAAATATAATAGTATCCCTTTTACTCCTGGGTTCAAATTTGACTGAGAGAAAGCCACATAGAATGGAGAGTTGGATATCTACACTAATAAAAGAGAAATATGCAAATTGACCACACCTTCACAATGCCCACTAGCCAATGAGAAGTGGATATGCAAATAAATCCAACAAATATGGTGGGTTAATTTGCATATGCAGGTGCAGTGCAGCCAGGTGGGGCAGGATGCCTGCTATGAGGGAGAAAGTGGCAGGAGAAGGGGTTGGGGGGGGGGGAGGGTGCTATAGGAACAGCACTCCAGCTGGAGTGGAGAAGACTGAAGGCTCCCACTGGAGCAAACACTGATATCTCCAGCCGGAGGAAGAATCCAACCAAAGTGAAGATAGAAGGCAATGGCCAGAGTGAAGGCCTGGGTCCCGGATGCCTAAGGAAAACTGGTGCCGGCAGCCAGAAAAAGTAAGGCCTCTAGTTCAAATATAAGCTTTATTAAAACAGGTTGGATTGGAAAGCATGACTTATCTAGATTTACAACCACAATGTGATGTATAATAGGGGGACAGAATGAGGTCCAGGGCATCATTGTTTTCCACATTGAATGGCAATAGATAGGAGAAGCTACATATTTCTGAAAGCTGACAGTACAGGATCAAAGCTATTGACATGTAATGATATCAAGTCACAGGAGAAGGAAAGTCCGTCTCAGTGGCCTCTAATTTCATGTAAAGGGACTTAGATCATTGAGTCTGAATAGGGGATTTTGAAAAAGTCTGGGACCACTAACTTCTAAACTATTAGCAATTTAAGAAGTCACCAGGGGCTGAATTTTTAAAAGGCCCATTGGAAAAACAGTGAATGTTCATTGGAAACTAGTAGAGGGTGACTTAGTGTAACTATGGAGTCCCTTATCAGCACTAAAAACCCTAGGAAAAAAATTGGAAAAGTTGTAGCTCACAAGAGGACATGGCTGGGGTATGAGTGAGAGACTAGCATCTTAGATGACCACTACCATTGCAAGCCTGCTCTGAGCTATGGAGAGGCCCTGTCCATTAGTGCAGGCTGCATATCTGTCCACACTAAGAAGAAAGAAGATTCTAGGAAGATAATATGCACCATTGAGACTGATATTTTTATTACATATCTAGAGGCCCGGTGCAGGAAATTTGTGCACAGAGGGGCGGGGGGTTCCTCCATCTGGCCTGTACCCTCTCACAATCCAGGACATCCCTCTTGCAATCTGGGATGCTGCATGCACCAGTGTCCATACTTTTCATTCAGATGAAAGGCATCTTGCTATTGTAAGGACAGCTACCTTTTTTTTTTCTTTGCCCTGATTAGAAAAAATAGCACATAACATGATCCTTCTGAGGTAGTAGTTACCATTTTCCCCATCTTATGGGCAGAAAAACTGAAGCAGAGAGAAGTTAAGTAATTGGCTTTGTCACACAGTTATAAGTGACAGAATCAGGGCTGACCATAAAATGTGCAGGCCAGTGTCAATGCATATCATCGCTGCATCATCCTGTTTTTTTCAGTGTTAGAGTAGCCTTGCCAGGTTTTAATTTTTAAATTTAAGAGACGGTTCCCAATACATAGGGTAGGGTCCCTAGGTATGGCCAGTGATCAGGGCCAATCTGTGGGGTGACTGATAATGGGGCAGTTGGGCCCCCCTCTCCCTCTTGGCACCCTCCTTGGCTGGTGGCCTGGAACTGCCCACTTGCCGGCCCTGACTGGGGGCCGCTCCTGAGTTGAGTGTCTGTCCCCTGGTGGTCAGTGAGCATCATAGTGGCCAATCGTTTCACCAGTTGTTCTGCCCTTGGGTTGATTTACATATTAGCATTTTATTACATAGGGTAATAATTAGGGTGTCTGAAGCAAATCAGTCAGGTGTAGGTTTAGGTATCCTTACTTAAATTTCTGAACTCTGGTCTTCCCTGAAAAAGTTGACTATTAAATTAGACTTATTAAATCAGACATAATTCCAAACCAGCTTAGGTGATGGAGAAGGATGGGAAGTTAGAAGTGGGAGGTAATTCTGAAACAGATTCCTCTCCCTCTGTTATGTGACAGTTCTTTTTTTTTAAAATATATATTTTATTGATTACAGAGAGGAAGGGAAAGGGGGAGAGAGAGAGATATCAGTGATGAGAGAGAATCATTGATTGGGTGCCTCCTGCACATCCCCTACTGGGGATCCAGCCTGCAACCCAGACAGGTGTCCTTGACCAGAATCAAACCCAGGACCCTTCAGTCTGCAGGCCAATGGTCTACCCACTGAGCCAAACTGGCTAGCGCAACAGTTCTTGAATCTTTTTTCTGTTTTCCACTATTTTATAGTAGAATTGATTAATTAATGTCTTTTTAATTTATTCAGAATGGCATTGATGAAATCTTGAAATGAAAAAGAAAATCAGCTCATTCATTATTATTGCTTAGTGTTCCAGATATCTATTGCTGTGGGGAAAACACACCCAAAACTTAATGACTTGAAACAAAATGATTTATTTTGTTCCCAAATACGCAGTGTAGGCAGGGCTCAGTGGTGATAGCTTGACTCTGCCCTAGTCAGCCTCAGCTGGGATGGCTCCGAGGTTAGGGTCTGGAGGCATCTAAAGATTTGCTCACTCCCATGTTTGCCAGTCATGGCCAACATGTGGTCAACTGTGAAAAAGAATAATTGAGGCGATTGTTTTCAAATTGTGTATAGAAGAAATGCTAAAGCCAAATCCCATATTTTGTATATGTAACTCAAATAAGCTATATACACTAATTTCACATTTTGGTGATTACTAACGTATTAAATTATATTGGTGGTTAAAATTACTTTTGTGGTGCTTCTGCTATACATATGTATCTCTCTCTCTCTCTCTCTCTCTCTCTCACACACACACACACACACACACACACACACACACACATCTTCCTTGGAATTTGGATTTGCCATGTGGCGCTTCTGCTATACATATGTATCACACATAAACACACACACATCTTCCTTGGAATTCGGATCTGCCCATGTGGTGCTATGCATATGTATCACACACACACACACACACACACACACACACACACACACACACATCTTCCTTGGAATTCGAATCTGCCCAGGTCTTATCACATAAGACTGTTTATTATTAAAGCATATGTGTGTTACTCTCAACCATATGCTGGCAAGACTTATGAACACTGGCTTAGGGAACATCCTTTTGGCCAAAAAGAAAAAAAAAACAGCTGTACAGTAACAAGTGAATGCATAACATATCACATTCCATTAATGTGTTGTAAATAATTTACTACTTTTACATTTTAGGCACTCCTTTTCAGACTTCTACATTTATTATAGGGAATACAATACAATTGTATTATAGACAATATAATACAATGTGACTGATGATATAATTTTGACAGAAGTATACTAAATGCTGTTCTTCCAAACCTCCAAATTAATTCAATTGAGAGGTCTCATGTTTTAAATGGATCTGTACTTCTCTTTTAACACTGATCATTTATCCTTTTACAACGACACGTTTTTATTAATTCAGTGTACCCAACTAAAAATGTATGAAATAAATTGTATGCACTTGCTGATATATCACATTTATTAACCAAATGCAATTTTTATAGGTAAGTATTTCAGATAAGTTTTCTTAGAGAGGTAAAATAAATGTGTTTTTTTTTTTTTATGAAAAGCTTAAAATATACTGAGTTAAGAGACTGGAATTAAATGTTTGTCAAATCTCTCCTTTCCATCCTCATCACAAAAATGTTGCTTCTGTTCAACATGGCCTCTCACCTAAACACTATTCCAATAACCTCACAGCTCACCTTGTCTCCAGTTATGACCACCACAGTGTCTGCTTCCCATTACCACCTGGATAATCTTCCAAAAACTTTGATGTATTCATGTCACTTCCCTGATTAAAAACCTTCAGTGTTTCTCCATTACCTGCAAGTCAGGTCTGAGCCCGGTTAGCATGGCATTCAAGACCCTCACATTTCCTTTTCGAGATCCCCCCTTAATCCCCCAACAAGAAAAAATTCATCCCAGGTCCTCTTAGCTTTTACTTCCTAGGACTCGTCCGCATCACTAGGACTGATACAGGCCATTTCTCTACCTGCAATGTGTGTGTCCCTCCACTTCCTCCCTTAAGCTTAACTAGAGAATTCAAATTCATTCTTCAAAACCCTTCAGAGCAACTTCCTCTGTGAGGCTTTCCTTGACTTTCTCTTAAACCCTTTCATTTATATGAGTCTGTTTCCTTTGCTAAACCATGAACTCCCTAGGAGCTGGGACTAGACTATATCTAACTCAATTCTGCAGAGTAATCCCAGCAAAGTTTATAATGCTTAGTATACAGTAGGCACCCAGTATCAGTTAAAGCAAGCTATATCATAATTCTTGACTGTCTCTGCTACCAGTCATTATGTGGGTATTTAAAAACCAATTCTCTGCCAAAACCGGTTTGGCTCAGTGATAGAGTCGGTCTTCGGACTGAAAGGTCACAGGTTCGATCCGGTCAGGGGCATGTACGTTAGTTGCGGGCACATCCTCAGTAGGGGGTGTGCAAGAGGCAGCTGGTCGATGTTCCTCTCTCATCGACGTTTCTAGCTCTCTATCTCTCTCCCTTCCTCTCTGCAAAAAATCAATAAAATATATTTAAAAAATTAAAAACCAATTCTCAGTATAAAGGAGATCTAAAGTTCTGTAACTGTACTCAACACAGTTACAAGTTTACTATCACTGAGTATTCCTGAGTTCCCAAGAAATTAAAGACAAGTACCCCAAATCAGAGTACTTGCTACTTTTGAAACATGCATGGTTGGCTATTGTAATGAGAAGAGGGAAAAAAAAATATATATATATATATATATAGGGTCGGCAACTAAGTACTTGCGGATTTTTTAAAGAAAATCAAAGACAATTTTTTTCATGGAACTAAATAACTTTATTCTGTAATGTATTGCCCATTTTGATCAATGACATTTTGCCATCTTTCAGGCAGCATCATAATCCCACGTTCAAAAAACTTCTGATTTTTATTAGCAAAAAACTGAATCAGGTACGATTTGACATCATCATCATTATTGAAATTTTTACCATTCAAGGAGTTTTGTAAAGATCGAAACAAAAAGTAATCAGATGGTGCAAGGTCAGGACTATATGGTGGATGTGGCAAAACATCCCAACCAAGCTCCATTAATTTTTGCCGAGTGACCAAAGATGTGTGTGGCCTTGCATTGTCATGATGGAATACAACACCTTTTTAATTTGTCAATTCGGGCCGCTTTTCTTCAACTGCATTGTTTAATTTCGTTAGTTGTTCAATGTAGACATCAGAATTGATCGTTCGGTTGGGTGGTAAGAGTTCAAAGTAGACAATTCCTTTGTAATCCTACCAAACTGATAACAAAACCTTCTTTTGATGAATATGAGCTTTTGATGTTGTTTGAGTTGGTTCACCTGGCCTGCTCCACGATCTTTTCCGCTTGATATTGTTGTAAACAACCCATTTTTCATCGCCAGTTAGCAGTCGTTTTAAAAATGGATCATTTTCATTACGTTTCTTTAGCAAATCGCAGCTGCTAATGCGTTGCGTTAACTGTGATTCTTTCAGTTCGTGAGGAACCCATGTATCGAGTTTTTGAACATAGCCAAGTTGTTTTAAGTGATTTTCAATGCATGTATGTGATACATGAAGCTTCTCTGCAATCTCACGTGTTGTACTGTGACAGTCCGAATTGATTATTGCTTTGATTAGGGCGTCATCAACTTCAACTGGACGACCAGAGCGTTGTTCATCTTTGAGTGAAAAATCACCAGAACGAAATTTGGCAAACCAATTTTGACACTGCCGTTCTTTTAAGGCTTAGTCACCATAAACAGCACATAACTTTTTATGAGCTTGCGATGCGTTTTTCCCTTTGCGGAAATAATAAAGCAAAATATGACGAAAATGTTCCTTTTGATTTTCCATTTTTCAACGAACGCCAAACGAAAACTACAAAACAGATCAAAAAACTTTTTTTTACTGATTAACAGCTGAATAGCCAACTATCAAATAACAAAATGTGTTTTACATTTGTACTACGTCTGCAAACCTAAAAATTCAACTGAAGCCATATATGTGTAAAACCAGCAATTACTTAGTTGCCGACCCAATATATATATATATATATATATATATATATATATATATATATATATATATATAAATAAATAATTTGTTTCTGCTAGAAGAATCAAATTACCCATTTGAGAATTGAGACTGTAAGTGTGCATTTGGTATTTCAATAAAGTTCTATAGTTTGTATGGAACTGTATTTTCTGAGAAAACCAGACCTCCTCCTTAATAATGTCTAATTTTCCCAGGTACATCTAAGGAAAAATAGCAATTGCCAAAAATACGTACATCAATGCTGAAAATTATGTTTAAAATTGGAATTAATTGAGGTTCCTTCAAGCCTGTTATATGGCAAGGATAACGTGTGTCCATTGTACACTTTACAATCACTTCAGAACCTCAGCTTGATAAACAGGAAGGAGCGTGGTAGCCTTCCCTGCTTGGCCATATTTTCTGAGGATGTCAACTCGTAGGGACCCTAGTTCACTTAGTGAACCCCTGACTCATTAGCCTAATTAGGAAAAATAACAATATATCATGCTAATGGCCTGCAGCCACATCAACCACAAATCATTCTTCTGCCCTTTGACGAGGGGGAGGGACAAACGGAGGGGGAGTGGGAGCAGGAGCTGAATTCAGCATTCCTTGTTACTAAATAAGGTTTGGCATCAAAATGTGTCAAGTTTGGCTTGACTCTTAAGGGCTGTGGAATTAACACACTGTAAAACGTTCTAATGTAGCTTGCAGTGTATTTTGTTCCAGGGCCCTGGGCAGCTTTCTAGTTCAGCATAGAGGATTACCCTTAGGCTCCTACCGCATCACTGGCAATTTTAGGGAACGGCGAAGGTTGTATTTACCAGAAGCTGCCTCCGAATCTGCAGTATAATGAAAGGAACACTGCAAAGAGCTCCTTAGGGGAATTGGTGGAGGGTCCCTGTCCCCTCCTTCTGCCCCCCCTGCCCCGTTTCCCCCCTTCCCCCCAAAAAGAGCATCTGGAATATCAGATGATTTTAGGAGGATGAGGCAAAGGAACTGCAGGGCTTCATTTTGGCGCCCAGGGGATTAAGTTTGAGAACTGTCTCCCAGGGGCCTCCTTCTCTGCCTTCCCTGGAGGACAGGAGTGCCTTCCTAGCCACATGGCCACCTGGAAGGAATAGGGTGCTTAGTGAGTTGTTTAACTTCTCATTGCCTTTCTCCATTATCTGAGAACAGTAGAACATTCTGCAGGAGTATGTCGAGAGGGTTAAATGAATTAACATATATACAATATAATACATAGAACATGGAGCTGGGGGGTGGGGGTGGCAGGAGGGAATGGGAGACATCTGTAATACTGGCATCAATACACTAAAAACAAATTTTAAAATAAAACATATAAAACAGAGAGCTCAGCACAAGTAAGTGCTCAATGATGGTTTCCTTAAAAACTTCAAAACATTAGTTCAAAATCATGCCACATTAATCTCTAGCCAGGGATGACCACAGCCTGAATGTTTATTTAGCCTTGTCCTTGGGACTTTCTCATTACCACTTCTATTGTATTTTTATCATTTTTAGACCTAAGGGTACAAAATAACTAAACATAAATTGTATAGTTCACAAATCTGGGGAAAAAACATAAATGTATTCTCTTTCTTGGAAAAGGTCAGCAATTGTGCTTCAAACATGACAAGACATTTCTTCTTGAGAATACATCCCTCCCTTCTCAACCTATTTGTCTGGAAAACACAGTCCTGAAGGAGCTATTGAATTCTGTGAGGTGCTAATTTCAAAGTCTCAACCTGCTTTTCTGATTCTTCCAGTAGAATTCCTTACGAAACTCATGTCCCTTTATGATTGCAACCCAAACCCACCTCTGTAAGATGGCAGCAAGCATCTCTCCCTGTAGGGATCTGTGTGTTTGGTTTCTCAGTAACTCAGAAGACAGCCAACCCTAATGTTCTCTTTACTTGTAAGATTATTACAGCAAAGCCATGAAGGCTGAAGCCTTAGCCAGTCATGTAAATCGTAAAACACTTGCAAAAAAATAGGAGCTTTGCAAAAAGATAAACTGCTCTCAGCAATCATGTTGCAAAAGTTGAAAATGTATTTACTAGTATTAAACAAGAGTATCTATCTCTTGCTTTACAGAACATGGTATATTTATCTTTCCATTGTTTAGAAGGACCCTCAAAATAAAAATGAAGTAGATATTTGGTATTTAATTGGAGATTGCATTTAAAAAAATAAAACAAAACACTATTGCCTGCCAGGTGCTGTGTTATGTGTTGAATATACTACAGTGAACAAAAACAGACATGAATCCTAACTTCATGAAACTTAATCTACACCTGTGGTTTCAGATTGACTGTGCCTCAGAAATACCCAGGAAGCTTATTTGAAGTGTATGTGCTCAGGACTTGGATTCTGATTCAGACAATCTGGGGTAAATCCTGAAATCTGGATTTTTTTTTTTTTTTTTTTTTTTTATAGATTCGGCATCATGCGATGCTGATGCAGATCATCTAAGAACCACACACTGAAAACACTGGCGTAGATGATCTGGGCAACCTTGTTAAGAAAAAAAAAAAATAGGTTTGTGATAAATATGTTCCACAGCAGTGATTTATGGTGAAGGGGGACACAGGAGATAAACATCAGCCTGCCCCATCACCTTGCAAACACAGAAAAAGTGTGTCTGTAATTGAGGGGGAAGGTTGTATTTTACAGGGAAATTTTGCGTAAGATGCAAGCTTTGTGGTTATGCAGGCTCTTTGAGACACGCTCCCTTCCAGCTGCGACCAAGTCTCTCAGGACTCCCCAGTACGTGTTCAGCCTCTTTCCCAAGCCCCTCTGAACCATGCACAGAACAAGCCAACTGAATCAACACCAGCTATATTTACCACAAGTGGAAGACTGTCACTACTTGAGATAGCAGCAGGGAATTCTGACATCTGGTAGCTCCAGATGACTAAGAAAAGCATTGGGCAAATCCATTTAGGTGAGGCTTCGGAAAGGCAGCTGCTTTCTGGGGTTGGGATTAAATGAAGATGGTGTGGCAGGCTTGCCAGCCAATTTGCAAAACTGCTCCTTAATTCCCCAAAATATCCACCCCTAGAGATAACTACACAAAGTAACTTGTATTCACGGATATTATCCTATCTAATAAAGAGGGAATATGCTAATTGACTGCCCTGCCCTCAGATATGGTGGCACCCACAGCCAATAAGGAGGGAATATGCTAATTGACTGCCACACCCTCAAAGATGTTGGCACCCACAGCCACAAGATGGCAGTGTCCAGTCCCCTCAGCCCCCCAGCCATGCAGGGCCAGCCCGAGGCATAGGCAAGACTTAAATGGAAGCTGCCCAGCCTCCCAGGAATGCCCAGGGATCAGGTAACCAGGACTGGCTGAGGCTTGCACTGCCAGCAGTGGCAGCAGCAGAAGTGAAATGGGACATCATCTTTCCATTATTGCCAGGTCGCCTCCCACCGCTGACCCTGAGGGCTCCTGGGCTGTGAGAGGGGACAGGATGGGCTGAGGGACATCCCCTCGAGTGCATGAATTTTCATGCACCGGGCCTCTAGTTTTATATAAATAGACTAGAGGCCCTGTGCACAAAATTCGTGCATGGGAGGATGTCCCTCAGCCCAGCCTGCACCCTCTCCAATCTGGGATCCCTCAAGGGATGACCAACTGCCCATGTAGGCCCAATCCATTGGATCCTACTGCCCGATCCTAAATGGGCAGTAGGCCATTCTTTTCACAATCCAGGACTGCTGGCTCCCAACTGCTCACTTGCCTGCCTGCCTGCCTGATTGCCCCTAACTGCTTCTGTTTGCCTGCCTGATCAACTTCTAACCACTTCCCTGGCAGCCTGATAGAAGCTTAACTTCTCTGCTGCTGGCCTGATTGCCCACAACTGCCCTCCCATGCAGGCCTGGTCAACTCTAACTGTCCTCCTTTGCAGGCCTGGTCCCCCCAACTGCCCTCCCCTGCAGGCCTGGTCACCCCTATCTGGCCTCCCCTGCTGGCCTGATTGCCCACAACTGCCCTCCCCTGCCAGCCATCTGTGGCAGCCATCTTGTGTCCACATGGGGGCAGCCATCTTGTGTGTTGGAGTGATGGTCAATTTTCATATTACTCTTTTATTAGATAGGATATGATGTAAAATTGAATATTTAATCATAAATTATGTTTCTTTTCTTAGGGTTTAAAATACTTCAGAACTCTGAATGGCTTTCAGCTGTAATGTTTCTTGTGGAAATTTAAGTTTACTTATCCTGTTGGGGCAGCTGCCAAGACAAATAATGTGCCCAATAGTAGTGATTTTTTAGTAAGGCACAGAAGTCAGCCTTCTCATTTTTTTAGTAAGGCATCCAGTTCAATGATCCTTAATGATCCTGAACAATCCAGCATGATCCTTTCAGGAATCACAAAAATTCCCCTAAAATTCTCCCCCTTTGAATTAATACATTGATGTCTCTGTTTGAAATACTTATAGTATCTTCTATACCTGCATGCTCAAACTGCACAGAACAGCAAAAGGGTTTGGAGCTAAACATCAAAGAAAACATTTTGTGAGGCAAGAAAACAAAATTTACATCCCACTAGATATTAAGCAAATTTTAGCCCAGCTGATATAGTAGAAATTAAGGAGGAAATTCAACCACTGCCTGATGGGAAAAGGGAGGAGTGGAAAGGAATTCTGGGTTTTACCCACTTGACCTTGCACTCTGTGTCCTTAGGATTTGCCTACTTTTCACTCTAGCATTTATTCATTCCTTTAGCAAGTATTTCACCAAATGCCCACAATCTGTTCTGTCCAGTGCTTGGTGCTGGTATTCAAAGTGATTAAAGCAATCTACTCCCACACAATGCCCTGCTTTGCCTGCATTCCTCAAAATTAGCAGCTTGTGCTAAAAGATTAACTATTTAGGAGAATGAGGAAAGCATGACTATGATGCCACCATCTTTCTGAAGTTTTTTGACTTGTTCAGGTATCTTATCTGTTGTCTTAATGCTAATTACCAAGCTAATTACCAACTTAATGCTAATTACAAACTCACTTCAGGGAGTTGCAAAAAAAAAAACAAAAAAAAAACACAGGTTAAAACCATTAAGTAATTATGAAGCAATTTAATATAGGTTCAAGTAATTTAAATAAGTATATTTAATACCTTCAAAGACAGTTTCAACCTGAGTTTTCCCATTACCAAATTATTTCTTGACATATTTTTAGTTATTCGAGAAGAATATTAAATATTTTAATGCCACTAATGTACCAATACTGTGGAATTAATATTGATACATTATAAAACATTCTAAAATGTCAGTGATAGATCGTTTTGAAATGCAAATTATTCAAGAATGCTTATTTATTTTAAAGTTTGTCTCATCTATGATGGATCTTAAACCAGTTTAAAGAGTTCAAGTAGTCTTTTGCAGGTCTTGTTTACTTAATCTCATTGCTGTCTTCCATTGAGAATGCTCCATGGAAATTATTTTCAAAGTTATCTCAAAGTAATAGAGAGATCTAGAAAGGCATTTACATCTTATCTCCTTATACATTATTTAAGTTACCTACTATCCTAATTCTCAGGTATTAATTACAATAATTATTATTTACTAAATGCCAAAAATGTGCCAGGCATTATGCTAGCCCCTCTTGCATGAGCATTTATTCATTGTCACATACAGCAGTTCTTTAAAGTAAATTTAATCCCATTTCACAGTAAACCAAGGTTTAGTTAGAGAGGTAGAAATTACAAAGCTAGTGAGCAAAAGTGACAGATCCAAGACAGGAGGATAAGACTCCTAACTAAGTATGTCCCCCCATCCAACACCACCACATAAACACCTAAATAAAGTCTTCTCTTTGTTCCCAAGGACATAAGTAATTTTGTTAAGTGCCCAAAGCCACAAGGAAAGAAAGAACCTATAGTATCTGCTTGTCATGTATAGAAGTCGATATGGATAATTAATCTGTTCATTTTAGTATTCAATTTATGTGGTGGGGATAAAATATGGCCTTTTTGCATTTGAATATTTTAAGCTGAATAAGTTTGATAAAACAGCAGAAGCAGGAAGGTCACTCTGACCTCCCCTCCACACTCTGTCTGAAACAGGTCATAAAACCCTTCTGGGAGATATGCCCTCCCTATACTTGAGAAAAGGAGCATCCTTAGCTCTGAAGACAAAGAGACGCCAAGAAGAATCTGAACAAACAGGCCTTGGTATGTCTCCCCAATTTACCACACTTACCTCATACTGCTTAACCTCTCATATTTCTCTGTAACTGGCCACTCTTCGTCAAACCTAGCATAAAAATAACCAGATCTATTTCCTTCGGTCTCTATTTCCTTATGCTGCTTCCTATGTCACTCACATAAAACATATGTTAAATAAATTTATACGCTTTCTCTTGTTAATCTGTCTTTGTTAGTTTAATTTTCAGACCCAGCCAGTGACTCTTAAGAGGGGGAAGTGAAACTTCTTTCCTCCCTGTTATGTTTACTTCTTCTCTATTTAGCCTGTCAAATTATCTCAAAAGATAAAAAGGTGCTTGTTAAACTCATTTGATCTAAAAATACAAGGAAAAAATAAAGTAGGGTAAGGGAGCTTAAGAATATAGGAAGGTAGTAGCACATGGCAGTAGAATAGGCAGAGTAAACCTCACTGAGAGAATGAGATTTGAGTGATGATGTGAAGGTCAGGTAGCTACCTCCTCTGATATCTCGGGGGAGAGTCTTGTAGGTAGAGAGAACAAGCAAACTGACCTTGACCTTAAGGTGTCTAGCTTAGGTATAATACTAATATTGCTGAAGTATAGTTAATGATGGAAAGCATACTAGCAATAGGTAATGAAGTCAGAAATAATAGGGAAGAGTGAAATGAGTTTTCTAAGACTTTTAGTTTTCTCTGGTGGCTTCAATTCTCAATGAAACGGGGAGATATTGAGCAGAGGAATCATGAGCCATGACAAATATCTTAACAGCTTCGTTCTGACTATCCTACTTTAAGGCACTCTAGAGGTCAAGTATTTTAGTAATTCAGTTGAGCTGATGGGATTGCTGGGATGAGGGCGGTAACATGGGCAAAGGTAGGATGTGGACATCTGCTGAAGATAGAACCCACATGAATCCCTTGCAAACAGACTAGAGTGTCTGAGAGAAAGAGAGAAAGCAAGCTTGACTCCAAGGTTTTTGGCCTAAACAATTCGAAAAATATAGTTGTCATAACTGATATGTGGAAGTCTGAAAGTATTTGGGGAGTGAACAAGAATTCATGGACATAATTGAGTTTAAAATGTCTGTCACATATCTAAAAGGAAATGGCAAGTTGGCAGTTGAGTGCCTCACCCCTAAGGGGGGGGGGGGGGGGGGGGGGGGGAAGGAAACAAAGAAAAAGTTGTACCTGAGAAATTCCAAAGCCCAGGAGAATAGAATGGGTATCAGATTTAATTTTATTTAGAATAAAATATATTTATATGCCCAGATTTTATGAAATAATTCATACTGACTACATGTTTTTGTTACTGAAAGAAAACATAAAACTGAGTGTCTTATCTTGGCAGTGCTAGTCTCCAAAGCATTGTTTTTGATATCCACCGTGGCTGAGGTCTGAGTACTTGGCGATGTTGCTTATGAAGATAGTGAAAGTTTTCCTATGAATCTATTTCTCCATACAGAGAAAGTATCATATTCTTATTTTTAGGTGACAGTAACTTGTTTTGATGACTAGTGCAGACTATGATTTGTGCTTTGATTACCTTGGACGGTGGCCTGAAATTTTTCTGACAACAAACCTTTAAAAGAAAATAATTTACTGTCTGTCAACAGTTAATTTAGGCACATCGACTTTTTTTTTTTTTTTTAATCTACCCACTTCATCATACTTGATGGTTTTTTTTATTCTTCTTTTCAAAATAACACTCAAAAATTATTTAATCTGATAAATTGAGGAAATAAAAATGTGAAAAGATAAGTAAAAACCCAATTCAGTAGAAGAACCTAGTGCAGTAGGAAAGATTGTCTATCTTAATGAAGATCTTGGCTTATTACTAGATGCATGCATTATAAGCTTATTACAAGTCTCAAAGGTACAATAAGCCCCAACATAATATTAGAATGAATATAAACAATCCCTTCAATATTATATAACCCCTTCACAGAGCCAAAAATATTTCAGGGAATTTTGTTGTGGCTCTAAAGCCTAGGGAACATTTCCTTATATGAAAAAATGAAAAACTCAGGTCTCTCCCCTTTTCGAGAGAATTTCTAGCCTAGGCAAAGATCCATTAAAAAAAAAATAGACTTATATTTGACTAATACTTCCACCTTATTTTTTTGTAAAACAGAGCTAGTAACACCTAGGTTGAGAGGTTGATTTTTATCATCTGTAATAATATAGGTAAATTACTCTTTTCCCTTTCCCAATCTTCCACAGTTTGTTCTCATTGCCTTTTATTTGCTCTCCTTGAATGAACAGCTCTCACTTGTCAGCAACGCTAACTCTCCTTTTTGGGCACCAACACCCTTTCAGACCATGCCCAGCGCTGGATGGGGTGTTCCCAGAGTGTGCTACCTCCACGGCTCTCATCACGCAGGGCTATTTTTTCCAACTCGGCAGGATAACTGCTAAGACAGGAATTCCACATGAAGAGGCAATTACCCAATTTCTACTTTAGCTATACCTCCTCCTTATTTTTTTTTTCCATTCCTGTGCTTATTCTTTGATATTATTTCCCTTCCCATTACTGCCTACTTCACTGGGGAGCATAGAATGAAAAGTTGTGAACATGAATCGGTCTATTGTAAATATTAGCAAGATCATTTGAAAGTATTATAGAAGAAAGGGTGCTTCCCATGGTGAGAAAGTAATTTCAGTACTGCAGTGGTACTGAATGTGTGTCATGGGAAGGGAAAGGATTTGTAAGACAGGGCTTACCCAGGGGCAGGGGAGATGGCCTTCTATCCAGCAGAGTAGAAGTCCTCTCACCACAGGCCTTTCAGGGAACAGCATAAGAAAGCCTGAGTGTCACAAGAAACACAATTCCCACATCTTCAATCACCTTAATTAGGTTTCCCAACCGTTTCCATGACAAAAATCTGTGTTAAATTTGTATGTGCATGCCGTGAATGTGTGTGTGTGCGCGCGCGCGTGTGTGTGTGTATGTGTGTGTGTGTGTGTGTGTGTGTGTGTGTGAGAGAGAGAAAGAGAGAGAGAGAGAGAGAGAGAGAGAGAGAGAGAGAGAGAGAGGGAGATGGTTGGAATAGGAAGAGAATTTGCTAGTTTTATATAACATCTTTTTGAGTAAATGTGTTGGTCTAAATTAAACATCTATCATAATAAAAGCATAATATGCTAATTAGACCAGAAGTCTTTCCTGAGGGAAGCCCGGGGCCCGGGGGCCAGAGGAAAGCCGGTGCCAGCAGTGGGGGGAAGAAAGGCCTACTCTTGCACGAATTTTGTGCATCAGGCCTCCAGTATTAATGTAATAGTGAATAGAAAGTACCATATAAAATGCCAAATATTTCTAGGATTCCTAAATAGAATAAGCCTCTTATATTCCAGGCAGGGGGTAGGGGAAGGGAGAGTAAGTTAGACATTGCCATTGATAATAAATAATTGGCTTTTCAAGTCCAGTTTTAGCCTGTGATTTATTTACTTGTTTAACCAACACTGGAAGATTAAAGAGTTCCCTAGATCTTGGAGTCCAGCCAGAAGGAACAAATCTCACCCACATAGAACAAGTAGCAGGCAATAATACTAAGTACATAGAGTATAAACTTCTAGATTATTTTTTAGCCTGAATTGAGCTTAGATTGAGAAAACCTTGTTTTAGTACTGACTCTGCTAGCTATTAAGTATATAATTTACATAGTATCTCTGAGCCTTTTTTCTTAAATTATACAAATTGGGATAGTAAACTGTTTTCTCAGCGCCTGCAAATTTAACACTCTGAAATTTCGATTATGTTTTCCAAAAAGATGTTCATGAGCTTATATTTTAAAACATGAAAATAAATATCTGATACAAAATTTCAGGTTGAGGACCGGAGACTCAATTTTGTCAGAGAAATTAAAACTACATGTCTCCTCCACTAATTTAAAATAGGGCATTCCTATGAACCTTTCGTAAACCAAAATGACATAAATCAAAGAAGCAATTACTTTAGAACATGTCTTGCATAAAATAAATCCAGCAAAAGCACAGAAGCTCACAGGCACAGTTCAAAGCTGGGACAGCTTGATGCTGAGATGCTGAGCGTAGTTCCCAGGGAAGGGGCTTTAAGTAGGGCCGCTCTCACTGCTTGGGGTGCATGCTGCCGTTATAACAGCTCACTGCAAACAAAAATTAAATGCTATTTTCACTGTTCACCTTTTTCTGTAAAAGTGAAAATCCTCTTTGAACTTTGTTGTTGTTGTTGTTAGCAAAAACAGGTATTAATGTATTTTTTTTGTTAGCAAAAACCGGTATTAATGTTTTTTTCCCCATAAAAGTGGCATAAAGCAACCTTTCAAAAAGTGGGGGAATATTTGTATTAAGCATCAAAATTTTCAAGGTTCTTGGAGATCAAAGCAGAAAAAGAAAATGAGTTACAACTCTTACTGTCTGAAAGAGGCAGTTTCTCCTTTACCTGGGAAAACTCAACACCAAACACTGTAGATAATGAAATTTCTTCTTCGTATTCTCAATTTGGTGTAAAATTTCCATTTAAGTTCAGAGAAACCATTCATGATTTGACTCTCTGGTTTATCAGCCCAGGAAGAGATTATGGTTGGGGTTTTTACAAACAACAGAATGGAGGCAGCTTTTAATGATTTCAGTTTTTCTGAAACTGGTGGCATTGGATGACAAACTGCCTGCATTCTAGTACCCCATGCTCCATAAATAGGCATGAAGGAAATAAGAGAGAAGCTATTTATATGTTGAGAACAGAGGGTCTCCTGGCTGTCATCGCTGTCCTCTCATTCGGTTCCAGCCCAGCTGGCATGAAAATGTGTCCTCACTGAGAAAAGAACCTGAATCAAGGTAGGTGTCAGAAGGAAAGCAACTGCACAAATACTGAATTAGAGTTTGATACTGGAAAGGCTCATGATATAAACTTCTATTTCTATTATTTTGGCTTTGTGCTTTCTCTAATCTTATACTCAAGATGAAAACATAAGTAAGTGACAAAAGCCAAACTCAGTGTTTGTGAATCTTTTCAGTTGGAAAGTTTTTCTACTCCCATTCTGAACACAGAGAGCCAAAAGAATAGCTAAGAGTTGGGGGAAGGCCAAATTTCAGGTGTAACTAAACAGCCCACGAGGAGTTTTGGTTGCAGGCCAAAAAATATAGAATGAAAAATGCTTTCACTCTTTTTTAAAATCCTAACAATCCAAACTACACTGACACCTTAAATTATGCCTTCCTACTAAGTTATCAAATTTCAGTCAAGTACCAAAACAGTTAGTCTTGTCTAGCTAGTTTACTTATATCCAGGTGTCTCATATTTTAGTATTGATATGAAAAAGATCCCACTATATCTTCAGCATAATTTTGTTTCATGCTGCAATCCAGTAAAGTCTAAATAAATCACATTTGCTGTCTAGAAACCATGATTAAGAGAAATTACTTGGGGGAATTCTCATATCTAACCTAAATGGAGTTAACAAAGACCAGACTTACCTTCCCATCTGAATCAACATTAGAAAACAAAGTATATAAAACAATGTTGTTTTTTTCCCCAAAATGAAATATCAAGAAGTGCAGGACAATGATAACTGAGAGAGAAAAAACAAAAGAAGTGGGCCCTACAATAGCCTCAGCTGATAGCCTGGAGGAAACATTCAGCCTGTAGAGTAGAGAAAGGGAGTTCAGGTAAAAAAGCTCAGTGGTCTCCTTGAGTTGAAGAGATAGAGTTGAGTGTCAGAAGTGAGTAAAGTGGCTAGCATTCACAAAGCAGGCTACAGGGGAAAAGAGAGAGAGAGAGAGAGAGAGAGAGAGAGAGAGAGAGAGAGAGAGAGAGAGAGAGAGAGAGAGAGAGAGATTCGGTATTGTTAAGGATTCCTCTCAAGTGTTAAGCTAAGTGCATATGTGCATGAGAACATTTTCTGAGGCTGGAGAAATAATTATAAAAAGCAGAGGGACAATCTTGAAGCTCATTCAGAGAGGGGGACAATTTTTGTTTGCACAACCCAGAGAGAAAAATCTTTATAACCCATGGTAAATCAGGTAGAATGCTCAGAAGGATATTGCCTTGGTGGCAGACAAATTAGCCCTAAATCAGAAACTGCTTTGATCACACTTAACAAACCTCAAAAGTTCAAACTAATTCCAAATAATTTACCTGCATCTCAAAACACACCATGTTTCCCCGAAAATAAGACATCCTTCGAAAATAAGACCTACTTACAGGTTTCCTTCTGAGTGAAATATAAGGCATTCCCTGAAAATAAGGCCCCCCCTAGGCTAAACATGAGAGATTTGGTCCACTGATTCTGAAAGAAATGGAGTCACAAGAAATTCACCAGGAAATTCAGGAATTGGATTGTTATGATGATGTTCCAGAAGATGATGACGTGATTGTCATTGAATACTGTAGGATTCAGTTTGTCTGGTTTGTGTTGACAACTACCGTACTACCGTACCATATAAGGTAATAAATTTCCTTTATTTTCATTTAACAATAAATGTGTACTGTATTCTTCTTCATGGAAAAATAAGACATCCCCTGAAAATAAGACCTAGTGCATCTTTGGGAGCAAAAATTAATATAAGACATTGTCTTATTTTCAGGGAAACAGGGTAGCTTAAAAATACATTTAGGAGTACAAAACAAAACAAAACAAAACAAAAATTCATTACCTAACAAGGTAAAAATCACAATGTTTGATATCCACTAAAAAATTACTAGGCATATAAAGAAACTAGACTCCAAAACCGGTTTGGCTCAGTGGATAGAGCATCAACCTGAGGACTGAAGGGTCTGGTGTTCGATTCCAGTCAAGGGCATGTACCATGGTTGCAGGTACATTCCCAGTAGTGGATGTGCAGGAGGCAGCTGATTGATGTTTCTCTCTCATCGATGTTTCTAACTCTCTATTCCTCTTCCTTCCTCTCTGTAAAAAATCAATAAAATATATTTTTAAAGAAAGAATCTAGAAAATATAATTCTATAATATATAATAATGAGGAAATATGCAAATTAACCATAACACTTTTGCACAAGATGGTCACCCCCACGTGGTCACAAGATGGGCTACCACAAGATGGCTGGCAGGGGAGGGCAGTTAGGGGCAACCAGGCTGGCAGGGAAGGGCAGTTATGGGTAACTGGGTTGGCAAGGGCAATCAGGCAGGAAGGCAGGTGAGCAGTTGGGAGCCAGCAGTCCCAGACTGTGAGAGGGATGTCCCACAGAGATCGGGCCTAAACTGGCAGTTGGACATCTCCCAAGGGGTCCCAGTTTGGTAAGGGTGCAGACTGGGCTCAGGAATACCTCCCTCCAGGGCACAAACTTTGTGCACCAGGCCTCTAGTCCATAATAAAGATAATAATCACTCAATAGAAACATACCAACATGATAAGATGATAGAGAGTTATTGAAACTATGTTCTATATGTTTAAGAAGGTAGAAGAGCACATAGTACTTAGGAAAGTTCTGAGCCCAAAAATTAATAGGTTCATCACCTTGCACTATTTTCAGTCTTTGTTTTATATTTTTTCCACCAACCAAAATTGTTAAATTAAAATATGTGAATATAGAGAGTCCTACTTTTGTTACCAACTATCTTTTGTCTATATTATGCAACACTTAAATAATTCCTAATAATAAAATTGCCTTAAGAAGTAGCTTTCCATTTAATTATTTTCCTTTAAGAGGTTATTGGCAGCACATACTCATAGTACAGAAAGTCCTCACCTAACATTGTTGATAGGTTTTTAAACTATGGTAAAATGATGTGTATTGAAACCAAATTTACCATAGGCTAATTGAAATATATAGATATATAAATAAGAGTTAAGTTCCTATAACATCTCATCAAATTATAACAAAAGCATATTGATCAAAATGACATTATTTGAGCTCCTACTGTATTAATTATTTATGCAATGACCAGGATAAATCAACACTTTTTTCTCAGTAAATCATGCATGTGTCATAAGGAGAAAACACTTCATAAATACTTCATATAGTACCATGATCTTTGGGCTCTTCTTATTCTAACTCATGAGACCCTCTTTTAGATCCTAAATAGCTGGGTTGCAGTATGAATAGGTATGCCATAGAGTAGGGGTGTCGAACTCAATCAGAGAAGGGGCCAAAATCTAAAATCCAGCCTAAATCGCGGGCCGAATGGTTTACTGAACAGTCATAAACTGTCATTGTGATGGAAACGCAGCGGAGTGCAGTGATGACAGCGTGGTGCGGGCCACATTGCAAGGCCTGGCGGGACGGATTTGGCCCGCGGGCCTTGTGTTTCACACATGTGCCATAGAGTAATAAAAAAAGCAGCCCATTTGGAGGTATAAAAATGCCAACCAAACTAGCATGAGAGATTGGACCAGGGGAGGAAAAAAAAAAAAAGACAGGAAGGAGCACTGAGACACAGCTAAAGTCAGAGAGTGTAGAGTTATCACCAAATGAAAGACCATTATAAAGCCAGTCAATATAAAGGGCTTATTTATACCAAGGATTTACTATGTGCTACAAACTTTCATTAAAATTTAAAAAATTTTTGATCTTCACAATAGACCTATTAAGTAGGTGCTGTCATAAACTTACAGATAAAGGAAATTTAATTACCTGAAGTTAAATAGGTTGCCCAAGGTTATGAAGCTAGCAACTGATGGAACAAGGATTAAAGCCATTGCACATCTGGAATCAGAGCCTAGACTTCAAGGCACTAGACTATACCACCTCTTGCTAGAAAAAGCCAAAGGTACAGGGATTTGGTGACCAGGCTGGAAGGAGGAGAAGGCTGAACTAAGGGATTCTTGGAGCAAAATTCTAAGAACATGTCTCCTCTCCTCCTGCCTATGGTTTGTCCTAAAGTAACCATATTCACAATTTTTTTTTTTTGACAAAGCAACACAAATCTACTAACCTTTCCCCTGAACGTGCTTTCTTAGAGTATTATCTAGGATCAAGATGATGCAGTTCTAACTTTTCAGAAGGGTTTATTCATAAGTCAGTGACATTTCTTAATAATCGCCACAATGACAATATTGACAGTAATTATTATTTTAAATATATATTTTTATTGATTTTAGAGAGGAAGAAATAGGAAGAGATAGAAACATCAATGTTGTGAGAGAATCATTGATTGGCTGCCTCCTGCATACACCCCACTGGGGATCGAACCCACAACCCGGGCATGTGCCCTTGATCGGAACCAAACCTAGAACTCTTCAGTCCACAGGTTGTCGCTCTATTGACTGAGCCACACTGACTAGGGCAGTAATTATTATTTTACTAGAGGCCTGGTGCATGAATTTCATGCACAGGGGTGTGTGTCCCTTAGCCCAGCCTGCTCCCTCTCCATTCTAGGACCCCTTGAGGGATGTCCAGCTGCCTAAACAGGCAGTCGGACATCCCTCTCACAATCCAGCACCACTGGCTCCCAACTGCTCGCCTGCCTGCCTTCCTGATTGCCCCTAACAACTTCTGCCTGCCAGCCTGAACACCCCCTAACCACTGCCCTGCCAGCCTGATTGATGCCTAACTGCTCCCCTGCCAGCCTGTTTGCTCCTAACTGCCCTCCCTTTCAGGCCTGGTCACCCCTAATTGCCCCCCCCCCCCAGGCTTGGTTGCCCCCAACTGCCCTCCTTTTCAGGTCTGGTCCCTCCAAATTGCGCTCCCCTGCTGGCCATCTTGTAGTGGCCATCTTGTGCCCACATGGGGGCAGCCATCTTTGACCACATGGGGGCAACCATCTTGTGTGTTGAATTGATGGTCAATTTACATATTACTCTTTTATTAGATAGGATTGAGCACTTATTATATATCAAGAACTATGGTTCACTTGTACAAAATAGGCTAAAATCCTGCCTTATTTTTTAGTAGTAATTGTGAGTGTATGTGCTTGGTATACTTGAATATTTATGTGTTTATGTGACATGAGTGAATTTTCAAAGTTAAATAAAAGAGTTTTTCTTATGGCCAATGGAGAATATAGCCAGCACTGATTACACGCTAAAATCAATACTATATGCAATACATCGTTTTTTCAACATTACAACATGGGTTTATAAATTTGCCAAAAACAATGCAATTATACTCTTCTATCAAAAGGGTAGCTTCTGAATACAGGGATATTTATCCCTGTAATACACTATTTTACTGAATAGCAGAAATAAACAAAGGAAAAGGGAAGAAATAATATTTGATATATCGGCATAATGTATTTTAGTCACCTATAATGATACTTTTATACATAACATTTCTTATATTGATAAATTGACAAAAATAAATTTTGTGGAAGACTGAATCCACAAAGATTTTGAATGAAATAATATTCTTACAAGTCAACGTGCCATTGTTCTCATTAGAGGACTCTATCAGCTCCAGTTTGCCTACCTCTTATTTTAATTTTTTGTTCAAGTCTTTTGTTCACCATCAAGTCATTGCCTCTCACATATATGATCGTTTTGTTTCTATCCTACCTGAAGGCTGCCAGTGATTGATGTGAGAGTCACTAGTGTCTGTAGTGACTATTGTTTCCATATTGTTGTTCAGAAAGCCAAGACAAAGCTCTTTACATTAGCTCTTCTATTTAGGCCCAAGTGAGTGTTGCCTAGCTCTTTCTTTGTCTCTGAGACTTGAAGGAAATGCTTGTCTTATTTAATGTTTCCCATTGAGTTTCATGGTTAGGGCTCAGGTAGTACAAATCTCTTGTCTGTGTTGGGGAATCATGATATGTGTGTGTCATAAAGAACAAGAACAGATGCATTAGGAGCTGTACACACTCATACCCCACCGTTTCCACAAGGCGATGGCCTTGAACCTCTCTTATGAATTCAATTTCTTCTTTAGTGTGAGTTCCTTTCCAAGGGGCTTCACATAGTCACAGAATAGACTTCTGAGAAGTCTGTCCCTCCAACACTGCCTAAATATGTCTAAATTCTAAAATGAACCCATCTCAGCTGGAAATAAAAATATGCCACTTACCCATTTTCTTGCAGCTCTTAAGTTTTTGCTTAGTTCGAGAATTATGAAAAGAAACTGGAAAGAAAAATAGATATGCTAGATATTGTCTTTTCTAACTTAGGTCAAGAAAGGTTAAATATCTACATTGTCTTATGGCTTTTTCTACAATACACTGGAATAACTAAAAAAAAAAATAATTAGGTGTACCATTTTCTAAATCAAGGCAAAATTGATGTCCCCTAAAGGCAGTCAGATTCTCCAAGAAACTTTTAAATGTTTTTTTCTGGTAGCCTATATAATAGAACATTTAGAAGTGCAACATTCTTTTAAGTAAGACCTTTGCTTAATCATAAGATTTATTTGACCATGAAATCTGCAACATTTCCTTAATTTTTAAAAAATATATTCTATTGATATTTTATAGAGAGAAAGGGAGAAGGATAGAGAGTTAGAAACATTGATGAGAGAGATACATTGATCAGCTGCCTCCTGAACACCTCCAACTCAGATGTGCCCCCAAGCAAGGTACATGCCCTTCCCCAGAACCGAACCTGGGACCTTTCAGTCCACAGGTCGATGTTCTATCCACTGAGCCAAACTGGTTAGGGCAACATTTCCTTAATTTTTATTGTTGGCCCTTTTGTAACTGTACAATATTTCTCTTTTTTATTTTTAAAATTATATTTATTGGGGTGACATTGGTTAATAACATGTACAATTCTATGATACATCATCTGTATATTGCATTGTGTACCCACCATATAAAGTCAAATCTTCTTTTAAATGTTCCTCATTATCTAGCCCACTACTCATTGAACCTTTATGTTCTGAGCATCTACTATGAATAAGGAACTTTATGGAAAACAAAGATCAGGAAGAAAGAGGTCCTCTCTCTAGGAACTTAAAGTCTAGGAGGAAAGACAACATATGAAGACAACTAATTGCAGAAACTTTTATGTTTTCCTCTCCATTGTATCTCTAACATCTAGAATAGTTCTGCATTAGTTTCCTAGGGCCAGTGGAACAAGTTACCACTAATGAGGTGGCTTAAAACAACAGAAATTTATTCTCTCACAGTTTTTGTGGCTGTTAAGTCCAAAATCAAGATGTCGGTGGACTTGTTCCCTTTGGGAGGATCTGAGAAAGAATGTGTTTCAGGCACCTCTCCTTGCCTTTGGCACTGCTGACCTTGTAGGTGCAACACTCCAGACGCTGCCTCTATTATCACATGTCCTTCTTCTCTGAATATCAATGTCTCTATTTCTTTGTCCTCAAATTCCCCTCACCTTATAAGGACATAGGTCATTGGGTTTAGGGCTCCTACTTATTCCAGGATGCCTGCATCTTTGAACCTGAAAGGGTCCTAATTCCAAATAAATTCACAGGTTGCAGGTAAACATAAATTGGGGGGAGATACTGTCAATAAACCTACTACCGTATGTAGCATGTAACAGCCACTCGATAAATACTTGTTCAATAAAGAAATCATGTCATAGAAAAATGTTATCAGAGAGGCAGCAATTTCAAAACATCGCATTGGTGTTCTTGGGTCACACTGGGCCTCCCACCCTCTGGACTCAGCGCATGCTCCTCCCCCCCTCCCCCCCCCCGGCTCCTCCCCCTCCCTCGCGGCCGGCCGTCACCTAGGAAACCAGTCGCGCGTCCTCGCAGCCCACCCGGAAGCAGGTTTCATGGCAGCGGCAAAGAAAACAGATGGGCTGTTGGTGGGGGCCGTGGACCAGGGCACCAGCTCGACGCGCTTCTTGGTTTTCGACTCCAAGACCGCCGAGCTCCTCTGCCATCACCAGGTGGAGATCGAGCAGGAGTTCCCCAAGGAAGGATGGGTGGAGGAGAACCCTCAGGAGATCCTGCAGTCCGTCTACGAGTGCGTAGAGAAAGGCTGTGAGAAGCTCCAGGAGCTCAACATCAACATCGCCAGCATCAAGGCGATCGGCATCACCAACCAGCGGGAGACCACGGTGGTCTGGGACAAGCTGACCGGGGAGCCGCTCTACAACGCCCTGGTGTGGCTCGACCTCCGAACGCAGTCTACCGTTGAGAGCCTCAGCAAGCGCATCCCGGGCAACAACAACTTCGTCAAGGCCAAGACGGGCCTGCCCCTGAGCACCTACTTCAGCGCCGTGAAGGTCCGCTGGCTGCTGGACAACGTGCCGGGCGTGCGGCAGGCGGCCGAGGAGGGCCGGGCGCTCTTCGGCACCGTCGACTCCTGGCTCATCTGGAACCTGACGGGCGGCGCGGAGGGCGGCGTCCACTGCACCGACGTGACCAACGCCAGCAGGACGATGCTGTTCAACATCCACTCCCTGCAGTGGGACAAGGAGCTCTGCGAGTTCTTCGGGGTCCCCATGAGCATCCTCCCCAACGTGCGGAGCTGCTCCGAGATCTACGGCCTGATGAGGCGGGGGATCCTGGGCGGGGTGCCCATCTCCGGCTGCCTCGGGGACCAGTCGGCCGCGCTGGTGGGGCAGATGTGCTTCCAGGACGGGCAGGCCAAGAACACGTACGGCACCGGCTGCTTCCTGCTGTGCAACACGGGCAGCAAGTGCGTGTTCTCGGAGCACGGCCTGCTCACCACCGTGGGCTACAAGCTGGGCCGGGACAAGCCCGTGTGCTACGCCCTGGAGGGCTCGGTGGCCATCGCGGGCGCCCTGGTGCGCTGGCTGCGGGACAACCTCGGCATCATCAAGACCATAGAGGAGATGGAGAAGCTCGCCCAGGAGGTGGGCACCTCCTACGGCTGCTACTTCGTCCCCGCCTTCTCGGGGCTGTACGCGCCTTACTGGGACCCCAGCGCCAGGGGCATCATCTGCGGGCTCACCCAGTTCACCAACAAGAGCCACCTGGCCTTCGCCGCCCTGGAGGCCGTGTGCTTCCAAACCCGGGAGATCCTGGACGCCATGAACCGCGACTGCGGCATCCCGCTCAGCCACCTGCAGGTGGACGGGGGGATGACCAACAACAAGGTCCTCATGCAGCTGCAGGCGGACATCCTGTGCATCCCCGTGGTGAAGCCCTCCATGCCCGAGATCACCGCCCTGGGCGCCGCCATGGCCGCGGGCACCGCCGAAGGGGTCGGGGTGTGGAGCCTGGACCCCGAGGAGCTGTCGTCCTCCATCATGGAAAGGTTCGAGCCCCAGATCAACGCCGAGGAGAGCGAGGTCCGCTACTCCATCTGGAAGAAGGCCGTGAGGAAGTCCATGGGCTGGGCGACCACGGAGGCCGCGGAAGGCGGCGACCCCAGCATCTTCAGCAGCCTGCCCCTGGGCTTTTTTGTCGTGAGTAGCATGGTCATGTTGATCGGGGCGAGGTACATCTCGGGCATCCCCTAAACTGAGGCCACGCCGCCGCGGATGCCAGCAGCGCCAGCTCTGTGTCTAAGGAGAGACTCCAGCGATTCTGCCTCTTCTTAATGGGATGACAACCATTCGTAGACTCTGGTTTTATGTAGGAGCCACTTGCTGCATGACCCTCCCCCCCTCCCCCAAAGTACACCTGTGGCTCAAAATAAATAAAGAATATCCAGCAGAAAGGAGAAAAAAAAAATCACATTGGTGTTTCTGACTAGTTTTTAAAGTTCTCCATAGTTTTCTTAACCTTATAAATAAATCCTCTCTCTCTCTCTCTCTCCCTCTCTCTCTCTCTCTCTCTCTCTCTCTCTCTCTCTCTCTCTCTCTCCTCAAACATAAAAACTTGTTTGTCAATTGGTCTAATTGCCTCCCTGACCTTCCTGTTCCCATTATTCCTGATCTCCTGCTTACATATGTGCAAGACTTATTACTGCTCACTCAGGTTCATTTGAGTATGCTACATCTTTAGCTTCTATGTGGACTTCTTCTCCAGCTAGTCACCTCCTATTTATTTTTAAATATTATGATCTGAATGTGTCCTCCCAAAATCCATATGATGAGTCCTAACTCCCCACCACTCCCCACCCTCCACCCCCAAGTGATACTAGGAGGTAGGGCCTCCAGAAAGCAGTTAAGTCATATGGGTGGCAAGCTTGTGAAAGGGATTAGCTTATAAATGAGCTTTCAGAGAGATCCCTAACTCTTCTACCAGGTGAGACCACAGTGGGAAGAAATTTACCATAAATCAGAAAGAGTGTGTCTCACTTGACCAGAACTCTGAGAAATATATTTCTGTTGTTTATAAGCTATACAGCCTTTGATATTTTGTTATAGAAACCAAACCATGCTAAGACATTGTCCAAGGCCTATTAAGATGTTATCTCTTTCAAGATTACTTCATGCCTCCACATATTTCTCTAAATTTCTTAAAAAAAAACAATTGCATTTTTTCCTGCACCACTTGAAACTTGTTACCTATTTAGGTGTAACTATTCCCAAACTCAGTAGCTTACAACAACAGCAGGATGGCCTCACCTACATGTCTGACAAGTGGTACTGGTGTTGGTTAAAGCATCTTCATCTTTCTCCATTGGCCCCTCCATCCTCTGGCTGGCTAGACCAATTTCCTTCTGTGTCAGTCCCAGGGCAGATTGTATAGTAGAAGCTGCGATGCCCCTCAAGATGTAGACTCCAGAACTCAACATAGCATCATTTCCACCGTATTCTAGGTCATAATTAGTCACAAGACAAGCCTTGACTCAAAGGTCATGGAAATAGTCTCCATCTCTTTATGAGCGAGCAGCAAAGTCACACTGCAGAGAAGAATGGGAGGAGAAGAGAAAAAAAGGCTTAGTTGTCTTTGAAAACAATATACAATACTTGGGATATAATGACACTCTCTATTATTGCTCTCCAATCACATGTGTTTGGCGTGATTAGTTACCAAATTCTGATATAAGTTCTTTGAAATTAAAATTCAAAACATAGTTTTCTTTAAATTTCTTAAATGCTTAATACAGAACTGGGCATATATTGTTCTTTCAATTAATATAACGTTCATTATATAGCACTTTGCTAAACACTTCTAAGTAGGTAAAGTCATTTAATTCTAAGTATGTTACATAATTTAATTTTCACAATGGCTGTATGAGAGAGGTCTATTTTTAGCCCCATTTTACAAAGAAGGAAACTAAGGCAAGCTGTGGTTAAATGTTTTCTCAGGGTCCACAACTGCCAAGTCTTAAGTTAATAATCAAACCCAGGCACTCTGGTTCCAGGTTGCATGTTCTTAAGCAATATTCTTTATTTGTATTAATATTATGATGATACAAATTACCATCATTATTCTTATACCTGTGCAAACATATATAACTTAAAACTAAGAAAATATTTTCACACCATTGGTGTGATAAATAGAAAAGACAACTGATATATTTTTAGACAGCAAGGGTTTGTATAAAATACCAAGTTATTTTTGAAGAAAACATAGACAAATCTAATAATCAGATTTCTAAAGTTAAACCTCTTTTTTTGTTCTTTATTTTAATTTTTTATCTTCCAATTATAGTTGACATTCAATATTGCATTAGTTCAGATATACAACATAGTAGTTAGACAATTATATAACTTACAAAGTGATCCTCTGATAAGTCTAGTACACAGCTTAAGCCCCTCTTTTCTTTCTTTCTTCCTGGTCCTCTAAAATCTCCCACAATGATGTGAACACTGGGCTTTTTTTTTTTTTTTTTTTTTTTTTTTTGGTGTATTTACAGGACAAGCTTCCAGTTAGTTATATCCTCAGTAAACAATGTCTTATCTGCATTTTGGTAATATCCTCCTGCTGTTCACATTAGCAGAGATTAGCACATGTCACAAATGAGACCCATACCCATGTGGGAAAGTTAACATGCCACCATTTGTCTTCTCTGTAACCCATTTGCCCTTAGTTACAAGCAGGATTTAAGATGAGACTAAAGGAGATTGAATTCATCAATTACTGCTTCTGGGAAAACTTCCAAAGTGTATGCATTTACAGTATGAAGTATGACCATTTAAAAAAAATATTTTATTGATTTTACACAGAGAGGAATAGAGAGCTAGAAGCGTCGATGAGAGAGAAACATCGACCAGCCACCTCTTGCACACCCCCCCACAGGGGATGTGCCCGCAACCAAGGTACATGCCCTGGACCGGAATAGAACCTGGGACCTTTCAGCCCGCAGGCCGTTGCTCTATCCACTGAGCCAAACCGGTCCCGGCAAGTATGACCATTTTTAATGCATGCATATACTAGGTATGCTGTGTATGAAAAACTTAAGATGGTAGGAAACCCAGAAAATGTAACACTTCTGTATCTTCTTATTTTGCAGGTATTCAGTATGACATGTGTTTTTCAAGGAAAGCATAGTTTTGCGATGCTAGATATCTTTTTAATAAATATTCTATTTTTTCTGTTGCTTCTAAATAATTGTGACCACCCTGGAGCAGATTTCCTTGTGATTTTTCACCTATAAGCAAGGAAATATGTAGAAAACAAAATTCAAGTTCAATGCATGGCATGGACTATTGAGAATCTAGACATTATCTATTTGATGGTACTCTAAGCCATAGGATTACTCAAGCAGACAAAAATCTCTTGACAAACTAAAGGAACTGGGAAGAACCTTTATTTATTTTTAAAATATATTTTTATTAATTTCAGAGAGGAAGGGAAAGGGAGTGATAGAAGCATTAACAATGAGAGAGAATCATTGATCAGCACCTCCTGCATGTCCCCTACTGGGTATTAAACCTGAAACCTGGGCATGTGCCCTGACTGGGAATTAAACCATGACCTTCTGGTTCATAGGCTCAAGCTCAACCACTGAACAACATCAGCTAAAATTGAAGAGCCTTTGGAATTTATGGCAAAAAGTGGGTAAATGTCTTTCTGGCATGGACAGGATGTTGTCTAAGTCTCTTGGTATGGTGTAGGTGATGTTCTCAATAAAATCAGAATCTTCCAGAGGATAAGTTCTGGTACCAGTAACAAGGTACAGATAATTTAGAAAACAAAAAAACCATGGCCAAAGGAAGAAACATGATTTTTCTTAACCTTATATTCATGCAAATCATGATCCTATTTTTGGGAGGGTGAACAATTTTCCATGGTAATCATGTAATGAGAACATAACTTTACTTAATACTTTGTTATATATACCACAGTCATTTAAGAGATACGTGAAGAGTGAGAATAAAATCTTTTATTTAAAGAGTTTATAACTAGGGGATAAGCAAGACACTGAGCAAATTAAAAATCAATAAAAGGCAATGTCTAAAGAATTTGTAAATTGAATGGTGTAAGAGTACTATAAATTCAATATTAGTATAAAATATTATAGGAAAACCTACTTTTTAAATCATGTATTTAATATTTGCAAGCATAACATGGAATATTCCAAAAAGAAATAAACTTTTAAAATTTAGCTTTACCATTAAAGATCTTACTTAATCTCTTTACTCTTAACTAACAGCATCTTGATTACAACTGTGACTTGGTATCCACATGGTCTAAATACCTACATACAATTCCTGGGGAGGTGTTCCTGACTCTGCTCTTTACCCAGCTAATAGAAAGGGTTGATTGAAAATAACTAAAAGCATAATACGTAATGGGGATTATATGTGGTTTTCTTCTTTTGAGTTAATTTATTATATGTTGTTATATACTACTCTATCATATCTATTAAGCCAGAAATCATATATTCACTATATGTTCCTTAAAGGCAGAGGATGTGTTTTGTTACCACCCAGAATCTAGAGCTTTTAAGTATACTGGTTAAATAAACAAACAAAAGGATAAGTGGGCTTCTAATATTAACTCCTCTCCAAGGAACATATTTATGCCCATAGCCACTTGTTCTGGTGCAATACATTTTCCCTTTTTTGTGTGCTGACTAATTTCTATTGATCCCCTACCATGTGGCCCAACTGCTCTTGTCTCACACCATTCAGTGCTGGGTTATTGATTTCCTACATTGGGACTCATAATTATTTGCAGAAAATTCTAGTCTTTGCTGATGTGCTTCTTCAAAGTTTGCTTTAAATATAGAACCATTATCAGTTCACTGTGAAGGAGGCTCTGTTAGTTTCCAGTATTTTCTATAGCAAACTTTGTTTGCTTGCTTGCTTTTTTGTAACTGCAAGTCAATACCCACCAGAGGATTAAGAAATTAATCCAGTGGGTTGGGACTAGCTATTTTGGAAAGTAAAAAGGAGAAGGTATTAAAAAAAGAGAGGAGGGGAGAGTGGGAATGGGAGAGGAAGGCAATATTCATATTGCCTTATAGAAAATTTTGTATTTCTTACTTAGGACCATAGCAAAAATAAAATAAATAAATGAATAAATTAATTAATTAAATTAAAATTTGAAAGCCATTGTCTATCTTCACTCTCCATCAATAACTTTTAGCCATGGGGTGATTTATTTTACTATTTGTATGACTTCATAACTTTGGCTTATTTAATTTGAGTTTATTGAGTCCAGTTTTTCTGAATTCTGCTTATTTGCAGCAATGTCACATTTGTATCTTTTTTTTTTTTTTTTTTTTTTTTACAAAAATAACTTCCAGAATATGACCACTTTGAGAATGATCTCCTGAGTTGTACAGGCCACCTAGATGGAAAAGCTCAAATAATTTGCTGTCTAGTATTTAATAGATGAATGACACTAGCCCTGGTCAGGTGACAGAGTAAATATATTGTTTTAGACTATCTCTGCTCTTGTGCACAAGCCTAACCAGTGTCTACTTGCTATCAGCTGGACTAGGAGTCTGAGCATTTGCAGCTTCTTATAAAACTGGAAGGTGTCTAAAGATGAGATGATCAATTCAGCATTATATGTCAAAGCTTGTAGAGCTTTACATTAAATTAAATTAAAATCAGTTGTCCCTATTGGAACTAAACAGCAGGTTCTCCTGAGCTCCCAAGAAAAAGATCCCCAGTGAGCTGCATGTGACCAGTTTATGTGCTGAAATGTGCTTAAGATGTGACTCTGAAGTGACCTTATAGAAAATTTTGTACTTCTTACTTAGGACCTTAGCCAAAAAGGTGGTGGTGGGGTGCTATTTACTGAAGTGTTGGGGTCTTGTAATTACTGAGATGTTAAGAATTTTGACTCAAAGAGCACAAAATTATGAAGAGACAAATACACCTACTTTGGTTTGATAGGTGGGTTTCAGATCCTGGCGCTGGAGACAATCCTCCCCTCAAGCCTAGCTCCATGGAACAGTGTTGCTCCTTAAAGATTTTGAAAATGAAAAAAAAAATACCGCCAACTTTCTTTTATTGACAAAAAAATGTTTTATTAAATGAAACAAAAGGATTCAAATAAAAGATCAAGGTGACCTCTCCATGTGGTGATATACAGGTTGAGCATTCCTCTGGCTCCATGTCTACTCAGAACCACTGCTTCTTACTGCTACCCGTAAATCATCCAAAGTAAATGTTCAGAGCACCTACATGCACACAGTGCTAGGGGCCTGCATCTGCCCTCAAGGATCTTGCTCTCTGGTATGGGATATAGATACTAAATAAGTAAACCACTATATACTTACAAATAAATACTAAGAAGTAGGGTAACCATGGTGCTAAGAAAATAACAGCAGAGAATGGAGGTTACTGTGAATGAATTCACAATTGATTATATTTAACCTGAAATCTGAATGATAAGAAGCCACCTATATGAAGGTGGAAGGGGAATCATGAGGAAGGGGGTTCCAGACAAGAACCGAAAGAACTGAAGCAGACACCATATGAATGGCTGGGCCAACCACTGGGGAGAGTAGAAGGACAGGAAACTAGAAGAACAGGTAGGAGGTGGTAATTCAGGGCCTAATAAGATCTGGCAAGAAATTTGGATTTTTATTCTAAGTGCAATGGCAAGCCATTAAAAGGCTTTTAGTAGGAGGAAAATCTGGTAAGACTGACATTTTTAAAAGCCCACATTCAGTGAGTGGTGGTGAATGGGTTGGAGATAGGGACAAATGACCAAGAAGGACCACAGGGAGGCCACTTAGGCAATTTTAGTATCTAGAAGAGAGATGATAATGACTGAGCCTGGAGCTATGGTGGAAGAAATGGGCAAATGACTTTGAAAATAAACTGCCTGGACTCTGTGATAAATCATATTTCAAAAAAGAAAATGAAGGGATCAAGAATGGCCCCCCAAATTCTGATTTCAATATTTTGGTAAATGATTGCTGGTATTCACTAAGATAGGAATATCTAGGAGAATCACAGGGTTGGGGAGAGAATCAAAACAGAAATTGGACACAACAGAAAAAAATTCAGTGATTGAAGTTATCAGTAAAATTGGAGATAGAAAAGTTTATGATTGATCAAACCTTTGTTATACATGAAGAAATTATTCCACACACAATAATTTTAAGGAAAACTAAAAAGTTCAGAAATGGTTTCAAGTGTACTGTTTATAAAATTGATTAAGGAATTAAACTAGCCTAATGGAGTTTGCTCTGGTAAAAAAAAAAAAAAAAAAAAAAAAAAAAAGTTTTCTCTGGGACAGGACAACTTAAGGTTCCTGAGCAACTTCAAGCAAACGTGAAAAGTAGGCAGTTGGAGAGCAGGGGGAAATCTCTAAAAGGAGCTCTGCTGTGATCATGCTGATGTCTCTACTAGTTCCATACAGTTGCCTGGAGCCCCAGCTGTCCCTAAATGGGAAGAAGTGGTCACCAAAAGGAAACTCAACATTTTATTTAATCAAATCACACACACTGTCGCATTGGGCTTGGCAACTCCAACGTGAACTGCTGCCAAGTCAAATTTTTATCCAGATAATCAGCTGTATCTATTGCTACCACATCTGCTTCCTGCTTTGTTGTAAACAGAAAAATTACCACAAGGTAGAACAATAGACAATATCAAGAATGGGAAGCAACTGGTATCAGTTGCTCCAATAGTGAGAAGAACCCACAAGAAAGGAAAATTATGTTAATGAAAGAGAGAGAGAGAGAGAGAGAAAAAGAGAGAGAGAGAGAGAGACGATGAAGATGTAAGATAGGGGTGCACCTCTCCATTTTAGAAAGGATATCAGTTGGTCAGCATTATGAAGAAAGGAGTTTCAAGGCTGTGTGATTGGTGTGAGGTCAAGGCAAGCAAGAACATGGGCCAGCTGGTGCACTTCAGAACTCACCAGAGAACCAGACTCCCCTGTAGTATGTTAATATCTAGGTTAATATTGATCTCCCCAAACCACAAAGCATCTCTTTTTTAGAGGGGGCAATAAAGCATGTGGACAACTGTTCAAAAGGAGCCAGGTGGTGGTTTCAAGCTTGCATTTGACTTATAGCTGAGTAGAAACATTCAATATATTTCCTAACTCTTGCTATGACCACACATGGCCATCCCCATTTTACACATAAGTAAATTGAAAATTACAGAGATTGAGAAATGTGTCCAAGGTTATACAGCTAGGGAAGAGCAGAGGGAGCATTGAATCCAGGTTAATCTGATTTTTATACTGTGATGTTACTAATGAGAATGTGTCTCAAATAAATGAGCTGAGTAAAAAATTGAAAAATCAATGAATTTTCTATGGTTTCTCATTTTAGTAGCCTACTTTGTTTTAATATTAGTAATTCCTACCTTCTAATCACTAAAAATCTACCACAAATATTTCTCACTCTTTTTTAAATTAAATTTCAAAGACACATGACCTGTACATTGCATTGTGTGCCCACCACACCATCAAAGTCAAATCATCTTCCTAAATTATTAAAAATTTACAAATGCCAAATACATGAAAAAACAATTTTACCCAATGGGAAAAATACATCAGTCAAGAAAATAAATAAATAGGAAAATATTTTTTTAAATTAGTTGATAGCATGGTTTTTTGACATCTACAATAGAGTATAAAATGTACACATTGCTAATTTTTAGAACTACAGGAAATTTAACACTTATTTTTCAATAATTAAGGATTTCATAAGATGGAAATGAAGAAACTTCAAGATGCTAGCTCTAGGCAATTTATATTTCATTCCTATTAGTCTATTTGCCATCTTCTGAACTCACAATGTACTCTGATGTCTTTCCTCTTGCTCAAGCTCTTTCTTCTCTCTAAGAGTCCATTGTCTCCTTTTTCTTCATAACTTCATGTACCAAAATCTCAGCCACTCACCATGACTGGTCAAATGCAGCCTCTCCCGTGAACATTTCTACTAATAACAGAAGAACATTTCCATTATTTTGACACCTCATATTACTTTTTATAATTTTGTACATGTTTATATTTATTCCATACAACATTACAAAAAGGGTGTGAGGTGCTTTAAATGTATAAAAAGGAGATTGTAAGTAAGTTTTTACAATTGCAAAGAAAACTAAAGCCTGAAAAATAGAAAAGAAGCAGAGACGGATTATGTTACTTAATATTTAGGCATAGCCATTTAGGATATTTATGCATTAATCCATTTGATTCTTAAAACAGTCCTACAAAGTGGAAAGGGTAGGCATAAGCAACCTAATGTTGCAGATGAGGAAAATTTTAGCTCTCTTTACAAAGAGCTAAAATGATCTTCCCAAGTAAAGATTGGCTGGGATCTGATCTAAGTTTCCTAACTTCTAGTCCAGCACTCGGTTTCTAATGCCAGGGTGGCAGAGACCCAAGGAAAGCAGGGATGGCCCACTGGACACCTTTCTGGCCCAACTTGAGTTCAAGTCCCTCTGCTGCTTGCTGACTCCCCAGTGCCTCTGCCAGAGCTCATGTCACCCTGCACTCCTCCACCTCACTCCCATTGAGCCTCATGGAGACTGCTTTCTTAATTAGCATAGCCTTTATTGTGAAAATCACCCATTCCAGTTTTCTGGTCCCTCTGGGGCTAATTCTTGGCCAAATAAGGACAATAATTTAGAATTAGACATCTGTATGTTAAGGCAAATCATGAACCAAAGGTCATAAATTTAGGGAATGATGTTTTGGTCTCAATAAAATACAGATCCTTCTCATACCCAAGGTGTGCTGGGCACATGAGGAGAGGCACCAGTGGCCTGCAGCAGCTCCAATAAAGGCTCTGTGCCCACCTGCCAGAAAAGGCTGGGTCTCCTTGGCCTCTACTAGTTTGGTTAGATGTCTCTGACTCTGCTTCCAACTCTTCCACATTTTAGAGAGTTTGTAAAAATTGTGTTTTCTTACAAACTTTTTGCTCTGCATAAATATAACATAAGTAAATAAATATTCTGTTAAAAACCAGTTAGGTACATTGATACAATGAAACACCGCTTGGTCTTTAAAAGAAACAAAATCCCACTTTTAAAAAATATATATATTTTTACTGATTTCACAGAGGAAGGAAGAGGGAGAGAGAGAAAGATAGAAACATCAATGATAAGAGAGAATCATTGTTTGGCTGCCTCCTGTACATGTGCCCTTGTCCAAAATCAAACCTGGGACCTTTCAGTCCGCAAGCCGATGTTCTATCCACAGAGACAAACTGGCTAGGGTGGTAATTCCACTTTCTACAACAACATGGAGGGACCTGGAGAGCACCAGGCCACGTGAAATGAGCCAGTCAGAGAAAGACATGCACCACACAACCCACTCATCTGTAGAATCTAATGGACAAAGCAAATCAAAGGACAGAATAGAAAATAAAAAATAAAGCAATTGTGTTCTTTCCAATTGAGACCATATTGTATTCCCCCCCTCATTATTATTATTACCTATCACAGAAATGTCCGTGTAGATGTCTGTCATGATCGTGTCTGCATCTGGAGATGAGATAGCAGATGCCTCTTGAGACAGTACCCAGTTAGGAAGCTGCCTCTGGCAATAGTAGCTGCCTCACAATCTTGTCCAGCCCAGTAGTTGCTTGTCATGTTACTTGTCTTGACTGTCTCCTTAATTGGAAAGCCTCTTGAGAGCAGAAGCTATATTTTGTGCCTCTTTGTGCCTTTTCTCTTTCGCCCAATGCTAGGCATACTTCATCATAGAGGGTATTCAAAGAGTTCAGCATGTGAGATCATCACATGAGAGCTTGAAACATTCTGAAAACTAGAATAGACAGAAGGATTTTTTCCAAGAATACTCGCAGATTTTCTCATTGGAACTAGTATCATTGCTCTCCTGAAAAAGTTATATTGCCTGGAGTGTCCTAAATTATCTCAACCTAAGTTTAACTTGCTCTATCAGTAGTCCATAGATAAATGCACTTTGGAGCAAGTATGCAGAGTATCTCCTTTAGGTTTATAGAAAAAACTTTGAAGAGATAATCAGAAAATAGAAGCCAACAAGTTTCCACTGTTTATTCTCAGAACTATTCCCATTTCTTTCCTATTCCTATTTCTTTTAAAGAAAAAGATCAAAGTCAAAATATATCAACGAATTATTGATTAAAAATATAAAATGATAAAAAGTAATGGCTATAGCAACAACATTTCCAATTTAATAAACAAAATCATCACTAAGAATCTGACAAAATTCTTTGTGAATTAGAAGTCCTATATAATAAAAGGCTAATATGCAAGTTGTCCTTTCAACCTGGAGTTCAACCAGGAGGCAGGGCCAGCCAAACCAAACCAATGGTCGAGCCCGCCCCCCCCCGAGGGCCAGGCCGATCAGCCCCATCCAGGTGGCCTGGTCAGACCCCATGTGTGCACAAATTTGTGCACCGGGCCTCTAGTCATTAAGTAAAATAGACCATATTCCGAGTGGCAAATGAGATTTAATCCAGTATTTATCCCAAAGAGTGGCTCATAGGTGAAGACCCTCGAAGGCTAATTTCCCTGGTCAGAAAGAAAACAGGTGCAGAATCCTGACCTTCGAGACTTTCAAATCTAATGGTAACAGCACTCCCAGAATTGGTGGGCACCCTGGGACATCACGACATGGCCAGTGGAAAGGAAAACTAACTGGAGGATGGTAATGGGAGTAACCACTGGTGTGCACTGAGCACTTACCATGTACCAGATGCTGGGCTACTAAAGGCTTTATGTGCATTGTTTTATTAATTCCCAGAACAATTTCACAAGGCAGGTCTCATTTTCACTCTTCCTTTACACCTAAGAAGAATGAGGTTTAGAGAGGGCAGCATCGAGCCGGTGGTGGCACCTGAACTAGCCCACCAGTAGGTTTGGTGCCCAAAGAAGTTGGCCTGCAATTAAAATCCTTATGTCCAGTCAGGATCAGTTACAGTGTCAAGAGCAGTACTTGCCGAAACCGGTTTGGCTCTGTGGATAGAGCGTTGTTCTGCGGACTGAAAGGTCCCAGGTTCATTTCCGGTCAAGGTCATGTACCTTGGTTGCGGGCACATCCCCAGTAGGGGTTGTGCAAGAGGCAGCTGATCAATGATTCTCTCTCATTGATTTTTCTAACTCTCTATCTCTCTCTCTTCCTCTCTGTAAAAAAAAAAAAAAAAAAAAAAAAAAGAGCAGTACTCACACAGTAGCAGGGAGAGGATGGCATTAGGGTCTCAGGCAGTCTGTCTCCTACAGAACTCAGTTTTCTGAGAATGCAAATACTAACTAGGTTTCCACAGAACTAGTTATGCAGCCCAAGTTTCCCAGGCAGGTTTTACCAAGGAATTGGAGAATAGAGCAGAAGTGTTTGTGCCCCTGGCTTCATCCCCTCTGCCCACTCATAATTTTAGCTGTAGCATCCCACCTCATGTGCTCTCTCCACTTAGCTAATTTAAGGCTTTTTCCAGCCAAAGGAGCTCACTGAACCTGCTCACAGCAGCCCATAAGTGCAGAAAGTAATTGTCCCCAGGGACAGTCCTCAATCATTTGGGGTGAAGGTTGCCCAGCATCCTGTGGGAGAAGCTGCCATCCTGAGGCTAATTCTCAGACTTCTTCAGAGGGCCCCAGAGAGCTAGAGCCCCAGTTGCTCATAGCTCAATGACATATCCTATACCTGCTGAGCTTTCTACCATGTCTCGCTTTCCTGTCCCTCACTCCTGACTCTTGGGATCACTTCCCGTAAAATAACTGCATAAAAGTTCTTAACAGAGGATCAGCTTCAGGGGAAATCAAAACTAAGACAAATGGCCAACTAAGAAACCAAAAGAGAAAACATGCCTGAGCTCTGGGGAAATGCAACAGGCAATGAGGGAAACAATTGTAGAAGGGTAAGTGCCACAGTTTGGGTTCCAAGCTACTGCCATCTCTCATTTGAACTATAGCAGTAGTCACCTCACTTGTCTCTCTGTTTTCAGTTCTTAGTTTTCTCTGACTACTAATTCCCCTCGCAGAAGCCTGAGTGCCCCTCTAAAAGGTAACATGAACTTACACATCCACTCAAAATCCTCCAGTCTTCCAATCCCAATTATTCTAATGGGTTACTCCCATTACCATCCTCCACGGGCATGTATGATCTGACTCCAGAATGCTTTCAAGTTCGTCTTCTGCTGCTGCTCTCAAATTTCACAGTGATGGAGAGATTTTCCACATTGTCCTTTCCAAATCAGTAATTCTTCCATTCCCATCACATCCACCACTCTATCTTCATACTCTACATACTATGTATCACTAACTGACATACTTTATACAGCCAGTTCTTGCTATTCAGTTACACTCTATAAGGTCACCGTGAATGCTCACTTAGCACATAGGGGACCATTGTTCCTAAGGGAAATGCAGACTTAGGTTCTTGTAAGTCTCTGGACACAACATTTCACCACCTGATCGAAACATAAACTTGTTTTATGTGTGCTTCTGTTTAAAGACATATTGTTTAATGTATAAGGTTGAGGCATTAACATTAAACTTATAGCCAACAATAATATGACTCATGCCTGAAAAAAGCCTATATAATATACATAATATTTTCTCCATAAGGCACAACATAGCTTTGTTGAGCTTAGGAAGACTAGTATGTAAGCACAATCCTTAAAGTCCATTGGAAACAGAAAAATGACTCCCCTTCCTCCAAAAAACCCAAAAACATGTAAAAACTAATTAGACCATAAAAAGGACAGTACAGTATAAGAGCAAAAACAAGAACACCATCACCTTCATCAGGGAACACACATATAAGGTAACTCAACTTTTGGCCATTCTGAACATAACTGTGAATGACTGAAGAAGTGTTGTAAGGATTTATTGGGGGGGGGGGGGGGGGGGTGGTAACAAATACATTTTAGCAAGTAATCAAATTCACAAATACAGAACCACAAATAATGAGGATAGATCATATTTATTTGTTGCATTATCAATCTCTTCTTCCTGACATTTAAACTCTCTAACAGAGAAAACATTTTATGATTTTTGGTGTTTTTTGTTTTTTTTTACTTTTTTCTCAGCATATAATTCATCAGTGTCCACTAGAAATGTAATGTGAGCCACAAATAAGTTACATGTGTGTGTAATTATAAATGTTTCAGTAGCCACATTAAAAAAGAAACATTTAAAATTACTTTTTGTAATGTATTTATTGACCATAATATATCCCAAATATTATTTCAACATCGACTCAATATAAAAATGTTGACATGACTTTTTAAATGTTTGTGTTTATTTGTTCCATTGTATATTTTACACTTAAAGCACACTTCAATTTGGACTAACCACATTGCAGGTGCTCAATAGTCACTGTGGCCAGTGGCTCCCACATCATACAGCTCAGGTTTAGAACAATGACTAGTACATAATAATGTCCTAAGAACTATTTTTGAGTGAGTTAATTTATTCATTGCTTTGTAACTCCCAGACACTGTAACAATACTTTGGATCATTTAATTCATACAACCACTCTTTTCTTAGTTATTGTTATCCTGTTTTTACAATTCAGTGACTGAGATGCATTAACTTGCCCACAATCACAAAGAATTCCAAAACAGGGACTTGAGTAACCAGCCATATAATGAAATCTAATGTCTCCAAATATGTCTTCATTAAAAGATGCTAACAGAGCTCTACTTAAAGCATGAGTTAAAAGGTATCTGACAATGGGAGAAACCACATGGTTCTGAATGTATTTCAGGTTTGGCTTAAAATAGTGTGCATTTTAAAAAAATTTAAGAACCAGAAAAAAATGCTAATTAATAGAGTCGTTACACACCGGGGTGATTAAGCACACTGTCCTGCAAGAGCCCATCAGCTGCTCTTGGCACTTGCCAGAGGCTCATTGGGAAGGCCGCAGCACCCCTGGCTAGGCTTCAGAGCATGAGGCATCAAGCAATCTAAGAGGTTTCACGCTGTTGCTGGGAACAATATTGAAAAAACATTTTTATCCTTCAAAGCTGCATGGCTCCCTTCATTTTCCTATTGTGTGGAAGAGCTTTCATTATTTTTCTTATTTACAAGCCAAACATTATTGCATTTTTACAAGCATATGTCATAAAAGGATTCTGCGTAATACCCACTGAATGACAACATAATAACTAATTCATACCATTTGTCTTTTTATGATTCCAAAACAGACTTAGGGTGGCTTGATCAATTAATAAGAACAAGCCATGACTGATTAATACAAACAATTTAGTCTTTCTGCTCATATAAAAATTGGCAAAATTAACCAGAGGTAATTTGTGAAAGAACAAAACACGGAGACAAGAGGAGGTAACCAATCAGTCAGAGCAATTGTGGAATAATAAAGCTCATTTTCATCTGTAATAACTGAAGAACCCTGAGAATCAGAGTGAAAGTTACAAATGACGCGTTCAGTTTTCCTAAAGCCAGACGTTAGTTATAGCTAATGGTGCACCATCATCTCCCCTCACTTGCAGGTGGTACCCACGCACTTGCACAGAAAGTAATCTGAACATGCCAGCCGGTGGAGAGGGCAGCGGAAGCCAGGCCTCTGATGTGGGCTCCCTGTATTCTGTTTTTCTACAGTGAATAGAGCTTTTAAACAGAAAAGTATTCGGCACTATTTTTTTTTCTAATCTGCCTATTGTCTCTGAGAGTTTTCTGTTCTTTAAATAGTCTCTGAATGTGGAATTCCCAAGAAATAAACCAAACACATGCAGCACACATCATCACCGAGTAACTAGAGTTGAACAACATACTAGTATGTCTATTACAGTTCAAAATATTCTAACACGGGGAGAGAGGAAAAGTGCCCATCTTCTCTGAGAGCATCATGAAGTTTGAGGGAAATTCCTAAGAAACAAACCACTGGAGTTGCTTGTGTCTTAATACCAATGTGAGAATTATGCAGTTTTTGGGGGGAAGAGGGGAAAATTAATCTAATATAGATTGCATTTTGATTCTGTTGGTTTTGAATGTCCTCAGTATCAAACTAAAAGATAAATCGCATGAGAGTTGCTTTAAAAATTCTAATTTGTAGAGGGTAGCAAAATAAATGTCATAATGTGACTCTAAGCCAATTGACAATTCTGGTCAGGAAACAGGAAGTAGAACATAATCCCAACAAGAGTTATAAAAAGTGTTCCTCCAAAGGTCAAATAACAAAAATGGAAAGGAAGGACAGACTAGCTCGGCCTGAGGACACAGGGAGGGGGAAGGAAATTAAGCAGCTTTAGAAGGATCAGCTCCTAAATCTGCAGCAGCTTTGGCAGCAGAATGACTCCATAAATTGGCTGCTCCACAGAAAACCCCGTCTGAATTCCCTAATATGAAATGACGTTGGCAATATACCTCACTTGGTAATATGTGTTCTGACACTTCTCACCTCATAAGACCTTGTATAATAGCTTTCTTAAGTCAATTTCTACCAAAGTTATTATGCTCACTGTGATGGTTAATTTTATGTATCAACCTGACAGGGCAAAAGAATGCCCAAATAGCTGGTAAAGCATTATTTCTGCTTGTGTCTGTGAGGATATCATCAAAAGATAATTAGTGTTTGAATCCACAGGCTGAGTAAAGATCACCCTTACCAGTGGGGATGGGCATCAGCCAATCTGTTGAGGGCCTGAATAGAACAGAAAGATGAAGGAAGGGTGAATTTGTTCTCTCCGCTTGAGCCAGGACATCCATCTTCTCTTACCTTTAGATGCCTATGCTCTTGGTTTTCTGACATCCAGTTTCAGACCAGGACTTACATCACCAGCCCTTCAATTCTCAGGTCTTCAGACTTGGACTGAATCACATCATTCACTGGCTTTTGCAGTTCTTCAGCTTACAGATACTACACCCATGAAGGTCAATTCTTATAATATATCTCCTTTTATATATGTCTGTTTACCTGTCTATCTAACTATCATCTATCTATCTATCTATCTATCTATCTATCTATCTATCTATCTATCTATTATATCTATCTATCTATCTATCCATTCATCCATCCATCCATCTATCTTTATACCATTCTATTGACTCTATTTCTCTGGAGAGCTTTGACTAATACAGTCACTATTCACATAGCTGATATTAGAGAAGCTGTGCTATGAATATAAAATATAGTTCCTTCACAGAAAGCTTTCTGTTCATTCACTCCTTTATTGAACACATATTTATTGAAATGCCTTGCCCCCAGAACTGTTCTAGAGTCAAGCATGCAGTAATTTATGCAGCTAATAAAGCCCTTCAGATTCTTAAACTATATTTCTAGTTGGGATGTTGTGGCAGAATGCACTGGAAAACGATCAGCCAGCACTCTGAGGGAGGAAAGTTTAACCTTTATTTCTCAGATCTGCTAGCCCAGGGGAATTCTGGATCCAAAGCTTGAACTGAACTTGAGGGGAGGCTCTGACCTGTATAGCTCCTCCTGTGGTGGGCCTCTGAGGGTCCCTGCAGCTTCGCCCAAGTCAGTCAGAGTGGGGAAGTAAGACTGCAGTTTTAACCAGATACTGAGCTAGGTTGTAAACCCCTGCCCCTTCCATTTTCCTCTCCAGGGAAAGATAGGTATTAAATAAAACTAAATGTGAATAATATAACTTCAGACAATTACAAAGCATGGAAAGAGTTGGAATGAGATGGTGAAGGCTTGGGTGTAGCCCAGACTGGCTAACATTTTCCATTCCCTCTAGAAGCCTTGAGGCCTCCCACTTTGCTGTAGGATGAAATAAGTGACATCTGATCTAATTGGTACATGAATTCTTGAATGTCTGTGCCAAGCCTATTAAAATGCTGACACAAGTAGCAGTAAGATTCAGGGTAAAACTGATTTATCACAGCATTGTAGAGCGGGGGGATATGCATGGTAAGGGACTAGAGTGTGACTGGTAGTTGTAGTCTAAGTAGGGTGGTCATGGAAGGCTTCTGAAATATTAATACTTATACAAAAGCCTTGTGGTGTAAAACTCGGGAGGAAAAGAATTATGGGGAGAGGAAAGAATCTAAGCCCCCCGGTGGCATTTTGGATATTCAAGAAACTGTACGGGAGTCAGTGTGTTTAGAATATGATAAGCAAGGGCAATCAGCCATAAGAGATGAAGGCAGAAGGTTGACAGAAGCAGATCACATAGGATCTTAACCTGTTAACCGGGGAATTCCCTTTTTAATTACGCAACATATAACGGGCGCGTACTCTTTCACTAGGACGTGTCAGTACGTCACGTCCAGAGGATGTAATTTCATATTATTATTTTTTTATTTATACTTAAAATAAATGGAAAGACTATGAAATATATATTTTTTTCATTTATTTATATATAAAGCAGAAAGGAAAATACAAAATTACAAACAAATAGAAAAGAATACCAACAAAAAAATGGAAACATCGAATTAAGAAATTATAAATTTTACAATTATAAAGATTACAAAAAATATATATTTTTTATTTCTATACACAATAAAAATATAAAAAATTTAACAATTACAGAACAATAAACAAAAGCACACAAATAAAATAGAAATATTGAGTTTAAAAAATTAAAATATAGATGTAAAAATTCAAAACTCAACTTCCGTGGGATATATTTTAAAACAATTGTTGGTACATAGAGCTACCTTACAATCTGGACACCAGTATGTAGATTCTTTCCTAACACCTTTTCTGTAGCAAACTTGGCATTTCCTGGATTTAGTTTTTCCTATATCGCTTTTCATTTGTTCTGGAAAATGCCTTTCAACTAAGCGTGATGGTTTAGATGTAGAGCTGCTTGTTGATGTCTTTGGGTGAGTTTTCATTATGTTGTTATCTACCAGTTTCTCTACACACCTATCAAAAAGTGTAATCAATCCAAATGATCTTTATCTTTTTTGTATATAATATATGCATTGAAGCAGCACATAGCAATTAATCGTAGAAAAATTTTTTTCTATTACGGCCAGTCGTGTAGGCCACCATAACTCCATCTCCCAAATCTACGCTGCCCATATTCTTGTTATAATCCAGGACAACATTCGGTTTTCCTTGCCTTCTTCCTCTCTTTTCAATCATTGTCTTTTCGTCATTATGAATAGAACTGAGCATCAATACCTCTTTTTTATCCTTCCATTTTAAAACCATAAGTTTGTCTTTGACTCTTACTATAGGTTCATTTTTCCGTAATTTTTTTGTTTTTATTTCACTGGGAATTCCGACTCTGTTATCCTCATTGTTCCAACAATGTCTGTATTGTTTTGACAGAAGAGTTCAGCCAAATGAATTGATGTATAGAAATTATTTAAGTAAATCTTATACCCTTTATTCAGTAAGTCATGTGTTAACTCCAAAACAATTCTTGTTGAACACGTCCACCACTCTCACTAGTGAAATTATACTGATTCCCTCCGTGTCTTAAATTCATGTGGAGACATGTATGGATGACTAATACCTTTGTTGTTCAGAAATATATGTCCCGCCCGTTTCAGGGCGCAACATATATTTATTTCAAGGACGTATTCATACGTTCTAGCCGTACCCGATATTGTTTACGTTTGACGTATTTATACGTCCCGCTCGGTTAACAGGTTAAAGACCATGGTAAAAAGTTTGGGATGCAGTGGAATGCAATTAAAGGGCATTAAGCTGGGAGTAAGTAATGTGATTCGAAATTGTTATACTCTTCAGAAGAAGACAGGACAAAAGGAGGATGTAACCAACTGTCAGTTCTGTTTTAGGTTGACACAGGCCCTGGAAGGAGAGAAAATTTTAACAGGGAGCAGGTAGGTTGTACAAAAACAACAATAGATAAGATTCAAGGACTATCTGACATTGTTAACCCAGGTCCAGTGAGAGGACTATTATGGAACAGATGTGCTTACCTGTAGTGATCAGGGAAGATAAGATAATGGATTATCAACATGATAGAACCTGCTGAGTCTTGTCAAACCTACTGATCATTGCTCACCCTTGCTGCTTTATGTGAGAAGAAATGACACCCCCAGAAGAGACTAAAACAAAAACAAAAACATTTTAGTAACTATGATACCTTGGGGTCAGAAACGAAAATGTTTAAGTGAACATGGTTATTGCCATGGTGGTATTTGCTTGGAGCCTCCTTCAAGAGAGTCTGCTGCCAGTTTCTGTACTGATGCCATGTCTTAAGGATCCACTGCAGAGGCCACCCTCTCCCCAGGCAACTGCCAGCCAATGACACACACAGCGGGGGCACTGGGGCTTGGTAAATTGTACCCACGTGGAAGTCCTCTAAGGAGCAATTCCCACTGGAATGGCCAAGATGCACTCAGATGGGCCCCTCAGTCTGGACCTCTTTCTACCCAATTCTTTTCCCTTCACCTCTCCTTTTATAGGATTCAGACCTGGATTGCCATCTAAAGTATGATAATTAATCCTGTTCCCTCTCCTCTGTAACTTCTTCAAGGTGTTACCTCCAATAAATCTCTTGTATTCATAACTCCCTCTTGGCATCTACTTCCCAAAGGACTTGAACTGATGCATAAACTGGGAAGCTTCTACACTAAAAGTTAGACATAGAAAATCATGTTTTCTGTGAGCATAAATGTGGCCTCCTGGTGAAGAACCCACATGTCCTGTCTATAGCACAAGTATTTTATTATCTTTGACACAATTACAAATACTAAGACACAGGCACAAAACCAAATGTACTAGGGGTTACAGTAGCTTTTAGAAAACTTGCCTAATGCATTCAGAGAGATATTAGAAGAAAGGAACTCTAATGGAAAGAGGAAAGAAGAAAGAAGCTTTCGGGAGAGAAAGATTTAAAATGAAGATGATGAAAAAGAAACTGGAGAAAATGAGAAAATAATACAAAATTCCTCAAATAAAACGGCAAATCTTAAATCTGCATTGGTTACAATAGAAAAGAATATTAAATGAAAAACACTGAATAAATGATGCTAAGAACCAACTTAATAGAGAAGAGATAAAATAAAGATATAGAGAGCCACGTGACAAATGTTCAGTACTACTGAAGAACAAATATGAACAAATCCTAATATATAAAAACCCAGGGTCCATAATGATCGACCAAAGACTTGACCAAACACCAGTAGTCAGTCCTGCAGTCAGTGCTGGGTTGCCATGGTGACCCAGCACTGACTGCCAAGGGAGCTGCAGATCAGGCCTGGAGAGAGGCCCAAAGAGAGAGACAAGGTCTGATCTGCAGCTTCTGTGGCAGCTGCTGATCAACCATTGCCTCTCTCTTTCTCTCCTGGACTTCACCAGCATCCATGCTTCTGTTTCTCTCCAGGCCTCTGCAGGGGCTGCTGATCAGCCCGCCTCTTTGATCAGGCCCAGAGATAGGCCCAGAGACTCTGACTGGCATAGAAACTAACCAATCAGAACCATCAGGGTGAAGTGTGAGGAGCCAATGGCTGCCTAGGTGATGGAGCTTTTGATGCTGACTGGCATAGAAATTGACCAATTAGAACCAAATTGGCCAGCAGGCCAGAGCAATTGGGGGTGATCAGGCAAGCAGAGGCAGTTAAGGGGGATCAGGCTGGTAGGGGAGAGCAGTTGGAGGCAAGATCAGGGTAGCAGGGCAGGGTTATTAGGGGTGAGATCAGGCTGGCAGACGAGGGCAGTTAGGGGCAATTAGGCAAGCAGGAAGAGGCATGTAAGGGTGATCAGGCAGGCAGGCAGGTGAGCGGTTAGGAGGCAGTGGTCCCAGATTGCAAGAGGGATGTCCAGCTGCAAGTTTAGGCTCAATCTCTGTGGGATCAGGCCTAAACTGGCCGTTGAACATCCCTCAAGGAGTCCCAAATTGGAGAGGGTGCAGGTTGGGCTGAAGGAACACCTCCCCCCCCCCATGCACAAATTTTATGAACTGGGCCACTAGTAGAAATATAATAATAATAAAGAAGAAAAATGTTGCTAAACTAAACAAAAGCAAAGGAAGGTTTCATGAAATTTTAATTTAAAAACTGATATATTATGCCAATTTAATTACAAGGAGAAATAAAAAAGTTAATCATCCAACCATGAGGGGGAAAATGTTTACCTAGTAAAGCACAAAAAACAGGTTTGCTTCAACCTACTTATTAGCAACATTGTCTAGGAAAAAAAAATTCCATATTTGTCCTTATCATTCCATACTGTCCTTCTGAGTTGCTTTCCTCAGTTGATAGCTTACTGACCACATTGAACTGAGTGCAATGCTCTAATCTACCGTGTTCAGACCACTAAACAAGACCACTCGGATCCCCCTTATCCTCAATGCTACATGGAATTCATACTATAAGGGCTGGAAGTCCATTCAGCCTCTCAGTCCATTATAGGACTCTGCAGCCCCTGAGTAGCTGCATTTCCACCAAAGGTCACCATTAGCTCATTAACTGCTTCTCTTACCCCACAGATACCGGAATAAAAACACCAACACAAATATAGTCTCCTATTTCCTATACAAAAAAAAAAAAAAAAAAAAAAAAATACTATTAATGCATTCAGTAAACCCCCAAAGTTAAAAGAAGGAAATGAAATAATTAAAAATAAATACATATAGTGGCTCATTGTCATCTAAACTATAATCACTCTAACCAGCAATTATATAAACAAATAAATTTACATCAAGTGGAAATTGTCTTTGTCCTATAACCTAATAATAGAGAAATATGCAAATTTGTCTATTACAGCATCACGTCATGACCAAATCAGCAGCCTGCAAGCCGGCCCTCTGCTCAGGCAGCTTCAAGGCCCAGGGTAGGATGGAATATGATAGGCACAGGAATGCAAAAGGGAAGAAAGCTGCATGTGGAAGGGGGTGGCGACTGTAGGGGGGTGAAGAAGGTGCACTCAGCGAGGGGTGGGGCATGGGTAGCACGGAGCAGGGAGACCTGCTCAAACGTGGAAAGAGGGCAATGGTGGCCATTGGCAGGGAGGCACCCATGGTCCAGGACAAAGTGGAGGATGGTTTGAGGCTTTCTGGGCAGAGGCGCTTCTGGGCCAGGCAGGGAATGGGAGCAAGACAGTGGCGGGGAGGCTGGAGAAGGGGAGACAGCGAATACCTGGCTGGGGCTGAGCCCTGGGCTGGGAATTAACAACATTTCTCCCTGTTCCCTCCCCGCCCCCCAACAGAAGCTTTAAGAAGGGAATGAGGGAGAGATGAACTTTATAAAGGAGTTAATAGAGAGCAGAGTTAAAGAAGGAAAGGGGATGTGTGAGTGAACTGTAGGAGCTGTAATGAAAATCAAGTATAGTTTTGTACTGGGGACAGATTTTGAAAGAGTCAGCAAAGCAAAAAGATAAATGATAGTGAATAATTAGGCAGATGATATTAAAACAGTGGAAGTACATAGAGAAGGACGTGAATGAGAGAGAAAGAGGGGGGAAGAAAAGTTTTAAAGAGGAGCCAGTATAGCTTAAAAGGAGATGGGAAGAAGGAAGAAATGGGGGGGGGGGGGGGAGGGAGAAGGAGGGAGGAAGTAAAACAGGAATGAGGGAGGAAGTGAAGAAAAAAATTAAGGTGAGCAGGAAGGAAAAGGAGAGGGCAGAGGTAAAGATAAAGGAAGGAAGGAATGTGAGGTAGGAGGGAGGAAGGGTAGGAGAAAGATGGGAAGAAGGATTATGGAACAGAAGTAGGAAATAAGAAGGAAAGATTTATAAATGATGAGTCAGTAGGAAAAAGTATTACATAAAGGAGAGAGAAAAACTGTGTGAGAGGGAGAAGCCAATAAGGAAGTCAAATACAATTGTGTGTGAAGGGGATAAGATTATTTAAAAAAAAAAAAAAAAGTTAATAGGTGTGACCAGGCCGGCAGGGGAGGGCTGTTAGGGGAATCAGGCAGGCAGACAGAGTGGTTAGGGCAGGCAGGCAGGTGAGAGGTTAGGACCCAGAGGTTCTGGATTTCGAGAGGGCTCTCAGATTGGAGAGGGTGCAGGTTGGGGTGAGGAACATCCCCCTTGCATGAATTTCATGCACTAGGCCCCTAGTTTTTAATAATATAAAGAAATATGTTATCTATTCTCAGAGCTGCTCTTGAAAGTGGATATTGTGGCAAAATTTTTGAAATTAATTTGGTTTCATTCATCAATAACATTTCACTAATAAATTTTACTCTTAGCCATCACATCAAATGAAATAGTGTAAAATACAGCCAATACCAATATTTAGGCATGAAGATGTTCATTGTTGAGTCGTCATAGCAAAAAATAAATTAATTAATTAATTAAAGCAATGTCAATATCTAAAAGAAAAAACTTTAGGTAAATAATTATCCATAAATGCAATGGGGTATTGTACAGCCTTTAAAATAGTATTTATGAGAAATTTAAATAACTAAAAATGTTTTAACATTATAATCTGATGTTAAGAGAGGCAGCAGGACATAAAGCTACCTAGTTACCTATGTATGTCTAGGTATGTGTGTTTGTATATACATACAGCATATTTTATCAGTGATCACTGTTGCTCTCAACTATAAAAGAAATATTCCAGAATGTCATCTACTGTAGAAACACAACAGACTTCCTTGTTTCCAAATTTGTAGTATTTTATGTACTCTCAAATTAATAAGAAGGATGTGTTTATTCCATAATTGAAATTTTATATTTCTACTTATTTATTTCCTAAGGTTCTTGGCTATTTCTAAAATGATAATACTGAGAAAGTGCTTATAAACTATAGAGGTTGTAGACTGGTTACCTACAGGTTCTATTTGGACCACAGATCTATTTTTGTTTGGCCCATAATTTGTTTTTGTGAATTGATTGGTTACCACTATTGAGCTGTATTAAAAATCCAGACATCTGGTCTACCAGAAAAGTAGATTTCCTAATGCTGTGCTCAAGTTCCCAAGGGGCAGCAATGGCTGGAGCTGAGCAGCAGCTGGTCCTTTGAGGTGGGGCATGAACTTTACTCACCCAGCCTGCTTCTCCCATTCACATTATTTGCTCTGATCCTCAAAAGCATTTGACTTTGCTAGGAATACTTTGGAGATGTGAAGTTTTGTTGACACCAGAGGACTCTACATAGCGAATGCACCTCCCTGCCCCGGAGCAGGGAGCTCAGTTGTTTGGCAGTCTGGAGTGGAAAACAACGCCTGCAGTGGAGCAGGTGCGCTCTTCCCACTTCAAGACTTCCAAGCTGCTCTGCCGTCTGGCTCTCCTCTCGGTAATCAGTGTTTGTTACACATCATCAGCATCGCCAGTTCTAACCTGTGCCTAAGCCACGGCCATCATAGCTGGATTCTGATACGCTGCTTCTTCTACTTCTTTACATTCTCTATTTCTGATTTCATAAGTTTCCAAAACCTTCTGAAATGCTTTTCAATTTTTGTAAATAGACTTTTACTGGTATGCAATTATATTTTTCATACCTATATTTACGTAAGCAGGCTTTTATAGCTCTCCCCAGCCTATAAAAGCACCTTTTTCTTTATATTAGACTGTTGACTTATTCATTCTACAAATAATGACATAATGTTGGAAAATAGCAGTGGACAGACAGAGAAGCCCCTACTGCTTCTATTGTACACTCGTTGACAGCAAAGTACAGTTCTATTTTAGTAAGAAAAGACAGATAACTAAGGACTAAACACATAAGGTCATTTCAGAGAGTGATACACACTATAAGAACTGAATGAAACAACATGACATGATAACAACTAAAGCTCTGTTTCACATTGACTAGATAAAGACGACCTATCTAAGATAGTGAACTTTGAATGACAAGAAGCAATAAGTTAAAAGGACTAGGAGGAGGATATTATTGCAGGACGGGGAAGAGCCATTATGATGGCAATAAGTGGGAAGACAGCTACCACGGCAGAGTAGCAGGAAGGGGAGGTGGACAAGGCCAGTTCAGTTCAAGAAGGCGGAGCCTTGCCGGCACTGCTAAAGGATTTAGATTTTCTTCTAAATGCAATTGGAAGCCTCTGAGAGTTTGCAGGAAGGCATCTAAGGAGACCGTTCAGGAGGTTCTTTTTAATGGTCCAGTGGAAGATGATGGTAGTTTGAACCAAGGTAGGATTCATGAAATTATCTTTAGACTTTTCTCAACTATCGTCATTTTATCCTTGGTCCTCTGATGCTGTTTCTTTGCTGTGAACGAGTGTACAATTATCCCAGAAGTAGAAAGTTATAGAAGACTGGGTTTTGAATAGCTCATTTCACTTTACTTAAGGGAATAAATTACTGCACATCCTTGACTCGTGTATTGAAGATGCACCATTATTTTATGCACTTCTAAGAACCAAATGTTCCCAATTGAAAAAATGACACAAGGTTTTCTTATTACATAGAAATTTTGTTTCACACTTATTGAAGGAGACCTTCCAGCATTAGTTGGACATAATTTTTTTTTTAAAGTTGACTTTACTGTATAGGCCATAAATTTTCATTGTAAAACTAAAACACAATATATTATTTTCAAAGACATTTTAAACAGCAATTAAAATCAATGTGTGTGATACCAATAATGCACATAACTCAATTGAAGTGGCCATCCTATATAATAAAAGAGTAATATGCAAATTGACCATCATTCCAACACACAAGATAGCTGCTCCCATGTGGTCAAAGATTACTGTCCTCATGTGGACACAAGATGGCCACTACAAGATGGCTGGCAGGCGAGGGCAGTTGTGGGTGATTAGGCCACCTGGGGAAGGCATTGGGGGCAATCAGGCTGGCAGGGGAGGGCAGTTAGGGGCAATCGGGCCAGCAAGGGAGCAGTTAGGTGTCAAAGAGAGTGTTTGGGGGTGGTCAGTCTGGCAGGCAGAAGTAGTTAGGGGCAATTAAGCAGGCAGGCCGGTGAGTGGTTGGGAGCCAGCAATCTTGAATTGTGAATTGTGAGAGGGATTTTCAACTGCCTGTTTAGGCCCAATTGCACCTAATCAGGCAGTCAGATATCCCTGGAGGAGTGCCAGGTTGTAGAAGGTGCAGGCTGAGCTGAAGGACACCCCCTCCCCCCACCATGCACGAATTTTGTGTACTGGGCCTCTAGTCACAATATATAAAGCTATTTCTATAATTTTGTATTTAAAGCCAATAACAACCTTGTCCTAACTGCCTGAGACAAAAATAGTCAAAAGGTACTACCATTTATAAAACACACCCTAATTTTAGAGATGTTAAAATATAATTAAAATGTGCATCTTAAAACTAATGATGTAAAATAGTAATAAGAAATTTTCTTAGTAAGAAAAATTGTAAACAGGTCTAGAGGTGAGCCACTTCATTTATCACTGCTCTAGTCTGCAATGTATCTTTCCAATGATCAGACAACTCAAAAAATTTTCATTTATCACAAATTTCACACACATACAGGCTTATGGGCAAAAGTAGGTTTATAGTTGTGAGTACATGAAACAGCTTATTCTTGCATTATTATTTATTAATTATTGTACTATTTATTTGTACTACAACTGTAAATCTACTTTTCCCCACCCCTGTATGTATGCCCGTATACATATACAGTATATTCCTATCATAATTTAAAGGGTTCTAAAAAGATAGACTGAAAAATCAATTTTTCTCATCCTTACTTAGTGCTGTATCCAGTTGAGCCTAACTCAATGTCTCACCCCACCGTTTCTCTTTGCATATGTAATATTTTAAAACTGTTCAGGCTCATCAGCTGAGATCCTCAGTTTGTTACCAACTTCAGCTTGGAGGACAGATAGCCCCAGTGCGGAGTCTTGATATTTCCCACCCCTCAGATCACTCTCAAGTCTTGTTATTCGTATACTTAATTATCTTAACTGGGCCAGAACTGACAACACTCTTCTAGATCTCCACTTACTTTTGGAAAACAAGCCTCCTTAACTGCTAAAGAACTCAAAATTTGCATGGGATTCAGGAGACCTTCGTGACAACAGTGCCACTCTCTCTACTACTAGAGAATTCAGGGAGAGGAAGGCGGTGCAGGGGAAACACCGGTGTTACTAAAATTTTGTATGTAAAGCCAATAACAACCTTGTCCTCACTGCCTGAGTCAAAAATAGTCAAAAGATACTACCATTTATAAAACACACCCTAATTTTAGAGATGTTCACATCCAAATGAATTAAGTTTCCTTGTGTTAACATACAAAATGAGGAGTATACATACAAAATGAGGAGTATACATTAAACCAAAAGTTTAATGAAATGTTCACATTGTAGGATGAAAATGGGAAAGAAAAAATAATTTTGGGTGCTCATCAGGCTTGCCTTCATCAATTCCAAATCTGGCCCCTGAGAAGTTTTCTCTCTGGGAGGAAAATAATTATGTTTAAAAAATATATATCACTAGTGGCCCACACAAGGCTTCCATTTCTTTGTTTGTCTGCTTATTTTGGGAGGGGCTGCTTTTAAAAGAGCTAGACATAAAACAAGGGGAAATTTTCCCCTGCTTGTGAAAGCGAAGTTAGCTGAACAAAGAAGACCCATGGGTGGCCAGCAAGAAGCTCTATAAGAGTCTGCTCAGTGCATCAGGAACATGGGTGTGCACTGTGGGTTTAGTTGTGTCTCCCAAAAGGTATGTTCAAGTCCTTACCCTCCACCTATGATTGTGACCTTATTTGTAAACAGTCCTTGAAATGTAATCAAGTTGAGATCATATTGGATTAAGACTGGCCCTAATTTAATAACCAATGTCCTAAGAAGAGAACAGTGAGGAGACAGAAAGAGGGAAAACACTCTGTGGCCATAGAGGCAGAGATAAGAGTGATGCCCCTCTAAGTAGAAGAAGGCCAACAATTCCCAAGAACCAGCAGAAACTGGTGCCTTCAGAGAGAAAGCGGTCCTACCAACACCTTGATTTTTAACTTCTAGCCTCCAGAACGGTGAGGCAATACATTTCTGTTGTTTTAAGCCATCCAAGTTTGTGGTCATTTCTTATGGCAACCCTGGGCATCTAGCACAGAATGTAAGGAAATCTCTGCTCCAAAGTAGGGAGCCTAACAGGAACTTTGGTGGCACTAACAAGACTCACACTGCACAAGACTGATCACCAGAGCACAGCTGCAGCCCTTCAGGTGTGATCCAGAGTTGGGGGCAGCCAGTGTGGAGAGGGGCAAACCTACAGCAAACATGAGGCAGCAAAGTTGCAAAATGATAAGGGGAAGATTTAAATACCAGATAAATGACTTCTGGCTTCTCACCTCCCCAAAGACGACTTTGGGGACCAACTAATTTAACTTGCATTCCTTCCTCTACCACATTAGTATCTATTTTAGCACCTGCCTTTTTACTTAGTAAGTGCCAATTTGCAATATTTTTTCTCTTTCCCTCTCTTCTTTTAGACTTTAAATTCTATAAGTACAAATGTCAACTCTGTCTTGTCCATTATTGATCTACAACACGTAGGAAAATGTCTGAAAATTAGTATGTGTTAAAATATATATATATATATATATATATATATATATATATATATATATATATATATATATATATATATTTCCTATCTAATAAAGGATGAACATGCTAATTGACCATCACTCCATCACAAAGATGGCTGTACCCACAGCTGAGGCCAAGTTCCCATAAGGAGCCTTAACGAGCAATCAGCAGGGACCTGAGGCTATGTCCTCCCCCACCGCCATGGGACTTGCCAGGGGACCTCAAAGTGTGCTTCCTATCCTGGTGCTGGGCTGCTCCCTCCACCCCAGTGCCAGGCCATGGGAGACCTGAGGCTGACCCTCCCTGCCTGGCAGGGCTTGACAAGAGGACCTTAGGCCATGCTTCCCACCCAGTGGGGTTTGATGGGGGACCTCAAAGTGCACCTCCAGTGCTGGGTCAGGGGAACTCAGGCTACACCCCTGCCCAGCAGAGCTTGATGGGGGACCTGAGGTTGCACACCCCTGCCTGGTGGGGCTTGAAGGAGGACCTCAGGCCATGCCCCCCATCCAATGGGCCTTGATGGGATCTCAGGCCGTGTCCCCCACCTGGCGGGGCTTGACAGTGGACCTCAAGGCTTGCCCCCACCCAGTTCTGGGCTGGGGAACCTCAGGCCATGCCCCCCTGTCCTGGCACCAGGCCAGCGGACCTGAGGCGATAGCCCCTGCCCAGCAGGACTTGACAAGGGTGGGACTGTCCAGGTCTGGATTTAGCCCAATGGGGGGAGGTGCGGCTGGGTCTGGGTCTCATGCGATTTTGAGGTGCATGTGGGTGGGCGGGAACTTGACTCTGGGTCCCATGGTGAGCCCCAGACTCTGAATAAAGGAAGGTTTTTATATACATTTTACTAACTTTTTTTCATCTCTGACACTTCTATTATAGAGAAAGGGATCCTGCTTTGACAGGATCCCTCCCCTCCCCCCCCCCCCTTCCCTGCTGAATCTCTGATGGGCTCCTGTCACATGGAGTTTGCTGTAATCTGCTTCAGGTGAGTTTCTGTTTAGAGGCTGTTGCTTAGGCTCTGTGCCTTTTTTTTTCTCTTTATAGCCTTTGCTTGTTTTTCAAGATATTTATTGAATGAATGAATAAGTGAACGAAGGCGCCCATCTTGGAAGATCTGAGAGATACACAGTAAAGGATATAGCACTTCCATCCTATGTCATGGCAGGTAGGATACTGCTAACTCACAATATAATGGAGCCTGGATGTCATTGGCTCATTCTGTTCGAGTCCGGACTGCTCCAACCATTCCTGGATTCTGATTGATCTGACACCAGGCTTTCAGAAGGATGTACAGAATGGATAGTGACTAGCAGTGACTGCTAAAACAGAACGATGTAAGGGGATGCCATAAGGAAAAGGGAATATTTTTGAGAAATAAAACTTATGGGACTATGATAATTATCTTTAAGTATGTGAAAGCCCTTAATGTAGAATATTGAGTTGTTTTATTTTAGCTTGTGTGTTTTTTCCCCCCTGTTTTCTTAGTGTGCAAATCAGGTATCAATAAGTAGAATTTATAAGAAAGCCAACAATGGAAGAATTTTCAGGAAACTAAATATAGTTAGTGAAGAGTGTATTTTCTTAAAGATCTTTTAGTCGAAGCTAAATAACCTCTTGTCAATGGTAATATAGAAGGGATTCAAGTATCCAATAAGAGCAAGATAGAGATTGAATTAAATAGTTTCCAATCTTATGAATTTATGCTTCTGTGGACCTGGACTTATAGATAAAGTTTCTAAATATACCTGGATTATTTTATTAAACTCTACAAATGGAACCTGAAGTCTCTTTTTTTAAAAAACTTTTATCACCCTTGTTTTAAATCAATTAGTGTCATATCAGTCAATAGCATATTTTAGTACTTTTTTACACCCACACTTATAAAAATTTGATTATTTGCCTCTAGTAATACAATTTTAATGGAATCCTTTTGCACTGTGCTGTTTTATTGCCAAATATGTCATGAGGTAGTTACAAAGCAAAATGTACTTCAGGTTTATTTTTGAGAAGACTCATTGAAGTGAGGAAGTAATCCATTTAATAAATGAAGCCACAGTAGTTTAATGACTTATAAACATGGCTTAGCAAGTATTAAGTGGGGTTGGGATTAGAATTTGTGTCTGCAGATCTACTACACAGCACAAGAATTTTTTGTTTGGAGAAGAGGGAGTTTGGCTCCTTGATTTGCCAATTTCAAGAGCTCATTAAAATGATAAAGTCTCAGGAAAGAACATCAATAAATTTTAATTTACCAGTTTTAAGACACCTCATTCAGAAGGTCCTGAAAGTAAACCTGTCTTGGCAAAAAATAAAATCAAAATGTTCAGAGAAATGATGAAATTTTATCTAATGCAAACCAGAATAACAGAATAAAAATGATGAATGCCCTAATTATCTTGAAATGGAAAACAAAAACAAAAACAAAAAAAAACACAAAACACAAAAAACACAGTGCATTGTAGTAATATAATAAATTTGGGATTTATTCTTTGTTGACATCCACATTTTATTACTTGGATGAAATGTAGCTTATATAACCACACATTGCTTGGTGGAGAGAAAATTATAAAAATGGGTGCAATGCTATTTGAAAGTTTTGACATTTCAGAGCTGTTTATAAATGTAAGCCATTGATGGGGTTTCTTTGTGTCTCAGTTCCCATTTTATTGGAAAGGGACTCAAATCCTCTTCACTAAGACATGCTTGCCATTTTAGCACATAATTGTACAGGGCCTTGCTGATGAGGAGGAGGAAGAAATAGGTGGTAGGCAAAGGCGAGTGATAGAAATAAAGTACATAAAAAGCCATCCACAAAGTTTACACTTATCAAACATGTTGATTCGTGAACCATATCCTGGAGATCTTTTCACTTTACACAAAAGTCCTTTCTGGCTATTTACTGATTCTAATTTTTTTAAAGTGCTGTCAATAGAGAATTATTTCCCTGACAGAGACACCCCCTCAATGCTGCTTTTAACAGCCACCAAGAAACAATTGTGATATCACTCCCACCCTGCCCAGCAGCTAAGCCACAGCACCCATTATCTGATTAGTTCGTTTCAAACAAGATTAGACCTTCGTAATTCAGTCGAAATGATTTATCCCATAGAAACAATGCTGGACCTAAGTGAAGTGCCGGCAGCAGTTACTATAGCTTTCTAGTAATAACCACAGTCAGGCTCATGTCACTGGGACACAAAAGGTTATTTTGTTGTCGTCATTTCCTAAGTGAGTTCCTTAGCTACTTATGATTCTCATAGGACCACACAGTAAATCTTTGGGGTTGAAACGATAATTGATAAGACTGCTGAGTCATATTTGTGCTTATTTCAAAAGCAATTATGATGATTTATGCTAAGGAAGAAAATATAATAAAGGGAGACTCTCTCAGCTCTCCGTCCCTCACAATCATGAATTTTAATTGCTTGTTATTATTTTGATTCAAAGCACAATGAAAGAACCTACGTATTTTCTCAAAGCTCAGCGTACATATCAAAATCTAAAATAACATGTTAAACTATTCTCCAAGGCAGATCTTTGGTCTGAATACACAACTCAATAATGCGATTAGGTCAAGCTCATTAGTTAACCACTAGCTCAGAAGCAAGACCTTTAGCTGTCAGTAGCAGAGATTCTTCTTATGTGAATATTAACTGTTAGATCTATTTAAAATTTTGTTTGGATTCAAAATGATAAAAAAAAATTTTAAAAATTAAAAAAGACCTTCCCTGTACTTGAGCCATTATATTTTGATGTAGTAGAGAAAAAAAAGGCTTTTAAAAATATGACTCATTCATTTAGAGAATATTACTGACTGCTATTTCTCAGAAATCATTCTACTTATAGTATTAAGCATGAAAATATAAGCACCCTTGAAGGATTAGAAGTCTAAATACAAGAGAAATAAGAAATCCTAGAAAAGATGAATATATGTTGTCCTGTAGGAGCACAAAACTATAAATGAAGTTGAAGAGAAAGTGTGGTAGGCAGTTAGACAGACATGAGCAGAGCAAGGACAAATGGTCAGGTACAGGTCACGAAGGTGGAAAGCCCCAGGTGCCTACTGAAGGGCAATTGTAGGGTGTGACCTCGCCCCCAGAGTGGCCTTTCCTCCCCTAGCATATCACCTGGTCATGCAGTTCACTTGGGCCCCCTGACCTTTCCTCCCTAGAGATAACAGCTAGTCTTCAGTTATATTTCAGCTCCAGGTCCAGAAAAGCAGCAAAACCAGACAAGCACTGCCATCTCAGGAGCAGCTGCATTGAATAATGATCCTTGCCCTGGTGCTGGCCAATCAATCAATGGAAACCTAGATCCTGAAAGGGCACATCTGGAAAGCTTATGAATATTCCATAGATATCATCCCCTGGGACCTCCCCTAAACTGGCCATCTTTAAAACCATTTTAATGAAGGACCCAGCGGCTCTGCCTCTGGAGAGCACACCCACACCTTTCCCTTCTCCCTGCCCTTCCCCATTCCCCCAGGTGTGTTATCTTCCTCACTCCCAAGCTCCAAGGGCCATTTCTTTGCCTCTATAACTTGTCTCCCAAGCCCATTTCTTCTATTAATTAATTCTTCCACTTCTGTGGTTTTATAAATAAACTAGAGACCCAAGGACAAAAAATTTGTGCTGGGAGGGAAGGGGTCCTTCAGCCTGGCCTGCACCCTCTCTGGGACCCCTCAGGGGATGTCCAACTGCCTCTTTCAATCTGGGACTGCTGGCTCCTAACCACTTGCCTGCCTGCCTGCCTGCCTGCCTGAATGCCCCTAACCCCTCTGCCTGCCTGCCTGATTACCCCTAACTACATCTGCCTGCCTGTTTGATCACCTCTAACTGCTCCCATACCCTGATCGCCCCTAACCACCTTTGCCTAGCCCCGCACCTGGGATACAGGATTCTCTCCTCTTGCCAGCCTCAGGCACCCAGAACCCAGGCCGGCTTTGCCTGGGCTGGCCACAGCTTCAGAAACTGGCACCCAGGACTGCAGGATAGGCAGCTTGCTCCTCTCCTGGGCCATAGGCATAGGCACAGCCATTGGTGCCTGGGACTGTGGGGAGGACAGCTTGTCCCTCTCCCGGGCTGCAGCCTGGCTGGTCCTCATTCCTCTCTCCCCAGGGTTGAGTGTCTGAACAGTGATGATGTGATGGCATGAGGGTGTGACTATATGAGGTTGTGACGACCATTTGCATATTAGCACTTTATTATACAGGATGATCTATTATAGTTTGAGTCTTAGCTCTGAATTCTTTCCTACTCAGAACTCAGTACCACCATTACTGAACCCAGGTCTGGTCCCACCCCACCAGTCTAGCACCTCATGCCTTTCTGCTGCCTACAATAAAAGTATTGAATACTAGAGGCCCAGTGCACGAATTTGTGCACAGGTGGGGTCCCTCGGCTTGGCCGGCAATCAGGGCCATCAGGGCCATCTTGCCCAGTCTTGATTGGGGCCAATCCCAGTAGCACTGTAGGAGGTTGGCCAGCTTCAGGAGGTTGGCTGTGGGAGCATCCTGACCACCAGGGGGTAGCTCCTGGGTTGAACATCTGCTCCATGGTGGTCAGTGTGTGTCATAGTGACCAAATGACCAGTCATTCGGTCAGCTGGTCATTATGGTCACTTAGGCTTTTATATATACTAGTATAGATAGGCTGAAAATGGAACTAATTACCCCAAGTCTCCATTTCATTGGAGGTGCTGCTATGGACATACTATTCCAAGAACTCTCAGTATTTATTGATGTCTTGGTCAGCTTGGGCTGCCATAACAAAACACCATAGATTGGTTGGCTTAAACAATAGAAGTTTATTTTTTCACAGTTCTGGAGGCTTGGGATTCTAACTTTGAGATGCTGCAAAGGTTGGTTTCATTCTGAACCCTCTTCTCTTCTCTCAGCTTGTAGGCAGCTGCCTCTTTGCTGTATCCTCAGGTCGTGGAGAGTAGACGTTCTGGTGTCTTTTCTTTGTCTTATAATGACACTAATACCCTTATGGGGTCTCTACACTCATAACTTTATCTAAACTTCATTACCTCCCAAAGACCCTATGTTCTAATGCCATCACACTGGGAGTTAGGGCTTCATTATATGACTTTGGGTGGGACACAAACATTCAGTCCATAACAAGTGGTCTAACATGTGGACATTAGAAGTTAGAAGAGGATAACAAAAATACTGCATTAAAATTAGAAGGTGGAAAGTATTTTTTCAGCTTTTGGGAATAGATGATATCTGAAGAATTTCTGGGGGGGGGAGAGGAGCACTCTATAAGTAAATTTAGAGGAATAAGTGGAAATTTTGGAATATTTACCTAGACATTTTTGAAGAGTAAATTTTTATTTTGAGAAAAAGTGGTTTTAATTATTCAAGAGTAAAAATACTTAGTTCTAAGTCCTTTGGGGGGAAAAAAACAGTCAGATATGTGACATGGATTTTCAGCACAGAAAACTTATCTCATTTGTTTCTAATCATAGCATACAACACAATATAAATGATGGATCACTTAGTTCTAAATTGTTGACTCAACACTTCTGCTTCAAGTTGTCTGTTTTTATCTTTCCTCCTTAAAAAATCACATTAAAATGACATTTTAAAAAATCCTCAGCAATCCTGTCAATCCAGGAACTGTGTCTTCAGCACAACAGAACAGAAAGGCGTTTCTGATGAGAATCAACTAATGCAAAAAGGCTAAATTATGAAATAATATTGAGTTCAAAGAATGAGTCCTAGAAAAAGTACTTTATGGGTCTCCTTGTTGGTTAAAGCAGTCCCCGGCTTCCAGAAGGTGACTCTGAGCACTACCTGTCATAAGGAGAGTCCTTCAAAAACAGCAGCCTGAGATAAAGAAGCAGGACTGCACAGGTGGCCTAGTGCAGCCGGACAGGACTCAAAGCCCCTGAACAAAGATGGTATGTAACAAGCATCCCCTAAAGGAAAGTCAACCTTTTGCTACATGCACACATATTCACACACACACACACACACACACACACACACAGAGTGAGATATCATCATCTGAATATATATTCACTGCCAAGATAACATAAACTTTCATTTGAACACTGAAATATTCTCCTTTTGCCAATAGCAGTCTAAAAGATCAACTATAGATATAATAGACAATGAAATTTAGCAAACATTTGAGGAAAATCATCAACATGAAGGAAAGCTAATAAAATCTATAAACAAAAGACCTTATGCTCAAGTAACTAAAGAGCATTTGAAAACAAACACAAATAGTAACTTCTAAAAGATTCAAAAGAATAATTCATCCATTAAGAATGAGGCTAACTGCTGAAACCGACTTGGCTCAGTGGATAGAGCATCGGCTTGTGGACTGAAAAGTCCCAGGTTCGATTCCAGTTAAGGGCATGTACCTTGGTTGCAGTACTGGGAACGTGCAGGAGGCAGCTGATCGATAACTCTCTCTCATCAATGTTTCTAACTCTCTATCTCTCTCCCTCCCTCTCTGTAAAAAAATCAATAAAATATATTAAATATATTTAAAAAAAAGAATGAGGCTAACAGAAAAAAAATTTACTAAGACAAACAATAAATGGCATGAATAGAAAATAAAATGCAGCTGATCCTAGATATTATCTCCAAAAGCAGTGTGACTAAGTAAAGAAATAAAAGCTAAGTGATGAAAAATATGATGGAAGAGTTCTTAGATATAGATGCAAGAATTCCAACATCCGTAGGCCAAGTGCTTCAGTGCAGAATCACAGAAAGCACAGAAAGGAGAGACTAGGGGGAAATAAAGAAAAGATGACACTAAAACGCCCTATTGTTCAAAAATACTAGTACTCTAGTTCATGGTTTGAATGGCCTCAACAATTCTGGCCAATAAAGCAAATCAAGTTCATCTCCAAATTGGTATCAAAGAATAAAGGACCAAGACAGTTTGACAGATAAACAAAATAAGAGGGCTTGCCATCTCAGATAACAAAATATAATAATCTGGGGTCATTCAGGCAGTGTGGTATAGGACAGGGAAAGAAAAACAGTGCAGTGGAACCTAGCAGAGAGCCCAGAAACAGAGTGATCCTTTGTGGAAACTTGGTATGTAACTAAAGTGGTGACAATCCATGAAGAAGGAATGGACTGCTCAGTAAATGGTGCCGGGACTATTGATTAGCCATGTGGGAATAGGATCCCTATCTCACTTCTTACAAAGATAAAATCATTCCCATGGGGATAAAGAACTTACCTGTGAAAATCAAAACTTGGAACTTGTACAAGTAAGTTTGGAAAGATATGCTAATAAGGATATGAAAAATGGAAGGCCATGGTTTGGTTGCAATTGGCTTCACCACACTGGAGAACAGTCTGGCAGTGTCTGTCTAATAGGTATTCCTAACAATTTAGGTTGAAAGCATGCATATCGTAAAACCCAGCATTTCTACATCTAGATATGTCCCTTAGAAAAACAAACATCTATTCTCAAAAATACATCACAGGATTATTTAAATAGTAAAATGTAGAAAAAATAATAAAATAAAATGAAATTTGAAAACTTAAACAAGTTTAAAGTTTTGATTATCCACACATGTGGATATCTGTGAAAGTTTTCTCAGAGAAACATATCAAATTGTTGCCACCAGAGATGCCGTGATCTAGAGTGGTGAAAGGGTGTAAATAGTCAAAGAAACATCAACATTTTACTCTGTGTGTCTCAGTTTTTTACAATGTGAACATATGACTTTGAATTACTTTGTAATAGAAAATTATGAAGTATTCAGGGGTTGAAATGGGCCCCTCAAAACTCCTATTTTGAAGTCCCAACTCTCAGCACCTCAAAACATAACTGTACTCAGAGATCAGATGTTTAAAAAGGTGATTAAGTTAAAGTGACACCCTAATTCAATATGACTTAGTGCTCTTATGGGAAAAGGAAGAGACACTGGGGCTGTGAGAGCCCAGATGAAAGATCAGGGGAGGCCACATGAGAAGGCAGACATCGACAACCCAAGAGAGAGGCCTCAGAAGGAGTCAAGCCTGCTGACACCTTGATGTTGGATTCTAGCTTCCAGAACTGGGAGAAATAAAGTTCTGTGGTTTAAGCCACCCAGTCTGTGCAACTGTTTTATGGCTGCCCTAGTAAACTGACACACACGCTCGGGACGGCATTTGACTCTGCCTGTGCCTCGGTGAGCTTAGCAGATTAGTGGGAGAATAGTATGTGGGTGGCTCTGTGACCTATTCACTTTTTATTTTTCTTCCCTTTCATATAATTATCTAAGCTAATAAATGCCTTCCAGAGCAGTATGGATCATCTCTAAACATTATTAACCCTTGCAATATATACCATTTAAGTGCATTTCATAAATTACCTCATTTGTTACTCTCAATAGATGCAAATTTCATTCCCATTTTATAGACACAAACACTAAGCTTAGGGAGAGAAGTGAAGTCCAGATTCAAACCCAGGCCATCTGGCATTAGGACTTGCTTTTGTAACCACTGTATACTGTAGCTCCCAGACCCAAAACCACATGCAATTCTTTTCATCTTTTCTCTATTATGTCTGCTGCCTCAGGAGCAGTGGCATATAGTCAAGATCAAATCAGTGTGCTATCAAATCACTTAAACCCTCAAGTTTAACAGCCTCCAACAAAATTAAAAATGACTGGCCATGCACTACATTACTAATTTACTCACTGACCAGGAATAATTATTCCTTCAAATGTACTGTATGGTATTGAGTTAAAGCACCCTGTCAAGTGTTGTTTTGGTATTCTTTTCTTCTATTGACTACTTTATTCAAGTGACAGTAAGTACTACCTTACTGGAAGCATCAGGGTAATCAGACACACGCAGCTCTTCCAAAGATAAGCATTTATTCTTAAACAGAGTACACTCTCTTCCTCTGCCCTCACATACAATTAGAGACAGCTATCACAATAGGTTGTTCCTTGAATAGAATAAGAAGCAATTATAAAATTGGAAGAATTGGGGGCACTGTGGACTTGAGGGTTGATTTGGGGACTTTAAAATCCTCTATGTCTTGTACGTTTGATGTTTTTAATTCAATACTCACCAAATAATTATGGAATACTGAGTGTGTGCCAAGCACACTTTTAGGCAGTGAAAATATAGCAATGATTAACATGGGTGAAGATTCTCCTTCCATTCGATTGAGATGGATGGGACAGAGAGCAATAAGAAAAAACAAAGAATATAAAGAACGATTAATTGGTTTGTGATTTCAAATTACTTCCATAGAGTAAGCTTTACATGGAATAGACTGATGTGTAGAGAGTGACAGGTGGGGTGCATACATATATGAGAAAGGCAAGTCAGTTCTTGGTACTGCAAGAACTGAGATCTGAGTGATGAGATAGACTCTGGAGGGGGGAGACATGGGAAATGTTCTCCAGAGAGAGAGTAACTGCAAAGGCTCCCTGGCAGAAATAATCTTGGCAGGTTGGAGGATCAGATCTTCTGCCAGAGTCAGCAGAGGATAGCAAGCCAGGAGGAATGAAGTAGTTGGGGTGAGAACAAAAAAGAAGGGAATGCAGCCATGCAAATACTGTTTTCCCAGTTCAGTGGGAAGCCATTGAACATTGCAAAGCAGGAAAGCAAGACAGCCTGACATTTCAAAGATTATTTTAGTTGTTTCATTTTGTTTTTCCTGTTGGTGCTTTATCTTTTGCCTATAAAAGTGTCTTAAGCTCTGAAGACATAAAGAAAAAAGGCCAATGCCCAGAAGAAGAGAAGAGCTAAGAAAGGCCACTTGTAAGAAGAGTTCCTTACACATTTAGAATTCTTAAGGATTACCAAAAGCACTTATTTAAAATACAGATTCTGGTACCTACTCCTAAGAGATACTGATTCAGGGGCCTTGAGTGGAACCAGGAGTTTGGAATTTGAACAATTCTCCAGATGATTCAGATCTAAGTGGCCTACACTTCACTTTGATGTGGTAATCATTTCAAGTTTAAGAGAAAAGGGCTAAAAGATTTTTGGTTGACCAACCCCATTCACCATTAGAGGAACACAGCATGATTTGGTCAAGGTACTCTGTCCAGAAAACAACTGGATCCTAGATGAGAATTGGATACCTGGTGGAAGTTTTCAGGTCTTCCTTTAAAAGAAAAAGATGGAGACACAGTATATAAATACTCCCAAATAGTAAATAGTGGTCGAGTTCAGCTGACCCAATGCTCTAGCAGTGCATCAAATTAAAGCAACTCATTTATTCAGTGACTTGGTTTGCTAACCTGCCCCATGGTTTTCATGCTTCCATTCTTGTCCCAGACCCCTTCACAACTATGATTACAGTCGTCATTGCTACCTAAGCTCTGGCTTCTCCTCCTTGAGTCACTAAGAATCTCATCACTCAGGGTTACTGTTCTTTGATTCCAGCTTTTGCATCTCTCTTTCAGCAATACACACAAAAGCTACTGTAGATAATGAGCATTTGGACTCTCCCCAGTTTTTCCTTCTCATGAGATACACAAGCTGACTTTTCTGATCTTTTTATAATTCTGAAGGGAGACACAGCAAAAAAAAAAAGCCACTTTGCAAATGCACTCAAGGGCCACTTTAAAACTGTACCCACTTCATTCTGCAACTGTGGTAGGAAAGAGTCAAACCCCAGAAAACAGAGAGCTGAGCATGGGGTTCACTGCAGAATTCCACACACTGTCAGGAAATGTGGTCTAAAAATGTTGCCTTAAACATATGGCTTCAAGAGTGGTTGGCAAGTTTCCTGTGTCACTCCTAGATCTGGATACCACGGGCAGAGAGCCAGGCCAAACTGTGGCATATTGTCTACATCTGTGGGACAAGCAACAGTATATCTTAATAGCCTATAGGGTCAAGGATCCAAGCTTCCCACTACAACGTTTAAAATGGAGCCAATGCAAACAGAGACCATCTGTGGCCCAAGAAAGCCCGGCCTGAGAAGTGGGGTGGGCGGGGGCAAGTGAAGCTATCACCCCACGGAACCTCCTGGGGGCCTGGACATAGGCCTGCACGGAAGGAAGGAACTGTTACACCCATCACTTCGATTCTTCAGCCTTGAACTTGATTCTTTCATCTGAGAATAGGAGCTGGACTGCTCAGCACTGGCAGTCTGAAATTCCTATTCTTGAAAAAATAAACTCTGGCTACTGATTCAATGGTGGTACTGAAACAGGGTCTTAGACCCATTTCTACACAAATTTTCCAACCTGGATATCTCCACCTTTCTAGGTATAAATACCAGAGTTTCCTTTTTTGTTCATGGACCATCTAAGTTCTTTGTCCTAAGTAAGCATACAGAGGAGAAATAAGATAGAGTTGAGTTATTCATTAGCTACAAAATGACTTAAATTTTTTGATATTAACAAAGTTTTTGTGGGAATTTTAATAGGATTCCCTGCATATTTACTAGGATTTCGCCATTTAAAACCTTGGTTTCTCTTTTTAAAAACATGCACCTAAACTGGTTGCAACATGGTATTGACCAAAATTACAGAAATTCTGGCTTGAACAACCTGCGTGCAGGTCTGAGGGTGGCCCACCTATAAGAGTGTTCAACACATGTCCAGCCAGCGTGGCACAGTGGTTGAGCTTCAATCTAGGAACCAGGGGGTCATGGTTCGATTCCCTGTCAGGGTATATGCCAGGGTTATGGCTCGTTCCCCAGTGGGAGGTGTGGCTGAGGCAGCCAATCAATGATTTTCTCATCATTGATGTTTCTATCTCTCTCTCCCTCTCCCTTCTTCTCTGAAATCAATAAAAATATTTTTTAAAAAATAGATTCAAAGACATAGAAGCATGGAACAGACTGAAGATTTCAGAGAGAAGGTGGGGGAGGGGGCTGAGAGATTAATGGGGGAATTTATATGCATATATGCATAGCCCATGGACACAAGCAGCAGTGTGGTGAAGGCTTGGGAGGCATGGGTGCAGGACCTCAGGGGTCAATGGGAAAAAAACAAAACAAAACAAAGGGGATATCTGTAATACTCTAATCAAAGATAAATTTTTTAAAAATAAAAATCAATGGGAAAATACCCTCAGCTGAGATTTAACAACAACAAAAGTATATATGTATATATATGATTTATTATTTATAAAAATAAACTATACTTAACTGTAAAACAAAAAAAGAAAGAAAAGACCTGCATTAGTATCATTTTCACTAAACAAATGAAACTCAGAGAGCATTTTCACTTTTATAAAAATGTCTCCACCATTCTAATGTAGGTTTTTTAGAAAAGTGAAGTATAGCCTCAGGCAAACTTTCAGAAAGCAGGGGATACCTGTACTGTGGATGAGCTCTTATTTCATTAGATTTTTCAAATGGAATAATACACCCTTATTGTTAAATGTTTTTCACATGAGATTTTAACGAAATTTATTTATTACACATATATTTTCTGGGTATTGCTTCACAAGAGCAAATAATAATGTTGCCTTCACTCTTCCAAAATGCATGTAAAACTTCTTTCTATTTCAGTCTTAATACATTAAACAGAACTTACAGAACGTTGTTAAGTAATGTCACTGTCAGCAGAAATATCTATTTTTAAACCCTCCCATGTGGCAAAATGGCAATAGTTTAAACGATTCCGAGCTCACTTATAATTAAATTGAAAATCAGAGGAGAAACAATCCTAAAGGAAAGATGGAAGATGAGACAAGCATATGTAGGAATCAGCGTATGGAAAACTGAGGGAGATAAGCATATGTAGGAATCAGTGTATGGAAAATTGAGAAAGAAGGTAGAATTGGAAAATCTGGGGTCTGATAAAATTTGATCCTAAATGAGTTATTGGATAGGGTCCAGCCTGTGCTCCTAACTATTGCACATGAATGAGGATTCCAGACCCTTCCCTGAAACCAGACCTTTTAAGCAATACTCCTCAACTCTTGGCTTTTGATTATAACTTCTGGGCATTTGTGATTAAATAAAAAAGGTGTTGTAAATCCCAAAACTTTCTCTTTACATATGAAGGAACAAAGGTTGGAGGTCAGAACATAGTGTTTTCGCTATAAACCATACAGCAGGGATGTGCAGGATATGACACAAGTGCATCCCCGACATCCAGGAGATTATAATCGCTGGAACATATGCATTTTGTATTCCAACTACTTTAGATATGCTAACCCATTCATCTTTATAACAACCTTTTGTACAGATAAGGAACCTGATGCTCAGAGAGGTTAAGAAACTTATCCAAATTTGCATAGCTCATAATTGATGTCTCTGGTATTCCATCTTATGTGAACTGGCTCCAGGCTGTGCTCTTTCCTGTTGCATTTTAGTGCCATAAAAGTTGGTCCTGGACTTGAGAAGAGGTGCTTGGAGAATACTGGCAAGAACAATTTAAAATCCAAACAATTAGAGGGGGTAGATAACAACATTCTCCAGTCATTATTTAGAAATTCCAAAGCAGAGGAGGCAATGGAAAAATGGCCTCACAGAGGGTCCCCACATCCATTTCCCCACCCTTGCACCCCACGATGGCATGGGAGCTGTAGACACAGTGACATGGAGCTGTTGTTCAGAAAGAGGACTTGCAGTAGCATTCTCTCTGCTTCCCACACCCTCCATGACCTGCATGACAGCAGGGTACCCTATGTCACTGGGGTATCATCAGGTGCTCCTGGAATTCACAAGTGGGGAGGTGTGCTGAAACACTGGCCAGGAGGGTGGATGGGGTCTGGACCAGGAGAATGACGAGATGCTCCTTTGGGACTGGAGTCCAAGCCCCCATCATGTCAGCATACCGTGTTCACCAGTCACAGGGCATAAGGAGGGCAAAATGGGTTTCATAGGACCTGATGCCTTTAGGAGCCCTGGGGGGAAAAAGAATACAACACGATAAATGCAATGCTAAGAATGAAAGTGAATGTTTCTTTAAACTGAGAAAAGAAAACAACATATATATAAAAGCTAAATACAAGTATCATTAAATCTAGATAATAACAAGTTTTACAATTTAATTATTTATATCTCAATAACATATTTTTTTACATTTTGGGCTGCAGACTCTTTGATCACCACTTGATATGGCAATTATTTTGTAATATATTCTACAGTGAAAATAAAAAGGTCGATAAATTCCTCAAGGAGAGTTGATTGACATTTATTTTCTGTAATTGATAGGTGGAAAGCATAAATCAAGTGGCCTCACACAGATGTGCCTGCTTTTTAGCCTGTGCCCTACAAACTCAAGAATTCCAAATTCTATTTTGCATAATTTCTATCAGAAATATGCTGTGTTATTGAGTGTATCCCTGACCTGAAAAGTCTCTGTACCAAGTTGTCAATGAGAACTAAATCCTCTGTTTACAATTTTACCTTGTGGTAACTGAAGACTCTTCCATACGCTTTTCCCAGGCCGTTTTCTCCTGCATTCCCACATGTCCTAGTGCTAGGCATTGTGGGCCCTGTATCCTAACACCGCCCAGCCGTGCACATTTCTGAGGTGGTGCAGCAGGTGACAGGTATATTTCTAGAAGCCGTTTCTACCCAAGGCTGGCCAGCATATAGCTTAACTTTATTCACGAAAGTGATTGGAAAGTAAGCATCACACTAAATACAAATTGAATGTATCCCCATGTCAACTTCCACTTAGACTGCACATGTGTCAAACACAAGGCCCGCGGGCCAAATCCATCCCGCCAGTCCTTGCAATGTGGCCCGCACCACGCTGTCATCACTGCACTCCGCTGCGTTTCCATCACAATGACAGTGTATGACTGTTCAGTAAACCATTCGGCCCGCGATTTAGGCTGGATTTTAGATTTTGGCCCCTTCTCTGATTGAGTTCGACACCCCTAACTTAGAGCTCCACAATCATTACAGTCACTCCAAAGCCACTTTACACAAGGGACAGTTTTGATGGAATGAAAATCAAGTGGCAAGAAACAGTGGTCTTAACTCTTGTCAAAATCTTTTACTTCTGTAAGTATTATGAAATCTGATCATCTGAATCCATCGCTGTGGCCCCTTCCAAGGGCTTAGAAAAAGCCCTACAAATGAGAAGCCCTGAAGTTTGAGCTTCATGAACTGTCAGTTCCACTCTGGATAGGAAACACCTCAGGAAGTCCGAGGAGGACAGGAAGACAGAACAAGGACCAGTGACCTTTTCCCAGGGCTCTGGTTGTCATCCCGGGAACAGGAGAGGGAGCAGAAACACAGACTTAGCCTGGGGGGGTGGGGGGGAGAAGAAGAAGAAGAAGACTTAAATGGAAAGGGATAAGAAAACTTGAATGGGCAACTTCTAGTTCTTCCCCATTCCTGACCAGAATTTGGGGCCTCATGGGCAAGTTGAGTTCAGTTCCAAAAAATAAAATTACATTACTGCGTTTTTAAGCAGTGACTTTAAATATAAAACCCATAACATAGGAAAAGGAAATGAGTGAAACAGAGAAAAGCCAAGGAATTTAACCCTCTGTCCTAAAAGGAGTGTAAGGGATTATAAAATGCTAAAAAAGGAACAGATAACAGATTGGATATCTTTAAATAACTTTCCGTGGTAACCTCTAAATCCCCAAGGTTCTAGAAATTTTGACCGAGACATGGACCCAGAATGAGTTTATCTTGTCTTGGGTTGAATGTGACATGAACTCCTGATTGGGCCAGGTTTGGAAACACTACCTGGTAATTGGCAGGGACACTTACCTCTACTTTTACCCATCTCTCACCAGAAAGTGATGTACACATCTGAAACAGAGTAGTCCACCAAAAGACAATGCAAAGAAATAAACCCAGTGATCCCCTGCTATGGACTGAATTGTATTTCTCCCCACCCCCACCCCAAATTCACATGTTGATGTCCTAACCACCAGTCCCATACCATGCGCCTGTCTTTAGAGAAGGGGCCTTTTAAGAAGTAATCGTGTTAAAATGAGGTCACATGGGTGGGCCCTAAACCAAAATGACCGGTGTTCTTATAAAAAGATAAAACTGAGACACAAGTAACATAGACAGAGGGAAGACCATGTGAGGACACAGTGAAAAGACAGCCATCTTTGAGCCGAGAAGAAAATCTTCAGAAGAAAGCAACCCTGCCAACACTCTGATCTCGATCTGGCCTCAAGCAGTGAGGAAATAAATCTCTGTTGTTTAAACCACCTAATCTGTGATCCTTCATTATGGCATACTAATACAATCCTGGACTGGGGTCTGGGCAGAATGGAAGGTTCACTTTCTGTTCATAAATGACCTTGATATTCATGAAAAAAAAAGTTTTAATACTTTCATATGTAAATCTACCATCTTTACCAATTTTTCTCCTCTGGGCACTATTAGGCCATTCTTATAGGGAAATGTCTTAAAAATTGATATTGTAGTAGGATCTATATCCTTCCTGTCGGGTATCTTAAGCACAGAGTGTGAGTCCTGGGGCCTAATGACATTGCCCATGTAAAAAAAATGTCTCTTTCTTTGTGATTTCTCTGGCAATTTAACATTTCTTTGGGAATTTAATATTTTTACCTTTGAGGTAAATTGGTGAACCTATATTTGAGTTGGGATTGTGTCCTATCATTGTTTCTCCTATTATTTCTGTAAAATATAAGTGTGCACATGCTTTTGTTTGTTTGCTATATAAAATATCAACACTTTCTTTTAGTGCTGAAAAGAGTTGTCAGCATTTGAGGATGGGCACATGTTTTATATATCAAACAAATGGTGTAAAAGTTAACTTGTGTTCTATATTTTACAAGCTTTTGTGTAAAAGGAAGTCTCTTTTTCTAAGTACAGTCACCATGTAAGCAGAATCCACCATGGTTCCCCGTTGAGGTGTGTACAAGTGCCATGGCCACGGTGAAGATTCTCCTTGGAAAGCACCTGGAAGGCCGGGGTGTGTCAGGTCTGTGGCGTTTCCCCTGCAGGAGCTTCTGCTCCACAAAGCAGAGTGTGGTAGGCTGAGAATGGTCTCCCAGAAAAGCCCACATCCTAACCCCCAGAGCCAGGGAATATGCCTCCGGAATGGTAAAAGGGACCTTGCAGGTGTGATTAAGTTGAAAGAACTTGAAATAGGAAGTTGTCCTGGATTACCAGGTGGTGTGATGTGATCGCCAGAGTCCGACTAAGTAAAATGCTACACTTTGAAGATGGAGGAAGGGACAACAAGCCAAAAACACAGCTGGAAAAGGCAAGGAACTGGATTTGCCCCTGGAGCCTTGTCAACCCAATTTAGCCTCCTAACCTCCTGAACCCTAAAAGAATAAATTTGGGTTGTGTTAAGCTACTAAGTTCATGGTGGCTTGACACAGTAATAGGAAACTAATGCTCAGTGTGAACTGCAGAACCTCCCTGCAAGCCCAAGCCCTTTCCTGCTCCTGGAAACATTAGGAAAGGACCCTCAGTTCCACTCACTATCGGAACGTGAAAGAAAGCATGCCATCAGTCTGGCCCAATAAGCAGCTCAGGGGGAGAAATGTGGTGATTTTGTGGGCCTTGAATTCATAGCACTTCCTGTCTGCTCTTCCTTCCCCGGTCTATGTGGGCCTCTTGAGCACCGAGCTCCTGTCTTGACCAAGGCCTCTGGCTTTCAGAACCCTGACCACCTAACTCTTGTAAACCCAGCCACAAGGCACCCTGGGAAGGGGGATCCCATGCTGACATAGAGCAGGGTCCTAACAAAGTAGAACAAAGATGCTAAACCACCTTAGAGGGGGAAAAACAAAAACAAAAAAACATCCTAAGCCACAGGGCTGAGAGCAAGTTCTTAAGGTCTAGTCTAATGGAAGGACATCAATTATAGCTAACAGGTCTCTGAGTGCCCAAATTTGTGCCAGGCACTTGATGCATTATTATTATTATTTTTTTTTAATCTTCAGACAACACCGATAAGGGATTATTTTAGTATCTCCATTTTACTAATGAGGAAACAGAGGGTTCAGAAAGATAATTAGTTTGCCTAACGTTACACACCTGGGACTTGAGCCCCAGGTAGTCTAACTCAGAGCATCTGCAGACTTCATGTGTTGAGGTCATGCGTGGAAGTATTTTAAGGCTACAGGAGTAATGGAGTCAGCACTTATCACCTCCCGGTGAAGGAAGTGTTAGGAAGCTAAGTGAGAGTGTTAGTGCCCCAGATAACAGGGATGGAGTTCAGGGCAGGTCCCCAGACCTAGAGAAGCAAAGAATGAAGGCAGAAGGTCATCCTCAGTAGGACCTGGAGCAGAATGAGGCTGCAGCTCTCAGCTCACCAGGGAACCCAGGTAAATTAAGCTCCTCCCCAGGACTTGGAGGGGTGGGGTGGGTTGGGGTTGGCAGCAAACTTCCTCCGATTTCACTGTGCCAGGTACTTGAGGCATTATTTTTTAATCCTCAGGCAAAGAAGGAAGTCCCCACTATGGTTCAGTACTGGTTTTTATTGACTTGGGACTCAAGAGGGGCTGAAGCTTTGGGTGTGAGGCCACTTTTACTGGCACAGGAAAGTTGGATGGAGTACCACAGTTGATAATGAGGTATGTGGTAGAGCACATGTGTCAAACACAAGGCCCACGGGCCAAATCCGTCCCGCCAGGCCTTGCAATGTGGCCCGCACCGCGCTGTCATCACTGCACTCCGCTGCGTTTCCATCACAATGACAGTTTATGACTGTTCAGTAAACCATTCGGCCCGCGATTTAGGCTGGATTTTAGATTTTGGCCCCTTCTCTGATTGAGTTCGACACCCCTATGAGTGTCGATGACGATGGGCAATGAAGCCCCTCTGTGTGGGATCCAGTTCTCCCTGTTGCTGACTACAGTAGTTGTAAAACCTTGGGCAAGTTACTTAACCTCTCTGGCCTTGGTTTCCTTACTGCAGAATAGGGATAATAATATTCAATAGAAGCTAAATGGGAAAGTACGTGTACTGTAAAATGTTTACAACTGTGTATAGAACATAATAAACTGCACTATATAATAGATGTTCTCGCCCGCCCCTTGGCAAGTTTCTTACTCCCTACCCACCACTCATTTACATGTGGAATTTCCTCTACCAACAAGCTCCTCCTTCAGGTGCAGCAGGCAGGATCAGGTTCAACATATCCCCCTCACCCCGCCTCAGGTTCCCTCAGATTCCAAACACCTGTGCTCACACATCTTCTTTAGGTAGCACTCTCCTCCAGGCTCCTCATTACCTAAGGCTGGTCCTGGATAACACAACTGATCTCAACTCTCAGATTTGGGAAACTCGAGCCAAGGATTTGACAAAGTGCAAACTCTGAACTGCTTCACGTTTCATGGTTATCGCATGTGCTAAGACATCCCAACAAGCCTCTGGGAAGATGGGTTTACCTATCGCTTTAGAAATTCTTGGTGAGGAAAGTTGCCATGTGCAGGAGAATCCCCCTGTCCTTCAGCCTTAAAAAACAATCTGAATAATAGTCCACATTATCTCGTGCCCTTGCTAAGATGATTCTGGGACATAAGGTCCTTGCACTCTGCCTACTAACCCTGGAAAAATAAAACCTCCCAAGTAGATTAGATACTCATAAAAATCTCTCCCAGAAAACATACAGACAGGCATGTGCTTGAAATTTTGCCCATAATCTCAGAAGGTTCACGGAACCCCTGAAACTGTCTGTGGACCCCAAGTTAATTCCTAATTATCAGTTACAACGCATTTTCCTTTGTATTATCATCTTTAATTCTGCCTGCATTTTTCTACCAGCCCAATTCATTCACACTTAAATCTTAATTTTAACAAACACATACAAGCATGTACATATGCATTCTGCATCTTGATTTCTAACCAAATATCAACCCAAGAGATTCTTAGTGAGCAGCTAATTATAGGCTCAGCACAGGATTACTTCACAGATGAAACAGTAAGAAACGTTCCCTGTCATTCATCAGTTTATATATAGACAGTCCTATTTATCAGTAGAATATAGCCCACTATAAAAAGGGGATTGAGAAGAGAGATATATAAGTTCAGAATCTTATCCATCTGGCAAACAACATGAAACTGGACTTAATGGAGAACATCAGTGAAAGAATATCTTGGAAGGGTGCAAATTTAATGTTGGCAACATTGTTAGTCTGACCTCACTTTGCTTTGGTTTATGATAAATTAAAATTAATTTCAACTAGCACCAGTATATTTAAAGCTTTAGGGGTCTTCCTTAGAGCTAAATCAATAAAAAGGCCTAATAGCTTTAGAACAAATGGATCAAATTTTTATTTTAAGTATTGACATTTAAAGCAGAGAGTTATAAGTAGCTTATTGGCCCTTAAGGAAAACTTAGATGTAGAATGCTGTAACTTCAACTGTTCTTCTGACAGTGAGAAAGGTGGAGATTTATTAAAATGATGATGACCATAATGACATCTGCCATTCACTGAGCATCAACTATATGCCAAACACTGGTGGGTCCCTCACATGCATTATCTCTAGTCCTTGCAACCACTCTGAAAAATAGGGACTATTTCTTTTACATAGGAGAAACGTGGAGTGATTTGCTTACACTTATACAGATAATGTATGGAAGTATGCCCTTGAAAGTGTAATATTTACATGAAAGATAAAAGTCACTTTGCTTTATTCACATGAATGTTTTATAATGTAACATTATTTAAATAACACCTACTTTTGTTTTCTCCTATTCCTGCAGCTTATGTATCTTGAAATATCAAATCTCTATGTAGCATTTCCTCTCAGTTCTGAGAAACAATGGTAGACATGTATTATTTCTGCCTGCCAAGCATTCATACCCACTTTGAGTAACACCACCTCTATCAACCCTCAGTCCGTGTGAATAGGTGGGCCTGACCCCCTCTTTTGGCTCCAGGGCTGAGCGTAGGAGTCATGCCTAGCCAATAAGAGCACTGCATTATCCTAACTACTGGGTAACTAGTGCCAACCAGGGCAAAGGAGAATTCTCCCCCAAACTTCTGTTGGAATTTTTGAGAAAGAAAACCTTCCTTTCCCTGGAGTTGTTAGCATAATAGGGCCAAAGCCTAGAGACAAAGAAGCAACCTGTCTGAATGTGTAATTAGCACAGAGGAATGGAATGATACATATTGAAGAAAAGCAAATTCCTGGGTCTACCAGAGTCTGAAGCCATCTGGGTTTCTCCATTTAATTATCAAGTGAATATGTTTTTTCCCCTTAACTAAATTTCTTTAAATCAATAAAAAAAAAAACAAAAAAAAAAACACTTCTAATATAGAGTATAATCCCATTCTGTAATTTTCTCTTGTTGGTCATGTTTTTGGAAACACTAAGAATTACTTAACAGATTCTGTCCTCCCTTCCCACTTCCCCTTCCCCTTCCCCTTCCCCCCCACCAGATATTCATGTCCTAATCCCCAGAACCTGAGAATATGTTACTTTACATGGAAAAAGACTTGACAGTTATAATTAAGAATAAGGACTTTGATAGTAGATGGCCCAATCTAATCACATAAACCTTTAAAACCAGAAAAGGTATGCAGAAACAGGTCAAGAAATGAGATGTAAGAAGACGAGAAAAGATTCTAATCGTGAGAGGGACTCTACTTGCCATTATTACCGTATTTTTCGGACCATAAGACGCACTTTTTCCCCCCCAGAAGTGAGGGGAAAAAGTCCCTGCGTCTTATGGTCCAAATATAGCCTACACATATACTTTAAAAAAAAAAGTTTTTTTACTTGCCCGGCTCTGTGTGGTCTCTGTGTGCTTGCCCGGCTCTAAAATGGTTCTAAATGCTGCTGTTTACTTTACAGGGTTGATTACATGTGTTTATGACTGTGATGTTGGGTTTTAATGCACATAAAATATTTTAGGACACTATTTGTTTCAGAACCTTTTTTTCTTCATTTCCCTTCTCTAAAAACTGGTGCGTCTTATGGTCCGGAGCGTCTTATGGTCCGAAAAATACGGTAGTTTGGAAGCTGGAGAAAGCAGGTCATGACCCAAAGGAAGTCATGTTCTCCAAAAGCTGGGAATGGCCCTCAACAGGCAACAGGAAAACAAGTACCTCTATCCTGCAACCCCAAGAAACTGAATTCTGCCAACAACTTGAATAAGTAGGAAACAAACTCTCCTCTACAGCGCCCCCAAAAGGAACACCTACTGGCACCTTGATTTTAGTCTAATGAGACCTACACCAGACATCTCATCTACAAACTGTAAAGTAATAAATTTGTTTCCTTCAAATTCACTGTGTTTATGTTAATCTGTTATAGCAACAATAGAAAACTAATCTGAATTCTGGTCACTATATTTGCCTTGGAGAGTCTGGGAAATCAGACCATAGCACCAACATTTATATTAGCAGGACTCCCTGGGGTTTGAGGCTGAGGAGATGCTTTGGACCTAATCTGCAGGTCCATAATATAAACACATCCACACAGAGATGGGAGTCAGAGAAGAGGCCTCACAAATATAACAGAAAAAAAAGATCAGATCTTAGGGTGATAAAACATATGCCTCATTTTTGTGTCACTGAGCAATCATTGATGAGGCATATATTTGCTATGCTACCCTTGGGTTTTGGCAATCATATTCAAAATTCCTAACACAGCATTAATAAGAACAAAGTAGCAGAGTTGAGTCTTGGAGGCCTAAAACCACAAATCAGTGACAGAGAAACTTTTCTCCGTGATTTTTAGTAAAAATGGCAGAGGTATTGACAGCAAGAGGGGGGAAAAAATGATATGAAGGAGAATAACAGCAGCAGCCCTCACAGGCCTGGAATGATCTAGGCTTGTGTAGCAGCAAAGTTAGAGCAGCCACTGAGGAAAAAAACATGAAGTCCCAGAATACTCCAAGAAAGAGAGGAAAGGGAGTGCCAGGGTCCCTATGAGAATGCCAGGGAGGGGCAGAGGAATAATAATAGAAAAATAAAATAAAATAAAATAAATAATTAAAAAAATACTACTGCAATCATGATACAGGTCCTCACTGCCCCATAGCCTGGCAATGTAGGGGTCACTGTGCACACTGGTTTTATATTTACAGAACATTCTCAGAACATTCCAAATGACCTCATGTCCATATTTTCAAGAATGTTGCTGCCTTCAAGATAATGCCTTGGAGGCCATCTCAAGGTCCATTATTCAAGGCTGTTGAATATATTAATAATAGTTTTGTGCTGAGACGGCATGACACCAAAGTTTCAAGCGCATAACTCATTGGTGCTGATTTGACTCAAGGAAGAGAAAGGTAGTGCCTTCCATTCTCAGTTTACCTGGCTTCAGATGCCTTCTGAAAAGAATGAATCAGGGAGTTTTTTAGTTAGAAAACCTTTGAGACAGAATTGAGATAAAATCACAAAGCTTATAAGATAGAAATTTTAAGAAATATTTTCTTTATTCAAGGAAAATAGCATTTATTACTAAAGCAGCCAAGCTAACTTTCTGTCTTAAGTAAATCACCATTTTCTTTCTTTCTCCTTTTCTTTCTTTTTCTGTAATATGCTAGGATTATACTCTTTAAATGAAAGGTTATATCATATGAAAGATTATCCTATGTTTGAAAAATCCAAAGAATATTTGAATTACTCATTAAACTATTTAAAAATACCAGGGATCTAAGTATAGACAATTCCAGCTATTTGGACTTTGATATTACATGGGGTCAAAAAAGACAGAACAATAGCAATAAAAACAAGAATTCATTAAGGCCTATGCTTATTGTGCTAGTAAACTGCAGAATCACAAAGAATTTATAAGGGATAAATAACATTTTTAAAAAGTCATAGATTCTAAGTTTATCCATGTATTCTTTTATTATTATTCATGCATAGCTACAATGTCTCTATTCATTGATGACTCAGTTGAGTTAATCGCATATAATCTAAAAAATGGGAGCAGTGGCCTCTCAATATACACAACTTGGAGAAAAGGGTTCTAGTTCACATTTGTTATATGACTCTGAGCTTGGGAAATTTTAAAGAAGACAACTGGAAATAGTTTTTTCTGTAGAGCTATATTTAGTTTTTATTTGTTTATCTTTCTTGCTGCTTAATTGAAATGTAAACACAGAATAACATGATTTCTAGTTTACCAATCTACATCTGCTAAACAGAAAACAATGGTATGTCCTTTCTAACCTCTCGCATTCTCTGATCTGGGGAGGGCAGTTAATTGCACTCAAATTATTCCCAGTAGTAAGGAACTTCTTTCCTTTAAACATTCCGATCAATTTTTTTGTAATTCCCATAAATAGCAATCTGTAAAGTTAATAATATAGGTAACACAATGTGGGTTGTTCTGCCCTTTGCTTTTATTAACAAATAAAGGCAAAAGTTTAAAGATAAGTTAAGCAATAATACTCATTAAATTCAGACTCTTTAACACTTTCAAACAAACAACAATTATTATGTGGCTAAATCCTGTTTTTCCATGAATTGTTTTGATTCCTGGGTTTATAGTAAGTTTTTCTATATAGCAGGAGGCTAGATATTTAAAACATTTTTAGAGATTATGATTCTCCTTACTGGTCAGCCACTCTCTCTATTTGACAAAAATAAAAATTGAAATTGAAAACCTAATACAGAACACAAACAAACAAATAAGAACAGACAGGAATTTGGATTCCATCAAATCCTCTCATTTTATCTCTGCTTGAGTAATGGTAGACAAAGTATCTAAGGTGACTCAGAGAATTGAGAAGTGGAAAGAACCTTGACGTTATTTGTTTTATAGTCTTTCCCCCACAGCCCTGCTTTCTGGGCAAGGAACATGCCTGGTTTCCTCTCCACTGAACCCCATTACAGAAGAGGAAATTGAGGCTCAGAGGATGACAGTTATCACTTGATCAGCCATTAAGAGCATAGGCCTCCTAACTTTCTGCCCAGTTTTCACCCAAGGTACTTGGGGGATGTGAAGGGTCAGAACAATAATCCAAATAATGATGTAATAAGATGTTAAGGCTAGAAGAAATGTATTCCTCTCATCAAACTCCAATATTTTATAGAGAAAAAAATATATGAGAATTAGGTATATTTTTATTTGTGTGAAGCTATTTGCATTGCCGGAGGAAAAACTGAACCCAATGGAATCGCTTGCCCCATCATCACCATCAGAAATCAATACTCTCTGTAGTGGGACCTGGAAAAGTGAGGCTACATCCTGGGACATAAGTAGCTCTTTCATCACTCTCTCTCATAGATGAGTTCTGTGTAGGTGACTTTCTCCCAAAATGGAGTGAGTTAAACTACAGAGTGTCCCCAAGAACTGTATGCACACTTTAACAGATGATAGTTCAATTTTTAACATGGGTTGTATTTTAATAAACATTGCCTTTATAATTCTTCCAAGTTTGTGTACACATTTTTTGGGGACACCTTATATTTCAAACGTCCAAATAAGAAAGTTGCTCAAAATATTCCTAAATTCCTTGAATTAATGATGGCAGACAATTGGCCTTTGAAAGGAAACATTCACCTGCCTCTCACTTCTTCCTCCTTATAATACATCGAGAATGGAGCCATGTTCTCTCCTAACTTGGGGTTGAATGTTATAATTACATTCTAGATACTCCAATAAAAAATTGAGATTATAGGTGCCATTGGAGTTCCAATATATCATTTTTTAAAATAATCTACAAAGAAAAACAGGTCCTAGAGGAGAAGCAGTACTTAGTGGATCAAGGAAAGACTTGCTTATTATACAATTGTACTTTTTACTTAAGCTATTGCAATAGACTGAATGTTTGTTTTTCTCCTAAATTCATACACTGATATCCTAAACCCTAACGTGATGGTATTTAGAGACTGTGCCTTTAGGGAGTTAATTGGCCATGAAGGTGCATCTCTCACAGGTAGGATTAATTACCTTATGCAAGGGGCCCCAGAGAACTTGTTTGTCCTCTTCTCTTCAATGAGGCTACAGCAAGAAGGCAGCTGTCAATGACCAAAAAAGTGGGCCTTCCCCAGACATTGCATCTCCCAGAGCCTTAATCTTGGTTGGAATCCTCAGCTTTGAGAACTGTGAGAAATAAAACTTAAACTGTTTATTGTTTAAGCCACCTAGTGTACGGTATTTCTGTTATAGCAACCTGAACAAACTAAGACACCTATAGTCTACATTCCATTACTAGACTTTCAAACTCAGCAGAGCATTTGGGGACCCTGGTGAGATAAGCATTTGAGTGGGTTTAAGATGTTTGAGCAAAGGAAAGCTTGAAGATGGAAGCTTGACACTTCTTAATCAGAATAATATTCAAATCCAGAAAGTGAAGCAAAAATACATACTAACTCTGGGATAGAGTGGGAGGAGGAAACAATAAGATTAGAAACGTTTTAGAAATACTAAGTAAGATAGAAGGAACGTAGGAGGTGAGGAGGGTGATGGAGTGGTTGGCAGGGGTGGAGTTTTAGCATAATTTTAAGTGTATACCTAATAAGATTTAAACATGAGCTGTCAGAGAACTAGTTTCTAGGTTAAAGCAAGGTATTTATAGAGACTCAATAGGATCAGAAATTTATTACTGTCTCTTAACTTCTTGTAAAATATTACAGAATTATATTGACTCCCCCAGCAATAAAAATTGACCTACCCTTACCATTCATGTGGAAGTTAAATCTTGTCTAGGGTTATTCAACAGTCTTGTAACATTGAGATATTAACCAAGTAGACTTAAGCTTTATGTTGTTAGTGAGATTAATGATTGAGTTGGTTTATATATTCAATAAGTGCAAAAACAGGGTTTCTGAATCCAGTGTCTTCCTCCTAATCTAGTGGTGAACTTAACTCTCATCCTAATTCTGATAGGGGTAGCATATTTTTTTCCTCAAAGGCAGTAATGGATTAGAAAGGACTAAAGACAAATAAAGACTACATGCCTATAACCCAGAAGTAAGAAGTGTATTAGATCTATTTCCTAGAACTCAGCTGTGAAGCAACATATATAAAAGAGGAAATCAAGTTATTATTCATGCTAGCCTTTATAGGCCTTATCACTATTGTAGTTATATTGGTAACAACTACTCTGAAAATTCCTGTTTGCTATAGAGCAATAGGTAGGTAGATGATGGATGGATGGATGGATGGATGGATGGATGAATGGATGGATCCATAGGTAGATATAGGCAGGTAAAGATATAAATATGTCTGTGTCTATGTGACTATGTTTGTATACTTTATTCTTTTGATCAAATTTTGGCTAATTGAAGTTTTTCTAAACTATAGAATTTTTAAATATCCCTTACCAGGCTCATATAGGACTACCTGTAATCTGGTTGTTGTTTTTTGTTGTTGTTGTTGTTTGTTTGTTTGTTTTTTTGGTAGTAAAATCTCTTAAAATTACAAAATTAACCTATGTTGCCAGAAAGAGAAGAAAAAAATATGAGAGTAAAAGAGAGAGATGCAAACAAATACCCTTGCTCTCTGTCTCTATTCTCACAGAGCATGCCTACTCGGAGGTAACCTTCATTGTCTTTTTGCCTTTGTATGGTATTCGGCTCAGGTTTAGGTTGAGTTCTGTAATCTCAATGCACCTAGTAGTTTTTAATGCTATTTTGTAGCCATCGGGAGATTGAAATGTGTGCCACATGTCCCGAAGCTTATGTGTGTGCATAAAGTTCTAAAATTTTCTATCAAAGAGATGTCTATATTTTCAGAATCCCTGTGAAAGCTTAGATTTCTCTGACATCAGATCCATAGAACATCTAAGGAAACAGTTCATCCGTTATAAGGCCATCATAGAGGATGAAGAGTCTAACGCTTCCCCTGGTGTGAATCTGGGGAAGGCCCTAAAAGAGAAATGTATTAAAACATTTGATCTCATCTCCCTTCACCTCTGTGATTAGTAATGTTACTCAACCCGTCCAGAATACCATTACTATGTAAGGTTGTTCTCTACTCATTTTTATATTAACAGAATGTTCCAGAATCATCTTAGCAAGGGAGTAGGAGATAATGTGTACTGTTACTCGGAATTTTTTAAAGATAACACATGAAATATAAGTTATCACTCCATACTGCATATTGGTTATTTTGTTGCTAAGCAATACACTCTAATGTCATTAAAAGTGCTATAGGAAATCGATGTGTATTTTATTCTTCTCCTTTCCACCACTGTGTTTTACACAATGCCATTTCTGGGCTTTTTGCCCACTACCAAGACTCTTAATGAGCCCTGAAGCATCTATTTGCGCAGAAGCTGCAGTAAGGTACAGGTAAGTAACTTTTAAAGAGCATTATACTGTACCTGAAATACCTATAAGAAAGTATAGAGAGGATCACAAACAGTAAGCTGTTTGGTCATATATTTGGAGAAGAACACACATCACACAAGCTACAGTTACTGGGTTCAGTTGAGGATGCAAGATAAATATGATACAATTCCTGCCTTTTGTGGATCAAGTGTATTAATATTGCCTTATGAAGAGTTCAAAAACAAGTTAGCACTTGTTATAAGTAGAGATTAAGGATGAACTAGGAAAGAATCAGTGACAAGAGTCATAGTTAAAAAGCAATGTGGACAAATCTTTTCCCTCCCAGAGAAAACTCTGCGGGGCCTCATCACGTAAGTCAGCAGTTGGCAAACACTTGCTGTAAAGAGCAAGATAGGAAACACCTTAGGCTTTCCAGTCCATACAATCTCCGTCACAAGTCTTCAACTCTGCCATGTTCCTATTAAAATTCATTTACAAAAACCAGTGGCAGGCAGATTGAGCCCAAGGGCCAAACTTTGCTGACCCTTGATATAAATTACTGTGGTTTCAAACTGATACCATTCATAGAGAAGGAAATAGAAGGATATGTAGGTTTTATTTGGAAAAAAAAGGTTGATATTAATAAACATTTGATTAATATGACAAATATTCCCTAAGCACATATTGTTATAGACATGGCATTAGATGTAATGGATAAGAAAATGGGTAATATGTGAGCTCAGCCTCAAGGTACTCATAGTCTATCATACAATGTAATAAGATTATACTCCAGAGTCACAGCTTTAGGGAAATATTGTGTCCTGGAATAAGCAAGTCATGCACAAGGGCTCAGTAAAGTGCCTCCATTCAAATCACTTTAGTCCACAAAGCACACTCATGGTTCAGTGAGCTGAGCTGAGATGGCAAGCTGCAAAACTGCCAGTGAGTCTTGGCAATGTGAAGGTGGGAGCGCTTGGTGAGTTTGAATCATGTGAAAGGAAATGTAATTTCAAATCGAGACAGATCACGGCTAAATTGTTACTGGCAGTTGAAATCATGCTTATTCCTCAAAGAGGAACAATGGAAGTGGGAATGGGACATGAAACTTTAAATGCAGAAATAGCATAAGGATATTGATGTTTTAGTTAAGCATATTTTCTACTTTAAACAGGATGTGTTCTGTGTGCCCAAAACCACCTTTATAGAAAGAGAAAAGGATGTAGCACTGATGTTGCCATAGAGTTTGCCTACATGTCACATCTGTGGTTTTGATGAAGGAAGGGAGTATACCAATCCCACTCCTGAATGAAATTGAAAAAAAAAAAAAGGGAGGGAGGATCAAAAATTCACTGATTCTTATGTATGGGTTCCACAGAAGCCTGTGCACAAAAAGTTAAGAAATCCTGCCTACAATAAGCCAAATCATTTTCGTAGTTATCTTAGTTGGTCCTCAGATAACTGAAAATAGCAGTTGACTACCATTGTAGAGACACAAAGAAACTCAGGATCTAAGGAGTTTGTTTCAGATCACGGGCTAGAAAGTAGTGAAGCTGAGTGTCTGCACACCCTACTCACTAGTATAATTGAACTTATATGTGCCTCCATGCTGCCGCAGCCTACCTACAAATTGTTGAGAAAGAAAAAAACAATTGTTCCTTTATAAACAAACTGTATGAATTCCAACTGAAGCTTTACCAAAAACGAAATATTTCATTGAGTCTTAAATGTTGAAAAAACATGGTAGGCTGAAAAGTGTGCCATTTCTCCCCAAAGATATCCAAGCACTAATCCTCAGAACCTATGCATATGTTACTTTACATAGTAAAAGGGACTTTGTAGATGTGAATTAAGTGAATAATCTTGTGATAGTGACATTACCCTGGATTATCCTCATGGGCACAATAAAATCACATGAATCTTTAAAAGAAGGACAAGGTAATATTTGACAAAGGAGGCAAGAGCATACAATGGAGTCAAGATGGTATCTTCAGTAATGGTGTTGAGAAAGTTGGACAGATACATGCAAAAAAAAAAAAAAAATGAAACTAGATCACCAACTTACTATGCCATTCACAAAAATAAGTCCAAAATGAATAAAAGACAAGTAAGATGGGAAACCATAAAAATCTTAGAAGAATCCATAGGCAGCAAAATATGAAACATATGTCTTAGCAATTTCTTTATTGATACATCTCCTATGACAATGGAAACTAAGGAGAAAATAAACAAATGGGACTACATCAACATCAAAAGCTTCTGTACAGCAAAAGAAACCAACAAAACAACGAGAAAGCCCACTGCATGGGAGAACATATTTGCCAATGTTATCTCCAATAAGGGTTTAATCTCCAACATTTATAGGAAACTCATACAATTTAACAAAAGGAAGATACACATTAAATCAAAAGATGGGCAAAGGACCTAAATAGACACTTTTTGAAAGAGGACATATAGAAAACCAAGAGACATATGAAAACATGCCCAAGGTCTCTAATCACCTGAGAAATGTAAGTCAAAATGACAATGAGGTACCATCTCACACCTGTCAGAATGGCTATCATCAACAAATGACAAATGCTGACGAAAATGGGAAGAAAAAGGAACCCTTGTCACTGCTGGTGGGAATGCAGACTGGTGCAGCCACTGTGGAAAACAGTATGGAGTTTCCTCAAAAAACTAAAAATGGTACTCCCATTTGACTCAATAATCCCACTTCTAGGAATTTATCCCAAGAAATCAGAATCACCAATCAAAAAGGCTATATGCACCCCTATGTTCATAGAAGTATAATTTACAATAGCTAAGATTTGGAAACAACCTAAGTGCCCATCAGCAGATGAGTAGATTAGAAAATGGTGGAATAGCTACACAATGGAATACTATACTGTTACTAAATACTAAAACGGAAAGAACTCTGGCCATTTGCAACAGCATGGATGAACATGGAGAGCATTATGCTAAGTGAAATAAACCAGTCAGAGAAAGATAAATATCACATGATCTCACTCATTTGTGGGATATAATGAACATAAACTATGAACAAAAATAGAGACAGAGAAGCATCAAACAGACTGTCAAACCTCAGAGGAAAGGCAGGAGAGGGGAGGGTGTGGGCAGGTAAGAGATCAACCAAAAGACTTGTATGCATGCATATGACCATGACCAATGGACACAGACAATAGGGGAGCGAGGGCATGTATTGAGGGGCAGGAACAGGTCGGGAGAGGTCAATGGTGGGGGAGGGGGGAAGAGGAGACATATGTAAAACTTTCAACAATAATAAATTAAATTAATTAAAATATGTGAATTCTAAAAATATATAAATAACAAAATAAAAGAAGACAAGGAAGGTCAGATAGAGGAGATGGTATCTGTATATATAAAACCCTAATATGCAAATAGACCGAACAGCAAAACAACTGAACAACCAGTTGTTATGATGTGCATAACCACCAGGGGGCACTTATGGAACATGGTGGGCATTGGCCATGGCAGGATGGTGGAGCAGGTGAATGGGAGAGCCAGACCAAGGCAGGGCACAATTCGTTGTCATCAGGGCGAGTCTCTGGCGGTTACTGAAAATGTTTTGCTCCATGCACCATGGTCCTGCCTGTCACTCGCACCCACTGCCAGCACTGAAGCCTCTGCTAGCACCTGCTGCTGGCACATGGCACCAGCCCAGGTCACTTGGTGTCATCAGTGGGTCTGAGAAGTAGCTGCCTGCCCCATCGCCCCTGAGGGCTTCTCCATCTCCCCCTGCTCCTAAGGGGTGATTGGGGCAGCAGCAGCAGCAGCCGCTCACACCCACTGTTGGCACCAGCTGCAATTGCTTCATGCCGTCAGTGGGTGTGAGTGGAGCCGGCACCATCGTTTATGGGAGCAGTGGTAGCGGAAGCAGGGCTGCTGGCAGACAGAAGATCAGAGCCCACAGCAGGAGGGGCCAGGCAGGAGCAAGGAGGACGAGCACAGACCTGCCCCTTTGCCCAGTGCAGCCTCATGGCCCACAGTTCCTTTCAAGGTGCATGAATTCATGCACTGGACCCCTGGTACAATGATAAAAGCAGAGATTACGCAGGCGTCTTCAAACTACGGCCCGCGGGCCACATGCGGCCCGCAGAGGAGTCTGATCCAGCCCGCCAGGTTTTTTGGGCAGTGAGCGCAGCCGAGGTGTTACAGTAGGAATTAGTAGTTCATATAGTCCGGCCCTCCAGCTCTCTGAGGGACCGTGATCTGGCCCCCACTTTAAAAAGTTTGAAGACCCCTGGTAGAGTGATTTGGCCACAAGGCAAGGAATGCCAGCAGCCTCTAAAAATTGGAAGAGACAAGGAACAGATTCTCCTCTAAAACCTCCGGAGGAAGCCAGCCTCCCTAAGCCTGGATTTTAGTCCCACAGGACTCATTTCAGACTTCTGACCTCCAGAACTATAAAAGAATAAATCTGTGTGGTTTTAAGTCACTAAACTTGTGGTACTTTCTTATCATGGCAACAGAATACATAGGAAAAGTAAAACCAAGCTTGGTAACACTATAATGACATTTCTTTTTTCTTTTTTTCCTGAGCTCCATGCGAGCTTTGAGTTTTATATTCCTAGAACCTGAAACAGTTCAAGAAACAGAGTACATCTTCAAAAATAATAATGAAATACAATGAAGCAATGAATGCTCATCTGAGAAAGATAGGGGAATTAAAAATGAAGCTAGAGGAACATTTCTGAGGAGAAAAATAATGCTTAAAAATGCTTTGGGAACTAAGCATTTTTAAACATGTGCTTACACCCAAAGATTCAGATATGGGAGAACTATTGTATGTATTTCAAGGTGAATTTATTTATTATTGGAATTATCCAGTAACTGAATCCTTTTCTCATATAATCTTTTGTTATTTATGAAGGTAATCAAAATTTCAATCCTATTTAATAAATAATTACTTTTTTTTTTCTTCTCCCACACTTCTGATTACTCCCACTATTCTCCTTAGAACTGGTAAGGGAGGAGGGAATCAGGGCCTTGTGGGGAAAAGCTGAAGCTTATCATTCCTACAAGCCTGGAAGTTCATGTCCATCCACTCAGCGTCAGAGACAAGGAAGGTGACTATCCTCCTTCTCTTTAAAACAAAAGCCTTCAGATTTATTGTCTATGACCTTCTTTAAGGTTTTCCTAATTTAGGGGGCAGGAAGGCAGATATAGGATAAATAATAAATAAAAAAATGAATACAATAAATAATTAAAAAATGAATTTAAATAACAAATTCAGTCGATAGCCCTTTTTCAAACCCCAACATATTACAAAGCTTTATTAGTCATAGTCACTGGCTGCTCTACCCACCTCCACTAAATCTTGGTGGGCCTAGAGTAGTTAACTGTATTTTGTATAAGGCAGCTTATACACAGTCCAAAGTAAATGTCAATTATCAGTCTTCCATAGGTTAGTCAGAGAATAGGCCTTGGAGTCCTCCATGAGATGGAAAAGCAGAGAGAAGGAGAATCTCACAGAACATTTATGTGAGTAAGTCTGCAAGTCACCCATAGCATTCCCACCATGTTCTAGTAGGCCAAAGTCTTTCATATGGCTACCTATCTCTAAATGCAAGGAATTCTGGGAAATACACTATAGCTATGGAACTAGGAACTGAAGTAAACAGCTTTGGTAAATAGAAAGGCTTTATGGAAGCTGGCCTCTGCCCACTTCTATCAACTCATGTCCTGTTATCCTTCCTCTCATTTCGGGAGCTCCAGCTATTTTGGCCTCTTTGCTGGTTGTTAAACATATAAGCCAAGGTCCTGCCGCAGGGCCTTTGTACAAACGGTTCTTAGGATCTGAGACGCTGCTCCCCACTTCATATGGCTTTTTGCCCAACTTGATTCTGTTCAAAACCAGCTCTTCAGAGAGAATTTCCCTGACCACTGCCCCACCCCCACATTTAAAGTAGCTCTCTATCACTCTCTAGTTCCTGAACCTGCTTCCTTCTTTATGATATTCAACACTATCCAACACTGTAGCATACATGTATTGGTTCATTCAATTTTTATCTGTTTCCTCACACACACACTCACACACTAGAGTGTAAAAAGTCAGGGACTTTTTGTCTCTTAATCATCGTACTGAATATTTGCAGCATCAAAACATTGCCCGATACATAATAAAACACTCAGTAATCATTTATTGAATGAACTAAGTCTCTTAATAAGGGCATCCAACAGATAAATACTGCAAAGGCTCTATTTTCTAATGACCTAATCTTGAGCACAGCTAGGTTAACTCTCTCTAAAATATCTCCTGTTCTTTTCACTTTTTCATCCCAATAATTCTTAAAGATTTTGAATTTAAGTTTCATCTTCTTTCCCAAAACTCCAGCTACCTTGTGCTCTACAGTCACTCATGCATAGCTCATGCCTATATGGAAATCAACTGTTTATTCATCTGTCTTCCCCACAGGACCATGGACTCCTTCTGGGCAGGGCTATGTATTATTCAATTTTGTGTCCTCATTGTCTGGTATGGTATCTGGCATATGGTAGAAGCATAATATTAAAAGTCTGCTAGTCAAAACTATTCAATGATTTTGAAGATGACTTCTTACAGGAGGAAAACTCACCCAGAAAAAAATATATATATATGATCCACTCAAACTTACTAATAAATTTTAGTAATAATTTGGCAAAACATTATTTTTCCCAACTCATTCTGAGTCATAAGAATGCAAACAAAATTATTCCTTAGATCATGTATAATTAATGCAATGGTTATTAGAGCTGGATTATTTGTTTTAAATAAGTCATTATGATACAGTACAGTTATAATAGTGAAGTGTTATACAAATGCAAACAATTACCTGTTTAGTGATTAGGAAATCAAGTATTTTTTTTAACTAAAGGTTTTTTATTTCCATTCATCCTTCATGTGTATAAAAGATTTCCATAAAATCTGGCTGCACCTAGGCAAATGTAATCTTGTCAGTGACATCTTCAATCTACAAAAACTAAAACATTTTATCTATATGTCCATACTTTAGGAATCCCATATATATATATATATTCATAATACATTATATATAAATAAATAAACATATATACATAAGACTTTCTCTGTTAGTTCTCCCCAAGTGTGATCATACTTGGGAAATTATTTGGACTGGAACATTTACATGAGATGTGCATACAAAGCAGAATATCAATTTACTTCTATAGGCTGACATACTTGGCAGGATGAGTATCAATGATTAGCATACTGCACCAAGGAAACTTATTTGTAGATGAAAAGGTTGCTCCATGAGCTCAGCCTTAGAATACTGGGAATTAAGAATTCTTGAAAAGTATTCCATCGGGCTAAACTAGTTGTTAAAGATATATATTTAAATAGCTTTATTGATATATTAGAGGCCCGGTGCATGAAATTCATACATGGGTGCAGTCCCTAGGCCTGGCCAGGGATTGAAGTGCAACCATCAGGCATGGAAGAACAGGTCCTAGCTGACCTCTGGGCCTTGGGCAGCACCTGGGCCTCTGGGGCCCTGCTTGCCCTCTTCCACCTGAGTTACGGTACCCTAGTCCCCACACAGAGATGGATGCCGCGGGCCAAGATGCAGCATGGGCCTCTGGGCCACCCAGCAGCACTCCATGGAAGCTGGTGAGCAGCGTGCGTTCTCCCGGCCCGCCTCACAGACTGGCTCCTGCACAAACCTATGGGGAGCCCACACAGCCCTGTGTCCTGGCAGCTGTAGCCTGGTGCTCAGCACCTGAGCGGGGAGGGGGGGGGGGGCTTCCCCAGCACATGAGCCCTGGTATCCTGGGGGAGGGTAGCAAGGGAAGTGAGACCCTAACCAGTTTGATTTGGTGCTCACAGAATAATAGAGGTCTTTTTTTTTTTTCCTTGCTCCATTAGTGGAGATTTTCTAGGAGCTGCAGGGTATCTTCCCTTTAATTTTTCCTTGACAATGTGACTTTACTTATGTCTCTTACCTTTGCTTTTCCTCCATCCCCCACATGCAACAGTAACCTGCTCCAGGCTCACTTTGCTCTAGTGTCTAGGTCCTAGGAGATCCCACAATATGTCTGCCACCAGAACTACGATTCCCAGCATTCCTTGTGCTCCCTGCATTCTTGGTTTCCACTTCCAGTCCAGGGACTGCACAAACCAAAAGGACAGCGAAGTCCAGCCGCCCCCAGGCTGGGCTGACAGGACCAGACACTCCAGTGGCATCCCCAGGACCCTGGTTACTTGATGCTGGCCACAGGCTCAAAGCAGACAGGGTCCTGGGGACACCCACCCTACTCTGCATCAGCCCCTGGAAGCCTGCATGCGTAGGCCCAGAGTGGCTGGGGGATGGGAACACCCACGGCATCACCACTGTGACAAGACATCCCCTGGGCACTTGGCTCCTGTGCACGTGGGCACTGCCTACATACCTGCCACTTTTGTTGCGTTAATTTGCGTACTCACTCCTGATTGGCTGTGGGCATCATGGAGATGTGGTCAAGTTACATATTTGTCTATTATTAGTATAGATAATTCTGCTATAAACATTTGTGTACATGTTTTTGTGTAAATATATGTTTTAATTTCTCTTGGGTATACTTTTAGGGTGAAATTGCTTAGGGTTACATGGTTACTCTATACTTAACCTTTTGGAGACCTTCCAAACTTTTTTTCCAAAAGAGCTGTACCATATTTTATTCCCATCCACAATTATGAATTTTCTAATTTCTCCATATTCTTACCATCACTTATTATTTTCTGGTTTTTTTTTGTTTGTTTGTTTTGTTTGTTTTTGTTTTATAGCAGATATCCTAATGGATGTGAGGTGACATTGCATTGTGGTTTTCACTTGAATCTCTCTATAGCTAATTAGTTGAACATATTTTCATGTGCTTATTGGCCATTTGGATAACTCTTTTGGAGAAATATCTATTTAAATTTTCTTTACCCATTATTTAAAAAATTGGAGCATGTATCAGTATCTTCTTTTTATTACTAAATAATATTATGTTGTATGGACATACCAATTTTATTTATCTCTTAATTGGTTGATGGGCAATGTGAGATATTTCTTTTGTATTTTTATGGAGAATGTTGGTGATATAAGCAGGATGGAAAAGGGGGGACATTTGCACTAAGGAAACTACATAGTTCATGGGCCTGAATTAGGGGAAAATAATAGTGTCTGAAAGAATGGGGCAAATTTTATTTCATAAATTATCATCTTATTTAAGGTAATGGGGGGAGGTGGAACAGTCTTAGAAGTAAATGAAGCAGGACAGTCAATCTCTAGGTAGTGTTTATACTTGAAGCCATGTGCTAGTTGCATTCTCTTTCCAAGAGGTCCATCCAATTTAGAGTTGGACTTCACCCAATCACTGGAGAAAGTTGCATCTAGACATCATCAGTCCACTGCCCCTGGAAAAAAGGGTTGGCAAAAGCTAAGAAGGGTCGGATTTCTCAAACAAACTGGCTGGAGTACCAGCAGAAAATATTATTGGGAAACAAGAAAAAAGTGGGAACAGATGGACCAAGAAAACTTGGGTGAGAACAGAGAGGTTGATTATCACTGCAGATGTGTTGGTTCAGGGCCCACCTCAGTCATTCCATGTTCAGTTGGGAAATTCAGTGAGATTAGTTCCATATCCCACCAATAGGAGGGCATGAGTCGATTGCCTGGCCAGACCTGGTTTGTGTACTGACAAGTTTGAAGTAAAAAGCCTGAGATCTATAATGACAGAGCTAGAAGAAGGCAGGGACTTTCAAACCTCTCTAGTCAAAAGATACATTCCATACTAGGATATCTGTCTATCTCTCATTTGTCTATTTTTCTCATTAGAAGCAAGTACCAACTCCTCCACTGGACCCTTTCTTCCAGAATTGTAACAAGTCCCTGAACCTTTTGTCAAATACCAAGGGAGGTGGGTTGATTTGTGTCTAGGGGCCATATTCTATGGGAGGGGAAAGTACCTTTAAACACCAGAACTATCCCCTGTTGTCAAGAGGTTCCTGCTATAAAAGTTTTAGTTTTTATCCCAAGTTAACCCTGGATGAAACACTAAATCATGGAATGTCATGCTAAAATCCCCTATGTAGCAATTGTCATTTCTCTATTTCTCTCACTTACCCCTCCCCAGTTCTGTGTATTTATATGGACACTAGAGGCCCGATGCATGAAATTCATACAAGAGTAGGCCTTCTTGTCCCTGGCTGCCAGCATGGGCTTCCCTCTGGTACCAGAGACCTGGGCTTCCCTCACAGCCCTGGTTTCATCTAGAATGCATCCAGTAGGACATCCAGTCTAATTAGCATATTATGCTTTTAACATATAAGTTAAATGTACATACCAGCTTCCACCACTCTACACAGTTTTCTTTCCATTACAGTGGTGCCTCGCATAAAGAACGCCTCGCACAGCGAACGCTGCATACAACGAACTTCATTTCATGATTCATACAACGAACTTCGTTTCACACAACGAAGTCGCCCGAGCTTCCACGACTGCTTCGCCCGAGCTTCCACGATCGCTGCCGATGTATTGCATCCTTCCGTGCAGGCACTGCAGGCAGTCGTTAGTCACTGCGCTTAACTTAAGCACGTATCGCGGCAATCGTTCTTCATTACGAATTAAATCACGTATCATGGCAGTCGTCCTTTTAAGTTAAACTCAATATTTTTTTTATATCATGGCTTCTAAAAAAAAGCAGGAAGGTGATTTCTGTTGAAATGAAACAGGAAATAATTAGAAGGAGTGAATGTGGGGTAAAACAGTGTGACCTCGTCAAAGAGTTTGGCCTCAGCAAGACCACCATTTTCACCATTTTGACAAATAAGGATGCAATCAAATCAGCCAAAGTAGCCAAAGGAGTATCAAAACTATTTCATGAAAAACATAGGTCTTCAATCCACGAGGAAATGGAGAGGCTATTAGCGATTTGGATTAAGGACAGGCAGGTGAAAGGTGACGTAACAACCCAAGATATTATCTGTCACAAAGCCAAGAGAATTTATGACGATCTAAAGAAAAACGTCCCTGGAAGTAGCAGCAATCAAGATAATGAAGAAGAATTCAAAGCCAGCAGGGGGTGGTTTTTTAGATTTAAGAAAAGGTGTGGAATCCACAGCATTACTATGCATGGTGAGGCTGGCAGTGCTGACAAGAAAGAAGCAGAAAAGTTCTCTATTAACTTTCAAAAATGTATTAAGGATGAAGGATACTGGCCACAACAAGTGTTCAATGCCGATGAAACGGGTCTTTTCTGGAAAAGAATGCCGAGCAGAACCTTCATTACAAAAGAGGAGAAGAAATTGCCAGGACACAAAGCCATGAAGGACAGACTTACCCTTATGTTTTCGTCTAATGCCAGCGGAGACCTCAAGATCAAACCTCTATTGGTTTATCACTCTGAAAATCCAAGAATTTTCAAGAAAAATAACGTTATTAAGTCCAAACTGCCCGTCCATTGGAAGTCCAATCAAAAAGTCTGGGTGACCCAAGTTATCTTCAACGAATGGATTCTGGAAACCTTTGCTCCTGCCGTGAAGAAATTCTTGCTGGAAAAAGAACTGCCGCTCAAAGCCCTTCTGATACTTGACAATGCCCCTTCTCACCCAAAAGACCTAGAGGAAATATTGCAGGAAAATTATCCTTTTATCAAGGTGCAGTATTTGCCACCAAACACCACATCCATTCTTCAGCCAATGGATCAGCAAGTTATTGCGAACTTTAAAAAACTCTACACTAGAGCCCTCTTTAATAAGGTGTTTGAAGAATGCGAGTTTGGTGGAGACAATATGACTGTCCGAAAGTTTTGGAAGGAGAAATTTGATGTCCTTATGGCAATACGACTTATACAGAAGGCCTGGAAAGAAGTGTCACAAAGGACCCTCATTTCTGCTTGGAAGATGCTTGTGCCTTCGTGGACCCAGGAAGAAGCAGTAGTTGATGACGCAGAAGTGGTGAAGGACATCATCACAGTGGCCCAAAGGTTGGAATTAGAGGTAGAGGAAGAGGATGTAGAGGAGCTTATTGAGGAACACGAAGAAGAGCTGACAACTGAAGAGCTCCAAGCACTTTTGGTCCAGCAACAGGACAATGCTCAAAGGGAAGCGTCATCTGATAACGAGGAGCAACAATCAAACAATCAACCAATCCCAACTGCTGACATCAAGAACATCCTGGTCAAATGGAAAGCAGTTCAGGAGTTTACCAATGCCCACTATCCGGATTCAGCTGAAGCAAACAGGATCAACGATCTTTACTCCGATACTCTTGTCTGTTATTTCCGGCAGATGTTGGAGAAAAGAGAAAAACAAACGACTTTGGACAGGTTTTTCATGAAACCATCGGCCAAAAAGCAGAAAATGGATGAAGATGTGCAAGATTCGGTAGACTCTACTTAGTCTGTCTTAAAATTAAAAAAATGTGTGTTTTTTTTTTTTAAATTATGTTTTTAGATGTATCTAAATAAAAATAATAACAAAAAATTTATCTTTTTTTATGTCATCTTAGCATATTTTATGCTACAGAACGAATTATTTTTTTAACATGTATTGTTATGGGAAAACGCATTTCACATAACGAACTTTTCGCATAACAAACTTGCTCCTGGAACGAATTAAGTTCGTTGTGTGAGGCACCACTGTAGTTATATTCTCGTCCTTTTTCCCTGAGTACATACCCTGAATATGTGGAGTGAACAAATTCTGGAAAAACCCTTCTTGTTTTGGTCAATGGCATTTTTGATAGAAACAAAGAGTATACCCTAATCTCAGTGGGAACTATGGTACTATTATATTCAATAATTAACAAATATCAGGGGGTTGTTTTTTTTTGGTTTTTTTTTTTTTTTTTTTTTTTTTTTTTTTTTTTTTTTTTTTTTTTTTTTTTTTTTTAGTATTCACTGTATGCTAGGTACTATGCCATATGCTAAAAATAAACCAAGAAAAAAAAAAAATCCTGTCCTCAAAGAAATTACACTCTAGGAGTGGTGGGGAAGCAGCAGACAAGTAGGTAGGTAATGAAATACCAAGTGATGAACAGGTAGGTGCTTTAGGAACGCAAATGGAGAAAGTACTTAACCCAATCCCAGAGTCTCGAATAGCATTTCCAGAGGAAATGGCTTTACCCAAGGCTAAAAAATCATGCAGGCATTAGCCAAATGAAGGCGTCACTAGCGGGGGAGGAAATTATGCCTGAGGGGACAACTTGAAAGAAAGTACTTGATACAGTTAAGGGAATATACTCAGCAGTCGAGGAAGTATATCAAACAGCCAGTCAGATGGTCTTTCTTGGGAAGTTTAAATTCAAGTTATTCAGAAAAGAAGATTCAAGTAGTAGTGTTATAAGCAGAGAAATGAAAAGAAGCACCGTTAAAAGGTCCTTCAGAGGCTTCAGAAAAAGAAGCAACAGCAGATGGCTGCTTCTAAAGGGGCAGTGTGACCACGTCATCATAGAGCTTCTCATTGAATCCTAAGCATCACTTCTGGTTGCTGGATCCTAAGAGATATCTGAAGTCTTCCTATGCAGCTGTTATAAGAGCCTATAAGAAATCTTCAGTCGCAGGAGACTAACCCAACTTGAAAAAATGATTAAACAATGTAAAGTTCCATGGCAGAGCTTGAGTTCAGCGAAGACTGACTGTACTTGTTTAAATTATATCTCTAGGAAAAGAGCTCCATTTCTTCTCCACCACCTGCCAGCTCTGCCTTTGTTTCCTTTGTCTTTGTGTCTTCCTCCAAGTGGTCCCCACGAGCAGTTCCAGTTTTACTTTTACTAAGTGGAGGACCCCATCTTCCTCAAGAGTTCCAGCAATAGTGAGGGTGTTACTTCCATCAGGAACCACTCACTGTGGCCATGGACTGGTGGTTCTCCTATTGCTTTGTCTTAGATCACACATTCAGCCCTGAGCCGGGGTCAACCCCACTTAATCACATGGTCTGAGGTGTGGTTCCTCAATGGAAAATTGAGATGCAGTCATCAAATAGGGAAGATGGAAGCTGAGAAGGCAGAAACTCTAGCTGCCTTCCTTACATGGCTACTGTGTGTCTTTACTTTCCTGTATCCTTTATACATATCCTAAATAGCTGAGTACATGTTGTGCTCCTCATAGCCTAAAAGTCTCTAGCAAAAAGGATCATTTTAAAAGGTCTTGTATGAAATAGATTTTCTACATTCATGATATCCAACTTTTGAATAGTAGGCAATGGTTATCTACAAGTGTAGGCAGCTAAAGTGGCCAAATGTAACTTTAATGTGAGTCTTCACTCTTTCTATACTGATTCTCCATGAAAAGAGATGATCCGAGAACCCACCTTTCTTCTCTTCTTCACTTCACTAACATTGCATTCCTATGAAGACATCATAGATACAACCACCATTTTCAGAGCTTAACACAAATTAGGACTCCATTCTCTTAAAGTTAGCTGAATGTCTTTTGTTATAAAATAATCACTCCATCTTCTCTCATTTTAATTAAATCTAGTTATATATTTTTAAATGCTTTCACAACAACTGGAGCTGAGTAAGTCCTTTAAAAATTGAGTTTGCCTACATTTTAAAAATGTTAACAAGGAAGGGACCATGTGCCAAGTTTAAAAATAATATAATACAAAGATTTGGTTCTCATGGAACTCAAAGTTTATTAAAGGAGACAAATAAATAAAAACACAAATTATGGCACAGTGTTTTAACTATAACAGAAATCACTACCAAATATAGATGTATCACAGAGGGAGAAGTAATCAAGTATGGGGATGGATTGTGTGGGCAAGGATTACTGGAGGAAGTGATAGCTAAACTGGATTTTGACAGATGAATAAAAATTTTATAAGTATCTATAAGGAAAGGGCATTTTAGGCAAAAGATAGAGGAGGTCTCAAATGAAAGCAAAGTCATGGTGTTGTGGGACAATATATTAATGTGTCATAGAAATTATTATTGTAAGAATGGGAAGTGCAAATTTAGGGAGTAATAAAAGATGGCATGAGTAGGAGAAGCAGCAAATTGAAGGTCTCTTATCTAATCAATTGAACAAGCCAACTTCAAAAGTATTTCAGAAGGGAAGAATGTAAGTATTTGACATTAGGGCATTGATTAAGTACCTACAGAATATTAAATATGACAAAATAATGATGATACAGAAGATTATGTAGTGTGAGGAAAGAGGGAAGGGGAAAGGAGGAGGAAGGAAAGGAAGAAAGAAAGAAAAGAGGCAGGGAAGGAGAGAGGAAGAGAGAAGAGGAGGGTGGAAAGTACATAGAAACCTAATATGTACTTGCTATGGTCTTCCAGAAATCCAGATGCAGTGGGGGAAAAAAAAGTCAAAATGGAATCTTAATGTGAGTCTTCACTCTTTCTATACTGATTCTCCATGAAAAGAGATGAGTGTAGAGCCTACCTTTCTTCTCTCTTATTAATAGAATCTCCGTCTTGATTGGGGCATCAAGATGTCTAGCCTAGAAAAACCATGGTGAGTCCATTTTTCCTTGGTAGGTGCTTACGTTCACAGCCTCCCTGGGTGATTTGGTGACCAAATTCTGGCCAATTACTTAGAAATAGAAGAGTGAATTCTGGGAAATGTTTTGTTTTTGTTTTTTTCTTTCATGAACAGCAACAACAACAAAAATAGAGATTCCCTTTTACACTGGAATTATCTTGTTCCTATTGTAGAGCATAAACAAACAAACAAAAACCTTTTCCCTCTCCCTTCCTAGGTTACTGATCAGGGCATAACAAATTAGACAAAAGACAGGATAACAAGAGAAAAGGCAACAGTTTATTAACTTGTGCAGCCTGCCTAGATGCAGCAGAAACTAATGAGTAATTCAAAAGGGTGGTCAGAACTTGGGCTTACATAGCATCTTAACAAAGAACAGTAAACTTGTAGAGAAGTGATAAGATGAAGGAGAGGAGGTATAGACTTTGAGGGTTGGCAAATTGTGGGAGCAAGATTTCCTTCTAGACCCCTCTTCATGATGACTTTCCATCTTCCCTGGAAGAAAGGATTGTGGCTGGCCTGTTTTTCTCAGAAGTTCCTGCAGATAAGGGAAGCTCTAAGAAGGCATCCTTCTGCATCTGTTAAATCTCATTTGCCTCCATCTCAAAATAATCATTATGCCAAGGTGACATATTTTGTGATAGCATATTTGGATTTCCTATACTGTCTTGATTGTGGTTTGTGCTTGTAAAGGCGTGATTTTTAGAGAGATGACCACCATCTTGTAACTATGCCCAGATTGTCTCTTTAGAGTCCAGTATTAGGCAGAATGCAGGGATATAAAAGAAATTGAAGTTATGGTTGCTGAGTCCAAAAGTCCTATAATACAGAGTGTCACACAACAAAATAACTGGAGAACAATTACAAAAAAACAACAACACTTACTCAGTGCCAACTAACGTAGAACTGATGGCGGCCCTCCAGAATCTCCTATTGGTAACTCCATGCTGCCAATGATTCTCGCCAATGTAGCTAAACTGATGAAGCTTTCAGAAAAGAAATGACATTTAGAGCAGATTCTAGTCTCAAATTCTTACCTTTATAAAACACACCTCTGCCCTTGCTTAAACAAGATTTCACTCAGAAAGGAAACAGTATCAAAAAGGCATTGGGTTTTAGTCTTGGGAAAAGCCCTTAACAGCTGTAGGACATAGCGGTGGTCATTTAAACATCTGGCATTTTGGTTCCTGATTTGTAAAATGGAGATAATGGTTCATTCAACAAATATTTACTGAGCACTTAACAAGTGTTGGGCACTGCTTTAGACAATGGTATATAAAAGTGAACCAAATCTGTCCTTATAGACAATAGACATACAATAAACATATATTCTATCAAGAGATAGTAGTAAATCCAGTGGGAAAAATGGAAAGTGGGATAAGAAAGATAGAAGGAATAGCAGGTAAGTGGGGAGGAGATTTGCTATTTTACAGGTAGTGGTCAAGACAATCCCTTTGTGAAGTGCCTTGCACGTCATTCCCCATGTATTTGTACTTGCCTGCTTGTCTGTCGGCAGAAGAGAGGAAATCAAATGACTGAAATACTATGTAGAAAGTATTTGTTTGTTTGTTTTTAATCTTTATTGTTAGATTATTACTGATGCCCCTCTTCCCCCCCCCCCCCCACATAGCTCCCCTCCACCCAGTTCCCACCCCACTCCAGGCCCTCACCACCCCACTTTCCACATCCATAGGTACTGCCTACATGCATATAAGATCTTTGTCCAATCTCTTTGCACACCCCCACACCTCCTTCCCCCTGAGAACTGTCAGTCTGCTCCATTTCCATGCCTCTGATTTTATTATATTTACCAGTTTATTCTGTTCATCAGATACTTTATTCATTTGATTTTTATATTTTTTATTGATTTTATACAGAGAGGAAGGGGGAGAGATAGAGAGCCAGAAACATCAATGAGAGAGAGCCATCGATCAGCTGCCTCTTGCACACCCCCTACTGGGGATATGCCTGCAATCAAGGTATATACCCTTGACCAGAATCGAACCCAGGACCTTTCAGTCCCCAAGCTGACGCTCTATCCATTGAGCCAAACTGGTCCCGGCATCATTTGATTTTTAGTTTCATTTGTTGATAGATATGTATCTGTTGTCACTCTGTTGTTCATAATTTTTTATCTTTATCTTTTTCTTCTTCTCCTTCCTCTTCTTAAAGAATACCCTTCAGCGTTTCATATAATACTGGTTTGGTTGTGATGATCTCCTTTGGCTTTTTCTTGTGTATGAAGCTCTTTATCTGACCTTCAATTCTGAATGATAGCTTTGCTGGGTAGAGTAATCTTGGTTGTGGGTTCTTGCTATTCACCACTTTGAATATTTCTTGCCACTTCCTTTTGGCCTGCATAGTTTCTATTGAGTATTCAGCTGACAGTAGTATGGGTACTCCCTTGTAGTAACTAACTGTTTTTCTTTTGCTGCTTTTAATATTCTCTCTTTGTCTTTTGTCCTTGGCATTTTAATTATGATGTGTCTTGGTCTGGTCATATTTGGATTTCTCTTGTTTGGGGTTCTCTGTACTTCCTGGACACTTGTAAGTCTATTTCTTTCATCAGGTAGGGGAAGTTTTCTACCATTATTTCTTTAACTAGATTTTCAGTGTCTTGTTCTCTCTCTTCTTCTGGCATCTCCATAATTTGGATGTCGGTATGCTTGAAGTTGTCCCGGAGGCTCCTTACACTATCTTCATATTTTTGGATTACTTTTTTCTTTTTGTTTTTCCAGCTGGATGTTTTTTTGCTTCCTCATATTTCAAATCTTTGACTTGATTCTTGGGATCCTCTATCTACTGTTGAATCTCTGTATATTATTCTTTATTTCAGTCAGTGTATATTTAATTTCTGACTGGTCCTTTCTCATGTTTGGGAAATTCTCACTAAGATCTTGGAGGTCTCACTAAGTTCCTCAGAGGTTTCTAGAAGATTCTTGGGTAACCTTATAACTGTGGTTTTGAGCTCTATATCCAGTAGTTTGCTTTCTTCCATTTCTTTTATTTGCAACATGTTTCTTTGTCTCCACATTTTGGCTGCTTCCTTGTGTTTGTTTCTATGTATTGGGTAGCTGCTAAGTTTTCTTGAGTGATAGAGAGGCCTTGTGTAGTAGGTGTCCTATAGGGCCTAGTGGCTCAGCTTCCCAAATCACATGAGGTGGACATTCTTGGTGCACCCCTTTGTGGGTTTTTTGCACAGTCTTGTTGCACAGTTTAGCCTTGATTGTTGTTGGTATTACTGGGAGGATTTGACCTCCAGGCCATTTGGCTGTGAGGACCAGCTGTGTTTACAATGGAAGAACTCCTTGCGCAGGAGACACCCTTATGGGGCAGGACTTGCTTCATTGGGGCTTTGGTGCTCACTGAGTCTGCCCCTTAAATGTGTCACTTATGAATGTGAAGAGTTGTAATCTGGTATGGTCTCACACTGACCACTGGGTACACTGGCTCTTGGATCTCCAAGGAGGTGCAAAGTCAGCACTGCCTGTGGCCACCCAGCAGGAGCTACAGAGAGATCTTCAGATTCCTCCTCTTTGTATCAGGTTTGGAAATGCCCAGTCGAGGCCCAGCTGTGCAGCAAAGCAGGCTGCCGATGGTGCATGTCTTGGGCCTTCTTCAGGTTTGGAAATGCCCAGTCGAGGCCCAGCTGTGCAGCAAAGCAGGCTGCCGATGGTGCATGTCTTGGCCTTCTTTTGATAGCTTTGGGGCTCCCTGACCCAGCTGCAGCTTGTTTGACAGCTTTTAGGCTGAGAAAGCACAGACCATTCATATACAAAAGCCACTTCACACAGCTTGGGTGGGGTTGTAAATTGGGTAGGGTGGGGTCTCAGGGAATCTCTAGGATGGAGTAACTGCCAGTCAGCCCTGCACTGGGGGTGTCACAGCACAGGAACAATGACCGTTGTGAGCACCTCCATCTGGAAGAAAGCTGCCCCCACATTCCTGCCCCAATGCCAGACAGTCCAGTTTCTCCCTCTGTGTCTGGGTCCCCCAGAGTCTTGCCCGGAACTGGAGCTCAAAGCAAGTGGCAGCGTGTATATCTCCCCCAATTAAAAAAAATGGCACACCTGGGTGCCAGCCCATTCCGTGCCTCAGCACCTCCTACCAGTCTCAATGTATTTTCTAATTTACCTCTCTAGTTGTAGTACTTCCTCTCAGCCAGCTTTCCCACAGTTCTGGATGATCATTGTTATGTATTTTAGTTGTAATTTTGATATATTGTGGGAGGCAGCAAAGACAGGTTTTTACCTATGCTGCCATCTTGATTCTAGAAAGCGCTTGTCAAATTATTCACCACTATGTAAACCTAAGGTATCATCATCATTATTATTGAGAATTAAGTCTAAATTTCTTAGCTTGACATTTAAGATGCTTCATAACATGATCTTTCAACCTATATTTTCAATTTTATCCCCATTCCCTCATATAAATTTAACTTGCAAATAACATTTTCACTTTATATAATTCACTTGGCAATAAATCCTGTACCATCCCATGTTGCTTCTCCTATTGTTTCTTCTCTTTCAATCCTGCATGATTTCATTTTTCACAAATCTGTGTCCCCAGTGAACAGATAAACTTCTGAATGACAGAGTTCATAAGTACCTTGAGCATCAAGGCTGTTTAATAATGTTGATTGGTTTTGTTTGACACACTGGCTTAGGTTCATCTTCACTTTGGAAACTCTCACTCTGGAATTTGGTGTCATAGTCAATTTTGCATGAATTTTGAATTGCTTTGCATAATTATCATGAAGCTATGTAATCTTTGAGAAGCAAAATTTTGAAAAATTATGTATTGCTAACAAACACCTTTAACTGTGGTTGGGACTCAGTGTCAAACAGACCAACAAGCAGCTCCTAATCCTATGTGCCCTTTTCAGAACTATGATCCCATGCATCCTGATGGCCTTTTTATGACCTTGGGAGTATTTTTTATCAGTGTACATTTGTTGTTATCGCTTGAATGATATTCAAGTAAATTTTTTCCATTGAAATAAATTCCCAGAAGTCTGAGAAATCAAGCAGAAGAGAAGAATATGTAAGGCACAGTAGAAACTATAGGGTAAATCTAAGAGAGGTTTTGGAAAGCATAATAATTACCTTGCAAAAATAGCTACATTCTAGTCACTGGGACTTATGGAGATGAGATGATAAAAATAGAGGTTAGAGTGATGAAGTGATGGAGTCACAAGCCAAGGAGTGCAGGCTACCTCTAGAAGCTGGGAAGAAACACACACACACACACACACACACACACACACACATATACACATAAAGAAGAAACAGATTCTTCCCTCAAAGCCTCCAGAAGGAGTGCATGGCCTTGCTGACTCTGATTTTAGTCCTGTAAGACCTATTTTCAGGGTTTGAAACTCCAGAATAGTAAGATAATAAGTTTATGTTATATTAAGTCACTAGATGGGTGGTAATTTGTTGCAGCATCAGTAGGAAATGAATACAGTGGTAAAATAAAAACAACCCTGAACTAGAGATCTGTCACAATCTGGCTTCTGCTGCATGCATAGTAATTGTGTTATCTCAGCAAAACCACTCTACTTCAATTTCCTTTCCTGTAAAGTGAAATTAGACCTGCCTTACAGTGTTGTTATGAAGTTATCATTACTCATGTGAGCACTTTGTAAAGTGTCTTGTGTTATACAACTGTTAGGTGTACTTTGACTAAGTCAAAGTACAGTTAAGTCAAAGGGGAAGAACAGGAATGAAGACGTTTGTCTTTAGTGTATTAATACCTTAAATTTACACTCTAACCTATTCTGTAACAACCATGCTGTGTTCCAAGTGGCCTCCTGCAGGGATGGACATCCAGCACACTTGTCTGAGCCTTCCCCCCATCAACCAAAGTGAACATGGCTAATTGGTTGCAGAATCCTTTGCCCAAGAGTCAAGACTCAGCCTTAGAGACCTTCTTAACCCACCTGCAGGAGGTTGCTATCAACGAACTAGAGCTGGCAGGCAAGAAGAAACTTAGCAAGTTTGGTCCCTTGGCCAGCAGCATGGACATCACCTGAGAGCTCCATGGAAATGCAGATCCTCAGGCCCGTCCTGGAGCTACTGACTCAGAATCTGTATCTTGACACGATCTCTGGGTGTGTCCCTTGTACTTGTTGAGAGGATATATTCTGGGGTGGTTTGAACTCCAGCTGTATAAGTTATTATTGTGTGGCCTCAAGCAGTGTCTAGAGCATCAAAACCTGTTTTCCCATCAATACAGTGGAGAATAATACCCACCACGTTGGTTTGTTATGAGAATTAGAGAGGCTGCACATGTAAGGCATTCTGCACAGTGCCTGCCAACAAATGCTCAGTTAATAATAGTTCTTTTCATTGTACGGTTTTGCACCCTCTACAGCTGCTAACCAGACTACACATTCATTCAGCATTGCTTGAGCCTCACCACAGGGTGGATTTCCAAAGCCCACAGAGGCAGGAGGGGTGTGTGTGTGTGTGTGTGTGTGTCAGAAACATGGTCAGAAATGCCTGTCCCAGATAACCAGGACACTGTACTTTTTGCAACACGTATCCAATGCCAGGTGGTCTCTTCGCTGCACTTGGCTTTAGCAGAAACCTACTAGAGTCTAGACAGCCATGGAGACTGATGACCCGTGGGAGAGACAGAGCAAGGGCCAGCATTCATGCTGAGTGGCTCTGGGCCCATGCCTCTACCTTCATTTCCTTCTGAACTTTGGTTTCCATGCAGCAGAGCCTTCATCAGGGAGCCCCTGCTCAGCTGCCCCCTGGCGCGCAGCTGCAGCAGCGGCGGTGGCAATCCCTTCCCCGGGTCTGGGGGGCCGAGGGGCTGGGCGGAGGTGCGGGGGGCGGAGCTCGGCGTCCTGCTGCTGCTGCCTCCGCTGCCGCCGGCGAAGCTGCCGCCCCTGGCTCGGATGCTCAGGCCCCGCTGCACTGCCCTGCGTGGACAGACGGGTGCACGCCGGGCCTGACGGATGAGCAGCCTGGCCCCCGAACTGCCACCTCCCCATCTGGCTCCGTGCCCGGCGGTCCGGCGGTGGGGGCGGCCCCGCCGTCTCTCTGCAGGCTCCTGCGCGGTCTCCCCGCCGGCTTCTGCGCGCCGCCTCTGCTCTTTACATAGTAATTTCAGTTCCTGCAAGCGCCCTGCTCGCTCCGGCTCCCGGAACAGGTCTCAGAAGAGCCGCCGCTCCGAGCACACCGGGGCCATCCGTGCGGCGCGGAGAGCCGCTGCTTGGGCGATGCGACGGGAGCCCCCACCGCAGCCCCGGCAGTGGCCCCGCCGCGCCGAGAAGAGCGGGGCGACAGGCAGGTAAGGCGACCGACCCGGGCCCTCAGGGGAAGGCGACGCCCCAGCCTGTACCCCCGCCGCCCAGTGTCCAACCCCGGGGACCGGAGCAGAGTTGTGCCTGGTACTGATGGGGGATTGATTCGGCCCCACGTTACCTGGTGATCTGTTGCCTGTTGCTCTTGTCTCCATCCCATTCTGCGCTCCTGGAGGGGCTGTCTTGCTCCCAGGTGATGAATTTCTCTGCAAGGTCATTGCTCCCTTAGGCTCTGACTCTGAAGGTAAATGGGAAAAGACGCTGCAGTTCTTGTTCTTGGGCAGGAGGGATTTATAATCAATGGATCTGCACACTGTGAATATCCCAATAGGCAGATGTGGTGTGTGTGTGTGTGTGTGTGTGTGTGTGTGTGTGTGTATGAATGCTACACTGGCATGTTTCTTATTTCCCTGTGCTTATTCTTATTCTCTTTAAGGTCAAGACACTATTGTTGTACATAAAATATATGCGTTTGTGTGTGAGTGTATGCAGACACCTTTACATGTATACAGTCTCTCTTAGATAGGCGGAGTGGGAAGGAGAAGGGCGGGCAGAGGTTGATCAAGGGAAATCACTGTAGAGACCTGTTCGGTGTCTAGAGGTGAACTTTGGAACCAGATTAAATCAGGGCTGAGGTTACAGGCTATAAATGGTTCTTGGGGAGATGGACATTAGAAAAAACAGCTAAAGAACAACTGTCAGCAGTCCACACCGCAGATCTTCGTGTTATCCAGGCAGATCTGAAAGACACTGCCAACAATGGACAGGGAAAGGGGAAGGGGGGGAGGAAGGGGGTCCTTAGACACTGGAAAGTGAATTTCGTTTGGGGGGGTGGGAAGGCAGCAAGTCCCTGGCAGGTTTAAAGGGCCTTCTGGAGGGAAACTAGGAGAAATCTCTGCTCGGAACGTAGGCACTTCAAGGTTAGGATGATGAGAATGTCCAGCAAGCGGCAGAGGCAGTGGGGAAGAGACGAGGGTTTGGAGGAGGAGGAGGAGGAGGGGAAGCAAAGCTCTGAGAGTCACCTAGAAGCAACCACCATTTATGAAGGCATCTCTCTCTTTTCAGATTAAATCAATACCTTGGCTATGCTCCATCTAAAGATGTTTCACAAGACATGGAAGATCCCTAGGTCCATGCTTGCATTTTGTTTTTGCAAGGAATCTGGGTCATGGTGGGACTGGAAGTCACTGAAGTGTTTACAGCACCAGCAAGATTTGGAGAGAGAGTTGATTAAGGCTTAGCTTCATGAAATATTTACACATCTCTTACGTGGGCTTTTGTTTGCTCTTGTTGGTGCTGCTGCATATTTTGCTTAATGATTGGAGCGGACTTCTCCCAATGTGCTTGTTTTCCAGTTATAAACTATTGTTTCTTTTCCATTGTGTTCACCATTGGCCTGCCCTGAGTAACAACTGTGGGAATAGAGATACATGAGTCACAGCAGACAGGCAGAAAATATTTTCTGCTGCTATCTGCGAATGGCAATCGTTTGTATGATAGGATGTTCTTTTGAAGGAGAATCATGAAGAACATTGTTTTAAGGCTTTGTGGGTTCTTAGGAGGGGGGGAATAGGTTGTTGATTCATAAGCAGAAAAATAAGTAGCAAGTGCCATTGCACATCTAGATGTTATTTCATTGGAATTTATTTTGGAAACAGCACAGAGGAAGTCGTAGAGACTCAGGTAGAGTGTGTTGTGGTGTGGTGAGGCTTTACCTAATCACTAACTAGCCTTTCATAAAAATGACAAGGACAGGCATCTGAGGTGCACAGCTTCATAGGGGAAGTGTAGGGTTGAAGAAAGATATGAGTCAGGTCAATTGGTGATGGAGGTCAGCAGTTTCCAACAAACTGCTTTGAAAACTTGGGTATTTTTTTAATTGCCTCAATATACTTACCCATTGCACTTAATTATTTGTCCCTGCAACATTTCTTTGATTGTGCCTCAAAAATACATATAAAAGGATATATCAGACACACCTATCCTTTACTGTATGGATTTTTGGTCATGAAAATCCCCTGCAGCTTATGGGGAATATTGTTCATGGAATCACAAAATCACAAAAAGAATGGCCTCAGAGAGGCCAGACATGCAATTCCAGTCCCAGCTCACACTCGAGCTCCTTCAGTGGCAGCTGTCTCTACCTTTTATATGCTCATTCACTGATTCATTCATGCATTCAACAAATATTTCTCCTGAACGAAACATGGTCCTAAATTGTGGGATTGAAGAGGGAAAAAGACACAGTGTCAGGCAGGAAGCCTTTGGAGAGAGGGAGTGAAGCTGGTTCAGTGCTGTGTCAGGGCGAGCACAGGGTGCTTGGGAGCAGGTGGTGGAGGTGGAGAGGACAAGGACAGTTCCCAAAGACCTGAAGAATCAGAGGAGCTAGTCTGGTCAAGAGGAGAGAGAAGGGCAGTCCTGGTGCAGTGACCAAATATGCAGAACCCCAGAAGAACAGGTAGCTCTAAGTAGTTGAAAAGCTGTGAGTAGATAAACATGGGAAGATGCAGACAGAGAAGGGAGCAGATCCATCTTCAGGGTGAAGTCCAGAAGAGCCGCTAACTCATCTGTTCAGCCAATCATTTGACCTGGAGAAGTTAGGTAAATGCATTCATATCAAGGCTCTATGTTGTTCACATTACCCAAGTTCATATGCTTCAAATGTCTTGGAACTATATTTACCTTAATTTATAAAAGTCTGATTAAAAGGGGGAATGTGTCCTTAAGAAAATCGCATTTTTTTCGTCTTATAAAATGTGAAAATGAAAAAATGAGAGAATGGAGCTTTGATTTTTAAAAAAGTGAGTTTTATAGAAATGCAGGGGATTTTATTTTTATAACAGCAGTGCTCAGGGCAAACGGATAAAAAAAAAATCTGTATATCCCAACCATTTCATTGTCCCAGATGATTCCAAAAGAGAAACTGAATGAAGAAAAATGTAACTTAGAATCAGAGGCAAAAGAAAGCCCAAAGGCCACATGCAATTTAAAGTTATTTTTTTAAGTGAGGGAAACATGTACAGTACTCCCATAGTAATCAATAAGTGCCCTTCTAGACATAGTCACAACCCATTGTGAAGTCAGTTTACTGTGTATAATAGCATTTTATTTTCAAAAAATAAAGTAAAACAGAATAGAAGGATAAAATTCACTGGATATTTCAATTAAATATTTATATGTATGAGCACACTAGACCATGATGCAAAAAAAGTATATTTTATTATGCATCATGTTGCCAAAAATCTAAAAGCTACTGCTTTCAGTGAATTAGAAAACAAATGCTTCCAGTTTTCAAGACTCCAAGAGTCAACTAGAAGATTAAATACATAAGCATTTATACAAAATTCTGAATAGAATTATCGGGAGAAAGGCAAGACATTATGATTTACCAATAAATTCATGGCAGTAAGGTTAAAGGAGACTGCGAACCTCGGGGACTGAATTAGCCTACAGAGCTTCAAAGAGAAGGTATAACTTGAGCTAGTTTATGGAAGATGGACAGATCTGAGTGGATAGTGAGGAAGAGTTGATGATATAGAAGGAAGTAAAGAATGAGGTGGCATAATGTGAAGCTTGTTTAAGACTCATCTAGGGCCATGGCCAGGTAGCTCAGTTGGGTAGAGAGTTGTCTGGATACACCAATATCGCAGGTTCGATTTCTGGTCAGGGTGATAGAAGAATCAAGCAATGAATGCATAAGTAAGTGGAACAACAAATCAATGTCTCTCTCTAAATTTTTTTTAAAAAATCATTTAGAAAATAAATTTAGAAAATATTTTTAAAAATCATTTAGAAAATAAAAAAATGAATATCAAATTATGGGGAGAGAATTGCAGCAGAATTTTTGTTCAGATGAAAATATTACTCAAGAGCTGCTATTTATTTTATATCTAAGATTTCTTTTCCTAATACATCTACTCTAAGAAAATCTGGACAGAGTGGCCAAAGCATCATAAATTTGTCATTTCCTGCCATCTTTTTATTTCTTTCACAATAATTTCCAGGCTTGGCCTGTTTCAACTGAATTTAACGGTTGAGCTACTGAAATTACGTGATGCGCATATTGTAGCATGATTAGTTCATTTCTTAGAACACAAGCACAATCTTTAGCACAGGAGGTAAGGGTGATCAAGTTTTAAACTGAGTGAATCCTTCAACAAGTCTCCATTTTTTTGTGAAAGTCATTTTTTTTTTCAAACCTTAAAGGTATTTCTTTTTTTCAATTCAATTGGGCATGCTTTTCTTTTTTTTAATTTAAATTTAAATTCTTTGTTGTTTAAAGTATTACATATGTTTCCTTTTCTTCCCATTGACCTCTCCCTGGCTATTCCCATGCCCCAGCACATGCCTCACCCTGCTACTGTCTGTGTCCATGGGTTATGCTTATATGCATCTATACAAGTCCTTTGGTTGATCTCTTACCCCCACTTCCCCTGCTTCCCTCTGAAGTTGGATGATTTGTTAGGATGCTTCTCTGTCTCTGGATCTGTTTTTGTTCATCAGTTTATGTTGTTTATTATATTCCACAAAAGAGCGAGATCATGTGATATTTATCTTTCTCTGACTGGCTTATTTCACTTAGCATAATGCTCTCCAGGTCCATCCATGCTGTTGCAAATGGTAGGAGTTCCTTTTTACAGCAGTGTAGTATTCCATTGTATAGATGTACCACAAATTTTTTTAATCCAATTATCTGCTGATGGGCACCTAAGCTGTTTCCAAATCTTAGCTATGGGAAATTGTGCTGCTATGAACATAGGGGTGCATATATCCTTTTTGATGGTGTTTTTAGTTTTTTGGAATATATTCCTAGAAGTGGGATCACTGGGTCAAATGGGAGTTCCATTTTTAGGTTTTTGAGGAAATGCCGTACTGTTCTCCACAGAGGTGCACCAAACCGCATTCCCACCAGCAGTGCACGAGGGTTCCCTTTTCTCCACATCCTCACCAGCACTTGTCATTTGTCGATTTGTTGATGGAATCTCCTTTTTTTGAGTGCCTCTCCAGTGCAAAGCCCAGTGCTAGGCACTCAGTGCCTTCTTAAGATGAACCAGACCACTTCGGACCCATAATAACAAGAGGAACACCAGATGGTGTTGAATTTTCTCTTTCGGGTTGTTTGTGCTGCTAGTCCATCATTTTAGTTAAGGACAAATGGTCCCGTCTTTCAATGATTTGACTTATGATTTTTCTACTTTAGGATGGTGCAAACACCAGATGCATTCAGTAGAAACTATACTTGGAATTTTGGTCATTTCTTAGACTCTTATTGCACAGTGTGCTACTCTCTCATGACGCTGGGAGGTGACAGTGAGCTCAGCTCCCAGATCACAAAGGTAAACTCCGGGTACTCTACAATGGATTCATTGTGTTAGAGGATTTTGCCCAACTGTAAGCTGATGTGAGTGTCCTGAGCATGTTGAAGGTAGGCTGGGCTAAGCTATGATGTTTCATGGGTAAGGTATATTAAATGCATTTTCAACTTACTATGGGTTTATCTGGATGTAACCCCATCTTAAATCGAGCAACATGTGTATTTAAATTAGTGTGTATGCATTTTTAGAGAATAGCATCAGTGTTTTGCAGTAGCCTAACAGATATTTTGAAGAGACCAAATCAGAGAAGAATGGCTTTACCTGTGTTTTTTAAAACCTTTGCTGAGCCTCTTTCAGTGCTTCTGTCTCTCCTATGAAATAAAATGTTATGATATTTATATACTTTTAAATAAAGCTATACCTTTACTGAAAAACAGTGCCAGTTAAAATAGAAACTCACATGCTTAAATTAGTTGATTTGGAGTGCAGTCAAATATGGTATTTTTTTTTTTTTTTTTTTTTTTAATTTTTTTTTTTTTTTTTTTTTTTTTTTTTTTTTTTTTTTTTTTTTTTTTTTACTCAATGTCTCCCCATTCACAATTCAGACCAGACAAAGAGCCTGAGCTGAGGTGTATATGGGGTAGGTTTACTCTTCCTCCTATTTCTGTACAGTCAGTGTAAGCACACAGCCTGTGGTAAGCACCAGGAGGCCGAAATTCACTTTTTAATGAAGATGTTCCGGATTTACCTTTCATCTTCCTTCTCCACATCTGAATGTTTGGATTAGTGATAATCTAAGTTTTCTGCATAAGAATTCTTACTGAAATAATAAAAACATCTCCAGACTGCATTTGAATTTAAAAGACATTCCTTAATTTCATGGGGAAAATGTAAATGCTTTACATTTTAGATTACTTACTGTCTTGAATGCCAGTGAGGAAATTTTTCTCAGAGTTTTGTAGCCAGGTATATTGAAGTTGGCAACATAGTAACAGCTTTCTAACTTTTCTAGGTCTGTAGTTAGATTGTTGGTTTTATTTTGAAGCTAGCCACACAATTGGGGCCTGAATTATTGTTGACAAGCAATAATAACTGACCTTCGCTGGAAGGTTAAGTGTTATGACCTATTAAATACAAGACCAAATCTGGAAAGTGGGGCTTAAACATACCATGTATATATATATATATATTTCTAAATATATTTTATTGATTTTTTACAGAGAGGAAGGTAGAGGGATAGCTAGAAAAATCGATGAGAGAGAAACATCAATCAGCTGCCTTCTGCACACACACCCCCCCCATCAGCTGTCTCCTGCACAGCCCCCTCTGGGGACGTGCCCACAACCAAGGTACATGTCCTTGACCGGAATCAAACCTGGGAACTTTCAGTCTGCAGGCCGACGCTCTATCCACTGAGCCAAACCGGTTTCGGCTAAAACATCTATATTTTGCAATGATCCCAAAAGCATCGCGATAATCAGATATGGATATCACTATTTAGTCCTGCCTTTATTTACAAAGGAATAAAAAGGTAAGAGATGCATCCCAGGCACATTAATTAACTTGTCCTAAATAACCGTTAGAGCTGGGGCTAAAATCCAGACCTCTTAGCTGATCATCAGCTCAGGGAAAGAGGAGCGGGACCTGCAGAGAGGTGGACATCTCGTGCCTGATAGGGGAAGGAAATCAAAAGGTTCCTGCAGCCCTTCTTCCAAAACTGAGGGTAAATGCAGTGAGTCTTTCTAAATGACAATGCAGTGATCTCTGTCCCTGAGGTCTGATGTGGCAGAAAAATTGTGGGGATCAGCTGTGTGATCTGAGGCAAAGAGCTTTCTCGGCTTTACACGCCGATTCCATTTTAAAATGGTAATTCTTGGGTCCTAAACCCAGTGACTACCCAAGTCTGCCCTAGGAAGATGGATTTAGTAAGCAGTCATGGCCTGTGACACTTGCAGAACTAAGCAAACCCGGGGGAGAGAACGGACAAACTCAAGGTGAGACACAGTGAAAATCTAGTCACAGGCACCTCCAGGGACCTCAATGTCATTGCTAATTCAGTGGACAGCTGGACAGAGAGCTCTAGAGCTCCTTAAAAGAAATCACATTTGCATCTACTGATTTCTGGGGAGAAAGGAGTTGCAGAGAATCTTTTTTTTTTTTTTTTTTTTTTTAAATCCTGAGTTACAAATGGTTTAGCAAAGTGGGAAATCTAGTTGAGGGGGGAATCATCAAGATGTTTTCTGTGGGTAGATTCTTGATTGCTTTTTCAGGATGTTGATTTTTAAATGGCCTAAAATTAAAACAACCATTACTATATCTATGGGACACTCTTCTCAGTCTTTATAATGTAAAACTTAGGGTAAATAAAATTCTTGAGGGAGTTCAATGTCTGTGTTCACTATATTTTCCAAGTAATCAGAGCATCTTTTTTTGTTTCAATTCGTGTCATCAATTTTCCTAAAATGTAATAGCCTGTGCCTATGTGTCTGCCTTAATAAGTATAACATGGCAGATATCATTAGGGTTTAGAATTTTGCATTGCCTCCGGGTTTTTATTCTGAATTATTTCTGTGTAGGACAGGGCTGCTGAATGTAATATAGGATTTTTAAATTGTTTTTCTTCTATTTTACACTGATCTGAATATGCCTTCTTATGATACACTTCGCAAAAAGTGTGCTGGTGTTAAAAAAAAAAATGCAAAGGACATTTGATCCATTGAGGGTTCCACTCTGTTGACTTTGGTCTTTGCCTTTGCCATTGTGTCATTTCAGAATGCTCATTTCTTTACTCTACTTTCTCAAACCTCTCCAAACATGGTTTAAAGCTCAATTATTTCAGTAAACCTTCTGAGACTCTTACAAGCTGTTTCCAACTACTGTTTTATATATAGTATGAATTTTTAATGCATACTTAATTATATTGTTCTCTAAGCATGCTTTCTTTAAATCCTATAAATTATTTCTCCTGGAAACGATGCAGGTAAAAATGTAGCAGCTAGAATTTCTATGCTAACAAGAGTTTTAATCAGAGTGGGGGTTAATAAATGGATGTACACTTTCCCTGCATTCTTGAATGAGTGAAAATGGCTTGTGACAAATGAGTGTGGAGGATTGGTCTTGTTTTCATGTTGACATATTCTGAAAGCAGCCAGAGAACAGAAATCTGTCAATGTCAGGTCAGGGGCTAAACTCTGATTAAGGGAGTGAAAAATGCCTGTGCAATGTCCTTTCACATTGGGGATGATTTCTTGAATATATATATATATATATATATATATATATATATATATATATATTGTATATATATTCTCAGAGCAGAAGAGTAGAAGAGGCTTTGCTATGAGCATCTCAGAGGCCTGGTGCACTTTACTTAACCTGCCAAGATCTCAAGTTTGAGGATGTAGGTATGAGATCAGAAATTGCAAACTGGCAGTCTATAAGCCCAGCAGGAAGATTGTGTTTTATTTGGCCTGCAGATATTTATTTTTAATCAAGACAATAGTTAAAAATCAGAGTATCTGTTATTAAAAGAAATGAAACACCAGCCCATGTTCTTTAGGCCAGAGATGAATAACAGTGTGTGCTACCTCTTTACTCCATGACAGTCTCCACTACTCCCTGCTGTCCCTCTGACCCTGAGGCTTCATGTAAGTCACTGGTACCCAACAGCTTCACTTGCTGGTGTCAGCTACCTGGGACCCATGGGTATTGAATGCCTGAATCAGAACTAATGCTTTCTCAGTTCCATTGAGCTCTACAGTGCTCTGACTGTGTTCATGAAATTGACCTTACTGTACAAAGTAGAGAGTTCGTTGTACTGAATGTCGCTAACTCCCATAAACTATGGTGAGAGTCTAAAACTTTCCATCATCCAAATGATATAGATTCTATGAAAGGTTAAATGAATACAAACTGAGTTGACCTGGCCTATTAGAAGGAGAATGGTGGGATGTTCTGTGTGTTTGCATGCTTGCTTACATGTGGCCAAATAAATAAGTAAATAAATAAATAAAGGCAGAACAGTTTTAACAATAATTATTCTTTAATTTGACCAATGACTATGATTTTACATTGGACTACTTTATGAATCTGTTGCTGTTTATTGTTGTTTTGTGAATTTTTAAGTGCACCGTGTCTTTATTTTATGTACAACTCTTCAGGTATACATCAAGCTTACAATTGCCTCCTGAGAACCCAAAGCATACCTCAGTCTTCCCAGTAATGGTGCGTTCTATTTGACAGGCCTGGCCGTTGAGACAAACCTGTCAGACGTAGTGTTGATTCCCGTCCCAGACTGTAGCTGTGTCCATACAGCTGAGAAATGCACATCTAAGGATGGGTCTGTGCTTTCAACCCATCACTGAAGCTTATCACATCACTGTGCCCCACCATCCAGCCTATTGTGTAGAACCGTTCGAAGGGTCAAAAGCGAGGTGACTGGGTCAGGGCCGAGTTACCCATGTTGTAAATCAAGGCAGATGCCCTTCGGAGAGAACAAGTTGGGAAACTCAGGCAGGTCTCCAAAGTAAAGTCTTCGTAGCTCTCTGAAATCTCTCCTTCTTTCTCAACTTCTGCTGCCACTTACTTTCCTCTTCATGCGCCCTTCGCTGCACACCACCCCCACATTGTACCGCCTACTTTACTTCTAAAAACATCTTCACATCTAATTATTAATCCCAAGGTGTCGCTGCGTCAGCAGCTTCACTCCAAAAAAGACAGTCCTGAGAGCAGCGTCAGGGAGGCCAACAGAGGACACAGTGCCCCCTCCTTCAGACAGAGCGCGTTCCCCCAGGATGCCCAGGTCTTTAAGTCAAGTCAGGTCCCCTGAGATGGATTGATAATATATATAAAACACTATAGTTGTTAAAAAAAAATCCTTTAGGGATAAAGCAAATGTTTTCTTAGTGATTTTAAACGACACGCCTCTAGTTAGTTACACTGCAACTTTCATGCTTTCTTCTGAAGGCACTGTTCTCCTATTCCCCTGGGCGTTACTCTGATGGTTAGAATCACAGTGGTGGGTTTCTAAAAGACCGTCCCTCTGGGGTTTGTGGCTTTTGTGAGCAGTGAGTCTAAGTCTCGTGAAGGGACGATTAAAGTTAATAACCCAAGCTGGATTGAGAGTCCATCAGTATTTCTGCTTTGCAGATCAAAGAAGAGCATTCCTCACCGAAACCAGGTTCGATCCCAGTCAAGGGCATGTACCTTGGTTGCGGGCACATCCCCAGTGGGGGGTCTGCAGGAGGCAGCTAATCAATGTATCTCTCCCATTGATGTTTCTAACTCTCTATCCCCCTCTCTTCCTCTCTGTAAAAGAAATCAATAAAATACCAAAAAATAAAAAGCATTCCTCAAAATGGAAGTAGACATTTACTTAGGAGAGGAAGTAAGGGGTGTGAAAGGTAGTTGGCAGAAGGCCCTGATGTAGGGAAGATGGGTGCCTGGATCATGGACTAAATTTGTGGGTGCTTTGAGTACTTGATATACAGGGGTGGGCAAAAGGAGTTCACCGTTGTGAATACACAAAACACAGAGTTTACTCTTACATTGTTATTTGTTAATTATTGTGTCATTTGTCAGATGAACAACTGAAAACCTACTTTTGCCCCACCTTGTATATGTTTAGACCCTGCACTATGCCAGGGATTTCAGGTTGAAAAAAGTTATTTGAGAGTCTGACCTCTCCAGTAATTCCCAGACACAGTACTAGGTGTGGTTATGAGTAAATATAGTGCAGCCATGGAGTGGGCTCCTTTACCGGCCGGATCCTCAGGAATTCCCCTGGCGGCCTAAGCACCAGACTCCTCTCTGGCCCCAACCAGGCACCCCTGCGCCTTTCCCTTCCTTCCTGGAGGCTCGAGCAGTTCAGCGTAATTTCAGTTTCTCTTCACAGCTTCGCCACCTGCTCGCCACACCTGGGTTCCTTCCTCCCGGCCAGGCCACCTGGAAAAGGAGAGAAGCCTTTCTCACACTACGTTTCCTTCCTGGCATTGAAATGAAAATGTGGACACATGTATTTTCTACTTCATTATGCTAAAAACAACTAAGAAGCAGAGGGTAGTAAAAATTACCCAAGATGGGGCAGATTTCAGATTAAAAAGTCTTCTAAGTTTCTGCTGATGGGTTCGTTATTTACTATAGGAAATTTTCACCCCAGGCATATACCAGATTGTCAGTGTAACTTCATCCCTCCTCCTTTTTCTTTCTTTCTTTCTTTTTTTTCTTTTTTTTTTTTTTTTAATTTTTTTTTGGGTTTTTTTTTTTTTTTGTTTTTTTTTTTTTTTTTTTACAGAGAGGAAGAGAGAGGGATAGAGAATTAAAAACATCAATGAGAGAGAAACATCAATCAGCTGCCTCGTGCACACCCCCTACTGGGGATGTGCCCACAACCAAGGTACATGCCCTTGACCGGAATGGAACCTGGGACCTTTAAGCAGTGCGCAGGCCGACGCTCTAGCCACTGAGCCAAACCGGTTTTGGCCCTCCTCCTTTTTCTATTCAAGGAAAACATCTACCAGTATAAGTGCAGTGAATGAGGGCAACATTATTATAGAAATCACTTTCTGATCAAGATTAGCATAATCGATAGAGAAACTGCTCTACATTACTATCTTAATAAATCACTTGTCATTGGTACTTTATCATTGCTCATATTTGCTTTGTGACACACTAGTGTATTTGAAGATGGTTTAAAAGCTACTTTTAGATTATTGCTTAGATTCTCAGGGATCACCTCCAACCTTGAGAGATAATCATTATTGAGTAATGTACCCATTTCAAAGTACTGAAAATACTCAGCTGTTTTCATAGATACTCAGTAAAATATTCCAAGCCCTCATGCTATCTTTTCTAAGGTGGTTCTCAACACTTTTTCCTAGACTTCCTCTCCAGGATTAGGGCCCTCAAAGTTCAAGTGGTAATCCGGGTCTATGGAATGACTGGTGAATGATTGCATCTCTATGTATTTATTCCAACTCAGAGGTGAACTTCCTTGCCTTGCTGCCCAGAATGTAGCAGCACATGGGAAATGTGAGAACATAAGGATATTTAGATTACAGAACTAATGATGATGAGTAGAAATGAACAAATGACAACCGAACACGTGGAGAACGAGGAAGTAAAGTGGAGTAAAGGGTGACATGAAATAAAGGAGCCAATCATGGTACTTTGCCATCCGGGTTCTAAGGCACGAGAGAACCAGAATACATTTATCTTTATACATCTGCCTTCCATTGTAAGGAAATGGGTTATGGAGAGACAGTAGGTCTATAGAGTTAACAATCTCCACTTTTAAAAACTTCATTCTTTAGACTTCTCTTCCAATGGCTTCATACTAAAACAAGTCGTGTCCCTGTTAACAAATCTATGTGGTTTGTGCTATTATTTTCCCAATATTAGAGATTAGGAAGCATATTAAATAACTTGGCCCAGGCCCCAAACATAGTAATTGTCAAAGCTGGGCAAATTCAGAGTTGGCCAACTTGAAAGGCCACATGCTTCACCATTGTACTATAGTACACTATTATTAAAATTAGTTCTATGGCCCTGGCTGAGTAGCTCAGTTGGTTAGAGCATAGACCTGATACACCGTGGTTGTAGGTTTGATCCCCAGCCAGTGCATGTACAAGAATCAACCAATGAATGCATAAATAAGTGGAACAACAAATCTCTCTCTCTCTCTCTCTCTCTCTCTCTCTCTCTCTCTCTCTCTCTCTTTCTCATTCTCTCACTCTCACTCAAAATCAATCAATAAATAAAAATTTTAAATTCTATGAACACTGGATCAAAATATGAGAAATAGGCAGGATTTTATAGACTGATTTACCCTATCTTGGATTTCATATTGTGTTGCTTAAAAACCAAATGTGAAAGCTTCTGATTCAGTGACAAGTCATTTTTTAAACAAACAGGGTAAGTTCAAGGACAATTTAGGTTAAAACTTTATAAATAATTGTATAGGCAGTGCAATTGAAAACAAAACAGTTTATCAAACTATCCAGATGAGCCAAAACCGGTTTGGCTCAGTGGTAGAGTGTCGGTCTGCGGACTGAAAGGTCCCAGGTTCGATTCCGGTCAAGGGCATGTACGTTGGTTGCAGACACATCCCTGGTAGGGGGTGTGCAAGAGGCAGCTGGTCGATGTTTCTCTCTCATCGACGTTTCTAGCTCTCTATCTCTCTCCCTTCCTCTCTGTAAAAAGTCAATAAAATATATTTTTAAAAAATATCCAGATGACACATATGTTCAGCCAAAAATATTTCTTTCTCAAAAGAGAAACCAACTACATATCACAAAGTCACGTGCACTTACACATATGCACATACACATATAACAAGAAAAACCAGGCATGACTCTGTGTTTAACCTGTGGACTTTGGACTTAGAAACTATTTATAGAGCCAGTGTTTCCGGATTGATGTTTTAATCATAGACTTTCATTTACTTATGAAAGTTGAGCAATTCCTTATTATAGCTCACAGCTAAGTGTCCTAGTTACAAATAGAAGGCAAGGTAAAAGGTAATCTATGTAGAGGAGGCCCGTTTGGATCACATTCCTTCTTAAAACTAGTTTCTAATAAACTAATGGTACTTGGAAGGATGATGAATATACATAGCTCTGTCCATTTTGAAAATGAAAATCCACTAATTGTTTTTTAAAGCATGACTTCTGCCTTGATTTTTTTTTTAGTTCCTTGATAAGCAATTGCTTTTATTCTAGAAAAAAAAAGACAAAAGAAGCACTAATCTTATTTTTTTTAATACATTTTTTTAATTGATTTCAGAGAGGAAGGGACAAGGAGTGAGAGATAGAAACATCAATGATGAGAAAGAATCATTGACCGGCTGCCTCCTGCCTGCCTCCCGCTGGGGATCAAACCCACAACCTGGGCTTGACCAGAATCAAATCCAGGACCTTTCATTCCCCAGGTCAACGCTTTATCCACTGAGCCAAACTGGCTAGGGCACGAGTCTCATTACTGGACTCCTGTCATCAATCTGGAATGTTTTTACCTCTTCGTCTTGTTCCACAATCTGAACTCTTTGTTCCAGGGGGTGGCACAGTAGAATTCACTGCTTTTCAAAAATGTAGGGGATTCTCATCAGTGATCTGTGAGATGATTTTAGTATATAGATTTATTTTTTATTTTAATAGTTATGATTTTATTTTAATATAACGTAAGAATAAATTTGAAAGTCTATTTAAAAATATTCTTTATAAAAAATATATTACTGGCACATCAAACCTAATTTTACAGATAACATTTCTTAAGACGAGGCTAGCATTTTTAACTAGCGTACCAGTTACAGTCAATTGAATGAAAAACATTAAGTAAAAGATGGTTTAGATAAGAAGCACATTAGGCAAAAATCATGAAAGAGGTACACAATGTCACAATCTGGATGTGGCACAGGAAATTATGTCATTGCCCTAGGCACCTCAGCTTCTCTAGAAATGAACGGGTTAGTCCAAAAATCCCTCAGATCAATTCTAGCTCTAATGTTCAAAAATTTTTTAACAGTTCTGCATTTTATTCCTTCTATCATAGGCCTTTTTTCTGAATTAGGTCTCTTCAGCCTTTTCCTAACTTAGAGAGAACCTTCTTATCTCCTCTTTATCTTCATCACTGCCAAGCATTTATGCATTAATTCATTCACACATGTACTCATGACACAAGCATCCTATGTTGAACTTATATACCAAGAAAGATGGGCATGCAGGAAAGATTACAGAGTTTTTTAACTCTGATTTCTGTGTTAAATGAGTTTAAATGTCTGTGATTCTCATTGAAGCTAAAGCCTTTGAAAGCCCTGGACTTCTGCCATAATCTTTTCTTTGTACTTCCTGAATGACTAAGAGATCTCCAATGGAAAGTCCCTCCATTGATAAAAACACATTCAAGGCTTATATTACAAATTTAAAACATATGTGGTACAAATCCTGAATGGGATTATACATGAGAATGGACAAAGGGGTTTCTATGTTTCCTAACTAGAAAGGTCTAATTCTTGGGCCATTTTGAATACAAAGGGGGACAAATTAGCACTGTCATTATTTTTTAATAGAGGGTAATACCTTTGTGGGTTAATTAGAAGCTTTAATAGGTCTGAGTCAAATGGGGAATTTTAACACTTAACCAGGGTTTTAAAAATCAGTTACATTGAAGGAGGAATTAAATTTCAATGGCCTTTGTTGTTTTTTATGTAATTTACTGCCCACAGGTAATTAAGGTATAACTATTATTATGAATATTTTTCCTTGGGAATTTGTCCTTTAGAAACAGCAAAAATTTTGTAAAGCGACTGAGTGTGGTAAGTATGAACTGTCACAATCATCTATGTAATGTTAATAGAGCTGTCTTATGCTTGCCAGTAATTCATAATAATTCTCTATAGCAGTAAAAAGGATATAGCTGTGGTTTCCTGCTGGAGTTTCCATACAACAGTGAGAAAAGCATCAGAGGATGCAGTTGGTTGTGGTTGTTTGCTCACACACTGCTGTTCTTTTCTCTTTTGTAAAAAACAGGAAGCTGAAATTTGTTCTTTACTTAGCTCAATTGATGTTTAATAAGGACATATCTGTGTGTCACTATGGGAGGATATAAAGATGAAAAGATGTATCCTTGATTTTTAAAGACCATAAAATCTTTATATTAAGAAGCATTAAAGAGGTGTAAGCACTCATGGCAGAATTTATCTATTTTCAATGTACATACATTATGATAAAAATTTATTAACTGAAATTGTTTTCAAAATTTTAATGTCTGTGTTTTTCCATGAGTAGATAGAACTTTCTAAGCGTCACATTCAAACATTTTGAAAAAAAAACAGCTAGTTAGCTCTGGGGGTTTTGAGCTCTAGTAATTGCACCAAAGTTCAAATTAGTTTGTTAGTTTTTCTCTAATTATGGACCAAACTCCTAATTTCCCAGCCCACTAGTTATGAGAATTGGGCAAAAGAGCATATTCCAAATCCCTTTCTCAAAAAAAAAAAAAAAAAAAAAAGGTAAAGTAAAATGACACACTTGGGCTTAATAAATCAGTACTATTACATTTGAGACTATCGTTTTTTGTTTTTTTTTTCAAAAAGAAAGCCATGCACACAAAAAATATTTATAACCAAGTACATATTCTGATCATAGACTTATGCAAAAGACTTAATGTAAGCTGTATCAGTTTGGAAACAGAACCACTATGATTTACAGAGTTGCAGTCTGAGACCCTTTGGGGGATTCCGACTGAGGGTTTCTGGCTGAGCAGTACTCACCCTGTGGAAGCACACTGACCACCAGGGGGCAGCTCCTGCATTGAATGTCTTCCCCCTGGTGGTCAGTGCCCGTCATAGCAACTGGCCATTCCACCATTAGGGTCAATTTGCATATTACCCTTTTATTATATAGGATAAGTTTCAAACTTCTCACAATTGTGGGGGCTTGTAAAGAAGTCTATGGAAAGCAGTTGCTTTTGTATCTAATGTTGGGCCTGACATTATCGTAGGTTAGCAGAGCTGGCAATGGGAAGAAAAGCTGAATGTGCAGGGACTAACGGAACCTGCAAGACAAACCAGAGCCTGTGCTGGATTCCTACCTCCTCCAACCCTAGTAGTGACCTGGGAGAACCATAGAAGGAGCTGGCACTATTCACGGGAACACTATTCATGCACCAGGCCAGTAGCTGGAGATGGGGATCTGGTGAGAGGCAAAGGCCATAGCCTGACTGTCATCTGACATCACCAAGGTGAGCTGATAGCACACAGCACCTGCTGCACCACACTACCCCTCTGAGCCTAGTAACACAGCTTCTTCCTCTGCCTTCTACATCTCACACAAATTGCCCTGGTAGCAAACTATAATGAAGAACCATCTAAGGATGGTTTTGGGAATGGGTTTCCACCCGAGATAAATTGACACCCAGTACAAAATCACCACAAAAACTAGCCAATAGAAAGAGAAATGTCTAAGGCCAGAAAGTCCCTTGTTTTGGAATTCTGCAAGATTCCTTTCTGCCACAGGACTCGGAATCCAGTCTGCCTATCGGTTATGTTTAAGACATTTTCTTCTATAGATTTACACAGGTTTCCTGTACACAACTTTCAGTTGTCTGTTCACTTACATTTCATAACTAAAAACTCAGAAGAAATATCTATTTTGGAAAGTTCCAAGATTCATGGAATTTAAGCCACTTAACTCATCTCTTCAAAATATATATATCTCATCTTGAGATATAAAAATTAATCAGATTAACTCAGCTCAGGGCTGGGTGTTGTAGCGATGAACATATTTTCTACCACAATGGATTCCAAACTCCATTTTTAGATTTCTGTAGGTGCTACAGAAGGTTCATATGATGTTAGAGAAAAGCAAAGGCTCAGTTAGAAAGCAGCTACCTTCCCAGTGTTTCTTTTGTTTATTTTGTTTTGAGACTCTTGCCTACAAGGATGTATGCAGTGGTCCTGTATGTACTGGTGAGCTTCCAGGGCTGAGCAACCAGCTGTTGTAGCCAGAAGTCCTGCAGTGCTGGGAGGCTGGCTGACAGAGCCTCGAGAACTCCTTTCATTTATTCTCTGAGTCTTTATCAGTGACGCTCAGCCTCTTTTTTGCCCCAGCTCACTTGATAAATGGTGTTTACAGGAGGATCCCCCTGTAATTCCAACTTCCTGTCTCTTACCTAAATAGCATATTGAAATGCAAGTAAGTGGCAAAAAAACACACAAACAATTCCATTTTAAAACTAGTCAGAAGAATTGAATAGACATTTTCCCAAAGAAGACATACAGGTAGCCAGAAGGTACACGAAAATGTGTTCAATTGCACTAGTCATAAGGGAAATGAAAATCAAAACCATAAAGAGATACCATTTCATACCTATTGGAATGGCTATTATCAAAAGAGAGAGAGAGACAGAGAGGGAAAGAGAGAGAGAGAGAGAGAGAGAGAGAGAGAGAGAGAGAGAGAGAGAGAGAGCGCGCGCTAACAAGTGTTGACAAGCATGTGAAGGGTACCCTGGTTGTTATAAATATAAATTGGTGCATCTACTATGGAAATAGCATGGAGGTTCTTCAAGAAATTTTTAATAGAACTATATGATTCAGTAAGTCTATTTCTGGGCATTAATCTGAAGGACACAAAAACACTAACTCAAAAAGATACCTACATTCCCAAATGCACTACAGCATGATTTACTGTAGCATCCTAAGTGTCTATCAATGTATGAATTAATAAATAAAATGTATGAATTAATAAATAAATTAATAAATATATTGGAATATTATTCAGCCACAAAAAAAGAAGGAAGTCTTGCCATTTGTGACAACAGTGATAGGCCTTGAGCGCATTATGCTGAAAAAAATAAATCAGGTAAAGAAAGACAAACACTGCATGATCTCATTTACATGTGGAATCTAAAAATAAAATAAAAAATAAAATAAATAAAAAGCTCATAGATAAAGAGAACCAGATTGGTGATTTACCAGAATGTTTGGGGTGCAAAATGGGTGAAGAGGGTTGAAAGGTACAAACTTCCAAATATAAAATAAGTCCTGGAAGTGTAATGTACAGCATGGTTAATATAGTTCATAATATTCTATTGCATATTTGAAAGTTGCTAAGAAAGTAGATCTTAAAAGTTCTCATGATCCTATCTAATAAAGAGGGAATGTGTTAATTGACTGCCACGTCATCAAAGATGGCAGTGCCCACAGCCACAAGTTGGTGGCGCCCAGTTCCTTCAGCCCCGCTGGGATGGCAGGCACACGGTCATTCCTTGTGCCTGCCTCCAGAGTCCCCCAGTCCGCTTTGCCTCCCAACCGCCCAGGGCTGGCCCAAGGCGACTGCCCAGCCAATGCCCGAGGTGCAGGCAAGCCTCAGATGGCAGCTGCCTAGCCACCGAGGGCCGCTGAAGGCCCAGGTAACCAGGGCTGGCCGAGGCTTGCGATGCCAGCAGTGGCAGCAACAGGTGTGATGGGGCATCACCTTGCCCTGATCGCTTGGTCGCCTCCCACCCCTGAGGGGTCCCGAACCGTGAGAGGGGGCAGGCTGGGCTGAAGGAACCTCCTCCAGAATTTTCATGCACTGTGCCTCTAGTATAAAAATAATGTGTAACTCTGTGTGGTTACAAATGTTAATTGTACTTACTGTTGAGATCATTTTGGAGTATAACTATCAAATAAATCACTGTTGTTTACCTGAAACTAATAAACATTATATGTTATTTATAGCTCAATAAAAAATACAAGTTAGTATTCTAATTTTTAAAATAAATAAGTTATAGTCTCTTACTCAAGTACTAATAAGAAAAAAATATTATCTTTCATATAAGCACAAAAAAATCTGGAACTCAAATTTTTCAACATCCAAACTATTTTTATAATTTACTTCTTAGTAAAGGAAGAACCGACAAATCTACAATTTAAATAGCCACAAAAGCAAATAAAAATGGAAATATCCCTGAAAATGAGGAAAGTACATAGTTTTATTAAAATTCATTTGATACACAACAATTGATACAACTAGGCAATGCTCTATTACGTTTTGGATGCATTAGTGTCAAGTGCAGAAGCATTGATTCCAGTTAAGTGTATTATTTGCCTGTTACAAATTTCTGCACTTGGGGTGGGATGGCAATGTATCTATACATACAAAGATGGCAAAGATTTCTTTCCTTGTCACGAATGACTCTGTAATCTAGTAGGAAAGATAATACAAAGACCCAAGTGGTTGAAAAAAAAAAAAAAACAACAGGAGGAGGAAGTGTGGAGTGGGCTTAATGTGGGAATGAAAATGGTTCTGAAAAATAAAGTTTCAAAATTCTATCCTACACTGCATATCTAGAATGTCAAAAACAAAAACAAAACAAAACAAAAATAGTAGTTTTTTTTTTTTTTTAAACTGACAATATCAAGTGTTGGCAAGGATATGAAGCAACTGGAGTTCTCATGTATTAGTAGTAGGGATACAAAATGGAATAGCCATCATGGAAAATATTTTGGTAGTTTCTTATAAAGTTAAAAATTCACTTACCAGGTATCCTGGCAATTCCACTTCTGTTTGCCTGAATAAAATAGAAACCTATGGTAACACAAAAACCTATGTATGGCAGCTTTAATCATAATGGCCAAAAACAGGAAATACTCCCGATGTTCCTCAAATAGGAGATGAATAAACAATGACACATTTATGCATGGAATACTACCCATCTAGAAAAAGGAATATACTATTGACACATACAAAAACACTCTCATATGACTCTCATATACATTATACATTATACTAACTAAAGAAGCCAGGCTGAACAACTATGCACTTCCATATTTATAGGACATTCCAGAAAAAGTAAAACTACAGGTGAAAAGCAAATGACTGATTAAGAATGGGGGAGAATATGACTGCAAAAGAATAGTCAAAGGGAATTGCTTTGGGGGGTGATTGGATTGTTCTATTATCGTGGTTGTGATTCTACAACCATGCATTTGTCAAACTCATACAACTGTATACCAAAAAGAGTAAATATAACTGTTCATAAATTTTCTTAATTCTTAAAAAAAAAAAAATCAACCTAGCCTAGATTCATGGTCCAGAGTTTAGCATCCTCCTGGTTCTGGGGTCAGAAAAGCAGGCCATATGGAGAATATGCTAATTCTATTCCCTGTTTATTGACACATGAAAAATGTGCAAATTGAACAGATTTGTACTCTGATGTCCAGAGATCTTGGGCTAGTTTTGACCTTGAAACTCTTCAAATGGACGAAGGCAAATATCAGGGGACCCTGAATATAAGCTGAGAGTTCCGTTGCCTAAAATAATGCTATGTTAACCATTTGGTGTGTGTGTGTGAGTGTGTGTAGTATGTGCTCCCTTTGTCCTCCACTCTCTGTGGGTGAAAGGGGGTGGGGGGAGAGAAACATGCTTCTCTCTCTCACCTCAATCTCATATTCACAGACTCTGAGAGAAATTGTTTATTTCAATATTATTTATTGAGGTCTTATTATATGAGAGGTATGGTACATAGAACTGTGAGGGCTAAATATTGAAATATTTAGACTCTCTACCAAAAATAGATATTACAACCTAGGGTGCGAGATAAGACATGTGACTCAGTAACTATAATTCAATCACGTTCTGATGACTTCTGCAACAGAGGTTTCTCACTGTGCTGTGGCTGTTGAGAGAAGGGAGTTTCTCTTTCTACAGGGAAGGCTTATTGTGCAGAGTGTGGCCTTTTTTCCTGGCCGTTAAGAATCCAGTAGGTCCTAAGCTTTGAGAGATGGATCCTTTCTGTCTTTATTCACTGATTTTCCCCAGATCTAGCCCAGTTCCCAACACACTTTTTGCTATATTAATGTTTTGAAATTAATTAATGAAAGGAAGAAAGCACAGATGGCACTTTCAAAGGCAGAGCAGAGGAATGCAGGCAAATGTTTGAGACACAACTGAGTGAGGACAGTGCACTTTGGCTGGAGTTTCGGAGTGTTGTGGGGAGCAATGTTCCAAAACTGTAGAAACCAAACTGGAGGAGGTCTTCAGAGCCAGGCTAAGTAATTGGAAAATTTTCATTGTGGAAAGGAAGCCACTGAAGGATCTGGAGTTGACAGTGATGTGATCAGATCTGTGTTTTAAAACAAAGTCAGTTTGACAGTGATTATGAAACAGTGCCTATCAGGGATTTTATGAGCGGTATTGGAGCAAAGTAGACTGTGCCCAGAGCACCGTGCCAGCTCCAGCATGACTTGGAAATGACAGTTGGTGGAATATTGCACGTGGAAGACAGGAGTCAGAAACCCTGGGATCACGTCCTAATTCTGCTTCTAAACTGGGATGAATCACTTAAGTTTCTAAAGCCTCAGTCTTTTGTCAATGAGGTTAATGTGGAAATTATAAGAAACTAGAGACCCGATGCACAAAATTCATGCACAGGGGAGTTGTGGGGGTGGGGCCCTGAGCCTGGCCTGCACCCTCTCATAATCCAGGACCCCTTGTGGGATGTCTGACTGCCAGTTTAGGCCCAACCAGGCATAAACTGACAGTCTGACATCCCTCTCACAATCCAAGACCTCTCACTCCTAACTGCCTGTCTGCTCACTCCTTACTGCTTGGCTCACTGCTCCTTAGTGCTGCCACAGAGGCGTGAGAGGCTCCTGCCACTGCCGCTGTGCTCACCAGCCGTGAGCCTGGCTTCTGGCTGAGCTGCGCTCCTGCTGAGGGAGCGCACTGATCACCAGGGGGCAGCTCCTGCACTGAGCACCTGCCCCCTGGTGGCCAGTGTGCATCATAGCTCCTGGTTATTCTGGTGGTTCCGCCTAAGGGTCGCTGGGCTTTTATATATATATATAGATAGATAGACTAGGGGCCCAGTGCATGAACTCGTGCACCTTGAAACAAGCTATGGTCCGAGAGGCTGCAGTGGGCACAGGGGTGGGTCTCAGCCCATCCTCTGTGACCCTTTCCAGACCCTCCCGCCACAGCCTCCCCCTTCTCTTCCCTCCCCCCGGTTCTCATCTGCTGGCAGCCCCGCTCCCACACGCTAATGGTGCCATCCCAATCATACCCACTGATGGCGCAGGCACCAACACGAGGTGTGAACGGGCCAGTGGCATCAGTGGGTGCAAGTGGCAGCTGCTGCCCCGATTGCCCCTCAGGAGTAAGGAGAGGTGGAGAAGCCCTCAGGGGCGATTAGGGCCAGCAGCCACTGCTCACACCCGCTGATGGCACCAGGTCATCAGGATCAGCTCTGGGCACCTGCGGCAGGTGCGAGTGGCAGCAGCTTCAGCACCGGCTGCAGATGTGAGCAAGGCTGTCACCCGCAGTGAATGCAAAAGGCAGCTGCCTGCCCTGATCACTCCTCAGAAGCAGGGGGAGGTAGAGAAGCCCTGAGGGGTGATCAGGGCCAGCATTGGGCACTAGCAGTGGGTGCAAGTGGTGGACGGGACCACAGTGCCTGGGAGCAAAGAATTTTCAGTAACCACTAGAGGTTCGCTCTGATTACAGTGACCAGTGCCCCACCTTGGTCTGGTGCCCCCACTCACCTGCTCCACCATCTCACTGCAGCTAACAGCTGCCACGTTCTGTGCTCTGCCGCCTTCTACCAAAGCCCACTATGTACTGCACACACACCCTGGTGGTCAGCGCACATCATAGCGACCAGTTGTTTGCTTGTTCGGTTTTTCTGCAATTCGGTCTATTTGCATATTAGGGTTTTATATAGAGAGATGGTATTTGCAGGAGCTTTTTATGTTTTAAAGAGCTACATAAATGTAAGAGGTATTGTCATTTGAGTCCTGGTTATTGAAAAGGAAATTGCAAATATTTCTGGCATAGGTGTGACAGGAATTGGTGACTGCATGATTATAGGGGCAAGGGAGCCAAAGCTGTCAAATCAATCCCAGGATATTAAGTCAGACCCGACTGGCAGAGTGTTGGTGCCATGAGCAGAAGTGGGGATGTCAGGAGGGAAAGTTTGTTTTGGCAGAATGAGGTTGAATCTTGGACTGGACACTGAGTTTGGGATCCTGGCATGATACCCAGGTCAGACATGGGGCCTGCAGTTACAACATGGAGCAGGACGGGAATATGGGGACAAGAGATCTCCAAGAACAGGAAAGGAGAAAACCAAGAGGAGAATGCCTGGTAAAACCCGTATGTAGGGATCAGAAAATAAAGAAATTTGATCTAAGGCTACACAGGGACCAACCAAAAGCAGAAATTTCTCTGTATCTTTTCCTCTCAGCAGAAGAGGAGAAGGGATCAACGGTGAAAACAGTGCCAGGCATTCAAGGTGGATAAGGAATGAAATTCAGTTTCCTCATTTTAAAATTGAGATCATTACAGTATGCCTCCTTTCTGGCTTGCTGTGGAGAGTAACGAAGAGACAGCACTTAGTGCAATATTTTATACATAGCCAGTTAAAAATAGGAGCCATTGCCCAGCAGGTGTGGCTTAGTAGTTGAGGGTCTTCCTATGAACCATGAGGTCTCTGTTCAGTTCCCTGTCAGGGCACATGCCCAGGGTTACAGGCTCAATCCCCAGGAGGGTGCGTGCAAGAGGCAGCCGATGGATGATTCTCTCTCATCATTGATGTTACTACTGTATCTCTCTCTTCCCCTCTGAAATCCATAAAAATAATTTTTAAATAGGAGTTATTATTCATATTGTTGAAAATTCTCATTTTAAATTGTAACCCAGACCTTGTAAGTTTTGGATGCGTGTGATGTTGCCTTTTTAAAAGATAAATAATGGGCTCGATTTGCTGCATAATAACATCTCCTGACCTTTAAAGGGTAAAATGCATTTCCACCCCGGTTTTAGATCTCCATACTGTTCTGACAGAACCTTATTATTATTATTTTTTTGTAACTCCCATGAGGCTTCCCTGTGTGGAAAAACAAATTTTTCCCATCTAGTCCACAGCTGAATGATAGCAAGGTATACGGGATAGGAACTTGCTCATCTGCTTCCCTCTGCTCTCCTGTGGAATGTATCAGTTAATGGGATTAGTGCTCAAGCTCAGTCCCGAAGGTGGCAGGGAAAGCTTGGCGGACCCAGAAAATCATTCGTTAAGGGAAAAGGAACTTAAAAGAACATGGGTTTGTATGCCCCCCCTTTTCACTCTCTGATGACTAAGTGACCAAGACACCATAGAACAATCACCAAATCTACTTGTGTCACGCTGGTTATTTTTAAGTATTTTATCTAAGAGGCTGAGCATCTCTGCTTGGACCCAGGTAACAGCCAGTTTGCTTTTCAAAGAGGAAAAGGAAAAACAACCTCCCTTCCAGGATCACATCTTGTGTTTCATCTCAAGCTGGCCACCTTGAAAATGTTTGCAGTGAAGGACACAGTGGAAAGGCGAAAGGCTAGGGGTACCTGCAGTTACTCTGGGGGAAACTACCCAAAGCAAGGGGCAGGTTCATGGTCTTGTGGCTCTAAAATTTGATGACACATTATTCCAAGTGTTTAAATGATTTACCAAATCATGTGGGCCCCAGCTGGTTTTGCTCAGTGGATAGAGCATTGGCCTGCAGACCAAAGAGTCCCAGGTTTGATTCCGGTCAAGGGCATGTACCTTGATCACAGGCTCCTCCCAGGGTTTGACCCTGGTCAGGGCTCCTGCAGGAGGCAGCCAATCAATGTGTTTCTCTCAGGTTGAAGTTTCTCTGTATCTTTTCCTCTCTCTTCTTCTCTCTAAAAATCAATGCAAAAATATCCTTGGGTGAGTATTAACAAAACAAACAAACAAAAAATGTGTGGGAACGTCCAAAGAAAGTTATAAACTTTTTTGTCATCATGTGATATAAGCTTGCCGGCTCAACACGGAAACCAGAACAGATTTTCTTCTGTATTTGCAGCAATTGGTAAAAATCAAAATTATCATGGGAGCAGCCAAGTAATCCCTCTTAACTTTAGAATTTAGTATAGTTTTCTTAGTATTAAAAAAAAAATGCTTCTAAACATACATTTGTACTCTTTCATTCTATGTTTCAGTTAATAAAGTCCTTCATCACTTTTATGCAATAAAATTCAATTTCTGAACCTGACATTGAAGTCTATTCATAATAGACTTGGGTCTAGAAACAGGTTTCCCAATGAGTATCCCACCCCACACCCCACTCACACCCCACTCCCAGCTCTCTCCCTTTAAGTAATCTCCTGTCTTTGAACCTTTGATTGGGCTCTTCCCTCTGCCACAAAGGCTCAGCTTTTTTTGTTTTGTTTAAAGGATTACACATAGTAGTACATATGTCTCCTTTTTCCCCCATTGACCTTCCCCCTACCTCCTGGCACATGCCCTCACTCGCCTCAGTGTCTCTGTCCATTGGTTATGCTTATATGCATGCATACAAGTCCTTCAGTTGATCTTTTACTGCTCCCACCCCCATGTCTTCCCTCTGCAGTCTGTTCGATGCTTCTTTGTCTCTGTATCTATATTTGTTCATCAGTTTATAATGTTCTTTATATTCCACAATGAGTGAGATCGTATGGTATTTAGCTTTCACGGACTGACTTATTTCACTTAGCATAATGCTCTCCATTGTGATACATCTATGCAATGGAACATTACGCTGCTGTAAAAAAGAAGGCATTCTTACCATTTGCAAAGGCTCAGCTTTTAAAACACAACTCAAATTTTGACCCTGCACTAGGAAATAGCACCCAGCCTAATTTAGTTACTTTAGATGTATTAGCCACAGCAAACTAACCTCTAATAACCTGTAGTCCTAAAATTTCAATAGCTGAAATAAATAAAATTATATGTTTATATTTTTAAAAACCTTTATCTCTGAAAAGCCACTTAAGGTCCCTCTAGTGTTCACTGCATATTTACCCTCTTGGACTCTCAGAGCACTTTCCTGTATGTGTCTAGTATGAGAACTGTTTTCAGGGGTGAAACTTCCCTAAATATTCAATTTTGGCCCAGCTACTGTGGCTCAGTAGTTGAGCCTTGAACTATGAACTAGGAGTTACCGTTCAATTCCTGATCAGGGTACATGCCCAGGTTTTGGGCTCCATCCCCAGTAGGGGGCATGCAGGAGGCATCTTATCAATGATTCTCTCTCACCATTGATGTTTCACTCTTTCCCTCTCCCATTCTCTCTGAAATCAATAAAAATACTATATATTTTTAAATTTTTTCTAAATGACCAATTTTGGAGTATATCAACCAGCTTTTATTTATCTTCATATTATATAGTCCCCCTTCCCAAAATAACTTAGCACAATGCACAATACATAGGAATTCTAAATAAGTGTTTACTGCACGTAGTTCAATTTCCCATTGAATTCAATACTTAATTCTTTAAGAAACTGAGACTAGAGAAAAAAATTTTTTAAATTTATTTTATAAGTATTTTTGTGGTTCTATCTTCCAAATCTTTGTGAGATTAACAGTTAGGATTATGTGTGTGTGTGTGTGTGTGTGTGTGTGTGTGTGTATGCGCGTGCGCGTCTGTATTGTATCTAAGGTGCTTATTGTATTTAACATAAGAGAAAGCACTTATCTTCCATCTCAGTCCTTGGTGATATTTTTGTTTCCTAATCATTTCAAAAGTCAAAAAGTTCCTGGAACAAATAACAAGGAATAAAAGAAAAATGGGAAATTGATGTTTAAAAAGGAGATGTACAGACAAAATGGAAGATATTGAAAATGGAGTCTCATTTTGAGACTAAAGACAGAAGAATAAAGACAGAAGAACTATAGCTTTTGAATACGGGGTGGATACACAGATAAAAAGAAAGTATTTCTGATGTAATAATGACAGGATACAGGAAAGTACCCATAAAAGGTGAGTTTGGCTGAAAGGAAAATATCAAAGCTGTTCTGATGCAAACCCCAGACAGAGAAAAAGAAAATCAAACAGCTGAGTACAGATTTGGCGGACATCATTGCAGTGGCTATAATGAGCATCACTCACCTGACACTATCATCTGCACAGCCTTAACAAGATGATCAGCAAAAACCACAGTTTCGTTGAAGCAAGGTGGGCTTTTGAAATGAACATTTTCATATTTTGTATATGGGTGCTCCCTCTGACTTCTCTTCCCTTTCACAGCGCTTGTTAAAAGATACAGAGAATGTAACTACTTGAGCATCCTGTCCTCTTTAATTTTTATGTAAAGATAAGGTGTCCCAAAAAATGTGTGCACACTTTGAAAAATTGTTCATTCCAGTGGGTTAAATCTGAAAAGAAAGAAACATCAATTGAACTGTTGGGGGAAAAAGTGTGTATATATTTTTTGGCACACCTGTATACATGAGGAAAACATACTCCTTCTATTAAAAAAAATTAGTGTGAATGAGAAGAAAAGAAAATGTCGCCAAAACCGGTTTGGCTCAGTGGTAAAGTGTCAGTCTACGGACTGAAAGGTCCTGGGTTCAATTCCGGCCAAGAACATGTACATTGGTTGTGGGCACATCCCTGGTAGGGGGTGTGCAAGAGGCAGCTGGTCAATGTTTCTCTCTCATTGACGTTTCTAGCTCTCTTTCTCTCTCCCTTCCTCTCTGTAAAATATCAATAAAATATATTTTAAAAAAAGAAAAGCAAATGTCAAAAAGTTAAGGAAAGATATGTGTTCTGCCTAAGAAAAAGGGATAGAGTTGAGGCTATAAGCAGCTAATGAAGTCAAACTAAAAAGTGATTAATGTAAGTGAAAAACTCATATATGCCTTCTTTCTCTACTGAAGATAAATGAAGCAGCTGTAGCAGTGGATTGTAGATTTAGACAAAGACTGGACATTCTAACAAGCTCTTTGTCCCTGGCGATTCTGTCCTAAACACCAGTTCATCCACCATTCTTCTTGGATAGACAGATTTATTTTATTTTTAAAATTTATTTTTATTATTTTTTCTGTAATTTAATTATAGTTGATATTCAATATTATATTAGTTTTGGGTGTACAAAGGATAATGTTTAGATATTTATGTAATTTATGAAGTAATTCCCCCTGTAACTCTAATACCCACCTGGCACCATGCATAATTATTACAATATTATTGACTACCGGTATATTCCCTATGCTTTACTTTACATCTCCTGACTATACTGTAACTACCAATTTGTAATTAATCTCTTCATCTTTGTCACCTAATGCCCCCACCCCGTCCCCTCTGGCAACCATCAGTTTGTTCTCTGAATCTGAGCTTGTTTCTGTTTTTTTCCACATATATGTGGAATCATATGGCATTTGTATTTCTCTGACTTATTTCACTTAGCATAATTACACTGATTTACTTTATATACTTTCCCCATCAGTGTCAGTTTTGGTTTATGTACAGGTGGGCCATTAGTAATTTCTTTTAGGAATACTTATAGAAAAAGGACATAGTAAGAAACATAAGGACATTTGTGAAAATAAAAAGTGATGGATAACATTAGAGAATTGAGTGGTTTTTGTTTGTTTGTTTTTTGTGTGTGTTTGTTGTTTGTTTGTTTTTGTGTTGTGTTGTTTTTTTTGCAGTGAGTTCTGAGATTTCCAACACATTTCCAGAATTAAAATGTCAAATTATGGACCAGGATCCCGTTTATTCTGTGATTACGGAGTGGGTGGGTGAGGAAAAGACACTAGGGAATGGGCAGTGTTCTTGAGTAGAGAATACATCTAGTGGTAAGTTTGTATTAGTGAGAAAGCCCAAGTAATTCGGCTATCACTATCACTAATATACTGCTGTGGCTAACTCTATGTGCCAAGCTATTTTCCAAGAATCCACTGCAATCCTATGAGGTTGATGCTATGTTCATCCCTGTATTACAAGTGTTGTAAGTCCCAGGAAGTAAGGAATTAAGTAATTTACCTGAGGCTGCACAGCTCTAAGTGACCAGTTGGGTTTGAGTCCAAATCTGACCTCAGAAGCACACTCTTACCACCATGCTCATACAGCCTCTCCTGCAAACAAGTGTTTTCGGAAGGTAAGGGACATGGTCATCCTGAATGGCTAGTGTGTACTCGAATGCGTTGTTTTCACCCTCCTTCCTCTGCCATTCTGTTCCCCTTGTCTTCATGGTCTCATTCCACATGGCTAACTCTTCATCCTTCAGGCCTCAGCCCCGACGGGGTCATCCTGCTCTGCACAGCTTTCCAGAACCTTCCTCAAGGGGTGGGGTCCTTCTTGTCACAGCTTTGCTTCACTTCCACTCAGAGGCCCTGGGTGACCCCTCTCTTGGATGCATCAACAGTGTGCTCTCATAAAGCCTGCACCTCACTCTCCAAGGGGCTCACCACCTTGTCTTCTAATCATTCTTTTATGACTCTGCCTCACCCCCTAGATCAGTGGTTCTCAACCTTTCTAATGCCATGATACTTTAATACAGTTCCTCATGTTGTGGTGACCCCCAACCATAAAATTATTTTCCTTGCTACTTCATAACTATAATTTTGCTACTGTTATGAATTATAATGTAAATATCTGTATTTTCTGGTGGTCTTAGGCGACCCTCAGGTTGAGAACCATTGTCCTAAATAGAAACTTCCTGATGGTGAGGACTAGTATATTCACCATGATATTCTCAGTGTCTCAGACATGGCAACTACTCAAATGTTTGATGAATGAATTAATGAGTAAATATCCATGTTAAAATGTCATGTATATAAGAATGTTATTTCCACTTCTCAGGCCTGATGCTTTACAGTCTCTCCTTCCCCCTGACCCCTCATTAAGCTTGGAGCTGTTCCTGAAGCCCACCTTGCATGTACCAATATCTGTGAAATTACTTACACACCGTTCCTGATGCTTTTTCTTTCCCAGTATTGTACCAGATCTCTACTATCTCCAGGAAGGCTTCCCAGATTGCACAAGTGGAATGAGTCTTTCTCCTGCGTCACTGTTAAAATCTCTGGCACTGAAATTGTCTTTCTCCCCCAAAGATGCCAGATGCTGAAGGCAAGGACTGAGCCATGCTCATTTTTGTGGTTCTCTGGAAACTACCATAGGCCTGACTTTAGTATAAGCTTAACAATTTGGGATAGCCAAAAAATAATATGTTGCATGTATAGTACTTCAGGTCCTTTATTTAATAGTTGCAAAAGAGTTGAGTGACTAAGAAAAATAATTACTGTGGTGGACCTGCTTTAATCTCATCTCATAGCCTTCATTTAAGCACGAGGTTTTATAATCAAAACACCAAAGTCCTTAGCTAGTCTGAACATATGTAGATGATGTTCTTATCACTATTAGAGAAAAAATCCCCCATTACCATCTGAGGGTAATATAGTTGCATGTGTGGCAAAGAATCAGATTAATGAATTCTTAAAAGTAAACAAGTCCAGCTTGTTATATCTTTATTGGGTGAATTTCCAAGGACTTGGGAGGACTTTAACATAAACTCTGAGACCGATTCATAATTCCCATGATAACAACATGGAACCAGCCCCCTAAGCCACTTCAGGCCGCAAGGAGATCATTTCTAGTGAGTAAAGTGCTGATACTTCTGTCAAGTGACTTCTCAGGCTAACATTCTACACACTTAGGATTGATCCTTTTTTAATGAGCTCTTGTAAACCTGTGGGTGTGGTGTATAAAGGATTCAGACCACTAAAGCAAGTGAGAAATCACAGCTGCTCCATGGTCAGGTTAACAAGCCATGATGTAAGCTTTCCTGACTTCCAGTTATTTTATATGGTATATTTTATTACTAATAGATTCATATAATGTTTACTTCTGTTATAAACTGCTAGTCAAAGCAGTAAAAAAAACAAAACAAAGCAAACAGTTCAAGATTTGAAATAACATGAACACAATTCTCTTCATTGCTAGTGAATAAAATGAACTTCAGTAATGGAAACATCTTTTATGTTAAAGTAATTTTGTTGGCAATGCCTTGCGCATTATTGGTCTAATGTGAGATCTTATTTTCCCATTAACTTATATTCACTCTACTTGATGATTTTCAGTACTGCATTCGAAGGAAATAAAAATCACACTCCTTTTGAGGCATGTTAACATTCACCAAATGTTAACTGCACATCTTTTTTTTTCTTGCCATTTTTGTGCAGGATACGGGGTTGTCAGGTAGGCACTCATTCTACTCTCTTGAAGCTTACCATCTAAGAAAGAAAAAACAATGATGACAGCATTGCGATGCATTATAATAGAGATATGCAGTCAGAATGCAAGAGGCATCTGAATTAGAGGTTAGGAAAGGCAAGGCATGGGAGTGGAAAAGCATAAGGAAGGTTTCCCAGAGGAGATGCTGAGGAGCTGAATTGAGGTTAGCAAGGGAATAAAGAGAGGCGGGGTAGCCGAAACCCATTTGGCTCAGTGGATAGAGCATCAGTCTGCGGACTGAAAGGTCCCAGGTTTGATTCTGGTCAAGGGCATGTACCTTGGTTGTGGGCACAACCCAGTAGGGGGTGTGCAAGAGGCAGCTGATCGATGATTTTCTCTCATCGATGTTTCTAACTCTCTATCTCTCTCTCTTCCTCTCTGTAAAAAATCAATAAAATATATTAAAGAGAGAGAGAGAGAGAGAGAGAGAGAGAGAGAGAGAGAAGGGGGGAAGGGTACATTAGTTTCCTAGATCTGCCTTAATAAAATACACAAACTGGGTGGCTTACCACAACAATAATTTACTTTCTCATTGTTCTATAGGCTGGAAGTTTAAGATCAAGGTGTTGGCAGGGTTGGTTTCTCCCAGTGGTTCTGAGGGAGAATCTGGTCCATGTCCTTCTGCTAGCTTTGAAAGGCTGCCAGCAACCCTTGGTGTTAATTGGTTTGTAGATGTCATTCCAGTCTCTGCTTCTGTCTTCACGGGACCTTTCCCCCTATCTGTGTCTATGTCTAAATTTTTCTCTTCTTATACCAGTCATATTGAATGTAGGACCCACCTTAACTCAATCTGCACTTGATTATACCTACAAAGACCCTATTGGCAGGTAAGCTCAGACAGACAGGTAAGCTCATAGGTTCCGGATGGGCCTGAATTTTAGGGAACAGTATATAACCAGTACAGAGGGCATTCAAGGAACAGGAAGCATCCTGGATGAAGGTGGAGCAACCACAGGTCCTTCTCAGTGGTTAGATTGAGAGGCAATGGGGATCCAAAAATGTTTGGAGGCTTAAGAGCTAACAGGAGCCTTATCACAAAAAGCTTGTGTGCCAAGCTCAGGAATTTGAGCTTCCTCAGGAAATCTGTGGGTGTTACTGAAGGATTTTGATTCTGAGCGTTCCATGATCATATTTGCATTTTAGAAAAGCCTCCAACAGCAGTGTGGAGAATTGAAGAAGGTACAGATTGGAGGCAGAGAGATTATATAGAAAGTTCTTGAAATAATTACGGCAAGAAATGGTAAGTACCCATATTATATCAGCAATAGGAAGACTAGAGAGGAGGTGGTAGATGAATATATTAAAAAAGAAAGATGTAGCCCTAGCCGGATTGACTCAGTGGATAGAGCCTTGGCCTGTGGACCAAAGGGTCCCAGATTTGGTTCTGATCAAAGACACGTACCTTGGTTGCAGGCTTCTCCCTGGCCCTGGCCCTGGTTGAGGCACATACAGAAGGCAACCAATCAATGTGTTTCTCTCACATCAATGTTTCTCTCTGCCTTTCCCTCTCTCTTCCACTCTCTAAAAGATCAATGGAAAAATATCCTCAGGTGAGGATTAACAAAAATAAAAGATAAAAAAGTAAAAAGGAAAGATATTTAAGACTTGGTAGTTAGTTAGGTATTAGGAATTGGAAGAGAGGAAAAAGTGGCTTTGAGGTTTCTGGCTTATGTGAGTGTATGGAGGTGACAGGCTCTGAGATTACGAAGAAAGGACACGTTTAGAGGAAAGTGGGTGAGTTTTTGGACACATTTAATGTGAGGTATCACTAACACATAAGCGGGAAGCTGCTATTTTGAAGACTGATAGACAGTTCTGGCTGGAGATGGATTTCAAATTCACGACGTACAGTTGTATTCCCCAGGATGAGTATAAAGTGAGAGGAACAAGTCTGAAAAATGTCAATGTTTAGGAAGTGATCTGAGGAAAAAGAACCAAAGTAAGGCAATAAGGGGGAGACTTTTGTTGAGAAAAGGGGAAAACCAAGTGAGAGCACATCAGAGATAAGAGAACTTCCCCAAAGAGAGTGTTCAAAATGTCAAATGCTGGAGAAAAAGTCAACATATATGAGAAGAGGAAAGTGTTTATAATCATGTACTAGTACCACTTCACAATGGGGATATGGTCTGAGAAATAGGATGATTTTATTGTTATAGAACAGTGGTCAGCAAACTGTGGCTTGTGAGCCACATGGGGCTCTTTGGCCCCTTAAGTGTGGCTCTTCCACAAAATGCCACATGCGGGCGTGCACGTACAGTGTGATTAAAACTTCGTGGCCCATGTACAGAAGTTGGTTTTCTACTCTCCATTTCACTGTCAAAGCCATTGAGGAGGGCATCTTGGAAGAGGAGCTGAGTCACCCATGACTACTTATTGCTTCTGTAAAATACTGGCTTAATGGGGTTCTCCCGGTGTCAGATCACAAGGTTTTCCATTTGTAGCCTGCAACATTGCCCCCACTTAAGACTTAATCTGTTTTTAAATGCCTTGAAACCTAGCACTGACTTGGTCTTGTTATGGGTGGAAGCCCTTCCAGGCATCCATTTCCAGAATAGAGAGGTTTCATCCATATAGAATATTTGCTCTGGCAAGTAATTTTCCTCCATAATCAACTTACCTAGAGTTTTCTAAAATTCTTCAGCTGCCTTCACATCAGCACTTGGGTACTCAACACTCACTTTCACTTTATGTAATGAATAGCAATTCTGGGAATAATTTAAATCACGCAGAGCTAGCAGTAAATTTAACATCATAATTGAGTGCAGTCTTTTAACATTGCAAACAAACTTTTGCTTTGACGATGATCATCATGGTGCTAAAAGAGAGAAACTTTTGTGTCTGGTCTTCAGTCCAGAAGTTTCTTCACATCTCATATAGGCCCTTCTTAAATTTCTATTATTCTTGTTACCTTCAATGAAGTAGATCCTTTAACAGCCTTTATCACTTTGTTCTCTTTCTATAAGATCAAAGCTATGGTGAAAAGGGACATGTTTGATAGACAAGCAATAACCATCACTGATTTTCCATCTCTGTAGTCCTAATCACTGTTAATTTCATTTCCAGGTTAAATACTCAATTTATCCACTTACGGGCAACATTAGCAGTGAATTTTGTACATTTAGGAGTCATGATGAACAATACAACACAAGTATAAATCAACCGTGAAAGAAAATGATGCAAGCAAGAGATGCAATAAACACAAGATGTATAAGGCTCCTGCCAGCATAAAATCGCATACCATTTTACAGTAACCTTTTTTAATAAGTAAAAGAGTACACTCTAATGTAACTATTTAAAGTATAGCATAGTAAACACATAAAACATTAACATAGTCATTTATCATTATATGTAGTGTACAGAATTAATGGACTATCCTTTTATACAACTGATAGCACAGTAGGTTTGTTTACACTATTACCACAAACATGCGAGTCATGCATTGTACTATGACATTTTGATGGCTTTGACTAGGCAGTAGGAACTTTTCAGCTCCATTATAATCTTACGAACTTAGTGTTGTATATGTGGTTCATTGTTGACTAAAACGCCGTTATGTAATGCATGACTTTATTTGTTTTGGCAAAATCCAATCATCAATGACTATAGCAAAGTCAGTTAGTAGAATGGCAGGAAGGACAGAGGAAGAAGCAAGGTAATAATAGATTTGGGAATGACTGTACAGGAAAGAAGGGGTATAAGGAATGTAGATTATCTTTCTAGGAAGATGGATTGTGAGGCAAATCAGAGATAGGTAGGAATCAATAGCTACATGATGAGAGATTTGAGCATGCTGTGAGCCAACACAAGTGGGAAACATGGGCTCTTCATAGTGGCCTTGGGGTAGGGTATAGGAAGGAGGAAAGAAGTAGGGACACGTCTTCCAAATAAAGGAGTCCACTGAGAACATATTCTTAAGGCAGTTAAGGGATTTTTCACAGTTGCCATTGTGAATTTTTTGAAATATGAATAAAAATAAGGACACATATGTAATACCTTAATCAATACAGAAAAAAACATATTTTCTTCATGCTTTATGCAATGGGCATTGTTTTTGTTGCCCACCCTTTCCATTTTCATTCCCTTCCTTTTACAACAGCACTTTTATCTCCTCTTGGAAAACTGATTCTTCCCCTCAGTGTGCAGCCTTAGTAGAATTCTCAGTCAAGGTGTCCTGTCCAACTAGGCCTCTCTCCCAAGATACTAAATCTGAAGACTTTAACTGTTACTGTGGTTTCAGAATAGTGTGGGGTTATTAGAGTTAATTTATCCCAGTGGCAGTTCTCTTCTATGCCCTGCTTCTATAACCTACCCCTCAATTCTACGGCAACCCATACTCTTGGCTGGGGTATCTTGTTGTTTTTTGTGTGTTTTTTTAAAATGTAATTTATTGATTTTTTACAGAGAGGTATCTTACAGTAGATTCTAGGACCACAAAACTTGGGTTCAAATTTAAGTTTGGACACATACTAACTGTGTAATCTGGAGCAAGTTAATTAACTTTCGTGTTCTTGGTTTCCATATTTGTAAAATGTGACTTGTAACAGTGCCTACATATAGTCATTTGACACATGACAACATTTGAGTCAATTACAGACTACATAAAAAAAACTAAATAAATGAGAGATACTCCATATTCATGGATAGGAAGACTCAACATTGTCAATATTCTCAAGACTCAAAGTTCATCCCAATTTTATCTATAGACACAGTACAATACCAATCAAAACCCCAGCAAGTTATTCTGTGGGTATCAACAGATTCCAACCAACATGATATTAAAGGGCAACAAAGTTGGACAATTGATGTTACTCAAGTTCAAGAGTTCAAGAATTATTATAAAACTACAATACTCAAGAGTCTTATATTGGTGAAAGAATAGACAAATAGATCAATGGGAATTTTATATGTCATCAGAGTCTGGAAATAAGCCCACATAAATACAATCAACTGTACTTGACAAAAGAGCAGAGGCAATGCAAGGAAGCAAAGATAGTCTTTTCAAAAAATAGTGCTGGAACAACTGGACATCCACATGCCAAAAAAAAAAAAAAAAAAAATTTAGACACTGACCTTACACATTTCACAAAATGTAGTTAAGAATGCAATAAAGCTGAAACCGGTTTGGCTCAGTGGATAGAGCATCGGTCTGTGGACTGGAAGGTCCCGGGTTCAATTCCAGTCAAGGGCATATACCTTGGTTGTGGGCACATCCCAGGTAGGGGGTGTGCAAGAGGCAGCTGGTCGATGTTACTCTCTCATCGACGTTTCTAGCTCTCTATCTCTCTCCCTTCCTCTCTGTAAAAAATCAATAAAATATATATTTTTAAAAAGAATGCAATAAAGACCTAAATATAAAATGCAAAACTATTAAACTCCAAGAAGATAAGGTAGAAGAAAGCCTAGATGACCTGTAGTATGACAAGGATCTTTTAGATACAACACCAAAGACATAATCCATCAAGTAAAGAATCAATAAGCTTGACTTCATTAAAATTTAAAACTTCGGCTGTCAAAAGAATTTGAAGACAAGCCACAGACTAGGAGAAAAATATTTTCAAAAGACATATCTACTAAAAGGCTATACTATACTATACATATCTACTAAAAGGCTATATATACTATTCATAGTATACAAAAAAACCCCACAAACTCTCAACGCTATGAAAACAAGCAAACCAAGGGAAATAAAAATTCTAGGCAATAATGGAAGTGTCTACTGCTATAATAAATAATGAAAGGAATCTATAATTAAGAATAGGTTGCATTAAAATATGAATTACACTATCAATAGCAAAACCTATAATAATCTAATCAAAATAAATATTCTAAAAGGAATCTAAAGATCAATATAGAGAACATCAGTAGAATAAACAAAAACAGAAGCTGTATAAAATACAATTATTCATGATCATACCTGGTACATAGAAAGTGATCAATGAATTTTGTGAAAGATGAATGGTATATTCAAAAGGTTTTTTTAGTATTAAAAAAAATACCTGATACTTATTTGCTGTGAGGCAGAAAGACAAAATAGCTCTGAGCTCCAAGACAAGTCAGGCTGTTTATCTCTTTTCTACTAATTTAAGCAAGAATTTCCTGGAATGCAATTCTCCTCAGACAGGTTCAGCTCTCAGAATCGTCTCTGAAAACAGTCTGCCTGGCCTGGCTCAACTGTGGACATTATTCATTATGAACCAGAGAGCTCCACCTAAGAGTGAGCCACTGCTAAGATCAGAAAGGCAGATTGAGGTCTTGTTTTTCTTTATGAAATGTGTCAGCAAATATTAACCAGTCTGATTAGGATCCCAGATTGCATTACAGTGACGATATCACAGTTCGTCATTACTGGTGACGTGAACAGGAGGCACACCAAGGTCTGTCTCACTAAGGAAGGAATAAAGAACAACCGAGAAAAGGGTTGCCCAGTCATTTTTCCTGCCACTCCGTGCTAGGCTGATAGGAAATGAGTGAGGAGGCAGGAGATTGGCATTCTGCTCCTCCTCCAAGAATGGATGCAATTTATTATTGTGTTGCCAGGGCACAGACTTGCCAGAGCAAATCTTATCCAACTGTCAGGGAGGAAAACTATCTTTTTGTCTTTTGCCTCTGTTTTTATTCCTATCTTTCTACAGATTCTAAAACACTCAACTACAACCGAAGGTCAAAGAATGAGTTAATTTTGTCTAGCATTTAGTGACTGCTGGCTCTAGGCAGGATGCTATTATTTTATGATTGACTAGAGGCCCTGCACATGAAACTCATGCATGTGCTATCAGGGCCATCTTCCCCAGCTGCTCACAGCCAGCCCTGCCCCCGCCACCACCCAGCCCTGTCGGGTGATTGGTGCCTGACAGCCAGGGGAAAGGACCGAGGGGTTGACTGTTCTTGCCCGCTCTCCAGCCCCACCCCCACCATGGGTGGCCATCAGGCAATCAGAGCCTGCCAACTGGGGAAAGGGACCAAGAGGGGGTCAGTGTGCCTCATAGTGACTGGTCCAGCGGTCGTTCTGCCTTTAGGATAAATTTGCATATTACCCTTTTATTATATAGGATAGAGGCCTGGTGCAACTGGCCTGCCCAGAAGGAGGCCCCAGATCAGGATGGAGGGTCCCAACTGGAGGGCAGGGCCATCTGGGGTGAGGGGCTGCGGGCAGCTTTGTCAGGAAGGACGTCCTGAATGATGTGCGGTGTACATGGTCTAATTAGCATATTACCCTTTTATCCTACCTAATAAAAGAATAATATGCAAAATAATCATCACTCCACTATACCCACAAGCCACGCCCACCAGCCAATCAGAGTGACTATGCAAATAAACCCAACCAAGATGGCTACCAGGGGGGAGGCTTGGGTTTCCCTGGTAATGGAGGAAGCCAAGCATTCCACACACCCTGGCTGGCCCAGGCCTCCACTCAAGGCTACAAAGTTTCAATTGTAGAAGATAAATAAACCCCAGATACCAGAGCCTCTGCTTGGGTCACCAGGGGACGTGGCTGGCCTGAAAGACACGTGGCTGGCCTGAAAGACACCACAGGCCCCTCACTCAGGCTGCCCCACACCCCAAGGGAACTCCACCCTGATTCGGGACACCCTTGAGGACAAACCAGCCGGCCCCTACCCATGAACCAGGCCTCTATCCTATCTAATAAAAGACTAATATGCAGATTGACCATCACTCCAACACACAATATGGCTGCCCCCATGTGGTCAAAGTTCCTGCCCCCATGTGGACACAAGATGATCACCACAAGATGGCCAGCAGGGGAGGGCAGTTGGGAGGGACCAGGCCTGCAAGGGAGGGCAGTTGGAGGTGATCAACCATGCAGGGGAGGGCATATAGGGGTGACCAGGCTGGCAGAGGAGCAATTAGACATCAGTCAGGCTGGCATGGGAGTGGTTAGGGAGTGATTAGGCTGGCAGGCAGAAGCAGATAGGGGCAATCAGGAAGGCAGGCAGGTGAGCAGATGGGAGCCAGCAGTCCTCGATTGTGGGAAGGCAGTCAACACCCCCCCAACATAGTATCCTTGAAGAACTTCGAACTAGACAATCACCTTCCTAGCTGTTATCCCACACCTTAGTAAGAAGAGTAGCATCTCTTTCTCTGGGTCTGTTTTTGTTCATCAGTTTATGTTGTTCATTATTTCCTCTAGGTGTGTGGGATCATGAGATCCAAGAAATACCCTTGAAAGAACCTAAACTGCAACAGGCAATAATGGTTATGCCGAGAGGCAAATGAATCAGTCTGTAGAAAGAGAAGCAGGGATCAGACTCTCAAACCTCAGAGGGAAAGTAGGGGAGGGTGGGGGTAAGGGGAAGAGATCAACCAAAGGACTTGTGTGCATGCATATGGGCCTGGCCAGTGGCCATGGACAACAGGGGGGTGGGGGCATATGTAGGGAGGGGGTTGGGATGGAAATGGGGGCATAAGGACAATTATGTGAGACCATAATCAATAAAATAAATTATTAAAATAAAAAAATAAAATAAAATAAAAAAAGAAGAGCATCATCAATAAGCAAAAGTAAACATGCATTGTCCTAGCCGGTGTGCTCAGTTGGTTAAGCATCACAATCAATATATCTCACATAGATGTTTCTCTCTTCCTCTACTTTCCTCTCACTCTAAAAATAAAAAAAAAAATTAAAAAACATTTTTTTAAAAATAAGTGAAATTAAAATAAAACATGCTTCATTTTAATATTCAAAAAGAATGGAGAGTTTGTTTTAAAAAATGCTTCTATAATCACTAGGCTCATTTTTTAAATTAATATATATTCTGACCATTATAGCTCTGTTGTTATAAGTCTATTTTACTCTCAATTAACTTTTCTCGTAACTCGCTAAAATTCTCTAAATCACTGTAATATTCTGGTTAGATATGAATATGACGTTCTGGAGATTTAAGTCCTAATTTATAGTAATTATTGGATTAATGCTACAATGGGAATTATCCATTAACTTGAATTTGGAACTTGGGAACAAATTTACTAAATTGATAGATTGCCGCATAATAACTTTACTGAATCATTTTTAAATTAAGAAAAATAAGTGATTTATCAAAAGATGTGATTTTTCTCCCATTTTCTTGTTTTCAGCATTTCCAAAGCTCCATGTGCTAGAGTCTATATTGGGTACCAGAGGACCCAAGGTGAATACATGGTTACCTTATATCTGGAGCTCCGAGGCAAGCTCCCTCTATTTCAATCTGTGAGACACTATGGTTATTAATTTGGTAGACTTCAGTCACCATTTTTAAATGGAATGAATGGAACAGAAAATATAGGGGATAAGAATTGTTTTAGTAACATTTTATTTTAGTGGACTAAACAGTTGGATATGAGTGGTGTGTACTAGGTTACAATTTTTGCACATTGAATTGTGTCCAAAGTTCTTGAAATTCACTGGTTTCGATATGATATTGACAGAGAAAATTTGTGATATATTAAATATTTCATAGAAGCAAAAATCCCATGAATCGTAATTGTTTAAAACCGATTAAAAACATAACATCAGAAAAGTACCAACAAAATGGGGGGAAATGGAAGTTTGAGTTGAATACCCAAAGAGCAGATGAGAATGTGAAAAGAAAATTTTATTTTCATAAACTTTAATATGATAAAAATACTGTGATAATCATGATTGCCATAATGGTATGAGTAACCTTGAAATTCCCAATGGAAATCCTTATGGGATTAGCTGAGGTGTGTGTGGTATGATACATTGTGACCCATCTCAATAACTGAGACCAGCAATTGCCATCTATGACTATGCCTCCTCCTTTCTACCCACCTCCCTTAGTCTTTCGTTAAAAACCAAATTTTTACAGCCTTCTCACCAAAATAGACTTTGTTTTCTCCATCTTCTTCCCTAACCAGTTAAAATCCAAGTCTTAGTAATTCTTTTATCAAAAACTATATTGCAACCTTGTCTTTCTACTGCCCTTCTCACTGCTTGTCTAGACTATTACTTTAAACACCTGTCCATCTCTGTTACTTTGCTCTCCCTACATAACCATGTATCTCATGTACTGCCAGCTGGTCTTTGATGCTGCCATTCCTATCCTGTGCATTTCATTTCTATCCTAGTTCTTTCCAAACAGAAAGATTTTGAAGTCAACTTTATTATTAGTTATTGACTTTGGGCAAATGAAATATTCTGAGCTCCTGTTTTATCAACTATGAAATGTGAATTAAATGAGGATTACCCCATAGAGTTATCGTGGGTTTTAAATAAGATAATATATAAGAAATCCTAGGACATAAGAATACGTAGAGCTTAGTAAATGCTCAATAAAATGTTTCTACATCATAACACATCATTAACCTCTTCAAGACACTATTTAATTTTCCTTAGTCTAAACTACTATATTTGTAATATTAGTCAAAGACTTCTGATTCACAGCCTGAGCCATCCCTAAGCATTGTAGCCTCTGAAATGTGTGTCCTCTCCCTCAGTTGCTACTTCTATAATGCATACTCATCCTTTTTGGCCGTCTCAAATTCCAACTTCTACATTGCACTTCTTATCTTCTTTCATTCACTCAGCCCTTCACAATATATGTGATGATTGTTCCTCCTATGTGTATTTTTGTTGCATGAAATTTATAGGAGAGATACCATAGCAAACATAAAAGTATAAGTGCCAAATACAGCACAATACATATAGGAAAATATATTTGAAATAATAAGAAAGAAGTGACCCATTGCTGTTTCCAGATTCAGTGAGGAACTGTGTTTGGCAATTTTTATAAGTTAATTTGATTCTAGGTAACTGACCTTTGTTTTCTTAGCATAAAAGTAAAAAGCAGGAAGACTCTTAATAACTGGATTTTATGTGGACTTGAGAGTTATCAGTGTTAATCCTTCTTCATCCCTGAGAGGCTGTGCGACCACCGCCAGATAAATGGGAGCCCTTCGTCTCTGTTTTTCTCACACTTTTTATCTTTTTTTATGGTAAATAAAATTACCACATTTCTCCCCTTACTTCCTTTATACTTATTTTTTTGTCACTTTGTATTCTGTTTCGGTGACCTTAAAATGGTAATTAAATCAACACATGTGAAATATTTTCTACCTAAATGAGAATTGAAGTTACTCAAACTAAGTGAATGAGTATGCAAGATTTACATGCTATTTAGTAAATTAATCCAACATTTCTAAAATAAATTTTAAATGAAAGGGACATTTATTCCCTTACTTGCTCAAATATTTGACTTAAGGCTGGGTACAATGGCACTCTGTTACTACAGAAAAATACTCCTGTCTTTCTGCAAACATTTTTGAGCACCAATTATATGTTGAGAGACTGGATTCTCCTGTAATGCCTATAATTTTCTTGAGGATAAAAAGGGAATCCCCATTAAATAATCTACAGTATTTTGTTTTGCCCAACACTGGAATAGGCTTGAAGAACTGTGTTTTGTCCTCTATGGGAGAGTATGGTCCTAAATAATGGGTATCTTAATCATCTTAATCTGACCAAAATGTTATTTAGGCATAATTATCTCTTGTATCCTGCCTGCTCTGGTTAACAACTTTTGAAATATATTTCACCATTTGGGTATTAAACCTTAGAGATGATTCATTATGAAAAGAATGAATACAAACCACACTAGCTTTTTGGAGAAAAAGGAGAAAGACCGGGCAGATGGAGTTGTTGCGGGGCAGGAGGGGGTGGGAGGGACGACACGCGGGGTTAGACATTTTAACACAGACCTAGGTCTAGACAGGTGCCCTGGAAGAGAAGGTTAGTGATGTACTATTGAGGTGCTTTCTAGCTCTTTAATAGCTGCTCCACACATTCAGCACACTAGCCTGAAAAAAAAAAAAAAGTCATAGTTGAAGTGCTAATCTAATTTGTAGAGGAAATCCAACAGAACTATTATAACAGGAGAAATGAGAAGCAAGAACCACTTACGACTGTCATCTTTGAAAAATGTAATTTGTACCCGAGTATGCAATATTGTTTTGAAAATCAGAAGAAATGTTTCCCTTGAGGAACCAGTGACTAACCTAGAAATTTTTAGAGATCCCTTCAGGGTGGGAATAAATCCTGCCATTACATTTTTTGTGAACCTTGATGGCCATGTATATATACATATTAAGCAGACCTCAAAATCATATGTGCTTTTCCTTTTTCTCCTTCTAACTGAGAGTCTTAAACTTTACCTTATGATCATTTAAGGGTTTAAACAACATCACTATTTTTCTTACATTAATAGCCAATTTTTCAAAAGAGGTATAAATATTTAAAAACTGACTTTCTGGGAGAACAACATCTGACTTTGCCAATTTCTGTGGTGTAAATATTCCCACCAAGGCCAATTGCAAGTTACTTATATGATGTTACTGATTACAGACTTGGAAGATCACAATCAGCTGTGTGAGCCAGCTCCAGCACACTACTGGTTGTAGGCATGCTATTCCCTATCTTTCGCCATGTATGATCCTTAGAAGTGGCTCCAGAATGTCGATATAAAAGGGAGTTAGCAGTGATAGAAGTAGCTGCAGCTCCCAGGCCCATGCCATTCAGCCACCCATTAGAATCCTCTAGTTCAGCCTTGTTCACTGATTTTGAGTCATTTTGGAAATGTCCCCAGCATTCTCTGAATCACTGTGATTTGAAACATTGGAATCATCCTCGACTCCTTCCCTAACCTTGCTTTTTATGTGCCACCAGTCATTAAATGCTGCCAATGCCACCACTGCCATGGTTTTTATATCCCTTTCCTTTTTATATTCTTAATCTAACAGCACTGAAGGATTCTTCCCTACCTATGGATTTTCCCTGCTAGTCAGTGATCTTTGAGATCTACTTCTTTTATAAACTTCCTGATTGTTTCATTGGCCTGTGACTTCTTACTGCCTAACAAAAAGGCCCAACTTTTACACAAAGCCATTAAGGCTTTTCTGTTTCACCCAATCTAACATCTCAGCTTTTAACTTCTGTAACTACATGCCAATATCAGTTATTGTATCGTACAAATAGCATTGAGTCTGAAAAGTTAGGCACATACGGAATGTACTACATGTTAAGTATTTCTAATGACTTAATTTTAAAATGTTTTCATGCTCATGAGTACACTATGTTTAAATTTTCAGGACACCCCTCCCTTCCCTGAATAAGTGTTATGTTCCACTCCCACTGCACCATTCTCTCTGTGGATTCCAGAGAACTCTCATCCTGTGCTCTTGAAATCATTCCTATTATTCAGGGTTGGCTTCAAATGCATGTAGCACTTATAGACATTAAACACCAGCAAGAAGAGATAATACTTCTTAAAACCAGAAGTAAAAAGAGAAGCGACCAGCATCTAAATGGTTCAAACCAGAAGCCAGAGATGGACTGGGGCCCCAGGAGGAAAGTATGTCAGGGACCAAAGAGGAGCAATGATACACAACTCCTAGGAAAGGCATGTGAATGCATTGAACCAGTGCCGTCTCCCAGCTCAAAGTCGGGTTTGTTGTTGTTATAAAGTATAAACCTTCTAAAGTGGGTTAAGTACTCTAGAGCAGCAACACAAAAGACTACCTCAGCTGGGCAGGATTAACCCCAGATATCTTCCCAGACATCTAGAGAGGTCTAACTGTATGCTGGGGACTCACATGCAGAACTGGTTTAGACAATGTAAAGAGCTAATATAATATCTGAAAACTCAGAGGGTGCATTAAGATAAAACAAGATCTGAAAGTGCAGCTTCAGAGAGGAACACCATTCCCATTTTTACAATCTGTATATTCTTAGCAATGGGAAGTGCAAGGTTTTAACATCTTCCTATCTAATAAAAGAGTATTATGCAAATTAACCATCACTCCAGGACAAAAATGGCAGTGTCAATAGACACAAGATGGTGGCACCCAGTTTCTTAGGCCCAGGAAGGGCTGCCGCTGAGAGCAGGCAGTTTGAGGCCCCAGCGGGAGGCCTGGGAGGCGCTTTAGCACCCCCTGCTTGATCAGTTCCCAGTTGCCACCTGGAAAGTAGCCTGGGAGGTGGCCTCACACCCCAGGTGCGATCAGCTCCCAGCTGCAACCTGGGCCATAACCTGAGAGGCACCGGGCCCCTAGTGGATTATAAAATGGAAAATCTCGGGTCTCTAAGGTTCAATTTGGTAGGAACCTTGTTTCTCCATTCTTACTTTTCTTTATGTGTTAGGTGTTTTGTTTTGGTTTTGCCCTATTTTGCACAGTTGAAATAAAACTGTTTACTGAGTTTTTAAAAATTCAAAGAAATAAAGTTTTAAAAATCATCCATAATCCCACCATATATTAACTCACCAATATTTTAGTATATTTCCTTCTAATATGTTTCTACACACATATTTTTCCTACATATTATTTCAGATGAATATTTCTCGCAGCCCATGGCATCACAACTCATTGATACAATTTATAAAAAATTAGAGAAAAATAAGGAATTATAAAAATTATACATATATTCCTAAGATTCTTCTTTCAACTTAAAATATTTGTATTTGCATTATTCGCTAGCCTTTCTTGAGACTAGAACCACTGGTTGACATTTAACATTCCCTTTCTTTCATAAACTCATAATGGACTCTCAATATTTTTCTGCTTGTGTTTTTTTGTTTTTTTTTTTAACAGTGAAACAAAGCATTCCTAATTAAGAATTAAACTGTCAAGTGTTTATAATTATTTTCCCCTTCTACAGCTGTCTGACTTACTCCTAATACAATAGCTACATTTTTTTTTAGCGACCCATTTTTGTCAAGTCTTAACAAAACATTCAAAGTAGTTTAAAGCAATAAAATCATGTTTCCCTTGTTTCATCCTTTGTAGGTAATGGAGTTGTAGTCAAATTGTGTGGTCATAAGAACAAGGACAACTGGCATGAACAAGTTCAGCAAGAGCCACTGACTCTTGGTCTCCATACAACATAAGTGGTAGGAGCAGAACCTGGCAGGCCTATCTGAGAGGGAGCTGCCTGACACCAAGTCCTGGGACTCAGCAATAGATCTTCCATTGGGAATGGAAAGCTCAGTAGTCATGTGGAAGTTACTTAGAGAGTGTCTGCTGTATAACCTTAGGATGAACTTTATTGTTCACAAACCTACCAGTTATTTTGTTTACTTCCTTAGGCTCAATTCCCAGAAGTAGAATTATTGGTTCAAAGGCTATAGGTATTTGTAATGTTCTGGAATTTTTATCGATTTGTGCTCCCATAAACAAGCCTGAGGATGCCATTTTCACTCCAACCTTGCAACTGTTGAACATTATTTTTAATCTTTGCCAATTAAGTAAGCAAAAATCTGGTGTTTTGTGTTAATACACCTGAATATGGTATTATATAATAGGGTGGTTTTCAACTCTGCAGGCTTGTCAGTTTCACCTGGGGAGATTCTTAAAAATTGTTGTATCTTATAATTTTAGCTAAAAAGTATATTACAAAAACATGGCATTGATTTGTATTCTTGCTTTATACTCTTATTACAAAATATTGATAAATGATATTAGGCCTATACCAACAAAAATATGTGGGAGGAGGAAGGGGAAAAGAGAAAGAGGGAGAAAAGGGAAGGAAGAAAGCAAGGTAAGTCCAACAATATCATAGAAAATAAGCATTAGCTGAAATGCTATTGGGAACATTTTAAGGTTTTGCCTTATACGAAATTATAGCAAACTGAAATTTTAGTCTCAGCATAATTTCCTAGTCACTATTATTATTTATACATATAATAATGGATATATGTTATTTTTATATATTAGTTATATATTTACTTATATAGTTATATATATATTAATATAACCAAATATTTAATTAAATAGAGGAAAATATAAGAATATTATTGTGGGAATATAACTCAGTATTTGAAGGGGCTTTTTATTGGTTTCTGTTGTTTTCTTTTCATTTATCTTTATTGTTGAAAGTATTCCTACTGACCCCCATGACCCTGAGCCTTCCCCTCCCAGGCCTTCACCACACTATCTGTGTCCATGGACTATGGCTATCCTATATAATAAAAGTCTAATATGCAAATTGTCCCTATGGGCCGGAGTTCAACCTACAGGGATTTAGATTGTGCTGACCACCAGGGGGCGGTGCTGAACACGGCAGGCATCAGTGATGTGGTGCTGGAAGTGGGTGGCAGCGGAGGTGCTGCCAGCCTGGATGGGCCCCAACGACAGTGGGACCACAGTGGGATGGTGGAGCAGATGAGTGGATGGCACCAAGCCAAGGCAGGTTTGAGCAGGGGCCTCAATTGCCCTGATGGTCTCCCCACAGATTGACCTTGATCACCTGTCATACCTAGGGACCCTACTCATGCATGAATTTCATGCAACAGGCCTCTAGTATGCATAAGTTCCCCAGTTAATCTCTCCCCACCCACCCACCCACCTACCCACCTTCTCATGCCTTCCCTCTCAAATTCATCAGTCTGTTCCATGCTTCTATGTTTCTGGATCTACTTTGTTCATCAGTTTATTTTATTCATTAGATTCCACATATGAGGGAGATCATGATACTGATCTTTCTCAGACTGGCTTATTTATATATAACTCAATATTTTGAACTACACTTATCCATAAAACTTCCAGAATATACAGTTTACCTTGCCTGTACAAGTCCTCAAAGAAAAACCTATCCTTAAATGCAATCAGTAAAAGCTAAATGAAATCATAGAAACCATGGCATACTGTGAAAGCAGGCTAAAATAAATAAGGCAATATTCAGCACAGGTTCCTGAGAGCTTACTTAGTATGAGCCATTCAGTCGCTAGGTACTTCCTGTACATCAATGAGCACAAGTAGACAAATGCTGCCCTCTCGTAGCCTGCCTGCCAGCAGGGGATGACGTCAATGTACAATACTCACAGTAAGTAGGTAAATGTTTTGGTATTTTAGAAGCTGATTAGTGTTATGAAAAAGAAGTGACAGAGAGTGAAGTCAGAGGACGTCCAATGTAATAGCAGCTTGATCTGGAAGGTCCTCATTGAGGAGGTGACACGAGAGCGAAGGCCTACAGAAGCCCTGTGAGATGCCGGCACTGTATTTCTCTACCCTCCCCCGCTGCTCAGCTCCTGCTGCCATGCTGAACTCTTCACTCTGCCCACGTTCCTGCCTTTGCTCTCTTCCTGGAGAACAAAGCATAGGGCAAAATGTGAGAGCACCCTGATGTTGGTAAAACAATTAAAAACAAAAACACTGCTATTGGAGATGAGAGATAGGACAATTGCTTGTTGTTAATGTAAACAGAAAAGCTGAGGGAGGAATTCTCTTTCAAAATGTTTTTCAGAGTAACCCCACTTGTTGGCTTGTCTTTTATCTGCCTACATCATGAATTCCTTTTAACCTCCCATTCTGTCCTCTTGGAAGCAGTAGAGTTTGGGAATCAGGCTCCCCTGGTTTTGAATTTCAACTCCGTCACTTTGCATGTGCTACTTTGGCAAACTGGATTTCTTTGAGCCTCGGTTTTCTCATCTATAAAACAAGACAGTAGTTCTTCTTTGAAGCCTGTTGTAAGAAAAAACAGTAACATACAAGATCAGGCAAATGACAATGAGAGAGGATACCAGTCTTGAAAAATAAATGGATCAGATAGTGCAAAACATTTTTAGACCATGCTAAGGAGAATGTAATGGAGAACTGTAACAATAATTTTGCACAGATAAGGGACATATTTATGTGTTTTAAAAAGATGACATCAGCAACAACTCTTCAGAATTGACCTTGCGAGACCAACTGGTATGATATTGCCGTGTTATGATCAATTCAGTTAAGCTTGGTAGTGACAGAAAGGATATATTTGATAACTAGCAATTAAAATATTTTTCTAAACTTTACATCTAGACATTCAGTCAATTCTCAAAATATATACAAAATAAATCAATTATTCTTATCATTTTTATTGATGTCTTACCCCAATTTCATAGAGCTTGACTTTTCCTTAGATGTACTAGTTGAGGGGTGTATGATTTGAGGACCAACTGCTAGAATTGCCAAGAATAGAGAAGGGGGGAGAGAAATCAACTGATAAACAAGAGTCAGAGAGACAAGGAAAAAGAAACTTAAGTAAACTATTTTGTGGCCCAACAGATATCACTTTAAAAAGAATTTCTTAGCTGTTGACTATGAAAAATAATTGCAGTGCCTAGCTTTTATCTTGTAGATCACCTAGGCAGATAAGAAAATCGTGGTTCCCTTTTACTAGTCGAATGGCTAGGCTGACCTCTTCGCATAGCAAAGAGCAGATGAGACGGGTGTGGAAGGAGAAACCAGCATAAATCCATCATCACTGACAGAAGAGTTCAAAGATGTACACATGTTCAGTTTTGTCAGAGTGAGGACCACCAGCTTTTAAATTTTTATTATTTTTGAATTGGCAATATATTCATATAGTTTAACATTCCAAAAGCACAAAAAGATGTAGAGATTAGAGATAAAAGTCTTCCATGTGTCCTATCCCCCACACTGCCAGTTCCCCTCCTCTGATAGCAATTTCTTATTTATCCTTCAGAGATATTTTATGTGTATACAAGCAAAAGATATTCACTTTTCCCTCTTTAATATAAATGGTAACCTATTAAACAAACTGCTTTGTATCTTAGGATTTTTTTTTTTAATCATTATCATTGGTTTTTGTGGTGTGTGTGTGTGTGTGTGTGTGTGTGTGTGTGTGTGTTGTTATTTTTTTAGTTGTTGTTTTTACTTAGTATATTTTAGAGATTGTTACATATCAATACATAAAGAGTTTCCTCATTATTAAAAACAGCTGCTTAGTATATTACTAGTATTTTTGGCAGTAACAAACCCCTCCATATTAATAGGCTTTGCACTTTTGTAGCGAACCCTCTCCCTATTAATATACATTTAGAATGCTTCTAACATCTTGTTATTTTATACAATGAATAGTCTTAAATAGAATTGCTGAGCCAAGCTGTGTGTGGCCATGTATCTGACAAATACTGCCAAATTGTTCTCTATAAAAGCTGTATTAATTTGCATTCTCACATATAGAGTATGAAGAGCACTATCTTTGAATTGAAAGCTGAAAACTGTATCATCAGTTGCTATCTAGGTGGAGTAAGTTCAAACTCTCTTACATCAACTCACAAGTTGTCATTCTAAGGGTTTTTCTTTCTAGCAAAGGTGCATATACTCATCTCCTCCATCAATTGTCGCCTGGGGACAGTTTTGTCTCCCAGGAGATATGTGGCAATGTTAGGAGACATTTTACTTTCTTTTTTTCAAGTCTTTATTATTGAAAGTATTACATATGTTTCCTTCCCCCCACCCTTGACCTCTCCCAGCCTACCCTCACCGCCCACCCCAGGCCTTCACCACTCTATTGTCTGTGTCCATGGGTTATGCATATATGCATAGAAGTTCATTGGTTGATCTCTTCCCTCCCACCCCCCCCCCCCCCCCCCCCCACCCCCGTCCCTGCCAGCCCTCTGAGTTTTGACAGTCTGTTCGGAGACATCTTCTGTTGTCACACCTGGGGTGGACATCTAGTGGGCAGGGGCCATGGGTGCTGTGACATGTCCTGCAGTGTACAGGACAGTACGCCCCTCTTTCTCTCCACAAAGCATTATCTGGTCCAAATGTCAGTAGTGTGGAGGTGAGAAATCTGCCCTAGAAAACCTCTGCTTCCTCTTGATCCCATTCAACAACATCTTACAAAGCTTAAGATTCTCAAGTAAAATAACAAGTCCTCTCTCTGTGTTTTATAGCACATTTGAGTTTTGTTTCTTTTACCACATTTATATTGTACTGAAATTAAATATTTGCAGGAACTCCAAAACATGAATGCATCTTAATTTATATTTGTATCCTGAATATCTAGCACAAAGAATGCACTTAATTATTAAATTAATGAATAGAGGTTAACATTGCTTTGTAAGTGTCTCAGTGTGACGACTTAGGGTATTTATTTATTTTTTAATCAAAGATTATTCTTTTGGAAATGTCAAGTGAATAAGAAATATTTACACTTCTAAATTAAACTGTGATTTATTACACAGTATCCGTCACTTAATTGTATGCTATCTTGCTCATGGGGAGCTTTAGATTGAATTTGTCTTGCCTCAGCCAATGGCTTGCAATCTCCTTACAGGCAAAAATCAAAACTTTTAAGTATTTCCTGATGACTTAGTGTTTTACTGACTATAAAGCAAGGAGTGATAGGCTGTTTCATTCTCTGTCTTTTCGTTTCTTTTTTAAATCACAGTTCATAGGCCAAACCTAAATAAAGATCTGGACCGCACAAAGGAACTATTCATTCTTAAGAGGAGAGAGCCCTCCCTAATTTTCTCTCATACACACAGGTCCTCCTTACAAGGAGCAAAATAGTAACCCCGCAGGGGGTCCAGACCAAGCCCGATAAATCTATCTGCTTCATAACCTGGCCTTCTCTAGGTTTCCCCCAAATTCTCTCGAAGTAAAAGAACCCCAACTGACAAGCTCCGTGCCCAGCTCCCTGTGTATTTATATCCATGACATCCATCACTGCAAGTACTGCCACCAGACACCTTCCCAGCATTCAACACGATTAAGGACCCAAGTGTGGGACCCGGGGCCAGGCAGCAGGTGTCTCAGCTTAGGCGCTCACCTCTCCTCTTCGGAGCCACCTTTGCCGGAAGGAAGGCAGGTGGAGCGGAGACCTAATTTTGCCGAGAGCCCCATGGTTGGGGGTGGGATGGAGGGAGGGAGGAGTGTGGCAGCCAGGGAAAAGAGCAGCAGATCAGCAAGGTCAGGGAGGAATGAAGCAAGGTCCAGAATACTTTTTCTAAGGCTGAGTGGCACTAACTATATTCTGCAGAAAATTGGGATGCAGGGCAGCTTTGATCATATTGAACACAGGGCTGTAAAATGCAAATGCAAAAAAAATTTGCCAGTGTAGAACTGCTTAGTCCATTTCTAATGGCTTTTTAAATCACTGGTTAGCTCTAAGGTCCTTGTGCATTTCTTTGCAATTAGGATAAGCTTACAGTTGTCCTCCAAGCCTCAGTTGCAAAAGAAGGAAAACATTCTAATATCTGTCAGGCAGACCAGGTAATTGATAAGAGCCAGCTTGATTAGAGAAGGTTAAAAATAACAAAACTATATTAATCATTTCTTCTCTAGAAGAGTTCAAATTTTTTAAGAAAAATAACTTACTTAGGCACTTTTAAATGGCAACTTTGATACTTAGCCATGAATTATCTACACAAGTAGGCAAATGGAGCTATTGAGGGGTTATTTTGTTACTAAAACCTGAGTCTTTATTTTGCTGAGAGAAAAAAAAAATCCACCTGAGGGCTAAATGCTGCTGTCAGATGGCTGGAGACGCCTAGGTGCCTGTAACTCTTGCACATCACTAAACACTTCCCACCTGATCCAAAATAAACAGAGCTCATTATTGTGTTAATCTTCAAGTTAGCTAAAAGTTTCTTCTGTCTTCTAAAAGATAGTCTTTAGGTGTCTTTAGGTCTGCGTTTCTAGAAAGAAGGTTCATAGTTTCCATCAGCTTCTCAGGAGCATCTGGGACGCTTAAAACATCCACACAGGATTCATCATTATGAAGAGCAGCCACTTCTGTTTGGATTGCCTCTATTAGCTTGAATTCCTAAAGGCAAGGCTATGTGTTTTTTTTAGTTTTTTGTTGTTTTCCTTATTATCTGATTATGCTTCTTGCCCAGGTCATGAAGCTTCTCTCTCTCTCTCATTCTCTCTCTCTCTCATTCTCTCTCTCTCTCATTCTCTCTCTTATTCTCTCTCTCTTATTCTCTCTCTCTTATTCTCTCTTATTCTCTCTTATTCTCTCTCTCTCTCTCACTCTCTCTCTCATTCTCTCTCTTATTCTCTCTCTCTTATTCTCTTATTCTCTCTTATTCTCTCTCTCTCTCATTTTCTCATTCTCTCTCTCTCTTATTCTCTCTTATTCTCTCTCTCTCTCTCTCTCTCTCTCTCTCTCTCTCTCTCTCTCTCTCACACACACACACACACACACACACACACACACACACAAATGCTCCTGCCTCTCCCTTGTGTTAAATTGGTTAATAATATAGATCTGGAGCCAGAGTATCTGGTCTCTACCACTTCCTGCTTGTGTGACCCACCTCGGTTTTCAGGTCTGCCAAGTGGAACTCAGGGAGGTACATCCGCATCGAGTTATTCTGAGGATTAAATAAGTTTACATGGACAACAGCGTCTGGAAGTTAGAAAGCAATAAATAAGTGCTTGCTGTACCATATGATTCCAATCTGCTGTGAATGTAGAAGCCGTCTGCTCAGTTTGACAAAAGAGGGAGGATATATTTGAGGTCTTCGTGCTTCTCACAGCCTTTTTTTTTTATTTCTTGGTTTTTGTCCAGTCCTGCTTACAATGGAATTCAATGAGATAACAGGCCATGCATTCATTTCTCTAGAACAGTGCTGAACAAAAGGACAGCAAAGGGAGGGGGATGCCGATCCTGTCTCATGAGCCCTCATTAAAGTAGCCATTATAACGGAATGTCCACAGGACACTGTTCCTGGACTCAGCAAAGCAGCCTTCTTTTCTCTCCGGCCATTCTGATTTGCGTTAGACTCCGTTTGAAAGGAGGAACCAATTTTCCTGCTAATATCTTTGAAAAGTGCATTTGAGGCCACTATCGGTGTGAGGGTATGATTTTTTTTAAGAAAGTAGGAACTGCTTTTTGAAGCCTGTGGGTGCTTCCTAGGATTGGATCGCCTCTCCTTAAAACTACACTGCCAGGACCTGCCGGGTGCAGAGTGCAAATGATCTAGGCCAGTTCCCAGTTAAAGGGAGCAAATAAAATAGAATGGAACGGGATGGCAGACAACATTTTTTAATAGTCTCTTCTCTCACCTCACTGTTCTCTCAGGGTCTTTGCACCATCCATCTGAGGGCTAAACACTGCTATCAGATGGCTGGAGACGCCTAGGTGCCTGTAACTCTTGCACATCACTAAAGAATACGGTGACATCTGGGAGCCCTTGTCCCAGCAAGGTGGCAGTCCGGAAGTGGGCACAGGACCACTGCCATGACCTGCAGGGACCAGCATCCTGCCAGTCCCGGACTGCCACGCCTCTCTCCAGCCCTTTGGCCACTGCTCTCCTCACCAGAGCAGCTTTGGTGCAAGTCCAAAGGGATGAAATTCCCCGCTGCCTGTCTTATGAAGCGAGGGTGTCTTTATGAAAACAGGCAGCACGGCATAGTCGTGGATCCCACTGTTTTCAGAATGAGCCCTCGGGGTGTCAGCCATGTACAAGCCGGGCCTCATAAGAGACCAGTTGTGAATGTCATCATAGTCTGTGTTAATGCCATCCAGGCTGCCCTGCATGCACACACACACACACACACACACACACACACACAGGCAAAAGTAGGTTTACAGGTGTTCATATGGAAAATATTTTAATAATAAATAATATTACAAGAATAACATTAGTAATTAATAATAAAAAAGTTTGCATACTTGGAACTGAAAGCCTACTTTTACCCACCATGTATTTTTTGTTTTGTTAGTCCTCACCCAAGGATATTTCTTCCAATGATTTTTAAAAGAGTGAAAAGGAGGGAGGGTGGGAGAGGAAGAGAGAGAGAGAGAGAGAGAGAGAGAGAGAGAGAGAGAGAGAGAAGCATTGATGTGAGAGAGACACGTCAATTGGTTGCCTCCCACACATACCCTGACCAGGGCCAGGGAATGAACCTGCAACTCAGATATGTGCCCTTGACTGGGAATCAAACCCGCCATCCTTTGGTGTGTGTGGGGGGGGGGGGGGGGGGGGGGGGGGGGGGGGGGGGGGGGGGGGGAGGAGTAGGTTAGGGTTATACTGTGCATTAGATATGTGGGATTATTTACTACTCATTGCAAGTTTGTACCCATAAACATCATCTCTCTTATCCCCCCAAGTCCTCCCATCCCATATAACTACCATTTTACTGTTTTCATGAGCTTGGCATTTTAGATTCCACATGTAAGTGATGTTATACAGTATTTGTCCTTGTTTGACTTATCTCACCTAGCATAATGCTTTCAAGATTGATCCATGTTGTAAAAAATAGCAGATTTTCCTTCCTTTTCATGGCTGAATAATATCCCATTGTGTGGATATGTCATCTATCCATTCATCTGTTGATGGGCACAGAGATTGTTTCTATAGCTTGGCTATTGTATATAAGACTGTAATGAACATTTTCGTTTCTTTATCTATTTGATATACTATTCAAAACAGTTTAAATATCTGATAAATTTAAAATAAATACATATGCCTTAGTACAACAGTTCCATTATGAGGATATAAAGTCGTGAAATTGTAGTCCGCCATAAAATGAAATACTTAACATATTCACCTCCCGAGACCATCTTGGCACCTATCGCATTAGTCCTAACTAAAGTCTTCCTTACCATTTTAACAAGTGTCGGAATCAATCTTTAACACAATCTTAAATATTGAGACTTTTAAGGAGACTAACACTTATCAGGTGCTTAATATGCCAACACGCTATTTGTTCTAAATGCTAAACCTGTCCCCTACAACAGCTCAGTGAGGCAATTCTATGACTGTTATCCCCAATTTATAGATTGAACTGAGGCTCTGAGAGGTTAGTTGCCAAAATACATAGAGATGGAGTTAGGGACTGGAACCGATACTCTAACCCAGGGATTCTCACCCCTGCTTCCATGTTCTTAAATGCAATGCCAAACTGCCTTCAGAGGACTAGAGGTTAGGTTGGGAATTCTACTCTGTCAGTGCTTTTGGAGCAAAGCTCTCAAACTCAGCTGTCCACAGAAGCCCAGGTAAGTCATGTGAAGGAGTGAATGGGCCTTCCAGGTGAACAGCCCTTATCAACGCCATCTAGTGTTACTTTCTGGAAATACATACGTTCTAGGTTTTTAAAGAGAGAATTCTGGATTTTTATGAAAGCTCTCTTCAATTCAAAAAGTCAAAGAAATAAAAAAAAAAGGGGGGGGGGGAATGGAAGTTAAAACCATGGAGGACACTCCCCTACACACACACACAGACACACACACACACACACACACACACTCAGACACCTGCAGGAGGAATTCAGTCAGTATGTGAGCCACCTGTTTACAACATCTAAATTTTTATGTTAAATCTTAAATTAGAATCTGGTTGATATTTTTTACTCTGAGTAATTTTAAGACAGATTCTCATTCTAAACTTCTGAGTAATTACACCTTTTAAATGTCTTATATGTCTAATCTATTGGAAACTAAAGATTTCTGCTATCAATATTTGGTGGGTGAGAGGTTGGGGCAAGGAGGGGGAGAGTTGTAGAGGGAAGATTGTCTCAAAATGTGGGCAGTCTCTCCCAAGCACATGGAGATGCTGTGAAAATTACACCACCGTCTGTGTAATCCAGTGGTGTTGACTTCTTATCTGCTCATAAATCAGATTCTTAATTACAGGTGTTAATGGGCTTTCCATCTTTATTCCTTAAATGATAAATTAACCTCAACTAACAAAGCAACCAAAGAAAAACAACCTTTTCAAGTTAAATGAGTACTATTAGCTATCTGTAGGATAATGGTAGTAAGTTCAAGGACTGAGTTTTATGAAATCCCTCATCTTTTTCTAAATCTTTCACCTTTCGGTTGCTGAACTTTGAGCATTTCAAAATTTATAGTCCTCTTGGCAAACCAGGTTTCTTGGCTCTGGGTCAAGGTCTGATATAGGAGGCATTCTGTACTCCTGGTTTTATGATACCTTCCAGCTTTTTTAGCAAGTGCCCAATGCACTTATCTTTAATTGTCTAAAACTGAATTGCAGATACATAAAATTTAATAAATAAGATACAACTATTTTCTTACTTCCAAACACAGCACTCTTTTTTATTGTGTTTTCATTTCTATTTCATGCCATAGATTTAAATTTCTTATTATTTTGAAGTTTGGTAGGACATTAATAGTAGCTATTTTGGAAAGAAATGGGATCAATTAATACCCCTTTAAAATATATTTCTATTTATTTCAAAGAGAGGAAGGGAGAGGGAGAGAGAGAGAAACATCAGTGATGAGAGAGAATAATTGTTTGGCTACCTCCTGCATACCCCCTACTGGGGATCAAGTCTATAACCCTGCAACCCGGGCATGTGCCCTGACCCGGAACTGAAATGCAACCTCCTGGTTCATGAGTTGACACTCAACCACTGAGCCACACCAGCTGGATCAATTAATACCTTTTTATGCACAAGATCCTGCAGTGTCCTGTGAATGAAAAATAATCAATAAGCTTGTCCCGTTCCCTTCTGAGGCTTAAAGTACTTTGGGATAAATAAGGCATTTATACAAGGAACAACAGTACAAAAACTGCATTAAAAGCTTAATACAAAGGACACAGATTAACCTAGCTATGGGCTTTTTAAAAGAGAGAGATACTTGACCTGGCTGGCATGCCTCAATATCCTGTTTCCCCAAAAATAAGACAGTGTCTTATATTAATTTTTTCACCCGAAGTTGTGGTGCTAGGTCTTATTTTCAGGTGATGTCTTATCTTTCCATGTGCTAGGTCTTATTTTTGGAGGATGTCTTATTTTCAGGGAAACACGGTAGTTAGAGTGTCAGCCTATGCACCTATGAGTTCAATTCCTGATCAAGGGCATGTACCTACCTTGCAAGTTGATCCCCACTCTGATCCCCCCCACCCACCTCCCTGTTGAGTTGGATGCAGTAGGCAACCAATCTGTGTGTCTCTGTCACATCAATGTTTCTTTCTCTCTCTCTCTCTCTCTCTCTCTCTCTCTCTCTCTCTCTCTCTCTCTCTCTCTCTCCTCTCTTCCTCCCATCCACTCTCTCTGAAAAATCAATGGGAAAAAAAATCCTCTGGTGAGGATTAACAACAAAAAATAGAGAGACTTGATGATTTGAAGGTTTTAGAGGCCTTCAAAAAGTAAACTAAGTGGGATTTAAATGGGACCATAAAGAATAAATAAGCTTTTTCAGGAGAGGGAGAGCAGAGAGTGGAAGGAAGAGTATAATAAAGACAGATACAAAAGAAGGAGAGGGCACAGCAAGTGAACAGAGAATTGCAGTAAGGAAGAAATGGAATATAAACCTCAGGTGGGGGGGGTGGGGAGGGGACTGGCATACTTTCAACAAAAGATACATTTAAAATATAAATAAAACAAATAAATGAACAAAAACTGAAGACATGGTCTGAATGAGCAGGAAGTAGTAAAAACCAAAGATGGGGAAATATTCAACCCATTATCTTTAATAATGTTAGCAGGAAGAGCTGATTTAGAGGAGAAGATAAGTTGGATTCACTGCTAGATTTCATATGATTATTTTTTAAAAATATATTTTATTGATTTTACACAGAGAGGAATTGAGAGGGATAGAGAGTTAGAAACGTCGATGAGAGAGAAACATCGACCAGCTGCCTCCTGCACACCCCCCACTGGGGATGTGCCCACAACCAATGTACATGCCCTTGACCGGAATTGAACCCAGGACCCTTCAGTCCCCAGGCTGACGCTCTTCCACTGAGCCAAACCGGCTTCGGCTTCATATGATTATTGATCAAACAAATAACATTAAACTAAGAGATAAAATTATGTATTTTCAAAATCTGGGCCCAAGCAAATTTGCCTTTGCCTTATTTTGACCCCTATAGCAGTGGTTCTCAACCTTTCTAATGCCGCAACCCTTTAATACAGTTTCTCATGTTGTGGTGATGCCCAACCATAACATTATTTTCATTGCTACTTCAATGATCCACAGGTTGAGAACCGCTAACAGGGTCACCTAAGACCATTGGAAAACACAGATATCTACATTATGAATCATAACAGTAGCGAAATTACAGTTATGAAGCAGCAATGAAAATAATTTTATGGTTGGAGGTCACCACAACATCAGGAACTGTATTAAAGGGTCATGGCATTAGAAAGGTTGAGAACCACTGCTTTATAGTATGAGTCAAGAGTGTGCTATTTGATTTATAATCCATCACATACAAATATGTAAGGTTCTTGAATTTCGATACAACAGAGGTCCTCTGAAATAATATAATTTATTTTTCCAATGAGTTAATTGGGAGTCCAGAAAGATTAAGTGATTAGCATGAGGTCATAGACTCTATGAGAAATAGAGGTAATAGCAAAACATAGTCATCCACTAGTTTCTGAAACATTGCTTTATTCACATTACCTGGTTATCTTTTCCTTAAATAAAAAAAGCGTTCATGCATAAAGGCACACAAATAAATTTTTAGATACACTTTTTAAAATTTTTTTAAATTTCCTACCTTTGGGTATCTCCAACTCTCTCTGTCTCCAACTCATCACACTCCTTCTATTTAATACCTAATATGTCTTCTTCTGAATATCTTTAAAATTAATATAATCACATACAAACATATCTGTACACACACACACACAAATAGCACATACCTAGGTAGTGTTTTATGCCACTGCTTTACAAAAATAAAAACTTAAATAGTCTTCTCTGTACCTTGTTTTTCTCATTCAACCATACTTGGGGAAATCTCAAGTGAAAAGTTATAGCCTAATTAATATTTTTGTGGGTGGAGGAGTGGAGAGGCGGTTACCTTTATTTTTATTTTTTTAAATCTCCATTCGAGGGTGTGTTTTTATTGATTTTAGGGAGAGGAAAATAGAGGAGAAAGAGAGAAACATTGATGTGAGAGTGAAACATTGATCGGTTGCCTGCTGTACACACCCTGACTGGAGATTGAACCCACAATCTGGGTATCTGCCCTGACCAAACCCAAACTTTTTGGTATAAAGGACAAGGCTCCGACCCATTGAACTACACCAGCCAGGGCAATCATTTCTTTTAATGGTTGCATAATGTTCTACAGTAGATATATGCCTTGATTATTTTTGCTATTCCCCCAATTCATGGAGATCAACTTGTTTCTAGTTTTGCCTCCACAAATAGTACTTTAGTAAACATACTTGTACCTAAACATACATATATACATATATATATATATATATATATATATATATATATATATATAGTGTGTGTGTGTGTGTGTATATATATATATATATATATATATATATATATATATATGTATGTATATATATATATGTCTCCTGGTATTTTGTTTCAATTGGAATCACTGGGTCAATGACATGTTTATTTTTAGTCATAAACATTAAACTGTTTTCCTAAGAAAGCTGTAACAATACACATTCATATCTATGGTTAATAAAAATACTTTCTTTAGCAAGATGTCTCCCCAGGCTATAGTGTTATAACTGTCTTTTAAAGTTTTTTTTTAAGAGCAGTTGCTACAAAGTAAAATCTAATTGTCACTTTTTTGCATTTCTTTGACTACACATGAATATGATCATCTTTTCATAAGCTTGTTGGTTGTTGGACTTTCGATTTTGCAGATTGTATTTTCATATTCTTTACCCATTTTTTCAATGAGCTATTTTGTCTCCTTGAGCTACAAGCATTTCCCCCCAAAATCTACTGTATTTATTAATGGTATCTTTGCCACGCAAAATTTTTTTACTTTATTTAGATAACTATGCTTATATTTTTCTTATAGCTGATGTATTTTCTGCCTTCCAAAGGAAGTTTATCATCCCTGACCCTAAATTATTTTATGGTTCCTATTTTCTCTTACAGGACAGTTCTTGATTGATTAATCTATCTTTTTGGTTTTTGTTTATTTTATATTTTAACCTTTAATCCATTTAGGATTTCTTTTTGGAATTGGTGTAAGATAAAGACCTAGTTTTCTTTTCTTTCAGATGAATAAATAGTTTGATAGTCCCTTATCTTAAGTAATGCATCCTTTTACCACTAAATTGGAATGCCTCTCCAGTTCTACATCGAATCCTCATTTATATGTGGATCAATTTCTGGATATTCTATTTAACAAGTTTGTTTGGGTCCTATATTCAATACTTATTGGTTTGATCAAAGTAGCTTACAGGATTTTCAGAATTTCTGATATCTGGTAAATCAGATTACACAAATGATTTTAAGGTAGTTATCAAATGCTTAGGCAAATACATTAAAAACCTATTTGCTAGACTGAAGTGGAATGCAAAATCAAACTAATATGTCAAAATAACACGTGTATAGTTTTAAAAAATTCCAAAATCTACTTTCCATGATCTGTGTATTTTTATACAAACAGATTTGGAGAGGAAAGATTTTTTAATGCACGTATGAGCCGTTATACAAGGAATAGGTGTGTCTTCAATCCTTAAATGCTCCGTCATATTAATAGCTCTGTTTCCTTGATTCACAGATCGGTCCTTCAGAGGAGTCATCCCTGATCATGTCTTCGCTCTGACCTACAACAGCTTCCCAGTGGGACTACTGCTCGGGGGAGAGCTCTGAGGTTTCCCTGAAGAGAAACTCCATGGGGACTGTACCTGATCCTCTAATAATCACTAAGACTTCCCTGATCACAGCTTCTGAAAAAGACGACGACCTAGGAGAGGTACTGGCTGCCTCCCTTCCGCCTCAACCAGCCCTCCAGAGTAAGAACACAGATGGCCTTTCCAGCAAGCCTCCGGGAGCAGCCCTCAGCCCCAGGGCAGCTTCTGAGGCCCTGATGCAGGCCTGTGAGCATGAGGCCACACGGCCAGACATGTCTTCTCCTGGCATCTTCAATGAGGTGGAGAAAGCACCTCCCGCACTCAACTCCCCTGGCAATACCCGGCGGCCAGGAGACAGCGAGCCCACAGCCCCAACCCCGTGTTCTGCAGCAGCGAGGGATCTCGTACACACAGCCTGTACCATGCCAGCCACCCAGCACACCCACCAGGCCATCCCAGGGGACCAGCCTAATGCCAGCGCCGCCTCAGGATCTGAAGACACCCTGGGGAAATCACAGGGAACCTCGGATGGAGAGCAATCCGAGACGCCGGGTTGTCCTGTGGGAGGCACTTGTCTCAGCAGCCAAGATCAAGTGCCCTGTGATTTTCCTTCTCAAGACACAATCCCGGGAATGGTGCAGACGGCAAACACAGCGCCTGGGGTGCCCAGTCACGCCTCCCCTCCTGCAGGGGAAGGGCAGGGAGCCATTTCCGACTCCAAGACGAGGGCCTGTGACTCTCCAGCTCGAGAAGACGGATGTTCAGGGAATACACAGCCCTCTGCCGCCACCTCAGACACCCAGGCCGCAAGCTCTGTGACACCTCAACCACCCCACCTCCCTGGCAAAGGTTCGGCGTTTCCTCCGGAGCCAGAGGAGACGCTGCTGGCACCACGGTTCAGAGAAGCAAGCACGATGACCCATCAGGCTGAAAACGAGACCAAGGACGTCCCCAGCAGGGCTCAGCAAGATGCGGGGGTGCAGGCCGTGACGAGTGTGGAGAGCAGGTCGGTCTCCACCAGCCCCAGCATCCTCACTGCGTTCCTAAAGGGAAGCCCTGCTCCCGAGCATTCGGAACAAGAGCAGCTGCGTGTCCTGTGCCATGGCAGCGGGAGCCACGCGCTGGAGCTGTCCGTCCACAAGCTGCCCCCCCAGGGGTCAGGGCAGTGCCCCGGCCTCATGCCAGAGGTACGCATCCAGGCAGCTGCAGCTGTTTCCACCGAGGTCCAAGGGGGTAGCAGATTGGTGAGCTTGCCAGGGGAGGTCCTCCAGACCTCATCCATCAGCGAGGCATCCAGTAATGCCCAGGACACCTGTACTGAGGATGGGAGGTCAGCGGGGATGACCCCAGGGATGACCTCCAAACAGCTTCCTGCTCATTCTAGTTCCCTGAAAGCTAGCCTCACAGACCAGGTTTCCACCAGCACAGGAAGTCAAAGTGAAACTAGTCACGCCTTGGGGACATTGGACACAAGGCCATCGGAGCTGGCAGCGAAAACCACAAGTGACCACAACTCAGACCCTGATTGCAAACTCAATGCCTCCTGTGGCCCTGCCGGCCACACTGGCCCGTCGGGGGGCTTGGACCCCACGGATCAAGGAGATGCAAGAGGGAAGAAGCCTGAACCTCTCCCGACAGGAACAGAACAAGGACCTAAAGGCACGGATCTCCTGGAGGGGAAAGCCAGGGCAGAGGCCACCACCCTCCTGCTCCATCCTAAATCTCAAGGAAGCGGAGGCTCGGGGTCAGCTGCCAGTCCCATACCCTCCCCGGTAAGGAATCCCCTGGAGGGCGCCAAGCCGGCCACCAGCCTGAGCCTGCCGTCCGAGTCCATGGGTGGGGACTCCAGCCCCAGTTCGGGCAAGAAGACTCCTTCGCGCTCGGTCAAGGCCAGCCCGCGCCGGGCCAGCCGGGTGAGCGAGTTCCTCAAGGAGCTCAACGTGACCGCGCAGGCGGGGCTCACCCCGGGGGAGAAGAAGAAGCAGCTGGGCGCCGAGGCCAAGCTGCAGCTGAAGCAGTCCAAGCGGGTCCGGGACGTGGTGTGGGACGAGCAGGGCATGACGTGGGAGGTGTATGGCGCCTCCCTGGACCCGGAGTCGCTGGGCGTCGCCATCCAGAACCATTTGCAGAGGCAGATCCGGGAGCACGAGAAGTCCATCAAAGCGCAGAGCGGCCAGGCCCGGAGGTCCATCTCCTCGGACACTTCTTCTTCCCATAAGAAGCTCAAGGGCAGGCAGCACGGCGTGTTCCAGGCCATGCTGCAGAACTTCCGGCGCCCCAACTGCTGCGTGCGCCCCGCCCCATCCTCTGTGCTAGACTGACAGCGTGTGGGAGCCCCTGTGCCCCTGCAGGGCCTTCCCAAGGGTCCCTCCAGGTCAGAGCGCACCTGGTCCCCCCCATCTCCCCAACCCTCATCCCCCCCAAACCAAGCAGAGAAAGGGAGTATCAACTACAGGAAATTGCTACCAAGAATTGTTGGGTCCTCTGATTGGAGCTCTGCGAAATAAAATACTTTTTTCAGCTGGGGATCACACAAGGGAAATGAAGGCATTTCCCTCTGCAAGAAAGAACAAAGCAAGCTCCGCTGAAAGTGCTCCACCTCCATCAGGAGGAAATAAAATTCGCTGGGTTTTGCATATGTTGCTGCTTAGAGAACCAGCACTGTCATTACACGTGTGTCATTTTGTGTCCCTGTCTCAATGGAGCACACTCCGGTATTTCCATTAGAACCCGGCGTTGTGTTAGAAATACCAGAAACGCTATGAGCAAAGCCCCCGTTACACTTTCTAGTCCTATTGCAACAAGGATGCTGTTACCGTGCAAAATTGAAGTAGCTGATAAGAAACCATCACGGGAAAAAAAAAAAAAAAAAAAAAAAAAAAAAAAAAAAAAAAAAAAAAAAAAAAAGTGAAACAAAATTTGACTCATTCCTAGGCCAGAGGACATGAAGTAAAAGCATTTAAATGCATAAGCTACCAAATATGAATTGATATTTGTAAACATCTCCAGAGTCATTTTTGTGAACCTTGTTATACATCTTCATAAATGTAAGGAAGTTAAGATAGGGAAATTAGTTATGCTTTTGAATATGAATACTGCCCACATAACACATGAATTAATAGATACAGATTTTTCCAGCACCAAAGGCAAGACGCATCTCTGTGATTCAGACTAGATTAAATTCCCATTTCCTTACCCCAGAGGAAGTACATGGGCTGAATTCTTGAAAAAAAGTCATCAAGTTATTGGTAATACTAAATTTTATGTTGTGCAGATGTCCTCCAAAAACATTCTACTGAAATGTTAAAGTTCTGGTAAGGAATAATAAATAACCAGTGAACACTCTTCTCTCCATGTTGAAAAAAAAAAAAAACAGGAAAATTTCCTGAGTAACAAAAACAGTGGGTTTCATTTAGACTGCAGTAAACAGGACGCAGTTTGTGTGTTTCTTTTGATCTGGTTCAGTAACTTCCAATAGAAAATGTAGTCCACAGCAAATAGAACACAAGCTCCCTTACCGCTTTGGGGTGTAGACTAATATCATGTCATTGCTTATGTTTCTAACCTATAGCAATAAGGTGACCTCTGCAAATGTTGATTTTAAGAGCAATGCCATCATATCTCATCCTTTAAACCCAATAAAAGAGAGGCTCTTCCTAAAACACAGTTTGAGCTTTGGTCCTGGAGAACATGGGCACCTGTTTGAGCTCAGCCCCCTCCTGCTTCCAGAAATGGCCCTGTCCATGGGATCCGTGAGTGTCTTGCAGGCACTGGACTAGGTTGACCAGCCGTGGCTTGAGAAGTGGGTAGTGAGGAAGAGGGGAAGGAGCTAGAGCTCCTGGACTCGTTGTAGGGAGATCTCTGTTCACCACCTTGCATTGAGAAAATCAGATTGTTAGATGTTGAAGAAGCACTGCTTGCCTTCACTAAACTCACTCTCCTAGAGGAGACAGATGGCCATGAATTCCCTCTCCGGATACTCGTAAAGGCCATTTTTGCACGGACTCAAAGTCCTGTTTTGGCATTTTTTAAAAATTCTTTTTGGCATATGCTGAACATATTGGAGGAAATCATACTTGAACTTTAACACAAGCTACGCTGGACACAACCTGAATTAATAATAGCCATGGATTTCTTTCAAAAACGATTGGACTGTATACAGGGCCTGCATAGTAGACCACAATCACAGCATTCTCAGAGCCTGAGAATGGTACTTAAAGGAGGTTGTATTTGGAATTTATAATGAATTTTTTCATGATATAATTTTTAGTTTCCTTAACAGTTGGCCTCTATTAAGAATGCTGTCTAAAGTAGAAATCACCATCAAATTAGCAATCACATTATTATTTAATGATTAGAGATTTTGTCTAAAATCTCTTTTGGCCTTAAATATCAATTTGTAATTATGTTCATGTCACTGCTGTCAGAGATGCCTTTTCCAGGATGTAATCTCACTCCTATCTCTCGCTCCCCTTGTCGTCTCCCTCACACGTTGTCACACGTGCTGTGTACACACAGAGAACACCCTGTGTACACAGTGGCAGCTGTCAGCAGCACCCACTGCAGCTGGGTGGGCCCCAGGTAATCCTCTGTGCAAAGTGGCTAGAACAGGCTGTTCCTGCATTAACATAGGAGAAAAGGAAGAATTTAGTATCTGGTAATAATATTTATTTTCATGTGTTTGAAGTAACCACATGACTTATACATAGTTAAATGAGGCAGAGGCCTCAAAGAGTTGTCGGCATTTGTTTCACATTAAATCAATTTAAAATTAAATTAATTAGAACTAAACTTGGAGGTGTAGTTGTGCCTCTCGGTAAAACTTAATGTTTGAGAGAGTAACTTTTACTGGTTTTCCTTGGTGCTGGTACTAACCCTGACTTCTTTATTACTTATCTTTACTTCTGCCACACTGTAGAAATTGTCAGAAAATATATTTCAAAAGCTTTCTTGTTTTGTTGTTTATTGAATCTTATAGAAGGAAAAGCTTTTAAAAACAGTAACAGAGTTTGACCGGTGTGGCTTAGCAGTTGAGCATCAATGTATGAACCAGGAGGCCACAGTTTCATTCCTGGACAGGGCATATGCCCAGGTTTCAGGCTTAATTCCCAGTGGGGGGCGTGCAGGAGGCAGCCAATCAATGATTCTCTCTCATTACTGATGTTTCTATGTCTCTCTTCCTTTCCCTCTTCTCTGCAATCACTAAATATATATATTTAAAAAAAAATAACAGAAATAGATCATCAAATGGATAAATAAGATAGGAGCCTATTCAAAACAACCATGTTTTTACATTATGATACCCTGTGTACTCTCACAGTGAAACCTTGATTTGAAATGTTGCCTTCACTTTGTGACACAGCATAAACATTCACTATGTCATTCATGACTCCTTAGGTTCACTCAATAAATGGGGTTGCAAAACAACTTGAATGGCAGACTCTGAGAACTTGTTTGGCTATTCCTTACCTGCAAAACACACATTGGGTTGAAAGTTGTTTGTTTTTGTCCTTAATTTCTTTGGTTATGGTTTGATTCTTCTTAATGCATTTTAGTTGTTGAAATAAATTAAGCAAGTGTTTTATTAAGTAAATAAATATGAAATGTTTCTTGAACCAGCAGTAAAAGAAAGATGAGCTATAACAGAGAATCTGGAAGGAAATGAAACATTTGAAATGTTAAGAGGCCAAGCAGCTTTCTCAGTACACAATAGATGTTTTCATTTAAATCATGATTTTCCTATTTTTATGATGACAAGAAAACGCAGATCCTTTCAACTGTCATATAATTATCTTTAATGCTTTTCTAATTTTGTCTTTCTTGGTTAATGGTTTTAATGCACAGACCAATTACTTCACATATAGTAAGCTCCTAATCAGCCTCTGTGTGTTTTGGATCTGTGGCATGAGTTGAATATTTTATTAGGTTAAAGCTAACCAGAAACCTTTTTGTTTGCATCCAAAATAATATATTTATACCCTATCTGAGAATTATTTTCTACCTTAGTATGTATAGACACATTGAATATTATTTGATTTTTTTATGTCTTTTTAATCTTTAGAATTATCTGATACTCATTATTTCAGATATCAGTGTTCTCCATGCTATAGATTAAATATCAAAATTTAAATGAGTTTGACTGAATATGCATGTATAACACATAACCTGGAGCTTGAATTTTGAAACTGAATCTTAATAGGATTGAGCTGTGGTCTTAAAATAGAAAGCCAGAAAGAAGTTCCTATCATTCTGGAATACCTGTATATACCACATGAAAAATATATTATGACATGACTTTAAAATGTGTTTACAGGGGATCTATATAAGTATGCTATTAATGTAAATTGTTTGGCCTTGGCTGTATCTGCTCTGTTTTACTACCTAAATGTGAAAATGTTCCTCCTACATATTGTACATGTGTTAAAAGATTTGTCCACTTCTAGTACCATCTAACTCACCACATCCCTTGTCTACTTTTTAAAAATCAATATAAAGAAAAACAGTACATTAGCATAAGCTTTGCATATATGTACATGTGTTTTTACTGAAAATTAGGAGCTTGTAGCCTTTCGTAGACCTCTACCTGTCTGATTGATCAATTGTCTACAATGCTGCCATGGAGACGATGCTGTTTATTCTCTCCTGCTTTGTCCTAACTGGTGTTTGAGAAATGAGGCCTGTGAATTTCCCTTTGTGATAACTATACAGTGAACTCAGCAGTCTCTTGACGAATGAGCTGACCATCTTGTCCCCTCCCTTGTTTTTTCTATACAGTAAATCAGAAATCTTGTCCACGTTTGCTTCAGTATTTACTATTTTATATTCATATCTGAGCATTTGTTTCCTGTTAGCAATGCTTCGTGTGTGAAGCCCTTTTGGTTGAATTGCTCCAAATGCTGGTCAGCTGCTGCCACTTGGCAAATGACAGGTGACTGCAGAATCTCCTGCCCATCCTTCCTAATGAAATTCTGCAACTGGCTGAGTAATTATAAATGTCATCTGTGCAGACACATGGACTCAGGATGGCTACATAATTTTAGACATTTTTTCAAAAAAGGAAAAAATGGTCTTGTAAATATTGAAACAGATGCTTATGAACTTTATCCTACTCTTGGGGGGGGGCAAACTCTCCTTGGCAACAGAAATCAAATAAACTTGATTTGCAATGACCAAGGACCTAGACGGAGTGGATGAAGGTGAGAAAATTCTGTCTCACAAATAACCAGAGGTCATGACAACTACTTTTAACTGTGAACACTCACCAGCTAACCTACTCACTTGCCACAACCAAAAAACCTCTCTAAGTAAATCCAATACATCTGTATATATGTGTAGGTAGAAATAACAAAATAGCCTAAAAAATTACTCTTAGGTAATCAAAGTGGTGATCATTTTAAAGGACATTTAAATAACCATGGGCCTTGCTGAAATGACTGTGGAGGCCAGAATGGTGCAACAAGGTGTTATTTACAAGTTTGGTATGTGTGTGTGTTTTTTAAGTCCCAGATATCTCAGAAACTAATCATGAGAATAAAGACTGTTGAATATGAAATCAAAGCCAAGCAATAATGTGCCAAAAAGAGGCAGTTATACCAGCAAGTGCAAGTACTATGGGCACACCACTCTATAGTCATGGTCTGCTCCGAGAAGACTTTAACCCACAGGATAAAAGATGTAACGGCTCATTTCTCCTTTCTTACTGGAGAAGCTTGATTATGAGATTATTAAAGAGATACAACACCCGTGAGCATTACTAGGGATATGGTTAGCAGCCCATACAGAAAAGGAGTCAGAAAGCCTTGCTAGCTTAAAACTCAAGACAGCTCCACCTGGAAACTTGGAGAAATGGGGAAATTAAACATATGGTAATTACTCTTCCAGGACACTTGACATGTAAAGCAATTGGATTAATTCCGCCTGGAGGACTGCCCACCTTTGCTACGAAAACATAGTTTTCCAAATGTAAAGTAACTAAAACATGAGTACTTATATCAAAAAGGGCCTCAAATAATGCCTTACAGAAAGAAAAGGATGTTCCCGATGGGCATTCCTAAGTACTACTTCTTCATCAAGTATCTTGTTGAGTTCAAGCTCAACTCCACTGGCTGCAAAACAGTCGGAATGAAAGTCACATAATTTGCACTTCAGTAAAAGGTACTGATGATCAGCCAGGGTGCTGATAATTATGATGATACACCAGTGGTTTAAGTGTGTTAAGGAGAATTACATGGGAGAGAAACGCAGACTTCTCTTTTGATTTCTTAAGATGTGGGTATGTCATTCGCTTATTTCTGGGGTGAAAATTATAGCTTGCTTTTTGACATTGCTGCTAGCATTACTCTTTATTACTTTCAAAATTAAATTGTCTATTCTTTAGAAAAACTTTTAAGCAGTTACAGAATTTTTTTCTGGTTCTTATCAATGCTTTTAATACCAAGTAAAGACTATGTATAGAGTAAATATATTAAATGAGTAAAAAAGCTTATCCAGGTTTATCAGTAAATTTTAATGATTTTTTTATTAGATTCCTTAATGTTCATTTTAACTGCATTTTTTGAGTAAAATTATTTTTCATAATGTTTTCCATCATATCTTAAAGTGATATTGATAAATCAGGAGATTGCAGTATTATAGTCATACTCCTGAATCCCTACAGGAGAGGAGAGACTAATTCTTGTTTTAAGGGTATCTTGAGATACCTTAACTGAGGTTGAGAAAGGTCAATGGGGCCTGAAAACTCAAGAATACTTACTAACAATTACTAAATGTCTAAATGTATTTATCTCTGCTGTATTAATATGTTGTGAACAATATGTTGTGCATAATACTGTAGCTGGTCGTGGAATGTCAATACATTCTGTAGATGTGTATGGTCTGCCAGTGGTTGGTTTTCTATTTTTATGTGTAGAAAAAATTACATGCCATATCCCATTTTAAGGCCAAGTTCGGTCATAAGGTAGGCACATATACAAAAATGAATAAAGCCAACAAAAGTGTGCATGTGTATTCAGTAACAGTCCTTTCCTTTTTGGAGGTCAGAAAGGGCTGTTGGTTTTTTTAATCATCTTCAAAAGTAGATTACATAATTATCACAAAGACTGAATATAGTAATCAGTACATTGGCATGTTACTAAACATGCCAGGGCTAATTAACCATGCCATTAGTCACAGGTAAGGTCAGTTCTTTGACCACTGGGATGATTTACATTCCTCACACATCCTCTCCATGTTAAGTGTGTGACTAGGATATACATACTATGGGTGTGATTGTGTACATACCTCGTATGAATTATCTAAATCCTCAAAGCAGCTATGGGAAAGCAGGAAGAAGAAACCGCTGTTCAAAAGCCTCAAAAGGGCTAACCAATGTGTATTTTTATTTTCTACACATAAAAATGTGTACACCACATACTGTAAATAGCTTGCAGACATAAATGCATTTTATTCATACTAGTATATTTAAGTAAATCACAAAACAACTCATTGAAAACTGCATCTTTCTATGGCTGTTCTGTTTTACACATACTAGTATTAGTATCAGGTCAGATTCTCCATTAAATGGTATTACTCTCTGGTAGCAGATTTGGAAAATTAGGAAAGCTCCACTGGGCCACAGAAATCTACTTAGCATCTTACTGAGGCACACCCTGTTCCAGAGCAGCTACAAAGGTTTAATACTGTTTCTTTAAGCACCTAATTTTATATCTGAAAATGACAAATACTGGGGAAAACCAATTATGTTTTGTAGACTCTGTTTGTACATTTATTAGTGTATTTATTTGCATAGGCTGATAAAAGCCCTACATTTTTTTTAAAGGATATATCCCTAGATTTCAAGAGTGTAATAATCATATGAAGTGAAAAATTATTGTACACATTCTTTTTTTTTTCTTTAAGATTAGTCAAACAATGTTTAGCAACACCAAAGAGAAGTTTAGAGAAAAAAATTTGTTTTAATTATAGATGATGTTGGTAGGACAATTGAATATGAACAATTGTGAGTTCTTTAAGATGGATTCAAATAAATTACTATTATTAATAATAGGTGATACTGTGTGGACTTGATAACAAGATTATAGTCATTAACTAGCAAATGTCAACACTGGACAATATTTTTCAATTTGTCACAATTCCAATCTGTGAACTGATGTTGTTTGAGTTTCTCTCATTTCTTCTGAAAGGAAATACACTATTAAAATAAAAAAGTCTGATCTGGTCCCTAAAACCTAATATGATTTGACCCCAATTCCTTGACATTAAAACTTATGTTGACTAAGTATTTGGTTTAAGATATGAGGGGGAAATATCAGAATTTTCCATTAACAGAGAATTCTGCATGGTAAAGTACAAATATAACCACTTCTCACTAGAAAGTAAATGATGCCATTTAATATGTATTTGTATTTTAGAGAATGAATGTGCCATCATTATATGTAAGATAAAAATAAAAGGTTAACCAACCACAAGAACACTATAGTTACAACTACAGCTGGCTCTGTTTTTTAACTAATAAAAACATACTTGTTTATAAGAACAGCATACCCGAATTCTTGATTTTTTTGTCAATATTTACTGTTGCTTAGAAGATAAATTTATGTAATTATTTTGGAAGATGTGTTTTCATTCAAGTGCCACCCCAAAAAAAAAAATAGCTATCAATGTGAGAATCATTCATGTTTGTAAATACTCAGCTGAGAAAAACCAAAAGTGTAGTGTAGGTTAAATCACTGAAGATATAGGAATACCAAAAGAAAATTCCATTTATGAATGTGCCAATATTAATATCTAAAGTTGCCTCCTCATCCTAGCTGGTTTGGCTCAGTGCATAGAGCATCAGCCTTTGGACTGAAAAGTCCCAGGTTTGATTCCAGTCAAGGGCATATGCCCAGGTTGCAGGCTCAACACCCAGGGGCCTCTCTCTCTCTCTCTCTCTCTCTCTCTCTCTCTCTCTCTCTCTCTCTCTCTCTCTCTCTCCTCTCTCTTTCTCTCTCTCTCTCTCTCTATCCCTTCCTCTCTGAAATCAACAAATATATTTAATTACTTCCTCATGATGTCTATATACAAGATCATAAAATGGTTTATTCGAGAAAGTCCCCATCCTCCAGAAATTGACCTACCAATTAAATTTTATTTCCTAGAAAAAAGATGAAATATTAGATTTATAGATCAAGATTTTGAAATTATATACTCTTCTTCCTTCATTTTGAATTTGATTTTTGAATGGATGAATGAATGAAATTCAACTGATGACTTAGTTTTACCTTTAAAATTTTCAAATATTTTTTGCATTTCATTTTCCATAATAAATGTAACAGATGAAAATTTACTGTGCTTTTTGTCATTATTGTTACTGATTTTGCCACTGCTGTTGAAATTGCCCTTTGAGCCCTTAGGTGTTTATAACCAATTAATTTTCAATGTGACACATTTCTCCTAGGAACCTACATTTCTACTAGGAACCTACAGTGGAGTTGAATTTCCATCGAATCAACAATACATACCTGCAGTCATCAGAAGCAGTGGATTTTCCTGCTCCTGATGGCACAGTCGTGTGTGTCTGTGTGTGTGTGTGTGTGTGTGTGTGTGTTTGTGTGCGAGCGCACGTACATTTGCTCTTGTTTGGTGAGAATAGTGAGAGGTTGACATGCATGAAAATACTGGAAGGGGTTTAAATGACAAGGCCCATCCACTCTTACAGTGGCATGGACCATCTGTATTCAAGCTTATATTGTCTCATGTCTGGGCTTAGCTGCCTCTTTTCCAGGACCATTCAGATATGTGCTGTGGATATACAGCCTCTCTGACTACTCCTCGGCAAAGTCAGGGTCCTGCTATCTAGATTCTAGGAGATGGAAAGCCAAGCCATGCCTTCCAATCTAGCGTACCTATTAATAAAACTAAGACTTTAATTGGACCCCTTTTTCCTGCATGAGTCTGATTTCAATTCATCAAAGAACTGTAGAGCAGGGTGGTTACAAGATTTATGAACCCCAAATCCCAAAAAATGATTTAGTGAATTTTCTGTTAACTTTCAACAGTAGTTGTTTTAAAACTTCCAAGGGCCATACACTCCCTCAATTACTCCCTCAATTAGTATAAGTACACACTGTTTAGACTAAAAGAGTGTCTTAGGGCTGCCATTATCCAAATCATATACTTAGACGTCGATTCTTGGCAAAATTCAACCTCAAATGTTTCCAAAGATATGAATGCTATTCATGGAGAAGTTAGATCAAGCAGGAGTCTTCATGGGGGCTGAGATTATTTGTCTTAGGCTGGTGGCTGATTGTGTCCCACCAGCAGATGTGTTTTCCCATTAGGTGCTATTTCCAGCCAACTGTTCTTACTCATCCACATCTTTCCTGTTGAGTAGTAAACATGAGAAGTGCCTATTTAGCATAACTGGGTTTCACCGGACTTACTGTGCACTCAAAATACTTCTTGTTTCTTGTGAAGTTTCTGCCTCTTGTGACCCACACAAGATCTCTTTCAATCTACCACACATCCTTAATGAACCCAAGAGTACAACATTCTTTAATCTTTCTCAAGACCATCCACGACTGTCAGTGAGCTAAATTACAGAATTTTAAAATCTTTAGACCCTTGGAATGATCCAAATGTTCTGCAGCCAGTTTTTCTAAATATATTACCGAGGAGTCACATAGTCAAAATTCAATTTGTCAGAATAGAAGCTGAAAGTGCTCAGAGAGATTTATGATGGGAGTATAGACATTTCAGAGATATTTCCTACATTTATTTTTTATTCCTCTTGACACCTCTCAATCAAACTGCATAAGAACATTGGCCTGCTATTCAGAACAGAAAGAAAAAAAAACTAAGCAGAATGTTATTGTTAAAGATATTATAGGTGTTTAAAAGCAGGATACATTTCTTAAAAATCTGGAAAGTATTTGCTTGTTATCTATGCTCTTTTTGTTCAAAGTCAATACAAAGAATAATGGCTATATGCCAGATGTTCTGCTGGGCACTTCCACATATGTCTCAACCTTGGCAGGTATTGTATATAAATCCAATCCATATGAATTAGATGTTCAAAGAAATATATTAGTAAATACTCAGGCTTAGAACAAAACAAACAAACACTGAATTCAAATTTCAACTTTAAATATATTTTTATTGATTTCAGAGAGGAAGGGAGAGTGAGTGAGAGATAGAAACATCAATGATGGAAGAGAATCATAGATTGGGTGCCTCCTGCATGCCCCACACTGGGGATTAAGCCACAACCCAGCCATGTGCCCTATCTAGGAATCAAACCATGACCTCCTGATTGATGTCAAACCACTGAGTCATGCCAGCCACACTCAAATTTCAACTTTAAAGTTAAATACATTGGCAAAATTATTTAATGTTTTTGACCCTCAGTGCAGTCATCTGTAAATCTCAGATAACAATACATACATTGCAAAATTGAGTGGTTTAATGACAGGTCCTCCCCCTTCTGCTTTGAGTTTTGCTTTTTGCTTGATCTACTAGAGGCCTGGTGCACACATTCGTACACAGGTGGGATCTGGCCACTCACCCCATTGTGGGCTGATTTGGGCTGGGCAGGCAGGAGCAAGGGGCCACAGGCAGTTGGCCAGCCATCCCTGCCCCTAGTCAGGATGGGAGAGTCAATCAGGGGTAGGCCGGTAGGGGAGAGGGGTGAAGAGAGGTTGGGGGGCCAACTAAGGCCAGTCATAGAGACTGATCATTCCAGGCATTTGGCTTTCATATATATAGATTGTAAATACACTGGCATTCTGCCATTTCCTTCCATTTTGTAACCTTTTTTTATAAATCTAAGTAAATACTAAGAAAGGTTTTAAATATGACTATGAGATACCTAAACTGTGACTTTAAATGCATTTCCCTTTTTGATAAAGCATGAAGATAATATATTCAAGCATTTGAAGTTGTCAGATCATCAAGAAGTAAAGACTTTTATGAAGTTTAATTTGTCACACCAAATATGATTTTTAAAACATATAGTTAAATGCTAATAAATTATTACTAATTCAAAAAAAAAAGAAAACAATTGGTAACTTTACACTAACATTTAAAATGTACATATGATAAAAGGTTCCATATGCAAATAGAAGTCATATAACTGTCAAAATAATAGAATCTAGAAAACTAGTAAGAACACTTACAAATCAGTGACAGAAAGATGAGCAATACAACAGAGATTTGACAAACTGTATAAGCAAGTATCATGAATGTATGAAAACATGCTCCACTTCAGTCACAAACGTTTATCCCTCATAGTTGAATCCTGTGGGAGGAGAGAACTTCTGGATTCATGAGGCTGCGTTAGCAGCTTTATGTCCAAGAGCTGGGAGAGAGAACCTCACCTACATTAAGAGATCTGCAAGTAGAAGATACTGGTGGTGGTGGTGGTGGTGGTGAGTGTGTGTGTATGTGTGTGTGTGTGTGTGTGTGTGTGTGAGAGAGAGAGAGAGAGAGAGAGAGAGAGAGAGAGAGAGAGAGAGAGAGAGAGAACCTCCACACATGTCCATGAGCAGCACACATGCACATCTAAGGGAGAAGGAAGAGCTGTGGGAAGAGGGTTCTGTAAAGAATCTACAGAAAGCCCGGGAGAGCAGGTTAGATGTGAACACCTGCCACCGGTTCCCTGTTCCTCCCCATTATCTTCAGCCAGTTAGTTGGCAGAAACAGAACCTCTAAGAAGTGGAAAGAAACAAAAATGCAAACCTGACATTTTATCATTTTCTTCCATTTACTAAAGTTTTTATGGATCTAGGTAAATACTAAACCTGCTCCCACTATGTATGTTTGTGGGGCTGATCAGGAAAGCACTTTTATTTATGAGTAATTGACTTATGATTATTACAGGACATTAGGCATTTTCATTTTAAATAGTGAGACTGCGTTTGCAATTTTGAAGGACTTGTGCCTGTTGAATCCAGGGGGGAGGCTCCCCAAACTGAAATAGATGATGTCACTAATGATGACTTTGCCACCTGACATAAAGCTTTGTGTGGACAGAAAGTAATGGAAGTTCTTAAGACTGAGCCATGCTTCCTGCTTTGCCCCTGAAGGCTTCTGCATTTGCAGTTCCTGCTAGAGACTCCGAAGTTACCTTGGGGCTTAGAAGTCAGCAACATCAGACGTTCCCGAGGTTGTGAAGGGCGAGCCCCAGGTGATTTCACCGTGGTAGGCAGAATTCCTAGGTGGCCCTCAAGATTCCAAGTCCCTGCTGCACACACACCTTCCACCGGTTATTCAATCAGCCACTGCTGTGAGGTGATTTTGCAGGTGTAGTCATTCAGATCTCGAATCAGTTAACCTCAAGACAGAGAGATTATCTGTATGGCCCAGACCTAATCACGTGAGCCCTTCAAAAGCTAGTTTTCTCCAGCTGGCCCCAGAAGAAGTCTGAGAGATGCCCTCCAGCCAGGCGGGAAATAAGCAAGCATCCATTCTGTGAACTTCAAGTGGAGGCTGCCCAGCAAGGAATTGCTCACACCCTCTAGAATCTGAGAGAAATCTCCATCTGATAACTAGAAGAACAAAAGCAACTCAGCTCTCTGACCTCAAAGAAATGAATTTGGCCAACAACCAGTGAGCTTGGAAGAGGAGCCCCAAACTCAGGTAAGAACTGTAGCCCTTGATAGACACATTGATTTTAGCAACTCAGATCCCAGAGCAAAGAATCCAGATACACTGAAACCATACTTCTGACTGACAGAAATTGTATTGCGTTAAGTTGCTAAGTTTCTGTAATTTGTTGCCTAGTAGCAATGGAAAACTACTACAGCATTCAATTATGGGTCTGAAATGGCCAAGGATCAATTTTGCAGGCAAGGACTTGTTTATTTTTATGCTACCCAAACCAGGACACAGGAACCCTCAGCAAACCCATTTTCCTGAAACATCTGATGGTAGTTTTCATGGGCAGGCACTTAAATCACTTTAATCTGAAAGCAAATACAAATTTATAGTTGCTCTTGTCTGTCCACTCTTCCTCATTCTGCCCGGTGCCCATGGAGGCTGACTGGTACAGGCAAACTCCACAGGCTCCCTGCCAGGCTGCTGCCCATGGCTTTCAGTCTCTCTGAGATGCAGTGAGGAGAGTGACTTTGGAGCATTTATTTCAGGACCCCCCACCCCCGCACCGGAGTACCATGTGTTGGCTGTGTCACACTCAGCAAAGCCGAAGCCGCTACCAGGCAGACCATTAGAATGGGTCCTGGTCACCCCTTTCCTACAATCCTCAGGCCTCTACGTTATACCCTTCACCCCAACTTGTCACTAGACACATGGTACTGTACTGATACTTTGTGATTGCCCTAAAGCTGTGGTCAGCAAACGGCGGCTCGCGAGCCATATGCAGCTCTTTGGCCTCTTGTGTGTGGCTCTTCCACAAAATACCACCACCTGGGTGAGTCTATTTTGAAGAAGTGGCATTAGAAGAAGTTTAAGTTTAAAAAATTGGGCTCTCAAAAGAAATTTCAATCGTTGTCTGTTGATATCAATATTTGGCTCTGTTGACTAATGAGTTTGCTGACCACTGCCCTAAAGCCCACCTACACCCTTATAAATCATCTCTTTATAACATTCTCAACTACCAAGTTTGAAAATACCAACAGTTTCCTACAAGAATCTGACTGATAGAGAAGTCAACAGACAGATTTACCATCTTTAAATGATACAGCATGAGACTTCAGGTAGACTTCTCTCATTTGGCTGGCTTCTTCCAACTCTGCTCCTTTACCTTCCAGTATTATTAGTGTATCATTCTCACCTACCTTTGGAAATAATGCTGTATAAAATTTGAAAAGTATTGTATGGTGTAAATTATGTAAATAATATGCACATAAAATTTTCTTTAATACATGATAGTGTCATTTTTAGTAAAGGAGAAACCTTCTGGTGTGAAATAGTCACTAGGTTGTTAAAGATATCTTCAGGTATAGCCAAAACCGGTTTGACTCAGTAGTAGAGAGTCAGTCTGCGGACTGAAAGGTCCTGGGTTCGATTCCGGTTAAGGGCATGTATGTTGGTTGCGGGCACATCCCCGGTGGGGGGTGTGCAGGAGGTGGCTGGTTGATGTTTCTCTCTCATCGACGTTTCTGGCTCTCTATCTCTCTCCCTTCCTCTCTGTAAAAAAGCAATAAAATATATATTTTTTAAAAAGATATCTTCAGGTATAGTGCTTATATTAGATTTCTTAGGATAAACATTTAATAAAAGTATATGCCTCAATTTCCCCATTTACAAAATGGGACAATTGGTATTACTTGTCCCTTGCTCATAATTAAACTTATATATGAATGATTATACTTAGATAATTTTTTCTAGACATTGTTACTATTAATAATAGTGAAGGTATAGTGAATATTTAGTATAAACTAGACATTATTCTAAGTTTCTTATATACATTACTAGAGGCTCAATGCACGAAATTCATGCAAGGGCCTTGGCCCTCACAGCCCCAGCTTCGTCCAGAAGGTCATCCAGAAGGACGTCCAGAAGGATGTACGGGAGGTCATTCAGTTTTCTGGTCTAATTAGCATATTAAACTTTTATTATTATAGATTTTACTACTCTTCACAATAACCCTATCATATATTATCATTATCCTGCCCATTTTACAGATGAAAACTGAAATGCAGAGAGAATAAGTGCATGTAGCTAGTTAGTGATGGTACCAAGACTCAATAAAACTCACTCAAGTCTGGGGTCATCATCTTACCTAACTACAATAGTTCACTATGGCGGCCTTACTTGACGAGAAATGCCAATGACAAAAAAAGGGGGATTATCAGGATGGCAGATACTACTTCAGTAAAACCTAATGGTTTTCTCATTATGACCAAACTTATTCTCCTATTAACCCTTACAAAGTTTTATTAACTCAGGCTACTAGAGTATTATTTTGATGCATCACTAATAAAGTCACAATTCTTCCCAAATCAAGGGTGGAATATAAAAAAAGGGGGGATTAATTCTAGAAAAAAAATGACACTCTAATATATTTTCTCTAGTGTGTATAATGGAAGGAAAAAATAAACAGGTGAAGATATCAAAATGTCCATTCATACTCTATGCAAATCTCCTACTTATAATAATAATTAATTTTATGCAAAAAGATAGAGTAATTCTTACTGAAACTATATGGAATTACTTGCCCTTTTCTAGGAAAAGGAGGGGAAAAAGATATGAGTGTCTGAAGGCATTATTTTATGTGCAATCAGAAGTAGAGTTGCATAAATCGACTCGAAGCAATTTTTTGTCTCATAGCAAATGAGATTGTTTTTTACCCCCACAGAATTTTAATAATTAAATTAAACTTTTATGAACTTTATGAATGTAACTCATAAAATATATGAACAAGCATTGAAAATATTTTTAAATAATTAATAAAATTATTGGAAGGTATGAATTTTTCATTGTAGTCTCCTTTATGAAATAATCAAGACCTGGTATAACTTCTCTTTTCCTTGGATGGTAAAATGCTTATCTAAAGATACTAACTCTAGTAACATTGGCCAAATTATGAATCAACACCTTTGAAGTAATTAAGAATTTATAAGTGATGTAATCATTTCATTTTGAGAAGGTTTTTTTTTAAATTTATTTCCAAAGAGATATATTGCAACAGAGCAGGAATCATCAACATGCTTGATGTAGATAAAGAATGAAAGAAAGCTACAAACACTTTGTATTAATATTTCCTGTCTGAAAAAAAAATAGAAAATACTTAAGAAATAAGCATAGATTCATGATTTGGCAGATAACTTCTCAGTTTTAAAAAAAAAAAGCACAAGAAGATCATATCTCATTCTAAGAACTTTCCAGCTTCACCTATAATTGGGAGAAATTTTTCTACACTAGGTCAAATGTCAACCAGAACCTTATTCTAAGGACTTAAAATAGTTTTCAGCAAAATGACACCAAAAGAACCATTCTTTCATTCTGTAGATGAAAATTAAACACCTGTACTAAGCATATGTGTGACAAACAAGTATTCAAAATATGAATGACCCACAACTCTTCCACTTCAGAAGTTTCAGGATATGTAAACCACAAAACAGCAATATCAGAAGGGCCACAACAGAATGATTATCAGTTACTATAGGAGCCCAAAAGATGAAGCGCTGATCCCTGCCTATAGCATTCAATCAAGAAGATAAAAAAATGGAACTAGGGAAGCAAATTGCAGAGAATTTCAGGTTATAAATTTGCACTCCTGTGTGCATTTATATTCTGAACTATATTGGTAAATTTTAATGTATTTTTAGCCACATATTAATTGTGAGATTGATCGTTTTAGCTGCTGCTAGTAGCATGAAAAATCATTCTGTGAATGTATACTGAAAAGGAAAATAGTATAATATATTATACTAGGGGCCCAGTGCATGAAATCATGCACCTTGAAAGGGACTGTGGGCAGCGAGGCTGCAGTAGGCACAGGGGCGGGTCTCAGCCCATCTTCCTTGCCCCTGCCTGGCCCCTTCCACCATGGCCCCCAACCCCCTGACTGCCAGCAACCCCACTCCCACAGCCGCTGCTCCCACACACTGATGGCACTGGCCTCGCTCGCACCTACTGCTTGCTGCCCCAATCGCCCCTCAGGAGCAGGGGGGAGGTGGAGAAGCCCTCAGGGGCAATCAGGCCTGCAGCCATCACTCACACCCACTGATTGCCAAGCAATTGGGACTGGCACCGGGCACCAGCAGTGGGTGCAAGCAGCAGCTCCAGTGCCAGCTTCAGGTGCAAGTGGGGCCAGGCTGGCAGTGGGTGTTAGCACTAGGCAGGACCATGGCACGAGGGAGCAAAGAATTTTCAGTAACCACCAGAGGCTCGCCCCAATGACACTGACCAGCCTTGGTCTTGCATTCCCACTCACCTGCTCCACCATCCTGCCATGCCCAATGCCCACCATGTTCTGTGCACGCCCCATTGTGGTCAGTGCACGTCATAGCGAACAGTTGTTCGGTTGTCCCAGTTGTTCCCCATTCAGTCTATTTGCATATTAGCCTTTTATTATATAGGATTATAAAGGATAAAATATTTATATATAAAATATGAGGAAATGATATATGGTGAGATATTGAAAGAGAGATAAACCTTCTTTATCTTAAACCTCTAAATCATGTTTAAAACCTGTAGTTGAAGAAGGTATATCTGATCCAAAATAATTTTAAGTACTTTTTTTTCTATAAAACATATGGGATCCATTGTTTCCTTTCACTTTTATGTATTGTGTTTTGTGATCTATGAAACATCAGAATAGCAAAGAATGCCAGATATCACTGCACGGTTTAAAAAAAATGGCCTACCACTTCTAGTATGTTTATTAATACAAAAACAATAAATTGCATGATATTCTTGAGTGGAGAAGTCATGTGGGCCAGCACCAACTGTGTGAAACAGGAGTGTTTACTACTTATTATGCTCAGGATGGGCTTCTCTACTGTAATTCAGCTCAGACCTGGAGGTGAAACCACAGGTTACCTGAGAAAAAAACAAGCTGTGACTGCCCTCTGTTGGAAAGGCCTGGATGACCAGCCTCTCTGAGATTCTTGGGTAGGACCCAGATGCCAGTTCCTCTCCAACTCTCCCTCTAGCCAACTAAGGCCATAAATATTCTCTCTCGACTAGACTAGTTGCTATAACCTCTACTCTACCAGCCCCAACTTGCCACTACGATGGTTCTTTCTTCTGCGTTCTGTATTGTGGCTTCTTAAGTAGCGTTAAGTAAGTAAGCCTTGAATTTTTTACTTTCCCTATGTATTAGCCAAGGTGACATCCTACTACAAGCTTGCAACATCTCTCTCTCAATTCTACCCAAAACATCAAAGAACTTCATCTTTGGAGTGTAGATGAGTGAACTGGGCTATAGTTCCCTAATTGCTGTTTACATATGCAGAATTACCTTCTTGTAATACACAGCTATGGACAATTGGTATTAAAAATGGCCAGAAGGATGAGTACAAAAAAAGAAAAACTCTGGATTAAAAAAAAATGTTTAGTTCTAACACTAGCTTTATCATGCTGCGACTCATTTATCTATATCTGAATGAAAAGAGATGCACTATATTATTATTGCCACTTTAAGGTCCTTAGACCTCCAGAAATTCTAACATGTGCTAAAAAGAATCTATAAACTACAAGGGATCTATGCACAGATGGCAATGCATCTGCTAACGATAGCATCATTATTTCTAAAGACTTTAATTCTAATGAATTATTGTAAAAAATATATATAATTATTATTGGCCTAAATTAATATTTGTTTTATTAAATTTTAGATTATTACTTACATACCATACTTCAAAAATCTTGGAACCTCATTTTTTTGTTGATTTAATGACTTTACATTATCACTTAAGCCAAAATTCATCTGACTCATCATCTTCATCACTACAACTATCAGGTACTTCCTTAATCCTCTCTCCCACAGTTACTTCTGAGAATACCTGGGGAATTATACAAGTGCCCACAAACCAGTGAAATTCTATTCTTGTCCTCCTGTCAACTATATAATGTCTTCGGTCTGTAAATCCATCTAAGGCTGTAAATATCACTAAACAAGTGGTTGTAGAGACCTTCTAGGGATGTCTGCCAAGCCTATGAGTTGTCTCCTTGATAATCCAGAGCTGCAAAACCCTTGAGTTGCTGCTGACAAGCTCATGTGCCCTGTAGTATTTACTGCTCTTAGGCTAAGCCAGATTCAGCACAGATGGAGGGAGAATGGCTTCTCCATATTAAGTTCAGATACAGCCATTGACACTTGCCAAGTGGAGAGTCCACATGCTCTCAATCTGTCTTATAATCGTGGAACCCTCACCCCATCTCCTCTTCATTCTTTGAAGAGGGAAAGGGGAAAACTATTCTCCTCTCCAAACTCTGTCCTCTAAATGAATTTGTTCATTCACTGGCACATCAGATCTCTTGGAGAACAGATTGGCTCAGTGGATCAATGGTGGAAAAGGTAACAAAAGAAAATCTTCATTGGTGATAAAATTTGAGGAGTGGTGCTTAAGACCCCTTTCAAGACTTTCTTGATTGCACAGCCCTCTGGCACCAACTTGTCCCTACCAGGAATGTTCTAGTTTTTCTTATCTGGTTTTCCTAAAAAATTTCTTCCTTATCACCATTCCTACTACCACCTCCCACCAAGCCAATACTTATTTCCAATCCTTTCCTCTCTTGTCCTAACAAGCATCACATATGTTATCTATGAAGTATGATCTTTATTGTCTATATTTTCCTACTATCAGATGTCACCAAAGAGCAGTTTAGAGATTAATATTGATCTCTTTATCTAGATTAGGGGTGTCGAACTCAATCAGAGAAGGGGCCAAAATCTAAAATCCAGCCTAAATCGCGGGCCGAATGGTTTACTGACAGTCATAAACTGTCATTGTGATGGAAATGCAGTGGAGTGCAGTGATGACAGCGCGGTGCGGGCCACATTGCAAGGCCTGGCGGGACGGATTTGGCCCGCGGGCCTTGTGTTTCACACATGTGATCTAGATATATAAAAGCCTAAGCAACCTTTATGACCAGTCAACCCAATGGCCAGTCAACTGGCACTATGATGCACACTGACCACCAGAGGGCAGACGTTCAACACAGGAACTGCCCCCTGGTTGTCAGTGCACTCCCACAGCCAACCTCCCGCAGTCCCTTTCCCCCTCTACCGGCCAGCCAGCTTTCCATGGTTCCTCCCCTGTCCCCTGCCACCTGGCCCCTAACAGCCCCTCTCCCCCTACCAACCAGCAGCCCCGATCATCCCAATAGGGACTGGGCAAGATGGTCCCCATCAGCCCCAATTGCTGATCAGGCTGAGGGACCCTATCCTTGCACGAATTCATGCACCAGGCCTCTAGTATATTATAAAACAATACTATCCACAAATTTATTGAGTACCTATAATACATGCTTTAGAGATATCTTTTTTTATGTCATACTGTGATAAACACAGTCCTGTTCCTACTTAGAGAATAAGGAAACTAGAGTCATTTATTCATAGCCAATAAAATGGCAGAGTACAGATTCAAAACCAAATCTGTCTGTCTGCAAACCGAAACTCTAAATCTGCTCAGAAACAAACTAAGAAAAGGAAAAACAAAAAGAGGCCTCTGCAACCGAAATAAATTTTATATCATTCATGCACTGAAGCTTATTAACTCATCTCCACAGGAATCCCTCAGGCTCTTAATCAGAGCCTAAATATTCTTTCTAAAATAATAATAATTCTAGATGATCTGTTTTCTAAGTCTGTTAGATAGGAAATAGCACATTGAAAGCAGTGAGAAGAATAAAAGATGTCATCGACAGATTCAGGAAAAAAAAACATAACAGACTATAAAATTCTCACAAAAATTTCCAGCAGGATGGGATAATTTAGAAGCAAATAACTCTACATTCCTATATCAGATTAGTACAAAGTTGATGTTTATAAATTCAGGGGAATCTTTTTGTCACCCTTATATCCCACTTATAATAACTCCATTAAACCTCCCAAAAGATAAGAATCAGAAGCTAAATGCTCTTATATACTTTTTAAACTTAAATACAACTTTCTGCATTAACTATTCTAATACACAGTTGAAAAATAGTTGGTTTTACCCAACATAAGAACTGAATTTATGAAGCCATTAGAGATTCATTGGTAAAAACTGTACACAATATAAATTTATTTTTGCAAGGCTCAAGAAGCAACACAAAAAGTGCATTGTTTAGGAATACATAAGATTATTTTTTAAATGCAATCTATAATAATAAAAACATAATATACTAATTAGACCAGACAACCTTCCAGATGAAGCCGGGGCTGCAAGGAAAGCCCAGGTTCTAGATACCAGAGGAAAGTCGGTGCTGGCAGCCGAGGGAAGGAAGGCCTACTCTTGCACAAATTTCATGCATTGGGCCTTTGGTACATTATAAAAAACTATTTTTAAATGCAATGGAATAATGGTTCTAAAATTTAAGATAGTGCTCTCCAGGAGGAGACAGAGATGAATAAGCAAATAATTTTAAAATGGACAAAGGGTTTGAAGAGACATTTAACCAAAGAAGCTATACCAATAAACTGTACCAATTAGCCATTAGGAGTGTGAAAAGATGCTCAACATCATTACTCATTAGGGAAATGCATCTCAAAACCACATTTTTCACTCACTAAGATGGGTAAGTAAAAAAGATAATGATAAATGTTCAAGGATATAGAAACTGGAGCCCTCATACCCTGCTGGTGAGAATGTACTAGTAAAATGATGTAGTTACTTTAGAAAACAGCTTGGCAGTTTTGTTTTGTTTTTAAAAAAAAGTTAAACAGACTTCTAATATGACCTTGTATTCCACTATTGGATGTCTACCCAAGAGAAATAAAACCACATGTCCACACAAAAATATGTACACAAATATTCATAGCAACATTATGCACAAAAGCCAAAAAGTTGAACTAACTCAAATGCCTGTAATTAGGTAAACCAAGCATGGTATATCCAGAGGGTAGATAACTATTCAGCAATGAAAAGGAATGAAGTAATGATACATGCTACACCATGAAGGAACCTCTAACCCATGCTCAGTATATGAAATGTCCTAGAAAGGCAAATATATAGAGAAAGAAAGTAAGTTAGTGATTGACGGAGGCTGGAAGTGAGAATAGAGCATGACCAAATGGACACAAAAATTTTTTAGAGTGATGGAAATGCTCTAAAATTAGATTCTGGTAGATAATTGTACAACTCTGAAAACATACTAAAATTCATTGAATTGTACATTTAAAATGGGTGACTTTTATAATACATAAATTATATCTCAGTAAAACTCTTCTTTGAAACACAACAGATTTCAACTTTTTCCTCTGTAACATTTTAATAGACTACCCACATTATTCAAAGTCATGAATTTTTTCTTAATTGAAGCAACACCTAACTATGCTGCTCATATTCTTGTTCCTATAACTGTCAGGTGGAAAAAGAGAGGCTTAATTACCCACAAATTACTCTCATTATCGTTCCTTCCAATTTGAACAACCATCGTGTGGTTATGAGTCATGTCACTAAAAATGTGCCAGTTTGCAGTCCCACCAACAACAGGAAGTATTGACAACTGGTGACCTTTGAATCATTGTCTGTGATAACAGTGCCGTTCTAGCTTGCAGCCTCACCTCTGCATTGGGTCATGCCAGGATTTGTCATGTTTTATGTTAGTTGCAGAAAGGAAGTTGACAGTGGCTCTTTGATTTAAAAAAATATCAAATGTTCTTGATTCAACATTAAATTATGTATATTATATATATATATATAATCTCTATCCACAGAGCAAGATGGCTAAGTAGATGAATATGGCTGAAAAGCATCAAATCTGATAAGAAAAAAGAAAATGAAGTTAGGGACCTATTTGCTCTTCCGCTGAGAAAGGACTCTTGGTTCCTCCCACAGAACTTGGCAAGGTTCAAGATTTCCTGTCATTTGTATTTCTCCAGAGACTCGGGTAAATGTTTCTGTCATCGTTGTTTTTAATGGAGATCTACTCTTTACATTTATGTCGAGTGTATTATTGCTCTGGAGGGTTTGTGGGGGTTGTTTTTTGATTTTGATTTTTTAATATGGCTGTTCTGAAAGCCTTTTAGAAGACCTACGATGAACTTTAATGGCTTTGTTTATCCTTCTTTGCAGAGTAGGTTCTCTCCATCCTGCAAAATGAAAAGTTATTTGAGGAAACACAGCACAGACTGGCATATTTTTCTCAGCTCTATGTGGTATGTTGCGATGAGGCCAGAACTGTCAGACCAAGACAGAAAAGCCATTGAGAGTGCATTAGCACTGCAGTGCGCACAGCCTAATTTTCTATTACTGGTGATGCCGAAGGGAAATAACAGCAGTGCAGCAAGGGAACAACCCGCATTACCTCCCTCTTTAGTTATCACTTTCTGTTCAACCAGACAGAGCTGACTAGCAGGAAGGGAAACAGCAATGGAGAATTTCCCATTTGTTAATAATTTAGGCTTAATAAAGGCTAATGATCATCTTAGAAGTGCCCTGGGATGTATTAGTTTTCATTGTTAGGGGACTTTCCTTTTCCTGGAATGTCTTCCTCTTCTGTCTTCTGATAAAATTCTATTCCTTGGAGTCTGGAACAGAAAAAGAACATTAATGAGAAAAGTGGGAAAATCTGAATAGACTCTGTAGTTTACTGAAGAGTATCGTAACAATGTTGATATCCTACTTTTGATCATTGTACCAAGGGTATGTAAGAGGTTGACACGAGGGGAAATGGAGTGAAGGATAAAGGAACATCTTCTGTACCGTCTTGGAAACGCATCCGTAAATTCAAATATATTTTACAATAAAACTACTAAAGAAAAAAAATCTCTTGGAAAGGTTGCAAAACTTTGAACAATATAACTCCCAATATCTTCCCCATGATGTTTGCACTTATCCCCCACAGTGAGAAGTGAAACGTTATAATATATATTCTTGTGGCCTTTTGTTTACTTACAGCACATATAACGTTCTAACTTTTATCATTGATGCACATGTTTAACTTATTCTTTTGTGAAAACAGAATGTGTTATAACCAAATATATATATATATATATATATATATATATATATATATATATATATATGTGTGTGTGTGTGTGTGTGTGTGTGTGTGTGTGTGTGTGTGTGTGTTTAAATCCTAGTTCAACCAACCGTGGACAGATGACTTAAAATCCCTGAACCTTAGTTTCTTCATCTAAAAAGGCTCAGTGGTTGAGGGTCAACCTGTAAACCAGGAGGTCACAGTTCGATTCTTGGTCAGGGCATATGCCGGTAGTAGGCTCTATCTACAGCGTGGGGCATGCAGGAGGCAGCTGACCAATGATTCCTTCTGATCATTGATGCTTCTATCTCTCTCTCCCTCTCCTTTCCCCTCTGAAACCAATAAAACTATTTTTAAAGAAAAATACATAAGTAAAATAATAGAAATTAAAAGGTGAGAATAATAAGTTAACCATTGATGAGTTTCTACTAGATGCATAAAAATCTGTGGACAAAACTTAGCACATAGCAGATACCCATTACCATTGCTGTTAGACTAAATATCCTGGCATCAATGACCTTCTTATTCACAGAAGCCTGAAATGTGGATGCTCAACAATGGATCAGTGACTTTAAGAGGTATCAGAATATAATTTTTCAGGTTGATATGTTTGTCTAACATTCTCATTTTACTCCATATTCTGCTTTAAATTATAATTGTCCTCTTTATAATGCTTTTAATTCTCAGACATACACATTCTATTACTGGAGACCAGGTGCACAGATTTGTGCACCGATGGGGTCCCTCTGCCTGGCTTGTGGAGATTGGGCCAAAACTAGCTCTCCAACATCCCTTGAGGTATCCCAAATTGCAAGAGGGTGGGTCTCAGGTGACACACCCCAGAATCAGGCTCCCTCCTCTCTGGTTCCAAGTGCATTACCCAAGAACCACAGCTGCCAAGTCACTGCAGCCCGGCAGCTCCTGCATTGAGTGTCTGCCCCCTGGTGGTCAGTGTACATCATAGCTACCAATCAGCCAGTCACTTAGGCATATATATACTAGAGGCCTGGTGCACAAAATTCTTGCATGGGGGTAATGTCCCTCAGGCTGGCCTGCACCCTCTCCAATCTGGGACCTCTCAGAATCCCTCTCACAATCTGGGACTGCTGGCTCCTAAACACTCACCTGCCTGCCTGCATAATCACCCTTAACCCCTCTGCTTGCCTGTCTAATGCCCCTAACTGCTCCCCTGCCTACCTGATCGCCCCTAACCACTCTGACTGCCTGCCTGATTGCCTCTAACCTGTCTGCCTGCCTGATTGTCTCTAACTATTCTGCCTTCCTGTCTGATTGCCCCTAACCACTGGTCTGCCTGCCTGATCACCCCTAACTGCTTTCTGGGGGGTGGGGCCAGCCCAGCAAGGGGCCATGGTGGTTCTGGTCTAATGGTCATTATGGTTGTGATGCTGTGATGGTCTCTGGCCTTTTATTATATAGGATAGATATCTAGCCCAACCCTTTGAAGTTTCTTATCAAATTACATGAAATAGAAGAAAATATGGTTTTTTTTCCCCCCAACAAAGTGATTGAGTAAACCCTAATGTTTCCCTTTTCTATTTTTCTTTTTGAAGCCAGACTATACCTCTCACAACCAACTCAATAGCCAATGTCACATTCTTGGGCCTCTCAGTACCCTTTGAGGGACCCTGCTCAAAATCTTCAGTGCATTTACTGTTTTTTAATGTCTTCATTACAAAGCACAAAGCAGACTTTATGTACTCTAACTTTACTCACACCTATGTGCTCTGGGACTTTAAAAAAATAAATAGTGTTAAAGTAAATATAGATGCCATTTTTACTTACTTTTCTTATGAATATTTGAAAATGTTAATTGACATAAGTTTAGTTATTGTCTCATTTCTCCTTTCTTTCATAAAGGGTGATTGATTGTTTAATACCTTCTGGGCACTATGCTAAATACTGAAAATACAAATTTAGAAGAAGAAAAAAGAAAGAAAACACAGTTCCTACCCTAAAGGAGCTCATGTTCTCTGGAAAGTAAACTTATAAACAACTCATTTTACAATAATGCATTCTGTAATGTGCAATAATAGAGATGTGACAGAACATTATGGCATTGTAAAAGAGCATTCCATCTGGGGAGAAAAGGAGCATTCATGACTCTAAACAGTATTCAGAACCTTAGCTGTCACGGAAATCCCCCAGGGAGCTTTGAAAGGACTGATTCCTGGGAGCCACTCACATAAATCCTGTTGCAATTGGCCTGAGGTGTTTTCCAGGCATCAGGCCTCCTGTCCTAAAGAAAGAATAAGAAACTAGCAGGCTGAGGACAGGGAGGGCGGGGCGGGGCGTGGAGAGAATGCATGTGAAGCAAAGAACAGCACGAGCAAAGGCACTGAGGCCGGAAAGAGCTTGGTGTGTGATGGTTCAGACAGGTTTTTGAGAGGGCCCTGTTGTCAGAATGCTTCCCTGGTTGTGGGAGCAGTGGTGGGGAAGGAAGTAAGAGAAGTGAGCAAGGGGGCCATGTGCTGCTTCCAGGATAATAGATTTGGGGCAAAGAAATGACATGATCAGATTTACATTGTAGATCGCTTTCTCTGCTAGCTGAGTAGACAAGACTGGAGGCAGGGAGGTGATTCAGGAGATCTAAAAGAGACATGACTGAGGCCAGAAACTTGAAACTGCATTAGGAAAAGATTACTAAAAGCTGTTTAGGAAGTTGCATTAGCTGGTCTCAGATATTGTTTGGACGTGGTGGGAGAGGCAGAAGGAAAAATATGGTGAACAGGTGGATGGAGATTAATACCTACTGAGACAAAGAGGAGAGTAATGGTAGTAGGTTTCGGAGGAACTATAATATGCTCAGTTGGAGCACAGTACATTTGAGATGCCTGTGGAGTGTTCAGGAGGAGATATTGTGCTAAGCCACCTGGTCCAGGTTTAAGGATGGGTGAGAATATTGAGTTGGACTCATTCAAGATTGCTGCTCTTGAGAATATGCTTGTCCCAGCCGCATCTGTAGCTTATTTTTTAGTAAATGTACAATATATATCCAATGAATGCTATTAAACTAATAATAAAAATCATATCTAATAAAGAGGGAATATGTTAATTGACCCTCATGCAATCGCAAAGATGGCAGCACCCACAGCCAATAAGGAGGGAATGTGCTAATTGACTGCCATGCCCTCAAAGATGGCAGCACCCACAGCCACAAGATGGTGGTGCCCAGTTCCCTCAGACCCTCTGCGTGGTAGGCATGAAGCAAGGCCAGGCATGCCTCCCTCCAGGTGGGCTTGGTCACTCCACATGCCTGCCTCCAGAGTCCCTCAGTCCCCTCAGGCCCCAGCCACCCAGGGTCGCCAGAGGCTCAGGTAACCAGCAGTGGCAGCAGCAGAGGTGTGATGGGAGCATTAACTTCCCCTGATCATTGGGTCACCTCCTACATCTGAGGGCTCCTGGACTATGAGAGGGGGCAGGCCAGGCTGAGAAGCCTCCCTCCAATGCATGAATTTTCATGTACCAGGCCTCTAGTAGTATATATAATATTAGATTGTTGCCTGTCTGTGTCATTCATTTAAGTTACAAAATTGGCACTCCTTTGCATGACTTTGATTAGCTCAGTCCCCCAATTCCTTTGGGAGGGAAATTAAATTAGCAGCAAGCATGATTTTCCACCATTGTGAAGATGAAACAAAATGACCAACAACAAAGCAACTTCCAAGGACAATAGTGACAGGAACTACTGCAGTGCTCAGAGTCTGAAATTTATAACATCCTTAGCTAATGATCACAGTGTGTGCTTGGCAGACTTTTCCTCTTCTCCTTGACCAGAGGGCAGAAAAAACAATTGACCTTAATTCTTTCTAAAGAAAAGCTCTGTGTGCTAAATATGCTACCAAAAAAAAATGTAATTTAAAAAAATTTATAATATGGCCCTAGCCAGTTTGGCTCAATGGATAGAACATTAGCCTGTGGACTGAAGGGTCCCAGGTTTGATTCCAGTCAAGGGCACATGCCCGGGTTGCAGGCTTGATCCCCAGTGGGGGATGTGCAGGAGGCAGCTGATCAATGATTTCCTCTCATCATGGATGTTTCTATCTTCCTCTCCCTCTACCTTTTTCTCTGAAATCAATAAAAACATATTTTTTAAAAATTTATAATATGGACATCATTGGTGAGCTTTATACACAGCAGTATATGAGTGCCTACAAGTTATATTCTTGCTCAGCACCTAGTCAGAATATTATTCCCAAATTGGGTTTATTATAATCAAAGTTTGTGTGAAGAAGCATCAAAAATACTCAAGAACCAAGAGAGAATATATAAACAAAGAAATAATGCCACGGACTGCCATTTACCAGTTATCTTGCTGTTTTGCCTGGTAAGTTTGTTGCATATTGAGGCTATTGTTTGTCAAGTGTGAGCAAAACCTAAATAGAAGGATCCATTACTTAAAGTGTGCTTAAAACAAATATGCATAAGTACTTTCATTTCATTATTAGCAAATATGCATCAAGAACTCATATTTTAGCTTATGAGAGGGCAGGGCAGGGTGAGGATAAACTCCTGACTCCACTGTGGGGCAGGGCGGAGTTATCCTCCATTTTGTGTAACTGGACCCTAGTCCAATCAGGGGCAGCCAAAGCAGTGACATCACCATGCTGTCGGCATGAGTGGGATAGAGCCCATGCTAGCATGGAAGAGGCTCTTTTGTATATTGCATTGGACTCGGCTCCCTGATGGTCCTTGGGGATCATGAAGTCTGGGCGTAACACTTGGCCTGAGTGGCTCAGTTGGTTGAGCATCTGTCTTACTGAACACCAAAAGATCCCTGGTTTGATTCCTGGTCAGGACACATACCTGGGTTGTGGGTTCAATTCCCAGTCAGGGTATCTATGGAAGGCAATAGACTGAAGTCTTTTTCTCCTTCCTTTCTTCTCTCTCCCTTCCTCTCTCTAAGTATGTCCTTGGGTGAGGAGTTAAAAAAAATAATTTATATTTTAATAACAACATTGTAAACCATAGTAACCCAGATTTCTGCATCTAAAAATGCATAAAAGGGTAGATGGCACAGAGTGCTTGATAAAATAGTTGCCTTGTCAAAGACTCCTTTTATTCTCTTTTCATATGCACAGACATCCATTTTATATTTACTTTTCAGCAGGAGCAGATACTGTGGTAACTGTTTGCCTTCGGGCCAAGTAACTTGTCTAATGAGACAAACATCTTCTTGGAAGATCATCAAAGGTCACATCAGCTTAGCCATATTGCAAGAATCCTTTTTCTTACAAACAGAATTTCCTCTTGCTAGGAAAAGATGTAAGCAAATACATAGCAGGGTCAGAAGAAAACACTTTTTTCCCCCCTACAGATAACACTCTTAGTAGCCTAAGGCAGTGGTCAGCAAACCTTGGCTCTTGAGCCACATGCGGCTCTTTGGCCCCTTGAGTGTGGCTTTTCCACAAAATACCACATCCTGGGCAAGTCTATTGTTGAAGAAGTGGCATTAGAAGAAGTTAAAGTTTTAAAAATGTGGTTCTCAAAAGAAATGTCAATCGTGGTACTGTTGATATTTGGCTCTGTTGACTAATGTAATGTGTTTGCCGACCACTGGCCTAAGGCAATGCAAAAAAACACACCCTCTTTACCTCAATCTATTTGCCATCCAATCCATGGTTTCTTTGGAAAGAGGGGAGAAAGCAGGTGCCCTACTTCTCATTTGTGTGCAGGAGTGTTTTTCCATGAGGGGAGGAAATGAGGAAGCTGTTTCTCTTTGAGTTTTAAGTTTAAAAACTACTTCTATATAAAAGGTATCAAGATAAAAGAGGAGAAAATGTTTTCATCAACCCTCTTCAGGTCTCGGGCTGGGTCTGAAAATTAAACTAACCAAGACAGATGGGCAGGAGTTAAGCACACAAACTGATTTTATAGAGTTTTACATGGCACTGTTACAGAGCTCCCAAACAATCAAACAACGCAAGAGGAGAGTTTGGAGAGACTCACTTTATTCATCACGCAATGGGCCTAGAGAAAATGAATTCAAATTCTAAGCAAAGGTACAAGCAGAGCTTCCCTTTTTATTAAGGAGCCAGCTCTCTTTGCAATTAGTGGTTATCTCGCTGTTGTCCTTGAAAACAAACACAGCTAAATTTATGGGCATACCTAGTCTTGACCTACAAGGTCAGACAGCTAATTTTGTTATCCTCAATTTACAAGCAGGCTAACGGAGCCTAGAAAGCAAAGATTTGTTTAGAATAAGACGCCATCTAATAAAAACAGCAGAAAATTCCAAACAGCAGGTTTTTTGTTTTGTTTTTTTACAAAATAGAGGTTTTCCTTCTCAGTACAGGAGGCTTTATGAGGAAAGTGTAGCCAATTGGAGGAAACTTTTGTTTGCATTCTCCTTGGAGTCCCTTTTTCTCCTTTTCTCGGGGTACAGGGAGGGGACCTCTCTCTGGAGAATTTCATGACTTATTTCAGGAAGGAGGGTGAGAAGGAAGGTCAGAGTGGCCTTCCTGCTGCTGGAGTTTCTCAAACTCCAGCTGAAAATATGTCAATAGGCCACGGTGCCATATTTTGGGGTAGCATGTCCTGAACCCCAGCATCATAAAAGGAAATTGTCTTCATACCAATTTCACCAATGGGGAATTTCTTATTCAGGTTACCTTGGAGAGGGAGAAGAAGAGGAAAGGAGAAAGGGAAGGGAGGTGAGAGAAGGAAAGAGGGGAAGGAAGGATGGAAATGAAACAGTAATAGGGCCATTTTTTTTATTTCTTTATTGATTAAGGTATTACATATGTGTTCTTATTCTCCCCTTACCTCCTCCCCCCCCACACCCCACTCATGCCCTCACGCCCCTGTTGTCTGTGTCCATTGGCTAGGCTTATATGCATGCATACAAATCCTTTGGTTGATCTCTCGCCCTTACCCCCACCCTCGCCTACCTTCCCTCTGAGGTTTTATGGTCTGATTCAGTCATTGGCAAACAGCATCTCGAGAGCCACATGCAGCTCTTTGACCCCTTGAGTGTGGCTTGGCGTTAGAACCTCTTCTTCAAAATAGACTCGCCCAGGCCGAAAGCCAACTTTTGCGCATGGGCCACGAAGCTTCAATCACACTGTACATGCGCACCTGCACATGGTATTTTGTGGAAGAGCCACACTCAAGGGGCTAAAGAACCGCATGTGGCTCATGAGCCACAGTTTGTTGACCACTGGTCTGATCAATGTTTCTCTGTCTTTGTTCATCAGTTTATATTGTTTATTATATTCCATAAATGAGTAAGATCATGTGATCTTATCTTTCTCTGACAGACTTATTTCACTTATCATAATAACAGGACCATCCTTGCTTATTTCTATTAAATGAGGAAAATAAAATATTTGTATGCCCATATATCATCTCACTTAAGCCTCACAATAACCCTATGAGAGAGGTATGATTTTATTCTCACTTAACAAATGAGGAAACATGCTTAAACAGTTTACTTGTCCTGCTCAAGGACATATGACTGGTAAGTGAAGCCTGAGTGACTCTAGAACCCATATTATTAACTATCACAAATACAGTCTCTTTAACAGAAACATCACATCATTCTTTAAGGTCATGGTGTATCTAACAACATATCCAGCTCATGAAAGGAACTGAAAACAAAGATTTACCAATTCAGTGACAAGTAAGCAATCGTTTCTTAACACAATCATATTTTTCCTAAAAATATCTGTCCTCAATATGACTCCCAAATAGGTATACCCAAAATAATACTTTGTCAAAGACAACCTGACAACCTTTCCAATGGATATGGAGTTCTTGCAGTGTCGTGAGGAAAAGCATTTCCAGGGACCCATTTCTAGGGATGATTTATTCGGGAAGCAAAATTAAAGGAGTTCCCCAATGTCTTACCAAGAAAATCAGGGAAAGGAATAGCCTCAATGTCCTAAGAGTCTGTGCCATATTAAAGCTTAGTTCAGTCCGACATCTGGCTAGCTTAGCTTGTGTTCCCGGTTGCAATCAGCTGCTCTTCTGCTACTGTACTCATGCTCTAATCTGTAAAGACTACATACTATGTGATTGCAGCTGTAAGATATTCTGAAAAAGACAGAACTAAGGGAATAGTATAAATATCAATGGTAGTCAGAAGGCAAGAAGGATAAATAGGTGCAACACAGGATTTTTTAGGGCAGCAAAGCTACTCTGTATGATATACGATAATGATATATGAATCAAGTTTCATTGATTGTAACAATTGTACCACTCTAGTAGGAAAAACATTGATAGTGGGGGACCCTGTGCATGTGTGGGTACAGAGATCTATTTATGTCCATATTTGATCCAGCTATAGACAGGGAAGCAGATCCAGATGCAGATACTGATATATAAACATGGTGTGTGTGTGTGTGTGTGTGAAACTGTTCTTCAGGGGATGATTATTTTCTTGCATTTCTCTGATGGCATTTTCTTAAAGTTTAATTTATCGACCCTACTTCTAAAGGTGTTTGATTTCCTTTTCTGAAATAGTCATGTTTTGACTATTCCCTGGAAATTCTCATTCTTTAGCTTTCTCTCCTTCAGCTGTGATGAAATTATAAGGGGCCTAATTTGGGAGAGTAAGAATTGTCCAAACACCCAAGAATTATGCCTGTTACCCAAAATCATGGAGTCTAAACTATGTTATTAAGAAGTTAGATGGCTTGGTTTTTCTTAACTATTGTACATTCACTTCTGTAGGCTGCATATGTGAACATATAGTTAATAGTTATTACTGAAGAAAAAAAGTAGGATTTATTTCATTTCCCTTTCTGCATATTGTGACTCTGCTGACAATTTTTCTCCCAATTCTGAGATAATGGTAAAATTGGGGGATTCACTAAATGTGGTTTATATAAAGTGTTAAAGAAACAAGTATAAGAAAAGTGGCAGTGGTTGATTTTCACTCCAATAGTTAAAATCCCATTGCCAAAGTTCTTGTGAGGTATTTCATTTTCTAAACACAACTTATTAAACAATTCTGTTCACATTCTCCATACATGGTGCCAAGCACCGTCCTTGGGGCTTGGAAAAGAAAGACAACTAAGACTTGGTTCATTTCCTCAAGGAGATGAGAATCTAACTAAAGAGAAAACACATAATTAACTCATCTTAGAAAAATTAATGTGTGAGAGAGTATTCAATACAAGTAGGGGTTGTATTTTATTAAGCATGATCATATTTATAAAATTAAAATAACTTGTGGTTCGGAGGATCCAAGATGGCTGCTCAGGTAAACACCTAACCGCAGCTGCACACAACAATTTCAATAAAATATCGAATACAACTAAAATATAAAATGGATATTACCCAGAACTACAGGAAAGTCGACTGACTGGAAATTCTACAACGAGAAGCAAGGAGAAAACCAGAAGGAAGAGCAGAGGAGCTGTAAAAGCCTAAGGTACAGAGACATGAGGCGTGTGCGGAGAGGACGGAGTGGGAGAGGAGGGGCGGCTGAGTGCCCGGCTGGCGTTCCCTAGCGGGAAGGAGATAAAAGCTCCTACTGTGCTGAACCCTAGACCCGACAGTGCTGAACCCCAGTTCTAGGCCAGACCCTGGGGACCCAGGCTCAAACAGAGGGAGCCTGAGCTGTGAGGTGGAATCCCAGGGGAGCAATGAAAGGCAGAGCCCCCGGAGGTGCGCACATTGCGTGCAGAGAAGGGACGGTTGGCTCTGTCACAGGATTGCCCTGGCCAGAAGGAGACAAAAGCTCCAGATTGCTCTGAACCCACTTCCAATCCCACTTCCAACTGAACTGAACCCCAGTTCTGGGCTCATTGGGGAAGAAACTAGACTGTTTGGTAGCAGGCAAAACTTGAGAGCACCTCACTCTCAGAGGTGCTTGCAGTGAGTACTGAAGGACCCTGAGGAATACTGAGACTCAGGAGCCTCATAGGGCGTGGCTGACAGAAGCCAAGGCTGTAGGCTCCACCCTGAAACTCCGCCCCATCAGGGAAGCTGTGAAAATGCTGAGACAGCCGAAACTGGTTTGGCTCAGTGGTAGAGTGTTGGTCTGAGGAACCCCAGGTTCAATTCTGGTCAAGGGCATGTACATTGGTTGTGGGCATATGCCCAGTAGGGGATGTGCAAGAGGCGGCTAGTCGATGTTTCTCTCTCATCGACGTTTCTAGCTCTCTAGCTCTCTCCCTTCCTCTCTATAAAAAATCAATATAGAGTTCAAAACCACACTTATAAGGTTGTTCAAGAATCTCCTAGAAAAGGCTGATAAAATAAATGAGACCTATGAGGATATGAAAAGGGATCAACTAGAAATAATAAGGGAGCAACAAGAAATAATAAGGGATCAACAAGAAATAATAAGGGATCAACAAGAAATAAAGAATACATTCTCTGAAATAAAAAAATATTATACAGAGTCCTAAAAACAAAATGGAAGATAGCAAGAATCAAGTCAAAGATTTGGAACATAAAGAGCCAGAACACTCCTCCACAGAAGCAAGAAGGCAAGAGAATCCAGAAAGTTGAAGATAATGTAAGAAACCTCTGGGACAACTTCAAGCGAACCAACATCAGAATTATGGGGGTCCCAGAAGATGAGAGAGAGCAAGATATCGAAAACATACTGAAAGAAATAGTCACAGAAAACTTCACCCACCTGGTGAAAGAATTAGACTTACAAGTCCAGGAAGTGCACAGAACTCCAAACAAAAGGAATCCAAAGAAGACCACACCAAGACAAATCATAATTAAAATTCCAAGAGCAAAAGACAAAGAGAGAATATTAAAAGCAGCAAGAGCAAAGCGGGTAGTTACCTATAAAGGAGCACCTACGATTGTCAGCTGATTTCTCAACAGAAACCATGCAGGCCAGACGGGAATAGCAAGAAATATTCAAGGTGATGAATAGTAAGAATCTATAGCCAAAAATAATCTACCCAGCAAAGCTATCACTCAGAATCGAAGGCCAGATAAAGAGCTTCACCAATAAAAAAAAAAAGCTAAAGGAGTTCATCACCACCAAACCAGAATTATATGAATTGCTGAAAGGGGTTCTTTTGGAAAAGAAAATAAATAAAGATAAAAACTATGAACAACAAATACGTAACTATCAACAAGTGAATCTAAAAACCAAAAATTTTTTTTTAAATCTGATGAACAATATTAACTGTTGAATATTATAGAATCAGAGGTATGGAAGGGGAGTGAACTGACAATTCTCAGGGAAAAGGGAAGATGGGGATGTGGGAAGAGACTGAACATAAACTGTGCACCTATGGATGAGGACAATGATGGGTGGGGAAAGGGCAGAGGGTTGGGTGGGAACCTGGTGGAGGGGAGCAACAGAAGGGGGAGGGGGGATAGGAACATCTGTAATAATATGAACAATAAAGATTAAAAAAAAAGTAAATATGTTCAAGACAAAAAAAAAATAACTTGTTTTCAGTTTCTTCAAGGTTTTGTCAAATGAGGCCTATACTGACCACTCTATTCAAAAACTGCAATCCGCATGACCCCTTATTCTGTCCACTTTTCCTTTTATTTAATAATATTTGTTGCCTTCTAACATATTACATGACTTAGTTCTTGATTATGCTTGTTGTTCACTGTCTCCATCTGCTGGAATGCAAGCTCCACTAGGCAAGGATTTTAAATTGTTCACTGACACATCCCAAGAGCCTACAACATTCCCCACAGATTATAGGTGTTCAACAAAGGTTTGTTGAATGATTGACTGAGTGAATACTTTGTAATTTAGATCTATTAGACTGTGTTATTTGTATACTAGAGGCCCAATGCACAAAATTCATGCACTCGGGAGTCCCTCAGCATGGCCTACACCCTCTCGCAGTCTGGGAACCCTCAGGGGATGTCTGAGTAATGGCTTAGGCCCACTCCCTGTGGGAGAGGTTCCCACCTCTGCCATCACTGCACTCGCCAGCCAAGAGTCTGGCTCAGAATTTCTGGCCGAGTGGCACTCCCCCATGAGAACTCACTGCACACCCAGGCCAGCCCCATCCCCCTCGGGGACCCCCACCATGATTGGGAGCAGAGCCAGCCTGAAAACCCTATGGACCCTCGCCCCGGTCAGCCCCACCCTCCAGCAAAGACCCCCTCCCCCACCCCCACTCCAATCCGGGGCCCCCTTCATTGCAGGCCAGCCAGCCCCCACTCATGCACCAGGCCTCTAGCCTATATATAAAAAAAGGGAAATATGCAAATTGACCCTAACAGCAGAACAACCAGAACAACCATTGGACCAGTTACTATGAGGTGCACTCACCACATCTTGGTCCCTTTCCCCAGCCAGCAGGCCCTGATCACCTGATGGCCACCCATGGCAGGGGCAGGGCCTATGAACAGGTGGGAACAGCTGACCTCTCAGTCCCTTCCCCCGGCCATCAGGCACTGATCACCTGATGGCAAATGAAGAACCGGGGGTGGGTAGCAGCTGGGGAAGATGGTCCTGATCGCAAGTCAGGCCTAGGGACCATATCCATGCACAAATTTTGTGCGCTAGGCCTCTAGTTTGGTATAAAAACTAACATTGGGTAAAGCACTAACATTATGTGATGTGGGTGTTCAATAAGACAGAGGCAGAATGATACAGATGAAGTACCATTGAGATCAAAGTAACTGACTATGATTGAGTTCTTCCCTCCCGAAAACACACTGAGAACATACATTAGCAAAGTGAGTCTTCACACATTTATTACCATCAGAGTGACATCTTCTTCTTGGCCATAAGTCAGGAATTTCCCAGGTACTCCTGTAATTTAAGAAATGATGCCTTATTTCATCGTCCATTAATGAAAACGATTTCGCAGCAGTCTGACATCACTTTCTACAACTTTCTATGATTAAGTCACAAAATCCATTTTTAATCAGTATTATGAATTTCCATCTCTGAAATCCCAGCTGTTAAAAAAAAAATTCTATTTTGTTTCACTAATCAGTGACACATAAATGTAACGTTCTTCCCCAGAAGTCTTATTTTGTACCAAATAGAACTAACTCATTGTTCTAACTCAGCCATGAGATGGGATAAGCTAATGAGGTAAAGAGCGCTGTTGGCTTGTGTGAGTCATGGGCACTTTCAAGTAAAGGGAAAACCAAGAGCCTCTCTGAAGACATGCTGGAGGAAAGGGGAAGAAGTTCGTGTTAAAGGCCCTGAGCCCAAAGACTGTATGTAAAACGTTACAAAATTCATTCAATTTAATATTCTACTTAGTATTTTTGTAACACAAAGGCAGCTAAATTTCATCTCTTGGCTTCTAATGTCATGCCCACAAGAGTACATACACATCAAAGATAAAATGCGCCAGCCAGGAGTTTAGAGCCAGTTACCTCTGCCTGGCACAGAGGCACAGATCCTTGTCCTGCCCCGCAATCCTAGTGCCATCTTATTGCTATGTAAAAGACAATTTCTTATCAGAAAGGTTTTAAGCAGAAGGTAACTAAAGTAAATATATTTTATGCTGCTAATGTTCTTTAAAATTTTTGTTTGTTTGTTTACATATATTCTAGGCTTCAACCTCTAATTAAAAGATGATCTGGGACCAGCTAGTGTTACTCAGTGGTTGAACGTCAACCTATGAACCAGAAGGTCATGGTTCAATTCCTGGCCAGGCCACATGCTCAGGTTGTGGGCTCAGTCCCCAGTGTGGGGCATGCAGGAGGCAGCTGATCAATGATTCCCTCTGATCACTGATGTGTCTCTCCCTCTTTGAAATCAATAAAAATACGTTTAAAAAACAAATAAATAAAAGATGATCTGAGTATTTTATTTAATAACATTTCCTCTGAGCCTGACACTGTTCTGTTTTAATATTAACTTTACACCTTACAAACAACTCAATTTGGTAAATATTGCTATCCTAATTCCCAATTTACAATGAATAAATCAACCACTGAGAATTTAAGTTATCTGCCGAGGCCACATAGCTAAGAAATAACACGGGATAATTTGAACCCAAGAAGTCTGGCTCCAGAACACAGAGCCATGCACTGAGTTATGCTCTGCTGACTCTCTCAGACATACAATTTGTGTATTATAGATGCAGCATATAGTTTATATCATTCACTGTGTGCTCCCTGGGTGTCAGGTGCTGTGCTAAACTCTTTATGTCATTTTCTTCCTATCAACCCTATGAGATAAGTACTACATTGAACTGATGAGGAAACAGGCTCGGGAAGGCACAGCCCTTTGTTCATTCTCACACTACTGGTGGGTGGCAGGGGTGAGACCTAGCCCAGGTCCAGCTAGGTCCATAGCCCATAATATAACCACTCCTCTGGAGAGTTTGGCTACTAATCGTTAAGAACAGGGTCAATGAATACCTTGATGAAATATGAAGGGACAGGCCTAACGTCCAAACGTTAGACTAATTGTGCTTTTATGATGCTTTTTCTAAAAATCTTGACAGTGAAGTAATTCTAGAGTGCCTTTACTGGATCAATGCCCAGCCCCTCCTTTTATTAATGAGGATGTGAGACCCAGAGAAATTCAGGAACTCTCTCAAAATCATGGATAGGCAAAGCCTGAACCATTCCTGCTCAAGCTTTTTTCCAGAATTCCAATGTACTTTAGGGCACAGTGCATCCTGACTCACACAGCAATTTGTATTATGAGTGGATATAATTATATCTGTTTCTAAAATTTGTTTGTTATCTGTGTGGAGCTCAGCAAGTCTCTCTCCTTGGCTGAGATGATCTTTTGGGCTGTATGATGATAGCTTAGAGGTCACTTTATTGAGCTTGCTGAAACATATTTAATGAGTACACAAAAATACTTATGTTTACGCGGTTTCCTGCTTTGTAATGTATCCTGCAGTCCTATTCATCTTTAAAGAGACTATTACACAAAACAAAAACAAAAAGACACACTCCTCAAACAAAAGCCTATAAATCCTCCCTACTTTTAGTTGTGATTCAATAAGTCACAAAAAGAGCTTTTATTTTGCCCTAGCCGGTTTGGCTCCGTGGATGGAGAGAGCATCAGCCCATGGACTGAAGGGACTGGCTTCGATTTCAGTCAAGGGCACTCACTACCTTGGTTGCAGGCTTATCCCTAACCCTGGTCAGGGCATGTGTGAGAGGCAACCAATCTATGTTTCTCTAACATAGATGTTTCTCTCTGTGTGTCTTTCACCTTCCACTCACTCTAAAAATCAATGGAAAAATAGATGAGGGTAAGGATTAACAAAACAAAACAAGAGCTTTTATTTTGAGACAATTATCCCTTTTCCCCCCATTCGTGTGACCCAAGTTCATTTCTATGCCAATTTCCCACAGCCTCTCAAGTCTCTATTTCCTCCATGTATACTTTGTGATTCTGAGGTTGTTGCCTTCCTGTTCTCAATCATCTCTGGGCCATCTGCCATGTTCTGCTGTACCTTGACCCAGTGTTCTGGCCTAGGTGGGGAGAGTGGATGCAGGAGCGTCCATGCTCAGCATGGAGATTTCTGTAATCCTTCAGCAGTCAACAAAGATGGGAGACAAAACAAAGGCAAATCTACAGAGAGAGACAGAATTCTCCCAGGTCAGCTACTTAATTTTCTTTCTTTAGGTTTAAGAACATGGCAGTTTGGTTTGTTGTGACTGGGACAATGGAGTTCATATTTATAGCTTTGGGGAATCACAGTTTGAGCCTTGGTGGTGTTTTACCATTTGAATTTCCAGGTGTCAAAATGACAGAGAGATTATTGATTTATGATTCAGATTGTAGCAGGAGGTGAGGCTGGGGGGAAAAGGGTAGACAGGTAAGCAGGAGGAATTTCTCAAAGCAAAGGACTGACTTATTAAGACCTCCAAACATTTTGTGGAGAGATGGTGGTAGATGGAAAAGAAAAAAAATGAAGTTGATGGCCGGGCTAGTGTGGCTCAGTGGTTGAGCATCGACCTATGAACCAGGAGTCACAGTTCAATTCCCAGTCAGGGCACATGCTTGGGTTCGGGCTCGATCCCCGACATGGGGCATGAAGGAGACAGCTGGTCAATGATTCTCTCTCATCATTAATGTTTGTATCCTTCTCTTCCTTTCCCTTGCTCTCTGAAATCATGTTTGTTGTTTTTCAATGAAGTGGTTGCTCAAGAAGAAGAAGGCAGGGCAAGGATAGAAGGCATCAGCATCTCTCCTTGAGGCTAATGAAGATTCCATTAGCCTCTGTGTCTGGAAACTATTGGGGTTCTTGCTGTTCCCCCTTTCGGTCCCCTAGCACCGGGCCAGTGTCAGTGTGGAGACATTTCTCCCCTGAGCCTCTTACAGTATGGCGGGGGGGGGGGGGGGGGGGGGGGGGGGGGGGGGGGAGTTGGAGGACAAGAGAGATTCTCTTCCTTTTCGTATTTTATAAGTGAACTTGTATTGGGGTGATTCTGTCTTCAGTATATCTCTGACTGCCTAAAGTGGGATGGGCGGCTCCATCAATCAGATGGCATTTGTCAGAGTCACAAATTACCAGCACAGTGCTTCACCAGGGGCGTGCCTCGTGTTCCCTCTGCAGAGGTGTCCCTGTTTAGGAAATGTGAACTGAAGTAACCTTGAAAGATGAAGCTCTCACATATAACAGATATTTGCTCCTTTGCTGCTTTAAAAAAAAAAAAAAAAAACTTCAGAGAATTTTTCCCCTTTCACACGTTCTTACTTATTACTAAGGAATCAAGACTCTTAAAATGTCATTGTCAGCATTTTCAGGCTATGATTTTCCTGTCTGATTAACAAAGGCCTCTTCTTGTACTTTCCGCTTTTAGAAAGGTGCATGCACTTGATTTCTTCTTGTTGTTCCCATGTAGCTTCCAACCTTAACTTCCCACGACTGACTTTCTGAACTTGACTTTGGGATGGTCTAGAAATTGAATGCGTCTAGATAAGCTGGTGGTAAGGGCCCTTTTGTTGTGTATGCAGAGTATACTCATACAAGAAGAATCATTTTTTCTCCACCTCTAATTTCTTATTTTAAACGAATCTCTCCCTCACCTTTCAGAACTAGCACATAGGATTCACCGAATGGTCTTCTTGCTTTAGTTTGGAGCTAATGCACTGGCCAAGATGAGCCAAGTGGAAATTTTGACTCAAACTAAAATCCTGAATACTTTAGGGTAATAATATTATAGCTCCCTTTCTTGAGTATGTGGACAAAAGGGGCCACATGCTGACCTGACAAGCTCAGGGGAGGCCTGCATAGTGGTCTTGCAAACTCAGAGACCTAAAGTCACCACAAAGGATGGTCTGAAATTAAACTTTAACTAAAAGCAGTTATGGTGGGCAGTTACGTCCTAGGCCAGTATCTTCACTGACAAGGTCAACCTTTGCCTTAACTGAGCCTATCTGTTTTTTTGCATCTATAATAGCTCACCCTTGAAATGTCTTGGTAACTTGTAACTTCCCTTTTTCTGGAGTCCCTGGGGCACAGCCAAATGTGCTGGGCGCCAGGACAGATACCACAAATTCCTTCATTATCATGTTACTTGTTCCTGCACCCACCTAAGTATGTGCCCATCATTTTACTTTTTATCCAATCCCAGGGGTTCCCCCCGCATTGCTTTATCCTTAATCTATGGATGTAACTCTCCATTCTCTGGAGCAGTATCTCAATTCGTTAAGGTTCTGCTTCCCAGTACATGTCGACAGTTTGGCTCAAATAAACTCACAAAAATTCTTTACAGGATTCAATGTTGTTGATTTTACATTAACAAGTACTTACTGTGTCAAGTCAATGAGATGAACGTTTTACATATTTTATCTCCTTTAATCCTTACAGCACCATGAGGTAGATAGCCAATTTTTCAGATAATAAAAAACAAGGCTCAGAGATTGTCTTCTGTTCACAGTGGTCACACAGGTAATATGTGAAGGAACAGGATTTAAATACACAACTGTTTGATTCTGAAGCATTTCACTCCAGAAAGTGTGATTCTGCCTAACATATAATGCGGTTAGGTAACATGTTAGGACAATCAAAAGGGATTTCAGAAGTAAAATGCATTTTTTTCCTCACACAGCAATACCCTATTTTAGAGGAGAGAATGAATTGGCAAGATTTCACAATTTGCTAAGACTATCAGATTAAAGAACTAGATAAAATAGTGTTGAAAGCTCGGTCTCTTGGTATTATATGGGTATTCTAGAGAAACTTCAAAAGCCCTGGGTGCTAAAGGCTTTTCTGTTTCATTAAAAGCTTTCTCTTTCTACCCTGTTTGACTGAGCCTGTTTAGAAAATGCCAGAGCTTAAGTGACATCATTGGCACCACATTGGCACCCTTTTTTTTTTGCCAAGTCCCCTGGCTTCTGATAACACTTGTGTGTGTGTGTGTTGAGTATGAGTGTGTCTGTTGATTGTGAGTGTGTCTGTTGAATATGAGGGTGTCTGTTGAGTGAGTGTGTCAGTTGAGTGTGAATGTGTCTGTTGAGTGTGAGTGTGTCTATTGAGTATGAATGTGTCAGTTGAGTGTGTGTCAGCTGAGTGTATGTCTGTTGAGTGTGAGTGTGTCTGTTGAGTGTGAGTGTCTATTGAGTGTGAGTGTGTCTGTTGAGTGTGAATGTGTCTGTTGAGTGTGGATGTGTCTGTTGAGTGTGAGTGTGTCTGTTGAGTGTGAATGTGTCTGTTGAGTGTGAGTGTCTATTGAGTGTGAGTGTGTCTGTTGCGTGTGGATGTGTCTATTGAGTGTGAGTGTGTCTATTGAGTGTGAGTGTGTCTGTTGAGTGTGAGTGTCTATTGAGTGTGAGTGTGTCTGTTGCGTGTGGATGTGTCTATTGAGTGTGAATGCGTCAGTTGAGTGTGAGTGTGTCTGTTGAGTGTGGATGTGTCTGTTGAGTGTGAGTGTGTCTGTTGAGTGTGGATGTGTCTGTTGAGTGTGAGTGTGTCTGTTGAGTGTGAATGTGTCAGTTGAGTGTGAGTGTCTATTGAGTGTGAGTGTGTCTATTGAGTGTGAGTGTGTCTGTTGAGTGTGAGTGTGTCTGTTGTGTGTGGATGTGTCTATTGAGTGTGAGTGTGTCTATTGAGTGTGAGTGTGTCTATTGAGTGTGAGTGTGTCTGTTGCGTGTGGATGGGTCTATTGTGAGTGTGCTGCTGAGGTGGGAGGAGAAAGGACAAGTTGGGTTCATTAGCATCTACCAGGTACTGGGCACTGTGTTTTTTCATGTTCTCTCACTTAAATGCCACATCACTTAAGTGACACACAAATGGATTGAGTGATGTTATCCTATTTTATAGTTGAGGCTAGGAGAAGTCAGGTAGCCCCTAAGTGGCAGAAATGGAACTCAAACCTAGGATTATCTGTACTTGATAAATCAGTGTGAGATGTCGTTCATAAAATAAGATTTTAGGTTAGTATTTTCACACTTTTTTCAAAATGCAAAATTCATATCAGGCAAGATTTTATTATTTGGTATGAGGAGGCATACTTAACGGATTTTTAAAAATTCATTACAGTACTCCCCCTTATCCACAGTTTCACTTTCCTTGGTTTCCATTATCTTCAGTCAACCACAGAATGAAAATATTAAATGGGGAATTCCAGAAACAAATAATTCATATTTTAAAATGCATACCCTTCTGAGTAGCATGATGGAATCTTGAGCCATCACACTCCCTCCAGCCTGGGAAGCAAATCATCTGTTTGTATCCACACTGTACTCACTCCTTACCCGTGAGACACTTAGTAGCCCTCTCCATTATCAGATGACTGTTGTGCTATCGCAGTGCTTGGGTTCAAGTAACCCTTCTACTACTTACTAATGGGTCCAAAGTGCAAGGTGCTAGCAATTATCCCAATTTTCAAGTGATGCTGGCCATTTGGATGTGCCAAAGAGGAGTCATAAAGTGCTTCCTTTGAGTGAAAAGATGAGCACAGTACAAGGAATTTGAGAGAGAGACAGTACATTCATATGACTTTTATGACAGTGTATTGTTATAATCTTTCTTTCTTTCTTTTTTTGAGAATAGTTTACTGATTTTTTTAGAGAGAAAGGAAAGGAGAGGAAGTGAGAGAAACATCGGTGTGAGGGTGCAACATCGATCAGCCTCCTCTTGCACATTCCCTAGAGGGGTTCAAGCCTGTAGCCCGGGCATGTGCCCTGACTGGGAATCCAACCAGCCACCTCCTGCTGCGTGGATGACACTCAACCAACTGAGCCACACCAGCGAGGGCCCATTTTATTTTTAGTAAGTGTTGTTAATCTCTTACTGTGCCTACTTTCTAAATCAATGTTTGTCATAAGTATGTTTGTAGAGGAAAAACAGTATGTGTAGGGTTTGGTGCCATCTGTGATTTCAGGCATCCGCTGGGGGTCATGGAACTTGTCCCCTCACATGAGGGAGGACCACTGTACCTTGTTTTCGAACATAATGCTTTGCTTTTAAAGCTCTAGGACTCTTGTTTAGGCTTTAATTCAACAGTTTACTTGAAGCATGAGCATAATACTTGGAGCTTGGCACTGACTATTACAAATTTAAACACTAACAAATGTGTTATTATAAACCTGGCTGATTAGGGGAGCTGTGGACATTTATAAACCACTTGCTCATAAAAAGAAACACCACTTTATGTGACAACACTGAAATATGTGCCGCAGAGAGTTCCACTCTTGCTGCCTATTTCCAATAAACGAAGGCCTCTGCTCATTCATGTTGCTCTTGATAGTTGTAAAAAAATCATTCCCCTCCAAGCCTCGAGCGCACAGGGACAAAATAATTGGCAGTTTCGAGAACAAAAGAACAGTTTGAAACCATGTGTCTGAGAGTGGACTTGCAATGTCAAAGAGTTCCTCCTGGACAAATTTGAGATGGGACAAAGGCACTGGAAGGAGAAAGAACATGTGTATTTATGCTACCACGTCATTCCAGAATTTGTCATTAAACCTCCGAAGGAAACAAAAACTGATTTTTCTGTCCCAATTTTACATTATCTGTGCTCTCTCATAAAAGGAAGCAATTTTGCCGTTTCGAGGGCTATTTCTTTTGAAAGCTCCTCAACTATATTGTACACAAATTTCAGAGTAAATGTGGCAAGAGAAGGAGGCTCAGGCCTGAAGGCATAAGGACAGAGTTATAATCCTAATTCCCTGTGAAAGGTCAAATGTAAGCTATGGTTGTGGCCCTTGGGTGTCACAGACCTGACCATCACACACACCTCCTTCCCTAGCATCTTCTAGCTTCCTTCTCCATCCAGGGGAGTAAGCCTCTACGGCAAAACGTGTCAAACTCGCAGCCCGCAGGCAGCTTGTGGCCCACAATGAATATTTTTGCGGCCCAGACAATATAACAGTATGTAAGAAACATTTGAATAAAAATTTGATAACTTGATTTTTACAGTATCCTGTTATACATAATTATTAATAACGAACTACAATGTTCACTAATGACTGATTACTATAATCGTGTTGCATTCATTTCCCTTATGTGCCTTATGCGCAGGCTCACCATTTCTCTCACTAATGCTAGCAGCAGATATTTTAGCAGCCGATTGGCAAGTCATTAGTCTTGGACTGACTTGTTTGGGATGCACAACAGGAAATATTTCACATTTGGACAAGAAAAATAGGTTTATTTGCATTGTGCTTATTAATCTATACAGTTATTCAGTGCCTTTGTAGTCAGCATGTCTCTATTGAAACAAACCTACGTTTCTATGAAAATTGAAGCTTCTGTTTTTTTGTGGCCCACATAAACTTAATCCTTGCTTATTTGGCCCTGTTTAGCCTTTGGGTTTGACATGCTTGCTCTAGGGATCTAGCTCCATGTGTTAAGCCTGTGGATGTTTACATCAGAAGCCCTGCCTTAACCCAAGGAGTGATTCCGAGAAGCAGAGTTACTAACTAGTAGTCTTTTTCATGAGAGTTTCTTGCTGAATGGATATCTATACTATTACTCCTGTCCCATTAATTCCACGGAGTCTATAAGATCCAACTAAAGGTTACATCTTGGAAGAACATTAAGAAATCAGTTCTTGGTCTGTCAAAATGCTTTCTATTTTGGACGCAGCGTTGGGGCCATTGGACTCGAGGCAGCCCATTCCTCCCCATATCAAAAGCGTCAAAGTTCTCAATGGGAGAGGAATAGAAGCACCCGTTGGCCAAATCATAGCTTGTTTTTGAGGCGGGTGTTAGCAGAGATGATGTATGTGAACATCTGTACGCCACATTGATCTGCTATTACCATTTTAGAGGAGATCTCTCAACCTAATGGCAAAGAGTCCGTTTGGCCAATATCTCATAGCGGACAGATATGAATTTTTTACAATGCCACCGGACTTATACTTACAACTTCTCCATCAGAAGCCACCTTGCCTGCATCATCTGTCACCAAATGAGAGAGCAACCTCAGAAGTACATACATGCATTGATGTTTCAGTCAACAACAGACCACATATATGCCAGTGATACACAAATAGACTAGGTGTGTAGTAGGCTATAGCACTGGTCGGCAAACCGCAGCTTACAAGCCACATGCAGCTCTTTGGCCCCTTGAGTGTTGCTCTTTCACAAAATGCCATGGCCTGGGTGAGTCTATTTTGAAGAAGTAGCATTAGAAGAAGTTTAAAAAATTGGGCTCTCAAAAGAAATTTCAATCATTGTACTGTTGATATTTGGCTCTGTTAACTAATGAGTTTGCCGACCACTGAGCTATACCATCTCTGTGCTGTTTGCAAAACTATCAGATCACCTCACAGACACATTTCTCAGAACGCATTCCTATCGTTAAGTGGCACATGACTGTCTATCTTCCAGCTCAAGGCAGGCCTGCAGTGATTCCAGCCCTTCATCCTTTGAGTCCTCCAGCTGAGGTCTGGACATGGCAGGACAGAGAGCAGCCATGCCAACTGTGTCTCCTCTAAATTCCTGCCCCATAGCAACCATGTGATAATAAAAGCAGGTTTTCCCTGCTACCCAAAATTAGAGTGCTCCTATGAAATGATGTAAAGACATCATTACCACCAACTTATATGGGGAAAAGGAGCATTCACAGACCCCACAAAACAACCTATCAAATTTTACCAAATAACACATAAAACCTAAAATAACACTGGCGTGCAGTAAAATCAGGAATGACATTATAACTACATACTATGTTCTATACACCCATCAATCCACTCAAGTAGACTTACCATTTTATCCATTGCAGGATGCTGACTAAAAAGACCACTCTGCTACTAGTTAAACCAATGGTAACTTTGGCAGATCTCAAAATTCTTTCGCAATGCATGCAAATACTAATACAACTGGTGGGTGCAGGCAAGCTCAATGCACTCACCACGTCTTTATTTCATTTGCCATGATAGAAACAATGACATCCTGTTTTACTCTAAGAATAACATAACAGCCTCAGGAGCTCTCTTAGGCTTCTTTGATACGTTCATTCGTACATATCTTGCTAACAACTGCACAACATAAATTGAGTTGACGCGAAGATACTCACAGACGCAGTTCAGATCTGTGGGGCTGGATGCTGAGATGCTGAGCGTAGCTCCTGAGGAAAGAGCTCGCAGGACCACTCTCCCTGAGGGGTGCCCCTGCCGCTTAAAAGCTCCCTGAAAAACAAAAACAGAATGCCATTTTATTGTCTTGTTGTAAAGGTAGAAATTCCTTTCAGAGTTCTGTCTGTTAGGAAAAACAGGTACTAATGAAGTTCTTTCACAAAGCAAAGTGGAGTAAAACCAACTTCTGAAAAGCAGGTGGGGAATACCTATATTGTTGTCTTAAACAACTTAGTTTTGAGTGATTTATTGAGTAATAATAGGTAACTAGACAAATGTATGGACTATTTAGTGTCTTCTAATTGCATTTTTTTTTAAATGCTTTTTCATGTCCATGTAAGTATATTAGTACCTTTTGAAAAATGTTGACTTAGATGTGCAAACAGCTATTTCCACGCTCCATTTCCTCTGACCAGACTCTGTTGATACCGTGTAGGGTGGATATCAGAGAGAATCTGTAACAACAGCGACGTGTTGCAGCATAAGCGGGTAATTGTGATGTGCAGCCGCCTGAGTGCTTGGTAGAAAGGAGCTTACATAATGTCTTGAAATGGGGGTGAGGACATCCCTTTAATCTGTGCATCCGCCTCTCATCCTTCCTCTCCTGCTTCCTGTCCTAGCTGCCTCAGCTGTGGAGGCATCGGAGACTAGTGTAACTAGAGGAAACTGTTCTCTTACACAGCCAGTTCCCAGTCTCCCCACTTAAGGCATCACCTCCACCTCAGTCTGGCTGAGGTGGAGGTGATGCCTAAAGTGGGGAGCCAGGACAGGAAGCAGGATAGGAACGATGAGAGGCGGATACACAGATTAAAGGGATGTCCTCACCCCCATTTCAAGTGGGGGGCCTGTGCTGGTGCTGCTGACCTGTTGAATCTTTGCCATATTATCAGGTCACTCTGCAGCCTCATGACAGCATCCACTCTCTCCCTAAAAATAGGGACCCTCTCTCAGGCACAGCGGCTCTCAGTCCTCAGCCCTTCCTCCCACATCTCAGTGGGATGGACATTGTCTGGCTTCTCTTCTGCATGCTCTGGGGCTGGGGGGCTCTTGTGGGGTGGGGGCCAATGGGCTCTGTGAGTCTTCTCCAGCTAGTCAGAGTGCTGCACAATTTTATAAAACCTACTTGTTTATCCAAAGACAGTAGCAACTCATTCTCTATCCAGGAAGAAGCCTGGGGAAAACTCTTTTTTCAGATTTCAGATGTCCTTTGTAGCTAATAATGGGAGGCTTAGTCATCATCAAGTTAATCTTCCACCTTGTAGCTACACGTAATAATGTGAGCAATTTGTAAATTTATCCTGTGTGTATTCAATATGCAGCAATGCTTTCCAATGCCTTTAAATACCTTCTTATCCATGCAGGCCTACAAGCATACATAGAATTCTGTTTTATTATAGTAAAGCATGCCTATTTATATCTTCAACAGAACAGCATGCCATACATGGCAGTTGTACCATGGACCAGACCACACAGCATGTAGTATGAAGTCATAATCATGTTTCTACCCAAAGCCAGCCCTCATGGAAGGGCAAAGGGAAGAATCCCAGACGTCCTGAAAAAGCTTAGCAATTTAATTTATGAAAACAATAAAAGAAAGAATGAAGAAAATAGTTAAGAGTCCTTGCAGATCTTCATAGCCAGGGTCTCACACTGAATTGGGCCTCCAGGGACTCTCCGGCTTGGAGGATATCCCTCAGGAATAAACTCTCAGTCCGGGAAAGCTGCTCTGAGACACAGCGGCAGTCCTGATCACTAGCACTGAGCTCCCCACATAAGTCATCTCCTCCCTCTATTCTCCCCCTGTCTGCGTCTGCCACTGCTCATCCTTCTTGGCAGAATAAAGTACGGTGAAGAGCACAGTTTCCAGACGTCTTTGATTCAGATGCCCCGGCTCAGCCACTTACTAGCCATGAGATCTTGGTCACGCACTCTGCCTTTCTTGGTCTTAGTTTCCTCATCGGTAAATAAAATGAATTTGCTATTAATAGGATCTATCTCCCTGGGTTGATATAGGGTTATAAATAAAATTAAATTTGTTAAATCTTTAGAATGCTGGGACAGGATAATTGTTAGATATTATTTTTTCATTATTCTGCCTCTCCATTCTGCACTTGTCAATTTGGGCCGCCATAGCAAAATACTACAGACTGTGATTACACAATAAGGATTTCTTTCTCACCGTTCTGGGAAGTACAAGGTCAAGGTGCCAAGAAGGTGGGTTTTATCTGAGGCCTCTGCTGCTTCTAGGGGTCTATGGCCTTGCTGCGAGCTCACATGACCTCTTTGTAGGCAGGGGGGAAGTGTCGAGAGCAAGTACAAATACTCACACTGGTGTCTATTCTTATGGAGACATTATTCCTGTCAGGGGCCACCCTTATGGCCTTATTTAACCTTAATTACCTTAGAGGCCCCATCTCTAAGTATAGCCTACACTGGGGATTGGGGCTTCACCATGTAGATTTTTGGGGAAAAGACAAACATTTATCTATAACATATTCCTCCCCATACCCATACTTAATTTCTCTTTTAACCTCACTTCCTATATCCAAAGTCAAAACTAGATTGACTAGAAACATTCAGTACATGTCACATGAGCCAACGTATCTTAGGCAATGGATGATGTCAATGGGGACAGGTACCTCACAGTTCCTACCTTTTGTTAAAAGATTGGCCAAGCGTTTGTGTGTAGTAAAAAATATTAGTTAGTAACAAAGATTAGTTTGTAACAGTTACTTAGTCTGTAATCAGTGCTGCATAAAGCACTTCCCCAAAACTCAGTGGCTGAAAATAGCAAGCGTTCGTTGCTCACACAACTGGAGTCGGGCAGAGGTCCGAGGCTTAGGCGCATGATTCTTCTGGCCTCCATGGCCCCTCTCCTTTGGCAGGGATAGACTGGCTGTTGGTGAGGCCTCATGCTTTCTGGGGTTTATCTGGCCGGGGCAATTCAGCTATCCTCCCCAGGTCTATACTATATGACTCTCCCTTCCTTCCAGCAGACTGGCAGGGTGTGCTCTCTGAGACAGAGCAGATGTGAAAGAGCCAGTTCCTAGTGCTGGAAGCAGACAGGGAAAGAAGCCCTCAAGGTGTCCTACAGCTGAGGGTCAGAAGCTTCTGCCATTGTCCTGGCCAAAGCAAGTCACGAGCACAGGTCCTGCTCAAGAGATGGAGAACCGGACGGTGTCTTCATGGGAGGAATGAGAGATTAGAGACGTTTTACATTCTACTCTACCATCTTGTCACTTCCACCTCCCCTTCCTTCTTTTTTCACTCAAAAAAAATTTTTTAACAAATTTAAATTAGAGCAACCATGCGTTTATAAATGGAGCAAGTTTTATGTAATTCATCATCAATTCCCCTTTGGGCACATAGACCATACTTGCATAAATGAGACCACTATGCCTACAGCAGGAAAAGCCTTTTTTTTCTTCATACGGGTGGTTTGTTTGGGGAGAGTTTTTTGGATTTTGTTTGTGTGTGTGTTTGTTTTATTTTTATTGTTGACATTGTTACAGATGTACTTTGTTTTCCTCCCTCTTTACCCTCTCCTCCTATCTCCCCCAAGTAATTTAATTTCTTATATTTCTCCAACTGAGAAACATTTTTATCTGTGCTATATATCTCAAAAAAAAAAAAAAGAGCATACCCTATGAACCAGACGCTGAGAAGTGTCCACAGCAATTTTTGAAAATGCATTACATTCTTAATTATATTATAATTTACACTTAGCATCTAGATATGGCCAGGAATGATGGAGTTTGATTTGGGGAAATTGAACTATGATGTGCTGCCACCTTGTGTACTATGCCTGTAAGTACCATTATTTCCCATTAGCATCTCTGGAATACTAATCAGAAAAAAATACTCTAATGAAGGGAGACATTTTGTAGAAGGCAGGGTTTCTTAATCCTCTTGGTGTCCATGGCACTCTCTGGCAACCTATGGACTTCTTTTCATAATGATGGTCTTTAATGCATAAAATAAAATAATAAGCCTAGAAAGGAAAGTATACTGAAATACAATTACCAAAACACCATTTAAAATGGCAAATGTGTTTCCTAATGAAAAAAATCTATTGGAAAGTCTAATAATTACTACAATCTTAAATTAGTAAATACTAGAAAGATATTTTGCAATATTGGCAACACTACTAATTTGATATGAAAATGTGTGTTACAGGCTAATGCCATTGTGTTTTATGGCCTATAGTCTTAATTGAAGAAAATGCTAGAAATTAGTAGAAAATGTTGTTATTTCTTCAGTTTATAGACCACTGATTTCTAGCCATGAGCTCCTGGGTAAACAAAGGCTATAAATTAATCATTTATGCCCCCCAATGTAGTTTATATTTTGATCACTAAACAAAGAAATAATAGACATCAAAATTTCAAAAATATATCTTCAAGAACTTACAAATACATGAAAATGTTCACTGAATAAGGTATTTTTTAAGAACAAAATACTCGTTTTTCCCTCACAAGTACTGCTTTTCTATATCATGCTGTAATGAACATTTTCTGATATAAAAATATTTCTAATAATTTTATAATCATGAATTACCAAGGATAGGCCTACAAAATACATGTATGGTTTTATTTTATTTCTAAAGGAACCAATGAGATAACCTGGATTCTAGTCCAAGATTTGTTTTGCCTCGATTCAGTGACCTTGTACATTTCTCTTCTTCATCTCTCTCTCTGTCTCTTCCTTCTTTCCTCCCTTTCTTTCTTTCCTTTGATCTTCCTTCCTTCCTCTTTCTTCCCTATCTCCATTTCTTCCCCTCCTTCTTCTTCACTCTCTCTCCTCCCTCATTTATTTTATTCATCCTTCAGCAAACATTTACTAAGAGGTGAGTATGTGCTAATAACTGGGCTGAGGAGTGTGGGTAGTGATCTCAGGGACCACTTAGTTGGTCATAATAAAGCATGATCTGGAGAAAGATTTACCCTGTATCTAAAAAAAATCCCAAGCTTCTGTATACTTTCTTTTTGTGGTCTCTAGGAGACTTAACAATGGTTTCACATGTTTAAATGGTTTTGTAAAATGTACAAACTGAGAAAATTAAACCACAACCAGTTAAGACCACTGTCTCTTTCAATTCCTGCTTCCCCTCATGTTCATCACGTTCAGGGTACTTAGGCATGTTGAGATCCTGCCAAACAGAAGTTGAATAAGGAATACACTTAGTTTGGGTTTCATAAGATCTATTTATGTGCATATTTATTTCCATGCATAGAGGAGTTTCTCAATCTTGTGGGTACACATCAATACATATTTAAGAATTTTATTTAGTCATTTTTAAATATGCTTTTAAATTAATTTTTGTTTGTTTAGAGAGAGAGGAAGGAAGAGGGATAGAAAGATGGAAGCATCGATGAGAGAGAGACATGGATCAGCTGCCTCCTGCATGCCCCTTACAAGGGATTGAGCCTGAAACCCAAGGCATGTGCCCTGACTGGGAATCAAACCCGGGACCTCTTGGTTCAACACTCAACCACTGAGCCACACCAGCTGGGCTATTTAATCATATTTTGTTTTGCATATTTATTAAGAAATCCACATCAGATTTGTGATTTTAACTTCCAAGAAGGTGGTAGTCAGGGCTATGTGGCTATGAAAGTTCATTACATAGGCCTTTCCTCACCCAGATAAAATTCTTTTTTTTTAATGTATTTTTTATTGATTTTTTACAGAGAGAAAGGGAGAGGGCTAGAGAGTTAGAAACATTGATCAGCTGCCTTCTACACAACCCCCACTGGGGATGTGCCCGCAACCAAGGTACATGCCCTTGATCAGAATCGAACCTGGGACCTTTCAGTTCGCAGGCCAACACTCCATCCAGTTTCGGCCAGACAGAATTCTTTTAAGTGATGCTTGTCTGGTTTTGCCCTCTTGGGACACCAGACTCTTATCTAGACTGGTCAGAATCCACTCCATTGAGGTATCTCTTTATGTAAATACCTAACACTGTCTTTGGTCGTTTTATCATGTGGCTATATGAAGTTAACAAAATTTGTTGCATATGACAGAAACATCATTCTGCAAGGAGACTGTTTTGGCTTTGCCATGTGTCCCTTGGCTAGGCTGACCTCCATTCCTAAGAACTTTCTTTCCTGTATGTTTCAGGTTGGGTGAGCCCCCAGAGAGATTCTCGTGTGAGATTTAAGAGCCAAGATGCAGCAGCAGCCATTCCATTACTCACACACATTGTCTTTCATTTCTTTCTCTCCTCTTGGGTGAGAAGCAGCTGCCAAACCTGCTCCTGCTTTACCTTCTTCAGGACCCTCCTTCAGCTCCTCCAAATCCTGGGATTGCTTGTGTGCTTGGCTCCATGCTAACAGGTCCCAGTTTCTGCAAGACACCCATACCCTCAAGGTCAGAGACAGACCTGACACGGGTTTCAGTCTCTGTTTGTGGGCTCCTGCTCATGCTTACGATTCCTTCCATCTTCTCTTCCCTCCTACCCTATGGACTTAAAAAAAATTATTTTATTTTATTTTATTTTATTTTATTGATTTGAGAGAGAGACAGTTCTAGAAAAACATCAACTTGTTTCACTTATTTATGCATTCATTGGTTTCTTCTCATATGTACCCTGACCAGAGCTCGAACTCACAACCTTGGCGTATCAGCATGATGCTCTAACTAACTGAGCTACATGGTCAGGGGTACCCTGTGGACTTTAAACTCTAGTATCAAACATGAGGATGGCAATTTTACAGATACTGTTTTCCAGCTCCCACAAATGTAGCAAATCTCTGATTGTTATAGATACATACCCTCATGGATTTGCTTCTCTAATTGAATCCTAATGAGCTTATACATATTTATATACACGAGACTACAGTGTCCGTATAATTAATTTCCAATCTTTCTCACTTGAGGAAGGAATGATTGGGCTTAACCAGTATAGTTAAAGGATAGTCTCTGTTTGGATCCTGTCTGCAACCCCCAGCCACAGTCCAGGACTCCATGTACCCTGTCTCTTCTGTCCCATAACATCCATGCTGGAAGGTCTTCAGAGACAGAAGCCCTCAGTGTCCTCCACTTGAGCCTTTCACTCTCTTATTCTCCTAGTTCCGCATGCTCTTGGGCATTCGGCATCTTCCTCAAGCTGTGGGTATCAGGAGGGTCATTAAAAACCTTAGTCTTGCCAAAACCAGTTTGGCTCAGTGGATAGAGTGTCGGCCTGCAGACTGAAAGGTCCCAGGTTCGATTCTGGTCAAGGTCTTGTACCTTGGTTGTGGGCACATCCCCAGTGGGGGGTGTGCAAGAGGCAGCTAATGTTTCTCTCTCATCGATGTTTCTAGCTCTCTATCCCTCTCTCTTCTTCTCTGTAAAAAAAAATCAATAAAAATGTATTTTAAAAAATAAAAATAAAAACTTCAGTCATCCTGAGGATGAAGGTGCCCACTCTGCAGCTCTGAGACATTCTCCATGTTACACCATCAATCATGGTCTGGCAGCAGAAGCTCAGGAGTGCCCATGCTCCTCACTGTTTCATCACTTCCTGCTTGTTATACTGTGGGTTACAGCAGCTCCCATTGTTAGTCCAGTATTTCCAAAAAAATAGATACACTAGGCCAAGTTATACCCATAAAATACGGTATATATCTTTAGAATAATATTAAGTAGACATATATTTCCAGGGCATGCTATACAATGTTACTGGGTTGTACTGACTCAGTACACCAAACTTACTTATACAGATATCAGCAAAGACAGAGCCTTTTATTTCCTATTTCAATTGCATGACCTTAAAAAAAATAGCTTTGTTAATGTAATAACTCAACTATCATCTCCTATTGAGGTCTTCCTCAATTTCTCCAGAGCTAATTTCTTTTTTTTTAATATATATTTTATTGATTTTTCACAGAGAGGAAGAGAGAGGGATAGAGAGTTAGAAACATCGATGAGAGAGAATCATCGATCAGCTGCCTCTTGCACACCCCCTACTGGGGATGTGCCCGCAACCAAGGAACATGCCCTTGACCGGAATCTAACCCGGGACCTTTCAGTCCGCAGGCTGATGCTCTATCCACTGAGCCAAACCAGTCCCAGCCTAATGTCTTTTTTATTTAGTACATAATCCTATCTAATAAAAGAGTAATATGCAAATTAACCATTCTACTACACCCACTAGCCATGCCTACCAGCCAATCAGAGGAAGAATGCAGATTAACCCCAACCAAGATGGCTGGAGTCACAGAGCTCACAAGAGGGAGGCTTGGGTTTCCCCGGCAATGAAGGCCTCCACTCAAGGGTACAAAGTTTTAATTATAGAATATAAATAAATTCCAACAGAAATGGCGGCAGCCATGGAGCTGCAGAGAGCAGGAGGCTTGAGTTGCCTCCGGCAATGGAGGAAGCCAGGCTTTCCACACACCCTGGCTGGCCCAGGCCTCTGCTTAAGGCTACAAAGTTTCAATTGTAGAAGATAAATAAATTTCAGATACCAGGGCTTCCACTTGGGTCACTGGGGGGTGTAGCTGGCTTGCAAACCATAATAGGCCCCTTGCCCAGGCCACCCCATGCCCCAAGAAAACCCCCACCCTCATCTGGGACACCCTTCAGGGCAAACCAGCTGGCCCCCACCCATGCCCCAGGCCTCTATCCTATCTATTGTAATAAATGAGTAATATGCAAATTGACCAGCACTCCAACACACAAGATGGCTGCCCCCATGTGGTAAAAGATTCTGCCCCCATGTGGACACAAAATGGCCACCACTAGATAGCCAGCAGGGGAGGGCAGTTGGGAGGAACCAGGCTTGCAAGGGAGGGAAGTTGGGGGCAATCAAACCTGCAGGGGAGGGTAGTTAGGGATGACCAGGCTACTGGGGAGGGAAGTTAGGGGTGACCAGGCCTGCAGGGAAGGGCAGTGAGGGGCAAACAGGCTGGCAGGGGAGCAATTAGGCATCAATGAGGCTGGCAGGGAAGTGGTTAGGGGGTGATCAGGCTGGCAAGCAGAAGCAGTTAGGGGCAATCAGGAAGGCAGGCAGGCGAGCAGTTGGGACCAGCAGTCCTGGATTGTGAGAGGGATGTCCAACTGCCAATTTGGGTATCCCAGATTGGACAAGATGCAGGCTGGGCTGAGGGTCCCCCCCCCCCCCCAATACACTAATTTTGTGCACCGGGCTTCTAGTATCATTATAACAAAACAATAGTGTATGGTGATTGGATATTTATCCAACCCATCTACAAGACTATCATCGCCTCAAGGTCAAAAAATCATACTTTATTCATCTTTACCTAGCTGATGCCTAGCATGGTGATGAACTTCAATCAACATTTGTTGAATTAATTTTTAAGTTATTTTTATCTTCTCTAAATTTGCCATGCTTGGGAAAAATGACTCGTAGTTACTTTTATATGTTACCAAATATCTGGTTGGATATTGAAATCTATCTAACAATTAAAATATTTACTGTCATTTCTGACCCTCTGGATCAGTGCTATCAGAATTTATTGCAGTGGTGGTTATTATGAACTTGAAATGTGGTCAGCACAACTCTGGATGTTGGCAAATATGTAAACATTCCACAGAGGTAACCTGTATTATGACTTTGAGTCTTAAAAATGCCACACGCTCTAGCCAATTTTCTCAGTAGTTAGAGCACCAGGCCTCTGACTGAAGAGTCTCAGGTTCGATTCTAGTCAAGGGAACATACCTCAGTTACAGGCTTGATCCCCACCTTGGTCAAGACGCATGTGGGAGGCAATCAATCAAAGTGTCTTTCTCACACCAATGTTTCTCTTTCATTGTCTCTCCACCTCCTTCTCTCTCCCTTCAACCCTGTCTAAAAATCAATTGAAAAAATATTATAAACTTTACCAGGTGAAACTTTCTTTTCACAGTTAAATTTTTGTGTGGGTTTTTTGTTGTTTTTCAAGCGAGGATTAGCAAGACAAATCATGCTACAGACAAAGCTTTATCAGTTCATCTCTCTGAAAGTCAGCTTTTTGAATCTGAACTGACTAAAGACATAGAAGAAAAATACATCAAGAACGGATATTGATAAGATCATCTTTTTGCAAAATAAAAAAGAAGGTTCAGTAGCATCATTGCTCTTTGGTTGTTTTTAACAACCTTTACAATGTTCCCAATTACTTATTTTATGTTCTGTTCTATTTTAAAACATTTTCCAAAAAATTCCTTTAGAAGATCTAATAAAATGGGATAAAAGATAAGGCTATTAGACCAATGTCACCTTTTTAACAAGTTCATAAAAGTTTTTCAGGGAAGTTTATAAATATGAGTGGGCAGATATTTTATGCAGTATGATGTATCTTTATTATAAAATGAACGTGCTATTGTTGATAAATAATCTTCATTTTAACTTCTCATTAGAAAGAATTTTTCTGAGAGCCAGTCTGTTAAAATAACTAGAGACAGTTTAGAAAACACATTTATACACAACTATTAGATGTAAAATCAATACCTGTTTTTTTCTCTTGGGGAAGGGAGGTTATGGGGGAGGGACATTTTGTTCTTTTCCACCAAAAGAGAAAACAAATCTCTATAGAAATAATTAGTTTATTCAGGATGCTTGATGTCTTTTAAGGATTTAATTCTTGCAAAAAAACAAACAAACAAACAAACAAACAAAAAAATAAAAACATTTAACTATGGAAAGGAGGTTTCACCTGGTAAAGTTTATAAGAGGAGGATTGGAAAGTTGATGGTATAACTTCAGTTTTATCATACTTTATGTTATTGAGGGATCCAGATGACTGTTGGCAAATTTTTTAAAGAATTTAAATTTAAAGATGCTAATTTTAACATCAAAAGAATTAGCTAGTGGAGAAACCAAGATGGCAGCACAGATAAACACCTGAACTTGCTGCCTGGCACAACAACTGCAAAACTACAACTAAAAGACAAAACGGACACCATCCAGAACCACAAAAAGGCTGGCTAAGTGGAAATTCTACAACTGGAATGGAAGAGAAAAGCACACTGAGATCTAGAGGAGCTGCAGAAATAAAGTGCAGAGGTACAGTGGTATGCATGCGGAGAGGGCTGACAACTGAGTATGCAGCTGGCTTTTCCAAGCTGGAGGGAGACACAAGCTCCTGACTGCTCTAAACTCCAATTCCAAATGAGACTCCGGGGACCTAGAATCATATGGGGAGAAACTGAACTATCTGGCAGTGAGCGGAACTCAAGGGCAACTTTCTCTCAGAGGTACTTGCAGTGATTACCAAAGGACACTGAGACACAGGGGCCTCTTAGGGCAGGACTGATGGGAAGCCATTACTGTTTGCTCCGCCCTGAGACTCTGCCCCATCCAAGCTGTGCACAGAGGCTTTTGCATAGGAATGGCCTGATCCTTTAAAATCTAAAATTACCTAACAAACTACAGCTGAGTCAGAGACCCAGACATCCAAAAGAACATCCACAGCAGCTTGCATTGCTTCACAGCTGGGCCTCATCTGGGCACTTCCAAACCCCAAACAAAAAAGAAGAATCTGCAGATCTATCCATAGCTCCTGTTGGGTGGCCTCAGGCAGAGGCTAAATTAACACCTCCTTAAAGATCCAAGAGCCAGTGTACCCAGGGGTCAGAGTAGGACCATCCAGATTACAGCTCCTCAGATCCATAAGGGACACACTCAGGGGGCAAACTCAGTGAGCACCAAAGCCCCACCGAAGCAAGTCTTGCCTCATAAGTGTGTCTCCAGCGCAGAACTTCTCCCATTGTAGACACAGCTGATCCTCACAGCCAATTGGTCTGGAGGTCAATTCTTCCCAGCGATACCAACAATAATCAAGGCTTAACTACAATAAGACTGTGCACACAGCCCACAAAGGGGTGCACCAAGAGTGTCCACCTCAGGTAACTGGGGAGGCTGAGCCACTGGGCCCTACAGGACACCTAGCACACAAAGTCACTCTGTCAACTCAGGGAAGCAGCCAAAATGCGGAGACAAAGAAACAGGTCACAAATGAAAGAAATGGAGGAAAGCAAACTACAGGATATAGAGTTCAAAACCACGGTTATAAGGTTTTTCAAGAATTTTATAGAAAAGGCCTAAAAATTTAGTGAGACCCTCAAGGATATGAAAAAGGACCAACTAAAATTAAGCATACACTGACTGAAATAAAAAATAATGTACAGAGATCAAACAGCAGACTAGAGGATCGCAAGAATCAAGTCAAAGATTTGAAATACAAAGAAGCAAAAAACACCCAACTGGAAAAGCAAAAGGAAAAAAGAATCCAAAAATATGAAGATAGTGTAAAGAGCCTCTGGGACAATTTCAAGTGTACCAACATCAGAATTATGAGGGTGCCAGAAGAAGAGAGAGCAAGATACTGGAAACCTATCTGAAGAAATAATGATAGAAAACTTCCCCCACCTGGTGAAAGAAATAGACTTACAAGTCCAGGAAGCACACATAAACCCAAACAAAAGGAATCCAAAGAGGACTACACCAAGACACATCATAATTAAAATGCCAAGAACAAAAGACAGAGAATCTTATAAGCAGCAAGAGAAAAACAGTTAGTTACCTACAAGGGAGTACCTATGTGACTGTCAGCTGATTTTTCAAAGAAACTATGCAGGCCAGAAGGGAGTGGCAAGAAATATTCAAAGTGATGAGCAGCAAGAACCTACAACCAAGATTACCCAGCAAAGCTATCATTCAGAATTGAAGGGCAGATAAAGAGCTTCATAGATAAGAAAATGCTAAAGGAGTTCATCACCACCAAACCAGTATTATATGAAATGCTGAAAGATGTTCTTTAAGAAGAGGAAGAAGAAGAAAAAGGGAAAGATAAAATTATAAACAACAAAGTGACAACAAATACAAAGCTATTAACAAGTGAATCTAAAAATCAAGTGAATAAAAAAATCTGATGAACATAATAAGTTGGTAAATATAATAGAATCAGGGGCATAGAAAAGGAGTAGTTTGACAATTCTTGGGGGGAAAGGGAAGTAGGGGGTGCGGGAAGAGACTGGACAAAAATCATACACCTATGGAGGAGGATGGGGGGGTGCGGGTAAGGGCAGAGGGTGGGGTGGGAACCAGCTGGAGGGGAACTATGGGGGGGTGGAGGAACAATCTGAACAATAAAGATTTATTTATTTTTTTTTAAAGAATTAGCTAGCCAACTAGCCTCACAGTGAGTACATTTTAAAATTCACATTTACAGAGCATTTTCTTGATTATTTAACTGTAGACTTTTTGAGTAAATTGAGATCCATTTTTCAAAGGCATAAAGCAATATTACAAATGTGAAGACACATTAAAATTCAAGGGAAGTGAAGGATAAAAATATAGAAAATGGGCCAAAACCAGTATGGCTCAGTGGATAGTGTCGGCCTGCAGTCTGAAAGGTCCCAGGTTTGATTCCCATCAAGGGCACGTACCTTGGTTGCGGGCACATTCCCAATGGGGGGTGTGCAGGAGGCAGCTGGTTGATCTTTCTCTCTCATTAACGTTTCTAACTCTCTATCCCTCTCAATTTCTCTATATAAAAAATCAATAAAATATATATATATTTTAAATATATATATATAGAAAATGGAATTTGTTCTTTACTTGCGAGTCATGATTTGGACCTATATATTACATTTGCTAGAAGTCGATTAATGCATCTGTTCTTACAAACCTGGGTTTGGTTTTGCTTTGTTGTTTGTTTGTTTGTTTTAAATATATTTTTTATTGATTTCAGAGAGGAAGGGAGAGGGAGAGATAGAAACATCAATGATGAGAGATAATCATTTATTGGCTACCTTCTGCACTCCCCCTACTGGAGATCAAGAGGCTCCTTACACAGCCTGTGCCCTTGACCGGAATCAAACCTGGGACCTTTTGGTCCACAAGCTGATGCTCTATCCACTGAGCCAAACCAACTAGTGCCAGTCCTTGGTTTGAACCTTGGTCCAACACTTACTAGATAGTATTCATGGACACATTCTGTGCTTTAATTTCTCTATCAGTAAAATGTATTCATCATTACTTTTTATATAGAAAGTATTTAGAACATTACAAACTCAATAAATTTACTAATATTCAGGTCTTTCTCTTTTAGTTTATTTCCTAAAATGTAAATCTTGATATATGTGATCTTCAATAGTATATTTTATTGTTTTGCACATATAAGTTATAGCAAGATAAATCAGGACAGTTGCAAGCCTGCAGAAAGGACAATTTTAAGAAATTTCTATTATGAGTCAAACTAAAATTTTATTCATTGCCATAAAAGTGTCTAAGAACATACTCAAAAATAATTAGGAACAATAAATTTAACAATAATAGCAAAGTAACCATTTACTAGTAGAGCATAATAACAATTGTTAATATTATATTATAACTTAAAGTTGCTAGTGAAATTTACATTAAAAATTGGAAGTTTTTTGTTTTGTTTTTTTTCATTACAAATAACAGGGAGAGGAGAAGAGAGAATCTGTATTCTACTCCAGAATTCTTATAGAAGATGAATCACAGGATGGAGAATCGGTAGTGACAGCTGGAAAAAAGAAAAGCAAGCAGACCAAATCTGTAGGGCTGCAGGAAGAAGGGAATATATGAAAAGCTGACCCCAGATAAAGAGAATGACCCAAATGCTTAATCAGCAGGAGGGCCCATATGTGACCTGCCAGGGAGATAAAGAAGATGCCCAATCAGAAATCCTAGCAATGCTAGGATTAGACAATAAATGGAAATGCCCATTGAAGTTAAATAAATCTAAGTTTGTCTTGGCCCTACTATCTGCTCACAATTCAACATTAGGCAAGTTTATAAACTCTCTAAACTTCATTTTCATTACTGCAAAATAATAACAATAATTATAGTTTCTTACAGGTATTTTTGTTTTTGCATTAAAAAGGACAACATCTGTAAAGTGCTTAGCACAATTTCTGGCTGAAAGTAAATCATCCTATATAATAAAAGCCTAATATGCTAAGTGGCCAACTGTTTGACCAGTTGCTATGATGCTCACTGACCACCAGGGGGCAGAGGTTCCAACCAGCAGGTTAGCTTGCTGCTGGGGTCTGGACAATCTGGACAGGGCAAGACAAGCCAGACATGCCCTAGAGCCTTCCCATGGTCCTTCCTCGACTCCAATCACTCACTACTGGGATCTTTTGGCTTGGTCTGCACCCTCTCACAAATCCCAGACCCCTCAGGGGATGTCGGAAAGCTGGTTTGGGCCTGATCTCCACAGACCAGGCTGAGGGACCCCACCAGTGCACCAATCTGTGCATTGAGCCTCTAGTACACATGTGTCAAACACAAGGCCCGCGGGCCAAATCCATCCCGCCAGGCCTTGCAATGTGGCCCACACCGCGCTGTCATCACTGCACTCCGCTGCGTTTCCATCACAATGACAGTTTATGACTGTTCAGTAAACCATTCGGCCCGCGATTTAGGCTGGATTTTAGATTTTGGCCCCTTCTCTGATTGAGTTCGACACCCCTACTAGTATATAATAAAAGTGTAATATGCAATTCGACCAAGCGGCAGAACGACAGTTGCTATGATGCACACTGATCACCAAGGAGGCAGAAGCTCAACACAGGAGCTGCCCCTGGTGGTCAGTGCGCTCCCACAGGGGGAGCTCTGCTCAGCCAGAAGCCAGACTCACAGCTGGCAAGTGCAGCGGTGATGGCGGGAGCATCTCCTGCCTCCGTTGCAGGCGGGCATTAAGGAGGGGTCCTGAACTGTGAGACCCCAGACTAAGAGGGATGTCTGAAGGGATCGGGCCTAAGCCAGCAGACAGATGTCTCCTGAGTGGTCCCAGACTATGAGAGGGCACAGGCTGGGCTGAGGGACCCCGCCTCCCCCACATGCACTGGGCCTCTAGTTTGATAATATTTATTTGAAGAAACATCTTTAATTACTGTAGATAAATAAATATTAATTAAACTATTAATTACCAGGGAGAATCTGCAAGCTAATTGCTCTAGACAAAGTCATTTATTAAAGATGTTATGCCTTCTCTCTGTTTTTAAATCTTGGTGGTTTTTCTTAGATTCTCTTTTTATTTTGGTTTGTTGATCTTTCTCATGACCTCCTCACCCCAAACTTCCAAAGTCAACTATGGTAGGAAATGAGGTTGTACTAAAAATGTCAATGTGCCTCTAAAACTCAGGGGCAGTCTCCACTTAATGTCTCATTTAAAAATATCCCGTCTGCCTTAGCCACCCTAATGAAAGCTTCTGCTTTGGAAAACAGTATAGACTTCACGTGCCCTGGATGGAAGATGACATGCTGATAGCAAGAAGGGTAAGTCCTATATACAACCACAGTCAAGGTCACTGGAAAGTAAGCATCTTTCCCAATGAAGTCATCACTTTCGTGGGCCACTACTAGGATGCTGCTTGTTATGAAAAGGACATTAAAAAGATCCCGAAAAGCTGATATTTTAAGTGTGAGTTAAATTGTGTTTAAATCCCTGATGATGTGATGCAGAAAGGAAGGCTGTAATAAATACAACCGTGAGACTGTGCCTTGGAAGTCTAAGTCCCTTAACCTCTCCTGACCTCTCAGTTTCCTCCTCTGAGAAAATATCGTAGTTGAATGACCTGACCTGTTAACTCCATGCTAAAACCACCACTGTGTGCTTCTATGACTGTGGGGGGCACTTACGCAGCTAAAGACAGCTTAATTTAGAAGTGCATTCATTTATCAGAATATAAAAATAGATGATTTTAGAAAACAGCAGTGGTGGTTTAAAAAAAAAAGATATTAACATATACTTGAAAAGTATATTAAAAAGAAGATATAGAATGGGGGGGGGCGGTAATTAAGCCCTAACACCTTGTTGTGACCTTGGTAAGTCTCCCATCAGCTACTTTTTCATTCACTGATTAAAAATAATTTTATCCACTCATTTACACCTAGAAATGAAGCATTCATTTCTTCAAGTCCATAGTGTATGATCTTCCAGAAAAAATAAGGAGGGAGAAATGATTCACCTGTTGCCTCCTCAGTTTTTAGTTTGACGCCAGGAACAGTAATCAGAAAGTGGATAAATCTATATGATACTGTATGCATTTCCGAGGGGTTCTCTAACAAAGCACCAAGAGCTCAGTCATCTTAAACCAATGGAAGTTTATTGTCTCACTGTCCTGGAAGCTAGACGGTGGAAATCAGCTATGGATTTCCAGGGCCAGAATCTTTCCTTACCTCTTCTGGCTTCTCGTGTTTCCCAGCTATCCTTGGCATCTCTTGGCTTACAGATGCATCAATCCAGTCAAATGGCCTTCTTCACAACTTCTTCCTTCTGTGTTTCTGTGGCCCAGATTTCTCCTTTTCATAAGTCATATTGGATCAGGGTCCACTGTCATGAACTCTTCTTAACCTCATTAAACCTCAAAGACCCTACTTCCAATTAAGGTAAATCTCTGAGATACGGAGGGGGAGGGGGCAGTTAGAATTTTAATGCATCTTTTTGGGGGAACAGAATGCAGCTCCTGATAATATATCTCCCCCTGCAAAGTTTTGTCAGGGACCAGGAAGTGAAAGAAATGTCAGACAGGGCTGTCATCACTTGTATAAACAAGATACAGCTAATCAGAACATCAGGAAATTTAGAAATACTGATTAAGATGGATTTTTCCTAAGCAGGCTGAGTTAGTATCTTGGCAATAAAATGTTGTAGTAATAAATATTCATATTCATGATAGCTTGAATTTATTTTAGATTTTACTAGTTTCTGGACACTGTTCTAAATGTCTGACCTGTACTGATACAAGTAATCCCTTCCATAACTATGCAAAGTAAAAATTATCATCCCCATTTTTTAGTTGAGAGAACTGAGGCACAAAGAGATTAAGGAACTTGATCAAAACCATACAACTATTAAGTGACAAAACTAGGATTTGAACGCAGGGAGTCTGGCTGCAAAAGCTGTGCTGCTTGTTGATCACTATGAATGGTCACTGTTTTTATACCTTAGTAGTGAAGGAAGACGTATCTCCATGAAGTGACTGAAAAACAAATATATAGTCTTGCTGGGCCAGTTGCTCAATGGTTAGAGCATCCTTCTGTACACTGAAGGGTCACAGGTTCAATTATTGGTCAAGGGCTCATACCTGGGTTGCAGGTTCAATCCCTGGCTCCAGTCAGGGCTTGTGTTGGAGGCAACCAATTGACATGTTTCTCTCACATCTCTCTCTCTTCCTCTCTCTCTGTCTCTCCCTCCACTTCCTCCCTCCCTTTCTCCCTTCCACTTTCTCTTTCTCCCTTCCACTCTTTCTAAAAAATCAATGGAAGAAATATCCTTGGGTGAGGATTAACAACAACAAAAAACAAACAAAAAAAATAGTCTTTTGTGCACATTAGAGATAAAAAATGTGAAATAAAAAAAGTTGAAGGACTGAATAAAAAGTTATTTTTAAGGCTATATTGGCACATTTAGTAATAGATTTTATTCCTTATGGCTCTTTGAGCAAATCTTATTAAGAAAATGTCTGACCAGCTATTTTATATTAAAGATATTAAAAGATAATTCTTATAAAGGATGTCAAATAGAAATATGCATGTCCAACACCTAAGAATTAGATCATCAAGTTACTGGTATGTTAATATAGGTTATTTGATAGATAATTTTCATAGAATCTCTAATCATAAATATACACTATATTTTTCAATTAGAAAACAACAAGATGTATATGTTACAACGATGAAGAAATGTGTTTCCTAAAAATACTAAGTGGGTTTTGTTTCTACAGGATTTTTATTATCCTAGAGAACGCAGTCCGTTTGGCCAAAAGTTTCTATCTAGTACTCTTGGTAAAATAAAATTATCTTTTAAATCATTATATATTTTTAACATACAAGCATTACTGTTTATTGATTTAAATATTCCTTTTAAGTGGTCTTAAAAATGGGTGTATCAGTATAGCCTCAATACTTTAAAAAATGTATCCTATCTTAAAATTGCAATTACAGCTCTGTTGAGCTTTTAGCTTGTTTAAGAGTTTTGATTGGGCCATTGTTTTAAAACTAAACAAAAATACATTAGGTTATAAAAAGCCTTCATGCTGATCATGTTAAAGTCAGTTTTTAGCCAGTGTGCCCAAAGGTTGTAACCGCGACTGGAACTGAGAGTCCCCGATGTGCTGAGTTGCATGTCTTCTTGTAATCAGCAGTTTGTGTCTGGTTCCTGTGTTTTGTACACGGATGCACTGCCAAACTGCTGTGTTGTCATTTAAGACAAGCTCGGGTTAAATTTAACTTTACTAATCTTTTAACTTCATTGTTGTTCCTGTGGTCAATGGTATATCACTTTCCACTGTAATACTATGATTATTCGTTCAGACATGCTTTATAAGCCACTGTAATTAATTCATGTTTGAAAAAAAACGACCCTTGCTTCTTGGCCTGTTGACTAAGATCGAGTGTAGAAAGTAATGCCAGGCGGAAGGCAGTGAAGTTTTGCATGCAGGGTCCGTGCCACAGGCACAGAGGGAGACCTCTCCATGAGCATTGCTGTGAAGGCTGGACATTGATGACAGAGATCAGTTTTAGAAACTGGAACATGTCAACCTCATGAAGATGGTCACAATATTTTTCTAGTTTAATGCACATAATAAGAGATATTTTTAGATAAGCCATATTTTAAACCCACAGGTGCTTTCTAAATTATATTCTACACTGATCATAGCCAAAAGGCCTAGAAGCAATGAATTATATTTTAAAGGAAATACTTAATGTTGTGCTCTGTTTATTTTTATAGCTCATTATAAGTATTTTATTATTTTATTGCTGACTGTTTTAAACATGTAGACCTATTAAGAAAGTATTATAAAATGTATTGTAACATGAATACATTTCTAGGTAAGTCAGTTAGTGATTTCCTGAGTGAAATAGCTTTATTATTTAATCCCAAAGAAATACCATTTTGTTCTATATCAGGAAAAAACTTTCTATTTCATTAATGTTGAGGCATGAAGTAAACACATTAAAGGCTTATTATGTAAGTCTTTATGTAGATAAAATATTTTTTTTGATAAATGATGCCTTTGTTCATAAAAGAGTTTTCTGACAATTAGAAATAAAGGCCAGCATATAAAAATGTGTTCATAAGATAGAATAAGTGGTCCAGAAATCATTTAAGGTTTTGAGTCTTACTTTTCTCTGACTGGTAGCAGACATAGTCTAAAAATATAAACTGAAGTATATCTTAAAGTAATGTTGGATCAGAAGGTGTAACAGGGAGGAGGAATGTTTTTTTAAATGGGAAATACAATTATGATTAAACTAGAGGCCTGGTGCATAAATTTGTGCATCAGCCTGGCCTGTGGGATCAGACCAAAATTGACTCTCTGACATTCCCCAAGAGATCCCAGATTGCCAGAGGGCACATGCCAGGCCAAGGGACCTCACTGGTGCACAATCAGTGCCAGGGAGGGACCCGGGAACTTGGCCAGCTGGGAAGGACTGTGGGAGGACTCCAGGGCATGTCCAGTCTATCTCATTCAGTTCCAATCAGCCTGATCCCAGCAGCAAGCTAACCCACTGGTCAGAGTGTCTGCCCCTGGTGATCAGTGCATGTCATAGCAACTGGTTGACTGGTCAATTGTCTGCTCCTTGGTGGTCAGTGTCCATCATAGTGAGTGGTTGAGCAGCTTTAGCATTTCATTAACATATTACACTTTGATTGGTTGAACAGACAACTGGACTACTGGACACTTAGCATATTAGGTTTTTATTATTTAGGACTAGGGGCTCAGTGCACGAATTCATGCACCTTAAAAGGAACTGTGGGCCACAAGGCCATGGTAGGCACAGGGGCAGGTCTCAACCCATCCTCCGCTCCTCCACTTGGCCCCTCCTGCTGCAGCCCCCAGTCCCCTGTCTGCTAGCAGCCCTGCTCCTGCCACCACCATTCCCACGTGCTGAAGGCACCAGCTCCATTTGTACTCCCTGAAGGCGCTAGCCATGGGTGCAAGTGGGGCTGGTGCCATCAGCAGGTGCAAGCAGCAGCTGCTGCTCTGATCGCCCCTCAGGAGCAGGGGGAGGTGGAAAAGCCCTCAGGGGCAAATGGGGTTGGCACCAGGCACTGGCAGTGGGTGCAAGTGGGGTTGTGCTGGCAGCAGGTGCAAACACCATGTGAGACTGTGGAGCATGGGAGAAAGAATTTTCAGTAACCACCAGAGGCTTGCCCCAATGACAGCAATTGGTGCCCTGCCTTGGTCTGGTGCCCCCACTCACCTGCTCACCACAGCCAAGACCTGCCAAGTTCCATGCACACCCCTTGGTGGTCAACGCATGTCATAGCAACAGGTTGTTTGGTTGTTTGGTTGTTCTGGTTGTTCCGCCATTCGGTCTATTTGCATAGTAGTCTTTTATATAAAGGATTACTATCATTGGTAGATTTAGCATTTTTAGATAAGTAGGCTTATAATAGATTGCCAGTACTATACAGAAAGATTTTCATTAGCATGGATAAATCTGTGGCATTATAAAGTTGAAATAAAACTGAGCACTGTTGCCTGGCTGTTGTGGCTCAGTGGCTGAGTGTTGACCTATGAACCAGGAGGTCATGGTTCTATACCCTGTCAGGGCACATGTCTGTTTGTAGGCTTGTTCCCCAGTTGGGGGCTTGCAGAAGGCAACCAGTGGATGATTCTCTCTTATCACTGATGTTTCTATCCCTCTCTTTTCTTCTCTGAAATCAATAAAGATATTTAAAAACAACAACAACAACAAAAACTAGGCACTATTTTTAAAAATTCTAAGAACTATTTCTCTAAGTCTCTATCAAGTAAACAGCAATGTTAGACCAGTGTGATTCTTGAGTCCATATATTTTTGTAATTAAGTTTATTAGGTGACATTGGTTAATAGGATCATCTAGGTTTCAGGTATGGATTTCTATGTTACAACATCTGTGCATTGCACCGTGTGCCCACCACCCAAAGTCCAATCATCTTCCATCACCAAATATTAGGCCAGACATGCTTTGACAAACATTTTTACCTACATGTCCAGAAAACGTTGTGAGTTGACTGTCGGCATAATCATCTATTTTGGATGACTCAGTAGCAAGTTCAAAATATTATTTCCAATTCCTCACCTGATGGCCCCTAACATTTTGTCTGTTCTAAAAGTTATGAACTTTATTTTAGAAGCAATGCAGAGCTATTTAATGGTTGGCCATTGTGATCATATTCTGTTAAGCATTTGAGTTAAATAAGCAGTGATCCCCTCCACCCCCCTGCCTCAGAGTTCAGAGGTGAAAAAAAATCACCAAGTCCTGTCCCTCCGCTATAAAACCTGAAGAAGTTATTCAGCCCCTATAAGCCCTAATTTACTCATCAGTAAAATTAGGATAATAACAATGCCTATGTTATTGAATTATTGTAATGATAAATGAGGCCAAAAAAAACCTGAATTAATCAAAGCATTATGCAATACATTACCTCATTTTAAGTGTTATTTTTTGAATGATGTGAATCAAAATACCTTGTGTACCTGTAGGCTCGGCAGTAGAGGCTCCAACTACTTCAGAAGGGCAGGGTCTGAAAATGGGGGGCTGGCTGAAAGATTGTATCCAAAATGTTTGGTTGTTGCCCTGCTGGTGTGGCTCAGTGGTTGAGCATCAACCTATGAACCAGGAGGTCAGAGCTCGATTCATGATCAGTGCACATGCCCAGGTTGCAGGCTTAATCCCCAGTGAGGTGCGTGCAGGAGGCAGCCAGTCAGTAATTCTCATCCTTTTTTTTTCTTAATATATTTTATTGATTTTATAACAGAGAGGAAGGGAGAAGGATAGAGAGCTAGAAACATCGATGAGAGAACCATCGACCAGCTGTCTCCTGCACACCCCCTACTGGGGATGTGCCCGCAACCTATGTACATGCCCTTGACCGGAATCGAACCTGGGACCTTCCAGTCTGCAGACCGACGCTCTAGCCACTGAGCCAAAGCAGTTTTGGCTCTCTCTCATCTTTGATGTTTCTTTCTCTTTCCTTTCCCTTTCTCTCTGAAATTAATAAGATATATTAACAACATGTTTGGATGGCCAGGGCTCCTCTCCTACCCAGTCAAGGAAGCAGAGGAGAAGAGGAATGCAGGAGCTCAGGCTTAAGGGCACCATGGAGAGCTGCCGTGAAAGAGGGACTTCAAGCAGGGGCATTAAATGACAATGTACGTGGTCTTCAACACAGGTGACAGTATGGCGGAAGGGAGCTGAGGGATGGTGAAGGGGGCTGAGTGGAGGTGAAGGGGGCTGGGGGTGGTGAAGGAGGCTGAGGGGAGGTCAAGGGGGCTGAGGGGAAGTGGAAGGGGCTGAGGGGTGATGAAGGGGGCTGGGGGTGGTGAAGGGAGCTGAGGGATGGTGAAGAGTAGAGGAAGCGGGTATAGGGTGAAGGAAGGAGATTTGACTTTGGATGGTGAGCACACAATGCAATATACAGAGGATAGATCCTAGAATTAAAACCTATATAATTTTATTAACCAATGACACCCCAATGTTTTAATAAAAATACATAAATAATAAAACAGAAGAAGAAAATGTGCATGCTAAACTGTGGTAGCTTCAGCAACTTGATTTTTTTTCATAGTTTCCCATATTTCTTTGCTAGCAATACAAATTAATTTTCTAAAAAGAATTTATCTCAGTGCAAGATGCAAAATGGCTTTATATAATACCACTGAGATGAAAATCACATCAACTCATCTTTCCTAATGGTTAGAACTACATTTTATTGAGTGATAACACCATCAGGCACAGTAGTGAGCACTTTCTTGCATTTAATTCTTCTAAGCAGGTATTACTATTTCTGTGTTCACAGATAAATAAACTGAGGGATAATGTGGCTTGCCAGACTCCATACAGTGATCAGGCAGATTTATTCCAATGCAGAATATTCTTAAATATAATGCTTTGCTTCTTCCTGGTCCTGATGTTGACTGCCAGTTATAGCAAGGATTATTTTTCCCCATGTTTAAAACCCAAATATTTTTTTTTCTAAGTCTGTGAACAGTAGTCCTATATTATCCTATTCACAAATGTTTTCTTAATAACTTTGTAAAAATTGATAATCCCTCTGGGATTATAATGTAGTCTTTTAACTCTGCAGGGCAGCTAGACTCTCATGAATCATATAAAAGGGGAGGTAGACGGAAACAGACAGGAAATAGCTTTTAGGATGGGCTTCTGTGTTGGCAAGAATTAAACTCAGCTACTTTTAGCTGCAAAGAGGGAGCAGAATATTTCTGATTCAACACAAAATATAATACCCAGAGGATCAAGAAATGAAATAGGTTCAGTTGAAGCACTTCAGAAGTAGTCTAGCATATTCATTTGCAATCTTTTTACCCCAGAGGGAGTTTTGAAATGATTTTCAAGTCTCAGGGAACCCCCACATAAATATTCTTATATCTACAAGTGGCAAAATGTTAATGTGATGGGTAAACTACAGATATAACAATGCAACAGCTGTCAGTAATTGTCACAGAAGTAGGAATGATCTTTTTCCGTGACTTTTATGAATAACTTGTTTACCTATAAGTAAAAGGCCAAAGTGAGAGGCAACAAGCACTTATTTTAGTTAAGAAGAAGAAGAAAAAGAAGAAGGAGGAGGAGGAGGAGGAAGAGGAGGAGGAGGAGGAGGAGGAGGAGGAGGAGGAGGAGGAGGAGGAGGAGGAAAACAGCTATTCAGGAAGCCCTGACACAGGCAGAAACGCAAATAGTGTTCCAAGCAGAAGAAAGGGAAGGACAACAATGACATCAACAGAAGGAAGGCATTGCTATTGGTGCAGATAAGCTAGCAGAGTGATACTAATTGTAATCGATGTTTTTATTTTGTAGTCTGTAATCAGCAGTCCCGCAGTCATAATATCTGCTTCCTTGTTCTCCGTGCACACAGTGCTTTGGGACACAGTGTTGCTTTAGGCTCAGTCCAAAGGTTATCTCGCCCTGCTTAATCATTCCAGAGGTTTGCGGCATTAAATGTGCATTAAAGGTGGTTTCTCTGGGATGGCAGCTCCAACCCTGTTGTAGAGTATTTCCATTTATTATTAAAATTATTTTTTTTACAAATGTATTGGCCTAGTTTTTGGATATGGCCCTCTCTGCCCACAAAAGACACTAACAGTCACTAAGTTGGTAGTGTAGGCAGAGGAAACTTAGCCTTTTTAAATTTTTTATTTCCTATTTGATTTTTAAACCATATCTAAATGTGTGAGTCCAAGTCCTTCCAAGACACCAACACGGGTTTAAACAAGCAAGGATTTTATTACAGAATCATCTTTGAAAGATATGGGCAAGGAGGCTGAGAAGACTTGGAAAGCCATCAGACCAGGAAGCACCAATAACCCATGTCAAGAAGAGAAGAAGGGAGGTTGGGTGGAAGTGGTTTAGATTCCCTTATGTCCAAGGAGGGGTCAGCAAGGCTATCAGAGCCTTTGAACACAAAATTGGCCCACAGACGGGTTTGCTGACACCAGGTGTGGGTTTGCCTCAGTCTACCTGCTGCACTCAGTCACCAGCAGGGAACACATTGTGGGAAGAGCGGCCTTAGCACCAACACGGTGATCGGTTCAGAGCACAACAGCTGGGGCGTTTGCTCAGTTAAGTTCCCTGTGGTTGGAGGTCTGCAAGGCACATTCTCAGAGCCACCACATCCAAGACCAAAGCGTCCATAATAAACATGGACTTCACAAGTAGTTAATAATATAAATATGGTTTTCCCCCCCTTATTTAAAACTAAAATGACTTCTTATTCCAACTTTCTTGAAAAAAAGAAGTTAGGTTTAGCTTACTTTTCTTAAAAACAGTATCTTACTTCCTCTTTCAAACATTATAACTATGTAACATGTATAATTTCATAGATTATGAATATATGTGGCAAACCTTAAATTTTTCTGTTAAACTTATGTGATTTAATTTTTCTTAAGCTAGGTTTTGTTGATTTAATTTAAATAAAATTTCTAGGTTGATTTAAAGGCTCATTACATACATAGGAACAGAATATAGATGGCATATTTAAACATGAAAATTATTGACAATTCAATTAGTAAATCTACTAACCATATGCCAAAAGCAGATGAATAAAAAAATATCTTAAGATAAATTTTAATAGAGAACCCAGAAATTGACCCAAACCACTATGCCCAATTAATGTTTGACAAAGGAGGCATGAACAAACAATGGAATCAAGACAGTCTCTTCAATAAATGGTGTTAGGAAAATTGGACAGGTACATGCAAAAAAATGAAACTAGACCACCAACTTACACCATACACAAAAATGGACTCAACATGGATAAAGGACTTAAACATAAGATGGGAAATCATAAAAAAATACTAGAGGAATCCACAGGCAGCAAAATCTCAGACATATGCCAAGAAAGACCACCACATGAAAGAACATATTTGCCAATGTTATCACTGATAAGGGTTTAATCTCCAACATTTACAGGGAACTCAACAAAAAGAAGATAAACAATCCAATCAAGAAATGGGCAGGGGACCTAAATAGAAACTTTTCAAAAGAAAACAGAAGAAAAGCCAAGAGACACATGAAAATATGCTCAAAGTCACTAATCATTTGAGAGATGCAAATCAAAATGACAATGAGGTACCATCTCACACCTGTCAGATTGGCTATCATCAACAAATCAATAAAGGACAAATGTTGGTGAGGATGCAGAGAAAAAGGAAACCTGGTGCACTGCTGGTGGGAATGCAGACTGGTGCAGCCACTGTAGAGGACAGTATGGAGTTTCCTCAAAAAACTGAAAATGGAACTCTCATTTGTCCCAGTAATACCACTTCTAGGAATATATCCCAAGAAGCTAGAAACACCAATCAGGACATATGCACCCCTATGTTCATAGCACACCATTTACCATAGCTAAAATTTGGAAACAGCCTAATTGCCCATCAGCAGATGAGTGGATTGAAAAACTGTGGTACATCTACACAATGGAATACTAAGCTGCACTAAAAAAGAAGGAATTCCTACCATTTGCAACAACATGGATGGAACTGGAGAGCATTATGCTAAGTCAGTGGTTGGCAAACTGTGACTGGTGAGCCACATGGGACTTGTGAGCCGCGGTTTGCCTCTCTGTTGACTAATGAGTTTGCTGACTATTGACTTAGACACTCGATTCCAATAATTATAGGCTGTTGTTGTTCCTTGTGATTAAGCTCCTATCCCAGTGGTCGGCAAACTCACTAGTCAACAAAGTGGCAAACCTTGGCTCAGGAGCCGCATATGGCTCGACCACTGTGCTAAATGAAATAAGCCAATCAAAGAAAGATAAATATCACATGATCTCACTCATCTATAGAAAATAATGAACTACATAAACTAATGAACAAAAACAGATCCAGAGACAGGGAAGCATCAATTAGAGTTAGACTGTCAAACCTCAGAGTGAAGGTGGGGGGAGGGTGGGTAGGAGGGAGAGATCAACCAAAGGACTTGTATGCATGCATGTAAGCCTAACCAGTGGACACAAACAACAGGGGGGTGAGGGCATGAGTGGGAGGAAGGGGGATGAGGACAAATATGTAATACCTTAACCAATGAAGAAATTAAAATGAAAAGAAGATAGATTTTAATACAAAACCTTGAAAAAGTAAATTTTTTCCTGAGTAACATGCTCAGACCCAAGTATAGTCCTATAGGGATAGCAATTATAAAGTTATGGACAAATACTGAATTTTGCACAGGTGATGTGGCTTAGTGGTTGAGTGTCAACTATGGAATAGGAGATCACAGTTTGATTTCTGGTCAGGGCACATGCCCAGGATGCAGGCTCCATCCCAAGTGTGGGGCATGCAGGAGGCAGCCAATCAATGATTCTCTCTTGTCATTGATGTTTCTACCTCTCTCTCCCTCTCTCTTCCTCTCTGAAGTCAATATATATATATATATATATATATATATATATATATATATATATATATATAATTTTTTTCCAAAAAAAAAGAATGACAAGACATTCCTGTTATTTAAAAAAAAAAAAAAAAACCTGACTTTTAAAATTCTCTTTTATATACGTACTAGAGGCCCGGTGCATGAAAATTCATGCACTGGATGGGGTGGGGAGGCTTCAACCCGACCTGCACCCTCTCTCAGTCCAGGACCCCTCAGGGGAAGTCCATCTGTGCCCTCTGGAAGCCCAGAAGCCCTTGGGGGACCACCAGTTGGACATCCTTCACGATGCGAAGAAGGTGAGAGAGGCTCCTGTCACCAGCGCTGCACTCACAGCCATCAGCCTGGCTTGTGACTACGCGGAGCTCCCCCTGTGGGAGCACACTCACCATCAGGGACAGCTCCTGTGTTAGCATCTGCCCCTCGTGGTCAGTGTGCGTCATAGCAACCGGTTGTTCCTGGTCCTTCTGCCATTAGAGTCAATTTGCATACAGGCAGTCCTTGGGTTACGTCGTTCTCACCGTACATTGTTTCCTGGTTAGTCCGCATCTCCCATTTATTTATTAAAAAAAAAAAGTTCTGTCATTTCAACATATGTACATATGTACTTTGTGTTTTTTATTATTTATTTACCACAAGTAAAGGTCAGGAATTGTTACCTTTCTTTAAAATTTTATCTACTGTTTTACTTCATTACTGCTGTGTATGCGCTCCATGTGAGTGACGGAGGTGCTTTCTGACTAATGGCAAAAATCACATTACATCAAGCTGTAGGAACAGATCTCCAATGTAACCAGAGGACCCACTGTATTGCTCTTTCATTATATAATATTTATGTGTACATTTTTTTTTTTTTTTGAAACTAGAAATAAAGGATAAAATAGCTTGATTTTTCACTTCCTTCATTGGTTTCCCACCAACAGCCAATCTCCATCTGCAATTATGGTGGAAGTGATGGAGTTGCCCAAATCATGCATCAACACCAGCATGCTAGCTCAGGCCACCGACTGGCCTGTCTGCCTCATAGGGAGGCTGGGAAGAATTCATCCCATGGGGGGAAATGTTCATTCTTTCAGATGGAGAAGGAAAAGTGCAACCACTGAGTTGAGAGAGCTCCCTGATGAAGAAATCTCTAGGATCATGGAAGTAGTTGAAAGAGTAACAGCTCATCTCATGTCCAGTTTAAAGAAGATAACCATCCTTTTGATCCTGGACTTTACAATGAAGCTGTGAAAATTATCCATGAGTTCCATCTGTTTTTTACTTTGAGGGTTGTGCAATATGATTGATCTTGATTGCAAATAAGCTACATTGAAGGAGGTCCCTGATATTTGAGGGATAGATTCTTCCTATTTTAATATTTAATTTGTTCTCTTTTTTATTTCATTTACCAATATTTATTAGATATTCCAGTATTCCATTTTCAATGGAACTGATATATTGACAGCTCTCTCCTACCTCCTCCTAAAGAATCATTTCACTGGCATGTAGTCAGATCAGATGCAAAAACAATGCAGTTGTCTGACTTTAGTTTTCCGTTTCATTAATAAAAGTTTAAATAAAATAGCTTGAAACTCATGCTTGTTTTTCTCCTGCACAGTTACCTAATTCTGGATCAAACTTGAGATAAACACAAATGTATTTCATTTTCAACCAAAATGAGATAATTTTCACCCTTTTTCTCATGATGATTGTTAAACAAGTCAAAGCTTGCTCAGATTTGTAATGAGTGGAAAACTGCAGTGCAATGTTTGCTGCTCTCCTATGAAAGGCAACATACTCTTCCCTCACAGAAACCCACAAGATAACACAGTTTTAAAACAAAAGTCTGGAGTAAACTTGTAGTTATTTAATAAAGTTAATCATTTTGAAGCACCATTTATTTTAGAACTTTTTTAATTTTATCTATAAGAGTTTTTGACACCAGCACCTCTCTCTGAAGAAAACAGTATGTTTTAATAACTTTAAATACAAGGAGCTCAACAAAACCCAAGCACAAGAAGCATGAACAAAATTATATCAAGGCACATTATAACCAAACTTCTCCAAACCTGTGATAAAGAGAGGATCCGACCAACCGGAAGAAAAGGCTCATTACATACAGAGGAACAAATGTATAGATGATCATCAGAAACAATGAAAGTGAGAAGAGAGTACAGCAAAATCTTAAGGTAGTAAAAGAAAAAAAAAATGTCAACTTAAAATATCATAGCTCCCAAAATATCTTTCAAAAATGAAGGCAACACAGTTTTCAGACATACAAAAGCCAAACTATTTCATTAGTCACAGGCCCCATATCACAAGTAATGATAAAGGGTGTTCTTTGGGCCCAGCCAGTGTGGCTCCATGGTTGAGCATCAACCCATGCACCCAGAGGTCACAGGTTTGAATCCCAGTCAGGGCACATGCCCAGGTGCGGCTCAGTCCCCAGTAGGGAGCATGCAGGACGCAGCTGATCAGTGATTCTCTCTCATCATGGATGTTTCTATCCCTTTCTCTCTACTTTTCTCTGAAATCAATAAAAAATTACTTTAAAAAAAAAAAAGATGAACTTTTGTCAGAGAGAAAATGATACCAGATAAAAATATAAATCTATACAAAGGAATAAAGAGTACTAGAAATGGTAAATTCATAGTTAAACATGTAATGTTTTTCTTTAAAAATTGTACTATAAAATCTGTAATTAAACAAAACTAATGACAATGTAGCATGTGGTTTAGAACATATGCGAAAGTAAAATATGTTACAACAATAAGTGCAAAGGTAGAAAAGGAGGAAATGGAAGTAAACTCTTGAAATGTTCTTAGATTATACGTACATGAAGTGTTATAGCATCATTTGAAGATAGACTGTGGTAAGTTAAAAATGTCTAATTAATAAAAGCCTATGTGGCCCTTGCACATGATGTCATCACAAGATGGCCACCACAAGATGGCCACACACACAGTGGAGGTGGGTCCCGGTGGAGCAGGTGGGTCACGATGGGGGAGGGCAGTTGGGGGCAATCAGGCTGGTAGGGGAGGGCAGATGGGGCAATCTGGCCAGTAGGGGAGGGCAGTTGGGAAAAATTGGGCCAGCAGGGCAGGGCAGTTGGGGGTGATCAGGCTGGCAGGGAAATAGGCATCAATCAGGCCAGCAGGTGAACAGTTAGGGGCAATCAGGCTGGCCGGCAGAAGCTGTTAGGGGTAATCAGGCAGGCAGGCAGGCAGGTGAGTGATTAGGAGCCAGTGGTCCCAGATTTTGAGAGGGATGTCCGGCAATTAGACATCCCCTGAGGAGTCCCAGATTGGAGAGGGTGCAAGCCAGGCTGAGAGACACCTCCATGCACGAATTTCATGCACAAGGCCACTAGTATACCATATAAACAACTAAAACTAAAAACTAAAGAACTATAGATAATTAACAATCAATGATATGAAACAGATTCAGAAATTATATAATCTCCAAAAAGTCAGCAAAAGCAAAAATAGCAAAACTTTATATATATATATATATATATATATATATATATATATACAAATACTTAGATAATGGAAATTATCTAAGTAACCCAATTAAAAGACAGAGATGGTCAGATTGAATTAAAAATGAGATCCAATTATGATATAAATAAGAAACCCACTTCAGATATAAATACATAATTAAATAAAAAGTAAAAGTATGGGAAAAGAAATTCTATAACAACACTAATCAAAAGAAAGTTGGAGTATATTAATATCAGAGAAAGCAAATTCAGAAGCAGAAAATAATATCAGAGACAAATGTCATTTCCTGTGGACAATGGGGTTAATTCGTCAAGATCACATAACAATCCTAAACACTTATGTACCTAATAACGGAACTTCAATACACATGAAGCAAACAGATAGAACTGGAAAGATACACTTAAAAAATCCAGAATTATTGTTGTGGATTTTAGTATGCCTCTCAATTATTGCTTGAACAGTAGACAGAAAACCAGTAAAGGTATAGAAAATATGAACAATACTGTCATACGATTTAATTAAGATTTTAAAGCATTCCACCCAACAGCAGGATATACATTATTTTCAAGTACACACAGAATGTTTACCAAGATAGTGCCAGCACCGGCACCCGGGACCCAGGCTTCCCTCGCAGCCCAGCTTTGTCCTGAAGGTCATCCAGAAGGACATCTGGTTTAATTAGCATATTACACTTTTATTATTATAGATACCAAAACATTAGCTAAGATATAAAGAGGCTATAATAGATACTTTTCTTAATTTTTACCTTTATTATTAGCCGAAGTTTTATAACAGAGAAACAGTTTAAAATTGAAAAATTAATTGCTTTTTAAAACTATAATTATGTTTTCAACATGAATTCAGTTTATAATATAAATGAACAGCCACATGTTCATATCTGTCATATAAAAATACTTTAAAAGCTGAGGTACCAGCATACTACTAGATTGTGTTTTTGTTTCCTGAGGGAAAATTTTAAAAATAAAACAATTTCATTTTTCAAGATAAAGATGACTGATAGTATATTATCAATAACTATTGCTATGACAAATACAATTATTTAGAATTTAGAATTCTTCAAGATTTATGAAGAAGTGACATTTTATTTCAAATAAAAATAATTCATTTTCCTACAAGATAAACACAACAAATGAAAAGCCCTCCCATGTATCCTTTTATCTTTTATGGTAAGTGTATATTTAAAACATAACATGAATAAAAAGAGCCACTGGAGGTTGAAGAAATGATTTTACTTATTTTAATTCATTTGCCACAAAAGTTGACCTCGTCGTTGTGATCAGGAGCTCAATAATTTAAAGAGGTTTTTTTTTTTTTTTCTAGAAATCTATTTTAGATCTGAAGTTTGCCAATTTTTATTCAGTAATGGCTTTTATGCAATTTATTCTGGGTCACAAAATGAACTGCAAAGTAGGGCAGAGGATTGAATCTGTCAGAACGGATTGGACGCCCGTGTGCAGAACACTTACAGTACCTCTCTGGACTCAGATGAATAAAACATTTTTGCAAGGAACCTGGTCTCAGAAGCATACATGAACTCGTTTTTCACATAGGAACTTTCATGATACTGACAACAGACTGCTTTTATTAAGAGAAAAAAATATTATATAGGAAATTGTTCATCACTGAATAGGTTATACTGGATTTCTTTCTTATTACTTTTACATCAATATTTAATAAATACTTATATAGAATAAGAGTCTAATTATACAATAAAAAATTAGTAGTTTTATAATAAAAAAAAAGAACTAAGGTTTAGGTTCTCACAATGTAAGTGTACAAGTTATGCTATACATCAGTTAACCCTTTATGAGAAGTTACAAATTTTACATAACAATTCCAGGCAAGTTACAGTTATTAGTATGTTCGGGACACAAGTAGTAAAATAGATCAACTCTAAATATAGTCAATATTTGCTGATAAATTTTTATATAAAAGTGTACTTTCACTTTTAAAAATATATATTTTTTTATTGATTTCAAAAGGAAGGCAGAGAGAGATAGAAACATCAATGATGACAGAAAATAATTGATCAGCTGCCTCCTGCACGGTCCACACTGGGATAGAGCTCACAAGCGGGGCATGTGCCCTGACTGGGAATCAAACCAGATCTCCTGATTCTTAGATCAATGCTCAACCACTGAGCCACACCAGCCAAGCTACTTGCACTTTTTTATATAATATATAAATTATATTTTATATAATATAAGTAGCTTGTTTGGCTCAGTGGATAGAATGTCAGCCCACAGACTGAAGGGTCCTGGGTTCAATTCCAGTCAAGGGCACAGTTGCAGGTTTGTACAGGAGGCAACCAACCCACATTTCTCCCTCACATTGATATTTTCTCTCGCTTACTGTCCCTCTCCCTTCCACTCTCTCTAAAAATCAATGGGAAATTATTCTCAGGTGAGGATTAAAAAAAGGACACAAAAAACTAAACATTGGAATATTACAGGACAATATTTGCACAGATGTGGCTTCAAATGGATTGACATCATGTCATCCTGTCAACTGGAAATATTGCTGAAAAGTTAAGTTACTGTTAAACAAGAAACCAAAGCAATTAACTTTAGACTTTTAAGTCAAAGAAATCGTGGTGAAAGGGACTTCTAACATTATATTTACCAGAGGAAACATACCCAGAATGGTTCCGGGACTCCCACAAGGTCATGCAGACAATGGAGAGTTAAACCTGGGCCACAACATAGGGTCTCCTTTGTCCCAGGCCAGAGTTGTTTCTCTTAGAGAATTCTTTGTGATCATCCATGCAGGAAGACCAGGTGCTATTTTGAGCGTTTCCATTTTTTTTTTTTTTTTATTATTATTCTGCAGGAATCTCCCACTGTTTGCAAGACATTTAGCATTTCTATTCCAAGCCTATTATATGCCAGTAGCGCCTGCACATTCTTTCCCCCCGCCCAGCTTTATTGAAATGTAACTAGCAAATAACTGTGTAAGTTTAAATTATCTGCACATTCTTAAATGTAATCTAGAATGACAGCATTGCCCTGGTTAAGAAATGCCACATGCTTCCGAAGTTTGTGTTTCTGGCCATGAAGGACAGAGTCCCAAGTGTCTCATGACATTCTTCTGCTTCCGTTCAGCAATTTCCTAAGTATGCTGGATCATCCCTTGGAGCTACGTGGAAGCACTTCTTTGTGTTCTCTGTGTTCCTATTGCCAAGGTGTGTTTAGAAGTAAAAAATGAACACTACTGGAGAGTGGTCACCAGAAATAAGACCTTTTATTCCCTTTTATTTTTATGCTACTTGTGGATTCTTATACCCTTTGTAGATTTATTGAGGAATACACACAAATATGACATTCTAAAATATATACTATTAAATACAAGTACACCGAATGATTCTGACAGGCATTTTACATGGAAAAGTTAGGAAGTTCACTTGTATGTTAGCTATCCAGTCGTATCCTTTAAATTTTAATAGTCCTCAGTAAAAAAGCTAAGTCAAATAATAAAATATTATTTTATAGTTATATAACCCCAGTTTGACTGTATACTGTGAAAAATTACTGTGTGTGTGTGTGTGTGTGTGTGTGTGTGTGTGTGTGTATTTAACCAAACACACACTATATACTATGACCCAGACATTGTTCTAAGCACTTATATTTATCCAGTTAATGCTCATACCAATCCTTGAGGTAGGTCATATTTTATCCTCATTTCATAGATGAGGAAACAGACATGGAGAGTAAGATCATACAGCTAGCATATGGCAGAGCAGAAATTCAAAACCAGGCAGGCAGAATCCTTTGTCCATATTCTTCAAAATCTTGTTCTGCCTCTCTGCAGCACAAGGATTATGTGAAGCCAGAATAATGTGAAATGTTTAGGATTCTGGCCAATCATAAGAAAACCCAAAGTGGCCACTTGCCAATCAATGTTGTCTTGCTATATCTGACGCAAACTCTTCTAGACATCTTCTCATAGGAATTTCATTGATATCTAGTTTTCTCAGGACCTGATTCTATAGCCTCAAATATCCAAAGGGGTGAAAAATAAATTAACCAAAAGAACTATATATCCGTCTTCTCATTTGTATTAAATATAAGATGGTTTCACATATGTGAATTTTTATTTTTAGCAGTTGAGCTTGAACAATATATAATAGCAGGGTTAGAATTCTCTTTCCCTTAAATTACAAACCTGTTCAGCATTTTAGGAAACTCTTTGGATGCTCCACAACCTCTTTATACCAACTAGTGGTTTGAGCAATCTCCACTAAGGGAAAAGGTTGATGATGAAGAAAACCTTGAGCACAATTCTAGGTCCAAACAGAGAAACTGTCCTTTCAGATTGAGATTTAATGCGTCTAAATAAAATTAGTTCTTTCTCATGGAAGCCTGAATATTATCCTTGCTACATAAAAATAATTTTATATTCATTTACATACATATGGTTCCTCTTTAATTATAATCCATCCAAACAACATTATTTCTATTGTGATATATAATTGAAATTCCATTATGAGTGACATAATAAAGCATTGATCTTATATTCACATGTCCTAAAAATGTGTCTGGAATATAAGAGGTACTCAATAATTCCTGAGTAAATAACAGGAAAATAGCAAACAAAAGGGAGAAATTGCCCATGTGTCTTGATCAAAATACACAAGTAAACAGTAAATTATGCTTCCATACTTTTAGTATATTTGTCACCTTTTAAACTTGTTTATGTAAAAATAAAATTCTGGTTAATGACATTAGATTTCAAATATCTATTTTCTATTTTAAGGGACAAGAATGAGCATGAAAAGATCATATAAATCTGTAATTGATGAGTAATGAAAATTTTCTTGTTTTCTAACACTTTCTATTGAGTAATATTTTTTACTTCAATTTTTGTTACTCTACCTACACCTTTACATTAAAGAAATGCTATTTTCTTCTAAAATTTAAGGGTCAATATAAACTGACATAATGTGAAAACCCAATTCTTAGTGCTTATTGATTTTTCACTGACTGGCAATATGTTAGCCATTGTAGATGGAAGCCAAATATACATTAGCAATGACCCTTGCTTTATAAACTGTAGGTTATGCATAAGTAAAATATAAACTGAAAATGAGAAGAAAGGGTGTGAAAATGGAGGATCTAAAAATGAAGAAAAATGCCAAATTTTACCCTTCAATATTTTTTCCTAGAGCTAACATTGACCAATTCTTGCCCAAACCATCTTTTTTTTTTTGCCAATAAGCAGCCTTCTTCCTCCTAAAATACGAGGGAATGGTAGCTAAGTTTTATTTGAAAGCCACCCCTCTCCCATTCTCAACATGTGGTTTAGAAAGAACAATCCTGTTCAAGTCTTGGGAGCTGTGGGCCCTGACTGAGTTCAGCCAGGCAGTGGGACCCAGCCCACTGGCCACATTCTGGCCTCTAGACAAACAGAAGTTATCAGAACCAATAAGGGATGAGAAGACAGTTACTGGGGGTGGATTTGATGGTCTGAGTGCATGGGACTTAGAGCTCCACAATAAGTTTCTGTGATGAGAGGAGCCAGCCTGGGCCTAAAGCTGACTACAGGGAATGCTGATTCCAAAGACAGATCCTAGGAACATGGTTAGTCTTTGACACAAGCTACACCTAAAGCCAGGCTTCCCCGTCTAAACTCTTGATTCTAGTAAACTCTTGATTCTAGTACTCAATAAACTACCACACACCTGCATTTATTTATTTATTTAATGTTTTTATTGATTTTTATAGAGAGAGAAAGGGAGAGGGGGGAGAGAGAGAGAGAGAGAGAGAGAATCAATGTTTGAGAAAAACATCTATTGGTTGCTTGGTTGCCTCCTGCACCCACCCCAACCTGGGATCAAACTCCCAACCTGTGTATGTGCCCTGATTTGGAATAGAACTGGCCACGCTTTGGTCCAAGGGATGACACTTAACCAACTGAGTTACACCAGCCACTACTGGCTGGAATACGACACCTGTATTATAAAGACTCAATGAATATAACATCGCAAGTGAGGCCAATTTTCAAGCAGAAGCATGATGTACAGAAAATGTGATAGTCATTCTAAAGTACTCTATAAAATAAGATGAGAGAACAATCAGTAGAAGTGAGAAACATAATTAGACTGTTTATTTGAAAATGTTCTGACTTCCTAATTTGAAGAGCTAAAATGGACATACCTACCTGTTTTGTCTAAAAATTGCACTGTGCTTTTTCAACATTACCTGACTGTGAACTACTTCAAAGTAGTGGATAGAGAATAGATGGTTAACTCTTTGCACTACAAACTAAAAAGATGAATTAAGTTTCTACAGATCTATGAACTCCAACAGTGGGCTTCATCCCCTTCCCCTGGCTCTCTGAGGGGCCTACACTATGTGTTGTTGTTTTTTGAGGAAAAATAATTCAAGCTGAAAACTGAATGTCCTACTTTACACTTTTTTATTTTTAAGACGAAGTGACGTTTGAAGTTTGCAAAATGAAGCTTGACACGTTTGGTTCGATTCAAATCCAGTTCCCCTAGTTGAATATGAAGTTAGGATTAGGTTATTGTTAAAATTTTTGTAAGTAAAATGCTCAGTAAAAAAAATTGTCTTAGTATAGTGTTACTTTTCAAGGTGATTGGTTAGAATGTGCTGCACATGCTCTCCATTTCTCCTTTTTTCTCCATTTCTCCATTACACCTTTTTTCTCCATTGCCATGACATGCTGCTCAGGGACAAGGGGATCATGAGGTGGAACCATTTGGGTTTTCCTTCCCTCCTTACCTCCCTTCAGTTCTGCTTTGTTCTTATTCCTATTCTTTTCCCCTCATCTTCCAACTCTGCCTCCCTTTCTGCCATCTCCCCTTTTCCTTTAGTCCAAGAGAAAGAAATGGAAATGTATCTGGGAATAATGAAATGCACTGATGGGAAAAGGGATTCCCGCTTTTTCTTTATCAGCATCACTGTAGTTACTACTGAAAGCTTTCAGAAATAGTCTGCTCTTACCATTCTTATTTTTTCACTTCACATTATCTTCTATTAAATATTTTAAAATGGTAAACTATCACCTGAATACAGAAAAGCACATAAAAATACATACTGTCACTCCTGTCCCACAATTTATTTATTGCCATTAATTCTTCAATTGTTTGGATTCTGACCCCATCCTTCCAATCACACTGCTCTGAAAAGGGTCACAGTGACTTAATTGCAATGACTATATTGATCACTCTATTTTATTTTTCCAAGTTCTACCTCGCTCCTTTTCTAATCTGTTTGATTTTTTTTGTTATTGTTGTTGTTTCCTGTCCCTTGTTCCTCTTTTAAAGCCTTTCTTTATGTAAACCAAATCTCGCTAGGTTTGCAATCTATACCAATAATTTCAGTAAGTAGAGTCTGAGTACATCTAATACTGCTTCAGTTGTTTCTGCTGGCTGCCACTCATGGTGCCTTGTGAGCTCGCTCTTTGCACCTTCATCCATGGACATTTGTTGAGTCCTGTGTTGAAGTTGCAGTCCTTCAGGGAGGATTTGGGTATACCCCTACTAATCTCTTGCAAGCCCAACCACCTTAAATTAAATTCTCAGTTTGATGGTCTGGGGACCACACAGAGTAAATTCATACTGCAAACCTATGTGAAGTCAGTTCATGCTACAAATTCTCAGGAAAAATATTTCTATTCCGCCCACCCAATGCCATGGTCAAGGCAGGAAAGTTTTCTCACTGTCCCTCTGGTCCTACACGTTTATTTCTAATTCCCTGTCAATGATGATACAGTCTTTTGTGGTTCTAACGGTATGGAAATTTTCTCCTAGCTCTCTGATTTTATTCAACAATATTTACTGCAATTACTATAAATGATGCTCTCCCACTCCTTTATTGTAAAATTCCTGAAAATAACATTTTTTATCTTAATTAACTATATACTGCTCAGTATGGTATTGATTCATTCCGTCAGCCAATATTTATTGAGCTCATTTGAGTCTGGGCTATTCAGAATCTGGATATATAAAAATTGCCACAGCATTTAAGGTCCCTGCTGACCTGGAGTTCACTTGTTAGGGTACAGTTATAAGTATTCAAAAAAAGTATTTGTGAAACAACGAACCATTCAAGTAGCAAGAGGAAAGAAGAAAAGGAAACTGTCAGCCACAAAAGAAGGTGTGGTCACATTTACTGAAATAGCAGCAAAAAAGGACAGAGATAGTTAAAATGAGCCTCCAACAAGAGCCTTCTAGAACCAAATCTCAGTTCAGAGTGTCCGGTAGTGCCCAAGATAAGAATAAACTGGTTTAACTGGAGAACAGAAGCCAAAAAACAGGAAGCCAAACAATCTCCCAACAACCCCGGCAGTGTTTTTGAACAACTTGCTTTTATCACACACAGCTCTGCTAGGTGGGCCAACATCACTTAAGAGTGTTAACAGCCGAAGCCTGTTTGGCTCAGTGGTAGAGTGTCAGTCTGCAGACTGAAAGGTCCCAGGTTCGATACCGGTCAGGGACATGTATGTTGGTTGTGGGTACATCCCGGTAGGGGGTGTGCAAGAGGCAGCTGGTCGATGTTTCTCTCTCATCGACGTTTCTAGCTCTCTATCTCTCTCCCTTCCTCTCTGTAAAATATCAATAAAATATATTAAAAAAAAAAAAAAAAAAAAAGACTGTTAACAAATAAGGTAAAGATGATGACAATCACTCTAAGGGGTACATCCTCCTTCAAGATGCTCCCTCACAGGACAGGGACCTGCTCATCTCTTTCTTCATTTCCATTCCCCGCTTCCTCTTCTATTCTTACTTCTTTAAACATTTACACTTTTACTTCTCCCTTTCGATGTCTTCTTACTCTCCATTTGTTTTCCTCTAGGTCAGTGCGGCAAACTCATTAGTCAACAGAGCCAAATATCAGCAGTACAACGATTGAAATTTCTTTTGAGAGACAAATTTTTTAAACTTATACTTCTTCTAACGCCACTTCTTCAAAATAGACTTGCCCAGGCCATGGTATTTTGTGGAAGAGCCACACTCAAGGGGCCAAAGAGCCTCAGGTGGCTCCAGGGCCGCAGTTGATTGACCACTGCTCTAGGCTACACTGGAATTTGCTGAGTGATAAGGGTGATAATTGTTCTAATGAGATAACTCTTGTTGGGCTCCTTCAGGCAAGAGCTGACTGCTTTGATCAGAAGCTTGGAACTTAGAGAGGGTAGAGGGGTTGGAGATTAATCATCAAGGACAAAATGATTCCAATAATTGTACCTACAGGATGAAACTTCCCTTATAAAAGCCTAAACCCTGGGGTTCAGGGAGCTTCCAAGTTGGCAAACACATCCATGTGCCAGGAAGGTGGCACACCCAACTCCATGAGGATAGTGTTCTTGTGCTCAGGGCCCTTCTGGGACCTGGGTGAGGGGCACGCTGTCTTTATCCAAAAACTGCCTACCATCATGGAAAGATGAAGAACCTTGTTGCTGAGACAAGAGAGTCTGGAAGTGCTACCCTTTGCATTGCCTGTAATCTGTAACCATTATACCCATTCTTATTACTTTTGGCTATTTCCCCATGCCTGTAACACCCATTTTTATTCCATAGAGCAGGTTTTTGTGGATGATCTGCTGCTCTCCCATACTGCCAGCAATATTGGAAAAGAAAAAACTCATATATCGAATACAATTCAAACCTGTTTCTGCTTAATTGGCTCAAGTAGCAACAGGCACCCTGGACCTATTCGTAGTCTGGTTTCAAATTCAACTTTTAAGTTTATTTTTGAAGCCAAACTGAATTTTTAAAAATCTGGGTTCTCTGTCATTTTAAGTTAACACATCAAGCTTATGTGCATAACCACAGATACTTCTTATTAAGAAACAAAGAAGTATCTTTATATAAAACTTTGTTCTATTATATAACTTTCAAAAAATTAATTGCTTCAGTAGATGAGAAAAACTGCCTTCAGTTCACTTGGTCTTGTTTTAGGTTCAAAAGTAATTGTGTTTTCTTTGTAAATAAGTTCCAGAAGATCAACATATCCTGAAATATAGGAAAGAATTAGGTATCATTTCTATTCGTCTCGGAAGAAATTAGATGTGATTTTATTACAAATATAGCTGTGAAGATTTCCCTTGAAAAAAAAAAAAAAGTACTTTTGTCAGAGGTTACTTTATAGGTTAATGAGACTGAGTCTTGCAGTCAATATTTCTTTTTGACTTAAAAAACACACAGGTTGAATGTTACAAAAATCTCACTGATGTCTTTAATTATATAGTAACTCTAATTCATCATATCCCCCTGAGATTTTATTAGTCACAATTAAAATCCCCAAAGATCAATGTTCAGAGTTCTAGGGATATTCATAAATCACAACCTTATACATTTCATTATGCATTAATAACACTTTTTGTTTCTGTTTTTTCAAATTATACTACACAAATATGTTCCTGGCATGGGGCTGTAAGCCAGGCAGGCTTGGAGCTTGGGGCAATCTGGATGAGGAGAAACAGGGAAAAGCTGGGACGCTGGCACTATGCCCAACACCCCTGCCCCCACTACACACACACACACACACACACACACACACACACACACAAACACACACACACAGATTTCTCTTTTCACCTGAGGATATTTTCCCATTGATTTAAGAGAGAGCGGCAGAGGAAGAGGTGGAGAGAAACATTGATATGAGAGATATCAATTGATAGCCTCCCAACACATTCCCAGCCAGGGCTAGAAGCCTGCAACTGAGGCATGTGCCTGTGACTAGAATCCAACCCGGGACCCTTCAGTCCACAGGCCAACGCTCTATCAACTGAGCCAAACCGGCTAGGACAAGCAGAGAGATTTATATGAGGAAAAGATATTGGCTGCTCTCATGATCTGTGGAGACACAGCTAGATCCACCCTTCTGCCCCAGGCCTTCATGACTGTGCCTGTCAGTTGCACGGAGCTTCATTCAAGGATTTTCGGAGCCTGATTTATGGTGATAATTAGCTGCCTGGGGAATAACACTAGTAGATGCAATCTCTGGAATTATAGCCAGCACATTTCTGGATGCTAAAAGTGATTTTAAGGAAGGCCTTGGCTAAGTGCCTCATGGACTCCTGCAGCCAGGCCCACAGCTCCCTGCAAGGGTTGAGATCTCTGTCCTTGTCTCAGACAGGAATGTTCGGTTGAGTCTCTGCCGGCTCCGTTGGGGGGCTCCCGCTGAAATGGGTGAAGTACTGTAGGTCACAGGATTGGTGTTGGGGATCACCAACAGACATTGATTTGTGGAACACCCACGATGATGCCTGGCATGCAGCCAATAGTCAGCACATGAACTGGGAGCAATCCTTGTCCTCTTAGAGACAGGATTTCAATAAGGGACTCCCCACCTGGTTTGAGGGGGCAGGTGCCAGGCTCTAGGATGAAGATGGATCAAGACTGCATTCTTGCCGAAACCGGTTTGGCTCAGTGGATAGAGCATTGGCCTGTTGACTGAAAGGTCCCAGGTTCGATTCTGGTCAAGGGCATGTACCTTGGTTATGGGCACATTCCCTGTAGTGGGTGGCAAGAGGCAGCTGATCGATGATTCTCTCATTGATGTTTCTAACTCTATCCTCTCTGTAAAAAAAAAAACAATAAAATACATTAAAAAAAAAAAAAAAAAAAGATTGCATTCTAGCCCTGGGAGGCTCAGTGTCTGAAGGGAGCCATGCCCTCGGTCAGTGGCCCCAGTGTCTGGAGCTGGGAGAAGCAAATTTGACTCCCTTCTTGGCCCCTGATGACTGTATGACCTTGAGCAGATCCAACCCCTGCTCTGGGTCACGGGTAGCAAAACCATCTAATTGCTTGTCCACGTGTCCCAGTTTGGACAAGCAATTAGATTCCCAGTTTGGAGTCTGTGCCTCCATTTACCCACTGCATTTGCACAGGCGGTCTGCATTTCTGCTTCAGGGATATGAACACAAGTGGGCCTTCAGCTGCTTGGAAGAACCCCCTTCTCTTGGAGCCCAAAGAGAAACTGCAGCTAGAGGAGGCCCCATCTGTTTTTTGTTTTGTTTTGTTTTTATGGAGGGACCAGTGTTGATTGACAACATACACTGTAGCCCTAGGAACCTGGGGGACTCGAAACTGCCCTCCCATGTATACAGACACTCCAGCCAACATTTCCAGTGATGAAGCAATGCCCCAGACCTCAGCAAGGGTGCCCGAGGCCCCTGGAGGTCTGCTCAGAGTCACTGGTAGAGAGGGCTGTGACACATTTTCCAGGCCAAGCCTGGAGACCAAGGGTTCTCGTTGAATGGGGTTGCTTAATAGTTGGTGTTTATAAGTGCTTGGAGTGTGTCTATTTAATCTGCAACCCTTTTATATTTAAAGGACCTGAGATTCAGAGCAGTCCAGAAACCTGCCGAGGTTATCTAGGGAGAAAGCAGAGAAGCTGGTGTTCGCATGCCAGTGTTTTAGCCTTCAACAACCTTACTCCTGCTTGTGTTTCTCAAAGCATGCCAATGAGGTGGGCAAGGTGATTTTAGTTTACAGATAGTCAAGTTGAACAAGAACAAAACCACAATTGGCACAAAGAGCTGTGATGTTGAAGATATCATAGCTTAGAATGTAAAGTGTACTGTATATTTAAATGAGAGAAGGCCAACTTTGTGAAAATACTAAGGTGATAGGTGGACACAGCCCATCTTGAGGAGGGCTAAATTTGGAGAGCAGGTCCTAGCTTTGACTTGTAATACTTTGGATTGGGTTCAGAGTGCCTCTGAGCCCGTGACCGAAGTAGCAGTGTCCTGTTTCATGTCATCTGTGCCTTTTAGCCCACCATGGTCCTCCCAGAACAAGGGCACCAGTGTTATAATCTGCTTGGATTGACTGAGATTACTGATCTGGATCCTGCCAACTCTATTATATTTATTGAGCACTCAAAGTTTCCAAGCCAACTCCTGTATTACTCTGAGATTTTAACATGAAATAGTAAATATCATGCTATGTTTGTTTGTTTGTTTTTTTCAAGTGTATTCAGTTGCCAAACACTTTCCATTTGGTCTGAGATCTGCTCATCTTTCAAATACTAAAAAATAAAAATAAAAAAATACGCACTTAGAGTAATGGTTCCCCCAGGACATGAGGACCTGTCCTTGGAGAATTCTGGATTATTTCTCACCCCCTTGGCTGCTCAGGAGGCATTCCTGCAGGTGGGGGCTCATAGATCATGATTCTAATCCTGTTTGACCCTCTAGACACCTCAGGGTCCCGGAGGCAGGACCTGGATCCTGGGATCTTAGAGAAGCAGTCATACTAGTGATGGGGTTGGGAACAGAGACGGGGCCATAATCATCTGACAAGCCAGCAAGCGGCTGCAACGCAAGCGACAGGAAATCCGCTGAAGTCAGCCCCTTTCTGGGGGTCAAAGCAGGATGCCTAGCAGCACCTGGCCCCTTCCCCTCTCTGGGCGGAGTGCTTGCTCCCCAGAGCCAGAGTCTGCCCAGCAACAGCCCCATCCCACTTGCCTTAACACTGGAGAGAGGAATCTCATATTTCCACTTAGCAAAGGATTTTAAAGTTTAAAAAGAAAAGGTGCATGGCCTGTCACTTTGTATAAAAATAGCAAAAATGATTACTAAATGTTTTTTGTACTTTCTGGAAGTAAAAAAACACATAAAACAATCCTGTTTTAACTACTGTGTAAAAAGCCTCTATCATATATACCTTGGATTTTTGTAAATAAAAGTTTGTGCGCGCTGAAAAAAAAAATGCATTTTTATAAATGGTAACCAATTACCAGAATCTGTGGTAATCATCTTTAAGGTGCACAAAGTTAAATGAGAGCACATTATTTCTGTGCTTCTCAAACTAAGATACATATAAGGAGCATGAGGTAACCTAAGATAGCATGATTCACTTTCCTAGAGGATATGAGTTGTATACTTGTATAATACAATACCTGGAAGAGGAAAAATTCTTGCATTACAATTATTTATGGAACTAGAACACAACGCTTGTGATAAAACACAGCATCCAATCCCTTCAATGACATGATTGAAGTGAGTTTTTTAAAAAAGCAGGAAGTTCTGTGAAAAGCACAGCTGTATTTATACAGACATACCTCATTTTACTGCGCTTCATAGATGTTGCTTGTGTTTTTTTGTTTTTTACAAACTAAAGGAAGAACCCTCCACTAGCAAAAACATTATAACTTACTTTATTGGGGTGGTCTGGAACTAAACCCCCAGTATCTCCAAGTTGTGCCTATATGGCTGGGCCTAATTACTATGACATTTCTTTTTATCTCATTTTCTACTGATTGTGTTACTTTAGTTTGATGAAATATTTCAAGTGTCCTGCTTACTGCTATCTTATCTAAAGGTATTTTATTACTTAAGTGAATTATGCCAATATTAGTAACATAGACTTTAAGAACAAAATTGATATATATTTTATTAGCAGGAGCAAAGAAATTACAATTCTATTCTTATTTTCTTTTAAAATTCAACTGAAGATTTATTATATGTACCTGCATACCTTATTGTGTCTAGCAGCATATGGTCAGAAAGTGATTTCTAAATTGGACTAACATTTCATTTTTCACTGAAATAAATATTATTGTATTTCAACAGTTACTTGAATCTCTTTGATCTCACTTCCCCATCTGAAGACTTTTCCCAAGGCAACAACATCACGGTTGAGACACACACTAGATCTGTTCAGCATATTTCTGAAACTCCTAATTTCTGCAACTCAATAACAGTAGCCAACACTCAGCGTCGACTTATTCTGAGTCATGACCTGATCTAAGCCCAGATATTAACTCATTTACTCCTCCCAAAAACTCTCCAGGGAAGGTATTTCCCCTGTTTTACAGAGATTAAGTAACTTGCCATGATCACCCAGCAGCAGATGCTGTTCTACAGTGCCTTTCACATGTTCCATCTAATGTCAGTCCATTGTTCATGGGGTGGGTCCACAAATTATGAGGCTTATATTCTCAGTATTTCTCACAAATAAAACAGGCTCTATGAAAGAAAATGGCATACTTTGTAAGCTTAAAAGTGTTACATAAATATCCAATAGCTTATTAAAAACTATTGAGATATCTATACTAAGGAAAGATAAAAATGACAGATGGTAAAATGTAACCCTTACCTCTTCTCATCATATGGTTTGGAAATTGAAATCTATTTTTTTCTACTATGAAGAAATTCTCCCTACTGTCAGTGGAATAAAAGTGCAGTGCAAACTGTGGGGACATCTTAACCTACTTCTTCTTCCTTCGTTATTCTCAGAAACGGCCAATCTGGATTGTTAGGTGCCCACGTACTGTTGGTTTAGAATGTCATACTAAAGGCTTTAGACTATTTTTCCTTTAGTTTTCTGCTTTCACTGTGAAACACTGCAAGCATAATCTTTGATGAGTTTTAAAATTCTTAGCAGGTTGGAAAATCATAGAAATGGAAAGTTACCCCTAACGTATTTCTTTTAGTATTTTTAAAAGTATTTTTTCATTGATTTCAGAAAGGAAAGGAAATGGAGAGAGAGACTGAAACATCAGTGATGAGAGACTCATTGATCGGCTGCCTCCTGCATGACCCCAATGGAGATCGAGCCTGCAACCTGGGCTTGTGCCCTGACGGGAATCAAGCCCTGACCTCCTGTTTTGTAGATCAAACAATATTCAACCACCGAGACACATCAGCTGGGTACATATTTCAATTTGGAAACTGAAGTTCATAGAAAGTCATAAAAATTGATTTTAAGTCAGATTTATTGCCTATAATGTGCATGGTCCTCATTAGACACAACGAAATTCAGGCACAAAAGTCACAAGATCCCTGGCCTCAGGAACCTTATGATCTAATTTAGTGGTCGGCAAACTCATTGGTCAACAGAGCCAAATACCAACAGCACAACGATTGAAATTTCTTTTGAGAGCCAAATTTTTCACACTTAAACTTCTTCTAACGCCACTTCTTCAAAACAGACTCGCCCAGGTTCCTGGTATTTTGTGGAAGAGCCACACTCAAGGGGCCAAAGAGCCGCATGTGGCTCACGAGCCGCAGTTTGCCGACCACCTATCTAATTAGAACACAGATTAGAAATAAAAGACAGACAAGTTACGTGTCAATGCTCACTTGCTAGAATGGACGTTAAAGAGCAGTAATTTAAGTAAATCCAAAATGGCATCTAATCCTAAAATCATTTATAAAATGTATTTGGCCTTCAAGTCCACAGCACTTCAAGCATGATAATTAAGTCCCACTGCAGATAAAGTCACAAAGATGCAAATACTCCAAAACCCTTCAGAGCATTTATTGACGACTCTTGTGATGGTGGATCTTCTGCTTTCTCCTTATTATCGTTCGCAGCCTCCGTAACACCAGCTTGTCAGACAGAAGCATGTCATCTTGTTGTTCTAGATAATCCAGTAAATTTTCAGTCCATTCAAGTGCAGCTTTATGGCTAATGTGCTTTTCTGGATGCACGTCTGTCTTCCTGGTCTTGCTGGGAGGCTTTTGCTCAGCAGGCTTGGACTGGTCCTCCACACCTTCACTGTCACTTAGCACCCGGCAGCTGGAGTCACTACTCTGAGAGTCAAACCACTGGTCAATATTCTCAATGTCAACGTGTTCACAGTCTTCTGTGTTCTGTAAAACCGTTGCTAAATTAGCTGCGAAAATGGCTCCTTCATCCATGCTCAGGCCCGAATTCTCTTCATTGCCAGGTAAAAGCTTTTTCCAAGCCCTGGCTATGGTGCTTGACTTCACCATGTTCCAAGCTCTGGATACTTCATAAATTGCATCCAACACTGTCAAGTTCTTCCAAAACATTTTTGGATCAGTTCCTTCATCCATGTATTTCTGGAGAAGCCCTGCTCGGTAGTATCTTTTTACCATGGCTAGAACTCCCTGGTTCATCGGTTGAATTAGACTGGTGACGTTCGGTGGCAGATACTTCACAGTTATTCTGCCATCATCGGAGCTCAGCGATTCTTCCTGTGGATGTGCTGGAGGAAAATCCAAAAGCAGCACTGCTTTTTCCAGAAGCCCTTTGGATTTCAAATGCTTCTGCACCTGCGGCACAAAGTATTTTTCAAACCACTGCCTGAACACTGAATGTTCTATCCACGCGCTTTTCTGACTGAAGTAAGTGACAGGAAAGTTGGAAAGGTCAGCTCCTTTGAATGCACGGGGTCTTTTTGCTTTCCCCACAACACAAAGATTCAGTTTGTGTAAACCTGTGGCATTTGCACAACACATAATAATGATCCTCTCTCTGCTTGACCTATAACCAGAAGTATTTTGTTTAGTTTCAAGAACTAATGTCCTGGATGGTAAACATTTCCAGAATAGCCCCGTTTGGTCAGCACCATAAATCTGCTCTGGTTGTAGATTCTCTCTTTCAATAAATTCCTGAAAGTTGCCGCAAAATTCGCTGGCAGCCGTTTCATCTCCTTTCAGTTTTGTTCCTTGACTAGCAGCCTTGGGAATACCATGGCGCTGCTTAAACCGAGTTAGCCAGCCAGACGATGCACTGAAATCACCTTCCATCCCTAACGCATCAAAAAAGAACTTGGCTTGTTTTGCACAAATTGCTCCAGACACTGGAATCCCATCTGTTTTCTGTTGGTTAAACCACTCTATCATAACTCTATCAAGTTCCTCGTATGTGGATGACTTCATAGATTTACGTCTGGATACCCCGCTTGTAGGATCTGAGTTGCTTGCATAGCTTATTATTCTATCCTTATTCTTTTTAATATCGCGAACAGTGGATTCACCAATTCCATACACCACAGAGAGTTTTTTGAAAGAGATGCCTTCCTCAAGTTTCTTAATAATGTCAAGCTTGTCCTTAATTGTCAACACCACACGCTTACGTTTCCCCAACATTTTAATGTCTAATGTATTAGGCAATTACTAGAACAAGATATTTACCGACCTTGACTTGAACAAAATGAGACTAGAAAATTGGGCTTTAAAAATCCCTGTCCGGTCTCCCTCAGACCTAGACGGATAAGTGTGCTGGCCAATTTCTAGGCAAGGCCTATATGACTCCCTTTGCTCTTTTAAAACTTAGAAAATCCCTCAACAAGGACTAGCTCCAATGAACCCTAGCTTCTTTCTTTCCCCTCATCTAGTTTAAGGTTTTTGTTTTTTTGTTTTTCATAGACTACAGTCTCGAAGGAGATTACAACCAATGCTGTATCAGCAAGTTCTCTCACAGTCCTATTGCGTAGTCAGTTCTTCTTGCCATCATTACAGCTGAGGTTATTACAAAAGACTAAGGCTCAGGTGGGTTATTTTGGGAAATGTGCTGGCGAAGAAATAGTTTCAGAGAGGACTTGCATACTTGACCCATGGGAAAATGTAATGGGAACACTCATGCCCTGACTGTTCTTTCTCAAGCAGCACGCTGTATGGAATGCTGCCTCTTCCAGGCAAGGACTGTTACAGGTTATGCAAGTGAGAGGTTATGGAAATCATAAGCAAGCATGGTAAGGCAGGCTGGGCAGAAGTGAGCAGCGCAAATAAGGCAAAGGTAGATAGGCAGAAAACTGTACATTATGAGGACACAAACTTATACCTAATGTATTGAACAACCAGAAAGGGAAAAGGGTAAGACAATAGGTGGCGTCACATGATTACAGAAATAATCAAAAAACTTCGCCGGTGGAAACCAGGACTCATGGTAGAGGGTATGGGGCGGAAGGCTCGGTGATGATGTTATACAATGATCCTGGTGTAGAATTTTCTTCGGTGGGCCAACAGAAGTACTGCCGTTCTGTAGAGGTATTCGGAGCCTCAGAAACCTAAAGGAAAATACCAAAAAAAACATTTTGTTTCCAACATCAGGGTCTGTAGAATTATCCTGAAACTATGTTGAAAAAATTAGCGTCTCTCACTAATGTGATGGCTAATAATGCTTTAAAAGGCGTTATCTAAAGTGACGGAGAGCCGGACCTGAATTGCCTACCTCCTGAAATTAAGAGGTCAGCGTGCAGCGGTGCAGGCGCGGGCGTCCGTCCGCAGGGCGAGCTGGTGCGCGGGACGTCTCTGCTCGGCGGAGGGAGCCGGGGTCCGCGCGTGGCCGCCGGCGAGCGGGTGTCACCGCCGCAGCCCGCGGGCGAGCGGGCGGCTGCTCGGCCCGGGGGACGCCCGTCCTCGCGCAGGGGGCATCGCTCCCCGCCGCCTGCGCAGCGCCGAGAGCAAATGGAGTCTCTGAAGGGAGATGGACACGGGTGGCGCGGCGGCGGCGGCGGCGGCGGCGGCGGCGGCGGCGGTGGCGGCGGCAACGGCGGCGGCGGCGGCAGCCCGGAGCGAGTGTCGCCGGAGCCGGAAGGCGGGGGATTAGGGTGCACGCGCGCGCCCCCCGCAGGAACGTTGTGTCGCCGAGCGGGCGGGGCCTGGGCGGGCAAGCGCGCCGGTCGCTAGCAGTGGGCGGGGCAGGGGCGGGGCCGGGGCGGGGACAGGGGGTGCGGTCGCTGACAGCGGGCGGGGGCGGGGCGGGGCCAGGGGCGGGGCCGGGGCTGGGGCGGAGTCTCTATCCGCGGGCGGGGGCGGGAGAGGGGAGTGGCCTGGGGGGCGGGGCCGGGCCAGGGGCGGAGTCTCTGGCAGCGGGCGGGGGCAGAAAGGGGCGGGGCTTGGGCCGAGGGCGTGGCCTGGGTGGTGTCGCCGACAGCGGGGGGGTGAGGCGGGGGCGGGGCGGGGGCGGGGGCGGGGGTGGGGCTTGGGGTAAGGTCGCTGACGAGCGCGCTGGGCCGGGGGCCCGGCCGGCGGCTGCAGCGACTCTGGGTGCTGCCTGGGTTCCGATGGTGGCCCGGCTCCTCCAGCCTGCCAAGTGCCTTGCGGACCAGCAGGCGGCGGTAGAGGCTCACCGTACTTCGGCCCTCCTCCCAGGGGGCCGGCTCGAAAAGCCAGGCTTCCTCCACGTTCAGGTGGAAGCCGGTTTGCACCCTCGGCGGGCTCGCGAGAAAGCCGAGCATCCTCCTCAGGCGCCCGGAGCCGGATGCGGACGGGGCAGGGCGAGCGCACGTGGAGCGTGTTTACAAACAGAGGCCGAGGCGCCGGGGCCGCAGAACGAGCTGGAGCGAAGGTCGTGAGGCCAGGTAGGAACGCGGGGCGGGGGTGCAGGGAGGCTGGCTCCCGGTGGGGAGCGGGGGGACTGGTTCGGAAGAGGAGCTGGAGCTTACACTCTGCACCACCCACCCGACCAGTCCTGGGTGGCTGGGGCGCTGCGAGGGTGTGGGGGACGGTCGAGCTGGCCGTGAGCCTCTACGCTGGCGGGATGCTCCAGGGTTGAAGCCGTGGAAGAGGACCTTGTGCATAACGCACTGCACCTGGGAGGCTTGTCAGCTACTCCCTGGTGACTTTCCTGCCTCCCAGTTCACTCCACTTGCTTCTCAGTAGTAATTAGGGGGTTCGGTTTGACAAAGAGTCCCTGGGTTTGTTTGGAACATGTGAAGCTGCCACACGTTTTCATTTTGGCATTTTAAATGGAGCGAATGCCAAGCAGGCACCTGTGCACTAGTCATCCCAACAGCGAGCGCCTCCTTCTCCGTTCTCAGGGACGCAGTTGCCTGCGGGGCCCTCTGAGCCTTCCCGGGAGAAGGGAGCGGCTGCCCCCTCGTCCCGTGGCACCGTTTACCCAAGAACCACGGTGAGCCTCTCCTTTTCCTCTTTTTTTTTTTTTTTTTTTTTTTTTTTGAAGAGGTGGAAAAGTTTCACCCAAGTTTCTCTAGCATCGGAACATAAAGGACTAACCGTTGTAGTTAACACAGCACAGTAATTTCGTCATTTATCTGCGAAGACCAAATTGAATGTTTCAAAGGGAAACTGACAGGAGCATTCTATACTGCAGAAAAGAGATGTTGATTCTAAGCCTGGTAACTAACTCTCCCGCCCAAATTGCTCAATTGCCTTCCTCAAAATCACAACTTTCTCTGATTAGGCATTTTGGAAAATTCTCTGATCGCCTAGCTATGCTGTGAAGTGGGTTTTGACAAATGCCTGTTTTATGGTTGTTTTTTTTTTGGGGGGGGGGTGTTTGTTTGTTTGTTTCTGGTTAAATTTCCTCTCCCGCCTCCCCATATACTCCAGTTTCTGCAGCCTTAGTTGACTATTTTGGGTAAAATACAACTTCATGCTATCTTTATATCACTTTTTGAAGTGTGCCTCTGCCTTGATATTTGTAAGAAACCTGAAAACAGTGGTATCTAATGCAATCAATGTATCTCCTCCATAAGGGAAGGGAGCTGTTGACTGACTACCCACCAAAGGCCAGTAACCAGATGTTAGCAGCCTGTCTTTCTGCCCTCCCCTTCCAGCCTACTGAGGTCACTCTGGCCCATGATATATAAATAAAATAACCCTGCTTCTTATCTCTGTTTCCCAATATCTTTGAGGTTTCATTTTCTTCCAGATATCACTTGCGTTGTTTCTCTGTTTTTGCTGGATTTCCCAGCCTGCTGGTGTCTTGTCTCTTATCGCCCTTCCCTTACCTCACCCTGCAAAAGTTCCAGTTTGGAGCACAGCCCACCTTTCTTGATTCCTCAAAATACCATTTCATGCGAGGCAGTTGTGTTACCAAACATTTAACAAGACTTTACCCAAGACAGCTGTGTCTTCACACAAGGTAGTTTTAGCCAACAAACTTCCCTTTCTGTTGGAGAGCAGGGCTGGGGTCGCAATGTGGCAAATTTCTATTAGGGTACAAGATTGGGGGGGGGGTGTTGAACTAGAATTTGGGGGCATCTTTGTTTTAAGAAGAGGCTGGCTAGCCACAGAGAGCTTCTTTCTCTTTAGGTGATGGTCTTTCCTTTCTCCCAGCATTCTATTGTATATCAGGTCTCCTTCCTCCTTCCTTCTCTCAGCTGCTTGTGCATCTTAAGATTCTTTTTCTTGTGCAGAGCAATTTGTATTCTTTATGTTTCTTCTAACTGCCCCCTTATCATTTGCTTTGGTCTATTCTCTAATCAAAAGACATTTCACTCCTTGGGCAATTCAGCCACCAGTATTTCTTTCTTTTTAATCCTTGCAACAGTGCTATGAGGTAGATGATACCTCTATTTATGTACAAGAAGACAAAGCCTTTAAAAAAAAAAAAAGTATATGAATTGATCAAATGGAGGTGGGAGAATGAGATTGAACCAAGTCCATGAGGCTTTAAAGCACCATGCTCTGCCTACATGATCATAATCAAAGTATTTTTGGCATTAACCTACCAAAGAGGCTTTCCAGTAGTGAGAGCACGTTAAGTCTGAAACAGCATTTATCAGGCTGAGCGTTTAGTTAATTGAAATGTGGGTTTCCTGAAAACTACTCCCAATCAACTGAAAATAACTTATGTTTCTCATGATTACAATATCCAAATTCCCCTTTCTGCTAAGAAAATGTCAATATAAATACATTATGTAGCCTCACTTTTAGTATCATTCTTTATTCACAATAGTTTTGTAATAGAATAGGACATCTCTAAATTCTTAATTTTAAATTCTTAATTGTTTTTTGTTTTGTTTTGGGGGTTCCATTTACTTGAAAAATGAATGATTTTCACACACACACAAAAAAAAATACAAAAAAAAACAACACACAACAACCTGACACCAACATACAATACATTTGTTTTCACCTGCATTTAAAGAACATAAAAAATGTAAGGGGCATTTTCCACTAAAATACTTAGATTTGGGGGGGGATGTAGGTGGGTATATTTTAGGGAAAACAGGATGTGTTTTTTAGGGCAAGCAGCTGACATCAACATAATGAAAGCTTGTTCTTAAAAATCTCCTTTAATGAAAAGGAGACAGTTACTTTGTGCATTGCAGACAAGAGTACCAACTATTCATTTTTTAATATTAAAAAAATACCTTTTAAATTGGTTAAAGTTAGAAACTGTTATCCACTTAAAAATTCCTACAGACAATTGAAAGATAAGATCATTGGAAAATCCCTTAATTTTCTAAAATGTTAACAGGATATTGGAAGATAGTGATTGAAGTCTTATACACTTGAGTCATGTAGGTGCCCAAAAGGGGACTTTTAAACTTGTTTTCTGTGTTTCTTTGGTGGCTGGCAGTAGGTTTTCAATTGACTGGCAGCATAAACAAAGATAAAAGGAGTTCTTTAGAGAATAGAAAAGACTTAAAAGGGTTGAAAAAATAAAAATCGCTGTTGGAAATGTTTAAGAAAAAGTTAAACTTAGTTCCTAAAAAACGGTGTGGAAGAATCCACTTTGTTCCTGATAGATGTCAGCAGTGCAGGTGGGAAACTTGAATGAAATGTAGACACCTGCCTTACCTTTCCGAACCTGCCAAGTTCCCAGCTGTTCTCTAAAGCAGCCCTCAGCCCATCAGTTTGGTCAACTCCGGCTTCCTGGGAGCCCGCTGTGCGTCAGAACCACTTGCTGTCCCAGTGCCCAGCACCTGCGGCATCATGCTTGTAGGCTCTTCGTGCTTTCCTGTTAGCCTGGAAAGTCCTCTCCTTCCTCTCTTAGCCTGTACATTCTTCAAGTTCCAGTTTGTCCAAGAAGCTGCATTTCTCAAGGTTGCTCCTCAAACTTTATGGGTCAGAGTTATCTGGAGTCCAACATAGAAATTCCGGAGTGCACTCAAGGGATGAAACCCAGGAATCTTTTTAGTGAGTGTCCCAATGGATTCTAACATGCTAAAGTTTGAAAACCTTATTATTTGACTACTATTTTGAATAAGATTCTTTACGCATAATATATTCTTTGGGGAGGGAGTTTTTCTTCTCCCTCCTCTCCCCTTCTTAAATTATATACAATATTTGAAGAAAAATATAAAGTGCAGAAAAGGAAAATAATACCAACATTCAGAGACAACTACTGTTTTGGTGTGTATCCACTGTCTTTTTTGTAGCAGAGTAATTATAATTTGTGTGTATGTGTGCAAATATACACCAAGTGGCCAGGTTATTATGACCTCTGAACACATAATAATCTGGCCACTCAGTGTATTTGTATCTCAAAGTGGTACCAAAAGTATTCTAGGCTTTTGCTGGAGATCAACCACCTACTTGCCCTGAGCCTTCTATCAGCCAGTGCAAAGGGGAAAACTGATCAGGTGCACAATTTATAGTATCTTTGATATAAAATAAATGAGTTACTTAAGAGAAGTACACTGAGTGGCCAGATTATTAAGCATTCAGAGATCATAATAATTTGGCCACTCTGTGTATATATATTGAGAATGTGAAGTCAAAATATACATAATTTTATACATGCTCTTATTAAAAACAGTATAAATATTTTGTGATATCGTTTATTCCCATGAGTCAAATACCACCAGGAACACACATGTTGCCAAAATTGGGATTATTATTGCAGCAGGGGATAGCTTTCCCTTGGAAAATCATGGAGTGTCTCAAAAAAAGAGGGCATCAGGTGGAGCTTATTAAAGATTTGGGTAAAGTGATTTTAGAGAGGTTTAAAGAAAATGAGGAATCTATTCTGTGTGCATTCCTAAAGGTGCTGTCAGAAAGCAGGGACAATTTGGCTTTTGGGCAACTTAATTTTTAACCTGTTTTTTATTGACTTTTGGAGAGTAAGGAAGAGAGAGGGATGATAGAAACATCACCCATCAGCTACCTCCTGCATGACCCCTACTGGGGATTGAGCCCACAACCCCTGCTGGAAGCTAAAACTAATAGTAACTAGCATATTATGCAAAATGACCCATTGGAAGGCCAATGGACTTTGATATTCAGCAGGGCTGAAAATCAGCATAATATTGCCCTGCTGTGGGCTCCATGGCTGGAGGCAATCCCCTAACCTGATAATCCTTTTACTGTTTACCAAACTTTACCTTTGATACACCTGTGTGCATTCCTAAAGGGCAAATATGTATTCAAGTGAATAAAAGCTGACAGGTCCAGGGTTTGAGTGAGCTTCTCCTCTAGAGAGAGGTTTCCACCTAGCTCCCCATGCCTTCTAAATTAATTTTTCTTGTCTAGAGTTTTTATTTGTGCGCAGCCGCTTCTTCAGATCCTGAACCTTAGCTGTGCTGGATGCGGCATTCTGGTGCCCGAATAGGACTCTGGAGAACAAGATTTGCCTGAGTGAAAAAGGAAAAGTAGGAATTCATCAGAAAGGTGGAAAAGTTCACTGTGCACAAAACCTGTACCAGCTTTGGAGTTGCGAACTGTAAGTGGACGGGGACCATCTTTCATTTCAGCCAGGTTATAATGGGGAAGAGTAAAAGGCAAAAACATCATTGTAAATTTTTAGCTCAAGGATAAAGGAATTAAAGTTTCAAAAGGTACTCTCTTAAATCAGACTCAAGGAAAGCAAGTGCCTTTGTCATCTTTAACTATGTGGTCTCTTGTTAGAAGTGCATTATGCCCACTTAATATTGGGGATCAAAAGTCTGTAACATCTGCCAAAGCCGGTTTGGCTCAGTGGTAGAGTATCGGCCTACAGACTGAAAGGTCCCAGGTTCGATTCCGGTCAAGGGCATGTACATTGGTTGCAGGCACATCCCCGTAGGGGGTGTGCAGGAGGCAGCTGGTGGATGTTTCTCTCTCATTGACGTTTCTAGCTCTCTATCTCTCTCCTTTCCTCTCTGTAAAAAATCAATAAAATATATATATTTTTTAAAAGTCTGTAACATCTAAGACCCCAGATCCTCTGCCTCTAGTGTGGGAAGGTTCAACAGCTAGAGAAAATGGGGCTAAAAGTTCTTTTACAAAAGGACTTATTAATACTTCCTCTGGAAATTACCATATGATGCCTTGTGACAGGCAGATTTTAACTAAAATGACTTTAGTTGCCAGTCAATGGTATGGAGAGCAGAATATGATAAGATCTGTGAACAACAGGCTTAGAACTAGGCTGCATTCTGGCTATAAGTCCCAGGAAATATAAAACATTTGAAAGATCCATGAAAAGAACTCTGACTAATTAAGTTTTGTCTATGTGTTATGGGTGCTCGTCTGTTGATTGTTGTTTTATCTGTCTTTGTTGTTTGGTTTAATCTATTTATTGTTAGTCTATTAAGCATGCCTTTAATTTAATTAAGTAGAAAAAAACAGTAGATGGCCAGGCTATTACTAAATTTCCCCAGAGCAAACAGAATGTGTGGGTGGGGAGAGAGAGAATATGAGCAATACACATGGCTGATAACACAGTTTCTAGGAAAATTCCCTAGACAAATGGAAGTAACCATAAAAGGCCCCAGCCCATGAATTACTAGATCTTTTGGTGATCCTGTAAAATGGACACCCACTCCCAGGAGTGTTATTAAAATCCTCATTTTCGCCATGATTTTATTTCTCAGTCTGTCATTTGAAATTTGGATAGATGAGATACTTCTCACAATTTAGGGATGCGTCTGGGATTTCTATATCCATGAAGAGAAAAAGGCTAGCTTAAGAGAAAGTGTTCCCTGCCAGATTTTGGGTGGCCTCTCGGCCTAAGCCCCATCTGTTCTTGAATGTTATAGAATAAACCCCAAACTATTTTTCTTTAAAAGATGCCAAAAATGACATAAAGAAAACATACAGGCTGTGTTTGAGCAACAAGATTAGTGTTCCCATAATAATGGGTAGTTCTTGAATAATAATGGACCACAATCCAAGGTTAATAAGGATGCCACTGAAAGTCAGTAACTTATCTCTGTTACAGAATTTGCCAAATAAAATGCCTTGCATAATAATAATTGGCTTTAAAGTCTCAAAGTTGTTAAGGCAAAATATACATAATTAAAATGAAAGGTATATGGTAAATCTTTTTCAGTAGTAATTATATATGACTACACAAGTTTCCAAAGTCTTTGGTAACTTAAAATTTTTGAATTTACTAAATTAAATAATAAAACTATTAAATATCTAGATATTTTAAAATGACAAAATAGTGAAATATTAATCTGTTTGCCTCATATGAAAAATCTAGAGAATAGATTTGAATCTATTAATTGAATATGTCTTGTGTTTTATTTGAAATATATTCTTAAAAATGTAAGTATATTACTAATCTGAGAAATGCTAAGTATTTAACATACCACCTAAAATTTGAGGCTTCTAAGAGTTTAAAGTTCAAATTAAGTTGGGAGAAATTATGTGGTTGTGATAACAAAATGCATAAAGTATAGAAATTCATTTTGAGAAAATAATTCTCGTATTTTCCCTGGAGAAATTAGAAGTTCAAAATCTATTGTAGTCCTTATGTGTACTATGTGTGGTAAAATTTCAACCTAGGATATAATATTTTATTGGCCTGATTAAAAAGGAGGATTAATTCTTTGTTCTGAACCAAATTTGTAATATAAAAACCAGTTTAAATTTAATTGATGTCTTTTAGAATAATTACAAAAAGTGTGTCAATAAATGTCAATCTAAAAAATGCTGCCTGTTTACTTTTAATTATCACTAGGAAGTTAAGGTTTAAATATTGTATGGTTTTAATAATAGAAGGCAGGACATACATTTTAAGGAAAAGGAGGATAAAGGTCTATACAAGTTGCTGAAGTTATATGCAAGTTAATGACAAAAAAGAATATTAGAGTAGAAGTACTTAATAGAAGTTCTAAGGCAGGGTTATGTATTTTTGAAGCACATAGAAGGTTTGAAGGCTAATTTTGAAGTATGAAATTTGTGAAGGTTATGTATGTGATGAGAAGGAAAAAAGTTTGCCTCCATAAACAAAGCTTATGTCTATATACTCAAAAAGACTGATAGCAGAAATCCAATTAGTGTCATTTACTGTCAACACCCAAGGACAAACCAAGTTAGAAAATAAACGTTATTTCAGACTGATTTAAACTGGCAAATTGAAATAAGTGACTATGACAACTAAGTCACCCAGGGAATTTAGTCGTCACCTACTGAAAAACAAATTACTACAAGTTTTTATATTACACCCCTATTATTATACCAAAGAATACTAAGCAGAAACTTATTCCGAGAGCATTAACTGTTTTTACTTATGGTAAAGCTGCTTATCATGCAATAAATTTCCACTGAGTTATCCAGACCAGTCACATTTCTGTGCAAATAATTGAATTAGAAGCTATCAAGGCTGCATTGCAGGATTTCCAAAAGCCTCTTAATATTACTGATTTTGCCTATGCTGCTGGCCTGGTAACTAGAAGTGAGACTACTTTATTAAAATGACTCAGTGACCAGAGTGTATTTATACTATTTAAGCAGGTGTTATTTCCAAAAATTTTGTAAAAAGTGGAAAATTCAGCACATTACAGGAATACCATACAATTCCCAAGGACAGGCAATTATAGAACACAACATCAGTGGCTCAATTTCCAACTGCAAAACAAAAAGGGGGAATAGTGTAGAAATATCCTGTAAGTAAACTACACCAAGCTTTAATTACTTTAAAATTTTTTAATTACTTTAAATGCTGATGGCAAGACACCCATGAAATTACACTGGTGTCAGAATAAGCCAAAGGAAAATGGTCTGGTTAAATGGAAAGATCTCGAGTCTGGCTTATGGAAGGGCCCCAACCATTTTGTCAAGGATATGCTTGTGTATTTCCAGAAAACTCCTCCAAGCCTGTGTGGATTCCTGCAACATGAATCTGAGAGAGGACCTTGCACATGGAGCCTAAAACTGTACCTGCAACTGCAGACAATCGACTACTTCAGCCATAGATAGCAGTAGCCACAAGCAATGTGCTGAAGATAACAGTCCAGGATGGTAAAGAAGCCTTGCCATGCTAGCAGTGATCAGTTGTGCAATGGTGCAGGTTGCCCTGGAAAAGCCAAAGAAGGTCAGACCTGCATTGTCATTGCCTACCATTTGTCCACCATCCAGAACTCAAATATCATTGCTGTAATGTCACAGGGAACATGATTGGGATGAGAACCCATAAAGAACTGATGGCCCAGAAAGAAGCCTACTACAAATTAGTTCCTTAAATGCCTGGCAGTGATTTAAAAAGGACATAAGAGAACTCAATTCTTTTCACTGAATCTCCCTACAGTTGCTTTTTAGCATAACCACTATTGTCTTTCTCATTCTTGTTCTTGCATTTTTAATTCTAGTTTGCAGATGTAGAATGAAAAGTCTTAAAAGAACTCAAGACCTGCAAACAGCATTCACCTTTCTAGATTTATTAAGAAAATAAACAGGGGGAAATGCTGGAGGCTAAAACCAACAGTAATTAGCATATCATGCAAAAAGACCCATTGGAAGGCCAATGGACTTTGATATTCAGCAGGGCTGAAAATCAGCATAATATTGCCCTGCTGTGGGCTCCATGGCTGGAGGCAATCCCCTAACCTGATAATCCTTTTACTGTTTACCAAACTTTACCTTTGATACACCTGTGTGCATTCCTAAAGGGCAAATGTGTATTCAAGTGAATAAAAGCTGACAGGTCCAGGGTTTGAGTGAGCTTCTCCTCTAGAGAGAGGTTTCCACCTGGCTCCCATGCCTTCTAAATTCATATTTTTTGTCTAGTGTTTTCATTTGTGCATGGCCCCTTCTTCAGTTCCTGAACCCTAGCCATGCTGGTTACAGCAACCCATGCATGTAGTACGAACAGGAATTGAACCCGTGACCTCTTGGTTCATGGGTGGAAACTCAGCACACCGACTAAACTAGAGTGACCTCATTTTTATCTTCACGGAAAACCTCCTCTAATGCCTATGAAATTATTTAAATTCCTCAAGATATCTTGACTATCTTGTTCTGAGCTTTCAACACTTTCTCAAAGGACTAAGGATTCAAAAAAGTTTAAATAATCGTTGATAGATTAGCTCATTCAGCCTTGAAGTGATTGATTGATCCCTAAGTTATCTGGGTAGATAAATCATGATGCAATTCTGCCTTAGTGAGACTCATTTATGCTTAAAGAAGAGTTATTAACACCTGGCTTCAATCCTTCTAGGTTAAAAAGTCCACACAGTATTTCTCAAGCTCAGCTTTGATCAATTTTAGAACTTTTCACCTTCAAAAAAAAAAAAAAAAATCCCATATTATCCCACTCCCCATTCCCTATTCCCAATTCCCCACTTCCCACAAACCTCTTTCCTGTTTTCCACCTCTTGGCAACTGACTCTATAGATTTGCCTATTCTAGTTATTTCATATAAATGAAATCATAGAGTATGTGACTTTATGACCAGCTTCTTTTACTTAATATAATGTTTTCATGGTTCATCAATTTGTAGCATGTATCAGTATATCATTTCCTGTCATTGCTGAGTAATATTATTATACTAGAAGCCCAGTGCATGAATTTGTGCATGGGTGGGGTACAGTTGGCCGATTGGGCCAGGCCACCAGGCCAAGGAGGCACAGGAAATTGACTGTCTGGCCCCGCCCCTGATTGGGGTGGGGGGCCAATCAGGAGTGGAGCCAGCCAAGAGGAGGTGCCATGGGCCAGTCCCGCCCCCTGGTTGAACTCCTGGTTGAGGGGACAATTTGCATATTAGTCTTTTATTATATAGGATGGATACCTCACATTTTATATATTCAGCAGTTGATGTTGAATCAGCATTTAGGGTTTATTTATTGATTGCCTATCCTATCTAATAAAAGAGTAATATGCAAATTGACTTTAACTCCAACACACAAGATGGCTGCCCCCATGTGGTCAAAGATCCTACCTCCATGTGGACACAAGATGGCCGGCAGGGGAGGGTAGTTGTGGATGATCAGGCCAGCAGAGGAGGGCAGTTAGGGGTAACCAGACCTGCAGGGGAGAGCAGTTGGACACAACCAGGCCTGCAGGGGAGGGCAGTTGGGGGGGACCAGGCCTGCAGGGGAGGACAGTTAGGAGTGATCAGGCCTGCAGGGGAAGACAGTTAGAGGCGACCAGGCTGGCAAGGGAGGGCAGTTAGGGATTACTGGGCCAGCAGGGGAGGGCAGTTGGGGATGACCAGGCTTGCAGGGGAGGACAGTTAGGGGTGACCAGTCCAGCAAGGGAGGGCAGTTAAAGGCAATTGGGCCGGTTGCAGAGCAGTTAGGCATCAATCAAGCTGGCAGGGGAGTGGTTAGGGGGTGATCAGGCTGGCAAGCAGAAGCAGTTAAGGGCAATCAGGCAGGCAGCAGCCCTACGTCATAAGAGGGATGTCCTACTACCCCATCTTAGATGGGGCCTAAATGGTTAGTTAGACATCCCTCAAGGGGTCCCAGATTGGACAGGGTGCAACATACCTCAGTTGCAGGTGTGTGGGAGGCTGCCATTCAGTGTGTCTTCCTACATTGATGTTTCTTTTTGTCTCTCCCTCTCCCTTCCACTTTCTCTAGAAATCAGTGGGGAAAAATATCCCCAGGTGAAAGTTAAAAATAACAACAAAAAGAAATAACCATCTAAGAAGTATCTGTGTTTATTCCAACTGATGTTGAAAATGCTGCTTAGGATATATTATCACTTAAGGATTCATGTGATAAATTCTGGCTATCTTTAATGATAAAGAAAAATTATGATCAGGTGCAAATTTAGCTTCCTTTTATCTGACAGAAGAACTGAATATGGCCATTTTATTATTGACTTTGTGCTTCATTGCTATATACCTAATTCATTTTGAATTTCAGTACTTTTTTTATCCAATGATGGTATTCTTTTAAAAATTTTAATGTTTTAATAACTCTCTTTCTTATATAGTAGTTATTGTTTTGAAACCATGTAAAAAGAAAACAGCATAGTTATTGCTTTGGTAGCATGTAAACAATAAGACTTAGGTACATCTTAGAGATAAACCTTATGGGTTCTGGAGACACAATCTCAGGTTTGCACTTATGACTCCACCTACCAACCATAGAATTTCTGGCTAGTTATATAAATCTTTCACATATGGAAAGTGGGAATAAAAATTATACTGATTTTGATGTTGTTGTAAGGATGAACCAAATAGTATATATAAATTGCTTTGCAGGGTACCAGATAACTCTGCACTAAGCACTAAGTAAAAACTAGCTTATGACTTTCTTATTTCCTACTATTTTTATTAGATGGAAACAACTTGTATTCTCTTAGCCTCCTAAAATTGGAGGCTTTGAAAGGAGACATAGATAGCTAAAAGACAACTGTGGTGGGAAAGGCTGGATCAATTCATACACATTTAATGATGTATAGTTTTTGAAAGAGTGTATGATAAACCTGTTTTTTGTAATTATAAGGAGATTCACCTTAGGATTGTCTATTCAGAATTCTCAATCAACCCAGAACAGATGCACACAGTCTTTCTTTCCTTTAATCCTAACCACAACATATCCCATATACTATTTCTGGCAGCCTTTTAGCCCCATCATAAGTATCTGAAGGGGAAGGTAGAGGTATAAATGGGAATTTAATGCAAAAGATAGTCTTCAAATAATCATCCTTTTGGAAATATGTCTAAAATATGTTTTAGTTTCTCCTTGTTCTCTTTTATTAAATGTAAAAAACACAAAGGTTGGAGAGGGTGGTTTGCCCTTCTGTTATTTCTATTTATTGTATCTCTCAACCTAAACCCTGACATCTTAATTTTGAAAGATGGTAGTAGTTAAGTATCTCCTTTTCCTTGGATTTTCATATTTTTCTCTTTTGCTTTGAGATAGGTAGGTACCCATGCCCCCTCCCCCACATACACACACACAATGCTTGCAGTATTAACAGTTTTGTTTTTCCCCTCTCCCTTGTCTTCTACCCCATTCTTTTCCTTTGGGGCTGTACTGGTGGAACTAGCCAACAATTGGCAAGTCCCTGTCAACTGTGTACTGAAATTGATGTGCAATTGTATGGGTGTTTGGTAAGGGTGAATTGATAGGATTATTAAATCCATCATTTTGAAGCTGACTGGACTTTTAAAACTTTCTTACTTCAATTGGTAGCTTGTTTCCAATAATGTTAGAAAAAAAGAAAAATCTGGTTTATTTAACAATAGTATCTCTTACTATAACATGGGAGTTAATTATACACTGACCTTTTTTATTTATATTCTTCTTTTTTTAACCAGTTGGTTATTTTAGTTCATTTATTACTGTTATAGTCACAGAAAAGAGTTTTCTGATATATCTTTCACATGAAGTATTAGGACTCTAACCTTCCATTTTTAAATTTTTAAACTTTTTTTGAGATGAAGGATTCTCTCCTCCTTGCATAGTTTGAGACTCTGATGTAAATGACTAGGAACTTGATTTACCTCAGCTTGCAGTAGTTAATTGCTTGGCCAGGAAATTTCATACCCCAGTGAAAGGCAACAAACATTGTTACATATAAAATAGACATTTAACAGCAATTTATGCCTAAATATTAAACTATTTAGGTTTACTATTACTATGCAGCTATAGTAATGTTATTACAATGCACAGCAATCCTATAGCAATGCCCCCTCCATCTTTCCTAACAGTCCATGGTAGCCTAGTATATTGCAACTCATGAGTTTTAAGGCTTTTAGGATTATAAATCATATCCATTTTTAAAAGTCTACTGGAGAGGAACATGGTGTTGTGTATAAATGGTAATGTATTCTCTTAGTAAATGTTTGATTGCTAATCAGTGAAGTTTTGAGTTTCTATTCTGTTTGTTCATCTATCCAGCTGTGTGTAATTTAGCAAGTAATTTGATTTCTCTGAGTTTTACATGTTTTCTCATAAAATGGGAATGATGACATATCCTAGCTTTTTTAATGTTGATTGAATGAGTTAATAAAGATAAAAGTGCTTCATAATTAATATTTTTTAAATATGCTCTTGTGTTACCTCTTTTGCTCTAGTAATATTTTTTTTTAACTGGAATGTTGATTTACTATTTACACCTTGTAATTGACAGTGATGTTCATAACATGTCCTTACAGTTAGCCTAGTCACAATTGGAAATCAGGTGTGTTTCAAACTGATCTTAATTTAATGCATTTGTGAAAACACAGGTCTCAGAGAAGCAGGGGTGTGAAACCTAGCTTTGTCCGTTATTGGCTGTGTAAGTCTGAATATCTCTTGGGCCTCACTCAGGGGTGATGTGTACATGGGGGAGTTGTTGTGATAACTAAATGAAAACCTGTGCGAAAGCCTGGATAATAAACAGATGTTAGTGACTGCTCCTGTACACCTTCACAATGTGGGTTTGGAAGGTTAGGTTTACAAACATCTCTTAATGCTAGTTCTCAGAATTATTATTCAGTTAATAAAAATATTTCCTTATTTGCTGATGACCTTTTTTTTTTTAAGGTTGTTTCACTTTTCCTTTCTGAATTTTTTAAAGAGTGTAAACCATATTATTTATCACAGTCAAGTACTGTGCCAGGGGGAAAAAAATTGTTTGTAGATGCTAAAAAGTAAAAAAAAAATTTAATGGGCGAAATTCTTATTTTAAAATATCAAACATAATTGCTTTACCAATTTTAACTTAACCTTTATTCAGCAATAATATTAGAAGAAATTTGGTGGAACCTTCCTGATAAAGAGTTTGAAAATAAAAGATTCAGGTATTAAGGACCATAAATCTCCAATGAGCACTGTTTACAATAATCTTTTTTACTAATTTCTCTTTATATTTGTTTTTTTTCCTTCCCGTTTTATTGAAATATATTTGATGTACAATGTTGTACAAGTTTAAGGTATATACATAATGATACGTTATATGTCATACTGTGAAATGATTACCACAGTAAATCTAGTTATAACATCCATCACCTCCCATAGTTACAGATTGTTTATATATATATATTTCAGTATTGTTGACTAAGATCACCATTCTGTACATTACATCCCAGGACTTATTAATCTTAAAACTGGAAATTAGCACCTTGCAACCATGTTTCCCAGTTTTTATTTTATGTTTACCCCACATTTATCATTCTGATTCTTTTTTCTTTTCCAAGTCTCTGGACTTTTTTTCTCTGAAATCCCTTAGAAAGCATATCCATGCTTATCCTTTTCAACTTTTTCTGATGCCACTCATATAACCCTTATTTCTTGTCCTAACTTTTAAGTGAGTCTCAAAGTGCTTCCAGGAGCAACCCAAGGCTTATCACCACACATTTAATGCATTAGTTGTACAGAGACTGTGTAATGAAGCTTGCAAGGATGTAGAATAAGATATTGCCCTGTCCCTCAAGGAGTTCCCAATCTGGAAATACAGATTTGCAAATAACAATGCCATGAGTAAATGTTATGCTGGTGGTTTAAATGAGGCATTTGTACACACAGCAGAGTGATGTTAGTTAGGAATGCTAGTGGCATTGGTGCTCAGCATTCAAGTATATTTGTGAATTCCCCAAGTAGAAAAAGGAGATGATATTTCTGCTCAAGATCATAAGCAAAGGTTCTGAAATGGGAAAATGCATACCTTATTTAATTTGTGGAACAAAAATGTATTAGTCTTTCATTGCTGTTGTAATGAATTACCAGAAACTGATTTAAAACAATATAATGTTATTAACTTACTGTTCTGGAGTTCAGAAGTCTGAAATCCATTTTACTGGGCTAAAATCAAGGCTTTTCTTAATGCTTTGGGGGAGTACTGCTTTTTCCAGCCTCTAGAGGGCACCTTTATTCTTTGGTTTATCCCCTCTTCCTCTGTCTTCATCTCTCACAGGCCTCTGAACTCTGACCTCTGATCTCCTGCCTTCTTATCAGGAGCCATGTGATGATATTGGGTCCAGATAATCCAAGATGATCTCCGCATCTGATATTTGTTTAATTTAATCACATATGTAAATTCCTTTTTGTCATTGCAAGGTAAAATATTTACAAGTTCTGGGGATTAGGACGTGGACATTTTTGAGGGAGCATTATCCAGGCTGCCATGAGAATGGTGGCTATAATTTAAGGTATATATGTAGGGAAAGCTAATACAGAATTAGGTTTTGAAAAATCTTGAAACATGCTAGGGAGTTTGGAATTTAGTCTACAGGCCAGCAGTGTTTATTTAAAGAAAAGATTTATAAAGCCCTAGCTGGTTTGGCCCATGGACTGAAGGGATATGGGTTCAAATCCAGTCAAGGGCTCATACCTAGATTGCAGGCTCAATTCCCTGCCCTAGTCCGAGTGTGCCAATTGATGTGTCTCTCTCCCCCTGCCTTCCTCTCTCTCTAAAAAGCAATGGGGAAAATATTCTTGGGTGAGGATTAGCAGCAACAACAGGAAAGGTAGATGCTCACTTCAGTGTGCATATACTCAGAATTCAAATACAAGTACATGAATGACCATTGATCTCTCAAAACCCATCTATGTAGCCTATAGACCTACTGAGAAAGAGAATAATCAGGAAAGTAACATCATCATATCTGTTTCAGAAATGTGGTGGTATAGATGTACCTAAGGACTGCTGATGAGGTCCAGCATTTAAAGTGTGTGTGTGTGTGTTTAATTTTAAAAATGGCTATGGGAACAGGGAGGAAATTGATTTGAAAAGCTCTTTAGAGGTAGAATAAATAGGCTGTGGTAATTAAAGAAGCCCAGGGAAACTGAAGCCACCTTTGAGGTGTACATGAAATGATCCGTATGTACACGCACTACTGAAATGTTCTCCCATTGTGACTGATTTCTAGTGTGTGCCTAAAACCAAGTGCAACTTTCTGCTCAAATATGTTCTATTGACCAACTAATTAATTTCTATTAACCAAGTAACCATATAATACATAGTCCAACCTGGGATAATGCTTTCTTTTTAATCCTCAATCAAGGATATGTTCTTATTAATTTTTACAGAGAGAGGGGAGAGAAAAGGGCGTGTGAGAGAGAAACATTCATCAGTTGCCTCCTACCAGGAATTGAGCCTGCAACCTTTTGGTGCACTTATAATGACACTCCAATCAACTGAGCCAACTGGCTAAGATTGGGACAATTATTTTTACAATCATTTAAAAAATACTTAAATCAAATTTACTAAGAAAATACAAATCTAAAAATTATAGTTCTTGAAAGCTTCCTTTGACAAAGGCAAAATCATTTAAGTAATACAATTTTATGAATGAAAAATGAAAAGAGAAAAAGCCTCGTATTTCTAATGGTTCTGGATTTATGCAGCATTTTTCCCCCCCTTCATGACTGAATCACTAATGAAGGCATCTCAATGTTGTTGTCCAAATGTTGGGATCATGGAAGAAAGTTCAGCACATAACAGAGATAGACAAAAACTCCCTTGGTAGATAGACATTTCCTGGTACAACTTAAGGATGTGATTGGTGCTCCAGAAAAGTCGCTGGGGGAGGGAGTGCTTTGGGATGGTTTCTCAAGTCCTCCTCTCATGACCCCACAGAACCCTGCATGGAGGTAGAGGTGGAGGAATAAAGCCTGGGTTCTGGCAAGGAGCAGAGGGGAATAAAAAGATCTTTCCAATGAATATGTACTTTCTGCTGATCTTGGGTGTTTAGGATCCTGATGAAGAGAGTCCTTCTGATACTCTGACAGTAGTCTTTGCTGGTGTACCTTCTTTAGACTCAGCTTTCCAGAACACTTAAGAGTGAAAGCGGACACTGTTAATAATTACATTAAGTTGGCAAGCATAAATCAGAAGTTTCCCAGGCAGACTGTAGTTTAAAGTTTCCTGTTTACTAGGTACCACATCAGTGACCTGGAAAATAAACTTTAGAATCATCCTTGACACTTCTCTTACCTTGACTAGGATGGCACCTCATTTGCCTCTTATTTAAAGTCAGTTATCAGCCGAAACTGGTTTGGCTCAGTGGATAGAGCGTCAGCCTGGGGACTGAAAGGTCCCAGGTTCGGTTCTGGTCAAGGACATGTACCTTGGTTGCGGGCACATCCCCAGGGGGGAATGTGTAGGATGCAGCCAATCAATGTTTCTCTCTCATCTATATTTCTAACTCTATCTCTTTCTCTCTGTTAAAAAAAAAAATCAATAAAATATATATTAAAAAAATAAAATAAAGTCAGTTATCAGTCTTGAGTTCTTTTCTATAAAATTTATGTGATGTGTCTTTCGCTCTCTAAATTCAAAGACATCTTCATCTCAGCTGGCTTATTGTAAACAGGGTCCACTCATCTGTAATAAGGCTCCTTCCCATTCTAGTCAGACTTCCAGGTTAATTTGTCACTAGTTTTATTAAGCTGTTCATTCCACTTAGGAACCTGCAGTCCTTCCTGACTTCTTTATTTTGCCGTTGAGAGCCCCTTGCTATTAGTGCAGATGTCTGTCTCTGTGCTCATCATGCAGACCTGCACTAGAATGCCCTCTCTTTCCTCTCCATCCTAACCCATGACTCCTAAGTCAGCTCAACACTTGCCCTCTTGCAGCTCTAGCTCCAGCCACTTCCACTCATCACGTTTGTTCCTGCCTTTGAATTTTCAAGTGCTAATGACACACATTTCAAACTTGATTATTCAGTTTAGTGTATTATATTTGCTAATGGAAAGATTAAGGCTCTAGTGCTTTCAGGGCCCAGGAGGTAATCATAAACTGTGAATAGGTATTACAGTGTTTGTGTTGATTGCTGAGCAATAGTCATTCCAACCTAGTTAAGTGGCCTTTCAAATCACTATGCAAACGAGACAAAATGGCCAAACAATACCTTCACAAAATTTTCAAATTGTGTCTGAGTTTTTTTTGTTTTACATGTACTTCATAGCTCAAGTAAAACATCCTTCTCCCAACACCCTCCTAAGCCATAAGTCTTAGAACTTTAACATTGTGCATTGTATGAGTGCTTGTGAAATTAAAAAATTAAATGATGGCCTTAGCAAACTTATTGGGAAAATAGCTAAAGTTGTTTTCAAAAGAAAAGGCAGCTGTTCTCTGTTTCCCAGGCCTGAGCTTAGGGTGATCATCACATCACAGATAGAGTACTTCCTATCCAAAATCATCCCTCTTCCCCAGTTCTTAGGATCCTGGGATTCTCTCCTTCTGCTAAGACTGGCATAGTGGATATCCCCGGCTTTGGCTTCCAAGGGAAGATAGGCATTGGAATTGAGCAGTCCAGTCTCAGCCAAGGCCATGCTGAGACTTAAGATGGGGCCAGAAATAGCCAGTTAGTGAGGAAGTAATAGTAATATAGGTCAAACAAGGGGCTTAAATACCCATAGAATTGGGGTGTGTAACTATAGGTTATGTCAAAGAATAATGAGACCATTAGTACCTGGAGTAAAGAAGACAAAGCGGAATTTACTGACCATTATAGTAAGGAAAGCTCTGCTAGTCAGGCACGGTCTTTCCGAGCAGAGCAGACTGCTGTGTTCATAGGTCTTTGGGAAGTGGGACGCTTGAGTTGACAGGCTTTCAGAAGTATTGACATCTGAAGGAGAGAGATGGCTATTGATAGATTGGCACTCAGATACAAGTTCATTGCAGTGAGCACATTCTTCTTTTAAAATCTATTTTTATTGATTTCAGAGAGAATGAGATAGAAACATCAACGATGAGAATCATTGATTGGCTGCCTCCTTACCCCCCCCTCCCCCCACTGGGGATCAAGCTCTGACCGTAATTGAACCATGACCTCCTGGTTCATAGGTGAAGGTTCGACCACTGAGCTATGCTAGCCAGGCGCAGTAAGCACATTCTTGATTGGCCAGATTTGATGTATTGTTACAATGGACTGACTTACAAAACCAATTGGCTTATTAAGGCAAGTTGCTGACTGACCAGGTTTCAAAATGAGTTATGCTGGCTATTTGTTTCCATGGCTACAGAACAATCGATCTTCTCCTAAGAGTGAGGTAATTTTTCCTGCTTAAGTGGGATGGGAATGCATCTATCAATAGAATTCAGAACAGAGATGGGCTCATGAGATTTAAACTGGTCCTTTTAGGGAACTCTTTCAGAAAATAATTAGGAGAAAGTAAAAATAGCCCCAATCCCAGGCAATGGGGCAATTCTAACAAAACAGATTAACCAACCCAAGAATGACCTATTTTTTTCTATTTTTCCAAGGAACCAAAACACATAGACTAGTCTTCAACTCTCATGCCCAGTAATGTTACTGAGTAGCCTAGATCCATGGTCTGAAAACGTTCTCCATAAAGGCTCAGATGGTGAGTATTTCTCAGGCTTTGCAGGCCATATGTTCCATCTTTGCAGCTACTGAACTCAGCTACTGTAGTGCCAAAGCAGCCATACACATTATGTAAACAAATGGTGCGACCAACAGTAGCAGGTTACGGCCTGTGATGATCAGATTTGGCATATAGCTGTAGTTTGCTGACCAATGGCCTAGAGCAGTGGTCGGCAAACGGCGGCTCACGAGCCACATGCAGCTCTTTGGCCCCTTGAGTGTGGCTCTTCCATAAAATACCATGGCCTGGGCGAGTCTATTTTGAAGAAGTGGCATTAGAAGAAGTTTAAGTTTAAAAAATTTGGCTCTCAAAAAGAAATTTAAGTCATTGTACTGTTGATATTTGGCTCTGTTGACTAGTGAGTTTGCTGACCACTGGCCTAGAGCAAGTAATCTCTCAATTGCATTTACTATCAGTGATTCAAAACCCAAAATATCTGGACTCCCTGACAGGTCAAGAAAGCGTATTTATACACACTAAGTAGTTGCTGACTAACTGACTTCTGATATCCTCTCTGGTTGGATGTTATTTATTCTGGGACAGGCTGGGGTTCTCATTGAAAAATAGTTCAACCAAAGGACTTGTATGCATGCATGTAAGCCTGGCCAATGGACACAAACACCAGGGGGGTGAGGAGACAAAGGGGGATAAGGGCACATATGTAATACCTTAATCAATAAAGAAAAAAAAATTTCTGGGATAGGTAAGGCTAGAGCTGGAGTAGAGACTGAGTTTGGAAGAAAAAGCCTCCAGGGTCCCATTCCCAGTAGCAGGCTATGATAGTAGTGGATCTCACTCAGGTGGTTCATGTTGTTGCCTCTCCACCCCCATGATACTTTCTGGTCCCTGCTATTATACATGGCTAACTGAAATATATCTGTAGGCTCTTGCTCTTTTTTTCTTCTAATTTTCATAGTAGCTACTCCAGCTAAGGAGAATTTGTCTTTTGCAAACTTGTAGCTCTGCCAACTAATATCAGAGGAATTGACTTTGAAGTATTTTTTTTTTTTGGAGGCTAGAGGATAACCTGGCTCTTTCTCCTCCTCCATAAGGCTTCCCAGGTCAGAGGGTGATTTAAATGACAGCATCTCAGGGGCCTGACCATCAGTTGGGAAGTCACCTTGACACCTTCTTCCAGGGTGCCCAGGGGTTTTCTTGAAAATAGGACATCCCTTGTCCTACCATGGTATTGAAGCATTTCTGGGAGTAGTCATGGAATTAGCCCCCCATAGTGGGCTTTCAGAAAAGTACTTTTAAAATTTTCCTTTTTTCCTTCTGAGGGAAAAGCAATAGCTAATAGTACATTTCTTGACTGTGGCTTTCACATGTTAAGATTCTTTGTAAGTCATTATTCAGGAATATCTATACTAATAAAAGGGTAATATGCTAATTAGACCACATTGACTGGACATCCAACTTCCTTCTGGACAAAACCACATGGTGGGAGCCGAGGCAGAGGTGCTTAGGAGCGATCAGGCCAGCAGGGGAGCAAGCAGTTAAGGGGCAATCAGGCCAGCAGTGGAGGGCAGTTGGGGGTGATCAGGCCGGCAGGCAAAGGCAGTTAGGGGTGATCAGGCAGGTAGGCAGGTGAGTAGTTAAGAGCAAGCAGTCCTGGTTTGTGAGAAGGATGTCCGACTGCCAGTTTAGGCCCAAATCCTGTGGGATCACTCTATTCCTTTATGATTGTTCCTAAGCCAGCAGCCATACATCCCCTGAGGGGTCCCAGATTGGAGAGGGTGCAGGCTAGGCTGAGGGCCACAGTCCTCCCATGCACGAATTTCATGCACTGGACCTCTAGTATACATGTAATAGCTCAGAGACCTTTCTGGGATTAATTGGACTCCAATATCCCTTGCATTTATTCTGGGGTCAGGAAAAGATTTGATAACTCTAATTTCAGGTGTATTCCATGGAGAAATAAACATTGTTTGAAGTAAACAGTATCTTTTAGTAATCTTTATGAAATAGTCTACTCAAGGTTTTTTTTGCAAGTGAAATCTAGCCATCACAGAGAAGAATAACTAAGGATAAACATTGGTTAGGCACAGTATTAATTTTATTTTCTAATAGTATATAATAAATTATGAAAATTAGAACTAGATTTTTCCTCCTTATGTCATACTTGTGTAGTAATAATATACAAAACAAAAATAAGATGTACATATACCTTTTGGAACAATAGCAAGAGGTATAATTTTTGGTGTTCTAACTTGTTCTAACATTACTGAATGTTTTTGAAATTTATCATGAAGAATTGATTGGAAAGAATAGCAGTAACATTGAAAAGATGGGTAATGAGAGGTTATCTTTATCAGATATTTAAGTTAATTGTAAACATATAGTTATTCAAATATTATGGTAGTGATATAAAACTGGGGGTGGGGGAAAGCAAAATAGGATATATTAGCCTGAAAAATACCCTGGTGTGTACATATATAATATGTATGTATGTATGTAAGTGTGTGTATATTAATTTATTAGATGGTATAGATAGTATAACAAATGAGTAGGAAATGAAAAATTTGCTTTACAAATAGGATAAAGACAAACTTGGTTTATACAGGTGCACACTCAAATAAAGTAGCAAATCGAGCTTTATTTCCTTTCCATGGAAACGTTCAGCTGGTCTAGGCTTGTAAGGCAGCTGTATTCTACAAGGTCATTCAGAGATTTAACTCCCTTCCACATGGTTACTTCATCATTCCCTGGGACACTGCCCTTCTTCTCTAAGGTGGAAGCTAGGCTTTTACTTTTCATCGTGAACTGGCAAACTATATAAAACCCTAAGCAACTGTTCAATTGGTCGCTATGACATGCACTGACCACCAGGGAGCAGATGCTCAATGCAGGAGCTGCCCCCTGGTGGTCAGTGTGCTCCCAGAGCAGAAGCGCTTCTCAGCTGACTGACAGGCCCAGAGGCTGGGCTCATGGCTGGCCAGCGCAGCTGGGGCGGTGGCGCCAGGGTGAGTGGGAACAGCGCCTGGCCTGGGCTTGGGCTCTCCCCAGCCACCTGCCACTTTGCTCTCTACTACATCCCTCAGGGGATGTTGGACTGCTGGTTTTGAACTGATCCCAGCAGGGGTGTGTGTGTGCGTGGGGGGGGAGGGGTGTCCCAGATTGTAAGAGGGTGCAGACCAAGCTGAGTGACCTTCCTGTGCACAAAATCCCTGCACCAGGCTGCTAGTATTTATATAATCAGAAAAGGAAGACAAAATTTTAAAGTATTAGAAAAAGTTTGTTTTATGATCATTTTCTTTAGTAATCAGCCTGATTTTTTAATGGGTGAATAGGAAACAGAAGTGATAAAATTCGTATTAAGGATGAAGTAGAAAAAATTTTTACATTTTTTCTTTTTAATTTTATTTTGTTCACCACCATTTATCCCCCTACTACTACTACTTCCACCTCCACCCACCCCATACTTTTTTAAAGAAAATATGTTTTGCCGAAACCGGTTTGGCTCAGTGGATAGAGTGTCGCCTGCGGACTGAAAGGTCCCAGGTTCGATTCCGGTCAAGGGCAGTACGTTGGTTGTGGGCACATTCCCAGTAGGGGGTGTGCAAGAGGCAGCTGATTGATGATTCTCTCTCATTGATGTTTTTAACTCTCTATCCCTCTCTCTTCCTCTCTGTAAAAAATCAATAAAATATATATATTTTTTAAAAATATGTTTTTACTAATCTTGAGAGAGAGAGGAAGGGAGAGGGAGAGACATGGAGAAATATCGATGAAAGAGAGAAACATCCATGGATTGCCTTCTACTCCCACTACCATCACCACCATTGGGGATTGAGCCTGCAACCTGGGCATGAGCCCTGACCAGGAATCGAACCGGCAACCTTTCAGTGCACTGGGGACATTCAACCAACTGAGCCACATTGGCCGGAGCCACCCCCTACTTGTTTTGCTGTTGTTACTTTTCACCTGAGAATATTTTTCCATTGATTTAATTTTTTAAAATTTTTTTTAGAGAAGTGGAAGGGAGAGGGAGAGACAGAGAGACACATATTTATCAATAGATAGGTTGCCATCTGCCACAGCCTGGGCCTGCAGTCGAGGTACATGCCCCTGACCGGAATTGAACCTGAGATCCTTCAGGGTTCAGGCCAGCACTCTATCCACTGAGCCAAACTGGCTAGGGCACTCCCCTACTTTTTTTTAATGGAGAAGAAGACGTCCATTCGTATGGCCTTGGGATTGTGTCTTTCGACCTTGTGGAAGCAGAGCCTGAGAATATTTTGTGTGTACGTAGAGAAATAAAATGGACTTGTGTTCCCTGGCTTGCTCAACACAATTTGCTCTCTTGGCTCTGCTGTAGGCTGTGTTGGTTGGCTAGAGAAACGTGAGGAATATTAGATTTGAAGAGAAGTATTTAAGTGGGAGCCAACTTTGGTTTTCCCTTTTCCTTCCACTGCCTGCCCTTAAAAAACAAATTTATTACGTCTTTGTTATTGTGGCAATTTAAGTCTTTTAAAGTTGGGTCAAGTGAAAATTCACATGTGCTATTGGTTAGCACAAATAGTCTTAAGTGTGCCAGCAAAAAAAAAGGCTTAGACAGGAAAGTAGCAAAAAAGTATATAAAAATAGAACAGTTTCTTTCTGGCTTATATGAAATGGATATTTTAGCTACTAGTTCAAATATTTAGAACTTAAAAATCTGTCGTATTTTCTATGACACAGCTTGTGGAGGAGGAAGTTCCTGAAAGAAGCCAGTTTTCCAGCCAAAATCACATATGTGGAATTATGGGTGTCTGGAAGCATGTTGTTTTATGCTTATCACCAGTGATTGTATGTGAATAAGACAATTTGAAACTAATTAGAAGCAGTCAAGTAAGAGCTACACAAAATAGAACATTTTCACGTAGGACACGTCTTACAGAATAGAGTGGAGGGAAGTGAAATCTGCCTCCAAAAAGGAAGGAATATGCCTGCAGATGGAAACCTGAGTGTAAATGTGTGGATTTTTCTTAGAAACGAGTCTCGACAAGGAAGCAAGTTGGTGCTTTCCGCTGTCTGCAATTGTTAGTTCTATTAATGAATACCACTAGCTAATCAGCATTTTACAAAGGGAAGAAGCCTGCCTGGGTGGCATCTAGCAAGTCAGGTTTAAGAAAAGATGTCAGGACTTAAGACCCAGTCACATGACTCTCTCTCCTTGCCAATGCTAGAGGCTGTGGATCAAATTTCAACTTGCAGGCGGTCCTCCCTCCCAGCCATGTGGGTTTAACTGAAAGAGAAGCAAAACCACACTTCCGAAAATGTCAGGAGCTGCTCTGCGCTCACGGCGGGGCCTCCGGATTGGGAGCCGGTTTTCAAATCAAAGCATGCCCACTGGATGGAATTTCAGTATTTTTTTGCTCTCATTTTGATGTTCGCATCTGGGCTTCGTCTGTCCTACAAGAGACACTTCTGCAAGGATGGGGGCCGGAGCTCTCGCCATCTGTGTGAGTACTGGCCGCCCCTGTCTCCGCTGGACCCGCTGGGCTCCAGGAGCTGGAGAGGCCCTGCCCTCCTGGTTCTGTTGAGGTGTTTGTGTGACTCTGTTCTCCTTCCTCGGAGGTGGGGGCAGAGTGGTTGCTTCAGTTCCTATCTGTTAAGCAGTATTTGGGGCATTCAGCATTCTCGTCCTTTTTCCCTTTCCTAAAAAGGTGAAGGAAATCGCACGCTGAGTTTTATTCGGTTAAGTCAGCTTGATGGCAAGGCAGAGAACTCTCAAGCGTCTTAGGCTGTTTTGTTCTGAAAGAGTTCAATCTGAATTTTTCTCAGTTGTAGTTACGGGGAACGTCTTGTGTCTAGATTGAGAAAGAATTAAAATAAACACTAACTTATTCCCTCTGAGGATGTGTGCGACATCTTAGAATTCCCTTTCTTGTTTTCATTTAGTAATTCTGGGATTTCTGTTTCAGCATGGTTGCTGAAAGTGGTGGTGAGAAAACTTAGTTGAGTAAATGTGACTCTGTAGTCAACTGGGAAACTTCTAGTTGCTATAATACAGTAGCATCAACAAGTATCCCTGATTAAAAAAAAATCCATGGGGGGCGGGAAATGGTATATTTCTATGGCTGAAATGCATGAATCCCCAATGCATTTCTCTTGGTGTATACACACAATTTTTTGCAGTAACCACGTAGTGTTAATTATGATTTACAGAGTTCTATTGTTAAATTTTTTATTTGGATAGGTGAAAAGTGCATAAATAGTTGTATTTATATTTTAAGTTTGTGGTGTTTGGGAGAGGGGCATTTTATTCCTTAGAGATACTCACTATGTGAGAAATACTCTTTATTGTCACTTTAACTGCTACCTGTGTATCGTCACAATTAGGTCAAATCTTTTTTTTTTTTTTAATTTTCAGAAAGACCTGCAAATTGTTGTAGGTTGTGATGGCATCCTAAAATATCCAGAAATATCCTGGCAAATTTTGACACCTAGTCCCTGAATAGTCACCAGATGGTGCACCAGCCCCACAGATTGAATTTTCTCAGTAAACTGCTGGGTGACTCCTTCATGCTTAGAACTTTTCAGACTTCCCTTTTGCTCTGAGGCTTTTAGTACCCAGATGGTCATCTCTATATCACTTCAAAGAGTTCCCTTCAAAATCTGTTGTTTGAGTATATGGGTAAAGTAACTGAGCTTTAACTACGGACACTGGTCTGCGTTTTTCCAGCTTTGTAAAAGAAACACTAAGGGCCAGAAAAGTGCAGAATGAGGCAGCAGATTGGCGTCTTGTCACGAGGTCATCAGTCGTTTCTGATTGTCTCATTGGATCCTTCCTTCTTGCCCTGCTGCATACGTTGATCTTTCCTGGACTGTAATCACACTGACCCATGCATGAAACTCCATATATCCCTTCATTTCTATCCAACGCATGTGCAAGATTTCACTTAAGGTTGACATAAAAATCATATTGTTCAAAAGATTATCCACTCTGATGTGATTTATATGAGTGTTTTACTGTAGGAGGAATTGTAACAGTATTTCCACAATAAAGATAGATGATAAAAAAATCTTTTCAGAAAGTCTGTGGCAGAAAAGTGAGAAGTCGCATGTATAAATGCATGCATATGGGCTCATACATTTGTCGTAGTTTGTGACTTTTTACTTGGTAAACATATCTTATGTGTAGCAGCTTCTCTGGTATCCTGCTGCTGAAGATAGTCTCAGACAAAAGAGTAGAGCACCAACTATGTGTGGAGTGTGTACGTGTATGTACATGTATGTGTGTGTATACATATTTAAAGTGGGACACAGACAGGTTTAAAGATACTCATTTCCTGTATCCATCCACTAACCAACTTTCTCTTCCTCGTTTGTTTCCCTCAATATACATTGGTAGTGCTGTTAGTGAAACTAGAGTGTGTCACCAACTTTACTTACTTTGCTACTCAGATGTATAATACAAAGAAAGAGGTAGGTTCTTTACCAGGAAACATCTTTTGTCTCTAGGAACTTGACCACATTCTGAGGAAATCGACAGTCATATCTCATTCTATTGCGCTTCGCTTCAATGTGCTTCACAGATGTGGCTTTTTTTTTTTTTTTTTTTTTTTTTTTTTTTTTTTTTTTTAATGGAAGGCAAGACCCTCCACCCTCAAAGAGACGACGACTTGCTTTATTGTGGTGGTTGCTGCGAACAGTACCCGCAGCATCCCTGAGGCCTGCCTGTATTTCATCTTTGGAAGTGACTGTTACTTCTTTGTTATCTGTCTTAAAATCCGTCTCCAGATAACCACCATTCTCTTTCTGGTCATGTCCTCTGATCCATGTGGCAGCTCTTCTAAAATCTAGAAGCATTTCATTGCTTTCTGTGGTGGGTTGGCTTTCGATTCCACACATTCCTGGTTAGACTTAGGAGTTCTAGCCCAGTTCCAACGCATTTTAAAGCACGCACTGAATTTACCCAGCCGTGTAATCTGATTGTCCTTCGAAGTACGTTAAATTCGTGGTACTTACAGTGAGTTCTTGGAGGATTGCCTTCAGGAAACACAGACCATTGGTGTCAGTCGTGTAAAATGGATCTTGTGTCGGGCTGTGCAGACAGAGCTGCACGTCGCGCTGTGCCCCGGGGGCCCTCCCAGAACCACCAATGCTGAAGGCGCGGGAAATGCTAGGGTATGTCATGGCTGAGAGGCACTGGAGCCAGAGCGCCAAGGGCTACATTCTAGCTCTAGAAATTTCTAGTCCTGTCAACGTAGGCAAGTTTTCTTTTCTTGGCTCCTTTGCTTTCCTGTCCAACTGAGAATAGTAAGTGTGTCTACTGATAAGGTTGTTTGAAGATTTAGATATGATAAATTTAAAGCTCTTGATACAGTCTGGCACAAAGTCAGCATTCAGTGAATGTTAGCTGTTATAAAACTTCCAGGCTTCTGCAATCCACTCTGTTTATTGGATGGATAGAAGTGTCCTCTTTTCGGGATCGAGTATCAGAAATCTTGAAATATAATGCATTTTAAATTAATTTTTTAATATATTTTATTGATTTTTATACAGAGAGGAAGGGAGAGAGATAGAGAGTTAGAAACATCCATGAGAGAGAGTCATTGATCAGCTGCCTCTTGCACAACCCCTACTGGGGATATGCCCGCAACCAAGGTACATGCCCTTGACTGGAATCGAACCCGGGACCCTTCAGTCCCCAAGCCGACGCTCTATCCATTGAGCCAAACCAGTCCCGGCGATATATAATGCATTTTAAAGGAGACCAAGAAACATGTAAATAACCTTCCTTCTCTACAAGAGGAGGAAGTTTCTCAGTTCTAGCAAGCACACTGGACTCTCCAGCACGTGCTTTTGAATTCTGCACACTCACACACCCTCCCACCCACCAAGCCCCTTCCTGCTTGGAGCAAGGGCCTCTGCCCTCAGATTGCCTGCCAGTGACTCCTGGCTATACCACATCCTTGCTGCAACCTGGAGCACATTTCCTGGCTCCTCTGTGCCTTTGTAAAATGGGCATCACAAAAGTACCTTCCCTTGCAGTGTTTCTTTATTAGGATCTAATGAGTGAAAGCATCTGAAGCTGTGAATGACATAGTCAGTAAACACTCCATAAAAGTCAGCCATTGCTGCCATTCTGATTTTCTTTTTTCTAAAGCTCTGGATTTTTATCTGCTTGATTATTCTTTATTAAAAAACAAACAAATAACTACTTTAGATCCAAAACTGATGAGCAGGAATATTTCCCGGCGTCTTGTCTCATGGAATCCAAGAATGAAGCCTGGAACCAGAGGCATTCAAACAAGCAGGAGTTTATTGCAAACAAACATGGGCTCCCACTCAGGGGGCAGAGTCCGATGGGTTGCCCCCAAGAGCATTCTGCTCCCCTTATACCAGCTAACGGCCCGTTCTTGGTCTGTCTGCTGGGCCGTTCTCTGATTGGTTCCTGGCCTTTTTGCAACATTTTGTTTTGCACTTACAAGAAAAACATCCTTATTTCAAAACACCCTGTTTTTCTGCTATCCATCCTGTTTTTCCTGCCTCTCCTCTTTGATGCAAAGCACATTTTTTGTTTGTTTCAGCTAGCTCCAGCATTCTTCCTTCTTCCACCCCTTTCCCTACCTACCTAATTCAATTGCCTTTTAACTCCTTTCACTTTTATCAATTGGTGGTGGTTAGGTGGTGGTGGTGGTAGTGCTAGTGCTAGTGATGGTGTATGTGTGTGTGGTGTGTGTTATTGAACAGAAATAGAGTGGATTGCCACTGGAAGCACAGCTGGAGAACCAGGGTCAGAAAGGGCAGCTAAAAGACTAAATAGCATCACCAGGGATTTAAGTGGCAAGAGTTAATCTAATGCTTAATGTACCCATCCTGTGGGCACTGTAGTTGGAGTTAGTTAGCTCCAACCAGTTTTCTGGCCTTGTGATAGTCCACTCAAGATTCAGTGGCCTTGCCCGGCTGGTGTGGTTCAGTGGTTGAGCTTCCACCCATGAACCAAGAGGTTCCTGGTTCGATTCCCAGCCAGGGCACATGTCCTGGTTGCAGTCTTGATCCCCAGCTGAGGGCTTGCAGGAGGCAGCCGATCAATGTGTCTCTGTCATTGATGTTTCTATCTCATTCTATAAAATCAATAAAGATATTTAAAAAAAAAAAAAAGATTCAGTGGCCTGCAGGAGAAAGGGGTCTGTGTGATTAGCCTGATGGAAACCCCGAGCCCAACCGTTGCTAAAGGCAGGATGGTCGTTTTGAGTGGCAATCTCATCAAAGCTGCTCACGACCATGGTGCAGTCAATCCCAAAAAAGCAGTCAGGATTTATTACTGGAAAAAGAGTGGCATGGAGCGTGGGTGGTCCCAAATCATCAAATACTTGTACAGTCATAGTACATGCATTATCTTAGCTTTCTAAATGATTTTGATTAAAATAAATAAATAAATAAAGGCATGAGTGAGATCGTCTGATATTTATCTTTCTCCTGGCTTTTTTCACTTAGCATAATGCTCTCCAAGTCCATCCATGCTGTTGCAAATGGTAGGAGTTCCTTCCTTTTTATAGCAACAATAGAGGCCCAGTGCACAAAATTCGTGCATGGAGGGGGGGAGGGTATGCCCTTCAGCCCAGCCTGCACCCTCTCTAATCTAGGAATCGTCCAGGGATGTCCAACTGCCCGTTTAGGCCTGATCCTGGTATGATCAGGCCTAAACGGGCAGATCAGGCTTCTCACAATCCAAGACTGCAGGCTCCCAACTGCTTACCTGCCTGCCTTCCTGATTGCCCCTAACCTCTTCTGCCTGCCAGCCTGATCACCCCCTAACCACTCTCCTGCCAGCCTGATTAATGCCTAACTGCTCCCCTGCCAGCCTATTTGCCCCTAATTGCCCTCCCCTTCAGGCCTGATCACCCCTAACTGCCCTCCCCTGCAGGCTTGGTTCCTCCCAACTGCCTTCCCCTGCTGGCCATCTTGTGGTGGCCATCTTGTGTCCACATGGGGGCAGCCATCTTGTGTGTTGGAGTGATGGTCAATCTGCATATTACTCTTTTATTACAATAGATAGGATAGAAGCCTGGTGTACGGGTGGAGGCCAGCTGGTTTGCCCTGAAGGGTGTCCCGGATCAGAGTGAGGGTTCCCTTGGGGCGTAGAGCGCGCCCTGAGCGAGAAATCTGTGGTGGTTTGCAGGCCAGCCACGCTCCCTGGCAACCCAAGCAGAGACCCTGGTATCTAGAATTATTTACCTTCTACAATTGAAACTTTGTAGTCTGGAGCAAAGCCAAGCCTTCTGCTTGCTCCATGGCAGCAGCTGCTTCTGTTTGGATATGTTTACCTTCTATAATTGAAATTTTGCAACCTTGATTGGAGGCTTAGGCTGGCTAGGGCAGGCGGAAAGCTTTGCTTCCTCCATTGCCTGGGAAACCCAAGCCTCCCTCCTGCTCTCTGTGGCTATAGCCATCTTGGATGGGTTTATTTGCATACTTGCTCTAATTGGCTGGTGGACATGGTTGGTGGGCGTGGCTTGTGAGTATAACGGAGTGATGGTTAATTTGCATATTATTCTTTTCTTAGGTAGGATAATATTCCATTGTGTATATGTACCACAGATTTTTAATCCACTCATCTGCTGATGGGCACTTAGGGTCTTTCCAAATCTTAGCTACTGTAAATTGTGCTGCTATGAACATAGGGGTGCATATATCCTTTCTGATTGGTATTTCTAGTTTCTTGGGATATATTTCTATAAGTGGAATCACTGGATCAAATGGGAGTTCCATTTTTAGTTTTTTAAGGAAACTCCACACTGTTCTCCACAGTGGCTGCACCAGTCTGCATTCCCACCAGCAGGGCACCAGGGTTCCTTTTTCTCCACATCCTCACCAGCACTTGTTGTTTGTTGATTTGTTGATGTTGGCCATTCTGACAGGTGTGAGATGATACCTCATTGTTGTTTTATTTTGCATCTCTTGGATGATTAGTGACTTTGAGCATGTTTTCATATGTCTGTTGCCTTCCTTATGTTCTCTTTCAAAAAGTATCTATTTAGATCTGTTGCCCATTTTTTGATTGGGTTGTTTATCTTCCTTTTATTAAGTTGTATGAGTTCCCTGTAAATGTTGGAGATTAAACCCTTATGGGAGATAACATTGGCATATGTTCTCCCATACAATGTACTTTCTTGTTGGTTTTTTGATGGTTTCTTTGCTGTGCAGAAGCTTTTTATTTTGATGTAGTCCCATTTATTTATTTTCTCTTTAGTTTCCATTGCCCTAGGAGTTGTATAGGTAAAGATATTTATTTAACATATGTCTGATATTTTGCTGTCTGTGGATTCCTCTAGTATTTTCATGGTTTCCCATCATATGTTTAAGTCCTTTATCCAGTTTGAGATTGTTTTTGTGTATGGTGTAAGTTGGTGGTCTAGTTTCATTTTTTTGCATTTATCTGTCCAATTTTATTGAAGAGACTGTCTTGACTGCATTGTATGCTCTTGCATCTTTTGTCAAATATTAATTGAGCATAGTGGTTTGGGTTGAGTTCTGGGTTCTCTATTCTATTCCATTGGTCTATATATCTGTTCTTGTGCCAGTACCAGCCAGTTTTGAGAACAGTGGCTTTGTATCTGGTATTGAGATCCCACCTACTTTGTTCTTGTTTCTCAGGATTGCTGCAGCTACTCGGGCTCTGGCTCTTTTTTTATTCTAGAAGAATTTTTGGAGAGTTCATTCTAGATCTGTGAAATAAGCATTGAATTTTAATGGGGAGTGCATTGAATCTATAGATTGCTTTGGGTAGTATGAACATTTTAATGATGTTGATTTTACCAATTCATGAACACAGTATGTTCTTACATCTGTTTCTGTTTTCCTCTATTTCTTTTTTCAGTGTCCTGGAATTTTCCAAGTTCAAGTATTTTACCTCCTTAGTTAAGTTTATTCCTAGTATCTTAATTTTTAGGTGCAATGGTAAATGGGATTGTATGTGTTTTTTAACCTCTCTTTCTGTAAGTTCACTATTGGTGTATAAAAGTGCCATAGATTTCTTGGCGTTAACTTTGTACCCTGCTACATTGCCAAATTCATTTATTAAGTCTAATAATTTTTTGATGGAGTCTTTAGGGTTTTCTGTGTACAGTATCATGTCATCTATGAATAATGACAGTTTTATGTCTTCTTTTCTAATTTGGATACCTTTTATTTCCCTTTTTTGTCTAATTGCAATGGCTAATACTTCCAGTACTATGTCGAACAAGAGTGATGAAAGTGGGCATCCCAGTCTTGTTCCTGTTCTTAGGTGAAGTGGTTTTAGTTTTGCCTATTGAGTATGATGTTGGCTGTAGGTTTGTCCTATAAGGCTTTTATTATATTGAGATATGCTCCCTCTATTCCCACTTTGCTGAGGGTTTTTATCAAGAAAGAGTGATGGATTTTTTTCAAATGCTTTTTCTGCATCAATTGATATGACTGTGATTTTTATCTCTCAATTAGTTTATGTGATGTATCACATTTATTAATTTGCAGATATTGTACCATCCTTGCATCCCCAGGATAAATGCTACTTGGTCATGGTCTATGATCTTTCTGATGTACTGCTGGATCCGATTTGCTAGAATTTTGTTGAGGATTTTGGCATCTATGTTCATGAGGGAACTTGACCTGTAATTCTCTTTCTTTTTTGAGCGAGTAGAAGAAGTGGAGAGACACATTTATGTGTGACATTGATTGGTTGCCTCTGCATGTAATTCCCAAGCAGGGCCGGGATCATGCCTGCAATGGAGGTGAATTCCCTTGACTAGAATCAAATCCTGGATCCTCAGTCCTTGGGCCCATACTCTATCCACTGAACCATAACAGCTACGGCTGTTAGCTGTTTTTAATTCTACATTTGAGACTAATATTCAAAGTTTCAGTAATACTGATTACTTTTTGGCTGCTTACTCACCAGATATACCTGATCGACTGAAAATTTTTGTGTGGTCAGTTGAGGGAGATTAACATATTTTTAAACCCACAAGAAAAAATATTGCTAGCTGTTACAAATTTGGCTTGATTAATAAATGCGTAATTTCCTTGATAACTGAGAAAATAGTTCTCACTCTACTACTGCTCTATTGTAGCTAACACTATCCCATATTTATAATATTAATATATACTAAGTGAATATTATAACTTTATATTTGTTTAATTTTCACAAGGGAAATCTGGCTTTCAAATATGACCTCTTAAAAGATTTAGATATTTCAAGGAAAGTTGGTCTGGTCCTTCAGAGTATAAGATTCAAAATCAAATTGAGATTACAGTGAGCCAACTCAAAATCAGGGTTGTAGAATTAACTTTGTGTAATGGTCTTGGGTCATATACAGCATTTATTGTATTATCTATACTAATAATAGAGAAATATGAAAATTGTCCAGGATGCCATCACAGTAACAGTAATAACCACCAGGCTGTGTGGGGCGACCAGGCCAGCAGGGGAGGGGTGACTGGGCTGGTAGGGGAGGGCATTTGGGGGTGACCAGGCCAAAAGGGGGCAGTGGTGGCGATCAGGTCACAGGCGGAGGCAGTTAGGGGCAATCAGGCTGGCAGGCAGAGGTGGTTAGGAGTGATCAGGCTGGCAGGCAGGTGAGCAGTTATGAAGCAGTGGTCCTGGATTGTTAGAGTGATGTCCAACTGCCAGATATCCGACTGGCAGTCAGATATCTCCCAAGGGGTCCCATATCGAAGAGGGTGCAGGCTGGCCTGAAGGGACCCTCCTTCCCAATGCACAAATTTCATGCACCAGGCCTCTAGAGTTATTATAATTATACACCAACTGCCCTATAACATTAATGTAACTCTAAATTAGGGAGAGGAACATGGACTTAGAATAGGATGAAACTCTTACTATTTCTGTGACTTTTACCAAATTACTTAACACTCTGATCTTTGCTTCTTCAACTCTAAAATGGAAGTAATATTTCTACTTTTAGAATCTCATAGCTACAGAATCTTGCCCTTATAATACTTTCATTAGTTTCTACCATTCATTCTTAAAAAGTGAGTTTCCTCCAATTTGCTATCTGTCCCCAAATAAAATTGTTTGCATTTTGCCATCTTTTTTTTTTTCAATGTGTAGAGTTATGGTTGCACATGCTTTTAAAGATCACTTAATTATATTAAGTCATGTTAAAATTTATCTCTACTAAAAGGAAAAAAATACATTTGTATGAATTTTTTTTTGTTGTGTTGGTAACTTGAATTAAATGTAACTTGCATTTTATATCTATAATATGAACAATTTTGCTGGAATTTTAAAAATTGTGACTACCTAAAATGATACTGTTTCGGAGACATGGCATTTTGAACCTCAAAGAGAATTGAGTTGATTTTATATGACAAAATATTGCTGAGAACTTCACAGATATAATCAAGTCAGAGAAATAAACGTTTACTCCATATTTTTATATACATATATATCCTAACATTGCAAATTAAAGCTACCTTAAATGACATCTAGATAAATTTTTATCTTTAGAAACCTTTTATTGTTTCAGGATCTGCATAAAGTTTCAGTCTTCGTGCATGTTTTATTTGCCTTTTAACCAGTCACAACCCTGGGTTACTGTAGTATTATACATATCTTAGCTACTGCCCTGTATTGCTCCCTCCCTTAACTACAGTTACGTTGTGGCTTTAGGTTTCTCATTATTTGTCACTCCTTTTAACCGTGATGTCGGTGGTAACACTGAGCCATTTGTAACACTGAGCGACACATGAGAGATGTTAGAGATTTTGAGTTGGAGTAAAAATAAATGAAGACTACTGCTATCTGTTTGCAAACGCTTACAATTTAATTCAGGTGTTTGTGTTGTAACCATGCAACCTCCTGTGGTAAAAATGACTGACTGCTCTTTTTTCTTACGCTCTTTTAAGCAAAGTAAAGCCACAGTTCGGCTGAAAGAAGACATGAAAAAGATAGTGGCAGTGCCACTAAGTGAGCAGAAGAATTCTACCTATAAAAAGTTATTTGGTGTCAGCCTCCAAGACCTTCAACAGCAGGGACTCACTGAGAATGGCATTCCAGCGATAGTGGGGAATATCGTGGAGTACTTGACAAAGAATGGTAAGTCAAGTCTTATTTTCACGATGGTTTCCACAGTTTTCATATACAGCATTAAGTAATTACTATGAGCAATCACTTTAATTATTGAGGTTTCTAGTGTGGAATGATATCTAGTTTTAAGTGCTGAAACACACTCTTTTGATAATAATAGTTCAATTGATAGTCAATACATTTTAAAAGAAGAGAGAACTCGCTTTGGTTCTGTCAACTGAGGTCAATCATGAATTCATTGGATACCTTGATTGCCTTCCTAAGCTCAGTGGAAATAGCAAAGATAAATAAATAATAGAAGTAGTATGTGTAGCCTATTATGGGGTGTTAACTACTTTTGAAGTGATAAAATTAAGCATGTAAAACCATTGAAGAGTAACATATTAGATTGCATGATAAAAAGATAAATTATAGCTCTTCATTTTTGAGAGCTATCATATATTGCCTTATAGTTATAATTTTATGCAAAGCCTGGATAATTTGAAAAAAAAATTACTTTATATTCCCTACATTCATGCTTTCAAACTACAGCAGTATGATAAGAGAATGGCAAACTATATAATAAATATCAATACACTCTAAAAGATTTGGGAGGGAAATATTCCAAGGGAGAACTTGGGATTTTCATCATTTTCTATACTGAAAAAGCCTTTCTGTACCTAAAACAAGATGAGTTACAAAATAGAGTGTAAAGTTTGTGAGGAGTTTTAAAAGTTAAACTTGAAAGTTCAAAGAAATTCTGTACTTTTGCAGTTTGCTTCGGCCCCCATATCTTCCCATGATTACAAGGCCACTCCCCCTGCAAAGAAGAGTCCTTCATTGCAAATGCTTGAGAAGCACCTTGCATTTGTTCCTCTATAGCAGTGGTTCTTAACCACTAATGCTGCGACCCTTTAATACAGTTCCTCATGTTGTGGTGACCCCCAACCATAAAATTATTTTTGTTGCTACTTCATAACTGTAATTTTGCTACTGTGAATGAATCGTAACGTAAATATCTGTGTTTTCTGATGGTCTTAGGCTCTACAACAGTGGCTCTCAATCTGTGGGTCGCGACTCTTGCTTTCTAATTTTTTTCTCCAATTGCTGTTCATATTGGGTGTGATTTTATTTTGTCCTTTCTTCTAATTCACTAATTTAGTCCTTCACTTCTTCTAGTCTACAGTTGAAATCTTCCATTTTGTTTTTATTATTGTAGCTGTATTGCTTTTCCCCCCCTCTTTATTCTTACATAAGTTGTTGGTTTTCTCATCGTCTGCTTTATGAACTGTATGGCCCTTATTTTGAATTCTTTTTTTGACGTATTGCATTACTCTATTTCATTTAGTTCCTTTTTAAAAAAGCGATGCCTCCTTTTCTTTCCTTTGGGGGTTGTTTCTTTGTCTCCCCATTTTGCTGCTCTTTCTGGCCCCGGGCTCCCTGCTTGGGATCTGAAGGGTTGAAGCCCCTAACAGTCCAATGGTCGTGGACTTTCTATTATAATACCAGGGGCTGGGTCTGCCTTGAGTTTCACACCTTTATTGCCTCACCTCTGAATTGTTCCCCCTTCTCACACGGTTCTGGTCCCTCCATTATCTGTTTCTCAGGGTTGGCAAAGACGGTGTACAGTTTCTCTGGTGTATGACTCTATGAGGCCCCAGAGCCCCCTGGCATGCATTTTGTTGTGCAGATCCAGCTGCTAAGGCTGGATGTACCCTAGGTCCCCCTGGCAGTGCTCTTGCAGTGTGGTCCTGTGACCTCTGGCAAAGCACACCAAGTTGCACCAGCAGTTCTGACCCCAGCTGGGGGTTAGGGTATTGCCAGGTGACAGCTCTGCTTGTGATGGGTGCAGAATACACACAGACCACACATAGACCAAAGGTCCTGTCTGGGCTGGGGCATAGCACACACTGGGCTGTGGCTGTGGCTGTGGGGGGTGCAGGGTGAGTACCAGCCAGAGGGTCTGTCTGTGCCGAGGGCAGGATGCTTGCCGGGCAAGGGCTCTGTCTGGGCAGGGGTGTAATATGCACCCGGCTGTGGTTCTGTATTGGGATCAGGCATGCAGTGGGGAGTAGGGAGTGGGGTTCCTGTGGCTTGCACTCACAGCATGGGGACCTGAGGCACAGGATCCTGGAACACTGGGTCTGGGCTCTGGCTAGGAGGCACAGCTCGGCGATCTCTCTAGTGTGCTCTCACTGCAGACAACTAAGACCCATGTCTTGGTACTATGCTGCTCACTGCTAGGGCACCATGGTGATTCCACGTGGGTTATGGCTGGCAAGAAGCTCCTTGCTCAGGTCCATAGGTGCTGTCCTCGGTCGGTCTGGGTGTTGGTGTTGCAGTACTCCTGGCCTCCGTTGCTCCCCTCTTCAAGATGGTGTGGGTTCTCTGCCAAAGCCAAGCTCTAGGGGTGCTCACGGCATAGCTGGGATTCCCCTTCTTTGACAGCTGATCTGCCTGTCCCTGCGACTCCTGAGATATCTGTCCCTCACTCACCCACACACAAACTACACACATCCACTGACACCTCTTTCACTGCTTTACTGTGTCACACTCTCTTCCTCCCTGCAGCCCTGTGGGCCGCCATGTTTGGGCACTGATTCTTGCCAGTCTTTTGCTGTCTACAAAGATTCAGTGACTTAAAAAAATTGTTTTTGCATATATGGAAATTTCTTTACACTTACATTTCATTATTTTCTTTAGCTATGTGCTTTATTCTTTTTTAAGTGTGTCATTTCAAGCACTGTGAGTATACTCATAGACTAACTTTCTAGAAGTGGACTTCTGAGTCAAAGGATATGTGCATTTATAATTAATACTAGAAGATTTGATCCAGTTTATATTCCCATCATCAAAATAAGAAAATTTGGGTAAAATTTGAATTAGAGATTTGTTTTCTTCTTTCCCTTAGCATGTCCTTAGTTACTCTCTAATAGGGTATATTCAGGTAATTCAAACTAAATGTTTTAGTGGGCAAAATCAGTCATTCTTAACTAGGGATATGAAGTAGAATCACTACTGGTATCTCTTGCAAGTTTGGTACCTCTGGTCTACTGAATCAGAATCTTGACTGGGCCAGCTAGGAGAGGTTATCTACCCAATCATTTCGAAAGGTTGTATAGTTCACTAATATTTAGACAACCAGGAATCTTTATTGCATTTAAATTATCATGTTAATAAACCAAAAAGCCTATGTAAGTTTGAAGGGTGGTATATGTTTAAGGGCATGGTACTTTTTATTTATTTTGTAGCCTTTTTTAAGTCAACAAATATTCATTTTACAGCGGTGAGTAGATACTCTATATCAGGTATGAGATATAAGGAGATTAGTCATGATAATTTAACCAATGGTATATACTGTGGTCATAGTTTGTTGTTTAATTAGATGCAGACATTTAACAACTTGACATGAGGGGAACTCTTACTATAAAGGAATTTGGGACAGAAGAGGTTTATTAAGGCCTATATCAAACACACTTTTTTACTTTAAAAAACACATTTTTCTTTTCTTTTTTTTTTATAATAGATTCAAAGGAAAATCTTATAAGTAATAAGGTATATCATCTTTAAACTATTTTAAAATAACTTGTTTTGCTTACAGTGTTACTAGATGCCTTCCCTTTAGCATGAAGATACTGTGTGATGTCATTTTAAGTAGTGTATGATTCTGCACTCACCACCAGATGTCAGAATATGCTTACATATTGTTATATTGCTTCCTGGGCCAAAGTGTTCCAATTAGGCAAATTCTGACTTCTGGCATATTTAGTTTCTAATGATGATATGTTCACACTATTTTATAATAAATATTGCAGTTGTACAAAAAAGTAGTTGTCAATGGTGTATATAGATGTTAATTAGGTTGTATGATCATTATTAAATTGATGTTCCATGATGCTTAATCCATATCTCCTGAAATAAAATTTAATAAAATTTCAGAAATGTATGAGAATAACTCCACTAAGTCTTCCAGTTATCTCCTTCTTCTGAACATTTAAGTTGTAATTATCATTTCCTAAAAATTTAGAGTAGGAAAATTTAGAGATTATTTAGTCTGGTAAGCCTCATATGGGCATTAGATATAAGTTCAAAAATATAAGTTTTGTCTGTTCCCTTCTCTCCCCTTCCAGAGTGGATATAGACATGACCAGAGATAAACTTCTCCTGCTTGAAAATTATTAAGTATTCTAAAAAAAGTTGTTTGGGTGAGAGATGTTCCTGAGGGACAAGTTGTGCAGATAAATAGAGACAGAAACGAATGGTTGAGAATCATTTTAACTTAGATTCCTTCCATTTATAACTTGTCTTCATTAGTAATATCTAGTGGGATCAGAAACCTTGAAAACCAAAGCCAGGTCTTAGAACTGATGGTTATTTTGGACTAACTGGAAGTATATTTATCTGAGGGAAGGGTCACAAAACCTTGTTGGAAGTGAAATCTGTGAAATCTGACCCAGGGGGCATTCGCTAGACCAAAAATAAGCCCAGGAGCTGAGGAAATACAGGAATATGATGCAGAATTCTAAATTTTCAGGATTTGGGCCTTGAATAGGAATAGTATTCTCCTTTATTAGAGTGCTCTGCTTGGTGCCAGTATACATTTTTGTGTTACAGATGAAGCTTTGTGGAGTAGAGGAAACAGACCTGGAATGCTTTCAAAATGACATGCTAAAGTCTTCCAATAGTAACTGATATTTTGCAGCATTAACTAATATGATATGCCATTCCTTTTGTCTGATACTGAATAATAGATTATCCCCAAATGTAGCAGAGTAAAATAATAATGTTTATTGACTCACAGGATTCCAGCACAACTGTTTCTTTTGTCTTAGGGTTTCTTCTAAGAGTTGTGATGTTGGCTGCAGCTACAGGCCTATCAGGACTTGACTGGGGAAATGTTCACTTCCAAGCTTATTCACATGGCTGTTGGCAGGATTTAGTTCCTTGTGGGCTATAGACCTGAGGTTTTCAGGTCCTCCTCGCAGGCTGTTGTCCAGAAAATGCCCTCAGTTCTTTGCCACGTGGACCTCTCCATAAGGCAGCTATCAGAATAAATAGCAGCAATTTATCAGAGTGAGCAAGTAAGAGAAGCCAGAGAGAGAGAGAAAGAGAGAGAGAGAGAGGAGAAACACAAGCAAGTCTTTTATAACCTAAATTTAGAAATGAGATTAGAACCCAATTACATTGCTTTGCTACATTGTTTTGGTTAAAAGCAAATTACTAGGTTCAGCCCACACTCAAGAGGTGGAGATTACATATGGATGTGGATACCAAGTGGTGGCGATCATTGGGGCCCTTTGAGAAGCTGCCTACCACACAGAGTGACTGGTATCTCCTCTGATTATGCCCTAGCCTTACTAGTTGTTAAGTATTTTTAACATCCTCTCTGGTTTCACAAATTTTTGTCAAATTTGGAGCTAAACTTTATGTCATCTTTTGATATTTACGTTCTTCAGAGCAAAATAATATGTATGTAAATACAAAAATATAAACATCTCACTAGACTTCAAATTCCATAAAGATAATGGTAGTGTTTTCTCTTTCTCAGAGTGGATTTCTTTAGTACCTAACCTAGTGCAAAGTATTCATTAATATTTGTTGACATAAAGGGTTCAGAAAATGTGTTATCAAATTACAAAGAAATTAGCATCCTTTTTCTCCCTCCTCCTTTTCTCCCCTCCATTGTGTTTTGTTTTTTATTTTTGTAACACAAAGGGAGAACGGCAAAGGAAAAAGACCTAACCACATCCCACAGCAGCTTCTGAGGTTCATATGGAATTGTTTTAAAAAGACAATTTCAGGTCTATTTCAGGAAAACTAAGTACAACGACCTTAAAATGAAAACTTCCCATCTGTTTGTCACAAAGGGATCCAACCAGAGATACAAAATAATCCAGTTTAGAAAATTCCCCGTTAACACAAGGGTTCGAGCTCTAAAGATCCTTTTTCTTTAGAAAGGGTAAGACAGAAAAAAAATTTATTAGAGGCAGGGAAGATGGCAGCTGGCAGGACAGCAGTGAGGAAGAGAGTATTAGTGAGTGAGGGAGCAAAAGAGGAGTGTGTGGATGTGGTGTGTGTGTGTGTGTGTGTGTGTAAGAGAGAGAGAGAGAGAGAGAGAGAGAGAGAGAGAGACAGACAGACAGACAGACAGACAGCTAGATCCTGCAGGACTTTGGGGGGCTGGCTGAGATAACACCCTGGGGAGCCAGCTCTGGCAGAAATGATGCCATCTTGAAGAGGCCCAGCCTCACTACCACCCAGACTCTTCTTAGACACCACCCTGGACCCTACAGGCACTCTGTCTAAAGACCTGCTACCTCAGCTGCAGATCCACAGACACCAGGACTCCATCCTCCCTGGACATGGGCTCCTATGTGTCTCAGAACGTGTCCTCCCCCCGCCAGACCACTGTGTAGTTCCTGGGCACTGTGTGTCCCACTGGCCAGCCTCACTACCTGCCAAGCCTGCAACATCGGCCCCAGCCACTGCATGCTTTGGTGCTTGGACCTTCTGTGAGAGCAAAAATGAGGAGATAAAGAAAGAGCCCCCAAATGAAAGGAGTTTGTGAGAAAAATGAACGAAATGAAACAGAGGCATGTAACATGTCAGAAAAAGAATTCATAGTAAGGGTCACAGTTTCTGAACAGGCTGGATGAGAAAACCAATAACATGTAAGAATCAAGAGGAAATAAAAAGCAATACAGCTACAACAAAACCATGATGGAAGGTTTAAACAGTAGACTATAAGAAGCAGAGTTAGTGAATTAGAAGATAGGGCAAAAAAACACACCCAATTTAAGCAGCAGTTGGGGGGGGGGGGGAGGGAAATAGAAACAGGAGAAGAGCCTAAGGGAGCTTTGGGACAATATGAAGCAAAGTAACATATGGATAATGTGGGTGCCAGAATGACAAGAAGAGGAGCAAGGACTAGAAAACCTATTTGAAGAAATAATGACAGAAAACATCCCTGATCTGGAGAAGAAAAAAGTCACACAAGCAGAGTCTCAAACAAGATGAATCCACAAAGACACACACTAAGACACATCTTAATTACAATGGCAAACATTAACAACGGAGAATCTTAAAGGCTGCAAGAGAGAAACAGAAAGTTATTACAAAGGACCTCCCATTAGATTATCAAATGATTTCTCAACAGAAACACAACAGGCCAGAAGGGAATGGAATGAAGTATTCAAAGTGATGCAAGGCAAGGGACTGAATTCAAGAATACTCTATTCAGCAAGGCTATCATTCAAAATTGAAGGGGAAATCAGGAGTTTCTCTGACAAAAAACAAAACAAAACAAAAATCTAAGGCAGTTTATGACTACCAATTCAGCAATGCAATAAATGTTAAATTGTCTACTATAAAAAGAAGAAATAGGAAGTGAAGAAGGAACACAGGCATAATGAATAAAAATAGCTACAAACAAGTAGCTATCAATAATAACCTCAAATGTAAATGGACTAAATGCTCCAATCAAAAGACAGAGTGGCTGAATGGCCCATATATATGCTATCTACAAGAGACCCACCTCAGAACAAGGGACTCACAGAGACAAAAATGAAGGGATTGAAAAATATTTTCTAGGCAAATGGAAATGATAAAAAGCTGGGTAGCAACATTCATATCTGACAAAATAGACCTCAAAGTGAAGGCCGTAACAAAAAATAAGGAAGGCCACTTCATAATACTAAAGAATTGATACAACAAGAGGATATAACTCTGGTAAACATATAGGCACCCAAATCAGAAGCAACCAAATATATGAAAAACTTCTGGACTATATCAAGGGAGAGATCAACAACAATACAATCATGGTAGGGGACTTTGTAGACAAAAAAATCAGCAAAGAAACAGCAATCCTAACTGGATCAGATGGACTTAATGGACATCTGCAAAACATTTCACCCCCAAATATATAGAATATATATTCTTCTCAAGTGCACATGGGACATTCTCAAAGTTAGATCACATATTAAAACACAGACAAAGTCTCTCCAAATTCAGGAATATTGAAATCATATTAAGCAATTCTCAGATCATAATGACATAATATTAGAAATCAACTACAATGAAAACAAATAAATTCATGCAGTTGGAGACTAAAGAGCATGCTGATAAACAATGATTGGGTTACTGAAAGAGATCAAAGAATAAATTTTAAACATCCTGGAAACAAATGACAATAAAAACACAATAATTCAAAATCTATGAGACACAGTGAAAGCAATCCTGAGAGAGAAGTTCATATCATTACAGCCCATCCTTAAAAAACAAACAAAACAACAATAGCAACAAAAACACAAGACAAACTTGTAATAAATTATGTAACTTTACAACTCAAAGAATTAGAAAGCAGCAAGAAAAGCCCAGAGTGAGCAGAAGGAAGAAAATAATAAAGATCAGAGCAGAAATAAATGGCATAGAGACAAAATAAAAAAATCAAACCAAGAGCTGGTTCTTTGAAAGGATAAATAAGATTGATGAACCTCCTCTAACCAGGCTCACCAAGAAGCAAAGAGAGGGGTTCCAAATATTGATAAAATCAGAAATGAAAGTCGAAATAACAACAGACCCCACAGAAATACAAAGGATGGTAAAAAAAAAAAAAAATACTATTAACAACTTTATTCAAAAAAACTGGTTAACCTAAAAGAAAGGGACATATTCCTAGAAAAATATGACCTTCCAAAACTCAATCTGTAAAAATAAAAATAAAAAATCTGAATAGGTTGATAACTATGGAGGAAAGTGAATCAGTAATCAAAAATCTTCTAGCAAACAAAAGCCCTAGGCCAGACTGCTTCACAGGGGAGTTTTTCCAAACATTCAAAGAAGAAATAAAACCTATTCTCCTCAGACTATTCCAAAGTATTCAAGAGGAAGGAACATTTCCAAGCTCTTTGTGAAGCCAGCATTACCTTAATCCCAAAACCAGATAAAGACACACCACAAAGAAAGGAAATTATAGGCCAATATCTCTGATAAATATAGAAGCTAAAATCCTCAACAAAATTCTAGCAAGTTGGATCGAGCATTACATTAGAGAGACCATACACCATGACCAAGTGGGATTTATTCCGGGAATGCAAGTAAGCTTTAATATCTGCAAATTAATAAATGTAATATACCACATAAATAAACTCAGAGATAAAAATTACATAGTCATCAATTAATGCAGAAAAAACATTTGACAAAATCCAACACCCTTTCTTGTTAAAAACTCTGCAAAGTGGGATTAGAGGGATCATATCTCAACATAATAAAAGCTTTATATTACAAACCTACAGCCAACATCTTATTCAATGGGCAAAGATTGGGTTGCCCTTTCTCACCACTACTATTCGACATAGTACTGGAAGTGCTAGCTATAGCAATTAGAAAAAAAGAAGAAATAAAAGGCATCCAAATTGGAAAAGAAGAAGTAAAATTGTCATTATTTGCACATTACATGATACAAAGAAAACCCTAAAGACTCCATCAAAAACACTATTAGAGTTAATAAATGAATTGGCAATGTAGCAGGATATACAATTAATACCCAGAAATCTATGGCTTTTTTACACACCAATAATGAATTCACAGAAAGAGAAACAAAAACAATCCCATTTACCATTGCACCAAAAAGAAGAAGAAGAAAAAAAAGTTACCTAGGAATAAACTTAACTAAGAAGGTAAAAGATCTGTCCTCAGAAAACTATAAGACATTGAAAAAAGAGATAGAGGAAGACATAAAGAAATGGAAAAATATGCCATGTTCATGGATTGGTATTGTAGAATCAACATCATTAAAATGATCATACTACTCAAAGCAATCTATAGATTTATTGTAATCCCGATTAAGTTACCAATGGCCTAGAACAAATTCTCCAAAAATTCATATAAAATTAAAAAGACTCCAAATAGCTGCAACAATCTTGAGAAAAAAGAAAAAAGTAGGAGGGATCATAATTCCAGATGTCAAGCCATATTACAAAGCCACTGTCCTCGAAACTGCCTGGTACTGGAACAAGAACAGACATATAGACCAATGGAACAGATCAGAGAACCCAGAAATTGATCCAAGTCGTTATGCTCAATTAATATTTGACAAAGAAGGCAAGAGCATACAATGGAGTCAAGACAGTCTCTTTAATAAATGGTGTTTGAAAAATTGGACCATTACATGCAAAAGAAATGAAGCTAGACCACCAGCTTACATCATACAAAAAAATAAACTCAAAATGGATAAAGGACTTAAACATAAGGAAAAACCATAAAAATCTTAGAGGAAGCCACAGACAGCAAAGTATCAGACATATGTCTTAGCAATATCTTCGCCGATACAGTTCCTAGGACAAAGGAGACTAAGGAGAAAATGAACAAATGGCACAGTATCAAAATAAAAAGCTTCTGAACAGCAAAGAAACCATCAACAAAACAATAAGAAAGCCTACTGCATGGGAGAACATATATGCCAGTATTATTTCTGACAAGGGTTTAATCTCCACAATTTATTGGGAAGTCATACAACTTACAAAAGGAAGTTAAACAACCCAATCAAAAAATGGGCGAAGGATTTAAATAGACCCTTCCCCAAAGTGGACATACAGAAGGCCAAGGGACATATGAAAACATGCTCAAAGTCACTAATCATCTGAGATATGCAAATAAAAATAATAATGAGGTACCATCTCACACCTGTCAGAATGCCTATCATCAATAAATCAACAAATGACAAGTGCTGTCAAAGATGCGAAGGAAAAGGAATCCTCCTGCACTGCTGGTGGGAATGAAGACTCGTGCAGCCACTGTGGGAAACAGAATGGAGTTTCCTCAAAAAACTAAAAATGGAACTCCCATTTGACCCAGTGATCCCACTTCTAGGAATCTATTCCAAGAAATAAGAAACACCAATCAGAAAGGAAAAATGCACCCTATGTTCATAGCAGCACAATTTGCAATAGCTACGATTTGGAAACAGCCTAAGTGCCCATCAACAGATGAGTGGATTAGAAGGCTATGGTACATCTACACAATGGAATACTACGCTGCTGTAAAAAAGAAGGAACTCTTACCATTTGCAACAGCATGGATTGACCTGGAGATCATTATGCTAAGCGAAATAAGCCAGTCAGAGAAAGATAAATATCACATGATCTCACTCATTTGTGGAATATTGTGAACAACATAAACTGATAAACAAAAATGGATCCAGAGACAGAGAAGCATAAAACTAACTGTCAAGCCTCAGGGGGGCGGGTAAGAGATCAATCAAATCACTTGTATGCATCCATATAAGCACTGCCAGTGGACACAGACACTAGGGGGGTAAGGTCATGTGCTGGGAAATGGAGATAGGGAGAGGTCAATGGAAAAAAGGAGACATGTAATAATTTAATCAAAAAAGAATTTATTAAAATATATAAGTAAATAATATTATAATAGCTATGTAAGGGCCAGTGGAGTATTTGAAATATCAGGGGAACTGCTCTGTAAAGTATATGATTGTATAACCACTATGTTGTACACCTGAAACTAATACAGAATAATATTGAATGTGAAGAATAATTGGGAAAAAAGATGGGAAAATTGTATGTTATATGTTTTTCATCACAATAAAAAAAATTTTTTTAATTAATAAGCCCAGCTGCTCTGATTTAGTGATTGAGTGTCAGCCTTTGAACCAGGAGGTCACAGTTCAATTCCAGATCAGGGCTCATGCTGAAGTTATAGACTTGACCCCCACTGTGGGGACGTGCAGGAGGCTGCTGGTGGATGATTCTCTCTCATGTCTCATGTTTCTATCTCTCCCTCTCTCTTTCTCTGAAATCAATAAAATATATTTTAACAACAATAAAAAAGAAAGAGCAAGACAATTTAGCAGGTAAGAGAAAGAAGTAAGGGCTGATATAAACAAGCCCTTCGATCTTAATAATTCCAATAGGAGTCAATGCTATGTCATTGCTAAAGTTCACGATTGGGTTCTCAAAGAAGAGTAGCAAGTCCTTGGGTTACTCTTTCTTAGAATGATTGTTTCTGACATTTCTCACATTCCTTCATGGTCTGGCTCACTTGCTTATGTGCTGAGTCATCTCCTCAAACGCAGTACACTGAGCTGAAAGTCATTCTGCCTAAACTAGCCATCACCCTTTACCCCACTTCACCTTATTCTTGACAGTGTTTTTTCCCCCTGGATTTCTTGTTTTCAAACCTTACCTTTCAACTCTTACTCTTCCCTTACTTCCCTTTTGTACTAAGTTACTAATCACCTTTATACTCTCCTTTTCACTTCCTTCCCACCATAAGTTCTGTCTGATTGCCTGACAGTTGAATATAGTTTCCAGAAGGCAAGTTCTCTGCCCTCTGCATTCCCTACTTGTTAGCTAGTATATTGTGTTCCCCTCTGTGCTCCCCCCCCCCACCCCACCCCCACTTCAAAATGTGCTCCAGTGATAAAAGTCTGCAGTCTTGAACTTGGCATTCATGGCCCTATCCCGTTTTTTCCATTTATTACCCCATCACTGTTTGACCTAAACATTCCACATTTTTATCTGCCTACCTTTCTTTATTCTGTCTTGTCTCTGCTTCCTAATTCATATAGTTGTTCTTTTTGTCAGGGATAAATCAAGGTTTTGTGTGTTGTGGCTTAATTCTTTTGGGACCCCCTTAAGAAAAATAATACAAAATTAGGACCCAAACAAAGGAGGGGCCATAAAACTTAAACTGCATTAGTTTCACATATATCAGCCCCAGAGCTTTCACCTCCTTTGTATGCAAAGGAGCCAAAGGTTTCCTCCATGAAACATTCGCTTAACCCTAGCCAAGACTAATATTGCCAGTTAGCTAAAGGCAAGATCTTGTCTTATACTACTTTATAGTCTCATAGAGTCTTATACCTTAAATTTAGTGATTACTAAAGAAATACTACTTCTTAATCTGTTAACCTTTTTAATTGAAAGAGTATAAATATATATTTATACTCTTAAAAATAAATATATATTTTTTGAAACAAAACTTTCACTTTTTAAGTGAAAGAGTATGTGCCCATTACAGGTTGCGTAATTAAAAAGGGAGTTCCCTTTTTAATTACACAACCTGTAATGGGCACATACTCTTTCACTAGGACATGTCAGTACGTCACGCCTGGAGGACGTAATTTCATATTATTATTATTTTTATTTATACTTAATTAAAATAAATGATATATATATTTTTCGTTTATTTATATATAAAGCACAAAGGAAAATATAAAATTACAAAAAAATAGAAAAGAATACCAACAAAAAAATGGAAACATCGAATTAAAAAATTATAAATTTTACAAACAATTATAAAGATTACAAAAAATATATACCGTCCCTCTCAGGGCCCAACATATATTTCCAGGACGTATTCATACGTCCTACCCGTTCCTGATATTGTTTATATTTGATGTATTTATAGGTCCCGCTCGGTTAATAGGTTAATGAAATTATTACAAAATAATCAGAGTTGCAAAGTTTCTTACATACATGTTTTGTTTTGTTTTAAATAATTCTCAAAATGCTAAGCCATTATTGGGGCCCAGGGTTAGTTTCTGTTATGTACTCTATAAGATTTCTTTGTAGAACCGTTTGTGTTCTGTGGTTATATATGTCCTAGCATCATTTTTAGAGGTCAGCTTTTATAACAGTTACGTATGCTCTTTTTGTTGATATGTTGTAAACAGAGAATGTATTATTTTAGGAAAACATTTTTTTACAAAATATGGAACTTGGTTATTATATAGTATTCAAAGGATCCTGTCCTGAGAGTTATTTGTTTTTGTTGTTATGGACCTATAGAGCTTGTTTATTTCCTGTGTGTCCGCCTCACCGCTGCAGGGCTCACCCAGGAAGGCCTTTTCAGGGTGAACGGCAACATGAAGGTGGTGGAGCAGCTGCGCCTCAAGTTCGAGAGCGGCGCCCCGGTGGAGCTGCGGGAGGACGGCGACGTGTGCGCGGCGGCCAGTCTGCTGAAGCTCTTCCTGCGGGAGCTGCCCGAGAGCGTGATCCCCGCCGCCTTGCGGCCTCGGTTCCTTCAGCTCTTCCAGGGTCAGTGCAGTAAATCCTTCCATGAATTAAACAACTCCACTTTCCACTTAAAACTAAACTTTTAGCACTGGCCGATTTGGCTCAGAGGGTAAGATCTTTGGCCTGCGGACTGAAGGGCCCCGAGTTCGATTCTGGTCAAGGACACATGCTTGGGTTGCTGGCTTAATCCCCAGGGGGGGGAGAGGGGACAGGAGGGAGGTGTGTGTGCAGAAGGCAGCCTATCAATGATTCTCTCTTATTGATGTTTCTCTCTCTCTCTCTCTCTCTCTCTCTCTCTCTCTCTCTCTCTCTCTCTCTCCTTCTCCCTTCCTTTCTGGAATCAATAAAAATATATATTTTTGGAAACAAAACTTTTAAATATTAAATATTTTAATTTTAAATAGTTAAACTGGAAATATTAAAATGAGCTTTTACATACTTGTCATCTCTCTATAATCACCATCTTGCTATTTTACTCTAGGCCCCCATCTTCTACCCTAAAATAATACTAAACTGACCATGAATACCACTACTAAGTGGAATTCCTAACACTGTTGGTATAGGAATAATAAGTAATTATTATTCCTATACCAATAATAATAATATAATAATAAGAAGCCCTTATGCTTTGGGGCCAAAGAATTCTTTTCTGACTAACGATTGCTATAGGAGTGAGAATGCGGCATCTACCTCCCATACTTGCTCCAACCCACAGCCAGGCATGTGCCCTGACTGGGTTCGAACTGGCACTAATGACGCCCAGCCAACTGAGCCACACCGGCCAGGGCATAATTTTTTATTTTACTAGTATTCTCTCATTCCTTGAAAACCTCTGGGGCTAAACCTGAGATGCTTCATAAAGAAAGATCATACACCATGACCAAGTAGGATTTATCCCAGGAATGCAAGGATGGCACAATATCCACAAATCAGTAAACATAACACATCACTTAAATAAGTGAAAGATAAAAACCACAGATCAATTGATGCAGAAAAAGCATTTCACAAAATCCAAACCCTTCCTTGATAAAAAACACAACAAAACAACTCTCAACAAGGTGGGAATAGAAAGACCATACCTCAATATAATAAAAGCCATGTATGATTAACCCACAGCTAATATTATACTCAATGGGCAAAAACTAAAACCATTTCCCCTAAGAACAGGAACAAGACAGGGATGCCCACTCTTACCACTTCTGTTGGACATAGTACTGGAAGTATTAGCCATTATAATTAGACAAGAAGAAGAAATAAAAGGCATCCAAATTGGAAAAGAAGTAAAGCATGACATGATATTGTACATTAAAAAAAAAGACTCCATAAAAAAAACTAATAGACTTAATAAATGAATTCAGCAATGTAATAGGATACAAAATTAATGCCAAGAAATCAATGACATTTCTATTCACCAATAATTAACTTGCAGGAAGAGAAACTAAAAAAAGCCACTGTGAACAAAAACTAAAAATGGAATTCCCATTTGTCCCAGTGATCCCACCTCTAGGAATATATTCCAAGAAAACAGAAACACCAATCAGAAAGGATATATGCACCCCTATGTTCATAGCAGCACAATTCACAATAGCTAAGATTTGGAAACTGCCTAAATGTGCATCAGCAGATGACTGGATCAGAAAACTATGGTACATCTACACAATGGAATACTACACTGCTATAAAAAAGAAGGAATTCTTACCATTTGCAGCAGCATGATGGACCTAGAGACCATTATGTTAAGTGAAATAAGCCAGGCAATGAAAGAAAAATAACACATGATCTCACTCATTTATGGAAAATAAAGAACACTATAACCTGATGAATAAAAAGATAGATACAGAGGCACTAAAGCACTGAACAGACTGTCAAATTACAGCAGGAAGGCTGGGGAGTGTTGTGGGGGGAGGGAGGGAGGGAGGGAAATAGATCAACCAAAGGACTTGTATGCATGCATATAAGCACACCAAGGGTCACAAGACACTGTGGGGGTCGGATGAGGACATGCGACAGGGGGTAGGGGAGGATGGGGGAAGGTCAATGGGGAGACACGTGTCCTTTCCACGTGACAGGAAAAACCTTATTTGTGTTTATGATACTCTGTGATCTCTAAGATTGTAAATCCTGGTAACTAGATGATCTTTTCTGTACAGAGCACATACATAAATCTTTTTTTTTTTCCTTTGATGCTGTGAGGTAGTTATAAGTAATGAGTGGGCTTATGCAAATCCTGAAAGAGAAGCATGGCTAAGCAAAGTTCTGCATTAGAGCTGGTCTTAAAGTGTGTGTGTGTGTGCATGTGTGCATGTAAATTTGTTGAAGTCTTTCATTTACTGTCCTCTTTTTAGTTCTCTTTATTCTTGACAGATTATATCTTTTAAAATATTTTATTGTCATTTCAGTGATTTATTAGGAGAAAAGTAGATAAACTTATCTTTAGCTGTAACTTCTCTGACTTTTTTCCCCTATACCTGATTTTAAAGCAAACAGAATTTCCTTTTAAGAGGTTTATTGAGATGTAATTCACACATCATAAAGTTGCCCCTTTTAAAAGTGTATGATTTAGTGATTCTTAGCATATTCACAGAGTGCAACTATCTCCATATCTGGTTTTAGAATATTTTTATCACTTCATAAACAAACTGGAAGTGTATTAGCAGACACTCCCCATTCCTTCCTCCTTCTCCCCTCCACCCCTCCACTTTCCCCAGCCCTGCGCAATCTGTCTATCTAGGTTGCCTATTATGGACGTTTCCTATAAATGGAATCACATGCCATGTGGTTTTCTTGTGACTGGATTCTTTCACTTAGTATAAGTTACAAGGTCCATTCTTGTTGGAACAATATCAGCACTTCCTTCCTTTTTATGGCTGGTTAATATTCCCTTGCATGACTGTACCACACTTTAGTTATCCATTCATTCATTGATAGACTTTGGGCCTCTTTCATCTTTTGGCTATTATGAATAATGCTGTCATAAACATGTATTTACATGGTCTTATATGGACATAACCTTTTGACTAGCTGTGCTGTTCTGAACACTGACCTACAAATTCTTATGTGGATATGTGCTTTCATTTCTCTTGAGTAACTGCCTAAGGGTGGATTTGCTAGGTCAAATGGTAACTTTATGTTTAACATTTAAGGAACAATTTTCCAAAGTAATTGAACTATTTTACATTGCCATTAATAATGAATGAGAGTTTTAATTTCTCTACATCCAGCCAACACCTGTTCTTATCTGTGTTTTGTATTTTAGGCAATAGAACTTTGTAATAGCAAGAAGATTATGGGCCTGCAGAGGAAAAGAGAGGAGAACAAACCCCTTCAAGGCCAAGAGATAGGTCTATTAGGGAAGTTAGCAATTAATTATTATGAACTGAGTGAAATCCTCAGTAAAGTTTGCACTTTTCATTCATGCTTTTATGTGAGGAGTATCTTCTTTGGATTGAGCTGGAAGAGAGTACAGGCAACAAATGGATTATTTAAAAATATGCAACTTGTGCTCGCTTTGGCAGCACATACACTAAAATTGGAAGGATATAGAGAAGATTAGCATGGACCCTGTGCAAGGATGACATGCAAATTTGTGAAGCATTCTATATTTAAAAAAAAAAAAAAAGGGTGTATCCAAGTTGTATTAATAGATCAACTCACTTAAAAGAAATATTGAAAATTTGCTTTAAAAATATCAAATTGAACGTATGTCAAATAATTAGTTTGCTAACCTCCCATAAATCTGTCCTAATTCCATTCAGCTGTATTGTAAACACCTACTTTTCTGAACCCATGGACATAACCAATTTTTGCATTGAGTCCCTAAACAAATTTGAAGACTTAATGGAGAAAGAAGAGACCTTCAAAATAGACTTAAATAACTCTGGGCTTCATGGTTTAACAGTTAAACTTTAACTCAAAGGACACCAAATCAGTCCACTTACAGCTTGAGCAATGTCAGCTGAATCTTGGGGAAGGATAAGTGGTAACATGTTTTCCCTGTTAACTACTCAGTAAGATGTGTGTTATTTCCCCCCCATTTAATATAGCGCTAGATTCCTAGGGAAAGCCAAGCAGCTAAATTTTATTTAGCTGGGATGGTGCCTTATTGTTCAAGATTAGCGTGTTATATATTCAGAGGCTCCCCTTTCTGTGTGCTGTGATTGTGTTTCCTGTTCTCCTGTGTACTAGCATCCCACATAAGCACGTTCTTCAGCTGTTAAATGCTTGTTTAACAGCTAACCTAGATTTGATCTTCCAGTTTGGAGATTTAGATAGACCATTTAATCTGTTTCTTATATTTTTATCTGTACCAACTGTTTCCTCTGACAAGCATTCAGCACTAAGGAAATGCCCTCAGAACAGATTTAGCTGACCTACTATCTATGTATCATCAGGAGTTAGTTTTTGTTACTGGACTGAAATGTAAAGCCTCACTGATTCTCTGTTCGGCCTGCAGGCCTTTGCCTACAAGTTACTTTGAGCAAATACTAATTGTGTGGGTCAGCATGTAGATTCATTCTGGGAGCAGGAGTTGAGTGTGGGTACCGGCTAATTTAGCAATACACATACTTCTGCATCTTACAGAATCTAATCGGAATGATAAGATTGGTAGTTTCATTAATAGTGTCTAAGAAAAGACTGTAATTAATTTTTATTAGTCACTTTATCATCTCGCCCTTTGAGAAATTTGTGTGAGGCCTCTGAGAAAGAACTTTGTCATGGGCAAGGGTTGCGAGAGAGCTATAAAAACCTGAAAAAGTACAAATTCCATTAGTTTTACACGGAAAAGTACAATTAGTTGTAAGACCTGATTATTAAGCTTCTCGTTACTCTAAAGCACATGTGTCAAACACAAGGCCCGCGGGCCAAATCCGTCCCGCCAGGCCTTGCAATGTGGCCCACACTGCGCTGTCATCACTGCACTCCGCTGCGTTTCCACCACAATGACAGTTTATGACTGTTCAGTAAACCATTCGGCCCGCGATTTAGGCTGGATTTTAGATTTTGGCCCCTTCTCTGATTGAGTTCGACACCCCTACGTCTAAAGAAGTGATTTTACTTCTGGAGAATGAAATGCAGAAGCAGTTTGTGATTGTTTTTCCCCATTCTCCTGCGAATGCATATTTAGAAAGAAATGTAATTCACATTTTTATTCTCACACTGGAGGCCCAGCGCGCAATTGAAATCTCGTGAGGAGACTCCCACGTGAGGGGGCAGCCTGCTGGGGGCCGGGACCCGCGCCTGACCAGGGCAGCGCTGGCCGCCGTGTTGTGTCCACTGGGGTGGGGACAGGCGCTCCTGTGTGTTGTGTCTCCACTCTGGCCTGCCTCCAGCTCCAGCCTCCCCACTGCCCCTGGGGCTGCAGGCAGCATGCAGTCCCCTCCCGCCCATCGCCCATCTGCACTTGCAGCTCCTCCTGAGCAGTTATGATGCCCAGCTAATTAGCATATTCTCTGTTCATATACATATATATGTATATATTGTAGAAAACATTTTTTGCCCAACATTCTTGTAGGCGTTTATTAAAATGTTGTTCCCCACAACCTAAGAAGCTATAATGAATTAGGATTCCTACCCATTATTCATCAATTTTGCTTATTTATTTGTCAATTCAGAAAACATCTTAAAAATATTGACATGTATAAAACAGTGAATTCTGTCAGAGTACATTGATTAACTCGTGTGCTCTGCGGTCAGATTGCCCGGATTTGAACTGCAGTTGAGCTCTGTGGTGGTTGTGTGGACATGGACAAGTTTTCATCTCTGTTTCAGTCTCGTCTCTAAGTGGGGTGTATTAAATTCCTGTCACCACTTTACCACATTCTTAGTGACTTAAAACAGCAAGCAGACATTTATTATCCCACTAGTGTGAAGGCTCAGCTAGTTTCTCTGTTCCAGGTCTCACACGACTAAAACTAAGATGTATGTCAGCCTGAGTTCTTACCGGACAGGCTCATTAAGGCCTTAGCAGTCTTCAGTGCCATGTGGTTGTAGGACTGAGATCCCTGTGTCCTTGCTGGCGTCTCCTTAGTTTCTTGGGGCTATCCACATCCTTGGGCTTATGCACTCTCTTTATCTCTCAAGTCAACAACAGCTCATTGTTCTGTCTAATCGATTAGCAAGTTTTCATAAGTCCTTTGGTGAGGCTTAATGAGGAAATAAAAGGCTACTTCAATAAATCTGGCGCCATGAGGCTAAGTATTTTGCTGCTTTTCATGACTGACCTTCTCATGGCTTTGAGATATATAATGGTAGAGATTAACATTCAGTTTTGTTTTGTTTTTCTCCTTCAAGCTAAAATTGTAAGTACAGTGTGACTTCGTGGCCAGTGAAAAGTCAAAGCACGTGACAAGCTCTAGGATAAATGTCCAGATTAGAGTTAGGTGTCGTCATGTGATGTGGGTCCAGCATTACTGATTATGCTTATAATCTCTCTTAACGAGAGCAAATACTTGTCACAGGGTTGACTGGTTGCTGCTTATTCTGGAACAGAAGTTCTTATGATACAGTCCTCTTTACATGCTGACTAATTTTCTCTGTGTACTGTGTATGTGCTGCTAGTTGGATGTTTGTGTCTTTGCTTGAGAAATGGGTCAAATTTAGCCAAGAATGAATGAAATCTTTCAAGAAAACTTGAATAGTTTGAAGTGGCACTTTTCCCTAAAAGTGGTAGTTAGTGCTTGTCCTAGGTAAAGGTTGATGTTAAGGAAAATGATGGCTATTTTGATTATTAACAATTATTCCGTCTGCAAAGTTTTCTTAAACTTTCCAGATCCATGAATTAAAACATTGTAATTTTTATTCCAATTCCAAATATACAATCACAGTGGAAGCAGGAAAATGATGAGCAAGGAAGTCAGGATGGTGTAAACCACAGTTTTAAACAGAGAAAACACACCCATGAAAACATTGAGACTCACTTTGGACTCATCACTGTAAAAAAAAGGGGGGGGGGGCAAAATAGAACTACATTTTCTCTTCATAGTTATTTATCGCTCTAATATACAGGTATGAGAAATGGTTAGTCCTTAATTAGTTTTTAATCACCTCCAAACTTAATTATTTCCCTTTCTTGCTGCTAGTCAAGTAAATCTTGACTACAAGTCAAGATCTTTGTGCAGTGGGAAAGAATGTGATGAAAGCAATGGATTATCAAAGTATTTAAATATGATTTCATTTTTAAAATTAAATTAAGCTAATATGAAAAGCCTCTAATATCAATAAATGTATTTCACCCTAAAAATTAGTTTATTGGACTATATTGTTTGTGGTCAGTAAGAAATAATAATAATAATTCTGGTTGTAAATAGAATGTTCTCCAAAACGGTTCTAACAAAGATGGAAATCTACACATTCCTGGCATTGCTCTTCAGTAGCATCACTTATTCTCACATTCATAAAGATGAAATGGGCTCCTATTAAAGGCATTTCATTTCAACCTCAGTGCAGTCATAAAAACCACACCTCAAGAGAGGTTAAATAAAAGGAGTTATTAATACTTATAGCATTTAGATGCATCAGTCACTTTTAAGTACTTTACAAGTATCATTTCATTTAATCCCCATCACAACCCTATAAGATGGTTAATATTACCATTTGCAAATAAGAAAACAGAATCTAGTAAACTCTAAAGTCACATAGGTACAGCAGTTTAGTCTCCCCATTTTCGAGGAGGATACATTCAACCCTCCCTCCTCCCCAGTGGATTCCTGAAACCTGCAGATAGTACCAAACCCTATACAACTATGCTTTTCCTTATACATGCATACCTATGGTAAATTTATAAATAAGGCACAGTAAGATACTAACAACAGTAATAAATAATAAAATAGGCCAATCATAATGCTATACTGTAATGAAAGTTCTGTGAATTTGGCCTCTCTCTCTCTTTCTCCAGTAATTTTTGTATTTTTCAGTCCAGACTCATTTCTGTGTAATGTTTCCTTTCTTTCAGAAATGGCTTAGTGCTACTCATTACAGGGATGGCCCCCCCCGCTAAAGTCTGTAGGCTCAATGCTTTCTGGTGCAGCACTGTTGTTGTTGTCCACTGGGACATGTTTTCTGTTCATGTCTTCTACCCTGAAGACATTTAATGCTTTCCCATCTTAGCTAAGCACTTAATGTACTATGGCCATCACGTTTGGGGTCTGAGGTGCAAGGTAATACTAGCATGAATTCCTTTTCACTTCTTCACAATTTCAGGAATACAAGATTTGTTCTTACTCTACCAGTAGATCTTAGCAACCTCAGCATACGATTTTTCTTCTTATGTCAAGAGCTTGCATCTTTTCACTTAAAGGAGCCCATTTTATGCATTGACTAAAACTCTTGGTTTTCAGCATGTCTTGAATAAGTTAGGAATTTTTTAACATTACAAAAAGTTAAACGCTTAAGGAGTATAGGAAAAGCAAACGTGAGTGCCCTATTTTTAAATTTTGTTTTGCTAGTCCTCACCCAAGGATTCCATTGATTGTAGGGAAAAGTAGAAGAGAGGGGAAGACAGAGAGAAACACATGTGAGAGAAACACATGGTGATTGGTTGCTTCCTGCAAGAGCCCCTACCAGGGCCCTGGCTGGGGAGGAACCTGCAGCCAAGGTACATGCCCTTGGTCAGAATCGAATCCGGGACTTTGGTCCACAGGCCGACGCTCTATCCACTGAGCCAAACCGGCTAAGGCCAACAGTGCCCTTTTTGAGGGCCTATCTCAGTCTTTAGGATTTTTTTTTTTTTAATAAAGTGTTAGAATTTAAAAACATGTGTGTTTTTGTTATTGTCACTGTGAAATATGCCTGAGTACACTTTTTGTTTTTATTTTCAGATGGCAGAGATGATGCTCAGGAGAATAGCTTAAGAGCCTTAATAAAAGAGCTGCCAGACACGCACTACTGCCTCCTCAAGTACCTCTGCCAGTTCTTGACAAAGGTCGCCCAGCACCATGTGCAGAATCGCATGAACGTCCACAATCTCGCCACTGTGTTTGGGCCCAATTGCTTTCAGTAAGTTAGTGGAGTTTTGCTTTAAATATTATCACATATCCCTTTTCTTTTAGCCTTGCCTAAAATGACTGGAATGTACACGCATACGATTTCAAACCAGAAAGTCAACCAACTTCTGTTGGAGAAGTTCGATCTTGCTATTGGGCATTTCAGCCTCATTGTTTGCACCAATTTTTAAGGAAGCAGATAATACCCTCTATGAAATGATCATTTGTAATACTTCAACCAGCCTTCTTTAAAATTCTGTAAATAAGCTTTACTTTCACTAAAAAAGGGCATTTAAAAAAAAATCTAATCTGAAACACTGATTAGCAGAAAGGGAAGGAAAACGATGTAGTGCATAATTTCTTGAATAGTGATAAAGTTCAAAATGTTGCTAATGGATGGAAAATTACAAGCAGAATATGTCCGAGAAAGAAAAATGTAACCTCAGCTACATGTATTTATTTTCTCGGAATAAGCTAGCCTAGAAATAAACTAGTTTCTGTGGTGGGTGCTACATCACTAGCCATGAGACGTTTTGTAAAGCTTTATATTTTATTTTCCCTCTTATTCCTTAAATCTCTTTAAAGTATGAAACATGATTTTACAATCCAGGGACTTGATTTTCACTCGCCTATTAATCCCTGCTGATATAAAACACATTCCTTCTAGTTATAAGGAGAGAGAAAGAAAGGTCACTTCTCACATTTTAAAAGCTCTCAGAAATTCTCAGGAAGTTTTTGTTTTTTTCTTAATAGTGTATCTGCTTATCCACTCCATTAGTCTGTAGAACCATTCAGCTGCCCAGAACTAGTAATTTTACATCTGGAGAACCACTGTCTAAATATAAACTCTGGCTCAGGTCCTAGTGGCTGCAGGCTTCAGGACCTATGCAGCCTACCAGAGGGGAGAGTTCTGCCTTAATAATGATCCCCTTTGTAACCTTAGATATTTAAATTTTAAATAACAGCATTTCATAGGATATGTTAGAGTCTCGCACATAAATGTCTCAAACACAGGCTCCACTAATTCTTATCTTACTCAGGAGCTCTATGGTAGTAAAAAAGAAAGTATATTTCTTTTTACGTTTATCTGCAGAGTAAAATTTGGTGACTTGCATCTAAGAAATAAAGGTAAGTAGAAAATAATACTCAGCAATTTTTGAAACCCTAGGTTCTAGAAGAGGTGAAAGCAAATTGTAAATAAAATAGAATGCTTATTTAATAACACACAGATGCACATATCATTACTGGCTTACTGAATTGGGCTTGATCTGGAATTTCTGATAATCTGCTTCAGTTAGTCAAAATATCAAATAAGTGATGAGTTTTTATTGGAGAGTCTACTAATGATTATAGCTTAATTTTTTTTTATTTTTTTTTTATTTTTATTTTTTTTCCTCTAGCCAGTTTGGCTCAGTGGATAGCCTGTGGACTTAAGGGTCCCAGGTTCAATTCCAGCCAAGGGCACATGCCTGGGTTGTGGGCTCGATCCCCAGTAGAGGGCATGCAGGAGGCAGCCAATCAATGATTCTCTCTCATCATTGATGTTTCTCTCTCTCTATCCTTCTCCCTTCCTATGTGAAATCAATAAAATGTATTTTTTTAAAAACTTTTTTTTCCTTGTGATAAAATGTACACAACAGGTTAGAATATCAGCTCATGCACCGAAGCATCGTTGTATAGATTCCCAGTCAAAGGCACATCTCTGGGTTTCAGGTTTGATCCCCATTCCTTGTAGGATGCAACTAGGAGGCAACCAATCGATGTGCCTCTTTCACATCATAGTTTCTCTCTCTTCCATCCCTTCCACTCTCTCTAAAATTCAGTGGGAAGAATATCCTAGGATGAGGATTAAAGCACACACACATACATATACTGTATAACAAAATTTACCATTTTAACCATTTTTAAATATACATTAAGTATATTCTTATTGCTCTGATCTATTAATTGGTATGTATTTCTAAACTTACAGGTGTAGATGTCACTACCAGGTCCTTTTCTCATTGAAATAGGCTATAATAATTATAACAGATAGTGTTTATTGAGCACTTAGAAAGTACTCTACTGTCTCATTTATCTAATTGATCCTAAAGAGGTAGAAGTGGTTTTTTTTTTTCTTTCTTGAAGTTCCTCTAACTACATTAAGGAAAAGTAGCCACTTCAACTCTAGTGACCACAGTTAGTCCGTATACAGTATGTTATAAAGATGGTCAGTAGAAAGCTGCTGTTCAAGGACAAGTCTCACCGTGAATCACTAACAGACAAATGATTCTTTTCTTAATAACTAATGTGAATACATTGTCTAGTCAATAGATGAGGAAGATTTATTTCTAATAGATATGGGAACATCCTCATAAAATAATTTGTAAAAGAATATAGCATTTTAGATACAAAATAATGTCTATGAAATATATGACCATATAAATGAAAGGAAATACACAAACAATATATGATTGTTTGGTATTCTGGATTCCAGGCTTCTAGATGACTCTTCTTCTTTTAAAAATATTTATTAAATTTAATTTTTAAATTTTTATTGATTTATGAGAGAGAGTGAGTGATAGAAATATCTATGATGAGAGAGAATCATTGATTGGCTACCTTCTGCACCACCTCCCCCATTGGGGACCGAGCCAGCAACCTGGGCATGTGCCCTGACTGGGAATTGAACCATGACTTCCTGGATCATAGATTGATGCTCAACCACTGAAACACACTGGCTGGGCTCTAGGTGGCTCTTAATTATGAGGGTTTCAACATGTATATCCAGTTAAAGGTTTATTAAATTTATATGATTGGGTAATATCATTTTAAAATATTCAAACAATAGAAAGTTATGTAGAATAAAAATAAAATATCCTCCATCAGTCCCTCCCATTCCAACCTCCTCCCTAGAAATAAAATCAGTAACCATTATAGATATATATCCTTCCATCCTTCTTTCTGAACACAGCGATAATCTATTTTTAAATATAAATTAGATCCTGGTGCATAGGTTGTGAAACTTGATTGTTTTTATGGTAGAACTTGAACTTTTAATATCAATATAATTTATACTTCATTCTTTTAAAAATATTAAATAGTGTGAAATTTGCTCTAGTTTATTTAACTATTGATGAGCACTGAGGTTACTGTCATTAAAAAAAAAAAATAGGTACTCTATATAGTGCCAGGTGGGTATTGGAAATACAGGGAGAACACTTTATAAAGTATATGATTGTCTAACCACTATGCTGTATGCCTGAAACCAATACAAAATAATATAAAAAGTAAACTATAATTGAAAAACAAAACAATTTAACCATCAATTAAAAAATGGAGAAAAACAAACCAGTTGCAGTGAACCTCTTGAGTGTGACTCTACGTATACATGCAGCTATTTCTTTAGAATAGTGGTTTTCAATCTATTGCTGCAACCCTTTAATATAGTTCCTCATGTTGTGGTGACCCCTGACCATAAAATTATTTTTGTTTCTACTTCATAGCTCTAATTTTGCTGCTGATAATGAATCATAATGTAAATATCTTTGTTTTCCTATTGTCTTAGGCTCTACAGCAGCGGTTCTTGACCTGTGGGTTGCGACATGGTAAGACTATAAAAGACAGCAACCTGCTGCTGTAGAGCCTAAGGCCATTGGCATTAGAAAGGTTGAGAACCACTGATTTAGAATGATGTCCTAGAGGTGGACCTGCACCACGGAGGAATTTACACTTTTTATAATATATTATGGCAACAGTATAATGATGTTTTTATAGTATAAAATAATAATATAATGATGTTTTATAGTGTAAAATAATAATATAATGATGTTTTTGTAGTATCTGCTGTGGCATAGTAATAAGTATTTTTCTACAAAAAATTCATCAAACTTTAGACTGTAAACTATATATTTTCTATATCATTTTATTCTAAAGAATTTTGTAATATCTCAGTTTCTGTTTTTGTATGTATGTGTGTGTTTTTGTTTTGTTTTGTTTTTGTTGTTGTTGTTAATCCTCGAGGATATTTTCCTCATTGATTTTTAGGGACAGTGGAAGAGAGAGGAAAACACAGAGAGAAACATCAGTGTGAGAGAAACACATTGATTGGTTGCCTCCTTCACTAGATCTAACCAGGGTCAGGGCCAGGGCCAGGGAGGAGCCTGTAACCAACTTCCTCAACTTAGTACTTGTAACAGAAGCATATGTATGACTTCCTAAAATTTCCCTGGAATCACCTACCTCTCAGACTCATGTGCTACCAGGAACTGAACTTCCACCTGCCTTGGGAATGCTGGCTCCTTCTCCTTGGCTGCTGCCTTGCAGCTGAGTCAACCAGCCACCTGACCAGAGTTTCTGGCTTCCCCAGTGACTTTGGACACCATACTAGGATCTCAATTCCTGACAGGCTTCCAGAGGGGCTAGATATGCAACCTAGATGGGAGAGCAGTTAAATCCCTCTGGTGAAGGGAAACAGGAGTCAAGGGAACGTAGGGAACGTAGGCGTATCTCTTCTCTCTCCGCCTGTGGCGTCCATCTGCTCAGTTCCAGGCTGCCAAACCAGACAGCTGTCAAGCAGACTGATGTGTGTCATTGGGTTCTTTTGTGAAATCGCTATTCTGCATCCTACCTGCCTCCTTTCCTCACCCATGCTGCCCAATATTCCTCCTCCCACAATAATACCGAGCACTCCCGCCTCTGGAGTTCCTCAGTCCCTTCAGCTCCCCAGTTGCCCAGGGCCAGCCCAAGGTGCAGGCAAGCCTTGGAAGGCAGCTGCCCAGCCACCCAGGGCCACCTGAGGCTCAGGTAACCAGGGCTGGCCGAGGCTTGTGCTGCTGGCAGTGGCAACAGCAGAGGTATGATGGGGTGTTGCCTTCCCCTGATCACCAGGTCACCTTTCACCCCTGAGGGCTCCCAGACTGTGAGAGAGGGCAGGCCGGGCTGAGAGACCCCTCCCTCCAATGCATGAATTTTCATTCACTGGGCCTCTAGTATATTTATAATCTGTTAACAAATCTATTCATAAAATACAGGTTGTTCATTTAATTTTTAACACAATTGTTTTTATACTGTCATCCTCCATAACATATTTCTGGCATATTAAAGAACTAGAGACCCTGTGCACAAATTCATGCATCAGTGGGTTCCCTTGGTCTGGCCTGCGGGATCAGGCTGAAACCAGCTCTCCACCATCCCCTGACAGCTCTTGGATTGCAACAGGGCAAAGACCAAGCTGAGGGACCCCACTAGTGCATGATCAGGGCTGGGGAAGGATACAGGAGGTTGCCCAGCCAGGGAGAGACCACAGTAGGGCTCCAGGGCATGTCTGGCCCATCTCACTCAGTCCCGATTGGCTGGACCCCATCAGCAAGCTCACCTACTGGTTGGAGCGTCATTCCCCTGGTGGTCAGTGTATGTCATAGCAAGTTGTTGAGCAGCCTTAGCATATCATTAGCATATTACACCTTGATTGGTTGAATGGATGATCAGGCATTTAGCATATAAGGCTTTTATTATATAGGATGAGTGATCTGAAAGTTTGGCCTTTTCTCTGTTGAAACCTATGCCAGCCCTTTCCAGTGGTTACTTAATCTCCTGTGCTCTGTGTTATCAATTCCCCTGTCACTGGTAACTATGATAATTGATTTTTCAATTGCCCTTTAAAAAAATTCCATATTAAGTTTATTACAAAAGTAACATGTTCATTGTAAAAAAAAAAAAAAAAAAAAAAAAAAAAAAAATTCAAAGCAAAAAGCACAAGAATAAAGATGAAAATGAAAATCATTACCCTAGCTGGTTTGGCTCAGTGGATAGAGCATCAGCTTGCAGACTGTAGGGTTCCGGGTTCGATTCCAGTCTAGGTCACATTGCCAGGGTTGCAGGCTCAATCCCCAGTAGGAGGCCTGCAGGAGGCAGCTGATCAATGATTCTTCCACATTATTGATGTTTCCATCTCTCTCCTTTCCTCTCTGAAATCAATAAAAATATATTAGAATAAAAAAAATCATCCATAATTTTATTACCTAGATTCAGTTACTATTCACACTTTAAGTTTATGTGCTTCCATATTCTTTTCACTGTGTGGCCACATATATATTTATATTTGATTAAAGATGGGGCTATAAAGTAATACTGCATCATTACCTTGATTTTAAAACTTAATGTCATCTATTATGGCATTTTTCCATAGTATAATTCTATGTCATTATTTCTAGTGACAGCATAGCATTGTGATCTTTTGATCAATATTCTTTATTTAAGCTATCCCCCATAAATGGCATTTCTTTTGTGTGTATTTTTTTCTCAGCAGTAATAATAGGTAATATTTATTGAGGGCTTATTAGATTCTGGGCAATGTTCTAAGTGCTTTTCATTTCTTTTCTCTGCACAAGAAGAAGCTGAAGCACAGAAAGTTTAACTTGCTCACAGTCATGTGGCAAGGAAAAGGTTAGGGCCAGCATTCTGAATCCAGACAGCCTGGCTCCTCCGCTTCAAGCTCTTAATCACCACTCTTATCCCTATAAACAGCTTTGCAGTAACTGTTTTTGGACATACATTTTTCACCCTTCACTAATTCTTTTCTTTGGATGTACTTTTAGAAGTAGACTTGCTTAGTCAAAGAATATTCATACCGTCAGATTTTTCCTTCATGGAAAAGTGACACCAGTTTGTAAGCAGCAATCTGAGTATGTGTCCCCTTTCCCACACCTCCTCCAGTGCTGGCAATACTATTTTTCCTATTTGTCAATATAATAAGCAAATTTAATTCTTTCCCCTTATTTGATTACTGTGAGGTTTATCATATTTTAAAGCCTATTTTCCCATATAGTTTTTCTTTTGTAAATTGCCTTTTCTATTCTCAGTTTTTCTAAGATGGTGCTGTTTTTTTGTTGTTGCTTTTTTTTGTAATGAATTATTGAGAGTTCTTTTTATTATACATTGAAAATATTTCTCACAGCTTATCATTTAAATTTAAACTTGTAATTCATACTTTTTGTCACAAAAGTTTAAAGATTTTATTAATTCTGTGTATAATTTATGTTGTTTGGGTTTAATATTACCCTTAAAAAGCCTTCTTCCACAAGGGTTTGAGAATAATATTTATTTATATTATCTACTTATTTTTGCAGTTTCATATTTTCATATTTAAATATTGAAAATATATGAAAATTATTTAGTAAAGGTAGATATGGGATCTAAAAGTTATTACATAGTCTCTTATATTTCATCTCATATTTAAATTTTTGAATATCGATAGTTAGGTAATGAATTCTAGTGAAATTTACTTTGGAATAAGATATGAAAGATATTATTTAAAGATGTAATTTTTTACTGAAATAATTAGCTTGATAACCAAACAAAGTAATTCATACTTTGCCAAGTGGCTCAAAATGTCACTTTATCATCACATCAAATTCTTAAATATATTTTAGTCTTCTCTGAGCTCTATTCTACCATACTGATCTATTTGCTTGTCTGGTGCTAGTATCATACTCTTTTCTTTCTTTCTTTTTTTAAATATGTTTTTATTATTGATTTAAGAGAGAGACGAAAGAAGAGGAAGAGAGAAACATCAGTAGGAGAGGATAATATCAATCGGCTGCCTCCTGATGCCCCCTACTGGGGATAGAGTGCACATCTGGCATGTGCACTGCCCGGGCGTTGAACCAGTGACCTCATGGTGTATGGGATGATGCCACACCAAGCAGGGCAATACCCTTTTTATTTTAATGTCATGAGCTATATTCTTCCATTTAACTCTTCTTTTTCAGGATTTTCCTGGATAATTATGTGCATATATTATCTCAGAACTTCAGATATTTTTCTAAATATAAAAATTCCCATTAGATTTTAGGTTTGTCAGGTATAGTTAAAACACTTAATATTGAGCCATTTGTTTAGTAAAATGACAAAGCATCCCATTTTTCCAGTTTTTGCTTATGTATTTTTGTTTCTTAAAATTGTCGGAGCTTGAAAAAACATGAAAGATTGTGTAGAGTGAAAAATCATCCATTAATTCTATAACTTAGAAATAATTATTTTAAATTTTTATTTCCTTCATCTTTTCCCATGTATATATTCTCTTTTTTTTAAATATATTTTATTGATTTTTTTACAGAGATGAAGAGAGAGGAACAGAGAGTTAGAAACATCGACGAGAGAGAAACATCGATCAGCTGCCTCCTGCACATCCCCTATTGGGGATGTGTCCTCAACCAAGGTACATGCCCTTGACCGGAATTGAACCTGGGACCTTTCAGTCCGCAGGCCGACGCTCTATCCACTGAGTCAAAGTGGATTCGGCTATATTCTTTATTAAAATGTTATCAATATCATGTTTTATGTAACTTTTTAATCCTACATTCTTATAAAACACTAGAGGCCCAGCATGTGAGGAGGCTACCTGTGGGCAGCCACAGGAGTCAGGCTGGATCACCACCCTGGGCGGCCGGGACCTGCGCCTGATTTCCACCCTAAGGCCCCCTGCCCCCCTGCCTGTGTCTGCTCTGCACCTGACTTCTGCCCGAGGCTCCGCTTGGCCCCATGCCTGTGTCTGGCATGGCGGCTCTGCCAGCCCCAGGCACCCCTCTCCCCCACCTCAGCTCCCCTGCCTGTGTCCACTCTGGGCCGCCTGAACTGCCATGCCAGTTCAGGCAGGACCCCTATCTCTGTCTCTGTCACCACTCTGGGCCTCACCTGCGCGAGCAACCGCGCAACCTCCTCCTGTACGGTCGTCCCATTACGACATCCCAGCCTAGTTTACGTATTACCTCTTTATATATTAAGATTCTAGAAATGTTTTTTGTTAGTTTACATCATGTTTTATTTGTACCTTTACATCCTTTAGTTTATATCATTTTTTATTTCCTCCCTAGAGGCCCAGTGCACAAAATTCATGCACGAGAGTGTGTGTCCCTCAGCCCAGCCTGCACCCTCTCCAATTTGGGACTCCTCAAGGGATGTCCGACTGCCCGTTTAGGCCGGATCTCAGTAGGATCAGGCAGTCGAACATCCCTCTCACAATCCCATTTAGGCCTGATCCCAATAGGATCGTGCAGTCAAACATCCTTCTCACAATCCAGGACTGCTGGCTCCCAACTGCTCATCTGCGTGCCTTCCTGATTGCCTCTAACCGCTTCTGCCTGCCAGCCTGATCACCCCCTAACCACTCCCCTGACAGCCTGATTGATGCCTAACTGCTCCCTTGCCAGCCTATTTGCCCCTAACTACTCTCCTCTGCAGGTCTGGTTATCCTTAACTGCCATCCCCTACAGGCCTAAGTCCCCCCCAACTTCCCTTCCCTGTAGGCCCCGTTGCCCCCAACTTCCTTCCTCTACCAGCCTGGTCATGCCTAACAGCCCTCCCCTTCAGGATTGATTGCCCCAACTGCCCTCCCTTGCAGGCCTGGTCCCTCCGAACAGCCCTCCTCTGCTTGCCTGATTGCCCACAACTGCCCTCCCTTGCAAGCTTGGTCCCTCCCAACTGCCTTCCCCTGCTGGCCATCTTGTGGTGTCCATCTTGTGTCCACATGGGGCAGCCATCGTGTGTGTTGAAGTGATGGTCAATTTGAATATTATTTTTTTACTAGATAGGATAGCCAGGACTTTTTACTGTGGATATTAAATTCTGTGTGTATATAAAAAATGTATTATTCAATCATCTATTTCTCATGGTGAATACATAAGAATAGTTGGTTCTTTCATACTTTTATAGGTAAAAAAAACAAAAACTAAAGTGTGTAAAGCATGAGTTTTTAGGATTACAGAGCTAGAATAGAACTGATAACATTTATTTTGGTCTGTTTCAATTGAAACTTTGAACCAAGCAAGAGAACAAACCATTGCTTTTAGAGAATAAAAAAGATTAGTGCAAGAAAATTTCTGCATTGTCATTGACCCTTGGTCAGATGGATAAAAATATTAGCTGAAACCATATAAAACTGCCATTCTTTTTAGTTCAAAGTGGCCAAATATTGTGATTTTATATAGTTCAATATTATAGTAAACTCAAGTACATCATCAGCTAAGAACATAAGTTTGAAATTGAATGTACAAGATGATACAACAAATTCTTCATTGGATATCTATTTTTTCCCCCTGTAATTATGATGATTTATAATTTTATATGAATAATACATAGAGTTCCTCTCAATATTTTGTGGGCAGAGTAAATCTATTATTCTGACTAATGGTAACAATGATGGCTCAAGCATTGGTTTTTTCAAACAAAAATAATCAGAATGTTTTTTGATCTTGGTTTCACTTAAGAGGTGGCAATAGATCTTCAAATGGTTCCTCAGCAAAGCAATTGATTATTTGTAATATATGAAATTAGTAACTAATAGTATTTAAAATGTACAGTGTAATTTATATATATTTCTTATGTGAATACTTTATTTTATTGCATGGAGCAGTGGTTTTTTTCCCTAGTAACCTTAGGTCAGTACGTTTTAGGTCAGGGTTCGTGTGAGTAAGGACCAAGTGTGGATATTTTGCAGGTCTCTTACCCTATCAGTGTGAGGCAATGTTATTAAAGTGTGTGAACTCTTCTCTAGAATATACCTCTCGAGAGAATAACCAGGCTTAGTAGTTGAGCATTTCTGATGGAGGCCAGAGTCAAAGATTTCTTATACTTTGAAAAATAATCCCTGTACTCCTTCAGTCTCTGCGGGAATGCAATAATTAAGCAATAGCATCTTCCTGGCAACTAATGGTCATCTGGAGAAATATACAGTGCAGCATAAATTCAGGGTTCTTTAAGTCAGTCTAATATTTATTAAAGAGAAACGCCTAAACAGAGGACATCAACACTTGTCTATTAAGTAATGCTTTAACAATGAAATTGCATGTTTCCCTTCAAACATACATTCATGATCTTGTTTATTCTATACTAGAGGCCCAGTGCACAAAATTCATGCATGGGGGAGAAGGTGTCCCTCAGCACAGCCTGCACCCTCTCCAATCTGGGACACCTAGAGGGATGTCTGATTAACAGTTTAGGCCCGATCTCACAATCCAGGACTACTAGCTTCCAACTGCTCACCTGCCTGCCTGCCTTCCTGATTGCCCCTAACCGCTTCTGCCTGCCATTCTGATCACCACCAATCCACTCCCCTGCCAGCCTGATTAATGCCTAACTGCTCTCATGCCAACCTGATTGCCCCTAACTGTCTTCCCCTGCAGGCCTGGTCACCCCCAACTGCCCTCCCTTGCCAGCCTGATCACCCCTAACTGCCCTCCCCTGGTAGCCTGGTTGCCCCCATCTGCCCTCCCTGCAGGCCTAGTCACCCCTAAGTGCCCTCCCCCGTAGGCCTGGTGTCCCCCCCCCCCAGCTGCCCTTCCCTGTAGGCCTGGTCCCCCCAACTGTGCTCCTCCGCGGGCCTGATTTCCCCCAACTGCCCTCCCTTGCAGACTTGGTCCCTCCCAATTGCCCTTTCCTGCTGTCCTGATCGCCCACAACTGCCCTCCCCTGCCAGCCCCCATGTCCACATGGAGGCAGCTATCTTTGACCACATGAGGCAGCCATCTTGTATGTTGGAGTGATGGTCAATTTGCATATTACTCTTTTATTAAATAGGAAGAGAGAAATCTCCTGAGGTGACTGGTGGGTGGGTGGGTGTCAGTGATTGGCCATGAGGTACATCACCAGTAAGCAGGAAGACTAAGACTAAAACTAGGGTGTCTTTTTTTTATTTTTTATTTCAGAGAGGAAGGGAGAAGGATAGAGATAGAAACATCGATAATGAGAGAATCATTGATCAGTTTCCTCCTGCATGCCCCACACTGGGGACTGAGCCTGCAGCTTGGGCAATGCCTTGACCAGGAATCAAACCGTGGCCTCTGGTTCATAGGTCGATGCTCAACCAATGAGCCATGCCAGCCAGGCAGGATGTCTTCTGACTCTTGTTCTGCTGTGTTTCCACAGGATCACAATTTTCTAAGATGTTGTTATATACTGCATTTACTCTATCTCTTCAGTCAAGGGTTAGTTGTGGGATTAATCTATGCATGCATAGTTCATTTTAATTATAAATTTTAAAAATTTAAGAAAACATTTAAAATGAATACTACTTCTCTTTAGGGGTGAAAGAAAAAGCACATGCAAATTCTGATGATTCTGCTTTTCTCATTTTCCATGCCTCTGAAAGAAAATTCAAGTGAAAGCAAAATCAGTTTACTAATGCAAAATGATTGCTATCTATAAAATTTCAACATAAGAAGTAGTGCCTCATTTAAGCATAAACTTGAAAATAGCTATTGGCCTTTTAAACTCTCTGCATCATCATCCAGTAATGACAATAGAAAACTTAGACATATCTACAAAATATATATATATATATATATATATATATATATATATATATATATATAAATATATACATTGAGGCATGTGGCTTAGCTGTTGACAAAATCCAGTGGCAAATTTATATTTTTAACATTGTGGGAGTGTATATATATACTTATATAATCTCCAGAATTATCTTACACCCCTATATCTGCCTTCTCTATTTTCTCCCAGGAGGTTACTATAGAGACTGAGTCTTGCAGAAGCATAATTCCACTCCCTCCTCTGTTATTTACCAACTTTGTGTACTTTAAGCAAGTCCCTTAATTTTTCTAATCATCTATTTGCTATTAGATAATATATGAATTTCTTTTCAGCATTAATATTTTTATGTGACTTTAGTTTTCTATCATTTGTATTTATTCCTTTATTGGGTACATCCTATATTCCAGCAGGCAGTGTGCCAGATGTTGACCAAACAACATGGTTCATACCTTTAGGGAGCGCATACTCTTTGAGATAAGAGGAAAATTCCTTAAAAATTACTGAATTACAATTGTGATAACTTGCAATGGGGTTTATCGTAGAGATCCTAATCACGTGACTATTTGAGGGTGTATGCCTGTGAGGTGGCTTGTGCTTCATTCACACTTAGCTAACATGGAGCACTCTTTTTCCTTTTTTTTTTTTAATGTATTTTATTTTATTTATTTTATTTTATTTTATTTTTTTACAGAGAGGAAGAGAGAGGGGTAGAGAGTTAGAAACATTGATGAGAGAGAAACATCGATCAGCTATCTCCTGCACAACCCCTACTGGGGATGTGCCTGCAGTCACTTTACATGCCGAACCTGGGACCTTTCAGTCTGCAGGCCAATGGTCTATCCACTGAGCCAAACCGGTTTCAGCTCTTTTTCCATTTTAATGCACTCTATTACCACCTGCCCATGTTCTCTGTATCTCTTCTTTGGCTGATTTTGATAACTTCTTAACTAGTTTTCTCTTTTATTCACTTCAATCTAAATTCTCATTATTACTAGAATTACCTGTTTAAAACAGATCATGTCTGTCTTTGCTTCCGACATCTATATCCAAGGATACTGCTTTCAGTGATTTGGCGTATAATTTCTCCTGTAGCCTCAGCTAGTCTTCCCCAGAACTATTCCTCAGGGCTGTGGAAATAGACAACCATAATAAGATTAGAGGAAAACCTGGGGGCTGAGCTAGAGTTTAAAAGTCATTCATTCTGATTTACTTTTTAAAAAATATTTTTTTTATGGATAGTATTACAGGTATCTCCCATTTTCTCCCCCTTCTCCTCTCCCTCCTAATCCCTACCCATTCCACCCAAGGTCTGATTTCCTTTTTGAAGACAAAATAGGCAAACTCTCCAAGGACAGTGACATCCTGGGGAGCATCTGTAGCTAAGTGATGGGAATAGACAGCTGGAAAGATCAGAGGAGTGAAACTAATGTAGCATCACCAAAGCCAAAGAAAATGGAATTTCAGGAAGGGGTGGACTGTGGAGAGGGATCAAGGAGAAAAAGGTCTGAGAAAAGTATCCTGGATTTGGGGAAGTAGAGATCATTTGAATAATAACTACAGACACATAATGACACTTTACTCTGCTTCCAGAAGAACAGTCTTCTGAATAATACCCATTAAGAAAATATTATGAAAAGCATATTATATGGGAAAAATAACTACCTCTGGGATTAGAAAAGAAACATCTGTTTCTAGAATTAGTACTCATTCTTCGATATATTAATATAAATTATGGCTGACTTCACTTGTTAAAGTTTCTCATCTTTTTACCATCACATACAGCCATTGTTACATTTGTCATACCTCCAAGTTTTCCATTAGAGAACAGAAGGGAGGAAATGCAGGTATGTTAGTTTGTAAACTTACAGTCCTGGGGCTTCACGTTAGTGACAGTATTGCAACAGCAAATTGTCCTTAAAATAGGAAACAAGCATATGCCTTGGAAGACAGACGTTCAGGGACATTTATTAGGTTAGGTGTTACTTCCTAGATATAATATACTAGAGGCCTGGTGATTGAAATTCGTGCATGGGGGAGGGGCGGGGCGGGGCGGGGTGTCTTTCAGCTCAGTCTGCACCCTCCCTAATCTGGGACCCCTCTCACAATCCAGCCTTCCTGACTGCCCCTAACTGCTTCTGCTTGTCAGCCTGATCACCCCCTAACCACTCCTATGCCAGCCTGATTGATGCCTAACTGCTCCCATGCCAAACTGTTTGCCCCCAACTTCCCTCCTCTGCCAGCCTAGTCACCCCTAACTGTCCTCCCCTTCAGGATTGATCGCCTCCAACTGCCCTCCCTTGCAGGCCTGGTGCCTTCCAACTGCCCTCCCCTGCTGGCCATCTTGTGGTGGCCAACTTGTATCCACATAGGGGCAGGATCTTTGACCACATGGGGGCAGCTATCTTGATCTTGTGTGTTGGAGTGATGGTCAATCTACATATTACTCTTTTATTAGATAGGCTAGAGGCCTGGTGCATGGGTGGGGGCTAGCTGGTTTGCCCTAAAGGGTGTCCCAGATCAGGTTGGGGGTTCTCTTGGGGTGTGGGGCAGCCTGACCAAGGGTCCTGTGGTAGTTTGCAGGCTGGCCATGCCTCCCAGCGACCCAATTGGAGGCCCTGGTATCTGGAATTTATTTACCTTCTATAATTGAAACTTTGTAGCCTGGAATGGAGGCCTGGGCCAGCCAGGGTGTGTGAAAAGCTTGGCTCCTCCATTGCCGGAGACAACCCTAGCCTCCCGCTCTTTCCAGCATAATGACTAACCCATTTCTGTTTGGATTTGTTTACATTCTATCATTGAAACTTTGTAGCCTTGAGTGGAGGCCTAGGCCAGCAAGGGCAGGCAGAAAGCTTTGCTTCCTCCATTGCTTGGGAAACCCAAGCCTCCCTCCTGGTCTCTGTGGCTGTAGCCATCTTAGTTGGGTTTGTTTGCATACTCACTCTGATTGGCTAGTGGGCATGGCTGGTGGGTGTAGCAGAGTGATGGTTAATTTGCATATTACTCTTTTATTAGATAGGATGATATTCATTCCTAATATAAAACAATGTAATTTCCATGAGCCATGAATTAATTTTGTTGATAGATGTATTTTTAAATAGAAACAACAGCCGAGACCGGTTTGGCTCAATGGATAGAGCGTCGGCTTGGGGACTGAAGGGTCCCGGGTTCGATTCCGGTCAAGGGCATGTACCTTGGTTGCGGGCACATCCCCAGTGGGGGGTGTGCAAGAGGCAGCTGATCGATGACTCTCTCTCGTCGATGTTTCTAACTCTCTATCTCTCTCCCTTCCTCTCTGTACAAAATCAATAATATATATATATATTTAAAAAAAATAATAAAAAAAATAAATAAATAGAAACAAAAAATATACTTTGGATTTATTTAAGTGTATTGCTTTTTCTAGATCATTTTTTTTTATCTTCCCAAAGACTTTCCTCTTAAATTCTCTTGCTTTTGACTGTCTCATACCATATCACATCAAATGTTAAAATACAACCACACACCATACTAATTACAATTTATTTTAAAAACTGATTTCTGTTCAGTTATAATTGGATAATTGACATAAACATGTATTTACCAATTTTTAATTTTGCAGTGTTTGGGTTGTTTTTGTGTTTTGGAGTTTTGAGATCTTAAGCAATTTCATTGTCTCATGAAAAGTCATCGGCCCTAGGCTATCCTTCATCTGTTTAACGGATAAAATGGCTCTATTGCAAATAAAATTATCTTAGAGAAGCCAAGGTGGCGCAGTTAGATGGTAGTTCATCTTTAGCTCTGTGATGACTTCGCCCCTTAATGCTGTAGGTTCAGTCAGGTGCATATCCTAGTTCTCTCCAGATAAGCACAGCTTTGCCCAAAGAAATGAAAGGCGGCCATGCTTTCCTTCTTAGGAGAGTTCCTGTGCACCCTAAGGCATGGTGGGGTCATATTCAGGTAGATGAATGTACTGATAACCTTGGATGTACAAAGCCTGGTAGATAATGTGTAGCTTGAGCTTTGCTTAGTTATACCATACAGTCTAGAATCAGGGGTCCTCAAACTTTTTAAAGTGGGGGCCAGATCATGGTCCCTCAGAGAGCTGGAGGGCCGGACTATATGAACTACTAATTCCTACTGTGACACCTCGGCTGCACTCACTGCCCAAAAAACCTGGCGGGCCGGATCAGACTCCTCTGCGGGCCGCATGTGGCCCGCGGGCCGTAGTTTGAAGATGCCTGGTAGATGATGGGAAAATTGGGTAAGCTATGAATTTAAAGATTGTTATTTATTTTAAGTTAGATTAATATTATAGTAGAGAAACAAAAATTATAATTTGTTTGCAACTTAGCAACCTTTCCTTTTTGAAAATGACCTTAAAGAGGAATAAAATACTAGTAAACTCCTTATCCCTTTTAGCCATTCAGTCATTTACTATGTTATCCATCCACTCAAATGCATAACCCTATACCGAAAATGAGCAGTTTTTCTGTATTCATAAGTTTTAGTTTCATATTTTTTCCCTTAATTATGCATAAAATGTGGTTCCTGTCATCAAAATTTGATTAAAAACACACTGTTGAAAGTTCCTCAAAGTCGGGGGCAAAATATATGAACAGATAGACAGCTGGCTGTCAGGAGCACTGGCCCCAAGTCCTCGCTTTCCCACTGCCTGTCTGGTTCCTTCAGGGACCTCACTGTCTCCCCACTAGGCCTCGTCAGGTATAAAAATGTTTGAAATAAAGTATTTTGAGGGTACCTTACAGTTCCAAAATTATAGTAATCATGACAAACTTTTTTAAATCCTCATGCATTCCACAAATACTTATTATTAAGTGCCCGCCCAGTGAAAGGCACCGTTTCTCGGCTGGGGACAGAGTGCCCGAATGATGACTTTGCCTTAAGCCTTTCTGTAGAGGTGACATTGACATTGAGATCTCAAGTACAGGAAGTCAGCCCAGTCAAGAGCAGCAGAAGCATAAGTTAGGTAAGAAGATGCTTCAGACCAGACTGGCGCTGGATGGCCGTGGTTCAGATTCCAGCTCTGCCACTTGCTGGCTGTGATGCCATGGAGATGGTTCTCTTAGCCTTTCTGAGTCTCTTCTTCTGTAAATCGGGCTTAGTAGTAGTATTTACCTCACAGAGATGGGAGTCTTAGGTACGTTAAGACATGTAAAACACTTGTACAGGATAAGTACTCAGTAAGTGTTACTTTTTACTTAATTTTTTCCCCCAGGTAGAGGAAAAACCTCCTGCAAAGCCTCAAAGATGACGTATGTCCCAGAAACAAGAGAATAGGTCTGTGTTTCTGGAAAATGGGAAGGAATGATGATGTAAAGGGAGGCTGGGCCAAATTATATAGAACGTTGTCAACTGGAGTGAAAAGCTTAGACATAGTTCTCAGCAAAATGGAAGGTAGCTGGGAGGTTTTAAGCAAGAGAATGGCATTGTCCAAAAGCTCATTTCTTTTTATTGTTTGAAGGATTACAAATAGTAGTACATATGTCTCCTTTTTTCCCCCTTGGCCTCCCCTCAGCCTCCCCTTCCCCCCCCCCCCCCCCCCCCCCCCCCCCCCCCGCGCATATGCCTTTACACACACACACACACACACACACACACACACACACACACCATTTCTTGTATCCATTGGTCAATTCACATTTCTTGACATTTCAAAACTATGCCACCTGGGGAAATCATGTAAGGCTTCTGATTCACAATTTCCCATATTTAACATGCAAATTATGAAAAGTACCAGAGATTTGCTGTAAGGATAAAAATCTAATGAGCTAATGTGGAATGATGTGTCTTTGAATGTTAGTTATTACTGTCACTAGTAATTAACAGCAAACAGTTATGTGACCTCCTTGGCACCCCTTTTGTATTGATGACATTATTATTTTATTTCCTCACAAATATTTCATGTCCCCATAGTTAAAATGTTTGCTCCTTTGATGGAAGAGTATAGTCCTAGTTTTTTATGTGAACCCAAAGTCCGTAATAGTATCATAGGGGTTTCTATTAAATAAATAAATAATAGATAGATGATGCAGAGGTAACATAAACACCACTTGATTCTTTGGGGGGGGGGGGTGAGGGAATTAAGGCAATTATTTAGCTCTTATATTCTGGAGTGTAAATACCCATTATGCTCAGTAAGGTGAAAAGGACAGGAATGTGAAGTAAGAGATGTGATGAAAAGAAGTGGAAGAAAGGTTAGAAATCTCAAAAATAGTCTTGGAGATTGAGTCAGTGATTCCCTTGCTATTAAAAAAAGAACAGTGTATACCCCCATGCTGATAGGACAGAAAAAAAGGTTGAGGACAACTGCCAAGTGTCCTAAACTCAAAACATGTTTTGTTTTGGAGTGACTGTTGAATCCTTACTGTATCAAAACTTGGTTCTTGGCCGGGGCCAAGAGAAAATTGGGAGAGCTTTTTTTTTTTTTTTTTTTTTTTTTTTTTAAGATCCGAGTTTACCTTGCTACCGATGCTAGTAGTTTTATACTTGTTATGTTGGGAAACAGTGGTTGTCCGCCCCCAACCCCTAATTGCTCAGAACATAAGTGGTGCAAAGTTGAAACTGTAGAAAGGTATGTTCTGTATGTGCATTGTGTCAGAGATAATGCAAATACTCAGTTTACATTATCCACCCTTCTTGGCCATTGTGCCCAGACAGCCTCCCACTTTGAGTCAGCAAACCCTTCATAAGCACGGGCATGATGGCAGGTCCTCTGTGAGAAGGAATAAACAGGGAGAGTAAGTATGCAGTGGACTGTCATTGTGAAAAGTAAACACCACAGTGACCTTGGTCACTCACTTTGGTCCGTGTGGCAGCACTAGGCACTGTTTAGGGTCAGGATTCCAGAAAAAACAAACAAAAAACAACAACGTATAAACTCCTGCTAACAACCAACTATCAACCGATGTACAGTCTCCAAACGAATTTTTCTTCCCTTTCTCCCCAATGACTCACCTCTTTCCGTGGGAATAACTGGACTTTAATTGGATTTTCTTTGTTGTTTTTTTTCTAAAATTATAATGGTGCAGTGCTTTTCCCACTAATTTTTCTTCCCACTGTTCTTTGCCATGTTTCAAGGCGGATGTAAATGTCTCTCATTTCTTTGATGAGCCAAAGTAAGACAGACCACTTAGACATCATCCCACAAAGATGATCGCGTATGATATGTGTTGGAGAAAGCTCCCATAAAGGTAATTGCTGAAGAGTACGATTTTGGAAGGGAATGAGAGTGCTCCTTATTGAGTACATCCTGTGTCCCTGTACTGTGCACACTGGGTGAACCAGAGGGACAGGGCGCCTGCCCTCACTGTTACAGAGGAGGAACGTTCAGGGGTTAGAAGCAAACCCAGACTCCATCAGGATCACCTTGTTGTTCGTGAATAACTCACAGAGGTCTTTCCTTTTTATGTGTGTCTCTCACTGAAAATCACTTTTCTTACTGTTACCAGCCTTGGGGTTCTTGGGTTCCCCAAGAAGGAAATCAATAGGAAACCTCAGAGAAGTTTCCAGGCAGATTTTATTAAACTTATGCTCGAGCACAAAGGAGCCAGCACAGAGGACAGGAAAGTCCTCTGAACCTGCTTGGGGGCTGGCTCGGCTTGGCTGCTTTCGTAAGTTGGGGGAAGTGGTCGGCAAACTCATTAGTCAACAGAGCCAAATATCAACAGTACTACGATGGGAATTCCTTTTGAGAGCCAAATTTTTTAAACTTAAACTTCTTCTAACACCACTTCAAAATAGACTCACCCAGGCCGTGGTATTTTGTGGAAGAGCCACACTCAAGGGGCCAAAGAGCTGCATGTGGCTTGCAAGCCGCAGTTTGCCAACCATGGAACTGCGGGAAGTGGGCTCGCACGAAAAGGTTGGCTTTTTGAAAAAAGCAGGCTTGTCGAATTGTCCATATCAGGGTAGGAAAAACAGGTGGTTAGTAGAGAGATAAAATTCTGCTTTTTTTTTTTTTTTTTTTTTTTTTTTTTTCCTCTGAGCACAGAGTAGAGCACATGTGTCAAACACAAGGTCCGCGGGCCAAATCCGTCCCGCCAGACCTTGCAATGTGGCCCGCACCGCGCTGTCATCACTGCACTCCGCTGCGTTTCCATCACAATGACAGTTTATGACTGTTCAGTAAACCATTCGGCCCGCGATTTAGGCTGGATTTTAGATTTTGGCCCCTTTTCTGATTGAGTTCGACACCCCTAGAGTAGAGGCATGGTGACATTTCTTGTGGTCAGCTTATCCAACATTCTACCTGGTGGTATTTTTCCATTTTCAGGTCCAAGTCCCTATACTGTCTCATTCCACTGAAGGCTCATCACATGGGAGACCTGGAATGTGACAGCTGCTTACATTGTAGCATTTGCTATGTAAGGCAAAAGTCTAAAATATCCTAAGTAGTGCCTGTTCAATTATAAAAGAAAAAGATGTGAAGGATGTAGAGTTGAGCTGTATGTTTTCCCATTATATGTCAGAAGAGGGTGTAAGAACGCAAATACACTGAGTGGCCAGTGTATGATGATGTCTGAACCCACAGAGGGTTCAGCCATCATCATAATAGAGGCCGGGTGCACGAATTTTGTGCACGGGGCGTGTGTCTCAAAGCCCAGCCTGCACCCTCTCCAATCTGGGACCCCTCCAGGTAGGATCAGACCTAAACGGGCAGTCAGTCCCTCTCACAATCCAGGACTGCTGGCTCCAAAACTGCTCACCTGCCTGACTTCCTGATTGCCCCTAACTGCTTCTGCCTGCCCACCTGATCACCCCCTAACCACTCCCCGGCCAGCCTGATTGATACCTAACTGCTCCCCTGCCAACCTGTTTGTCCCCAACTTCCCTCCTCTGCCAGCCTGGTCACCCCTAACTGCCCTCCCCTGCAGGCTTGATTGCCCCCAACTGCCCTGCCTTGCAGGCCTGGTCCCCCCCAACTGCCCTCCCTTGCAGGTCTGGTGTCTCCCAACTGCCCTCCCCTGCTGACCATCTTGTGGTGGCCATCTTGTGCTCACATGGGGGCAGGATCTTTGACCACATGAGGGCAGCTATTGTGTGTTGGAGTGATGGTCAACCTGCATATTACTCTTTTATTAGATAGGATAGAGGCCTGGTGCACAGGTGGGGGCAGGCTGGTTTGCCCTAAAGGGTGTCCTGGAACAGGTTGGGGATTCTCTTGGGGTGTGGGGTGCCCTGAGCTAGGGGCCTGTGGTGCTTTGCAGGCCGGCCATGCCCCCTGGAGACCCAAGCGGAGGCCCTGGTATCTGGAATTTATTTACCTTCTACAATTGAAACTTTGTAGCCTGGAGTGAAGTCAAGCCTTCTGCTCACTTGGTGGCAGCAGCTATTTCGGTTGGGGTTTATTCACCTTCTATAATTGAAACTTTGTAGCCTGAAGTGGAGGCCTAGGCCTGCCTGAGCAGGTGGAAAGCTTGGCTTCCTCTGTCAACAGGGGCAACCCTAGCCTGTTCTCTCCAGCTCCATGGCTGCTGCCATTTTTCTTGGGGTTTATCTTCTATAATTGAAACTTTGTACCCTTGAGTGGAGGCCTGGGCCCACCAGGGTGTGTGGAAAGCTTGGCTTCCTCCATTGCCGGGGAAACCCAAGCCTCTCTCTTGCTCTCTGTGGTGGCAGCCATCTTGTTTGGGGTTAATTTGCATACTCGCTCTGATTGGTTGGTGGGCATGGCATATTAGTTTTTTGTTAGGTAGGACATATATAGGCCCAGTGCATGAATTCATCCATGGGTGGGGTCTGGCCAGCCTGGTCAGGGGGAGGGGACATGGGCAGTTGGCTAGCCTACCTGCGGGTTGAACTCCTGGTGGAGGGGACAATTTGCATATTAGCCTTTTTATTATATAGGATATACACTGAGTGGCTATTCTGTGAAATATTTTGTTGAAAGAGCAGAATGCATGTTCATTTCATGATTCACAACCAGTAGGTTGGTCTGCTCTGTGAAGAGATTGTATTACCGAGTCTTTAAGTCTTGTATCAAATACCTTCTGTAAGAAACCTTTCCTAATAATAATAATAATAATAATATATTTTAAGCATCCAAACAGAAGGCTAACTCCCCTTCCCCCCAAAAAACATACATAATTCTTACCTCTTTTGACCTATCTTAAACTAGTCTGTACCTTTATTATGGTATATTCTATTAGTTATGATATTATATAATTTTCTTTTTCTTCACCCCATTACATAAATTCCTTTAGGGCAGGGACTCTCCTGCCCTTAGTCTTGGTATTTTCAGAAGCACTTCCCACCAGCAAAGAAAAGAAGTGCTTAGTAAATATTTGTTGGATCAGTAACAGTTTACATATTCATTAAATTAGCTATTCTGGTTGTTTTCAGTCATATGAAAGATATGCAAATTCACTCTCTCACTCTATCCTGTTGCCCAACCTCGGTAGGCAGATTGCAACTACTTTAATTCCTTCTTGACTGTTCAAGGAAGTTTTTATTTGTGTTGAATGGAAGTCAAACCTCTTGAGTTTTCTGGCACACTGAGTGTTGTTTACAGCTGCTTTTTCATTGGTGTTATTGTTCAATGGTACCTGCCTGAGGAGTGTACTGCACACCAAACAGTTTATACTAAGCATTCATTTATTCATTAGCTCACCCATCAGATGACTCATTTACCACTTGTACCTATTAAATAAATGTGGATGTTTGCAAGCTTGAAATACCCTTGATGTTTGTATGGTATGTTTCAAATGATGTAAGTATCTTACCATATTTATAACTTTTAGGACCAACTAAGAGACTCTGTAGTTCCTTAAACATATAAACAAGAAGCTATAAAATATGTATTTTTCAAAAACATTGGATATGAGACCCTGGGCTCATTATTATTCTAGGAAAATTGAAACCAATTTATAGAGGTAGAAAGAATGCACTCACACATCAGCATTACATAATAGAGACATATTTGATTAAGATTAGCCATATATGTAACAAAATTTTAGCATAAAATTAATTTTCAGTGCTATCAGGGAACTGGTTTTAATTTAGTTGACCTAAGAGTATACAGAGCAAATATTTTCCAAAATAGTCACACGTATGAGGGTCATTTATTACTCACAAGTAGAAGGAGCTTTCTTACCTTTCACATAGTATCGTTTTGTTTACTTCTCATACAAATTACTTATGTGATGCATACAGTTTGATGTTTAGTGATGTCTTTTTACTAATGAAAATTGTTTTGCTAGAGGTAACACTGAGGTGAAATTATCTCATCTTTACTAAGAAGGTTTCAAATGAAACTGCTCATGTACTAGTAATCTCCCTGCGGGTGGCCAACGTGTTGCTAGAACAAGTGAGCATCTTATTAAAAGTTGTTTGTTTGGTCTGGGTGAGGTAATGTTCTATTATCAGATTAAGCTTCTTAGAAGCATATACTTTCATCACTTCAAGAAATTTCCAAGTAACATTATTTGTTTCATTAATAATAAGCCCTTGCTCCTTGTAAGTAAAATAATACCAAACGGGCAGAAATACAAAATAAAATTTACCCAGTGACCCTTGCCATTCATATTTTTCTGAATATTGCTTTAGAAATGTACACAAAAGAAATATTTTTACTTGCTATTCTGTTACTAACTTTATCATTTAAATTACATATTATGAATATCTTTCTATGTTAGCAAATATTAATCTGTGTACCAGTGTAATTAATATTCCTTTATCTATCATAATAAAAGCGTAATATGCTAATTAGACCAGACAGCCGAATGACCTTCCAGAGGATGTCATTCTGGACATCCTTACGGACAAAGCCAGGATGGTGGGGGCTGAGGCAGAGGTGGTTAGGGGCAATCAGGCAGGCAGGCAAGTGAGCAGTTAGGGGCGATCAGACAGGTAGAGTGGTTAGGGGCCATGAAGCAGGCAGGAGAGTGGTTAGAGGCTATGAGGCAGGCAGGCAGAGTGATTAGGGGCAATGAGGCAGGCAGGCAGGCAAGCAGTTAGGAGCCAGCAGTCCTGAATTGCGAGTGGGATGTCCGACTGCTGGTGGGATCGGGCCTAAACCGGCAATCGGATATCCCCCGAGGGGTTCCAGATTGCAAGAGGATGCAGGCTGGGTTGAGGGACTCTTCCTCTCTTCCCCTCCCCGCCATCACAAATGTCGTGCACCAGGCCTCTAGTGGTTTATAATTTCTCTTGATGAACATTTAGGTTCTTTTTAGTTTGGGAATATTATCCATTCACATTTCAATGAACAGAAAGATTGGTGTCTACTCTGAGTGAATGGTGCATACCTGATAAATATTTCACTGACTTCTGATTATGTCATAAAATAAAAATTTGCACAATTAGCTGACTTTTATAATTGATATATCTCTACACATATATATGAATGCATACACACTCAAATAGCAGCAACTCCTTGGTGATACACCCAGGAAACCCTTGCTTCCACCACTCTGGAGCCTCCCTACAGCAGCCCACTATTTACTTAGATTGCAGTTAAATCCCTGATGTTGGGGGCTCTCTGATTCCAGGTTTTTCCCCACATCTTCTGTTTTCCCTCCAGACAATGGTACAAATGCTGAATTCTTCCTCTTATCCTTCCATTTTTCATAGCCCATCTTTTTGTTCTCCTTTAGAAAATTCTTTATCATAAAAATTCTTTTTCAGAAAATTACAATAAAGATATCCTAATCTTCATGTTCTTAAGTATATCAATTTCTATCTGATTTTTATCGTTGCAGGTTTAATTACTACTGTTAAGAATAATAATCCATTATTTTTCACAATTTTGGTTGAAACCATGTATCTAAAATACATTGGAACATATCCAATTATTCAATGTGAATTTTTTTAAAAATATGTATTTTATTGACTTTTTTACAGAGAGGAAAGGAAAGGGATAGAGAGTTAGAAACATCTATGAGAGAGAAACAACGACCACCTGCCTCCTACCGGGGATGTGCCTGCAACCAACTTACATGCCCCTGACCGAAATCAAACCTGGGACCTTTCAGTCCATAGACTGACGCTCTACCACTGAGCCAAACCGGTTTTGGCCCAATGTGAATTTTTTGTAATCACTTATTCATCCAATTGACAACTTGATGTCAAATATTTGGATATTTTAAAAAATATCAAAATTATGTAAAAATTTTCTGTGTGTCCAGAATATTGATTATTATATAGAAATGGTTGGGTAATTGTTGGGTAATCTGGAAGCTTCATTTAAGAAGTTTTATCTTCTACTGGTACTTTTGAGGGGAACATACCAACTCATCACTTGGATTAATTAGTGGCAATATTTATAAAAGCCACAATGTGAGGGGGGGAGGAGTGAAACCTAACATACATAATATAAATTGAATACTTGGAAACACCACCGTTGGTAGTTCTTAAGAAGGAAAACATTGCCTACGGTGCAGCCAGATACATAAACAATTCTGGAAATTTTTGTTTCTACCGCCCCACATTAATTCCAAGAAACATTAGGAGCTTTTAAAAATAAATCTTCCAGCTTTTCATCTATACTAAATTTTTATTTATAACATATAAATGAATATAGGTCGATCACTGTAGACTCAGAGGTAGGCAGTATATATTTGGCAACATTTACCTTTTAAAATGGTTATTCAGTCTGAACTCCAGTGATTGGTTTCAATAATAGATTTTAATTTTGCAAAAAACAACCTAAGGGAGTTTGTTTCAACATGTCTGCATTTTTTAATTGCAAAATAATAAGAAGTTAAGGACATAATATTTGCATGGAATGAATGTGGACAAGATTGGGCAATGTGATCTTATGCAAAGTGATAATGCAATTAGGTACATTCAATCCTACAATCATATTCTGATTATATTGAACCAAATGATGACAGTACAAAGAGAGGTCACAAGTGAAGAACCTCATCATTTTTTACCTATGTAAGCCTTTTGTTAATGACTTAGATTAAGACATAGAAGACTTTGTGTATATAAAATAGTAAAAAAAAAAAAAAAAAAGCTGAGAAGATTATGTTGACTAGCAAAGTTAGAAATAAAAGATTGAAGAAGACTACAGAGATGTTATTTCTTTTTAACATATCATAGGTATAAAAAATGGCAGAAAATTTAGCTAATTGATATTTACAGTAAATTAATGCTTAGTCTTAAACTGATTCTCAAGAGAGATAAGGACTAGAAAGACATAGCAACTATCAATAGAAAGATTAGCAGCTTTTGTGAAAATAACTAGAGCATTTTAGCCAATTGAAAATTCTAGATAGACCAGCATTGTTACCTTTAAATGCTTACTCTATAAAAAACTTGGTATGCATATTTACTAGTATAGTTTGAAAGCACTTCTTTTTTTTTTTTTTAAGTTGTGTTTCTTTTTAAAAAATATATTTTCATTGATTTCAGAGAGGAAGGAGAGTAAGAGAGAGGTAGAAACATCTGTGATGAGAGAGAATCATCGATTGGCTGCTTTCTGCATGCCTCCTACTGGGGATCGAGCACATAACCTGGGCATGTGCTCTGACCGGGAATTAAACCAGTAACCTCTTGGTTCATGGGTCAGTGAGCCACACTTGTTAGGCCAGATTTCATTCTTTTTTTTTATAGCAAAGTAATATTCTGTTCTGTATATGTACCACAACATTTTTAAAATATATATATTTTATTGATTTTTTTTACAGAGAGGAAGGGAGAGATATAGAGAGCTAGAAATGTCGATGAGAGAGAAACATTGACCAGCTGCCTCTTGCACACCCCCTACTGGGGATGTGCCCACAACTCAGGTACATGCCCTTGACTGGAATCGAACCCAGGACCCTTCAGTCTGCAGACCGACGCTCTACCACTGAGCCAAACCGGTTTCAGCATGTACCACAACATTTTTAACACTCATCTACTGATGGGCACTTGAGTCAATTCCATATGTTGGTTATTTTACAATAAATAACGCTGCAATAAATATAAGGGTACTTATATTCTTTCAAATTAGTGGTTTGGGTTTCTTTGGATATATATATACCCAGAAGTGGAATCACTGGGTCATAAGGCAATTCCATATTTAATTTTTTGAGGAGCCTCCATGTTGTTTTTTATTTTAAATATTTTTTAACAACAGCACCCCACTTCCAGGAACCAAACTCTGTATTAGTTTTCAATTATTGTGAAGAAATCAATACAAATTTAATGGCTTAAAATAATAAACATTTGCTATGTCACATACCATTTAGCTGCGTCATCTGCTCTTGGTCTCACAGTGCTGAAAGTAAAGTATTAGCTGGACTGAGTTTTCAATGGAGGCTTGATTTGGGGGAAGAATCTGCCTTCAGGCTCATTCACTTGTTAACGTAAAAAATATCCAAGCCTGTAATGAGTTGTTGGTGAGTTTATTTGAGCCAAACTATTGACAATTGGCAGGAAGCAATATCTCACTGGATTGGGATAGTGCTCCAGGGAATGGCAGTTTCTCATCTAGTTTTACACATTGCAATCAAAGGAAGGGATGTAGGGGTTACATGAAATCCACTGGTGATAAAATAGAGAGGTAGGAGAAAACAAAGTGGGAAACCCCTAAGATTGGATAAAAAGTAAAATGATAGACAAATACTTAGGTGGATGCAGGAAAAATTAACATGATAACAATGAAGGAATTTGTGGTAACTGTCCTAGTGCCCAGGCACATTAGGTTGTGCCCCAAGGGGTCCGGAAAAAGGAAAGTTATAAGTTACCCAGACATTCCAAGGCTATGTTATTACTAGAGGCCCAGTGCATGAAATTTGCGCACAGGGAGTGAAGAGGTGGGGGGTTCTCTCAGCCCAGCCTGTACCCTCTCCAATCCAGGACCCCTCAGGGGATGCCCAATCCCCTAAACCAGCAGTCAGACATACCTCTCACAATCTGGGACCATTGGTTCCTAACTGCTTACTTGCCTGCCTGCCTGACTGATGGCCCCCTAACTTCTCTCCTCCCCCCCCTCCCCCTGTTTGCCCCTCACTGCCCACCCCTGCTGGCCTGGTCACCCCTAATTGCCCCCCACACTAGCCTGATCGCCCCCTGTTGCCCCCTCCTGCTGGCCTGGTCACCCCTCACTGCCCACCTGCTGGCCTGGTCACTCCCAACTGCCCTCCCCTCCCCTCCCACCGCTGGTTGCCCCACACAGCCTGCTGTTCAGTCGTTTGGTCATCCCATACTAACACCCTGTCAGCTTGGCCGCCCCATGCAGCTTGCTGTTCTGTCATCCATCCAGTTGTTTTGGTGGTGACAGCCCCTGGCTTTTTATATACTAGGATAGCTGCAAAAGGAGAGATAGGCTCAGTTGAGATAAAAGTTGACCTTGTCAGGGAAGATACTGGCTTGGAATGTAACTACCCACCATAGCTGCTTTTAATTTAAGACCATCCATTGTGGTTACTTTAGGTCTCTGAGTTTGCAAGACTGCTATGCAGGCCTTCCCTGAGCTTATCAGGTTAGTGTGTGGCCTCTTTTGTCCACACAGGTTGTTAGTAAAACTCATTTTCTTGCAGCTGCATTAATTAAGGATCCAATCTTCTACCTGGCTGTGAGGTAGAGACCTCAGGTCTACATTAGTTCCTTGCCATATGGATCTCTCACAGTCTTTTTCTGAACATAGTTTATTTCTTTAAGGCTAGTAGCAGAATCCCATCAAGTTTGCTAAGACTGAGTCTTGTATGAGATAACGTAATCATGGGAGTGACATCCTGTCACCTTTGCCATATTCTGTTGATCAGAATCAAGTCACATCGGCCAGCGTGACTCAGTGATTGAGTGCTGACCAGGAGGTCATAGTTGGATTTTGGGTCAGGACACATGCCTGGGCTGTGGGCTCTGTCCCCAGTAAGGGGCTGGCAGAAGGCAGCCGATCAATGGTTCTGTCTCACCATTGATGTTTCTATCTGCCCCTTCCTCTCTGAAATCAGTAAAAAGTAAATTTTTTAAAGAAGCAAGTCACAGATTCTGTCCACAACTGAGGGAGGTACAAGATTGTGACCTTAATATAAGGTACCTTAGTATAAGGTACCTAAAAGGTATTACAGGAGGGTAGATCAAGTCCCCCAGAGTAATCAAGTGATAGTCCTTGGAAACTGTAGATGTTACCCTTACCTGTAAAAGGGGGGAACTTTACAATTATATTTAAGATAAGGTGATTATCTGAGTGGGCACTAATTGCAATTACTACATGTATCCTTATAAGAAGGAGGTAGAGAGCCCTGGCCAGTGTTTCTTAATGCTTAGAGCAGCAGCCCATGTACTGAAAGGTTCTCAGATTCGATTCCTGGTCCAAAGCTCCCCGCCCCCCACTCGGAGTTGTGTGGGAGGCAACCAGTTGGTAAGTCTTTGACATTGATCTCTCTCCCTCTCCCTCTCCCTCTCCCTCTCCCTCTCCTCTCCCTCTCCCTCTCCCTCTCCCTCTCCCTCTCCCTCTCCCTCTCCCTCTCCCTCTCCCTCTCCCTCTCTCTCTCCCTCTCTCCCCCCCCCTTCCTTTTCTCCCTTCCACACTTTCTGAAAAAGCAAAGGGAAAAAATGTCTTCAGGTAAGGATTAAAAATAAGAATAAGAAAAGAAGAAGATAGAGGGAGATTAGATACATGCACATAGAGAATGGCCTTGTGAAGACTGAGCTGAGACTGAAGATTAAAATGATGCAATCACATTCGGGGGGGGGGGGGGGGGGGGGAGGATGCTGCCAGCCCACTAGAAGCTGGGAACAGATTCTCCCCCAGGGCCTGCTCACACTTTATTTTCTGCCAGTAATACTGGTTTTGCTCTTCTGCCTCCAGAACTGTGAAAAACTAAACTTCTGTTGTTTGAAGCCACCAAATTTGTGATAATTTGTTATAGCAGCCACACCAAACTAATACATATGGGTATTAAATGATACTTCGGTTTTGCTTTGTAAACTCATTTTACTGGTTACTCAGTGAGGTTAAATATCATTTCATAAGATTATTGACTGTCCAGTTATTTTCTTCTATAAGTTTTTCAACTCATGTTTTTGTTTCTTTTTTAAAATTTCTTATTGAAATTCTTTACTTATTCTAACTACTAATCTTACTGAAGAGATGTTTATCTTAGGTATATATATATTTTTAAAATATATTTTATATTGATTTTGTACAGAGAGGAAGGGAGAGAGATAGAGAGTTAGAAACATCGATGAGAGAGAGTCATTGATCAGTTGCCTCTTGCACACCCCCTACTGGGGATATGCCCGCAACCAAGGTACATGCCCTTGACCAGAATCGAACCCGGGACCCTTCAGTCCCCAAGCCGATGCTCTATCCATTGAGCCAAACCAGCTTCAGCTGTTTATCTTATGTATATTATGATGTCTTCTTCATTTAGAGGTTTTCTTTTTCACCTCATTTTAAAGTACGAAATTTTTTTAAATACCCAAATGAAGACAGCATATTTTCCTTTCATTTTTTGTACATTATCTAAGAAATCCTTAAAGATTGTGTTGCTGTTATTTGTGTGGCTGACTATTATTGCCATGATAAAATACCCATCCTTTTTGTTATAACACTTGTTCTTTGTTGCTTTTACTTTTAGATAAATCTTACCTTATACCAATTTCTAGCATATACAAAGCATTATTGCACCCATGTTAACCTATACCTTCTTTCCAAACAACTGGTACTTTTCTTATTCAGCACAAGCTATTGATTCAGATCTTGGTAATCAGCAAGTGTCATAACATCTTATGTGGCCCTATTTAGCTTTCTGAAAATCCCAGGTGTCCTTATAAAGCTGCTCAATCATTGAAGAGATGTCAACATATAAGCCTCAGTCAGCTGTGCTGGCGTTTTTTGTGTTTCCATAGTAATTCCTCTCAAAACTTTTCCCTTATTTTCAGTGTGCCAGCTGGGCTTGAATGCATGAAAGAACAAGATCTCTGCAACAAAATAATGGCTACAATACTAGAAAATTACAATACCCTGTTTGAAGTAGAGCACACAGGAAGTGATAACCAGAGTTGTGAAAACCCAACAAAGCTTATCATCGTAAAAGTAAGTTAGATATTTAGTTTTTCAGATTGCTATATGTTGAGTGGAAGACATTTTATTTACATCATTGTTTTTCATGAAAATTCCATTTGGATATAACTTCAGGTTATTATTCCTATGTTTATTTCATTCTTATGAAACCTATTTTCTGTATGAAGTGTTTGTTAAGTAACATCTATTCTTCTAAGATTGAAGAATAATTGTGAATTGATGTTTCTTTGATGCTATAAAATCATCTCAAAAGCACTTATGTGAGCCCAGTTCTGGGATTGATTGAGTGTACTTCCTTTTTATGGAAGTTACAGGGAAGATATGATTCATGCTATGTCTGTGTTCAGGAGTACTAGCTTACTGAGTAAATTGCAAAATCCATTCAGACAGTATTTTTATCTCATTTTGTCACTCTTATGTCTGGCACACTTTCAAGTTCAACCTTAGATTTTAACTCCCATATATGTAGTCCTTGGTAATTATCATCAGTAAAGGAGTGTATTTTGAAAACCTAAAAAGAAGTACTACCAAAATGTTTTTATACATTGGCTGATAATTTATAGCATATTCTTTACACTTTAGGTAAATGCATGTAGGTCATTAAGATTTACAACTGAGAGTCAGAGAATAAACATTCAAACCAAATTTTCCGGATGAGGGAAAGGAAGGAAAGCACTGCATTTCTTTTTCATGATAGAAATGATCATGGAAGATTCCCTCAGGAGGTTTCCTGAAACTTATCAAATTTACAGACCTATTCTATTCTGGTTGATTCAATGAGAAGGAATGATTAAGAGGTAATTGGTGTGGGTGTTTTCATCTCTTCTTCCATTTGAGGCATGACTTTGAAGAAGAAATAAAAGGTAATGGGTATCAGATAGAACCCTATCACAGTGGTAGGCAACTGCTCTATCAAAACAGCACGAGAAGACTAAAACTAGGTTTTCTTAACTGGGGCTTATGCTATTAATACAACAGACTCCCTGTAACAGATAGAGTACATCTGAGAGAAATGCATTTAGTAGGAATCTTGCCAACCTAATCAAGAGAACTTTAAGCTGAAATTTGAGGGAAGGGAAGAACAATGCTCAGATAAAACGAAATACTTAGGAGAATATCAGGTGTAACCTAAGGTGGAGGTAATATGGAAGCTGAGAAAATGTCAGTGATTCAGAAGAAAAAGCTGTAGTTATATCACTTCTACAAAAAGAAAGAAAGAAAGAAAATTATTTTTTAGATAGAAAATAATTTACCTTAAATTTGTTCTTTCGTTTCCTGTAGTACTTAGCAAAGGGTCTCTTTTTAAAATGTTAAAAAGTAATTGACTTTCTTCCAGCTATAACTTGATGCTTTTTCATATTCATACCTTTTTAATAGGGCTGATAAAATAATAAGATAATCTTTAAATATAATGAAAATAGATAAGCAACAGAAGCTTGCTGAGATATAGATAATCTCTGGACTGTGTTAACAGGAGATTATATATTGAGATACATGGAAGAGTGCCCTTGCTTGGAAATCCCTGAGTTTGTAGTTTTAAGCATGGTGGAGAACTTAGCTTGAGAGTACAGATTAAGATGCATAAACTGATATACTCTGGGAGCCAAATACCTTAGGTTGATGAATATGACTGCTCCTCTCCTGATGCAAATTCAGATCTGGTCTAGAGGCAGACAGATGTCACGATTAGAAACGACATGTCTATATTCTGGAAGCATCATTCTGCTAAGGAAGAACATTTGATACTTTTTAATTTAATTTAATTTTATTTTTAAAATATATTTTATTGATTTTGTACAGAGAGGAAGGGGGAGAGATAGAGAGTTAGAAACATCAATGAGAGAGAGTCATCGATCAGCTGCCTCTTGCACACCCCCTACCGGGGATGTGCCTGCAACCAAGGTACATGCCCATGACCAGAATCAAACCCGGGAGCTTTCAGTCCCCAAGCCGACGCTCTATCCATTGAGCCAAACCAGTTTCAGCCTTTTTAATTTTATTTTAACTGATCTTGCTCAGAGTCTTGTTTCTGAAGGGGTGGATAACGCAACAGGGGAATGAGATCTTATGGATTGAATTGTAGCCAATAAGGATGAAATACAAGTTATGGGAATTATTTTAATAGGATGTGCCAGTGCTGTTTTAGGGCCCCTACAAATGAAGACTATGCTAGCCACAGCTTGCTGTGTAAAACTGGCCAGTGTTTAGAAAGCAGGATTTTTAATTTCCTAAGATCATAGTGAAACCAAAACATGGGATGTGGAGTTTGAGTTCGTTTGTTGTTTAGAGAAAGCAGAGAAGGAAGTCACAGACAAAAACAGCGGATCGATGTTTATTGAGAGAAGCAGTCCTGGGAAAGGTGCAGCTGGGGCTCCAGGAGCAGGCCAGTGTCCAGAGCTTCCTTTCCATGTGACAGTTGGGAGTAGTTCAGCATCCAAGATAATGAAAACCTGTTATAGCCGAAACCAGTTTGGCTCAGTGGATAGTGTTGGCCTGCGGACTGAAAGGTCCCAGGTTCGATTCCAGTTAAGGGCTTGTACAATACCTTGGTTTCAGACACATCCCCAGTGGGGGTGGGGGGTGGGGGGGTGCAAGAGGCAGCTGATTCTCTCTCATCGATGTTTTTAACTCTCTATCCCTCTCTCTTCCTCTCTGTAAAAAATCAATATCAATAAAATATATATTTAAAAAAGAAAGAATGAAAGAAAGAAAGAAAGAAAGAAAGAAAGAAAGAAAGAAAGAAAGAAAGCCAGTTATAGTCCATGCATGGAAGCATGCACGCCTTTTTGTATATATGCTTCTTAGTTCCTGATTGGTCCTTTCATAGATTTTAAAACTCCTGCCCTCCCTTCCCAGCCCAGGTGGGTTCCGCCCCTATCTACCTAGCTGCTTCTGTTTCCTCGGTAGCAACATATTATATGTAAACCAAGAGAGGCTAGATGAAAAAGGAATTGGGAGGCTCCCAATGAAATCATTAACAGACTGAAAAGTAATAAAAATGAAAGGGCAACTAAAAATGTTGTTATTTTGATCATTCTCATGAGTTCAGCTTTTAGAGAATGTATACCAAAAAAATAAAACAGGAACAAAGCAAGTGAAAAAAAATATACAAAAGTGACAGAGATAAATGTTGGAGCTCAGACTGAGCTATAAAATGGGGAAAAGTATTTTTTATGGGAAAAGTACTAAGAGTGCCCCCTGACACACCTTTGTTTAACCCCAGGACAGGAAACAGAGGCAGTGTTGAATGACATTTTTCATGATATTTTTTGTGGGCTAAATGGAGATTTGGGGCACAGACAAGTATAAATTGGATTGTATTTGGACTTGGATCGAGAACTTTGACCACAGCATTGGAATGTGGGTCGGTATTAACTTCAGGGAGGGTTTCTACATTTGTTTGTGTCATCAGTACTTTAATCATTGACTTAAATGAACACATTTGCACGTGCAATAAAGCTAGCATGGCGGGAGTGGGGTTGAGGGGGTCAATAGGAGGAAAAAGGGGGTACATCTGTAATACTTTCAACAATAAGGATACTTTAAAAAAAAAGTTGGAAGAATAGAAGTCAGATGTTGGATGTCTACATGTATTGAGTAACAACATGGGATGTGTGTGGTGCATGTGTTTGCGCACACACCTACCGCTATTTCCCTCTAGCTTAAAAACACACACACAACACCGTTTTATTTGAAGCTATTTGGACCTCTGACCCAAGGGATGGATGAATCATAAATGGTCTAAAAAGGGTGGTATTATAATCACTCTCTAGTCACTGATTGACTAAAGGTCAGAAGAGACATTGTACCTTATATCCAAGAGGTAGCTTTAAGGTAAAGTGTGCTGGGGCAGAGGGCCTTTGGGGAAATTTTTCATCTTTGATAACAAAACAAAACAAAACACAAGAATGGTTTATGAGATAAGAGCTGTAGTTGCCTCTGGGTGGAGTTAGGGGTGGTGGCAGTGGTGATGATTAACCAGCCAAGTGCTCTAGGGAACTCTCTGTGGTTACAAAAAATGTTCTACCGGTATTTATCTCAATAGGGATGTGTGCTATGAGGGTGTATGCATTTGTCAAAACTCATTCAACTGTGCACTTAAGATTTATATGTTTTACTGTACATAAAGTAATTTTAATTTAGGAAAGAGAGAAGAGAATAGGTCCCTGAATCAGAATGCCCACCTCTCCCATCTGCTTTTGGATGTTCTCATGCTTGGGGCTGCTGCCACCACCTTTTGTCTTGGAGGAATGAATGCATCAGGATACAGAGGTTGGCAACTAAATAAGGGGAAAGTCTGGGTCCTTGTCACTGCTCATCTGCTGAACCAACCCTGACCACACATACCTCTGGACTTTTCACTACATGAGGGAAAGAAATGTCCTCATTGTATAAGCTAACTTTAGTGTAGTACTTTGCGTCTTGCACTGAAAGCCTGCAGCAGTCATAATTGGAAAGTAGTGTACTTAGGTTTGTAAAATGATTTGCACCAATAGAGCCAAGAAGAGACCCAAATAATAATAGCTAAACCGAGAATCATCCACGGATTTTAGTTAACTTTTAGCAGAGTATGAACTGTCAGTGTGATGTGATTGCCAAAAATGACTGCAGGTTCATTCACTGAATATAACGGTAATATCCAGAACAAAGAATATATGTGTCACTGCACTGGGTGTGGGTACAACCAATATCTTCAGTGTTACGTCTGATTTTGAGTACCACACTCTAACTCTCCTGACAGTCCTGACAATCTCCTGGTCCTCATTTATCCTAATTAAATGTATATTTGTCTGGTTGACTGTTGTACTTGAGTTTTTCTACAGCTGATGACTTCTAAATCATAATTCTAGGCCCAATTTAGCAGGAGAGCAATTCAGCCATTTTCCCCCCCATTACCTATAAAAAGCTATACCCTGGCCTGAGGGCTGTGTGGTGGTCATGGGTTTTATTCACAGTCAAGGGCATGTACCTGGGTGTAGGTTTGATCCCCAGCCCCAGGAGGGTGTGTGGGTGGGAGAGGCAACCAATTGATGTGTCTCTCTCACATCGATATTCTCTCTCCACCCCGCTCCCGACCACTCTCCCTTCCACCCTCCCTAAAAATCAATGGAAAAAAATCTCCTCGAGTGAGGATTAACAAAGTAAAAAAATAATTATTTTTTTGAAAGCTATGTTGGTCACTCAAATTTTTCATACCAAAAACATCTCCCAAATTTTGGGTGTTCTCCTTTCTCTAACCTTTGTTTGCCAGCCCTGGCTTACCAAGCTATAATCTTTACTTTTATCCTTAATTTCTGTCCTTTCTCTTTCCCATTGGGACTCATATTCTACGTTACACTTATCTCTGGAAGTTAGTGTCTTGTGTCCATCTACTCCCATTAGGCCCTTTTCATAGCCACACAATTTCACACTGTTTTCCCACTTCTATGTTTATCCCTTCCCACCTTCTTTCTACCAGTGATAGAATTATGTTCCTAAAAAACAAGTCTGATCATAACGTATTCCTGACTTAAGTAAGCAAATCTTTTGCTATTGTTGTTTTGCTTCCCACCCTTTTGCTGACAATTGCAATTAGACTCCTTTACTTGGAATTCAGGCCCTTTACCTGTCATGTATAGTGAATGGTTCTTGTCTCTTTCTGCTTCTCTCATCTGTCTTTAGTCTCCTTTGAGGACTTTTTCTTCTCAGAATTAAACATTGTTATTTCCTAGGCTCTTCCTAGATCTTTAATCCAGAACTCTCCCTGGCAGATTATACATATGTACCTAACTGCCTAACCATCACTTGCACCTTCCCGTCCTATGGATTGTCTCATCTTCTCTCTTCTGCTGCCTGAGTTATTGCTTATGGAGATATGAACATGTCACTTCCCATATCAAAATTATTCAGCAGTTCTTGATCTTCACCTATCCCTATATTATAAAATCTGAATCTTAGCATGACAGGCAAGGCTTTTCATGATTGGAACCACCCTGCTTATTCACACTTCTTTCCTACCACTACCACCCATACATTTGATATACTAGCAGTCATTGATTGATGTAATTGTAGAAACCATGTATTATAACTTCAGTCTCATGTTTGTCAATCTAGTTAGTACAGTGCTTGGCATAAAAAATTCCATGAAATCAATGACTGGATTTTATTAATCTTATTAACAATAATGTCTATGATCATGGTTGGTACAAGCATGAAAGCAATATTAATGAATGTTTTTAAAGTAATTTCATGAAATTAGAAACATGATAGTTCACTGACTACTTCCTGATTGCCATACTTAAGAACAGGTATTAAATACTTCTAAAGTCTTTAACAGTTCTACAAAGAGCACTAATATTAGGATAAGAAGGCTTATGTTTGTGTAATGTGCTCTTAGCAGTATGACTGGATAATTTATAATATCTCTGTTTTTCTTTTCTGTTATCTAAAACTAGAGGCCCAGTGCATGAAATTTTTGCACAGGTGGGGTCCCTAGGCCTGGCCGGTGATCAGGGCTGATCTGTGGGGCCACCATTGGGGCAATCAGGGGCCACTGGCAGGCACCTGTGACCAGTGCTTAACTTGCAGCCCTGGCTTCGTCTGGAAGGATGTCTAGCCTAATTAGCATATTATGCTTTTATTATTATAGATCACATGTGTCAAACACAAGGCCCTCGGGCCAAACCCGTCCCGCCAGGCCTTGCAATGTGGCCCGCACCACACTGTCATCACTGCACTCCGCTGCGTTTCCATCACAATGACAGTTTATGACTGTTCAGTAAACCATTCGGCCCGAGATTTAGGCTGGATTTTAGATTTTGGCCCCTTCTCTGATTGAGTTCGACACCCCTATTATAGATGGTGAAAATCCTATAGAGTTACTGTGAGATTTAAACTGTTCATTGTAGTAAGAAGATTTTCAAAGCCAATTAAGTACTCTAGAAATATAAAAGCATTTTTTTGTTTTTTTGCCTGTTAATATTGGTTGAAGAGTAACTAATGAAGTCATTGACTTATTTGAAATGATCTGGTCAAAGATACTTCAGTAGTTATATAAATAAGTTTTAGAGCACAGAGGTCTGAACTCCATCTGGAAATTGGCAGATTGGGTTAGAACTTCCAATTTGTGTAACTCTGGGCAAAATACTTAATTTCTCCTTTACCTTTGATTTCCTTGTCTGTAAAAGAAGGAAAGTATCAGTAACTAATTTAACTATTTCTGTTACATTTAAAAGAAATAATAGCGAGTCTTCAATAAATTTTTAACATAAATCAATCATTAGGGTCACATCACCTTTATATTTCCGTATGACATCTTACTTCTCTTTACCTTAAACATCAGGCTTGATTACAGAAAAAAGACAGAGAATCAAAAGCAGAAAAATAAAATTGACAATGAGTTGTATTACTCATGACAGAAAAGTTTCTGCTTCCAGACATTTTTTGCCATTTAGATTCTAGTTTTCAGATTAGATTAATTATCCTTTTAAGCATTGGAAAAAATGTGCATTCTCAATAGACAGAAGAATGTGATCTTAGTATTTAATGTCTATCTAAATCTGCTTTTAGAAAATGAACCATTAATAAAAAACACACAAAACACCTTTACGTGAAATTTTTATGAAAGAATGGGATATTTCAGTGACTCTGAAATAAATCACTAGGATTTCAGTAAGTTGCTGAGGATAAAAGCAAGCAATAGACAAAAGTCTGCCCTTATGAAGCGTATATTCTAATGAGGATACAATAAGCAATAGGCAGTAAATAATTAAGAATATATGTAATAAGTCAGATGGTGAAATATTCTGTGGAGAAAAAGCAGGGAAGGAGAGAAACAGTATTGGTAAGGTACTAGGGGAACAGCATTTGCCCATTTAAAGAGGATGATTCAAATGCTTCATTGACAAGAGGACATTTGAGCAGAGACTTCAAGGAGGTGACAGAGCAAGCCATGAAGACACTTAGGAGGAGAGCACTCAGGCAGGGAGAACAGTGTAAAGGCCTTGAGATAGGAGTGTCCTTGGTTTCTTTGATGAGCAGAGTTGAAGGCCAGTGTGGTTGAATTACAGTGATCAAGAGAGAAATTTAAGAGATATGAGGTCACAGAGGCAACAAGATCAGATCACATATAGTCTTAAAAGTCATTGGAAGGCCGAAACTGGTTTGGCTCAGCGGTAGAGCGACGGTCTGCAGACTGAAAGGTCCCAGATTCGATTCCGGTCAAGGGCATGTACATTGGTTGTGGGCACATCCCCGGTAGGGGGTGTGCAAGAGGCAGCTGGTCGATGTTTCTCTCTCTTCGACGTTTCTAGCTCTCTATCTCTCTCCCTTCCTCTCTGTAAAAAGTCAATAAAATATATTTTTTTAAAAAGTCATTGGTAGGACTTTAACTTTTATTCTGATTGTATTTTAAATATATTTTATTGATTTTTTTACAGAGAAGAAGAGAGAGGGATAGAGAGTTAAAAACATCGATGAGCGAGAATCATCGATCAGCTGCCTCTTGCACACCCCCTACTGGGGATGTGCCCGCAACCAAGGTACATGCCCTTGATCGGAATCGAACCCGGGACCTTTCAGTCTGTAGGCAGATGCTCTATCCACTGAGCCAAATCAGTTTAAGCTATTCTGGTTGTATTTTAAAAGACAGTATGGAAAAGAAGAGTGCCAAGATCTGACTTGTGTATTAAAAGGATTACGCAAACTGCTGGACAGAGACTAGACAGTTGAGCCAGGGGAGTGATAGGAAAATTGGTTAGAAGAACTGAGGGTAAGTTAGGATATGGAAGAGCAACACAATAGGAGGTTGTAGAGACCCCACTTAGGTTAGAGAATGTTTAAAAAGGGAGTAGATGAGCAAGCAAGTTAAAAAAGTAGGAGGCTATGAACAGAGATGGGATGCTTTCATCAGGGATTCGTGATGTGGAGTGACGAGAGTTAGGTTGTGTTTATGAGAATGAATGACTGACTGGAAGAGAAGAGAAAATCATTGGAAAGGAGATGGTTAAGGTAACTTACAGTGCACAACACACAGGATCAGTGAGAGAACAGAGGGACAGAGAGAGGGGAAGCTTTATGCCAGATATTGTGCTTTCTTCTATGCACTTTCCCTCATTTCTCATAGTAACTCAAGGACGTAGGTGATCTAAATCCACTTTGCAGTTGAGGAAATTTAAGGAGTATATTCTTCAGGGTCAACAGCTGTAAATAGCAGAGCTAGTTTTTGAACTCAGAGTACTAATTAGGCTAATTAAGTATAGAAATAATCAAAATCTTAGCTTTAAAATATTTGTGCTATGAGCATTTATACATTTCTTCATTCAGTATGTATTTTTGTTTTTAGTTTTTATTTTATTTTTTCCCATTTATAATTTTTTTCACATTTTTAAATTAAATTATTATCTGTGTACATATTTTAACCCTAACCCTAACCCCCCCCATACATACCCTCCCTCCCCAGAGTTTTGTGTCCATTGGTTGTACTTATATGCATGTCCGTATGTATTTTTGAAATTTAGTGTCAAGGAAGTACTTGAGTTGTGTTCTTCTGACTCTAATCCTGTATACTTTCACTACCCCCAACCCTTTCTATAGCCCCTCAAGAATATTCCAAACTCAATAACAGTGGAGTCATACTAGGAGTCATAAAAATGTTTGAGTTTTTATGTCATTGTTTGATACTTTGTGATTTGGCTGCATTGTCTCTTTGTGTGTATGGGGACTTAAATGGGTGAATAACTGACTCCTGCCCACCGAAATCTACGTATTTTTATTTTGAAATCTAGGAACACAGAGGTCATGCTAAATTGAAATTTACTTGCTTATTATTTCATATCAGACCTTTCTTTGGATAGTGAGGTATGCTTTTTAGATTAGTTCTGAGTTTGAAGGTTAAAAAATATTAAATGATAAGAAAAATAAAGATAAAATAGCATGATAGAATGTCATTTGCTTGCATAGGTATTTTTTAATAATGGAAACTGATAAGATTACCAGTAAGTAATAAAAGTAGTATTAAAGGTTATTACCTTAGGTGGTAAACACACAATACAATATACAGATGATGTATTATAGAATTGTGTGCCTAAAACCTGTACAATTTTACTGACCAATGTCATCCCCCCAAAATTAAATAAAAATAAACAAAGATTATCACTTAACTTGGAGCACTTTTATGGTCCAAATTTTAGATCACACCCACATATTTATAATTCAGATTGCTGTTAATTTCTTTTCCCCAGATGTTTTTGTTTTATAGAGTGTTTGCAGATAAACACTAGGAAGTTATATCTGCTCAGGAACCATTGGAATAGATATATCTGTCAGGTGTTAATTTCCTCCTTTTCTGTTTCGGGAAATATGTAACAGAAGACAGACTAAATTGCTCTAGTTATGAAAACATCATTATGCTACTTAGCTTTAAAATGTTTACAATGAGATGACAGTACTTTGACACTCACACCTCAGAGCTTGCCTACTTGAAATCATTAGTGCATGTATTTGGCAAATAGAGATACTAAGTAAATAACTAAATATTTAGGATTTTCAAAGATCTCTGGTAGTTGCTTTAGAACTGAATTTCTGCTATTTCCTTCATTTGGCCTCCTAAGAATAAAAGTTATGCTTCTGTGGACCAGATGTACCTGGAAAGAATAGGGTATACATTCCCAGCTTTGTTATTCATTGGTTAAAACAATCCTGGGGTGGTTCCGTTTCAGGAGCACTCCCAGCACATTCTCACTCTCCCTTTTCTTCTCCCCTCTGCCTTTCCCTCTCCTAAGCACCAGGGACCTTCTTTTGCTTCTGTAACTTCTTTCCTAAGCCTATGCAGCCCAACTAGCTCATTTCTACTACTTGTGTGATTTTCTCTTATAATTTTTTTTGGGGGGGGAAGTAATAATAATTCTGGGTGTGTGCTTTATATTATTTTCCAGAACTTTACCCCAAGTGGATGCTTCAGAATCACTGCAAAAGTTCTAGTAACTTAATAATGAGACCACTTCTTGTCTATGACTCCCTCAGGATTATTACCAATTCCCCTGATGATCACCCAGATAAACTACTGTCCTCATTCTCTGCTTTAGGGTCTACTACTGGTTGAGGTTCTATTAGGTCTAGTAATAATTAATGTCGTTTTCTAATACTTTTTTAAATCGAATTTATTTAAACAATACAACAAAATTTAATCAACAATATAGTTGCCGTTGTTTTCTACTACTTGTGCCAATGCTCAGGAAGCATTTTAATCCCTCTGTTGTAAAATTCTTGTGATTTTGTTGCAAAAAATTCGGTCAATGCATTTTTGAAGCATTCTTCATTATTAAATTTTTTTCCCAAGAAGAAAGTTTTGCAAAGAACGAAACAAATGGTAATTGGAAGGGGCAATATCAGGAGAATATGCAGGTTGAGGGAGAACTTCCCATTCCAACTGGCGCAGTTTTTCAGCAGTGATTCTTGCAGTATGCGGTCGTGCGTTATCGTGGTGAAGAATTACACCCTTCCGATTAATCAGCGCGGGTTCTTTTTCTCTTAAAGCTTGGGCTAACCTTTCCAATTGGGCACTATACACTGCACTTGTAATGGTTTGGTTAGATGGTAAAAGTTCATAATGAAGAATTCCTTTAAAATTCCACCAAACACACAACATCACTTTTTTCGCATGCAAGTCAGGTTTTGGCGTGGGCTGCGGAGCCTCATTTTTGTCCAACCATTGAGGCCGCCTTTTCAAATTAACATACAGCACCCATTTTTCATCTCCGATAACAATTTGCTCTAAAAACGGCAAACGGTTTTGACGAGAGAGGAGCGAACTGCAAATTGTGACTCTTTGATTACGGTTGTTGTCGGTCAACTCATGAGGAACCCATTTTCCAAACTTTTGGACTTTGCCAAGTGCACGCAATTGATTGGAAATTGTTTTTTGTGAACAATTTAAAGTTGACACAAGCTCTTGTTGGGTAATTTGAGGATTTTGCACCAAAAGAGCTTGAAGAGCTTCTTGATCAAAATTGGACACAGCCTCGACCACTCTTGTCATCTAACGAAAAATTTACCTCGCGAAATTTCTCAAACCAACGCTGGCATTTTCTGGTGCTAACTGCATCTTGACCAAGAGCACTACAGATGTTTTTTGAAGCCTCACTTGCTTTTCTTCCTAATTGGAACTCGTAAAGCATGCAGTGCCGAATATGCTCTTCATCCGCCATCTTCTTAGCCCTAGTTTTGCAACAAAAACCAAACCAAACACAAACTTTTTCAAGCAAAACTTGTTAATTGCACTTCACACATTCTGTAGATACCACGTGTTTGAAGGTTATGTCAATACAAGTCAAGGCCAAGCAAGATTTTAAACGAATGTTTAAAAACGACATTAATTATTACTAGACCCGATATTTAGGACATCTCAAATCCTTCTCCCTTTATGAGCCCTCTCTCATTCTCCAGGTACCGTTAATCTCAGTCTCCTGCTCTTAGAGGTGCTTTCTTTCTCCTTCTGTTAGAGCTTGCTTTACATTTTGCCTTGGGTGAGTTACTTTAGTTTTCTATTGTATTGAACAATATCTCATATTTACTTAAACATTGGGTTTTCTCTAAAAGTTGTGGAAGTAACATACATTTTTGCACCTTCTAACACATTTATTCTAGTTCCTTATATTTATTCAAAAATGTCCATTGAATTATACCATGCGTGTGTAAATAAAAGGTAACTCTGTAACTTATTTTAGGAAAGTCATAGTAATTTTGTCTCATAACAACTCTCAAAACAGGTATTTTTAAATCTTCTGAGTAAAAGCAAAATATTAAAATAGACTTCCCTGGTGATTAGTTGTAGGGACATGCTCATCCATCCATATATGGCAAGTTTGATCACAGAGTTCAGCCTTATTTCTGTAGAGTAAAATTCATTTACCATATAAACTATTATATCACATTTAAAAAATGTAACAGAACCCCACCTAACTATTATAATATGCCAATTCTCTTCTTTTCATGTAAAGCATACTGACTGCTGTTTATGGCAACTCTGAACGCTTGTGACTAATAGGCTATTCTCATGTACTTGTTCATTATCAGTTTTACTGTATGCTCACGAAGAGTCAATTATGTTTCTTTCCAAAACTATTTGTCATTTTTAATGGTACCTATATAATTTAATTAAAGAAACGCAGTGTGAATACAACATTATAGTTATTTCTAGGAAAATGGTGCCAAACTAATTAATAGAAGTTTCTGTAACAGGCGCTGATATCTTAATGGCTTAGCACAATCAAAATTTATTTCTCATTTACTTCACAGTCCAATGGGTTGAGGAGCCGTATTCTGTTTTTTCCCCAACCATCCTACAAGATTGCCTCAACAGGAAAAAAGGGGGGCTTGAGAATAAATGTGGGATATTTCTGTGATTATATCTGCAAGTGGCTTATAAAACTTCTACTCGCATTCTAATGAGAAGATTCAATAATATGACTCCTAACCCAACTGTAAGGGAGCTGGAAATGTAGTTTCCCTGGTACCTAGGGAGAGGACACAGAAGACTTTAGACATGGTATAGTGTATGGAAAGAATGATCTCTGTTACCAAAGCTATGTTGCATAGATTGGAAGGACTCAATAAAGGTTGAAGTCTTCAAATTTTCACTCCTAATAAATGATATATTATGATTGTGGTTTATACAAAGAAAAAAGTATGGAATTCATGGCCATTCCCAAACAGAGGCCCACATCAAAAGACTAGGAAATAAATGAACATTTGAGGATTTTACTGTAAAAACAATTTTGAGTCGTTGTCATATATATGTATCACTAGAGGCCTGTGCATAAAATTTGTGCATGGGGGAGTCCCCTCAGCCCAACCTGCACTCACTCCAATCCGGGACCTCTCGGGGTATATCCGATAGCCATCAGACATCCCTCTCACAACCCAGGACTGCTGGCTTCTAACTGCTCACCTGCCTGCCTGCCTGCCTGATCACCCCTAACTGGCCTCTGGCCAGCCTAGTCGCCCCCAACAACCCCTCTGGCCAGCCTGGTCGCCCCCAACTGCCCCCCTGCTGGCCTGGTCACCCTTAACTGCTCCTCTGCCAGTCTGGTCGCCCCTCACTGCCCCCTGCTGCCAGCCTGTTCACCCTTCACTGCCCCCTCTGCCTACCTGGTCACCCCTCACTCCCCCTCCCCTGCCAGCCTGGTCGCCTCATACAACCTGCTGTTCAGTCATTTGGTCATTCCTCACTAACCCCCCTGCCTGCCTAGTCACCCCATGCAGCCTGCTGTTTGGTTGTTACTGTGAGGGCATCCTGACCAATTTGCATATTGCCCTTTTATTAGTATAGATTTTTTTAAAATTACTTCCTGTTTTAGTTTACTTTACAGCTCATCTAACCTACAATATGGAAGGTTAGATGTTCTAATTCATGATCTAATTAACTAGGAAGGATTCTTCTAGAAAGATGTTATTTTGTTAAGAGCAAGTTTCTGGAGGTAGACTATCTATCTGGTTTCAAGTTCCAGCTCTGACATTTATTGGGTGTGTCACCTTGGACAAGCTGCTTGTACTTTCTGTACCTCAGTTTTTATAAATGAGAAATTTATATAGTGAAAGTACATATTGTATAGGGCTATTGGGAGGATCAAATGGATAAAGGTATAATAAGCACTCAAAAAATACCACACATGTAATAAGTGCTATATAAGTGATATCCAGTATTATTAGTTGTATTATCAATATCATTATTAATATTAGATTTAACCCCATAGTTTTCTACTGAGTGACCACACTGTAGGTGACACTATAATAAATATTTATGTAACTTATTTTTACTTCGGTCGAAAATAAAAAGCAATCGTGGCTAAAATTAAACTAACTAGAAAGAAAAGAAAAGTAAAATAATTTTTTGAAAGGATTTGGGGCCTGGCCAGTATGGTTCCATGGTTTAGCATCAACCTGTGAACCAGGAGGTTATGGTTTGACTCTCGGTCAGAGCTCATGCCTAAGTTGCAGGCTCGATCCCCAGTGTGGGACGTGCAGGAGACAGCCAATCAGTGATTCTCTCTCATCATTGATGTTTCTATCTCTTTCTCCCTCTCCCTTTTCCTCTTGAGATAAATAAAAGTATATATTTTAGAAAGAGAAGGGACACTAGGTAGTTCACAGAGTATAAAGCAAATCTAAACACATCAGCAAGATGGCAGGCTAGGAGGCCCCAACCCTTTCTCCCCCCGCCCCTCGCCCCCCTGAAAACGAGTCGACAATCATTAATGGATGCAAATAGCTCTGGGAAAGCTCCAGAGTACATTAATGAGCTCCAGCAACCCAGTGGAGCACAAAAGCCAATGAAGGCCACATTGATAAGTATAGGAAGCATTGTGCCTGCATTACCCCATTCCCCAGGCCAGCACAGCTTGGCCCCAAAAAGATCCCCATGGCTGTGACTTCCCCTGTGGTGGTGAAGGAGAGCAAAAGGACCCTAGCAGCCCTCACTGCCACTGTGGACTCCCACAACCTTCACCACTGAAGATCACCATAGTGTTTGCTGATCCTTACAACAATTGAGTGCAAACATCAGTGCAAGGCAACAAGTGGCATCACCAAAGAAACATGAAGCATTTTTAGTGATTGCCCCTCAAACAAATGGAAATCTATGAATTGCCTGACAAATAATTCAAATTAATTTTTAAGAAGATCAGCAAGCTACAAGATATAAAACAATTTAACAAAGTTGGGAAAACAATACATGAACAAAATCAGAAGTTCAACAGAGATATAAATCATAAAAAAGATCTACATAAATTCTGAAGCTAAATAATATAATAAATGAAATGGAAAAAAGTGTAATAGAGAGCATTTTTTGTGCCACATGACCTTGGAGAAGTAGACAAGAGCTCAATCATACAGAACTGTGTAAGTCATCTAAGGAATTTGGATTTCATTTCATGAATTAATTGATAGAAGATTGATGTCATCTGTGACATGTACAAAACTTGCAGGCAGCAGGAAAATTAAAGCAATTTAGGTGAACAATGTTGGTTATTAATGAGTTAGCCAGTAATAATGAAGGAATGAATTCCAGTTTATTTGGGAGAGTGCTGACTGGGTTTGATGATGGGAAAGGGAGGAATTAGGTAGACACCTAAAACATTGGCTTTAGCCACTGGGTGCCCTCTGGTAATCTGGGGATGAAATTCAAGGACTGGCAGAAGTGTTGCTGGTAAATCAAAAGCTCAGGTTTGGACATACTAAATTTAGGTGCTGATCAGACCAAGTGGAGTCGACAAGTAAGCAATTAAATATAAGTAGCTCAGAAGAAATGTCAGGGATAGGGACACAAATTTGGGAGTCATCACCATACTGAATGTATTTAAAAGCCATGGAAGTGCAATGAGATCATTGTGTCATTTGGGAAAAAGACTTCTCTCTATCAACCCTTGTGTCACTCCAACTTCATTTCATTCATTTACTCCACAGTTTACTGAGCTCCTTCTACACAACAGGCAGTCTTCTCTGGCATTGTAGTTATAGTAGTAAAGAAAGGAGATCAACTGTTTGCCTTCATAGCACTTGTATTTAGTAGAGGATAAAGAAAATTCACCAGTAACCAAGGATGCTATGTGCAGTTGGTCAATGAGGTAGGCAATCCCCTCCTCACCCCCCCACCAGTGGTGGTGTAGCAAGCTAACAGAAATGAGAGTAGTTCAAATTTGAGGAGTCACGTGGGTTAAATGTTGCTGAAAACCCAAGTTAGATGGTGACTAAGCTGTGACTGTTTCCAGCACTTTCTGTGGAATAATAACAACAACAAAGAGTTTGCTATACAGAAAAGCAAAAAAGTGGGACCATAACTAGTGAGAGAAGTGAAATGAAAAAAAGTTCTGTTTAAAAATAAACAAAAAAGAAATAATTACAGAGCATTGTGGTTGAAAGGGGCCACATGCTGACCTGACAAGCTCAGGGAAGACCTGCATGGTGGTCTTGCAAACTCAGAGACCTAAAGTAACCACAAAGGACGGTCTGAAATTAAACTTCAACTAAAAGCAGTTACAGTGGGCAGTTATATCCTAGGCCAGTATCTATACTGACAAGGTCAACCTTTACCTTAACTGACCCTATCTGTCTTTTTGCATCTATGATAACACACCCTTGAAATGTCTGGGTGACTTGTAACTTCCCCTTTTCTGGCACAACCTAATGTGCCTGGGTGCCAGGACAGAGAACACAAATTATCATGTTCATTGTTCCTGTACCCATCTAAGCATCTGGTTTTGTGTGTATCATTTTGTTTTTTATCCAATCCCAGGAGTTTCCCCGCTTTCTCCTGCCTCTCTAGTCTATCACCAATGGATTTCCTGTAACCCACCTACGTCCCTTCCTTTGATAGCAATGTAGAAATATAGAGGTAACCCACCATTCTCCGGAGCATTATCTCAATCCATTGAGGTTCTGCTCTCTGGCAATTGTCAACAGTTTGGCTCAAATAAACTTACCAACAACTCTTTATAGGTTTGAATGTTTCTATGTTAACAGCATGCTCGTGGTTAATGGGAATGATGTAGTGGAGAGGGAGTGGGAGGAGATCATGGAAGGGGTGAACTTCTTGAGCAGGTAAGAGGAGATACAATCCGGGATGATCAGGCAGGAGATGGCTGTTTGATAGGATCAGATTCTTACCTTTCACTCTAACAGAGAGAAGGCAGAGAGGATGCAGTGGTTGCAATGAGGTTGTATATTTGGTGGGGGGACAGTGAGTGGATTGAATGCTTCTGTTTTTCCAGTGACTGTATGAAGTGAGAATGGAAGAAAAAGGGGTTTGAGGAAAGAGAAGACATGAAATGCCATCTGGGAGAGTGGCATGTCAAGTTACTAAAGAACTGTAGCAGGATTCCCCACTGCCCACTCCTCCTCACTATACACTCCCTGTGATAGAGGTTTCATTCAATCAAATTCATGATAAATACAACATGAAACATTCAACCACTTCTATAATTTTTTTTTTCCCAGCCACTTTCAGCTGCTTCGTTCCCAGCTCAGAGAAGGCATATATAGCTGGATTGAAGGTTATACTTTAGCAAAATGAATGTAATGGTAGAGGAAGGAAATTAAGGGTATTAACAAAGGAATAAAGGATCACGACATGTAAGCTGATTAAGGAAGGAAGTAAAAGCAGGAATGCAGAGGGGATTGTGAAAGGTTAGAAAAGAGATATTATTCATTCAGTTGGTTTACTCATTCACTGTAACAATCAAACTCCTAGTACGTGCCAAAGCTGTACATGAGCAGGACTGACCAAATCCTCTGAGAGTAGGCTGAGATGAACAATAAAGAATTAAAACCAGTAAGTATTAAAGCCAGATATTGCCGAAGGCTATGAAAATATATATATTTTTTTAAATATATTTTTTATTGATTTTTTACAGAGAGGAAGAGAGAGGGATAGAGAGTTAGAAACATTGATGAAAGAGAATCATCCCCTACTGGGGATGTGCCCGCAACCAAGGTACATGCCTCTGACTGGAATCGAACCCGGAACCTTTCAGTCCATAGGTCGACGCTCTATCCACTGAGCCAAACTGGTTTCGGCTGAAAAAATATTTTAAAATGTAGGGAGGTGGAGAGCATCAAATGGGAGGGGGGAGCAGTGGCGATTTAAGTAACTTGTTCCAGGAGGGAGCTTTCTCTAGTAAAACTGGACAGAAACTGGGATGAAGTGAGGGAACCAACCTCTGAATACCTGTGGGAGCCAAGAGCTAGGCTACGGGAACAGAGGGCTTTTCTATTTTTTTTTTTTTTTAATGTCATTAGTGGTTGATTAGTAAGGCCAACAATGCCACAATGAACAAGGTATTTTTCCTTCCCTATTGTGTTTTTTAATTGTGTTTTCATATTGAAGTAACACAGCTGGTTTAAGCAATTGATTGCTGCATGAAAGTCATTAGAGCGAGCAATCCGTCAAAGTCTCATTTGAGTGAACCAAATGCTTAACTATGAATATGATATATTCATGTCTGATTTGTTCAGCATTCCATTCTCCAATGACCAGTATTGGAATGCCACATGTAATAGGGCTCAGTTAATACCTAAGTCAGTTTTCATGTCCATAAATAACATAATGATTACAAATGCAAAACACTCCCCCTTTATGCTTCTTAGTTCTTCTAAGGCAGTGATTTTTCAACTGGCATGCCACAAAAAAAATTTAAAACACAAAATACCTGACTATGTAGTCAGGGCGCTGACTTTTTTCCCTTAGATTGTCAAAAAAAAAAAAAAAAAAAAAATGACAACAGCTAACACAACAATAGCTGTCCGGTGTAAATAAATCAAAATTATACCTTTCTTTTTTTGTCGGGTTGGCAAAAAACATTATTTTTTGGTGTGCATTATACTTTTAGTAATTATGTGTGCCATGAGATGAAAAAAGTTGAAAATCCCTGTTCTAAGGGAAGAGTTCAAACCCAAAGTCTCTTTTCTTTGCCCTGGGAGTAGAGGGACTTGCTTTAAATGGCTTTTTAAATGCTTAGATATAATTCACATACCAAAGAATTCAGCTGTTTGCAGCAGTCACCAACCTTTCGGACCTCACCTCATGGACCACCAGTGGCCCATGGACCACCAATTGGTGACCACTGGTACAGTGTACAATTTATTGGTGCTTCCTATGTTCACAAAGTTATACAACCATTATCATTACCTATCTACAAAACATTTTTATCATCACCAAACCACCCCCTCCCCCCAAAAAAATACCCATACAGCCCTAACCGGTTTGGCTCAGTGAATAGAGCATCGGCCTGTGGACTTGGGTCCCAGGTTCAATTCCGGTCAAGGGCATGTACCTTGGTTTCGGGCACATCCCCAGTGGGGGATGTGCAGCATGTTTCTCTCTCATAGATGTTTCTAACTCTATCCCTTTCCCTTCCTCTCTAAAAAATCAATAAAATATATTTTTTTAAAATACCCATACAGACGGGAGCCTTCAGTCACTCTCCAGTGGAATCACTCACACTCACCACGCCTCCTGGCCCATGGTAGCCACTGACCTACTCCCTGTTCCTATTTGCCTGTTCTGGAGATTTTATACAAGTGGAATCACACATTTTGTGTCCTTTTGTATTTGATTAGCAGATATCAGTACTCCATTCCTTTTTATAGCTTAATATCACTTCATTATGTGGATATACAATATTTTGCTGATCCATTCATCTTTTGATGGACATTTGGGTTGTTTCACTTTTTTTTTTTTTGGTTATTATAAATAATGCTGCTATGAGCACTTATGTAGAAGTTTTTGTGTGGACATACGTTTTTAATTATCTTAGGCATATACCTTTAAGTGGCTTTTTAAAGACCCAGCCTTAAAGTTTTATCTTAAAAATATTTCTCACTTCATAATATATCTGTTTTGAAAGAGTACATTGTTATTACCAGTTTCTTATTAAACTACTAGTTGAGTTATTTTTCTCCAGAAATCCGAGTAACAGTGGCCCTGCAGGAAAACGTTCCCCCTGCCTGTGGCTCTGGTCCCCTGCCCACTGCTCAGTGCACAGATTCAGGCCAGTATTTCAGCAGCCCTGGGGGTTACCTTTTTACCAACAAATGTTGCTTCTCCCCAGGAGAATCATAGAATCCTGAAACTGAAGGACTAGAAAGGATTCTTGGAGCTCATCTAACCAATCCCATCCCTTTGTTTTATGGATCTGGGAAGTGAGGGAGAGGTCCAAGAGGTTACGATGCTTGCCTGATTTCCCACAGCTGGTTAGTTAGAGATCTTGGATAAGAAGCCAGATCTCTTGACCCCTAGTTAATCCTCTAACTACTAAACTTCACTTTGTCTCTGTTGTCTGAATTTAAAGTCATAAAACAAGAAATAAAACATTGATGTAGGTGGCACTCTCAGATAAAAGTTTACAGAAAAAGCTTTCAGAGTGTTAGGGAATAGCGGACTATCAGCCTTATACTTTTTAATTCACAGGGACAAGGAGGGGAAATGGGAGTATTAAAGAAATACTACCACTTTTAGTTTGTGTGAAGGAAGAAAGAATTATAGGTGTTTGTAAACACTCATTCATAAACAAAGGTCAGCTATTCCTATTAATTTCCCATAAGAGTCATCTTTTCTTCCTTCTCATGACATTCTAAGATTTACATACTAGTCGCTTTAAAAGCGGGTAGAAGATTAAGTGTAATTATATTGTTCAAGTGTCGTCAAATTATGCAATGGATTGTGCAGTTAATCACTTTGATCTTCTAAATGTCATGCTGGATGTTGTTTATCTTTCTCACAGTGAGTCAGACTGGGAATGGGTTCATTCACTATTTCCAGTAAGTAGCTCTCCACCAGCAGGTGTTGTGACTGGTGGGAAAGGGTAGGACTGGAATGCACACTTATTTGGAGATCTCACAAGTGTTCCCTTGGGTTGTACGTGAGGTCACAGGCGGTAGAGAGTGTTGGCAGCACCACAGCTACCCGCCAGCAGAACAGGTTCTTGAATCCCCACTGGGTCTGGGAATATTGTTCCCTGGCACGGAGCTGAGAACAGGTGCTGTGTACAGCTATGTGGCCCAGGCCTGCTGCTCAGCTCCAGCACTGTCTGCGTGAGCCTGGGCACATCGCCTCAGGATCCAAGTCCCTCATCTGTAAAATTGGGAAGAGGGTGGGGTTGACCACATTTTAATCTTTAACAATTGTTTTGGCTTTAAAATGCTATAGCTCTACAACCTGTTGACTTAAGAGTCAGGTGTATTGGATGAGAAGGCACATATTAAGATGAGAGCTTAGATCTTAAAAGTTATACAGAACCATCTCTGTGATGATTGGCAAGTTACTTAATTTCTGTAAGCATTCATTGTGTTATATTTAAAAGGGCAATGATAATAATAGTACCTAACTCATAAGGCTATTGGGGGAAATGACATTATGAATTAAGTCTTTAGGACAGTGCCTGATATACCCTATGATTCAGTAAATATTTGTTAGTAGTAAGTAGTATTTTTTATTTTCATTAGGAACATTTTATCCTAATGATATACTCCCTTTATAAATAAATAAATATAATTCCAGCAAGTTTTAGTAATATATAAAGTATGTAGACTACAATTAAAAATATAACCTAGCCCTAGCTGGTGGGTAGAACATCAGCATGTGGACTGAAGGGTCCTAGGTTTGATTCTGGTCAAGGGCACATGCCTGAGCTGTGGCCTGGATCCCAGTAGGGGTTATGCAGGAAGCAGCCAATCAATCATTCTCTCTCTCTCTCATCATTAATGTTTCTCTCTTTCCCTTTCCCTTCCTCTCTGAAATCAATTTTAAAGAATTATACACATACACACACACACACACACACACACCCCGTATTTTCCAGTGTATAAGACGACCCCCTAATTTTACAGTTAAAACGTAGGTTTAGGCCTATATTCGCTGTATAAGACTACCCCTACTTCAAAGAAAAGACTTACTTTGCCATCAAGATCTGCAGGTAATTTTTGTGCAATTTTGGTCTTTTGCCCCCGATTTTCAGTTGACTTTTTTTCGTTTCAAAAGTCGTCTTATACGCCGGAAAATACAGTGTGTGGGTGTGTGTGGGTGTGTGTATGTGTATTCTATTAACTCGAAAGTAAACCAAAATGAAAACACATAATTTAGATGATTGAATTATAGGTATGATTGGGGAAGATATGGGAGACAGGTGAAAATTATAAAGTGAAAGAAGTTTGACTTATTGTCTCCTTTGTTTTATAATTGTATGTAATCTTTTATGTATTTAGAATCATCCAGGGGAAACATATCCAAGTTAATTACTCTTCAAGCTTTTATATTACTATTTGATAAGAAAATAACATTATTGCCGAAACTGGTTAGGCTCAGTAGTAGAGCGTCAGTCTGCGGACTGAAGGGTCCCAGGTTCGATTCCGGTCAAGAGCATGTACATTAGTTGCGGGCACATCCCCGTGGGGGATGTTCAAGAGGCAGCTGGTCGATGTTTCTCTCTCATCAATATTTCTAGCTCTCTATCTCTCTCCCTTCCTCTTTGTAAAGAATCAATAAAATATATTAAAAAACAAACAAAAAAAGAAAATAACATTATTGTTTTATCTTGTAGAAATAAATAGTAAACCTATCCAACACCAAGTAGGCTGCCTCCTTGTAATTTCTGCTGTTATTTTTTAAGGTACTATTTTGGTGTGAACTAAGGACTCAAAGGTGTCATAATTTTGGAAACAAATACTCAGTTATTCCTCAATTAGTATATTGCTATGAAACTATCACCCTTCAATAATAGTTTGCTGAACTATCTGAAGATATTTGCTTAAGATAAATATTTACAGAAACAGAACCAATTCATGAAATACTGTGGGAAAAGTTGGCAACTCTAAGTTTGGTGGTTATGTTGGAGAATTAACTATCCAGTTCTCTAAAGAAGAGTAAACTATCGATGGATGTGTGACATGATAGTATAGATGTGATTATTTAAAAAAAAAAAAAAAAAAAGATTTTTTTAGCCCTAGCTGGTTTGGCTCAGAGAAACATAGAGCACTGGCCTGTGGATCAAAGAGTCCCAGGTCAAGGGCACGTGTTCAGGTTGCAGGCTCCATCCCCAGTAGGGGGTGTGCAAGAGGCAGCCGATCAATGATTCTCTCTCATCATTGGATGCTTTTATTTTTCTCTCTCCCTCTCCCTTCCTTTTTGAAATCAATAATATATTTTTTTAATTAATTTTTAGAGAGAAACATCCCTGTAACATCTATCAGTTGCCTCCTGCATGCACACACACTGGTAATTGAGCCCATAACCGGAGCATGTGCCCTGACTGGGATTTGAACTGGCAACCTTTCAGTAAGTGGTATTACACCCAACTAACTGAACCATACCGGCCAGGACAAGATGAGATTTTTAATGGACAACTCTGAATATGTATGTCCTGTATGTACTACAGCTACTCCATCATCATCTTCACAGTTGTATGTGACAAATAAGAAAGGAAACATTTTTTACTCCTCACTACAATCTCCTTAGCTTCTGATGTGAACAACTGAACCCAGAATGCCTTCTGTTTTCCTGAAAAGTTATTTTTTACTGCATTGTAATTCCTGGTTTGGGTAATGTTCTTTGGTCTCTAGTGTTTCTTTTTATGCTTCTTTTATAGGAGGCCAGTTGTAAGAACTCCATACCCATCCTTCTACCAAAAGACTTAAAAAGAGATGTGCAAAAACCATCTCCAAAAACCAAGGTAAGTTATGTCTGATCATTAGGCTTCCACATGAACCGTTTGGCACGGCTCTGTGTGTTCTTGTGTTTCTCTGATGTGTTACTTGTACTTCCCCTCAGCCTTTTTTTTTTTTTTTTGGACCTGGTGGTATAAAAAGTACTTTTTATTTAGATCATTTAGATCGAAGGTTATATTCATCCAAAAATTATCCCGACACTCCAGTTATTTAACAGAAAGTGATTTTTCGTTCATTTGTTTGTTGTTAATCCTCACTCTATGAAATTTTTCCATTGATCTTTTGGAGAGAGTGGGAGACAGAGGGAAAGACAGAGGGAAACATCAATGTAAAACACATAAATTGGTTGCCTCCTGCACATGCCCCGGCCAGGGCCCTGGCCAGGGAGGAGCTTGCAACCAAGGTGGTATGTGCCTTTGACCGGAATCAAACCGGGACACTCTGGTCCACAGACCAACGCTCTATTTACAGAGCCAAACTGGCTAGGGCCAGAACGTGATACTCTTACTAGTGTATTATTTCTGCTCAAGCAGTATTGTTTCCAGCTTACAGCATAGGAAATGGTTAAGTGAAGTAACTCTGTCCTAGGTTATTATAAGGAGTAAAATAAGATGTCTAACTATAATTTTTCTTTTTTCTCAAAATAGAAACTCCTTCAATGATTTTTTTTTGTCATTATAAAATACAATTTTTTACTTAAAATTTATCATAATTTATTAAATAATTTACTATAATTACTGACAACTGTAGGGGGGAGGAATGGATACAAGAAGGTGAAGTGATTAGCCAAAAAAACATATATATGTAACACATAGACACAGACTACGGTGTGTGATAGCTAGAGGGAAAGTATGTTGGGGCTAGGTAGAGATGGGCAAAGCGGGGGTGGTGGGTGGGATGGCGACATTTGTAACAATAGTACCAACAATAAAAATAAACTTAAAAAGTAATATATTTTCAAAATTATAAATACAACACGTGATCAATGGAAGTATTTCAGTCCATTTTAACAAGAAAAAACAAGAACTATCATCATATGACAGAATGAAGGCTCCAGTGTATAAAATTTTTTCCTTAAGAAAAATCCAAAATGCTCATAATTGTTTTTACCAGTGAAAAGAAAAACTCCTTTAACACATAATATGTTATGAGAATGTGATCATTTGTTTGTCCAATCAGAAAAGTGATTGCATTTATTTGAGAGCCCCTTTCCAATCTTTAATCTTCTCTTTGGATTAGAACTTCTCCTATTTACTAGCTGCATTTAATATTCCTATCTGGCCCTGTGACACTTATGGAACTATTTTTTTTTTCTAATTCTAAGACAAATGTTTTCCAAACTTTCTTGAGTTTGTTATAAGCAAAATTTAAAAGAGTTCTAGTCTCCGAGTTTAATCACTAGTTACTATAAGAATAGTTATGGCTTTTTTGTAAAAACAAGTCAAGTGAAGTGCTGAGTCATTGCATAAGTGTCTTTTGGTAAGAGTTTACAGTTTATTTTTAAAATAAATAAAACATCTTTCCTTTTGAAACCTATCCCACCTTGAGTTTTTCTGGAAAATTATTTTAACTATCATGCTTTCCTTTCCTTCCAACTATTTTTTGTATTTTTTTCAATGAAATATTTGTATGTGCAAACTTAAATCTTGTTAATTCACATGTATAGTAGAAATTTTTACTGTGTAATTAATATAAATCAGTGTCAAGAATATACTCATCAGCCAAAAAGCTGGTCGATGTTTCTCTCTCATTGACATTTCTAGCTCTCTATCCCTCTTCCTTGCTCTCTGTGAAAATTCAAAAAAATATATTTTAAAAATATATATACTCATCAAATAAATGCATTGAAATAAAATGAAGGATTTGAGGAAAATTTTTAGGTAACATTTGCTTATTAGCTCCTTTTGCATTGGTATAACTATTTTTAGGTAAAGAGACCCTAAGCGAATTACTTCTTAAATAAAAGGCACTCTTGAAACCTATCATTAAAATTGTCTGAAGGAATTTATTACTTTTGTGAAGTTAATGCCATTTGGAGTATTTCAAGCATATACAAAATCAATAATTAGTATGCATTTATTGATCTCTGTCAGTCTTGCTTTATGGCTCATAACCAAACATTCAATAGAAAAATTACTTCATTGGTTACGCCTTGGTTTATAACTTTAGGTTCTTTGTGGCCTTATATGAACAAGTTTAAGTTTACATAAGCAAACTAGGCTCTGCTTCCAACTATTTGGAATAATAATAATGCTATTTATAATAATTCTACCATTATCAGTTTAGTGGTGATTAAATTTTTGTAATTTTAAATCCCAGAAATGAGGCAAACACAGAGCGTATGAGCTACAAGAGATTATAAGGCACTAACTCTTTCACCAAGATTTTCTCTCAAGAGCTTTTTCTCTCCAGTTGATCTTTGAAAGCTAATGCTGAGAACACCTTTACAATCTACTTGGTGAATCCTTTCTAGAGTGACTTGGGGAGCTATGAAAATGATGTGTGTCCTTGGTATCAGTGTGACTCCATTGGACCTTCCTGGCTGTCTTTCTCGGACATCTGTAGTTATAACTGTATTTGCCTTCAGCAGCTAAGTATTTCTGATTCCTACATGGCTAGAAATGTAAACGGGAAATCCAGAGATGGCCTATGTCCATTGGCTCTGGCAGTGTTTCTCTTGTCTAAGTCATCTGTCCCCATGTGTGTTCCCTCTCCCATCTGTTGTCTCTGCTCTTGGGCAATGGAAAGGATTATATTTCCCTTCCTTAGATTGGAAAGCCTCTTCTTGATTCAGGCACTAGCTGAAAAAAAGTGATAATTCCATTACACAGTGCCATGACACTTTTTACAAGAGATTATAAGGCAATAATCACCAGTCCTGCTAGCTCAAGGGCATAGTCATGCACCATTTCATACCCAATACGTTGTAGACTGCATATGCAGAAAATAATTGGAATAGATGATACTGAAGAGAACATAAAATAGATGTCTAAAGAGGTCTGGAACATAAACACCTTGAGCCTAACTTAATGATGTCTACCACGGATCTAATTTCTTACCATGTATTTGAATCCCATAGTGCCAGCTTCATGTTAGGGCCACATTATCAAGATGGCTGCCCGTAGGCTCCCAGGGCTGTGTGCTAATGACTGAGAACTGTAAAGGGTCTGAAATTTTACCCTATTTGCAAGCTGACAAGTTAATCTGCCACAGATTCATGTGTTATAGCCAAAGACATGAGACTCTTGGGTCTGAGACAAAGAACACTTGATTAGTTACAGCAGTAACAACAGCCAGTATTTTCTTAAAAAGATAATACAGAGCAAAGGCACTCAATTTCTCTGTTTGCAAGACATACAGAAACATAGGAGACCTGTAGAGAATTCTCTTCCAGAGCGACCACCTTCATTAGAACAAGAGAGAACCTTTGTGCTATCATTCCCAGGAAAGTTCCTCAGATTGACTTGTGGCTAGAACATAGCAGTACACACTAATTAGCCTGGTCAAGATCACGTGATTTGCCCCTTAGGGTCCTGAAAGGAGTTACCTTGTTGGGAACACAATGGCACTGAAAAAGGAGGACTATAAGCTCTGGAAGGCAATCAAAATTGTCCGTTACTCAAGCTCCAGTGAATGAATATCAAAGTGAGAAGATGAAAAAAATATTAATTTAATCTCGGGCATATATAGTGTGTCCCCCCCAAAAAATGTATACACACACTGAATAAATATAAACGCAGGGTTTATTAAAAGACATTTCATTTTCAAAATTGAGCTATCAGTTGTTAAAGTGCATATACATTTTGGGGGGGGACACCCAGTATTATTGATAAAGATCCGTGTTTGAGGGAGTTTTAGTCAAAAACATATTCATGTCACCCTAGTCTTTCCCCCAAACCATGGCCAGAATGATAATTATAAAATACTTTGTTCCCCCATTGAATACTGAGCAAAGGTCAAACCCTTTAGCACAGTACACATTGCCCTTAACAGTCTGGCCCCAACCCAACCCTCCAACCTGATCTCTTGGCTACTTCCTCTCTGTTCCCCTCCAGGCCCGATCATTCCAGGTTTCTTGTTTTTTACTTTTGCTCCTTTTCTCATTATCTGGAAGGCCTTTCCTCTTCACCTTTATCTCCCTCTGGTAGGATTAATTGTGTGGCTTATGTATATTCTTCAGTAACACTGCATACATTATACATTTCTTACTTACAATCTTCCTAACATTTATGATAGTTCATTTGTATATAGTCATGTAGTTATAGAATTAATATTTGTCTTCCTCACTAGACTACAGGCTCCAGAGTACAGAAATCAGGTGTGATTTATTCTCCACTGTATTCTTAGTGCCTCATAGGTGCTAAGTGCTCAATAAACATTTGTTGCTATTGAATGTTTTAAAAATATATAAGAGGCAGTGTAGTATAATAAATGTTAAGGTTGCTAGTTTCTGGGTAGGATTGCCAGAAATTCAAATCCTCAACTCATTACATACTAGTTGGGTGACCTTGAGAAATTTTCCTAAATACTGTTTCTCTGCTCTCTCATCTGTAAAATAGAAATAATAAGTACCTATTTAATAGGGCTGCTTTTAACTGAAAATGAGAAAAAAAGTATACAGTAGTTAAATGTTATGCCTACCAGACTGGAGATAGAAGTCCATGTGTCTGTCTCCCTGCTAGACCAGAGGTCGGCAAACTCATTAGTCGACAGAGCCAAATATCAACAGTACAATGATTGAAATTTCTTTTGAGAGCCAAATTTTTTAAACTTAAACTTCTTCTAATTCCACTTCTTCAAAATAGACTCGCCCAGACCATGGAATTTTGTGGAAGAGCCACACTCAAGGGGCCAAAGAGCCCCATGTGGCTCTCGAGCCGCAGTTTGCCGACCACGGTGCTAGACCATCACTTCTTTAAAACTTTAGACCATTCCGAGGCCCAGCATGTCGTATTTGTTCAACAAATCCTTATTGAATTGCACTGTCACATTTGAAGAACGCTATTTAAGATTAAGCCACTTGGTTAGTTTGGAGGAGTGACATATCTTTCCAAGCTTTGAAGTCCTTTATTATTTTTATTAATTATTAAAACTAACGGCTCTCACTTCTATTATTTGTTATGTCCTTATTCTATTCCAAGAACTAATGGAACAAGAATGATCTCATTTAACTCCCATCACGTCTTATATAAGGCGTAGGTTTTTAATTATACAGATGAGGCATGTGAGCCTTAGAAAAATTAAGGGAATTTCCCAACATTATAATGCTGGCAACAGGGAGAAATTGAGTTCAAAGCCAGTTGCTTCCCCATAAATATGCTGCAAAATAAAATACTTGCTTCGATTTGTAACAAAGGAAATGATTCTTAATCCATTGAGAATGTGTATTTTACTAAAGTCAAGGAATTAGTAGTAACACCTCTGCTTTGTTAATCGAGTAGCATCCTAGCAGGGGAGATCCCTTTCAACGTGGAAGAGGCCTCACAGACGCCAAGGCCTTATGATTTCCAGGCAGCTTTGCGGAGAGGGCTCATTAGTTCGAGTTTGGCAAAAGCAATGCAAACCATTTCATCAGTTTTTCTTGTTTATAGTAAGGACTACATCTAAAAAAAAAACAACTTGGATTATAAATAGCATTTATTTTATCCCTCTAATCATTTTTTGGCAGCCATGCTCAAAACACACATTGAGAAATACATGCAGATACAAATGTGCTGTCCTGCTCACCAAAACATTCCCTTTATCTTTTAGTGCAGTATTCCTTCACTGTTACTGATGTGGGAGGGGCCCCCACCCCAAAAATGGTACTTTGCTTATGGATTTATCATAGATATGCAAACATAATAGTGATAATTACTATTCGCAGTCACAGAAGAATGATTTCTAGAAGTTTTCCAGAAGAAAACTATTGCTGAACAATATAGAATCTTGCAAAGTAAACTTTCACTTTTGGAGAAACCTAGGCTGCATTAGTCCCTCCCCCATATTTATGCTTAGAAAAATCAGATAATTTTTAAGAGCCCATGAATGACATTATCAAAACATATTTTGCCAAAACCGGTTTGCCTCAGGAGTGGATAGAGCATCGGCCTGCAGACTGAAAGGTCCCCAGTTCGATTCCTGTCAAGGGCATGTACCTTGGTTGCGGGCACAACTCCAGTAGGGGGTGTGCAAGAGACAGCTGATCAATGACTCTCTCTCATCAATGTTTCTAACTCTCTATTCCTTTCTCTTCCTCTCTGTAAAAAAAAAATCAATAAAATATATTAAAAACAAACATGTTTTCATGTCTTATAGGAACTTTGAGGAACCCACTTGATTAGTGCTTAGAAAAAGGAATATATTTTGATGTATTGTTGAATTCAATTTGCTAATATTTTTGCATGTATGTTTGCCAGGGATATTAGCCTTTTTTTTTTTTTTTTTTTTTTGTAGTGTCTTTGCCTGGTTTTGATATCAGGGTTTTATGGCCTTATGAATTTGGAAGTGATCTATCTTCTGTTTATTTTGGAAGAATTGAATTGGTATTCATTCTTCTTTACACATTTGGTAGAAGACACCAAAGTCTGGACTTTTGTTGTGAGGATTTTGATTACAGTTTCAATCTCCTTACTAGTAATTGGTCTGTCCAGATTTTCTATTTATGATTCAATTTGGTAGGTTGCATGTTTCTAGGAATTTATCCACTTCTTGATTGTCCAATTTGTTGGTGTGTTATTGTTCCTAGTAGTCTCTTATGGTCCTTTGTTTTCTATAGTATCAGTTGAAATGTCTCCTTTTTCATTTTAGATTTTGTTTATTTAAGTCCTCTCTTTTTTCATCTGGGTCTAGTTAAAAGTTTTTATTTCCCTATTTTATTTATCTTTTAAAAAAAACTAGTTATTCATTTCATTGATACTTTCTATTGATTTTTATTCTCGGTTTCTGTGAATAAAAATCACCTGACCTTTGTTATTTCCTCCTACCACTAACTTTGGACTTGATGTCTAAGTCTACATGATTACTGATCTCAAATGGGCCTTCATATTGCTGGCAGTCTGATATCCCAATCCTTTCATTCTTCCTCTCTTTCAAACTTTCTCCTTGATCCTCGCCTTCCAACATCCCCCTTTTCACCCTTCACTCTCAGTAACGATCTTACTTTCTATTTCACTGAGCATCAGGAGAGAACGTCCATCTGTTCCCGCCTTGGCATCCATCCACTGCCTGCCCCCACGTCATATCCTCAACTTCCTTCCAGTCATAGGAGAGGTGCTGTGCTGGCTCCTGTCCAAGATCAGGCGTCTACAGTGCACCAGCTCCCATAGTTCTGACCCCCTCAGGAACTCTGCTCCCTCTCCTGCCATCAGCTTTTCATCTGTCTACTGAATCACTTCCATTAGCAAGGAAATATGCTATAATATTTCTTATCTTATTTCCAAAATTTAAAAAAAAAACTCTCCTGTGACTTCACAGCCCCCTTCAGTAATCACCCATTTCCTCTGTTATTCCTTACAACAATACTCCTCAAAAGAATTATATAAACTTGCTGTTTTCACATCCTCTTCTCTGTTCTCTCTGGAACCCACTCTAACCAATTCCACGACAGAATAAAAAAAGCTCTTGTGAAGTGTCACCATGTTACCAGATTCAGTATATTTGTGTATTCTGAGCATTTCATAGAAGTGGAATAACACAGTATGTTTCTTTTTGTGTCTGCCTTCTTTCACATAGCATAATATTTCCAAGATTCAGCTATTTTATTTTTTTAATTGAACTCTTGATTTTATTTTTTTTAATATGCTTTTATTGATTTCAGAGAGGAAGGGAGAGATAGAAACATCAATGATGAGAGAGAATCATTGACCTGCTGCCTCCTGCATGCCCCCTACGGGGGATCGAGCCCACAACCCGGGCATGTGTCCTTGATCAGAATCAAACCCTGGACCCTTCAATCCGCAGGCAGACGCTCTATCCACTGAGCCAAACTGGCTAGGGCAGATTCATCTATTTTATAGCATATTTTAAAACTTTATTCCTATTTGCTTACCCATGAATCAGTTGATAGATATCTGAGTTGTTGCTGCTTTTTGGCTATAATAAATAATGCTGCTATACACATTTATGTACAAATGTCCTGTGGGCATATGTTTTATAATTGCTGGGTTATATGGTAACTGCATTCATTCCTTCTTGTTGGAATTCTTTCCCCTTGCTTTTCAAGACACTGTCTGGGTTTTCCCTCTACCTCTCTGTCCACTCCTCAGTGTCTCTGAGTCTTCTCCCTCTAACTGTGGAGTACCCCGGGGTTCAGTGCTTAGTCCCCTTTCCTTCTCTATCTAGATTTACTCACTAGATGATCTCTCCTAATTGCTTGGCTTGTAAATACCATCTACATATAGATGACTCCCAAATTTGTATTTTCAGTTCAAGCCTCTGAGTGCCGACTCCAATATCCACCTGCCTGTGTTCCATCTTCACTTGTCCATTATGTACATCTCAAGGTTAGCATGTCCAAGCCAGTAATTCCCGATTCACCCACCAAAATCTATCTCCTGTTATTTTTTTTCTAACCTCATGATGGCAGTTCCATACTTTCCATGTGCAGGCCAAAAACTTTAGAGTCATTCTTGATTATCTTATTTTTTTATTTTATTTTTCATCCTTACCTGAAGGTATTTTTCCCATTGATTTTTAGAGAGAGTGAAAGGGAGAGAGGGGAGAGAGAAAGAGAGAGAGAGAGAGAGAGAGAGAGAGAGAGAGAGAGAGAGAGAGAGAGAGAGAGAGAGAAATATCTATATGAGAGACACATCTATTGGTTGCCTCCCGCATGCACCAAAGCTGGGGTGGGGGATCAAACCTAAGACCCCTCAGTCCATAGTCGGTGGCTCTAACCACTGAGATGACCAACCAGAGCTAGAGTCATTCTTGACTCCCACCTGCTGCAAACCTCAGCAAATTTTGTTGATTTTACCTTCAAAATATATCCAAAATGTGATCTCACAATCTCCGTGCTCCAAGCCACAAGCGTCTCAATGAGGTCTCCTAATTGGTCTCCTTACATCACTCTGACCTTTCTACAATCTTCTCTCGATGCAGCAGCAAAGATCCTTTTAAAATGAAAAATATGTTACTTCTTTGCTCAACATTTTCCAGAAGTTTTCTGTTTTCCTCGGGGTAAAGTCCAAAGCCTTTAAAATGCCTGCACGTCTACGTGACCTGGGCCCTCTGCTCCTTCTCTGGCCTCATCTCCTGCCACTGTGTTTCTCACTCTCTTGGTTCCACCCACAGTGGCCTCCTTGCTGCTTATCAGACTTGCAAGTCATGCCTCCCCCTCAGGACCTCTGCTGTGCTCTTCTCTCTGTCTGGAACATCCTCCCCACACATCCTTTCAGACATTCTTCATTTCCGTTAGGTCTATGATCAAGACTGCTGGTGGCTTCCCAATATCTAGTCTCCTTCTCTTCCTTGTCTGAGTACACTGATGCACAGACATTAGGCCACTTTCCCTACTTTCCCTGGCAGCTGTGTGTCACCATGTGTCTATATTTTGCTCCATAAAAATAAGCTGTTGGATTTTCTTTTAAGGGTGTGGCAGGCCCTTCCTTGGTCCTCCCTCCATCTTACCACGTTTGTAACACACACCAAAGTTCCTGCCCTCATGGGCCTTATATCTGTTTTGAGGGAAAAGACTACAAATAAAGAAGCGTAAGTAAATATACAGTGTGTCCGATGATACTCGGTATACTGTGGATAAATAAAACAAGATCAAGCAAACGGGGAGTGGTGCATAGGGGAGAATATTGCTGTTGGTGATAGTGTCAGAGAAGACTCACTGATAAGTAGCAGTATTTGGACAAAATCTTGTATCAGTTTGGGTTAGGTTTTCCTGCATTATAAATAACCCCCAAACAACATTGGCTTACACAGGTAGAAATACATCTCTCTCAAATAAAGCCTGCATATCAGGCCAGCGCAGGAAATGAGGCTGTACGAGATTACTGGAGACCCAGGATCCTTCAGTTTACAACTCCACACAACCGAATAGTGGCTCTCCTGGCCCGACGTGTCCCCATCTGCTTTCCTTCAGGGCTACAGGGATTACGTTGCCTCCCTAAACGACACTAGTCATTTCCTTTGCTCTGGATTCTATAGTTCATTATACTTCACTTCTCACTTTCACGTTGGTCCCAGAAAGATGGTGGTATGGGAAAACTCACATCCACAGTAAAATTACAACTTAACTACAGAACAACCATCATTCAGAATCGCCTGAAATCTAGATGAACAGAAGTCCTACAACTAAGGACATAAAGAAGAAGCAACATGGAGACTGGTAATGAGGGGTAGAGATGCAGAATGGCTCACACCCACATGTCTAAAAATCGGAAGGGATATCTCAGCAGCAGACGTCATCTCTGGGGAGCAAGGGGCCCCTCTTAGCCACAGTCGCCACTGGTTTTTACAGCCTGAAGTTATAGGGACTTCTCTTCCTGGCACTGGCACCCTAGTAGCTGGGTGGGCTGGTGTGGGGCTGGGGCCACCATCTTTCTGGGAAGCCCTTATTGTGCTTCTGACTTGCATTTCTCTGATGCGTCATGACACTGACATCTTTCCAAGTGTCTATTGGCCATATGTATGTCCTCTTTGGAGAAGTGTCCTATTCATGTCCTCTGCCCGTTTTTAACCAGATTTTTTTTTTGGTGTTGTTTAGTTGTTGTTGTTATTTTGGTATTTATAAGTTCTGTATGACTTTTGCATATCCCCCTATCAGATGTATCATTGTTGAATATGTTCTCCAATTTAGTGGGTTGTCCTTTCATTTTGTTGATTGTTTCCTTTGCTATGCAAAAAAATTAATTTGATCTAATCCCATTTGTTTATTTTTTTTCTTTTGTTTCCCTTGCCAAAAGAGACATTTCAGAAGAAATATTGCTAAAAGAAATGTCAGAGAGTTTGCTGTCTGTGTTTTCTTTTAAGAGTGCTATAGATTTGAGTCTTACATTTAATTATTTAATCAATTTTTAGTGTATTTTTGTATATGGTATAAGAAGCTGGTCTAATTTCATTTTTTTCATATATCTGTCCAGTTTTCCCAGCACCATTTATTGAATAGACTGCCTTTACCTCATTGTATATTCTTGCTAAGAAGTGATTCACAGTTGGTATGGTAGCTGTCTGAGCTGGGTGTGTGTGGGAGGGGCCCAGCGGCATATCAATGCTGGCTCCCACCAGTTCCAGGCTTGGGGCAGGTCATCAAGAGCCCCAAGGCACCCTAAGACCCACTGCCAACTGCCAGTTGCCTTTTAGGTTCAGCCACTAAAACAGCCTCTAGCAGTAGGTGAGTTGCATGACTCAGGGTCTCAGGGAGTCACCACCTAGAGGCAATAGAGATTCAAACTCATTGTCAGTGCTGGGTTTGAGGCCATTTGACAAAACTCTCAGGATACACTGAGTCCAGCCAGTAACTCTCAGGGGCTTGTGAATCTTTGCGGGGGTAGGGAGTGGGTGGCAGGATCTCAGGGAATCTTAAGATTCGGTCGTATGGAGGGAGAGCAGAGCATAGGAACTGTGGTGCCCACATGGAGTGCAGGAAACAGCCTTCACCCTAAACTTAAACAACTTAGTCTCTTTGTGTGTGCCTGGCACCCTCCTGAACTTGCCTGGCATTCCTGGGAAGTTTTTTTAAGAAAGACTGCAACAGCCGGAGCTGGTTAGGCTCAATGGATAGAGCATTGGCCTTCCAACTGAAGGGCCCCAAGTTCTATTCCGCTCAAGGACACATGCCCCGTTTATGGGCTCAGTCCCCAGTAGGGGCATGCAGGAGGAAGCCGATCAATTATTCTCTCTCATCATTGATGTTTCTATTCTCTCTCTCTCTCCCTTCCTCTCTGAAATCAATAAAAATATATATTTAAAAAAATAGTTTTAAAATAAAGAAAGACTGCAACAACATGGGCTCAAGTTGACCAGCACCAGCAGAGCCCTGAGCCATTCCAGGTAGGTAGGGCTGGACACTAGAGATGCTAGTGTGGACCTAGTGCAGCCCCAGGCTATTGCTGCAGGCCCACCACAGGAGCAGTGGTGCTGGTGCGGCACGTAGAGAAAATAGCCCTCATCCCAAAGCCACACAACTCAGTCTCTCCCTGTGTGTCTCTGGCACCGCCAAGGTTGCCTGGAATTCCTCAAGAGTTTTTTTAGAAAGTCTGCAATGCAGGCCCAGGCTGGTTGGCTCTGGCAGAGTTTAAGCCCAGCCACGTGCAAGTTGGGTAGGGCAGGGCCTCAGAGAGTCATCGCAGCCAGGCTAGTGTAGCTCTCGGGGCTAATGTTTTGTGGGTTAAGGTAGTGCTCAACCCAGGAAAGAGGGCATCCCTGCGTGGCCCAGCAGAAGTCAATACAGTGGATATTGGAGGCTGTCCCTCAAGCCGGTTCCCCAAAGCCACAACCTCCCAGCTGCTGTCCCTCTGTTGGAACCCAGGGTGGGGTGCCTGCAATGAGACTTTGTGCATTGCCCTCTTAGAGGGTTTCTGGGCTTGCAGCAGCCTTCCTTCTTACCAGGGCAGATAGAATCCCTGCAGATTTTCCAACCAGATACTACGTGGGCCCCTCTTCTTGGCACTGGTCCTCCAAGCTGGGAAACCTGGCATAGGGTTGAAACCCCTTGGTCCTCCTCAGGGGAGGAAGGGGTGTGTTTCTGTAGCTGAGCTATCCCTCTGGATTCTCAACCACCACATGTGGGTGCAGGGCCAGCCAGTTTTGCATCTCTGCCCCTCCTACCAGTCTCGATGTGGCTTCTTCCATATATCCTTAGTCATAGGACTTCTGTTCAGCTAGTCTTCAGATGGTTATCCAGGCTCATGGTTCTATAATTTAGTTGTAATTTTGTTATGGTCATGGGAGGAGGTGAATGCAGCCTCTACCTACTCCATCATCTTTGAGGAAAAAAAATAGAAAGAAAACTTGTGAAAGTTTTATTTCTAAATTCCTAAACTGCTCAGTTTACACAATGACTTTTTGCCTGAATTGTTTTCTGAAGTCAGGGACTCAAATGCATAACTGTAAAATAGCAGTTGGAACTGTGTGGATATTAACATAACAGGCCTCACCTCACTGCCATGTACAGATTTATTGCTGAACATCTTTTAAAAGGTGAGACTTTCTTGAGCCCAAGTCCCAGAACAGATGGCTCTACTTGGGACTGCATGGTCCTATAAATGTCATTTCTTGTACCTACTTTTGCATTAATAATTCCTATACTCTTTTGGGGAGGGGTTTGGGATAGGAATGGGGGGATGAAGACAATTATTTGATACTATAATCAATAAAACTAAAAAATAATAATAATTCCTATACTCTTTAGCTTTAGCCAGTTTGGCTCAGTGGATAGCACATTGGCCTGCAGATTGAAGAGTCCTGGGTTCGATCCAGTCAAGGGCACATGCTCGAGTTGCAGGCTTGATCCCCAGTAGATGGCATGCAGGAGGCAGCTGAGCAATGATTCTCTCCCATCACTGATGTTATGATCTCTCTCTCTCTCTCCCTTCCTCTCTGAAATCAATAAAAATATATTTAAAAAAAATAATTCCTATGCTCTTTAAATTTAGATTCTTTCCATTTCTGTACCATAGCTACTTTTCAGACGGACTTACACATTCTACAACTGAATATTGAAAAAGTTCTAAAATAAAAATAATACACATAGAATCAATTTTTTTATGGTATCAATTGATAATTTATTAACATTTCAGTCTTTCCGCGAGGAAGGTAGATGATATCATTTAGTTCTGTCATTTAATCATTCATTATACGAATGTTTAATGGTTCGCCTGTGTTTGCTAGGTGCTGTTCTAGAATGCAGGGCCACAGCAATTAACAAAACAGATAAAAATTTCTGCCGTGCTGGCACCCACTTTTGTAGAGGATGTAGGAAGGAAAGAGAGGAGAAAAACCAAATGCTGAGGGGCCTGTTGGTTGCTTGGGCTACACTGTGAACCTGTATTGGTTTCATAGCTTACCAGTGTATTTCAAGATGAACTTTTTTTAAATTGCGAATTTTCTTTCTTTTCACATATGAGTAATTTTTCTAGCAGACTAAGTTACCAGTAAACTGACTTTATGCTAACATACAGATTCACTCTCACTTAGGTTAAGATGAGATCTCAGCCTTAACCGGTTTGGCTCAATGGATAGAGTGTCAGCCTGCGGACTGAAGGGTCCCAGGTTTGATTCCGGTCAAGGGCATGTATCTTGGTTGCAGCTGATCAGTGTTTATCTCACATTGATGATTTTAACTATCCTTCTTCCTTCCTCTCTGTAAAAAATCAATAAAATACATTTTTTTAAAAAGATAAGATATTAGTAAGTTATAACTTTAACATTGATCCATTTTTATAAGAAAAAAAAAGAATAAGAGTGAGAGAAAGGGATGTGCAAAAAACTAATTCCAAAATTCCCCAAATCATGTTAATAATTTTCTTAGAAAAACAAAACAAAACCTGGAGCATTGAGTAGCACTGTCATTAGCACATATAGATAGGTCAAATTATTTATTTCAGAAAGGGAGAGGAAAGAGAGATAGAAATATCAATGATGAGAGAGAATCATTGATCAGGAATCAAACTGTGACCTCCTAGTTCATAGGTCCATGCTCAACCACTGAGCCATGCTGTCTGAGTTAGAGGGTTTTTTAAAGTTTTAAGCTGGAAAGGCCTAACTTTAAAAATCTATGAGAGCTAAATCTCTCTCTTTTGGTGCTTTGTTATTTCACCATTTCTTCTTTGAATATTCTGAGTTTAATGAGTATGAAGGGAAGCAAGAGGCTTTATCCTCTTCCATACAAATGACAAGAGGAGGAGAGAAAAGGTCAAGTAAATGAGGGCGTCTAATAAACTTTATTTAGAAAGTCTAAATGTTAAAAATTAACGTCTCTGCTTTCTTCTTTCTATCACAATCTTTCTTTAGCATATGAGCCCTGAATATAAATTTTTGCCCTATTCTAATCATCTCTCAAGGTATTTCAATGATGAAAAGAGTAGATTTTGTCATTTCAAAATGCAAGCACAGTAACTGACCAGTGTTTAAGGTGATTTCTAAGACCAAAACATTAGGTTGTTATTTGTAAGCTTTTAAAATTGTCCTAATTATAATAATCTTTAAAAAATATTATTTACTATTTTATAATAGCATGGTAAATTATTATAATAATTTCCTGCAGTTGATCCATGTGCACATTACTTTTCTGGGAAGAAACGTAATACGTGGGAAACCCAGCTCACCTACACAAAGGAAAGAGAGCCACAAATTGCAGGTCCCCGGCCAGAAAACCGCCCCTCCTGCCTCGGATGCACCTGTCACTCCCGTGTTCTATGCTGCAGGGCAGACGGCTCCTGCCTGCACCCACGCAGGAGACAGAGGGCCTGCAGCCAAGGCTTACTGTTGTGCCCTCATGTGACGGGCTTATATGGATAAAGATGAAGTCAGGGCATGTAATTTCTTATGACTTTTTAAAATTTTTAGTCACATTCAGGTATCGGGGAAAATGAGAGCCTCCTATCACCAATATATTTTTCAGGGACTGGATTCTTTGTTCGATTTTTAAAGATGAGACCATCTGAAAACATTGATAGTGTTGACCATAACAGAATTTGGGTGTTGGCCTTTGAAATTTATTTGAATTTAGCAATAAAAATGGGGATGTTAGCAATAAAAATGCATACAGCTAGCTATATTCCTTCAATATAATTCGGATCATCCCCATTCTTCTTTGAATATTCTGAGTTTAATGAGTATGAAGGGAAGCAAGAGGCTTTATCCTCTTCCATACAAATGACAAGAGGAGGAGAATGGGGATGATCCGAATTATATTGAAGGAATATAGCTAGCTGTATGCATTTTTATTGCTAACTGAGCTCAAACCATATTATATGTCTTGGCAAAATGATTTCACAGTCTCCTTAAAAACCTTATAGACATTTTAATGGCTGAACAATCCTTCATCATATAGAGGTGCCAGAATTACCCATTGTGGTAATTTGGCTATTTACAATGCTTACGTTTTTGCCTATTACTAATAAAAGTATGATAAACACACTTTCCATATAATTTTCACCTCATATCCTATTTCCACCTCAGATTATTTTACTAGAATGGTTTAGCAGACACCAGAGAAACAAATTTAAGGAAAATTTTAACTATTAATGCAAACAAAAAGAGAGAATGCAGAAAATGGGTTGCATTATGGCTGTAATGTGACTTTTATCCGAAATTGTATTTTCTTCTTGCAATTCTAATACTTAACCTGAAACCAAATATAGAGACTAGTGTAAGCACAGGTACTGAGGGTTGGTTATCTGGATTGTAATTGTAACTCTTGCCACTTACTCCCTGGGACAAATAACTCAAACTCTTTATCTCTCGGTTTTCTCATCTGTGAAATGATAGGTAATAATAATACTCCCTGTCTCTTTGGGTTGCTATGAGAATTCATCTATGTAAAACTCTTGAAAACATGCCTAGCACAGAGTAAATGCTCCCTAAATGTTTGTTTATTACAGCATCTAAGAGAATATTTCCTGATTTTATATTCTCAAAAGTTACTCTTTTGTTTCCATTCCCATGGCATCTCAAATACTAGGATCACTGAATTTCTCAGTCAGACTATTCCATACCTGCAAAGACATGCATGGAATGCACTCTTTTTAAGTTTCTGGAATTGTTAGTATTTTAGTTGTACACATAAATTACACAGGGAGAATGTGCTTAGATCCTTATCTCAAATAGCCAGTGCAGAATTCTTCTGAGCAAAATGTTTTTCATAGGTGGTTTGGGGGCTTTTATAGTTTTCACCCTCAGGTATCCAAGTTATCGTGAAGAAATCGCTAAAATAAGAAGCCAAATGTTGTGTGAATAAGGGAAAGAGGGAGCTGGCCACCGAGTCAGAATCCCAAACTGGTGGCCATTTTCCTGCTGCAGCTGCACAGTATGAGACGGCTGCAGGTGGCCTCTCCAGACACACTCACTCAGTTCATCTCAGTCAGACTTTTAGCCATAGTTGGAGTCCCCGCCCATTGGAGCTCAGCGGAACCTCATGATGCACGAGTCACACTCGCCTACACAAGGCAGGCCTTCGTGCCTTGCGTGACCCTTTGCTGCTAAAGTTGATCTTGACCCATGACATCTTAACATGCCAATGGCAAGGAAAGACAGATGGAACGAGAAGAAAAGTATGACAAGGGAGGAGTGGCCTCGATACAGGTTTTGTCTTACCATTTCCTCTAAAGCAGGGTTTTTTCCACTTTAGCTCTACTGACATTTTAGACCAAATAACTTCTTTTCCTGGTAAGCTGGCCTGTGCATTGTAGGATATTTAGTCACATCCCTGGCCTCCGCCCACTGGATTCCAATAGCACACACCCTCACTCCAGTCATGAGGACCAAAAACATCTACACACAAAATTGCCTGCAAGTAAGAACCACTGCTGAAAGCCACACTAATAACAGGTTCCCTGTCCCCTGGGGCTTGGCTGCCTGGTGTCCTGCTCCTCCTCCTCCTCAGAGAGTTCTGTGGTGAAAGGGGCCTTGAGCTCAACTGTATACAATCTGAAATGCACACCCAGGAGCATAGAAATAAAACTATCCCCGCCGCCTGCTTTCTAAGGCCAAGGCTAAGATCACGCGTTCCTGAAAAGCTCAATTCCACATACAGTAAAATAAGTGATCTCTTACTTTTTCTCAAAGTTAACCCATTTGTACTCAAATTAATTACATCAGAAAAACAGCAGGTTTTAAAATCACTGTTCACTTTCTCTATAGTAATATCTATAGTGAAAGTGTATAGTCTTCAAGGTACCTCTTCAAGAATATTTCATTAGTTACCTTTAAAAATGTACAGTTCCTTAAAAATATATGTATATATATCCCACACTTCTAATAGTCTCAAAGTTTCTGAGCTTTTTTTTTCCTAACAAATTTCAAAAATTCCAATATAAGCTTCATGTGATATTTTCAGGTTCTGTGCATAAACTTAATTCTTTGTACTACTTTGGTATATATATATATATATATATATATATATATATATATATATAGTGAGTTTATATTGTAAATTCATGGTTAATAATAATGACTTCTATGTTATTTTTATAGAAATTCAGTTTTCAGCTCTAGCCAGTTTGGTTCAGTGGATAGAACGTTGGGCCATGGACTGAAAGGTCAGGTTTTATTCCAGTCAAGGGCACATACCAACTAATCAATGTGTCTCTCTCACATCTATGTTTCTTTTTCTCCCTCTCCTTTCCATTTCTCTCTAAAAGTCAATGGAAACAATATCCTCAGGAGATGATTAACAAAACAAAAGAAATCATCACAGAAATACCCTCAGACTGCTGTAAACTGACATAATGAAATCAGCTGCTTGTTACCTTTTTTTTACTTTAGAATATTTTTCCTTGCCCTAGCTGGTTTGGCTCAGTGGATAGAGGGTTGACCTGTGGACTGAGGAGTTTTGGGTTCTATTCTGGTCAAGGGCACATGCCCTGGTTGTGGGCTTAATCCCCAGTGGGCAGGACCGGGGGGTGGGGGCTTTTGCGGAGGTAGACAATCAATGATTCTCTCACATCATTGATGTTTCTATCTCTCTCTCCCCTCTCCCTTCCTCTCTGAAATCAATAAAAATATATTTTAAAAAAATAGTTTTCTTTTACATAAATTGTTGAATTAAGTTTAGAACCCAGAAGTTTTCATCGAACCTAAAATGTCAAGTCCTTATTTTAATACTATGAAATGTAGCCAAACAACTGCTGAACTGTTTGTTTTAATATTGAGAAAACAGTCTGGAGGTGAATTTTTTTAGCTACACAATTTTGAAATTATACTGCTTTTTTGGTATTTTAATTAATTTTGCATGTCTATTCTTATGAAAAATAATCACAGCAAAAGTAGTCCCTTTATAAACTACATAATAGCATATATTTATACTTTTCACATTCTCTTGCTGTTAATATTTCCTTTAGAAGTAATCTTGGCAAATGTCTCTAAGAACAATATAGTTTATAATTTCTAAAAAATAATGTACTTTCTTTTGTTGGTTTTCATGAGTTATGAATACCCTGTAGAGCTATTCAACCAAACTATTAATTGGTAATCATCAGATTTTGGGTAGAGTTTATGTGACAACAATATTAATGAAAACTAGCTTTTACTGCGTATTTGCTTTATGTTAAATGTAAGTCTTTGCTGAATTATTTTTTAATAGATTTTAGAGGGGGAGGAGTGAGAAAGAAACATTAATGGGAGAAAGATACATTAATCAGTTGCCTCTCACACCTGCAACCTAGGTATGTACCCTGACCTGGAATCAACCCACAACCTTCTGGTGCATGGGTTGATGCTCCAACTGAGTCACACAGACCAGCGTGCTAAATTATTTTTATGTAATCCTCTTAGAGATAGGAATTTTCATATACTTATGTACATAATTGTCTCAGCCTCTTGGCCAGTGAGTGATTTGGGAATAGCTTGTAATTGAAATATGTGTTGTCTGAGAATAAGTATTAGTGGGTTCAAAACATTGCTATACTTTATGGTAAAAATGTTTTTAAAAAAATAACACAGAGAAGAGGAAGAGGGGAAAAAGGGATGGAAGAAGAGAAATAGGAAGAACATGAGGATCTGGCTTAGGTAATATAATCTAGAAATGTTAGGCAGCATAATTATGAACTAAACTTAAGGTATCAGATGACATGTAATCAAGTGTAGATAGGGCTGCAGGAATTCAGAGTTGGGAAAGCTGGTTAAGACCTGAGGTTGTTGAAGAAGCTTTTTGGGTAGTGGATTCTTATCTCAACTTCAAGGGAACTTAGGGTTTGGTTTGATCTTACACAGTTGATGAGTGGCCAGTGATGAATTGATAGCATTGCAGGTGGAAAAACCAGCATAAGAAAAGTTCTAGGTATGAGGAGAAGTTTCCAGTGTAACAAATAAAGTTGATCCAAGGGTTTGAAATATTCCTGAAATTCTGACATGATTTATATACATTTTTAGGAAAAGAATATTGGTTGTATTCACTTTCTTTACAGTTTAGAATAAGAGAGCTTGAGGTTGGAGGAAGCATATAACTTCAGCTATGAAAAGTCAGTACACCAAATATTTGGTGCGTGTGTTAAGAGAATTCCAATAGAAATAATTAACAAACTGGTGTGAAGCTTGTTGTTGATAGTAAATATTTCTAGATACCTTTCTGACATTGGCATTCTTTATTTCAGTGATTTTTCAGCCTTTTATTTTTCTGCCTCTTTCTTTTTGTTATTTTCTTCACTCCAGGTTGCAGTCTGATATACTCTTAAAATCTTCATTACATAGAATGGTTATTCTAAGGAGTGTTAGGCCTGAGGAAGATTTGTATCAGAATCCAGGAGAGAGGGGTCTGGCCATATATGGTTCAGACATTCCCCTTCACTGTGCCCACAGCTATATAAGAATTTTTAAATGTATTTTTAATTCCATACCTAGGTTTATAAAATCCATATCTAGGTTGGAGTGTTAATGCATGTGATTATTAATAAATTATAATAAATATTCTGCAGTAACTTAATTTGAAGGTTCTTTTTATTTTTTTATTTTTAATTCCCCTCTCTCTCTCTTTTAAATTTTATTTTCTAGATCCCAAAGTCCAAGAGTGAGGGATCTCTTCAGGTCCACAGGGTGCCATGGCCAGAGCGACATGATGGTGTTGCTGAGGTCACCCTGCGGCTAAGTCCGAGAAACCCCGGCTGGGGTGACATGAATTCAGCAGAGGACACTTGTGGGGCCAAGACAACCAGGTTGGCATGTCTCTTTTACTTACATGCTACATATTGCATTCTCTGCTCTGAGTATAGGTATGTTTGTATTTATCTACCACTGGGGTCAGCAAGATGCAGATCAGTAAAACTATTTGAAATTGACTTGAAGTTTTGAGAATATTCTAATAGTATTGATTATAATATTAAAACAAATTATGTAATCAACTGAAGCCATCTTGGGCTCACAGTTAAAAGGTGGAAGAGTTACTTTTGGGATGCCTTTTCATGGCATGGTCAGTCATTATTATCTTCAGTTAAAGTGGACATCAGAATTGTTACTAGAACCAACTCTCACAAATTTTGAATGTTTCCTTTTAACCATTACGTTGCACAAAGCAAACTTCTTTGGTATACTTAAAACCAAAAGCATGCAATTTAAAATAATTAAATAAATTGGACTTTGAATCTTATTTACTCATAGCATAAAGAATATTTCCTTTTAAGGATGTTTTTATTATAACTTAAAACCTATTTCTGAAATTAAAAAAAATCATTATAAGACAGCTCTAAAGAATTAAAAGATATTTAAGGCATTAAATAGATGAGTGATATAGTCAAAGAGATTACCACTTTGTTGGTTTTTCTAAATATATTTTTACTGATTTCAGAGGGGATGGGAGAGGGAAAGAGAGCTAGAAACATCAATGATGAGAGAGAATCATTGATCGGTTGCCTCTGAGTCCACAACCTGGGCATGTGCCCTGACTGGGAATCGAACCGTGACCTCCTGGGTCATAGTTCGACGCTTAATCACTGAGCCTCATCAGCCGGGTGAGGTTACCACTTTGGACTGCCTTATAGAAGAGGTGGAGTTTTAGCTTGATTTAAAAGCGGAAGATAATTTAAATTGGAAGAAAATGAAGATAAGGATCTTATAGATGGGCCTAGTTAGGAGGCACAGTGAGTGTTTGGGAAAATAAGGCTGGGACAGTAGAGTGAGGCCAAACCATCGGAGACCTTGAATGCTCGTTGGAATTACTTTTACATTCAGTCTTTCCTTCCTTGAACAATGTTTAGCACTTAACCTTCTGGTTCTAGGACAGGGGATGAAGCAGTGAACTAAGTCAACCAGGCCTTTGTGTTTATGGCCCTTACATTCTATTCCTTAAGAATTTTTTCCCCCATATGAATTTTTGGACAGTTTGTTCTAGATCTGTGAAATATTCTGCTGGTATCTTAATGGGAATTGCATTGAATCTATAGATTGCTTTGGGTAGTATGGACATTTTAATGATGTTGATTCTACCAATCCATGAACACACTATATCAGTATTCTTCCATTTGTTTATGTCTTCTTCTATCTCTTTTTTCAATATCCTGTAGTTTTCCAAGTACAGGTCTTTTACCTCCTTAGTTACCAGTAAGTTTATTCCTAGGTATCTTAAAATTTTTTGTTGCACTGGTAAATGGGATTTTTTTTTATTCTTTATTGTTAAAGTATTACATTAGTCTCCTGTTTTTCCCCATTGACCTCTCCTCCAAGCACAAGCCCTCACCCCCCTACTGTCTGTATTCATTGGTTGTACTCATTGCATGCATACAAGTCCTTTGGTTGATCTCTAACCCCCTTACCCCCTGCTTTCCCTCATAGGTTGTACAGTCTGTTCAATGCTTCTATGTCTCCAGATCTATTTTTGTTCATCAGTTTATGTTGTTCATTATATTCCAGAAATAAGTGAGATCACGTGGTATTTATCTTTCTCTGACTGGCTTATTTTGCTTAGCATAATGCTCTCTAGTTCCATCTGTGCTGTTGCAAATGGTAAGAATTCCTTCTTTTTTACAACAACGTAGTATTCCATTGTGTAGATATAACACAGTTTTCTAATCCACTTGTCTTCTGATGGGCACTTAGGCTATTTCCAAATCTTAGCTATGGTGAATTGTGCTGCTGTGAACATAGAGGTGCATATAGCCTTTCTGATTGGTGTTTCTGGTTTCTTGGGATATATTCCCAGAAGTGGGATTACTGGGTCAAATGAGAGTTCCATTTTCAGTTTTTTGAGGAAACTCCACACTGTTCTCCACAGTGGCTGCACCAGTCTGCATTCCCACCAGCAGTGCACGAGGGTTTCTTTTTCTCCACATCCTCACCAGCACTTGATGCTTGTTGATTTGTTGATCATAGCCATTCTGACAGGTGTGAAATGGTACCTCGTTGTCATTTTGATTTCATCTCTCGGATGATTAGTGGCTTTGAGCATGTTTTCATATGTCTCTTGGTCTTCTGTATGTGCTCTTTCAAAAAGTGTCTATTTAGGTTCTTTGCCCATTTTTTGATTGGATTGTTTATATTCCTTTTGTAAAGTTGTGTGAGCTCCCTATAAAGTTTGTAGAGTAAACCTTTATCTGAAATAGCATTGGTAAATATGTTTTCCCATGCAGTGGCTTTCTTGTTGTTTTGTTAATGGTTTCTTTTCTTTCTTTTTTTTCTTTCTTTCTATTTAATATATTTTATTGATTTTTACAGAGATGAAGATAGAAGGATAGAGAGTTAGAAACATCGATGAGAGAGAATCATCGATCAGCTGCCTCTTGCACACCCCCCACTGAGAATGTGCCCACAACCAAGGAACATGCCCTTGACCGGAATTAAACCCAGGACCTTTCAGTCTGCAGGCTGACGCTCTATCCACTGAGCCAAACCAGTTTCGGCTTGTTGATGGTTTCTTTTGCTGTGCAGAAGCTTTTTATTTTGATGTGGTCCCATTTGTTTATTTTCTCCTTAGTTTCCATTGCCCTAGGAACTGTATCAGTTGAGTTTTTTTTTTTTTAATTTCTCTTTCTGTAAGTTCATTATTAATGTATTTTTAAAAAGTCATAGATTTCTGGGTGTTAATTTTGTATCCTGCCACATTGCCGAATTCATTTATTAAGTATTAACAGTTTTTTTATGTAGTCTTGGCCCTTACATTCTAGTGAGGGAGGCAATAGCAAGACATTAGGGGGGGGAAAAAATAGGAAAATGCCCATGAAGAAGGACATTTTAGCTTTAATATATGGGGGCACTGAGAAACTAAATCAGGTTCATGGCTCAAGGACAATTTTAGTTTGAGTAGGTAGGAAAGGCCTGAATTAAGATAAGAAGTGGGAGGAGGAGAGAATCTGTGAAGATCAAAGAAAGACTATTTCTACCCAGAAGAAGGACGGTAGGAAAACTTGGCTTCATCCTACAGGTCATAGGATGCCACTGAGAGTTTTAGCTGGGGAGGGATCCCTGATGGAAACCTTGGTAAGCTGGTAGATCAGGAAAAGTAATCTTGCAACCACATGCAGAGCTGGTGGAAGAGCGAGAGTTTGGAGGTAGTTATCCTGTTGGTTCCTTCAACAGTTGTTTATCTTTGTTGAGATCTAGTTATGTAGTACTTGCTAGATGCTACCTGGGGATTCAGCGAATAGAAGACATAAATACTGCATTTATGGGGATGGAGGACAAGTGAAGAAAAATTAAATAATTAAATAATTAAATAATACACATTTACTGTGTCTGTTGTGTACTAAGCACTGGGAAATATGGTTCTGGTGCTCTTCTTAAGAAGCTTCAACTATAGTTCACAGGGCCTGTGTGAGGACAGAGGAAGGAGAGAGACCATCTGGGGAGATGAGGATCAGAGAAGGTTTCTGAAAGAAGAGGACTTTGAAGTAAGGTTATGTAGAAGTTTAGTGGGCAGGGAAATCAAGATAAGGGTGCTCCTGGAGAGGAAAAAAAAAAAAAAAACATACAAAGACACGTGCAAGGACATGCAGGGCAGTGAGGAGGACGTTCAGGAGAGCAGCAGGTTCAGCAGTGGATTTGGAACGTTTGAATGCAGAATGAAGGAGAAGCTAAGGGTGGTTTAAGAGACGAAGCTAAACAGGTAACATCATGTACCCCTTATTAAGAAGTTTATATTTTTCTCTTGAAAATGATGGGGAGTGATTGCAGGAATGTAAATGGAAAGATGATAGAGACAGAATTGTATTTTATGAAAGATCCTGTGGCAAGCTGTGCAGAAGGAAAAATCAAAGAGAAGAGTAAGAGGTGCTGGGAGAGCCGCAAAGAGGCATGTGACAATCCAGGGAAACAGCCTCCAGGAAGGTATTATCATCACTGAGGACAAGGACACTCAGCTTATGTGTGCGCCTTTTGTGAGGGAGGGGAAGGAAAGGCTGTTGTTTAGAGAAGTGGACTCCATCCAGAAAGGATTCGGTTTTCCTTGGTTTTGCTTCATTTGGGGTATTATAATATGTTATTTTTTTTTAATATAGTTTATTGATTTTTTACGGAGAGTAAGGGAGAGGGATAGAGAGTTAGAAACATCAATCAGCTGCCTTCTACACACGCCCTACTGGAAATGTGCCCGCAACCAAGGTACATGCCCTTGAACGGAATCGAACCTGGAACCCTTCAGTCCACAGGCCAACGCTCTATCCACTGAGCCAAACCGATCAGGGCCTGAGGTATTATAATATTTTAATGAACGAAATGTTCGCACATCAGTAAGCATAGCAAGTTGAGTTTATGGAGAGATGGAAGCTGATGATACAGGCTAGGAGATAACACAACAAGGACCTCTAGGACAGAATCCAGAGACCAGGTAGTGACCCCTGCGGAAGGCAGGTGGGCACCTTGTGCACAATGAGGTGTGTCCCACATGGTAGCCTCTGTGAATGAGCAGGCTCCCACCTGGTGTTGTAGAGTGAAGTCTAGGGACTAGCCCTGGGGTCCGCAAACGGGCTGGCGAGCCACATGTGGCTCTTTGGCCCCTTGAGTGTGGCTCTTCCACAAAATACCAAGGCCTGGGCGAGTCTATTTTGAAGAAGTGGTGTTAGAAGAAGTTTAAGTTTGAGAAATTGGGCTCTCAAAAGAAATTTCAATCGTTGTACTGTTGATATTTGGCTCTGTTGACTAATGAGTTTGCCAACCACTGGTCCAGCTGTTCCCAGAAGGAAGGGCGTGATCAGTAGAGCTAGCTGGGGTCAGTGAGGAACACTTGAGAAAAGAAGGGGGGGCACCGGTACAAAACACTGTGCATTTTTAACTTTTCCTTCTCTGGTTTAAGAGCCAGGGTCAAGTGGCTGGCTAACAGGAGCTGGTGTAGATGTTATCTTCCCAAATTAGTTTGTAAAGAATTATGCTAAGAATGCCTGAAGTCAAATAATGAAAGAAAAATTCAAATTTGTTGTTTGTATCAGTTATTTTTATTCATCGAGTCAGAAAAAAATAAACACTTTTCCTGCTTCTAAAAGTAACAAGAGAAGAATGCCATGGTTAGAGAATGAATTCGTACTTGTGAGATAACTCAAGTGAGATTATGGAGAGACGGCCCAGCTAACGTTGCTCTAACCACACTTTGTTCCTCTGGTCAGCATATCCCAGTTAAAACAAATGCTTACGAGCACATATGAATTTCTTGTACAATTTCCAAGTTTTTTTAAAGGACAGCCTTGAAGGACTGACTCCTTCACACTCCTCAGCCTTACAGGTTTAAATGGAACAATGTGGTCCTTGTCAAAACCTGCCACCGGCCATTAAGCAGGCATGCCTTCAACTTCCTGTCTCTATTCACATCTGTAGTATCCGTTCAGAGATTTTCACTTCTTGTATACCTAGAATAGAATGTGAGGCAAATTGTCAAAAGACAAGTGGAGATAATTAAATGTAACTGAAAATGTTTTAAATCCTTTATATATTTTTGACGTAACAGAATAGCTATTAAGCACTTCATTTCAAAAATGAGCATTCAAAGGTATTTTCATTTGCAGTTATTTTCTGGAATAAGTTATTGGTTAATTTATAAATTTTAAATAGATAAAAATAGTGTATGTTTTCCGCGTGCACACACACACACACACCTTTCTCTCAATCTTTTCTTTACAGAAGCTGCCACTTTTCTCTTTAGCAGTGTATTAGTTTTCCTCGTCTTAAAAACAAAGGGGGCAATGTTAAAATATGTACACAGATAATAATTTAATAAATAAAAAAATTTAAAAGCAAAAACAAAAACAAAAAACAAAGGCTGGCAGTGTGTACTGAGTCTATTGTCATGCCCCTGTTCTCTAATACAATATTTACTTTGGCTTACCAACTTTTTTCAAGGAATTGTCAAGAAGCAGTAAGCTGGGCTTTTCCTAAAAAAATAACAAAACACAACTCAGCAAAATCTACTAGTTTTTTTTGTTTGACCTATGATCGTGTAAGTTTGATTGACTTTATAAAACAAAAAATAACATTCTGTTTGTACTTATTAAAATTAGTATGACACATTCACAGGGAACATTTTGGTTTTCAGCAGTTACCATATCAGTTAACAACAGAGATAAAACAAAGAAAGAACCATTGGTACTGAGATTTCCAGAGTGATGAAATATCCTATGACTTTTCAAAAACAGGTTAAAAGATTGATTTCTAGGGCTTTTCGGAAGTGGTTTTTGCCTGTGTTTTTGATAACTTAGAATTTTTAGAGTTTAGATCTTGTTCAGTATTTCCTCTCAGACTGAATCACTTTGATTTTTTTCTTCTTAGTTTCAATTCTTACACATAGTTCCATTGCTTCCTGAAATGTAATAGAATTATAAATTGTTATCAGCAAGTGCTTATTATTTTTCTGCTCTTCAGATAGTGGCAGTAAAAACAAAAAATAGAGGAGTAACACATTTTCAAATGTGATGTTTTGAGAGGCTAAAGAGGAGCTAAGTATCACTTATTGCTTATTGGCTAATTTATATCTTGAGGTATTATTTATTTAGATGAATAATATTTTTCCTATGTTTCTGTAATTGTTTAAAACTAGCACCGAAGACATAATTATATTAAAAATAATTTTTCTACTCTTCATAGAATCTCTTACGGTTAGAGTGGCTTCATGAGAAAAGCTTAAGGATAATGTCTTTTGATTTTGGTAGAGCTTAGTGATCTATTTTATACTAAATTCTGAACCAAAGACAGAGTACTTAGTGATATGTCCATTCATCAAAAGCATTAGCTAATCCATATGCATCATCTAAAACTGACAACAGCAATTTCTAAAATACTGCTAAGAATTATTTTCTGAAATTAAGATGTGTTCTTACTAAAATTCACCAGAGGCTGAAAAGCATAAATTCTCATCACGCATGCCTACTTTAAAGGAGTAACCCTTGCTCTTCTCCAAGGTGTAAGGACCATGTACAGGTCTGGTGGGTCCGAGGCTCTCACAGAGATGAGGTTGTTGGACAGGTGCATCCCATAAGCAAGGCTGGTCCAGTCCCTCTTGTTACACATGATGTGCTTATGTTTTTCCTTGTAAAAATACGGAAGAAGGAAATAATATAAAAGCAATAGGTATTAACTAGTATGTTAACCAACAGGCCATTTAAAGTTTTTTCTTGAAGGGAAAGTTACATTTCATCCTAAATGAGTGAAAGGACAAGCTTTGTGTTATATGTGAAGTGCAACATATTAAAATAATTTGAAACTTCAGAGGTGGCTCTCTTATTTTCTGTTTCAACATGTGAAAAAGATCAATCATCATTCTTTTCATGTTTTTAGCACTGTAACATAATATTGCTTTTAGAATTTCTAAATGTTAGAACTTAAAGAGAGAACAGGGTTAATATTCTTAGTCCTTTAGATGTTAAACAGTATTTATTGTAATGTTTAATTTGAAAGGTAAATATTTCCTTCAGTGTGTGATTTTCTTAAAGCCAAAGGGAAACTTCTAGTTTTGTTCTCTAAAGTCAGATTCGAGATTGAGAAACTATATATTACACACAATTCCACTTTATACGAAATGTCTAGAAAAGGCAAATTTATAGAAACAGAGTGTGATAGGCTGGGGGTGGGGGCCAGGGAGGGACAGAGATTAACTGTAAATATTCTGAAGGACCTTATTGGGGTCAGGAAAAATGTTCTGAACCCGATTCATGGTGATAGTTATACGACTAGTAAAGTTACTAAAAAAATCATCATACTGTACACTTGAAAAGTTAAATTTTGTGATATGCAAAATACCCCTCAATAACATTGTTTAAAAATTTACCAAAAAAGTTTGGGTAAGAAGAAATAGATATGCTTTAGCAAGACATCGCTTGATTGAAATTGCTAAAGCACAACCATTGTTATAAGTAAATGCTATTTGCAGAAAACATTGTGTTTGTTACATTTAAGAGAATTTGTTCCTTCTTTTCATCGAATGTACCAGTAACAGAACATGGTGGCAGAAATAAAGGCCAGGCCCTGAAGAAAGATGATTCATAGGAGAGAGAAGAAGAGGGGGAAGAACTCTCGGTTTTGTCATCCTGGAAAGATTCCAAGTTGTGGTTTACTGTCCTGTCATTTAAAGTTAAGAAGTGATCGGTATTTAAGGGAGTCATAGATACAGAAAAATCTCCCAACAGCTTGGGAGTGTCACCTAAAAGTCAGAGGTCCATTATTCATAAGTGAAAAACTTATCTAGCATGTTTCTGTTTCCACCCAAGTTCATGGTCTCCTTTCCTACAGATGAGTGTCCTATAGGCATACTAACAATGGAAGTTTGTATTTGGCTCCTACATAAAAACATAAAGCAATTAAGAGTGATTAAAATGCTTTTACTTTCTGTAATAAAGCTGAATAAATAGCTGAACCTATGATAATTATTTACCTAAAATAATATGATGAAGAATATAGAGTTAAAATATCTTTGCTTATGTTGCAGAAGTGTTCTTAATTGGTTAGGTAGGTGAGGGAAACTACAATAAATCACTTTCCAGTGTGCATTAGAGACAAATCTTTTCCTGGAAGAGCATGTTCTGCCTGAAAGTGAAAGGGTTGTTCTATCCTAACAGTGCTTTCTTGTCCATTTGTTCCATTTTTTAGTACTTTTGAATTACATAGGGAATACATGCTCCTTAGAAAAATTTAAAGCATTCCTGAAGTGGAACTTCAGTCTCTTGCTCTACAATTCTAATTCGTTCCTCTCTCCTCTAGAGGTAACTGTTATTGTAGGTTTGGTTATATATTTGTCCAGACTTCTTTCAATGTATTTGCATAGGGATATATTTTGTAAACTTTTTCACTTTTGAAAGAACAATTTTCATCATCATGAATGTATTATGGTGCTTCGTGCATTCCGGAAAATTTTCCGTTTCCTGTATTGTTTCTTTCTATTGTGGTGTTCCTTTCCTTTCCCCCTCTAAATCCAGTGACCTCCAAGTCTCCTTCCTTGATCTCTGGCTCCCCCTCTGTCAGCTGTCCCTTCCACAGCTAATCTAGTTTCAGAAGGATGATTTTCAAATCACTGTCTCAGTGAAACCACCTGAACTGGGTTCTGAGTTTCTGGTTCCTGCTACTCATCTCTACGTTAGCCTTTGCCATAAAGTCACCGCGCCCAAACACAACTCATTTTCTCACCTTTCCCTCTCAACTTGGCTAAGCTTCATTCTGTCAACCACTACACTCAAACCTTTTAGATAATCAGTTACTAAATCTTGTCACTATTTCCTTTTCAGTATCTCCAACATTCCCGTCTCCTCCCCCACCCCCAGCAATGATGGCAACCCCAATTTAGGCCTCCATCACCTCGTGATTAGATAACTGCTACATTTTATGCACTCCACTAACCTACTGGATTCATTTTCCTCACATGAGTTGGCTCTGAATCTTCACACAAGCTGGGACCAAGATATAGGAACAACTTTAACTCCTAATTCTAGAAATAAACCCATGCATATACAGTCAACTGATCTTTGGCAAGGACACCAAGAATGCACAGTGGAGAAAGAATAGTCTCTTCAATAAATGGTGAAAAAACTGGATTTCCACACACAAAAGAATGAAACTGGACCCCTATCTTAAATCATACTCAAAAATTAGCTCAAAATGGATTAAAGACCTACAGTACACATAAGACCGGAAGCTGTACCACTCCTAGAGGAAAACGTTTGGGAAAAGCTCCTCAACATTGGTCTTGGCAATGATTTTTTTTTTTATTTGACACGAAATCACTGGCAAAAAAACCCACAAAAATCAACAAGTGGGGAGGGACTACAAGGTTCCGTGCAGCAGAAGAAACCATCATCAAATTGAAAAGGAAGTTTATGGAATAAGAAAATACTTGCAATCTATATACCTTATAAGGGGTTAATATACAAAATATATAAGAAATTCATATAATTCAATAGCCAAAGGCAATATTCCAGTTCAATAATAGTTGGCAAAGGGCCTGAATAGATATTTTTTCATAGAAGACATGGGGATCTCCAGCATGCATATGAATACATGCTCAACATCTCTATTCATCAGGGAAGTCCAAATTGAAACCTCAAAGAGGTGTCATCTCACCCCTGTTAAGGATGGTGGTTTTCAAAAAAGCAAGAGTTAAGGGTTGGTGAAGATGTGGAGAAAAAAGGACCCTTGAACATGGTTGGTGGGAATGTAATTTGGTACAGGCATTATGGAAATCAGTGTAGAGTTTACTCAAAAAAGTTAAAATAGAACTACCATGTGTTCTAGCAATTTCACTTCTATGTCAATATGTATAAAGGAAATGAAATCAGTGTCTTAAAGGGATATCTACACCCTCATGTTCACTGCTGCATTGTTTGTAATAGCCAAGGTATGGAACCATTTAAGGATCTGTCAATGAATGAGTGAAAGGATAAAGAAAATGTGGTGTAAATAATATTCCATTGTGGTGTATATTGTGTGTATATGTATATATTTCTTGTATATATAATATGTATACATATACACAACCATATATATATAATATATATTTCTTGTATATATAATATAATGTATACATAACACACCACCATATGGTGGACATTATGCTAAGTGAAGTAAGCCTTACACAGAAAGATAAATACCATATGATCATATATGTGGTATCTAAAAATGTTGAACTTATTAAAGCAGAGTGGTTGCCAGGGATAGTGGGATCAAGGGAAAAGGTATTGGTCAAAGAGTGCAAATTTTCAGTTATAAGATGAATAACTTCTGGGGTTCTAATGTACAAAGTGATGACTACAGTTAACAATACTGCATTTTATACTTGAAATTTGCTAAGAGAATAGATCTTAATGTTCTCACCACACACACACACAAAAAAATTGTAACTATGTGAGGTGATGAATGTGTTAATTTGCCTGATTGTGGTAATCATTTCACAGTATAAACATAGATCATATGTACAATTTGTATTTGTCAATTATATCTTGATAATACTAGAAAAAATTATAATAGTTTCACATGTAACATTTTTTTGTCTGTATCATAGTTTTGTCAGATAGCCCTATGAAAAAAATTCAGATCTGAAAAGTAACCTTGGGTAAAGAAACCTTGACTCTGAAAAGGTTATTCGTTTCACAAATAGTTACTGAGTTAGATGAATTATTCAAGGTTGCATATTTAGTTGACAGGCTAAAATTAATATATGCCTTTCTGTTTATTTTACAATTATTTCCTGTCTGTCTTCTACCTTGAGTTACTTCATCCTTTTGTATGTTTATGTTTCTCTCTTCAGCCTGTGACTTCCTAAAGAAGAGAGGGACTGTGTGTGCTTTTTTGATGTTTTTTTCCTCATTTTTGTTGGTTTGTTTATTTTTGAATTCACAATAATACTTAGGAGGCCTATACTTTGCTGCTGTTGCCATAGTCATTATTGTTGTGATATTATTAGTTGTGCTAAATTTGGGTTTAAAGTCTATTATAGGAGAGATCCAAGATGGCTGCGCCCAGGTGAACACCTAGCCACAGCTGCACACAACAATTTCAATAAAATACAACTAAAATATAAAACGGACATTGCCCAGAACTACAGGAAGGTTGACTGACTGGAAATTCTACAGCGAGAAGCAAGGAGAAAACCAGAAGGAGGCGCAGAGGAGCTGGAAAAGCCCAAGAGGCGCCTGCAGCGAGCACTGAAGGACTCGCATAGGGCGGGGCTGACAGAAGCCAAAGCTGCAGGCTCCACCCTGAAACCCCGTCCCATCTGTAACTGCGAAATGCGACAACAAAATAGATCACAAACGAAAGAAATGGAGGACAAAAAGCGTATGGATATAGAGTTCAAATCTACGCTTATAAGGTTTTTCAAGAATTTCCTAGAAAAGATGGATAAGGCCTATGAGGATATGAAAAGAGATCAACTAGAATTAATAAGGAGACAACAAGAAATGATAAGGGATCAACAAGAAATAAAGAATACATTGTCTGAAATAAAAAATATTTTACAGAGTCCTAAAAACAGAAGGGAAGATCGCAAGAATCAAGTCAAAGATTTGGAACATAAAGAGCCAGAAGACACTCCTCCACAGAAGCTAGAAGGCAAGAGAATCCAGAAAATTGAAGATAATGTAAGAAACCTCTGGGACAACTTCAAGCAAACCAACATCAGAATTATGGGGGTCCCAGAAGATGAGAGAGAGCAAGATATCGAAAACATACTGAAAGAAATAGTGACAGAAAACTTCTCCCACCTGGTGAAAGAATTAGACTTACAAGTCCAGGAAGCACACAGAACTCCAAACAAAAGGAATCCAAAGAGGACCACACCGAGACACATCATTATTAAAATTCCAAGAGCAAAAGACAAAGAGAGAATATCAAAAGAAGCAAGAGCAAAGAAGGTAGTAACCTATAAAGGAGTACCTATACGATTGTCAGCTGACTTCTCAACAGAAACCATGCAGGCCAGAAGGGAATGGCAAGAATTATTCAATGTGATGAATAGCAAGTACCTACAGCCAAAAATAATCTACCCAGCAAAGCTATCACTCAGAATCGAAGGCCAGATAAAGAGCTTCACCAATAAAATAAAAAAAGCTAAAGGAGTTCATCACCACCAAACCAGAATTATATGAATTGCTGAAGGGGGTTCTTTCAGAAGAGAAAGTAAACAAAGATAAAAACTATGAACAACAAATACGTAACTATCAACAAGTGAATCTAAAAACCAAGGAAATTAAAAAAATCTGATGAACAATATTAACTGTTGAATATAATAGAATCAGAGGTATGGAAGAGGAGTGAACTGACGATTCTTGGGGAAAAGGGGAGAGGGGGATGTGGGAAGAGACTGAACATAAACTGTGCACCTATGGATGAGGACAATGGGGAGAGGGGAAAGGGCAGAGGGTGGGGTGGGAACCTGGTGGAGGAGAGCAATGGGGGGGGGGGGGAGAGGAACATTTGTAATAATATGAACAATAAAAACTTATTTAAAAAAAATTAAAAAATAAAGTCTATTATATTTATCTAGCTGACCTAGATCTCTCAGAGGTTGAAGTCTGATTCTAAAATTATATTTATCTATCTATTTATTTATTTAATTTAGAGAGAGAGAGGAAGAGGGGGAGAGGAAAAAAGAAGGCGGGGGAAAGAGAGAGGGAGGGAGGGAAGAAGGGAGGGAGGAAGAGAGAGAGAGAGAGAAGAGAGATCAATTTGTTGTTCCACTTATGCCTTGATTGGTTGAGTTTTGTAAGTGCCCTGACCAGAGATTGAACCCGAAATCTTGGTGTTATCAGGATAACCTCTAACTAGCTTAACATTTTTAAATTTCATGTATCACTTTTCTCTTTTGTGGTCCTTGGAAAGTGCCCATGTAAGTAAACCCTGTGCTGTCCACCCTTAGAGGTGCCACAGAAGTCAGGACAGCTCTGCCCTCTGATAGTCTCCACTTACTCTCTCTGTTCCATCTCTCCGGAGGGGTTCTGACCTTTCCGCTACAGTCCAATCGGTAACATGCTGCTTATTTACAGAGGAGAAACATATTGTTTTATGAGGCTCATAACATCTCTGTACGACTCTATGCCCATGGCAGAAAGTGTCTGTCCTGTGATGTGTGCCAAACAACACTTCATATTTTAGCCACATATTACAACAGTATTATGATACAAGATTCAGGCTTTCAATTATGTTAATAGAGAAGCAGTATTCAGCAATATTAACTGTACCCATTGTCCTTCAAGCTATCTAATCTATTAACTCCTGCAACTAAATGACTTTCTTCATTTCTGAAGTCCTGCCAGCAAGAGAAAGTAGTCGGAACTATCCTGTGTTTGCACTTCACCAAGAGCACTCCAATTACTTCCTGAACATGGCTTTTGTTTGTTCCCTCTAGTGTTTCACGCTCTGCTGCTTGGAGCCAAGTTTCACCATTTTTAACTGACTTGGGAAGCTGAAATACAATTAGGATTCTTAGCTACAAGACAATTAACTAATATAACTGGGAAAATTACCAAGTATTATAAATGTGCTGCTGACACTGTAGAGTTTACTGCACTAACTCCCAGATGAGAAAAAGAATTTAAAACTGCCTCATGAAAAAATTAGTGGTAAGCCTCACCACACGGTTCCCTTACAGAGCTACTGTTTTCTGAAGTGTTCCCACTGTATGACCTTCATCATAAAGATTTATAGAAAATTAAAAGGTTTGAAAAGGCCCCAAGGCCCCTGACTGGATTAGAAAAAATATCTAACTCTATCTCTATAGATAGTTTTCTAATCTCTTCTTAACCACCACTGCCTCCCATCATAAATACCCCAAGGTCTTTTTAGAGAAAGTATTTTATGTAAGCTGAATATTTATTAAAATGATTATTTTTTTTTTTTTAGTATTTCACTTCAGGCTCCTTTGATTCTTGCATTTTAAAGTGAAAGTCTCTTAATTCTTTCAAGTATTTTGATCAACAAAGAACAAATAGTTCTTTGCCCTTTCTACCAAAATCTACCACACAATACAATTGCTCTAACACTATTCAAATTATACTAGGATTCAAACTTCAATTATTATTTTAAAATTTTATTGTACTGATTTTTAGAACAAAAGAAGGAGAGAGCAAAACATCAATTTGTTGTTCCACTTATTTATGCATTCATTGGTTGCTTCTTTTATGTGCCTTGACTGGGGATCAAACCTAGAATCTTGGCATATCGGGATGATGCTCTAACCAACTGAACTACCCAGCCAGGGTTCCAAACTTTTATTTAAAAAAACAAATTTTTTAAGTCTCGTTGCAGCATCAGGTTCAAGAGAGAGAAGGTCAGTAAGGGTAAGGAAGTTTATTATCATACTTGCAGGTCATTTCTAGTAGATTACCAGCATCTCCCTGGATTCTGGTCTTAATTGAATTTATTTTAGTAATTCAAAGTCAACAAACTCCTAGTGGGCACTTTCTATGTATGACACATTTTGCACTGGGCTCTGAGAAGCCAGAGTAAATTAAGGCATAATTTCTAATCATTGGAGATCTCCCTGTCCATTAAATGAGACAGATTTATAGATAGTTAACAAAAATATGTAGTACAGAAGTTTTAAAAGCATAATAGAATTGCTGTAAAAGCAAAGAGGATTTCTCATTGAATAGATTTCAGAAGATTCAAGCCTATAGAAATTACCCCAATCTATCTCCCTGACTTACTCTTCTGTGGTTCTTTATCCTATACCCAGGCTACCTCACAACCACTTTATTTCAAATATATCCCAGAAGTTTCATCCCTCTGTATCCTTACTAATGTTGATCCCTTTATCTGAGTGCCCTTGTCCCACTTTGTCAATGGCCAGTTAATTTCATTTTGTCTATGAAGATATCTCTAGTGTCATCCATACTAATAAAAGGGTAATGTGCTAATTAGAGACAGTGTCTTCCAGAGGCCCTCCGAACAAAGCTGCAGCAGCTGCCTGAGGCTCAGGCAAGCCGCCGTGGCTGTGAGGGCTGAAGCTCAGGCAGCTGCGGAAGCCAGCAGTGGCAGCCGCAGAGGTGTGATGGGGCGTCACCTTCCCCTGATCAGCCGGGTCTGTGGGAGAGGGAGGCCAGAGGCAGCAGCAGCGAGGGGGTGATGGGGACAGGAGCCTTCCCCTGATTGGCCAGTCGCTCCCTGCAGCCAGTAGGACATCCCCTGAGGGCTCCCAGTCTGAGAGGGGGCAGGCCGTGCTGAGGGGACCCCCCTCCAGTGCACAAATTTTTGTGCACCAGGCCTATAGTTTCATATAAATATAAATATGCAATACATCCTTGTGTGTTTGTTTGCCTTCTTTCATTTAGCATTTGTCTTAAAGGTTCATCCATGTTAAAGTCTATAATGGTATCATTATTTTTTATGGCTGAATATTATTCTCGTGTGTGTGTGTGTGTGTGTGTGTGTGTGTGTGTTTTAGAGGCCCAGTGCATGAATATGTGCATGGGTGGGGTCCTGCGAGAGAGAGAGAGAGAGAGAGAGAGAGAGAGAGAGAGAGAGAGAGAGAGAGAGAAAGAGAGAGAGAGAGTGTGTGTGTGTGTGTGTTTTAGAGACCCTGGTGCATGAATTTGTGCATAGGTAGGGTCAGGCCAGCCTGGCCAGGGGGAGGGGACATGGGCTGTTGGCCAGCCTGCCTGCTTGTCGAACTCTTGGTTGAGGGGACAATTTGCATATTAGCCTTTTATTATATAGGTTATACACTTAATGGCCAGATTATTATGCATTCAGAGATCATAATAATCTGGCCATTCAGTGTATATTCTAAATACTAACCCTTATCAGAAATATGATTTTCTAATATTTTCTCATATCCTACAGGTTGTTTTCACTTTTTTAATATCCTCTAAAACACAAAAGTTTTTAATTTTGATGAAGTCAGTTCATCTATTTTTAGTTGTTTATGATTTTGATGTTCTAAGAGCCATTGCCTAATCCAAGGTCATGAAGATTTACAACTGGTATTTTTTTTTCTAAGAGTTTTACAGTTTTGTTCTTAAATTTAGGTATCTGGTCCATTTTGAGTTACTTTTTATATGTGGCTATGAGGTACAGGTTCGACATTCTTATTTTGCATGTGGATATCTGGTTGTCACAGCCACATTTTCTTAAAAAAACAATGCTTTTCACATTGAATTGTCTTTTTGGTCCCCTTATAAAAAATCTGAGCCAGATTTTAGAAAAGCAAAAACAAAAGTAAGTTAGCATCCTAGCTCTTCTCTTCTCTCACCCCCTTTGTTTTCTGAAAAGATGAATTTCAGTTTAATAGAGAAATGAACATGACTTAGATCTATAAATTATCACTGCAATCAAAAGATTTTATCTTATTTTACAACAGAAAAAAGCACAAACAAACCCTGCTGTTATCCTTCTACCTCTCAAATACCTCCCAAATCTATCATCATGCCCATATCTGTAGTTTTACATTCTTCCTTCTCCCCTATTACAATAGATGAACTAAATCTGTACCTCTCTGGGGTCAACCCTTGTGCTCCTGCTATGAATCCCATTACCTCTCACACATTCAAGGATTACGTTTCAGTAATTACCTCCCTCCTTCATGACATCAATTTCTCCCTTCTAGTTCCTGCCTATCAGTTAGAATCATGCTATATAGCTCTCAGTATTAAAATAAATAAATAAATAAATAAATAAATAAATCCTTCCTTAGAAACAATAGCCCTCTTTTCCTTTAGAGAAGAATCTCTGGTAAAGAATTATATATACTTGCTGGCCTCCTATCCTTTTTCTTCCATTCTTTCTTTAAAGCACACACCATTGAAATTGTTCTTGTTAAGGACATCAGCTATCTCCCATCTTACCAAATCCAAAGGTCCATATCTGCTGTTCTCATCTTTCTCTCTCTCAGCAGCATTTCACCCAAATGATTATCCCTTTTGAAAGGACTTCCAAGTCAGTGTGGCTCAGTGGAGCGTCAGCCTATGAACCAGGAGGTCACGGTTCTATTCCCGGTTGGGCCACATGCCCAGGTGGTGGGCTCTCTCCCCAGGGGAAGGAGGCAGCCGATCAGTGATTCTCTCTCATCATTGATATTTCTGTATCTCTCTCCCTCTCCTTTCCTCCCTGAGATGAATAAAGCTATTATATATATAATGTATATATTATATATATATATAATGTGTGTATACACACACACATACATAAATATGTGTATGTGTATATGTATATAAATACATCTGGAGTCTAAATTTTCAGTCTTAAATTATCTCACAGATAATTTTTTATTACAAAGAGAAAAGATCCTTTAACAATGGAGAATTTAGACAGTCACAACTTGAACCAAATGACTTATTATCATGGATAAAAATATAAGACAAGAACAAAAAAATATTTTTGAGAAATGGAAATGTCATAGAAATTTACTTGTTATTAAATGAAAAGAAAATGTTATAAAATTGTACATGCTGCATAATCCCATATTTTTTATTGTGGTAAAATATACATAGCATATTTTAAATACATTGAATTTTTAAAAATATATATTTTTGTTTTCTGAGAGGAAGGGAAAGGGAGAGAGAGAGATAGAAACATCAATGATGAGAGGGAATCATTGATTGGCTGCCTTCTGCATGTCCCTCATTGGGGATCGAGCCCGAAACCCAGGCATGTGCCTGGAGCAGGAATCTAACTGGTGGCCTCTTGGTCCATGGGTTGATGCTCAACCACTGAGCCACAACGGCTGGGCTCAAAGATTGGATTTTTAAGGATTTTTTTGGGAAATTCATATAACTTAAAACCCACTAGTTATATTGACACTTCAAGGCATTGCTACTGAGATTTTCTTTTTTCTTCAGAAAACAAACCATTTATTGTCTTACAGTTCTGGAGGTCAAATGTCCGAAAGGGGACTTATAGGACTAAAATCAGGATGTCTGCTCCAGGGAAACCCCCCTTTCCTTAATCTGACCCAGTTTCCAGGTCTGCCTGTATTTGATGGGTCCTAGTCTCTTGCTCCATATTCAAAGTGCATCACAACAGCTCTGCTTCCACTGCCCATCTCCTGTCTTAGACCTTCTGGCTTCCTTCTTATTGGGACACTTGTGATAGCGATAGCATTGGGTGGGCTGGGGTAATCACGGATAATCTCCTCATCACGAAATCCATAATTTAATCACACTGCAGTCCCTTTTCCCAGGTGAGATAAGGTACACATGGGGATTGGAATGTGAACTTTGAGTCTCTGTTTGATCTCCACTTTTGGTCCTCAGGTATCAGGGTTCTTTCCTGCAAGTTATTCCACTGATCATTCAGGAAGTTTTTCTGTATTTTAGTAGTAATTCCAGTTTGTTCCTTGGGGGCATGTCCCTGCAGCATCCACTTACTCTGCTGCCATTTTTAATCCCCTGATGTGTTTTTGTTTGTTTGTTTGTTTGTTTGTTTTTTGTTTTGTTTTTTTATTGTGACCTATTGATCGCACAATCACTGCTTCCTTTTATTTTGCTTTTAAATATGTTTTCACTTATTCTAATATTGGGTTGCTTTAAAGCAAAGCTTTCAGCCTTGTGTTGAAGTAAATCAATTCTACCAGACAATGTGTTGATATTGATTTTGTGCTCATGCTTACTATTTCATGTCTCAGAAATATAAAGCTTATTTCCTGTTTTATGGATACGGAAACAGCCAGTCAGTTACCATATCACACTAAACAATTCTGACATTTCTCTAAGGAAGCCCACTGAAGCCTGCTTCTCCTCTGCCAGAAAATAGCATTAAGAGGGTGAAAAGTCACTGGGACAGTTTAAGGCAGCTGATGTCAGGTGTGGCAGCAGCTGTTGTACGGGACATAACTTGTTTTATGAGAACAGAAACACCATTATCTGGCTCCCGAGGGAGATTTGGAGAAAGTCATGCCCGGGGAGTCCCATTCCAGGAAAATGTGCTCGAGCACTTACTCTTTGGCAGTGATCACGGACTGAGATTCCATCTGGCAAAATGATGGATTTTCGCTGGCCCAGAAAGTTGGGGAACAATTATGTAAGTTGTCTCAAAGAATTTATTTTTAACCTTTTTTTTTTTTTATGGAGAAGTAAGTCACAATTGTTATAAGAAATTTTCTTTATAAAAAGACAGCCTCTGCATGAATATCTATATAACTGTGCCTTCACATACCATAAGTTATAATTACTAGTTGTTTGATTTGAAACCATGACTCAGTCTTTGCGGTGACTGTTATGAATCTCATTTTCTATATTGGAAGTGTTGGAACCGGTTAGTGAAATCGAAGCCGTCAGTGGGGTGAGGAAGGGAACCCTGAGAGATGCATCCCCAGCTGTCCAGGCCCTTAACCTTGACTCGCTGTCAGCAGCGGTCTCCTCTGTCCTCTCTGGCAGCTCTTCAGGGTTTTAGAATCTGAATAAATGCACCCTGTGAGCCATTCAAGAGTCCAGGAAGGCTAGTCAGATAGAGTTTACTGAAATAAGCCCACACACAGTTTTAAAAGTGAGAGCCACCATCAGAATTAAAGAAGTGTTTCTCGCCGAAGCCGGTTTGGCTCAGTGGTAGAGCGTCGGTCTGCGGACTGACAGGTCCCGGATTCGATTCCGGTCAAGGGCATGTACATTGTTTGCGGGCACATCCTCGGTGGGGGTTGTGCAGGAGGCAGCTGGTCGATGTTTCTCTCTCATTAACGTTTCTAGCTCTCTATCCTTCTCCCTTCCTCTCTGTAAAAAATTAATTAAAAAAATATATTTATAAAAAAAAGAAGTGTTTCTCTGGAAAAAATGATTATATAATTTCTATCTTCATGAGAGTGTATTCAGCAATCTTCTAATATATATGAGAAGCCTAATTAATAACGGAGGAAATGTTTTAATTAAGTTGATCTTATTAGGTTGTTGTTTTTTTTGTTTTGTTTTGTTTTGTTTTGGTCTTAAATGAAACCAGCATATTTATTTTGCTGTTACTGAAGAGATGTATCTAACTAGAAATTTCTTATTCCTGTTAATATGAGCCTATTCTGAATATCACTGTTCTACTTTCTAAGACAAATTCTTTTAAAAATATATATTTTATTGATTTTTTACAGAGAGGAAGGAAGAGAGAGATTTAGAAACATCGATGAGGGAGAAACATCAATCAGCTGCCTCTTGCACACCTCCTACTGGGGATGTGCCTGCAACCCAGGTACATGCCCTTGACCAGGTTAGAACCTGGGACCTTTCAGTCCACAGGTCGACGCTCTATCCACTGAGCCAAACCAATTAGGGCAAAGACAATTCATTATAAGGTTTTATAATTATTCTTTAAGATATACTATATGGGTGGTTTTTTTGTTTTTGTTTTTTAACATTATAAACACGGCTTACCTGCCATTTTTATGCATTAATTTCTTAATAAGAGAAATATGATTAATAATACAGCTTAAAAGTTGTTTTCCATCTTTTTTTTCGCTCCACCTTCCTCTTTCCCTTAATACCTTATCCCAGCTACTTCCTTCCTCTGCTGCAACTATAACTGTCTTCTACCACTGCACACATGCATGCACACACACATGTGGTCTCAGAATAGCAAAGTAGTTTGTTCTGGTCCAGTATATGTCTTTGGTTCAGACAGCCCATTATAAGACTGTATGGAGTTTATTTAACATATACTAGTATACACTCATCTTACTATAAATCTCAGACCAAAAGAAAGGACTCTTATTTCCAATAGAAAATGTATATATGTGTTATCAATGGATAAGAATAGTATTTATCTTTAAAAACTTTTCTATGGTGGCAACTTAATGGCATTTCAGATGCTGACTTCATGTCAGCCTTTTACTAGCTGAATGCTCAAGTTAATTAACTCTTCATTTTCACATCTATTTAAATGAGCACAGATTCTCAATAAATGCTAGTTGCCTTCCATATACCCTCCCATTCATTTGCCCTTTGTTGTTGTTGTTGTTGTTTTTTGTTTTGATATTTGTTGTTTCGGATGATGTTGATGATGTCTAACAATGAACCCTAAAGTCCACTAAGGTTTGATCAGGAGCCTTATAGCAGCACCAGAGTTTCTAGATTATATGCACCACACAGACCTTGGCTTCATGATTATAAAAATGTCATCTCGGATTTAGTTATTGCCATTTATGAATACCCTGTATCTTATGGAACGCATTGCTCCTTCGCGTATTTACAAAGATTGACAAAAATCGCAAGGAAGAAATCTTGCACGAGAAGTACCTTCTCATCAAACAAAAAAGAAATAATTTTAATATATTGTTTTGACTTAGGAAAGACATCGACCTGATTATAAAACAATATATGAAAACAAATTAATGTGGCCAAGAAATGATCTGATTTCATCGGTTGCTTCAAATCGATGTTGAAATTAAAATCGATGTGGCCAAAGCATTTTTGGAGCTGTTGCTCTTGATAGCACAAGGTCAGGCACACAATGTTACCAAACACTTGGAATCTGCTGCAGAAGTTATGTAAGAAAATTAGAAATCTGTAAGCCTGCTGTAGCGTAGAAAAGGAAACAGGCAACTTAGCAGAAAGTGGATGATGTAAACACTTGAACGATTTTAAAATGTTTTGGAAAGAACCCTACTATTTTACATATCAGTGGTTTCACATCAGTAGTTTATTTCTTTAGGCGATTATTGGTATCCTTCATTTGAATCTACACGAGGCATCTACTTTATCATAATGTAGGCTTACAATGGGAAATGTTTAAAAGTGGGTAGAAATATTGCTTGATAAACTCAAGTCTAATCAAGAGTTATGCCTGGATCTCTGAAAGAGTGGTTGATTTATAAGTTAACTCATTCAGCACTTACTGAGTGTCTGTTCATTGTAATGGCTGCAGAAAAGATACAGTTCTTGTCCTGGAGAACTTACATTCCAATAGCGATGACATATAGGTTCATATAATGAAACTGTGGGGAAAATAGATAAATATCACAAGAGATGCAAAGGATTTTATAAGTTAAAAGGAGAAAAAGCTTTCTTCCGACTGGCCTAAACCTGAGTTATGCATAGAATTTTGCCAAGAGGAAATGTAATGGGAAAATATTCCAGACAGAGTGAACAGCATGAACAAAATGTTTGGGTAGAAAAGTTCAGAGTGGGTTTGAAATAATGTACAGGTATGCCTGGAGTGGTTTCCGTAGGAGATAGAAGCAACTGAACTGGAGGATAAATAGGGGTTAATTGATGGAGGGGATTAATTAATCATCATATAACAAAGAATTGGGGTGCACTTTAGAAACAGTTGGGAACTATTGAAGTTTTTAAGCAAAGGAGTGAGTGACCATATTATTGTATAATCGCAGTAGGTAAATTTACTCTCATAGTGAAATGTATGTATTGGAGATAGGGTGAGTAGAGGGAGAAAGATCATTTGAAGGTTATCATAATATTGGAGCTGACTAAGGCCGACTGATTAAAGACACATGACAGGACAGCCCACAGATTTGCTTAAGGAGAGAAGAGGAAAGAGGAAAGGTGACTCATGCGATGAATCTGATTCATAAAGAGAATAACATTATTTAACAAGAAGGGTCAGAAGGAGGAGAAATTTGGGGATTAGATAATATGAGTCTTTGACCGTGTTGATTAGGGTCATAATACTAATAATTATTGCGCACTGATTTACTGGGCACCATTTTACATGTTTCACATGCTTGATCTCATTTATTTCCCAGAACAATTTCAGAGCTTCTCATACAGCCTGCCCACATTTATCCTGCCTGTGGCAGGAGCAGGATGCAACCCCCAGGAGCCTAATTAGAGCTTTTATTGAACTTTAATATTGAGCTTTAATAGAGTGCCTATATTGAATTTACTGAGCTTTAATAGAGTGCCTATATTGAATGGGTGGAAGGTGAGGCAGGGAGGGGGTAAAAGGAAGACAAATGAAATAAAAGGAGAGTGGAGCGATCAGGGGCGTTTAGGGAGTTTCCAGGGAAGATCACAGGGCCAAAGACTCTCAGAAAACAGAAGGTGGGTGTTTCTGAAAAAGTAAGAGTAGAAGGCAGGCTAAGAAAAGACCTAAAAGTTTCAGACAAGTGGTGAAGGCTAAAGTTTGTCGGCATGGGGTAGAAGAGTCAGTAATTTATGAGGAAGTGGGAACAGCAAAGGTAGGCTTTCGGGAAGTCTAGTACTGAATTCACTCGTCAATAGAATAGATATTATGATCTGTAATCATGATTCTCTAACTCAAGCAGTTAATAAAGTATTAAGAAGTAAAGGCATTTTGAAAAAAATAATAATAAGGTAAGCAGCTATACAGAACTGAGTTATTGTTGCTGGCAGGAGAGGGAAATAGTGCTTCATCGCCCAAGAATAAGGAAACTTTATAAGGCTGAGGGCCACTTCTTTGGATGGCTATCAGAGGGGGGACATGTTAAGATGTAGTAGATACCAGGCTTCTTCCAAAGCAAGGAGAAAATGATGAGATCTAGCGCATGCTGCTTACCTTAACCAGGCGTCCTCAAACTTTTTAAAGTGGGGGCCAGATCACGGTCCCTCAGAGAGCTGGAGGGCCGGACTATATGAACTACTAATTCCTACTGTAACACCTCGGCTGCGCTCACTGCCCAAAAAACCTGGCGGGCCGAATCAGACTCCTCTGCAGGCCGCATGTGGCCCACGGGCCGTAGTTTGAAGATGCCTGAAAACAGCCAGGGCTTTTCCCAGCAAAATGGGTTTATCGGGGAACAACAAAGAATTGTCATTCGGGACATTTCATCTCATTGCAGCCAAGTGCAAGTCCCAAGAACAAAGGAGAGGAGACTTGTTTCCTAGAGGAATGAATGAGAGAGGTCAGAGGTAAAGAACCCATTGGACGAAACTGGGAGTTTGAAGTGTGATGGCTTTTCATTGGCTGAATTGTAACACCCTTTCCTGAACTGAATGGTTGTGCGGAGAAGAACCCCCTTCCTGGTGGAGTCGTAGAATTTATAAAAAAAAAAAAAAAAAAAAAAAAAAAAAGTCTTATCCCTGGCCATGGTAGCTCAGTTGGTTAGAACATTGTCCTGATAACAACCAAGGTGTAGTGGGTTCAATCCCAGTCAGAGCACTTGCTAGAATCGACCAGTGAATGTAAAAACAAGTAGAACAATAACTCTCTACCTACCAGTATCCCTTCTTCCCTTTCCCTCTCCCTTTCTCTCTAAAATCAATAAAAATTCAATAAAAATAAATTTTTAAAAATGTCCCAGATGAAGATGGAAAATACTTCTGTTAAGGGGTGAGAGCCCTCCCTACAGACACTCCCAACTCCCAATTAAATGTGGTTTCTGTTTATTAATTTTCACAGTAGATAAAAGGTTTGGGTCTTATGAGTGAGGACCTTTCCTCCTAGACTAGAAAGAAGTAAAAAAGATGAGGCAAGATGTGTGTGTGTGTGTGTGTGTGTGTGTGTGTGTGTGTGTAGGTTTAGGGGGTACATTTAAACCCCTAACTGTAGCCAAGGAGAGCAGGGGCACTCACTCTTATTTTGTGATCTGGCCTTTTTCAGTAAATGTAGGAGGTGAGGTGATCAGTGACTGAGAGAGAGGTTTAGTTTAGCACCACTGAGGAAGATTTGCAGCGGTTTGTGTGGGAATGCACTGAAAAAAAAAAAAGAAAAAAAAAAAAAAACGAAAAAAAAAACACAATGGTTAAAGATAACTAAAAAGGTTGCTACACAGTATTGAGTTCATGACGAGGTTAAACAGCCTGCATTTTCAGTCTAATGAGTTACCAGGGTTATGTGACTTCCTTCTACAATGTTCAGCTGCCTGGTGGTGGAGAAACCAGTTGGCCGCTTTACGGAGGGTGAAGCAGCGGAGGATGCGAGTGCACCCATTTTAGGAATAACTAAATGCTGAGGAGGCCAGGATATGCCTTTTTTAAAGCTGCATGCCAGTTGGTGTGGGTGTAGGTTACCTCTGCAGATGTAGAGAACAGTTGAGCTGCAAAGGGTGCTAAGGCGGAGGAGCTAAGGGAAAAGGGGGAGGCAGAAGTAAGAGGGAGGCACGGGAAGGGGCTTAGTGCCCAGGAAATGCAGGGAGAGTATCAGTGTTTGAGCAGGTAGAGCTGGCATGGTTCAGGGAATGGTGCTCTTGCTACCTGACTCTGAGGAACTGATGTGAGGATTTTAGAAATAATAAAGGTATTTAAGTGATCAAGGCAGTGGGCACAGCAGAAAGGAGAAGCCAAAATCCAGGTACAAATTCATAAATGATCATCAAGCAATGCCCATAACATAGACAAGAGAGCGAGTAAAGAGAGAGAAATTATCTAGAATGATAAAAGCATAATATGCTAATTAGACCAGACAACCAAACGACCTTCTGGACGTCCTTCCGGCGACCTTCTGGACGAAGCCAGGCAGAGGCAGTTGGGGGCGATCAGGCAGGCAGGCAAGTGGTTAGGAGGCGATCAGGCAAGCAGGGGAATGGTTAGGGATGATGAAGCAGGCAGGCAGGCAAATGGTTAGGAATCAATGGTCCTGGATTGCAAAAGGGACAGGGCCTAAACCAGCAGTTGGACATCCCCTGTGGAGACAAGATTGTGAGAAGGTTCAGGCCAGGCTAAGGGACACACACACACACACACCCTTGAATGAATTTCATGAACTAGGCCTCTAGTTATAAATAAACCAGAGAGACTTGAAAAGGCAGGTAATTCCTGAGTTGTAGTATTAGGTGATTTAAAAAAAAAATAACCTTTGACATCTCACTGATAATATGGCATGTTAGAGGAATGTGGACAGGAAGACTTAATTTTTCAGGTAATGTATATGTAATCAGGTGTGAACATTGGAATGCTCCTGCTCATCGATAGTTCACCTCAATATATATTAAATATGAATTGTAGTTCAATTTAACACTTTTTAAAAATGCTGGGTCCTATATTGTTGAACTCATATTTTAGCCATATAGTATGGAGGTGTTTTCAAAAAAAAAAAAATCAGAAAAGATAAAGCATTATCTCTGGCATTTGAATTTTAATTATTTCTAAAACTATCTAAATTTGAACTATTTCTAAAAGTCCTATAGATGCATAGCAGAACCCGAGAATGTCTGAACCCAGTTTCTATTCTGCCACTAATTTTTTATGTGATTTTGACAAATGACTTAATATGCTAATACATATCAGATTTGCTCATCAATAGAATAGATATAGTGATTTTCTTTTTTGAAATCTTTGTGTGTTTTTTTAATTCTTCAATTACAGTTGACATTCAGTATTATATTAGTTTCAGGTATACAGCATAGTGGTTATACATTTATATACCTTACTAAGTGATCCCCCCATAAGTATAGTACCCAAACTGGCACCAGATATAGGTACAACAGTAATAGTGACTATTTCCCCGATGCTGTACTTTACATCCTCATGTTTCATAACTGCCAATTGTAATTCTAAATCCCTTCACCTTTTCCACCCAGCCCACCCACTCTTTTCCCTCTAGCAGAACTGAGTTATTCATGAGTTTATTCTTGGTACCAGTAGTCTGTTTCTGTTGTGTTTATTTATTTTGTTTTTAGATTCTACATAAAAGTGAAATCAAGGTATATATATATTTTTCTGTCTGACTTATTGCAGAGAGCATAATACCCTCTAGGTCCATCCATGTTGTTTTAATGGTAAAATTGCATTCCTTTTTATTGCTGAATAATATTCTGTTATGTATTACATATATGCTGTATATATTATGTATTACATATATGCTGTGTGTATGTATGTGTGTATATATATATATATATATATATATATATATATATAGTCTTTATCCAATCATCTTATCAGTGAACACTTAGGTTGCTTCCATATCTTGGCTATTATAAATAATGCTACAGTGAACATAGTAATATATGTATCTTTTAGAATTAGTGTTTTGAATTTCTTCAGATAAATACTAAGAAATGGAATTTCTAATGGCAGTTCCATTTTTAATTTTTTGAGGACCCTCCTGTTTTCCATAGTGGCTTCACCCATTTGCAATCCCACAAGCAGTGCACAAGGGTTCCCTTTTCTCCACATCCTGGCCAAAGTTTATTGTTATTTAATTTATTGATGATAGCCATTGTGACAGTTGTGATGTGATATCTCATTGTAATTTTAATTTGCATTTCTGTGATGATTAGTAAATTGAGCAGCTTCTTTTTATATGTCTGTTGGCCATCTATATGTCCTATTTGGAGAAAGGTCTATTCCAGTCCTCTGTCCATTTTTAATTGGATTATTGGGATTTATTTGATGTGTTTTTTTGTTTCTTTGTGTTTGTTTGTTTGTTTTTGGTGTTAAGCTCTATGAGTTCATATATATTTGTATATTAACCCTTTATTAAATGTATGATTAGTGAATATCTTCTCCCATTCAGTAAGTTGTCTTTTTGTTTTGTTGATAGTTTCCTTTGCCATGCAAAAACTTTTTAGTTTAATATAGTCCCATTTGTTTATTTTTTCCTGTTGATGCCCTTGCCTGAGGATACATTAAAAAAAAAGAAAGAAAGAAAAGAAAAGTAAAGAAAAGAGAAAAGAAAAAAAGGAAAGGAAAGGAAAGGAAAGGAAAGGAAAGGAAAGGAAAGGAAAGGAAAGGAAAGGAAAGGAAAGGAAAGGAAAGGAAAGGAAAGAAAAAAGAATTACTAAAAGCAGTGTCAAAGAGTTTACTGCCTATGTTTGCTTCTAGGAGTTTTGTGGTTCCTGATCTTACATATAAGTCTTTAATCCATTTTGAGTTTATTATTGTATACTAGAGGCCTGGTGCATGAAATTCGTGCATGGGGGGGGGGGGGGCCCTCAGCCCGGCCTGCACCCTCTCCAATCCAGAACCCATCAGGGGATGTCCAACTGCCAATTTAGGCCCAATCCCTGTGGATATCCCTCTCACAATCCGGGACCACTGGTTCCTAACCACTTGCCTACCTGCCTGATCACCCCTAACCACCTCTGCCTGCTGACCTGATGCCCCTAACTGCTCTCCTGCCAGCCTGATTGCCCCTAACCATCTCTGCCTGCCAACCTGATCACCCCTAACTGCCTCTGCCTACCTGCCTGATCACCCCTAACCACCTCTGCCTGCCAACCTGATGCCCCTAACTGCTCCCCTGCCAGCCTGATCACCCCTAACGACCTCTGCCTACCAGTCTGTTTAGTTTTCCCAACACCATTTATTAAAGAGACTGTCTTTACCCCATTGTATGTTCTTGCCTCCTGTGTCATAAATTAATTTACCATATAGTCATTTATTTATGAATTCTCTATTCTGTCCTGTTAATCTGTATGTCTGTTTTTATGCCAGTACCATGCTGTTTTGATCAGTATAATGTCATAGTATAGTTTGATGTCAGGTAGCATGGGATTTTTTTGTGGTTTATATCAATTTTAGGATTATTTCTTTTAGTTCTGTGAAAAATGCCATTGGTATTTTGATTGGTATTGAATTTAATCTATACACTACTTTGGATTGTATGAACATTTAAACAATGCTTATTTCTTCCTTTCCATGAGCATTGTATATGTTTCCATTTATTTATATCTTCTTGAATTTCTTTCTTCAGTGTTTTATAATTTTCTGAGCATAGATGTTTTATCTCCTGGTTACATTTATTCCTAGGTATTTTTTATGCAGTTGTAAATGGTATCTCATTATTGGTGAATAAAATGCAACTAATTTCTTAATATTAATTTTGAATCCTACTACTTCACTTATTTGATTTATCAGTTTTAATAGTTCTTTGGTAAAATATATAGTATCATGTCATCTGCAAATAATGATACTTTTACTTCTTTCCTTTCTATTTGTATGCCTTTTATTTGTCTAATTGTTATGGCTAGGACTTATAGGACTATTTTGAATTGAGGATGAAAGTGGATATCCTTGTCTTGTTCCTGATCTTAAGGAAAACACTTTTAATTTTTCACCATTGAGTATTATACTAACTGCGTGTTTGTCACATATGGCCTATATTGTTTTGAGATATATTCTCTCTAATCTGACTTTGCTGAGAGGTTTGTTTTTTTGTTTTTTGTTTTAATCTTAGATGAATGATGGACTTTGTCAGATGCATTTTCTGCCTCTATTGATATGGTCATATGATTTTTATCCTTCATTTCGTATATGTGGTATATCATATTACTTGATTTGTGGATATTGAATTAACCTTGCATCCCAGAATAAATCCCACTTGATCATGGTATATATCTTTTTAAGGTATTGCTGGATTCAGTTTGCTAATATTTTATTGAAGACTTTTGCATCTATGTTCATCAGGGATATTACCCTATAATTTATTTATTTTTTATTATTTTTTATTATTTTTTGTAATGTCTTTGTCTGGTTTTGAAATCAAAGTAATACTGGCCTCATAAGATGAGCTAGGAAGCCTTTTCTCCTCTTCAACTTTTTATAATAGTTTGAGAAGGATTAAATCTTTTGAATTTTCAGTAAAATTCACCTATGAAACCATCTGGTCCAGGACTTTTGTTTGTTGTGAATTGTTGTTGTTTTTTTTTTAATTATGATTCTATTTTGTTAGTAGTTATGTCTTTCAGATTTTCTGTTTTCTTCTTGATTCTGTTGTGGAAGATATAATAGTGATTTTCTAACTCTAGCAGTTACTTCAAGTGTTAAGTTGTAAAGGCATTATGAAAAATAAGACACTTAAGCAGATATACAGAGCTAAGTTATTGTTACTGGATAATCAAATTAGAATTTCCAAATCAAGAATTTTTTTTAAAAAAAGACTCTATTTACAATTTCAATTAAAATAAGTCCTGTATTTAATTCAACTTCCATTGTTTTAAAAGCATTGTTTTAGTTACTGATATTCTATCGAAACGTGAACATGTATAGCAAAGGAAAGTAGACACCTCCAATGGGACTGTGTGTTCTAAATTCAGAATTATGAGTGGTCTTAAAAAACCTGGGGAAAACTACAGGGGAGGAGGATATCTTTTTGGACCACAAGCCCCCACCGTTTCTGAACACCATGGGCTCTGGCTCTCTGTCCATTCTCCTAACGGCGATGCTCTGGGCTTTCTGTAACTCCTTGCAGTTCTCATGATTTGAAAGAAATCTCCTTAGAACGTGTTGCTATTATTGTTCTTGCATTGTTTGAAATCTGTGGATTAGCAGTTGTGTTGCTAAAAATATAACACTTTACTATTCCATGCTATAAGGACAGCTGGATAATTAACAAGCATTTGGGAGATCTTATAGAAAAATTGATTTGGTGTTACTATATTGATAGGTAGATAGATAAATAGAGAAAGAAAATAGATAACCAAAAAAGCCTGTTGTTCTTAGAGGAAAATGACTGTGTAAATAAACACATTGATTTTTAAAAGGATAAAATGCAGAAATAAGTTTAAATAACTTCCATGGAAGTAGAGGCTTTGATCCTTTGAGAATGTGGGCAGCCTTAGGACATACATTTTCCCCAGGAGCGAGGACTACGTGACTTGGGTGATGTCACCAGTGACTACTAGCCACCACAGTGTAAACAAACATCAGCAGGAAATAAATGTGGGCAGGGCAAGGATCTAAAAGCATGCCTTTCTTCTAGAAAAGTATCATGCATCCGATGTTAGTGGTTTGTTTGTTTTTTGTTGGTTTTTCTTCCTAAGGGAAGAAAGGGGATGGAGCATAGCTGTTGCCTTCTGTCACAGAAACCTTTTGTTACAGAGGCAGTGTCTGTCCTTGACAAATGGATTTCCTTGTTGGCAGTCTCTGTAACATCGAGAAGTAAGGAACTCTTGCTGCAGTTATTGGTTGCTAGCCCCAAAACGACAAGCTTGTCTGTGGAACTGCTAAGGAGAAAGTTTCAAGTTACCAGAATTAAGCAAGCCCACTGAGGAGCAGGAGCAGCGGCTGGAGGAGGAGGAAGGGGCAGAGAAGGAGGTGGAGGAGAAGTTCGAGGAGAAAGAGGAGGAGGAGGAGGAGGAGGTAAGGGAGAAGGAGGAGGAGGAGCAACAGCAGCCGCAAAAGCAGCAGATTAAGCATTGCAGCAGCTGCTCCTCTGATTGGCTGGATGGTTCAGCTGCTTCCTTGGAACAAAAGGTCAAAGTGGACTGCAGTGTAAATGTAGAGAGGCAGTCGATAAAATAGCATTGCTTGGAGAAGTTTGGAGGCTGAGAGCAGCAGTATTCTCGCTGGCTGCAGAGCAAGTTGCTTCAGCTGTGAGGCGCAGCCTCCCGCCCAGGCCCAGCCTGGCCACTGTGAGAAGACGTTCCCTGGACAGACGACCACACTTGGCATACTGGCGTGGAAGAGACACTTGTGAGGGCCCCTCGCAAACCTATGTACAAGAATGGCTTGTGAAATCATGCCTCTGCAAAGGTAGTATTCTTTCCTGTTTGTTTGTTTCATTCTATTCTGTGTTTTCTGAGTGGAAGCCAACCATATAACTTTGCCAACACTTGACATCTTCTAGTAACATGCTGCAAACTGTGTGGAGTCCATGGTACATACTGTTCTTCTTTAAGTCCAGAAAAGAATAAATATTATCCTGCTTCTTTTACTGACACTTATGCCCAATTTATTATCTTTTTCACTTGATTATTAATGGTCAGGTTATTTTTTTTCCCTTGAATAAAAGTAAATGTGAGAATATATCTATGAAATGTAAAGAAAAACTGAAGAATATATTGAGCAGGTTTGTAAGAAAACGGAATCAGCTTCTTAGCAATGTTGTGAAGCTGTGGTAAGAACCAAGCTCATTTTAAAGGCTACAAATCTTTCTAAAAATGCATCTTAGAACCCCTCTCTTCTGGAGTTCAGGTCTAGGCAAGGATTTTCTATCAATAAGTAGAATATGATACATGAATGTAAGTGTTAAGGATAATATTTCCCTGTGAATAATTATAGATTTAGTACACAAATGACATCTTTTAAAAAATTACTACTTAAGAACATTTGAGCACAAGACTGTTTTGTTCGTTAATGATTGTAAGGAATTATGGAGGTTGGGGTGGAGCAAAGAAATGTAGATTTAAACCCAGGGGTTTGTAAGAAAGAAAACTGCTGGTGAACCAGTAAGTGAATGATGTCCTAGAATGTTAGTTAGAGCTGGAAGTCACCGGTGTGATGTCGGGGTCTAATCCTTCAGTTTCACAAGAAAACTGAGGCATGGAGGAAGCCCAAGGTCACATTTCATAATTTTTAAAATGACTTCTGCCAGTCATATTATCATATCTCAACTTCAACTGCTTTTCCTGCAGTGGTCATCAATCCCATCTAAATACTTCCTTTAAGAAAACTATAGTGGGTTGTTGTTGTTTTTTTAATGAAAATGATTTTTTTGAATCAAGTAATAAACCCAGTTTACAAGATTGAAAAAAATCAGGACAAAAGTGAATTTCATTTTAAAAACCACACCATCAATATTTTACTAAATGTTCATGTGGTTTTGTTATTGTTATAATCCTCACCGAGGACATTTTTTTCTGTCAATTTTCAGAGAGAGTGGAAGGGAGGGGTGGAGACAGAGATATGAGGGAGACATAGGTTTGTTGCCTCCTGCATGTGCCCGACAAGGGCTGGGGATCGAGCTGGTAACCGAGATATGTGCCTTTGACTGGAATCATACCCAAGACCCTTCAGTCTATGGGTTGGATGTTCCAACCACTGAGCCAAACCGGCTATGGCAGAATGTTCATGTTTTAATCATTAAAATAAGGTAAACAAAAATTGTGTTTATTTACAGAATGGGTCCTGCCAATGTATGCCGTGAGATAAACTTGTGTTCTTGTTTCTCTTCCCCTGTAATGACAGGTGAACTGTAACGGGAACTTAATGGAGGGGTCCCCAAAATTCCTTCTCTACAAAAATTAACCTAAAAAGGCATGAAGTGGTTTATAGATAGATCGGAATTTTTCCCATATTAACCCACATACTTGAAGCCCGCAAGAGACTAAAACTAATGTACACTTTTTTGGACTCTTGATTTGGTTTCCAACTTTAAAGTTTGGGGATAACGTCAGTTCTTAAGGGTCTTAAGCAAGTCATATTCTAGGCAAGAATATTGGCTATTATGGAACGCTGTGATAAGCTATTTGATGATATAATAACAGTTAATAAGGTGACCAGATGTCCTGCTTTTGGTGGGACAGTCCCGATTTTTAACAATTTGTCCCGTGTCCGCGGCATTTTAAAAAAGTCCCAATTTTTGGAAAGAATGCATGACAAGCTAGGGAACGGCTCCATATAGACCAAATTTTTAATCAAGAACTCCCTTCCCCCAAGACAGTGGTGTCCTGCTTTACCAATGTTAAAATCTGGTCATCTTAGTTAAGAAAGAAATAGATCTTTATACTGCTAAAACACTGTTTAAGGAGCTAAGATGATAAAAGCTAAAATGGAATTCTCTCCAAAGTTATTTTGCATTGTTAGTTCTTATCAATCAACCCATGCCAGAGGCATAATTTGAATCTGCATTCCAAAATGGTGACCAGCACATTCTCTGTTTGCCTAATCTGAGAGGTTAATTGGATTGATTACCCTGCAATGTTCATTTCTGGCCTCCGCCTGCCTTTGATTATGAACCTCCTGAAGGCAAGGACCTGATGTGTGTGGTTCTCTTCGATAAGGATCTCTTGAGAACTTAAGCACTGATGCAGAAAGCATTCCTGCTCCTGGTTCAGTGTCTTTGGCTAAGGGTCTCGGTGACTCTCTGGTAATGATTGTTGCCAGCCGCCCCCACGGGTACACCGCCTGAAGCCTGCAGGTTGCAGAGCCTTTTGGTGTGCTTGCTGGCTGCTGGGAGATCTCAGCTCTGTTCTGTGTAAGAGCCTAAATGGGAGGCAGAAACCAGTTTGGCTCAGGGGATAGAGCATCGGTCTGCGGACTGAAGGGTCCCAGGTTCGATTTCGGTCAAGGGCATGTACCTTGGTTGCGGGCACATCCCCAGTGTGGGGTGTGCAAGAGGCAGCTGGTCGTAGACTCTCTCTCGTTGATGTTTCTAACTCTTTATTTCTCTCCCTTCCTCTCTGTAAAAAATCAATAAAGTATTTTTTTTTTAAAAAGAGCCTAAATGGGGAAAACCTGGATTAAAAGTGGACAAGTGGACGAGTGAAAGGATAGCGTTAGATACCAGCTAAGAAAATTTATGCTCACTATTTATATTGAGTAGACAGGCCAATGCCTCTCACACTTCAGGCGCATGAAAATCGCTGGAGTAACTTATTTTTAAAATTAACTTGGTCCTGCTGCCCTCCTTCCCTGGGTTCACTGTATCCGAATCTGGGTGTGGCGGGGAAGTTATCTACATTTCAACAAGCTTCCCAAAAGCAAATCTGACCAAAATGGCCCCCACATTCAGAGCAACACTGATCTAAACTCTGGTTAATGATCAGAGTTGGTATAAAAACAAACCATTGACAGCAGGTATATATAACAATCTAACAGTGAACTACTCAACATACCCAAATAGCATACTGCGTATCATTACCTTATGTGAGGTGTTTTGTTTTGTTTTCATAATTGGTGCTTTCATTTTACTAGATGGTGAGTGTTACCTATTAAAGGGAAGCATCCTGAGAATGCTGTTTAACATTTTTCTCTATGACCAAACACTACTCTGTGCTAACGGTGATGCTAAGGTAATTAAGACAGAAGCTCTGCCTAGCTGGGTTGGCTCAATGGATAGAGCGTCGGCCTGCAGACTGAAGGGTCCTGGGGTTCCATTCTAGTCAAGGACACATGCCCGGTTTGCAGGCTCAATCCCCAGTAAGGGGCATGCAGGAGGCAGCCAATCAATGATTCTCATCATTGATGTTTCTAATTCTTCCTCTCCCTTCCTCTCTGAAATCAATAAAAATGTATTTTAAAAAAAAAGAAACAAAGGACAAAAGCTCTGCTTCAAAGAGGTCACATGCTGGTCAGAATGCAGACACATTACCAGACAATTACAATACATGTGGTGGACAGTACGATTAGCATAATAATAGAGATGTGCCTACATGGATAACGTTGCCCTATATTTTGTTTAACCTCATATAAGTATGATCTTAGTGGAGGGCATGTTTGTACCCTAATGCCTACTTAGCTTGCAATTTCCAAGAGTGACTTTTTTAGCCTTTCTTAGCATATTGTGAAAGTACGTAGAAGACAAATTTGTTACTGCTAATCTGTAACTGAGATTAGAATAACAGATGAGGTTGAAAGCTCAGAATGAAAGGCAATACTTTGGTTCCCCCTTTAGTGTATTTTGCTGTCTGTTTATTAACGTAATTTGCAGACTTTTTAGGATGAAGTTGACTCTTTAGAAACTCATGATCTTTAGAAAAAACAGCAGAAGCTGAATATTTAGAATGTGACTCCAGTAAAGAATTCAGTTGTTACATTTCACTTCAAATGGCTTCAATTAAAGATGGGATCTTATTCGATACTAGAGGCCCCATGCACAAAATGCATGCAAGTGCAGGCCTTCCTTCCCCCCGGCTGCTACTTCCCTCCCAGCCCCAGCTTTGTCCAGAACAACATTCGGTCTAATTAGCATATTACACTTTTATTATTATAGATCACCGAGATGGTGAAATTATCCCAATTATTTCTCTCTCTCTCTTTTTAAAATACATTTTTATTTATTTCAAAGAGGAAAGGAGACGAAGAGAGAGAGAAAAACATCAATGATGAGAAGGAATCATTGATTGGCTGCCTCATGCACACACACACACACACACCCCCACTGGGGATCGAGCCCACAACCCAGGCATGTGCCTGACTGGAATTGAATCTGGGACCCTTTAGTCCACAGGCCAACACTATATTCACTGAGCCAAACCAGCTAGGGCTACACATATTTCCTATACTTAATTTTAAAACTCAACACATTGAGATGGATATTCTTGCCATCAAAAAAAAGCACTACAAAAGAAATAAAATAATACAGAAGTAAGTGGAGAAACGATATTAAGAATTGAAATAAAAGTTTTTTATTTCTTTAGGTGACTAAATAGACCTTTTGTCATTAATGAGATAGCATGTTTTATCAGATTCCAGACTTTACTTATACTCAGGCTCCTTCTATGATTCATATTCGTTGGATTACTTTCCTTAGATATTGTGGATCTGTAGGTAAGGATCTCTAATTTACTTATCACTAGACTTCAGTAGACTAACAAAGTCTTAACTCTTTGTCTTTGACTATGACAAAACACTCAACGTTCACAAGAGTAATTTGATTTGCTAGATCAACTTTCCAATACCTGTTAACTCAATTTCTATCCACAAAGAGTAATGGTGGAGGATGGAGTTAAGAGCACTGATGGTTAATTTGGATTCCTTTGGTTTTATTGCATTATCATCTACTTTCATGTGTCACTGTCCGCTTCTTTCCTTGGCTTACTTATCATCGTGGGAAACTTACATTAATAATCTCTATGTAATTCTCTTTTTTTATTGCTTCCTCCAGACAATGATGATATTTAACATGTTAATGAATGTTTATTTTATGATGGTGAAATTCATGTAATTCTGAATTGCAGTGGCTCTTTTAAGAAGACGGTCAGCAATGGGGTTAATTACATGTGTTATTGATCCAGCATAGGAATATTCTACTAACATTTGTTACAGCAGAATTCATCTGGTCTTTCTAAGTATTGGTCTTTAGCATATCCTTTTGCAAACCAGGTAAGCATTGATTACCTGGGGATGATGTGGAAGTTAACTAGGGAACAAGCCAGGTGGTAATGGTCCTGTTCCTGTGTCTTCTGTGCGGTTAGAGAGCCCTCTGCTGCTTGTGGTGGTGGCACCTTCCATTTGTCTGTAAACTCATGGTATTCATAACTTGTTGCCATTTTGATACCACTCCCTGCACTCCGCCCTCTCCCTCCACAAACACAGTCTGAGTGGGAGTTAAAACCTGCTTCACTTCAAACCGGGGCTAATTTACGGGGTTGTGTAACTTAGACTTTATCATCTACTGTCTATGGCCAGTGTTTGGTAGTAACAGGCATTCATTGAGAACAAATAAGATCTTTGTGAGCTCTATTCTCATATTGTGGTTGCAGTTTCTCTGGAGTTTAGATGTTTCCTCAATACTCAAAAAAAAAAAAAAAAAAAAAGATGGTAGTTTGAACTGAATAAAGTGGGGATATTTTTCGGTTTTATGGAGATCCCCCTGTTTAAACTATTGGAAAAGTAGAGGTGTTGGACGTTCAGCACCAAACAGCGGGGAAAGCAACAGGAAGGTAGTAAACTTGCCACTAAAAACCATATCCAGACACTGCCTCCCACTTGAATTTGGGCAGATCATTTTCTTTATCGGTAAAATGGGATGATAATTCCCGACATAGTTACTTATGGAGGAAACTTCGTTGTTAAAGAATAAGATAGCTCTTTGTAAAAAATAAAACTACTCAGATGTAGAGTAGTATGTTGACTTACTTTTGATTTTGTTATTTTTACACTTGTTTTTGTTTTTTTACAATATACAAAATAAATCTATTACCAGATTATAGATACAAAATAATTAGCCATTTACATGCAATAAACATTAATATTCCAAGAAAAACTATTTTAAATAAAATAATATTACATGCAATAAACATTAATATTTCAAGAAAAAATACTTTAAATATAATAATATTACCAGACCTATACTAAAATAGTATAATATCAAAAAAGTTGTAGGAAATATTAAAAACCTGCAAATAATAGGATGACTTCTATTATTGGGATAGGGCCTAAACCAGCAGTTGGACATCCCTTTCACAATCCAGGACTGCTGGCTCCTAACTGCTCACCTGCCTGCATGCCTGATTGCCCCCAACTGCTGGCCTGGTTGCCCCTTACTGCCCCCTCCTAATGGCCTGGTCTTCCCCAACTGTCCCCCTCTGCCAGCCTAGTAGCACCTAACTTCTCATCCCCTGCCAGCCTGGTTGCTCCTCACTGCCCCCCATGCTAGCTTGGTCACCCCCAACTGTTCCCCCTGCCAGCCTGGTCACCCCCAACTTACCCCCTGCCGGCCTTGTCGCCCCACACAGCCTGCTGTTCAGTCATTTGGTCATCCTTTACTAACTCCTTTGCCGGCCTTGTCACCCCATGCAGCCTGCAGTTCGGTCATCCATCCAGTTGTTTCGGTTGTGACAGTCCCTGGCTTTTTATATATTAGGAAGTATTTTTTTCCTCTGGATCTATTTTTGTTCATCAGTTTATGTTGTTCATTATGTTCCACAAATGAGTGAAGCTCACAGAGCCGGAGTGCAGGTACGTCAAGCCTTCATACCGTCACCAGTGGCTCTTCATCCTAAAAACCAGCACAGAATCAATGTAGAAACAAGTCCCTGAGTCATTTTTCTGTGCAGAGCCCTCCACTGGCAGCAGGCAGATTGCTAGGGGGAAGATGATAGGGTAATTTTCATTGCTTTCTATGCAGTTTATTGCTTTCAAAAAAATCCACATTCAGAGTTAATAGTTTGGGAAATTTTTCTGATAATAAAAGCTATATTAGCAATTCATTAAAAACATGATTGCCTAGCTGGTGTTGCTCAGTGGCTGAGCATCAACCTATGAACCAGGAGGTTACAGTAAGATTCCCCGTCAGGACATAGGCCTGTGTTGTGAGCTCGATCCCCAGTAAGGGGCATGCAGGAGACAGCCTATCAATGATTCCCTTCCATCATTGATGTTTCTATCTCTTTCTCGCTCTCCCTTCCTCTCTGAAATAAATAAAAAACATTTTAAAAATATATTATAATTAAGGTAATTATTAAAAGAAATTAGTAAAAACAATTTACTCTTCTTCCCTTCTGTAGGTATCCCCAGTTCTTTGAATTTTTGTTTCAGTAACTAAAGACTAGAAACTATTTTAACTTATTTACTAATATTCTAAAAGTATTTTCTCATCAACTAATATCAATCCCCTCTAAAAGGAAGTTATTGTAATGTACATTTCAAAATATTGCCTCCCTATGGCAATCTTTATATGACTATAATAAGGATAAACATCACTTTTCTGAACAAGCATCTCATTGACAGATGAAAGATTTCAGCTGCCTTGATAATAGTTTTGTAACTAAACCAAAAATTTCTTTGAGCCCCATGCAACCTTTGGGTTTGCAGTGAGGTGAAATAATTTTCTGTCTCTGCTCTCAAGCCAGAACAAACAAATACAGTTTGTGGCAAGCACATAGTCAAACATTACTTTGTCTGAACATATCCTTTTCTGGGTTCACTGTTCACCCCAGAAAGTACAGTGTCTACATTGTTGGCATAATGGAAGAACTCACACCTCTAATTGTACAAGTGAAGAAAAGACATTATCTTTTTAACATTTTATTTATTAGCCTGAGAGAGAGAGAGATACTGATTTGTTGCTCCACTTATTTATGCAATTATTGGTTGGTTCTTGTATGTGCCCTGATGGGGAATCAAACATACAACCTTGGTGCATCTGGATGATGCTCCAATCAACTGAACACCCAGCCAGGGCTATTTATTGTCTTCCTTCCTTCCTTTCTTCTTTCTTTCCTTCCTTCCTTCCTTCCTTCCTTTTTTCTTCTTTCTTTCTTAAGGAAGATTGGAGAAAACCCATGGCACAGTTGAAATTTCATTGTTCTGAATAGAAAGGAACAAGGTGACTTAAAATAATTAACACGCGGATATGTGAGAATGCTTCTACTGGAAAAATTAATTTCATAAATTATAAAGTGTGTTTTCAAACTATTTAGTCAAACACTAGTGTTAACACTCAGCAAAGTCTTGACGACTCTGATTTTATTCAACAGCCATTTATTGAGCACCTGGGGTGTTCTGGGTACTTTGCTAGGTGCGGGTTGTACAAAGAGAAAGACAAAACCAGGCAGGGAGGTGAGCCTCTGAACTCAGGAATTTCTGTGTCACGTGCTCAGCACTGGCTCACTGTGTCAGAGCCTGGCGGAACAGTGGCCCCTCCGCAGGGTCCCGGAGACGGCTTCCTGGATTAGGTGACTTGAAAACTAAGAGATAAGTATTTATCAGGTGGAGGAAGCATTTTAGAGAGAGGGAGCAGCGTGCACACATCGGGAGAGTTAACAAAATGCACTGAGAGATCTAGAGAGTTATGTGGGGCTTAAATTGGGGGGTACCTTGTATGCTAGGTTTAGACATTTGGACTTTACCCCAATGGGGAAGCAGGACTGACTCTTCCTAGTAAGTATGAAGGATGAATCCCATGAGCGTATTAAAGATAAACTGCTGTGGGTAGTAGGGAAAGAGAGAGTGTTGACCCTATGAAAGACTAAGATAGTGGAAATGGGAAGGAAAGGTCCAATTCCAGTGACTTGTCTTTTTTTGAGATAAAATCAGTACAACTTGGTGGTTTACCAGAGGTGGGGGGAAGAGATAAACTTCCTTAAGGAGGGCAGTTGGTTCATCACTGTGACTCAGAGGTGACAGGAATGAAAATTCTGTTCCTTGACTCTAAACATGTCTTCAGCCAGGGTCCCCTGTGAAGAGTGATCCCCTGGTGAACCTCTTGGGTGTGTCCTGTAATCAGTAGGTGGTTATGGTTCCCTTGATAAAGCGTCTGTCCCCTCCCTGCTTACAGACCCTCTTCCCCCCATGCACACACATACCCTCAACCCCCTCCGATTTCTCAGCGTTCAGGCTGTCAATCAGAAGGTCATCAAAGATGGAATTTATCTGGGTGGATGAGATTGAAATAGAATGAGATGTTCCTGTGAATCTAAAAAATAGAGTGCAGGTAATAGGGTGCCACTGTCGTACAGTAAGGAGGAGCCCAAAGAGAGCGTTCGTTTGTCCCTGTGTCTCCTTGACACCATCCCTTCTTACAACCAGGATAAGAATAGTTAAAAGCTGCTGAAACCGGTTTGGCTCAGTGGATAGAGTGTCAGCCTGTGGACTGAAGGGTCCCTGGTTCGATTCCGGTCAAGGGCATATACCTTGGTTGCGGGCATATCCCCAATAGGGGGTGTGCAAGAGGCAGCTGATTGGTGATTCTCTCTCATCAATGTTTCTGACTATCCCTCTTTCTTCCTCTCTGTAAAAAAAAAAATCAATAAAATATATTATAAAAAAAGAATAGTTAAAAGCGACTGTTAGCTCCCCATGGCCGTCCAGAACTCCATCCCCATGTGCACTACTGAGCGTATCTGGGCCCACCTCTTCTCTGTGCTTTTCTCTGCCATCCACACTCAACAAAATCTGTCCTTCCTGGGCCCAGAGCTGATTCTGGAAGTGGAGCAGAAAAGGAAAAGGTGTTTTCTCTCTGTCCTGTGGGATCTCGATTTAAAAATATTCTGAGTGTGCATTCTATGCATCAAGCAGGGAGAAGAGTGTGTGACATAGTGTTTTAGACATGTTTTTCAGTGTGGGTCGTGACCTATTAATGGTCATAAAACTAGTTTAGCAGGTTGTGACCCATATTTTATATAATTTTACATAAAAAAATAACAAAACATAAATGTATCCAAACAAAGTAAGAATAATTTTATGAACTGTATGTCCACTTTAAGTTTATTTGTAATCTCCTGAGATAAAATGTTTTGGGTCATGGCCAAAAGTCTTTAAAAATGTAGTATCTGGACTACTTATGGAGGATAGAGCATTAGAATGAGAGGATAATTTAGGCCTGGAAATCAAACCCCTATGTCAGTCTGGGAACTTGATCCTAGCCATAACATTCCTATAAATGCATTTTCAGAGCACAACCTTTGTTAGGCAGATTCTTATTTCTGAATTTAGAAAAATAATTAGCAGATGTATTGGTTTCCCAGGGCTGCTGTCACAGGTATCACAAACCAGGACGTAGAACAATAGGAAGTTGTCTGTATGCCCCCCCCTCCCCCGCCCGTCCAGAAGTCCCAAGTCAATGTGTTGACACGGCCTCTCTCCAGCATGGCGTGTGGTGGCATAAGTCCCATCTTCACGTGAGGTTCTCCCTGTGTGCCTGTCTCTGTGTCCACATTGCCCCTCTAATAACTTCATTTTAACTTAATCACTTCTGTAAACATCCTATCTCCAAATGCGGTCACTTTCTGACATATGGGTTAGGGGTTCAGCATATCTTTTTGAAGGGACACAAGTGAACTCTAATAATATGTTTCAAATTTCCACTAGGCATTTAAGAAGGTAGCATGGAAAAAAAGAAAGTCGTAAAAACTTTTTTCTATATAATCGGGGGAGGGGGCATTCTAAATTTTTGGAATTCTTATTTTGTCTGTTTTGCCTCTGAGATAATACCTCTTAGTGTTGGCTAAAATGCCTGTCCTGTGAATAATAACAGCTTCAGCTCTTCACACTTACCCTTTAGTCAGGAAAATCCATTTGCTCTTGAACTTCAGTAGTTTGTTTTTCTTCCTACTGGCTCAGTGTTGCAATTTTAGTCACAATATACAAATAATAAAATGGTAAACAAAACTGCTTGGATTTACAATAAGGAAGTATATATATGAAAATATTCCCCAATAGTACAGCAGCAAACTCTTAGCTACCTACCAATCTGAAAACTTTTACATTTGTTTAAAAAAAAAAAAACACAAAAAAACACAGAGATTCTTTTTTTCCATGCTCCTAAATGGGGCCAAACCAAAAACCTGTAGCAGAACATCCTGCTACATCACTCCCCAGCTGTAGTGGGGCATGGCCTTGTCTGAGACTGTGCATACATAAAAAATGCTCTGGTAAGCACTAGCCGGTTTGGCTCAGTGGATAGAGCAGTGGCCTGCAGACTGAAAGGTCCCAGGTTCGATTCTGGCTCAATCTCCAGTAGAGGGCATGCAGAAGGCAGCCAATGAGTGATTCTCTCTGATTATTGATGTTTCTATCTCTCTCTCTCTCCCTTTCTCTTTGAAATAAATAAAAACATATTTTTTAAAAATGCTCCAGTAAGTGTGGCACTTGGTGTTTTGCAAAAGAGAGAGAGGGAGGAAAGAAAATGTGCTAATTAACTTCACTCACCTGATCATTCTCTAAGAAAATTCTTAGCACATTCTGTTGCAACATAAAAAAAAACAAACAAAAAAACGGAATTCCATAAAAATGTTTACTTAGTACTGTTAATTTTATCCTTTCAGGTGTCCTTCATTTCCTCTCTCCCGTTTTGCTCTTTGTTTTTCTTTTAAGCCCCCATAGATGGTTTTCCTAGTTTTTTTTCAATGAATAGAATCGAATCCTTAGCAGTTATTTATTTTTCTGTTCTCGAGGAACACAAACTATTTCTTGCAGATCAAATCACTTGAAAACGTGAAGTGTGTAACTAAATATGCAGATTATGTTAATTATTTTGGTAGCTAGCCACATTAACCAGTTAGAAAGTTGGACTAATTGAAATGTTTCAAAAGGGAACTGAATGGAATGGTGCTTTTGACCCAGTAACTGAAAGTCCAGTCCTAACACCTCACTCTGAGAATTCTCCCAACATTATTTGGTTTTCCTTAGGCATAGAAAAACATCATGATTTTCATGATTTCAGATAGCTGCTGTGTAATTAAACCGATAGGCATTGCCTTCTGTGGCTTCCATCTAGAAATTATTCCAGCTCGTGAAGAGTCGTCTATGTGTCATTCATTTCTCTGCACTTACCAGTGTTGTGCCCAGTTGAAAAACAAGTTAGATAGGACCCTACTGAAACCCCAATATCTGCGTTATCATCATCCTCTTTAGTAGCTTCTTAGATTTGGACTATTACTTGGATGGGTTTGATAAATGTCCTTTTCACCGGCAGTTGTTTGGAGAGAGTGTAATACCACAGTCTGAGGACAGTAAGCACCTGCGTGCCTGACATACATGAGTTGATTGCCCACATCTCTCGGTATATGTTTGAAAAAAATTTTTTTAAATAAAAGCAAGCGAATTAGCTACTTAAGCTGGGCCCTTTTTCAGAGTCAGCAAACAGGAAACGATTAAAATATGGGGTTCATACTAGCAACCAGAGGAAATTGAATGAATTCCAAGTTGTTACAGTTTATCACTGGCTTAATTTCATGACACACATTCCTTCTTTCCTCTACATTACATGCACTTTAAAAAAAAATTAAAAGTAAATTAGAATTAATTCTCAATTTAAAATTTAGGCAAAAATAGGACTGATTTCATATAATTGGGCATGCCTGGGAGAGTAACACAAAACCATAAACAGACATGAATAATCTCCATAATAGATGTCTGGGGCCTGTAATAATAGCACTACACCCATTTTGCACAGACATAGAAATGGTGTTCATGTCAGATGTTTTGCATTCTCATATGTAAGTTTTGGGGGAAAGCTTATTTTCTCAAACCTATTTGGAAGAGTCGCCCTTGGTCATTTTTCCTTAAAATTGCTTTTTAAATAAATCAGTGTTTTACAATTAATTGATTTAATTCATTTGAAATCGATGCTTTCGTTGTTTCAGAATTTATGCGTTTATCAAGATTACATTACTAAACTTCAGACATGAGTACTTTTATGAGAGGGGAAAGAGGACTATGCCAATTAACTGTAAGAATTGGTTACTTATCCTCATTTTCTTAATTTTTTAAAAATAAAAATTTTTATTGATTTTAGAGAGGAAGGGAGAGGGAGAGAGAGCTAGAAACATCAATGATGAGAGAGAAGGTTGATTGTCTGCCTCCTGTGCACCCCACTCTGGGGATTGAGCCTGTAACCTGGGCATGTATGTGCCCTAACCGGAATTTGAACCATGACCTCCTGGTTCATAGGTCAACTATCAACCACTGAGCCATGCCAGCTGGGCTCTTTGTTTTTTAAATATATATATATTTGTTGTTGTTGTTGTTGTTGTTGATGATGATGATGATTTTAGAGAGGAAGGGAAAAGGAGACAGAGATAGAAACATCAATGAGAATCATTGATGGGCTGACTCCTGCAAGCCCCACTCCCGGGATCAAGCCCGTAATCTGAGCATGTATCCTGTCTGGGAATCGGACCACAACCTCCTGGTTCATAGGTCAGCCAAGCCAGCTATGCCATCCTCATTTCTTTTCAAATTATATTGTTCTTGGCGTGGATTGGTGCCTTGTTGACTGCTGCTGATTGAGGGGGAGAAGGTGTGAAGGAAGAAAGGATTGACTGATTTTGATTGTCTTTGTTTGCTACAAAGAAATTTAGCCAAAACACATGAACAGCTGTGTTCAGAATGCTGCATCATCTCACTGTAAGTCATCTACCAAAAGCACTTCTAAATTCTAAGCAAGCCAACCATATTGATAATTAAATGTTCACCAAAGTACCCGTGTTAATTTTCATTATAATTTGACATGTGTTAGAGTTAATGATCTGTTCTGGGCAAAGACATACTAAATACGGTGTCCATTTTATAACACATGGAGGCAATTTTTCTCAAAATCATTACAGGTTTTTAGTTGCAGCCTTTTTGCATCCTGTTGGTTATAATTAGTACTTTAAAAAAAAAAAAAAAAATATATATATATATATATATATATATATATATATATATATATATATTATTGAATTTTTTACAGAGAGGAAGGGAGAGAGCTAGAGAGCTAGAAACATCAATGAGAGAGAAACATCAACCAGCTGCTTCTTGCACACCCCCTACTGGGGATGTGCCCACAACCAATGTACATGCCCTTGACCAGAATCGAACCTGGGATCTTTCAGTCCACAGACCGACGCTCTACCACTGAGCCAAACCGGCTTCAGCATAATTAGTACTTTTTGACACCGAATCCTTGATTACGAAATAAACTTAATTCTAATATGTTTATAATTAATTTTAAGTACTTTCAAGGAATATTTTTTTTCTCTCACTTTTTTATTAAGGTATTATATGTGTACATATCTCACCATCCCCCCCACTCCCATACATGCCCTCCCTCCCCAGAGTTTTGCATCCATTGGTTATGCTTATATGCATGCATACAAGTCCTTCGGTTGATCTCTTATCTCCCCCATATCTCCTTATCCTCCCCGCTGTAATTTGATAGTCTGTTGCTTTACTGTCTGTATCTATCTTTTTGTTCATCAGTTTGTAATGTCCCTTATTATCCATAAGTGAGTGAGATCATGTGGTGTTTTTCTTTCATTGACTGGCTTATTTCACTCAGCATGATGTTCTCCACTTCCATCCAGGTTGTTGCAAATGATAAGAATTCCTTCTTTTTTTCAAGGAATATTTTAAAGTCAAATGTGTAAGCTTCTTGTATCAGTTTGGCTTACCACTTCCTGTGATAGCACTGCTCCTGGGGGTTTCTTCCCAAAACACCTGCACACACCTCAGGTGGAGTTGCCTCTATCTTTCCAGCTCTGCAACTTCATTCTACAAGCCCGTCCACATTAGAGTTGATAGTAAGGCGACTCACCCTTTACCCTCCCCCTGGGAAGAATTGGCACAATCGCTTACAAACATTAAAATCTTTGGCAACATAAACATTAGAACAGCTAAGTGATATTGAAATTGGATACCAAAATCTCAAGAGAATGAAAAATAGTATTTCATGCTTTGTGCCATCTTCCAACTAAAATGTTAAGCCCCAGCCAGTTTGGCTCAGTGGATGGATAGAGCCTCAGCCTGCGGACTGAAGGGTTCCGTCAGAGTCACATGCCTGGGTTGTGGGCTCAATCCCCAGTGTGGGGTGTGTAGGAGGCAGTCTATCAATGATTCTCTCTCATCATTGATATTTCTCTCTCTCCCCCTCTCTCCCTTCCTTTCTGAAATCAGTAAAATTATATTAAAAGAAATAAAATGTTAAGACATTTCCAGCTTTTAGGGTGGTGTGTGTGTGTGTGTGTGTGTGTGTGTGAATAGCTTTGTCATAAGATTTTGGTGATTGCCAGTGTAATGTTACCAATTGAAGCAAACTTCCCTTTTCATTAATGATGCTTAAACATATTTAAAAATAGGCGAGAGAGAGAAAGAGAAAACAAAAGTTAAGTAGTTGTCTCCCCAAAGGTAGTCTACACCCCAAGTGGTGTATAAGATTTCACAATAGGGGTACAAGAAAAAATATTAGAGCTTCTAATTAGTTATTTTTAGCTAATACTTTACATTTCTACTTTTTCTTTGCTTAATGATGTACATAATACTCAGTTATATATTGAGGGGAGTGGCTGCTTAAAAACTAACTTTAGTGCTCCCTTCGGCAGCACATGTACTACAATTGGCACAACACAGAGAAGCTGAGCGTGTCCCTGCTCAAGGGTGAAACAAGCTTGTGAAGCCTTAAGAAAAGCAAACCTGCCCGTAGGGCGTGGCTCCATGGTTGAGCATCTACCTGTGAGCCAGGAGGTCAAGGTTTGATTACCATCAGGCACCTGCCCAGGTTGAAGACTCCATCTCCAGGGTGGGGCGTGCAGGAGGCAGCCGATCAGTGATTCTCTTTCATCATTGATGTTTCTATTTCTCTCTCCCTCTCCCTTCCTCTCTGAAGTAAAAAAAAAATACACATTTTTTAAAAAGAAAAGCAAACCTAATTTTATATGAGTGCATTCTCAAAAAAGCTGGAAGACTACTCCAGGAGACACTGCAGGGCACAGAGACTCATCCTTTGTTTTGAGGTCATTTCTCAGAAAGAAGAAAATCGTGTTAAAGAAAGGGAAAAAAAGTAATTTTATTATGGTATCTAGTTTGCATTTTAAAAATTGAATACTCTATATTAAGCTTCATATTGCTTCTCTGTTGTTTGGGAAACTTAAACTTTTTATGATTTCATTATGTTCTCTCATATTATCTACACATGTTAATACTTAGAGCAATATGAAGAAGACAGAGAGCAGGAGTGCTTTTGCTGCTGCGCTTTTCATTACTGGGGCATCACTTTTTGAAGTGGCTTGCACCTTAACAGGAATATTTTTGAGAGCTGACTCTTTCATCATCATGTTACTGAGCTATAACTAGCTTTATTTTTTTTAATATATTTTTTATTAATTTTATACAGAGAGGAAGGGAGAGAGAGAGTTAGAAACATCGATGAGAGAGAGTCATCGATCAGCTGCCTCTTGCACACCCCCTACTGGGGATATGCCCGCAACCAAGGTACATGCCCTTGACCGGAATCGAACCCGGGACCCTTCAGTCCCCAAGCTGACGCTCTATCCATTGAGCCAAACCGGTCCCGGCCTATAACTAGCTTTATTTAGATAACTAAGTTATCATTTAAGAATTTAGATACAATATATGAATACTTGGATTGGGGTTGTAGAATAAGGTTATAAAAAGCTTCCTCTTTTTTTAAAAAGTTCTTTATTGTTTAAAGTATTACATAAGTCTCCATTTCCCCCCATTGACTTCTCCCCGTCACCCCCTCTCTACCCCCCATTTCTCCCCCATCTGTGCCCATTGGTTATGCTAATATGCATGCATACAAGCCCTTTGGTTGACCTCTTACCCTCCCCCTCTCCTGCCTTCCCTCATAGATTGGACAGTCTATTCGATGCTTCTATAACTCTGATTCAGTTTTTGTTCATCAGTGCATGTTGTTCGTTATATTCCACAAAGAGTGAGACCGTGTGATATTTATCTTTCTCTGACCGGCTTATCTTCCTCTTGAAAGTTCCATGTTGAATCATTTTGCCTTCAGCTAATTTTTAAAGAAACCTCCCTTGATGGTCTCCCATGAAGAAGTCATTGACTTTGGTTAGGTCCAAGGCAAAGTGTCTTTTACTCACTTCGGCGCATCTTGAGTTTAGCTCTAAGGCAGTGGTGGGGAACCTTTCTCTGCCAAGAGCCATTGGGATATTTATAAGAGCCTTCAAGGGCCACACAAAATTACCAACCTGAAAATTGGCCTGCTGAATTTGATTAAACATTTAATGAACTCACCCAGACCAAATGATTTTGAGGGCCTTACACAGCTCATGGGCTGTACGTTCCCCACCCCTGCTCTGATGTGTCAAAACAAAATTTGTGACAGGACAGAGTTTTAAGTAAAGTCGATATAATATAAAATATTAATAGAAATTACATTAATTCAAAACGTATTTTCTTTTAGTTCACAGGAGGATGAAAGACCCATGTCACCTTTCTATTTGAGGTACTTATTTGATTTTTGTTGGTCTATTACAGGGGATGGAGGAGGGTTGAGGCTTCTTTGGGTCTCTTTGTCCATTTTCATTCTTTTCCATAGAATATTCTACATTGTGGCCAGACTGAGCTTTTTGGAACTTCTTGCCATGTTGTTCATGCTCTGGTTTTCCCCTCTTTGGTTTAACAAATTTTAATATAGTTGAAAACACTAAAATAAGATATTTTGTTTTGCATGCAGAAATGTTAAAGTAGCCATTTTAACTTCAAAAACTGCCTGATAATTAGACGGTAACCTAAATTTAAAATTTTTTTCTTCTGAACATGGAGTCTGGGAGGAGTGGGAGCACAAAGCTTACTTGCTGAAGAAGCTTTAGGTTATGTTAAATCATTTCCTGTGTAGGCAGTGGCATGAGGAAGTAAATATTCAGTAAGGTTATGGAATTCGGGATCATTTTCTAAAGCTTTTAATGCTAAAATATCACCGTTTAAAGCAGGTAAGTTTACAGAATGTTGGGGTGGATCACATCTCTCCAGACAAAAAACGTTTGTTTTGCATATTCATGTGATTTTTAGTGAATAATTCAACTTGGGTATAGCCTAGAGCCAAGTTTTTCTTACTGCATTTCTTTCCTCACGACCTATCTACTTCAGAGGCTTAGAAAATATATTTGAAAATAATATTATCATATTAATTAAAGTTAATTGCTAAAGTTTTGCCCTGACCAGTTTGGCTCAGTGGATAGAGCGTTGGCCTGCAGACTAAAAGATCCCAGGTTTGATTCGAGTCATGGGCATGTGCTTTGGTTTCAGGTACATCCCCAGTGGGAGGTGTATAGGAGGCAGCTGATCATTGTTTCCCTCTCATCAATGTTTAAACTCTCTATTCCTCTCTGTAAAAAAAAAAATCAATAACATATATATTTTTTAAATTGCTAGAGTTTTTAAAAAAATGTTCTCTCTTTTTTTTTTTAAGAACTGTTCAGTATATGTGGTACATAGTTTGTATATTTGTTTTTTAATCTGATTGTGGCAATCATTAGATTTAGACGTTAATTCAAGCACCAATAGTTCCGAAATATGTCTTAGGACTTCAGGCTTAGCCTGGTGTTCTGGCGTTTACTGACTTGAAGCTTACTGTGTAATCACTTTGTGGCAAGAGAGGGGACATTTGAGGTTTCTGTCTGAGACAACATGGTGGTCCATTTGATTCCTCCTGGTTTCCTGCCAACCAAGTCAGCATATTCTAGTTCATAATCTATCTCAACTGTGCAGTTACTGTCAACACACGAGATGATGTTGCTGAGCACATGGTGACGCTGGTATTCATTATGTAAATACAGTAATATCAAACATGATTATCGTATATTAATGAAAATTAAGTTTTACATAATACAGAAGATTAAAACACAGGATCTTGCCAACTAATGAGAACTACCCCAATATTTGTTCTCTGACTGTCTTGTATTTATTACTCTAGGTAACATCAACCTATGTTTTACATAGTCTTAAATTTTATTTTTTTAACCACTATTGTAAAAAGCAGATGGGAGAAATGGGCTTATAACTCATAAATCCTCAAAGACAGAGAATTGTGTCTTATAATGTGATAATTTTTGTAATTACCTAGACTAACAGAGCAGTCTTGAAAAAGAAATTCTATACTAGCAAAATGAAGGTAAAAGAGTGTAGAGAAAATTAATATTGTTAAGAGTCATAAAGACTAAAATATGATAAAAATTAGGAAAAAGAATGAATATGTATAATAACCCACTTTTACAGTAGAGGTCAAGTTGGAAAAAACAAACAAACAAAAAAACAGGAAGTTACCAGCAGGAATTCTTTTCACATGAGGAAAATTTAAACTTAGTGGAGCTATTTTATAAGTGCAAAAATCATAATTATTTGTCTTGAAGTTAAAATTTCACATGCAATTTTTCTGAATAACAGTGTAATAGTCTTAGAAATTATGTCAGAATTAGATTTGTACAGGTTAATTTAGCTTTTGTTTATTATGCACTTGACATGAAGCTGGAAGAACATATTAGTAAAACAAAAAACCCTTTCCCCCCCCTAAATTATTTGCATGGCTGGTTAGAGATTAATTTTTCTAACAGAAAGAATTCAAGTAGAAAAAAGAAAACATGATTGTTAATTATGATTAAGTACTTCTAGAATTTTGGACTAGAAACATAACTTGTCCACTGATAATTTAATTTATAAATTAGTGTGCTTTTGTACTACCTCTCATAAGAGCAAATGAATGCTTAACAACAAGACAGAATCTGTTTTGGGGTAAGGATTTTAACCTTTGTCATCTCATGCCACACAAACTAATTATTAATACTATAATTCTGTAGCATACCAAAAAAAAATATTTTTTTGCTGATCTAACAAAAGAAAAGGTATAATTTTTTATTCATTCACATCGGACAGCTATTGTTGTGTTGACTATTGTCATTTTTTTTTTTTTTTTTTACAATCTAAGGGATTGTAAAACAATCAGATATTTCATGTTTTAAAAATTCTTGTGGCACAGCAGTTGAAAATGGCCAGGCTGGAGGATCGAGCTGGAAGCATGCAGTGAGTGTACTAGCGGAAGCTCCTGTGGCTAGGAGAGGGGGTGGGATGCAGGACAGGGAGCCAGAGAGGAGTTTCAGTCGTTACCTTGCTCTACTTTTCACCTTATAGAATTTCACTTTCGTGATTGCAGTTCTCTTTTAACAGTCATGGCTGAACCACATGTTAGTCTACTGCACACTTAAGTTGCCTTTAATCTTTTCTTTCTTTCATTCTTTCTCTTCTCCCCCTCCTCCTCCCCCTCCCCCTCCTCCTCCCCCTCCCCCTCCTCCTCCCCTTCCCCCCCCCCTCCCCCTCCTCCCCTTCCCCTCTCCCCTCCCCTCCACTTCCCCTCCCCTCCCCCTCCTTCTCCTTCTTTCTCCTCATCTGAGGATATGTTTCCATTGACTTTTAGGGAGAGTGGAAGAGAGAAGGAAAGACCGAGAGAAACATCGATGTGAGAGAAACACGTCAGTTGGTTGCCTCCTGCACACACCCCGACCAGGGCCATGGCTGGGGAGGAGCCTGAAACCAAGGTACATGCCCTTGACCGTAATCAAACCCTAGACCCTATGATCTGCAGGCTGACGCTCTATCCATTGAATCAAACTGGCTTAGAGCACTTTTTTTCTTTTCCATAGTAAGGCAGGGCTGTTATAAATAGACATATCTCCTTATTGTGGAATAAATATCTTCTATGTTAAGAACTGTGTGTTCTCTAATTTCAGTACTTCCCAACCTTACCTAACTCACCACTGAGCCATTTGTTCTTTTTTAAAGGAAAGAAATAGTAGCCACAAATGTACACCTGCCGCTGTCCCATGTGGCAAGTGTATTGCAGCTACAGTAGCTTAAACAGTAGCTGTCATTGTTCCCCAGATGCTCATTAGAGATTACCCGCCCTGTTGAGGTTATTAAGGAAATGAAAGGGAAGGACGGGTTATGCCAAATCCTTAGTGAGATTGCCACAAAATAAATATGAACAGGCCAACTTAAGGTGAGGAGCGTTCTTGGCTAGGATGTCCACACCTGGCCTCTTTCATAGTCTAGGCTGGAATCCCAGAAAAGGAGCCCCTACATCAATTGCTCAGATTGGCATCAACGCAACTTTTGCTGTAGGTGTTCTGTGCATGTTCAGCCTGTTATGGTCTGATTTATTTTGCCTGGCATGCAGTCAGATCTAGCTGGGATCCATTGCTAGTCTTCAGTGTCTACAAACCCAGGTTTTGATTTCAGTGGTTATTCCCACTGGATTCTTAATCTCCACTTTCTATTTCTCCCATCTCTGCCTGCTCCCACCTCACCTACACTATCTTCATGTTTCTTATGGGCAGGGTCAGACCCTATCCTTATCCCATCCCATCAGAATTCGACCATTGAATTCCTTCTTTCCAATTTCTTGGCTTATATGTATAGCCTGTACACCTCCAACCTGACTTTCCTGTGCTTTATCAAAATCCTACAGATGTGCTTCAGGGACTACCTTCCTATAACCAGTCGGGTCCACTGGGCTCTAACCAGCTCACCTGGCCTTAGATGGTGCCTCCTTGCTTACCTAATACCCATCTTCTAGCAACTATCTTCCTCTGCTTTCCTTTTCTCATTCTGTTCTCCACTGAAACCTTAAAACTGAGAGCCTTTATAAAATTCAGTCAGGTTTTAAGATGGTACTAATTGAAGCCAAATTACTATTTTAGCAGATTTGGAGTTTCTTAGGATCATTTTCATTATTTTATGTTTTCTAATTTTTCTGAATCTGGAACATCAAATCAATCTATTTCTAAATTAGTTGTTTGGCATACAAACCCATTCTTTAGAATTGTGTTAATTTTTATTCCTAGAATCTAGCAATCATCAATTTTATGAAGGTCTTTTAAGGGTAGGATTTCTGTTGAAGGAATAAATTCAGATTAAGATATTACCTGACAGTTGATGAAATCTAGGAGTTATATCATACCACTCCTACTTTGACATATGGGAAAAAAATTTTTAGATTATTTTTAGGTAGTTTTTTTGGGGATTTCCTTTCCAAACAACTTGTGCTAGAGTTTATAGGTTTATGATTTTTTTTGTCATACTTTAGTAAATTTTAATGGCTTATTTTTCTTCTTAAGCATGCTCTGTATTTTATGAATTATCATTTATGAACTATCATTTTAAGATGGGGTATTTTGGGAAAACATAGCATATCAGACAAAATCATATCTAATCAAAGAGTAGTATGCAAATTGACCATCACTCCAACACACATGATGGCCACCACAAGATGACCAGCAGGGAAGGACAGTTGGGAGGGACAAGGCCTGCAATGGAGGACAGTTGGGGGTGATCAAGCCTGAAGGGAAGGGAACTTAAGGGTGACCAGGCTGGCAGAGGAGGGAAGTTGGGAGTGACCAGGCCTGCAGGGACTGGTAGTTGTGGGGGAAGCCAGGCTGGCAGGGGAGAGCAGTTGGGGGGGGGGGACCAGGCCTGCAGGGGAGGGCAGTTAGAGGCAAACAGTCTGGCAGGGGAGCTGTTAGGCATCAATCAGGCTGGTATGAGAGTGGTTAGGGGGTGATCAGGCTGGCAAGCAGAAGCAGTTAAAGGCAATCAGGAAGGCAGGCAGGTAAGCAGTTTGGAGCCAACAGTCCTGGATTGTGAGAAGGATCCCAGATTGGAGATGGTGCAGGCTGGGCTGAGGAACACATCCCCCATGCACGAATTTTGTGCACCGGGCCTCTAGTTTGTTTATAAGCGTGTTTGGAGCTCCTGACTAACAAGCAGAACAAACAAGCAGGCTATATACTTATCTTCTTGCTTCCCCCCCCCCCCCAAGATGATAAAGTCAGCTAGATATGTGGATGTCTTTAGAAACAAATAACTGTATATTTAAAATATTTGTTTTTCTTGTCCTTTTTTATTAGCTCAGTGTTTCTAAACCAAGGAGGCACATCACTGCTGTCTGTGAGCTTCTTTCTCCTCCTTCTTCTTTTTTTTGTGATAAAATAAACACATTTAATTTATAATTAAATTTCTTTTAATTATAGCTCTTTATGGTATGAAGTATGTGGAGCTCTTTAAAGGCATATAGGTTTTACTGGCCAAGATTCTGAGTCTCCTAAGGGGTGGGGGTGTGTATTTTCAAAAATTGCCATAGGATAGTCTTTCGAACAAATAGTGCTGAGAAAACTGGGTATCCATATGCAAAGGCATGAAGTTGGACCCTTAGCCAGTACCATCTGCAAAAAAATTAACTCAAATTGCATCAAAGACCTAAATGTAAGAGTGAAAACTCTTAGAAGAAAACAATGGGCAAAAGAATCAGTGATTCTCTTTCATCATTGATGTCTCCATCTCTCTTTCCCTCTCCCTTCCTCTCTGAAGTCAATAATAAAGATATATTTATAAAGATATACTTTTAAAAATAATACTAAAAATAGTGTATTCTATTATATAGGCAAATTAAGAGTTGTCATTTTGATGATGAGTTAACAAGGTCTTTATCCTGAAGCTTAATCAAATAATTGTATTTTAAATTCTTGCTCATTATAAAAAAATCTCATAAGCCCTGGTCAGTGTGTCTCAATTGGTTGGAGCGTGGTCCTGTGCACTGAAGGGTCATGGGTTTGATTCCCAGTCAGGGCACATATCCAGGTTTCAGGTTCCATTCCTGGTCGGGCCATGTGAGAGGCAACCAATCAATGTTTTTCTTTCTCTCTCTCTTCCTCTTCCTTCCTGCCTCTCTCTATAATCAATGAAAAACATGTTATTGTGTGAGATTTTTAAAAAATGAAAATAAATTAATAGATAAAATTGAGTAATTGTAGACACTATTTTCTAGAGAAAAAGGATAATTCTGTTAGACCTAATGGTTCCTATTAAAACAATTTTTTAGCTGAAACCAGTTTGGCTCAATGGATAGAGTGTCAGCTTGGGGACTGAAAGGACCCGGGTTCGATTCTGGTCAAGGGCGTGTACCTTGGTTGCGGGCACATCCCCAGTAGGGGGTGTGCAAGAGGCAGCTGATCGATGACTCTCATCGATGTTTCTAGCTCTCTATCTCTTTCCCTTCCTCTCTGTACAAAATTAATAAAATATATTTTAAAAAACAATTTTTTATTACGGGTAGGGTTTTATACACATATAAAAGAGTAAACATAGAATAAAAAGAACACATGCTGTTTTATGTCTGGTTTCAGTAGATTTGAAACTTTTTTCTTTTTATATGTAAATGTCTTTATTTCAAGTCAAGAGATCTAATTTTAAAGAATCACTTGTCAGCAGCATCTGTGCATTTTATCACATGCAAATTTTACATATCAGTATTATTGAGCATAATCAGCTCATAGAAATGCAGTTTGGGTTTTGCTAATAGAGATAAAGCCTAAATATATTTCATAAAATATATTTCAGAGTAGGCTTAGAATCTATTTTAAATGATCATAGCAATAGAAAATTCAGTTGCATCACTTACAGCAGGCTTGGGTAATGAAAATGACCATAATACTGAAGTCTGCACATAAGCTTATTTCTTTCAGTTTTGAATACTTGCTTTATCAACATTAAGAAATGAACTCTTCCATATTTAAGTGTTTCCTATTGCATAAGTAAGAACTTTTTTTAGTAAATGAGTCAAGGGCTCTGGAAAAATATATTCTTAGCTGATTGCAGAGGATTAAAAAACAAACTACATGCATGTAGATGAAGGAAACCTCTACCTTTCATGTAGCTAACTTGCTTATCACCTTTTTGTTGGTATTTTAGAATTACCTCCAGAAGCCAGTTGTAGCTATGGAAATAGACCCTATTTCTGACATTAAATATTCTTAGAAATCTTATGGTGAAATGTTAAACACATCCCACAGGAACTACAGAGGGAGCAGTAATTGTAAATGCTATTTGCAATCTTGGTCTCCCTAACCAAAGCCATTTTGGTATCCCTTTTGTAATGATTTAAATGATAGGGCAATAAACTTTTCAAACTGAAAGAAAACCTCAGAGACCGGTAGCCAACCCTCACTTTTTCTGTATGGAGAAACAAATTCAGTGCAGCCAAGCTAACCAGTATTCTATTATTTCAGCTATTTAATGCAAAACTAAGACCAGAACTTCTCTTTACCGATTCTCAATGGAAAATGTTCTCAGAGTACTTTCTTTAGAGAAATTCTATTAGAAAAATATGAAACTATGGACATATTAAGTATGCAGAAATTCCAAAAGACTATTAAAGAAATAATCAAAGTTTTCATAAATTTGATTTAATAATGTTATGCTAGTAAAAATGAATTATTTTATTATTGATTTACCCATTCATTTTGCATTCTGATAAAGGCTTTAAACAGTTTTTTAATCTATATTTTTATTGATTTCAGAGAGGAAGAGAGAGGGGGAGAGAGAGATAGAAACATCCATGATGAGAATCATTGATCAGCTGTCTTCTGCACGCCCCCTATTGGGGATCTAGGCCACAACCCAGGCATGTGCCCTTGATTTAGAATCAAACCAGGACCTCCTGGTTCAAAGGTTGACACTCAACCACTATGCCACACTGGCTGGGCTGATACAAGCTTTTTGAGATTTATTTAGATGGTTCAGGTAGTTTTCATAAAGCTGTGAGGGGAATTTTATGTGTTGCCTTTTATTCACTCAGCTTAGCATAAGTTTTCCAAACCATACCTTCATTACTTAGATTAGAATGTTTAAAAGTAGCTATTGTGGTATCTAAGGAATTGAAATTTTGAAGAATTTTTAGTTGAGGCATTTAGATCCTTGCTAATCAATGTATTTCATAAATCAAGAGCATCAGAATCATGGGGGAATTGGTTAGAAATGCAGAATCTCGGCTTTCCCTTCTCCACACCTGGACCTACTGAACCGAAATCTGTATGAACAAGATCCCAGGTGATTCTGATACACATTAGAGTTTGAGAAGCACTTACTTAGAGAGTTAGTAACCTCAGAACCATGTCCTGCTTGTTACCATCTTATTATCCCTTTCTCCATTGCCTTTCTTTTTTTGTGCCCCCATTCCCAAAGAAACACAAAAATAATCAGTGTGTGCTTTAATAAACAAAAATAAGTTCAGGTCAAAAGTGTGTAGAAGGAAAGAGAGGAGATCTACCTCTTCCTTCTGAGATGGCGTGGGGGGGGGGGGGTTGTCCTCTAATTGGCTAATTATACCTGTATGTGTTGGGGATGTTTTGAGCATCTAGCAGGTCTACATTCTTTCTCCTCTCAGTATTTACATTGGTCCCTGCTCCCAAAACCAAGGTTGTATAACTGCACTGAAAAGTGGAGTACAGGAGTTAATTATACAGTGTTGAATTTGCAGAGTGTAAGCCACAAAGCATCAAAAGCAGGAATGTCTGTTCCAGTTAAGGACAGACCAGCAAAGGATTTGTTGCTGGTTATATAACCTGGAAGCCACAGTGAATAACAGGCATTGTGAGGCAGAGAGAGAATGGTTGTGATGAAAAGCAAAGTAAAATACCTGAACGCAAGGCTCCATATACAAGGATGACTCTGGTGAGTTTCTCTCCTAGTAAGTGAGTGATTAAAAGTCTGCTGTAGCGATTAAGAGCTCAGACTCTGAGCTAACAGTTTTCTTGGTTCAAATCCCAAATAATTTACTTCTTAACTCATGACTGTGGGCAAATTACTTAGCCTTTCTAACCTCTTCACCTGAAAATATGGGAAAGAAAACAATAGAACGTACCTCATAGGGTTATTGTAAAGAAAAAATGAGAAAATCTTTGTAAAACTACTTAGCACAGTGTCTGAAACAGTAAATACTGATAGTTAAGGTGTATGTATTTATATGTTTGTTCATTGATTCATTTATTAATTAAGATTCTTCTCATCAGTTTCCCATGTGCACAATAGATTGTTTTAGGTGGATTTTCTGGGATTTGATTATGGTCTGTGGCCATGACAAAGAGCTGCAGCTTTAACCAAAGGAAATTCTCTAGCTAGAGTGGGTGTCTGTTGATTACCTCTGAGATAATGAGTTCTATGCTAGGTGTGCAGGAGGCAGCTGCTGGTGGTGGTGGTGGTAGGGAGTCTAATGAAAGAAAATGAGAAACATCATAAAGTCCATCGAAGCACTTAGATTATGAGTCACAGGAGATGAGCTCTACACAAATCTTTTACACGAAGAAATATACACATTTCTTTACATGAAGAAAACCTCAAAAGATGTTTCCAAAGCGGCATGTTCATAAGTTGAAAATCATACCCTAAAAATTAGCGTGTTTGGAGTGCTTGAAAGGCAACCGTCAATATTGATCATTCACACCTTTTATTTTCTCCAGATGTCTTCTACAAGGAAGGAAGAAAATGAGAAGAGATTAGGCAAAAACTGTAGTTCGACGTGCACTAAATATTTATTCTGACCTCTCTCTCTCTCTCTCTCTCTCTCTCTCTCTCTCTCTCTCTCTCTCTCTCTCTCTCTCTCTTTTTAAGCATTGATACTTTCGAATATTGACTTAGAATAGGGGTGTCGAACTCTATCAGAGAAGGGGCCAAAATCTAACATCCAGCCTAAATCGAGGGCCGAATGGTTTACTGAACAGTCATAAACTGTCATTGTGATGGAAACGCAGCGGAGTGCAGTGATGACAGCGCGGTGCGGGCCACATTGCAAGGCCTGGCGGGACGGATTTGGCCCTCGGGCCTTGTGTTTGACACATGTGACTTAGAAGCTAGCTAAGCCCTAGAGGGCAGAATGTGAATGTGTTGATATGGATATGGTTAAAATAGGTGCCGGCCCCGCCTCACTCTGGTTATGTGAACACAGAGTGCAGGCAGGAGGGCGAAGTTAGGAATGTGCTAATCAGATAGTGTTCTTCACTGGTCATTTCACCTCCCACTTTACAGTGACTACTTTTTAAGACTTTTAAAGGAGATTGGGCTTTAGAGAAAATAGGAAAGTAGAGGAAGTTTGGAAATGTTCCACCGAAGAGCTGTAAATTGGGTGAAACATTAGAAAGCTTGATTCATTGTCTATCTTGAGGAATTCAGGAAGGGAAGGTGGCTTAGAAAAAATGGTTTGGAAACAGACTTCTGGTTCCTTGTCTTCTGTTCCCCAGGGTGCCTGCTGCTCTCTGCATGTTCAGAGCCGTTTTAGAAAGATGCTTCTGCCTTCAGGTCTGGAAGAGATGGACAAGGAAGGGAAGATTTGGGCTGGGGAGACAGAGAATGGGTAGCGTTAGTAAGCAGAAAGGCAGTCAGCAACAATTGCATTAATATTGGGCTGGGGGGAATAAAAAGACCATGGACTAAGACCGTGGCAGTGGGGTGAGAGAGTTTTCAAAGGTCACTTGTGAAATTGTCTTGTCATGGACATCTTTAAAATGGAGAGAGGAAGAAAGAAAAAAAACACTTCAGGATAGATACCCAGGGCCATCTCTAATTTAGAAACAAGTAAAAATCGGCATCCATCAGGGGATGGTAAACATTGTGCGAGGATCCCTCAGGGCCTGGCTCACACGTTAAGCCTGAGATCCCCTTCGGATATTTGGTTCCCAGTCTCTGGTCCTCCATCTAACCTGACTTTCTCTTTGCTTCCTTCCACAGTGCCCGTGTACCCCAAGTCAGCAGTGTTTCGGCAACAGGAGAGTAAGTTCCTGGAATTGGGTGCTACCCCTCCCTGCGCCTACCCCGCTTACCTCTTATTAAACAGGGAAAAAGGAAATTCTAATGTTGGATAGTATTGGAAGATTAATATAGAAAATACGGTAATTAGCAAGCAAATGATTTTGAAAACTACACAGAGGACACTAAGTAAGAAGTGTCGTTATTTGAGCTCCTGTGTGGATATGTGACTAGAGACAGCTCTACCATTACAACATGGGAGACTTATATTTATTTCAGTCTAAGTAATGTCACATCAATATTTGCAAGGCAATCAATTTGCTTTGGGAGATATCTTGCAAGAGAGGATGCCAGTAAACCGTGCCTTTACTTCTTCCTTCATTAATTTTAGTCGGCCCACATTTGTTGCGTGTCTGCAATAAGCCAAGCACAGTGTTAGGTGCGTAAAGTCAAGTGAGCCTTGGGCTCAGACTCCCAGAGACATAGAAAATAAAGCAAATTAGTGAAAACACGTCCTTTTCCACAGGACGGCAGTGCCCTGTTCCTTTTACCCACCACGTGTCTTTTTCCTCCTAAGGCTACCAATTGCATGTAACTGAAATCTAAACTCCTGTTACCTGCCTTCTGCCTACGTGTCCAGCCGCATTGTTCATTACGCTCCCAGCACATGACCTTCTGTTTCTGGAATGGACCAAGCATATAGCTGCCTCAGAGCCCTTGCGCTGGCTGTCCTCAGCCTGGCCATGTGCTTCTTATCATTCACCTCTTTGTTCAAATGTCATCCTATTCTAGAAGTCATCCCTGCCCTAACTGGTTTGGCTCAGTGTATAGAGCATTTGGCCTGTGGACTGAGGGGTCCCACGTTTGATTCCGGTCAAGGGCATGTACCTTGGTTGCGGGCACATCCCCAGTGGAGGGGTGGGAGGGGGTGAAGGAGTCAGCTGATCAATGTTTCTAACTTTCTATCCCTCTCCTTTCCTCTCTGTGAAAAAAAATCAATAAAATACTTTTTTTTTTTTTAAAGAAGTCATCCCTGTCACTCTCCAACCCTGTCCTCTATTGTAGAAGACTCATCACTATTTGAAATTTCATGATCTGCTTATTATCTGTCTTACCTCGGATTGTGGCTGTATTCCTATCACCTAGAAAGATACCTGGCATATGTTAATCACTAAATATTTGTAAATAGTCCCTTGCCCAAAGATTTTCCATTGCACTCACCTCTTTCTTCCTTACTGGGACATGAGTGGGCCTTTTTGGAGCATCTTCCATCAGCAGGCGTCAGGTGGAGGAAGAAAGGAAGATGTGATGTGATAAGGAGGGAGAGAGAAGAATTAGAAGTACCCTGTTTCCCCAAAAATAAGACCTAGCGCATCTTTGGGAGCAAATAATTTTTGCTCCCAAAGATGCGCTAGGTCTTATTTTCAGGGGATGTCTTATTTTTCCATGAAGAAGAATACAGTACACATTTATTGTTAAATGAAAATAAAGGAAGTTTATTACTGTATACGGTACTGTAGTATGGTAGTTGTCAAGACAAACCGGACAAACTGAATCCTACAGTATCAAGAATTTACTCATCTATTCAATGACAATCATGTCATCATCTTCTGGAACATCATCATCATAACAATCCAATTCCTGAATTTCCTGGTGAATTTCTTGTGACTCCATTTCTTTCAGAATCAGTGGACCAAATCTCTCATGTTTAGCTTAGGGGGGCCTTATTTTTGGGGGGATGCCTTATATTTCAATCAGAAGGAAACCTGTAAGTAGGTCTTATTTTCGGAGGATGTCTTATTTTCGGGGAAACACGGTATTAACTGGTATGAATTTAGACTTAATGGGATGAATTTGGATTTTTTTTCTTTTTTGTTAGGTAAGAGAGCAATCAAATCAAAGGGCAAGATTAACCTTTCTTACCTTTGTGAAGTCTAAAGAGATTCCAGAGTTATCCTAAAATTGACTTTTTTTTTCCTTTTTGTTTCCTGATACCCTTTATTCCTTGTATGTCTTGTATAGATTGGAAAGGTGTGGGGGTTGGTCTATAGGAATATTCAGGGTGTCCCAAAAAACTGTGTGTACACTTTAACAGCTGATCACTCAATTTTGAAAATGAAATCTATTTTGATAAACACTACCTTTATAATTATTCAAAGTGTGTGTATTCATTTTTCTGGGATACCCTATATTAATGTGCTTACATTCCTATGTATTGCTATTAGGTAATCTTGAATCATTGGGAAGTGGAGTTCTAAATATAAAAATTCTGATGTCCAAGTTAAACTATACTTGCTCATTGTCTTCAAATAGTTTTAAAGAAATTTCTATGAGACTATTATAAAACTATACATGGAAAATCTAAAATTCTTAAAATCCATTTTATTAGAATGAATGTAAAGTTTTCAAAATCCATTAGAATGAATGTATGTCTCAATCTGAACATTCAAAAAATATATATGGTTCTTTTAAAAATTTTTAACAGCTTTATTGAGATATTATTGATATCCAAAACTACACATGTGTTGCTGAAACCGGTTTGGCTCAGTGGTAGAGCGTCGGTCTGCGGACTGAAAGGTCCCAGGTTCGATTCCGGTCAAGGGCATGAACATTGGTTGCGGGCACGTTCCCAGTAGGGGGTGTGCAAGAGGCAGCTGGTCGATGACTCTCTCATCGACATTTCTAGCTCTCTATCTCTCTCCCTTCTTCTCTGTAAAAAATCAATAAAATATATTTAAAAAAAAAAAAAACTACACATGTGTAATGTGTACAGTTTGATGAGTTTGGATGTGATTCTTTTCTCCAAGTGAAGAAAAACATGTTTTGAGGACCATAAGTTTAGAATTTTTAATGTCAGCTTATTCAGAATGAGTGTGATGATGAAAAGTTTAGACACATTCAGAGATTACGTAGTAGCTTTAAAAATGATGCCTTATCTTATCAGATGCTCTTTTCAGCCCCTGTGCTTCACTGTCTTTCTCAGGTTGAACAAAAGAAATCTATTCTGTCTTCAGTTCTACTCGGGTGTTTGTATAAATACAGCTTCAATTATATACCTCATAGTTGATTAGAGATTCAGAAAGATTTTGCTGTTCTGTTATGAGTAATTGTTGTCACAGTGAGGTATTCTTTTTTCTTTTAATAGCATTGCTTCATATATAATTTTACCTCAAAGGAATTTCAAGTAAATAACAGACAAAATTATTTGTGCCAGTATTGCTTTGTAAATCATCTTCTCTTCCTCTGAAAAACTGGTATGAAATCTGGAAGAAACTCAACTGTGTAAGAATAGTTCCATTATTCTATGAGGAAGAAAAAAACATTTCCTCATTCTGTCTTATATTAAATGACCCTTATTTCCTGGATGCCTCTGTTACTAGACTTGCTGTGAGCATTTCAGGAATCCTGGACTCAAAAATGAGAGACACAGTTACCTAATTGGGGGAATTTGTTCAGTGTAGTTCTTAACTCACAACGCAAATATTCATGGGATGAATGCCTCACACATGTTGCTGCTTATGAACTTGTAGTAGCTCTTCCATTGGAATACCAATATTTTCATGTTTATGGCCACATATTTTTTAAACTATATTTTCATTGATTTCAGAGAGGAAGGGATCAGGAGAGAAGAGATAGAAGCATCAATTAATCAGTTGCCTCCTGCACTCCCCACATCAGGGATCGAACCCAAAACCAGGGCATGTGCCCTGACTGGGAATCAAACAGTAACCTCCTGGTTCATAGGCCACTGAGCCATATGCTACACCAGCTGGGCTGGGCACATATTTTTAAAGGCAACTATTGATAAACTTGATTGCTTGAATCACTGTATTCTTATTTTTTCTTTTCTTTTTTCTTTCCCCCACCAGACTCTTAGAAAGAACTATCCGGTCAGCTGTGGAGCAGCATCTTTTTGATGTTAGTAGCTCTGGGGGCCAAGGTTCAGAGGACTCAGAGCCTGGAGCATCCCCAGCCCCTTCCACCTCATCCGCCAGGCAGCGCCGCCGCCAGTCCAGGGAGCAGGATGAAGTTCGGCGCGGCAGAGACATGTGAGTTGTCCTTGCTGATTCTTGTTTGTGTTTTCTGTTCTTTTAAAAATAAACACCCGAGTTAGTCGCTGTGTCATAGTCATTCCCATTTCAATATTTACGTTAAAACTTTAAGAAGTTTTTGCCTTGACCCTTCTAAGCTGAGCTAACATTTGGGAATTTAGAGGTGCTTGAAAAAACATTTCAGTTTAGTCTCCATGTTTGATATGTTGTAGGAAGCCACCTCTGTCTAAATACATTTCACGGTTTCCTCGCGAATATCTTATTTTAAGGGATCCTCAAGAGTTGGAGGTGTAAATTGCTATATGTGGTGTTTTCTTGTTAGACATGCAGTTGGCTGTTAGATTACCTTATGAACCAACAGATTTTTCTACTATATTGACCTATTAAATACTAAACTATTTTTCTCGTACTCTGACAGTTGATTATGTTTTAGTATAAGGTTGAGCTTAAGTCTAATCAAAAGTGGAAATGCTTGAGGTTTTTATTATTATAATGACTAATTTTAAGGCATTCTCACAGCATGAATTAAAAGAATAGTATTACAAGAAACGTTATTCTCCGTTAATAGGTTTGATAAATAGGTTTGAACAGTCATTGAATAATCATGAATCTTTCTGATGGATATATGGAAGTTCAGTGTGATAGTTTATTTTTCTATATGTTTGAAATTTTCATAATAAATATTTTTCGAAAGCAAAGCATTACTTAAGTGAAAACAGTTTTAATCTAAAACACAAATAATGCCCTAACCAGTTTGGCTCAGTGAATAAAGCATCAGCCTGTGGACTCAAGGATCCCAGGTTTGATTCCGGTAAAGGGCATGTACCTTGGTTGCAGGCACATTCCCAGTAGGGAGTGTGCAGGAGGCAACTGATCGATGATTCTTTCTCATCAATGTTTCTAACTCTCTATCTCTCTCCCTTACTTTCTGTAAAAAAATCAAAAATATATTTAAAAAAATAAAAATAAAACACAAATGAACTGTAAAATTTTTTATTATATAAATATTAAATTTCTACTGCAAATTAAAAATCATGTTATATTAGGGAAGTAATGTGCTCAGTATTGCTAGTACATTAAATGTGTGCATAAGGGTAAGAAGAAAACTCTGAACAAGAACAAAACAAAACAAACAAACAAACAAACAAAAAACCCACAAGAAATAAGATCTAGATAGTGAAAGTGAGAGGCCACAGAGATCTAATTCAAGTCAAAAGTAAGTGATGTTCCAGTGGGGGGTGTGCAAGAGGCAGCTAATCAATCTCATCGATGTTTCTAACTCTGTATCTCTCTCCCTTCCTCTCTGTACAAAAATCAATAAAATATATATTTAAAAAAAAAAAAAAAAGTAAGTGACGTCCAGCATGGTTGAAGTCTGTCCATATTGTGGCCGGAAGGAGTTGTGCACCGTGCTCCTCACACTCACACAGGTCCTGTGGGGAGAGGCGTTGACTCACCTCAGCGAAGACTTTGCCTTGAGGAGAGCAGGAATTCCACAGGAGCACAACTGCACAATCAGATTTTCATGTATTTATTTAGATAGGATTTATTCCAGCCATTCATTCACTATTCAAAAGCTTATAAAATAAACCTTGTCTTTTTAATTTCTAAAGATAATTTTCATCTTTGGTATTAGTCAGCTAGGGCTACCAGACTGTGGGGCTTAAACAACAGAAGTTTAGCTTCTCACAGTTCTGAGAGTCCGAGATCAAGGTGCTGACAGGGCTGCTTCGGGTGAGACCTCTCCCCTTGACTTGCAGACGGTGCCCTCTCACTGTGTCCTCACACAGACTCTCCTCCATGTGGGTGCTCTCCTGATGACTCTCCCTCTTCTTCTAAGGACACCTGTTCTGGTTAAGCCCCCACCTTTGCACCCTTATGTAACCTTAATGACCTCCTTAAGGATCCTATCTCCACATACAGCCCCTTTGGGGATTAAGGTTTCAACATAGGAATTCGGGGAATGTAGTTTAGTTAGTCGATAACATCTTTAAAACATATCACTCCTGTCCCCCCCGTTAAAAAGTTATAACTGGATGTTTATCCCAGGAGTTTAAGGAAAGCATTAAGAATGGCAAGAAGAGCCCCAGCCGTTTTGCCTCAGCAGACCCAAGAATCCTGGGTTCAGTTCCGATTAAGGGTGTTTCTCTCACATTGATATTTCTCTCTGTCTCTCCCTCTCTCTTCCACTCTTTCTAAAAATCAATGGAGCCAAAACTGGTTTGGCTCAGTGGATAGAGCCTTGGTCTGCGGACTGAAAGGTCCCAGGTTTGATTCCGGTCAAGGGCATGTACTTTGGTTGCTGGCACATCCCCAGTGGGGGGTGTGCAAGAGGCAGCTGATCGATGTTTCTCTCTCATCAATGTTCCTGGCTCTCTAACTCTCTCCCTGCCTCTCTGTAAAAAATCAATAAAATATTTAAAATAATAATAATAATAATAATAATTAAAATCAGTGGAAAAATATCCTCAGGTGAGGATTTTTTTTTTAATGACAAGACAGAATTTATTGGTACAATGAACAGTTTTGAATTTTAAAACAAACTCATCCAGCCATCCATAGAAGGCCCTGCTCTCAGAGCATGGAGGGGAGAGACTTGAAGAATGTTTGTGTAAGTTTATGTGCCGGCATGTTAGTCTCTATTGATACTTGGAATGGCAAGCTCGAACTCTCATTGTGGGTTCTTGTCCTACGAAGTTTGAAGAATAAAATTCGTGGACTAAAAGATTTTAAGGGGCAGGGGTCCCCAAATGGAGAACACCTGCTCCCCCTCACTCCAAAATGGGAAAAAACAGTCTTCTGAGTCTCTTTGTCTACTGGATTATAAATGCAGAAGCTCTTTGTTCATCCCATTTTCTTATTAGCTCCTTCCTTATTTTATGTCCCCCATGCTTTCCTAATTGTCTGCTGCCTCCTTATTCCTCATGGTATCAGTTCAAAGCCCAACCGTACCTCCTCCTCCTCCTCCTCTTCCCCTTATCTTGTAACATTCTTATAAACAATCTGGAGCCTCTCCCATGAAACCCCCCCCCCCCCCATTTTCCTAAAACTGTCTTTTCTGTCTCAAAACTCCTTTCACTCTCAGCTTTTCCTGATGTCTTCAATTATTTCATATGAGGATTTTTCCTATAAAGGTTGCACATAACTTTTATATGATTTTACTAATTCTATACATCTTTACATGAAAAGTATAAAATAAGAATAAATTAAATATGGAATATTAAAAAAATCACCAAAGATAGTATAACCTTGAAAATATTATGATTATATTAATTCATAATTTTGTTCCATTATATACCATCTAAGACAGATAGGAATTTAGAGTGCAAAATAGATATTTAATGTTATCTTTAATTTTTGGATATGATTGAACTGATAGTAAAATATGGTCATGTATTTTTACTCTTTAAAGCTCATTTATTTTAAGATGTAGCTTTAGGTGTTTAGGGGATTACTTTTAGGGTCATTCTTAAAATCTCATTCATTTGTATCTTATCAAAGCATGGTGCTACATGGATGGTTTAATTTGTTTTGTGATGTAATAAAAGACAAACATTTTGCTAAGTAATTTAATTTTGTGAAAACCTCTTACAAGTGAGTGTTTGAAATTATTAAAATAATTTCAAGAACATTAAATGAATTAAATTCTGTAATTATGGCATTCATTCGTATATACATCTACAGCTAAGTCATGAAGGACCTCCAGTTACAAGCTTACATTCTGGAATTCCTTGCACTGGGATGTAATAAATTTATATTTCAATTAAAAACTATTTAACCTTAACCGGTTTGGCTCAGTAAATAGAGCATTGGCCTGCGGACTCAAGGGTCTCAGGTTTAATTCCAGTCAAGGAATTAAATTAGTTGTGGGCATATCCCTAGTAGGGGGTGTGCAGTTGATTGATGTTTCTCTCTTATCGATGTTTCTAATTCTCCTTCCCTTTCCCTTCCTCTCTGTAGAAAATCAAATATATATATATATATATATTATATATATATATATATATATATTATATATATATAATATATATATATAATATATATATATTTTAAGTTATTTGTACTCAAGCCAAAGTGATCCTCAGTAGATGAGTGCATAATACTGTGCAGCTGTGAAAAAGAAGGATTTCGTACCCTTTGAGACAGCATGGGGGGACCTGGAGAGTATTGTGCTAAGTAAAATAAGTCAGAGAAAGACAAGTATCACATGATCTCACTCATATGTGGAATCTAATGAACAAAATAAACTAATGAATAAAATAGGTCCAGAGACATGGAAGTATGCAACAGACTGATGAATCTCAGAGGGAAGGGTGGTGGGGGGAAGAGATTAACCAAAGAAATGATATGCATAGCCATAGACACAGACAATAGTGCTGTAAAGGCCTGCTGGGGAGGAGCCAGGAGCAGGGTAGAGGGAGTTAATGAAGGGGGAAAGGAGGACATCTGTATACTTTCAACAATAAAAATATATTATTTTTTAAATTATCTGTATTTCATAGTTTCTATTTTGCTATTTCTACCAAGATTATCTAACATGGTCAGATTTATATATTAATACATTTTACTCCTCTAAAATGTCTTTATCATTTGGGAAAACCATCATGTCCCATTCTAGAGAAACACATATTTCCCTTTCAGATTTTTTTTTCATACATTGTATCAATGTGTAAGAGATGTGTGTGTGAGAGAGTGTGTGTGTGTGTGTGTATGTATATGTATACATACATATGGGAGGGGGGGCAGAATTATTTTGTTAGCTTACACTAATCTTCCTGTTGGAATACAAATCACTTTTGGTACAAATACAAAAGTTGTTCATTTGCTAGAAACACAGCTCTTGCCAATCGCCTCTAGGAATAATTTCTCTCTTAATGTGATTTATTTGGCACCAAGAGGTTTCAGTAGTGGCACTCTGCTCAGGTTTTGATCAAAGATGCAAACTGGAATCTCTAGCACTCTTCTGACTCCTGTGTGAGGCAGTGGCAGTGTCATTAAAATGCCCCTTTCTCCCTTTGAGATACAATTAAGATAATTTTCTTTCAATTCTAGGGGACTCCTCAACAAAGAAAATATTCCTTCTGGGCTCAGCAACCTTGATGATTGTATTTTGAATGCTCAGGAAGTGGAAAATTTACATGAAAATACTTCTGGTTCTATTGGAGAAAGGAGCAAACTCAAACGTCAGAAATCCAGTTCCAGACTTTCTGATCTCAATGAAAATCAAGACATTCTTGTGGTAAGTGAATAATTTTACACAATTTTTACTTGCAGCCAATATCACATCTCTTTTCCTTGCTTTGTAATAAATGAATAATAATTTCAATCTTGAATTTTACTAAATTATGAGTTCTGAAAGAGACCTTAGAGCTAACCTGCTATGCACACTTGCATTTCATTTTTGTAAATATAAAAAGGCTGGGAAAGATTTTATTTTGCTAAAGGAACCAGAGAGAACGAATTTGAGTCTCATTTTATTCAAATTGATCCAGCCTTTGTCTTATTCTTTTGAGCATTTTTAACTTTTCTTTTGGGGACAGGATTGTCAGCAGTTTGCATTTGTCCTTGTTTTCCCCATTCTGTTTGTTGTTGTCCATGTGAATATGTAAAAAACAAGTTTTAATGAATGAACTTAAAGCCAGGTGAAAGGAAAAAACAAAGGGAAAGAAGATCAACTTTCTTCATGTTCAGAAATATATTTGCAAATCTATATTCTGTCAAGTATTTTCTTCCAAATTAATCAACCCCCCAAAAAAGAAATTAATCTCCTGCACAGTTTTCTCAGACCTGAACCTTTAGTTCAGTCAATAACTAAAACATTATATGGTTTAGCAATGAATATATATCATTCTTTTTTGTGTATTCAGTTTCTCTGGAAAGTGAGAACCAAAAGTCTATCTTCTAATTCTCTTTATTTAAAACAAATTTTTCAAAAAGATATAAAGTGAAGATAGATTTTATAGCATAGCATGAACTGGTGTCTAATAAAAATAGGTAAAGTACATCCCCACCATTCAGTATGTAAATCCTCCTGGTCTCCTCTATGTCTGCCCAGCTGTTAGCTCTGTGATGGGTATACACATCTAGAAACACTTATGGGCCACCTATTTTTTTCATTGTCAGTTTCTGCACATGCTCACAGAAGATTCCAAATTTTGCCCTAAGTAAAATATACATAAATGCAAATCCAGGGAAAGCATGTTTATTTTATTTTCTCCCAAAATGTCTTGATACTATATTTCTAGAAATAAACTGATCAGCTGGAAAGGACAGAGAGCATTCATTTACCTCAGACCTCATAAACACGGTTCTTCAAATAACAAGTATAAGCCCTGGAACCATTCATGACTCAGTAAATGTTACTGAGTATTGACTTAATTCATATTTGGGGGAACAGTAAAATATTTTTTAAATCATACTAACTTCATTAGCTCTTTATTTGCTTATCTTCCAAAGAGAATGACAGTGACTAAAAGTCTGATTCTTGACTTCTTTGAAAAGCATATAATTCTCTGAATCCCTTTTCACTGAACTGAACCCATCAATAATCTTCTTTTCACTAGAGATAGTGTCTTAAATTATCTAGGTTGTAATAGCTAATAAAAGTGGAAAAATACATTTATTCCTTTGAATATGTATTTGATTGATAAAAACTATGGACATAGTCTTTGTTTAAAGACATTTGGATGGAAAAACCTAATTTCATGTTGGTCTTATTTATGTTCCCACCTTAGTTGCCAGTTTCCACATTCCAGAATTGTGCCTGTCACATAAGTGAGCAAAGTGGACCGTGTCTTTGTTGCAATGAATAACTTAAAACACCCATGCAACTTAGAAAAATTTTCCTCATCTATAAAGAGGGGATATTCTCTAAGATCTTTCCTAATTCTCATATTCTGTAAATTTTTAAATCTCATCTTCACAGGTAACCACAAAACTAAGAGCCAGAGAATATAACAGTGACCAGTACAAGTATTTAGACCACATCCTAAAAGTTAGGTTGTGATCTAAACTTCCCTCTATTTTTAATCTTCTAATTTTACTTTATCCAACCCTCCTTCACAGTCCTTTTCTACTCCATGTCAAGTTCTTTTCACCCTGACTAAACACTTGTTTCCATAGATGGGGAGGAAATATTGTGTGTAATTATATGCCTTCCATGTGCCAGGAAGTATCCTGGGGATACAACAGTGAGAGAAATGGGCAAAAATTGCTGCCCTTATCGACCCCAACCTTCTAATAGGGGAAACAGACAATAATTAAGAAACAAGTAAGACATAAGCTATGTTAGATAGTGATAACTACTGGGAAGAAAAATAAAGCAGGAAATGGGGATAGGAATTGTGAGGGGGCAAGGAGTGCAGTTTTAAATACCATGGTCAATTAGATATCCCAAGAATTTGAACCTTATATAATAAAGAGGTAATATGAAAATTAATCATCATGCCATCACAAGATGGCTGTGCCTACAGCGGAGATGGGGTTCCCATAGTAACACAAGATGACTGCACCCACAGTGGAGGCAAGGTTCCCATAATGAGCAATCAGCAGAGACCTGAGGCTACACTCCCCCCGCCCACCACACACACACACACACACACACACACACACACACACACTGGCGGGGCTTGACAGGGGTGGAGTTGGTCAGGTCTGGATCTTGCCCAATGTGGGTGGGGCCAGCTGGGTCTGGGTCTCATGTGATTTTGAGATATGAGTGGGTGGGCAGGGACTTGACTCTGTGTCCCACGGTGCGCCCCAGACTCTAACAGTAGGAAGATTTTCATATACATTTTACTAACTTTCTTTCATCTCTGACACTTCTATTATAGAGAAAGGGCAAATTGCAATATTAAAACATTTCCTCTAATTAATTCCTTTTTAACATGCATGAATTTCGTGCACTGGGCCACTAGTTTGAGTATGAAGACCTAGAGGAAGTGAGGACGCAAGCCTTAGAAGGATGTATTATAATGGCAGGTGGCAAAGGCCCCGAGGCAGTACTGCATCCAGAATGTTCAAGAAACCACAAAGACACCATCATGGCTGAAAGAGAGTGAGCCAAGTGAGAGAGGTACCAGGAAAGAGGGCAGACGAAGTAAGGCCTCAGAGATCATTGCAAAACTCTGCCTTTACTCTGGGTGAGGCAAGAATCCACTGAGGGCCTCGGTGGAATAGTGATCGGACTCACTGACATTTGATGTGACTACTACCTTGAGAATAGACAATAAGTGGGCAAAAGCAGAGTAACCATGGCAGGAAGGTTTGAGGTGATTGTGGCCTCAACACAGGTGATACCAGAGCCGGCACGTATAACCTGCAGGCCGTACAGTACAGTGCAATACTCCCGAGGGCACTGTTCACATTAACTAAACCGTGAGTGGTCCCTCCTGAAGTGCTGCACTGCAGGAGGCATGAAGTAGGAGATGGGTTCTGGATACATTTTGAAGGTACAATTGACATTACCTGTGGGGTATGAAAGTAACAGAGGTCAAAGAGGCTCCAGTGTTTTGGGCTTGAACAACCAGAAGATCTGTGTTGCCAGTCTACTGAAATGAGAAGACAGAGTTTGGGGGATAATCCAGGGCTCAATTTTGGACATGTTAGGATTGAACTGCCCATCAGATATCTCAGAGGCAGGAGGCAACTGGGTTTCTGGGCCTTAGTTGAGGGAGGATATCCTGGCAGGAGATACAGTGTGGGTGGGAGTCATTAGCAGATAGAGACTATTTAAAGCCAGTATCCTGAGTGAGCAACCAAGGGAGCAGTGTGGACAGAAAAGAGAAGTGGCCTCGGGGACTGTGAGCCTGAGGCGTACCAACATTGAGAGGTACATGGAGAGATAAAAAGATACCGGCAGAGAAGACTTAAAAAGGAGCTATCAGCAAAGGAGAAGAAAAACTAGGTGATTCGTTGTCTAGGAAGCTAAGTGAAAAGAGGGTCAGATGATGGATCAAATAGAAGGCTGAATAGGACCATTATTAGAATTAGCAAACTGGAGAGCACTTAATAAAAGAGCAATTTTCGTGGAGAGATTGGAGCAAAAGCTATTTTCCAAAGAAAATGAGAGGAGAGTAACTGAAGCCTGTGAGTCATCATTTCACAGTGATCTCACAGCCCACTCCACAGCCAAAGAGGACAATATGCTGTAACCTAAAAAAAAGGCATCTTGCAGATTTGGAATCTGAAGTGGGAACAGTCCGGGCACTTTCTCCTTTGTCCTTTCACCTTCCAAGGCTGCCGGGGGCTGCAGAGAACAGAGCCCACAGACATTGCAGAGCTCGAAAGTTAGTGGCCCTGAATGACATCAAAGTGCTCTGCCTTATCGCTTTTGCCACAGTCTCAACCTTTTTCTCTCCTTAACCCCTAACTCATGCCTGTGTCCTTCAATCTCTCTTGGAAACTTGTCTCCTGGTTTACCTTGAAGAGTTAAGACAGCTGGCTAGTGTTTCAGCAAGTTTCCTCCCTCCTGCTCCAGACTTTCTCTACATTTTCACTCATTTTATACTCTTACCTGACCAGATGATAAAGTGGTCTTTCTAAATTCTAAAGTTAAGAAGTATGTTTAGAAATTCTGTTTTCTACATCCATCTCTGCACCTCACCCCCATGTATGTGTACACACACACACACACACACACACACACACACACACACTTCATTGCTTTCTTCTTTGGCTCATTTCTGTTGGCCTAGTAACAGTTTGAATCAAAAGCCATAACTCAGTCATGCATTTTATTCAATAATCCTACCTCTGCTGCTTTGTTTCTCATGTACAAGTGAATGTGCTACTCAGTTATTTAGTTCCCTCATCTGTAAAATCGGGGATATTAATATTCTCGTTGTATGGTTTTTAAATGCAATGAAATATGGGCAAAACAAAGAGGAAAAACTGAAAACAGTACATATTTAAGTTCCTTTCTGTTTCCTTGGCTCTGATCTCCAATCTCATTTCTTCATTTTACCATCAAATATTTTGAACAGTCCATACTTGTTATTTTCAGTTCTTTTCACACTTTCAAGCCCTGTAGTCAGGATTCTACTCCCTTCTCTGAGGAAATTGCTTTCTTGGGCCGATCTGCGGTTGGAGCTGGCCTTTTCACACTTTTGTGCTGTGACATATGCTTGACCTTGGCCTCCCTAAGGCCTGTGGTGCTTTTGACACTTTGTCCCTTGTTCTCAGAACTCTCTTTCCCTTGGCCTCTGTGATGGTGACCTTGCTTTGTCCTCTTACCACAATGACTGGTTTCTTCTCTGCTGTATCCTTCACTGGCTAATGCCCCACAAAGCAGAAGTGGATGTAAACGTTACCCAGATTTCTGTCTCTTATCTCTCTTCCATCAGCATTTTATCTGAGAGCTGCTCCACTTCCATGGTGCCAAATGTCACCTTTTACAAATGACTTTCAAATCAACATTTTTCACCCAAAATGAACATTTTTTTTTTTAATTATTGATTTTAGAGAGGAAGGAAGGGAGGCAGAAAGAGAGAAACATCAATGGGAGAGAGATACAACGATCAGTTGCCTCCTGGACACACCCCAACCGAGGGTCAAACCGCAACCTAGACATGTGTCCTGACTGGGAATCGACCCAGGACCTCACTGCATGGAAGGATGTTCCAACCAACTGAGCCACACCGGCCAGGGCCCAAATCAACATTTAACTGATGCTCTCTGCAGTTCACCCTAGAAAGTACTTCAGAGTCAACATGTTAAAACCAAACTTGTCTTTTTCTCTCTTTGATCTCTTTTCACTCAAGATACCCATCTGAGTTTATCAGATCATCATCCTTAGTCTTTTTGAAGTCCTTTCCTTTTCCTTATTTTTAATCCTTCCAACTTTTCAATCATTTGTCAAATATTGTTGACTGTACTATAAAAATGTGATGCATGTCACCCTTTTCTTTTTGTATTGCCATTACATAGCCGAAGCCCTAATTATAATTAGCCTAGAACCTCAAAACAGCCACCAGTATATCTCCAAGCTTCCAGTCTGTGCCTTCTCCCATTTTCAAACCACTTTACCTGCTACTGCAAACAATCATCTACCAAATGCAGAAACTCTCAACTCTTGTCTTCAGTGCAGCACAGCTCAGCAAGAACTCCTGTCAAAACTACATGGCTGCCCTGGCCAGTGTTTCTAAGTAGTTAGAGCATCAGCCATGCTGATAGAACCAAAGGGTCACAGGTTCTATTCCTGGTCAAGGGCACGTACCTGGGTTGCAGTTTCATCCAGTCAGGGCGTGTGCTGGAGGCAACCAATCAATATGTTGTCTCTCTGTCTCTCTGTCCCTGTCCCTCCCTGCCTCCCTCCACACTTTCTAAAAATCAATAGGAAAAAATCTCAGGTGAGAATTAACAAAAAACAAAAACAAAAACAAACTACAGGACAGTGATTCTCTGGTGTCAACTTAATGTAAAGAAGCCAGAATTATGAACCAGACTTAAAATTATTCATTCCTTCAAGCATACAACACAAAGCTATTTGACAAGCAAAATCTAGGTGATCAAAGAGACACACTTTCTGCTCTCCTGAAGTTGGCGTTTTCAAAGGATGAGATGGAGAAGAAACAAGGAAATAGTCAGAAGGCAATACATGCTATGGGGAGAAACGAAGTTGAATAATAAAGTAGGAAGGGTGGGAGATAAGGATTTGTGTTGTGTGGATTAAGGTCCTCAGGTCAGGCTTCCCTGAGAATCATACTGGTGCAGGGACCTGAAGGAGGTGAGGGAGTTTGCCATCAGGATAGAGAGAGACTACCCAGACAGACGGGGCAATAAGGCTTATCCTTTTGAGGATAAGCAAGAGGCTGCGATGGTTGGAGCAGAGTTGAGGGAGAAGCATTATAGGAGATGAAATCAGAGACAAAGCATGACCACTTAGGCTTGACAGACATTTTTAGGTCTTTGGCGTTTACCTGGAGTGAGATGAGGAACAATTACAGGGAGGAAAGTTATTTTCTGATGTACCTTTTGAAAGAATAGCCCAGAGGTGCTGAAAGATGGACAAGAACTAAAGCAGAATGATTGGCATCATCGAAGGAAGAGATAATACTCAGTTTTTGCCAGGATGACCGCAATGGAGGTAGTAAGAACTGATGCTCTAACTACTTAGAAACACTGGCCAGTAAGAATATATATTGGAGTAGAACCAAGAGCATTATCTAATGGGTTGTATTTGGATGTGAAGAAGCAGGGAGGGGTGCAAGATGACTCTAAGACTTTTGGAGTAGCTAGAAGGATGGAGTGCCATTTTTTAAGATAGAGAAACTATTGGAAGGTAAATGAGGGGGGGCAACAATAATTCCATTTAGATATGTTGACCTTGTGATGTCTATTAATAAATCAGTCAAGTAGGCAGTTACATACATGAATCTGGAGTTTAGGGGAGGAATAAAATAAGTTTGGAAGTCTTTGGCACATAGTTGGTTTTTAAAGCTTTGAGATAACCCTAGCTGGCCCCTAGGGAATGAGCAAAGAGAAGGGTCCAAGGACTGTGCCCTGAGACCTACCAATGTGTAGAGGATCGGTGGAGGAGAAGATACAAGCAAAAGAGTTTAAGAGGAAGCAGCTAGCAATTCCAGTGCAGTATGGGGGCAGGAGCCTTATAAATTTGAGTCAAGAAAAAATCAGAAGAGAGATTTTGGAATAGCAGGTGCATGATAATTTCACATATAACATCCAACTAACATACATCTGCCTTGCTGGGAGCTATTTTGGTTGGAAAAGGGAGGAAGAGCCTGGGTTCACGACAGTGTGGGAGGAAATGAAGAAAATTAATGCAGTTGCTGGAAACAATACAAGACAGATATGATTTCCTTCTTTTTCATGGCCATGTTGTATTCCATTGCATAAGTGTACCACAGCTTCTAACTTTTTAATCTTATCATGTTTACACACACATCTAGGATTCATTTTCTTTGTCAGTTAGTAATTTACATTTGTATTCAGGTAGAACCTATTACAGAAATCAAGGTAATATAAACAATGTTAACAAGCTACAATAGGAGCAGTAACCAAAATATACTGTATTTTTTCCGGCGTATAAGACGACCCCCTAATTTTACAGTTAAAACATAGGTTTAGGCCTATATTCGCTGTATAAGACTACCCCCCACTTCAAAGAAAAGACTTACTTTGCCGTCAAGATCTGCAGGTAATTTTTGTGCAATTTTGGTCTTTTGCCCCTGATTTTCGGTTGACTTTTTTTTTGTTTCAAAAGTCATCTTCTATGCCGGAAAATACGGTAAGTGTCGTGGTGACAAGGCTAGTGTCTGACTGGCTCAGCATTGCGCCCCCATGCCCAGATGGTTAGATACTCACTAAAAATGTGCTGGGGGGAAGAGTGAGTGAATGGTTGCCATATGGTTTAAGGTAACTTGTATAACAGAAAGACCCAAAACACGATGTCGTGGACTTAGTACAAGCTATGTCTCCTGTGGAAGTCTAGAGCAGGTGTGGAGGGCTTGCTCCATACAGTTTTTAGGGCCACAGGCCAACTCCCTATCTGCCTTCTTCAGCAGGTAGCTTCCCTTCCCGGCACTCTGGTGGTTTTCATCTCCATTCCAGCTCACAGGGAATGTTAAGGCTTATACCTGGTGGGTTAGTTTAAGGACCACATCTGGGAGCCACACACATTGCTTCTCATACCGTGCTGGAGGCCAGTCGGTCACGTGGCCATTCCCCACTGTGGAGGAGCCAGAGGATGTGTTCTTACCGGGCATGTGGCTGTGCAGTCCTGTGGACAAAACGGGTGGAGTCAAAACCGGTTTGACTCAGTGGATAGAGCGTCGGCCTGCAGACTGAAGGGTCCCAGGTTTCATTCCGGTCAAGGGCATGTACATTGGTTGCGGGCACATCCCCAGTAGGGGGTGTGCAGGAAGCAGCTGGTCCATGTTTCTCTCTCATCGATGTTTCTAGCTTTCTATCCTTCTCCATTCCTCTCTATAAAAATTCAATAAAATATATATTTTATTTTTTTTAAAAAAAAGGTGAAATTGGGTAGACAGCTGGCAAGCTCTTCCAGAGGCATCTCTTTCAGTGCCAGTAGTTATTTTTTAATATGGGTTAATTTGTACAGTTTTAAGTAATAAAGTGTACAGAAGGGTACACAAAGAGATTCAAATCTGCCATTAATGAGAAAAAATCAAATATTCTCCTCATTGAGCTCAAGGTTAGAATAATGAACCTGTTTTGACTAGCAGCATTCCATGCAGCCTTCAGACTGAGCTGTTTGTATATTGAGAAAAGGCTTTCTTTTTTTTTTTTCTTGGTGTCCTCTATAAAGGCTTTGTCAGCATTTTACAGTTTTAGAAGACAAATTTGTTTTTGCTCCAAGTGGTTTCATGTGCTTCAGTGGTCAAACAGGTTTTGAGCCTTAGCTTCAATGCCAAAACAGAACTGGGGGTAAGAATTGAAAATAAAGTCCACAGCCTAAAGCTGTGTTAGAGGCTCTTGCTCTTTTTAAATTTGGGGTTCTATTATAATTTAAAAGTGTAGTTCTTAAATAACACTTCCTTCTGACACTCAAAAATTGTCCATATAAATTATGTCATAGCAAATGTGTGTGTTCTGAAAGTCACTCCTAGGACTTAGATGAGGCAAAATTTTCGGCTTTGTAAGTGAGGCTTTACCTGACTTAAAAAAAAATATACAACTCAAGAAGCAGTTTCATTATAATTATAAAGTCATACTCTGTTCTTTGCTATTTCTTAAAAGATTACAACTTTAGAAGGAATATTTAAAGTTAATGCAATAAAACATTTTTTGTAAAAATTCTATTAACTTTAATAAATGAAAATATTAATGAACTAGTCTCATCACACCTAGAGAAGTTTTATACATAAGACAGTTCAACACCTTCAAAAGGCATTGAGCCAGTATTTTCTCATAAAACAAGTACTAATAACAACAGAACATTTGAAAGTCTTGTAGTGTATTTCTCATACAAGGAAAACATTCTATATTTCAGCCTTTATTTTGACGTGTACAATACTTTCTTCCCTTTCCCCACCTCAAGGAAGTGGAGGAATTGCAAGATTATCTCTTATCTTAATTTGACCTCCCTAAATCCTAGGCAAGAATGGAAGTCAGAATTTATAAAACATTTTGCTCCCAGGGAAATAGGTATTCTCGTTAATGCATTCATAGATCTTTACTACCCTTGTTTGTTTCCTTCTGGAAAAAAAAAAAAAAAAAGAAAAACAAACTGAGGTAGTTGTAATACATTCTTCACATGTTCCTGTTTCCAAAAGGTATAGGAGGGCAATCCAACCACCTTAGCAAAGGAACACTGTGTACTTGCATGCTGCTTTGTAAAAGCAGACCATGAATATTCAACAGTCTCAAATGTGCGGAGGATGGCATGAAAGCTGGAATTCTTATAAAGCTTTAGAGGGAGGATTACTGAACAATATGGAAAGTCACCATTTGTCAGTTACATCTATAAAAACTCAGGTCCTTGGGGAGTTCTTAAACATTTGGACCAAACACTTTAAAAAGTGGAGAGGGGGAGGGAGCTGAAGAAGTTACTACTTGTTTTATCCCTAGAGATCAGCTAAACTTTCTCACATTTTCAACTGCTTTTTGTAAAGCTTCCTATTGTATAACACACCTATCTATACTTTCATAGATAGATAGATAGATAGATAGATAGATAGATAGATTGATTTTGAGAAATATATATATATTTCTCAAAATCTATTCAAAATCTTGGTTCTTTCTGTATATTATCTTTGTAGGAAAAAAATCAATCTTCTGACATCATCTAATGGAAGTATCTTTATATTTATGTAATGTTATTATGGTTTATCTCCTGTTCTCCCTTTCTGAATATTTCTTAGCCTTAACCTAATGATTTGTATGTCTTTGGAAATAGTCATTTGCATATCATTATAAATGTATGTCATTAACACTTTCTAAAATGATCTGGTTATGCTTTCTCTAAGAATTCATGTTTCAGAACTTTAGGAAAACCTAATACTATTGCACTAGATCTTACACTAAAGATTTTGATAATCTATTAAAGATTACCTATGAGAATGAACAAAGATTCTTTGTCATAGATACATCACTCTTTATCAGGAAGATCACATCCAGGTAAGAAGAGCAATTCTGCTTTGGTTAAATGAGAGCCATTTTAAAGAGGCTTCTTATAACCTAAACTACTTAAGCTTTAGAGGTATAAAAATGGGAATATAATTGTTGTCATCATTTTTTTACAGTTCTCAGATTTATTCTAAAATTATCTAACGATGTCAGTTATCTAAGCATGTAAATCCTTGTTCAGTAGCAAACACAAACACTATGTCTTTTCAGTTCCTGGGACATCTTCTTAACTGTGGACAAATAGTAGTAAAATATTGTCCTTGGGGATTTCATAGTTTAAGAAAGAATAATAATATCATCAAGAACAACAACTAATATTCATTAAGTATATTAGGTATTATTCCAGCACTTTAACTGTATTATATCATTTAATCTCCTGGCCACCCCTGTGTTGAGTAAGGTTACATCTCCATTTTCCAGATGGGCAAATTGAGGGTCAAGTAAGGTCATATATTTGGTAAATGATAAAGCTAGGCTTCAAACCCAAACATTCTGACTCAGAGCCACCATTATAACTATTATATTATGCTGTTTTCCTTTGTTTTTATTCTTTGATGAAGCCTACGATTTTAAACTTTAAGAATTAAAAACAAGCTGGCCAAATCAACATAAAAGGAAAATAATTCATCCATTTACCAAGTCAAATATTCATTTTCTATCCTAATTATATGTTGTTATTGTTTTGGAGATTTTCAATATAGTCAGTTTCATGGGATTATTGTAATCTTTAATCACATTTACTTTGTAAAGAATTTTTCATAATGGAAGGTTATCAATACGTAGGTGAATATATGTTGCTTTAATACATGTGTTGATTGTTTCAATGACACAGAATAGGTGAATTATGCTTCATGACCTTCATTTCAGATAAGAATCTTTGAGTTTAGTGGTATTCGAATCCATGTCTCTAAGGCAGCTATTTTTTTAATATATATATATATATATACACACACACACACACACACACACACACACATATATGTATGTGTGTGTGTGTATATATATATATTTTTTTTTTATTTTTTTTTTTTTACAGAGAGGAAGTGAGAGGAATAGAGAGCTAGAAGCATCCATGAGAGAGAAACATCGATCAGTGCCTCCTGCATACCTCCCACTGGGGATGGGCCCACAACCAATGTGCCCTTGACTGGAATAGAGCCTGGGACCTTTCAGTCCACACAGGCTGATGCTCTATCCACTGAGCCAAACCGGTTTTGGCAGCAGCTATGTTTTTGAGTCTGCTAAATGTATACGTGCTCGTTTGCTTATTTATATTCTTCCTTCATGGGGAATGCTTACTTATTCTGTGCTCAGTCATCCGAATTGTTTGTAGAAAGCATTGGCTGGTATTCACAGAGGCAGTCAAAAAATCTTGCAGATATCCTTCCTGATAAGCATTAAGCCCTCCTGGTCAGCATGAAATACTACATGCCATTCAAAGGAAGTTTCCCATTTGTATTTGTTATCTTAGCAGATATAAAGATTAACATTAAACATTGCAGAAAGGTTCTTAAGATAACCTCATTTCTTTTTATGGTTATTTTACAACATAGGTATATATTACCCTATTGGCAATATGTGTGATAAAGTTGTTAAATAAAGAGTGAGTGTTCCATCAGTTTCTGATCAGTTTCAAGGTCAGATTCCTCTATTCTAGTTCTAATGCCATCCTCATATTCTGACAACCTGGTTTTGCTATGTTTAGTTATAAAATGTGGAGAGTACCTAACAAGCACGTTATAGGGCAAAATGTCCATTCCTATGATGCTGTCAGATATCTTTGTTAAAGAAATGATAAAATTTAATATGCACTTTTATGCAAGCAGTGTATAATAATAAACTGTCATAATTTTACTAGTTTTAACAAAGATAGAAATGCAAGGGCAAGAATTAGTTATATCTACATATTATGTACTACTCTTCTTTAAAACAGAAAGATTATGCTGCTGTATATTTCTTACCATTTCTACTGGGCAACCAATGATTTGTTTTGTTACAGAATATGGAAAGCCTCAACTCCAAACCATCTCATGAGAGGGCTAGACCTGATAATATTGAACTGATGTCCGATGACAGGTAATTTTAGAATTTTCTGCTCATATTTTTATGAGTTTGAATAGGTGTTTTGTTTTGTTTTTACTTAATGCAATGTGCATTGTAAGAACTAAAATGAATAGAATTAATAGACTGTATGTTTACCAACAGTATTTTAAAGCAATGGAAATACTTAGAATAAAAAAATCTGCCCTGCTGCTATTAAAACCAAATGCCATATTCATGTTTGTATTTCTACTTTTGTTTTATTTTTATTACTTTGTTGTTTTCTTTTGGGTCTGAATTTTATAGGAATTGTATTTAGAGCTACTCAGCCTACTTTTAAAGTAAATTATAATTTCAGTAGGTGAAAAAACATTGTTATAAAACAGATTGAGACTTCATGACACTTTTTTGTTATTGCTTTTAGCAAAGAAAATGAAAAAGATAGTGGCCACAACCAGCATTTTGAGGTGAGTAGCTAACAAGTGAGACTGTGACTATGACGAACTGTTCGTATATTCCTGAGAGTACAGGGAAGCGTTGTTAGCCTGTCAGTAAGGGGTAATAAGATTAAGGGACAGAACTGTGATTGGTTAGAAAGATAAATGAGGACATAAATATTACTTGAGAAAACGTAAGAGCGCCATTCTTTCACTTTTTTCAGTTCTTTGATTTTTACTTGCACAATAAACTTCAATATTGGAGATTTCTCTTTAGGTTTTTTCTTAAAAATAAAATAAAACATTGCCTGGCTGGCATGGCTCAGTGGTTGAGCATTGACCCGTGAACTGGGAGGTCCCAGTTCGGTTCCCAGTCTGGGCACATGCCCAGGTTGTGGGCTCTATCCCTGTGAGGAGTGTGCAGGAGGCAGTCGATCCATGATTTTCTCTCATCATTAATGTTTCTATTTCTCTCTCCCTCTCCCTTCCTCTCTGAAATCAATAAAAAATATATATATATTAAAAATAAAACAAAACATCAACGCTACTGGTTGGGTTTTCCATGATTTTATGCATTGTTGCGTGATTGAAATAGCCAGTGAGTTTTAGTGGCTCTCTCACGGGGATTATGTCGTTAATTTTCAGATTAACACAAAATCAGTTTGAGTTATTCATTTTCTGAGTTTTGTGTCTTATTTTAAGTAAACAAGATGGAAAAAATATCTCACTCCATATGTTGTCTATGTCTTAAAGTTTTGGTGACTTGCCTGGCTTCCCTGCTGTCCTCGGAGGGCATCGCCAGGCCGGCCTGAGTATGTGGTTCCCTTGCTCCCAACTCTGGCCTTCATTCCATGTGCTCAGCTTCATTTTTCATTTGTGTGTGTATGCTGTCTGCTACTGCCTCGTGCTTCCAACTCCACCTTCCTTCTTACTGTGTTTTCTTTTTGGCCAGAGTTAAAGCTTTTCCAACCTGGAATCTACCCTTGATATATTAATTATACATAGAACTCTCTCTCTAACCCAATGATTCCTAATCTTTGTTGGGCACGGACCTAATTCGGTGATGAGTTTATTCAAGAACTTATATGAAGCCCTACTATGTGCAGGTGCTGGGCTAAGAGCTGAGATTCAATAGCAGCTGCAGCCCCTGCCTCCATAGAGTTTTATAATCTAGCAGATTACAAATCTAAAAGCTGTGGACCCTTCATAGAAAAATGCACATTCCTGTAAAAGTTGCCATAAAAATGCTGGAAACTAATGGCTGTGGGCTTCTCATATTCCTCTAGTTGTTCTTGTCATGGGTACTTCTAAATTAACCCAGTCCACTAAGAGTAGGGGAATGCTTCCTCTTTCTGACTTCACAAATGGCCTCTTTCTGTGCCATCTCTTTCATCTCTTCTTTCCAGCTGCCTTCCTTGGGACCCACGCAACAAGCTGACATTCTTTTCTTGTCCCTAAGTACCTTTTTTCAGAGCATAGTTTCCCCAGAATATCGTTGTTTTGTTTTCTTCTGGGTTTATCCTTCCTCTGCTCTTTTCCTCTGATCACAGCAAGCACCTACTTATCATGCCAGTGAACGTTATTTTAAAGAAAATTGCTTTGCAAGCCTCCTGGAGAGGTCTTCTCAGTTCTTCCCTCGTGTGCCTGTTATTCTTTTTGCGCTCAAAGGGTTCAGGGCCATCACACGTCAACATTTATGGATGTCAACTTCATAACATTAACTCGTAAATCCCAACTGGCACGCAAACTTAACTCACCCTGGACTCCGTTTGCCTTGGCATTTCTGTGGCTGGCTCCTGTGGCCGTGGCTGCATCATGGGGAGAGAATCTCAAATCCTTTTTTACATGCCAGGACCTATTTTTATATGTGCCACCCATGTGCAGTTAGTAATCAACACTTAGCCCACTGTTGGCACTCCTTAAGCATTCACTATTAATAATCATGCTCATCATCATAATTTAGCTAGGAGATAAAAGTATGCAGTGAGTTAAAATCTAGATTAAGCTCTTGTGTCACCTTTCACAAATAACCAGAGGAGGAAAAAAGACATCACCCCACAAGATGTGGGATTGTCATTCTACCCATGGAGGCACATGCCTCTTGCACTGACGGAAATACATCATTATTGAAGGACTGTGAAAGCTCCATCTTCCATTTTAAAACCTCTTTCTCTTGTTTGTAATGTAATCGTTTACTTTCTAATATATGTGACACTTTCTAGAACATTATACAGCTGAAATAGTTAATGTAGTTTTCTGGTGATACCATAATAATTTCTAAATTTCAGCGATGAAAAATAAATCTAGACTTTGGTAAATGCTCCTCAAATTCTGTTGAGCCAATATTTTATTTCAGGTCTCCTGTAGTATCAGATTGAGATGCCAAAATAGAGATAACAGTGTTTCCAGTTTAATTTTCCATTAAGGCAAAAAATAGGTTTTGTTGATTTGTGTGTGTGTGAGAGAGAGAGAGAGTGAGAGAAACATCAATGTGAGAGGAAAACATCAATCAGTTGCCTTGTACGTACACTGACAGAGAATTGGACCAGCAACCTTTAGGTGCATGGGATGACTCTCAACAAACTGAGCCACACCAGCCAGGGCCATTAAGGCAAATTTGTCTTCGTTAATACTATTATCTATTAAGTTCACCTTGTAAACTCTCACTTTCATGCAAGATAAAGCAAGTGACACCTGTTAGGGAAAGGTGGTTTGTCTCTTGTTTTGACCGGTATTTATTTCCATTAGAATGAGGAGCCCTAACCTTCAGCCTCATTTGCTCTATAAAGAGAGGCTTGTCTCAGAGTCTGCTTCTCCAAGGCAAATGCAGATGCAACTGCAACTATATTTTTTAAGTAATCATTTTGCAGCCTTAAATGTGGTTTTGTTTGAACGAATGTGTTGAAAAGTAAAAATGGGCTGATCCTTATATTTTTTTTCTTTTCAATTTCTTAGTTATGCTACTAATCTTATGCAGAAAGAGACTGCTGCAATCTCAAATGGTGAATGAGAGTTATATATTTATTATATTAATAAAATTTTCTATTTCATCTGAGTTTCTTCTTTTTAAAAATTTTATTGATTGATTTTAGAGGGAGAGAGATGAGAGAGAGAGAAAGGGAAACATCAATTTGTTGCTCCACTTATTTATGCATGCATTGGTTGCTGCTTGTATGTTCTTTCACCAGGGATCGAACCCACAACCTTGGTGTGTTGGGACAAGGCTCTAACCAAATGAGCTACCCAGTTTCTTAAATGGTTTGTACTAAAATCTGTTTAGAGACATATTGATAATGAAACACAAAGTTGAGTCATTTCAAAATGCCAACACTGTAAGTATGACTTATTTGGGTATGTTCTTTTGTTTCTTATTTTATTTTATAATTTTTTAAAATATATTTTTATTGATTTTTTTTTTTTACAGAGAGGAAGGGAGAGGGATAAATAGCTAGAAACATCGATGAGAGAGAAACATTGATCAGCTGCCTTCTGCACACCTACTACTGAGGATGTACCCACAACCAAGGTACATGCCCTTGACTGGAATCAAACCTGGGACCTTTCGGTCCACAGGCCGACTCTGAGCCAAACTGGTTTTGGCTATTTTATATATTTTTTTATTGTTGACAGTATTACAGATGTCCTCTTCCCCTCCCTTCTTTTTGCCTCCCTCCACCGAGCCCCTGCCCCACCCCAGGCCTTCATCACATTATTGTCTTTCATTTTTAAACTAAATTAACCACTGAAAGAATCTAGGAAAGAAGTCATCCTTAAAACTAGCAAATTCTGGGTTCTAAAAATTATCCCTGAAAATACAGATTTTCAGACTTCTGTTTAAATGGAGTTTATACCTTACTCTTCTATTTGATGCCTTCCGGTAAGTTATTTTCTATTGTGGAAACATATTATGCTTCAGTACAAAATCCATAATAGTAAAACTATAAATTTATACTTAAGTCACTTTGTCAAAAAGCAAACTATGTAAGAATTATTAACTACATGGAAGGACATTACATTATCTAGGGGAGGTATTATGTTAGTAGTATAAGGTTAATGAAGATTAAATTATTCAAAGATACTTTTACATTCTTCATGCATTCTAAGCCTACTGCTTAGGAAAGCTTAGGAGCATACCTTCTATAACAAACAAGACATTCATAATAAATAATCCTGCTTCAAAAAAAAATGAAGCATAAAGAAGAGAGGAGAGGGGAAAAAGGAGAGAAGGCAAGGCTGAGAATTAATATTGATCACACGATCTTAAGTGCAGACTTCATTTTTCCCCGAGAAAGTCTGAGATAGATTCTGAAATAGGCCCATTTAACAAGTATTTATGAAATGGACAGCTCTGTTATTTCAACTTCACTGTATTTTGTGGAAGCTTTAGGATTTTGTTATTGGTTATAATACTAGAACCAGAAAAACTGAGAGGCTTTATTTGTTTAGATTTATTTCTGGTTCCATCCAGTCTTGAAAGATGACTGAAACGGCTCACATGGATTTTGAAAATTTGTTATGTCCATTTTCCTCTCTTGTCAGGCCAAACAGTAAATATTTATGGTTCCATGTGGTCCTTCTATTAACAGTGTGTGGTGCCTTCCTGTGCAAACTGCATTATTCAGTGCACTCCCTGACCTCGTCGTTCCTGGCTCTGCTAAGCTCTCACTTAGGCTTCTTATCCGTGTCCTGTGCAAGGAGGGAGGGGGGAGCGGAGGGGGATTTTCCAACTGTTTGAAGCCAGAGAAGGGGCAGGATCAATAAAGTTCGGGGATAGAAAAAGCCCAGCCCAGCCAGACAGACAGACATAGTCAGTGGTTCCTGGACCCTTATGAGGAATGGTACTGAGGCCCCAGCAAGGTGAGCTCTCTCATTATTTGTTTGTTAGCATTCTGGGTACTATTTCTCTTAGCACATGCATGATTCTTGGCACTTATGTGTCCAATCTCTGCCTTCCATGCTAAATTCTAATATCAGATCTTTAAGCTGAGGTATAATTACCATTTAACATTATATTAGTTTCAGGTCTGCAATATGCTTTGACATTTGTATACATTGTGAGATAATCCCCACAGTATGTGTAGTTAATATCCATCACCACATTGTTACAATTTTTTTTTTATTCCTGTGACCATTATCTTGTTAGTTCTTGTCATCCCTGTGCCTAGGACATAGTATGTGTTCAATAAACACGTGCCAAATGAATGAATGCAAAAGGAAGATAGTGTATAAATGCAAATAACATTTATTTTACAGTTACTCTGGGATGACTGTTTTTATACATTTTTCTTTATTTAATCATCACAACAACTTGACGAAGTCTTCTTCCTATAGTAGAGAAAAGAAGCTAAAGTACAAAGAGGTTTACCCACTAAAGATCTTACAGGTCCTAAGCTGGTATTTAAACTCGCTTCTCTGACTCTAAAACCTATTCCCTATCTGCCAAACTGCCTCTCCTAAGAGCCAGTTTGTTTATTTAAGTACATGAATACTCAGTGTGTTTTCATGTGGCACAACATTTTGACAAGGGTTTAATGTGTGACATCTCAGTTGATAATTGTGAAATTGACTTTATGCACTCCCTCATTTAACTGAGACTATAGGACGTATAGAGAACAAAAGTTGAAATTAAAAAAATGTTTTGGTACTTGAGAATGTGCCTAACATTTTAACATTAATTATCTGGTAGGAGAAACAGACAAGCAAGTGGACAAGTGCAGGATGCATTGTAAGGCTAGCGGAGTGGAACAGTCTGGCGAGGTGCCTCCCCCAGCTGAGGCTGACTATCGTCTGAAGGGAGAGTCGCTTTCTGCTAGTCTATTGCTGCAGAGCCCAGCTTCCCCGGGGCAGCCCCCGAGCAGCATTGCTGGTCCCTTGTGCATAAGCCCCGCACCCACACCAGGAGTCCACTCTGCAGCCGCTGGCCATACAGCCGGGGCAGGTTCAGAGACTAGTGGAGCCAGAACCTGGGAATCGGGACTCTGCGGGCAACAGGCAAGTGAAAGAGCGGCCTCAGGGGTGGTCAGAGCACGGCAGGACAGGCTGAGCATGCGCGTGTGCTGGTGAGTGAGTGCCGGGCCAAGTGTACCCATGGCTGGGGGGCTGGCGCAGGGCTGTGCAGGAGGGACCTTTCCCCTGGTGTGTAGGAAATCAGCCGGGAAGTCCAAAAGCTCCTGTAAGTTGACATAGGTCTCCACTAGGAATGATATCCCATTACATGTGGTACAGGGCACATACTACATGCGCAAATGGGGTGACCCTGATTCCAGGTATAATGACTTCTTTGCTAGTCCTCAAAGGCTACAAAACGATCATGCCTCGGGACCTTTGCACTTGCTATCCCTCTTCCTGGAGTGCTCTTTCCATAGATGGCATGCTCACTTGTTTCCTTGGTCTCTGCTCATATTGGAAAGGACTTCCCTAGCCACACAATCCTATGTGATAAAAGCCCAGGGATCAAAAGGCGGAATGACCAGAACAATGGTCAACCAGTCGTTATGACGCTCACTGACCACCAGGGGGCAGACACTCAATTCAGGAGCTGCCCCCTGGTGGTCAGTGTGCTACCATAGTGGGAGCACCGCTCAGCTGACTGGGATGAGTGGTGCTCCCATAGCAGGCTGATCCCCGCAGGCCACACCTCCTTCCCTCCCTCTCCCAACCCCCCCCCCTTCCTGTACATGAGTCCTGTGCACTTGGCCACTAATATAAAATAACAGACCTTGACCCCTCTCTCCAGCTTTCTTACCCTGCTTTATTTTTCTCCATAGTCCGTATCGCTACCTGACTTTTTTTTTTTTTTCCTGATCAGCTGTCCTGTATGGTTCATTAGGACAGAGGTCTTATTTTGTCCACTAAAGTTTAGCACATATTAGGTACTATCTAGCACACAGTAGGTTCTCAAAAATTATTTCTTAAATGAATGAGTAAATAAATTTTCTTCGTATGCAGCTGACATGTAATGCACAGCCCTGGCATACATATGTAGTTTGTGACATATAGTATTATTGAATAGAGTAATACAATTTTGATGTGGTTCCTTTGTTAGAAGAGTAGAATCTTACAGAGGTTATCAATTCTAGCATCCCACCCTGGGTGGTACTCACTCCCTCTCCCACATGCCTGACTCTCAGGCTGTATTTGAACTCTAAAGGGCGGGCAGCTCACTAGTTCACAAGGTGGTCCGTTAGTGTATTACATCAAAATTGCCTGCACGTACTTGAACCTGTTCCCCTGAATGCCAGCTCTCTCAGAGCAGGAAGCTTGCATGTCTTACACAGGGCCCAGCCTAGAGTGGGTGCCCCAAACCATGCTGCTGAAAGGAATGAATAAAAATTCATATGTTTTTGGAAAAAGAAAATAAAGAAAAATCTTTTAATTTTCTTACTTTTAATTTGGTGCTAATCAGGTGTAGCAATCATAAAAAGATGCATTTTCACATTAATGTGTATATGAGTGGAATCTCAGGATTTTGCTTGTATCATGTCAAGCATGACAGTGCCCTGTGGGGAGCAGAGCCAGGGACTCGTTCGGGGACGGAACCCTGGTGGCCTGCACAGCCCCGCTCACAGCTCACAGGCCTGTACCCTCCCACCAGCATCTGTTCCCATCCGCAGAGCAGCACACATTCTGCCACTATTACTCTGTGTTTAAAATCCTTCGATGGCTCTCCATTATCTCCGACAGTATAAAACCCAAACGTAGCCTGGTATACACGCCTTTCTCAGTCCACCCTCTGCTCACCCAACACCTTCAGCATCTGCCGTCCCCCTTTGATCCCCAGGGCTGGCCACCAGGAACCTCTTTGGTTGTGACCACAGGTTTACCCTGCTGCCCCGCCTGCCTTTGTGCCTGCCCCTCCTTCCCAGTCCCTCCTGGTGCTGACACCTGGCGGGGACACAAGTGGTTCTGTTCTCTAATTTTTTGAAAGTGCACCTAAAATTCTGCTCCCCTTTCTTGTAGCACCTGTCATCTCAGAGCATGAGGTGTAGGCTCTTCCCCAGCTCCTGTCTCTGGCACTCAGAGACGTGCCAATGTTTTACTCCTCCTCCTCCTCCTTCATTACTACAGGGTGCCCAGTAGTAAAGAAGAATGATGGCTCCCACTGGTGTGTCTTGTGCTCCCAGCTCCCTGCTGGAGGCCTGTCAGACCTCCTCTCAGACCTGAAAAGGAGCCTGGCCAGACTGGGGTGACGGCCAGGTTGCAGAGATCAGGAAATGGAGGCTCCGGGAAGTGAGGTGGCCCTGCCAGGCACCAAGCCAGTGGCCGGCTGTCACCCGCAAACCCAGGTCTGCTGAGAGCAGAGCCCCAGTCCGTTCCCTGCTGCCCAGCGGGGGGCTCGGTCACTGTGCATGTGAAGAAAATGCCAGACTTCCAGCATGGAATCGCACTTCCTGTAGTCCTACCTTTTTATGACTCTAAGTGCAGCAGCTGTCATAAATCTTAAATCAGGAAAATATTTATTTGCTGTGTGCAGATTCTAACACGCACACCACACAGTTGGTGGCCCTGTAACTTCAGAAAAGCTGAACACCAGATTAGTCACTCAGCCCTGGTTACTTAGGATGCAGCTCAAGGAACAAGTAATTCTTGTAGTATTAATGCATAATCTGGGTTCTCTTCCCCCCTCCCCCCCCATCACCACCACACACACACTAGACAGTCAGTATTTTTGAAGTGTCTTTAAGTCCAAGGTTCACTTGGCACTTCTATCGGACTTCAGTAGCTCACCATAAAGTGAGCGATGAGATTTCATTTTATCCCAAATGTGAAGAGAACGCCGGTCCTTTGAGCATCATTCCATGGTCGTTGTAAAAGCTTCTGGCTATTCCCCTGATGGTATTAAAGTAGGTTGAATAGCTATTAAAAGGAGCTGGAAATGTTAGTGGTACTTTATTTTAAGCATAAGAACATTTCTCATTATGGAATCATTTATGACTTCCAGATGTTTTGTTGTTGTTTTGTGGGGTTTTTTTTTGTCTTTTTCATATAATGATGGTATATTCGCTAAAGTAAATTTCCAGTTTTTTGCCAAGAAAATATTCAGTACAGGTTAAGTGCTACTTGAGACCTATGTTAGTGGGTAAACACTTCTGTTTATAATTTTATGAAAGAGAGGAGAGGGACACTGTTTGGGCTTGCAAGATACCCAAAGATCAGGGTAAAAAATAAAAAGAATTCATTTCAGTGCAATTTTCAGGACATAAAATCACTTAGCTGAAATAGCAGCCTCTGGGGGAGGGTGTCCCTTCCCCCAGATATTCCAGCCTGGTACAGTTGCTTTCCAGTAAGCAGAGCCAAGGGTAGCCGAGTACTTAATACTCAGAGTAGATTAATAGAAGGAAAACAAGTGGCAGCTACATATTTGTCAGCTATAAATTATGCATCATCGCTGGCTTGGCCAGCTCTTGGCTTTTTGCTAAAAAAAAAAAAAAAAAAAAAAAAGTTGTGCTCCCTGAATAATTCTGGCTCCTTTCCAGAGTCCATATTCCTCACTGCTCGCTGAGATAAGGTGCCAAACCTCTGTGCTGTTTGCCTTTGCGCAACGATTCTTTACTACCCGGAGCTCCTCCATAAATAGTCTGCCCTCCTCACACTCGCAGAGAAAACAGCCGCAGGAAACCTGGGGATATGCTTGCCGCGCGCCCCGCTGACCCGATCTGAGCCCGCGGGGCGGGCCGTGTCCACAGCCTGGCTGCCTCCGCCTCTCGGGACTGCTGACCCGCAGGGGCAAAGAAGCCTGCCGGCAGAAGCCACCATGCAGCTCCCTCAGCCTTTGCAGCTGCTGCGGTAGGGGGTGGTTGTTTACAGTCTGCAGAGCCGTGCTGCTTTAAGGAAATACAAACTCCTCACCCTGGTTTCTGGCCCCAATCCGTGATCCTCCAGACAGCCAGCCGTGCCTGCAGTTGTCAGGAGGAGCAGCCCCGGGAGAGGAGCTCGTCTCTCCCGCAGAAGAAAAGTTGCAGGAGCGCAGGCAGGTGGACGGCTGCTTTGTGCTCGCGAGGGACCAGCTAACACCCCCCAGGGGCACCCGGCTGTGATGTTGGTCTCTGCGCCAGGTGCCTCGTCAGCGGCAGCAGCAGCAGCAGCAGCGGTGGCCTGGGAGGTTCCCTCCGGACTCAGTGGGATGGCTGCAGCGGGCGTTGCTGGGTCGTGGTGAGCCGAAGGGACTGAGGGACGCTGTGTTGTTGTTGCAGAGCCCCGCCATGAAGATCCAGGAGCACCCCAGCATCCCCGACACCAAGCTGCAGAGGGCTCCTGACGCCGACGCCCCGCAGGAGAGCTTCGCCTTGGAAGGGCCCCAGCTGGACCTGACCGCCTTGTGTGAGGACAAGAGCTGGGCAGGTAGGTCGCTGCGGGACGCCTGGGTGATTCAAGGAGGGAAAAGCACACGGAATTAGTGCACACCGGAGGCTCGTGTGGGGCGGAGGGACAGCGCGGCGTGGAGAAGTAAGTGGCTCCATGTCTCAAGGACTGGAACATCCTTTTCCTGGCATAGGATGTGTGGGGTTGGGTGCTGCCGAGAGTCGCTGCACTCTAAGGAGGAAAATGTGCTTGCCCTTTATCACAGTGTCACCCCGCAGCCCTTATGTTTTTCTTTCCCGCTCCCGGGAGTGCTGCTGTGTGGGCGGTCTTCCCTCTGAGAGTCCCACGCAGAGCCCCAAGGAGCCGGTAGGCATTTAGGATTTCATCTCGGGGTCACCCTTTGTCACACACACACACACACACACACACACACACACACACACCCCGCCCACACTGCTTGCCAGCCATCCACCTTCTTCTTGCAATCTCCTTCCCGTTCTGCAGGGCTGTTTTGGTTTGCTTTGTTGCGTTTGTGAGCTGGTTATTCTAGACGTCTTAAAATCCAGATTAGCAAATCTAAAAACTTATCAGTGTTCCAAATTAGAACAACTGAATAAAAGCGTTCCTTATTGAATGCCTCTCGTACAGTGTTTCCGACGGTTTTCTCTAGAGGTTTTTGATGAGAACGTTGGAGATGTACTCGTAAGGAAGGAGAGGGTGTCCTCGCCGCGTCAAAGCCATATTTCAGGAAGGATGCTGGCACAGTTCCAAGCTGCAGCTCTGTCTCGCTCTCCATGTGTTCGCAGCCAAACACAGATCCGTGCGTGTCGGGAACAGATGCCCCTCTGCCTCGGAAGGCATGCGTGTGAGGCTGCAGAGGGGGAAGTCAGGCTGCTACGCGCAGGGCAGCACATGCCTTCCCGCAGTGACCTAGCAGAGAAGCAGGGCTGTGGGGAAGCGATCTTTTTAAAAGTGCTGGGGTTTCCTTGTTTCTTCTCCTCCTCCCCTCCTTTTTTTATTTTATTTCGGTTTTTTAACCAAAAAGTACTCCTTGTGGTAATGATCTCAGATGAGCTACCAAATGGTGAGCTTAAAAAGGCCACAAGGTGAACAATAGCAGTTCCACTATGCTCCTGGCACCCGGGGCTAAATGAAGCAAAAACTGTTTTTTATTCTAGTTTTCCCTCTTTTTCAATCTAAGAAACACATTCTAGTTGTTTGCACATAGTTAGGCTGTAGGACCGAGATTTCTTGTGAGTTCTTCCCAGCTCATGATACATTCACTGGTGCGGAAATTTCGAAATGCAGGATTTCTGTTTTGTTTTTAAGTGATACATTCCTGGTAGTATTTTGTTGTTCTTCTTTTGTTTTGTGTGGTTTGAAATAACCTGGTATGTTTTTAATTCAGACATTGTAAACACCACTCTTCTCTCCTCCACCCCGCCCCCAAATAGTACCATAATAGCCACTTTTGCCCAAATAAAAGAAAAAAGCAGTAGTCAAAACAAATGCTGTATTTGGGTTTCAGTAATATGGTCTTCCCATAACATTAACATAAAGCTCTAATAAGAACTAGTATTTTGCTCAGAATTCAAATTAACAACATTGTCTCGATGATTTACTCAATAAAGAAGCAGGTAAGTTCTTCCTCTTCCTCCTAAAATGGGCTGTTTGATTATTTCTATCTTGGTTAATCATAAATTTATAATCTCTTCCAACATAGTTTAAGAGGCAAATAAAAAGCTGAAAATGTTCCCCAGAGTGGTTAAAAGTTAACTTATAGTTTCCTCAAAATTATTTCACAACTTAATATTAAGAACTTTGTTCCAAATAAACAATAGTACTATGAAGGCCCCAACATTTTTATTGTATTTTGTATTGGAAAACTAAATAAAATAAAGAAAAAGCTTATTGGGGAAAATATATTTTTAATAGGCTTAGGAATGTAAATTGTGTTCTTCATTAGTTTATGAGATGACATGCTTTAACGTTTTAAAAGAAATCATTTCCTGCATTTGTCATTGAACTTGCATATCTTAAAAATCTACATAGGCTCATTTCAAGGCTGTTTTGACCATTTGGTAACAGCTTTCAGTGGCCACTTTAATCATATATTTATTTTAAATTTCAAATTATATTGTAATGGTAACATAGTTATAAGTACTATAGTTAAAGCAAAGGATTTTTTTTCATGAAGTATAGTTAAGATGAGAGCAGTAAGTTCAATCACTAAAATATCATCTTTCTTATAGCTTTAATAAGAAACAAACAAAATGGTGATTTTCCAGTAAGGAATAAACTTTGCACTAATTTTAACCATGAATGTGAAATCAAGGCAACAAAATTATGGAAGTGGAAGTAATAGCTACCAAAATCAGATAAGCCAACATCCATCCATCAGTCTCCACCACCAGCCTCAAGCCTTCCTTGGAGTAACCCCTCTGTTTGGTTTGCTTGTTTCCCATCCCCACACCATAACTCACACTCTCTCATCCGTGTAGAATTGTAGACTATCAAGGGAGACAGGGCTTAATGACCGGCCCATGGCATTAACTAGGGAATGGCGTGCTCTAATATCTGGGATACACTGTACCAGGAAAACAAAAAGTGAAAGGAAACCAATAAATATATTCTATAGGCTACCTGTGTGGGCACTTAGAAAGCACTATCTGAATGTTAGCTGATGTCATTACTGTCTTTCATAAACATTTCCAAGTTCAATTTCAGGAAAAAGCAGCTAAACTTTGCCCTCTTTGAAACCAGAGCCCATTTCTACATAGTAATCATGGATGGCTCTGAACACAGAAGTCAGTAATTACTAGGTCCCTCACAGATTTACCAGGGACAAATCATGTCACACCAACTTCCTTCCTTCCTTCCTTCCTTCCTTCCTTCCTTCCTTCCTTCCTTCCTTCCTTCCTTCCTCCTTTCTTCCATCCTTCCTTCCTTGTTCGTTCTTTCCTTCCTTTCTTCCTTTCTTCCTTCTTCCTTCCTTTCTTCCTTCCTTCTTCCTTCCTTCCTTCCTTCCTTCCTCCCTCCCTCCCTCCCTCCCTCCCTCCCTCCTTCCTTCCTTTCTTTTTATTTCTTTTTCTTTCTATCTTCCTTTCTTCCTTTCTTTCCCATCCTTCCTTCCTTCCTTTCTTTCTTCCTTTTTCTGTATTAGGGCAATGGGGCATTTGAAGAGCCTCTGTTGGTCCTTTCTTTAACTGGGACTAGTGGCAGCCTTGTCAGACATGTGGAAGGGACAGAAGACAGTCAGGGAGAATAGACAATTAGTAACTGGTAAAGCAACTCTGCTTAAATGTGCAGATGGATGAATCAAAGTCAGTAAGTCCTCAGCGCACACATTCATTAATGACTTAAATGAAGCTATTGCAGGCCTGCTTATTAAATTAGCAAATAGGAGCAATGTAGATATATGAAGTTGAAGAATTAACTTTGGATTGATAAAGTTGATGACTAAGGTTCCTTTTAACTCTGATAGTTTGCTAGATTGTTTGAACTATTAAATAGAATTACCAGTGTTCGAAGATTAAATTTTGAAATGCCAAGGAAAACTTCCCCCAGTAAAGATTCCCCTCCATTGGGGCTGACCTCTCTCTGTGTCTGGGATGTGCAAGACCTTCTAGCATGTGAAAGCTACATGGTAACGCTATGCCAAGTAGTAATGACTCCAAATACAGTAATACAGCTTTGGAAATTAGATGTGGAGAACGGCAGCTCCTTAATTCTATGCAGATTTCTTAGAAGTAAATCATCTCAGTTTTCTTTATTATCATAAGTGAATCTAGCCAGCTACACTGGGAGGAGCTATGCCTCAATGGACACATTAGGTTAGCACTCAGTTTCCTCTCTGGGCACTGGGTTTCCTCTATTTCCACGTGTGCTGTGGTGTCTGAATTGGGATTTCCTCAGGAGCCTGTCTTTCTTACCACTTAGCTAGTAAGCATACAGCTCTTCCCTCCTTAATCTCTGACCCGCCGTGATGTCAGCTGACCTGGTGGATTAATTTTTAATAGAGTTACACGCGATACTTATGTCCAGAGTTCTTTGCGACAAGACACACGGCTGAAATAAAAACCACTGCCCCACATGGGTAGGAAAGCATGTTTATTTGTTTTCTGCGGTCCTTCGGGAGGAACTTCCAATTTGAAGCCTGAAAACTTTTCTGTTTTCTCCCTGAACCATTTTCTTGCAATATTTCTTACAATATCTTTGTCTGCGTTGTTGCTCTCAAACTACTGGTTAAGATGCAAAACATTTCCCAAACCAGCAATTGGGAGTCCTCAGGACCAAATCTCTCATGTGCCACACTGTTCCGTTTTTGTTTTGTTTTTTTTCTTTCTCATTTTTATATGTGAGTACTAACGATCAAAACATGGGATAGCCTTGTATTTTGAGATCATTTCAAAATAAAACAGGAACAGTTGGTTTTATAGATTCTTTCATTATATTGAATGTGTTGTACTGTATATTACCTGTAATTATATAACTTTTGAATAGGAGCCTTAAATTATAAGACTGTATAGAATAAAAGTAAAGAGAGAAAAAGGAGATATATAAACATAGGTGAGAAACTTCACCCCTGTTCTATATGCAGACGAGTGATTAAAAATCCCTTTTTTATTTTGTAAGGATGAAACTCATAATGGTTTTTTCATTTCTCATTTTGAAATAAATGAATTCTTCTACCCTAACTGTATGCTTTAAGAGAAAATGTCATCCATAAGTTAGAATTTCTTCAGCTGTGAATTTCATATATACCACTGTTGGCACTAGGAAAATAACACATTTGGTTTTCTTGTTAGTGAGGTGGGTTGGTCAAGAATGGAGCCACAGCCCTAGCCAGTTTGGCTCAGTGCATAGAGCATCAGCCTGGAGACCAAAGGGTCCTGGGTTCGATTCTAGTCAAGGGCACATACCTCAGTTGCAGGCTCCTTCCCAACTCAGGCCCTGGTCAGGGCTCATGCAGGAGGCAATCAATGGATATGTTTCTCTCACATCAATGTTTCTCTGTCTTTTACTCTCTCTCTCCTACTCTCCCTAAAAATCAATAGAAAAAAATGTCCTCCAGTGAGGATAAACAAGCAAAATAAATAAATAAAATAAACACTAATTAAAAAAAAAAAGAAAGAAAGAATGGAGCCAGAAAACTCAGCCATGCTAACCAAAAGGAAATAAGATATGTGGCTCCATGTGAGCCACAAAGCATCAGATAAGCATAATTACATTCCATGATTAGTAATTTATAGTTAATTCAGCATCACAATATATCTCTTACTGGAGACATGTTTGGTTAATGGTTTACACACACTCATTTTGCAAACAGAGACCGCACAGCTGAAAACTTAAATCAAAAATTAGCTAGAACACTTTTTAAGAGATACTCTGTTAAGATTCAGACAGTTTAAAAGGCTTCGGGATCTTAGCCTTTTCAAACTACTCATAAGTGTTGCTGAGTAGAAATGTCAAACCAGCCAGCACACCCCTACGCCAATATCAACAGCAGACTTTGTTTGCCGCCACCCTCTGTCCGGCTAAGCCACCTTGCCCTCCCCCTGGCGGTTTTGCTCCTTGGCCTTTCTGAAGAGAGGTTATTGTCTGCTTCGTTGCTGTTCCAACCATCTTAACTCTTTCCCTGTCCCAGCTCCATCAGTTTTAGGCCTTGCAGATATTACTGCTGTTTATGACCTATCATGAAAGAAAAGATGCAGTCTGGTCAGCTTAATAGTTCCATTTTCCTTAATACTACATTTTTATTGTTTTTTAGGGATTACTTTCCACGCTCCCTCTCCCCCTCTGACCTCTCAGTCCATTTTTTACTTTGACGTTGGCAGCTCTGAGCTGCTCTCATCTGAGCCCTGCCACTGAAGAGGAGCCAGCTGATAGCTTTAGTACAAATGGTGAAACCACGTCTGTGTGTCTCAGCTTCAGCCAAGCAAATGTACCAATAGATCCTCTGCCACCTTTCAAGACTCACTAGGCAAAAGTCTGTCTTCAACACTTGCATTTCCCCCCCAAATATTTATATTATCATCTGAGTTCCCAGATAAGTTGGGTCTCTTTAAATCTTGATAAAACTAGGGACCTCATTCCACATGAGGTTAATATTTTTTTTTTTTTCGTTAACTTGCTTATCTCTCTTACGACACAGTAGGGTCTTCAACAGTTTCATGCAGGCATCCTTGTTATTGAAGCACCTGGCACGTTCTAAATTGAAGCACTGTCCTAGAGTCAGGAGATATAGTTTCTAGTCCCAGCTGTTATCATTGATTAGGTATTTGCTCTTAACCTCTGTGGGTTTCAGTTTCCTTATCTGTAATCTGTTGGGTTGAATCAGTGGTTCTCAAAACTGACTGCATTTGGTGTCACTTGTGCAGCTTTTAAGTGTGTGTGTGTGTGTGTGTGTGTGTGTGTGTCTTACATATCATCTAAAAATTGTTTAATTGTGTGGTGTGAGGACCTGTATGTTAGGAGTTAACTTCTACCACCCTGTGTGCCCCTAATGTGTAGCCAGTTGAATAATCTCTAGAGTAGATATGGATGAAGTTTCAACAAGCTGTAATGTTCTATGATTATAATATGATCTTTCCAAATAAAATGCTGAGTAGCACTTGTTGAAGATAATTTTGTAGATGTTATAAATACTTTGATAGCTGAAGGAGCAATTGTTCCATGAGTCAGACTGTGGGAATCCATTCTGTGCCAGAATCTAAAATCATGGCCAAATCCTAGCCTTGTGTAAATCACAGTGATCCACAGATGTATTTAAAGCGTAACTTTTTTTAATGCCTAGAGTATTAGAAACGAAATACCCCACATCATCTGAGATCTACCTTTAACATATGTTAGATAGGATTTTTTTTTTTTAATAAGGAAAGAAATATATTGAGGTGGATCTTGCAGTTAAGTACAAATGAATGTCACCCTGTTCACTCCCAAAATCGTAAATCGGGATTTTTGTACTGAGTATGTCTTGTCCTTAAAGATCATCTAAGATAATTTGTACAGATTTGTCCTTTGTAAAGCATTCATCTTTTCTCTCCTTTTAAAAAAAATTAATTTGTATATCCTACTTTAACTATTGATATATTCTTGAGCTGCTTCTGAAATTTTGACTGAAAAGCAGTTGAAACATGCATCTTAAACATGCTAACCCCAACCATAAAGCAGAAGCACACGAAACAGCTTACCTAAACCTCAGTGGAAGGCACAAGCTCTTAAATCACGGGCTCGCTTACAATCACTGTGGCGCCTTGGCTGGACATTAATGAAAGACGATAGCCAAGATGCCAAAGCTCTTCCTCTCCGATGCATTTCTTTCCTGTAAGAACGTGTGGAAAGTTCCCGCCAGTGACTTGCAGCGGGGAGTTGGGACAGACACCATTGCTCCTCTAAGGCTTATCCCTAAGGGGAGCCCTAGCAAATTCTCTTTGCAAAGCAAGGAGGGAATGGAGATAATAGTCTGGATGGCTCTCAGACTATTGGGTGATTCCGGTTGGGATATAGTGTGTCTAGTCAGAACCTTAAACCTAAAATGAGAAACCATTCCGTGCCTCCTAACTTCATTGCCTCCTAATGCTTTCAGAAACTTGGCAAACAGTTGTGCTTTAAAGAATGATTTGGGCCCAGCTGGCTTGGCTCAGTGATTGAGTATCGACCTATGAATCTAGAGCTCATGGTTCGATTCCCGGTCGGGGCACATGCCTGGGTTGTGGGCTTGATCCCCATGGAGGGTGTGCAGGAGGCAGCTGACCAATGATTCTCTCATCACTGATGTTTCTATATCTCTCCCTCTCTCTTCCTCTCTGAAATCAATAAAAATGTGTGTGTGTGTGTGTGTGTGTGTGTGTATTTATTTATTTATTTTTTAAGAATGATTTTGACCTCTTAACCCTCCTCATTTTCCAGATCCCATGCCTGCTTTGTCCTCCTGGCAGCAGGAGAACGGGGACTCTGACGATGCGCCCCTCTCCCCACCCGCCGGCCGTCTCATTCGTCAGCTTCTGGACGAAGATAGCGACCCCATGATCTCTCCCCGGTTCTACAATTATGGGCAGAGTAGGGAATACCTGGACGACACGGAAGTGCCTCCTTCTCCCCCAAACTCCCACTCTTTCATGAGGTAGGTTTCCTTTTGTTAACCGGCAAACGCATCATCATTAGGATGGTCATGGCGGATGGGCAGTAATCTCTCTTCATTACGTTGTTAAGTCTGCGAAGGGATATATTTAACATTCTCCCTCCCGGGACACAGGCTTCATCGTGGTTTCTCAGTTGAACTGTGGCCCAGCTGCAACACCGCATACTGAATTTCCGCTGGCCCCTCCTTTCCAAAGCTCTCTCAAATTTAACTTGGAAGTCCTAACATTGCTAATTATTAATGTGAATCAGAGCAGTTTAGACCCATTTAATAGGTGGGACATAGAGAGCCCAAAGTCAAAACATAAATTCGTAGCCCAGTTTATTTTATCAGAGAGCACGGAGACGGCTCACACCCCCCCCCCCCTCCATGCCCCCTCCTCACCCTCCAGCTCTTCCCAGCAGGCAGTGACTCACTGCTGGGGAGCTGACCCAAGGTGCCCCTCACAGGCAACGGAGCTGCTCCCTGGGGTCCTACAATGACGAGCACGAGGACCTGACACCTGCCCAGCTCACGCGAAGGATTCAGAGCCTTAAAAAGAAGATCCGGAAGTTTGAGGACAGATTCGAAGAAGAGAGGAAGTACAGAGTAAGTGCCTCCTCTCTCTGATGTGACATGCCAACGTGTCAGCAGTGCAGGGAAGTGGTAAAGGTTAAGCGAGACATCTATGGAGTCTCAAAGCAAAAAGGCAACAGAGACTAGCTAGTGAGCTCTCAGACACCTCAAACTTCATGTATCAGTATTTTCGTCACACAAATGTATTCTTATAAACTGGAGGCCCGATGCACGAAAATTTGTGCACGAAGGGGGTCTCTCAGCCCAGCCTGCGCCCTCTCACAGTCCAGGACCCCTAGAGAGACGTCCACCTGCCAGTGTAGGCCTGCTCCCCAGGGGAACAGGCCTAAGTTGGCAGTCAGCCATCCCTATCGCTGCCGCTGAGGTGGGAGAGGCTCCCACCACGGCCTCTGTGCTCACAGCTGTTAGCACAGCTTCTGGCTGAGCAGCAGCGCTCCCCTGTGGGAGCACACTGACCACCAGGGGGCAGCTCCTGCGTTGAGCATCTGTCCCCTGGTGATCAGTTGGAGTCATAGGGACCAGTCGTTCTGGTCATCCTGCCATTAGGGTCAATTTGCGTATTACTTTTTTACTGTATAGGATAACTTGAACCCTTCAGTTTACGTTCTGTAAACTTACCAGTGAGCCAGAATGGGAAAAATCATTAAATGGTGTCTTTTGTTTGGCTACAACTTAATTCAAGATTACCTTCTAAAATTTCATTAGTACTTTCCTCATTCTACTCTAAGCTCTTGTTATTTCCCCCAAGAAGATCAAAAAGGCATTTTTCAAAGTGGTTGCAGGGTAAAATATCATACACTCCTTTGCTTTCTTTCTGTTAGCCTATAAGTGATGGAAACAGAGCCATCCATGGGCCTTATACAAGTCTGTGACCATAAATATTCAGCATTTGACCTCTGAGGAATTCTTTAAAAGCATCAAAAATAACCAATTGTAAAGAAGGATGCTGGAATTAAGCTTGTGAAGTTTGCCCTGCTTGGTCCTGGTTAATTTCTTATTCCAATGAGACTCATGTTTCCTTCCTGCTTAAAACAAACTGATCATCAAACACTTCTTTTTCCTGCTCCAATTCCAAGACCTTCACCATAGTTTTCCTTTTCTCAGCCATCCCACAGCGACAAAGCAGCAAATCCTGAGGTTCTGAAGTGGACAAACGACCTTGCCAAATTCCGGAAACAACTAAAAGGTAGGTAAAGCTCTAGACCTATGGCATGATTTCTATAAAGCAAGCCAGGTACAGAACCTCATGCCTACTGCCACTGCTAAATATGCCAGAAAGAGACCTAACTTGTTTGGCTCAGTGGCTAGAGCATCGGCCTGCGGACTGAAGGGTTCCAGGTTCGATTGTTGTCAAGGGCCCGGATTGCAGGCTTGATCCCCAGTAGGCGGCTGCTGATCAACGATTCTCTCTCATTATTGATGTTTCTATCTCTCTCCCCCTCTCTCTTCCTCTCTGAAATCAATTAAAAAAAAAATTTTTTTTAATAAAATATGCCAGAAAGACTAGTTCCTTAGGCTGCTTCCCAGTGCTCTCAGAAATCAGGAGACACCGCCCTAGCTAGTTTGGCTTAGTGGATAGAGCGTTGGCCTGCGGACTGAAGGGTCACAGGTTTGATTCTGGTCAAGGGCATATACCTTGGTTGTGGGCACATCCCCAGTGGGGGGTGTGCAGGACACAGCTGATCAGTGTTTCTAACTCTATCCCTCTCCCTTCCTCTCTATAAAAAATGAATAATATATATATATATATATATATATATATATATATATATATATATATTTATTTATTTTTTTTTTTTTTAAGAAAGAAATTAGGAGACACCTTCTCCATGTCTTCCCATGGTCTTAATCACAGGGTATCCCAGATTTGCTAAGATGCAAATTCTGTAGCATTTCTTCATTTTCCCAAATCGCTAATAAAACGATGGTTTCAATTCAATACTCATTAAGTATCTGTTTAATCCAAGGCTTTATTTGCTGTGGTATTAGAAGACGTAGACACAGAAATGAGTATGAAAAGGATGGCCTCTGTCCCTTAAGGAATTTGGTGTCTTTAGGAGACAGACATATAACAACTAAATACAATACAAAATAAAAAAATAATTCCAGAATGAGGGACATGAGTCACACACAAAAAGTTGGCCAGCGGTTGGGCACTGGATCCGGAAGCACCTTTAAGCACTAAGGCAGCAGTGTAGGAGAGCACCTGCCCCATTCCGAGAACAGCAGCAGGTTGGTGCAGCTAAAGCACAGATATTCGATAGAAGACCTAGCGCTTCCTCAGGAATGAAGGTTAGGGAAGCTTTCCAGATCGCCCAGTAAGACATCATCCTTTTCTCGGGTTGTATATAATAACCTTGGGGTTTCAACTAAAGTTATAATTATATACTTTCTGGCCGGGGTGTGTGGGGGGAGAGGAGAGAGAGAGAGAGAGACGGGGCTAAGTAGTTATTAACATCACAGACATCAAATCTCATATGTCTCCACGCCCAATTTTTTTTCAACCAGAGTCAAAACTGAAGATATCTGAAGAGGACCTAACCCCCAGGCTGCGGCAGCGAAGCAACACACTCCCCAGGAGTTTCGGTTCCCAACTGGAGAGAGAAGATGAGAAGAAGCAAGAGGTGATAGAGAAAGCCATCAAGCCCAACGTGGAAGCCACGCTGGACTCCATCCAGCGGAAGCTGCAGGAGAAGCGGGCGGAGAGCAGCCGTCCTGAGGACATTAAGGTGCAGTGATTCGGGGAAGGCCCCGAGCTGACTGCTCACCCTAAGCAGTTAGGGGGCGACCAGGCCTTCGGGGCGGCCATCGGGGGGCAATCAGGCCAGCAAGCTGTTCCAGTCAGCATGGTAGAGGCATAGGACAGGCCACACAGAGCCCAGGGGAAGAGTGGTGGAGGGACACCTTTTGAAACCTCCCACCCCCTCGTCTTCCACACTCTTAGATGTTTAGAGAAGCTGATGACACAACTGCGAGTGCTTTAACTGTAGCTGATTTGGTTTTTGACTTCAAATTAGAAGCAGAAAGCTCCACTGTACAAGTGGTGGAATGAGCTTATTTAGGTTCCTACACCATTTGGTGACCCTGAGGTAGAAGAACTTCAGAAGCATCTGAGGCATCATCACCCCTTTGGGCGTGTGTCGTCTGTCACTGTAGACATCGCCTGGGCCATTCCGTGAAGCCTCGTGTGCCTCACCGCCTTGCTTGGTTCAGGACTCAACATGCCTCTGCTGCCACAAGGAAGTTGATGGCGTTTCTGTTGTGTTATCTTACTTCTATCAAGAGATCAGGAATAGCTAATTCCTAAGTGAGCTTGGATAGAGCAAGGAGGAGCTGTTGTATGAGGATTCTTTTTTCTCCTCCTTTTTTAATTGTTTTATTGTTGAACTGAAGAAGAAGAAGAAGAAGAAGAAGTTGGAATGCTCACACACGTTTCCCCTGCTCATTGACCTCTCCTTGTGTTTGAACAGGACATGACCAAAGACCAGATTGCCAATGAGAAAGTGGCCCTGCAGAAAGCTCTGCTGCATTATGAAAGCATTCACGGCCGGCCGGTATGTGTGTGCACAGACTTCTCTTTCTGGCCGGGCTAGATCCTCTGGCTTTAGACACGGATCTTCTGTGCTTGGTCTTTTGCAAATGAGGTTCCCTGCCGTTGAGGTTCCCTCTGTTTTCACCGGAACCAAACTTTCCGAAGGCTAAACCTGTGATAAGAGTTTCACTGCCTTGTAGATGCTGAATTTAATTGCGTTCCGAAGAAAAATTAGTTTGCAACTCAAACGTAGTCCATGGCGTCCTGCTTCAAGAGGAGAAGGTGGGGAGGTGAGGGGAGGTATGAACTGGTGCACAGAGCCCTGGGGTGAGGAAGCTTCACTGTCCCGGGTCTGCCTCCAGGAGCTGGTACTGGCTCCGGGCATTCTTATCCATAAATCAGTGGGCTAAACTGGAATCATCTGCCCTCAAAGTTGATCTCTCAGCAAAGCAGTTGCAACCAGGGTTTGTCCATGGAGAAGTTGCAGCTGCCACCCAGGACCAAAAAGTGTGAGGCATCCAAAGCACGGCTCTGCCTTTTCGTAACAAGGAGCATGTGGGGCCTTGTGTTCTTCAGCGCGAGTTCACGTTAGTCGGAAGACAGGAGTGTGCTAGGCTTCTCTCTTCCTTAGGGAACCTGTGGTCAGGTGTCCATGTCAGTTACTCTTAGTAACCTGTTCAGTATGTCATCAAGAACCCAGTAAAATCAACTCTTATTTGAAAAAGCATCTATACTAATAAAAGAGTAATATGCTAATTAGACCAAGTCGACCAGACATCTTCCAGAAGTCCGACTTCCTTCTGGATAATTAGGGGGTGACCAGCCAACAGGAGAGTACTTAGGGAGGGGACCAGGCTGGCAGGGGGAAGTTAGGGTCAACCAGGCCAGCAGGGGAACATTTATGGGGGGAGGGGTTGTCAGGCTAGCAGGGAAGCAGTTAGGGGGTAACCAGGCCAACAGGGGGGCAATTAGTGGTGACCAGGCCCACAGGGGGGTGGGGCAGTTAGGGACAACCAGGCTGGTAGGATGCTAGTTAGGGGGCGACCAGTCCCTCAGGGGGGCAGTTGGGGAGCAATCAGGCCAGCAAGCAGAGGCAATTAGTGGTGATCAGGTAGCCAAATAGAGTGGTTAAGAGCAATCAGGCAGGCCGGCAGAAGGCGGGGAGGGGCACTTAGGGGGTGACCAGGCAGGGAAGGGGGCAATTAGGGGGCAATCAGGCTGGCAGGGGGGCAGTTAGAAGTGACCAGGCCGGCAAGAAGAGGCAGGGGTGATCAAGCTGGCAGGTAGAGTGGTTAGGGGCGATCAGGCAGGTGAGTGGTTAGTAGGTTGCAGTCCCGGATTGAGAGAGTGATGTCCAATTGGCAGTTTAAACTGCAATCAGACATCCCTCGGAGGGCTCCAGGATTGGAGAGGGTGCAGGCTCAGCTGAGGGACCCTCCCCTGCACAAATTTCATGCACCGGGTCTCTAGTGAATTTTATGTTCACAGAAGGCTTTTTATATAGCCAAAAAGCATGCATCTCTTTCCCAGTTTCAGCATAGCTATATAATGGAGTCAGTCTTTTCACCTGAGATAAGTTCTTTTAAGAAAAGAAGCTTCTAGAATAATGCAGTAGAGGTCCGTGAGGGCCAGGACTCAGGGTTTTGTGAAGCCAATCCTCAGCCAGTAGCACAAGCCCTGCCACAGCGTTGCCCAATAAGCTGTCTGTAAAATGCATCTGCCGTGGTATTTAGGTTCCGAATTTATCGGGTTTAGGTTTGGAAAAGAAGCTGGGCTGCTGGTGATTGATTTTGCTGGCCTGCCCTGCCGTGGAAAAATACTGGCGCTCTGGGATGACGGTCATGTTTCCAGCCAGGTTGTGTGTGTGTGTTTTTTCCAAGCCAAGTTTTGTTTTGGATCTTTAAAAGCCACTGAGCCAAGTAGTACCTGCACCGGAGCTCACATACATGGTGAATCTTTGTCTTTCTCTTCTGGAGTATTCAGAAACTGAACCGCTAGCGATAGGCTCAAACCTCTGAGTGCCTTGTCCTGGCTACCAGGCAGGCCCTAGGCGAAGGAGGCAAGACTTGTGTGTGTTTTACTTCTTTTCATTGCATGGACTCATGTTGTGACATGGACTAAAGACTTCCTCCCTGGGCCCCTGAGATCTCTCTGCTGCATTCTAAACTTAACCTTCAGCCAGTTTCGGAGGTTGGAGTTGGGGGTGGGCGGACGTGGCACCTGTTGCTGAGTTGCTCTGAGGCTCAGCAGACCTAGATTCAGAGTCCAGCCCCGCTGAGACCAGCTCTGTGACTTCAGGCTACAGAGGTAACTTCTCAGAGCCTCGGGGCCCTGTCTGTGCAGCAGGCTGTCTGCAGACAAAGGGACGTGACAGGCACACATTTACCTGTAGGGCATCTGGCCTTGAGGAAGTTGGGCAGAGTGGCTCTGCTGGGGGGAGAGGGCCTTGCCCAGTAAAAGGTAGCTTTCACTTCTGTTACAATTACATGCTCCGCATCCGCAGCCTACTTCTTAGTGACTGAGTGAGGAGAAAGGAGAAAGAGTACACATTTTTAGCACTCTTATATTAATTGGCAATGTGAACTATTAGGTTTTTTTGTTTTTATTTTATTTTGTTTTTTTGTTTTTTAATATATTTTATTAATTTTTTTTTTTTTTTTATAGAGAGGAAGAGAGGGATAGAGAGTTAGAAACATCGACCAGCTGCCTCCTGCACACCCCCTACTGGGGATGTGCCTGCAACCAAGGTACATGCCCTTGACAGGAATCGAACCTGGGACCTTTTAGTCTACAGGCCGACACTCTGTCCACTGAGCCAAACTGGTTTCGGCTGAAATACTAGTGTTTGGCCCTGTCTTTCTGTTTCCCTTTCTTTCATCATTCTCTCTGATGAAGGAAGAACACCGTTCTGGGTCACATTCTAGCATCTCCTGAGGCAGGAGGCTGTGCTCAGGGAGTTTGTCACTCCTGGTCCAGGGTCCGACTCTCCGCCTCGCTCTGGAACACGATGCTCCGACCTCAGGGGAGGCAGAGTCCATTTGATGCCTGGCCAGTCCACAAATCAGAGGGAACTTTTCATTCTCAGATCCGTGTGTTGCCATGGACCCTGAACTGTAAATAACATTTGGGCAATGCTCTTAAAAAAAAAAAAAAAAAAAAAAAAAAAAAAAGCATGTACTCCCAGTGCTGAACTATCATTCCAAACTCTAGGATTTTTTAGAAAAGCAGGTGCTTCTAGTTCATGGCTGTTTGCTGAGTCTGCTGATTCTGATTTACTAGTAAAGGGGCACTAACTCCAAGTCACAGGCCAAAATAATTACCTGCCAATTCTATACATTGTAAAGAAGGCTGTTTGCTTAAACGGGGCATTCTGTAGGCTGACAGACATGTAACAAAACACACTCGTTCACCCACTGACACCATATTCCCTACAAATTATTACGAAAGTGGCCCTTTCAGTATTGAAGGATCTCAGGTAGGCGATGTCACAGAAGGAAGCAGGGCAGATGGCTGCAGCTCCTTGCTCTGCCTTATTCGTAGACCCCTGCGTGGGGACAGGGCACAGGGAGAGAACCGGTCACTTGCCCAGAGCTCCTGGGTTCTGGAGTCTCTTCCTCATCAGTGTATGTTAATCTTATATTTTAAAACCTTGGGACACCAAACATCATGTTCAAAATTAAATGCACATTCTAAAGCTATATATTTGCACTCTCCTTTGCTGTTTGGGTTTATCTGATCTTTGCACAATTCGCCTACTGTCTTCACCTGACGGTGAAGAAGAGAGAGTTGTCATTTTCCAATCCATGGGCCAAGAATGCAGCAGTCATAAGAATCCAACTCGTGTCTTCTCCTGCTCTCAGCTTTATGACTCAGAAATACCCATGCACTCATTCAGAGGCCTATTCTTGGTCAGTAGGGGAATCCCTGATGACTGATGACTCAAGAGTAAGAGTGTCGGTCTTCGAATGGTTTTCCCATGGTCCACTTCACATCCGCCTGGCCTTTATTGTCAGTCCAGCCAAAGCCCTGCTTTGTTTATCTGACTCTTGGTTGGCTTTGGCTCTGCTCACAAATCCAGCACAGACAATCGCATGTGACAGGTGAAAGCTGCATTAACTTTTAGTATGAACAGCCCTGTGGCTTCAGGTATATACTCTGAAAGTAATTCTGGTGTAATTCAAGTTGTATTTATGTTTTCTACACCTCAAACTTCAAGATTTTTATGTTTTTGATGGTCAGATACTTTTATCATGTACCAGTATTAACTTTGGTAGAGTCATGATGAGTTTCAGCTTTCCATAGTCAAAAATTGAATTATATTAGATCACTTATAGGTATTAGTTCCTGAGGGTCATTAATTCTAAATATGAGCAATTCATAGAAAATCTAAATGTCAGCATCATGAGCCAAAGCATTGGGTTGGTGAGCCTCTTCATCTACTAAACTAGGAAATTTGGATTTTGAACAAAGAATTAGAACAAAAATTGGCCTTGGTGCAATTTGCTCTCTCTGTCTGATTTTACCAGCTAAGCCTTATTCTATAAATCAGAGATGTTTCTGCCAGCAGCTAGTCCACAATGGGAACCTGCTGGCTTCTTTTTATATTCAGTGTGTCTTTTGGTCACTAAGCCATCTATTGTTTATCTTGCACATTAGATCACACCACATCATGTGTTGACAGTGAAGATAAGCCTTAACTTACATGCAACACATTAAATGGATACATCTCGTATCAAGAAAACAACAAAAAACATGGTTTCATGTGGTCCAGTCCTAAATTTTGTCATCTTGCAAGTGAAATTTATACTAGTCACTCCATTTCTGTTCTTCAGGCTTCCTTGTGGCTGTTATTTAAGTTCCCTTGAAGGATAACATAAATACAGAAACGAGCCCAGATTATGTGTCTTGATGTAAACAAATCCGGGTGACCAGCATCCAGATTAAGACACAATATGTTACCAACCTCCCATTAGCTCTCCCTGGTGTTCCTTCCCGTCCATAGCCTGCTTTCCTGCCCGAGGAAAACCACTCTCTTGACTTTTAACTCTGTAGATTGTATTCACTTGTTTTTGAACTTCATAGAAGTGGGAGCTGACAGTATGTAGTCTTTGGTGTCTGACTTATTTTACTCAGTTTTATTTTTGTGAGGTTAATCCAAGATGTTGCATATAGCTGTGGTTCATTTATCCATACTGCTGTGTGGTATTCAATTTTGAAAACATACCTTATTTGTTCTTCTGTTGTTGGACATATGAATGATTTCCAGTGTGGGGGTTACAATAAGTGGTGCATACGGGTTTTCATCTCACTTGTCTGAGTGTCTTTTGGTGAACTTATGGCCGTATGTCTTTAGTATGTACTTAGAATGGAATTGGGTCATATGTGCAGCTTCAGTAGATACTGCCAAATGGTTCCCCAAAGTGTCCTACCCTTTCCAGTTGTCCAGCATTCTCGCTGGCGCTTGACACTGTCTTTTCATTCTAGCCATTGGTGGGCGTATAGTGGTAGTAAAACCTGTTGTTTGATCCTCAGATTTTTAATGTGTGGTTGTTTTCTTTTTTACAAAATAACTTCTGCATTTCCTTCTACTTTTGACAGTCCTTGTAAAAAATTAAATAGCAATTTAAAAACTTCTTTTGCCGAATCTGGTTTGGCTCAGTGGATAGAGCGTCAGCCTGCGGACTGAAGGGTCTTTCCTGGTTTGATTCCGGTCAAGGGCATGTACCTTGATTGCGGGCATATCCCCAGTAGGGGGTGTGCAGAAGGCAGCTGATCGATGATTCTCTCTCATCGATGTTTCTAGCTCTGTCCCTTTCTCTTCCTCTCTGTAAAAAAATCAATAAAATATATTTTTTTAAAAATAAAAATAAAAACTTATTTTAATATGGTTGAAGCAGGAAAATGCCATCATCTCAACTTAATGCTGTGATAATAGAAACAGATAAAATAATTTGTTGCTGATGATAGAAAATAAATCCATAAAATGCTATTGCATACTGATAGGATCCTATCCTACTTGTGAAGTTTATCCAAAGTTCACTTATTGTTGATTACTTTGAAGAAGACAAATAAGAAAAATAAGGAAGGATAATTCACTTATGCATAATCCAGAGTTACCTTCAAAGCTGAAGGGCCAAAAGGCCAATAAAAGAAATGGTCAAAGCTAATACGACTTGCCTTTCTTTACCTCTCTGACTCTTGTCCTTATTATGTGTGCAATGGAAATAAAACACAGAAGACAAATAGCAATCTTGAAACAAAGATACTTCATCTCATTCACCATTTAAGTAAACAGGGGAAATGCATGCATATCAATGAATTGGGCTTACTAATTATGTTTGGAATATTTGTTCACTCATTCTGCAATATTTATGGACTATTTCTATTATGACATACACTGAAATAGTTGTCAGGGACAGAAAACACAAGCTCCTGCTCTCAAGGAGCTTGTAGTTTAAAGAAGAAACAGAAATGTCAATAAACTATAGTTATTATCTTACATAATAAAAGCCTAATATGCTAAGTGAATGGTTGACTGGTCAGCTGTTCGACCAGTCAAAACATAGCTAAGGCTGCTTAACAGCTCGCTATGATGTGCACTGACCACCAGAGGGCAGGCGTTTCAACCAGTGATTTCCAGAGTGATCTGTAGCTAAAGTGGTTATTTTAAACACCAACTGAATAATGTTGTCAGTTTAAATAACTTTTGTGAGAGGAGGTGGCTCTTGATCTGAGTTCTGCCAAACCAACTGTACTGTGAGTCATCTGTACTTTCTCCAGGCCCAGAGCGTGCTGGGACAGCTGGTAGCCTGGCTTCTCAGCGCTCTTGTTCTTGCTCTCCAGGTCACCAAGAACGAGCGTCAGGTCATGAAGCCTCTCTACGACAGATACCGGCTGGTCAAACAGATCCTGTCCCGAGCCAACACCGTGCCCATCATGGTGAGTCCACCCACCATGGTGTGGGTGACCTGGTTGGACAGGCCCTGGCTAATCGGAGGGCCCTAGCCTGCCTATTAAAGAATAGGCTTTAAGGGTTGAACGTGCCATTCATATCAGTGGCCTGTAAGCTTGAGAAATGAAGAATTTGTCAAAGACTTCTGAGACTACATTGGTAAAAAAGTAAAAAATTAGAAAAAAAAGAGCAAACCTGAAGATGATAGATTTTTTTTCCTTTTGAGAGTCATGATTTGGCCAGGAATATCCCCACAACATGTGCTGGGCCAACACCCCCCCACACACACACACACCCTACCCGAGACTGAGCACCAGGGGGACAGGGCTGTGCTTTCTCAGGCCGCTCCGCACCCGAGTGCCTCTGGTCCCAGGGCCGTCTGTGAACAGCCTGCTCTGCTCTCTCAGAGGATACCGGGCTCCTGCCCAGGAGAAGTCTGCTGAGGAACTCCGCACAGCGGCCTTCTCTCTGAGGACTCCCTCGTGAAGAAGTGTGAGGCGGGAAGGGGGCGAGGCCAGTGACTGCATGTGCTCTCAGACGCCACTATCCGTGGACTTGGCCGCTTTGGGCTCTGAGTTTTGGTTTTGTCTGGAGCGGGAGCAGCAGCTCTGGGAGAGCCTTTCGGACTGGCCAGCCCCCCACCCCCCCACCCCGCAGTCTGGGCTTTCCCCCTCCCCCTCTGAGTGCCCCGTGAACCCATGTCCCCCTCCTGGGGACTCGGTTGCCTCTGTTTCAGTTGCCTCTGTCCAGGCACCTGAAGGCTTCCTCTGCCGTCTTCTGGGCTTTTGAATAAGCAGACACCGCCTCCTGGTGTGGAAATGCATAATCCCCAGCCGCTGTGCTCCCATTCCTGCCGCAGCCTCCAGGCCCCCGCTGGGGTCTTCGTGCCTTTTCACAGGGCACCTGCTCCCGGGAGTGAGGGCGGGGCCAGAGGCTGGTGTGTTTACCGGAAGCGCCTTTTCTAGCAATGTCCTGCAGAATGATTTACTAGCTCACCAACCCAGGGATCAAATCTAAGGAACCGGTTTCATTCTTCAGTTAGGAACCCTCAGTGTCTGAACAGGGTGAGTGGGCAGTGGGGATGGCAGAGGACCTTTGTATCACGTCAGGAGCTGACGCTATTCTAGGTGAAGCTGCTAAGTGCAGGTGGGATGGGGAGGGACGGGGGGGGGGGGGGGAGGCAGGGGGGTGGTCTGCTCAGGTTTCCTCTGAGCCTTTGGTTAAGGTACTTGAGTGCTGTTCTTGCTCTCTTGGGAGCTCCTGTGTTGGGGGGGGGGGGGGGGGGGGGAGCCTCTGGAGTGAAGAAGCAACTTGGAAAGAATGTTGGTTGTTGCTGGGTTTCCGGGGGATTTTTGGTGGGAAGGAGTTAGAGCACATCATTTAAAGGCAGCAATGATGTTCTCCAATTCCATCCAGGTCACTGCAAATGATACGGATTCCTTCTTTTTTATGGCAGCATAGTATTCCATTGTGTAGATGTACCATAGTTTTTTGATCCAATCATCATGCATATAAGTATAACCAATGGACACAAAACTCTGGGGAGGGAGGGCATGTATGGGAGTGGGGGGGGGGAGCAATGGTAAGATTTGTACACCTATAATAATTTAATTAAAAAAAAAAAAAAGGCAGCAATGAATCCTGGTGAGGCAGAGGAGGTGGAGAGCTGGCGGGAAAGGGAAGGGGTTCGCAATGTAACCTCCTTGTCAACGCCTGTCGCAGGGTTCCCCTTCCAGCAAGCGGAGGAGCCCTTTGCTGCAGCCAATCATCGAGGGCGAAACTGCTTTCTTCTTCAAGGAGTCAAAGGTGAGGACCTCCAACTGCTAACCTCCTGCCAAACCCGCCTCTGCTCCCTCCCTGTCTCCTGCGAATGAATGGAAGGGGTTGTGGTTGGGCCTCTGGTGATGGGTTCCGGTGGCATTCCCTCAGCATCTGCACAGAGCCCACTTGGAGCAATCCTTTTCTCCTTTGTATCCTGTAATAGCCGATTTCCTTAGTTTCATTTCATTCCCCCACTTTTTATTGATGTTTTGTTTGTTGTTGTGTTTTCAGGGATGATGCTTTCGTTTGCACGTTGTTTTTTTATTTTGGGTTTTCCCCCTACTTGGAGAATAGTTTTTCTATATTTCAAAATCGTATTACGTTAGCTCGGTGCATAACTTTCTTTAAAATCTCATTTACTGAGTTTATAGAAAAAACAAAATTAGCGAAGACAGTATGTGTAGCACACAATAAAAAAATGAGCATTTTATAGGCGAATATCACAGTTGCCGATGGCAGATTCGCTGGTTCAGTTCCACCCACTCTTTCTCCCTCTCCCCTCTCCCCCGGCACACTGTGTCCTCGGGCCTAATTTTATAATCTCTCCCTAATCAGGGAATGTCGTGCTGGGGCCAGCAGTCGCTAGGACATATGTTCAGATTTTCTTCCCCAGTAATTATGGATTTGGACAAATAATCCTTGTTCTCAGGGGCTCCCTTTGAGGAATGGGAGGTCCCATCTGTGCTGAGACCGGTGTCCCTGTAAGGACCTCAGTGGCCCGCATCCGGATCAGCCTCTTGCATGTCCTTGTTTCTAGATAAGTGAACACACCGGGTGGCCTTATATAGGGATCTAGAGATGAAAAGTCAATGCCAACCTTTTTCTTTTTTTTAATCAGTGAATGTTAAAGTTGGAAGGGGAAATAAAACCCAAAGCAGAAGTGAGTTTTAAGTGTTTCACTTGTCCTGTTTCTATCAAAGTTCCCAGCCCGGGGTGGTCATGTATTTACTGTCCTTAGGAATTATTATTTCAGAATATGGGGCCCCGTTCCCACAAAGGATGCCAATTCAGAGCAGCTCCCTTCTCTGCCCTGATTCTCACCTTTATAAGCCGAGGTAAGGTACCAGCTACATGAGTCTCCCTGTTTCTTTTCTTACCTTTTAAGGGTCTTAAATGCTTCACACACCTCATGAGGCAATGATTGTGCTGACTGTTCATATTATTTTAGACATAATGTGTTTTATGAAAATTCTCTGTGAAATTTAGGTGACTATGCTCCATTGTGTTTTAAAAATTAGACTATTTTCTTACAACAAGACTAGAAAGAAGACACATTTGGTCTAGTTGGTAATTTCACACAAGAATCAAGTCATTATCATTGAAGAAATTTGGACAATTACATGTGTGAAAATTAATGTATTTCTCTGAGAATCATGTGATAGAACTGTTACTAGATTAAAATGTGTTCTTCAACACATCCAAACTATGACAGGTAATAATTGCCTCGTTAAACAATTGGAAGTCATACTAATGATGCTCTTCTTAAAAAGAGGACATTCTTTCAGATCTTACTCTTTATCTTGGTTAATTTTTTTCACAAGTATATTTTGGCCATGGCTCTTCTGCCGGACCACATGGTGGTCAGAATTTCAGATAATTTCGCAATGATTGCATTGCTTTTGTAAATAGTGCTGTCTTTTGTTCCAACTTGCCAGGCTTGTTAGCATGTATCCGGATTGTACTAATTCTTGACAATTCTGAAACAATTTAGAATTGGGTATGTGTACCGATAAGAAGATTATATGTAAGCGTTGTTGTTTTTTAAACCATCCCTTGTTTTCATGTTTCCGGGAGGAAACCAATGTGTATGAAATAGAGCCAGCTCAAGCTCTGAGGCTCTAAGCCTTCCAGCCCCAAATTCTAGAGGCCATCTCATCAGTTCTCCTGTCCAACACAAAACTCTCCTCTAAAACTTAGCTGACAGAATGGAGACACTGGCCCTGAGCAGAGACTCCTCCCAGCCTGGCAAGCTTGCAGCAGCAGGGAGAGGAAGCTCACTCATTGCTGGGCTAAACATCAATAGTAACTGAAACTTGTCCTGTTTTATAATTATTTATAAAATATAAATAATAGATAATTTTAGGATGTACCAAAAGCTTAATAATTATGCTTATGGTACATAAGTATTACACAGTTAGTGACTATAATAGGAAGTTGCCTCCATAGTTATTATAGATGTGTCACTTTCTACTTAGGAGGCACGGTTGTGCCCTCTGGAACGACATGGAGAATGCACGGCACTTCTTTTGTGAGAGCACATCCTAGTTAGCCACCTCCCTGCCCTCTCCCACCCACACCTGTGAACATTTCTCCACGGCTTCTTACTGTTTCTCATATGACGTGGGTGCCAGACCTGCTGGCAGCCTGGTGGCTCTGCTCTATACACACATTAGTCTATCTGTCTCCTTCACACACACATCAATCTGTCTCCTTTACACACACATCAGTCTGTCTCCTTCACACACACATCAGTCTATATGTATCCTTCACACACACATCAGTCTATTTGTATCCTTCCTAAAAGCTGATGCCCAGGGCTATACACCCTTCTAGAAATGGTTTAACCAGCAAGGCAGAGGGTGCAGGACTAGCCCAGACCTCCGTGGGGATGACCTCCATGGGCCCTTCGGTTCCACACGTCTGTGACGGTGTGACTGTCACCGTATCAGGAAAGTACTGTAATAGCAGGCTGTCTTGACTTCAGCACTGGACACATTTGGGGCCAGATAACCTTGTGTGGGGGGCCTCCTCACTAAACGCCAATAGTGCACTACAAACCCCCCCGCCCCCCGCCCCCATACCCGTCCCCGTCCCCATGTGATCACCATAAATGTCTCCAGACGTTTCCAAGGGCCCCTAGGGGGTAAGATCAGCCCAATAGAGAGGCCCCGGGGGAGGCCTGCCTTGCGGTTGATTTATGCAATCCCAGCTTCCTTCCCACCGACTGCACATTGTCCGTGTGTCCAGCTTTTTCCCCTCACCTGATTGCAGGATCTTGAATTTTTCCAATTAGCTACTTTTGGCCTTCTATTCCAGCCTTACGAAATGGACTATAGAGTTTGTATTCCAACATACCAGATGTCCCCACCTGCCTTGCGTTACCTACACATTTTGTAAATAGCCTTTTGGGTCTTTATCCCGGAATGGGAAATGCTGAGTCAGGCAGAGTCAGGTAAAGAGCCTGCTCCAGGCCCTCTCTCCAGAATCACGTCACCACTGTGTCATCACTCTCCACACTTGCACAACCAGCTCACTTCGTTCTTCACTGAAATCCAGACATTACACCAATCCCATCAAGTAAGGGGAGATGGTTAGTTCCCATGATTTGTTTGTAAGGGGCCAGTGCTAATCACTGTCAATCTCTGCCTATCTATTGCTCATAGATTACCTGGGTATTGATTCCTTCTAACTGCTCCTGCCTCCTGAGGTAGATTTTCTGCTTTAACTGGAACAACTGATATACTTCCTTTTGTTCATGAAGCTGTACTCCTAACCCAGTGGTCGGCAAAGTCATTAGTCAACAAAGCCAAATATCAACAGTACGATTTTAATTTCTTTTGAGAGCCAAATTTTTTCAACTTAAACTTCTTCTAATGCCACTTCAAAATAGACTTGCCCAGGCCGTGGTATTTTGTGGAAGAGCCACACTCAAGAGGCCAAAGAGCCACAAGTGGCTTGCGAGCCGCAGTTTGCCGACCACAGTCCTAACCAATTATTTCCTTTTTTAAGATGTTAGGATGTTTTCTCCTGGTCTGATTGTAGATTTTGGCAGAAAATTACTTCTTTTAAAAATCTTTCTTTCACTGTGCTATACACCTGAAACTAATACAAAATAATATTTGAATGTAAACTGTAATTTTTAAAAAAAATTTGTCTTTTTTTTCAGATTATGATAAATTTCATACCTATACTTAACATAGCTTTAAAATTGACACTAAGAAATGCTAATATGACTGTATTGTTTTTCTAAGTGCGTTATCATCATTATCAGACAAAGAATATGATACTTTTCTTAGAATCTTGGATGCCGAAAAATACAGTCATGATTCTTGGACATGCCTTGAAAGAACTTAGGAGGTTTAGGATTCAAATCGTGGAAGATAAATGTTTTGATCTCAAACGCACCCTAAGATTTTGTGTACCAGGCAACCACAAATACATTATAATCTCAGTCTTTAAACAGAAAGGCTATATTGTTCTATTTCTAAGAATGTTCATCGCTTAATAAACAATATGTCCTGAGATATGCAAGCAATAGAATTCTGAAAACTGGTTGCCAGTGGTGGGCTTTATCCTATACTGTCTTAGAATCTTCAGATTATTTTGCTTCATTTGATTGAGGATATAAGGTATGATGGTTGTTCCTTCCTACCTCAGCCTTAAAATGTTAAATGTGGTGTACACTCATTTTTATAGTGTTTTTTTCCCTATCGAGTGGCTGTGTTTAGTTTGTTACTGGCCGTGTACATATAGCTGTTTGATAACACATACGTAAGGGTATGTAGGTGCTACTGAAGGTAGATATAGAGGAAACCTTATGGTGTCTGGATAGGTCAGGCTGGTCAGTGATGCTTGTGATGAACGAGTGCTGGGAAAAGTAACCAGGCTTTGGCTGGGTTGCTGTGTGTCTCCAGGAGGAAGAGGAAGGTTCAGAAGATGACGCCAACGCCAAGCCAGACTTCACGGTCACTCTGAACACCGAGTTCAGCGCTCATTGCTTCCTCGACCAGTTTGAAGAAGGCGCTGATGGGTTTATTTCCCCGATGGATGACAAAATGCCATCAAAATGCAGCCAGGACTCCGGGCTTTCAAACCTGCATGCTGCTTCGATGTATGTCATTGATTTTTGTTTTTTTTGGTTTTTTTTTGGGGGGGGGGGGAGTGGTAAGACATTTGGGTGAAGATAATTTTCCTAAATATTATTCTAGTCTTTATACTGACATCGGAACACAAGTGACTCACCTGAGGGCGGGAAACGGGGGGTCTGTGTGGCTAAAACAGTGGCTTTTTATTTTTAATTTCTGGCTCCATTTCTGCAGATGCTTTATCCTGTGTTATTTGAGCGAGCATCTGAGATCTTACTTACACAACCGGGCAGGCTCTCTAAACAGCACTGTGTAGCTCTGTCCTCCCCAGCCCATCCTGCGCGCTCACTGCGCACAGATGTCCTCTCCCTCTCTCAAACCCAAATGTGACAAAGCACCCTGGGGTTTTATAAGTAGCAGGAGCCAGAGCTGAGGCCCGTGTTTCAGGGCATAGAAAGCAGCCATTCCCACTGACCCTCTGCTCCCTCAACAGTGTTTGTGCTATGTGCTTCCCACCGTGTCCACAACGCCCCGCCCCACCCACCCCCTGCCGCACCGAGTTGCACATTCATTACATTTATGACAATTTAGATTCAACTCGATTTTCTTAAATTCCCCCCACCCCCACCCTCTCAGACCAGAACTCTTGGAACAGCTTCAGGAAATGAGAGAAGAAAAGAAGAGGATCCGAAAGAAACTTCGAGAATTTGAGGACAATTTCTTCAGACAGAATGGAAGGTAGCGCATGTGCTTCCCTCCCCACCCCCTGCCCAGGCGTCCTCTTCCTTTCCTGTCGGGCGGGCGGGCATCTCCGCATCTGTCTCCCTGTAGCCCAGTCCCGGGGAGGGGTGTGCCCAGGCCCCTTGGGGGTCGGCTGGGGGGATGGTGAGGTTCGCCTGGTCCTTAAGAAAGCAGTGGTCCTTGGGGAGAGCCCATGCTCCCGCAGCCAGAGCAAACCTGTCCCATCACACAGTCATCTAACCCGAGCCGCTGGGAGCCACGTTTCCAGTTGGCAGCACTGGCTTATTTTTGTGTTTTGTTCTTAAGAAACTAGAAGGAGCCGAAACCGGTTTGGCTCAGTGGTAGAGCGTCAGTCTGCGGACCGAAAGGTCCCAGGTTTGATTCCAGTCAGGGGCATGTACATTGGTTGCGGGCACATCCCCGGTAGGGGGTGTGCAAGAGGCAGCTGGTTGACGTTTCTCTCTCATTGACATTTCTAGCTCTCTATCTCTCTCCCTTCCTCTCTGTAAAAAATCAATAAAATATATTTAAAGAAAAAAGAAACTAGAAGGAGGAATAAGGAACGGAGGATTGGCGGGCTTAAAGCACATTTTAAAAGTAAAATGGGAAGGAAAAATATCCAAGGAGCAGTTCACCCGCCTGATCGACAGGGCGCTTCTCTCCAGCGAGTTTCAGCCAGTGGGATCCGTAGGTGGCGGCGAGCTGAGCCGCCATCCGTCCTCCCTGGGCCAGTGACCGCGCACAGAGGGTCCGGCTCCGGCTCCGGCCACGGCGGGCGGCAGGGCCAGGCAGGGGAGGGATCGCGTCTCTGACACTGGAGTGAAGCTTCATCCTTTGGAATTGATTTTATTTTCATCCAGATTATCTGAACAGTGTAGATGGAGTTTCTCATTTAAGACCCTTTTCGTGCTTCTCAAAAGTGTTGGGAAATGAAAGGACCACAAAAATGAGCTCTGGCCTTTAGGACGTGTTGTGTTCTGTCTATTTCAGTCACTGGATACATTTATGTTCAGGATTTGCCCTGTAATGACTTTCTTGAGATTTATCAATTTTATACCTAAATATTTGCTTTTCTTCCTCCGTGTGTTGCAGGGTATTTAGGAAATATAGGTGAGCAGATTAAAGAAACCATCTCCAAAGTAATACTAATACCCAAAGACAAGCCAGGATTAATGTTCTGATTTGTTTCTTTCCAATCTTCTTTCTAGGCACATTTTTGGTTTGTCTGTTTCCCTTTCCCCCCTCCCCCCCATATAATTGCAGTCACATTTTGTGCAGATATCCATGAGGCACTAACTACATATAATTGTGTAAACTTCCCAAGTAACCAGAAAGTATAATTGATGAGAACTAGCAATCACCGTGGAAGTTTAGAACTCTCAGGGACTTCCGATGTCATAAAATCTGGTGCCTCCTTTTGTGTCTGAGGAGATGGAAGCCCCTCAGAGGGCCCAGCGGCCGGGGCTCTGCCCACACCCTGTTCCGTCACCGCCCTGTGCCATGACGCCATCTAGAGTCATTTCCCAGATCAAGGCGGGCCAGCGATGAGTACGTTTATTTTTAGTCCGTTGAACAAAGTAAAATAAGGTCCATGCCACTGCCTTTCCCGTGTTCTCTAATAAAAAGAAAAGGAAGCCTGGTGTTTGAACGCCTGGCACGTGCATTCCCAGGTGAACTGAGAAGCGGGCGGCACCGCCCGGGGCTGGGGGCTGTGGCTGTGCCGGGACCGACTCCCCCGCCCGCGCTCAGCCTGTGTGCCATGTGGGTGAGGGCCCGCACTGCTGCCCTCCTGCGGGTTATATCACACCCTGGAGGCAGAGCCCCTCAGCACAGGCCTGACCCTGCAAATACGCTCTCCGGGAACACTTGTGCGCATGAGAGAATGCATACAGAATTACTCGTCAACGGTAAAGGCTTTTTAGTATTACATGACTCAATTGTTGAATTCCAAGACTTAACCTATAATAATAAAAGCCTCATATGCTAATTAGACTGAACAGCTGAACATGCTTCTGGGCCACCTTCCAAAGACTGGGGCAGCCGCCATGGCTGCAAAGGCCAAGCCCCTTGCATGAATTGCGTGCATCGGGCCTCTAGTATTAAAATAATTAGTTAAAAATAAACGCATAAATTATAGATGTACCAATTGCTAATTGGGAATGTAATGGTTTATTCGATGAACTATATAAAAGTGAGAAAGCATTACATAGAAATAAAAAATTTCAGTGTATGGATACCATACATAATACCAGCAGCAGAAGAGAGGAGATTTCTTAGTCCTTCGTATCACCCTACAAAATGCCAGATTCTTTTTTTTTTTTTAATATATTTTATTGATTTTTTTTTTTTTACAGAGAAGAAGAGAGAGGGATAGAGAGCTAGAAACAACCATGAGAGAGAAACATCGACCAGCTGCCTCCTGCACACCCCCTACTGGGGATGTGCCCACAACCAATGTACATGCCCTTAACCGGATTCGAACCCAGGACCTTTCAACCTTTCAGTCCTCAGACGGATGCTCTGTCCACTGAGCCAAACCGGTTTCGGCAAAATACCAGATTCTTGTCCTTCTCTGCTTGTCTAAGCCCAACCCCAGGCTTGATCCCGGGTGACCTTGGCCACGCCGATTCCGGGGGCGGGTGGATAGTCTGCACGTTTCCACCTGCTGACGCTGCACCTGCCAAACAGCGCCCTCCAGGGGTCAGCCCCGGGTCCTCAGCCCCCTTTCGTTTGTTCCCATTAGAAGCGTCCAGAAGGAAGACCGCACTCCTATGGCCGAAGAGTACAGCGAGTATAAGCACATCAAGGCGAAACTGAGGCTCTTGGAGGTGCTCATCAGCAAGAGAGACGCCGACTCCAAGTCCCTGTGAGGGGGCAGCCCCCTGGAGCCGCGGGGCTGGCGGGGCCGGTGGGCCTGCCTCCCCGTCAGGGTCAGGAGCAGCTCTGCAGACACTGGGAGGCCCGGCCGCCTCGGAGCTGGACCCGCACAGCACGGAGCCCTTCGCCCCAGGCCCCGGGATGGGCTCCGGTCTCCATCGCAGGCCTCGGAAGCCACCCGCCGGAAGAAGGCCGCGCTGGTCCTGCCGTGGGGCTTCTGGGGGGGAAAGTCAGGATCCTGCATCCACGAGCCCGCGGACACCGTGGCGGGAGCTTTTCCCACAGGAGCGCCGGGATGCATCCCCACCTGGAGGCACCCTCATCCGCAGAGGAGGCGCCCTGTCCTTCCATGGACGACAAAACGAACTCTCACTGGGACGCCACCCAGCGCAGAACTCGCTGGGCAGCCCCCTGTGCTCCCCGGACCCTGAAAGTGGGCACCGTGCACGGGCGCCCTCGCTGCTCCTGTGAACTGTTCTCCGCGCTCAGGCAGAGGGAAGCGGCGTCTGCAGAGCAGACCTCCCTGGCCGTGGGCTTCGAGGCGTCCCCCGCGGCCCAGTCAGGGACTGGGTCATCGCCGAGTTCCGAGGGAGGAGAGCCCGTTTTAAATCCGGTCACAGGGTGACGAGCCTAGAGGAGCCTTGCCTGAACAGTGACTGCACTCACCCGTCTCCAGTGGGAGCCTCGGAGACGAAGCGAGGCCAGCGTGCTGTATGGGGCTCCCTTGTGGGGCTCGGTATCTGTGGGCGTCATCCAAATGCAGAGGGCCTTGTTTCATTCTTAGCTGCAGTGCATGAGGATGGAGAGAGAGAGAGAGAGAGAGAGAGAGAGAGAGAGAGAGAGAGAGAGAGAGAGAGAGCGCGCGCGCGCGCGAGCGCGCATCCCCCCCCCCCCCCCCCCCCCCCCCGTGTTCTCAGCCACCTGAGTACTTAACAGTTTAAGTAAACCTGCACTAAAATCCCCTCCCTCGGGGGTAAATGTAACCCTTGGACCTCAGCCCACGGCAGACTCTGAATCACACTATTTCAAGATCATGTCTGTCGAGAACAGGTTACAATGATCATGTTTTTCAGACTGTGTCACAAAGCTGTCTATATTAGACGTCACGGAGGGACCGGGGGCTGCAGACACCCAGTCATTCATCTCTCCAGTGTGCTGACACCCCCGATGGTTTGTTGTTTCTCTTTACGCTTTCCTGTCCGCACCGGGGAAAGTGGGTTCTGGTTCTGTGCGTCCTGGGTCCGCTCTGTGCGCGGCAGTGGGGGGCGGGGGTCCGCACACAGCCGCTGCCGCTGGTCGCCGGGAGGGGGCGCTCCAGCAGCTCTGCCTTTTGAAGACAATGGTACGGGTTGAACAGGACCACGGGACGCTCACTTCTGTGTGGTACCATCGTGTGTGTGGTGTGTGTTTTTAAAAAGAAGAAATCATAAAACTCCATTGGCCACTTGTCAGTTTCAGAAAATGGGTTCTTGAGAAACTGGTCTGATTAGATTTATAGCGTGAGCAATGTGTCTCATCCGCACCCTTAAAGACGGTACCTAACCCTGTAAATGTAAATGCAAATGAAAGTATAGTTTGGTATTCTCCGCTCTACTGTTTACATCGCAGATTGCTGTAATTTCAAGGAGTTATATTATAAATAAAATGACGTACTTTAGGACGTTTTCTATTTTTGAAATCAGAAAATGAATCACTCACATGACCAAAAATAGTATTTTTAAGAGAAATACATGAACATATGCCTAGTCCGCCCTTTGTAAATGACTGTCTTCTTAAATAAGCTATGATGCAAATCACATCGTGGCCAGCTGAGTGTTAAAGCACATCTGTTTAAGAGTATTGTTTTTGAAAATACTAGCGTGCAAAGGAATTTATAAAGAGGAAATGTTATATAAGTGAGAAGCTTGTAAATGTATCAAAATCTATTGTTTCTGCCAAAGGTAAATTATGTGAAAGATTTATTCAGGAAATCCCATTCAGATTTGTATGATTCAATAAAAAAAAAAACACCACCAAGTTATAGTAAAATAAATTGTGTGTGGAATGGCGTGTTTTCCTTTGAAAATTCCAATCATCTATATCCTTTGTGGAATGGCACCCAGAATAAAGGGGAGGAGGGAGGGATTGAGCCCTGTTTGCACTAGATCCTGTCTGAAGTCCTGTCAGTAGGTTCCAGCTGCCAGGGATGCTGAGGCGAACCTTGTTTCCACAGCAACCACTTCTGCAGCCCCGGGCCTCAGGGCCCTGGAGGCAGCATCTTAATTGGCTCCACACAGGCTACCTGGGGCCATGTTTTTTCTCTTTGCTCTCCTGGGAGTGTGTGTGCTTAGCCCTGCGTGCCCACAAAACAAATGTCAAGGGTTACTTATTAACAGCGAGCGAAGGTGAAGCATGAGTAAACTTGATTGCGCAGTTGTAAGAATCAGAGATAGAAGAGGCTTGTAATTTTCACAAGCCTTTGCTTTCATTGGGCTTAGCCTGGAGTAAACACCGAGATGGGTGTTTACGGGAAGTACGGCATCATTACTGCGTTTCATCTTTGACTCGCTCAGTTCAGATTGCACGCGTCCGTCATGTACGCGCAAGGTTCAGTCTGAAGGGCCTGCTGAGGCGGTGTCGGGGCAGCCGGGACCATGTCTTCTTGAGCTGGCAGAAAGCCGTCCGCGTCTGTGATCTCGGATCCAGAGGGGAATTGTCGTTAGGAGGTGGCACTCGGGGTTAGCAGGGCCGGGGCAGGGCTCAGCAGCGTCCCAGTCTCTGCAGCCTTTTGCTTTGCCTCATCCTGTGCGCCGGGGCGCAGGGCAGAGCCTGTGGCCGGGGCGGCTGCTCCCGGTGAGGCGGTCAGAGCCCAGGACGGACGGACGGACGGACGGACGCCGGGGGCTGTGCTCGCTCAGACTTGTGGCACCAAGGGGTCCCGAGGCCGGCATCGTGGAGCCCGCGAGGGCTGAGCGTTTGTCCCTGTGGTTGAATATCAGGAGGTGAACATTAAGTTTTGTTTTTTATCAGAATCCAAGGGTGGCCCCGGGGCCCATTACTTTGGTTCCTTCTCAGTAGACAGAATTGGGCCCAAAAACTAGACCTACTCACAGATTTACAAGGAAAATCTAATTTTTAAATGTGTTGCTACATTTCTTAGTGCTTCTTAATCTGACAGTGAAGATGCCATTTTTCGGAAGGGTTACTCCTTCCTGCTTCTGATGCTGTGTTAATACCTGAGTGCCCTAAACTGACCTGCTCTGTGAGAGGCTGGTTGTGGTCTAAATTCTGTGTGCCTCCAATAGGGGTCTCCCTGGCCCTCGGCCTCCTGGTGCCCCCTCCCGCCACAACCCCCCATCGCCCCATTCTCCCAGGTGGGAGCGGCGGCTTCTGCACCAAGATCCACAGGCACTTCCTCCCTGTTCTTTTCCAGGATCCGTTTGGTAAGTCAATAGGGAGGGGCAGAGCTGTGCTAACATGCTGGAGCAGTGTTTCCTCTGAAGCCCAGGTGCTTCCCTCCCCTTTTACTCCCCGCCTGCCTCGTTTCCCCCACTTGCCCCTCAAACACACTGAAGAACATATTCTGTCAGGTCCTGCGTCACAGGGGACATGCAGGTAGAAAGCGCTGGAAATCGGAATTGTCCTTTTTGAAAATGGAAGCTGGATGGAAATGTTAGGTACGCTTTTGTACATAACTGTATTTTGTATGAACTTAAATAAAATATTTTGAACTGTGAACGTTCTGGCGTTTCCGACGGCCTCTGGAACAGGTGACACACAGCCCCGTGGGGTCTGACCTTCCCCTTCGGGGAGGGATCGAGCTGCGCCTGTGAGCTCCTCAGAACCCTCCCGAGGAGTCTCTGTTCTGTCTCCTGCGAGGGCAGCAGAAGGCGAGGCAGGCTGGGTACAGGCGGGGCACGCCTGTAGCCGTAGGTCGGAAAATGGGCTGTGGCATCTGCTCAGCTGCCTTTAGAAGAACTCACAGGCCCTGGCCAGTTTGGCTCAGTGGATAGAGTGTCAGCCTGCAACCGAAGGGTCCCTGGTTCGATTCTGGTCAAGGGCACATGCCTGGGTTGTGGGCTCAATTCCCAGTCGGGACATGCAGGAGGCAGCCAATCAATGATTCTGTCTCATCATTGATGTTTCTCTCTCTCCCTTCCTTTCTGAAATCAATTAATAGAGTTGGAAAAAAAATTTCATGGACGGGGCTGAAGAGGTGCAGAAACCCAGGTAGTAAGGGGGGGAAATGTGTAAGGACATTTGCACCGTCTATTTTTATTTGTGGGTTTGTTTTTTTTTTTTTAAATATACTTTATTGATTTTTCACAGAGAGGAAGAGAGGGATAGAGTTAGAAACACCGATGAGAGAGAAACATTGATCAGCAGCCTCTTGCACGCCCCCTACTGGGGATGTGCCCACAACCAAGATACATGCCCTTGACGGGAATCGAACCTGGGACCTTTCAGTCCATAGGCCGATGCTCAATCCACTGAGCCAAACCGGTTTTGGCATTATTTGTGTTTTAAATCCTTATTATTGAAAGTATTGTACGTGTCCCCCCACTTCCCCATTGGCCCCCTTCTAGCTCACCCCCAACCCCAGGCCTTCAGCACCCTGTTGTCCGTGGTTATGCATATATGCGTGCAAGTGCTTTGTGTGTGCTCTGTTCTGCCATCAGGTGTGAGTCATTAGCCTTCGCTGCTCTGACACCATGAGGTCGCCGGACCAGGCACTCGGGAGAAACGGCACCTGGCAGGTGTGAGGCGGGAGCACTCCACTCACCGTTAGCGTCAGCTGTCCAGGCCCGGCTCCCTCGGGAGAGCCTGGAGCAGCCGAAGCTCCACCCACCTCACCCGAGGCTCTGCCCCTCCATGGCAGGCAGGCCTGCAGGCGTTCCTTACACTGCACATGTTATCTATGCTGTAGGTGACACAAGTAAGTGTTAGGAATACGTTTGAAAGGGTTGGACTAAGGACCTCGTGCTCACTGCCACCAGGACCCACACGGATGCCTGACTTCAGAGTACAGGAATCAGGGGTGCGAATGATGGCACAACTCAGGGCCGTCCTGCCGCATCTGAGAGACTTCGCTCTTGAAACACTGGGTCCAGAGGAATGAAATGTAGGCAGAAGTGGCAGCCACCCTATCACGACCCTCCGTTTTCATAGATAGTCATTGCTCCTGCTCCTGGGAGGGTCCTCACGACGCCCCACAGCCCAGGGGACAAAGCCAGGGAGCCCCGGAGCCCCCGACTCAGGCTCTGCTGCTGATTCTAATCGTCTGTGACTGCGGACTCCCTGGTGGGAGTTTCAGAACGGGGCCTGCTCAGGGGAGGGGGAGAAGAGGCAGTGCTTTTCATTACGTTCAAGGGGCTCATGATAACCACTTCTAATGGATTCTGAATCTTGTCAGAATATATCCGTTATCCCCACGCTGGGTCAGCTTAACAAGGCTCTGTATGCATGGTGGGATTTCATATTCAGCAAAAGTCAGAAGCCAAAATTCCCAAATGCCTTTTTAGAACCCTGGTTGGCAGGCCGAGAAACAGGGTTTGGCAGGCGCTGGGGCTGTTGACAGTTGGTTCTCGCGTTTCCAGCAACAAGGCTGCTCCCCGGGGTGACACTGCATTTGCAGCACCTGCCGTGGGCGGTGCGGCCCTGAGTGAAGCCCTCTGGGCAGCCCCCAGGACTGAGTCTCCAACTGCTCAGCCCTCTGCGTCTCCGTGGGGCCCCTGCGACGTGTGTCATCACATCTGACTATGGATTTCGAAAATCAAAATATTGTATGTTTACATTTTCATTTAATATCTCAAAAGCCGTTCAAAGATGCCGGGAGTCCTTGTCGTGCCGCTGGTTCAACAGCACTGGGTGCCCCGGGAAGACATGCTGATTGTTTGGTGATTGCTACTCCTTAAACAGTTTTTAAATTACTGGACAAGATTAGACAAAGGGAGGGAAGGGAGGGGAAGAGAGGGTGAAGGCTGTATTCCTGTCTGGTAGCAAATAGCTGTGAATGGCTAGGGGGCTGGGCACGGGGGCCCTTGGGGCTAAGCGGCTGGCAGTCTTCTTCCTGCTGGTCAAGGACCTCACACCCAGTAGACAGTGCAGACTGAATCCTGGGTATCTGTGGGAATGAGCTTCTCTCCAGTCCTGAATTACCAGAGGCCCACAGAACACCAACAGAGGCCAAATACTGGTGATGCCTAAGTCCAGCCTGCAGTCAGATGGCTAAGTTCTACCTTACTTCCTCTAACTCTCCGTTTATCTGAAAAAATGGAAGCAATGATAGTCCCTACCTTATGGGGTTATTACTTGGATGAGCATAAAGTGAGCACAGAATAAGTCAATAAATGATAGTAGTCGGGTTAGTATCTGTTTTTAAGACAAAGATTCTTTCTATACCCGAGTCCAACAAGCCATTTTGAATGACTGCAGAAAAGGAAGTGTTTTTGCTGAGAACCAATTCCAGCATGTATTAATTACAAGAGTCTCACCAAGAGGTTGGTGAAGCTTGGGGGCTCAACTGTGGCTGAGCCACACGTATGTAGTTTACCTGTTGGAAACGGCACTTCCCCCAAACCTGAATAGGACTGTCAGCTGCCAGACAGCTCAGGGCATTTTATTGACTCCTGTTGGCCAAACACCTGAACAGCTGTAGGCTGTTCCCCAAACTGATAATGCTTCTGTATTCTGCCTTGGATACCTTACCCTCTGGAGTGTATATTTCCACCTTGCCTTAGGATAAATCATGTGAATAAAAGCAGGGTGCTGAGTGAAGGAGGAGAGTCTTCATTTTCTTTTAGCTGAAGCTCCTCTGACCCCCAGTGCCTTTCAATCATCAGCTGAAACCGGTTTGGCTCAGTGGATAGAGCATTGGCCTGCAGACTGAAAGGTCCCAGGTTCGATTCCCGTCAAGAGCAAGTACCTTGGTTGCGGGCACATCCCCAGTAGGGGGTGTGCAAGAGGCAGCTAATCAATGATTCTCGTTCATCATCGATGTTTCTAACTCTCTGTCCCTCTTTCTTCCCCTCTGTAAAAAAATCAATAAAATACTACATTAAAAAAAAAAAAAAAAGAAATCATCTACCTGCAGCCCCTTTCTCCAGAATGCTGAACCCTTTGTTTCCCTCACCATCACCTTTCAATTCTTTGTGTAAGTCAGAATGCACCTCTCACATTTTAAGAACAAATTAGTGCTAACAGGGTAAGCAAGGTTTTATGAGATCACTGACCCATTCTCTCCAGGGAGTGGGGGGTGGGTAGCGAAATGGTGACTATTAATAGTAATGGTTGCATCAAAACCTGTGTGTAGCTTTCTCAGAAAGACCTCTGCTTCTCCCCAAAAGCATCGTGGGAGGTCCAGATCTGCTCGCACCCGTAACAAGAACGAGCTACCGGCACCCGCCGCTGAGGCCCTGTGGGAATGCCTGTGTTCTGGGGAGTGAGGGAACAGAATAACCTCTGAGCTGATTTCTGGGTCACTTGGTGTCCTGAAATTTCTGTCTCGGGTTATATTTTTAAGCAACTAAAAACAAGGCTTACCCTAGGGAGGAGAGCTTTGCTCTGCTTTTGCAAAGCTCCTAATTAGCATGCCAAAGCACATCAAGTTTGTGGGCAAGGCTGAGACTGGGAGAGTACCCGGGGTCCCTCGTTAGTCCCCTTCTCCCCTCCCTTCCCCCCAGGGTTGGGGAAGGAGAAGGAACAGGGACTAAAGGTATCACTGCTTAGGCCAGCTACTGGGCAAGCTTCAGGTTCCAATGACTTGAGTCTCCTTGAATGAGGCCCTGCCCCCTTCCTTGGAAATTCTGAAATCCCACGTCTCCTCTCCAGTCTGCCAGGGACTTGAACTTGAGAGTCCTTGAGCCTGCTGCACAAACATCTGAGCTGTGCGGGTGCCCAGGCACGAAAGGTCAGGAAACCCGTTTTTAACAACAAGAAGCCTCTGGCAATGTCACAGTGTCCTGCTGGGACCAGGAGCCAGTCCCTAGTTGGCACTTGCTGTTGACCTTTGCCCGCAAGAGCCCTGGCCTCTCAGGACCCCAGGAGGAGGTTATTGCTGGGGGTGTCATCTGGCTTTCTTTTCCTTCTAACCCTAAAGAGAAGGGGAGAGGCTAGTCTGTTGGTGTTCGCCTCCATCTGAGCAGTGTGTCTGTGTTTTAATTCTTACATTTCTCAGGAAGCTCAACACCACCAGTGGGATCGGAATCAGTAAATAGCATAGACTGCATCCAACTCCCCTGGAATTAGGCACCGGGAGATCAGCTTCCGAAGACCATGTGACTGTGCACCCAGCCAAGCATCCAGCCACATACGAACGAAAAAAATAAAAGGTGATGTCTGGACTAATTTTCTCTGCACCAGCCACAGATTCAGGAGGGCATGCTCCATTACTTATGGGAGGATTAGCTAACCGGGAGGACAAGCTGTTATTAATGCAGATCCAAAGAGTCTGCCCTCAATGGGGCAGCCCCCCTCCTCTAGTTGCTCTTCAGTTGCATATTCTGGGCACAGGCAAATGGCAGCCGAGATGGAAACACCAGCCCACACCTGACTCAGGTCCTGCCTACGTTTGAGCCAGCCTGGGTTAGCATCCCAAAGCAGAGGCTTGTGGTCCAAAACCAACAGTTGCCACATCTTTCACAAGGCTCTGCTCTCGTGCCGTTAACTAACCCCTCTTTACCAAAAGCCCGGTCACTTCTATGTCACTGCCCTCCGAGAACTCCTCCATCTAATCCCCGGGAGAATTTTCCTCTTTTCTGAAGACACGCGAGCCTACTCTCTTCCTCCTGATGACCAGCTCCTCTCGGCTTTGTGCCTTTTATACTCAAATCTCTCCCAGGTTTGAGATGTTCTCAGCCATTATGTATTTAGATAAGCTTTCTAGCCCTTTCTGCTTGCTTCTCTGTGACTCCAATGATCTCCTCATTGTTTTTCTTAATGGTGTCCCATAAGTCCTGTTGGTCTTTTTTATTCCTTTTCATTTTCTTTTCCACTCCAAGTGGATAATTTCAAGTGATCTATCTTAAAGTTCACAGATTCTTTTGCTTGTTCAAGTCTTGTGGTGAAGCTCTCCATTGAATTTTCCCATCATTGTATTCTTTTTAACACAAACTAGAGGTTTTTAATTTTATTTTAAGGTATACTTCTATTGATTTCAGAGAGGTAGGGGGAGAGCGATGAGAATTATTGTCTGCCTTCCACAGGCCCCCACCTGGAATCAAGCCTGCACCTGGAGCATGTGCTCTGGCCGGGAACGGAACCAGGACCTCCTGGTTCCTGGGTCAAAGCTCAACCATTGAGACACAAGGGCCGGCTCAGTCATTGTATTCTTTGGCTCCAAAGTTTGCATCTCTTTTGTGTTTTTATTTATTTATTTATTTATTTATTTATTTATTTATTTATTTTTTGTATTTCTCATTTTGTTCTTGTATTATTTTCCAGGTACTATTAAATTGTTTGTATTCTCTACTAGTTCTCTGATCATCTTTAGAACAATTATTTTGAATTATTGTCAGAAAATTCCTGGATCTCCATCTCTTTGGAGCCAAGTCCTGGAGATTCCCTTTATTCCGTGGGTGGGAATGTTTCTCTGATTCTTCATGATTCCTGTACACGGTGCTAAGTGTCTGTGCATTTGAAGGGGTCACCTCACTAGGCTCTATGAACTGACTTTGGTAAAGGAAGACTATCACTGCTCCCTGGGACCCCGGACCTAGTGGTGAACGGCACCAAGTGAAGGAACGTATGGTAGCAATGGGGCCAGGACCGGGGTGGGAGGGATGTCATCACTGATTCAGGTCGCTGGAGGGTACAACATCAACTGTGTGATCCTTGATAAGCACTGTGAGGAGTCCTTAGAGGCTGCACTAGCTGTTGGGGTCCTTAACAGCACTTCCAGGCCCAGCAGCTAGGGACCAGAATGGAGAAGGGGTGGCTGACCAGAGCCAGTGACGTGCACACACTTAGCCGTGGGGCCAGCTACAGGTGCCTATGAAGTAGCAACATCCAGTAGCAGAGACACATGCAGTAGTGGACAGCAGTGCAGGGCTGAGGCCGACTGTGGGCCCCTGGCAGCTGCAGGGGCTCTGGCTGTTGGCGTGCACCACCGTGGCTGCCGGGTGTGGCCACAGGCATTTGGGAGTTGGGGCTGGTAATGGGGATCAGGCGAGGGGTGAGCGGGAAGGACTAGCTGTGGGTAAGCACAAAGTTACAGGCCAGTGACAGAAGACAGGGCCTGATCCCGATCCAAAAGCAGGTACAGGGCTCCCTCCCATTGCTACACAGTCTCCTCAGGGGCTGTGCATGGCAATGGAGGCCAGTAGCAGGTGTGAGGTTGGTGGCATGCGATACCTAGCTGAGGGACAGCCCCACGGGCATGCCTGGCAGTGGGGGCCAGCGTGGGAATCTAGGCTGATATCTTCTAACACATGCGTAGCTGCAGAAGTCTGGACTGGCTGGCGGTGCAGTTCCTGATATCCAGCAGGAGCCAGAGGGGGCTGAGGTGGGAAGGGAGACTCAGGCGGTCAATGGCCGTGAACACTAACAGCTGTGGGGTGGAAGCTGGTGAGATCTGTGGTGTCCACAGCGGCTGTGCTGCCTGTTGGTTTTGTCACATATCCATCCTTTTTATGTATGTATTTTAATTAATAATTCTTATTGTTGTAAGTATTACATATGCCCCCCCTCCTATAACCCCCTTTAGCCCACCCTTGCCCTTGACCCTACCCTTCCTTTAAAAAAAAAAAAGGTCAACCCTTTAAATAATGTTAAACTATAGCTTATGGGCTATAGTTTTCCAACCCCTTATCTCCAGGTTTCATAGAGAAGCAGTGTGTCATGAGAAGGTTTCATGGGGAGTAGATGCAGTGATGAGAATTTACTGAACTGCCTAGGTTACACGTTCAGTTGCCAAGCAGTTTCATTAAATTAGTAGATGACTGAAACAGTGAAGAAACGCCAAAACATTTGCAGAGGGAAGGAAGGTGGGCAAGTGAATCCAGTTATGATGACAAGTCTTCTAAAACAGTAGATGATGAAGGAAAAAGAGAAAATACCCCAGGAAAATCAGTGTTTTGGAAGCAGCACAGAACATCACTCACGCCACAGATGTTCAGGATTGTTTGTTTATTGGGCATCTCTGTGAGCAGGCACTGTTCTCCGGGTTGTAAATGTAGAGCTCAAAGGGACCTTAGAAATTATCAGGTCCAATCCCCTTACTTCACGTTTGAGGATTCCAAGGCCCAGAAACTTAAAATAACTTGGCTAGTTCCATTCAAAATTAAATGCATCCGGCTTTTTGTGCCCCTCAAAATTAGCATTTACTTATACTATTACATGTTTGTTGAATGGAACTTAATAATGAGAACCTACTATTCTTTTGACCACCTCTTTAAACCATCTCTTAAATCTGGCAAAATGATACAGTAGAATTGGTTTTTAAATCTAAATCTACCGAACATCCCCATTTCTTTTGTTTGCACGGCCGCCACCTTCACTGCTCTCAGGTGCTCTTTCTGTCCTGCTCTTCCCACTCCATTTCCTAACTGTCTCTCATGCCACATCTTTCTTCTTAAAATCAAGCTCAAGTCAGGTCACTGCCTCCAGCCTCACCCCAGGGTTATGAACAGTTTAACAAATCCTACTTTACTGTCAACTAACGCTCCAGTGTTTAGCCCTGTTCCTTGACCTCGAACATACCTTCTTTCTCCCCAGTCTTCCTTCCCGTTGTTTTCCTGTTTCCTCTGATGCTGTCTCCAGGTTATTCCTGTGCTTCCCTAGACACGGCCCCATGCGCAAGCCTTTGCACAGGTCTTCCCCCGCATGGGGAGAGCTCTCATCCCTCCCAGCCCTCAGAACTGCTATTCGCCCTCCGCGTCCTCTGCCCACCACCCCCACCAGCACTGCTTTTTTCTCCATTTCTCTGGCGCCTGCTATTAGATCATTTGGGTAGATGACTTAGTGTTTCTACTGAAAGCAAGCTACCCATTCTGCAAGTACAATAAGAAATAGTTTTAAGTTAAAACACCAAATTTATTGCATAATATTGAACTATATGCACACACATAGAAAATAAACATTTCATATAACTGTATATCTTCTTTTTAACCTTGTATTATAAAGACTGAAAAAACTACCAATTTAGCAATTGGAATACATTTTAAAAACAGAAAAACAAAATCAAAAATCTACAATCCTTCATTGAGATTTGATGCTATATCAAGATTCATAAATACTTCATTTTATATAAATAAGTCTTTCTCTAGTGACTAGGCATTTAAAATCAGGTTCACATGGATTCTTTGACCATGTAGAATTTTCCTATCCCACACGGAAGAAGGTTGAACATGTCATGATGTTTGAGATACATATATCTGCTTTCAACGCAATCGTCCCCCCAATCCCACTGTAAACAAACATTTCAAATGCAATAAACAAAAGTTCCAGCATAAAGAACATCCTTAAGTCTTAGCAATTAGGGAAGAGGGGGGGAAATCTGAATAGAAATTTTGCAATTTAAATAGGAATAAAAAAATAGACCACAGGCATCCATTAGGAGAGGGGAGGAAGGGAGCATAAGTCGGGTAACAGAATGAGATGAAGTGAAAGAAAAAGTAGTAAGGGAAGGGTAGGAAAGGGAAAAAGACAGGAGGGAGGAAACAGACAGTGGTAGAGGACAGAACAAGAAATTCATTATTTTTACTTTTCTTAGAGAAGAAACTCTAAAAAAAACTTAATCACCTCACCTTCCTGTCAGAAGGAATTTGGCTGAGCAACAAAATAAATTAAGCTCAGCTGCCACTCTAAGCTACTCTGCACTTCTTTAAGGACAGGGAGAGCCAGAAGGAGTTTGCTAATCCCTCAAAACTTTTTTTTTTTTTTAAGCAAAATGTGTTCATAAAGGCTCCCTTGAATTCTCAAGAGTTCAGCCAAGTAATGGACCCGCACTCAGTGAGCTGGAAGTGGGAGTTTCTGAAGTAGCCCTTTCCTCCTAGTCCTTAGAATAGGGCTGCGACAAGCCAGGGAGAGGAGACAGTCTGTGTGTGCCAGTAGGAAAGGACAGATCAGTTAAAACCACTCGTGCGAAGGAATGAGATGTTAAGAGAAGGAAGAGGAAGCACTGTAAGGAAAGACCAGAGCTGAGAGAGACATTTGGGGAATGAGAATTTAAGAACCGCTGCCATTGCATCCAGCGGAGTGCAACATATTCACGAGTGCAAGGAGCACTCCGTCATTTGGTTTAAAAACAAAAACACCCTCTTATACAACAGCCAATTTTTCACCCATCCCCCGACCCCCGACTTCTCAAGAAGGTTTCTGACTGCATACAACCCCAGAAACACATCAACCAGGTTCAGGATTCAAAAGTCCCCACACACGTATGCAATAAAAAAATAGAGCTCACTCCCCATGATTTTCTGTATAGGCCTCCATGTGCACACCGAGGAAGGAGGGGGATCTGGGGCAAGCCGGGGCCTCAGGCCAAACTGAAGCCCTCGTAGTTGTCCAAGGCCTGGGTCAGCCGCGCCCTCAGGATCTCTTTGCTGCTGTATTTGGGGAGATCGAGGAGGTTATAGCAAGTGTGGGCCACAGGCAAGTACTCCTCCCCGCTGGCCGTGGACTGGATGACAATCTGCAGGCTCGCCATGCCATAGATGGGGATCCGATCGCTGCCCGTCAGGAACACTGCGGAGAAAGGGAACCGGCATGACTAGCTCTGCCAACGGGGAGCCGCTCTCGGCCGTCCTCCAGGGAACAGGGAGGAAAGTGTGACACCCTGTGGCTCGGGGGAGAAGTACCACTGCTTTTATGTGCCAATGTGCACATCACTAATATTAACAAATGCTCATGCATGTAAAGGAAAAGAAAGGACCTTTCAAACCCTCCTTTTTGGTTTTCTATGAGTAAGAATTCTATGCTATTCACTGGCTAATTTCTGTCCTTGATTATACACTGACGCAAAGATGTCAAGTATTTTTTAAAGGCTGCGTTTGTTCACGTAAACCAGAGCTCATGTTCCTTTCCAAATGTATTCCCCTTCTCCAGGGTCAGCCAGGCAGTCAGAGAGGACCATAGGCTGTATCATTCCCTTTACATGAGATGTCCAGAAAAGGCACCTCCACAGACAGGAGACAGATGGCTGAGGTGGCGGGGGGGGGGGGGGGGGAGGAGGAAATGGGGGACGATTGCTACTGAGCGTGGGTTCCTCCTTGCAGTGACGAACATGTTCTAAAATGGATCGTTTCACAACCCAGTGAACACACTGAAGAACCATTGAGTTGTATACTTTACATGGGTGAACTGTATGGTATGTGAATTATACCACGATTGAAAAGCTAATATACATCACACCTCCCGAGTTACAAAGGCAATAGACATTTTGTAATATTTTCAAAAGGCTAGACAGATACGGCAAATTAATCCAAATGATTCGATTTCACCAACATGATACTTAAAGGAATAACTAATATAAGAAAAGTAAATGTTTTCAGAGCAACAACTAGGAATTAATATATTGTGCCTGAGATATCAAGACAAAAGTATAAACATTTATTAACTGTTTGCCCCTTGAAAGAGAATCTTATTTGTGGAGTATGTCCTACACCACACCCAAAACTAATACCTGATGAGTACCATACTGAGAACCCTGATACTTACAGAGAAACTTCTTCTTCTTTTCCAGTGGAAACTCATGAAATGTTTCCCAAAATAGTTTCACAGTGGGATGTGTGGCTGAGTAATCTCCCTTGTAGATGGCAGTCTGCCCCAAAAGACAAGAAGGAAAAACTGTATCTTAGAGAAAAGAAGGTTGTGGTGGGCACTGTATGTACCACATGCATTTAGGAGTAAGAACTAATCTCTAAGACGCAGGACACGTCCAAACCCTGCCCCTGGAAGAAGACCGAGCTCTGGGCACAGTCCCCCAGGCCACTGGAGAGGAAAACGCTTACCTCCTCCAGCTCCTCCCAGTTGTAGTTGCTGTTCCCCACCATCATGGCTCTTAGTTCCGAAGGCTGGAAGAGCTCAAGCACTTTGCCACCACACACCTTGAGGAAGCCACTGGAAAACGCTGTGTACCATTCGTGAACGGAGAGCTGGAAGATGTAGTTCACGTAAGCATCCACAAATTCCTGCCTGCCAGAAAGCCACAGAAACAGCACGTGTCAGCCCAAAGTCTGTAGGATTTACCCAGTTCCCCTTTCACACTGAGGTGGGGAGTGATGAAAACGGAGTTCCTCTCGATTCTCACAGCAGCAGGCTCCTAAGGAAGGTTAGTGTCCAGCCCCAGGGTTCCGCCCAAGTGTCAGGTGACCTGGTGGTAGGACATGCAGGTGGAGCCATACTCCAGTTTTCACCTTGTTTATGGTGAAAATTTATTTTAGAAAATTTGTTTATGCTTAAAATTTATTTTAGGGAAAAAAAAGACTTTTTCTGCTAAAAGAAAAAAATCTAGGATGATGGTTCTCACTCCTTCCCCTCTTCAAAAACAAAGCTAAACTGTCCGATATTTGTATCCTCTTATATCTTAAAGGTAGTGTCATAACTCTCTTTTTTCCTTCACAGACGTATATAAAATGCCCCCAGAAATTTCTCTTCTCACTCCTTCCCCTTTTCAAAAACAAAGCTAAACTGTCTGATATTTGTATCCTCTTATATCTTAAAGGTAGTGTCATAACTCTCTTTTTTCCTTCACAGACGTATATAAAATGCCCCCAGAAATCTCTCTTCTCACTTTTACTATACACAAGAAGCTCACAGATGAGATCGTAACTCCTTTCTGTAAATCTCTTCATCATCCCTGCAAAGAGCTTGTCATACAGTGACTCCATCTCACTAATAACAGCCAGTCAAACGAAAAAACAACAGTGAATTCCCATTTCACCCACTGGACCGGCATAAGCTGAAAAGACAGAGAATATGGCTGTGATGGGTAAAGATGTGGGGAAACAGGAACCTCATACACAGCTAGTGGGAAGAAGAGGTATGAAATAACAATGGGAAGCACATAGAAATAAACAAAAAATCGTGAAAAGCCAAGGCAGTTTATTCAGAAGTTGCTATAGCAAAGGAGTCATTTATGTTTTGGCAGAGACTCAAAAGCAGGCCGAAGGTGGGAGAGCTTCAGAGTGGAAAAAGAGGAGGCTTCAGCTGTGCCCTGGCCGGAGGCTGCTGGCATGGAGAGGCTGTGCTGGGCTAACTAGAAGCGGGCATCCCATGTGATCGGTCAGAGAAGCATGTGCTGCTGCTTCTCTGTTATGGGGAAGAGGGGTGTTAAGGTATAATCAACATTTAACTTTAGCTTCAGATATACAACAGGATGATTCCATAATCATTCTAGATAATATCCACTGCCATACATAGTTACAAATTGTTTCTCCCCTTGGGATAAGAAATTTGTAAGATCTACTCTCTCAGTGACGTTTTGCTTTTTTTCTGATTGGTCCTAAGTTGGAAGGAGCTGCCCAGTGCTGGCCATTTGGGGCTGACTGTTCCAGGAGTTACTGAGAGACGGCAAGCTGGCTGCTAATGCAGACTAGGGGCTGGCTTTCCTGAGCAGGCAGTGGCAGGTGAGAGTTCTTTCCTTCTCTCCCTAGTGAGAATGTACACTGTGAAATGAGGCCTCTAAACACCTAGGAGAAAAAGTGGCCAATAGCCCAAATAAGTTAAAACATAAACATCTGACTACCCTTGAAAAATGGCGGAAGAATAGATGGGCGGATTCTGAGCCTTGTCCCGAAGCAGAAAGAGCGAGCAGCTGAAGGTCCCGTTCTGTGAGTGTTTATTAGCAAGCCAAGAGACAGCTGACACCAGAAGAAACTGGGGGTCTGCTGATCAGGATGCCCCTGACAGGGAAGCACCCATGGCGGGGCTGGGTGCCCTCCAGGAGCTACCTAGGGGCTTGGACGGGGGAAATCTCGCCATCTTGAAGGGAAATTGGATCGTGTCAGAGGCCTGGATATCCACAGCCGCAGCGACCACCAAGCAGCTGTGAGCCACAGAACACTGATCCCGGGCAGCAGGAACACTTGGACTCACAAGAGCGCCCCACCGCACGGCGAAAAGGTCAGACTTCACGGGGAGAGGGTGAGTGCTCCCGAAGAAGACAGAAGCCCGCGAACGGAAACTGGAGGACAGGTGCGGCGTTTACAAGTAGAAGGCTTTAGAGCCCTGGAAGTCAACCCAGAAACACTGCCACCCAGAGGCTAAATCACAAATTGACCCTAGTGTAATAAAAAAAATCAAAGCAAGACCTGCTTAAAAATCAGGACCGGCCTACAACACTGAGGAGCAGTGAAATGCAGGGAACTGCAATACTGCCCGGACTGGGAAACAGGTGTGCCAAACAGAACGATAGAGGAAGTGAATGACCTTCATTACTGCAAATTTTATTTAATTTTTTATTTTTATTTTTTAATTGTTTAATTTTTGTTTTCTATTTTTTCTTCCTTTTTTCCTCACTTGATTTTACCTTTTTAATTATTACATTTTATATGTAATCAACATTATTACTACTACTATTTTACATTTTTTATCTTATTTTCTTTTGTTTTGTTTTTTAAGTGTCATATTATTTGCTTTTTTTTTTTTTAACTTCAGGATTAGTGTTCTACAGTCTATATTTATCTTTCCTTCTCCAACACTTTATTCTATCTCAACCCTACCTTCATGCCATCACTCTCTTCCTAACCTTTTCCCTTTGGTGTCTTTATTATCTTAACCCTTTCCTGCTCTAGATTTTCCTTATTCTTTCTGTTTACCTCCTCCTAAAATTTCACCCTACTTGTGTATATCTAAATTCCAACCCCCTGCTCCAAGCCCATTCACACCTCCCTTGTCGCTGTCCTAAAAAAAACGAACAAAAACCAGTCTCTCTCTATTCCTTTGTAGTTGAATGTTGAAGTTTTATGCTTTTTTTGTTAGATTGGTTTGCTTATTCTTTTTGTTTGATTGTATGTTTTTGTTAGCTGGGTTCTAGTCACCTTTATTGGAGGTTATTAATATCACAAACACATTTCTGTTCAGTGCCTTGTGTGTTGTACCTGGTTGTGTTTTATTTTGTATCTTTAAATCAAAGCAGAAGAGAGAGAACTACATAACTAGACATCCTGAAAAGAGAGATCATGGGGAGACAAAGAAACAGCCCGCATATGAAAGAAAAGCAGGCATCACCAGAAAAGGAAGTAAATGAGTTAGAAGCAAGCAACCTAGAGAGCAAAAATTTAGAGTAATGATCATAAGATGGCTAAAAAGAATGGAAGACAAATTTGACAATATGAGTAAGAACAAAGAGGAAATGAAGAACCAAGAAGAACTGAAAATGACATCACTACTGTAAAGAACTCAATAGAAAGCATCAAGAGTAGACTAGAAGAAGCAGAGGACCGCATCAGTGAGCTAGAAGACAAGATGGAAAAAAATACCCAATTAGAGCAGCTTCTGGGGAAAAAAATTAAAAAGCAGGAGGAGAGCCTAAGGGAACTTTGGGACAATACAAAACAAAACAATATTAGAATAATAGGGGTTCCAGATGAAAGGAAACTGAGGAACACATGGAAAACGTATTTCAAGAAATAATGACAGAAAACTTTCCTGAGATAGAGAAGAAAAACCCACACAAATCCAAGATGCTCACAGAGTCCCAAGCAAAATGAATCCCAAAAGAGCGACGCCAAGGGACATCATAATTAAATTGGCAGACATCAACAACAAAGTAAGAATCTTAAAAGCAGCCAGAGAGAGATAGAAAGTTACATATAAAGGAATCCCCATCAGACTAGCAACTGATTTCTCAACAAAAACTCATCAGGTCAAGAGAATGGGATGAAATATACAAAGTCATGCAAAGGAAGGGTCTGAATCCAAGAATACTGTACCCAGCAAGGCTATCAATCAAAATTAAAGATGAAATCAGGAGCTTCACAGACAAAAAAAGACTAAAGGAATTTATCTCCACCAAACCAACAATGCAAGAAATGTTAAAGGGTCTACTGTAAAAATAAAGAAATAGGAAGCGAAGAAGGAACACAGGGATATAGAATAAAAATGGCGTCAAATGAGTACCTATCAATAATAACTTTAAATGTAAATGCATTAAATACTCCAATCAAAAGACATAGGGTAACAGATTGGATAAGAAAACAAGACCCATATATCTGCTGTCTACAAGAAACCCACTTGTAGACACACACAGATTGAGGGTGAAGGGGTGGGAAAAGGTTTTCCAGGCGAATGGAAATGAAAAAAAAGCTGGGGTAGCAATACTGATATCTGACAAATTATATCTCAGAATGAAGAACATAACAAGAGATAATGAAGGCCACCTCATAATATTAAAGGGAGCAATCCAACAAGAAGAAATAACCCTGGAAAATATATATGCACTCAATACGGGAGCACTCAAATACATAAAAAAAACTGCTGGAGGACATTAAGGGAGAGATTAATAGCAATACAATCATATTAGGAGATTTTAATACCCCACTATCACCTTTGGACAAATCATCTAAACAAAAAATCAGCAAAGAAATCAATCCTAAATGACTCACTAGACCAGATGGAATTAATCGACATCTTCAGAACATTCCATTCCAAAGCCACAGAATATACATTCTTCTCAAGTGCACATGGGTCATTTTCAAAGATAGACCACATGTTGGGACATAGGCAAAGTCTCTTCAAATTCAAGAAGATAGAAATCATATCAAACATCTTCTCAGATCATAGTGGCATAAAACTGGAAATTAACTACAATAAAAATAATCTAAAGAAATCAAACACATGGAGACTACACAGCATGCTATTAAACAAAGACTGGGTTATCAGAGAAATCAAGGAAGAAATTAAAAACATCCTGGAAACAAATGGCAATGAAAACACAACAATTCAAAATCTATGGGACACAGCAAAAGCAGTTTTGAGAGGGAAGTTCATATCCCTACAAGCTTATGGCAAAAAAAAACAAAGCAAAACAAGAAAAGATGGTAACAAATTATCTAACTCGACAATTTAAAGATTTAGAAAAAGAGCAACAAGAAAAGCCCAGTGTAAGCAGAAGGAAGGAAATAATAAAAATCAGAGCAGAGATAAACAACATAGAGACCAAAGAAACAATACATAAGATCAACAAAACCAAGAGCTAGTTCTTTGAAAGGATAAACAAGATTGATGAACCTCTAGCCAGGCTAACCAAGAAACAAAGAGAGAGGACTCAAATAAACAAAATCATAAATGAAAGAGGTGAAATAACAACAGACCCTGCCGAAATACAAAGGATTGTTACAAAATACTACGAACAACTCTATTCCAACAAACTGAACAACCTGGAGGAAATGGACATATTCCTAGAAAAATACAACCTTCCAAAACTCAATCAGGAAGAATCTAAAAATCTCAATAGACCAGTGACTTGGGAAGAAATTGAAACAGTCATCAAAAAGCTTCCAGCAAACAAAAGCCCAGGACCAGATGGCTTCACAGGAGAGTTTTACCAAACATTCAAGGAAGAATTAAAACCTATCCTGAAAAATTAAAGAGGAAGGAACACTTCCAAACTCCTTCTATGAAGCCAGTATCACCCTAATACCAAAACCAGATAAAGACAACTCAACGAAAGAGAATTACAGGCCAATATCCCTCATGAAAATAGATGCCAAAACCCTCAACAAAATTCTAGCAAATCGGCTCCAGCAGAACATCAGAAAGATCATACACCATGACCAAGTAGGATTTATTCCAGGAATGCAAGGATGGTACAATATCCGCAAATCAATAAAACGTGATACATCACATAAACAAACTGAAAGATAAAAGTCACAGTCATATCAATTGATGCAGAAAAAGCATATGATAAAATCCAACACCCTTTCCTGATAAAAACTCTCAACAAGGTGGGAGTACAAGGATCATACCTCAACATAATAAAAGCTATATATGATAAGCCCACAGCCAACATCATACTCAATGGGCAAAAACTAAAACCGTTCCCTCTAAGAACAGGAACAAGACAGGGATGCCCACTCTCACCACTCCTGTTTGACATAGTACTGGAAGTACTAGCCATTGCAATTAGACAAGAGGAGGAAATAAAAGGCATCCAAATTGGAAAAGAAGAAGTAAAGTTATCTTTATTTGCAGATGACATGATATTGTACATAAAAAAAACCAAAAGACTCCATCAAAAAACTAATTGGCTTAATAAATGAATTTGGCAATGTAGCAGGATACAAAATTAATGCCAAAAAATCTATGGCATTTCTATACACCAACAGTGAACTTACAGAAACAGAGACTAAAAAATCAATCCCTATTACCATCGCACCAAAAAAATTAAGATACCTAGGAATAAACTTAACTAAGGAAGTAAAGGACCTATATGCAGAAAACTACATGACACTGAAAAAAGAGATAGAGGAAGATGTAAACAGATGGAAGAACATACCATGTTCATGGATTGGTAGAATCAACATCATCAAAATGTCCATACTTCCCAAAGCAATCTATAGGTTCAATGCACTCCCCATTAAAATACCAACGGCATATTTCACTGACCTAGAAAGAATTCTCCAAAAGTTCATTTGGAACAATAAAAGACCCCGAATAGCCACAGCTATCCTGAGAAAGAATTGTAAAGTAGGAGGGTTCTCAATACCAGATTTCAAGCTGTATTACAAAGCCACTGTTTTCAAAACAGCCTGATACTGGCACAAGAACAGACATATAGATCAATGGAATAGAATCGAGAACCCAGATATCAACCCAAATCACTATGCTCAATTAATATTTGACAAAGGAAGCACGAATATACAATGGAGTCAAGATAGTCTCTTCAATAAATGGTGTTGGGAAAATTGGACAGATACATGCAAAAGAATGAAACTAGATCACCAACTTACATCATACACAAAAATAAACTCAAACTGGATACAGGACTTAAACATAAGAAGGGAAACCATTAAAATACTAGAGGCATCCAAAGGAAGCAAAATCTCAGACATATGCCAAAAGAACTTCTTCACTGATACTGCCCCTTGGCAATGGAAGCTAAAGAGAAAATAAACAAATGGGACTACCACAAAATAAAAAGCTTTTTTACAGCAAAAGAAACCATCAACAAAAACAACAAGAAAGCCCCACTGTATGGGAAAACATATTTGCAAATGTTACCACTGATAAAGGTTTAATCTCCAACATCTACAGACAGCTTATACAACTTAATAAAAGGAAGATAAATGACCCCATTAAAAAATGGGCAATGGACCTAAATAGAATATTTTCAAAAGAAGACAGAAGGAAGGCCAAGAGGCACATGAAAACATGCTCAAAGTCACTAATTACCCAAGAGATGCAAATCAAAACAACAATGCGGTACCATCTCACACCTGTCAGAATGGCCAACATCAACAAATCAACAAATGACAAGTGTTGGCGAGGTTGCAGAGAAAAAGGAACCCTCGTGCACTGCTGGTGGGAATGCAGACTGGTGCAACCACTGTGGAGAACAGTATAGAGTTTCCTCAAAAAATTGAAAATGGAACTCCCATTTGAACCAGTAATCCCACTCCCAGGAATATATCCCAAGAATCTATTATAGAAACACCAATCTGAAAGGATATATGCACCCCTATGTTCATAGCAGCACAATCTACAATAGCTAGGATTTGGAAACAGCCTAGGTGCCCATCAGCAGATGATTGGATCAAAAAACTATGGTACATTTACACAATGGAATACTATGCTGCCATAAAAAAGAAGAAATTCTCATCATTTGCAGCAACCTGGATGGAATTGGAGAACATCATTCTGAGTGAAATAAGCCAGTCAATGAAAGAGAAACACCACATGACCTCACTCATTTGTGGATAATAAAGAGCATTATAAATTGATGAACCAAAAGATATAGAGACAGTAAAGCAACAAGCATACTGTCAAATTACAGCGGGGAGAGGAAGGAGGTCTGGGGGAGATAAGAGATCAACCAAAGGACTTGTATACATGCATATAAGTACAACCAATGGACACAAAACTCTGGGGAGAGAGGGTATGTATGGGGGGATTGGGGGCGCAATGGTAAGATATGTACACAGATAATAATTTAATTTAAAAAAAATAAGGGAAGAAAACAAAACCAAAAACATAAACATCCTTTGACCCAGGCAGGTGACACAAAAAGATTCTCACATGCATACACAAGAAGACGAGTACTGTGATGTGGTTTGTTTTTTAAATTAAGTTTATTGGGGTGACACTGGTCAATATGATCGTATAGGTTTCAGGTATGAGTTTCCATGTTACAAGATCTGTATGTCTCGCTGTGTGCTCACCAAAGTCAAATCTTGTCACAATTTATTAGGACCCCCTTCTCCCCCCCATCCCACCCCCTTTCTCTGGCAGCAGTGTGGTTTTTTTGGTCTTTTGTTTTTAAATATATTTTTATTCATTTTGGAGAAGGAGAGAGGGTGAGAGAGAAACAACAATAAGAATCACTGATCTGCTGCCCCTCACGCCCCCAACTAGGGATGAAGCCTGCAACCCCAATCAAAGCCGACTCCATGAGTAAGCCAAGAGAAGCTACAAGGCAGACCCACACCAACCACAGGGAGATCAGGCAAGCCCAAGACAACATATTGACAGACTGAGGGATTTGAGAGCGACTGAGATGCAAACTGCGGGGACAGGGTAACCAGGTAACGGGATCTGACGTCAGTTTTAACACCAGGGAGAAGACAGAATAGCGTTGGCAACAGGAAAAAGCTGTCGCAGAACGTTGGGGGAGGAGGGACGACCATCAGCTGACGCCAGGGAGCCAGTCCAGGGCTCCACGCTGTGCGGACGGCGGGGCTGCGGCTGGAGGACCCGGCGGCGCGGCAAGGGGGGCGGCTGCGTGCCGCGGAGTCATGGCCAAGTGCGGTGCGGAGGGGCCGGGGACCCCTGCACAGAATGCGCCAAAGCCTACACATGCTTCTCTGGAGAACCTGCCTAACGCGGTGAAATGCAGAGTCCTGGCCCTCAAAAAACTGCAGAAGCGCTGCGATAAGATAAAGGCCAGATTTGATAAGGAATCCCAGGCCCTGGAACAAAAGTATAAGGAAATGTACAAGCCTGTGCTTGCCGAGATCCAAGAGCTCTGTGGTGAGCTGGAGGGCTATGCATGGACTGTGGAGGGTGAGGCGGCGAGGGAGGAGGAGGAGGAGGAGGAGGTGGCGGCGTCCGAGGAGGAGGAGGAGGAGCAGGAGGAGGAGAAGCAGCCCCCTATGGAGGCCAAAAATGAGGCTCCCAACTCCAGGGTGCCTCATGACGCCCAGGAACAGGCGGAGGCACCAATGGAAGAGGAGAATGACAGCTAAAGAAATCCTGATTTTTTTTTCTTTGGAATATTGGTGAACTTGGAAAGGCTCAGGTTTTGGGACCAAAATACAATATGAATCAATTCTGACATTCCGAAAACTAAATTAAATTGAAACAATCTGGTCCTGTCCAGCCCGCTTCAAATTTGATTTTCATTTTGAACCCAATAAATGACTCAAAAGGCATTGGAGAAAACGAGATCAATTAAAAATTTTTCTTCTCATGATCTCTTTTGTGAGGGCGGGAACTAAAGGCTTATGGAGGGTGTCAAGTGGATGTGAAGAACCACTGGGAAACCCCCAGTCATCACGCCCTTCATCACACTCCACATGGGATTCCTGGCCAAGAGGGAACGGTCCTCAGGACTCAATTCTCCCATCTCCTTAGTCCTGAAATCCTCCACTGCAGAAAAAAGCAGAATCCAAGGAAAACACTCATCCACAAGACTTTGCTTTTGTAACCCAGACCTCAGCTGTCCACGTCAGAAAGGAGGGATGGTATCCAGGAAGCCTGTGGCGGAGACCAGTGATGGCACTGCCAATGAGGCCTGGGAACAGCCACTTCACATTTGAAAGAGGTTCGGAATGTTTGGATTTAGGGAAATAAATCGTTCTGAGAAGGCGACTGTATAACCTGTATGTAATACTGCCAACATGTGTTCATTACTTGCATTCTCATGTTTATGTGCTCCTTCAGTAAGGAACACATAAACATGATAATGTCTATTTATAAACAGATAATGTCTATTTACAATGGTGTAAAAAATGTTTTAAGTACTATTAAATCCTCTACCTAGTATTTCAGAAATATTTACTTGAAGAAATGCAGAATGTAGCAAATTCTGTAAAGCACATGCATATAGTGTTACATAGTTTGATCCTTGTGAAATCTTTTTGTCATGTAGCTTTTATTTATTTATTTTAATATTTTTGTTGATTTCAGGGAGGGAGAGGGAGAGATTGAACGCAGGCATGTGCCCTTTATCAGAATCGAACCTGGGGCCCTTCAATCCGCAGGCCAATGCTCCATTCACTGAGCCAAACCAGCTAGGGCTGTCATGTAGCTTTTAAAATGTAGCTTTTAGAACTCTTCAATGAAGCTGATGTTTGGGAAAACATACATACTTCAAGTACCGATCTAAATGTGTGTCCCCACCCTCAGCTCAAAAGCAGAAAAGTTCATTTGCTTATATTAGCTGTGCCTTCATTATTTTGTATGTAAATCTGACATATGAAATATAAAATGGTGCAAAATCAAAGTTTACTGCTTGAGGATAGAGTGCATTCAGAAGGACACATTTAATGTAAAGACTCTTAGCTTCTTTTGTGATTTTGAATTGTGTGTATTTGAATTTATGCATAAAGTTGTTTACCACTGTGATGTTAATAAAACAGTATTTTCAAACAAGAAAAGGATTTGGTACTCTGAATGCCTGCCATCAAATCCCAGCTCTGCGTCCTTTTAGCAATGAACCTTGGGCAATTCATTTAATCTGTGTTCATTTTCTTCTCATCTATAAAAGAGGATAGCAATACTCCCCCTCTTCATGGTTATTATGGACAACAATGAGTTAATACATACAAACCCCACAGACCAGTGTCTGAAAGTACCCAAGATATATCAATTATTATTATATAAAAGACAGAGACGTGATTATAAATTCAATCCTCATTCTCTCCCCAGTTACAGAAGGAGAGGAAATAAGCACCATTACATTCTTGTTTATGATTCCTTATTGTTAGAAAACAAGGTTAGTCTTTAATACAGAAACACAGGAAATCCAATACAAGTTTGGTTTCAATATAAAATCAGGGTTTGATTGCTTCCCAAAAAGGATAAAAGACTGTGACATCTATTTATATATGTAAAACCCTAATATGCAAATAGACCAAACCGCAGAACAACCGAACAACCAGTCACTATGACCGATTGCTCACTGACCACCAAGGGGCAAGTGTGAAACATGGTGGGAATTGGCAGCAGCGGGATGGTAGAGCAGGGGGAGTGGGGGCACCAGATCAAGGCGGGATACCAGTCACTGCCATCAGGGAGAGCCTTTGGTAGTTACTGAAAATTCTTTGCTCTCACGTGCCCGTCCCACCCGACACTCACACCTGATGCCAATGCCAGCCCCACTTGCACCCGCTGCCAGCGCCGGAGCTGCCACTAGCACCTGCTGACATCAGCGGGTGCGAGTGGGGGCTGCCAGGCCCTGATTGCCCCTCAGGGCTTCTCCATCTCCCCCTCCTCCTGAGGGGCTATCAGGGCTGGCAGTCGCCTCTCGCACCCACTTGCCAGCAATGGCCCCACTCACACCTGCAGCCGGCACCAGAGCTGCTGTTTGTGCCCACTTGGTGCCATCTGGGGGTGTGAGCAGCAGCTGCTGGCCCCAATCATCCCTGAGGCCTTCTCCACCACACCCCCTGCTCCTAAGGGGCAATTGGGACAGCAGTCACCGCTCACACACACTGACAGCGCCAGCTCTGCTTGCACCCGCTGCTGGGGCCATTCCAAATCGCTCTGAACTGTTAGCGGGTATGAGCAGCTGCAGCAGGAGCAGAGCTGCAGGCAGACAGGGGACCAGGGGCTACGGTGGGAGGGGCCGAGTGTTGGCACAGAGGATGGGTGAGACCCGCCTCTTTGCCCACTGCAGATTCATAGCCCACAGTTCCTTTCAAGGTGCACAAATTTGTGCACTAGGCCCCTAGTGAATATATAAAAAAGGTATTTCAACATTCTGAATGAAGTAAAACTAATTTAAAGCCTTACAAAAATTTTTATAACTCAAGATGCATTTTCTGCCATATCCCATAAAGGATAAAATTACACAGAAGCAAAATTTGACTGCTTTACCTTAGAGAATGGGAGGCAGCTCTGACCTGTTACTAATGGCAATAGTTGAGTAAAACCTTAAGGCAATATTTATCTCCTTTAGGGCCAGTCCAAGCGAGCAGGGGTGGGGGGAGGGGGGTATTGTGTGTGTGTGTGTGTGTGTGTGTGTGTGTGTGTGTGTATGTGTGTAAGTCTGATCAGTTACCAGATAAATATACAAAAATCAATAACTATTTCTAGGCACTAATCTCAAAATATATAGAAAAGGCTTTCTTTCACAATAGAATAAGAAATCAAATATTTATAAAAACCTCTAATAAAAATATGTATAACCTATATGAAAAGAAAAAAAAACCAGAATGGGCCTTTTTGTTATTGTTATTCCTCACCTGAGAATATTTTTTCCATTACTTTTTAGAAGTATGGAAAAGAGGGGGAAGAGATACAGGGAGAGACACATTGATTAGTTTCCTCCTGCATGCGCCCTGACCTGGGCTGGGGATCGAGCCCACAGCCTAGGTACATGCCTTGACCAGAACTGAATGCATGACATTCAGTCCTCTAACCACTGAGCAAAACCAGCTAGGATCAGAATATGCCTCAGGATGGTAAGATTAAATATCACAGAAGTGTCCATTCTTCCCAAATTAACTTTTAATTTATCACACTTCAAATGAAAACCCAAACTAGATTTGCAAATTAATATAATTACCTTAATGTTCACCTGTAAGAACAGCTAAGAAAACTAGCAATATGGATACAATTCAGGTTTTGCCTTAGAATATAAATTCAAACAAATTTTTAATTGAGTAAATTACATTAGTATTTTATCAGTTTCTAGACAGGGAAAGAAAGACTTCACGACACAAAAATTAATAAATTATAAAGACTTGAAAACAACACATTTTCAAAAGCAAACAACAAACAGGAAATAACATCTGCAATAAATATGGCTAACAAAGACTTTAATAGTCTTAATATAATAGAGTTCATACGAATCAATGAAAATCATTTTGTCTCAATCGCAAATGCATAAAGAACATAGCGGACTACTTTAGAAAGGGGAAATTCTGCAACCCGGTTTGGGGCAGAAAAACGTGTCCTAAAAGGGCAGCACTAAGTGAAGAAGGCTCCAGTGAGGTCGAGTACTCGGACTCCCAGCTGCGTGCTCTGGGCAGCAATCTTTCTTCCACTTACAGGACTTCAGCTGTAGGGTTTTCTAACTACCAAACATGAATACTGCTGGCCACTTTCCCCAGGACACAGGCATGTTTATAATCCCCTTTACTCAGGCAGAAATTTTCACCACTTCCTAACTGGGTTGATCTTTACCCTCTGTTTCCTGCAGTGCCTATTGAATAGTTCCTCAGAAAGCCATAAAGCATGCATGATAGCATCTAGCAGGATACCCTCCTTTCAAGGCAGGTCAAACACTACCATACGTCAACCCTTTTTAATCTACTATAGGCTGAAATTAGTAAACAACACTCAAAATAACTGGCAGAAAGACAGTGTGCATCACACATTTAACTCGGGCTCTAAGAGAATTCTGCAGAAAACGGTAGCATGCCGATGCTCACGTCCTAATGGGGCACAGCAGCTCTCCCTGCCTGAGAGTTTACATTCAAGGTGTACACAGATGCATTTACTCATTCACACACGTGGACACTTTTTTCTTATTAAGGTAGAAATTCACAAAAGGTAATTAACTGTTTGAAATAAACAATTCAGTGGCATTCATATATTCACAATGTTGTATAATCATCACTTCCATCTAATTCAGTTTTTTCACACAAAAATATTTTAGAGGTAAATATCAATAAAGTGGATCAGTGCTGTGTAAATAGGTAAAGTAACTTCTATATAGCAGCAATATAAAATTTTACAAATGATATCAAATTTTTTTTTTAGAAAATAATCAGAGCTTTTAAGGATTAGTGAGATGGGTACTCACATATACGAATGATAATGAATAAGCTGATATAATTTGTTAGAAAAATTAATTTAGCAAAGATACCTATCAACAGATTCAAAATGATATATCCTAATTCAGTTTCACCCTTGGAACCTAATCATTAAAAAGCAATCTGAAAGGCAAAAAAAAAACACAAAAAAACTTTTAAACACAAAAGGTGCCGAGACTGGTTTGGCTCAATGGATAGAGCGTCGGCTTGGGGACTGAAGGGACCTGGGTTCGGTTCCGGTCAGGGGCATGTACCTTGGTTGCGGGCATATCCCCGGTAGGGGGTGTGCAAGAGGCAGCTGATCGATGACTCTCTCTCATCGATGTTTCTGGCTTTCTATCTCTCTCCCTTCCTCTCTGTACAAAATCAATAATATATATATATATATATATATATATATATATATATATATATATATATATATAGAGAGATAAACAAAAGGTGTTTGATAGTCTTACTAAAATGAAGAAGGAACAAAAATGGTCTGTTATATAAGGCTTTTATTATATATTGAGGCATGATCCATCCCTCTATTCCCACTTTGCAGAGAGTTTTTATCAAATATGGGTGCTGGATTTGCCAAGTGCTTTTTCTGCATCTATTGATACAATCATGTGATTTTTGTCTTTCAATCTGTTTATGTGATGTATCACATTTATTGATTTGTGAATATTGTACCAGCCTTGCATCCCTGGAATAAATCCCATTTGATCATGGTGTCTGATCTTTTTAATATATTCCTGGGTCTGATTTGCTAATATTTTATTGAGGAGTATAGTGTCTATGTTTATCAGGGATATTGGCCTGTAATTCTCTTTCTTCGTAGTGTCTTTATCTGGCTTTGAGATTAGGATAACTCTGGCCTGGAAAAAAAAAAAAAAGAGGTTGGAAGTGTTCCTTCCTCTTGGATTCTTTTGAATTGTTTGAAGAAGATGGGTGTTAATTCTTTGATAATGTTTGGTAAAACTCCCTTGTGAAGCCATCCAGTTCAGGGCTTTTATTTACTGGGTTTTTTTATTACTACTTCAATTTCATCAGTTATTGGCCTGTTTAGATTTTCTGATTCTTCCTGATTCAGTTTTGGGAAACTGTATTTTTCTAGGAATTTATCCATTTCATCCACATTGTCCAGCTTGTTGGCATATAGTTGTTTATAGTATTTGCTTACAATCCTTTGTATTTTTCTGGTGTCAGTTGTTACTTCAACCTTTTCACTTCTGATTCTATTTAATTGGGTCTTCTCTCTTTGTTTCTTGATGAGTCTGGCTAAAGGTTCATCAATCTTATTTATCTTTTCAAAGAACCAGCTCTTGGTTTTATTGATCTTTTGTATTATTTTTTTAGTCTCTATGTCATTTATTTCTGCTCTAATCTTTATTTCCTTCCTTCCTCTTACTCTGGGCTTTTCTTATTCCCTAAGTATAAGGATAAGTAATTTATTAATAATTTTTCTTGCCCTAAATGGTTTGGCTCAGTGGATAGAGCATCGGCAAGACTGAAAGGTCCCAGGTTCAATCTCGGTCAAGGGCATCCATCTACCGTGGTTGCAGGCACATCCCTAGTAGGAGGCGTGCTGGAGGCAGCTGATTGATGTTTCTCTCTCATTGATGTTTCTCTCTATCCCTCTCCCTTCCTATCTGTAAAAAAATCAATGAAATAATATATTTTTTTAAATAGATAATTTTTCTTGTGTGAGTGTGATTTTTTGTTGTTGTTGTTTTGTGTGTGTGTTTTTTTTTGTGTGTGTGTGTGTGTTTAGTAGGCCTATAGTGTTTTGAACTTCACTCTCAGAACTGCTTTTGCTGTGTCCCATAGATTTTGGGTTGTTGTGTATTCATTTTGTTTCCAGGAAGTTTTTTTAATATATTTTATTGATTTTTTTTACAGAGAGGAAGGGAGAGAGATAGAGAGCTAGAAACATCGATGAGAGAGAAACATCGACCAGCTGCCAAGGTACATGCCCTTGACTGGAATCAAACCTGGGACCCTTGAGTCCACAGGCCGACGCTCTATCCACTGAGCCAAACTAGTTTCGGCTTTCCAGGAAGTTTTTATTTATTTTTCTTGATCTCATAGATAACCCATTCATTGTTTGATAACATGCTATTTAGCCTCCATGTGCTTGAATGTTTTTGATTGTTCTTACTATAGTCGATTTCTAGTTTCATGCCACTGTGATCCAAGAAGATACTTTATATTATTTCTATGTTCTTAAACTTGTAGCGACTTGTTTTGTGTTCTAACATGTGGTCTACCTTTGAGAATGACCCATGTGCACTTGAGAAGAACTGGATTGTGAGAGGGGTCCCAGATTGGACACCCTCCCCCCTCTTGCACAAATTTCATGCACTGGGTCTCTAGTCCATATATAATCAGACACAAGCTCCTGGTGATTACATAACCAGCACATAGCTGACTCTGTCCTCCGGGTACCTTCACTCTGGCCCTCATTACCCCTTACCTGAGCTACCTCAACAGCCTCTTCATGGGTCTCCCTATATGTGATCTATTTCAATATGATCAGTTATCTTCCTAAAGCTGACCAACCATGTCCCAGTCCAAATTCCTAATCTATTACAGCACCCACTCTCCATCCACACAATAAGATCCCATCCACTACGTAAGTTCTCATCATTCTCTACCATGTGTCAAACTTGAGTCCTGACTCACATTATTCCCTATGCCTAAAATATTTCCCCCACTCACATTCTTCAACGTTTAATGTAAATGTTGTAGCCTCTCCCCCCGCTTCGGTGACACGTGGCCTATTACCCGATCACATGCACAGTAATCTACTGCCATCTTTCACTAACATTGACCCTCCTTGACTGATCTTGAACTTCTCAAAGATAAAAGTTACTTATTTCCCATACCCACCAACATACCTGGCATACAGTAGAGTTTGTAAACTACATTAATATGCAAACTGCCAGTGACCTCACTCATAATCTAATACAAACCAAATTGAGAATTTTCTCCTTGAAAGAGATAACACAGAGATGGTAAGTCATCCAGAAAAATAATGTTATGTACTTTAATTAATTATTATAAGGGGGGAAATTAATTAACTTAAAATCTATAATATAAATTCTTCAGCAATAAAACAACAGTAACAGTAAGCATCTCCTTAACATTCATTTATTCAATACACATTTTTCAAGCATTTTTGTGCGTGCCCAGCACTGCTGAATACTGGAACCCTGCGCTAGATGCCGAGAGCTCCTTCATTCCAAAATGTTTTCCTATCAATTAGCTCACTTTAGCCTCACAAGCATCCCATGATAGGAGGGGCAGTTATTATAACTCTATTTTTCAGATGAGAAACTATAATAAGATCAAACAGTTCATATGATTTGTTTAAGGTCAAAGCTAGTAAGATGGAGATCTAGAATTGAAACAGGTATCTCCTGAATTCAGATCCTGTGCTTCCTCTATTATTAAAAATTCATTAACATCTGCAATTTTTTGCTCTCTCCCCTTCTTCTAAAAAAAGGGATTAAACTTTACTTCAATCTTGGTCTTAAAAGTGCAGAAAAGCCACCGGAACCGGTTTGGCTCAGTGGATAGAGCATCTGCGGACTGAAAGGTCCAGGTTTGATTCTGGTCAAGGGCATGTACCTTGGTTGCGGGCACAACCTCAGTAGGAGGTGTGCAGGAGGCAGCTGGTCGATGTTTCTCTCTCATCGATGTTTCTAGCTCTCTATCCCTTTCCCTTCCTCTCTGTAAAAAATCAATAAAATAATTTTTTTTCAAGTGCAGAAAAGAAAAGCAGCAACGTCTGCAGAGGTCACAGGTGGAACTTACCTGTTATCCTTGCACACAGTCACTTTGTCTCCCTCAGGTATCAGCTTCTTCTGTTCAATCACTCCATAGCTTTCTCGACAAATCTGTATTTAAGGAACAAATGTAGCTTAGTGACTACTTTTTACCACAGAAAATTCTTGGGGGAGAGAGAACCTAAGTCAGAAAACACTGGCACCTTAAAAGGTCTCTTTTAAGACGTGGAGTTGCCAATAAATGCAATAAAAGAGAAATGATATGAACTCTAGAAAAGAAATATATCTGAAATAAAGAGGATTAATGCTTCAGTTATTTTCTTAAGGACAGAGATTTAATTATTCATTCATTTATTTAAGACATTTACTGAAATTAAGATACTATGACTAAATAATTTGGTACAGAGAACTCCCTGAACTGTTATTTGATTTGGAGGAAAATCTAATGTTAGTTATGATGTATAAGCATGATGAAAGAGACAGACACACTCATAAGTAAGCTGGAGATCCTTACTGTAAAGTTGAGGCAGAAAGTCTCCTCAATATCTTCCCCAGGGTAATCTAAAAGTTCTTGAAGACTCCTAATCAGAACAATAGAGAAAAATCAATAGAGAAAAAAGTCAATAGAGGAAAATCAGACAAGGCAATAGTGTTTTTATCTCAATCACATGTGAAGACTGTTTGTAAGAAAAAACTATAAAAGAAGATTCTAGAATAAACATAAATCTAGACCAACAGAAAATCATGTTACCATATCTTGAAAGAATTATGGCAATAGACCTGTAAAACATTAATTGTTCTCTTTTCCTACTGACAAATACTACTCGATTAATGAAGAAATGCAAATGAATTCTATCTGACACTTGTGTAGGTTCTTTTAACCCTGATATTGCTTGGAAGTAGAGACTGGGGGAGATGGTGCTGAGTGGTCCCTTCGACCACATTCTTTAGCAGAGTAATCCTTCTTAAATTTTCTTAAATAGCTGCAAAGTCACCTCATCCATTAGGAATCTCAATGTCTTACTTGTTAATGCAAGGAGCTCTGTATGGTAAACACTCTGCTATCTGCCACTAAAGCACACTCAAATATGCATAAAAATACATTTACACCAACAATGGTCATATCCTAGTTTTCAAGAGAATACATTCTTGTAGCTAAAACTCATTCACACTTTCTTCTTTAGTGGGCTCTGAGTCTGGCAGTTCCATGAAGAGTTGCCAGGAAGAAAATTCCCAGCATTTGGTATAGATCAGGGCACACAGTTCTATCACTCTCTAGCCTTCTCTTTCAGTCACTAAAAATTAACCCTGCCTTGGTCTCCTCTGTCATTTTTTCATATTCCTCCCAAAGTTTCTTTTCCACTCTCTGTGGCCTATACTGAGAATCCACCCCTGCCATCGGTTATGGATTCTCATTATTGGTATCCTGGACCGGTGGTACGACAGTCTCATTTCAGAGGGGTACCTCAGAGACTGCCTTCTCCCATCTCCATCTTCAAGTCGGTTCTCTTTCTCTGTAGAAGGGGTGCTCCTTCCTGATAATGCCAGAAGGACTGCACTGCTTACAGAAAGCTAAGGCTATGGTGTTGTTTTATATACTTAACTGTACACTACCTAAAATTAACAGAGAAACTTGGAATAAAGGAGTTTTAACAGCCAGAAAGAAAAGAACATAAAACATGGCTCCGCTACTTTAGAAACTGTCTGGCAGTTCCTCAAAGAGCTAAACACAGAGCTGCCTTGTGACTCAACAATTCAACTCCTAGCTATATACCTGAGAAATAAAAACTTATATCTACATAAAAACTTGGACAAGAATGTCCAAAGCAGCATTATCCAAAATATTGCAAAAATAGAAATAAGCCAAATGTCTCATAAACTGAATAAACAAAATTAGTATATTCACACAATGAAATATTATTTGGCAATGAAAAGAAATGAAACACTGATATACTACAATATGGATGAACCCTGAAAACATACTGTATGAAAAAAAGCCAGAACAAAGAACCATAAATTATATGATTCCATTTATATGAAATATCCAGAATAGGCAAACCTACAGAAATAGAAAGATTAGCATTGTCTCGAAGGAGGAGACTGGAGATGATGATGACTAAGAAGTAGAAGTTGTTTTTTTTTAGGTGATGAAAATATTCTACAATTGTGGTGACAGTCACTGGATTGTATACTCTAAGTGAGTGAATTATATGGCATGTGAATTATATCTCAAACTTTTTTAAAGGTTCCAGGAGATAATCTTACTAATAAAAGAGTGATATACAAATTGACCATCACTCCAACATACAAAGGTGGCTGCCCCCATGTGGTCAAAGATGGCTGCCTCCATCTGGACACAAGATGGCCACCACAAGATGGCCACCACCAGCAGGGGAGGGTAGTTGGCGGTGAGTAGGCCAGCAGGGGAGGGCAGTTAGGGAAATCGCTATCAGGGTCACCTAAGACCATAGGAAAACACAGATATTTACATTATGATTCATAGCAGTAGCAAAATTACAGTTGTGAGGTAGCAACAAAAATAATGTTATGGTTGGGGGTCACCACAACATGAAGAACTGTATTAAAGGGTCGTGGCATTAGAAAGGTTGAGAATCACTGCCTTAACCTGTGGGATCTGACATTATCCCCACGTAAACTGTAGGACACCCAGCTGGTGTCATGGAGAACTGTTCGGTGGTGTGGAGGAAAAACCCCACCTATGGGGTGACCAGTAGTGTGAGAGTAAAGGAGACACATAGGAAAGAGAAACCCATGGCGGGAGGAACTGCAGGTTTTTAAAAAATTTTTCCCTTTGCCCATAGAGTGATAGACGGTAAGCAAGTAGCTGTGTAGCTAAACCTTAAGACAAAGGACACACAACCATATACCGTGTTTCCTCAAAAATAAGACATCCTCCGAAAATAAGACCTACTTACAGGTTTCCTTCTGAGCGAAATATAAGGCATCCCCCAAAAATAAGCCCCCCCCCCCCCCCCGGCCAGGCTCTGTCTCGGAATGATATTGCTAAACATGAGAGATTTGGTCCACTGATTCTGAAAGAAATGGAGTCACAAGAAATTCACCAGGAAATTCAGGAATTGGATTGTTATGATGATGTTCCAGAAGATGATGACATGATTGTCATTGAATAAATGAGTAAATTCTTGATACTGTAGGATTCACAGTTTGTCTGGTTTGTGTTGGACAACTACCGTACTACCGTACCGTATACAGGTAATAAATTTCCTTTATTTCCATTTAACAATAAATGTGTACCATATTCTTCTTCATGGAAAAATAAGACATCCCCTGAAAATAAGACCTAGCGCATCTTTGGGAGCAAAAATTAATATAAGACACTGTCTTATTTTCGGGGAAACAGGGTAGTTCCACACACTTACACTTGTGCCACCTGTGGTATTTTCAACCTTTAGTCCACACTACCAGAGGCAACCAGAGGCAGCCAGAGCAGTTTCCTACACCAATCTGTCTGTCTTTTAGCTCTGTACCTTCCTTCAGTGGGTGAAAGCTCCTTTAAGTCCTCCAAGCCAGGATTTACATTCAGTAGCTTCTTATAGAGAGCCAGTGGGAAGTGGAGATCGACCACGGTGGAGTTATAGATGGCTAGTCCGCAGGTTATGCCAATCAGGTGAAACCAGTTGTGCTCTACAAAACACTTTCAGAATATATGCAAATGTTAACAAGAAATTCAGTGTTTTCAGCCCTCAAAACAATCTGCTATTTGCAAAATATTTTCAGTATAAAAGAATAAAGGCTTTCTTAATATTTAGTTATCTTTTAGAGCAGAGAAAACTCCCCTGACAAAAATTTGATTATCCCCAAAAGATACGATGTAAACAAAGGTAAGTATTTACAGCTCATCTGGAGATAGAACAGCTTATACATCCTTCGCCACTTAATGATGGAGATTCATTCTGAGAAATGCCTCAGGTGATGCTGTCCTTGTGCGGACACCACAGCGTGCACTTACACAAACCTAGAAGGCAGAGCCTCGTACACATCTGGGCTACAATACAAGCCTGTACAGCCAATTACTATACAAAACAACCTGAAATTAAATCAATCACAAGAGAAAATAATGTGCAATCAAGAAACACAGTAAATGAGATGTATGAATCTGCTGCCTGAAGAACACAGCATACTGTTTTGCTGCAAATTTTTTTATAAGTAGAAAGAGTACATTCTAAAATAATGATAAAATGTACAGTGCAGGAACTACATAAACCAATAACATGATCTTTTATTATTGTTACCAAGTAATATGCACTGTACATGATTGTATGTGCTATTCTTTTATAGGGTTTGCAGCGCAGGTGTGCTCACCCCAGCATCACCACAAATGCAAGCAATGTGTTGTACTACACTACAATGGCTATGATGTCACTAGACAATAGGAATTTTTTAGCTTCATTATAATCTTAGGGGGCCACTGTCACATATGTGATCCATCACTGACAGAAATGTCATTATGCAGCGCATCACTATACTCGCTTAGAGCAATTCTGTGCAACAGTACTTTTTGTAACGATAAAAAGTGTTTATTCTGTACTGTCCAATGTGGTAGCCACTGGAAATGTGGCTATTCCAACTGAGAAAATGAATCTCTGGTACTATTTAATTTTAATTAAATAAAATTTAAATTTCAATGGCCACATGTGGCTAATAGCTACTTTTTAAGACAGTGCAGATCCAGGGAGAAAACTGGTAGAAAAAGAACTCAATTACAGCCTGGTTGAAATTAAAATGCTCCTTAAAACTTACCTCTTCTACTGAATTTTCAAATTAAAGTGTGTGTGTGTGTGTGTGTGTGTGTGAGTGTGTGTGTTTGTGCGTGTGTGTGTGTGTGTGTGTGTGTGTGTGAGAGAGAGAGAGAGTGTATCTACGTGTATTAGTATTCATACACATACTATCACTGTTATTAAAATAAGACACATTTGGCTCAACCAGAGTGGCTCAGCAGCTGAGCATCGGGCCAGTTTGATTCCTAGTCAGGGCACATGCCCACGTGACAGACTCAATCCCCAGTGGGGGGATGTGCAGAAGGCAACCGATTGATGATGTTCCTCTCTCATCGATGATTCTCTCTTTATCACTCTCCCTCTCTCTCTAAAAACTAGAAATGAAAATAGGGCCAATGTGTAAAAAAATAAAGACTAAATACATTATTTAGACATTTTAAATTATTTTGTCATGCTTCCCTTTTTAATCGGAACTGGTCTCACAACTAAAATAAACATTTAATTACATCCTTCTGTTTAACTATAATATCACTAACTTACTGTATCTGAAAACCACAAGAGTTTTGAATCTTGATAGTAGGTAAACATTCCATAGATGGGATTCAAAAGTTCTTTTAACAGTAAAAGAAAGAACTCCTTTGTGACACCACCAGCATCCACTGCTTCTTCACCATCAAAGATTACCTTAAAACAATGAAAGCAGATTAATACTTAAAAGAATCTTTGGTATTCTACTTTTCTTTTATTTTCTTCCTTTTCTTTCTTTCTTTTCTTTTCTTTTTCTTTTTTTTTTTTTTTTTTTTTTTTTTTTTTTTTTTTAGCAAATTCTTTCCAAAGTCAGGACAAAGGAAGGAAGATATAACTCAGAATACAATGATGCAATGAAAACTGCAAGGTGTATCTGCTGATTATTCACAAGGCACTTGCAGACACACAGAAAGAATTTTTACTAGGTACTTCAAGGAATACAAAAAAGGTTAGAAGTTCACCATATGTCCACAGAAAGTTTACCATCTATTTAGGGAAGTAAGGCAAACATAAAAGAATCCATTATAGAATATACTTTATTTTCAAAGAGTAAAATACATTGAGAGGTAAATGTTCTGGCACATAGAGAAAAGCAATGATTAACCTGAGCAAAAGAAGCTGAATATGGAAAGGAGAAGGGCATTCATTCTAAGTGGTACAGAACTGAGTTCTGTGAGGGTCTACAAACAGGCCCACTTGGGAGATGCTGAACCCATAATGGTCATCATAGTAACAACTACAGCAAACTGGTGAGCGAGAGTTATTGCGAGTTACCATATGCCAGCACTTAAACTCTATGAACCTAATCCGCAGAACAGTCTTATGCATCAGTATTACTATTATCATCACCATTTTATAGGTAAGGGCTCAGGCACAGAACCAAAACAGCATTTGAGAAAGCTTATCCTGTAGTTGTCTTCAAGGTTGCCTACAACAGGACAAGAGTAAAGGTGGGGACAGATGGCAGCAGAAGACAACTCAAGCATACTACAGAGCAAGAAGTGTCTTATCTGAACTACTGATGGGAAACAGTGGGCAAAAAGAAGCTCCTGATGGGTCAAAAATCTAACCCAGAAGTTCTAGAACTCCCAGTCAAATGGATGGGACAGATACTATTCACTGGACATTTTGGAAAGGGTGACAATATCATGAAGACCGTGAGTTTCTTCCTTACTGTGTTTCAAAAACTGGGAGTTTACAAGAGGATTGTTAATAGAGACAGGGAAGTCTTCTGAAGGGAAGGACAAATTACTTAGAATTTCAAATGATTTTCTAAATACTTAATAACACAAATTATGTACCAAACACTATGCTAAGCCCTGGGAATACAGTAAGTACTAACACCAACATGCACAGTCTTTGAGGAGAGACATTTCCTTAATTCAGTAATATTAGGGTCCTAACAGTGCCTATAATAGGCCAACAGCTTCCCAGATGATTTCACCACCTTTCCATACTCTCCTTTTTACCTTCTTTCTCTTAAATCCTTGATACCCACAGACTGCCTACATGCTGGCTTGATCGTTTTATACCTAGCTAAAGCTTTTTTAGTTTTGCTGTTGTTTGCTTGTTTTTAGTAGAGCTGGAACAGGTACACTGAAGTCAGCAGACAAATAAAGCCTTACAACCTCTCAAGTAATCCACTGGCATTTTTATCTGATGTTACGCTGATATGTGCTATGTGGTGACTTGACAGGAAATGATTAAATTCTTGTAAAATAAACGAAAGAAATAATGAATGGCTACAGTCCACAATTTTAATAGTAAGACCATTGCTACTTCAGCACTGTTGAAAGAAAAATTAGGAAGGTATTTAGAGAAATACATTGAAGGGCTCACTTTGAGAGGCTTTTTCAGATCGATGTCAGAATGAATGCTCAGCTCTCTCAGGGCATCGCCAACGAGGTTGTTCCTGCGAACGTGAAGAACCAGGAAGGGGCTTCTGGCCAGCAGAGGCTCCAAGGTGAGAAGCATGAAGACATTCTGCAGGTTGGCTCCATTGACTGCCACCTGGAATGGCACATCGAGAACACAGCCAGCTGTGCCTTTCTGTCCGGAGTAGGTGGGAAGCATGCTGACTGCATCTCCATTTGTTCTTTTTTACTTTCCTCTTACTAACTTTTCCAGTTAAATTGTCTAGGTTACTATGTTTATAAAACACACGTATCTTTCTAATCTGAACCCAAAAAGGTTAACTGAAACAGTTTAATCCGTACCCAGTCCCAGGAAAATGATTTAGGCCTAAATAAGACTGAAATTATACGTAATAAAAGAAACATGATGGAGAGTGGGTAAAAACTATGACTTTCAGAATGGCAGAACAAGAAACCTAGTAACCACTTTTAAATGGTTTTTATTCTTTGAAAAAATGTCCATTTTCTCTGGAAAACCTTTTAACTGTGGAAGGAAGGAAGGAAGGAAGGAAGGAAGGAAGGAAGGAAGGAAGGAAGGAAGGAAGGAAGGAAGGAAGGAAGGAAGGAGAAAAAATAAGGTTAGAAGAGAAACAGACAGAAAGACTGAGAGACGAAGGGAGAGATGAGTGAAGTTAGATATCTACTGACAAGTAGAAACTGGTAGATTTGAATTTCTAATTTGCAAATAACAACTTGGTAGGCATGTCAAAACCAATTATATTTTATAATAAATATGTGTACTTGAAAATTAATTATCTATCTCTATCAGGGGTCAGTGGACGACTGGACCAAATCCAGCCTGCCGCCTGTTTTTGAGAAGCTCTTGAGCTCATAGTGGTTTCTACATTTTTAAATTCTGAAAAAAAGATCTGAAGAATACTTCACCACATGTGAAAATTATACAAATTTTAAGTTTCAGTGTACATGAAGTTCTACTGGAATACCGCCATACTCATTCATTCACATAGTGTCTATTACTTTTTGTTCTGTAACGGAACTCAATAGTGTCTATTACTTTTGTTCTGTGACAGAGCTGAGATAGAAAATATGGTCTATAAAGATCAAAAATTTAATTTACTATGTGGTCCTTTATGAAAACACTTGTAAATCCCTGATCTATGTAAATGTGTACTCACTTATATGTGTTGTATTCAAAATAAAATTCCAAAAAAAATTCCAATAGCGCTAAAAGTTAGAATAGAACGCATCCAAATATACTTTCTCCTATTAGTAAAAATTTCAACAGAATGTGTAGGGTGAAAGAAACACATAATAAGAGGAAATAATCTTTAACATATGATACCTGCATCTGTAGTTCAGCATCTGTTTGTAACATTTTGGTCTTGGCTTGGGCATCAAAGATGAAAGGGTAGGAACAAAGTGTTACAGCATCCTAAATGAAACATTATTGACAAAACTGTAGTATCCACAGAGAATGCTGCTGGAAAAATATACAAGTAAATTTAAAAAGAATCATTTACCTGTATTACAGATGGTCTAGCCTTCTGTGTAAAGAAAAATAAAAAGACTCACTTGAAATGCAAAATCTGAACTTTTTGCCCCCTACAAATGTGAAATACAAATAACAAAACATATAAACTATCTGACTATTTGACCATGGGACTAACCCCATTTGAATGGCTGACTGGATTTTAATAGAACAGACCAAATGTTTTGATGGACACAAACTGAGAAACTAAAAACAATCTTTACAATTTTTTAAAGGACCATTTCAGGCCATTTCACTAACTCCATAATTCACAGCATTAATAGAATTTTCTTTCATAAAATAAATCTAATTTTAAAACCTTGATATCAGAGGTTACTTTTACTGGGTAAAGTTAATGCAAATTTCATTTATTTGTAAGCATGTTACATCTCTTCCTTACACACACACACACACACACACACACACACACAACCTGTTACTCTGAAAAGTAACCAAATATTTAAAGCTGTCCCTGACTCGGCACTTAAACTGATGCTTGGCCTACAGAAGACACTCCATCAATAGGTAAATAAAATTTTAATAAGCTTTTGAGCAGGGGAATAACAATAAACTTAAACACACAAACATATCTAAGAGGTATGCTAGTTTATTAATGGGGGGCAGGCATCTCTTATGGAAATTTTTGTTAGGTTATATGACAAACATTATTCATAAACTTAACTGAAACAAACAAAAGTATCAACAATATCGATCATGTTGACCTGTAGTATTTCTCAAACGGGAAACTATAGATTTATTCTCAGAGATCTGAGAATGCCATATGGATTTTTAAATTTTTGTAGTTTTTTTTGTAAATAATATCCTAAACAAAATCAATGAAAACACATTCTTAATGACTTCTTTAGATTGGTGTGTCACCATATAATTTACATTTATTTTAATGATTGCATTGGTGCAATGTTATTCTTAACTGTCCAAGAATAATAAGAAAGAAGAAAAGCAGTCTTCCTTGGTAAGTTATTCATTTGCACCCAGGAAAGTGCTGGAGCCTCCCTGGCTCTCTGGGTGGATGAAGGTTTAATAGCGGCTAAAAGGAAGACAGAGGGATGAGTCACCCCAGGGTGAATGGGACACATCTCAGAACTCAAGCACCAACAACTGAGTTGGGGGGTGGTTTCAGTTAGACTACCCACGTTTTATTTATTTTAGAGTTTGTTTGTATTTAATTCGTCATAAATTTGATTAGGTTTTATTTAAATGCTATATGAGCAAGAAGTGTATACCTACTTCCTTTTGTGTTTGTGTATATTCCAATTAAATCATTTAAAAGCAATTTTAATTAAAATCCATCCTGTTTATCCTTTAGAAACAGGTCCCTTAATGACTCTTGGAACACTTCCCTAGACCGAGGAACACTAATCGAAGAGACAATTCGTACCAGTGAGACAGGTATGAAAGTATGCATACATAATCCAGGCCAACTGACTCACTCTCGTGCCTACATATCTAATTACTCTGAATTTAGGAACTGAAATCACTAAAATAAAACACACACACACAATAAAACTGCACCCTAAAAAATTACTCTAAGTACCTATGAAAAGTATAAGTATCCAGGGAAGCAGATTTTAAACTGGTGCCAATAACCCTGTCCAGTTTGGCTCAGTGGATAGAGCATCAGCCTAGGGACTTAGGGTCCCAGGTTTGATTCCGGTCGAGGGCATGTACGTTGATTGCAGGCACATACCCAATAGGGAGTGTGCAGGAGGCAGCTGACCGATGTTTCTAACTCTCTATCCCTCTCCCTTCCTCTCTGTAAAAAAATCAATAAAAAAATATATTTTAAAAATAATAATAATAAAATAAAGTAAAATAAAATAAATTGATGCCAATATTCAGAATTTTGGAATCTTTATCTCAGAAAGATTATTTTATTCTAAGTGTTAATCAGGAAGTCAGACCTGAGCAGCTGGGGTGGGGCCTGCCCTGGGGTCCAGCCATACTGCCTGTCCATGGGTGGCCCAGCAGCCAGCCAGCAGGAAGGTTCAGAGCCAGTCAGCTCCTGGCACAAGCTCAGAAACCAACATGACCTCAATGCAGCCTTACTAGGGTCCTGGACTAATTATAATCAATTCTGCATTTCAGTTTTGACCCCACACCCCCATGAGTTTTTCTGTACGAATTATGGATAAGGACAGGTCCAGAAGAAATATAGTTTCTGTCAACCATTCCTGAATGCAAATGGAAGTCTCCACTCAGAAAATCCCTCTTTTAACCCAGGAGTTTGGGGCCATTCGCTCTCTTGACTGGCCTGCTCCTGTTATCTTCAATAAACCCCATTTTGCTTTACTTTCATTTTCATTAAAATCTTTTCTGCGTTGACGAAAAGAACAGAGGTCCCAACTAGTAACCCCAATTGGTAACAGAAACATGATTTGCTTATTCAAAAAAGAAAGGAAGGCTTTTAATGTGTGTTTATCTATAAAACAAGATGAAGTTTTGAACACTTCAAATGTAAAAGTGACTATGGGAGAAGCAACAGTAGCAACCGTAGAAACAGTTGTTGGTATTAAAGCACCCCAGTATACCCAGTATTTTTAAAAACTAGTGCAATATACTAGTGCAAAAAACTAGTGGGACAACAATAGGTTTACAGTTATGAGTACATGAAACACAGTTCATTATTGTTATATTATTTATTATTTTCCATACAAAATGTAAACCTACCTTTGCCCCCACTCAGTTTCATCAATCAACAGCTTTGTCTTTATTTCTTGTCTCTCTAGTCCCACTCCAGTTCTCTGACTCTGTACCACTCCCTCCCTGCAAGCCCCACCACAAGCCCCTGCTTCTGCAGCTCTTATTACCTCCCTTCACTTCTTGCCTGACCCCTCCCCACCCCCTGACAGAGCCCAGATTTGGAAGGAGGCTGATCTCTGTTCTGGAGAAGGGCAGGGTCACCACGCTCTCAGTTGAGTGGGTCTGCTGAAAATAAACCCAACACTCCCTCAGTTAGGAACCAGAGCTAAGGCCATGGAGTGGTTCAGAAGACCCTCCCGCAGGAGAGGACCACAGTGCCAGCTCTCAGGAAGGTGAAGAAGGCAAGGCTATTCTGTCTATATAAGCACCAGCCCTATATTAAGGTCTATTATACATCTACTAGCTTTTTATAAGTCTATAAGTTTTAGTATATGCAATATAATAATTTCACATGTGAATGCCGAATATTTTAGAAATGGTATTAGTGCTGTTATTTCCATATGACATGAAGTAAATACTGAAACAGCCATTTTAGGATTTAACTTCAAGGCTACTTTCCCTAATTTAGAAGGATACATATGAACTGACATGTGACCCCCTCTGAGGGGTTGCCTGCCCTAGACTGTCTACTCCCCCAAAATGATCCTCGCAGACCTGAAAAACTAGCAAAGTACCAGCGAATCACATTTCAAGTATTTAAACTTGAAATGGGGTTGCATTGTGACCTTTTACAAGTATATGAAATAGGAGCAATGAACAAGTATATGGTACAGAACTGAAGAACTGGGAATATCTTTTTCTTTTATTTTCTTAAATTCCAAGCCAACATTTCCCAAATGTGACTGTGACTGGGGACAGGAGACATTGCACAAACACCTGTTGTGCCAAAACGGAAACACAGGAGCCTGTGCTGTGAGGTCTACCTGCAACACAGGTTCCATACCCACCGTGGGCAAATCTGGCGCCCTGCCACCACTGATGCCGAGGTGAAAACATCTGCCTTGTCTGACCATGCATAATACCGGTACTCAGAGACAAACACTGCTTCCTTGTAACACATATGGCAAGATGTCAAGTTGACTCTAGTTTTATTTTTGAAGCATTTACTTCGTATCACTACTTTTCTCACCTGTGCTGCCTCTTTGGGTGCCACAAAGTCACTCATTCTGTGGTACTTACTTTTCAAGTGGATGATGGCAGTTTATTAATGGAAATAAACAAGCCACTACCAACTCTTATTTTAAAATGAACAAAAATCAGACACTTCAGAATGTCCACTTGTGCACATGTGTTATACATCCCTCTGTAATCCCTTTTTCACCGTTGCCTCTGGACTGAACATCCATAGAGGCAGCTACCACGTCCTGTACATCTCTCCCTCCCCGGTGACTAGCAAGCACACTGTATACTGTAGGTGCCAAGAACAGCTTACCAAAAAATAGTTGAGGGCCAAGTAAAGCACTGCCAAATAAGGCTTTTCCATGCATGCTTTCCTCCATTTAAGTCTCACAATACCGTTATAATTCTCATTACAAATGAGGATGCTAGGCCTATAGAAATTAAATAACGTGCCTAAGGTCGCATAAGTAATGGGCCAGAGTGGAGACTAGAACCCATCTGTTTTCGACCGAAGTATGTCCTCTAAACTACATGCTCTACTGCCTCAGCTACTACTAAGCTGAAAAAATTTAACACACACACAAAAATATTTATTGTGTATATATACAATGGATTATTATTCCCCCATTAAAAACAAACAAACAAACAAAAACAAAAAAACACAAGGAAATCTTGGCATTTGTAGCAACATGAGTGAACCTGAAGGGCATTATGCTAAGTGAAATAAGCCAGAGAAAGACAAATACTATATGGTATCACTTGTATGAGGAATTAAAAAAAAAATAGCCAATCTCATAGAAAAAGAAGGGTGGTTTCCAGGGGCTAAGGATTGGGGAGATGAGAGATATAGGTCAAACGGTATAAGTTCTGAGGAGCTAATGTATAGCCTGTTGACTTACATAATACTACTACTATACTACACATTTTAAAGTTGCTAAAATGGTAAATCTTAAAAGTTTTCATCACAAGAAAAAAACATCTGTAACTGTGCATGGTAACAGACGGTAACTAGATTTATTATGGTCATAATTTCATAGTGTATACACACAATGAACCATTATGTTGTACACCTCAACTAATGTAATACCATATGTCAATTACATACCAAAACAGTGGTTAAAAAAAAAACATGTAACTTTATATATAAAACTAGAGGCCAGGTACACGAAATTCGTACAGGGGTAGTATCCCCAAGCCTGGCTGGTGACCAGGGCCGATCTGCAGGGCGACTGGTGGGGCGATTGGGAAGGCCCCAATGGCACCCATCTTGGCTGACTTGGTGCCGCCTGCTTGTCGGCCCAGTCACTTCCCTCTGGAGGGCAACTGGGTGGGATGATCAGGGGGGCTCCCCTGCTGGCACCCACCTTGGCTGGCCTGCCGTCGCCCACTTGCTGACCCCACCCCCTGCCACCACTGCTGGTGGTCAGTATGTATCATAGCAACCGGTCATTATGCCCATCATTCTGCTGGTCAGTCAATCTGCATAGTAGGCTTTTATTATATAGGATGGCTTTAGCAATTCAGGTTAAAACTCAAGATATAAAAGAATTTGCCGGGACCGGTTTGGCTCAATGGATAGAGCGTCAGCTTGGGGACTGAAGGGACCCGGGTTCGATTCCGGTCAAGGGCATGTACCTTGGTTGCGGGCATATCCCGAGTAGGGGGTGTGCAAGAGGCAGCTGATTGATGACTCTCTCTCATCGATGTTTCTAACTCTCTATCTCTCTCCCTTCCTCTCTGTATAAAATCAATAAAATATATATATATAAAAAAAGATATAAAAGAATTTAAACTTCAATTTCTAAAACTATTGCACTTTATACAGCTTTCTTAAATTCCACAAAAGTTCACATAGTAATTTCACCTTATTTTCTACTCAAGACTATATTTGCTTATTAAATGTTAAGAGAAAAAACTATTAAAAAGTTATAAAGTTGCTCATTTAACTTCCATTCAGAGATCACAATCATGATAATCTAGAATTTAACAGCAGTAACTTTTTTTTCAGTGGCAAAAAAAATCAGGGTTCTTTAGAATTATCCTATTCAGCATTAAGTCAAGAAAGGGTACAGATTAGAAGTGAGAAGAATTGGCTTTTATGGCTAATTAAATTGGTGGGAAAATTGTTTTAACGCTCAGGAGTCTCCATTTCCTCACCTAAAAACAAAGCAGTTGATCTAAATAATTCATAAGGCTTATTTCAGCTCTTAACATTCCATTTTAAATGAATAATAACTTGATACAGATGGATGAAACAAAAAATTTAACCCTTTTACAATTTCTAAATTGGTGAAAGCAGAGCTCATTGTTAGCCTCCCTGTTAAAGTTCTTTTGTAAACCTATTTAGGATACTCTACTCCACTGTTATTGAAAAGTATTTTTAAGGTAATTATAAAATCTTATTAAAAATATATATTATGTGTAACATTCATCATCTATTATTTGATAAAGAAAATAATCTTGCTTAGTAAATTAAACCTACTTAAATACCTTGCTTTTGGAGGCCATTATTGACCTCCAAAAACCCTACCAGGAAAATATTGCCTACATGTTGGTGATAAATCTGTTAAACTAGCAAGAACTCACCTCAGATGTATCTGCTGTGCAGGGCTTCACTAAATATTATAACTAAATTATCATTCTGTTTTCTGACATAACTCAAATTTACACATACACCACAGATGGGGGATCTAAAAAGCCTTGCATATACCTCAAAACATTACATTCAAACTCAGCAGTTCTTGCCGAAACCAGTTTGGCTCAGTGGATAGAGCGTCGGTCTGCAGACTGAAAGGTCCCAGGTTCAATTCTGGTCAAGGGCATGTACATTGGTTGCGGTCACATCCCCGGTAGAGGGTGTGCAGGAGGCAGCTGGTCGATATTTCTCTCTCGTCAGTTCTAGTTCTAGTTCTCTATCCCTCTCCCTTCCACTCTGTAAAAAATCAATAAAATATATTAAAAAGAAAACACACACAAAAAAAACTCAGCAGTTCTTGCCACGTCAAGGGTGGCAGGTAGGAACCTGCACGAAGTTCCTTGGGTGGCATGTCTAACATATGGTGAGCACTGGGTCAGGGATATGTGACCTTTTCATTCACATAATCCTAAATCAGAGTGGCCTATAGGGTCCAAGCAGCTGAGTAAGATGACAGAAGTAGGATAGCTATTAGAAGATGATAATTAGCAAATGTCCTTTACTCAATGTCAAAGCCAAGCTGCAGTGGGGATTGTGGCACACAGAAGCCTCGTCTAAAGAACCACTATTGAACGCCAGCCAATTAGTGCCATCTGGGAAGAAGGTCATGTTGCCAGATCTTCTGAGTTCCAAGAAAAGCTAAAAATTCATTTAATATTTCTTGACATTTTTAAATTGTGATATATATATACAACAAAGTTTACTGTGTCATTTTAAAATATACAGTTCAGTAATATTAATTATATTTGCATTATTGAGCAATGATCTCCAAAATGCTTTCAACTTGCAAAACAGAAACTTTATACCCATTATAATACAACTACCCACTTCCCTTCCCCACAATTCTCCTTTCTGATCCTATGAGTCTGACTACTTTAGACACCTTGATATATTTTTTCATGTTGACAACTAGTTAAAATTTATAGCATTTCGTCGAAACCGGTTTGGCTCAAAGGATAGAGCGTCGGCTTGGGAACTGAAGGGTCCCGGGTTCGATTCCGGTCAAGGGCATGTACCTTAGTTGCGGGCATATCCCCAGTAGGGGGTGTGCAAGAGGCAGCTGATCGATGACTCTCTCTCATCGATGTTTCTAACTCTCTATCTCTCTCCCTTCCTCTCTGTACAAAATCAATAAAATATATTTTTTAAAAAAATTTATACCATTTCTGTGTGACTACCCATAAAGAGTTATCTTTATGATCATTTGAGATTACTCAAAGGACTTCAAACTTTCAAGAATGCAAAAGTCAGTGGATAAAACACAGATATGACACGAACACCAAAGTCAAGGACACATTTAAAGGGCTCAGGTGTGCTTTCATTAGCCTTATTTGTACTCCGAGAAAAGACTAAAGCTGTAAGATATGCTTTACATGAATTCTTACCGTGCCTGCTTGATGCAAGAACCACATGAGGTAGTCTTCCTGAATGTCCACAAGACTGGAAATCTCAGGAATGTAAAATGCATCATATTCCACATGCTTCACTTTAAGGTTTACCTGACGTAGAACAAAATAAAGACAACTAACACCAAGACAAGTGGACAATGGCTTCCCACCGAACATCTCAGTAGGACATTTGACCCTCCCATGTATTCAGCCTTATCCCCACGCTCAATATTTACCTTATATAACTTTTCCAAGAGCTTGAGAGCTGCTGTAATATAACTGTTAAACAGTACAGGAATTAAGAATGTCTTTCTTCCTTGAAGTAGATAAACAACTGCATCTTTATAGAGGTTTACCAGCTTCTTGAAATATTTCGGGCATACCTGAGACCACCAGTTATCTTTAGAAAGAAAGAAAAAACATATTTCAACATATAATCTTGATATTTATGTCTTAAGTGTTTACATCTTCTGCCTACTAGCTAAAAACCACTCCAGCTAGAAAGGGGACGTCATTCTAAAATACAGTTTCCTAAAACTGACTTTAAAAGTATCCATTAGTCATCACTGGTGTGACTCAGTTGGTTGAGCGTCAGCCCATATACCAAGAGGTCACCAATTCAAATCCCAGTCAGGGCACAAGACTGTGTTTCTGGCTCAATTTCCAGTAGAGGGCATGCAAGAGGCTGCCGATCAAGGTTTCTCTCTCATAAATGTTTCTCTCTACCTCTTCCTTCCTCTCTCTCTAAAATCAATAAAAACATGTGGTTTGTGTAGGGTTTTTTTAGGAACCCACTAAAGCACTTCTAGAATGAGCAGCAGCTATGCAAGAATCCTTAGAGCCTTTTTTGTAAAGCTTGATCTGATTTTTTCCCCCTCAGAAACTCATTTAGAAGGCTAATCGAAAATTTCACTCCCAAGGGTACATGTGGACAGGATGCTAAGGTACATATTTTGGGCAGGAGCAGTCATCTATCTTAGTCCTTTCAACCCCCTTCTCATCCACCACATCTAAATCCTGAATCAGGGATGCCAATGACCACACATCCCAGGATAGCATCAATATGACAACCATTCCTTCCCTTCAAGAGGCATAATTAGTTGAAAAACTACAATTTCTGCTTCTCACCAAACAATGCTCTCATAACCTGACAAGAAAATGATATCAGTAACTTCTATTTTGTCAGTAATAAATTCAGCCATACTGAAATATGTATAAGATTAAATAATATGATATCTGAGACTTAAAAATAATACTCCAGCAAAAAATATAAAGGTTGTGGTAGGGGAATAGATAAAACAAAATGGGCAAAATGCTGATAATCACTAATTGATGATTTCCTGTAGCATTCTCTCTACTTTAGGGTATTTTTTTTTAAGTTTAAATTTCTATAAGTAGAAGTTAAAAACAAATTCAGTGTAAAACTGAATGATTTCAATCGCTTTGTGCCATCCTACCTGGAAAAAATAAAATTAAAAGCCTTCAAAATTTAAAAGTCAGGTACTATACTCCTTCACAAGATGCCATCTCTCTACACATCTGAGAAATGCACCCCAAAAGGCTTTTGATCTTAAAAAATAACTAAGGGCTAACCTATTACTACTAGTGCTTTCATGATTTCTGTTTTTATCTTCTGCAAAGGTGGAAGCAATATACGCCAGTACTCCACCCCGAGGAACACAGGTCTCCTTACTCATGGGGAAATCACCCTCAAGTAACATCCTATTTCTCAGGGAACGCAGAAGTTACTGAGCTGCAGTGAACACCTGAAAAAATTTACCAGGGGAAATAAAAAGGAAAAAGCCAGTAGACAGACTTTCTGCACTTGATTAATAATAAAAACATCTCAGGTGCTACTCCCATGAGAGACACTCTCCAATTCACTGAGGAACGGAAGGTTCTTATCTCAGCAAAGTGTCCGTAGCCTGCAAAAATCAGTGAGGACTCAACTGCCCTAAAAAAGAAAAACAAAACAAACATTTGGTAAGTCTCCACTAGGTCATTTTCTTCCTCTCCTTTTCTGGAGACCTGTGAATCACCAAAACTGTTCATTTCACGCCCACCCCCTGAGTTCAATGGGAGTAAAAGCAATGGTAGACATTAAATGTTGAGGCACTACTAACTACTAGCAAGAACAGGATAAGGAAAAATAAAGCTGGATAATCTAACTTTCTGGATATCTAAAAGTCAATATTAGTGTGGTGTGGATTATTTCAAATATCCAAATTAATGGTTCAATTTGTTCAAACAGCCAATACGGCTGGTTAGAAATTAACAGCAAAGGAAAAAGGTTAAAATATTAAGGATGTTAAATGGCAACAGATAGCTTCTTGGATCTCAGTCCACCGAGAGCCAGTGGTCACACCAATAAAATAAAAAGCACAAAACCATTAGTATTGAATATAGCAAATTCACCTAATACTTTGCTAGGGTTTGTATCCAGCCTCAGAATGGCCATAGCCAAGGGAATAGTCAACGTTATATAATACTTGGAATCCTGGAGCAGGGGGAACTCAGGTAGTATTAAATAGATTCGCATGGCTTCAACATCTGGTGGTGAACTTGACAACTGGGGAATCAGGCAACTTTCAAAGCTGTTTAAGATCTGTACGAGAGAAAAGAACTTTGAGCAATTCAAGCATACATGAGATCTAGTTACCAGATTCATATGCTATTTAATAAATTCTCAACTCTCACGCACTGTATCACGGAGGGCCTCCTACGAGCCAGCACTGATCTAGGTGTTCAGAATATATCAGTGAAAAGAAAAGCCGAAGAGTCTGCCCATGCAGACCTTACACTCTGGAGGGGCATTTCCTTAGGAAGGTTTAGGCCAGTGGTCGGCAAACTCATTAGTCAACAGAGCCAAATATCAACAGAACGATTGAAATTTCTTTTGAGAGCCAAATTTTTTAAACTTAAACTTCTTCTAACGCTACTTCTTCAAAATAGACTTGCCCAGGCTGTGGAATCTTGTGGAAGAGCCACACTCAAGGGACCAAGGAGCTGCATGAGGCTCTCTAGCCGAAGTTTGCCAACCACGGGCTTAGGCCAAAAAGAAAGTGGACGGTAGGTCAAAATCCCAAACTGAATATTTTAGAATTAAGGTTTATACACGACCTTTGCCTGTTCATCTTTTTCTTGAAAATTAAAATATTGCAACGAGAAAAAAAAGAGTGCATTTTTAAACGTAAAGAACATACCTGTTCTAGAATCACAGAATGTTGCGAGTTCATTAACTTCTCAAATAATACCCTCGTTGAGTTCAGGTCAATCCCAGGGATTTTTGGACTTGTTTTAAAATGTTCATCAATTCTAAACAAACAAAAACAAAAGAGGGTGTAAGCAACACAAAGCAAACACTCTGACAGGAATTATAAATAGGTAAACAAATAGTTTATCAATACTGATCACATTTAATTTGACCTGGCAGACAATATAGTAAAGTCAGACAGAATAAACCTCTCTGGAATCCCTTTTTCAAGATATTCTTAAAATTGGCGAGCCTTTTTTCCTTCCAGTCTAAGCACAAGGATCATCATTTCAATTTGAGACTGTCTCAGAGTTTATGAGCTGTGTTATTTCCCTGATTAACTCTTGTGTTTTTGCCTTTTTCTGTAACTGGTGCACTGAACAAGCTGTGGATGCTGTGCCCAATGCAAAAAAAGTCCCCTCCGCAAACTGGCCCACTCATCAACGAGTGGCAAGTAATAACCTCCTTGTTTAAAGCCTTTCTTAAAATCAGACCTACAACAAATACAACACTAATGTTTCTATTAGTTAACAAAAGAGATACAATTACAGGTTGGCCAGAGTGGCTCAGTGGATTCAGCACTGTCCCATATACCAAGAGGTCACCAGTTGGATTCTTGGTTAGGGCACATGACCAGATTGCTGAGGCTCAATCCCTAGTAGGGGGCGTGCAGGAGGCAACCTCGTAATGTTTCTCTCTCACTGATGTTTTTCTCTCTCTCCCTCTAAAATCAATGAAAACATGTTTTTCAAAAAGAGAAAGATACAATTACATTCACCCAGGGACTAAATTTCACTGCTACTCTTTTTAACTTCCCAGCAACTAATCTTTTTTCCAACCTTAAATAAAGAGCATTTTAAAGGAGCCTGAATAAAGTTTTCGGTCTTTTAGACTTAAAGAATGTCTCTATTAAATGTCCACTCATGAACATTCCACATCTATGAGTCACAAAAAGACTAGCTATTTGCCAAACAGGCTTCTGTTTATGAGTAATGGACACATTCAGAAAGTCTTAACATCCTCTTGACAGCAATGTTTTAATTTATAAAAACATAAGCAGAGTTTCTCACCTTTGTTTTTAAACCATAGTTATATGTGTTAGAACCTAAACTGTCAAATCAAGAGGAGATGGTTGGGCTTTGTTGGGGCTTTTGTTGGTGTTCGAAAAAACAAAAACCTGCCCAAACCATAGAAATTCATTCTGGTGTTGCATATGTCACTTTCCACATGCTTAGATGTAATTTTGCTACACTGTTAAGCAAAAAAATTAAAAATAAATTAAATATATATATATATATATATACACACACACACAAAAGATTTTACATATATGCTTTGTAAAACTGATCTTCATTTTAATTGTCCCCATCACCACTCTGTATTAAGCTGTAGGAGCAGGACTCCTGAAACGGCACTGCTGTCAGTTAAAAAGAAAAGCTTCACCCAGAACCTGATGGAACCCATGATATGAAGGATGGATATCCTGACAAATCTGTCTGAGAGCCATTCCTAACCTTCATAGGGCTGTCCTTCTAGAACAAGGTTTCTCAGCCTTGATACTATTGACTTTAGAAAAGTTTTCGTTGAGAGGATGGGATTGTGAGCTACTCAGCAGCACTCCTGGCCTTTGCCTACTGGGTGCCAGTAGAATACTAGTACCTACCCCATCATAACAAAAAATGTCACCAGACATCGCCAGATACCCCAGGGAAGCAAAATCAGCCTGGTTGAGAACCACTGTCCTAAAAAAGACCAAAATCATCACAATCCAGAATACTTTTCCCTGGAGGAAAAGGCTAAGAATTGAGTCTGAAATGAATTGGATTAGCTCTCTCTAACTGCCTTAATGATACAAGTATATCATTTAGCAATTTCTAATTCACTGAAGAGTTTCTGAAGTGACCTCTTGTAACCCAGTTGGCTCATAATTTGAGTGGGATGGGGGAGTGGGATTCACACACAGAAAATTATGTCAAAGTCTTCCTGAGATTCTCATTGGCAAAAGCACGAAGAGATGGAAAGGGTTTGGGATCACCAAAAATCGAAATCCATGACAAACCCTTCTGCTGCATCAGGTTCCTAAAGGGAATATCTGCAGAAGGGATATGACAAAAAAAAAAAAGGAAAAAAACAAAAACAAAAAACAACCAACAACAAAAAACACAAAAAACAAAACCCACACTCTATTTACTACCTGAGGGTGCAGCCCAAATGTAATTTCCTGGTGAGCTGGGCTGGACCTGAGTCCACAAAGCCCAGAAGTCTCCTTGGACCTTTCCCTAAGCTCACTCTTGATAAGGAAAAAGAAAATAAATCATATGGGATATGAAATCAAGATTACTTAGAGAATTAAGAATTCCAGAATAAATGTTGTACACATGTAATTCAAGAATAAATGTAATCCTCATTCAAGGAATGAGGGTATTTTTTCCACTGATTTTTAGAACATGCGGAAGGTGGAGGGAGGGGGAAGAAAGTGAGAGAAAGGAAGGAGAGAGGAAATCACTGATGTGAGAGAGACACATTGATTGGTTGCCTCCTGCTCTGCAACCAAGGTATATGACCTTGACCTGGAATCAAACTTGCAACCCTTCAGACCACAGGCCAACACCCTAACCACTGAGCCAAACAGGTCAGGCCAAAATCTTACTTTTGATTACATCAACTCTTTCTGAGACACAACCTCTCTCTTTGGTAATCGGCCTCTTTGCCAACCAGGCATGAGTCAGCATTGCCTTTCCTTCATTACCACAGCATTCCAGTTTCTGCATAAATCATTAACTTATCCACTGAATTAAGACCAACCACTATCAAAGAGAACAGAAGTGTTTCACAGCCTTTGCTGTGTAAGTACCTTTATCACATGTGGGAATTTTTCTTTTTAAGACTCTAAGTCACTCACTTACTTTTTTTCAAGAAAACTTCCATTCCAACAGGCTGCAGAAGATAATATCTGAACAACACCACTGTTCAGAGAGAAAAAGAGAGGAAAGCCTTTAATAATTACAAAAAGGTGGTTATTTAAGCATCAGCAATAGATTAGACATATAGCTTTTTCTAGAGTTTCAGGTGAAGCCTTGGAAAATGTACATACAATTTGCTTAAAAAACAACATTGCGTCACATCTAAAAACAAAAAAGAGCTTAAGTTTTCCATAAGTCATCTATATATATAAAAGACTAAGCGCATGGACGACTGAACAAGCTGCATGGGATGACCAGCAGGGGGCTTAGTGAGGGATGACCAAACAACCAAGCAGTAGGCTATGTGGGGCAACCAGGCCCGTGGGGGGCAGAGGGGAGCATTAGGGGCAACCAGGCCAGTGGGAGGAAGTTAGGGGTGACCAGGCCAGCGGGGTGGGGGCAGTTAGGGGCCACCAGGCTAGTAGGGGGGGACAGTAAGGGGAAACCAGGCTGGCGGGGGGGGGGGGGCAGTTAGGGGCCATCAGGCAGGCAGGTGAGTAGCTAGGAGCCAGTGGTCCCAGATTTTGAGAGGATAGGACCTAAAATGGCAGTTGGACATCCCCCGACGGGTCCCGGATTGGAGGGTGCAGGCTGGGCTGAGGGGACTTCCTCCCCCTGTGCCCGAATTTCTTGCACCAAGCCTCTAGTATTAAAATTAAAACAAAGCAACAAATTAAAAAAAAAAAAAAAAAAAAAAACTTATTGTACCTGGTAATGATCTGAAAACTAGAAAAGTATCATGGTTCCAGCCAAGTGAGGCTACAGTCCCCCCACCCAGCCCTTCAACAGTGAATCTAGTCCCGTTTCCCCTGCTACCTTCCAGCCTGAACTCCTCGATTCTGAGGACAGCCAAGAACCGCCCTAGGGCATGCCCACTGACCCCACAGGGTGCCCTAAGTTCAGACCCTGGTCATCTGCTCCACTACAATCCATGGCATAAAGCCAGGTGTAAGAAGACACATTTCCGGGAATGACCACTGCTTAGTACAGCAAATGTGATTCATTCTTTCCCAAGAAGAGTCTCTGCAAAAAAATAGAAATGCTAAAGAAAACCGATGAAAAATGTATAAAAATGTTCACTAAAATAATCCTCCTTTAAGAATAAGATAAACTTGACAAAAGGCCTCAATACTTTTTACTATATTTTTTCCCTACTTGACACTGAATTACCAGCTTTGTGAATCTTTGTGAATCCTAGAATATTCAGATGAGGTAAGGCAGCTGTATTAGACTTAGGATGCTTTGAAACATGCATATGAAGAAACTCGTGGTGTCAAACAATAAATTTTCTTAACAAAAAGGCCAACTCAGACCTTTATCAGGATTTTGTAAGATCTGTACAAGGCAGGTTGAAGAATACAATCTCTGAAAGAATGAAGAAGGAACAACCTAGTATGTTATTTGGGGTAAGAACACAAATCCTGAATAAATATGTGCAAAACTGGTTCCCTAAAATGTAAAACACCATTTATATTCACAATCTCAATATGGAAGTGGGGAAAATCACTAAGATAGAAGATTCCACCACACGTTGGAAAAAATAAAATGAGGAGAAACAATCACATACTTGATTGTATTTGCATTGTTGTGTTCTGAGAGTTTTTGTTTCCAAGCTGCTATGGTTTCATCGTTTATTAAACTGGTATAATGTGCTTGATTCATAATCCTGAAGTCAACAGCAGGAGAAGAATTCTGGAGGATGAAATATAACAGTAAAAATGAGAAATTATGTAGGATGGATCTTTTCCCTTCTGCTTCTCCTGACATTTTCTCCATTCTGTGTTTCACTTACTACAGGAGCTGGGGTGCACTGCCCAGATGTCCCCCACCCTTCAGAATGGGGGAACTCACTCCCCCCAGCTGCTGAGGGTAAGCTCCTGACAGCTGTCAGCTGGGCTGCTCTCCAGAAATTGCTTCACTCCTTTCCCATCTGGTGGCAGTTAGAGGTGTGACAGCAAGGTCCAGCCCCTGTGCCTCAACTCAGGAATGGCTGAAGGGCCACCCCAACCTCAGAGCTCCCCAAGGATTGGCCAGGGACTCAGTTATACTGATGGCAGTTCAACTTCTCCCTCTGCCCAATCCTGACTCCTTCATCCAAGTAAATGTTGTTCTATAGTGCACTCCCCCAAACAACTTTCTGAACATAAATCTCAGCCTCAGAGTTTGTTTCCCAGAGAAATTAAAACAGGTTTTTCAGACTTCTTGCCCCTTGGCTTTGAATCACTGTAATATCAAGGTTTTTAAGGTATAACTCATGTGCCATAACTATTCACTGAACTCCAACATAATACATTATAAAAAGTTCTTACAATGTATATTGCAAATAATCTATAAAGAATGCCTCTTAATTTCTTGCTCCAAGTTTATAGCTATAAATTTATAAAGGTGGCAAAAGGATATGTCAATAGTGGACTTAAAAATTCCAAATGTTGCCCAGGACTGTACATCCTTTATTCAGTGAGGGTTTTTTTTTGTTGTTGTTTGTTTGTTTATTTTTAAAAAAGCAGTTTTATTTTAAAAAATTTCCCCTTTTCAACTAATTTTCCCCAAATCCTGTTCTTGATGTAGAACTATGAAAAAGTTGAAAGTGCTTTAGGCCTCCTATACTTGTCAGTAAAAATAACAAAAAGTGCCCTAGCTGATTTGGCTCAGTGGATAGAGTGTTGGCCTGCAGACTGAAGGGTCCTGCATTTGACTCGGGTCAAGGGCACCTGGGGTTGTGGGCTTGATCTCCAGTGGGGGCGTGCAGGAGGCAGCCAATCAATGATTCTCTCTCATCATTGATGTTTCTATCTCTTCCTCTCCCTTCCTCTCTGAAATTAATAAACTACATAGATTTTTTAAAAAGAGCAAAAAATAATATTAGAACATTCATCCACCAATTCATAAAATGATCATTTTTTTTCTAGTTTGCATCTACACATAAAAATACAAATTTCAAAGTAAATTTTCTTGTTTTTTCCCATAATTATGAGTTAAGATACTATTAAAAGGGAAAAAGAGAAGGTCATGTAACGAATCAGAGATGCCTGCCGAAGTTTTTGATCATCTGGTTCTTGATAATTATTTTACTAAAATGGCCACAGACAAGTCTTCTTGAATTATATAGAGAAAAATCCTAAGACAAAGTAGACATTTGAGCACATACACACTCTGATTTTAAACTACTGATGTTATGTAAATTTTAATTACTTCCCCCACCGAAGGGTGAAGCTGAACACATACTTATACATAAAATATAGATATGGAATTATTTTCTCATTCTTTCCTACATGTCCACCCAATAAACTACAGATGCCTTAAATAAAGTACAATTTCAGAATTACCTAAAGATCTAAGAAAAAGCATCAATTTTCTTCTAATCAATGTCTTCTAATTACATACAGGCCAAAATGAAAAAGTTGGTCTAGGACAGTGTTTCTCAACTTTGGCTACTCTTGGGTCACCAGAGCAATTACAAATCCTGGCGGCCAAGTCACATTACACCAATTCAATCAGATCCCTAGAGGCATCAGCATGTATTTTTTAAGGCCCCAGGTGATTTCAATGAGTAACTTAGGTTGAGATTAACTCTTCTAAGAAAAGAGGATTATGTCAAACTAGAGGCCCATTGCACGAAATTCGTGCATTTCGGGGTGGGAAGGGGGAGCGGGGGAGGATCCCTCAGCCCAGAGCAGTCAGACATCCTTAGCACTACTGCAGAGGTAGGAGAGTCTCCCTCCACCACCATTGTGGTCTTCAGCCGTGAGCCCAGCGTCTGGCTGAGCGATGGGAGCACACTGACCATCAGGATGCAACTCCTGTGCTGAGCATCTGCCCCCTGGTGGTCAGTGCACGTCATAGTGACCAGTAGCTCTGCTGTTCAGTCGATTTGCATATTAGCATTTTATTATATAGGACAGCAGGCTTTTAGACAGACAGACAAATACACACACACACACACACACACACACACACGCACAAAACACAATCCCAACGACATTCCCTCTCCAATCCTATCCGGGGAACAAGATGAGAGGAAAAATGACTATGGTTTACACTCACTAAATTGCCAAGACCTAGAATCAAATAAAAAAACTCCTCCCCTCCCTTCTTCCTCCTCAGGCCTGGTATAAATGAATGAGTCAGCATTTCACAAAAATGGAGCCTGTTACTACACAGATGCTTTTTATTGGTTCTTTAAGTGATTCTTCATGTGATAATGGTAGCAAGATAAACACGATTTGATCAGTTTCCATTTCTAAAAAAGAAATCTACGGTTAATGGCTTAAAAGTGTACAGGTTTCAGGTTGTAAAAAAGATCAACACCTTAACCAAGTGATACTCTATTTTTATTTTCTTTTTTTCCTTGCAATCTTACATTTTTAATGCATACCACTCTTAACAAGTGTTTACACTTTAACCTTCCCTGTTTCTTTAACACTAGCCTACTTCAAAGCACTAGCCTACTTCACTTCCTTCTCGTCCATGTTTTCTTTGCTAGCCACATCAGTGTTAATTACAGTAAATTTAAAATTCAACTACAGCTTTTTTTCCTCTTTGGCTGCTTAAGGATAGGCTGCCATCACGAACATCCCAGTAACTATCCACACCAGGAAGTTGCTGGAAACAAATGGTCATCGACATCCCTAGAAGGGAACAGTACCAAAGATAGAAATTCAAGGAAAACTAACCAAAATGTATAAGACCAGCAGATGTGATCTCTACATTTGGATTCAGAACCCATTTTGGTGGTGGTGAGACAACTGGCTTTGGCAGGATTTATGATTCCTTGAATTAGGCAAAGAAAAATAAACCTAAACATAAGATTTGCAAGACCTGGTCTGTAGGAGAAAACCTGAAGCAAATAGCAAAAGAACACAGAACAGAATAAAGAAAGGGGACTGTAAAGGCCAATGTTGGTACTGGCATAAGTGAACTGGAGACTGGACAACAGAAGGAGCAAAGATTCTTCAGGGACATTACAGGGTGGGGCAAAAGCATGTTTACAGTAGTGAGTACTTGAAACACAGTTTATTCTTGTATTATTAATTTTAATTAACTTATTAATTTACTAGAGGAGGTACAATGCACAAAATTTGTGCAAGGAAGGGGCTCAGCCCTTGCAGCCCTAGCAGCCTTGGCTTCATCTGGAAGGACATTCAGAAGGTCGTTTGTCTGTTCGGTCTAATTAGCATATTAGCTCTTTATTATATAGGATTATATTATTTTATTTTCTCTTTATCTTTATTATTGAAAAATAAATGTCCTCCTTTCTTTCCCCAATGACCCCCTTCACCTCACTCTTTCTTCCTCCCTAGGCCTTCACCAAACAACTGTAGACCTACTTTCGCCCCACCGTGTTATGTAAGACTAGAGGCCCGGTGCATGAAAGTTGTTCACAAGGGGCAGATGTTCCTAAGCCCAGCCTGCAACCTCTCCAATCTGGGACCCCTCTCACAATCCAGGACTGCTGGCTTCCAACCACTCGCCTGTCTGCCAGCCTGATCACCCCCTAACCCCTCCTCTGCCAGCCTGATCAATGCCTAACTGCTCCACTGCCAGCCCAATTGCCCCTAACTGCCTTCCCCTGCTGACCTGGTTGCCCCTAACTGTCCTCCATCAGGCCTGATCACTTCCAACTGTCCTGGTCACTCCTAACTGTCCTCCCCTGCAGGCCTGGTCGCCCCCAACTGCCCTCCCCTGCAGGCCTCATCACCCACAACTGCCCTCACTTGCAGGACTGATCACCCACAATTGCCCTCCACTGCTGGCTATCTTGTGGTGGCCATCCTGTGTGTTGGAGTGATGGTCAACTTGCATATTACCTCTTTATTATATAGGATTCTATCCTATATAATAAATTGACCATCATTCCAAGACACAATATGATCGCCCCCATGTGGTCAAAGATGGCTGCCCCCATGTGGACACAAGATGGCTACCACAAGATGGCCAGCAGGAAAGGGCAGTTGTGGGCAGTTGGGGATGACCAGGCCGTCAGAAGAGGGCAGTTGGGGGAGACCAGGCCAGCAAGGGAGGACAGTTTGGGGGCACTAGGCCAGCAGGACAGTTGGGGGGGACCCAGGCCTGCAGGGGAGGGCAGTTGGGGGGGCAGGCCAGAAGGGGAGGGCAGTTGGGGGGGACCAGGCCTGCAGGGGAAGGCAGTTGGGAGGGACCAGGTTTGCAGGGGAGGGCAGTTAGGGATGACCAGGCCAGCAGGGGAGGACAGTTAGGGGCAATCGGGCTGGCTAGGGAGCAGTTAGGCATTGATCAGGCTGGCAGTGGAGTGGTTAGGGGGTGATCAGGCTGGCAGTAGAAGCGGTTAGAGGCAATCAGGCAGATCCCACCGGGATCAGGCCTAAATGGGCAGTCGGACATCCCTCCATGGGTCCCAGATTGGACAGGGTGCAGGCTGGGCTGAGGGACCACAACCCCCAGTGAATGAATTTTGTGCATCAGGCCTCTAGTAACATTTATAAAAGAAGGAAACTAAGCTTTATGTTGAATTGCACAGGAAAACTATTTTTGAATATTTCGAATAATATTATTCAAGTCAATTTCTTTGAGATATGAGTACTTTGAACTCTACTTGTGGATAAAAAGTTATTAATCTGCAGAGATTCAGTGTTTTTTCATACTTCACTTTATTGGCATCTTGAAGACACAGAATAATTTCATCTTTGCTCAACATTTCTCTGTGAAGCACTGAAGCTGGGTCTAAAATATGTCTAAAGTCAGAGTTCCCAATCACCCCAGATGGTGCCACTAAACCCAACCTTCTTCAGGCTGCTGACCTGGAAAATGTCTAATTATCAGTTTTAACTACCCAACCAGCAGCCTCGGGCTCCACCACAACCTTTTCTACTTAAAGCATAGAATTATACTAATTAGAAGGTAAGAACATTTCATATTTATAGACGGCAAAATATCAGACCAATGGGGAAAATTTCCAATTTGGAATCCTTTATCTTCACCAATGCCCCTTCCTTGCTCCTCTAGGACAGGAAAAGGATCAATGCAGGGTGGGCAAGAGAGAGGAGAGGAGAGAAAGCACAAGAGTAGAAGAGAGGATGGAAGGCAATTCTCTGGTGCTGGTTGCAGAATGATTTTCCTCATCCAGGAAGAGGGCAATGAATTAAAGCACTGTTGCAGATACCTAGGCCTGTGGTTGGGAAACTGTGGCTCGCAAGCCACATGCAGCTCTTTGGCCTCTTGAGTGTGGCTCTTCCACAAAATACCACGGCCAGGGCAAGTCTATTTTGAAGAACTGGCGTTAGAAGTTTAAGTTTAAAAAATCTGGCTCTCGAAATTTCAATCGTTGTACTGTTGATATTTGGCTCTGTTGACTAATGAGTTTGCCGACTACTGCCTTAGGCCATATTCTCCTACCTTCAACCACGAAAGATACTGGAACCTCCTTCTTCCTGACTTACACACAAATGTGATGCAGGAGACAATATGAGGAAAATTTGAGTGTGGTGCAATAAGCAGATCATAAATGAGAAAGGATAGTTAAATACTGGGGTCTCTCTTCTATATTTAGTATATATTCAATCATGTAAAAAAGAGAAAAAAAAGAAACCCACTAAGTTCTCAAACACCTAATATAATATTTTCACTACTTCAGGGGGAAGCAAAGAAACAGGAACTCTATTAATGCCAAAGTAAGTATGAACTATCTAGGTATCCTTAAATCTCCTTTGGAACAGATATAGATACAAATTATTTTAAATTATAAATTAGAACTCTATGATTAAAATACCCGAAAAAAATATTGGCACTTCAAGGAAGCAAAATGAAGCTAACCTCTTCAGGGTTTAGTCTGCTTATTTTAATAAGATAAACTGGTAGAAACAAAGAGAAACATTGTTCTTGTATAATTATTTATTTTTCCATTTAATTATTTATTAAAATAAATACTGGTTCACCACCATTCAACCCCCAAAGTAATAGTCAAAAGAAAATTTTACCTCATATTTGGAGCAAAGTACAAAAGTTTGGTCTCCTCCAGAGAAGATCTGCTTAACAATATGATATTTAAAGCGATCTGTCAAAAAAATTTTCAACAGCATATTTTTCAATAATTAAAGTTTTTCCTTGATCCCTTTTCTAATATTCCAAAATATCCTTCACAATGGTTTCCTATCCAGTTTAATTATGTCAGAGAAGTGAAAAAAAAACTGTCTCCTGGCTCTCTGCCCAGGACTGTTTCTACTTCCATTAAAAATAAATATATCAAATGGTAGCCTCCACCTCTAACCCTGTCTCCATCCCCTCCCCAAGTGCCAGCTAATGCTGACCTCGTTTCTACTGTTCATTCTAATTCTGTCATGCCACTGACCTGCAACTTAAAACGGTCAGGACTATGAACAGTAACATCTGCCTAACAAATAATTCAGCGTCTGTGGTGCTCCCAGCCCCTTCAGGATGAAGCTTGCCATGTAAGAACCTAGATGCCCTACTCCCTGCTTTGTATCTCATCACACTGTGTCTGCGGTCAATCTCTAATGCCATCACGCTGCTTTTATTTCTCATACAGTACCACTCCATGCCTTTTCCTTTTGCTGCCACCAGCACACACTCTGTTTCCACGAATGGTGACTTCTAGAGCATAATCGGAACAGTGCTCCTGAAACTGTGCCATTCCGGTACGCAGCACCCACTTCCTCACAGTCCCCCACCTGGCTAACTCCAAACCATCCTATAAGACATAGCTCAAGCCAAGATATAGCTCAAGCCAAAGGTTTGGCTCAGTGGAGATAGAGCATCAGTCTGTGGACTGAAAGGCCCCAGGTTCGATTCCAGTCAAGGGCATGTATATTGGTTGCAGGCACATCCCCAGTAGAGGGTGTGCAGGAGGCAGCTGGTCGATGTTTCTCTCTCATAAATGTTTCTAGTTCTCTATCCCTCTCCCTTCCTCTCTGTAAAAAATCAATAAAATAAAAAATAAAATAAAATAAAATAAAATAAAATAAAATAAAATAAAATAAAAGACACAGCTCAAACTTCCTCTAACTGGAATACTCCTCGATGCCTTTCTCTGTGTTCCCACATTACCATGAAAGTAAAACCACAGCATTTACCTAAAACCACAGCATTTACCATAATAAGTTGAAATGTACCTACTTATGTTATGTTATAAAATCATTTTGGCAAACATCATAACACAAATTTATGATCTCATAAGGAAAAGGCACCTAAGTTAGTTGTAATTAAAGTTCAAGACTATAGGTTTCAAACTATAAAACTCTTGAGTATTTAAAGTTAGTATATTTTTTAAACATACATTCCTAGCATAATAAGTACAATATTTTGAGAAAAAGACATTTACAAATGACAAAAAGGACACTAAGCCATTCTTTCACTTTTTGGAACATTGGGGGGGGGGGTGGGAATCTTGTTTATTTTATATTTTAAGTTCTACATTTTTAGACACTCATATTCATCCCACAAATATTTACTGAGTGAGAAGTTTGAGCCAGGTTTACAAAGAGGACAAGATTCAGTCCCTGTCCTGAAAGATTCCGATAATCCTGAAAGTGTCACTTTAGTCTTCAAAATTAATTATTAAATTATGCTGCTTGTAATGACTCTCCAGCTCCATTGCAGCCTCTGAATTTATTCACACTGACTGCCTGCCTTATTCTGGACACTATGCTATTTAACTTTTTTTAAGGAAAGGAGACAATAACATAAAAGAAACTGTGTCATTTTATGACCAAAATAATAAAGGAAAGTAACAAAATGCAAGTATTAAGAGCAAAAGCTTTAGAATGAGGCAGAGCTGAATTTAAATCCTGCCCCAGAATCTCTGTTACTTAACTTCCTTAAGAGTCGGTCTCTTCGTCACTGGCATGAGGATAACAACCACTAGTTTTTAAAGTTATCCCAAGTGCTTAGCATGGTAATGGAACTTGGTTAAGCATTCAATAAACATTAACTTTCATAATTAAAATGTTTACCAAGGTTCTTGGGGCCAAAAGAACATTTTCTGCTTTATTCTTCAGGGTCTCACCTATATAGTTAGTACTCAAATACTTGTTGATTGATATTAAAAGAAAAAAACCTCATATTCATTCCTTCAAAAGATCTCAAGGAAAAAAATAGAAACATGTTCTCTAAAAAATTGTTTTTATCATTTAAATATCATTAAATTCTAATGAAAATCACTCTTACCAGCAGTGGCTGAAAGCTGACCACTATGGGCGGCCCAGTAACCCTTCACAGGAGACGGGCACTTCACATTACAAGTGTGTCCAGTTCCTAGTTGACCTCTTGCTCCACAACCAAATGCATAGATGAGTCCAGAAGAAGGCACAAAGGCAAGGGTGTGTTGTCTGGGGAAACAGAATTAAATTAAAAATAATTACTGAATACGGATATATTGTACATTCAGACTCTGACTTTGAACGTCCACATGTTGAGTACAGCAATTCCTAGGCATGCCCCTAGAAAGCCTCCCCATATTTCTAGGTGGCTCTTTTCACAGTGGCTGGCTTCCCATACTCCTATCCTTCTGATGCTCGTGGCCACAGGGAAGATGGCAAGTCTTGGAAAGAGCTGGGTGTCCTGCTGCATTTGGCCTTTAGAATGAGAGGGAAGAAGGTGGGTAGATCAGGCAAAATTTCCTATAAGTCCTCTGAGACTCTCACTTTCCTTTCTTCATGTCTTCCCCACATCCTGCTACTCTTTATTCCAAAAGAACCCTAATGTCCCCAAGTTGCTCTGCTTATCTAAAGCCCTTCCTTACCACACCCTGCTTAGAACCAACTCTCCAAACTTTCACCATTAGGTGTGCAGCAGCTACGACTTCTTAAAATAATAGTGATTAGGTCTAACCACATTCTCCATCACTACAAGACAAGATCCATTTCTGGGTTTAAATAGCTACTATGGCTCTAGCTGGTCTGGCTCAGTGGATAGAGTGTTGGCCTATGGACTGAAGGGTCCCAGGTTCCATTCTGGTCAAGGACACATGCCCAGGTTGCAGGCTTGATTCTCAGTAGGGAGCATGCAGGAGGCAACGGATTAGTGGTTCTCTCTCATCATTGATGTTTTTCTCTCTCTCTCTCCCTCTCTGAAATCAAGAAAAATATATTTACATAAATAGATGGGATAGATAGTAGGAAGCTCTTGGGAGCGAGCACTCACCTGCCACAAGCAATCTGAGTTACTTCACTGCCCATCAGCTCTAGAACTCTTCTTGGATTAACCTCATCATTCATGGAATCATGTCCAAGTTGCCCGCAGGAACCAGCACCAAAGGTAAACACACCTCCACTCTAACGAGGAACAAACATCACATGACTGCACTGCACTGCTGAGTTTGAGCACACTCCTCTCAAACCCTCTGCATACAAAATTCATATCACAAATGGCCTGAACAAAACCACTATGCTCACTTTATAGTGGGCCAAGATCACTTCTATGGGACGTTCATTAAATAAAATAATAATAAAGGAACTTAAGATATCTTTATGGAACAAAGACAGCACTGCTCAAGGGAATGTATACCAATTGTAAACTCTAAAAATTGTTTAAAACTACAATGATGTGTTAGGAAGCAAAACAAAAAAAGAGAGAAACAAATAAAAAGATGAAATGAAATGAATGCATGATCCTTCATGTATAAAAAAATTAAATGCTCTACAAACCCCATGGTAAGTAAGGAGTTACCAAATATTTTAAAAGATACACTTAAACAATTGCTAAGGTATTTTATTGAAGTGACTCTAAATTGTGTTTATCCAATATGAAAATAGTTTTCACTCTCTCTAGATGTGATTGTTTTAAAAGCAAAAGAAATAGGTTGATAATTTTCAAATGTTAATTACATTGCTCTTCTCTAGATATAGGGTAGAACAAAAGTAGGTTTACAGTTGTGAATAGCCAAAATAGAGTTTACTCTTGTATCATTATTTATTACTAGTGGCCCAGTGCACAGATTCATGCACATTGAAAGGAAATTAATTAGAAGGAGGCTGGTGGGGAAGTTCTGGGTGAGACAGCTGGACACGCCTTAGAGCCAACCTCCCCTGGTCCCTCCCAGGAAGGCTGCACCTGGGCCAGCACCAAGGCTCGAAGGGAGTCTGCGGTCACCACAGCTCGGCAGTAAACCAGATCTGGGCCAGCAGTGTTCCAGCAACAACATAACCCACGGTCAAAGGTGTAATTGTGTGGCCCTACGAGGAATCCGGCTCCCTCCTCTCTGGTTCCGGGGTGCGTCACGCGAGAACCACCACTGCCAAGTCACCACAGCTCTGCAACTCCTGCATTGAACATCTGCCCCTGGTGGTCAGTGAACATCATACCTACCGGCTAATCGAACAGTTGGACGGTAGCATGATCGCTTAAACTTTTATATAGAGAGATTGTACTATTTGCCATATGAACAACTGTAAACCTACTCTTACCCACCCTGTATTTAAATAACTTATTTTAAAAAAACACAGAATGTTGCTACATATACTATATTTTAAGTTTATTTACATAAAACTATTTTAAGCACCATCACCATTCTCTCTAAACACTTTAAAAAACAATTTAAAAAAATTTAATCAGCCCTGGCCAGTTGCTTAGTGGTTAGAGCGTTGGCCTATGGACTGAAAGGTCTCAAGCTCAGTTTCCAGTCAAGGGCACGCACCTCAGCTGCAGGATCCCCAGACCCATTAGGAACTCCTGTGGGGGACAATTAATTGATGAATCTCTCTCCTGTCAATGTTTCTCTCTCTCATGTCAATGTTTCTCTCTCTCTCTCTCCCTTCTTTCCCTCCCTCCTCCCGCCTTTCCACTCTCTCTAGAAATAAATGGGAAAAATATCCTTGGGTAAGGATAAAAAATAATAAAATAATTAATCAGTGATAATCATCCATGTCATACCCAGTACCACATTATTCCAGAATACTCCAGAGTCCCTTACTTTTGTGAGGACTGCTGTGTGTTCTTCTCCACAACTAATATAGACAACTTTTTGCGTTCGTAAAAGTTTCACATGGCAAGGGGACTCTCGATCTGGAGCAAGATAAACATCAGAATGTCACTGCCATTTGCCCTTGAGATGAAATATATTGATACATCCTATCTTAGTATGAATTTTGGGTCCCCTGGATGTCTGACTCACATATTTATCTTCCTGCCTGCATTTTCGTTTGAATGTCCAACAGGCATCTCATGTTTAATATATCTAAAATGCAATTCACAGTTTCCCCACACTCCCCAACTCTGCCTGCCCACCTCCTGCCCATACCCCACCACACACAGAGGTTTCCTCTTTTCATAAATGGTAACTTTATCCTTCCAACCTTTCCTTTCTTTATTTAAAACCATACACCCAACTGGTCCCATCTTCAAAGTAGATACAAAATCTGACTTTTCTCCCACTACCTCCATACTGCTCTTCCAGCTTTCCCCAGGGGGCCACGATAGCCAGAGTCAAGACAAATCACTCCTCTCCTCAAAACCCTCACTGAGAGAAGCCAAAATCCTGAACCTGCCCTGTCAGGCCCTACGTGACTGACCTACACTGTCCATCTGACCTCCAGCTCTGCTATTCTTCCCCAGCTCACTCTCTTGGAGCTTACCACGTATTTTTCCTGCATCACAGCCTTTGCTCATCCTGTTCCCTTCCACAGGAGCATTCCTTGCCCAGATAGCCATATGCCACTTTTCTTACTGACTTCCTACAGGGCTCTGCTCCAACATCCTCTCACCAGAGACATCCTCCCTGACCACCAAAGTAAAACAGGACATTTCCCTCTCACATCCCTGACATGCTATGTACTTACTGGTTTGTGCCCGCCCAGTACATGTAATCTTCACTAAGCCAAGGTCTTATCTGCTTTGTTCACTACCCTTAGTACCTAACATGGGTTCAGCACACTATAGATCCCCAGGACACACGTGTTAAACAAATGTGTTTTTGAGCAAAGAGGTGTTTATGAAGAGTTTACCTACCTTCTTCATCACTGAGCCCTAGTTGCCCTGCATTATTCATCCCCCAGCCAAAAACGGCTCCTGAGAGAGACAGGGCAAAGCTGTGGGCCCCTCCTGCAGCCACCTGAGCCAGCGGGATCCCCTCCAGGGACCGCACCCTCTGCGGGCTGGCCTGGGAGGGAAACTCCTTCCCCAGGCCCAGCTGCCCATGGCTGTTCTTTCCCCAGGTGAAGAACTGACCATCTGAAATAAGAACAGGATAACTAGTATTACCAGAAATGATACAAGTTCCATCCACAAAAAAAAAAAAAAAAAAAAAAAAAAATCTCATTAGAACAATACAGTTGCACACTAGGATCATTTGTTAGTTGATCCCATACATACATCAAACTTGCCCAAGAGCAAGAGAGCAGAGTCACTTCATGATGTCAGGCTGTCCTAATCAAAACTCCCACTTGTCTTAACCACAGAGAGATAAGCTAAGCCTTATTCTTCAAAGGCTATTAACATTTATGCAAATAAATTATCAAATGTTTAAGACAATTCAGTTTTGAATAGGTAGGCCAATTACCAGGCTTAAAGCCACTAAGCAAGATGAACTACATCTGATCACCCCAAGACCACGAGACCCAGGATTCCAAGAGGTTCGGCATGAACTGAACTACACCACAGAGTATCAGAACAGGACATGTTACTGTAGACTTCCTTCAAATTTATTCTAATAGAGAATACAGTATTATTTGCTGGCTTAGGTTTCTCTAACTTTTTCTTCTTCATTTATTGGGGTACCAATAGTGGAACAGAGCTTAAGAGTGAGGCGAAGCTAAGAAAAACCCAAGTTCTGTAGGCTCATATGCTCAAGAACACTTGGGTACAATCCTGTCTGCTGCTTCTCTTCCCCTGGAGAGACCTGGGGCAGCTGTGATGACCGCCTTTTTCATCATTCTCACCTAGGAAAAGTAAGGGTGCCTGAGAATGGCCACCGTCCAACAGGAACACATAAACACTAACCAGCTGATTAAAGGGTTCCAGTTAGATACCATCACACAAAAATGCAAGGAGAATTGGTCGCAAACATAACTTAACATGAGCATATATTTCAATGTTACATTACCAGCTGCAAGAGCCAAGCAATGCCAATTGCCACAGGAAACTTGTAAGATTGTCTGCTGGTTCAGCTTTTGTATTAACCTAAAACAGAAAAGACTTCATTTTTAAGAAGGACATCCACAAACAATATCCCCACCTTAAAAAAAAATAGCTTTAATAAATAACATCATCTTTCCTAAAAGACTTTTAAAAATCAAATATATGATCTTGCATGATATAATTCTATTAGGTCTTTCACTTATCTCCTGCCTCAAAACACACACACACACACACACACACACACACACACACACACACAAAAACACCTCCTGCACATAAACCCATTACCACACCCTCTGTTAATTCCAACCTGCCATCTCCAATTCAGGGACTACAAAATGGAGTAAAGCTACAGAGCGAATTCCCTAAGAAATATGGTTAGTGTCTGAATGACTTTCAAAATGAGGGCAATGCCATGATCCAGCAATCCCACTTGTGAGTAAGTAGCCAAAAGAATCTAAAGCAGGGTCCCAAAGATATGTTTGTACACCCGCGCTCACAGTAGCATTTTTACAATGGCCAAAAAAGGTAGAAGCAACTCAAGTGTCCATAAACAGATGAATGAATAAACAAAATATGGCATATAAATGGAATATTAACCAGCCTTAAAAAGAAAAAAAAAAATTCTGACACATGCTACAACATGGATGAAACTTGAAGACATATGCTAACTTACATAATAAGCCAGTCACAAAAAGACAAATACTGTATAATGTGATTCCACTTATGAGGCACCTTATGCAGCCACGTTCATAGAAACAAAGTAAAATGGTGGTTGCCAGAGGCTCAGGGGAGGAGAAATGAGGAATTGTTGTTGAATGGGTACAGAGCTTAATTTTTGCAAGATAAAGTTCTGGAGATTGGCCACATGTGAATATACTTAACACTACTGAACTACAGTACATTAAAAGTGGTGAAGACGGGAAATTTTATGTTGTGTTTTTTTTTACCACAATTTTTAAAAAATAATAAGGACAATGCCTCCAAAACCCTGATTTCATATGGTTACTTTTCAAATCGCATTCCTCTGCTTGCTTGTGACAGATAAGAACAGTACCTGTTTTACAGGGGTAAGAATTAAATGGGGGGAAAAACAAAACCATGTAAGGTACCTTGCACTGCCAAGAGAGTTGGGAAGCCTGGGAATATCTCCTGCTCTCTATTTTAATGTTCACAAGTTGCCACACTCCTCTTCATTAAGTGATGCCATAGAAATAAAAGTCAGATGGACATGCCTTTGGGAGTGGGGTATTTTAGGAAATAGATAGGGGCGGATATTAGTTTGGTAGCTATCAATTTTGTTAATGTTTTATTTTTTCAGATATAAAGAAGTTAAAATAGAGTTCACATATGCATTTAGTAGCAAATAGTACCCAACTATTTTTTATACTGAGTTAATTGTAGATTCACATGCAGTGATAATAATAGAGAGATCCCTTATATACTTGTCTAGCTTTCCCCAATGGTGGCATTTTACAAAACTGTCATTATCAGAATACTGGGATTAATACAATCTACCAATCTTATTCAAATTGCCCCAGTTTTACTTGTACTCATTTCTGAGGGTGTATTAATTTTATCACCTGTGTATGTTCATGTATCCACCACCATAGTCAAAATACTGAACAGTCCCAACACCTCAAGGATTCTCTGATGATGTACTTTTATAACGACTCCTTCCCTCCCCCATTCTTAGATCCTGGCAACCACTAATCTATCCTCCATCTCTAAAATTTAGTCATTCCAAGAATATTACATAAATAGAATCATACACTGGGTAACCCTCTGGGATTGGTTTTTCTTCCACTCAGAATAATTCCCTGGACACTCATCTAAATTGCTGCATGTGTCAATAGTTGTTATACAATAACTCCACTATTTTTTAAAAAACTGGAGCATTAGTTACTGACTAGGAGACCAATGTTTCAGAAATTTATACAGCAATAGTCCCTTTTCTGACCAGTTTCCATTCAAATTCTCAACAATTCTTCCTTTATGGATCAACATTTCCCTTGTCACAAGCATAGTTACAGAAGGGAAGCAGATCAAAGGACAAAAATAAATAGGGAAATTATATCCTTAAGGTAGAGAGCAGAGGACATATATAAAGAGAGAGAGACAGAAACGTCAATGGTAAGAAAGAATATTGATTGGCTGTCTCCTGCACACCACCCATAGGAAATCGAGCCCGCAAGCCAGGCATGTCCTGACTGGGAATCGAACCATGACCTCCTGGTTCACAGGTCAACACTCAACCACTAAGCAATGCTGGCCGGGCTATTGTGTTTTATCTACTCATCTCATCTATCCTCCTAATAAATCTGTAAAGGTTCACAATACCTAACTACATTTAAGAAATTGAAGCTTAGGAAAGTTGATTTGCCAAGGTCATTCCTCTAATAAATAATAGAGCCAGTATTAGTATCTGAGGCTATTTGACTTCAAAGCTATGTTACTTTCCACAATACTGTTATTAATAAATTTATTTTACTTGAGTTATAAAGCCTTTGATTCTTTATCATCAACAAATGAAATACTTTTGTTATTAATGTTGTCTTTTCCACAACTTCATTAAAATATAGCACCCTTTTTTTCTTATATCACTCTCCCTCTTCCTCCAAAATTAAATTAATTTTTGGAAGTAATGAATCTGTGACATTACCTATTCTAAATCAGGAAGTGAATCAAATCATTCTTACCTCCATGTTCCTCTTTTCCTTAAAACAGCTTTTGATTAAAAAGACAAAAATCTAAAAGGGGCAAAAAGAAAGAAGGAATATGTTGTCCTTTAAAGGGGGCAATAACTGGGCAAGGTCCGAAGAGAGGCCATTTATTAAAGAGTTTTGTGCTGAGCAATGGAGGTGCTAGGCACCCGTGAGAAAAGTGGTGCTTGCCAAAACCGGTTTGGCTCAGTGGATAGAGCATCGGCCTGCAGACTGAAAGGTCCCGGGTTCGATTCCGGTGAAGGGCATGTACCTTGGTTGCGGGCACATCCCCAGTGGGGATGTGCAAGAGGCAGCTGATTGATGATTCTCTCTCATCAATGTTTCTAACTATCCCTCTCCCTTTCTCTCTGAAAAAAAAATCAATAAAATATATTAATAAAAAAATAATTAAATAAAAAAGTAAAGGTGGTGCTAAAGTGACACTCCAGGTCTCCTGCCATCAAGAGCTCCCAGTTTTGTAATAGAAATAGTCATTGAATAAATAATTACAAAGAACCTGACAAGTACTCCAAAAGGGGTATGTGTACATTTGTATAAAGGAACCGGAATTAAATGGTGGACATAAACTGGTGGCCTCTTTGATCATTAAGAACCCTCAACAGCCCGGCCGGTGTGGCTCAGTGGTTGAGCTTCGACCCATGTACCAACAGGTCACTAGTTTAATTCCCAGTGAGGACACATGCCCAGGTTGCAGGCTCAATCCCTAGCAGAAGGCAGCCGATGATTGTTGATGCATTGATGTTTCTAACTCTTTCTCCCTCTCCTTTTCTCTCTCTCTAAAGTCAATAAAAACATATTTTAAAAAAAAACAAAAAACCCTCAACGAGCCAGCATATCACCCATAAAAAGTCCACTTGAAAGTAACTTCAATATTTTGTATTATTTTTTAGTGGTGAAATGTCTGTTAGATATTTAGCTAAATCATCTAAGATTTAGAAGTAAATATTTAAGAGACTCAAAACCACTGTATTAATATAATTGTATTAAACAGCTTATACATATTTAGTATTTTAGCTGTTCTTAATGCTTGGGTAATTTGGCCTATTATTAGATTAACAGGTCAGCCTTGTGACTCTAGCTTAAGGTGCTTAATTGAGTATTTGATTTGCAATATTATGTGAAAAGTTACTTGAAAAGATGCTTTTTTTAAATTCAAAAAATGTATCGAGTTCCAAGCACTGTTAGCAATTAGGCTACTAGAATAAATAGAGTACATTCCCAACTACTCACATTTTTTAACCTGAGATACACACTTCTGTAAATAATTACAATTTTTATGACAAGTTCTATAACAATATAAGGTACAGCAGTGGCACGAGGGAGAAGCAATTAAATGAAGAAAGCAGAAACTAAAACAAGATGTCTAACAAAGCAACTCCGGAAATACTATTCACAACAATTGACATTTGAAAACTCAGGTTCCTTTCCATGACGTTCTTACCTGGGCACTGCCACTGAGTCCTCAGTAGTCATGAGTCCCAGCTGACCATCACTCCCTGCACCCCAAGAAAACAGCTGGCCCCGGTCACTGAGAGCCAGGCTGTGGGACTCGCCACATGCCACATGGACAATATGCTGATCTGCCAACGCTCCAATTTGCTCTGAAAGAGACCAAACCAAAGGAGGAAAATGTACAGCCCAGAAACAAGAATTAGGTTTTAAAAAATATAAATACAGGCATGGATACATGGAACAAACTGATAGCTGTCAGAGGGGAGGGGGCACTGGATGAAAGGTAAAGGGATTGGGGGGAGGGAAATTAGCTATATAATAAAGAGCTAATATGTAAATGGCATCTTGCGGTCACTCCCTAATGACTCAGACACTCAACACTGGGGAGAGAGGACTGGGGACCAGCCAGGCTGTGGCCCGGGAGAGAGACAAGCTGCCTGCCCCACGGTCCCAGGCACCAGCACCTGTGGCTGTGGCCCAGGCAAAGCGGCCCCTCCACGGTCCCCTGCAGCCGGCCAGAGGGAGGAAAGCCCAGGTTCCGGGTGCCTGTGACTGGCCTGAGGGGGGAATTCTGGGTTCTGGGTGTGGGGCAAGGCAGGCAGAGGCAGTTAGGGACAATCAGGCCAGCAAGGGAATAGTTAGAGGCAATCAGGCTGGTAGGGGAGCACTTAGGGATGATCAGGCAGGCAGGCAGAGGTGGTTAGGGGCCATCAGGCAGGCAGAGGTGGTCAGGGGCCATCAGGCAGGCAGAGGTGGTTAGGGCCCATCAGGCAGGCAGAGGTGGTCAGGGGCCATCAGGCAGGCAGAGGTGGTTAGGGGCCATCAGGCAGGCAGAGGTGGTCAGGGGCCATCAGGCAGGCAGGCGGGCAAGAAGTTAGGAGCTAGTAGTCCCGGATTGTGAGAGGCAGTCGGACATCCCCCGAGGGGTTCCGGATTGGAGAGGGTGCAGGCCAGGCTGAGGGACTCTCCCCGCTCCCCATGCAAGAATTTCGTGCACCGGACCTCTAGGATATAATAGACACAGACAACAGTGTGGCGATAGCCACAGGGAAAGGAGGGTGGGGACTAGGTGGAGGTGGACAAAGAAGGGGAAAATGGGACAGAAAGAGATCTTGCTTGGGGCAGTGGGCACACCATGCAGTGTGCAGATGGTGTTTTATTGAGTTGTACACTTGAAATCTGCATGGTTTGCAAACCAATGTCACCTCAATAAATTCAACTTAAAAAAAAAAAAGAATTTTACACAGGCGAGGTAAAGATCATTTCCAAGATAGCTATGTAGCATACCTATGAGGCAGAGTTGGAGAATATCTCGCAAGGTGAAAAAGGAAACACAATCTTATGAGTTTTATATTAAGTTTTACAATTCTGTCAGGCAATATAGATGTTACTACTATGCTGGGGGGATCAATTCCAGAAAACACTAAATGTTTTATAGGAAGCAAAAACAATCATGGAGAAATCAGAAACATCAACAAGAAAGGATACATGCACCCCTATGTTCATAGCAGCACAATCTACAATAACTAAGATTTGGAAACAGCCTACGTGCCCATCAGCAGATGAGTGGATTAAAAACTGTGGTACATCTACACAATGGAATACTATGCCACTATAATAAAATAAAAAAAATAAAAAAAAGAAGGAACTTTTACCATTTGCAACAGCATAAATGGACCTGGAGAGCATTATGCTAAGCGAAATAAGCTAGTTGGAGAAAAATAAGTGTCAAGTGATTTCACTCATTTGTGGAATATAATGAACAACATAAACTGGTGAACAAAAATAGACCCAGAGACAGAGAAACACGGAACAGACCATCAAACCTCGGAGGAAAGGCAGGGGAGGATGGGTAAGAAATCAATCAAAGGACTTGTATGCGTGCATATGACCATAACCAATGGACACGGACACTGAGGCTGTGGGGGCTTGTCCTGGGGGGTAGGCGTGGTTGGAGAGGGGTCGATGGGGGGAAAAAGAGACATATGTAATACTTTAAACAATAATAATAATAATAAAAAAAGTAGGAATCATGGTACATGAAGGCATAACCAAATAAATATAATTTACATTATATAATGTAAAAACTTAATTGATTTTAAAAACGCAACTATTTGAAAACAAAGAAGCATCCATGGATGAGGGAAGAGGAAAAGTTGGGTTGAAAATATAAGAGAATGCTAATCTTCCCCAGGAGAAAGACTCCAGATTATGTCTAACATTGGAAAAAATATAAAAAATTACATTATAAGCATGTTATTTAGAAATATAAAGTTAAATGTCAAAGTAATACCTTCTGTGAGTGAGACTCAAGGGTGAGGATAATGAAATAGGCAGCTGCTATGTGACGTAGGCATAGTTTGTATAAATATATTACTTGAAAAAAAATACCTTTAAAAAAATATGCTCATGTCAGAAAACTCTCCTGAAAAATGCTGAAACTCCTGTTGTTCCCATTGCCCATCCTCTTTCACCTCTTTCTGGTATTAGAATCTTCCTCTCATCTCAGCCTTGCCCTATGCTCTAAGAACAGTCCTGCCTTTACCTTGGAAAAATATAAGATACGCCTACTGAAGTAGCTCAAGTGATTCTGACTCTAGTCCTCTAACCACATTTCCACCTCGTACCACAGTTCCAGGACTTGGGCAGTTTGTATGGCCTCCCAGGCCTGGGTGACACCTCGGCCATGACTGAGGACTGCCCTACAACCTGATCTCCTATGCCAACCATGAGCCTTTCCTGCCTGGACATTAGCAAACAGATAACATGACAACCTGGCAGAACACTCTATCTGATCTAACATCTATTTCCTTGCCTCAAAATCAATCAGTAGCATCCCTCTTGATCTTGTTTATCATACTTAAGCTAAGCAACCTTAAAAGGGCATGTCTACATTCATGTACCATTTTTTCCCAGTATGGTCAAGCCATATGCAAACCAATACTGTTTTATCATCACGATCAGCCACCAGAAGAGACATCAAACCACCATCACAACAAAACCTGCAGTCCCAAGGCAGAGAAACTGTTCAGTAGTGCAAAGCTTTGTGGAAATTTTTAAAACACTGGTTGTACTATGTTTAACTTATTTTTCCTAGCCAAAAACCAGAGCTCATCTATTTCAGACTGGGGATCTGTTACAGTGAAATTATAATCCCTCTTCTGGAATCTACTCCGTAAACCAGGCCACTGTGCCACTGAATGCTTCATTCAACCTCTCACTGATTACACCTCTGCCCCAGTTAGGAACATTCAGGCTGAGATGTACATTTTCACATGCAGTGTCTTCTGATTCATTATGCCAAAACTATACACTATATTTTGCAGATCATGACAGAACTTCAACCCACACATTAAACACACAAGAAATAACTGGCAATTTTTGAGAATAAAAGCAGATTTTCTCTCTCGTCCTCTCAAAGCAACATTTTAGTCTTTGGAAGTCTTTAGCAATGTTATCGACTCTGGCTGAGCCATGGTAACAGAGCAGAAGAGTGACAAATATGAAATACTGCATAGAGCAGGTCAGCAGTTCAATCAGACTTGTATTATTAGGATTATTTCTATTTCGCTTTTGAACCATAATTTTTAATGTATTTTCAAATTAGTAGTAAACTAAAGTGTGGTAATAGAGAAGGACAATATAGGCTAGAAGGTAGATGGATGATGCCAATATTTACTTAATCCTTGCAACAACCCTGTGAGGGAAGGGCTCTATAAGCCCCAGCTCAGAAAAGTATGTAACTTGGCCAAGGTTCACAACTAATGTGCTAGGAATGGATCCAGGACTCTGGCTTCAAAGCCCATTTGCCCACTAGGCTATATCATCTTCCCTCCTGAAAATGGACTAAGCATATTTTAAATTGATGAAAGTATGAATTGAATAGTCTAATTATGGATAATGGGAAATTGACTCTTTCCCCCTATCAACTATTCAGATAAGAATGATATATAGCCAATAGTTTGCAAATATCAATATGAGCAGTTCGGTGGAAAGTATACAAGGATATACAAAATCAGTGATCAATATTTAGTATTAAATTTTTTAATTAATAAAACTGTAACAGCCCAGCTGTTGTGGCTCAGCTGTTGAGTGTCAACTCATGAACCAGGAGGTCACAGTTTGATTCACAGTCAGGGGTTGTGGGCTCGATCCCCAGTAGGGAGCATGCAGGAGACAGCAGATAGATAATTCCATCTCATCATTGATGTTTCTATCTCTCCCTTTCCTTCTCTCTGAAATCAATAAAAACATATTTTTAATAAAAAAAACTCTAACAAAATAAATTGAATTTCAACAGCTGGCTTGACAAAAGGGATTACTTTCCTCACTTAGATGTCTCCTTTCTGAGTTTCCCCAAATTGTCTACTCTAAAGATTACACTTTTCTTTAATAGTAGAACACAGAAGACAGAGCCATACTGTGGGAAATCCAGCACTTTCCCCTGCTATTCTGTGGATTCTAAGTCCTCGCATTCACCTCACCCTGCTTTCTGTTGTCCACTGAACTCTCACGCTAGTGCACATCTTGCCTCCTGCTATTACACTCTGCTCTCCCTTGGCAATTTTCCTCCAAAGTACCTTTCAACCCAGACTGAGGGGTACAGCTTTGGGGTGATGAAAATAAACTATCTCAGCAAACCATTCAAACAGATTACAACCAAGTTCCCTTGCAGATCCCAACAAAGAATTTCTGAGTGTCTGGCCTTCCTCCTGGGGTCCCCTGGTCTACAACTAGCTCTCGCTCTCACTCCCTCATTTTCTTTGCTTCTATATCTGAAGGGTCCTGTTCTTAAGAATATTTTAGCCGAGACCAGTTTGGCTCAATGGATAGAGCATCGGCTTGGGGACTGAGGGGTCCCGGGTTTGATTCTGGTCAAGGGCATGTACCTTGGTTGCGGGCATATCCCCAGTGGGAGGCGTGCAAGAGGCAGCTGATCGATGACTCTCATCGATGTTTCTAACTCTCTATCTCTCTCCCTTCCTCTCTGTATAAAATCAATAAAATATATATATATATTTTTTAAAGAATATTTTAACTGCTTTCTTATTTTTGTCTACATGTTTTGGAGGATCTGGGCTATGGTTGGTGAGGTCTCAACTTTGTAACAACTCACACTTTAAAGTGACCCCTTCTCCCATCCCAATTAAAGAGTTCTCTCTGTCAGAGGAATCCAATCTTGCTCCTGTGCCAAGGAAGTCAAACCAGAATCAGCTTTCTAAAAACATTTTATTTATCCTACAGTCAATTTACTCTATGAATGTAAGCACAAGTAACCATTGCCACCATCAGATACAGAACAGTGCCTTCTCCCTAAAAAGTCTCCTCATCCCTAACTCCTGGTGACCACTAATTTGTTTTCTATCACGATAATTTTGTACTTTCAATACTGTTACATAAATGGAATCTAACCTTTCGAGACTAGATTCTTTCACTTAAATTCAGATTCATCAAATTTGTTGCATGTATCAATAACTTATTTCTTTGTATTCCATCGTATTATGGATGTACCACAGAGTATTGCTTCTAGCAATTATAGAGATTCAATAAACATTTGTGTATAGATTATTGTGTGAGAATAAGTTTTCATTTCTCTGGAGTAAATATCCAGGTGTGGGTATTTTAACTTTTCTATATTATTATTGAAGTCAGTTTCTTATACACACCATATGTCTGGGTTATTTTTTTAAATCTAATATGATAATCTCTGTATTTTGATGATTGTTTAGACTATGTTTAATGTAATTATTGGTGTGTTTGAGTTTTTACTTATCTTTTTATTATGTTACCTGTTCCATTGTTCTTCTCCTCATTCCTACCTTCTGCAATAACTAAACATTTACTAGTATTTCCGTTTAATTTATTGTTGTTTTACTATATCTTTTTATATACTTAAGTGATTGCTCTAGGAATTACAATCTAAATATTTATATTTTCAGAGTCTACTTAGAATCAATACTTTACCACTTCAACTAAGATGTAGAAACCTTACCACCATATAGATCCATATAGATCTCTTTACCCTTCCCCCTTTAAGTTATAGTGATCTTAAATATTACATCTATATACATTGTAAACTCCATATCAATGATATAATTTTTGCTTTCAATGAGAGATGTATTTTAAAGAACTCAAGAAGAGAATAGTCTATTATAATATTTACCCAGACTTCTACTATTTCCACTGCTCTTCCTTCATTCCTGATGTTCCAATATAGTCCTTCTAGTATCATTTTTCTTCTGTCCAAAGAACTTCCTTTTGCTATTGTTTAGAATAAATTTGTTGGCTATGAATTTTCTAGCTTTTTCTTCACCTGGGAATGTCTTTATTTCACACACATTCATGAAAGCTAATGTTTGCTTGATACAGAATTCTGCGTTGACTACTTTTTTTAGCAATTTAAAAATGCTGTACCACTGCCCTAGCTGATTTGGCTCAGTGGACAGCGCATCGGCCCTTGGACTGAAGGGTCCCAGGTTCAATTCTGGTCAAGGGCATGTACCTTGGTAGTATGTTTCCCCGGCCCTGGTTGGGGTTTGTGCAGGAGGCAACCCATCGATGTCTCTCTCTCACATCAATGTTTCTCTCTATCTCTCCTCTCCCTTCCACTCTCTCTAAAAAAATCAATGGGAAAATACCCTGGGGTGAGGATTAACAAATATATATATATATATATATATATATATATATATATATATATATATATATATATATATATGCTGTACCACTTATGGCCTCCATAGTTTCTGGAATGGAATTCACAGTCATTTCAATAATCATCCCCCTTGTAGGTAAATATGTGGGGGTTTTTTTCTGGCTTTCAAATATTTTCTTTGTCTTTAATTTTCAAGTTTGATTTTAACCTGTCTGGGTAGGGATTTCTTTGTCCTTATCTTGCTTGGGTTTACTGGACTTCTTGAATCTATAGGTTTATGTCTTTTGCCAAATTTGAAAATGTTTCAGTCATTATTATTTTCAGCATCACATTCTTTCTCTTCTGCTGCTGGGGCTCCAATTATATGAATATTCTTGTCCCAAAGATTCCTAAAATCCTGTATAGGATATTTTATTCTTCAAGTCATAAGTCTAAACTTACCATGTATGCTTTTAGATGCAAGAAACCAAATATACTGAATTAGAACATATGGAGGCCTGTCACAGGCAATGGGAGGGAAGAAGTATCTGTGTGTTTTTTGAGTCATTAGCATGCCACTAGTCAGAATAAAACCAGATGCGGTGACTCAGTTATTTTCAGGAACTCAGATTTGCCAACCATGAATAGTCTGATGCCTTAAAAGGATTTTAAAAGAGAAAGACTGTAAATTAGGAAACTACCTGACACCTCTGGTACAGGGAATCCTAAGAGCAGAAGGGGCCTCTGTGGTGGGGATACAGTGGTATATATAAGTTTAAATAGCAAATGCCCTCCAGTTGATAATTCAAAACACTTCCAATAAGACTGAAATCTTAATGCTCAGGCAGAAAACACTACCTCAAAGGTCAGCTCAGACGTTACCATAGCTGCTTCATCCTTCACAGAACTTTCCTTTCCTATACAATGACAGCACCAGAGTGCTTGGTCTTCCTGGTGACCAGCCCCCATCTAGGAGCCCACCCAACCACCTCATTAGATCAAAAGATGCTTTTAGTGCTCTTATCACTTAGGAATTTACAAGTTTTTTTAGGAAATTGTGCCAGGACTGAGGTAAAAAAATATATATATTAGAACAAGAGATAGCGTGTATAGTGCTCTTATCGCTTAGCAAATTATGAGGGTTTTTATGGAGCTCTGTGCCAGAACTAGGAGCAGAGACCAATTTATATATGTTTACCTCATAACCACTTGTTCTCATCCAGAATAAAAACCAAACCCTCCCAATTTTTACCACATACTACAGTTAACCAATAGCACTATTCTACTTCCTTAGAGCTCAGATATTTTTAACTTCGGCCTCCTTGGAAGGCAGCCAAAACCCATGGACTGACCCAAAAGATAATAAAAAGTTCTCTATACCAAATCACAAAATATATACTGGAAGCTGATGTGCAATCACAACAAAATACTTGCTAATCCACTTCTTTTCAAAGAGGCTGTGTAAAAAGTCCCTACTTTTGATTAACCATTTAAATTAGGGGTGTCGAACTCAATCAGAGAAGGGGCCAAAATCTAAAATCCAGTCTAAATCGCGGGATGAATGGTTTACTGAACAGTCATAAACTGTCATTGTGATGGAAACGCAGCGGAGTGCAGTGATGACAGCGAGGTGCGGGCCACATTGCAAGGCCTGGCGGGACGGATTTGGCCCGCGGGCCTTGTGTTTGACACATGTGATTTAAACTGTGGTAAATGGGGGGGAAATTGTTTTTTATTAAACGAAAGGATAGAAAGATAACACATTTGTTAGCTTTTAAGTAAAAATGAAGGACTGAAAAATTAAAATTATGATACGAATCCTACCTTTACCTTCTAACAAAATAACTAGTAGACACCTAATGTTAGCATAATACCCATCAGTTAAACTTTAAGGCAGACATTTCTACAATATTCCATAAGCTTTAGAGTTTTGCGTGGTCTTTGATACAACAGTTGAATTTCAACAAATGTATCATAAAGAAATACTGTACATTGCACTGCTATTAACAGGGGGAAAAATAGAAACTGGGATTATACACTACAAGTTGTAATATGCAGTATTTTAAAAAGCTAATATAGCTCAGTATGAATATGATCATCATAGAAAAATATTCATGGGATATTAAAAGGAAATAAATGTTACAAAGAAGTATTATAATATTATCTCATTTTTAAAATTAAAATGCAACCAAGGTATGTGCCCCTGAAGGGAATCGAACCTAGGACCCTTCAGTCTCCAGGCCGACTCTCCATCCACTAAACCAAACCAGCTAGCATGGAAATACCTCATTATCATATGCCTGACTCACCTGGGCAGCCATGCAATCTTGACCAGAAATAAGTTCTGCATAAGAGCCTAAGAAAAGTCAAAGTGCCCTAGTATTTTATATAAATATGCAAATTACACAGAGCAAAATTCAGAGTCAAGAATGCATTAAGGAGAATAACAGTAAAAGTGAAAGAAACCCAAAGCATGGCTTCTTCTTGACTAGTGGGTCTGGCCTTCTTGGCCAGTCCTAAACAAGGGACAGAGAGTAGCCACTTAAACTAAAACAGTAAAGGATTCATTATATTGAAGTTTTTTGCTCCCTCCAGCCTTTCCTATCACAGAGCTTTGTTTCAGTTCCAGGCAGTAAAGCCTAAAGCTCTCCTGGCTGGACACTCGTGATCAATCCTCCCTTTGGCTGGAACACTGCCAAACTGAATGGTTCATTTAAATTGAACAAACTTGAAACAGTGGGCTGACCCAAAATACCTAAATCAAGGCAATTAAATGGTAATCCATAAAGTGACTTAGCTAAGGGATGGCAGTGAAATTTACTTTGTTTCTTAAGTTCATAAAAAGATAAGGAAAAGAAATTATGTATAGGTCTAGTGACCCTGCCCAACCATGGGTGAAATGTACTAGCACCCTCCCCACATTCAACCTAGATCTGCACAGGTGAGAGAGAGAGAAGGAGGGGGCAAAGAAAGAGAAATATCACTCATTGCTCTCTGGGCACTGGTCTACCCCTTCCCATTCTTAATCACATTTTGTTAGTTTAGAAATATAAAAAGCAGCTATTTACAAAACCTAAAAAAACAAACACCCTACCATATGAGAGGGTAGCAGATGCTTTATAACAAATTTATAACAAAATTTGTGCATGGGTGGGGTCCCCAGGTCTGGCTGGTGATCAGGGCCTATCAGGTTCCCCACCTCCCCACCGCCTCCTCCTTCCCACGCCATCCATCCCAGTTCCCTGTTCAGGGGGAGGGAGGGAAGGATATGGGAAGTTGGCTGCCAGCCCTGAGGAGGGAGCCAGCCCTTACTCTGCCCTCCCCTCCCCAGGGAAGGGGTGGGGGAGGGGGGTGTGTGCAACCCCCAATCAGGCAATCGGGATCTGCCAGGTGAGGGGTGGGGGTGGGAGGGGACTGGGGGGTTGGTCGGCAGGCCCCATCAGCGAGCCGGGGGCAGCTCCTGTGTTGAGCATCTGCCCCCTGGTGGTCAGTGCACATCAGAGCAACCGGTTGTTCCAGTCATTCCGCCTTAATGGTCACTTAGGCTTTTAGATGTATAGATTAGAATAGTAAGAAAGAAAACAGGCATCTTGTCAATCTAAGTTTTACCCTCAGTGACCAATGGGAGAGCATGAAATAACCAGAATGGCTATAGTATATTCATTGTTCACCACTAACGTTGCTGTATTACAAATACTAAAGTTATTCATTAAAGCTTTTCTGCTTCAAAAGATACTCTTGGTGAAGAATAAAGAACAGAAAGATAAGTAAAGCATGGGCTAACACCCATGAAGACATCACAGAAGACTTCCAACCTCTCATTCATGACCAGCTGGTTTGAGGTACCCCTGTCATCTGCTCCCTGACAATAAATAAAAACACTCCATAATCACTGCACTCTTCTTTCCTGCATAGGAAGGAGAAAGGACATGTAAGGTGTGCCTCATGGTGAGCTCAGCATGACTACTGTATTTTTCGGACCATAAGACGCACTTTTGTCCCCCCAGAAGTGGGGGGGAAAAGTCCCTGTGTCTTATGGTCCAAATATAGCCTACACATATACTGTAAAAAAAAAAGTTTTTTTACTTGCCCGGCTCTGTGTGGTCTCTGTGTGCTTGCCCGGCTCTAAAATGGTTCTAAATGCTGCTGTTTACTTTATAGGGTTGATTACATGTGTTTATGACTGTGATGTTGGGTTTTAATGCACATAAAATATTTTAGACACTATTTGTTTCAGAATCTTTTTTTCTTCATTTCCCTTCTCTAAAAACTGGTGCGTCTTATGGTCCAGTGCGTCTTATGGTCCGAAAAATACGGTATCTCCACTTTTCCTATCTTTCCTTTCTCTCCTAGTTCCCAACATTCTTGTTTCCAGCTGGCCTGGAGGAGATAGGTGTTGCCTACACCTCCTTGGAGAAAAACCAGGGGACTTGCTGCCTCAGGGAATAATGGTCTCCGCCTCCCCACCTCCCCCAACACCCCCCCCACCTTCCTGCACTCGCTATTTTAACTTTATGCCCAAATAGTCTCTGAGTTCTGTATAGACAGAAGGTAGAGCTGCTTTATCAGTACAACCTATTTAACCATGACCGGTGCTATTCATACAGCACTAGACCAATTCCAAATCAATAAAAGATTCCTTTCACATGATAAAGTATGCAGATTAAAGGATCTAAAGTGGGAAACAGGGTTTTCTGCAAGCTCCCCTCTGAAAAGAGGGGAAAAAAGAGCCTTAAACTCTTCCTTGCCTTATAAATAAGCCCTCCCACCCCCCACAAAAAAAAAAAAGTTAAAAGGCTGAGATGCTATTGTGACTAGACCTCATGGAAAGTTCTCAAATTTTAATGAGGTCAATCATATTCCTTTTGTAATCTCTGAGTCCAATGTTTCCATTTCAATAGCTGACAGTAGCAAAAGAAAAAATAAAGCTTTTTTCTTTTTTAATTTTTTATTTGATTGCTTGATTTGAGAGATAGGAGGGGAGGGAGAGAGAGAAGAGGGAGGGAGGGAGGGAGGGAGAGAGGGAGGGAGGGAGGAAGGGAGAGAGAGAGAGCGCACTGATTTGTTGTTCCACTTGTTCAAGCATCCATTGGCTGGCCAGGGATCTAACCTGCAGCCTTGGTGTATATGAGGATGATGCTCTAACCAACTGAGTTTACCTGGCCAGCACTAAAACTTTCAATACAGCAAGCTGATTCTGGCATCAAAAAAACCAACACAGCATAATGGCTTTACCTTGTTGGGAAAGCACTTGGGGAACATAAGCAGGGTTTAAATGGGGCCCAGAAAAATCTTACAACTATATATCAATGAGCTAGAGAATTGGCAAGAAGAATAAATCTCCACATCACTATAAAATTCCACTCCTATCCATCCATCACGGCCTCAAACATAATTCATACCCACATTCTGCAAAAACATTAAGTCTCCTATCATTGGAAGGTATCTGTATCAATCATATTAAAAAATATATATAGAAAGAAAGAAACGGATATTCACATTCGCCTGGAAATATACTGAGGAAAGGTGTGGTAGTAAGGGATGAGAGGTACTGTAAAGGGTATACTTTATAGTCTGCTTCATTTTATGATTTTAAGATTGATAGTTAAATGACCAGGGGAAGAGGGCAGGGGGAGAGAGGAGGGCGGACCACTAATAATAAATGACTGACTAATGGATAAGGTGATACCACTTGTTAAAGAAAATGTTTTCAGGCAACTCATGATTTTTGCAATCTTTCTAAATATGGGTAAAACTAATGACAGAATTTACTGAACTGAAGTTGCTGAGTCTACCAGAGCTCTCTTTGGAGAAGTTCTGCTGCATGACACCAAATCCACTCTGTGAAGCCTGATAAATGGCAATTTTTACCATTCAAGTCACTCTTTTATTCTCCATCCTTAAAATTCAGCAATTTTTAAAAACATCAAATCACTCTGATCTGTGTTTACCCAACCCAAGCCATCTCCCAAACTCATACAGAACATGGCAAAGTAACAAAATAATAAAAACTGTGAGACCTTTTATTTATGTAGCGCATCTGTACACTATGTACCTTCCACATTGTACTTAAAACTAAGATATACACATGAGTACCGTATTTTTCGGACCATAAGACGCTCCGGACCATAAGACGCACCAGTTTTTAGAGAAGGGAAATGAAGAAAAAAAGATTCTGAAACAAATAGTGTCCTAAAATATTTTATGTGCATTAAAACCCAACATCACAGTCATAAACACATGTAATCAACCCTGTAAAGTAAACAGCAGCATTTAGAACCATTTTAGAGCCGGGCAAGCACACAGAGACCACACAGAGCTGGGCAAGTAAAAAAACTTTTTTTTTACAGTATATGTGTAGGCTATATTTGGACCATAAGACGCAGGGACTTTTCCCCCCCACTTCTGGGGGGGAAAAAGTGTGTCTTATGGTCCGAAAAATACGGTAATTCACTAACTCTTAGGAAATACACAATTTGACATCATGTATCATATAATAAGCACTAGAGAAAGTCATTGCCTCACAATAACAGCCATTGGTTTTGTTTTAAAAGCAGATGTGAAGATGTCGAATTCATACAATAAACTAAAGATCATAGCATGGAACAAAAATAAGACTCCATAATTCCACTTGAAGGTGTCAAAGACCCAAATTTGCACACAATTACAAACTCGGTCTTGGGGAAGACACTATGCATTGCTTGCCCATCAGCTCTCGCCCACTTCTGCCTCGCACCAGAACCGTCAGGGGTGCTGGGCCCCTTCCCAAACCTAGTAGACAAGACAATCAGATCATTCTTATTTCACTTATTCTTATTTCACTTACGCATGGAAGTGAATGCTCTCTGTTGGCCTGTAACCCAGACCTGGCCACTGAGACAAAAGAGGATGTATGCTGGGGGTTCCTGGGAAAAATTTCCCCCATTTTGAAGCTCCCCTTTCTGTCTGCCTGTGTGAGGATGCGAGGACTGAAGCCGTGACAGTTACCTGGTATCCGGGAGGGGACAAACCCAAGGAAATGAAGATGGCAGAACAGAAAGATAGGAAGCCCCTGGGTGCATGATGTGCCCCTGATTTAACCAGTCCTAGAAATGTCTCTCTCTAGGCCTCTTATATCAGGTCCTAAGTTGTACTCATTATTTATTCCATATTTACCTTAGCACTATATTCTGTTACTTGCTCCCGATAGCATCCTAACTGATACAGGCCCATTTAGAAACAAAAAAAATCAGGTTCAGATTTCAGAGTGAGCTCTTCTTAAGCAACTGCAAAATGCAAGAAGGGAAAACCTTCTTTCAGGTTATTTATATCTCTGTCCAAAGATTCACCCATCAGCGCTAACTGGAAGCCTGAAATGACTGTTCACAGAATTCAGGTGGGATCAGATTGCACTCCATGTTCTGGACTACGGCAAGCTCAAATCACCTAACTGTTGCTGAACCACTTCAAGTCCACCAGGAGCGTCACAGAGTAGCCTGTAGTGCACATACTATGACATTTTTCTCTCCCATCTTTGCGATTTGGGTCCAGAATGCTGGAGGCAATGTTACTATGGCGCTGAGATAAGATATATGTATACGTGTCTTACAGGGATAATCCGTTTTTCCAAAGTGCCCAATATATATAAGTTACTTTGCTTGGGACCAATAAAGTAAAGAACTAAAAAATTCTATTAATTCTGCTGATCAACCTGAGGTTAAAAATATGTCTGTGGGCATAATTCTAGAATTTTAAAACCAAACTGTCAGTACCCAAGCAAGACTAAAATTCAACTCCTTTTCCTTTTCTCCTTACCTAAATCTAGGGTAATAATACTGACGTATTTTACAGGGCTATCATAAGGATTAATTGGCTTAAAAATGCTAAGCACATTTGTAATAGTGTCAACAATAAAGAAAAAAAGCTAAGCACATTAAGACAAAGTTTATAATATGTATAGGCAGTTAACCACATTTACAATTAACAAATGTATCACAATACATTTGTTAATTACTTAAAATACTGCAAATTTTTTAAAGTACAAACAATACCTCACATTGGAGTTGTTCATTAGTAAGTATTTACTTTCTAATATCTTTAGAGAAATAGGCTGAGTACCATATATAGAATTCCTTATAACTCTTGATTAAGCATACCAGAAAATAAAATTATTAAATGACATTTGCTTCTGATCCCCAGGCCTCCGGACCAGAAAGCTGTCCACTCAGCTATCGAAAAAGCCAACCAGTTTGATTCCCACCATTATTATCATTATCAGAAAGGGTATACAATCTCCAAGCCACTTGCCACTCCTAATGAAGAAGGAACAGGGCCCCTAACAAGTGTAGTGTTGAGATCTGAACACTTCTTATGGCACCTTCTGCCTTTCATATCAGAGTTACGGAAATAAGCACTTCAATAACAGGAAGTCATTATAGAATTCCTTCTATTTCCTTTCAGCTCAGCTAGCTTGCTTTTTGGCAGAAAGCTGATTAACATAATAAAGTTACTGAGTCCTTCAGTGACAGGAGAGCAAACTGATAAGCTAGTTCAAAGTATTACTTCTACCAGGGTTAGCAGCAAACACAGCTCTGAGAATTAAGGCTTTTGAGATGTTCTGCTTTATACACTCACTTATCAAAACTGCAGAAGAGCTGTTACATAGGGTGATGGGCATTATGGAAATGATTAGACTGACTGCAAAATGTGAATGTGAATTGGATTAAAGTACCTGAAGACAGAAACTAACTCAGGAGAAAGTAAAAGGAACCAATCATAGATATGAATCCAACAGGGTTAACACAGAAATGTTAGTCTACTTATAATTTGGGGTTTGTTAGGAAAAAGCTTCCTGGGATGTCTATGCAAAATTTTTTTAAATTTAACATAGTCAAATTAGGTTAAACTAAATAATTGCAGCTACTACACTGCTTGTCTACTCAAGATAGGACGAAAGGTTAGGAGGTTTATAATAATTCAGAGGATTAGTTTATGCTAATCCCAATATTAAAAATCTATATATAAAAGGCTAATATGCAGTGTCCCCTTGGGAGTTTTTGTACACTATGTAAAATGTGTACATTTTGACTGGGAGAACAGGAGTTGATTGCTTGCTTTGATGTATGCTAACCACCAGGACAGCATATAACATGGCAGGCAACCAGTGGTGGCAGCAGGACATTGAGGGAGTGAGGGAAGGAGAAGGTGGGGAGTTGGAGAACCTGATCGGCCCTGATTGCAGCCAGCCAGTCCTAGGGACCTATCTATGCATTAATTTCGTGCACCAGGCCTCTAGTTGAGTAAATATTGGGAAAGAAAAACTGTCCATTTAGCTGAAAACTAGTACTGACAACGTGGCTGGGTGGGAATAAGGGAAGCACAGTAAACTGAGGTAGAAGTTTTCAATTTTCTCTTTAGGCAACCAGTTCCTATTTTAGTTTAATAAAATATTCCAAGATAGATTAATCACTTATAAAATGTCATCATTTAGGGGGAAAAATCACATTTTGTTTGCAAGCTTTATTTTAAAAAGAAGGCACATAAGTCTTCCTATAATGCAACTCTGTAAGTATATGTTTTAGGAAGTTATTAGGTGAATCATGAGCAAAAGTATAAAGAAATTAGAAATAATCACACAATGTCCTAATCACTGAAACCATCCCTGATTTTGGAAGGAGGGTTAAGAATGTATCACAACACAAGGGAGAGCATAAAGGGAGAAAAGTCATGTGGAAGAAGAATATTCAAAACAATTATAATCCAACACTTTTTTTTTTAAGCTGGACATTGAGTGTAAACGGGGTTTGGCATTCTGCCCACAAAAAATGTTTCTGGGAATTACAGGCATCTTTGCCCTTTGCCAAAGCACAAATGAATGAGTCATGGAGACACCTCAGCAAGAACCGTAAGTGGCCTGACACAATGGAAAAATATATGTGCCTGCATAACCAGGAGTTTTAGTATTGGACATGCCCTTAAAACGCCTTCTCTCCTCCACACAGGGAAGCTGGTCACCTAGGGGCAGTAGTGAGGAGAGAAATGAGAGTACAAGGAAAGCACAGCTGCCTCAGGAGCAATAAAAGCAATTGGAAACTATTACATGTTTTCAAGGAGAAAAAAAAAGAAGACAACCATACAAGCACTGTGGAGTGCTTTGTATCACTGCTCTGTCACAGGTACAGGATGCCTCCAAAAAACGAATTTGTGTACCTTGCAACTGTGCCAGTTAAACACACATATAAAATGTCGGTATAGCCCTAGCTGGTTTTGCTCAGTGAATAGAGCATCAGCCTGCAGACTGAAAGGTACCAAGTTCAATTCCAGTCAAGGGCACAAGCCCAGTTTGCAGGCTCAATCCCCAGTAGGGGGCATGCAAGAGACAGCTAATCAATGATTCTCTCTCATCATTGATGTTTTTATCTCCCTCTCCCTTCCTCTCTGAAATCAATAAAAATATATTAAAAGTTAAAATGTAAGTATAAACTCATACGTGACTGTTGGCAGGACTGAGTCAAGACACATGCTCAAATAGAAGAATTCCGTCCTGGTACATTGCCTATAGCATCACTTTCCTTCCCCTCACTCTTTTTATCCTTCATACTGCAGAGTGCTTCAGTCTGGGCAATGATGTCAACTTGAAATCTCAGACTTGCCCACTATCCCCAGAAACATGCCCTCTTCGGAGGTGGCCTTCTACCAAGTTCCCTCCCCAAACACCACAGTGGTTACCTGGGGGCAGCATTTCTGTGGGCCAGGGCCAGCGCAGGCTACCTGAAACAGGGTCTCTGTCTGTCACCACCTTCCCGCCTAGCAGCTTTCCAGGTCACACTTCTCAATAAGCACATATAGAACACAAGCTTTCTCTTCTCCCACTCATTAAAAATAAACCCAAATGGTACCCAGATTTAGAACATACCTACCAATGAAAAAGTCAGAAGAGAGGGCCCTAACCAGTTTGGCTCAGTGGCTAGAGTGTCGGCCTGTAGACTGAAGGTTCTATTATTACCTGGGTTCAATTCCGGTCAAGGCCACATGGATGGGTTGTGGGCTCGATCCCCAGTGGGGGACATGCAGGAGGTAGCCACTCCATGATTCTCTCTCATCATTGCTGTTTCACTCTCTCCCCCTCTCCCTTCCCCTCTGAAATCAATAAAAAATATATTTTTTTAAAAAGAGCATGGGGGGAGTGCTCACCCACATCATCTTTCCATTCAAAGAGGAACTATTCTGAAGCTGCAGTGGAGTTTATAATTAACAGGCAAACTTTGCCAACGACAGAAATTTCTGGGATCTATTGTAATGGACACTAGAAACTTATTTGAAATTTATATTACAAACATTGGCTGGATTCTTTGGTCGAATCCAAAAGCCTTCTTGTCATACCTCTTGCTCAAGTCTCTTGCAATCACTCAGCCTTCACTGCAGAGAGAACTGGCCTGACCCAACGTAAGGGCAGAAGCAGAGTGGCTGCTCCTCACTCCCGGAGGCCCACGAACCACCCACCACTCGCTCCATGAAGCAGGTGGCAGAAGGCTCCTCTGGCAGAATGCCACATTGCACTCAGATGTATTCTCCACAGCGCCTTCCACAGATCTTTGCCATGGTGGGGTTACCAGGATTTTGTGTCCTTTCTCACCTGCCATCCCAAGCTGAACCTTCTCACCCCAGGCTCTAAGGCAAATGTGTGCCATGAGTCATCCTGAGCGACCAGCTCTGCTGGGATGCGGCCCGACAGGAGGCACGGTCACAGAGAAAACAGGCAGGAGGGCAGACTTCACAGGCCACAGTTAGCTTTGTGGATCTTCTTTTATCATGTGAAACTACTTCAAGAGCTACACTAGAACCCAGTCTCCCCTTTTTATAGGAAAGGGAATTGAGGCTCTAAAATACAGAATCAGAACCCGGTAATGCCTCCACCAGGTCTGTCTGACTCCAGAATTCACCCTCATCTTGCTGTCTCTATAGGAGTAATGGAAAGATCTCCTCCCGGTCCCAAAACGCTCCCTTCAAAGGCTGGTCAGGGTGAACACAAGTCCTTCAGGGGTGGCTGATGTGAAATGGGCCGAAAGGATCTCTAAGCCCTGAGGGAATGTAGATATTCCCAAAGGAAGGAGCATGATGTTGGGCTGTGACCTGCCACTGACCCCTCTGTAAGCATGAGCTGTTAAGACCCTGACTCTCCCCTGGCAGGAGATTACGGTAAGACATCGGAGAGTTTTAACAGGAGAGAAAGATGGCCTTGGCATTTACTCCCTTCTAATACGAAAAACATTTTTAAAAGTAAAAAACCTCCCTGCCACCTCCATAATAATTCTACATTACAGTTCAGTATTATTTTAATTGGTATAACAAAATGAATAGGAATTATTAACTCAATTTATGAATTGGTGACACTGTTAAATGAATTTTTATTTCAGTTAAAAACAAGATGTACTCACATTTGAAAAACTGTAGTATCAGGTGCACTGTATATATAAAATTCTACATATGGACCACGCTACAAATCACTTCCTGGAAATCCCAAAAGCCCAAGGGCCACCAGTCCAGAAACCACTGTTTAGGACACTGGGTGCTGCTGCAGGTGAGCAGGCCTGATAGTGCATGGCAGGGAGGGTTCCCAAGAGGGAACCTAGAGGCAAAAATGGGGGGAAAGCCCGTAAATCATACTTCACATATTTAATGATTCTACCCAAGGGCAGCCCTGCGGCCCTTTAGCCAGTGGGCAGCATGAAACTGATGAAATGTTAACACTGACATTTGGGCAGTGCAACTGCAGAATGTAGCCACTTGTTATGGGAGGAAATAAATATGAGAGAAGGGGGAGTCAGTGTCACAGAAAACATTAGCTCATCCTGACACTAAAATGACTTGCCTAAATAAACATAAAAGAGTAAAATCATCTAGAAAAAAAAACAGTAAGACTATCCTTTAGTGAAGCTTCAGTATCTTCATTTGATTTGGAGTAAGTAAAAAAATCAGCAAGTAACAAAGAAAATGACACATGCCATGCTAATATGAATAATATAGCATGGTCATAATTTAAGACTCTATCTTACAATTTCTCACCAAAAGGAGACTCATTCACGTATCACCACTCCTCTAAATGCAGCTGAAATCCAAGACTAAGAAAGTACCTTATAGACAGAGCTATGCTATAAGCACACGCTGAAGGTCAAACTTAGATCCTTTAGACAGAAAAAGTGGAAGGAGAAAGGACTTCAAATACACACAGCACCTGTTATCATTACATGAAAGACCTTTAAACTTAAGGAATCTAATCAGCCCTCTACCTTCCCAACTTCTCCTCTCTCACCCTCCACCAACTGTCTCACCAAACTACTCAACATTCCCTGAACAAGGACTGCACCCTCATACCCATGCCGTTAATCACTGGGTACACCCAGGTGTGTGCAACAAACATACACACACTTGCTGAAGTCCTACTCCTGCTTCCTATTTGATTGACCTACGAAGGCGAAATGAATCCCTCTCCTTTAATCCCCCCAGCATGTTCTCCAGCTTACCTCACACATTCTTCCTGGAGCCAAATCATTACTCTCTCATTCACTTTCTACTCACAACACCAAGCACAGCGCTTAGCCCAAATTGCTTAACAAAAACATGTTGCAGAAATAAATAAAGGAATAGGCACTTTGGAGGAAAAATTAGAGGGAAATGCTTCTGATATTGATTGTATGAGGATTACCTATTCACAAAACAATCACAGTGTGTTAGCATTCAATTATGGGAGAAAAACCTATTTCTCTAACTCTAAATGAACTAGTCTACTTCCTCCCCTGGTAACTGAAACAACATGTGTTGTCTAATAAGATGAAAAGGGGCCCTAGCTGGTTTGGCTCAGGGGTAGAGTGTCAGCCAGCAGACTGAAGGATCCCGGGTTTGATCCCAGTCAAGGACACATACCTATTGCAACTAGATCCTGGGCCCTAGTCAGGGCACATGCAGGAGGCAACCAATCAATGTTATCTTTTCACATTGATGTTTCTCTCTCTGTCTCTTCCTTTCCCCTTCCACTCTCTCTAAAAATCCATGGAAAAATATCCTCGGGTGAGGATTAACATCAACAACAAAAAGACGAAAAGGAAATGTCTGGTTTTCCATCAAAAGGCTTGAATTAGACACAAAAGTTCCACACAGAAAATCCTACACCAGTGGTCAGCAAACGCATTAGTCAACAGAGCCACATATCAACAGTACAATGATTGAAATTTCTTTGAGAGCCAAATTTTTTAAACTTAAACTTCTTCTATCGCCACTTCTTCAAAATAGACTCACCCAGACCGTGGTATTTTGTAGAAGAGCCACACTACAGTGTTTCCCCGAAAATAAGACATCCTCTGAAAATAAGACCTACTTACAGGTTTCCTTCTGAGTGAAATATAAGGCATCCCCCCGAAAATAAGACCCCCCCAGGCTAAACACGAGAAATTTGGTCCACTGATTCTGAAAGAAATGGAGTCACAAGAAATTCACCAGGAAATTCAGGAATTGGATTGTTATGATGATGTCCCAGAAGATGATGACATGATTGTCATTGAATAAATGAGTAAATTCTTGATACTGTAGGATTCACAGTTTGTCTGGTTTGTGTTGACAAACTGTGAATCCTACAGTATCACTGTACTACCGTACCGTATACAGGTAATAAATTTCCTTTATTTCCATTTAACAATAAATGTGTACCATATTCTTTATGGAAAAATAAGACATCCCCTGAAAATAAGACCTAGCGCATCTTTGGGAGCAAAAATTAATATAAGACACTGTCTTATTTTCGGGGAAACAGGGTAAAGGGGCCAAAGAGCCGCATGTGGCTTCTTGAGAGCCGCAGTTTGCCGACAACGGACCTACACCATTCAGAGAGCCTCCCTGAGAATCTCCCACCAGCACGTTCCCATTTCCAGCCTTCCTCGCCAGCCATCACGGCAGACAAGGCGCACTCACCTGGCTTATTCCCTTCCCTCTCGTGGCCCAGCTGCCCCTTGGTGTTCAGGCCGCAGGTGTACACCTCCCCGTCCTCCAGCAGGAACACGGAGTGGTTTCCTCCACAGGCCACCTCCTTGACACTTCTGTCCGATATAAACCCGCACACCTGCGGCTCGGCCACAATGCCTTGTAGGTTAGTGCTGATTCCAGGCTGGCCCAGAGACCAATATCCCCAACATAACATTGTTCTTATCCTTCAGGGACTCATGTAGCCTAGAAAAAATTTTGTAAAAAAGGTTTTAGAAAATAGGTCAGAGGAAATCGCATTGAGTAACAGATGTAATCAATTTTTAAAAATAACCTCTAATATTCTTCAGATACCTTGCATTTCAGAAGAGCAGTTACTAATAGTGTTAAAAATAGTCATGTTATAATAATAATAATAATAATAATAATAATGCTATTTTTGTGTTTCAGTAAAAAAATTTTTTTAATATATTTTATTGATTTTTTACAGAGAGGAAGGGAGAGGGATAGAGAGTCAGAAACATCGATGAGAGAGAAACATCGATCAGCTGCCTCCTGCACACCCCCTACTGGGGATGTTTTGTGCACTGGGCCTCTAGTAGTTATATAAGTAACATCACAGTACTTACTATACATCATTCACTGTACTAATAAGCATATTATTTCATTATCTAATTTCACCTTCACACCAACCCTGTGCCATAAGTACTATTTTTAGCCTCATTTTCAGAGAAAGCCAGGTTCAGAGAGATTAACAAGCATGCCTAAGGTCACACAGCCGAAAGGAGCTAGAACCAGGCTATGAATCTTAAGCCAATGTCCACAATCTTATCCAGTGGGCTACAATGCCACCCAAGTAGATTTATATGTCACCTACAGGAGCAAAGACCACAAAAATACTTGCAGAATGACTAAATTATAGTCAGTATACAATATAGGATGTTCTGGAAACCTGAAAATAAAGTTACCCTCTAAGAAGGAAACCAACCAGAACTAGGAGATAACAAATGAGATTAGGCAGCATACCATGAGGCCATCCCCTTAACCAGCCAAGTACAATGTGTCTAAAAATATGGTATTAAGAAGCTATGATTATTTGTCTACACAAAAATCTATAAACAGCCCTACCCAGGAGTGGCTTAGTTGGTTGGAGTGTGGTCCCATACTCCAAAAGGTGTTGGGTTCATTCCCAGGCTTTGGTCGATCATCAGTTGAAAAACATGCAGGAGACAACCAATCATGTTTCTCTCATATCAATGTCTATCTGTCTCTCTCCCTTCCTCTCTAAAAATCAATAATATAAAAATCTATAGCCCTTGCTGGTTTGGCTCAGTGGATGGAGTGTTAGCCTGCGAACTGAAGGTTCCTAGTTTGATTCCGGTCAAGGGCACATCCCTGGATTGTGGGCTCGATCCCCAGTGGGGGACTTGCGGGAGGCATCCGATCCATGATTCTCTCTCATCATGGATGTTTCCATCTCTCTCTCCCTCTTCCTTCCTCTCTGAAGTCATTAAAAAATGTATTTTTTTTTAAATCTATAAACAATGCTCACAGCAGCTTTATTCATACTAAACAAAAATGTCCAGCACCACCTCCTTCACTTGCTCTAAGTACAGTTATTCTTCATTATTTGCAATCCCATGCTTGTGAATTTGCCTACTCACTAAAATTGGTTTGTAACCCCAAAATCCGTGCTCAGAACATTTTTGCAATCATTCCCAGACATGTGCAAAGAGATGAAAAATTTCAGTCATCCTGTGCACATGTTCCCAGTTGAAGTCAAATAAGATAATGCTCAGCCTTCTTGTTCTGACTCTCAAAAGTGGTCTTTTTGCCTGCCACATTTTTATATTTTTTGCTGATAACTTTGCTGTATAAAATGTACCCCAAGCACAGAACTGAAGTACTATAGTCATTAAATTCACCTCACCACTTGCCTTGCTTAGATTCCATGAGTAATTAAGCAACATTAAATAACTTGTTTTCCAAGGCAGATCCTACTCTGTAAAAAGAACACCGTCACCAGATGACCACAGCATCTCAGGCTTCTTGGAATTTCTACTTCTTATAATTAATTCAACATCCTGGATCTATCAGCTTCTTATAAATTTGTTCAGCATGAATCAGCCCTTGAGGATCAGCTACACTCTGAAAGCTTTGGACAATTGCAAGCCTGAAGTATGGCCTCATCTTTAACTGACTAATGGAAACCACTTATGACAAAAGACAAATAGGACTATTGTTCAAAATCCTTCCCACCTGAGTTACAGTAAGGGAATCGTCAAGCAGTCAAATAAAAATTGCTTACTAAGAGAAGTAGCTAAACGACAACCACAAATAAGCTGTATTCCTACGAATGGATTATTAATTCTAATAGAATATCTGGTCTAGGTCATTGAGACACTTTGCCAAAACTACAGCAGAAGGCAAGAAAATCATCCTTCAGGAGAAGAGTTCAGTGCACCGAAGAGAAACCAGCCAGTAACACAGCTTTCACCTAAAAGTACCCTCTGATAGAAACCCCCATATCTAGTAGCTAATGGTGTCCATAAATTTAAAAATCCAATTTTAGCAATGTTCTTCACCTGGCATTTGCTATCCTGGGTATTCCCATCCATGTTTTTCTCATTCACTTTTATTCATTTCTCTATCCCTAAAGACTAGAATAGAGCCTACTAAGCATATATTAAGAGCTCAATAAACAGTTGCTGAATAAAGAAAAATATCTATTATTACTGCAAGCCTACTGTTCATCTAAGTCTGTGCTAAAAACTTTACACAGATTACTTAATTTACCCTTTACCATAACCTCAAGACTTAGCAAGGTTAGGTCACTTGCCCAAGAACATGTAAACAAGTAGTTAAGAGACAAAAGTAGGATTCCAACTTATAGGTAACTAGACCTAAGCTAGCCAGAGATGGAAAGGGTAACTGAAGCAATCTCAACAGAGTTAGCCAGGCTTTTTTCCGTGTCTACCCTGACTTATAATAAAACTAGTTCACGCCTGGCCAGAGTGGCTCAGTGATTGAGCGTTGACCTATGAACCAGGAGGTCACACTTCAATTCCCAGTCAGGCCATATGCCCGGGTTGTGAGCTCAATCTCCAGTGTGGGGCATGCAGGAAGCAGCTAGTCAACGATTCTCTCTCATCATTCTCTCTCCCTCTCCCTTCCTCTCTGAAATCAATAAGAATATATTTTAAACAAAAAACTAGTTCACTTACTGGTTCACACACAAAAACATATATCCCTGACACCAGCAAGTTCCATTTCTAAATGTAGAACATGCCTAAAAAGGGCAGAGGGATAGCATCAAAGAGATCACCTTCTTAAGGATACCTTAAGTGTCCACTTAACCTTACCTTTAAGTAAGAAACTTACATTCCGAGCTTTATTTTAATGGCAGCTGGGGCTTCCATGGCCAAGTAACCTTGGTCCTCTGAGAAATAAGTGGATGAAGAAGAGACTAGAAACTAGGTCTCCTACCTCCTGGACTCACCCAGTTCTCTTCACCACATCACAGCAAAAGAAAGTCATTAAGGATTTATTAAGGTCCCTCTCTAGGCAACTTTAGTAACTCTAGTTCTTTATATAAATTACTAGAGGCCTGGTGCACCAAATTCATGCACGGGAGGTCTGGGGGTGTCCCTTAGCACAGCCTGCACCCTCTCCAATCTGGGACCACTTGAGGGATGTCCGACTGCCTGTTTAGGCCCGATCCTGCTGAAATTGGACCTAAACGGGCAGTCGGATATCACTCTCACAATCCAGGACTGTTGGATCCCAGCCACTCACCTGCCTGCCTGCCTGCCTGCTGCCCCTAATGGCTTCTGCCTGCCAGCCTGATCACCCCCTAACCACTCCCCTGCCAGCCTGATTGACGTCTAACTGCTCCCCTGCTGGGCCAATTGCCCCTAACTGCTCTTCCCTACGGACCTGGTTACCCCCAACTGTCCTCCCCTGCCAGCCTGGTTGCCCCCAACTGCCCTCCCCTGAAGGCCTGGTCCCCCCAACTGCCTCCCCTGCAGATCTGGTCCCCCCCCCAACTTCTCTCCCCTGCAGACTTGGTTGCCCTAACTTCCCTCCCCTGCCAACCTGGTTCCCCTTAACTACCCTTCTCTGCCGGTCTGGTCACCTCCAACTGCCCTCCCTTGCAGGCCTGGTCCCTTCCAACTGTCCTCCCCTGCCAGCCTGGTCACCCTCAACTGCCCTCCCCAGCAGGCTTGGTCCCCCACAACTGCCTCCCTACAGGCTTGGTTGACCTAACTGCCCTCCCTGACAACCTGGTCATCCCCAACTGCCCACCCCGGTAGGCCTGGTCCCTACCAACTGCCCTCCCCTGCAGGCCTGGTCCCCCAACTTCCCTTTCCTATAGACCTGGTCCCCCAGGCTGCCCTCCCCTATAGGCCTGGTCCCCCCCCCCCCCTCAACTTCCCTCCCCTGTAGGCCTGGTCCTCCCCCAACTACCCTCCCCTATAGGCCTGGTCCCCCCCCAACTGCTCTTCTATGCCAGTCTGGTCCCCCCAACTGCCCTCCCCTGTAGGCCTGGTCACCCCAACTACCCTTTTCTGCTAGCCCTATCACTTCTAACTGCCCTCCCTTGAAGGTCTGGGTCCCTCCCAACTGCCCTCCCCTGCTGGCCTGATCATCCACAACTGCCCGCCCCTGCCAGCCATCTTGTGTCCACATGGGGGCAGCCATCTTTGTGTGTTGGAGTGGTGGTCAATTTGCATATTACTTTTATTATATAAGGATCTTTTTGAATCCTCTTATTAATTCTATAAAGTAGATATTATCTCAATGTACAAGATGAGGAAACTGAGGGTCAGAGGAATCAAGTAACTCACCACAGGTCACACACTTGGCATTTGGACAAGGAGCCAGATGGTTACCCCTCACCCTGCAGATCTGCAAGTTAAGGAAATAAAAAGCATTAGTATGAAACTTTACAAAAATACCTTCATGTTATTGAAAACAAATATTCCCCATGGTACCTCAAGACTGTTAAATACCAACAAAAGCCTTATGAAGCTATCATCTCTAAAAGTGAACTAGAGACATAAGTAGCACCTTTAAAAATTCCTGGCAGTTGTAGCAGATACTAAAATAAAAATGAAATTATTTTTAAATCTCCCATTTAGGTTAAAAAGAGAAATTTTGAAACTACAATTCAATTTTGTCTATTTTCTCCCATGGTTTCCATGTACCACACACATTATAGCTTATTTTGCCACAACTGGTTTTGAAGACTTTCTGGTATCTTCCCTTCCTTCCAACAACGTTTCCTCCATCACAGAAAACAAGATGAGTCTGGGGGGCACCTTTAGTCTCTCAAAAGAAAAAGTCCCTCATGATTTTAAGATCCTGTCATCATAATTTTATTTCTATCTTAAGTAGAAAATTCCATTCCCTTTGGAGAATATTACTTTTATTGCTTAAACTGATGCAAAACTATCTTATATCTCCAGTGGGGGTGCAACCCTATGTATTAAAAATTTTAAATTATTATGCAAATCTTAAGAAGTCTGTTTCTCAGAATGAAATGCCATAACCAGTGGTTCCAAGCACATCATTTGGAACATTTTAGATTGTGTTTGTTTAAAAAAAAAAAAAAAATACAAGCCCAACTGCATACTTTTTGAATAAGCAAAAACTGCATGTTAATCAATCCGGTTTTTCTCCAAGCCAAAAGAGGTATTTTTCCAAAGACGTTTCAAACCTTCCTCCCTGATTTCTGAACTTTCCTGCAGAAGATTCCTATCTCAATGTGTTCAAACAACGATGTGTAATTAATCTATTTTGCTTTAAGGGGGCGGGAGTGTCTAGATTACTCCCCTTTTCTTATTTTAATGACATTCCCCAGCACTCCAGCCCCAGAGTAAAGGAAAGTACTAAAAGAGAGGGACACAGTAGTCTGATTGCTAAAACAAGATCCCTATCTAGTCACTTCATTATAAAAGACTGTTAATCCTCATTTTGTTTCATTTTTCTTCCTTCTCCGTCTGGAGTTAAAAATCAGCTCACTTGATGTTATCAAATCACCAAATGAAAGGTTCCGGAAATAGCTTCCTATTTGTGGAAAGAGCCAGAAAACACACACACACACACACACACACACACACACACACACACACACAATGCAAGAGCTCTTGAATCGTCTTTCCGAAAGCGTTTCAGGTGGAACGATTGCAAGCAGAACCCTGGGAGGCTTTGCTCCGAATTCAAGGGGCTTCTTCACCGGAGCTGATCTCAAAGCTACAGTAGCATGAAAATCAGGAGACAGCCAGAAACGGCGAGCTGCCGAAAGCCACGTTCAAATGCATATTCCTCAGGGCACACAGTGCATTGACTCCAAACCAAGGCACAGATGCTGTGGGTGCCCGGGTGCCGTCCCCACTACACCCCCGGGCTCCTCGGGTTCGGGGCTACCGCCGCTCTGCGTCCGGGTGCGCCCACTCCGCATCACATCGGCCCATAACTCGGAGCGCCCCCCGCCCCCGACCTCCCGGCTCCCACACCCCGCACACGTACGTGTCCACACACACCCTCCCGCGCGCACGTGTCCACACACACACCCGCGCCCAACACCCCGCACACGTACGTGTCCACACACACACACACACACACCCGCGCCCAACACCTCGCACACGTACATGTCCACACACACACACACACACACACACACACCCGCGCCCAACCCCGCCCCGGAGGCGGGCACGGACAGACGCGCGGGCACGGCCCCCGCGAGGTGGGAGGTGCCGGGCGGGCGCCGCGGCCTCACGGGCGCTGTCACCGCGGACGCCGAGCCCCGCGTCCCCGGCGCCAGCTCCTCGCTGCCGCGGGGGTTCCCTCCTCCGGCGCGGAGGCCTCCCCCGCTGCCATCGGGCCGGGCAGCGTCCTTCTCCCGAGCCCCGGAATTTAAATCGGGGGGACAGGCGAGGAGGAAGGGGAGGATCCTCCTCTTGGACTCGCCGCGTCGCAATGCCTCCCAGACCCGCGAACAGTCGGGGCCGGGTTGGGGGCGCTCCCGGTTCTAAGCGCGCAGCTTCCGGCCTCGCGGGGCGCGGGGGTTCTTTGGATCAGAGGGCGAGGGGGCGCCCCGCGGGCACTGCAGACGCCCGGCCCCTCCGCCCGCGCGCCCGGCCGGCCTCGGGTGGCGAGGGAAGCGCCGCCGCCGCCGCCGCCGCCGCAGCCCCGCCGGGCGCCGCGCGCTGACAGACGCGCCCCGTGGAACGCGGGGGCGGCGGCGCGGGGCCCTCCTCCCGGGAACCCCGGCCCCCGCCCCGCGCACCTTGGCAGGCGCTGCACCGCCGCTCGGGGATTCCGACTGTGACAGTCCCTCCGGCCGGACTCCGGGTGTCTCCGCTCCCGGCGTCACAATAATAAGGAAGTTTCCCCGCGAGCCAGCGGGTGGCGGAATGCGCTGGGTGAGTGGCTTCCCTCCTGACCAATGGGCGCCCTCGGGGCGGGGGCCGCCACCAATGGCGACCGCGGACGCGGAGCCGAGGGCGGGGCGGGACGCTCCGAGGGCGGGACGGGCGGAGGGCGGGGAAGAGGCCCAGACCCTGGTGGGAGGAGGCGGGGCGGGGCGGTCCGAGGTGACAGGACCGGTGAGCCCGCTTGGGGGACCGCGGCGTGGGTCGGCGGAGACGCGATGGCTGGACGCACAGCTTTGGCGCGGGAACAGGATTGCATGTCAGTGGAGGGGAACGAGCGGGCTGATCAGCGGTGTTTTTTGTTTTTTTTTAGATCTGCGGTCCGTATCTCGTTGGTGCAGAGGTGGGCGCGGGGAAAGCTAAGTGGCAGCCGCTGAGTTAGTATTGTATTCAGCGGGGCAGCAGGCTGCTGTTTCACTGGCCTTCGGGGGCCTTTAGGAAGCGCGCAGCCCAAGCGCCGAGTTGAGCTGTGGAAGGCTGCAAGGAGGTCGCGAGCAGCCTCGGGGGCCCTCCGGGAGGGTTGCGGGTCCGAGAGGAGAGACGTGCTGCAGAAACAAGGAGGGATCTGGGAGGGAGGGGTGGAGAGTGGCCGCTGGGGAGCACAAAAGAAGTCACTGAGTACATCTTAAATAAAGACACCAATGTGGCCTAAAACCCACTCATTATAGAAGTTTGCCCTTCCTGGCACTGAATTTCAGAGCTAGCTTTGCGTCCTGAAACCTAGGGGGATCCCCTGCCACAGAAACCCTTTTTTTTTGGGGGGGGGGGGGCAAGGGGGTGAGACTCTCACCAAGGTGATGTGTCTGCTGATCCTCCGCAACCATTCCATTTGAAACGCAGAAGCAGAACACTGGACAAGCACTACTTTAGCCCCAAGGAATGACTTTTCTTAATGGAAGAATTTCTGTAACCTGGCTTTTGAACCGGATCCTTTGAGGCCAGACTCTTCACAAAGATATTCAAATCAGGTCAGGTCAGCAGTCACCTGCTCTGAGAATCTAATTGGCTTTGAGCAGAAAAAGGTTTTAAGGAATGGTGTATCTTGGGGATGGAGCACTGTTGGCTGGCATATGAACTCTCAATGATATAAAGTTACCAAATGCTCCTGAGGTAAGGAAGATGAGAGAGCAAAATCTGTCATCATGTAGCTAAGGTCATCTAAGAAAATAATTACAGCTTTTGAAGTTTTAAACACATTAGACACCTTTATAAACACTGGGGACGAGATTCCACAATTCCTTATACTCCAGAAAGGTGGCAGTTTCACAAGACCCAGGTCTCTCACACAGGCATGTGGATCCTCAGAAGAAAGATTCTTGCGATGTGAACTAATGGGACTCCTCATGGTCACCTGAGGGTCCACATTTTATGAGTAAGAGTCTAGCCATTTACTAACACAGGCTCCTCACCCTGTGGGAAGATCTTCATACTGAACTCTATGCTTCTCACAATATATTCTGGTCCTGTACCCTGAGTCAACCACTGTAGATAAACCCCGGTTTCCTCTTTATATCAATGGGTTAAGACCTGCTTCATCTAAACAGAACAACTAGTATACAAATGGTTTTCTTGGTGACAGCTATACCAACCAGTCAGAACTGCACAAGTTGGAAGTCTTATTTGCATAAAATTGGGACCTTGGGCAGAAACTTTGTAATAGACTAGAGGCCCAATGCACGAAATCCATGCACTGGTGGAGTCCGTAGGCCTGGCCAGAGATCTAAGCACAAGCACCTGGCATGAAAGGGCAGGTCCCAGTTGACCTCTGGGCCTGGGTAGAACCTGGGCCCCCACGTGCCCCCCTCCACCTGAGTCATCAGGCTCCCTGCCCAGATCCCTCGGTGCCTCCGAGCCAGGTGATGGCCCCGCCCCCTACCACCTGCCACTGGTCACCATCTGCAGGGCCATCAAAGGGGCTATGGGCCCCGCTCACACTCACCCACCTTGGCTTGGCGCCACCCACCCTTCTGTTCCACCATCCTGCTGTGGTCCCGCTCTCATCGGGGTCCATCAAGGCTGGCAGTGCCTCCACTGATGCCCGCTGCCAGCGCTGCGTAGCCAATACCCACCATCTTCACTGGTGGTCAGCACACATCGTAGTGAGCAGTAGAACTCCTGGTCAAGGGGACAATTTGCATATTAGGTCTTTATTATATAGGATGGCCTCCCCTTTGTCTCAGTGGAACACAATTTAGGTTGCTGTCTGAACCTGTGTCTTCCGGGCTGCATCTCCTTTTGCTCAAATAAATGCTTTGTACTCATTACATTCTAAAATTAATTTCGGATTCCTTTTGTTTGGAGTTCTGTGTGCTTCCTGGACTTGTAAGTCTAATTCTTTCACCAGGTGGGGGAAGTTTTCTGTCACTATTTCTTTCAGTATGTTTTCGATATCTTGCTCTCTCTCTTCTTCTGGCACCCCCATAATTCAGATGGTGGTTCGTTTGAAGTTGTCCCAGAGGTTTCTTACATTATCTTCAACTTTCTGGATTCTTTTGTCTTCTTGCTTCTGTGGAGGAGTGTCTTCTGGCTCTTTATGTTCCAAATCTTTGACTTGATTCTTGCGATATTCTATTCTGTTTTTAGGACTCTGTATAATATTTTTTATTTCAGACCATGTATTCTTTATTTCTTGTTGATCCCTTATTATTTCTTGTTGATCCCTTATTATTTCTAGTTGATCGCTTTTCATACCCTCAGAGGTCTTATCGACCTTTTCTAGGAAATTCTTGAAAAACCTTATAAGTGTGGCTTTGAACTCTATATCCAGTCACTTCTTTTCCTCCATTTCTTTTATTTATGATCTGTTTCCTTGTCTCAGCATTTTCACAGCTTCCTTTAGTTGGTAGGGTGGCTTTGTGTCCCGACCAGCGGGAGATCAACGTGGGGGTGAGGAGGCACCTAGAAGGGAATGATAGAGGACAGGAGATGCGAAGAAATGGAGGCAAGACAGGGTTCTGATCAAGCCTCGAATTTTATTGTTGAAGCTGCAATATATATATATATATACACAAACTGTAGGGGGAGGTTGCCACGGGGACATTCCAAGGCCGGGCAAACTATGGGAGGAAGGGTCAGGGAGGGGACATTATAGAGATCTTCAGGAGCAGGATGTGTCGTTAAGCGATAAGTTATCTTTAGCTTCTGGCCAAACCGCAGGGCACCACATGATCTCTGGTGACTGTGAGTTGTAAGAGGAGTTGGAAACTTAACTCCCAAGATGGAGTTGTATTTTCTAAGATGGAGTTGCTTGTATCAACTCTGATGGCTCCCAACAGCTTTGTGGGCTAAGGTGTCCTATATGGTTCAGTGAGTTAGCCTCCCAGTTACCTGAGGTGGACAGTCTTGGTGTAGCCCTTTGTGGGTTGCGTGTGCAGTCTTGTTGTTAAGCCTTGCTTGTTGTTGGTATCACTGGGAAGCGTTGATCTCCAAGCCAATTGGCTGTGAGGATCAGCAGTGTCTCAGCTAGGAGGGTTTCTGTATTCTGCATGAATGGGGTGGAGTCTCGGGGTGGCACAGACAAGCTTTGTTGAATCCTGCACAATTGGTTGCAGGCACGCGCATCTCTTTGTATAGGTGCAGACAAGTTTTAGATTCCTGTCTGTCACTCCCTAGGAGAGTCCCATTCACTACGAACAAGAAAACTAGCCACTGGAAGGGCTTCTGTGCTCCGCTTGGATGGGGCGGGGTCTCCGGGTGGTGCAGACAAGCTTTATTCAGCCCCTCCCTACGAGGGTCTGGTTTCTGAGTCCCATAATAATGGCCTCTGGCTTCACACACCTCTGAGAGCTCTCTGCCCACTGCCTGACAGTCTGGCCTCTCCCTGTATGGGGCCATCTATCAGTGCAATAGGGTGGTTCTGTTTTCCTCCTGAACAAGAAAGCCAGCCGCGCATTAGCTGTCCGCCCTCAAAGAAGACCACAGCAAGACAAATCATAAATAAAATTCCAAGAGCAAAAAACAAAGAGAGAATATTAAAAGCAGCAAGAGAAAAGCAGGTAGTTACCTATAAAGGAGCACCCATACGATTGTCAGCTGATTTCTCAACAGAAACCTTGCAGGCCAGATGGGAATGGCAAGAAATATTCAAGGTGATGAATAGCAAGAACCTACAGCCAAAAATAATCTACCCAGCAAAGCTATCACTCAGAATCAAAGGACAGATAAAGAGCTTCACTAATAAAATAAAATAAAATAAAAAGCTAAAGGAGTTCATCACCGCCAAACCAGAATTATATGAATTGCTGAAGGGAGTTCTTTCAGAAGAGACAGTAAATAAAGATTAAAAACTAGGAACAACAAATACGTAACTATCAACAAGTGAATCTAAAAGCCAAGGGAATTAAAAAAAATCTGATGAACAATATTAACTGGTGAATGTAATAGAATCAGAGGTATGGAAGGGGAGTGAACTGACGATTCTTGGGGAGAAGGGGAGAGGGGGGTGCAGGAAGAGACTGAACATAAACTGTGCACCTATGGATGAGGACAATGGGGTGAGAACCTCGTGGAGGGGAACAATGGAGGGGGTGGGGAATGAGGAACATTTGTAATAATATGAACAATAAAGATTTATTTTTAAGAATAAATAAATAAAATTAATTTTGGTTTACAGACATATTTCCAATTTAAAGCTGGTATCACCCACACATCTCCAGGATCAACATTTTAAGTAGAAATGGAGTCTCATCCCTGGAATCATCGAATCTTAGGACTGGACAAAGCATTTTGCAAATCATCTTGCTCCCAGACTCAATTTTACACCGGATAAAGCATAAACCAACTCCAGTAGATAGAAATCTACCCAGAGTACAGTTGTATGACTACTTCCCTGAATGTACTTTAATAATAAACAGTTGTAACTGATGGGAAATAGATAGATAGATAGATAGATAGATAGATAATAGATAGACAGATAGATAGATAGATAGATAGATAAAGCTGTTATCACCAAAAAGATCTGGAGGAATAGCCAAAGAGGAGTCTTGGTAGGAAGAAGGAACTTGAGAAGGAGAAAAATAGATTCTATTTTCATGTGTCCAATATGAGGTTTGTAATCAATCAGCATTTGGGTAAACATATCTGACCCATAGATCAGGTGTTTCTCAAATGAAATTTCACCTTGAGGAAAAGGATGGTTATCAAAGGTGCAAGCCCAGAGATAGGTGAGGTAAGAATGATGTCTAAATTACAAAGTCGGGTTCCGTAAGCTTCCTTACCAAACAACCAAAACCCTGGGAAGTTGCTTATATTTTATCAGTGAAGATACCTACAGTACTTTATTTTTTTACTTGAGCCAACATAACATGGCAATTTCCTCAGCAACATATCCTGCTCCATTTACTAAAAACGTTTTAAACGGCCTCAGCACCAATACTAGTCATAATAGCAAAGACTTTAACTATTTTGAAAATGCCATGGTTTACTTTTTCTTTCCATTTCTATAGTACTGTCTTTCATCCATTTTTTTCTGACTTTTCCTGTGTTCCCTAACAAATACACTACATATTAACCATCTGTTATAATGCCAGGACTTGCGAATACATTGGTGAGCAAAACACAGTTCCTGTTACCTTGAAGGGGGAGGGAAGCATTAACCAAATAATCATACCAAAGACTTGATAGTTGCTAATTATGACAAATTTTATGAAATAAAAACATGCATTCTATATAATAAAAGCATAATATGCAAATCGACCAAACAGCTGAACAGATGGTCATCCAGATAACCATCAGGGACCACCCTATGACACCCACTGGTGCCAGGCCAGAAAGGGTGGGTGCAATGCAATTGGTTGGGGCCCAGCCATCGCCTCATGATTGCCCCACAGAGAGAGGCTCAGGCCACTGACCTGTGGACTGCACTGTGTGGGAGGGGCCTCCCTCTGCAAGGGAAGCCCAGGTCCCAGGTGCCAGAGGGAAGCCAGCTTCTGTCTCTCAGGTGTACTTTTCAATCAGTGTCCTCAGCTCTAGGAAGGGAAAACACTGATTACTTGGCAGATAACATGTGTGCACCCTGTGAAGCTATGTATTGACAAAGCTGTTTCTTGGTCACTCCTGAACCCACCCCCCAAACTAAACATTCACTTTGTCAGTCTAGTCAGTACTCAAGGGAAAAATTGGTTGTATCAAATAAAACATTTTTTTCACATTTTTCTGTATGTTTGGTTGTTTAATACAGTTTATCCAAGAGACCTATATATACCCAGGCTAAATGACATAAGATTATTGAAAACTCTCCTATAGTACACACCATTAACTTAATAATGAGAACATACCTTGGAAAAAAGATGTGGTAAATCAATATTGCCATCAATAAACTGACCATTAAGTATTTACTGAATGTCTCCTATATGTAGTGTTGCTGGACAAGAAGCATCATTCCTGACTGTAAAGAGCTAACAGTTATTCTGACTATTCCTTTGTTTTTCTTGAAACTATTCATTGTTTGTTTGCTTTTTTTTTCTTTCAAGCCATTTGACTGAAGCACAAGTGCTTATGTATAAGAAACTCACTAGAATAATATAAGTTAAAATTAATTCATGTTAATAGGATTGGATGATTGGGCATTTCTTAAGAAAGCCTTTAGCGTGAGCATTGGTTTGTCCCTGAAGAATGCAAACAATAAAGCCTTGGGAAGTGACATCTTTCATGAAACTTCCTCTTTTCACAAGGTCCCAAAACTTACACTCTTGTAAATAGCGTCCAACCTATCACTGTGACTGTACTGACAACAATGCTCAGGGAATGCAGCAAAGAGCATGTCTGCTTCTGTGTAGCTGCACAGCACGCCCGTATTTTAACTGCCAAAAATCAAGCAGTGATTTTTCCTTTCTAGGTGTAAAAAAGACCAAATTCTTTAGTTTACTTGTGTCAAATCAAAATAAAATCATAATGAAAAATAAACCCTTTTTTTGAAGTTTGATTAAGTCTGGGTCAAATGAAATTTAAGGAATCTATAATAATAAAAGGGTAATACACTAATTAGACCAGATGTACTTCCAATAGACCTTCCAGACGAAGGCCAAGGCAAGCCACCACAGATGCGAGGGCTGAGTCTCTTGCACGAATTTCTTGCATCAGGCCTCTAGTTTTATTATAACATAGAAAAACTAAAGTGAGCCTATGGAGTTTCAAAAGGGCATACATGCCCTGGCCGGATTTCACAAGCCCATGTACTGAAGAGTCTTGGGATATATTCCCAATCAAGGGTATATACCTGAGTTTCTGAGTTGTAGGTTCGATCCCCAGCCCGATTTGGGGCACATGCAGGAGGCAATCAATTGATGTGTGTCTCTCATATTGATTTTTCTCTCGCTCTCCTTCCCTCCCTTTCACTCTCTCTAAAATAATTTAATGAAAAAATATCCTTTGGTGAGGATTAAAATAACAAAAACACACCCACACAAAAAGGCATACATATAACAATATTAGACAGCTTTATAGGTTGGTCATAAATTCTAGAAAAACATGCATGATAAATGGTTTATTGTTTTAACACTGCAATAGATATGTTGGATGACATTATATTAGTTAAATGTGTTTTCCCTTGTAGCAATGCATAGTTCATGTTGCAATGTGTGGTACATTAATATACCATTTCCTTTAATTCTAGTAGAAGCCTTTTTATTATGCTGCCTTGGTTGGTTTCTTCCTCTCACTTTTACTAAATCTGTACCTTGTTGATGTAAGAAACAGCCAAACTTATAGAGAATTTTTATGAGCTTGTCTTTTCCCCTTTTTATTGAATTTATTGGGGTGACACTGGCTCACAAAATTATACAGATTTCAGGTGCACAATTCTACAACAGATCATCCATACACTGTATTGTGTGTTCATCACCCCAATTATAAGAGCTTATTTTAATCAAACAGAGGATATGCTTGGAAGCAAAATCTCAACGGACTGAGAAAGTGCGTTGGAGAATAACAGTTTGCAGTTTCTTGTATGCATTTGAAATTAGGGAGGGACTGTAAGAAAAAAATAAATGAAGGTTTGAGAAAGTGAGCAGTGATCAATTACATCTTGCACACTTGAAGGAGGAATCTGAAAGGGCAGTCAGGAATTTGCAGGAGGAATCTAAAAGGGGGCATTTCAATGGTGTGCTAATCTAGGGGCACAAAAACAATGACCGGGCTGGTTAGGGTAAAGATAAGCCTTTTAGTAAAGAAGTTATATGCCTGGAGCGTGACTATCCACCCTGACCTGCCCAGCTAGGACTTTACGATCAGATTACCCTGGGAGGTTATTTCCATAGGACCTTTTTATTTTCCATCCACAATCTTCAGCATACTCCAGAAGAAGTAAGTAGTCAAGGGGGTTCTATCTGTAAAGTTGATATAGAATGGAACATAAATTACTTAATATAAATCTGTAAAAAAAATAAAATATTATTGTTTGTATTTCCAAACTTTATGGCTACCATTTATATAAAGGGAAAGTAATTGGTATTTAACTTCGTTGGCTTTCAGTATTTTGTTTTCATCCTCTTCACAGGTAAAAGCCTAGTGATATTGGCCATTTTATTGACCAACATGTTGTTTTTATCTTATAGATACTTGAGATACTACAGTGTCTTATCTTATAGATACCATTGCTGATTCTGTTTCCCTCTTTCCATTGGCTTTTTTAAAATCTTTATTGTTGAGAATATGATATGCTTAGAGTAAAATGTATGTCCCATCTGTACAGAATCTTTCTGCATGCCTTTTGAGAAGTAACCTCATTTCAAAGTTAATTTTCATTTTCCTATCATTTTTCCATTATACTCATTTTCTTACCTACTTAAAAAAAAAACATGTTTCTCTTTGCAAACATAATAAATATACACTACATTAAAAGAATAAAATACGTAGAACTACCGTATTTTCCAGCTTATAAGACGACCCCCTAATTTTACAGTTAAAACATAGGTTTAGGCCTATATTCGCTGTATAAGACTACCCCCCACTTCCGAGGCAACACCAGTTCTTTTTTTAATAGACCGCCTCTCTGACTCTGGCCAATCTGAGCAGGCCTTTTACTAGAACACAGTGTAGCTTCGGGTACAGAACGTGTATAATTTGCATGCATAAAAAGCCTGCTTGGATTGGCCGAGTTAGAGAGGTTTACAGTATTAAAAAAAGAACTGGTGTTGCCTCGGAAGTGGGGGGTAGTCTTATACAGCGAATATAGGCCTAAGTCTATATTTTAACTGTAAAATTAGGGGGTCGTCTTATATGCCCTGTCGTCTTATACACTGGAAAATACAGTAAAAAAGAAAAATGACCTGTTCTTTCACCACCCTTTTTTAGTTTTTAATATTTTGGCCCTACCCATTGCATGTCTATGCATTTCCAAAGATGGCTCATTTTATACATAGTATTTTTACACAAAGCTTTCAGGATTTAGCAATATGTAAAACATCTTCAATAGAATTAAATACTGTACTACATCATTTTAAGCAATTGCATGTACCCACAAAATGAGTATATAATACTATAATCTAAGCAATTCTCCCACTATAGCATGGTCAGATTATTTCCATTCTTTCAATTATAAACAATAATGCAACAAAGCTACACATAATGAACATAGCTAAATATTTTCCCTCACCCTTGATTATTGCCTTAAGATAAATTCCCAACACTGGAATAGCTTGGTCAGGCCAAATGCAGACTCTTAAAGCTTTGTGATGGGTTGCCAGTTTTCCTTAACAAAAGATGGCACCAGTTAAATATACACACCATCCCCTTAATGGGATTGTATTAAGTATTTCTCTCTGGACTGCAACCACTGCGACTGGAGAGCAGACATGAGTCAGGAGTAGGGGCAATGGGGGGTTGAGAAAATGAAAGAGACAGGCACAGAAACATTAGGAAAAGCTAGGACTGGGTGGGATAGCTGTCCTCTGATGGAGAGACGGTGACCCAAAGCCGGTGCAGCGTGCTTATTTTATACAGTATAATTCCAGGAAGTTTTACTAGAGTTTAAAACAAAGGAAATTATGAGAAATCATGGTGAAAGATCAAGCTATAGTCATGGTTAAAGATCAAGCTGTAATTTTTCATTCTTGTGGCTTCTTTGTAATCATCACTCCTGGCTAAGGCCAGATAATTGCGTCCATTTCTTGCACCTGGCTGAACTCAGATAATGAAACCCTCCCCCTGGCACCTGAACTAAGGGTCAGGCTGACAATGTGCCTGCCTCTGGCACGGTGCATTTCCAAGACATGGCTCTGACAATGCCACTGGACTCAGATGATAATAATTAAAGAAATGCTCAATGTGCCTTCCCAGGCACTCTCTACAAGGTCGTTTTATTTTAGTTTTCATTTTTCTTTTTTACTGTTGCTTAATTTTGTAAGCCAACTTAAATCATGACTAGATCATGTGGGATATAAACAAAAATGAAACAACAACAAAAAAATCTAGTAAAATAAAAAACCCTGGGGCACACATCTAAAAATTAGTCCTAGGTAAGATGTTTCTAAATATTCACATCAAAAAATATCTAAGTGAGTAAAAATGCATGATTTGGGTTGTTGGTTCTTTGCTGAAGCTCTGTTTGATGTCATGTGTTTCCCCAGTCCTCCCACACACCTGCCAAAAATAAAGTTTCAGAAAGGAAGTTCTGTACAAACTGAAACTGTTGTTAATCATATTCATCTTCAGTACATATGCATAGCCAATAACAATGAGTTGATAGTTCACCAAGTTCTTTAGCAAAATAAAAAGCAGACAGAGTATCAGAATGTGTGTCATCCAGCCATGGCCAGTTTGGCTCAGTGACGAGAGCATCAACCCTTGGACCAAAAGGTCATAGGTTTGATTCCTGGTCAAGGGCATCTCATTCGGGGTGTGTGCAGGAGACAACCAGTGTATCTATCTCTTTCACATTGATGTTTCTTTCTCTCTTTCCCTCTATCTCTCCAGTATCTCTAAAAAATCGGGTAAGGAATAACAAAGAAGAAGGAGGAGGAGGAGAGGCACACACTTTGAGTTCTCTTGTATGGTTTTATTTGAAATAGGGTCTTTATAGATATAGATTCATTAAGATGAGGTCATACTGGACTAGGAGGGCCCTAATTTGAGCAACTTGTATCTTTATAAGAAAGCCATGTGAATACATAGAGACAAACAGAGGAAATGCCTTTTGAAGACAGAAGCAGAGATTGGAGTGATGTATCTACAAGCCATGGAGTACCAAGCAACCACCAGGAGCAAAGAGAGGCCAAGAGAATATCTTCTCTCTCAGAGCCTCCAGAAGAAACTAAACTGCAAAATAGTTGCTGCTAATAAAGGCTACTTAAGTTTCCTAGGTCTCATCTAGTCTTTGAAAAGAGATTACTGATGATAAGTATTTACTGAGTTGTTTTAATATCTACTTTGTGGGGATATTAGTATTTGTAATATTTAGAAAAATCCTTTAAGAAATGTAGATGAAATATAAATAAATATAAATAAAACACCAAAACAAAATCTTTTAGAGAACACAATGTCAGCAAATAAAATAAATCTCCACCAGAACGAACTCTGCAGCATCTTTGCAGACTGGTTCTGAAAACAGAAGAAGCTCTGAAATGGATCCAGTAAAAGAAAAGAGAAGCAGGAATTAGCAGCACTGAGCTGCAGCAAAATAATGGCAGTGGAGTTTCCATGTGTTACTCTTCTTGCTACCTCTTGTCCTTTGCTTTTTCTCTTCCACACTCAGATACCTCCATGCCATTTGGGCATAATTCTTAACTTTCTCTTATAATTGTCTATCCTTTTGAGAATCTGGCCAAAGCTATACGTTGTCTCCACAAAAATGGAGCATGTACTCACATAAGTCTGAATACAAGTCTTAGCAGACATGAACTCTTTCACCCAGGGATGAACCTCTGCACGCCTCCCCCTCTTTATTATGAATTTTTGTCTCAAACACTTACCAAATCTAAGAATTTAATGGCATTTTTATACACCAATAATGAATTCTCAGAAAGAGAACTTAAACAACCCCATTTACCACTGCAACAAAGAATTAAAATACCTATGAATAAACTTAACCAAGAAGGTTAAAAACCTGTACTCAGGAAACTACAGGGTGTTCAAAAAAGAGATAGAGGAAGATCTAATCAATATGGGTTGATTAACATCATTAAAATGTCCATACTTTCCAAATCAATCTATAGGTTCAATGCAATCCCTATTAAAATACCAATGGCATATTTCACAGAACTAGATCAAACACTCTAAAAATGTATATGGAACTAATAAAAATCTCTGCCGTAATAGCTGCAGCAATCTTAAAAAAGAACAAAGTTGGAGGGATCACAATGCCAGACATCAAGTTATACTACAAAGCCATGTAATCAAAACAGCCGGGTACTGGCACAAGAACAGGCATATAGATAAATGGAACAGAACACAAACCCCAGAAATTGACCCAAGTCCTTATGCTCAATTAATATTTGACAGAGCAGGCAAGAGCATACAATGGAGTCAAGGAAGTATCTTCAATAGTCTTGGGAAAATTGGACAGGTACATGCAAAAAAAAAAAAATGAAATTAGGCCACCAATTTATACCATGCACAATAATAAACTCAAAATGGATAAAAGACTTAAATGTAAATTGTGAAAACACAAAAATCCTAGGAGAAATCATAGGCAGCAAAATCTCAGACATCTCTCATAGCAAAATGTTTGCCAAAACATCTAGAGCAAAGTAGAAAATAAACAATTTTGACTACATCAAAATAAAAACCTTCTACACAGTAAAAGAAAACATAAACAAAACAAAAAGAGAGCCCACTGTATGGAAGAACATCTTTGGCAATGATACATCTGATAAGGGGTTAATTTCCAAACTATACAAGGAACTCACAGAAATTAACCAAATGAAGACAAACAATTCAATTAAAAAATGGGCCAACTACCTAAATAGACACTTCTCCAAAGTGGACATACTGATGGCCAAGAGACATGAAAATATGCTCAAAGTCGCTAATTTTCAGAAAAATGCAAATTAAAATGACAGTGAGGTATCACCTCACATCTGTCAGAATGGTTATAATCAACACATTAACAAATGACAAGTGCTGGCGAGAATGTGGAAAAAATGGAATCCTACTACACTGCTGGTGGGAATCCAGACTGGTGCAACCATTATGAAAAACAGTGGAGTTTCCTCAAAAAAGTAAACATGGAACTGCCATTTAACCCAGTGACCCACTTCTAGGAACATATCCTAAGAAACCTGAATCACAATCAGAAAGAATATATGCACACCTATGTTCATAGCAGCACAATTTACAATAGCTAAGATCTGGAAACAGCCCAAGTGCCCATAGATGAATGGGTAAAAAAGCTGTGATACATTTACACCATGAAATACTATGAAGCAGTAACAAAGAAGGATCTCTTACCCTTTAAGACAGGATGGAGGGACCTGGGGAGTATTATGTTAAGAAAAATAAACCAATCAGAGAAAGACAAGTACCATATGGTCTTACTCATATTTGGAATATAATGGACAAAATAAATTGATGAACAAAATAGATCCAAAGGCATAGAGGCATGGAACACATTGATGAATCTCAGAGGGAAGGCAGAGGTGGGTGGGTAGGGAGACATTAACCAGGGAACTTATACCATTATATGCATAACCCATGGATGCAGACAATAGTATAGTAGCTTGGGGTGGGAGGGGGCACAGCCACAGATGCAGGGTGGACATGATCAATTGGGGTTAAGGACATCTGTAATATTTTCAACAATAAAGATAAATTTTAAAAATTAAAGATTTGGTATAAGATGATCTTAAAAACACAAAGCCTTGCCAAAACCAGTTTGACTCTGGATAGAGCATTGGACTGTGGACTGAAAGATCCCGGGTTCGATTCCAGTCAAAGGCATGTACCTTGGTTATGGGCATATCCCCAGTAGGAGGTATGCAAGAGGCAGCTGATTGATGATTCTCTCTCATCGATGTTTCTAACTCTCTATCCCTCTCTCTTCCTCCCTGTAAAAAATCAATAAAATATAAAATATGTAAAAAAAAAAAAAAAAAAAAAAAAACCACACAAAACCACAAAGCCTTTCTTTAAAAAGATTGAAATTGTATTATTAAGCTTTTAATCATTTAAAATAGTAGATTGTCTTCTATTCATTTTCAATAGGGTGAGGCAATGTTAAAACAAGATCATTCCATCGGAGAACCTTGATTATTTCCTTAGTGTTCAATTATGTACATGATTGGTGACACAAATACATGTTTAAGTGGTTGCAAATTTAAAACATCAGTATTCTCAAATAACTAAAATTATGTCCAATCATAAGTAACAAATTAATTCACCTGCATATTTTGATCTATAATTTACCCTGTGAACACATTTTATAAAAAAGAAGTATCTTTTCACATCAACTTGTGTTCATTACGGGCACATCCCCAGTATATAATTCAAATATAATTCAAATTAAACACAAAGAGAAGGAACTCAGAACTATTTGTTGCTCTTTTCTTTCACAGATGATCTGATGTAAGATGTGGACTTCTATGTTGCACTAAACCTACAGCAATCAGGACCTACTGTTCTCAAGGGAGTCTTAACTTATGCGGGAATGCAATGGTGTGCTCTGTAAGGAACGCGGAAAACAGCGTATCTCACTACTGTGCAGTACACAACAATTATGACTGAACTGTTTAAATTATATTCAGTTTGACAAATGTCTACAAGCATCTTCATTCTACTAAATATTTTCTCTAACACAAGGCAATCACATAACCAGACAATGCCATGTTAACTGCTTGTTGGTTGAACCCTGGTTTTCATAGCATCTAGAGGTAAAAACCTGCATATTGGCATCTTACAAAGCATGCCGACAATTGCCCTGTCACAGCATGCAAGCCAGGCCTGCTCAAAGGCAGCACACTACAAGTTTTCTTTCCCAGTTTGCATTACCCCAAGCTTTCCTATATAATAAAACCCTAATATGCAAATCTACCAAGTGGCAGAACAACCTGTCGCTATGATACATACTGACCACCAGGGGGCGGATGCTCAATGCAGGAGTTGCCCCCTGGTGGTCAGTACACTCCCACAGGAGGAGTACCACTCAGTCAGAAGATGGGCTCATGGCTGAGGAGCGCAGTAGTGATGGTGGAGAGCCTCTCTCACTTCCACTACAGGCAGGCAGTAAGGAGCAAGGGATCCTGGACTGCAAGAGAAATGTCTGACTGCCGGCTTAGGCCCGCTCCCTGTGGGAAGCGGACCTAAGCTGACAGGCAGACATCCCCCAAGGGTCCCAGCTGAGAGAGGGCACAGGTCAGGCTGAGGGACCCTCCTCGCCCGCCCACAGTGCATGAAATTTTATGCACTGGGCCTCTAGTTTACTAATATCCATTTACTGGTATTGGGATTGATCTAGCTCAGTGTAAAATTCACATCTAGTGAGACTTTGCTTTTCCTGTGGAGTGAAATTTTTTAATAAATGGGAGTATGGCAATTAATTTAGAAATGTATTACTGTATGTACTATAAAAAATATATTAAAGTTTAATAGAGAATCTGTCTAAAATTTAATGCACAGTTTTTTAAGAGTCTCATGCTCTACCGACTGAGCTAGCCGGGCACCTAATGCACAGTTTTTTAAAGAGCCAAACAGTTTTACTAGTATGTGAGCAATTCTTCAGTTGACTTTCTAGTCTTTTCTGAACCTAGTTAATTATAATTTGGAGAGGACAGATAGCATTCAAAATTCAGGTGGAACATTTGAGATCTTGCTCCCTGGCTCAAATAAACTTACAATTTTTTTTAAATTAAGTAATTTACTTGTAAATATGTTTTAATCATGCCCTAGTCATTTCTTTATGTACATGCTATAACTTAAAGACATGCATTTCTACAATAACTATAATTTAATTAAATATTTGTATGGTATACACTGAAATTATAGTCTAGAGAGCAGTGTGAATCAGTTTCTCTCCACCCCGGAGAGATAATATACTTAATGGTGATAAATTACTATGTATTACATAAGATCAACAAAACCAAGAACTGATTCTTTGAAAGGATAAACAAGATAGATGGACCTCTAGCCAGGCTAACCAAGAAACAAAGAGAGAGGACCCAAATAAACAAAATCAGAAATGAAAGAGGTGAAATAACAACAGACCCCAACGAAATACAACGGATTGTTACAAAATACTATGAACAACTCTATGCCAACAAACTGAACAACCTGGAGGAAATGGACATATTCCTAGAAAAATACAAACTTCCAAAACTCAGTCAGGAAGAATCTAAAAATCTCAATACACCAGTGACTTGGGAAGAAATTGAAATAGTCATAAAAAAGCTTCCAGCAAACAAAAGCCCAGGGCCAGATGGCTTTACAGGAGAGTTTTTACCAAACATTCAAGGAAGAACTAAAACCTATCCTCCTCAGACTATTCCAAAAAATCCAAGAGGAAGGAACACTTCCAAACTCCTTCTATGAAGCCAGCATCACCCTAATACCAAAACCAGATAAAGACAACTCAGTGAAAGAGAATTACAGGCCAATATCCCTCATGAACATAGATGCCAAAATTCTCAACAAAATTCTAGCAAATCGACTCCAGAAGAACATCACAAAGATCATACACCATGACCAAGTAGGATTTATTCCAGGAATGCAAGGATGGTACAATATCCGCAAATCAATAAAGATAAAAATCAAATAGTCATATCAATTGATGTAGAAAAAGCATTTGATAAAATCCAACACCCTTTCCTGATAAAAACTCTTAACAAGGTGGGAGTACAAGGATCATACCTCAACATAATAAAAGCTATATATGATAAACCCACAGCCAACATTATACTCAATGGGCAAAAACTAAAACCATTCCCTCTAAGAACAGGAACAAGACAGGGATGCCCACTCTCGCCACTCCTGTTTGACATAGTACTGGAAGTACTAGCCATTGCAATTAGACAAGAGGAGGAAATAAAAGGCATCCAAATTGGAAAAGAAGAAGTAAAGTTATCTTTATTTGCAGATGACATGATATTGTACATAAAAAAAACCAAAAGACTCCATCAAAAAACTAATTGGCTTAATAAATGAATTTGGCAATGTAGCAGGATACAAAATTAATGCCAAGAAATCCATGGCATTTCTATACACCAACAGTGAAACTACAGAAACAGAGACTAAAAAAGCAATTCCATTTACCATCGCACCAAAAAAATTAAGATACCTAGGAATAAATTTAACTAAGGAAGTAAAGGACCTATTTGTGGAAAACTACACAACACTGAAAAAAGAGATAGAGGAAGATGTAAGGAGATAGAAGAACATACCATGTTCATGGATTGGTAGAATCAACATCATCAAAATGTCCATACTTCCCAAAGCAATCTATAGGTTCAATGCACTCCCCATTAAAATACCAACGACATATTTCACTGACCTAGAAAGAACTCTTCAAAAGTTCATTTGGAACAATAAAAGACCCCGAATAGCCACAGCTATCCTGAGAAAGAAGAGTAAAGTAGGAGGGATCTCAATACCAGACTTCAAACTATATTACAAAGCCACTGTTCTCAAAACAGCCTGGTACTGGCACAAGAACAGACATATAGATCAATGGAATAGAATAGAGAACCCAGATATCAATCCAAATCACTATGCTCAATTAATATTTGACAAAGGAGGCACAAATATACAATGGAGTCAAGACAGTTGCTTCAATAAATGGTGTTGGGAAAATTGGACAGATACATGCAAAAGAATGAAACTACAGTAGATCACCAACTTACACCATTCACAAAAATAAACTCAAAATGGATACAGGACTTAAACATCAGACGGGAAACCATAAAAATAATAGAAGCATCCACAGGCAGCAAAATCTCAGATGTATGCCAAAAGAACTTCTTCACTGATACTGCCCCTAGGGCAATGGAAGCTAAAGAGAAAATAAACAAATGGGACTACATCAAAATAAAAAGCTTTTTTACAGCAAAAGAAACCATCAACAAAAACAACAAGAAAGCCCACGGTGTGGGAGAACATATTTGCAAATGTTACCACTGATAAAGGTTTAATCTCCAACATTTACAGACAGCTTATACAACTAAATAAAAGGAAGATAAATGACCCCATTAAAAAATGGGCAATGGACCTAAATAGAATATTTTCAAAAGAAGATAGAAGGAAGGCCAAAAGGCACATGAAAACATGCTCAAAGTCACTAATTGTCCGAGAGGTGCAAATCAAAACAGCAATGCAGTACCATCTCACACCTGTCAGAATGGCCAACATCAACAAATCAACAAACGACAAGTGTTGGCGAGGTTGTGGAGAAAAAGGAACCCTCGTGCACTGCTGGTGGGAATGCAGACTGGTGCAACCACTGTGGAGAACAGTGTGGAGTTTCCTCAAAAAACTGAAAATGGAACTCCCATTTGACCCAGTAATTCCACTTCTAGTAATATATCCCAAGAAACTAGAAACACCAACCAGGAAGGATATATGCACCCCTATGTTCATAGCAGCACAATCTACAATAGCCAGAATTTGCAAACAGCCTAGGTGCCCATCAGCAGATGATTGGATCAAAAAACTATGGTACATCTACACAATGGAATACTATGCTGCCATAAAAAAGAAGGAATTCTCATCATTTGCAGCAACCTGGATGGAATTGGAGAACATCATTCTGAGTGAAATAAGCCAATCAATGAAAGAGAAACACCACATGACCTCACTCATTGGTGGATGATAATGAACATTATAAACTGATGAACCAAGAGACAGATATAGAGACAGTAAAGCAACAGGCAGACTGTCAAATTATAGTGGGGAGTGGAGGAAGATCTGGGGGAGATAATAGATCAACCGAAGGACTTGTGTACATGCATATAAGTACAACCAATGGACATAAAACTCTGGGGAGGGAGGGTATCTATGGGAGGAAGGAAGGGGGGCAAAAAAAAGATCAATAAAATATATTAAAAAGAAAGAAAGAAAGAAAGAAAGAAAGAAAGAAAGAAAGAAAGAAAGAAAGAAAGAAGGAAGGAAGGAAGGAAGGAAGGAAGGAAGGAAGGAAGGAAGGAAGGAAGGAAGGAAAGAAAGAAAGAAAGAAAGAAAGAAAGAAAGAAAGAAAGAAAGAAAGAAAGAAAGAAAGAAAGCAAGCAAGCAAGCTTGAAATATGGGGGGGGAAATTACTGTGTATTAGAAAAGAAAAAAAGGAAAATTTAACCTCAACTGAGAACTAAGATTAAGGCATAGGTACACACAGGTACTCACTACTGCCCATAACCACATCAAAATTACAACTAAAATACAGAACAATCATTCAGAACTGCCTGAAACCTGGCTGAATGGAAGTCCTACAACCAGATAAGTAAGAAGAGAGGATATCAAGACTGGTAGGAGGGGCAGAGGCATGGGAATAGGCTGGTCCGACACCCATGTGTGGCCTGTTTTTCAGTCAGGAGGGATACCTTGGTTTCAGAGGTCTCCTGTGAGAACCAAAGGGTCCCAGCCTGACCAACCAGTCCCTAGTCTTGGGTTCCAGTACTGGGGAAAAAAAGTCCCCATAACTTCAGGCTGTATAAACCAGTGGGGGACATATGTAATACTTTCAACAATAAAGAATTTAAAAACAAACAAACAGTGAATGACATAGAGGCTGCTGGAGCCCCAGGCAGTTCTTACATGGTCCCACTTCCTGTGAGCTCCAGCATGAAGCAGCAGCTTTGGGAGGCCCAGCACATGTCATAGTGAGCAATTGCACTGGTCTCCCGGTAGAATTCCTGAAAGTGTTTATATATAAAACACTTTCCCAATATTGCTCTTATATCATATCTCATTTATCTTCCTCCTTAGAACTGCATAGGCTTATTTTAAGTAGTTGAAAAATGTGTAATAAACTACAGAGTTTATTAAGAGTAGAGGTGCTCTGGCTAATGCTCAAAATGGTATCTCCAGAGGTAAAGCAAGTATTAAATATGAATGTAATCTTTATCAACACAACTTGAACCTTTTTTTTTTTCCAATAAAAAAAGCTACTTCCAATGTATGGTCTCATTCTATGAGGATATATCATTTCAAAAATCACAGTGAAAGGAACTTGAATAATTTACCAATTTTTTCTTCTATGTGTCTTGGATATACCTCACTAAAAACTGGAATTGGACACAACAAAATGACATTTGCAGAATGTAATATTGTAGTGACAGTACTGGAATTGATTGTTACAAACTTTGAGTATTAAATGATGACATCCTAATTATATAGGACATTCAATAACAAAATAGAGAACAGCAGCTAGGGGTTTATCTCATTCAGTGTTGAAAGATAAGTTAATCATTCTTTTCATTTATTGTCCTCAGATAAGTCCCCTTTTTATAGTAAAGTCTGTTGGCAATTAAATTCAGGTATTTTCCCAAGCTACTGTAAGATGAGGATGCCATCACTGTACAGCATGCTGCAGCATAAGGCTCTCCCATTCACCAATTCTGACATACTTTCAAAATATACCCAACAATCCAGTTTTATTTCTGTCCAGGAGGCTGGGTGCCAAGGATCAGATATAAGCACAGGTACATATAAGCAGCAAAATTACAGTCAACAGCCTCTGAGAATTAAAAACGGCAGACATAGTAAGGCCTGTGAAAACCCAGCCACATCACCCTTCTGGGCACAGGGCAGAAAAAAAAAAAAAAAAAAACCCTGGTGATTTATCTCTTATAAAAGGATATTCAGCCCTACCCAGTTTGGCTCGGTGGATAGAACATTGGCCTGCAAACTAAAGGGTCCCAGGTTTGATTCCAGTCAAGGGCACATGCCTGGATTTCGGGCTCGATCCCCAGTGGGAGTCATGCAGGAGGCAGCCAATCAATGATTCTCTCTCATCATTGATGTTTCTATCTCTCTCTCCCTCTTCCTTCCTCTCTGAAATCAATAAAAATATTTTTTAAAAAGGATATTCAGTAATTTAAATGATGTATTAAACAGATGGAAGATATAGTTAAAAGATTCACACTTCAAATTTATGCTTAAGGTGACAGTGATAAGTTAATGTCTCCTACACATATGAGACTTATATAAAACAAAGAACTGTTTTACTGAATGTCTAATGTAAAGAATGTTTGGTGCTGTAAATTGGTACTCCAGGAAGGAGAAGTTGTAAGATGTTCACATAAATAGAAGTTCTTCGCTATTGCTTAAGGCTCCTAAATTCTATTGTTTTGGAGAATTGACACTTAAGGGCACTGAAGCTTTGCAACACTGGCTTTTAGTAGGCAGGGGAGCAAACGAGAGAGCAAATGACATCATCTGGGTGTCAGCTGTTGATGCTCGTCAGATCTAACAAGCTCAGGAGCAGCCCTCAAATGCCATTGAGACCAAATCAGTATTCAGCTTTTAAACTTGGTGGCAACATGGTTTTTAGCATACTCACATTGTTATTTGCATGCCCAACTCTACTAGAATATGGATTAATTAGTGTGCAACAAGGAGAAATCCTATACAGAAGAAATACAAAAGTATATTTTCATTGGTGTTCTGCCAAAAAGTATCTAGACTTCACTATCTTTCAGGTAAATGGCACCAGTGTCCTTACCATTGCAATAAAGGCTTTTCAAAATTTGATACTAGCTATCATTGTAAATCAGATTTGATCAGAAAGACTTCAAACTCAGTTAAATGTACAGCCAAGCTGAAGTTTTATATCTTGTCCAACTGAGATCTAAAACTAAATCAAGCCAACAAATAAAAAGTCTATTGGATAGCCAAGCAAAACATTTTTTAAAATATGATTTAAGTATCAAAAATAATTATTCCATATGATCCAGCTATTCCACTTCTTGGTATATTCCCAAAAGAATGAGAGCAGTCTCAAAAAGACATGCATACATTCCTGTTCTTAGCACACTATGTACAATAGCAAAAGGTAGAAGTAACCCAAGTGTTCCTCTGATGAATGGATAGATTAAATGTGGGTTATATGTATAATGGAATATTATTATTCAGCCTTAAAAATGAAGGAAATTCTAACACATGCTATAACATGGATTAACTTTGAACACATTTATATTAAGTGAAATAAGACAGTTAAAAAAGACAATTATTATATGATCCCACTTATATATTATAAAATACCTACAGTAGTCAAATTCATAAGACTACAAGTAGAATGGTGATTGCCAGGGGCTGCACAGGGGGAAAATGGGGAGTTAGTGTTTAGTTGGCACAGTTTGTTTGGGAAGATGAAAAATTCTGGCGATAGATGGTGGTGATGGTTGCACAACAATGTAAAATATATTTAATGCCATTGAGCTGTACATTTTTAAATGGTTAATTTTATTTTGTGTATTTTGCCACAATTTTAAAATAATAATTAATTTTAAGTAGTAAGTGGTCTGCCATATGAGCAATATTATAATAATCTGTCAGGATAAGACATTGAAGAGTGAAGTCCTTTCACAACACTAACTTCTGAATGTCTGGCACAATCGGTTTTAGTTAATAAACTAGAGGCTTGGTGCACAAAATTTGTGCACTGGGGAAGGAGGGGTTCCTCAGTCCAGATTGCAAGAGGTATAGCAGGCTGAGGAACTCCACTGGTGCATGATCAGGGCTGGGGAGGGACGCAGAAGGTTGACCAGCTGGAGAGGGATCACAGGAGGGCTCCAGGGCATATCTGGCATGTCTCTCTCAGTCCCGATCTCAGCTGCTGGACCCAGCAGCAAGCTAACCAGCAGTCAGAGCATCTGCCCCCTGGTGGTCAGTGCATATCATAGCAAGTGTTGAGCAGCCTTAGCATATCATTAACATATTATGCTTTGATTGGTTGAATGGATGACCAGACACTTAGCATATTAGACTTTTATTATATAGGATAGTAAGGTCAATTTGAGACAATGGAGTGATGAATGTGGTCTCCTAAAAGCAAATGGAGTTTTAATGTCCTATAGAATTACTTTATCTACAGTAGAATGAGGAAAGAGTAATCCACCTCTCTTCTCTTCTGACCATACCACATTGAGTTCAATTCAGCCAAAGGAAATCCTTTCAGGGAACTATAAACAAATTGAAATGGTTTCAGAGAGGAGTAATCAGAAGAAGAAAGGGATCTGAGAAATTGTTTATGAGAAGTAACTGAAAGATGACACACTGACTATAAGGAAAAGGAGTAATTGGTTCTTTATAGCTGGGAAGAATAGAATTGAGGCCAAATTTTAGAAGCTACACGGTAAGACAGGTTTTGGGTCAGTAGAAGGAAGAAGTTTCTGACAGTTTCCATAGCACTTTATCAGTATCTCTCTCGTAAAACTTTCCACTTTCTATCTTTAACTTAGTTACTCCAAGAAATTACCTCCATATCCACTTAGCACCTGCTGGCACATATATTACACCCTGAAATACTTGTTTAATGAATTAAAAAATGCGAGAACTATTAAATAAGTGACTGTTAAAACTAGCCAACGATGAAACCGATTTGTTCTGTGAGGGAAGGCAGTCAAACACAGGCTAGGAGCTACTTGCCCGCGATGTGATGGAGGAGATCCAAGTTCCATGTACTTGGTCGGATTAGGTGACTTTTAAAGGCCTTTCAAGGCCTAAAGATCTCTGGTTTCATGACGTAGGTTTAAGTACTCACATTGTCACTTATTAGTGCTGTGGCATTAAGTTATTTAGCTACTTTGCTCAAATCGGATTATATGTATCACACTTCCCACATAAATTATTGGGAAGATCAAAATAACACTTTAAAATGACAAAAACAAAACAAGAAGGTAGGTGGAAGGGACCGGAGGAACCGGCTGTGTTACAGGGCTCTCCCTCGAGGGTAAGGCAGTATTAACCCCAAACACTGTGTACCAAGAGGCATAACAATTTCAGGCTTGCCGCGAGCCAGAGTTCTAGATATGGCAGGTGGTCCTACAAGAGGGACACTATCAGACATCGCAAGGGGGCACAGGGATTAGAAAGTAACCACAGGGCAGGTGTTCCTAGTTTGATCAAGATCTCAGCCAAGCCAAAACAGGTTTGGCTCAGTGGATAGAGCGTCAGCCTGCGGACTGAAGGGTCCCAGGTTCAATTCTGGTCAAGGGCATGTACCTTGGTTGCAGGCACATCCCCAGTAGGTAGCTGATCGATGATTCTTTCTCATCAATGTTTCTAACTCTCTATTCCTCTCTGTAAAAAAAAAAATCAAATAAAAAATATATTAAAAAAAAAAAAGATCTCAGCCAAGATTCTCCCTGCAGCCCCAATCTCCTGCCCACCCGACGCTCCCCACAGCCTCCACCACCCTTCACAATGGCCAACAGGGGACCCGCCCACGGCCTGAGCCGGGAGGTGCAGCAGAAGACTGAGAAGCAGAACGATGCAGACCTGGAGCAGATCCCGATCCAGTGGATCACCACCCAGAGCCGCCAGGATGTGGTGGGAGAAATTTCAGAACTGGCTCAGGAGGGCACGGTGCTGTGTGAGCTCATTCATGGGCTGTACCCAGAGGGGCAGGCCCCGGTGAAGAAGATCCAGGCCTCCACCATGGCCTTCAAGCAGATGGAGCAGGTCTCTCCGTTCCTGCAAGCAGCGGGGCATCAATACCACCGACGTCTTCCAGACGGTGGGCCTCTAGGAAGGAAAGAGCATGGCCTGCGCCCAGTGGACCTGGGTGGTGGGCTGGCAGTAGTCCAGGACGATGGCCTTTTCTCTGGGGATCCCAACTGGTTTCCTAAGAAATCCAAGGAGAACCCCCGGAGCTTCTCAGACAAGTAGCCGCAAGAGGATAGGAACGTGGTTGGGTTGCAGATGGGCACCAGCCGTGGGGCGTCTTAGGCTAGCATGACCGGCTATGGGATGCCATGCCAGATCCTCTGATCCGCTCCCAGCCCTGCACCTGCCCTTCCTTGGATGGTTAATATATATATAAATTAAATTCCCAAGAGCCCCTGCAGTCCTCAGGCTCCTCTCTGCCAGGGGGAGGGCCTGGCCTGGCGTATCTCCTCTGGGGGTGCCCAATGTGCTTACTAATACATTCCCTTCTCCAAACACACAGAAACCGAACCAACTGGCCTCTTCTTTCCCCCCAGGACCAACATGTAGGGCGTCTTCCTCCTCCTTCATACCTCTCCTGCCCTGACCTCTCAATCCATTCTATGGCTGGGGTCAGCGATGCTCTCTTTGGGCCTTCCTTCCACAGATATGTCTCCCACAGCTGTGGCTGCAGAGACTTAACTTATAGGGAGGGGTCCGTGGCAGCTGCCACCCTGCCACAGCTGGACTGGGCTCACCACACACTGTAGGCAGCCTGCCCTGGCAGAGGCCCTCATGGCTTCTCATTTTCCATTCCCCTCGCTCTGGCTAAGGGGTGGGACAAGGGGGGAGGGGATGGAGGGCTGGCCCCTCTGGGGGGAAGAATGTGAGTGCTGATTTTGAATAAAGAATCCCCCCCCCTTTTTTTTTTTAGTAAAAAAGATCTCAGCCAAATGGATGCGATTCAGGTTATCCAAAAACACTTAAGAAGAAAATGGCTCAATGGTTGAGCATCACCTTATGAACCAGAAGTTGAGATTCAATTCCTGGTCAGGGCACATTGCCCAGGCTAAATCCCCAATGTGGGGTGTTCAGGAGGCAGCCCATCAATGATTCTTTCTCATCATTGATGTTTTTCTGGCTCTCCCTCTTCCTTCCTCTCTGAAATCAATAAAAATATTTTTTAAACAAAGGAAATGAGGCAGAAGCCAGGGGTATAGGCCAATGTGAAGGGAGGTAAAGGAAGGCTGTGGTTCAACTTAGTTATTTTTATATTCTAGCCTGGAAGCATTAAATGAACGCCAGGCCTCAGCTGATAAGTCTGGTGCTGCAGTGCACTGTCTGCTTTGGTCAAAATGGACTTGTCACCTGCCTGGGGCTAAACATGTAGAAGAAAGCATCATGGGATATAGGCGAATCAGGATGAAAGGCACAATGAACTTGGGAAAGTGCCCTGCAATTTATAGATGTCTACAGAAGTGTACAAGTTTATTGCTTAACGGTTAGAAAGCAGCCTCTGGAGTTAGATTTTTCTGGAATTGAATCAGATTTTATTTAATTTGCCTTCATAGTGGGCCCCTGTCTTACCTTTCTGTCTCCATGTCTTCAACTGTAAAATGGAGACCATAATAGTACCTACTTCACAGGGTGGTCTGAGGTTAAATGAGATAATGCGGTGAAGCACTTAGAACAGTATCTGGCATATAATGAGCTTGCAATAAATGTCGGTGATTACAGATTTTCCTAGAGCTCAGTGATTCATTTTGATCTATATACTTAGTCATTTTTCTCTGTTCTACAATCTCTTCTTCAGACTGGATGAGCATCGACCTATGAACCAGGAGGTCAGGGTTAAATTCCCAGTGTGGGGCATGCAGGAGGTAGTCAATGATTCTGTCTCATTGTTATTTCTATCTCTCTCTGCCTCTCCCTTCCTCTCTGAAATCAATAAAAACAAAAACAACAGCATTCTATTCAACTATGGCTTGATTGTCTTCTTCCAATGGTTCTCAATCAGGAGTGATTTTGGCCTGAGGGACATTTGCTTTATCCTGAGAGACATTTTTGATGGTCGCAAACAACTTGAGGGGAGGGGGCCTCCCAGCATCTAATACAATAAGTAGTTATCAGAGAAGCTACAAAACTTCCTGAGTAACAGAGATGCTGCTAAACAAACATGCCAGAAACCCACAACGAAGAATTACCTGACCCCAAATGTCAATAATGCCGAGGTTCAGAAATCCTGACTTGGACTCCTTTCTAAGCAACCAGAAGAATTTCATCTATAGCAACTCTGAAGGAATAATATGGTATGTTCTCTTTCTCTCAGTTTCCGGAGCCCTAAGAGTCTGAAAAGATGTAATGTCCATAAAGCTGCAGCCCTCAGCGGGCACTGCCACAAGGACCCTTGTTATTCTTGTCCCTTCTTCTTACTGAGCTCTGGAGTTGGAGGTGTGGTAGGATTTAGACAGGGTGAGGACACATATGTCTACAGTTGTTTACATGGAAAATAATACAATAATAAATAATACCAGAATAAACTGTGTTTCTCATACAACTGGAAACCTACTTTTATCCACTCTGCACATCCCAGAATGCAATGGACCACTTTGGTTCCTTCTGAGATCCTACCCAGTGACTTTAAGGGAATTTCAATCCTCAGGTAGACATTGATTGATTTGGGTGGGTAGAGGCGGGCAGGGATAGGGAAATCTGTAACCTGGCTCCTCAGAAAGTAGTGCCTGTGCATTCTGACATGGCAGAGAAGGAAGATGAAAGATCTTTATTCCTACTTTGTTAGGAAGTATTCTGTTTCTGAAAACATGATATATAGGTGGTCTATCAACTATTTTCATTTTATTTTCTTTTTTAAAAATATACTTTTATTGATTTGGGGGAGAGGAAGGGAGAGGGAGAAAGAGCTAGAAACATCAATGATGAGAATTATTGATCAGTTGCCTCCTGCATACCCCCTACTGGGGATTGAGCTGCAACCCAGGCATGTGCCCTTGAGTGGAATTGAACCAGGGACCCTTAAGTTCACAGGCTCTATCCCCTGAGCCAAACCGGCTAAGGCTATTTTCATTTTCTAATTGTATTTTCTTGTTTCATAGGTGGTGGAAATTTCATTTTAGATCCTGGTGGTAGACTCAGAAATCCTACTATTTTTTGATGGGGAGTTTGAGGTTTTTGTCTTTTCTAGAACATCATAGGTCTTTTCACTGGCAGCTAGAAAAGGCTGTTAGGGCAGCAAATCAGGTGTCCTTTAAAATCATTACTTTCTCCTTATTCCTGCCGATTTGTTTTGGAAAGGGCACATCAAGGCATGACAACTTCCTTTGGGGTTATCAATGAACCTGGTGTGAGGATTTTCCTTTTCTCAAATTCTCAGACTTGTTACGTTTCAAATCAATGCAAAGATATGGGGGTGAATGATAGCTCTAATTTATTTGGGTCGCCACCCTATCATCATATCCCAGAATTCCAGGATTTCAGAAGTCAGAGTAGGCACATGCCCTTGGTTTATGGCTTCCCAGACACTGTCTGGCAGCAGCATGAATAAGTGGTTACATTGCGCAACTTTCTAATTTTAGGCTTAAAATATCCAACTAAAACTGTCATCTAATCAAGAGATTAAGCTTTATAAAAACTGGAAGTGCCTGGATTATAAACCTGATGAATTTATTTTCCACTAGAGGCCCAGTGTACAAAATTCATGCACTGGAAGAGGTGGGGGGGTTGTGTCCCTCAGCCTGGCCTGTGCACTCTTGCAGTCCGGGACCCCTTGGGGAATGTCCACCTGCTTGCTTGCTGTTCCTGACTGCTCATCTCACTTCTTAGTGCTGCCGCGAGTCAGGAGAGGCTCCTGCTACCTGCACTTGCCAGCCATTAGCCCAATCAGCTAAGCAGCGCCCCCACTGTGGGAGCACACTGACCACCAGGGGGCAGCTCCTGCATTGAGTGTTTGCCCTCTGATGGTCAGTGTGCATCATAGGGACCAGTTCTGCTGTTACAGTCGCTTAGGCTTTTATTATATATTAGATGTGCACATAAAGAATGTTTTTAATGACTGGTAAGCTAAATTTTCATTTTCTTCTCCAACTGGCCATGGATTTTCTTTTTCTCAGTGAATACTGACTCGAATACATGAAAATGCTAAAGCCCAGCTGTTTCTCTCTGTGAGCAAAAGGCAGTCTTAATTAGTTTTTATAACATACACATTTCTTTCACTCCAGTAGAGTGCAACACTCAACAAATAACATTTTAATTACAATCCACTGAATACTCTTTATCTGTTCTTTTTCTCTATATATAATATTTTCCCATACTTTTTGCATCTGATACCCAAGGAGAAGTATCACCAAAATATAATTTTTCAGATAACAGAATCAAATTACCAACTTTATTTTGAATAACGGGTTTATGATTAAAATTTTCCCTCTTATGTAACTTAGTTATAGGCTTCATGAAGGAAAAGAATATAATTATAACAATTTTACATATTGACAAACCAATTTTTAGTTAGACAATGGCTTAAGGCCACATACACTTCACTAACTGCCACCAACTGAATAAGGGCCATAACCCTCAATTTCTGAGTTCTTATTCCTTTGTAGAATATAATTGATATTATCAGGAAAGCTACATTGTCAAAATAGATCATTTTGGAGGATTTCTTCTTTGGTGCTGTATGATATTATCTAAATCAAGTGTATCCAATTGGAAATTCCTTTAGCACATATTTTGAAGCCAATTGTATTAGGGCTGCCATAACAAAATACTGAAGATCAAGTAGCCTAAATAACAGATATTTATTTTCTTACAATTCTGGAGGTTAGAAGTATGAGATCAAGGTGTTGGGGAGATTGGTTTCTTCTGAGGCTGTAGATGGCTGTCTTCTCCCTGTTTCTTCACATTGTCCTCACTCAGTACGTGCTTCTGACCTAATTTCTTCTTGTAAAAATTCCATTCACATTGGATTAGTGCCCATTCTAATGACCTAATTTTAACTTAATTGTCTCTTTAATCCTACTTCCAAATATAGTCACATCTAGAGGTATTATGGGTTAAGTCTTCAACATATGAATTTTGGAGGGACACAATTCAACTCATAACAGTGTCAAAAACCCAGAAATAGTAAAATCAAAACCATCATCCCAGCCAGTGAGGATGAGTGATTGAGCATGAACCTAAGAAAGAGGAGGTCATGGTTCAATTCCCAGTCAGGGCACAGGCCTGGGTTTCAGGCTCTATCACCAGTGTGGGGCATGCAGGAGGCAGCCAATCAATGATTCTCTCTCACCAGTGATGTTTCTGTTTCTCTCTTCCTATCCCTTCTACTCTGAAATCATTTATATATACTAGAAGCCCAGTGCATAAATTCATGCGCGGGTGGGGTCCAGCTGGCCCAGCCCCAATCGGGGTGGATCAGAGCTGGGCCTGTCAGGAGGAGGAGATGGCAGGAAGTTGGCCTGCTGGCCTACCCCAATAAGGGCCCAATCAGTGCCAGGCCAGCTGCTGGGAGGGGTTGTGGGCAATTGGCTGGTAGCCCCTGCCCCTGATTGGTGTGGAGAGGCTGATTGGGGTGGGGTCAGGTGTGGGGAAGGGCTGTGGGCCTATCATGGTGGGGCTGGCTGATCCAGGGCATGGGAGAGTCCAATCAGGACTGGGCTGGCTGTGGGGGAGGGGCCATGGGAGGTTAGCCCTGCCTCACCCCCTGACCGGGCATTTTGCTGGCCCTAGTGGGCATTATAGCAACCAATCATTATGGTCGTTTTGGCATTACAATAACTGGCTTTTTATATACATATATTATATACATATTTTTAAATAAAAACCATCATATCAGTGCATTTTAAAACATTTTATAAGATATATAGCCCTATGACTTTAAGAGATTGTTTCATCCGAAGCCGGTTTGGCTCAATAGATGGAGCATCGGCCTGCAGACTGAAGGTCCCAGGTTCGATTCTGGTCAAGGGCATGTGCATTGGTTGCGGGCACGTCCCCAGTGAGGGGTGTGCAGGAGGCAGCTGATGGATGATTCTCTCTCATCGATGTTTCCAGCTCTCTATCCCTCTCTCTTCTTCTCTGTAAAAATATCAATAAAATATATTTAAAAAAAAAAAAAAAAAAAGATTGTTTCATCCAAAGCCAGTTTGGCTCAATAGATGGAGCATAGGCCTGTGGACTGAAAGGTCCCGGGTTCGATTCCGGTCAAGGGCATGTACCTTGGCTGTGGGGACATCCCCTTTGGGGGGTGTGCAAGGGGCAACTGATCAATGATTCTCTGTCATTGATGTTTCTAACTTTCTATCCCTCTCTTTTCCTCTCTGTTAAAAAATCAATAAAATATATATATATATTTTTTTAAAAAGAGATTGTTTCATTACTAAGAAAATTAGTTTTTCTTCCACAAGGTCATGAAACTCTTCACTCAAATCCACATTTGTCAGGCTGTTTTTCAGAGTTGTTTTTTGTCTGGAGAAAACAAAAAATAACTCTGCATACAATTCTACCATAAATACATGAAACCTGAAACTGATTATTTCTCTATCCACTTCCCACACTATGCATGCCCGTGAAACACTTTAGGAATGCCAGTGGCTGGAAGAGAAAAGAAGCCATAATGGTTCGCAACCACCTGCCCAGGCTTCGGTTTTGCCTTCTTTCCCCTGCCTACCAGCTGCTCTAGAAAGGTGTGATTGTAGAGAAGGAAGTGTTAAAAACAACATCTACAAAATAAGGAGAAGTGGGAACTGTATTGGACACAGACACGTTCCCTTCTACTCAGAATGAAATTGGGGATGTAGCAAGAATACCCACAGAGGAACCAAAGAAAACACAAGAAAAAGAAAACCCTTCCTCCCTACCTTGCCCTTTGCCTCCTCTTGCAGTCCTGGACTCATGCACAGTCCTGCTTGATCGGGAGCTGTCCAATCCCCAAAGGCAAGTGTGGTTTTGGCATAGGTATATATTATACATGTAGATCAATGAAGTAGAATTGAGAGTCCAGAAAAAAAACAAAACCCTCACATTTATAATCAATTGACTTCCAACTAGGATTTCAAGACAGTTCCATGTGGGTAAATGATAGTCTTTTCAACAAATGGTATTGGAACAACCATATATTCAATTGCAAAGGAATGAAGTTGGACGCCATATAAAAAATTTAACTAAAATTATTCCAAGACTTAAACGTAAGAGCTAAAACTATGAAACTCAACAGAAAACATAGATGTAAGTTTTTGTGAACATGGATTAGGTGATAGTTTCTTATTATGAGACCAAAAACATAAGCAACCAAAGAAGAAAATAGAAGAAATTTCATTCTCCAAAGCATATTATTTAAAACTGAAAAGACATGCCCTAACTGGTTTGGCTCAGTGGATAGAGCATTGACCTGCAGACTGAAAGGTCTCAGTTTTAAATCTGGTCAAGGGCATGTACCTTGGTTATGAGCACATACCCAGTAGGGGATGTGCAGGAGGCAGCTGATCTGTTTCTTTCTCATCCATGTTTCTAACTTTATTCCTCTTCTTCCCTCTCTGTAAAAAAAAAAAAAAAAAAAAAAATCAATAAAGTATATATCGTTTTTAAAAAGTGAAAAGACAACCCATAGAAAGAGAAAATATTTGCAAATCACATATCTTCTATTAATATTAAAAGTGTAATATGTAAATAGACCGAAGGCCCGAACCGGGAAACAATAATCTGGACGACCATACTATGACACCCACTGGTGCCAGGCAAACCAAGGCAGGTCCATGTCCCCCTGCCATGGCTCCATGATTGCTCTGGAGAAGGAGGCCCAGGCCACTGACTAGTAGGCTACGGTGGGTGGGCGGGGTCTCCCCCTGCAGGGCTGTCAATCATGAGGCTCCCAGACTGCAAGAGGATGTAGGCCAGGCTGATGACCCCCCAACCCCCACATCCTGCCCCCAGTGCCTGAATTTTGTGCACTGGGCCTCTAATATATCCAGAATATTAAAAAACAAAAACAAACAAACAAAAAAAACACCTCTACAACTCAATAATAAAAATACAAAAGAACCCAATTTAAAGATGTCCCAAAAATCTAAACAGATAGTTCTCCAAAGAAGATTACACAATGAATACATGACAAAAAGATGCTCAACATCATTAGTTATGAGGAAAATGCAAATCAAACATGGAAATACCACATCACACTCACTAGGATGTCTATAACCAAAGAGAAAGATAATAAAGGAAGTGGGAAAATGGAAACCCTCATACACTGCTGGTGGGATTTTAAAAGGGCAGAACAGCTTTAGAAAAAATGTGAAAGTTCCTCAAAGGTTAAACATAGAGGTACCATATGACAGACCAATTCTATTTCTAGGTACATACCCAAGCTAAATAAAAACATATGTGCAGGTATATAAAATTTTAACACAATTGTTTATGAGAAATTATTCATAATAGCCCAAACTTGAAAACAATCCCATGTCTATCAACTGCTGAATGCTTAAATATACATGGTATACCCATCCATTACTGGAGAAATTAGTGGGCCACATTTCCCCATTGCTCGAGGGAGTGAAGTACTTGAGTCCCCGCTTGCTGGCATTGTCCCACTAATTGAGAGATGTGGACAGGGAATCTGGAAGGCTGGTCAATCTTAAATGCTCTGAAGGCTGGAGCTAATCACTCATTGTTTAGTTGAGACATTGGTAGCTGAAGCAGCATCCATCTGTTAGTCTTATGTAAATTCTTGCTGATTGGCTATTATTGGAATTTCCTGCCTAAAGGATATGGGTGCATCCCATAGTCTTAATAAAAGGGATAGCAAGGCCAGTGTGGGGTGTAGTCCTCCCACTAGAGGTGGGCTCCCAATATTTCCAAATTAATACTTTTCTAGTCTCTTTCATTTGTGTGTGACTTTCTCCAGAACCCGAACCCTGAACCATGAGGGACCACTGACCTAAGCATTTTCAGAAGCCCCCATAGGAGCTGAGATGTGATAAAATACTTTGTTTGCATGGAGTTACAGTCCTCAGATTGTGAAGTTCCATATTCCTTAATCCAGTCCTGAGAAAGGTGCAGCTGGGGTTCCAGTCTCATTCCCTGTTGCAGCCGAGTCATTTTATACACTTTAAATATATGCAATTTTTTGTTGTTAACCCTCATCTGAGGATATTTTTCCATTGATTTTTAGAGAGAGTGGAAAGGAAAGGGAGAGACAGAGAGAAACATTGATGTGAGAGAGACACATCGATTGCCTTCTGTATGGGTCCCAACTAGGGCCTGCAACCGAAGTACATGCCCTTGACCATAATTGAACCCAGGTTGCAGTCTGACACTCTATCCACTGAGCCAAACCTGTGAGGGCAACATATGTCATTTTTATTTGTCAACTATACCTCAGTAAAGAAAAAGAAAAAAGGCAATTAAGCTAAAAAAATCTGCATTATTCCTTTACTATGACATAGAACCATTTGAAAGAATAGTTTTAAAACATTCTATTTACTGGGCTAGGTTTATAACTCCAGAAAAAAAAATAAACATGCATAAAACCACCTGTACAATTTCAGCACAGTTCTCTCTTAAAGCATATGTGATTGAAGGAAGAGACTGGAAATTAGGACTCATCGCTTTAACCCAAACATAAACCTGTTCTTTCGATTGTAAAGTATGACTAATAGCATAGGATATTACCTTCCTGTCAGAGGGTTTTTGAAGAATGATCCAACAGTGAGCATCATAACAACCGTTCTGATGTTATTCAAGCTTCCTCCCTCTGAGGAACTGCTGAATTAAGACCTCCCATTTGCTTGAATATTTAGAGTTACATCTTGTTTTCATTAATAACTTTGCAGCTAAAGCACTAGTTTTTTATATGTAATCTCTAGGAAAGTCAAAAAGCAGAGCTAAACAGTTTCCCTTTAGATCACTTGCTCTCTCTTTTGTTTAGCCTTAAATATAACCTCAGACCCATGCAATATTTATTATTTACATAGAGAAAAATAGAGGTTTACAATGGTGACAACTTGCAGGCACCACATTAATAAAATGTTTAGAGCTATCATCACCAGTAATTCTTCTTGGTATGATGCACTGAGAAGGACACAACAACACTCTGATATTCCTAGCAAAAATGCATAACCTGGATTTTTTTCATGAGGAAACATTAGACAGTGAAACAGAGTGATGAACTTGCTGTGATGTAACTGGCCTGTATGCATTAAAAAAAACAACAAAAAAAAACCCCACTCATATTAAAAGAGACAAATGAGACATGACAACTATAAACAATGTTGGATCCTGGTTGAATCCTGGAGAAGAAACACTTTTTCTTTTGCCACATTAATGGATGGAAGAAGAGGAGGCTTGGGGTGGTGAGTACACAAGGAGTATACAGATGTTGTATTATAAATGTGTACACCTGAAATATGTGTAACGTTATTAACAAATTACCCCCATAAATTGAATTTTAAAATGAAAGGCAAAAGGAAAAAAGAACATTAATGGAACAACTGATAAAATTTAAATCTGTAGATTATACAATAACATTGCAGCAATATTAACTTCCTGATTTTGACAATTGTACAATGGTAATATAATACCATTTTTTTGTTTCGTTTTGAAGTTCTTAAACCTAATGTCTGCAATTTACTTGCAAACAGTTTGTTTGTTTTTTTAATATTTTTTAATTGATTTCAGAGAGGAAGGGAGAGAGGGAGAGAGAGATGGAAACATCCATGATGAGAATCATTGATCTGCTGCCTCCTGCCTGCCCTCTACTAGAGATCTAGTCCACAATCTGGGCATGTGCCCCTGACAAGAATCAAACCTGGGATAGAGTGTCAGTCTACAGGCTGACCCTCTATCCACTGAGCCAAACCAGCTAGGGCACAAACAGTTATTTTTAAGTCTAGCTATAGAAAACTGTCAACTTAGGGAATCTAGATAAGAATCATTCTTTGTTCTATTTTTATAATTTTATATCAGTTTAAAATATAAATTTATACAAAAAAGGAATTTAGAAGACAGATCTAAATCAGCACCTCCATCCTAACCTATTATGCTAAAAATGATAATCAGACCGGAAAATAGTTTGAGTTTTGAATTTCTTTAAATTCAAGACGAAACCAGAACAGAATGAATCGCAGGGCTGTGCCCCAGTGCTGGCAGGCCAGGTAGTGCTTGGTAGGAAGTTCAATGTTGAGCTATGAAGTAGCCAAAGATGCCGAACAGGCTGTGACAATTAGGAAAAAACAGACTTTCAAAAACTCAGAATTGTGACCACAGCTTAAATAAAAATATTTAGGCCTTCGTTTCATTTCCTTTTATTTAACCATGATTCTGGTAAAATCATCATATTTTCAATTCTATTGTGCAAACTACTGGAGAGTGAAATCAGGTTAGAGTTATCAAATTCCCCAATCTCTCCAAGCATGAAAAACACAGCTTTCTACAATCAGAGTAAAGAACTCTCTATTTTCTTCATCTAAATACAAGGAAAGGCCGAAACCGGTTTGGCTCAGCAGTAGAGCATCGGTCTGCGGACTAAAAGGTCCCAGGTTCGATTCCGGTCAAGGGCATGTACATTGGTTGCGGGCACATCCCCAGTGAGAAAGATAAAAAACAAACAAACACTTTTCAAATGGATTTAAAGGAGGAAAAAAGTTAACGACAAGGAAGTTAGGGCTATTTTAAGTTAAGCACAGTTTTATTTATTTATTTTTATTGATTTCAGAGAGGACGGGAGAAACAATGAGAGGGAATCATTGATAGGCTGCCTCCTGCAGGCCTCCTACCGGGGATCCAGCTGGAAGCCCCGCAGGTGCCCTGACCAGGAATTGAACTGTGACTTCTGGTTCGTAGGTTAACTCTCAACCATGGAGCCACACAGGTGTGGCTAAGCACAGTTTTGAATTACTGAGGCCTAGATTAGAATAATGAGTATTAAGATCAAAGTGGGTGAATGTTAGAGGGCTTATGAAGAAGCAAATTGTAAGAACCGGTGACCAGCTGGGTCTGAGAGAGGGGTAGACTTTCGTAATGTTGCTTCTCAAATGGTCACTTGCTAAGCTAGGACGCATGATCTGGAGGAAAACCTTGGAAAATGAGCACCACCTAATTATTTGCTGAAGCCCCAAGTAACATCAGTTTTATCCCTTTAACTTAACTTATAAAATCAGGAGTTTGCATGGTATAGTAATTTAAGTAAGTTATTTTCACAAATCCCCAATACTCTACTGTAAATCCTTGCAGATAAAAGAATTTCCTGTTTTTTTCTAAATATGACAATTCTGTGTCCAGAGGATGATTGTTTTCTTGAGTGGTTCCCAGTACTCATACTTCTGAATCTTTTTCATAGTTCAGATCAGAGGTTGGCAACTGTTTCTTTAAGGGCCAGTGAGTAAGGTTTCATGGTTTATTACGTCTCTGTAGCAACCATGACTTTGTAAAGTGAAAGCAGCCATGGATGACATGTAAACAAATGACCATGGCCATGTTCTGACAATACTTTACAAAAACAGATGATCAGCCCTGGTTGGTATGACTCAGTGGTTAGAACATAGGCCTGCACACTGGGCTCGACTCCCAGCCACGGGCACATTCCTGGGTTGCAGGTTTTGATACCAGCCCAGTAGAGATGCCTGTGTGAGGCAATTAATCAATGTCTCTCTCTCACATCCATGTGTCTCTCTCTTACATCCATTTTCCTCTGTGTTTATCTCTCGCTGTCCACTCCCTTCCACTCTCTCCAAAAACCAAACCAATCCAAACCAACAAATAAAAACAGGTGGTCAGTTCAATTTGGCCTGAAACCCAGTTTTTGACTCCTGGTCTAGATTTTTCTTTTCAGATTAAACTCATCTCCCTCATAAAATTTTAAATAACTAAAATGTATTGAGTACATAGTGTCAGGAACTATTCAAAGTGATTTACATCTATTATTATGTCTAATTCTCACATCAAGACTCTGGGGGCAATTTATCACACAGGGTTTCATGTAGGAAAATAAATTCTTCTAGGTATTTCTGGTATATAAGGAGTTTACTCTAGAGAAGTATGTGCTTATAAATCTACTGCAAGAGCTGGAAGAGTACAAATACAAGTTTGTCCTGGAGTCATACCTTCATAGCTGTGAGCCAGAAGGCAGGGGTGGTAGCCACAGCTGTCACTGCCACAGCTGCCTCCAATTCAGGAAAATGTCTGGAGGGCGACATGGTGGGTCCCTCAAACCTGTGTCAGTCAGAACCAGCTTGCCAGCTCACCCTACTGCAGGAAGCTCTCATTTGTCTTCCTTTCAAATCTCAAGTACGCTTATTGCATATGGCACATCCATAATGCTAGCTGCAAGAGTCTGGAAGATGTCACTTTTTAGCTTCTCTAAATAGAAGGAGGGTGGAATGGAGGTTGAGAGACTCGAAGTAGCTGGCACAGACTCTAATAATTCCCTGTTGAAGCTGAGTTGAAAAGAACTTCCTGCCATTTTTTCCTTGATTTCCTTTAATCTAAATATTAATAGACAAGTAAATATTATGGTAAGTGGCATATATGGATACTCCCTCTTCGATAGACTTACAGTTTTAATTATCTCTTATTTTTGAAGTATTTCAAAATTCATAATAATAGAAATTTTAAAGAACAAAATTGTTGTGATGAGTCTCTTTAAGAAGTACCATTTCTCTTTTCATATGTTCATTTCCTAATTATGTTGAAATTTTAAGCTAAAGATCAAACCAGGCCATTTAAATAAATTAAAAAAAAAATATATATATATATATATAATTGATTTTTTACAGAGAGGAAGAGAGAGGGACAGAGAGTTAAAAACATCGAAGAGAGAGAATCATCAAGCGCCTGCCCCTTGCACACCCCCCACCGGGAATGTGCCCGAAACTAAGGTACATGCCCTTGACTGGAATCGAACCCAGGACCCTTCAGTCCACAGGCTAACACTCTATCCACTGAGCCAAACCGGTTTCGGCAAACCAGGACATTTTAAAAAAATCAGTTTTGAAATCATATAGTTATATATGGAAGTCATTTAAAATGTATATTAACATGCATAACCCATGGACACAGACAATAGGGTGGTGAAGGCCTCCGGCAGGGGTTGAGGGTGGGCTAGAAGGGGTCAATGGGGAGAAAATGGGACATATGTAATACTTTCAACAGTAAATGTTTTAAAAATTAAATGAATAAAATGTATATTAACATCCAGCCTTCCAATATCCACTCAATCCCATATTGTTCATTCTTCTCAGATATGCAATATAGTATGGATGGTTCATCATACTCATCTCTGCAACAAGCTTCATATCCTACTTGTAAAACCAAAATTTTGTTTTCTTGGTTTAAAAGGGTCTTAAAGGGGGATAAAATTGGTGTCTCCTGAGATCTAAGTAAATAAATAATTTGATAGTGCTACATGGCCCATACTTTACTAACACTTCCCCAGCCCTTCCATCAAGCGCAGGTATTGCTCCTTCCTGATGTTCAATATTAATTCACCAATGTTGAATGAATACACAAAAAAATGCATCAGCCAAAACCGGTTTGACTCAGTGGATAGAGCATCGACCTGCGGACTGAAAGGTCCCAGGATCGATTCCGGTCAAGGACATGTACCTTGGTTGTTGGGCCCATCCCCAGTAGGGGTATGTGTAGGAGGCAGCTGATCAATGTTTCTAACTCTATCTCTCTCTCTTTCTCTCTGTAAAAAAAATCAATTAAAAAAAATATATAAATGAATGCATCATATATAGCCAGGATTTTTAGCTAACTGTATCATAAAAATCAGGATCATATTTTTTATGCCTTTATATCCTTTTTTTTTACCTCCTAACACAATACTGAGAATATAGGAAGTGCTCAATGTAAATATTTATTTAATTGAATCAATAGTTTTAAATAAAATATACCAATATCAATTATTAACCTCAAATATTAACCGGTAATATTTATATTTTAAAACTATTTCATTAAAGAAAAAATTAAAAGAATCAGTTAAAGAACAATTCAGCAACATTCCAACCACTTAAAGACAACCAACACTTCGGTTTCTATTTGCAGGTTTTTGGCTTAATAATTAATTGTACTCGTTGTGCACAAATTTCTGTGTCCTGCTTTTTTCACTTATTATATTTAACTAGGGGCCCAGTGCATGAATTCGTGCACCTTGGAAGGAACTATGGGCCGAGAAGCTGCGGTGGGCACTGGGGCAGGTCTCCTGGCACCATGGTCCGCCTAGCCCCTCCTACTGCAGCTCCCAGTCCCCAGTCTGCCTTGCTCCCACCACTGCTCCCACATGGTAACAGCAGCAGCCCTACTGGCACCTGCTGATGGCATGGGCGAATGGAGCTGGCACCAGCAGCAGGTCCAAGTGGGGCTGGCACTGTCAACGGGTGGAAACAGTGGCTGCTGCCCCGATTACCCGTTAGGAGCAGGGAGAGATGGAGAAGCTCTCAGGGGTGATTGGCAGCCTCCACTCACACCTGCTGACAATGCTGAGCAATCAATACCGGTGCCAGGTGCCAGTAGCAGATGGGAGCACCTGGCAGGACCATGGTGCCAGGAGCAAATAATTTCCAGTAACCATCAGAGGCTCACCCCAATAACAGCTGCTGGCTCCACACCTTGGTCTGGTGCCCCCACTCACCTGCTCCACCATCCTGCCATGGCTGACACCTGCCATGTCCCACACTCTACTGCTTCCTGCCAATGCCCACTATGTTCTGCTCGTACCTCCTGGTGGTCAGTGCATGTCACAGCAACCGGTTGTTTGGTTGTTTGGTTGTTACACCATTAGGTCTATTTGCATATTAGGGTTTTATGTATATAGATAATATATATAGATAATCATTTTCTGTGTTGTTATATTGACTTTTTATTTTAATGCTAAATAATGGTACAGAGAAGCTCTAATCTCTAGGACAGTGATGGGTAATTTTTTTGTGTCAATTTGACTGGGCCAATGGGTTCCCATATTAAACGTTATTTCTGGGTATGCTAGTGAGTGTGTCTCCAGATGAGATTGGCATTTGAATAAGTGGATTCAGTAAAGTAGATTGTTTTCTCCATTGTAGACGGGCATAATCCAATCCACTCATAGCCTGAATAGAACACAAAGACAAAGGAAGAAGGAAGTCAAACCTTTTGCTTCTTACCTGGCTGATTGAGCAGGGGCATATGTGCTCTTTGGCCGTTGGACACTGTTGGACTGGGATTTACACCATCTGCTCCACTGGTCCTCCAACTTTCAGAAAGTATATCATGGGACTTCTCAGCCTCCATAATCATGTGACCCAATTACTCAAATTGGGAAATGAAAACTTATTTGATGTTTAAAATTTACATTACTTTACATTACTTACTATTGAGGATGAATATATTATGTGTTTATTGAGTAACTGCATTTTCTCTTTCATGATTTTTCTCATACCTTTTGTCCATTTTTTGATTGGACCCTTGATTTTAATGAACTCATTATAATTGCAACGTATCAATAAAATGTTTTTTTTGTGTGTGATTTTTTCCACCTAAAATAGATTTCACAAAATTAAGGAAAGCACTGGCAAAATAAAAACAAATCTTTGTAATCACAGAAAGAAAAGTATAAGCAGAAATAATATTAGTTCAAATATTGAAGGATGCCATCTAGTGGAAAATTAGTTTCAACTTCTCTTTCTGGAACAGAGTTTCCCAAATTTGGTATTTATGGGACCTTTTAAAATTTATATTCTATTCTCTCCTCTGCTTGGAGATTTTGAACTCACCTAATGTATATGATAACCCAAGAGCGTATTTCAATATTATCTACATTAGAAACTATAAACATTTGTATCGGTTAAAATTAAGGTGCCCAGTGGTACATTGTGCTGTCCATTTTGTGGATGAAAAGAGGGTACCTACCAAACCTAACAAGTTCATGGGAGGCCAGTAGGAAGAGCCTTGCGAACTCAGAGACTGAAAGCAACCACACGGGACGAGCTGAACATAAAAATGCCTGACTCTAAGTGGGTCATGGTGGGCAGTCACATCCTAGGCCTGTAGCTTCCTTCACAAAGGTCAGTCTTTACCTTAAGTAAGCCTGTGTTTTGACACCTAAGATACCATCGCTTTGGAATGTCGGAATAATCTCCTTTTTTTGAGCCCTCAGGCTTCAACTTTTCACCATAGCACAGAACCCCTCATTATGTTATTGCCCACATTCCATCTCTATGTGCTGTAACTGTTAATTATTAACTACCCTGTACCCACCAATGTAAAAGAAGTATGCATCTCTCCATTTTACCTTTGCTACAATCTCAGAGATTTCCCTGTTATGCTTTCTTCCACCTCTCTAATCTACCACCAGTGAATTTCATGTAATTATGTCTGCTCCTTTGATTCTAATTTATAAAGTAAGCTATAAAACAGCCACTCTCCAGAATATTTCCCCAACCAGTTGAGATTTTGGTTCCCAGCAATTGTTGTCAATTTGGCTCAAATAAACTCTCCTACGACTTCTTCTTAGACTGGACTTCTTTTGTCAACATTTAAAAAAAAAGATAAATCTATTCTTTTTTTAAAAAGATGTTTTTATTGATTTTTTTAGAGAGAGAGGAAGGGAGAAGGATAGAGAGATAGAAACATTGATGATAGAGAAACACCATAGATCGGCTGCCTCCTGCACTTACCCCTACAGGGGATTGAGCCGGCGACCTCTTGGTTCCTGGGTGGATGCTCAGCCACTGAGTCACACCAGCCAGGCTGGTCAACGTTTCTGAATTAGAATATTCACCAACTTTACCACAAAAAAAGTAATTTTGCTGCTGATGACATACTTTTTCATTGCAGTCTGTGCTAACCCTGTGCTAACTGCTTTACTTGTATTATTTGACTTGAGCCTCTCAGCAACTCTAATAAAGCAGGTACTATTACAATATTATGCCAGAGGCATGCCTGGGAGCTATTTCAGGCTCGGTTCCAGACCACTGCAATAAAATAAATATCATAATAAAGTGAGTCGTAATATTTTTGCTGGTGAGGAGTCTTGCCTTCAGTTTGTAAAAACAAAACAAAAAACAACAACAACAACAACAACAAAACACCACCTGTGAATTCCAATGAAGTGAAACACAATAGAAAGAGGGATGCCTGTATTTTACAAAGGAAAACATTGAGGCAGAGGAGTTCAGCAGCTTCCCCAAGGTCACACAGCTAATTAGGTGCTTTAGCCTGGAGCCCATCATGTTATTACATGTGTGCGTAGGGCTCTAAGATGGGAGAGGTAATAGTCACCCCAACAATAAAAAAGGACTAATGATTTTACAGGTCTATACTGTCATCTACTTTCAGCTTAGTATACCACATGCAGAAATGAGCTATATTCCTTAATTACTGGGGGCTGCTTAGGAACATTTTGCAACTTAACATTTACATGGTTTGGATTAATACATCCCACACTCAGATGTTCCTAAAATATCGGTCATAGGTTTTTGGTGCTATACATTTGTTTTTCAATAATTTGCTCTTACACTCCATTTCCCCCCTAATACTAACACAAATTAAACTGATCTGCTTCCAACCTTCTAGGTGGAGGCAATCTGAAACTAATTTATTTATAACTGGTTAGAAAACCCACTTGATCGGGATCTGTCCACCAGGCCAGGCAGGGGAGGCTAATGAAGTTGGCCTTACATGGGTGCCTGCCCCTATGCCACAGGGGCCGAGACCCGTGGCCTGTCCAGCCTGGTCTGAGCCCACTAAGTTGTGGTAGAAGCCAAGCTTTGCTTCCCCAGCCCTCACTGAAACATCTGCCCTATAGTTCACTCCCTCCCGAGGGCACAGCGTATCAACTAACTGCAAACTAAAAAATTAATTCGTGCCCTCATAGGAAATAATGTGAAGGTCACATAGGAACTTTATACTAGTCCTATAGCCCTGACAACTGCTCTATGCTAAAATATTTTCAGCGTTAGTAAACAAAGAGCATCCAGTAATGTAGTGGATTTTAAAAAATAGAGTAAACAAACAATACACCGATTTCTCAATTTATTTTTACATCGCTGAGTGGAAGACAAGTTTGAAAATATAATCTTCTATTTGTATCTGTATATCCCTCACTCCCATCCCCACCTCCCAGGAGCTCAAAGTGTGAAATGGTCCAGCCCAATGAGGCAGAAAAGGTTCAAATCAATAGTCAGCAAGATAACGGGGAAACACTGGTGACTAAAAAAGAATCTCCAAGTGTACAGAAGAATAGGGAAAATGAAAATAATGGTAACGTTAACTGAGCATTGATTTGTCCCAGGCTCTTTTCTAAATGCTCTTTGAATTCACTATCACCTAGTAATCCCCACAAGGAAATTTCTCGGGGGAGAAACAGTTATTAATCTTAATATACAAATGAGAAAATTGAATAGTTAAGTCATTTGCTGGAGTCAAACAGCTAGTCAACTCTGGAACCAGAGCCCAGCTGTCAGGCCCAGAGCCCAAACTCTCCCACCTACTACAGGACAAGAGATGAAACCCGTATCATCCCCTCGAGAGTCAGACAAACCTGGGGCGACAGAAACCCACAACAGATCACCCCCCCTTTAATAAGCACCTGTCTGATTGCACAGGTATCTAGGCTCTTGCTGTCTCCAAGCTCATTGAGAGAGATAAATTAACTGTGCGTTATCACGCAGCTGAATTCAAAATGAATCTTACAGGGTAAGAGTATATGGACGTCTTGGACTGTAAAGGGGACTAAGCCATTCTTCTCAGGTTTTTTTTTTAAAGTAATATTGGGGAAAATCAGGACTTTTTAAAAATACATTTTATTGATTTTTTACAGAGAGGAAGGGAGAGGGATAGAGAGTTAGAAACATCGATGAGAGAGAATCATCTATCAGCCGCCTCTTGCATGTATCCTACTGGTGATGTGTCCGCAACCGGAATCGAACCGGGGACCCTTCAGTCCACAGGCTGACGCTCTGTCCACTGAGCCAAACCGGTTTTGGCTCTTTTTCAGGTTCTTAAATTTTATTTATTTTTAAGTGAGAGAAGAAAAATAAAAACGCCAAAAACCAGATTACAGAACCGGTGGTAAAGATTCACATAAAACAAATGAATGCTTTAAACATACCCAATACGATAGGAGGGTTTGAAACGTCATTTTGCAGGTAACCACGTAGGTCCCAGCCTAACCCTGGGTGCCTCCTCGCTCTAGGTCTGAGCCCACAAAGCTCCGTTTCTGTCTGTCGTTTACAAACGCCGTAGAACAGCCAGCAGGGGGCGCCGGCGGCAGGCCGAGCCCTCAGCCACGGAGCGGTGCCCCGGGAATAGCAGCCGGGTCAGGAACGCGCTCGGAACCAAAGCGCTCGCCCCGCCGGTCGCACCGCCTTCCCGGCGGACCAGGGGGCGGGACGGGACCTGGCCGGCCGGCGGGACGCGCGGGGTCAGTTGCGCGGCGGGGCGGAGGGCAGTGGCGGCCTGCGGATCATGCTGAGCGCGGGCAGGCTCGGCTCCGTGCTGCGGGGGACACGCGCGCCGCCGCCGTCCACGGTCGCCCGCAGGTGCCTGCGCGTGTCGGGGTCGCGGCCGGCGGCCGACGAGAGCGAGAGGCCCGGAGGGCCGTCCCAGGCCTTCGACCCGGCGCTGCTGGAGTTCCTGGTGTGCCCGCTCTCCAAGAAGCCGCTCCGGTGAGGGCCGCCCGCCGCTCCGGGGCGGGGAGGGCGGGGACCGCGGCCGCTGCCGGCAGCCGCCGGGAGCCTGGGGTCCGTCCCGGAGTCACCGCCGCCATGTTGGGTCAGGTGACCAGGCGTCCCGACTTCCAACAATCTGTCCCGCAGCGTTTAAAAAAAAAAAAAGTCCCGATTTTTAGGACTTATTCTTAAAACGCCGCGGGACAAATTGTTGAGAATCGGGATGTTCGGTTTTTTGGTTTGTGTTTCCTTCCCCCCGCCCCGCCAAAAAAAAAAATCGGGACTTTTTTTTTTTTTTTTTTTTTTTTAAGTGCGCCGCGGGACAGATTGTTGAAAATCGGAATGATTTAAAAAAAAAAACAAAAAAAACGGGACTTTTTTTTAAAGCGCCGCGAGACACAATGTTGGAAACCGGGGATGAGTTTTTAAAAAACTCGGGACTTTTTCTTTAAGGCGCCGCGGGACACATAGTTGAAAACCGGGGCGTCTGGTCACCTGACGTTGGGGGCCCCGCCGGCTCCCACGCTCCTCCCCCGGCGGCGGGAGGAAAGGGCGGGCGGAGGCCGGAGGGGAGGGAGCCGAGCCCCGGCCTCCCGAACCTCACCGCCCGCATCGGAGCGGTTATAGGTTCGCCTTTGCGGCGCGTTGGAACCACCCGAGGACCTACTCCGGCCCTGACCGGTGTGGCTCAGTGGATGGAGCGTCGGCCTGCGGACTGGATGGTCCAGGGTTCGATTCCGGTCAAGGGCATGTACCTTGGTTGCGGGCACATCCCCAGAGGGGGGGTGTGCAGGAGGCAGCTGGTCAATGTTTCTGTCTCATCGATGTTTCTACCGTGTTTTCCCGAAAATAAGACCTAGCGCAACCTTGGGAGAAAAAATTAATATAAGACACTGTCTTATTTTCGGGAAAACAGGGTAGCTCTCTATCCCCCTCCCTTCCTCTCTGTAAAAAATCAATAAAATATATTTAAGAAAAAAAAAACGACGACTCCCGGGCTCCACCGCATATGGGGAAGGTCCGGACCCAGCCCAGCCAGGTGTGTGAAGTGTGTGTTCAGGATGAGGACGAAGCCGAGGCCGAGGCCGAGGCACCGCGGTCTCTCAGCCCAGATGATGCAGAAGCCTGTGGTGGCCTCCAGGTCCAAAGGGTGCCGGCTGCGTGTGCTGCCCTTTGGCCTTTAGTTCAGGGTCACCGGGCCTTTGTCAGGGCCCCCTTAGCCTTCAGCTGCAGAGTCCTCCGGGCAAACCACTCTCCAGGTCCAGGCCCTCCACTGGGGATGTGCCCGCAACCAAGGTACATGCCCTTGACCAGAATCGAACCTGGGACCCTTCAATCTGCAGGCGGACGCTCTATCCACTGAGCCAAACAGGTCTCGGCCTTCGGCCGCTGTTTAATATTTTAACCTTGCTATTTTGGGTTCTGTACTCATTTAAAAGTTACTTTGATTTTCTGAACGTATGTATGCCATCCCAAAACTCCATTGATGATGGTTTGAATGTCCCCTTGTTTGTGATCTCACTGGTCACCGAAGCACATTTCTGGGACCCAAGACTGATCCATTAGCCCGAGTTGCCTCAGAAGGTACAGAGAGTGCATTCCTGTTGACTCAGTGATCCCAGAATCTGGGCTGCACAGTTGCTCTAAATTGTCCAGTTGGTCCGTCCCAGATAATGTGCTTCTGTGGATTCAGTGATTTGTAGATACTTTAGATAACTAACTTGCTCAGTTTCACCTCTGTAAAATCGAAAAACAGGTTCCTTTTCCAGACCCAAAGATGTAATCGATACCTTTGTGATATTCTGCCAATATAAGCCAGGCCTGGCAAAGCAGTTCGGGGCTGCGAGGTATGGAGCGCTTTTGCTCCCTCGTATGCCGCTGGCCTTTAATAAATGACTCCATAACTCGACTTTTTTTGAGGCGTTCTTTGTAAGATGGGGTTACAGCACAACACTGAACACGATCACTGCAGATGGAATCTACCAGCCACCACAGTGTTATGAGTGGTACCACGCTTGGGTGGTGATTGATAGTAATTTTAATTTTCCTCTTTTTGCATTTTCCTTTCTAGATTTCCACCCCCCCCCCCCCATACGGAACATATTAAATTTTCTTAAACATTGAAATTATCCCTTGATCTATCTCCCTTGCTAGCTCACTACAGATGGGCTGTTTCCCAGTTTTCTCATTTCTGCCCTTTTATCTTTCTCAAACTTTTTTGTGTGTTTGATTTTTCAGTGATTTCCTTTTAATGGACCAGTTAGTTTACTCTCATGCATTCTAAAAGGAGGAAGTTGAATTTTCCTCTCGTATCCTTTCAGTAGTAAAGGAACTGGGATGGTTTGAGGGTGACCAGAGTGGTGAAGGAATAGTTGAATGGAAAGGGTGGAGCGTTTCTGACTGGTATTTTTTTTTTTTTTTTAATGCATTCATTGAAAATGAAATGAAAAAGAATTTGAACTTCAGGCTCTTCCCAGTATTGTGTTTCTCACAATTCATTTCTTCTTTTCCCCCCTCAGATATGAAGCATCGACAAATGAATTGATTAATGAAGAATTGGGAATAGCCTATCCAATTATTGATGGGATCCCTAATATGATACCCCAGGCAGCTAGGATGATGACAACTCAAAATAAGAAGCAAGAAGATATGGAGCAGCACTAGATCATAATTACAAACAACACATACAACCAGATTTTTAAAATACCTTCTGCCCTTTAAAAAGTCAGGGTGGCAGGTAATAAGTGGAAGAGGAGAATGTTTCTGTCTCTTCCTACGCTGACTGTCCTCATTCCATTTATCTCTTTGGCAGGACTGTTCTACTCGGCCTCCGTGGACGAAAACTTCCCCCAGGGCTGCACTAGCACAGCCAGCCTGTGCTTCTACAGTCTGCTCCTGCCCATTACCATCCCCGTGTACGTGTTCTTCCACCTGTGGACGTGGATGGGTATTAAGCTCTTCAGGCATAATTAGTGCACCCAGAGCCAAGATGGTATATATGTTAATGATAAGTCTTGAGTGTCTCACTCAACTGCATGAAAATACTGGAAACCCACTTAGTTTTCAGGAAAGATGCTTTACTTTGCTTCTGTCAGGCTGAGGACTATGGGAGACTTACATTGCAGAAGCTTCTTTGATTATAGTTTGGTTCTGCCCTTGTTTTTTGAAGGTTTTAATTTATAACTGCTATGTCAGAAGAAACATTTAAACACGCTGTCTTATTGGAAATTAACAATCCCAACCATCACCTAATGACTTATTTCTTATCTCTTTCATCCAAATATTAATAATTTGAAATTTTTATGTTTGTTTGAGATTCAATCTGTGATAAAGTCACATGTTCTACAGATAACTGAAATAATTCCAAAGGGCTATGTTGGAGTGTTATAGAGAAATGCATTTGAACTAGTGTGATATAAAACTAATAAAATTGAAACTTCATTTACTTGCAAAAATTTTGATTTAGTAAAATTACCTTCATTTCTTTTGCATCAAATAGTTACATTAGTAAATAATAAAATGACACTTTTCCATGAAACATTGACACAGTTTTGTTTTTGGTCATAAGTGTGTGGTTCTAAGGGAGGGAACATCTAAAAATCTACATTTTAAAGTGTAGGCTATTTTTGGAGGAGTAGTTAATACCCAAATAGAATAGTTTCCCAGGAAAGTATTTACTTTTAGGAGTAGAAGGGGGTGTTAGAAGTCTTGCAAATAGCTGGTTGTGTCCTGTTGAGCTGAGAACCATGTTTTGAGCCACATTTCAGTTTATTTCCTGCCTTAGGGGAGAAATTTAGCATGAGGAAGGGCATGAGCACTTGGCATAACAGTTCCTAATTTTCCAGAACGTGCAACAAGACTGACTGAGGTTAATATTTTACTAGTTTCCATAAAGAAACCTAAGAATTAAAAATACTAATCTTAATTTATTTTTACTAGAATCTTAAAGTACTTTAACAGAAGCTTCAATTTTTTTATGGAAAGAAAATTAAAATGAGGTTATATGTATTTTATATTACATTCAGAACTAATCACATTTCAAAAATTTATGGTAATCTACAAATAACCTAGAAAACTACAGAGGTTCCCATCATTTCCTGAAGTTACTTTTTAATTTATCCTAAATCTCCCTGTGGTCAGTGTAAATGAAACAGTTTTGTTAACAAAGTAAGCACTGTGTCCTGTTTCAGCTTTTACAAGTTCAGCATTTCATCATTTTAGAGGAAATTGACAAGTATGCCCCTGGGGAAGTTCAGTATTAACGCCAACTTCTCACTAATAGAATTCTTGAGCAATAAACTACATTAGGTAGTTTTAAGCAAATTATATATAATTAATTTTATAACCTAAGACAGTGGTCCGAAAACTCAGTCAACAGAGCCAGATATTGACAGTACAATGATTGAAATTTCTTTTGAGAGCCACATTTTTTAAACTTAAAACTATATAGGTAGGCATTGTTATTAACTTACTTAGGGTACTCCTAAGATGGCTTTTGCTAAAAACTCGAGGGGCTAAAGAGCCGAATGTGGCTCTCGAGCCGCAGTTTGCCAACCACTGACTAGGGTAACAGCAATAATTGGGCTGAAATGGAAGCCATCTGGCAAGCCTGTTAATCAATCTACAGTGTTTATTTTGTGCAAACTCGTCCTTCCTATTTATAAGAAAAACAGGAATCTAAATTCTTGGATTCAAATTCTTATTCAAAGCTGATGCTCTTCTATTATTTTCCTAAAGTAGCTTCTATTTTACCACTTGTAGCACTTACCTTTGTACTGTAATTGCCATTTTCTGTCTTCTGTGTAGACAGTAAGCCTGAAAGAATGAACGCATGGCTCTGACAAGCCTTGTAATTTTAGGCAAATTAGCATCTCTGAACTTCATTTTTAGGACTAGAAATCCTTTTTTAAAATATTTGTGAGGAACAAATTAAATTACCTGTGAAAGTACCTTGTAAAGAGCCAAGCAATACTGACTACTGGAATGGCAGCACAAGGAACTCTGCAAACCATTCCCCAGTGAAACAACCTACCTGGTAAAATTTAAACGGAACAGCCATGTAAAGTCTCTGGAAATTGTTCTAAGGGCATACAGCCAAATGAGAACCAAGAACATCTAAAACTCTACAGCAGACTTTGTGGTATTTGAACCACCACTCACGTCTTTCGCCTCCTCTCAGCTCAGAGTGACCAACACTCCAGGAGGGTGCAGCCAAGGACGCAGGGCTCCCTTTGCCATCTTGTTGAGGGTTATGTATCTTCTCAGGAGGACCATGCCACCAGCAGCATAAAAGAAATATGTGATTATAAAAGTGTAAATGCATATTTCCTCTTGTCTGATCTGCAGAGCAACTATATAAAGCAATATATACAATTGGGGTCTGTATTATATTGCCATTAAGAGCACAAAGGAAATGGATGAGAGCAAAGCTGCACTGGAGTAAGGAAATGACACCAGATGATTAACTTGAGTTCACAAAACAAATGGGGAACCAGAAAAGATTCGCAAGAGTTTTATAAAAATGATGCCAACATGTACTTGTTTTTTTCTCAGTTTGGGACATTAATGAAAGTTATAAAGTACTGTTGGGCTGTAACATGTAGATGAACTATGCATAATAGCACAAAAAGGGGAAGAACTATAATGTTTCTTATTTCACTGGCACTCAATAGATCTGAAGTTTTAAAAATTTCTCAGGCTCATTGCTGGTGAGAATATAAAGTGCTATAGCTTCTTTGGGAAACAGTTGAAAATACCTCAGAAAGTTCAATATGGCCTCAAATTCCTCTCCTAGGTATATATACATACTCAAGGTAAATTGAAAATGTATCTACATAAAAACTTGTGCATAAATGTTCACAGCAGCATTATTCATAAGAGCCCCAAACAAGCAAAATGTCCATGTGATGAATGGATAAAATAGTCATGAATACAAATGGCAAAAACTAGGAATGACTTGATGCATGCTACAACATAGATGAACCTTAAAAACATGCTAAATGCCAAAACCGGTTTGGCTCAGTGGATAGAGAATCGGCCTGTGGACTCAAGGGTCCTGGGTTTGATTCTGGTCAAGGGCATGTACGTACCTTGGTTGTGGGCACATCCCCTGTGGGAGTTGTGCAGAAGGCTGCTGATCAATTTTCTCTCTCCCTCTCTGTAAAAAATCAATGAAAAAGATATTTTTAAAAAACATGCTAAGTCAGTTATAGGAAAATCACATTAACTTCATGTACATGAAATGTGTATCATAGGTAAATCTACAGAAAACAAAGTAGATTAATGATTGCATAGGGCTGGGGGTGTAAGTACAGGGTCTCTCTTTGGGGAGATGACATGTTCTAAAATTGTGGCAATTATGGCATAATTCTGTGAATATACTCAATACACTGAGTTGTAAACTGCATTTAGCTGAATTACATGTGGTGTGAATTACAAATCAATAAAACTGTTACCCTTCCCCGAAAAAGCACTATCTATTAGTAAATGTCCAGTATAAGGCACAACACAGGGTTTTCAAGTTACTTGCTGATGGTCAAATGCTGATTAGAGGCATGGCCAAAGTGGAATGAAGATTTTAAGGCTTCTAAACTTTGTCCACCATGATCATGTCTGACTTCTGACCCTCTCAGCACAACACCCATTGTTGAAAACCCATATTTCTCAGGGATTTCCAAGTTCCTCACTAGCAAATCATCCTGGCTTCCAACCATTAATGGGATTTCTTCACTAGCTTCCCATCACATAGCTCATGCCACACACACATTGACCTCACCACCTCCACTTAGCGCACTGCAAACCCACCATGAGAAATTCTGTCTTATTCTTTCATTGATTGTGACTCGTCCCCAATAATTCACTGGCTTCAACATGATAGATACCTCTTGATTCCTTGGAGTCTTGTTATTACCAAGATTATTTTCCTTAGTGTTCCTTTTTGCCATCACTGACAGGGATCATCTTTAATTACCTAAAAAATGAGATCCTTCTTATCAACTTAAAAAAAAGATTTGCTTTTTAAATTTTTATTAATTGATTTCAGAGAGGAAGGGAGAGAAACATCACTGATGAGAATCATTGACCTGCTGCCTCCTGCACGGCCCCTACTGTAGATCAAGCCCGCAACCCGGGCATGTGCCCTTGACTAGAATCAAACCCAGGACCCTTCAGTCTGAAGGCTAAAACTGTCCATTTAGCCAAGCCAGCTAAGGCTCTATCAGCTTTCTAAGTGACAGATTCCCACTCTGAGGGCTCAAAAAAGGACTTGTCATGACGTACTCTCCCTCTTTATTTTCTTTCAATCCTGCAAAATGGGCTTTTAAGGAAGTCTCTCTGAACTTCAGACTCTGCATCTGTAAGATGAAAAGAATGACACCCACTTCAGACCTGGCAGCAGTTTTAAGTGAGGTAGAGAATATGAAATTACTTAGCCAAGAAACGGTAGTTTCTCACTACTATGTGTACTACCCTGTTTCCCCGAAAATAAGACAGTGTCTTATATTAATTTTTGCTCCCAAAGATGCGCTAGGTCTTATTTTCAGGGGATGTCTTATTTTTCCATGAAGAAGAATACGGTACACATTTATTGTTAAATAAAAATAAAGGAAATTTATTACCTGTATATGGTACAGTAGTACGGTAGTTGTCAACACAAACCAGACAAACTGAATCCTACAGTATCAAGAATTTTCTCATTTATTTAATGACAATCATGTCATCATCTTCTGGAACATCATCATAATCCAATTCCTGAATTTCCTGGTGAATTTCTTGTGACTCCATTTCTTTCAGAATCAGTGGACCAAATCTCTCTTTTAGCCTAGCGGGGGGGTGGGTGGGGGGTGGGTGGGGCTTATTTTCGGGGGGATGCCTTGTATTTCACTCAGAAGGAAAACTGTAAGTAGGTCTTATTTTCGGAGGATGTCTTATTTTCGGGAAAACACGGTAGTTGTGGGGAGAAAGGCCTGGCCTCTTTACAAGTATTGTCCCTTTTAGTGAGATATTGGAATTGCTATTTCCTACATATGCCACTAGGTGGCACTTTTGGCTAACCGATGAAACCACTGACAACTAAGCACCTGGGAAATGCTAAGGGGCCATAGTTCACCATCCATCCTTCAGTCATTTTCACGGCATCTACTAGATAGTAATGATAACTGAAGTGAATACCAAGGAACAAGTGGAGATAACTCAGAGGTGGAGTTGAAGACAGCAGTTTAAAGACAGAGGTGGGATGAGAACAGGGTCCCGGCCAGAAAAAGCATGTGTGAAAACACAGGAGCTTGGCCCATTCAGGCAAATGAGTTACAAATAACTAGCATGGCGTGGGCTATGTATGCAAGGCTGTGGTGGGAGGCAACGCTGGAGCTGACAGGATCTGGGAGCTGGGCTTTACTGACCAACTTTTTAATTTGTGCAGCTGATAAACATCATGGCTCTTTGTTCCAGGAAAAAAAAAAAAAACCGATAAAACACACTCAAAAGAGGGTTTGCATGTTATGGACTCTGTGGTAGCAAGTGTTCACATGTGCTTCCCAGTACAGTAGCTACCAGTCATAGGTAGTTGTTAGGTATTCACATGGCTAGTGCGACTGAAGAACTGAATTTAAAATTTTTATTTATTTTTTTAAATATATTTTATTGATTTTTCAGAGATGAAGGGAGAGGGATAGAGAGCTAGAAACATCGATGCGAGAGATACATTGACCAGCTGCCTCCTGCACACACACCCCATTGGGGATATGCCCGCAACCAATGTACCGGAATCGAACCTGGGAACTTTCAGTCCGCAGACCGATGCTCTATCCACTGAGTCAAACCGGTTTCGGCTGAATGTAAAATTTTAATTTTCGCTAAATAACCACATACTGAAGAGAATAGCTCAAGGGTCTACCTTATTGCACAGTGCATATATAGGATGTTCTATTGCAGAGTGACAAGACCAATTGGTGGGCAGCTGTTGCAGTGATGGGACAGGAGATGATGCAAGCCTGAACTTCAGCTATGACAGTGGGGTTAGAGATTTAGAACAAGATTGTCAGGACAAGATCGAAAATTGAATGTGGGGGATAAAAAACAGGGGAGAGGGAAGATGACTACAGGCTTCTACCGGGAGATATTGGTGTTACCACAAACTGGAATACAGAAAAAACGGTAATTTCCTCCTTAAAGATGTTGAGATGAAGGAGCCAAGGGGCCTGCAAATAGAGACACAGACTACATAGAAAAATGGCTGTGGTCCTGGAATAGACCATCAGTTCCTGCAGGTCAGAGAGACAGAGGAGTAGCATCGCATGGAAATTGTAACAGAAGCCATGAAGATCAGCAGCATGTGGCAAGTGAGAAAACAGGACTGCACTATCATTTTAGGTCAGAGGTGTATAAGGGGTGTATAAAGGAGATGGGAAAGAAGCCGAGAAAAAGCCACAGTTTACCGTGTTTCCCCGAAAATAAGACATCGTCCGAAAATAAGACCTAGCGCATGGAAAGATAAGACATCCCCTGAAAATAAGACCTAGCGCAACTTTGGGAGAAAAAATTAATATAAGACACTGTCTTATTTTCGGGGAAACAGGGTAGCAGTTCATAGCAGTTTTGAGGAGAAAGTAGACAAGAGTTTCAAATGCAATAGAAGCAAGATGGAAATGGGCAAGTTTCTACCAAAATTTGCAACAGGGAAATCATCTGACTTATTACAGCAGTTCAAGTGAGAGAAGCACAACGTCAGCCCTGGACAAACTACCCAGGTGTTTATGAGAGAAAAATAAACTTCTGCCTTACTTAATATACATTGTTTTGGTGTTGCCTTGTTTAATAGCCTAATCAATATTATCCTATATAATAAAAGCCTAATATGCAAATCAAACAGTAGAACTACTGAATGGGGAGGGGGGAGGGAAAGAAGGAGCTGGTAGCAAGTGGTGCGAGGCCAGCCAAGGCGGGTGCCAGTGGGCAGAGGAAGGGGACAGAGACCAGGGGGCAGTGGCGGAGGGGCAATCAGGGAGTGGGGCCAGCCGTTTGCCAGCTGGTGCTATCTCCCACTGGCCTGCAGAGGGAGGCCACTGGCTGTGGCAACAGGGAGATGTGGGGTGGGGCCGGCCACTTGCTGGCCAGCTGGACATCCCCTGAGCGCTCCCGGACTGCAGGAGGGTGCAGGCTAGGCTGAGGGACCCGAATGCAGAATTTTCATGCACCAGGCCTTTAGTAACTAACAGATCTTACATGCAAAAATAAATAAAATAGGTAAACATATTGAATAATCAAGGCTTTTATGTTAGTAAATTTTTTCGTTCATTTTATTTTTGAAAATGTTTCCAAAAAGGAGTAAACAGTCTGAGGTAGGGTCAGCCAAATCCTCTGTTGCTGTTGATGGCTGCCTGGAGCGCTTCCTCCACTCTTTCCATGGTAGAATACTTCGGGAGGTAGAGGAGACTGACACATGTAAGTGCTCTTATGGGATCCTTCTCACCCACGTTTTCAGGACAGCAAAATGTTATGTTCATGCTCTTTAGACCTTTCACTTGCATTCTGTCAGTTCCTGTAAGAAATACTAAAACACAGAATGAAACTGAGTGACCTGCTTCACAAATCAACATTTATCAAGAGAAAATACTTTTATTTTATTTTTTAAAAAAATATATATTTTATTGATTTTTTTACAGAGAGGAAGGGAGAGACATAGAGAGCTAGAAATGTTGATGAGAGAGAAATATCGACCAGCTGCCTCTTGCACACCCCCTACCGGGGATGTGCCTGCAACCAAGGTACATGCCCTTGACCAGAATCGAACCCGAGACCTTTCAGTCCGCAGACTGACGCTTTACCACTGAGCCAAACCGGTTTTTATTTTAAATACTAGTGACCCGGTGCACAAAATTCATGCACACTAAATGGGAATTAATTAGAAAAAATATTTTAATATTACTATTTGCTTTTTCTATAATAGAAGTGTCAGAGATGAAAGAAAATTAGTAAAATGTATATGAAAATCTCCCTCCTGTCAGTCGGGGGCATGCCATGGGACCCAGAATCAAGTCCCCGCCCATCCACACACGCCTTGGAATAGCAGGAGACCCAGATCTGGCCAGCCTCACCCCTGTCAAGCCATTCCGGGCGGGGGGGCACAGCCTCAGGTCCTCCAGCCTGGCCTGGCGCCGGGGGAGGGGCTGTGGTCTGAGGTCCCCCTGCCCAGCGCACAGTCTGAGGTCCCCTGTCAAGCCCTGCTGGATGAGGGGCGCAGCCTGAGGTCCTTCACCCAAGGCAGGTGCCCTGCAGCCTCAGGTCCCTGCTGTTTGGTCATTACGTGATGGTGTCTTGACTAATTTGCACATCATCCTATTAGTATATAGACTTACTGAGGGCCCATGTGCCAAATCCTACATTAGACAGCACTGGGGATCATATTAGAACGAAGTCTGACACATAGTCACTACCCTTAGTGACTGGTGGGAATATTATATTCTTATGCAGAAAAAGACAAAGACAAGAAATAAAAGGGTGTAAGACAGCCAGACAAGGTGTCATTGAAATAAGGGCTGCTCAGTGTAAGTGCTGTGGGGCTCAGAGCAGGAAGAGAGAACCAGACAGGAGACTGGGGAAGACTTCTGAATGTTTGGAATTACAATGGACCTTTAAGGAGGGGAAGGTTTAGAGAGGCAAGGGAGGTGGGTGACGGTGCAAGGCAGGGCAAGGAGTTTCAGAGAAGGCCTGGAATGAGAGAGTGCAAGGAACTGCAGGGCCTGGGTGAGTGAGTGATGACACAACTGCAGAAAGAGGGTCACTACTTAGCTTTAAGAAAAAAAAAAATTAAAGCAACAGTGTTGGAAGCCGCCCATTATTCTCCCTAGCAGAGAGATGTGGACAAGGAACCGGGAAGGCTGGTCAACCTTGAAGCTCTGAAAGGTCAGAGCCAACCAGCCCCTCTTTAGTTGAGACAATGGTAGCTGAAGCAACTTCCACCTTTTAGTTTTATGTAAATCCTTGCTGATTGGCTATTATTGGAATTGCCTGCCTAAGGGCTATGGGTTTATCCCATAGTCTTTTTTTTTTTTTTTTTTTTTTAATATATTTTATTGATTTTTTTTTTTACAGAGAAGAAGGGAGAGATATAGAGAGCTAGAAAACTCGAGAGAGAAACATCGACCAGCTGCCTCCTGCACACCCCCTACTGGGGATGTGCCCGCAACCAAGGTACATGCCCTTGACCGGAATTAAACCTGGGACCCTTCAGTCCACAGACGGACGCTCTACCACTGAGCCAAACCGGTTTCGGCTATCCCATAGTCTTAATAAAAGGGGTAGCAAGGCCAAAACGGGGTGAAGTCCTTCCCCTTGAGTTGGGCTCCCCCCCTGGCCCCCAATATTTATAAATTAATATTTTCTAGTCTCTTTCATTTGTGTGCGGCCTCCTCCAGAGCCAGAACCCTGAATCTGAATGCTGAATCTGAATGCAGGACGTGAAAGGGGATTACTACACGACAGGTAGGGTTGAAAACACAGGAAAAAAGATCTCTATTAACATTTATCTTTTGATGTTGTGACAACGTGACATAGAGGACATTCAACTGGTCTAGGAGTGGCTCTTTCACTCCTAGTTGCAAATAGTGTCTAAGACAAACAAAACGTTCTCATTCCATAAAAAAATAATATAGGATTATAAATGTATTCCTGACCCAACACTTACCAAGGAACTTCTTCTTTTCCTCCAAAGTCAACTTGTGTAAAGCCTTCCAAAACATCACGATGGTGGGATGTGAATCGTCATATCCGCGTTCGTAACGTGCATTCTGGAGAAAAATGCAGAGAAAAATAGTGTTCAGGAAAAGGAAAGAAATTTAAATCCAAGCCACTTGGCCCTTAGGATGTACCTTTTCAAATGTTTCCCAGTCGTAATCTGTATTTCCAATAATCATATCCTTTAGTTCTTCAGGATGGAAAATCTCAATAATCTCCTTCTCACACACTTTGTAAAATCCTATTTGAAATTCTTCATAAACTTCCTTCACAGAGATGTTGAAGATGTAATCGACATACTTAGAAACATAGTCTGTCCTTTAATGAAACAAAAATGATTTCAGCTTACTGCAATCCTCTAAAAACAAAATGGGAGGAGGGGCGGGAAGGAGGCGGCTAAAAATAAGAGCTAGACCACTTAGCAACTGAGTGGTTGGAGAGTTAGAGGCATTTTTCATATATTATCTAATTTAATCACAAAATTCTGAGGCACATTTTAATAACATTTTAGAGAAGAGGAAACTGAGGTACAGTGAAGTCACGTGATTTTTCCAGGGTCACACAATTAAGAGAATTGACATAGATTAGAATAGAATGAGTTTGGAAGTTATAACCTGACCTGCTCACAGTCATGTCTGGGAAATGGGGGAAACTTCCTATTTTATACTTTTCTCTATTATCTGAATTTGTCATAGGAGTAATTATTTGAGCTTAACATAGATAAGAGGTTTATACTTCTAGATATAATGGAGTAGCTTGTAGCAAATGCTTGCAATAAGAACTACAAAAAGGCAAGCAATAAAAAAAAAAAAAAACAACAACTAAAAAACAACAACACATATAGCTCCAGGCTTCCAAATCGGAGTCAAGACTGGAGAGACCTCTGGACTAAGAGAGAAAGGAGGCTCACTGGGGAGAACCCAGCATGTTACTTGTCTCTCTGGCACATTTGCCAATTCTGTTGGGCTAAAGGGCTCAGCAAAAAGTAGTTGTTAAGAGGTAGAAAACCTTATTATATCTATCCATCAACAATCCTATGGGTAAATGGGGATATATTCATAAAATAGACTATAGAGTTAGATATGTTCTATTTCTTGACTTGGGCTGATAGTGTGTGCAATTTTCTGTATGTTATACTGCAATACGAAGACTTTTTAAACAAGGATTAAAAATGAAAGAAAAATATTTGCCTTAGGGCAAAATGCTCACTAGGACCAACTATCCAGGGGAGAGTCTATAATCCCACATTGTATTCCTTTAAATCCCATAAGGTGTTGGGAAGTGAAGATACCACAGTGGCATCTATCTATCTGTATATTTAAAACCCTACTATGCAAATAGACTGAATGGTGGAACAACCAGTCGCTATGACGTATGCTGACCACCAGGGGATGTCAGAGGGTACGAGTGGCGGCTACCGGCCCTGATTGCCCCTCAGGGCTTCTCCACCTCCACTTGCACCTGCTGCTGGCGCTGGCCCCAAATGCTCTTCACTGTTAGCGTGTGGGAGCAGTGGCAGTGAGAGCAGAGCTGCTGGCAGACAGGAGACTGGTGGCTGTGGTGGAGGGGCCAGGTGAGGGCGCAGAAGATGGGCTGAGGCCTGCCCCTGTGCGGCCCACAGTTCCTTTTAAGGTGCACAAATTCGTGCACTGGGCCACTAGTCTAATAATATTAACAAATACTCTGTGCCTGATACGGACCAGGAACTAGTGTAGACTAGTCGAGGAACTGGAAGTATAGTGGTGAGCAAGAAAGACTGAGTCCTTGCCATCACAGTGAGGGAAACACTGGTAAGGAAATAAGCAAATAAAGTCTAAAGGTAAGTAAAGTACGACATGAAAAGAAAAGGTAAAGCAGGGTAAGGAGATAAAGAGGCTGGTGGTATGACAGGAGGATAAGGGAAGGCCTCTATGAGAAAGCCATTTTCTTCCCTACCAGAATATACACTCATACAGACTCACAACCACAGAAACGCTCTACCTTATTAAAATTAATTAGGAATGAAAAGTTATATGGCTACAATAAATTTTTAGAGCCCAGTGAAATAAACAGTGTATAAACAAAACGAACATTTCCCTTTTTTGTACCTACTTGTTAGTCTGGTTGACAATTACGGAACTTCCATTAGGAATTAAATCTACGTCAGTTTTGTCCCAATTCACCTGTAACCAAAAACAAACTCACATAGCATCTCCAAAATAATCGCAAACAGTCTATCATCAAAAAATACACTTTGAAGCATATCTTTTTTTCCTTAAGAATAGGTGGAATTGTACATTTCTGTCACAAAACAAGCGAGGAATGTACAAATAAAAATGAATAGCTTTTCATGCAGAATGAGAAATAAATCTAAAAAAACGAGAATTATCTATTTTAACTGATCATACTGAAAAAGTATAATAAATAGGGAAATTGCCAAATTTCAGTATTCACTTCTCAAAGACAGACCTGGTATGGTGGATTTGGAAAATACCGGGATAGGAGATATTAGGAAATATCTCCTATCCCGGTATTCCTGCCCCTTTGCATTTTGACTCCACAACACCTCCCATCAAGAGGGGGGAGTCCGGCCCAACTGGCATGGCTCAGTGGTTGAGCGCTGACTTATGAACCAGGAGGTTATGGTTCAATTCCCGGTCAGGGCACATGCCCGGATTGCGGGCTTGATCACCAGTGTGGGGTGTGCAGGAGGCAGCCAATTAATGATTCTCTCTCATCATTGATGTTTCTTTCCCTCCCTCTCTCAAATCAATAAAAATACATTAAAAAAAAAAAACCACCAATAATAATGTTTTTAAAAAAGACGGGAGTCTCGCCGAAACCGGTTTGGCTCAGTGAATGAAGTGTCAGCCTGTGGACTGAAGAGTTAGATTCCGGTCAAGGGCATATACCTTGGTTGTGGGCACATCCCCAGTAGGGGATGTGCAAGAGGCAGTTGATCGATGACTCTCTCTCATGATGTTTCTCCCTCCCCCCCTCTCTCTTTCTCTCTCTCTCGCTCTCTCTCTCTTTTTCTCTGTAAAAAAAAAATCAATAAGATATATTTTTATTAAAAACAAAAACAAAACAAAACAAAAAAGAGGGGAGTCTCTTTCTTTGGCCCTTGAATCCGGAGGTAAGCTTGTGAAATAGTCTGGCCAATGGGATCCGACAAAAGCAAAAACATGAAAAGAAGCTGTGTGCTAGGGCTTGCCGTCTCTTTGGGCCCTGAGCCCATCCAGTGAGGAAGCCTCAGCTGGCCTCCTGGATGGTAACAGATCAGAGACAGGCTTTCCAGCTGACACCTGCCAACGACCAGGTAAGGTGTGAGGATGTGGCAGGCCATCCAGCTCAGCCACGCTGGCCAGGCCAAAAACCACCAAAGTATTTGTTGTTTTCTGTCACTAAGTTTAGGTGTTGTCTGTTTCACAGTAAAATCCAATGGACACATCCAGCTCATAAAAAAAAAAAAAAGAAGGGAATAACCTTTTACATTAACTTAATTCAGAAGTTTGTTTTTTCATTCAAGGGTGCATGTTTACGCAAGTATGTAAAGGGTTAATCAGATTAAATCTGCTCTGTAATCCGGTTTTCATTGTTACTCACATTAAAATAGATATGAAATACTTCTTCAAAGTCAGCACTTTCATCATCCAGAAGTGTTTGCAAACTCCTAAAGAACAAATAATTTCGTTAAAAAAAAAAATGATCCCTAGATACATCTTGTAAATAAACATAGAGTGCATGACTATTCTAAAGGAGGGAAGTCCGGTACAGTTCACAGCACCACTCCTCAGTGACTTGAGACCTCACCTCTCTTTAAACATGAGGTGAGAAGTTTATCTACAATACTGCAGGCTCCGCACCTGATTCCTACTCTCCTTCTACCACACCCCAACTTCCTTTACCTCATCATCGTATATTTCTATTTAGAAAAGGACTGGTAATGTATTTACTGACACCGAAACTCAGTCAAATTGATGTTACCTTGATTTAAGGTTTGGGACTTTACTTACAGAGCAAATAATAGGTCTCCTTTTAAATAGCAGGCATCGCGGGAGAAAGCAAGATGGCGGCATACATAAACACCTAAACTGCTGCCTCGCACAACAATTTCAAAACTACAACTAAAACACAGAATCCACATTACCCAGAGCCACAGGAAAGCTGGCCAAGTGGAAATTCTACAACTAAAAGGAAAGAGGAAAGCACGGAAAATCAGAGGAGCTGCAAATAACTGAGATACAGAGATACGTGTGCCAAGAGGAAGGGTGGCTGAGTGCCTGGCTGGCGCTCTCTGGTGGGAGAGGGAAGAAAGCCCCCAACTGCACTGAACCCCAGTTCTGGGTGAAACCCCATGGGTCCAGGCTCACAGAGGGGGAGTCTGGACTGTCAGGTAGAGAGAAAGGCAGAGACTTGGAGAAGCCGCGGCGGGCAAAGGTCTGGAGTCTCGTGTGCAAGCACACGCAGGGAAGACTGACTGCTGAGATTGCCGCCAGCTCTCCCTAGCGGAAGGAAGTTGGAAGCTCCTGACTGCACTGAATCCCAGTTCTGACTGCACTGAACCTCGGTTGCGGGTGAGCCTCGGGGAATCTGGACTGTTAGGCAGAAACTCAGGGGATCTGTGGAAGGCAGAGGTCTGGAGGCGTGTGCAAGGGCAGGGCTGATGGGAAGCCAAGAATGTCGGCTCAGCCCCGAGTCTCAGTCCCGAGACTCAGTCCCATCAAAGCTGAGCACAGAGGCTTTCGCAATTTTGCAAACCTGGTCCTATAAGGCTGCCTCTAGCACAAGTCTCCCAGCGTAGACGCAGCTGATACACATAGCCAATTGGCCTGGAGGTCAATTCCTCCCAGCGATACCAGAAACAATCAATCTTAACTACAATAAGGCTGTACACACAGACCACAAAGGGGTACACCAGGAGTGTCCACCTCAGGTGACTGGGGAGATTGACTCACTGGGCCATATAGGAAAGCTAGCACACAAAGCTACTCTACCAACTCAGGGAAGCAGCAAAAATAACAGATTTGCGGAGACAAAGTAACAGATTACACACACACACACACACACACACACACACACACACACAAAGAAATGGAGGAAAACAAACATCTCGACATGGAATTCAAAACCACGGTTATAAGGATTTTCAAGAATTTTCTAGAAAAGCCCAATAAATTTAACTAGACCCTTGAGGATATGAAAAAGGACCAATTAGGAGAGAATCCAAGATGGCTGCTCGGGTAGGCACCTAGCTGCAGCCGCACACAACAAATTTCAATAAAATACAACTAAAATATAAAATGGACATTACCCAGAACTACAGGAAAGTTGACTGACTGGAAATTCTACAACAAGAAGGAAGGAGAAAACCAGAAGGAAGAGCGGAGGAGCTGGAAAAGCCTAAGTTACCGAGACATGTGGTGCGCGGAGAGGTCAGAGCCGGAGGGGAGGGCAGCTGAGTGCCTGGCTGGCGTTCCCTCCGGGAAGGAGATAAACACTCAGACTGTGCTGGGCCCAGCTCCAACCGCTCTGAACCCCAGTCCTAGGCCAGACCCCGGGGACCCAGGCTCACACAGGGGGACCTGGGCTGTAAGGCGGAACCCCGGGGAGCGGCGAAAGGTGGTCCCGGAGGCACGCACATTGCGTGCAGAGAAGGGACGGCCAGCTGTGCTGCGGGATTGGCCCGGTGGGAAGGAGACTGGAGCTCCAGACTGCTCTGAACGCCACCTCCAACTCTACTTCCAACAGAACTGAACCCCAATACAGGGCTCATTGGGGGAGAGACTAGACTGTTTGGTAGCAGGCGATCGCGGGCACCTTTCTCTCACGAGCACTGAAGGACCCGCATAGGGCGGGGCAGATGGAAGCCAAGGCTGTAGGCTCCACCCTGAAACCCCACCCCATCAGGAAAGCTGCCTGCGAAAATGCCTAAACCAAATAAATCACAAACGAAAGAAATGGAGGACAAAAAGCGACTAGATATAGAGTTCAAAACCACACTTATAAGGTTTTTCAAGAGTTTCCTAGAAAAGGCCGATAAAATAAATGAGACTTATGAGGATATGAAAAGGGATCAACAAGAAATAAAGAATACATTGTCTGAAATAAAAAATATTATACAGAGTCCTAAAAACAGAATAGAAGATCGCAAGAATCAAGTCAAAAATTTGGAACATAAAGAGCCAGAAGACACTCCTCTGCAGAAGCTAGAAGGCAAGAGAATCCAGAAAATTGAAGATGATGTAAGAAACCTCTGGGACAACTTCAAACTATCCAACATCAGAATTATGGGGGTCCCAGAAGATGAGAATGAGCAAGATATCAAAAACATACTGAAAGAAATAGTGACAGAAAACTTCCCCCACCTGGTGAAAGAATTGGACTTACAAGTCCAGGAAACACACAGAACTCCAAATAAATAAAAGGAATCCAAAGAGGACCACACCAAGACAAATCATAATTAAGATTCCAAGAGCAAAAGACAAAGAGAGAATATTAAAAGCAGCAAGAGCTAAGCAGGTAGTTACCTATAAAGGAGCACCTATACGATTGTCAGCTGATTTCTCAGCTGAAACCATGCAGGCCAGACAGGAATGGCAAGAAATATTCAAGGTGATGAATAGCAAGAACCTACAGCCAAAAATAATCTACCATCAAAGCTATCACTCAGAATCAAAGGACAGATAAAGAGCTTCACTAATAAAAGAAAGCTAAAGGAGTTCATCACCGCCAAACCAGAATTATATGAATTGCTGAAGGGGGTTCTTTCAGAAGAGAAAGTAAATAAAGATAAAAATTATGAACAACAAATATGTAACTATCAACAAGTGAATCTAAAAACCAAGGAAATTAAAAAAAAAATCTGATGAACAATAGCAACTGTTGAATATAATAGAATCAGAGGTATGGAAGGGGAGTGAACTGATGATTCTTGGGGAAAAGGGGAGAGGAGGATGTGGGAAGAGACTGAACATAAACTGTGCACCTATGGATGAGGACAATGGGGGGTGGGAAAAGGGCAGAGGGTGGGGGAGGAAGGGGGGAGGGAAGGAACATTTGTAATAATATGAACAATAAAAATTTATTTAAAAAAAAAAAGAAATCCAAAAAATAAAAAATAAAAATAAAGTTAAAAAAAAAAGAAAAAAAAAGAAAAAGGACCAACTAGAAATTAAACATACACTGACTGAAATAAAAAATATTATATGGAGACCTAACAGCAGACTAGAGGAACACAAGAATCAAGTCAAAGATTTAGAATACAAAGAGGCAAAGGACACTTAACCAGAAAAGCAAAAAGAAAAAAGAATCTAAAAATTTGAAGACAGTGTAAGGAGCCTCTGGGACAACCTCAAGCGTACCAACATCAGAATTATGGGGGTGCCAGAAGAAGAGAGAGAGCAAGAAACTGAAAACCTACTTGAATAAATAATGACAGAAACTTCCCCTAGCTGGTGAAAGTAATAGACTTTTAAGTCCAGGAAGTGCACAGAATCCCAAACAAAGGTATCCAAAGAGAACCACAGCAAGACAAATCATAATTAAGATGCCAAGAGCAAAAGACAAAAGAGATAATATTAAAAGCAGCTAGAGAAAAACAGCTGATTACCTACAAGGGAGCACCCATAAGAAAATGTGACCAGGCCAGCAGGGGGGTAGTGAGGGACAGCCAAACGACTGAAGAGCAGGCTTTGTAGGGTGACCAGGCCAGAAGAAGGGTTAGTGAGGAGAGACCAAACGACAGAACAGCAGGCTGCGTGAGGTGACCAGGCCAGCAGAGGGGGCAATGAGGGGCAAATAGGCTGGCAGAGGCGAGCAGTGAGGGACAATCAGGCCAGCAGAGGGGGCAGCTGGGGGCGACCAGGCCAGCAGGGGGTCAGTAAGGGGCAATCAGCCAGGTGAGCAGTTAGGAGCCAGCATTCCCGGATTGTGAGAGGGATGACTGACTGCCAGATCCTAATTAAAAAATAAACCTCCACAGTTCATTGCATAAATACCGTATTTTTCGGACCATAAGATGCACTTTTTTTCCCCCAGAAGTGGGGGGAAAAAGTCCCTGCGTCTTATGGTCCAAATATAGCCTACACATATACTTTAAAAAAAAAGTTTTTTTACTTGCCCGGCTCTGTGTGGTCTCTGTGTGCTTGCCCGGCTCTAAAATGGTTCTAAATGCTGCTGTTTACTTTACAGGGTTGATTGCATGTGTTTATGACTGTGATGTTGGGTTTTAATGCACAAAAAATATTTTAGGACACTATTTGTTTCAGAATCTTTTTTTCTTCATTTCCCTTCTCTAAAAACTGGTGCGTCTTATGGTCCGAAAAATACGGTATACCAAAAATATACAATTCCCTTCTTGAAGAACAGTTAGGTAATCCATGTATTATGAACTACATAATACAGTGTACATTGCCGGGACCGGTTTGGCTCAGTGGATAGAGCGTCGGCCTGCGGACTGAAAGGTCCCAGGTTCGATTCCGGGCAAGGGAATGTACCTATGTACCTTGGTTGTGGGCACATCCCCAGTAGGGGGTGTGCAAGAGGCAGCTGATCGATGATTCTCTCTCATCGATGTTTCTAACTCTCTCTTCCTCTCTGTGAAAACTTAATAAAATATATTTAAAAAAAATACAGTATACATTGGTATACAGAAATCCTTGCATGGTTATGTATTTCTGGGTAAAATGTCTAGAGGCAGAACTGCTGGGTCAAAGCACGAAACGCATTTTCGATTCAGATAAGCAATGCCACACTGTTCTCTGAAAAAGGAGTTAACAATCTGCACATCCACTAAAGATACCTGAGATTGGAGTAAACCTTTTACCAAACCCTTGCTAACTCCATACAGCATCAGTATTTCCATCCACTGTCATTCTGAAGTACATAACAGTCTCTCATTTTAATCTGCATTCCATAATCACTAGTGGAATCGATCATGTTTTTATTTATGCACTATTTCTATTCCTTCTTTTGTACACTTTTATCAATCTTTCTTATGAATGTGTTAGAGCACTTTATATGGTAGGGGTAGTCACCCTTCCTATTTTGTGTTACCAATACTTTTTGCAAGGTGGTGGGTTGTCTTTTAACGTACCTATAAGTTTTCATTTTAAAGGTGGTAATGCAGAAACAATATTTAAAATATAAACATCACTGTAACCTGTGCTCTATGACTGTTTCTATGCAAATAAAGTTCAAAGATTAATGCAAACACTGAGGGTAATATAAAAAAAATAAAGTTTTCTTAATTTTAGAAAGTTAAATTATTAATCCAACAATTCTTACCAAAGTTAAAATTGGTTTCAAGTACTTAGGATGCTACTTTTGGACATGAAAATATTTCTGAGAGGGCGTGTTTAAGTATTTGTTTAATGTATGTCAGGCAGGACTCTGAAGAAGCATCATGGTTACTTGCCTTCCCAAGACAGGGCTGAGCTCTTTCAAGTCTTCCAATGATGGTGTTTGGTCCAAAAGTTTCTTAAACAGAGCCAGTGGGAAAGGGATGTTTGCAACATTGCAGTTGAACAGAGTAAGTCCACACAGAATCCCAAAGAAGAAATATCTCTTTTTCTCAAATTTAGGCTGAAAGGAGAAAAAAATAAATGGTCAAAAACATATATTGCTTAATTTCTCCCGTGCGGACATGAGAATCCAGGGAAAGTAAACCCTGTTTTAGAGAAAAATAATCATCTATATATGTATGTACTTATTTATTTTTATCCTCCCTAGAGGATATGCTTTTATTGACTTTAGGAAGAGAGAAATGGAGGGCGAGAGAGCAGGTGCACGAGAGAAACATCAACTGATTGCCTCCCATATGTGCCTGACCAGGGATCGAACTTGCAAACTAGGTATGTGCCCTGAACGGGGATTGTCACTGCCACCTCTTGGTGTACAAGATGATGCTCTAATCAACTCAAGCCACCTGGACAGGGCAATAATCGCCTTTTTCAAATTAAAATGTATTTCTACAATTATATCATTAATTCTCCTCCAGGTATAAAAACAAATTAGGCAATCTAATTTTTCATGGTCTGTCGAGAAACACCGTAAGAAATAAAAGGGGACTTACTTTAACAGGAAACCACATGCAGGCAGCTTCTTTAGGATACATGAACATCCCATATTCTGGCCGAGTCATCTCTTCAAACAGACAGCGGAAAAACTCTGTCCTGATGCCTCCAGGCTCATATCCAATTTCTTCATGAAATGAAACCTGAGGAAGCAGAGCAAATAACGCATCACTTCTAGGCTGTGCATTGTATCTATTAAATTCAGCAGTGAGAGCTAGCATCATTGTGGACGCAGGTTATTTAGCTGCCATTGTACTAAGCATCATACTCATATTATCATATTTAATATCCTATTAATTCTATGAGGCTTCAAGAATTTAAATAACTTTCCCAAGGTTATAAAATATTCAATGGTGCAGCGTAGGTTTAATCCTACGTCTGTGACACCTCAGAGCCTCGTCTTTAATACTAAATTGACCACTCAGTGTATGTCCTATATAATAAAAGGCTAATGTGTAAATTGTCCCCTCAACCAGGAGTTCAACTAGTAGGCAGGCCAGCCAACTGACTATGTCCTTTCCCCCTGGCCAGGTTGGCTGGACCCTACTCATGCACTGGGCCTCTAAAATACATATATGAGAGGCCTGACACACACACACACACACACACACACACACACACACACACACACACACACACATAAATACACACACTATATATACATATAAATACACACACACACGTTATATAGTTACTAAACCTAAGATCATTTATAGATGTTCAGAATGGTGATATCTACAATTATACCCTCAAAAACAATTGCAGTCAATAAACAGAAAGTTTTCTCTTTCACAGAGGACTTTGGGTGCTGCCTGAGAGCAGAAGCAAACCCTCAGTTGTCCTCTGTATTCACACCATCTCACCGAAACCCTTAAAACATGGTGACTAGCCAGGCGAGGTCAGTCCTCCGGAGGGACTGGACCTCGTAGGGTTAGAACTGGAGGTTCTACCTGGCTAGGTCTGGGGAGAACCACCATTCCCCTGCTGCCCCTTAACATGCGTGTACTGGTGAAGGGCCCACACCTGTCACCTGAAACCCACAGGTCTCTGGGGAGTCAGGGAACTCTGAGACAGGCCGCCTCAATGGCAAAGGGAGATCATTTCCCTTCTGTAAACGAGTTGTTACGTTATTTTACATTTTCCTTATCTCGGCACCCAATTATTGAGAGTTATACTTTACCATTAATTCTGTCCTCAGGTCTTCATTCTCAAACCGACTTAACTGGCTCAAAACATCCTCAACCAAGTGGCTCCTCCTGACTATAAGATTAAAGGTGGGCATAAACCCAAAACTGGACCCGCTGTCTCGCAGAATTCCAGCCAACTGCAGGACAGCTCTGATTCTTTTCTCCTGGGAAGACAGAAACGTCTCACTACATTCTGCCATTTGCTCTGAGCAGAAACTTATTATATAAAATGGGATAAACTGGTTCAGTTTGTTATAAATGCATGTCACGAGCATTTATGAAAAGAGCCTTATGTGCACCACTGGAGATTAGCTATCCATCCAGTGTTCACCCTCAGTGAGCTGAAGAAACATGAAACCTAAGACATGGAAGCCATCCTGGGTGAGCAGCAAGTGACCAATGGCAGGCTCCATTGGACTACTATACCCTTCCTATAAATACAATTGTTAATACTTCAGTTACTGGCGTATAAGACGACTCTGAAACCAAAAAAATAGCCTGCTCAGATTGGCCAGAGTCAGAGAGGCGGTCTATTAAAAAAAGAACTGGTGTTGCCTCGGAAGTGGGGGGTAGTCTTATACAGCGCATATAGGCCTAAACCTATGTTTTAACTGTAAAATTAGGGGGGGTCGTCTTATACGCCGGAAAATACGGTACTCAAGATAATTATAATCAAGAGACTAAGAGACGGTTTAGTAAACACTGAAGCAGTGCACTGAAACACATTCTCATTTGAAAAAGTTCAGAAGTTTAGAAAAGAAGCGGTCTGGAGGACGTCAAGTTCAGGTGTGAGAGACCTCGCTAAAGATATCCTATTGTAGCTGAGACTGGTTTGACTCAGTGGATAGAGTGTTGGCCTGCAGACTGAAAGGTCCCAGGTTTGATTCCGGTCAAGGGCATGTACCTTGACTGCGGGCACATCCCCAGTAGGGCGTGTGCAAGAGGCGGCTGATCGATGTTTCTCTCTCATCGATGTTTCTAGCTCTCTATCCCTCTCTCTTCCTGTAAAAAAATCAATATATATTAAAAAAAAAAAAAGATATCCTATTGTAGGAAGAGAATCCAGACAAGAGTGAGGGAGAGGAGGAGGAGGAGGGGGGAGGAGGAAGTGGGGGAGGAAGACAAGGAGGAGGGGGAGGAGATTGATAGATATTGAGATTGTCCACCTGAAACCAAATAGCCATTTGGGATCACTAAAGTCTGTGGCTCTTAGCAAAACAGAGAGAAATCAGATCTATAAAATTATTACCGGAGAGTTGTTTAAAGTCAGGAGAAAATAGTTAAGAGATGAAGCAAAATACAATTCTTGTATATTTTTATTTTCCTTTGTTAGGTGTTCCATTAATGGTTATGTCAGAACTCATAAATCAACTTCCTATTTTACTATGGTAACTGCATTTGTGAAAGCATTTACTTTTATGACAGATATCTGAATATTACACACATACAGATGCCTACATGAGAGCAAGAGTGATAAGAAGACTTAACACTTTTGGGCATTTACTTGGTGTGAGGCACTGTTCTAAAAGCTATATTAACAAATTTAATCCTTGCCGAAACCGGTTTGGCTCAGTGGTAGAGCGTCGGTCTGTGGATTGAAAGGTCCCAGGTTCGATTCTGGTCAGGGTCATGTACATTGGTTGCGGGCACATCCCCAGTAGGGGGTGTGCAAGAGGCAGCTGGTCGATGTTTCTCTCTCATCGACGTTTCTAGCTCTCTATCCCTCTCTCCTCCTCTCTGTAAAAAATCAATAAAAATATATTTAAAAAAAAAATTAATCCTTACAAAACGGTAATGAAGTACATTTTCCAAGGCATTTTAAATTGTCCAGTTTTAACGTCAAGAGCACATTGCTGGATATGTTCACAAACAGAACCGATTTAGCTGATGATAGTTCAATGAAAAAAGGGATATGTTTCACACACCCTTGTTATGGCACTATCTCAGGCATTTATTTGGGTCCAAATTTCAAGAACCCTCTGTCACCTCTATTCCCACTGTTACGTTTTTCTACACTCGGTTGGACCTCCTTAAAATAGAGTGCTAATTTCAACTAAGTCCAAGTGTGCTCCACCTCTTTGAATGCCCATCAGAAAGCGGCAGGCACCAACCTCAAGGTCAAAGCTCTACAACGAGGCCAGCAGCCCAAGCTCCATCCTTTGCTACTAAGACTCGAATAGGCCTCAAGGCCAAGCAAACCCAAATTATGACACCCGTTTGCCTCCTTCATTAGAGCACAGGTACCTTCAACGCTACAGCGGTTAGTTTCACTAGTTGATAGCTCCCTTGTCACCCACGAAAATACTATACACTGCCGAAACCGGTTTGGCTCAGTGGGTAGGTCCTGGGTTCGATTCCGGTCAAGGGCATGTACCTTGGTTGCGGGCACATCCCCAATAGGGGGTGTGCAGGAGGCAGCTGGTTGATGTTTCTCTCTCATCGATGTTTCTAACTCTATCCCTCTCTCTTCCTCTCCATAAAAAATCAATAAAATGTATTTTTAAAAGTACTGTACACTTACGAAGGCACTTACCATTTGGTTCGTTAATAAAGACAAAGAAATCGGCATGCCTACCTTTATTTTTAAACGCGAGTCTGCATGCAGTAGTTTTATTTTTGACAGAATATTGAAGACAAATGGGAAATGACTGAATATGACAGGATCCTGCATGTCTACCGAAGGGTCCTAGAAATGAAAAGGAGAACAATTCTGATAAAACGGACGGACAGAGCTAGCTTCCGTCTTACCTCGTAGCCTTAAACCCCGGATGGGGGAAGGTCTCAGTACTGACGGCCAAGGCAATCCAAACCGCTAGGCAGTAGTACTTAGATACATAACATTCTAAGGAAATGTTTTTACATGTACCCATGAAAGGTATATAGGCCTGGTATTTTCAGTGCTCATTTAATTTACCAATTAGTTGTAAATTCTGGGCTGAGAAAGGACAGACCATTCACCCAGCACACTCCTGGAGTCTGTTCTACTGCCACCACACTTCTGCGATGTGAAAGATTCAGAGGTATGTAGTCAATAGTCCACCAGGGATCTAATGAGGGTGTTGGGGGAGGCCCGCCCTTTCCTTTTTTGTGCCTTTTTCATATTGGCACGGCACTCTCCACAAGATGCCCGTCAGGCAGGCCCAAGCTCTCTGCCCAGGAAGGAACCACTCTCCTCTCAGTGCTCTGGCCCCACACCTGCACAGGTTTTGCGGGGTCTGTTTCGCTTTTCCCAACAAGCCCTGCTACTTCCGTTGGGCAATTCTGCAGAGTGCAAGGGTCTTGGAAACTCATGTAGAAAGTTACAGCACAAAATGCCCACATTAACCCCTTGATGATCCAATGTCCTCTTTGTACATGCCACACTTACTAAGCTCATTTTCCAAGCGTGCCTTTTTCGTGCATCTTCATCAAAATCAAGGCAGTGTGTGAGTTCGTTTACTTGGAAAATATCTTCAGGCGCTTGAACTTTAGTCTGGTTTACCTTGAATAAAATATAACCTATGAGAAAGTTTTCTATATAAAGAAAATCTTGCTTAACGGTTATTAGGTTCTCAGAATAAATACGAATTAAACACTCTTCATGACCAGAATAAAGTCCTACCCAATTCCTCCACTGCCAAAACCCCATATTCCCAGGAACATAAAGAATGTGTAGAGGGAGAACCAAGATGGTGGCATAGGTAAACACCTGTACTTGCTGCCTCCCACAACCACGTCAAAATTATAACTGAAATACAGAACAACCATCATCCAGAACGGCGGGAAAGCTGGCTAAGTGGGAGAACTACAACCAGAGAGGGGAAGGAGAAAGCACGAGACTGGTAGGAGATGCAGCATGGGCTGGCACTGGGTGTGCTGCTTTTTAACCAGGAGGGAGATACCAGCTCCTGCTTGCTCTGAGCTCCTGTCCTGGGTGAGATTTGGGGGCTGAGGGTGGTGGGCAGACACATCCTGGGAGAAACTTGACTGTCAGGGAGAAACTGGCATCGGGGCAGGAACATGGGGACAATTTTCTTCCAGATGGAAATTCTCGCAGTGGTCACTGTTTCTGCGCTGGGACCTCCCCGGTGCAGGGCTGACTGGCAGCCATTGCTGTTTGCTCCACCCTGGAGATTCCTTGAGACCCTGCCCTACGTAATTAATAACCCCACCCAAGCTGTGCCCAGCGGCTTTTGCATATGCATGGCCTATCCTTTCTCAGCCTAAAAGCTGTAGTTGGGTTAGGGAGCCCCAAAGCTATCCAAAGAAGGCCCAAGGTTACACCAGTGCCAGCAGCCTGCCTTGCTTCACAGTTGGGCCTCGTCTGGGCACTTCCAAACTGGGTACCAAGAGGAAGTATCTGCAGATGTCTCTGTAGCTCCTGCTGGATGGCCTCAGGCAGTGTCTGACTTTGCACCTCCTTGGACAACCAAGAGCCAGTGTGCCCAGTGGTCAATGTGAGGCCATACCAGATTACAACTCTACACATCCATAAGTGACAAACTCAAGGAGCAGATTCAGTGAGCACCAAAGCCCCACTGAAGCAAGTCCTGTCCCATAAGGGTGTCTCTTGTGCAACAGATCTTCCATTGTAGACAGAGCTGGTCCTCACAGCCAATTGGCCTGGAGGTTAATTCCTTCCAGTGATAACAACAGCCATCAAGGCTCAACTACAACAAGACTGCACACAGCCCACAAATAAGTGCACCAAGAGTGTCCACCTCAGGTGATTGGGGAGATTGAGCCACTGGGCCCTATAGGACAACTACTACACAAGGCCACTCTATAAACTCAAGGAGACTTAGCATCTCTACCTGATACATAGAAACAAACACAGGGAAGCAGCCAAAATGTGGAGACAAAGAAACATGTCACAAATGAAAGAAATGGAAGACAGAAAACTACTGGATATAGAGTTCAAAACCACAGTTATAAGGTTATTCAAGAATCTTCTAGAAACCTCCGAGGAACTTAGTGAGTCCTTCAAGGATCTTAGTGAGAATGCCCCCCAAAAATGGAAAAAGACCAGTCAGAAATTATTCATATACTGACTGAAATAAAGAATAATATACAGAGCCCTAAACGGTCTGGCTCAGTGGATAGAGTGTTGGCCTGTAGACTCAAGGGTTCCACGTTCGATTCTGGTCAAGGGCATGTACCTTGGTTGTGGGGGTGTGTGTGCTGGAGGCAGCTGATTGATGTTTCTCATCAATGTTTCTAACTATCTCTCCCTCTCCCTTTCTCTCTGTCAAAAAAAAAAAAATCAATAAAATATATTTAAAAAAGAACAATATACAGAGATTCAACATAGACTAGAGGATGCCAAGAATCAAGTCAAAGATTTGAAATACGAGGAAGCAAAAAACACACAACTGGAAGGGCAAAAAGAAAAAAGAATCCAAAAATATGAAGGTAGTGGAAGAAACTTCTGGGACAACTTCAAGTGTACCAACAGCTGAATTATAAGGGTGCCAGAAGAGAGAGAGAGCAAGATATTAAAAACCTATTTGAAGAAATATTGACAGAAAACTCCCCTTACCTGGTGAAAGAAATAAGACTTACAAGTCCAGGAAGTGCAGAGAACCCCGAACAAGAGGAATCCAGAGGACCACACCAAGACACATCATAATTAAAATGCCAAGGGCAAAAGACAAAGAGAGAATCTTAAAAGCAGCAAGAGAAAAACAACTAGTTACCTACAATGGGGTACCCATATGAATGTTAGCTGAGTTCTCAATAGAAACTCTGCTGGCCAGAAGGAAGTTTTAAGAAATATTCAAAGTGATGAATAGCAAGAACCTACAACCAAGATTACTCTACCCAGTAAAGCTATCATTCAGAATTGAAGGTCAGACAAGAAAAAGCTAAAGGAGTTTATCACAACCAAACTAGTATTATATGAAATGCTGAAAGGTATTCTTTTAGAAGAGGAAGAAAAAGGTAAAGATAAAAAATTATGAACAGCAAAGTGACAACAAATATGATCTATCAAGTAAATCTAAATATCAAATTAATAAAAAATATGATGAACAGAATAAACTGGTGAATGTAATAGAATCAGGGGCATGGAAATGAAGCAGACTGACGATTCTCAGGGGGAAAGGAGTGTGTGGGGTGCAGGAAGAGATTGGACAAAAATCTTATATGCATGTATACAGTATCTATAGACACAGATAGTGGGGTGGTGAGGGCCTGGAGTGAGGTGGGAACTGGGTGGAGGGAAGCTATGGGGGGGAAAAAGGGACATCTGTAATAATCTTAACGATAAAGATAATAAAAAGTCTAACATTTAATAGTAGAAATTGATTAAGATGATAAATTTTTAGTTACTTTTACTCATTTTTAAAATATATATTTTTTTATTTCAGAGAGGAAAGGAGAGGGAGAGATAGAAACATCAATGGTTTGAGAATCATTGATTGGTTCCTCCTTCATGCCCCCTCTGGGGACTGAGTCCACAACTCAGGCGTGTGCCTTGACTGGGAATCGACTGTGACCTCCTGGTCAGTGCTCAACTGAGCCATGCCTGCCTGGAAACTTCTAGATACTTTTAATTCATAGGGGGAAAAAAGTTTTAAAGTCCAAAGAAAAATATAGTGTAATATAAATCCAAAGTACTCAGGGGCCCAATAAATGCATGTCATGTTCTTCAGCGATTAATAATATACCATTTATACATGTTTCCTCTGGCAAGGCTATATAGAACGTTTCCTTCTGACCTATGGGAGAATTTTCAGTATTCTATCCCCACATGACCAGGGGACATTATGAAGTACCTATGAACACGGTGGATCAGTGCTAACATCAAAAGTGAAGACACTGATAACATTAGATGCTTTGGACATGAGTGACCACCAGTATTTGACCTGGATGGGCAGAGTCCTGGACTCAATGACCAATCGAAGCTGAGGAGGTCTATGGCTATGTAAAGAAAAACACACATATCCTACAATATATCACTTCCGGAATCAGGTATGGAAACTAAAAAACAACTCTTTTTAAAAATATATACTTCACTGATTTTTTACAGAGAGGAAGGGAGAGGGAGAGAGTTAGAAACATCAATGAGAGAGAAACACCAATCAGCTGCTTCCTGCACACCCCTTACTGGGGATGTGCCTGCAACCAAGGTACATGCCCTTGACCAGAATCGAACCTGGGACCCCTCAGTCCGAAGGCCGATGCCCTATCCACTGAGCCAAACTGGTTAGGGCTAAAAAACAACTCTTGATACATGAACACCAAAACATACGTCCAGGAATGTTTATAGCAGCAGGTTTCCTCATAGAGAACTCTTCCCCCTCAAAAAGAACTGCAAACAGCACATATATCCATCAGTATTGGAATGGATAATTATGGTACATTCACAGAATAGATTATGATGTAAAAGTGAAAATGAATACAGCCATAGGTACTAATCTGGAAGAATTTGTATAACAAATGTATGAGACACATGTATTCTACTCATGTAAATTTCAAAAACAGCAAAATTTAAGTGTTTCATCCATCATCCATCTATCTATCTATCTATCTATCTATCTATCTATCTATCACTGTAAAACAATAAACAAGAGTAAAGGAACGATGAAGCCAAAACCCGGGATCATGGCTACCTCCAAGGGGTGAGGGGATGCAATCTGAGAGAAAAATGCACAGGCATTTCAAAAGTACTGGAAATACTTTCTTTCCCAACATGGGCAGTAGTTGCCCTGTTTTATTAGCTTTCTTCAAATTGTTCATAGCTTTATATAAACTCTTTTATATGCATGGCTTAATTCACACAAAAACAGAATTTAAAAAATAGCAATATAAACATGTTTCCCAAGCCTGCTTAAGATTCAGGCCAGGAGAAACCCTTACCCTGTGCAGCTTTTTCAGCACTTCTAGGAGAATTTTAATGTGACAGTTACTCTCAGCGTTTTCGGCCCAGTAACGCAGTTGAGCAGTGATGGCTCTTTTAAACATCTGGACCAGCTCCGTGAAAGCGGATTTGTGCAGAGATGCCCAATATTCCTCTGAGCGATACAAAGGTAAATAAATGTTAACATGATTTCTCTGAGATTCTTAAAGGTCCATATTTTCCAAGACTGATAGATAGGGTGGGGGTGGCCGGGAAGAGGTCAATGGGGAAAAAAGGAGACATATGTAGTAATATATGTGATACTTTAAGCAATAAAGAATTAAAAAAACCTGATACAATATTTTCTATATGTCATAATAGAACACATTTGTAATAAAATTTTCAAAAAATACGATTGCGATTAAAAGTTCAGAATTTGCCCTAGCTTGTCTGGTTCAATGGATAGAGTGTCAGCCAATGGACTGAAGGGTCCCGGGTTCGGTTCCGGTCTAGGGCACATGTCCAGGTTGTGGGTTTGATCCCCAGTAGGGGTGTGCAGGAGGCAGCCGCTCAATGATTCTCTCTCATCATTGATGTTTCTATCTCTTTCTCCCTCTCCTTTCCTCCTTGAAATCAATAAAAATATATTTTTTAAAAGTCTATGCTCAAACTTAAAAAAAAAAAAAAGAAAAAGAAAAAAAGTTCAGAATTTAATGTCCTAAAAAAAAATTCCTTGACAACCACAGGATTTCAATCTTGATATTAATCTGTGAAAAAAGAGACATTAAATTACTTACATTTTATTCCATATTGAGGAACGTACTGTATGGAAAACTAGATTAAGAACTACTCGTGACTGCACGGTTCTTCTTTTTGTGCTCACAGCATGAGTTTTCAACGCTTTTTAAAAAATATATTTTATTGGGATAGAGAGCTAGAAACATCAATGAGAGAGGAACATCTATCAGCTGCCTCCTGCACATCTCCTACTGGGGATGTGCCTACAACCAAGGTACAGGCCCTTGACCGGAATTGAACCTGAGACCCTTGAGTGTCCACAGGCCGATGCTCTATCTACTGAGCCAAACTGGCTATGGCAAGTTTCTTACTCTTAAATAACACCTTTTAGCATTGTAAAAAATAATAAACAAAATGTTTAGACAGCTTTTCATCACTTACAATGTTATCTAGATTTAATAAGATGTAAGAAAGACTGGACTTTCTTGGGCTGATTATGTAAAAAATAAGCCCCATTAAATCTGATTAAGCCCCTAGAACTGGAGATGCAGGGAAGGAGGAAACAATCAGACAACTCTAGAGCTGGGACATTCTCCAGGACAACTGACCTAGATTTTTTAAAAAAGCAGTCCATAAACTTTTGCAAAATGTGAATATGACCAGGATATTAGACACTTAGTATGACATTACTAGAGGCCTGGTGCACGAGACTCATGCACTGGGAGTGGAGGGAGGGGTTCCTCAGCCTGGCCTGTGCTCTCTCGCAGTCCGGGACCCCCCATTCCTTACTGTCTGCCTGCAACAGAGATGGGAGAGGCTCCCGTGCTTGCTAAGCGGTGAGCCAGGCTTCTGGCTGAGCCGTGTTTCCCATGGGAGCACACTGACCACCAGGGGGCAGCCCCAAAGTTGAGCGTCTGCCTCCTGGTGGTCAGTGTACATCATAGCGACCAGTCATTCCACATTTTGTTGATTTGCATATTAGGGTTTTATTATATAGGATGGCTAATTTTATTAGGTGATAATGATGTCATGTAGACTATATATTGTTATGTGATGCATGATTAAATATTATAGGTGAAGTGTCATAATATCCCCAACTTACTTTCAAATAATTCAGCAAAAATAAAATGTAATCTGTACTTCAAGAGAGAGGAAGCACAACATGTTAACTGTTGCTGACTCTCAGGTAGAGGGCATATACTCACTGTACTATTCCTTTAACTTCTGTGTGTGAAATTTTTCATCATGAAAAGTTGGGAACAAAAAACCTCATGACCAAGCCACACATAGGTCATGATAAGAATTCTAAACAGGTTCTGGAACACTCTATTTTGGATATCCAGAGTAATTACTACAGTGTCTTCAGAATACACTAAGAACATGAGATTAAAAAACATGAATGTGTTTCCATTTCTCTAGCTAAGTGTTGCTATAACTTTACACGGTACATCTTTCCTTGAGGGAATGGTGAAGCACTTTCACATGTAAACCATCAATCTTACCCAGAGCCTCTGAAGATTTGTCATTCATCTTATAAACAGCCTCTGCAAACGGAACCACCAGGCTCTCCCAGTTGTTGAAATCATGCATCATGGGAAATTCTGGGAGAAGGAAGAATACTTCTAAAGCTTCTCGGTGGGGAGAAGGAAATGGAAGATTTTTAAGAATATCCCTGAGACATGTGGTTATCTGCAGTAAAAAAAAATGAACAGGGAGAAGGCACTCAAAACACAGTAGGAAAAAAATAAAACCTAGGAGGCATTGGGCACAACTGGTTGTAAATAGAGTGTAGGACCTGAGGTGTCACTGCGCCGTGAGATTGGAATAATAATTTAGCTTTTCTAACACCTATGCTTATATCCCATCTTACCGAGGCCTGACGTATGGATATGTGACAAGTATTGTCTCCATTCACTTACTGAGGGTGAATGAAGGAGACAAAAAAGGAATCATATTTATAAGAGTTATCCTGGAGCCCTAGCTGGTTTGGCTCACTGGATAGAGTGTCGGCCTGGGGACTGAAGAGTCCCAGGTTCGATTCTGGTCAAGAGCATGTACCTTGATTGATAAGATATAAAGATTGATCAGTTGCCTTCTGCTCACCCCAAGGGGTGAGCAGAAGGCAACTGATCAATCTTTATCTCTCATTGATGTTTCTAACTCTCTTATCTCCCTCACTTTCTGTAAAAAAAAAAAAAAAATCAATAAAAATATATACGTATAAAAAAAGAGTTATACTGGAGAAAGTGGATTCAGAACTAACAGGCAGAGAGTAGATTCAGAACTCTCACAATAAAGGCTACATTGCACCCTCATTTTTGAAACCTCATTTTTTTTTTTTTAAAGGAGAATGTGCCGAAATTGGTTTGGCTCAGTGGTAGAGCATCTGTCTGCGGACTGAAAGGTCCCAGGTTCGATTCCGGTCAAGGGCATGTACATTGGTTGCAGGCACATCCCCGGTAGGGGGTGTGCAAGAGGCAGCTAGTCGATGCTTCTCTGTCATCGACGTTTCTAGCTTTCTATCTCTCTCCCTTCCTCTCTGTAAAAAATCAATAAAATATATTAAAAAAAAAAAAAAAGGAGAATGTGCTAGAAAAAAGTAAAACAAAAATAAAACCCCAAACAAAAAAAAAGTAACAGTGCCACAACAAAAATTGTTTCCTATTATCTTTCTACAGGACCTCATCACCAACTTTCCCCACCAGAAACTCTACTTCCTAGTCCTTCCAATCTCCTTAGTTTCCCCAACCAGAATGCAAGTGTTCAGGAAAAATTCAAATGCGATTCTGAATTTTTATTGGTCATGTATGCTCAGATAATAAAAATAATTTGTTTCAAAAATCCACTAAAAAGATAAGCTAGTATTGATGGAGTATCTATTTGTCAGGTGCTATAAGATTTGCATATGTTAGATAGGTCATTTAATCCTTATGGTTTTTCTATAATATACAATAACATAGATATTAACCCCATTTTGTAGATGAGAAATCTGTACTTCAGAGAAGTTAACTTGCTCAAGGTCATAGTTAAATGGGAATCTCTCTTAAATCTTTCAGACTCCAAAGACCTAGTTTTCTTCTTTTTTAAAAATATATTTTATTGAGTTTTCACAGAGAGGAAGAGAGAGGAATAGAAAGCTAGAAATATCGATGACAGAGAATCATCGATCAGCTGCCTCTTGCACACCCCTGACTGGGGATGTGCCCGCAACCAAGGTACATGCCCTTGACCGGAATCAAACCCGGGACCCTTCAGTCCGCAGGCTGATGCTCTATCCACTGAGCCAAACCGGTTTCAGCCAAAGACCTGGTTCTTTCTTAATCACTAAATTATCACACTAGCTAATAGTATCTCTAAATGTACACATTTTTAAAATGTTCTTTTTTTACATCAAAACATACTGGGCTGCTACCATGTGGTTCAATCTCTGGAGTTACTTATAGTGACCACTCTATTTAACGACATTTCAACAGCATACATACTTCCTATCTCTCTGCTCACTGCTAGCCACATCTCCACCTGGAACTACTGCAATGGAGGGGGGAGGGGGGAGAAGAGAGAAATGAGGGGAGGTAGAGTGAGAAGGTAAGGGGGGAGAGGAAGAGGAAGGCAAAAAGAAAAGCAGTGAAGGAGGGAGAAAGAAAGAGGAACCAGAGTGAGACACAGAAAGAAACACATTGAGAGAACTTAGCAAGGACCACCTCTATATCAACCAGCACAACAGTACAGGGAAATTAATTAATAAGGGCTAATTCAGTAACGCAAGTATGTTTGCATGATCTGCAAGTGGGAAACCTAAAGACAGTAGTGACAGCGCTGAAACAACCAATCTCAAAAATAACGAAAATATTATAGAACCCACAGAAAAGGAAGTGCAATGGAACAAAACAGAGAGGAAGAATCCTGCAAGTCTTTGGTGAAGGGGAGGTTCATGTCAGAAAAAGTCTGCTCATTTCTATACTTATGTTTAAAATACTCTAGTGTGCCAATCTCAACAATTCCTTTAATCATCTTCCTAAAGCTGAGAGAGAGAGAGAGAGAGAGAGAGAGAGAGAGAGAGAATATCATCTTTCTTCTGTGACTATTTAGACTATTTTTAACCTGTGTGACTACTATTTGTCCTGTATGGGCAAACACCTGAATGCTATTTGAGTTTAATCTGGATATACAACAGGGTCTTGGAGAATCTCCCAAAACAAAATATTCCTTCAGAAATTTTGAGTTCTCATAAAAAATATGTCAGTGATTTCCCTTTTCCAAACAATCTGAAGAATACCACCATGTTAGTGATCCAGTCTTTCTGGGTTAACTCTTTAAAGATGCGTCTTGCTTTAGGTAAGTCCAAATGAGTCAACACGGTGTTTGCAGCTGTTCTGTGGAGGAAAGATACATTTTAAAAAGTGATGAGTAAATGAAAAAGTTTCAATTCAAAATTAAATATTGGTTAGATTATCTATTCAGATGAAAGGCTTTTTTCTAAAGCTTGCTTTCATTCCAATAAAATTTTATATTTTCTTCAACTTTACAATAACTATCCAATATAATAATTTGGCTGAATGCAATTAAAAACACAGCTGATGTCCTAACTGGTTTGCACAGTGATTAGAATGTTGGCTGAGGAAGAAGGGTCATAGGTTTAATTCTGGTCAAAGGCACATTCCTGGGTTGCAGGCTCATTCCCCACCCAGTCGGGGCATGTGCAGGAGGCAACCAATCGATGTGTCTTGCACATTGATCTCTTTCTCTGTCTCTCCCCCTCCATTATACTCTCTCTAAAAAAATAAATGGAAAATATATCCTCACGTGAGGACTAACAACAAACATAGTGTATACATTAGAAGCCCGAGGCACGAAGATTCGTGTAAGAATGGGCCTTCCTTCCCCTGGCTGCTGGCACCACCTTCACTCCAGCCCGGAGCTGCCTCTACACCTTCCTACGCTGTCCAGAGACCTGAAGCAGCTGGGGCCGTGAGGAACACCTGTGTTATGCCCTGGCAAGTGTCCCGGGCTGCTTGGTGCCCGTGCATGCAAATTAACCCACCATCTTTGTTAGGTTAATTTGCATAGTCACTCCTGATTAGCTGGTGGGCCTTGCAAAGGTACGGTCAATTTGCATCTTCCTCTTTTATTAGTGTAGATATTTGACAACATATGATTTCTAAAATGTCAAACATATTAAGGCTGAATTAACAATATATGCAGTCTGACTTTAACTCAGATATTGTCTTATCTCAAATGGATAATCAATAAATATTTATTTTCCATTAAAAAAACAGCCAGAGCCCTGGCCAGTCTAACTCAGTGGTTAGAATGTTGGCCCCAGTCAAAGGCATGTACCTGGGTTGCAGGTTCCCCAGCCACAGTAGGGGTGTGTGTGGAAGGCAACCGATTGACGTGTCTCTCTCATGCTGATGTTTCTCTTTCTCTCTCTCCCCCTCCTCCCTTTTTCTACTTTCTCTAGAAATCAATATCCTCAGATGAGGATTAAAAAAAAAAAAAAAAAAAGCCAAAAAAGGGCAATTTCTCTGAGTTACATGAAGTGAAAGTGGGGACCAAAAACAAAGAGGGTTCAGCGCAGTAAATTGTTAGTGTTCTAATGAACTATAATAATGTGATTTTAAGCTATGAATTGCATTTGTAGAACTGAATTAGTCACTGTCTAAAAACAGACATAGTCTTTGTAAAACAACACATATTTTTAGTGTCTGAAAATATTCTTTCAAATAAAAATTATACAAATATTTAGAAAAAGTATAAAGTTTTTCCTTCATACTATTTAGAAATTCAAAGTAATCTTAATATCTTACAAGAAATAATATTAATATTAATATTTTACATAAGTTAAAGCCATGGTCGGCAAACTGTGGCTTGAGAGCCACATGCGGCTCTTTGGCCCCTTGAGTGTGGCTCTTCCACAAAATACCACGGCCTGGACAAGTCTATTTTGAAGAAATGGCGTTAGAAGAAGTTTAAGTTTAAAAATTTTGGCTCTCAAAAGAAATTTCAATCGTTGTACTGTTGATATTTGGCTCTGTTGACTAATGAGTTTGCCGACCACTAAGGCAGGGTATGCCCTTCCCAAGGAATACCATGCAGCCATTAAAATTAAATTATAAAAAATATGAATATGGAAACTGAGCAAAGTGAAAAACAGACAAATATATTAAGTGTAAAGTAATGTATACTAAAGCAACATATAATCCCATTTTTTGGTAAAAGAATATATTTACATAGAAAAAAAATACACAACTGCTAACTGTTCTCTAATGGATGATTTTCATTTTGTTGTTGTGTATCTGTATTTTTGACATTTTCTATAGCAATAATATATGTATTTATAAAAAATAATTTCTAAAGAGATAAACACATAGCTAATTAAAGTACTCAAACCAGTACTTTATAATCTTTTAAAGTATTTTTTAAATTGAGATATAATAAACATATAACATTATATTAGTTTCAGGTGTGACACAAGGAGTCAGTATAGGTATATATTACAAAATGATCATCACAATTACAATTTTTTGTCGTAATTTTTAAGATCTCTTTTAGCAACTTTCAAATATAAAATAAAGAATAATAGTCACCACCTGTATACAGTATTTTTTAACAGAACTTTATAAATTTAATATATATATTACCTTTCCCTTACAAAACTTCCAGTCAGACAAGCAGGAGATGAAAATATCTCTCTGATTTCCCTATGTTAGGAATAAGATGGTGGTTAAAACAAATCATGAATACGCCTTCTGACAGCATGATAAATAAAACATCTCATAATTGTCCTTCAATCCTCTCCATCTCCATCGAGTTTGCTATTGCCTTGGGTATCTATAAAAGTTTATTCCATTTGCTAAATCTCAAATGTTCAGTGGCAAACATGGGCAATCAAAGGATATGTACTCAGAGAAGCCACGGGGAAAGTGGAAAAGGCTTGACGTAGGGTCAGTATTTTCTCTGACAAATTAAACACTCTGATCCCACCCAGCTTTTCCCAGCCCTATGTATTTCTGTTCCACTGAAGTGTAAACCAAAAAACTACCAGAAATTAACTGAGGTCAGGGGAGTATGCTCAGTTCCATCTTTGTAAATTTTTTAAATAACTACTTTCTAGAATTAGAAAGCCATACCTAAAAAAAAAACCCAAAAAAACAATAAACAGACTTCCTGTAAATATGAGTATAGTCTTTATAGATGGTAGAAGTTGTTCAGCTGTGATGAGGAGGTCCACAAACAAGTGGTTCTAAGCTCAAATAGGGTTGGGAATCTGTGGACTATATTTCCTGCTCAGAGAGTCAAAATAGACACAAACATGTCAAAACCTCAGAGAAGTTCTGCAGTAAAGAAAGCTGCCTTCATGGAGATTCCATGCTAGTTGTGATGATTATTATATATTTCAATCACAGTACAATAATAATAATAATAATTGGCTAGGCAATGGTATCCAGATTTTTGGTCAAACATTAACCTAGATGTTGCTATAAAAGTATTAGAAGAGAGTACACTTAAGTCAGCAGACTTTGAGTAAAGCAGATTATTCTCCATAATATGGGTGGGCCTCGTCTAATCAGTTGAAGGCCTTAACAGAAAAGGGTTCATTTAAGGCCTTAACAGGAAATTCTGCCCTCAGACTTCCTTGGGACTCCAGCTGCAATATCAACTGTTTCCTAGGTCTCCCTTATGAATGTTGTACTTATCATCCCTCTTAAACAATGAGCTCTGGCAATCTCTGGCCAGTAGACCACAGAACCTTACATCTCCGTACTGTGCAGAACTAATGGGGGACAGAACAGAGCTTTGGAGCCTTGCATAAGCAGACAGTCAGACACATGGAGTATACCTTTTTGTATTTTGCCACTGCTTCGTCCCCACATCAGCAATCCATCTCATCACAGTCCCTTCATTCAATGTAGGAATTTTCCTTTTCAGATTAACGTATGAATTCTGTAAACAAACCAAAAAAAAAAAAAAAAGAAAAAAAAAGAAAGAAATATAACAATTTAGACACAACAGAAATAAATATCCAACTTTCAGGCATATGCTAAGGATGAAGGGTAAAACAGATTTTTAAAGACAAGAGATCTGGGCAATGATAAAGTTAGATTCTAGCAAGAAGTAATTAATCATTTCCTGATCGCCAATTTCAATGCAAATGTAGACCCAAAGTAAATATCTCTGAGTGCCCCAACACTCAGCACTTTACAAAGGGGCGATTGGATTAAACTGAACACCATCACACAGCTGGGAGGGGAAGGCAACATCCTAAAGACTGTGTGTGGAAGTGGGGGGAACTTGATTTGCCTCGGTGAAGTAGGGCAAGGACTTAATCATAAGCGTATGAATCTCAGATCTGTGTTAGTACTGGCCGGCAGAACTACATTAGAAAGTCAACCACTGGCTCCTAGGACAGTGGTCGGCAAACTCATTAGTCAACAGAGCCAAATATTAAGATATCAACACAACGACTGAAATTTCTTTTGAGAGACACATTTTTTAAACTTAAACTTCTTCTAATGCCACTTCTTCAAAACAGACTCGCCCAGGCCGTGGTATTTTGTGGAAGAGCCACACTCAAGGGGCCAAAGAGCCGCATGTGGTTCTCGAGCTGCAGTTTGCCGACCACGGGTCTAGGATACTGACCAAAGGCCATTGGCAGGGGCCCCCCAAAAGATAAGAAGAATCTAAGAAAATCTCTCTGATTCAATAGTCACCAGGGACAATTCTGATCTCTGTGGGTACACATCTATGTAGCTTAGACAAAAATGCATCAATGTCTGACCAAATCCCAAAAGTTAGCCTCGTCACCCGATGATTTTGGAATTCACCAAACTTGGATTCTGGAACTGTCTGTTTTGCTTAAAATACCAAGTTATAGAACATCTAGGGATCTATTTTTACCTCTTTTTTCATCCAGAGCAAAACACTTTGATTTCCTCCAGCAATTATTATTAACTCATTTTCTGAGGTACGGCTTTCTGAAAGGGATATACAGAAAGTAAGAGTTGAAAATTTGGTACAAACATGCACTCTCATTTTAATTTCAGATTCTTTTAAAACTTAAGTCCTTTTAGCTTTCTGCCAGACAAAGACTCAGCATATTTCCCACCCATAAAGCAGAAATATTTATCTACTTCAGGGTGAAGTCTAGTTGGCAAACAGGTCATTCACAAGGTTGATATGTGGTATCAGTTTAATGTACAGAATTAATGTGAATGCACATGAGTGGCCAGAGTATTATGATCTCTGAATACATAATAATATGACTACTCAGTGTATATCCTATATAATAAAAAGCTAATATGCAAATTGTCCCCTGGACCAGGAGTTCTACCAGCAGGCAGTTCGGTCAACTGCCCATGTCCCCCTATGGGCAGGCTGGCCTGACCCCACCCATGCACAAATTCATACAACAGGCCTCTAATACACACACACACACACACACACACACACACACACACACACACTCACAGGAGTGGCCAGATTATTATGTGCAGGAAACCGAACATTGTCACTGGTAGTAAAATGTAAAATGAGCTGGCCAACCTTAATGGCTCTGAATGGTCAGAGCTATCAACTCATTGTTTAGTTGAGATAGAGGTAGTTGAAGCAACTTTAATTTGTTAATCCCATGTAAACTCTTGTTGATTTTCTGTTGTTGGAATTTCCTGCCTAAAGGATGTCTTTATCTCAGAACCTCAATAAAAGGGATGGCAAAAGGCCAGAGCAGGGGTAGTCCTCCCCCTAGAGGTGGACTCCCGCCTGGCCCCCCATTTTCCCAAATTAACTTTTTTCCAGTCTTTCTTCACTTTGTGTGTGGCCTTCTCCAGAAACTGGACTCTGAGTGAAGCCCTGAACCACGCAGGTCGTGTTAAGGAATCCCACAATTATGTGTTCAGAGATCATAATAATCTGGCCACTCACTGTATATTTCACAGTCAAATATTTGATTAGTTAACTGTCCCTTGGTGTAATTTGGCTCCTATTACTAAAAACTACAAAACTCAAGATTTGACCAATAACTATTGGCTGTGAGGAATGTAAATAAATATTTCAAAAGTCTATGTAAGTGGTTAGAAGAAATCAAGCATATGAACTGCTTAAGAAAATAACCCTACTGTCCATTTTCCCAGGAGAACTGAGAGAATCCTAGTACTTCAGGCCACCACTAACCTCTCAGAACAGTAACTGACGTGCTCCGAGGTACTTCCAGAGCAGAGGGCTTCAGAGCTCAGGCTCTCGGATTGCACGGGACACAGTTCAAATCCAGCAGAACCACTTACCGGCCACGAGCCCTGGCTAGCCCTTCACTCCCTGTCTCTGCCCCTCCAGTAAAATGCAACTCGGAGTACCCCTCTCCCTGAACTGCGTAAGGATAGATTAGATAGCACATACGAAGTGTTCAGCACAGTCACCTAGTATATGCCAGCTGCTCTCGTTCTGAGGATTTTACGTGATTACTTAACCAGGTAAGAAATCCAAACACCATGAAATGAATAGGCCCCTTGCAAACTGGAATTCAGAGGCTGCATATGCTTCTGAATCCACAGAGTCTATTTTAGGGTGTATCATTTTAAGTCCACATTTATCTTAATCTGAAGAGGTAAGAGAAAACTAATGACTAACTTGACTTGATAAATCAGACTGGATGTTTTGAATTGTTTGTAAGTACACAATAGAACCAATGTTTAGAGAAACTCCCTTCAGTCATACACTTTTTTTCTTGCCACAATACGGTTTCCCGACAAAAAGTATTTACACCAAACCCCGTGCTCCTGCAGAATTTACCAAATTTGAGTTCTTCATTCGATAGCAATTTTATGGGAAGTGGTATCAGCTGATCGTGTGTTCCACCGTTTCCCAGTTGTCCTTCTTTCCCAGAACCGAAAGAAAAGACCTTCCCCAAATCAGACACGAAGGCAAGGGTGTGCTGCCTGTTAAATAAAAACACACACACGGTCAGTCTTCAATGATTCGCAGTGAGAGTTCCCAGCAAGGCAGCAAACTGTCAAAATTAGGCCACTAGGGAGCGAAACTAGCTAACCAACCACCAGTGCATGAAGTCAGCCACCTGGAAATGAAATCACGCATGTGTGGCGGAGATCACGCAAGGCCGTGATGCTGCACCGTGGTGAGGGGTGCTCCCTGCACCAGGAACTAAGAAAAAAAAAATTATGATGATCTAGTAATGTAAATTAAGCATCTCCATTTGAAAACGTTTCATACTTTTATCTCAATCAATGAAACTGATGGAAATTTAATAACTCTTACCTACCTGCACTCATTGCGTCGATTTTATCAACTTCCATTCACACTTTACAACTCACCTTCCACAGGCTACCCGAGTTACTCTCTTCCCAGCGAGCTCAGTCACCAAGCAGGGCTTCAGCTCGTTCTGTGCGGAACTGTGACCAAGCTGCCCGTGCTTTCCAGCACCAAAAGTAAACAGGAGCCCATCCTAAGGAAAGGGAACTTCTTAGCAGATTCCAGAGAAAGGCGACGCAGAAGTTGTATTCACAGAAGTTGCAAAAGCACCGTCGGTGGATAATTAAAAAGTACTGTCAGGCCTGGCCAGGGTGCTAAATGGTTAAGAGTCTCAACTTGCTCACTGAAAGGTTTGAGTCTGATCAAAGGCATGTACCTGGATCAGTCTCCACCCCGATAGGGGCATGTGCGGGAGGCAACCAACCAATGTGTCTCCCTCACATCAATTTCTCTCTCTCTCCCCTCCCTCCATCCTAAAAATCAATGGGAAAAAATATTGAGGGTAGTATTCAAAACAAAACAAAACAAGAAAAGAAAAGCAGTCCAAGCAAAACCCACAATCTTCAGGAAGCCATCCCGTTTGTGGGGAATGATGACCTTTCTTCCCGGGGAAACACAAACCGCCCACCCCTCGGTGTCCTCCCGTTTTCCCCGCTGCCAAGTGTTCTTCCGAAATGACAGTCAAGGAGACAAAGGACACGCACCTTTGTGAGCAGGGCGGTGTGAGAGCCACCGCAAGCAAGGAATTCAACTTTCTGGCTGTCCAGTGCTTCAATCAGGGAAGGGAACTCTTCATCTATCCGAGGGAAAGAACAGTTGAAGTGACCAAGAGGAAAGGCTGAATTTCACACTAGACTTCTGTGCAACTGGCAAAAACACCTGGACTACTTCCTTCCTCTCAGGCTACAACAATCCCCAGCACATTCTGACCAGATAGGCTCTATGTTGGTGTGTTTAGGCTTAAAGGTGGGCGTGGGGCAATGGTCAAAGGACTCCCCTGTGAAAATATCAAGCCACTGCCCAGGCCTATCCTCTTTTTAACCCGGACTAATTGCAGGATATCTGACATCTCCAATTCCCATTGAGAATGATACTTTTTAATAAACATTTTCTGCCGAAACCGGTATAGCTCTGTGGATGCCTGTGGACTGAAGGGTCCCAGGTTCGATTCTGGTCAAGGGCATGTATGTTGGATGCGGGCACAGCCCCAGTCGAGGGTGTGCAGGAGGCAGAACATCTCTCTCATTGATGTTTCTGGCTCTCTATCTCTCTCCCTCTCTGTAAAAAAAATCAATAAAATATATTAAAAAATAATAAAATAAACATTTTCTTTTCAGTTCTCTACTAGTGTCCTTATCTCACTCTCTCTCTCCTTTATTTCATGATCATTTTCTTATCAAATCACTTAAGAGATTCAGCAAAAAAAGTTTAACTGCCCTTTATTTCTTTGCCTCCTTTGAATATTTTTCTAACTTTGACTTACAGGTTCTCCTGAGGAATTAGCATGGGACTATGTCAAGGAGAAATGCTGTGTTTGACCAGTAACTCAGGAGGTAACGTGAATAGTAACATGGGAATTGGGAGATATCAGCTATCCTGCAATTAGTCCAGGTTAAATTAATGGATTCTGCTACCCCTGAAAACTCTAACAAGGTGTTTGGGTCAATAAGAAATTCTGCCATCTGCTTTGTGGGAATTACTGTACATGTTTTACAGTGCACACACGCATGTGTGTATGTACATATGTAATTAATAGTTTTTAGAACATGATTAGGATCAGTTCCTAAGATAGAGTGTTAGTACCCTTTTGTCATAATATAATTATGTTAACAGATACTTCAGTGCACATGGAGTTTGAAGATCATTTCATCCAAGCTCAGCACCTGACAGGAAGGGAAGACAAGGCCTAGAGAAAAGCTGGCTAAGGATTGGGTGAGGCCCTGCTGTTGTTAACTGTGAGGTGGGAATCATAATCCAGGTGTTCCAATCCCCAGTCTGATAGTCCTTTCCCTTTTCCACATGGCCCTGACATGTGTCTCCATTATAGCCAGGACGTCCACCCTATGCGTGACTTTTAAACCGACTCTGTCCTGAAGACAGAGCGATGACCAGGAAGAACAGTGGTAAGAAAAGTAAGGACGTGAACCATTTTAAAAAGGGAGGTCTGTGCTAATTTCATCACGCATCTAACAAATATATCTGCTGATGATACGAATTTCCACCGAGGCCGGTTTGGCTCAGTGGATAGAGCGTCGGCCTGCGGACTGAAAGGTCCCGGGTTCGATTCCGGTCAAGGCCATGTACCTTACCTTGGTTGCGGGCACATCCCCAGTAGGGAGTGTGCAAGAGGCAGCTGATCGATGATTCTCTCTCATTGATGTTTCTAACTCTCTATCCCTCTCTCTTCCTCTCTGTGAAAAATCAATAAAATATATTTAAAAAATAATAATAATAATAATAATAATACGAATTTCCAAGTGTGTTTCCGTACTGTCCGTGTGGCCCAGGCCTAGTTGTCCGAAATCATTTCTTCCCCATGAGTAAACGTTCCCAGACATGGATAAGGCCACGCTGTGGGCTTCTCCTGCAGAAATCTGAGCCAAGGGGATTCCCGAGAGCTGCTCCACTAGCTGTGGCGTGGGGGTGGAGTCAAGTGCCCTCCCAAGTCCAAGCTGGCCGGCTGAGTTCTGCCCCCAGGCAAAAAGCTCGCCACCTGGACACAAACAGAGAAAACGCCGTTTCGTTTTACTGAGTTTAAAAGGCAGCAGACATCACCCTACGGCATTATCTGTGCAATCCATATTATACTATCACCGTCGCTTACATTTAAACGGACAGGACTTCTCAGATCCCATATGTCTGAATAAAAAAAAAAAAACTATCGGGTCTAGTAATAATTAATGTCGTTTTTAACATTCGTTTAAAATCTTGCTTGGCGTTGACTTGTATTGACATAACCTTCAAACACGTGGTATCTACAGAACGTGTGAAGTGCAATTAACAAGTTTTGCTTGAAAAAGTTTGTGTTTGGTTTGGTTTTTGTTGCAAAACTAGGGCTAAGAAGATGGCGGATGAAGAGCATATTCGGCACTGCATGCTTTACGACTTCCAATTAGGAAGAAAAGCAAGTGAGGCTGCAAAAAACATCTGTAGTGCTCTTGGTCAAGATGCAGTTAGCGCCAGAAAATGCCAGCGTTGGTTTGAGAAATTTCGCGAGGGAAATTTTTCGTTAGATGACAAGAGTGGTCGAGGCCGTGTGTCCAATTTTGATCAAGAAGCTCTTCAAGCTCTTTTGGTGCAAAATCCTCAAATTACCCAACAAGAGCTTGCGACAACTTTAAATTGTTCACAAAAAACAATGTCCAATCAATTGCGTGCACTTGGCAAAGTCCAAAAGTTTGGAAAATGGGTTCCTCATGAGTTGACCGACAACAACCGTAATCAAAGAGTCACAATTTGCAGTTCGCTCCTCTCTCATCAAAACCGTTTGCCGTTTTTAGAGCAAATTGTTACCGGAGATGAAGAATGGGTGCTGTATGTTAATTTGAAAAGGCAGCCTCAATGGTTGGACAAAAATGAGTCTCCGCAGCCCACGCCAAAACCTGACTTGCATGCGAAAAAAGTGATGTTGTGTGTTTGGTGGAATTTAAAGGAATTCTTCATTATGAACTTTTACCATCTAACCAAACCATTACAAGTGCAGTGTGTAGTGCCCAATTGGAAAGGTTAGCCCAAGCTTTAAGAGAAAAAGAACCCGCGCTGATTAATCGGAAGGGCGTAATTCTTCACCACGATAACGCACGACCGCATACTGCAAGAATCACTGCTGAAAAACTGCACCAGTTGGAATGGGAAGTTCTCCCTCAACCTGCATATTCTCCTGATATTGCCCCTTCTGATTACCATTTGTTTCGTTCTTTGCAAAACTTTCTTCTTGGAAAAAAATTTAATAATGAAGAATGCCTCAAAAATGCATTGACCGAATTTTTTGCATCAAAATCACAAGAATTTTACAACAGAGGGATTAAAATGCTTCCTGAGTGTTGGGCACAAGTAGTAGAAAACAACGGCAACTATATTGTTGATTAAAGTTTGTTGTATTGTTTAAATAAATTCGATTTAAAAAAGTATTAGAAAACGACATTAATTATTACTAGACCTAATAGAAGAATCTTCCTTTTAGCAGTAACAGTTGGTAGTGTTATGAACTGACCATATTCTTGCCCAAATTCATATACTGAAATCCTAATCCTCCATGTGATGATATTAGGAGTGGGGCCTGTGAAAAATGATGGGAATCACGAGGGTGGAGCCCTCAGGAATGGGATTAGTGCCCTTATAGAAGGGCCCAGAGAGCTCTCTTACCCTTCCCTCTCCGGACACCAAACCTGCTGGCACCTTGAACTGGACTTCCAGCCTCAAGAACTGTGAGAGGTTTGTGTTGTTGAAGCCACCCAATTTGTGGTATTTTTGTTACAGAAGCCCAAACCGACAAAAACAAGAATGAAGTTACCTGAACATACTATAATTAAGTTAAAAAAACATTTTTAAAAACCCACAGGATAAGTCCATGAAAAACAAAAACATTGTACATCTGGATAAAAACCATTCTTTCCTCTCTGTACCCCTCCCCCCCTTAATATGCCTAAAGATCCTATATAATAAAACCTTAATATGCTAAGTGTCCAGTCATCCATTCAACCAATCAAAATGAAATATGCTAATGATATGCTAAGGCCGCTCAACCGCTTGCTGCACTGACCACCAGGAGGCAGACACTCCGACTGGTAGGTTAGCTTGCTGCTGGGGTCTGGCCAATGGAGACTGAGCAAGACCAGTTCAGACATGCCCTGGAGCCCTCCTGCGTTCCCTCCCCAGCTCAGCAATCGTGCACAGCAATTGTGCAGTGGTGGGGTCCCTTGGTCTGGCTATGCTCTCTCACAATCCAGGATCTATAGGGGCATGTCAGAGAACCTGTTTCAGCCTGATCCTGCTCAATGCAGAAGCTGCACCCTGGTGGGGGCCAGGCTCATGGCTGGTGAGCACAGTGGTGGTGGTGGCGGGAACCTTTCCCACCTCCACAGCAATGCTAAGGATGTCCAACGCTAAGGATGTCCGACTGCCAGCTTAGGCCCTCAGGGAACGCTTGGGGAGTGGGCCTAGCCATCAATTGGACATCCCTCAAAGGTTCTCAGACTCCGAGAGGGCACAGGCCGGGCTGAGGGACCCCTCTTCCCCCTCACACACCTACACCTCCTAAGTGCACAAATTTCATGCACTGGGCCTCTAGTCTTAAATAAACAACTTAAAAATACATTGGCAATTGCAGCACAATATTTTTAAAGAACCAGCATCTTCTTCCATTAATTGAATGTATTTTTCAAGAAAAGTTATTAGATGCTATCTAATGGAGTTGACAATATCTAATGGAGTCTGAAAAAATATATCAGAGAATTAACACTTCTGAAAACTCCTGCAATATACTGTGCAAGATCTGGAGGCAAAAACTTCCTTCAAACTTAATTATCGGGGGCCTTTCTGCCTCCAGGAATATAATGATGAGCATGTAATTCCGTTTCTTGTTTCCTCAACTTTCCTTTTTCCTATATGTATTTACCGGTCATAAATCCTAAACATCTCTTCCCCCAAAAAACCACTTGACCCTGGGGTTCTCTAAGATGCAGTGTGTCTGCTTGTCTTCATAACCTAACCATGATGGATATTAAAAATTACATGATTCCTCATGAATGGATGAAGAACAATCAGGCCTTTTTCCCTCCCAATACAAGTTCATACCCTCAAACTTTCATAGGGCCTTCAGGACAGGTCAAATTCTTGATTATTTACTTCCCTTGATTCCCAGCTTCCATTCAGTTTATGTGTATATCTATCCTTTACATTAATAAAAAAATGTTCGATTCTGAAGTTCTATCACTCTCCTGTCTAATTTCTCCATGGTCAAGTTTCTTTAGGAAATAACTCATTTTGGTGTCTGATAAGAAATAGGAAATAATGAGCTTTAGAGAGAATCCCTAATTCAAAAGATAATGTTAAAACACATCAAACTGGCCACAGAAGCAGAGCCAAAGATTCTGAGCTCTTACCATGGGCGTTGGAAGAGCACTGAAAAAAAAGAAGGTTCTAGAACATAAAGTCAAGCTGGCTATTTCCCTGTTCCTTGATATTTCTAAATAATGTGAGATTTGCAACCCCAGGCAATCACATCCTGTTTCCAAGTTTGATCTTCTAATTCTCTATAAAACTTGCTCTTGTCCAAAATCCATTGGAAGGATCCATTGCTTGTGAAGCATTTTACTCCCCAATTCATGGATCATTTTCCTCTTGAATAAAGGACATCAAACTCATTACTAAATTGTTTTAATTTTGCCTTCTGACAGAATAAAATGTAGGAATTGTAATTATGGAAATCTGAAGATTTTATAGGTCCAAGAATTCTCTCCTTTTATATCTCCTTTAAGAATAGTGTTCTGAACAATAACAAATTAAAAACCATATTTTTGTCCTGTTACAAAGTAAAGCATACACATTCTATTAGTTCTATATATACACAAATTTTCTCCCTCTAAAAAAACAATTAACATTAGAAAAAAAAGTACCTTTTGAGAGTGCAAGGGAATGATAATCTCCACATGTGATCTGAATTATAGTTTTTTCTTGTAAGATGCATTGAAGCCTGATGAAAGAAAATATATTTATACCAATCACTGTATGAATGAAAGTCACAACATCAATGTTAGAATTATTAACTATATTTAATTAGTAGTGAAGCTTAAGAAAAAAAATTATAATTTACTGCTTCACATTCAGTACATCTAAATTATAAAAGTGCAATTAGAAAAATGTTTTAACCAGTGGTTTACTAATAAAAGGAAAATAATATGTATTATATAATTGTAATAAGATGATTCTAAGACTTTTACAAAATAATTTTATGATGCAGGAGTAATACAGGATGAAAATAAGTTCCAATTCTCATGATCTATTAAGAGAGTGTCACAAATCATTCCATGATAAAGTATTTTTCTTTGATTGAATACTTTTATTCTAGGTTTATTAGATTTTATTCTAGAAATCTAATTTATAAGATTATTATGAATTAGTGAATGTGAAAGTCCAATTAGGGACTAGGCAGACTAACCGATCATTGTCTTTAACTGTCAAAGTAACACATGATAAGTGCACCCTCATTGACATAAATTGGTTTGTAATTTACTCATGGAATTCACTGGTCATTTCAGAATTCATTGCTTACTTAAAATGCCACTATATAAAGCAGGGACAAGGATCACATAAAGTAATATTTTGCTACAAAATTTATGATTGCCTTTTAAGTAAAATTGAAATAATTTTTAATTGAAAAAAGTTCCCTACCTTTCATGCTCTATGCTATAGTTGTACTCAAATGGTTTTCCATCTGAGGATAGAATCAGCATGTGCTCTGCTCCTTGGTCCACGGAATGTATCTTCATTTTTTTTCCTAACTTAATGCACTCTGCAGAGCAAATCCAACCAGGAACTATCATCACTCTGATTATTACCCATTTTTATCACTGACTTTATTATAATACACGTAAAACACCCGGAAAAAAACTTTTCAACTAGACAACCTTTGATTTATCACAAACTAGTTTTTAAAGAAAATTCAAGTAAGATGACAAACCAGCAATGACTGTTGTCTTGACAATGAATTTTTTTTTTAATTTGGGAAAGCACTGATTTGTACTTTGTTTTATGTTGAATATACCTTTAAAACAGTGAATTAAGATTTGATAATAGATTCCTGCTTAATAAATCGATAGAAAAGCTAACTTTGAAGTGACAGCAATGAAAAAGTCTATAAGAAAATATAATAATTTTTGGACAACATAACTCATTGTAGAAGCAAATATATTGTGGATTCTGAGATATACTCTTTTCAAACCAAACCAAATAACAGTAATAACCCTCCTTGACTGCTTCACAGAGAAGCTAATTCTTGATATTGTGTTTGAGGAACTATATTTAAAAGAGGATGTTCTTTAAAAATTTTTTTTATTAGTATTAGTGCCTATTTTTCCCTTTCTAAAAGTTAAAGAGATTTGACATTCTTCACTAGTTACCATTTACTCTTATCTTATTTAGTTTTATCACAAAAACTAAAGCAGGATACAGATTTTGGAAAAACAGTACCTTCTCATGTAAAATATCAAAGCACAAATCACTTTACAAGTGACAACAGTTTGGTAATAAAGAAGAAATGACCTAATAGACTAACGATTTTGAGAGACTCAGCATTTCAAATCAGTTGGGGGGGGGAAAGTTATTTAAAAATAAAACAAAACCTGTTTTGGGGCTTTCAGTGGAAAACAAACAAATAAATCTAAAACCCCTATTTCACTTCTTAAATCAAAATGATAGCCAAGCCTATCAAAAACTGTAATTTTAAATACGAAAGCTTAACATTTCTATAAGGATGATGACGCAGACTATAAAACACCACCAACTTAAATGCAAGTGGAGAAAAATATTACAGCATATGCGACGGACAAAGAACTCTTCTCACTCAACATTCATACAACTCTTTCAAACTAGTAAGAAAAGCTCCATGTTCAAAAAGCCCGGCAAATATCAGAACAGAAAGGTCACCAAAAAAAAAAGAAAAAGAATGCAAAATGGTGTTCCACCTCGCTCAAGGTAAAAAAAGCAAAACGAACACCAGAAGACCATTCTCTTCAGGCAACAAAGGAGCCCACATTTCCAGAGTTAGGCGTGGGGCCATTTGCACCATCGGGGTCCCCGCACCGGGCCCGATCTCTGCGGGGATGGCCCCGGGGACGTGCCGCCGAAAGACACTCTTTAAGGTTCTGCCGTCGAGAACCAGATCGCTGCGTTCTCCAAACGTTCAAAAGCCCGGAGCAGCCAGGTCCCAAAAGGGGCAAAAGGAACACTTGGGCCAGAACCCACGGGAGAGGCAGAGCGGCCGCAGGGAGGGCGCCGCCGTGTGCGCCCTCGCGCCGCGCGCCCACCGGCGGGGAGGCCGGCCCGGCGCGCCCCGACCCCCGCCAACTCGGCGCCCATGGCGCGCAGGATCCCGGGGAGCCGAGCGCTGCCGCGGGCGCGAAATCCCAAAACCCACCCGGGCCGGGCGCGTTCCCTCGGCCCCCTGTCCTCCCTGGAGCCTTCCTCCCCGTTTGGAGAAGGAACGCGCACCCACAGCTCGGGCCGCTCCGGCGAGAAGCCCGAGTCCACGGGCTGCCCACCGCCCTCCCCCACTGGGCCCGACCCGGAGGGCCGAGCTGGCGTGGCCCGGCCCCACTCACTGGGCTTCCTGGCGCCGCCGCTCCCCGCGGGCAGCGGGTGCACCTGCACGCCGGCGCCGCCGCGCTCCAGCACCGCCAGGCGCCCCGGCGCGCAGCTCAGCTGGCGCGTGGCCTCCGCCCGGGGGGTCAGCGCGGCGCAGAGGCCGGGGGCGCCGGGGAAGAACCACAGCGCCGGGCCCTGCGGCGGCGGCGGCGCCGGGGCGCGGGGCTGCGCCGGCGGCTTGGACTTCGCGGGCGGCCGGGATGCCGGGCGCGCGCCGCCCCGCGATTTTCTCGGTGGCCTCTGCTCCATCGTCGCTTTCCCGGGCTCCGTCCGCCGCCCGGACCGTCGGTGGAGAAGGAAATCTGCCGGCGGAGAGCAGAGAGGGGAGAGGGAAACCCCGGAGAAGCCGCAGCGCGAAGTGCGGGCGGAGCGGGCGGGCGGGCCGCTGGGCGGCGTCGGGGATCCCGGGCGCCCCCGCCCCCTGCAGCGCGGCCGCCCGCAGCTCCGCTCCGCTGGGGGGCGGAGCCCGCGGCGCGGGAGAATCGAAAGGGAGCGTTTCTAAGGGCGCAGGATCGAAACGGAAAAGAAAAGGAAACTGAAAGGAATTCTGCAATGTCCGAGGTTCACGGGGCGGCGTGGCCTGTGTGGAGGGAGGAGAGCGGGACGGAGGAGTGTCCCCGGGCGGCTGGACCAAACGGCCTTCGGAGAGACGCTGCGGGTTCGCTAGGAGGAGCCTGAGCACAGCCCGACGCGCACCATTTCCCAGGCTGTGTTGTTAGAAAGAACTAAAATTGGGGATGGAAGTGAAAGGGAGAACTGTGCAGCGGAGCCCTCCCGCCCCAACGCGGCTCCTGGCAATATAGGTTTTTTGGGTGGGTTTTTTTTTTTTTTTTGCCTTTTCTAGAATTCCTTATGCATGTAATAAAACGTAGGCAGGCTTTATGCTTTCCTCTTTTTTCCCCCTTTTCATTTTGCATAATGCTTTTTAAAAAATATTTTTTATTGATTTTTTTACATAGAGGAAGAGAGGGATAAAGAGCCAGAAACATGGATGAGAGAAACATCGATCAGCTGCCTCCTGCACACCGTCCCTTCTGAGCCCAAAATGGTTTCGGCTGCATAATGCTTTAAAAAAATTTATATATATATATATATATATATATATATATATATATATATATATATATATATATATATATATTGTTGATAGTATTACAGATATCTCTCCTTCTCCCCGTCCCCGTGCCCACGCACCCCCTCAGGTCTTTACCTTATTCCCGGTGTCCATGGACTATGCATGTATATAAGTTCTTTGGTTTGTCTCTCTGGACCCCCAACCCCACATCGAGGCATGTGAGCCTGTTCCATGCCTCCCCGCTTCGGGTCTTTTTTTGGTTGGTCAATTCGTTTTGTTCATTAGATTCCACACGTAAGTGAGATCATGTCATGCTTGACTTTCTCAGTTTGGCTTATTTCACCTAGCATAATATTTTCTGGGTTCATCCACGCTGTCCCAAAGCGTAAGAGATCTCCCCCCCCCCCCTTTTTTTTTTTTAAACAGCTGCTCAGTATTTCTTAGTGTAAATATCCCACAGCTTTCTTATTCATTCATCTACTGGTGGGCACTTGGTCTGTTTTCAAATCTAAGCTATTGTAAATTACGCTGCTATGAACATAGGGGTGCATATATTCTTTCTGATGGGTGTTTGGGGGGGGTTTAGGATATACTCCCAGAAGTGGGATCACTGGGTCAAATGGCAGTTGTATTTTTAATTTTTTGAGGAAACTATGCTTCGTTTTCCATTATAGCTGCATCAGTCTGCATTCCCACCAGCAGTGTACTAGGGTTCCCTTATCTCCACATCCTTGCCAGCATTTGTTGTTGTTGTTTTTTTTTTTATGATAGCCACTCTGACAGGTGTGAGGTGATATCTCATTGTGGTTTTAATTAGCATTTATCTGATGATTAGTACTTTGAGCATTTTTTCATATGTCTCTTGCCCTTCTGTATGTCCACTTTTGAGAAATTTCTATTTAGGTCCTTTGCCCATTTTTAAAATTGGATTGTTTGCCTTCCTTTTGTTGAGTTGTATGAGTACTTTATATATTTTGGATATTAACCCCTTAATCAGACGTATCATTGGCAAATATGCTCTCCTACACAATGGGCTCCCTTTTCATTTTGGTGGTGATTCCTTTGGCTGTGCAGAAACTTACTTTGATCTACTCCCATTTGCTTATTTTTCTCCTCAGTTTCCTTTGCCCTAGATATACTCATAAACAGATTGCTGTGAGATGTCTGAGATTTTACTGCCTATGTTCTCCTCTAAGATGTTTATGGTTTCATGCCTTACATTAAGTCTTTTAAACAGACTTGAGTTTATTCTTGTGTATGGTGTAAGTTGGTGGTCTAGTTTCATCTTTTTGCATGTGTCTGTCCAGTTTTTCCAGCACCATTTCTTTAAGAGACTGTCTTGCATAATGCTTTTGACATTCATCCTGTTATGTTTAGTTAAAAGCTCTCTCTTTGTTATAATTGAGTGGTATTCCATATGAATAGACCACAATCTATTCACCATTGAGGGACTTTTCAGTCCTTTACAAATTCTGACTACAATGAATAGAGGTGCCATAAATATTTGTGAACAAGTCTTTTAGTAGATAAGTGTTTTTATTGGGGGAAGGAGGGGGGCCACCTAAAAACAGAATTGTCTTGATTGTGTGGTAATTACATTAATATCATTATAAAAAATTGTCAAAACTTTTCCAAGTGCTATTCTATTTTGCATTCCCTCCCACGATTTATGGGAGTCCGGTCGTTCTGTATCTTCACCAACATTTGGCAGTGTCAGTCTTTTTAAATTTTAAAAATGTTCAATAGTGGTACCTTACTGTACCTTTAATGTACATTTCCCTAATAATTAATGATATCGAGCATCTTTTCCAATGTTTATTAATGCTAATCTCTTCTTTGGTGAAGTGTCTATTCACATATTTTGTCCAGTTATTAATTCAGTGCTTATAAACTAAAAGCTTTTGATATACGTTCTTTGTTATATATATCAAGTCTTTTATTTAATGTTTTGAAATGTTTTCTACCAGCCTGTGACTTGCCTTTCAATTTTATTAACAGTGTGTTGAAGAGCTAAAGTTTTTAATTCGGATGCAACGTGGGTTTTTTTCTTTTACATAGTTCATGCATTTTTTTTTGGTCCTACCTAAATCTTTGTTTAACCCAGTACAAAGATTTTCTTAAATATTATCTTCTAGAAGTTTTATAGTTTTAGATCTTTGTCATTTCAAAGTAATTATTCTTTATCGTGTGAGTTAAGGGTAGAGGTTTATTATTTTTTCCCCCTTATGGATTTCCAATTGTTCCACCTTGCCTTTCTCCATTGAATTGCCTTAGTATCATATGTGTTTAGATTTATTTATGAACTTTTTATTGTGTTCTACTGATCCATTGTTACTCCAGTACTGTACTGCTTTGATTCCTGAAGATTCTGAGTAAGTCTCAAAACCATTCAAGCGCTTCATCATTGTCCTTCTTCACTGCCGTTAGCCTATCCTAGGCCTTTTGCATTTTTGTATGTATTTTAGGATTGGTTTATCAACTTCTATAAAACAGACTGCAGGAATTTTGAGATTACACTAACTGAGATCAATTTAGGAAGGATTGACATGCTGATAACATTGATTCTTCTGTCCATGTGCATGTTTCTCCATTAATTTAAAGTTGCTTTAATTTCTTTCAGCTATATTTTTTAGTTTTCAGGATATAGTTGAGCATATTTTGTTAAAAAATTATCCTTAGGTATTTATTTTTTGTTGGTATATTACAAATGATACTTTTTAAATTTTCAATAAATGATTTATGAGTGTTTATAGAAATAATATTAATTTTTATATTTTGACCTCGAATATAGATACCTTTTGATTTTTACTTAGTAGTTCTAGTTGTTTTATAAATCCCGTAGAATCTTGTATGTAGATAACCAGATAGTTTCTAATTAAGACAGTTTTACTCCTTATTTCCCAATCAGTATGCCTTTTCTTTTCTTTTTTTTCCTTTGTCCCATAAGCTTTTCTTTCCCAAACTACCACCAATGCAAGGCTCTGTGTATGGCTTGGGATAATTCATTGGCCATTTCTAACCACACTTATATCTCTTCTTTAATTCATTCGATAGCTGTGATATTGAGACATATTTCATGTTCTTCACATTTCCCCAGCTATAAAAAGATGAGAGTTCCAGGTTGGGCTCAGCATTTAACCAAAATGATGATATCTTTATTTATTTTAATTTTTAAAATAAATTTATTGGGCCCTAACCAGTTTGGTTCAGTGGATAGAGTGTTGGCCTTCAGACTAACGGGTCCCAGGTTCGAGTCTGGTCAAGGGCATGTACTTTGGTTGCGGGCACCTCCGCAGTAGGGAGTGTGCAGGAGGCAGCTGATCGATGTTTCCCTATCATTGATGTTTTTCTCTATTCCTCTCCCTTCCTCTCTGTAAAAAAATCAATGAAATATATTAAAAAATAAAATAAGTTTATTGGGGTGACATTGGTTAATAGGATCATATAGGTTTCAACTACACATTTCTATGATCTGTAAATTGTTTCCACTACCCAAAGTCAGTTCATCTTTTATAACCATATATTTGACCCCCTTTATGCTTTACTAACTTCCCCACTCCCTTCCCTCTGGTAACCACCATACTGTTGTCTATGTCTATGAGTTTCAGTTTTATATACCACATATGAATGAAGTTGTATGGTTATTGGCTTTTTACTTAGCACAATAGCCTCAAGGGCCATCCATGTTGTCACAAATGGCAGCATTTCATCTCTTTATGACTGAAGTATTCCATGGTATATATGTACCACATCTTTATCCAGTCCTCTATCAAAAAATACTTTGGCCTGGCCAGTAGCTCAGTGATTGAGTGTTGACCCATGAACCAAGAGGTCACAGGTTCAATTCTCGGTCAGGGCACATGCCTGAGTTTCAGGTTCCATCCTCATTGAGGGGTCTGCAGGAGGTGATGATGTTTCTCTCTCATCTATGTTTCTTTCTCTCTATTCCTCTTCTTTCCTCTTTCAATAAAAAAAACCATAATCTTTACAAAAGCTTTAAAAGATACTTGGATGGACTCCATGTCTTGGCCATTATGAATAATGCTGCAGTGAACATAGGGGTGCATATATCTTTGAAACATTAATGTCCTCAAGTTTTTATGGTAGATATTCAGAAGAAGGATTGCTGGGCCACATGGTGACTCTGTTCTTAATTTTCTGAGGAACTGACAACTGTTTTCCATGTGGTTGTTCTAGCTTACATCCCCACCGGCAGCGAATGAGGGCTCTTGTGTCTGCACAGCCTCTCCAGCACTTGTTTTCTTGTCTTTTTTCATAAGAGCCATTCTATCAGATGTAAGGTGATATCCCACTGTGATTTTGATTTGCATTTCCTTAATAGCTAGTGGAGGCATCTATCTTCTTGGGAGAGGTGTATGTTCAGGTCCTCTGCCCACTTTTTTGATTGGATTGCTTGTTTGGTGTGGAGTTGTATGAGTTCTTCATATATTTTGGATATTCACTCCTTCTCAGAGCTGTTGTTGGCAAATATCAACCATTAGAGTGGTTGCCTTTTTGTTTTGTTGTCCATTTCTTTTGCTGTGCGGAAGCTTTTTAGTTTGATATAGTCCCATTTATTTATTTTTGCCTTCACTGTCCTTGCCTTTGGGGTCAAACTCAAAATGGTCTCTATGACCAAGGTCATAAATTTAGTACCTACCGTGTTTCCCCCAAAATAAGACATCCTCCGAAAATAAGACCTACTTACAGGTTTCCTTCTGAGTGAAATATAAGGCATCCCCCCAAAATAAGGTCTCCACCTAAACATGAGAGATTTGGTCCACTGATTCTGAAAGAAATGGAGTCACAAGAAATTCACCAGGAAATTCAGGAATTAGATTGTTATGATGATGTTCCAGAAGATGATGACATGATTGTCATTGAATAAATGAGTAAATTCTTATTTTTTTTAATTAAATCAATCTTTATTGTTCATATTGTTACAAAGGTTCCTCATTTCTTCTCCCCTCCACCAGGTTCCCACCCCACCTTCCGCCCCCTCCCCATCCCCCATTGTCCTCATCCATAGGTGCAGTTTATGTTCAGTCTCTTCCTCCCTCCCTTTCCCCAATAGTAAATCCCTTTTCAGATAGTAAATCAGTTACTTAGCATTTTCTCATATCAATAAAACCACCACATGCCCAATGATACATTTCACACGAAAGACATTTCCAAATAGGTCAACCAGCCTCATCCAGGCCCCACCCAAGGCACTCACAGATCAACACCCCAGCCCTATACTAACTCAACACATCCAGATCTAAGCCTTCATCACTTGATTTAGCAGACCCTCAAGTTCCCACAAAAGTTTCCAGCCATGTCTGAGAGGCAGCCGTGGGGCAGGGGCAGGGGCAGGCGAGGAGCGAGCTGTTCCGGGCCTGGCTGCTCTGGGCCTGGCCTCTGTTGCTCTGGTTCGTTCCACAACCAGCTGCTCCGGGTCTGGTCACCACCACTCCCGACCTAGTTGCTCTGGACCTGGCTGCTGCTGCTCTGGGCCTGGCCACACCTGACCCGGCTGCTCTGGGCCCAGCTGCTCCGGGCCCGGCCGCTCCGGGCCTGGCTGCTCCCAGCCTGGCAGCTGCTGCTCCGGGCCTGGCCGCACAAGACCCGGCTGCTCCGGGCCTGGCCGCTCCCAGCCTGGCAGCCGCTGCTCCGGGCCTGGCCGCACAAGACCTGGCTGCTCCGGGCCTGGCCGCTCCCAGCCTGGCAACTGCTGCTCCGGGCCTGGCTGCACCAGACCCGGCTGCTCTGGGCCCGGCTGCCCCGAGCCCGGCCGCTCCAGCCTGGATGCTCCGAGTCTGGCCGCTCCAGCCTGGATGCTCCGGGCTTGGCTACTGCTGTTCTGAGCCTGGCTGCTCCCAACCCGGCTGCTCTAGGCCCAGCTTCTCCGGGCCCGGCCACTCCAGGTCTGGGTGTTCCTGGACTGGCCACCCTGGGCTTGGCTGCCTCCGCCTCAGGCCTGGCTGCCACTGCCCCAGGTCTGGCTGCTCCAGTGTTAGCTGTTGTTACTCTGGTTCTGGCTGCTGCTGTTCTGGGGCCTGGCCGTTGCTGCTCCGGGCCCGGTTGCCACTGCTTTGTGCCTGGGCACTCTAGGCCTGGCCACTGCTGTTCCAACATTCTGTCCTTTTTATGTTGCAATGTTGGCTGGTGAGTTGAGTTCTGACTTAGTCTTTGATTTTTCAAGATCTTCTTTGTATTCTTTCTTAAGTAATTTTACTATCTTTTTTTCTCACTTGATTTCTTCACATTGAGAACTTTGGTTTCTTCCTCCTTGTCCTGGGAGCTCAGCAGGTTGGCCTGTGGCACCCCTTTGTTCTCTGCGGGCTCCCGTGCTGCTCCAGCCTGTTGCCGGTGTCGGCGCCGCCCAGGAAGCAGCCCCGGGCCTTGGCTCCATTGCCTGCGCTCAGAGGTCGATGGCTCAGGGGCACCCCCCCCCCCCATTGGGGGCCCCGTCGCCCAGCTCCCTGCAGGCGCCCAGCTGGCTGGTGTCCAGCAGGGGCTCCTGCTCCCTGTCGCATTCCTCCAGTCTGGAGCTTTCTTTCTCCCTCCCACTAGGGGAGTCTAGGATCAGAGTCAACAGACTGTCCTCTGCGCACAGTGCACGCGACTCTGGGGGCTCCACTTTTCGCCACTCTCCTGGGATTCCGCCTCACTGCCCCGTCTCCCCCTGCTGGAGCCTGGGTCCCCAGGGTCTGGTCCAGGACTGGGGTTCAGAGCAGTCCGGACTGAGGCTCAGCGCAGCTGGAGGCTTTGTTTCTTCACGCTAGGGTAATCCAGCATCAGAGTCAACATGCAGTCCTCTGCGCGCAAAGTGCGCGCGACTCTGGGGGCCCTGCTTTTCGCTGCTCACTTGGGATTCCGCCTCACAGCCCCGTCTCCCCTGCCGGAGCCTGGGTCCCCAGGGTCTGGCTCATAATTGGGGCTCAGTGTCGCCGGTTCGGGGGTTCAGCCCAGGCTGGGGGTTCTATTTCCCTCCTGCTAGGGAACGCCAGGCAGCACCCAGCCCTCTCCTCCTCTCTGGCTGCGACCTCTCCGCGCGCGTGCGGGTGAGCGCGCAGCATGTCTCTGTACCTTAGGCTTTTTTTCAGCTCCTCTGATTTTCCTTCTGGTTTTCTCTTTCCTTCTTGTAGAATTTTCAGTCAGTCGACTACCCGTAGCTCTGGGCGATGTCCACTCTACATTTTAGTTGTATTCCATTGAAATTGTTGTGTGCTGCTGCGGTTAGGTGTCTACCCGAGCAGCCATCTTGGATCCTCTCCAAATGAGTAAATTCTTGATACTGTAGGATTCACAGTTTGGTTTGTGTTGACAACTACCGTACTACCGTACCGTATACAGGTAATAAATTTCCTTTATTTTCATTTAACAATAAATGTGTACCGTATTCTTCTTCATGGAAAAATAAGACATCCCCTGAAAATAAGACCTAGCGCATCTTTGGGAGCAAAAATTAACATAAGACACTGTCTTATTTTCGGGGAAACAAGGTATGTTTTCTTCTATTTAATTTAATGTTTCAGGTCTTATCCTTCAGTCTTTGATCCATTTTGAATTAATTTTTGTATATTGGGTGTCCCAAGTAGATCCCGGGAAAGGATCTGGAGTGTTTATCTAAGGCGTCCCTTGAGACAAACTTTAACCATGCGGGCGTGGGACATTCAAATAGTTGCTAGCGAAGAGGCTGCTCTTACGGAAGCAGGACCAGAGTGGCAGGCTTAGGACCAACAAAAACCAGAGGCTTTAATTTTAAGTGTATGCAAATTAATTCACTTAACTGCCGGAGGAATTACACTACATGAAACATATGCAGTTGCAAATCACACAGCTTTTTATTACTCACACAAATTCCTGAGCGGCTGCGGTACAAACTTAGTGAGGGATCCCCTTGGTGGTGTTGTCCACTGAGGTCCAGCAGCTGGGCTGGGCTGGGCTGGGTGTAGGCAGCTGGCATTCTTCTCCCAAGAGCTCCGTCGTGTCTCAATTGAGAATTACTGGCCATTCTTCTGTCATCGGGCAGGAAGAGGAGCCGGAGCAGCCATTGCTTGTCAGCCGGACAAAGGGACGGGCCTTTGTAATGTCTCTACAAGACAAGCATCGTTGGCTGGCAGGGGTCCATGTTTCAGGCTTGTTCGTACCTATAGCAGCCCAGGTGGCTATCAGTGATTTAAGTCAATGCACATGTGTTAATCTTAAATATGGCGAGGGGGCTAAGGAGAGTAGGTCACTCAAGCAAGTATTTACCTTTTTTCTTTTTTTTTAATGCTTTTAAAAAAATTATTTTATTGATTTTTCACAGAGGAAGAGAGAGGGATAGAGTCAGAAACATCGATGAGAGAGAATCATCGAACAGCTGCCTCTCACACACCCCCTACTGGGGATGTGCTCGCAACAAACGTACTTGCCCTTGACCGGAATCGAACCTGGGACCTTTCAGTCCGCAGGCCGACGCTCTATCTGGCTTCGGCTCAAGTATTTATCTTGACACAAGTCACTCTGTGTCAGTTCAAGTCTTTATCTCTGGGGTACACACACTTCAGGGCAGTGGGGAATGTATCTTTAATATTGGACTCTTAAGTTTTAAGGGAAGTTAACTCAAAAATTTTTAACTTTTCTCACACTCTTTAAGCATTTTCAAACATTTCTATATTTTACTACAACATGGGGACACACTGTTTCCTAGCTTCATTCTTTTGCATGTGGTTTTGAAATTTTCCCAGCATCAATTGGTGAAGAGGCTTTTTTTTTTTTTTTTTTTCTCTCTTTGGCTCCTTTATTGAAAATTATTTGTACATTAGAGGCCTGGTGGATAATTTCATGCACATTGAAAGGAAATTAATTAGAAGAAATATTTTAAAAACTGGTTTTTAGAGAGAGAGGAAGGGAGCAGGATAGAGAGATAGAAACATGGATGAGATAGAAACTTCATCGATTGGCTACCTCCTGCCAGCCCCCTACTGGGGATTGAACCCCCAAACCAGGGATGTGCCCTGACTGGGAATCAAACCAGTGACCTCTTGATTCCTGGGTCAACGCTCAACCACTGAGACACACTGGCTGGCTGTGATGTATTATTTTTTTTATTTGTTTTATTTGCTAGTATTTCATGTAGGATTTTTGCATTTGTATTAATCAGAGATGTTGGTCTGTAGCTTTCTTTTATTGTGTTACCCTTGCCAGGTTTTGGTATCAGGGTGGTGATGACCTCATAAAAAGTGTTAGGAAGTTTTGCCTCTTCTTCAGTTTTTGGGAAGAGTTTGAGAAGGATAGATATCAAAGCTTTGAATGGTTGGTAGAATTTACTTGTCTTGGATTTCTACTATTTGGGAGATTTTAAAAAATATATATATATCTTTTTATTGATTTTTTTACAGAGAGGAAGAGAGAGGGATAGAGAGTTAGAAACATCAACAAGAGAGAATCATCGATCAGCTGCCTCTTGCACACCCCCTTGACTGGAATAGAACCCGGGACCTGTTTGTAGGCCGATACTCTATCCACTGAGCCAAACAGGTTTCGGCATATTTGGGAGGTTTTTAATGGTTGTTTCAATTTCCTCACTGTTGATAGGTGTGTTAGATTTTCCAAATCTTCATGATTCAGTCTAGGAATGTTATATGTGTTAACGAAAAAAAACCATTGAAACCTGTAAAGAATTTTTTAAAGAGTTTATTTGAGCCTTACTGTCAACAATTGCCGGGAAGCAGAACCTCAACGGATTGAGATAATGCTCCAAAGAATGGCGGGTTACATTTCTCTATTTATACACCGAAATCAAAGGAGGGACATAGGTGGGTTACATGAAATTCATTGGTGATGGAGTAAGGAGGCGGGAGAAAGCAAAGCAGTGGGAAAGTCCTGGGATTGGATAAAAAGTAAAATGATGGAGGTGTACTCAGGTGAGTGCAGGAACAATTAACATGATAAAGAAGGAATTTGAGGCATCTGTCCTGGCGCCCACCACATTTGGCTGTTCCCCAGGGGCTCCGGAAAAAGGGAAGTTACAAGTTACCCAGACATCTCACAGATATGTTATCTTAGAGGCAAAAAGGCAAACGGGATCAGTAAAAAGATCAAAGTTGATCTTTGTCTGGGAAAATATCTGGGACATGACTACCTACTATAACCTGTTAGATATTTAATTTTCAAACCATCTTTTGTGGTTATCTTAGGTCTCTGGGTTTGCAAGACTGCCACGCTGGCCTTCCCTGAGCTTGTCAGGTTAGCATGTGGCTTTTTTCTTTCACATATGTTTCTAGGAACCTATCCATGTCTTCTAGGTTGTTGAATTTTGTGGCATATAGTCAGGGAGCTGAGTCCGATGCAATTGCAGAAAGCCTGAATTCCATGCTAGCATGGGCTCTGTCCCACTCACACCTACATTGGTGTGGCGGAAGGTCACGGGCTTCATCAGGTCAAGGGGTTTTATAGGGGTGGTGATGTCACTGCTTTGGCTGACCCTGATTGGTTGGGTGAGGGCTAGGGTTCAGTTACAAAATGGAGGATAGCTCCGCCCTGCCCCACAGTACAAAATGGAGTCAGGAGTTAGCCTGCCTGCCACCCCGCTCCCTGCCCTGCCCTCTCAATAGTACTCTAGTGTTAAACTGCAATGCATGATGTTCCTCTGGGCTTCCCGGGTTCTTGTCAGGGTGGATTTGAAGAATGAAGCCACAGACAAAAGGTAGTACAGGAAAAGGTGGAAATTTATTGGGAAACAAGCACAGACTCCCATGTGGGGAGGGGAAGAGACCCACTAAGTCCCTCTTTTCTGAGGCTTTAAAGGCTGTAGTTCCTTGTGTCCTGATATCCCTTGTGGTCGGTCACTTATAGCAGCTTCAGAGTTCAAACCCCCTGTGGGGTTCTCCTCTTTTTCTCCCTTTTGTTTTTCTATTCCCTGTGGCCTTCCTCTTTATTCTGTGGATGGGTGGCTTCCTCTCCCTTCATTCTGTAAATGTATAGCTTTTGGCAGCTCCCAGTCCCCTTATTCTATGAATGTATGCCTCTGGCAACTCCCTTACTCTGTGAATGTATGCCTTCTGGCAGCTCCCAGCTTTGCAGCCCTGCAGTTCTCCTCCATGGACCCCCCTCACTCCTAAAAATTCCCTAAACCTGCCTTTTTTTTTTTTTTTTTTACCCCTAAAAACTCCTTTCAGTGTGATCCTTTGTATATCTGGGTGTCTGTGATAACTTCTCTTTCATTCTTAGTTTATATGAGTCTTTCCTCCCTTTTTTCTTAGTGAGTCTTACCAGAAGTTTGTTAGTTTTGATAATCTTTTCAAAGAACCAGCTCTCTGTTGCTGTTGTTTTTTGTTAATCCTCACCTGAGGATATTTTCCCATTGATTTTTAGGGAAAATGGAAGAGAGCAGAAAAGACAGAAACATCAATGTGAGAGAAACGCACTGATTGGTTGCCTCCTGCAAGAGCCTCCCCCAGGGCCCGGGTCAGGGAGGAGCCTTCAACCAAGGTGCATGCCCTCGACTGGACTCGAACCAGGAACCCTTTGGTCTGCAGGCCAATGCTCTATCCACTGGGCCAAACCGTCTAGGGCCAGCTCCTTGTTGCATTTATTTTTTGTTTTCTATTTTATTTAATTCTGCTGTAATTTTTATTATTTCATTTCTTCTGCTGATTTTGAGTTGCTTTTGCTTTTTCTAGTTAAGATGTAATGTTAGGTAGTTTACTTCGGATTTCTCTCATTATTGAGATGGGCCTATAATGATATTAACATCCCTCTTATTATACTTTTGCTGCATCTCAGTCGTTTTGATATATCATATCCTTGTGTGTCTCACCTTTTCATTTCTTCATTGACTCAGTCATTTTTTTTTTTAGTAGTATCTTGTTTATTCTCCTCATATTTGTGGGTTTGTTTACTTCCTTTTTGCTGTTGATCTCTAATTCCCTGCATTATGGTCAGAGACTATGCTTGCTATAATTTCAACCTTGAATTTGTTGAGGCTAGTATTGTGACACAACCTATGGTCTATCCTTGGGATATTCCATGTGCACTGGAGAAAAATCTATAATCTGATGTTCTGGGATGAAAGGCTCTGTAAATGTCAATTATGTCCATTTGGTATAATGTGTCATTTAAGGATGATATTTCTTTTTTCAAAATATTTTTTATTATTTTTTTAATTTATTTTATTTTATTTGTTTACAGAGAGGAAGGGAGAGGGATAGAGAGCTAGAAACATTGATGAGAGAGAAACATCAACCAGTTGCCTCCTGCACACCCTACTGGGGATGTGCCCGCAACCAAGGTACATGCCCTCGACCGGAATCAAACCTGGGACCTTTCAGTCCGCAAGCTGACACTCTATCCACTGAACCAAACCGGTTTCGGCAAGGATATTTCTTTATTGATTTTCTGTTTGGATGATCTATCTATGGATGTCCTTAGAGTACTCAGGTCTCCAACTGTGGTTCTACTTTTGTATGTTTCTCCTTTAGTTCTGTTAGTAGTTGCTTTATATATTTTTGCTCCCTGACTGCGTGCATATACATTAAGAAGTGTTATGTGTTCTTAATCTAGTGTCCCCTTTATTGTTATAAAATGTCCATCTTTGTCTCTTACTACCTGTTATCATGAAGTCTATTTTGTCAGATATAATTATAGCTATACCTAGTATTCTGTGTATGTTAGTTTCTTGGAGAAATCATTTTCCACCCTTTCACTTTGAGTCTAACTTTGTGTTTGCAGCTAAGATGTGTCTCCTGAAGACAACATATGGTTGAGTTTTGTTTTTTGATCCAATCTGCTACTCTGTGCCTCTTTTTTGGTGAATTTAGTCCATTTATATTTAGGGTAATTACTGATGTATGCATGTGCCCGACTGAGAATCAAACCAGCCACCATTTGGTGGATGGCATGATGCCCACCCAACTGAGCCTCACCAGCCAGGGCAGAATACATTATTCTTGGCTGGTAATTGCTTTTTCATAATTTGAATATTTGGCTCCACTCTCTTCTGGCTTGTGGAGTTCCTGCTGAGAAGTCTGATGATAACATAATGGGCTTTCCTTTATAGGTTACTTTCTTTTTTTCCTTGGCTGCCTTGGGAATTCTTTCTTTGTCATTCATTTTTGACAGTTTTAATAAAATGTGTCTTGGAGAAGGCTTCTTTGGATTGAGGTAGCCAGGTATTCTGTTTGCTTCTTGGCTTTGAGGATTTGTGTTTTTTTCCCAGAAGTTTGGGAAATTCTCATCAACTACTTTTTTGAATAGGTTCTCCGTTCCCTTGTCCATGTGGAATGATCGTGGAACATGGTACCGAACGTAAGTATTTATTTAATGAATGAACAAATCCCTTCACATTTAGATTTTTCAAGTAAATTATTCAGCAGTTGGCTAAAACAAAAACTATGGAGTCATTTAATAATATAAGATACACACCTACATGTCTCAACATGAAGTTAAATCAGTTTATATTTTTGTTTATTTTTTCAGACTTTCAGACTTGCAGGCAGTGTTTATTAGAAGCACAGTATTTTAAACATCAGCTGTTAGGTTTTAATATTCAGCTTATTTTTAAATGGTAATTGTTCAGGAAGTCATTCACTAAAAGGAAAATATTAGGATAGCAAGTTTTATGGAGCAGGAAATGTTGATTCATTAAAAATACTATCTTAATTCATCACTTTTCGCTTACTCAACATTTATGAATTCTAATTAAAATCATCAACTCTTTGTACCAAGTAGAACTAAAGAAGAACATCTGAATCGAAGAGTTCTCACTTCAATTGGAATCTGAGGAATGTGAACCTGGGAATCTGAGGCCTCGCTGAGCCTCCCAGGGTCATTATCACTGGTTGTCTGCAGGTGAGACAAATCCGCTGTTGTTGTTGATGGCTACATGAAGTGCTTCCTCCAGTCTTTCCATAGTAGAATATTTAGGGAGGTCCAGGATACTATGACATACGAATGGTCTTGGGTAATCGCTTTCACTCAACGTTTCAGAACAGCAAAATTTGATCCTCATTTCTCGTAATCCTCTTGCAGTCTGCCTATCATTTCCTGTAAGAAAAACTGGAAAAGAATCTTTGGTTAAGATATTCCTTAGTGCCCAGCTGGCGTGGCTCAGTGATTGAACATTGACCTATGAACCAGGATGTCATGGTTAAATTCCTGTTTAGACACATGCCTGGTTTGATCCCCAGTGTGGGTGTGCAGGAGGCAGCTGATTGATAATTCTCTTTCATCATTGATATTTTTATCTCTCCCTCTCACTTCCTCTCTGAAATAAAAAATATATTAAAAAAAAGATATTCCTTAGAAAGAGCAAAATCTATACTAATAAAAGGGTAATATGCTAATTAGGGTGGACATCCATCCAGACAAAGCCATAACAGCTGCAAGGCCTGGGATTCACAGCAGCTGTGAACCCCAGTGGCTTCAAGGCCTGGGTTTCAGGCAGTCATGAGGTCTGGCAGCTGCGAGGCCCAGGGCTCAGGCCTTGTAGCCACTGCAGCTGGCAGTGGCAGCAGCAGCAGGGTGATGGGGGCGTTGTCTACCCCTGATTGGCCCAGTTGCCTCCTGCAGAGGGAGGCCAAACTGTGAGGAGTGAGTCTAAGCATCCCCTGGGGGCTCCCTGACTGTGAGAGGAGGCAGGCTGGGCTGAGGGACCACCCCCCTCCAGTGCACGAATTTTGTGAACCAGGCCGCTAATCTATACTAATAAAAAGGTAATATGCTAATTAGATTGTACATCCTTCTGGACAAAGCCACAAGGGCAGGGGCCGAGGCAGAGGCAGTTAGGGGCGATCAGGCTGTCAGGGTAGGGCAATTAGGGATGATCAGGCCAGCAGGGGAGCAGTTAGGGGGTGATCAGGCTGATAGGCAGAGGTAGTTAGGGGTTAACAGGCAGGCAGGCATGCGAGCACTTAGAGCCAGCTGTCCCGGATTGTGAGAGGGATGTCTGACTGCTGGTTTAGGCCTGATCCCGTAGGCTCTGTCCCTAAACCAGCAGTCAGACATCCCCTGAGTGTCATACACCGGGCCTCTAGTTTAAAATGAAAGCGAAGAAATTAGTCACTTGATTCAGTAAATGTTTACTGAATACTCTTGTGTGGAGAGAACTACCTGAGACTATGTGAAGCATAGAAAAATCATGACATTTGGTCTTTGTCCTCAGTGAGTTCATAGTCTAGTTGGGGGAAATTACATATAGTTGACACTTGAACAGCATGGGTTTGAAGTGTGTGTGTGTGTGTGTGTGTGTGTGTGTGTGTGTATGTAATAGAAAGTACGTGTTAGTCGATTGTTTATGTTATCAGTAAGGCTTCTGGTCAATAGTAGGCTATTAGTAGCTAAGTTTGGGGGGGAGTTGAAAGATATACAGAGACTTTCCATTGTGTGTGTGGGCTGGGATCAGTGTCCCTAACCCCCAGGTTGTTCAAGGGCCAACAGCACATGAAAAGATAATAGCAAGGTACATGGAGGTTTATTTTAGCACAGCCAAGAAGTATGAGGTGAAGAGCCTGATGAAAGCCCTAAATCAGGGCAGGGAGGTAAGGGCCAGGCTGGGGTAACTGGGGAGACTCCAGAGGTCACATCTAGCTAGTTAATTCTCAAGGAGAAGAGTTGAGTGGGATGGGGAGGAACCCTAGGAAAAATGCCCGAAATAGGAAGATGTACATGAACTCACTGAATGTACAGACCTGAATGTATAGGTAAAGGAACCACTGGGCTGAAGTACATGTTCCCCATTAAGAGAGCATACTGGAAAGGTAGTTGGGTTTGTGGAGAAGTAGGTTGGATTTGTGGAGAAGTTGTAATTGTCCTCCAGCTTTCTCAGTGGCAACAGAAATAGCAAGAAGAAAGAGGAGCTGAAAAACGGGATAAGGAGGTGAGAGAATGTTATTGTGGTTGTAGGGAAACCTTACGGTTCCCACTAGGAAACGTTTGTATAGCCCAAGGCCACAGAGCCTAGTGGTCAATAGCCTGGGTTTTGGATCAGCTGGCAGTGTTCAAATTCTGGTTCTGACACTAACCAGGTATCTGAACATTGGAAGGTACGAATGCTCCAACCCTCTTTTTCCTCAGATGGAAAAAATAAGTACCTCCTCATTAGGTTGCTATTGGGACAAAGGGTGTTAATAGATACAATGTGATCAGTACAATGGCTGGCATAGAGTAAGCATATAATAAATGCTGTTACCATCATCACTGGTCATTGCTATTATTATTATTTCTAAAATAAATATTAGAGGCAGTTTACATTGCCCTAATTCCATAGGACTTAGATTATTGACTGAAGGTAAGATAAAAAGGCTTGATTAGGAGCCAACTAGAATGAGGAAAGTGGATGCAAACTAAAATTGGATTCGGGATTAGAGTCAGTGTAGAGACAGGAGTAAAATAGTGATATCTTTATTATAATTTTTTTTAATGGGGAACAGGCTTAGGTAAGAGAAAAACCATTGGTCCAGAAGGAACTTGGGTTATAACCCTTGTGTTGCTATTAACACACTTGATCCACCACAAATAAGATATTTATCTTTTTTAAAGATACACACACACACACACATACACACACACACACACACACACACATATATCCTTCTGTTACTGTAATACTTACAGAGGAATTTTTTCTTTTCATCCAAAGTTAATCTGTGGAAAGCTTTCCAAAACATCTGTATAGTAGGATGTGATTCATGGTATTCTTGCTCATATATTGAATTCTTGAGGAAAAAGAAGGAGAAAATGGGTTTTAGGGGGGAACATTTAAACATATTTCAGAAGAATTGGGGGCACTTAGTTATTACCGACCTTTTCAAATTGTTTCCAGTCATAATCAGTATTTCCAATTATTGCTGTCCTTAGTTCTTCAGGGTGGAAAAGTCCAAGTATCTTTTTGTCACAGACTTTATAAAATCCTCTCTGAAATTCCTTATAAATGGCCTCTACAGAAGTGTTGAAAATGTAATCAACACACTGAGAAACATAATCGGTCCTTGAAGGAAACAAACAAAAAAGTCCAATAACATACTTCATCAGTGCCCAAAATATTCTTGATTCTTGCCCTTTTTACCATTTCTATTAAAGAAAAGTAAATTCCTTCTGCTTAGCACACAACTTAGTACTACTCTAAGATATTAAAACATCTGATCAGCTAGAAGAAGGAATCTTGGAGCATATTAGCAGAGGGAATAAGACTTTGTTTTTCTCCCATTTTTCTAGCTGCAGACAGGATCATATTTTAAAAACACTAAAACATTCCATTCTCCTGCTTAAAAACTTTCAAAGGCTGAGCGCAACCGCCACAGCAGGATAAAAAAGTCCTTCATAATCTGACCGTTACCCTACTCTCCAGCCTCTTCCCACTTGCACTTGAATCTCTGGCCTCAAGGTCGCTCTTGTAGTTAGGCCATAGCATGCCGTGCTTTCCCCTTTCCTACAACCTTTATCATTCACCAATATGAGTATGTCTTTCTCAGGGTTGGTCCTCTGTTCCTCTGTCCCTCCACACTTACATGTCATTGTGTGAAAATTATTTATGTCCTCTCTGTTACATGAAGAATTTCCTGATGGCAGGGTTGCTACTGGAGGTATTTCCACCAGAAACATGATAGTCTCGCCCTAACTGGTTTTGCTCAGTGGATAGAGCATCAGTCTGCAAGACTCAAGGGTCCTGGGTTAGATTCCAGTCAAGGGCATGTACTTTGGTTGTGAGCACATACCCAGTAGGGAGTGTGCAGGAGGCAGCTGATCGATGTTTCTCTCTATTCCTCTCCCTTCCTCTCTGTAAAACAATCAATAAAATATATTTAAAAAAGAAAAGAAAAGAAACATGATAGTCTCCCACCCCTTGAGCCTCCTTCCTGGACTATCCTATCTATATTAATCTCTCTCTGCCCTCCCCTGTAACCGTTGGCATGCTGGTAAATATTTAAAAATCAATTATCCGAAGGGAAAGAGAAAAAGGAAATGCTCATTGGTAGCATTTGCCAATTTCTGTGGTGTAAATATTCCCACCATAGCTGATTTCAAGCTGCAAACACTTTAATAATAAACTCTCAACATTTTTTGAAAATTTAACAGTCTCACAAGCTGGTACCAGCTGCCTCCAGCATACCTCCAACTTGTAACTCTAATCTCTTAATTGGATTTAATTTTCTTCAGAGTACTTATCCTCATCTGACATTCTAATACATAATAATTTATTCTTAAATTGTCTTTCGGTCCTACTGGAATTTAAGCTCTATATTTTGTCTGTCTTTTTCACTGCTATAGCTCCAGGACCTAGAATAGGGTCTAGTACATAGTAAGGGCTATTAAATGAATAACTAGTGAAAAGTGCTACAAAGGAAATATTTAATTCTGATTCCTTTTTCCTCTTCTCTTACCCTATAACTGTTTTATCTTTCTAAAAGATGAGGAACTAAAATGATCATCTGAGAAGCTAAAATACATTTATAAAGTAAAGTGACATAAACATTTTATGTTTACTCAAAGCATATATTCTAGGTCTCAAAACTTACTTGTTGGTTTGGTCCACAGGTATAGAGATCCCATTTGGAATTAAATCAACATTATGTTGGTCCCATCGTAGCTGTAATATATTCAGGTAGCACACATGAAAGAAAGTCTTAATAATTAACCATATTACCATTATTGACAATTTATAGGATATCCAAAAAATGAATACACATTTTAACAGCTGATAGCTCAATTGACGTCTCTTTGTTTTCAGATTTACCCCATTGGAATGAATAATTATTCCAAGTGTGTATACATTTTTTGGGACACTCTGTGGTCCTCCCTAACACAATTTAAATAACTGGGAGCTAAACAATTATTTATGCAGTTCAGCCTTTTAAATACATAAAAAATTTAAAAACCTACCCTAATGTATGTTGTAAATTGCTTTTAAGCATACATTGGTCCATTTAGTTATTTACATAGATACAAAATGAGGAGCAGGTAGGGAGAAAGTCTTACAGTACAGAAGTAAAGTACCATTCAAAAAAGGAATCCCATATTTGAGATATTATAATAAAATTATTTTTTAAAAAGACTAAAGCTAAAATATACTGTGAACCCTGAGAAAGAAGATACCTACTAAGAAGGGCTCCTTGTGACTAAATTAAACACACACAAACACACACACACACACACACACACACACACACACACACCAGCTTAGCAGCTGTTTCTACACAGGGACATGTCATGCAAACTGAACTTAAGGGAGAAGCTTGCACTGAACTACCTGCTTACACCATGTTTCTGCCATCTGAGCCAGCCCTTCTAAAAGAGCTCCTGGAATCCTATTTTATCCAATAGGATTGAGGCTTTCTCCATCCAATTGGAGCTGCACAACAATATCCCCATCAACATCTTCACGGACCAACCAGGGCAGTGCCTTTTGGACCAAGCCAACTGTGAGCATATGGACTCCTCATTTGTATGAGGATGGATCGATCAGGGACCAGGGCTGGGGATTTCTGTCTACATAAGCCAGCTCCTCTCTGGCTGGGGGAGTGCACTTTCCCTTTCCACTGAAGACAGGACTATGCTTCCCAGACCGAGCTGAACACCGAAGATGTCTCACTGGAGCGGAGCGGAGCAGACCAGCACAGACAAAAGCAGACTGCACAGAATGGAGCAGGCCAGAGCAGAGCAAAGCAGAGAGCCCAGCCCAAAGCAGACCAGAGCAGAGCACACCAGTGAGGAGGACAGGAGAACAGAGCAGAGCTGATTAGCAGAGAGGGGCCTGGCCCCAGGGCTGCCTCAAAGCCATGCTGTTTTCACAGCTGTGCTGTTATCAGTTGAGCTGTTTTGCATACCAAGCTGGGAATTCCTGTTGGCACCAAGTTGGCGCCAATAACCACGGGTTGACAGTACTCACAGAAAAATACATGCAAAGTGCTTCTCCAATGTCATCAGCCTCATAATTTAGAACTTCTTGCAAACTCCTAATGAAAATTTTGATTTAAAATGTTTATTTATTGGTCTTATTAACATTTCAAAAGTTAATAAATGTTCAATGGAAAAATTGGGGGCACTACAGAAATGTATAAAATGCCATGTGAATTTCCTCTCCTGCACCTTCCCACTCCCTCTTCTTAGAGTTAACCCCTATTTACAGTCTGACTGCTTGAACCACTGCCTACACAGACACTGCTGTGTCTTGGTAGAAGTTACAGTAAAAAGCCCCTGCCTGTAGGCCAGTGGTCGGCACACTCATTAGTCAACAGAGCCAAGTTCCAACAGTACGACGATTGAAATTTCTTTTGAGAGACATATTTTTTAAGCAACTTCTTCTAATGCCGCTTTTTCAAAATAGACTCGCACAGGCCGTGGTATAATATTTTGTGGAAGAGCCACACTCAAGGGGCCAAAGAACCACATGTGGCTCCCAAGCCGCAGTTTGCTGACCACTGCTCTAGACCAGCGGTTTTTCAACCGCTGTTCCGCGGCACACTAGTGTGCCGCGAGATGTTGCCTGGTGTGCCGTAGGTGCAGACCAGACAAGAATTTTATAATTTTTCACTATTTTGTTTACTTAATATTTCATAATAAAGTAATTATAAAATACTTTCTTTGTGTTTATTTGATTCCTATTCAAGAGAATTACTTTATATATAGTCAATATAGGCACAGAGTTAAATTTTTTGACATTTTCTAATGGTGGTGTGCCTCGTGATTTTTTTCATGAAACAAGTGTGCCTTTGCCCAAAAAAGGTTGAAAAACACTGCTCTAGACTAAGGTGATTTTGCGCCCTTCCCCCCGCCCCCGTTGGATATTTGGAAAAATCTGGAGACATCTTTGGTTGTCATAATTAGAGGAGGGTTACAAAACAAAACAAAAAAGCAATTAGAGGGTTGCCACTGGCATCTAGTAAATAGTAAGCCCATATGCAGCTTAACATCCTACAATACCCTGGACAGCCTTCCCCAACAAAGGATTATCCAGACAAAAATGCCAGAGGTTTCTCAACCCCTATTCAACATTGACACTACAGGGCATACAGTATAAATCTACCTAGTTTGTTCTTCCACTAACAGTACGTGAGAGGAGAATCCCTTTCCTCAGTCTGTCTGTCAACTCTGTATTTTATGAAAAACCTTTTGATAGTTGTCAATCTATAAAGCGAAAAATGACATTTCATTTTCATTTGTATTTCCTCAATTACTAGTAAGGTTGAGCATATTTTCATTTTTAAAAAAAATATATTTTATTAATTTTTACAGAGAGGAAGGAAGAGGGACAGAAAGTCAGAAACATCAACCAGCTGCCTCCTGCACATCCCCCCACCAGGGATGTGCCCGCAGCCAAAGTACATGCCCTTGACCGGAATCGAACCCGGGACCCTTCAGTCCGCAGGCCAACGCTCTATCCACCAAGCCAAACCAGTTCTGGCATATTTTCATTTTTTGACTAACCATATACTAGTATATACATATGTGTGATAACACATATACAAGGGTTGGCAAAGGTAGGTTTACAGTTGTGAGCATGTGAAACACTGAGTTTATTTATTATTGTCTTAGTGTTATTATTTTGTATCCTTACTTATGATTTATATTTTAGATAATGATGGCTGGTAACTTAACCTACTTTTGCCCAGCTCTGCATATTTATACATCAGAGATACTAATCCTTTGTCTATCATATGTTGCCAGCATTTTCCTCACAGAATATAGTTTGCCTTTTAACTTAGAGCAAGCATTTTTCAACCCTTAAAAATAAGTTGATGACATGCCGAGTTCTTTAAATAAGGTAATACAATTTATTCAAAATAAATATAGTACGCTTGTTTCGCATTAAGAATACTGTGTACTGCTGAAACCGGTTTGGCTCAGTGGATAGAGCGTCGGCCTGCAGTCCGAAAGGTCCCAGGTTGGATTCTGGTCAAGGGCATGTGCCTTGATTGTGGGCACATCCCCAGTAGGGGTTGTGCAAGAGGCAGCTGATCTATGTGTCTCTCTCATCGATGTTTCTAGCTCTCTATCCCTCTCTCTAAAAACTCAATAAAATATATAAAAGAAGAAGAAGAAGAAGAAGAAGAAGAAGAAGAAGAAGAAGAAGAAGAAAAAGGAATACTGTGTACTGTCTAAAGCAACTTTCCATGTGGATAAACTGAAGACACCAGGCATTGTTTATTGTATTGGTCAATAATTAGAGGAACATTTGGCCTTTTTCCAGTGTTTAATATTTACTTGATTATACGTCATGCTAAAATTCTAATTCATCTAAACAGCATACATTTATTGAAATTGAAGGCCTTTTGTGTGTCTGTGTCTTTGTGTGGAACATCATTTATGCTGAGACAACTAAGACTTACTAGATAGAGTCCTGGAGAAACATTTACTTACTTTCCCAAACGGGGACTGAGTTCTTTTAAATCTTCCAATGATGGTCTTTGGTCCAGAAGTTTCTTAAACAGAGCCAGTGGGAAAGGAATATCGGCAACATTTGAATGGTACAGGGAGAGTCCACACAGGATCCCAAAGAGGAAATATTTCTTCTTATTACAGTTAGGCTAGAAAGGAAGGAGAAAACAACAACAATAACAGCCATAATGTATTACAAATAATCAATAATCACTGGGAAATTAGATTAGCAAAAAATGTTTTTGGTTCCCTTTTCTAAGAATCACAAATTAGAAACAAAAGGGGTTTTTAAGAAAATAAAAATCTGAGGTTTTTACTCTGGCTGTATTACAGTTCAAAGTTCTTCCATAAGTTTAAATACAAATTAGGAGTTCACAATATTAAATAAATGAGTTTACTTTTTGTTAGTAACAGCATATCTAGAATATTAAAAAACACGCTCAGCTAACATAAACTAAGATTTTCCACACTTAATTTTACGTACTTGCCTTCAAATTCATGTAGAAAAATGACATTGTGGAAGAAAGGATGAACTTTTTTTATTTGAGCAGGCATCAGACATGCCAGATGTGGGTCAGATGAGTGGTGTACCTTCGGCAATATAACCCTCAACCAAGGTGTCCTTACACGGACAAGCATATGGGTCAGGGAAGGTGAGTGGAAGGAAGGAGAGAGTCGTGATGATTTTGGCTTCACTCTCCTCTCTGCACTGGCCACATCTGGCCAGACTCTCACTATAGCCCCACCAAGAGATCACTAACCTGCTAATTCTTTTAAGATGTCTATTCCAGCAACAGCCTTGTTGTTAGTAGGTGCATGACTCTTGGCCACAATCTACTTGTCCTTTTTTCTTCTTAGAGTAATGGTGAGGATAAATGTTAAACTGTCTTTGATTTTTGAAAATGAATTAAAAATAACAATACAAGTATACTCCAAAGGTAGCCTCCTTTAACCTGTTCAGTTTTTATTTCCTGTGTCTGTAATGTGTCCCCTGGGTCCTGTTGATTTAGTCTCTTCAGTGAGCCATACATGAATCAGACTTTTGTTTGTTTTCTATCCAGCAGTATAAGGGGTTTGGCCTGGCCGGTTTTGTTCAGTGGTCGAGTGTCCGCCTATGAACCAGAAGGTCATAGTTTGATTCCTGCTCAGGGCACATGCCTGGGTTTTGGGCTCGATTGCCAATAGGGGGCATGCAGGAGGCAACCGATCAATGATTCTCTCTCATCATTGATGTTTCTCTCTCCTCTCCCTTCCTCTCTGAAATCAATAAAAAATATATTATTACAAAGGAGAGGAATGGCTTTGACTAGTCCTGAATCCATATTCCAGTTTAGTTGGATGTTCGTAGTTTATTTAATCTCTTTGAACCTTTTTCCCCCTGTAAAATGGGGACAAACTATCTGTCTCACGGAGTTGATGGAAGGGGTCAGCAGTATGCTATTAGTTGTGTTTGGAGAGTCAAAAGCTAAACACAGACTTTCCATTGTGTGTGGAAGAAAGGGATCAGCACCCCCAAGCCCCAGGTGGGTCAAAGGTCAACAGCACATCCCCTGTTTGCATCTCTTGGATCTATTTTGTCCCTGTCTTTCAACGTCAACCGTAGATGTCCATTTTTCCATTACACTTTCTCCAGTTACTTCAGTTCCCCTTGATTCCTTTCTCTCTAATAAAGAATCCCTAAAATCTGAGCAGTGCCCTAAAGTTTTCCTGGCGCTTTCACATTTGTATATATGCCTTGTCTTCCTTTATTCTCACAACAGTCCTGTAAAGCAGGCAGAGCAGAAATTATGACAGCCATTTTATAGGTGAGGAAATCGAAAACTCAGAAAAGCCAAATGACTCACCCACCATCACTTGAGATTACAACTCTGGGCTTCCAATTCTACATCTGTGCATCCTTCCCTACCCTCCCCTGCCCAACCACGATTACACATAAAGTCAGCTGTCCAAAATTTAGAAACAATTGCTAAAGTTCATGGTGTTTTAGTCTTATCACTCCATCTACAAATACAAGAAGAGGAAAGGGACTGTGTTGTATTCTAATTTGAATCACTCACAATATTTAATACAATGTGGAGTCTCAAGAAATAGTCAATAAATGCTTGTTGTTTGACCCATAAAAATCCTATTTGTACACATTAGCCATTTCTACGTTTTTAGAAGTTCATTCTTTCTCAAAAAGATACAGATCACTTTTCAGTACTTTTCCACACCCACTCATCTTTCTCTTCCTTTTCCCTCTCCCAAATTTGTACTGTGGGAAGAACACTTGGAAATTTATCAGAAAGTGGATGCATAAATTGGGGCTCAACATGATTCTTCATAGGATTCTTTTCTCTATGTTTCCAATAGAGAAACGAAGACAAATATTTTTGTTATTTTAAGAAATGTTTACATTTTAAGGATCCTTGTAAAAATATAATCATTGCAGAAATGAACCACCTTATTAGAGTTAGCAATTATCTCTAGGGTTATATTAATAATTTCTCTTCTTACAGAAACATTCTAGATTACTGCCTCTCAACATTTAGGAAACCACCCAAATATCCATCAGAAGTGATTAGATGAGCAACATGTAGCATATCCATACAATGGAATACTACTCAACAATAAAAGGGAATGGTTACATTCAATAACATGCTTGAGTCTCAACACAATTATGCTGAGTGAAAGAGGACAGACACAAAGACTACGTATTATTCCATTTAGGAAAAATTTTAGGAAATTCAAAGTACTCTATAGTGACAATTGTTGCCTGGGCATGGAATAGGGGGCACCGAAGGCATAGTAGCAGGGGAGGAGTAGGGTTAGAAAGGGATACAAGAAAACTTTGGGGGATGATGCGTAGGTTCATTATCTTTTTTAAAAATACATTTTTATTGATTTCAGAGGGGAAGGGAGAGGAAGAGAGCGATAGAAACATCAATGATGAGAGAGAATCATTGATCTACTGCTTCCTGCATGCCCCACACTGGGGATAGAATTTGCAACCTGGGCATGTGCCCTGACTGGGAATCAAACTGTGAACCCCTGGTTCACAGGTCAATACTCAACCACTGAGCCATGCTGGCCAGGCTATGTTTATTATCTTGATGATGGTGAGAGTTTCATGGGTATATATGTATATCAAAACTTATCAAACGGGAAGATCTATGTGCTGTTTATTGTATCTCAAGTGTACTTCATTAAAGCTGTTTAAAAGTATAAAGTATGCTGAAACCGGTTTGGCTCAGTGGATAGAGCATCGGCCTGTGGACTGAAAGGTCCCAGGTTCGATTCCGGTCAAGGGCATGTACCTTGGTTGTGGGTACATCCCCAGAAAGGGGTGTACAAGAGGAAGCTAATCGATGTTTTTAACTCTCTATCCCTCTCTCTTCCTCTCTATAAAAAAAAAATAATCCATAATATATATATAAAAATAAAGAAATAAAAATATAAAGTGCATATAAATACCTCAGGATATTATAAACTATGCAGGCCTGAGATTCTGCTTTTCACAAGTGTTGCTGGAGCTGCTGCTCTGTGGACCATATTTAGAGTAGCAAGGCTCTATATGACTTAATTTTACATTATTTATTTACTTAAAATAGTGTCACTTTTAAAACTTGATTTTAGAGAGGGAGACAGGGAAGGAGAGGATCAATGTGAAAGAGGTAACATTGATTGGATTCGTTGCCTCCCATGCATGTCTGACCATGCCTCAACTTGGATGGCACCCACAACCTAGGTATGGCCCCTGACTGGAAATCAAATTCATGACCTTCCAGTGCAAGGACGATGCTCCAACCAACTCAGTCCCACTGTCCAGGACCTAATTTTACATGATTATGTATGGTTCTCGTGTTATAGTATATGCTTTTTCTGTTCTGAAAAAAAAATAAGAAAATAAATAAAAGACTCACACTGATAGGAAACCACATGTAGGAACCCTCTTCAGGATATATGAACATTCCATAGTCTGTCTTGGTCATCTTTTCAAATATGAAGTGGAAGAACTCGGACTTTACCCCAACACCCACGGAACAAATTTCGTCAATAAATTCAATCTGAGGAAAGAGAGAGAACACTCCCAGAGTTAAAATATAATGCCTTGACCTTTTGTAGAAAAGTTTCAAACCTCCTGCAGTCACCAGAATTCCCAGACTCTCACATCCCTCACTCCACCGCAATCTGTTCTCCCTCCATTTGCTACTGAGCAGCAGCTGCCATGAACCTATTTATAGTCAGATTGTTGTATACCGAGTGCATGGGGCCATTACACTGCCACAGGAACCAAGTAAAGGGGATGCTAGCAAGACTCAGCATTCACCAGTTATGTTGACCAGTGTCTTAAACCCAATTTTCATGTGCTTTATTCCTCTGGGCCACTAAATCCCCTGATTCTTCTATCTTGTTCTCTGTCTTCATTGCATCATTCAGATTTTACAGCTTTGACTCCACTCAACAACTATTTGATTTCTTCCACCTCTCCCCTCACTAGGACTTTTGATAGAAGCCCTTCCAGGCAGCTTGGGCATGGCATCTTTCCAGGAACCATGGGATCTAACTGCCTGTATGACTTGTGTGGGAAATCAATAGGAACCAGTTGCTCTTTCCTAAAGTCCACTTTTGGTGGCTAAGTACACTCCCAACTTTTCTCTCTAACTACTCCCTCTCTACTTCCTTTCCCGGATAATTTCTTTTTATCTCTTTAGTACAAGCATCACTAAGCTTGACTAAGAGTTCTCTTTTTGCCTGGAAGATCTTTTTTTTTTTTTTTTTTAAATATATTTTTTATTGATTTTATACAGAGAGGAAGGGAGAGAGATAGAGAGCCAGAAACATCAATGAGAGAGAGTCATTGATCAGCTGCCTCTTGCACACCCCCCACTGGGGATATGCCCGCAACCAAGGTACATGCCCTTGACCGGAATCGAACCCGGGACCCTTCAGTTCCCAAGCTGACGCTCTATCCATTGAGCCAAACCGGTCCTGGCTGCCTGGAAGATCTTATCTATTGCCACTTTGATCAGCTGATTCCTTGGCCCTAGACGGTCATCTCCAAGGGCCTGCCTCCCATTTCATCTGGATATCCCAATAACGAATTAAGCTTACTTCTGATTTCCTCATTTCTGCTCATTTATTCTAGCAAGTCTGCCTCTGCCGGGGTCAGCACACACTCATAATGGCCCTTGGCAGCCTTGCCTTCTTCAGGGTCTATATTTTGATCAGCTCTCTCTTACCTTCTTACCTCTTTATCATCTCCTGTAGCAGAATCATTTTCAATTGATTTCTGCATAATCAAGATGTAAAGGGAAGCAGGTACAGAGGGAGACATACAACTAGGAAGTCTGGCTTATGAAATATTTTGTTTCCCATTGGAGTCCCATGCTGAGAAATATCCCTCTCCTGTGTGAGTCTCATCCTCCAGGTTCTGGCTTCTTCTCTGAGAACCTAACACATTCCCTCACGGCTGATATCAAGAAAATCTACTCCTTTCTGAACAAACTCCAGCTAGAATCTAGAGTTAGTCATTATTTTATAGCCTCAATAAGGCTAATAATCTGAGGTACCACATACTAAAATTCCTCCAGGTGCCCACAAAGGATGAAGTGAAGCGATAGTTAGAACCAATGTCGTAGTCGTAGTGGAAGTAAAAGCAGAGCCAAAATGGAGGAAAAGTATCTGTTCCCCCTGCTGCCTGTGGATTGCAATGCTTCGCCCCTTTTTGACCCAAGTCTTTTGCATGTGACTTGGCAGTTCCACCCATTAAAGAGGCTGAGTATATTTCACCAGCTCTTGATGTACGTTCAGCCATGACTTGCTTTGACTAAAGCAATGTTTGTTATGTGACTGGGCTTGTTATTTTGTACCTCTGGCACTGTTGTGAGAAGAACATCTTGCTGGCCCCAGGAAGAAGATGAAAAAACAGTAAGCAGAGCCAAACTTCCACAGCCAGGCCTAGCCCAGATCAGTCTATCCCTAGCCAACTCCCAAACATGTCAACAGGTGCATACAGAATCTGCAAAGCCACCCAGATAAGTTCAGCCCAACTCAGGAGATCTTCAACTGAACTGCAGATAAAATAAATTATTGTTATTTTAAGCCACTAAGCTTTGGAATGGTTCATTATAGCCATAGGTAACTAGTTAATTTATAATTCCAATGTTCAATTAAACATCCCATTGCTTTTCTCTGGAATTCTGGAAATCATAAGGCTGATAACTATAGTTACAATTGCAGGCTCTTCCTTTGCTACATTAAATAAATGCTTCTCTCCCACATTAGCAAAAATGTTCAATGAAACTTTTTTAACGGTACCACCAATTCTTTCTGAAGGTCAGTGTCTTCCGCTATGTTTAATTTATGCAGAGCATCATCAACCAGGTGACTTCGTCTGACTCGAAGTAAAAATTCGGGTGGTGGAGAGAATTCATTCTTCCCTAGTGAAATCATATGCGCAATTTGTGACTCCTAGAAGAAGAAATATTTTAGGAATCTTCACAGGAATATTAGGAAATACTTATCATTTCAGATAAATCCATTTTATCTAACATACAATTATGCCTACCATTGCTATATATGCTCATATTGTAATAATTTGAGGAAAAGAGCATCATATGTACACTATGGAAGCTAAAAGGGTATCTAGGAATTTTGTACAAGGGATTTATCATCATGGATGTATAGCTAAGAAATGAAAAGCTATCTCTGAGCACTTATTTAGTAAACATGATCCTTAAAAGCAATAGTGGTCTTCGCCATGCAGGTACATTCTCCCACCAGTTTTTAAGAAGAGTGTTGGCACAATAATTCTCAAAAATGTACAGGCAATTTAGAAGCTCAGGGATAATGTGAGATGTAGAAAACAGACTAGAGGAAAGACTTGCTCAGAGAAAATTGTTCTCTGTTACCCTACAAAGTACTTCCATTAAGCTTTTCTAAATTCTCAACGTGCCCTCACCATTTTAGCTCCCTGCTCTTGTTTCTGCTCAACTCCCTTGAATTAGAAATCTAGTGTTGGAATTACTATCCTTGCTTTGACCTTTAACTTTAGCGCAAGGACAATAAAAGAATATTTAGGTCTCATAAACCAATGCCACCATTATGACAGCAAGACAGGTGGATAATAACCATCCTATTCCAGGTTTCCGGACTGTGTGTGGTTGCCCATATTAGCACCCTCAGAGCATCTCAGAGAAGTTGCATGCATATGGCTCTGGGCTTGGGAAGCTCTGTCCCAGATCTGTGCTACTGAGAAATCATATGTGATTCCACTAGATTCTTCTGGTTTTCCCCTAGGACCTTTGTTGTAAAGAACCTCCACAGCCCTAGCTGGTTTGGCTCAGTGGGTAGAGCGTTGGCCTGCTGACTGAAAGGTCCCGGGTTCAATTCAGGTCAAGGGCACATGCCCGGGTTGCAGACTTGATCCCCAGTAGGGGATGTGCAGGAGGCAACCGATCAATGATTCTCTCTCATCATTGATGTTTCTATCTCTCTCCCTCTCCCTTCTTCTTTGAAATCAATACAAATATATTAAAACAAATAAACAAACGAAACAAGAAGCTCCACATTTGTAGGGAGATGGAACAAGTGTCACCCTGGTCCTTTCTGGTGGTGGGTCCTCTCCTCCTGTGGTCTGGGAATCTGCGACTCTGGGACACTTCAGTCATATTGACGGCAAAGCTGCATGTCCTGTGGCTCTGAGTGCCAGGGAGTGGCCAGCAACATCCTGCATGACTGTAACGGGACGGTGTATGCGTCCTGGTGTTGGCCAGGCTTCTCTCACATACCCAAGAACTGGACTTGAAACCTGTATATCTTACTTTCCAGTTTCTCTATTCCCATTCTCCATGTATTGGTTTCCCATTTCTACATTTGTGCATTTTATTGATAATCTAGTTTGGAGCTTATAGTTTTGACTACGTCCATCATCTCTCCTCTGGAGGACAGAATCGTGTAACCTGCTTTGTGACTTCACCCATGACAACCACAACTAAGAATTTTCTTGTCCTCAAAAATTTCCCAATTCTTCAAAGATGTAACTTGCCTGGGTCCACTATCCACTCAACCCTCACTAACAGAGTAGTCAGCTTAGACAGAAAATTTCTACAGAAGAAAATAATGTAGAGGGAAAAGTTTTGCTCACAGGGAACTTAAGGAAAAGTTGGAAGGAAAGATTTAATATATTTTCTACCATTACCAGGAATGTCAGGAAAATTGAAAGAGAGAGAGAGAGGGAGAGAGAGAGAGAGAGAGAGAGAGAGAGAGAGAGAGAGAGAGAGAGAGAGAGATGGTTGGGAAACAGAAGAGATAACCAAGTCAATCTGCTGATAGACACTAATAAAGTAACTAAAGGGAGATTCCTTAACTATGGAATGCTTTTAGCAGGATGTACTCGGTCCTAGGTTGATGAACCTATCTAATAAAAGAGCAATATGCAAATTGACTATCACTCCAACACACAAGATGGCTGCCCCCATGTGGACACAAGATGGCTGCCACAAGATGGCCAGCAGGGGAGGGCAGTTGGGAGGGGCCAGGCCTGCAAGGGAGAGTGGTTGGGGGAGGGGGGGATCAGGCCTGCAATGGAGGACAGTTGGGGCAGCCAAGCATGCAGGGGAAGGGCAGTTTGGGGGGACCCAGGCCTGCAGGGGAGAGCATTTGGGGAGAATCAGGACTGCAGGGAAGGGCAGTTGTGGGGAACCAGGCTGGCAGAGGAGGGAAGTTGGGGTGACTGGGCCTACAGGGAAGGACAGTTGTGCAGGACCCAGGCCTGCAGGGAAGAGCAGTTGAGGGTAAGGGGGGGAAGCAGGCCTGCAGGGGAGGGCAGTTAGGGGCAAACAGGCTGGCAGGGGAGCATTTAGGCATCAATCAGGCTGGCAGGGGAGTGGTTAGGGAGTGATCAGGCTGGCAGGCAGAAGTGGTTAAGGGCAATCAGGAAGGCAGGTAGGCAAGCAGTTGGGAGCCAGTAGTCCTGGATTGTGAGAGGGATCCCAGATTGGAGAGGGTGCAGGCTGGGCTGAGGGACTCCCCTCCTGTGCACGAATTTCATGCACCAGGCCTCTAGTTATTAATAAGCTGGGCCATCTAAGTTATTAATAAGCTAGAGGCCTGGTGCCCATAAATTTGTACACTGTCGGGGGGGGGGGGGGGGATCCCCTCAGCCTGGCCTGTGCATTAAGTCTGGAAGCCCTCAGGGGATGTCTGACTGAAGGCCACAGTCTGGCCTCCCTCTGTGGGAGGCCACCAGCAGGGCAATCAGGGGACAGCGCTGGCCAGTGAGCTGCTGGCCTTGCCCCTCAATCACCCCTCTGCCACTGGTGGTCGCTGCCACCCCCTGATCGCCATCCCCTCCCTCTGCCTGCTGGCACCCGCCTTGGCTGGTCTGGCGGTGCCCGCTCACCAGCCCCATCAACTGGTCATTCTGCCATTTGGTTGTTTTGCATATTAGGCTTTTATTATATAGGATGTGGTATTTATGGATTTATCAGGTATGGCTTATTGGAAAGTGTCATATAAGCTCTATAATTAATAGGGAATGCAAAGGAAGTATTTTATTACTGAAATGACTCCTTTTGTGCATGTGGTGTCCCAGACTTCACTTGGCCCATCTCCTTTGAATTATTAGCAACAGTAATGGATATGTTTCTGATTCCTGTAAGTCCTTAAAGTCTCTCTTATGGTCTTTCTTTTTTTCTTTTGCTAATCCTCACCTGAGGATATTTTCCCATTGATTTTTAGGTAGAGTAGAAGAGAGAGAGAAACATTGATGTGAGAGAAATACATCAATTGGTTTTCTCCTGGGCTGAGGAGGAGCCTGCAACCAAGATACATGCCCTTGACTAGAATCAAACCCAAGACCTTTTGGTCCACACTGAGCCAAACTGGCTATGGCTCTTACAAAGTAGATGCAGATCTTTCCTGAGGAATGGCCTAGAAAACAAGCTTCAGCAATCAAAAAATGTTTGGAAAATCGTTAGCATAACGGTGCACGTGGTGAGTGTATAGAGAACTAAGGCTGATGGTGACAAGAAAGACAAAATACCATGTAAGTGTTTTGTGGGAAAAATACAACTACCAGAAAAAGAACGAAGGAAGGGATTAAATGGAAAACAGGATAAATTCACTGGGAATAAAAGAATATCATTTGGGCCGAAACTGGTTTGGCTCAATGGGTAGAGCGTCGGTCTGCGGACTGAAAGGTCCCAGGTTTGATTCCGGTCAAGGGTATGTACCTGGGTTGTGGGCACATCCCCAGTAGGGGGTGTGCAAGAGGCAGCTGGTCGATGTTTCTCTCTCATCGATGTTTCTAGCTCTCTATCTCTCTCCCTTCCTCTCTATAAAAAATCAATAAAATACATTAAAAAAAAAAGAATATCATTTGGGGATTACAAATCAAGTTCCAAGACTTTTAAAGAAATTGTTATTGATTTTAGAGAGAGAGGATGGGGGAGAGAGAGAGGGACGGGGGGAGAGAAACATTGATTTGTTCCACTTATTTATTCATTCATTGACTGTTCTTTATATATGCCATGACTGGGGATCAAACCCACAATCTTGGTCTATTGAGATGATGCTCTAATCAGCTGAGCTACCCAACCAGGGCTCAAACTCCAAGACTCTTAAACAGATATGAAAATCCAAAGAGTAACAACTAAGAACTTATAGTTACTAAAAATAGGTAGAGGAGAGAAAAAGAGCATTTATTTGATCATTTCAGTATTGCTCATAGTAGGAAAGTGAGGCCTCCCCATTATATAACAACTGGAGGACCGTTGCATGAATTTGTGCATGGGTGGGGTGCCTAGGCCTGGCTGGCAATCAGGGCCGATCGGGGCCATCTTACCCAGTCCCAATCAGGGTTGGACTGGCCAGGGGAAGCAACAGGGGGAGGGACTGCAGTCGCCTTGGAGGAGGGACTGTGGGAGGTTGGCCGGCCACAGGGAGCTACCAGGGGTGGTTGGCTGGCTGTGGGAGGTTTGGCTGTGGGAGCGCACTGACCACCAGGGGGCTCCTCTGTTGGGTGTCTTCCCCCTGGTGGTTAGTGCACATCATAACTACTGGCCCACCAGTCGTTCCAGTCATTCCTGTCATTCGGTCATAAGTTCATTTAGGCGTGTGGTGTGTGTGTGTGTGTGTGTGTGTATGAAATGTAAATTAAATTGAGCAAGCTGGTGTTGCTCAGCGGTTGAGCTTTGACCCATGAAACAAGAGATTGATTCCTGGTCAGGGCACATGCATGGGTTGCATGCTTGATCCCCAGTGGGGGGGGGGGGGTGCAGGGGACAGCCAATCAATGATTCTCATCATTGATGTTTCTCTCTCTCTCTCTCTCTCTCCCTCTCCCTCTCCCTCTCCCTCTCCCTCTCCCTCTCCCTCTCCCTCTCTCCCTTCCTATCTCTGAAACAAATAAAAACATAATTAAAAAATTAAATTGGAATATCATGGCTAACCCATCGAATTGGAAAAGATCACAGAGCTTTTCTGCCTTGGTTATAGTGTAAAAGAGGCATTTCATGCACTGCTAGTGGTAACATAAATTGGTCCAACTGCAATGCACGGAAAAGGATTAAGCATTAATCTACCTTCCTATATGGATGATTTTTCAGGGGAGCCAAATAGCCCTGATTGAGGAGGAAAAGTTCTTTACAGAAAAAGTAAGAAAGTAAAAAAAGTAAATGTTCTTTGCAGTTCATAACTTTGGAAGAAATTATAATACTAGAAATGTTGCTGTTTTGCAAACTTTAACCAAAACAATGGATGGAATAATTAAATACAAGTTTAATGGGAAACATTACAATGGAAATGCCATGTGGTTACCAACTGAACCCACTGATGAATCTCAGCATAAATCAGAGTGAGACAGCCAGAAATAATGCGCCGAAGTATGGAGAGGTGAAGAAGGCGGGTATGGGATTTGCTTCAAAATAATTCAGCAAAAATATTAACAACTACAAAACAACAAAAGTAATAAATAAAAGTGTAGCAAAATGTTGATGACTGCTAAAACTTGGTGATGGGATTCATTACACCTTTATTTGTATTTTGTATATGTTTGAAGTTTTACATAATAAAAATGTAAGGCATACATACCCGTTGTTTTATCCATTGTTTCAAAATGCAATCAACTTGCCATAATTTAATTTTGGATAGCAAGTTAAAGACAAATGGAAATTCACTGAAAATAATGGGACTGAAGTTTCCTGCAGTTACCTAAGAAACAAAAAGGTTAACAGTTTTGATAATTAAAAGAAAAGAAAAATGTCATTCCTTTACTTCATCACCTTAAATTATTTCCCTCTAGAAAAAATTATATTTTTCTAGAATCTTTTTTTTTAAGAATCCAAATTACTTAGAAACAAATTTCTAAGAAAATGCATTTGTTCTGGGAGTGAAAGATTTAAGCTTTCAATGATTATCTAATTTAGCATAGTCAGCATTCCAGTAAGGACATTTTCAAATGTTGATTTGTCAACGTGATACCTACATACCCACATAGCAATTGGTGTGTCCCCCTTTAAAGTATGAAAATATTCAGAGCCCTTTTGGTATTTTCACTCAGAAGTGAAAAATGTTACTCTTACCATATTGTTATCTCTATGGAACATTCTTCTTCTATCTTCATGAAAGTTCAACATAGTGGAGAGTTCATTTATGATGAAAGTGTTCTCTGGTAATTGACAAGTTGCTTTGTTTACCTTAAAGAGAATATGACCTGTGAATATCATTCTCTATTGACAAATGATGTAATCTCTGATGAAGTAGAATTCTATAAAACTTCCATTTAAAAAAAACCCAACACTATAATTTCTCCAATTGGCAGTGGAGATGCTACAGCAATTCTTGGGACACAAGTTTTCTGGAAATAGTTCCCAGATCTTGAGAATAAAAGCACGATAAAAATTCAGCCCTTTTTCCATTAATGAATGAATAATAATTTAGTGCACACTATTTGCTAGGTGTGGGACAAAACATAAGGTAAAAAATTGTCCTAGCTTTACATGAAGCTTACTGTCTAGCATAATAGTTAGCAAACCCTTTCCTAATTCTGGATAGCAAATATTTTGAGATTGGGACTATACAGTCTCTGCTGCAGCTATTCAACCCTGACATTTTATAGCACAAAACAGTCCTAGACAATATGTAAACGAGTGAGTGTGGATGTGTTTCAATAAGCTGCCCACAGGCATAAACAGCCAACTGGTGATCCATGGTCTAATAGGTGAAAACAACAAGTAATGAGGGACACAGTTTCTCATTGGAGAAGGAATTAAAGGGTTCAAGAAGGCCTTTCAGAAGAAGACAGTAAAGACTTAAAAAATACATACTGTGATCCTAAGGGGGAAAAAAAGTAAAAACATGTATGCATGTAAGCATAAGCAATGGATGTAGACAATAGTGTGGTGAAGACCTGAGGAAGGGGTGGGTGTGAGCTAGAAAGGGGCAAAGGGGGAGAGGGGGAGGAAACATCTATAAAGTTTTCAAAATAAAGATAAAATTTTAAAATGTAAAAAAAATAAAATGAGCAGAGGAGTCCTAGTCGGTTTGGCTCAGTGGACAGAGCATCGGCCTGTAGACTGAAGGGACCCGGATTTGATTCCAGGCAAGGGCACATAGCCTGGTTGTGGGCTCGATCCCCATTAGGGGGTCTGCAGGAGGCAGCCAATCAATGATCCTCTTTCATCATTGATGTTTCTATCTCTCCCTCTCCCATCCTCTCTGAAATCAATAAAAATCTGTTTAAAAAATAAAATGAGCAGAGGAGCTGAATAGATATCTCTATTCAAATAAAAACCACAAGAAGATAACACTTCACACCTGTTAGGATGGCTACCATCAAAATGACAAGAGAAAACAAGTGTTGGTGAAGATGTGAAGAAAAGGGAACTATGGAAACAGCATGGAAGTTTCTCAAAAAATTAAAAGCTATCATATGATGCAGTAATCCAACTTCTGGGTATATATCTAAGGGATTAAATCACTCTCTAAAGAGATATCTGCACCACCATGTTTTTTGCAGTCTTGTTTACAGTAGCTAAGAAAGAAACAACCTAAACATCCATGGATGGATGAATGCATAAAGAATATGTGATGTTCATTCATCTATCTTATACACTTCTTTTCACATATATAATGAAATATTATTTAACCACGAGAAAGAAGGAAGTCCTTACATTTGGGACAACATGGATGGACCTTGAGGACATTATGCTAAGTGGGATAAGGCAGACAGAGAAAGACAAATGCTGTATGAATTGTAAAAAAATAATATGTGGAAGCTAAAAAAACGAAACTAATAGAAAACAAAAGTAGTGTAATGGCTGTCAGGAACTTGGGGATGAGGAAAATGGGGAGATGTTGGCCAAAGTGTACAATCTTCCGATTATAAAATGAGTAAGTTCTGTGGGTCTAATGTACAACATGGTGATTACAGTCAACTGCACTATACTATGTTCTTGAAAGTTGCAAGTAGATCTTAAGTGTCATCACCACAATAAACAAACAGTAACTACATGAGGTGATGGAGGTGTTAGTTAAAGCTATGGTATTAATCATTTTGTAATATATAAAGTGTATCAAATCAATACACTGCACACCTTAAAATTACACAATGTTATATGTCAATTATATCTCAATAAAGTTGGAGAAAAAAATAAATATACTACTTTAGAAATAGTACTATAATAGTACTTCTGAAAAGCATTAATTCTTGTATATAATATTTTCTCCTATTGAGATTGATGTTTTATGGTGAACTTTGCTCTGATTGCCATTTTAGCAATTTATTTGTAAATGAATCTTATTTTAGCTAATTTTTAATGGAATGATATCAACTGAATTCTCTTGTTTTGTTGAAAATGCTCTGGCTCCGCTTCTGTCCCCTAGCAATATCAAGTTTGTTAATAGCTTAACCTTAGGTTACTTCTAGATTATGTTGTGCATTCTAATGAAAATACTAAACCACTGTCATATTTGAGTAGTGTTTGTGCAACTAATATATTACATGTATTATATTCCTCCAGAGTCTATCTAGTTAGCAAAACAAGCAAAATTTTGAATTATTAAGGCTGAATAAAATATTCTTTCTGTAATGAAAAACATAACAGAACAAGACTCCAATTGGCTGAGACCTAAGAGATTTGTATTTAGCAAGATGGTGTATACATTCCTTAGATGCACACTTACCTTATACAATTCTTTCATCATTTCTAGAAGAGCTTTAACATTGCAGTTATTCTGAGGTGTTTCAATCCAGAAAGTCATTTGAGCAATGATGGCTGATTTAAGCATCTGGACCAGTGTGTTGAAAGAAGACTCTTGCAAAGATGCCCAACACTTCTCTGAGGGATGCAAAATCAGCCATGATAAGTATATACTCCTCTGCTCCCCTCAAAAATACTCCCTCGGTTTCTACTGGGTTCTTTAATATGAGAAAGAAATCTTTTCCATTTATGATTACAAAAACCATAAAATATGTTTCCTAAGGATATCATCCTGGACAACGTTTACTACAGAAAAAAATATTTTCCCTGATTAAGTATTATTGGAATTAAAAGCTCAAATTCAGGATTCTAAAGAAATGTGTTGATAGTTCATATTTATGCTTGATTACTTGATTGATTTTATGATTTTCAAACTGTAATTCTATAGGTTATTTATAAAGTCTGAGAACATACATAGGTGAATACACATACACATACAATGTCATCAAGGATATTTTCAATCTGTAAAAAATAATATCCATGTCTTCAGATTTTATACACAACTGGTATATATGGATATATTTTTATATAAAATTATATCAATAACAATATTTTAATATTACTGAGTTACAATCTAGATTATTGTACCTTTACAGGATAAACCTACCAATATATTATAAAACTAATGTCATTAAAATAGTATGACCCAAATGCATGAAAAGATCAATGTAGCACAATTCCCTAAATGGATCCAAATGCACATGAGAGGTTAGTATATGATAAAGGTGACATTGCATATTAATGGCAATGAAACAGATCATTCAATAAATGTCTGGGGACAAGTGGAAACTGATCTAGAAAAAAATTTAATCAAGATAAACTCCATATGGATCAAAGATTTAAGCTTAAAAATGAAACAATAAAAATTCTAATTGGAGCATGGGAATGTTTTTGTTTTTTTGTTTGAGAGTAAGATACTCTTTTTGTTTTTAAAAATATATATTTTATTGATTTTTTACAGAGAGGAAGGGTGAGGGATAGAGAGTTAGAAACATCTATCAGTTGCCTCCTACACACCCCCATATGGGGATGTGCCCACAACCAAGATATATATCCTTGACTGAAATTGAACCTGGTACCCTTCAGTCTGCAGGCTGATGCTCTATCCACTGACCCAGACCAGTTAGGATGAGATAGTCTTTTTGAAATCTGACCCAAACTCAAGAACCATAAAGGAAAATGCTAATACAGTAGGCTTTCATAAACATGTTTAAAAATAATCATGCATGGCAAAAATACCACAAAGTAAAATCAATTTTAATAACCTAAAGAAAAAATTTATAACTCATATTGTTGATAAAGGATTAGCTGCCATAATAGTTTGAAACCTCCTAAATATAAACTAACAACAGACAGAAAAATGGGCAAGAGGGAAGAACTGCTAGTTCTCAGATATGATATACAAAGGAGCTGAGACATAAAAAATAACCAGCACCCCCTAGCCTGTTTGGCTCAGTTGGATAGAGCATCTGCCTGAGGACTGAAGAGTCCTGGGTTCGATTTCGGTACAGGGCATGTATTTCTGTTGCAGGCTCGATCTTCAGCCCTAGTTGGAGCGCTTGCCGGAGGCAACCAATCCATGTGTCTCTCTTACATTGGTGTTTCTCTCTTTCTGTCTCTCCCCCTTCCTTGCACTATCTCTAAAAGTCAATGGAAAAATATCCTCAGATGAGGATTAATAAAACAAAACAAACAAACAAACAACAAAAGGAAACCAGCACAACCTCATTCTTAATGAGAAAATTAAATTAAGAAGTGGAGAAACCAAGATGGCAGCATAGGTAAACATCTAACTGCAGCCTCGCACAACAATTGGAAAAATACAACTAAAATACAAAATGGACATTATCCAGAACTACAGCAAAGTTAACTGACTGGAAATTCTACAACTAGAAGGAAAGGGAAAACCAGAAGGAAAATCAGAGGAGCTGTAAAAGCCTAAGGTACGAAGACACAGTGGGCATGTGCAGAAAGGACGCAGCCGGAGAGGAGGGATGGCTGAGTGCCTGGTTGGCGTTCCCTAGAAGGAAGGAGATAAAAGCTATGGATTGTGCTGAACCCCAGTTCCGACTGCACTGAACCCCAGTTCTGGGCAAGACCCTGGGGACCCAGGCTCATACAGAGAGAATCTAGGCTGTAGGGCAGGAACTCAGGGGAGCAGCGAAAGGCAGAGCCCCGGAGGTGCACATATGAATGCGAGCAGAGGACAGACTTGACTGTGCCCTAGCAGGAAGGAGACAAAAGCTCTAGACTGTTCTGAACCCCACTTCTAACTGCACCGAACCCCAGTTCCAGGGCATTGGGGGAGAGACTAGACTGTCTGGTAATGGGTGAAACTCGAGGGCACCTTTCTCTCAGAGGTGCTTGCAGCGAGTACCAAAGGACACTGAGGAACACTGAGACTCAGGAACCTCATAGGGCGGGGCTAACGGGAAGCCAAGGTAGTAGGCTTCACCCTGAAACTCCACCCTTTCCAAACTGAGCACTGAAGCTTTTATAATTTTCCAAGTCTAGTCAAATAAGGCTGTCTCCTGGCATAGAAACAGCTGACCTCACAGCCAATTGGCCTGGAGGTCAGTTCCTCCCAGTGATATCAACAACAATCAAGACTACAATAAGGCTGTACATACAGTCCACAAAGGGGTGCACCAAGAGTGTCCACCTCAGGTAACTGGGAGGCTGACTCACTGAACCATATAGGACATCTTAGCACACAAAGCCACCCTACCAACCCAGGGAAGCAGCGAAAATGCTGAGACAAGGAAAGAGATCACAAATGAAAGAAATGGAGGACAACAAGCAACTGGATATAGAGTTCAAAACCATGGTTATAAGGTTTTTCAAGAATTTCCTAGAAAAGGCCGATAAAATAAATGAGACCTATGACGATATGAAAAGGGATCAACTAGTGCTCGCTTCGGCAGCACATATACTAAAATTGGAATGAAAAGGGATCAACTAGAAATAAAGAATACATTGTCTGAAATAAAAAATATTATACAGAGTCCTAAAAACAGAATGGAAGATTGCAAGAATCAAGTCAAAGATTTGGAACACAAAGAGCCAGAGGACACTCCTCCACGGAAGCAAGAAGACAATAGAATCCAGAAAGTTGAAGATAGTGTAAGAAATCTCTGGGACAACTTCAAGTGAACCAACAAAAGAATTATGGGGGCCTCAGAAGAAGAGAGAGCAAGATACTGAAAACATACTGGAAGAAATAGTGACAGAAAACTTCCCCCACCTGGTGAAAGAAATAAACTTACAAGTCCAGGAACACACAGAACCCTAAACAAAAAGAATCCAAAGAGGACCACACCAAGACACATCATAATTAAAATTCCAAGAACAAAAGACAAAGAGAGAATATTAAAAGCAGTAAGAGAAAAGCAAGTAGTTACCTATAAAAAGGATCACGCATACGATTGTCAGTTGATTTCTCAACAGAAACCATGCAGGCCAGACGGGAATGGCAAGAAATATTCAAGGTGATGCATAACAAGAACCTACAGATTGCCAAAATTACTCTACCCAGCAAAGCTATCACTCAGAATCGAAGGCCAGATAAAGAGCCTCACAAATAAAAAAAAGCTAAAGGAGTTCATCACCGCCAAGCCAGAATTATATGAATTGCTGAAGGGGGTTCTTTAGGAAGAGGAAGAAGATAAAGACAAAAATTATGAACAAAAAATATGTAACTATCAACAAGTGAATCTAAAAACCAAGGGAATTAAAAAACCTGATGAACAATATTAACTGGTGAATATAATAGAATCAGAGGTATGGAAGGGGAGTGAACTGACGATTCTTGGGGAAAAGGGGAATGGGGGGTGCAGGAAGAGACTGATTATAAACTGTGCACCTATGGATGAGGACAATGGGGGGTGGGGAAAGGGCAGAGGGTGGGGTGGGAACCTGGTGGAGGGGAGCAATGGAGTGAGAAAAAAAAAAGAGGAACATTTGTAATAATATGAACAATAAAGATTTATTAAAAAGAAAAAGAAAAAGAAAAGAAAAGAAAATTAGATTATTTTTTCAGAATGGGAAAGACCAAAAGTTTGATACCACTGTAGAAAAATGAATTCATGGGCTGCTGCTGTCATATTTGTTGTGAAGGGTAAACATTCATCCTCTGTCCTGGTGGCTACTGTCCAGGGGTGCATTTTACTTAGACTACAGTGTGGCCACTTGAAGTGGGGCTACCTGGTGGCCCAGACTTCTGAGGAGGGTCATTTGGCAAACTGTCTCAAAATTTTAAATGCATATGTAATTAGACTTAATAATTTTACTTTCTGGAATTTTCCCTGACTGTGTACATTAATATATGCACAAAGAAATGCACGTTAGCACTCTTATGATAACAAACATTTAGAAACAACTCTTCATAGCATATCTTCCCAATAGAAATTATTCAGACATTACAATGAATAAGGCAGTTCTATAGGTCCAACAGCAGAATGCTCTCCATGATATACTGTTAAATGGGGAAAAGCAAGTTGCCAAAGCATGCGAATGGTATGCTACCATTAAAACATGCATTTCTATATGTTTTTATACATAATATATTTCAAATGGTACACAAGAAACAGGAATTGCTCTCTGAGAGGGGAACTAGGTGGCTCATATTTCACTGTATATATCCTTTGTTCCTTTTAAGTTTTGGACCTTTGAATACTAGCTTAAAAAGTGTAAAAGACATCCTATTGTAGTGAATAAAATAAATGATAAGAACACAAAGCTTATCATTTCTTTTCATCCCCTCTGGTTAAAATGGCTAAAGTTTTAAAACAGCATGAGCAAAAAGTTTTAAAATGGATTTATCATGACTGGATCCTCTACAGTTACTAAACTCTGATGTCAAAGCTATGTCCGAGTCTAAGAATCATACATGCCTGTGTAACAATAATGATTATAATTGCTTTAGGTTTATCTTAAAAAAAAAAAAAAAATATATATATATATATATATATATATATATATATATATATATATATAATTGATTTTTTTACAGAGAGGAAGAGAGAGGGATAGAGAACCAGAAACTTCGATGAGAGAGAAACATTGATCAGCCGCCTCCTGCACACCCCCCACCAGGAATGTGCCCGCAACCAAGCTCATGCTCCTGACTGGAATCGAACCTGGGACCCTTCAGTCCATAGGCAGATGCTCTATCCACTGAGCCAAACCGGTTTTGGCATAGGTTTATCTTTTCAATAATCGACATATCATGTACTCAAGTATTTGTAGACTTTGAAATCTATTCAAAATTTGCTACAACTTCTACTTCAGACAGTGATAGAGAGTTCAAATAAAGTAACATGAAAGTAATCAAACTTACTCAGGACTTGTAAAGACCGGTCACTCATTGTACCAACAGCCTGTGCAAACGGAACCACCAGGCTTCCCCAGTTTTTAGGATGATGCATCACTGGACATTGTGGGAGCAGAAGGAAAACCGATAGTGCTTCTTGGCGTAAAGAATGGCATGGGAGAGCTCTGAGGAGGTTATCCCTGAGGCTCGTGGTTATCTGCAGTGGAAACGGGATCAGAGGAAGAAAGGCCCAGGGTAAGTTTTGGGACCAGGGGTTTCCTTCCACTACTTTCCAATTAGAATAACCACTTAGTTTTCCTGGAACCTGTTGTTCGTCCTTCCTTGCATCCCAAATGCCCCTGAAGTAGTATGTGAAAGCCTTCATTCCGATTTTACACGGGAGTGCATAAGGAAATAAAAGTGAAACACGTATGCTTGTCAGTGCTGAGTGACGTGTGGAGGTTGTTCAGTTAGAAAGTGGCAGAGCAGGGATCCATACCCAGGTCTGCCTGGGCTAAAATCTGCCCCAGCAGAGGAAGTGCCATGTCTTACCTTCTCCAGTCCTGTTACAGCCTCCTCCTGGGGTCACCGGAAGATGGTATTTTCTAGCCTCCCTGCCAGTTAGTGGGGCCATGGGGCTGAGTTCTAGCTAATGCAATGTGAGTGAAGGGGATGTATGACCCTTGGAGGCATGGCCCCCCAGAAACCTCTCCCATGACCTTACATATTCTCTTTCCTAATCTGCCAACCAAACCCAGAAGATCTACTGGAGGATCTCATGGCCCCAGAACCCAGAAAGAAGGAGCCTGTGCCTCTCCTGAATTCAACTGTGCAGAGGTTGGAAGGGTGGCAGACTATGCCACCCCAAAATATGCCACTCTGGCATGAGGATCATTTTAAATACATATATTTAATTTATTTTAGGGAGGGAGGGAGAGGGAGCAAGACACAGGAACATCAATGATGAGAGAGAATCATTGATCAGCTGCCTCCTGCACACCTCCCCACTGGAGACCGAGCCCGCAACCTAGGCATATGCCCTGGCTGGGAATTGAACTGTGACCTCCTGGTTCATAGGTCAACACGCAACCACTAAGCCATGCTGGCTGGGGTTGAGGATAATTGTGAGCTGAAGGCAAGTAATTAAAAACAGACTAGAACAAGCTTTCTGGCTTCCCCTCTATTTACCTGAAAACTGAATATAAATTCCTTTGATGAAGGTGTCCTCTTGCCCCCAACTTCCTGTACCAGGAAGAGGATAACAACCTTACAGCAGAGATGAGGTGGCACTGAGAAAGTCCGCACAAACCAATCTTACTAACTGGCCCTTTTCTACCATTCATTTCCCCATGTATTTGCCTTCCCACAATTCGGCACCTCTAGAAGCTCAAAGTCCTTTTCCTTTGTCTGGTCATTTTTCTCCAAAATGACTGCACTTCGCTGAGATGCTATATAAGCACAAGTTCTAACCACCCCATTGAACTTCTCACCACTGAGTGTATATGAGGGATGCCCATGTAAGTAAACTTCGGTTTGTTTTTCACCTATGAACCTGTCTTTTCTCAGTCTACTTTGTAGGGTCTCACCCAGTGAAACTAAGATGGATAGAGAGGAAAACAGTTTCTCCCTACAGTTACCTCATATCTTCAATCCTCATGGAACTATGATGTGGAAAATAAATCTTCAATGAATTAAGCCACTGAAGTTTACAAGTTGTTTGTGATAACAGCTAGCATTATTTATTCTATCTAATAGATCTTAGATACTATACTGTCTGCCTCTATATGACATAAAAGTTAAGATGACATATGCAACAGTAAACTGTAAAGTACTATATATTATTATTATTATTATATCAGTGTTATTAGTTTTCTCAGGATGAGGGATGAATCAGTAGCAGAGTGACCTCAACGAGATTTGAAATTCACCTAAAAAAAATAGAGACCAGCCTTTTTGGTCTCTTAGTCCAGGATTATCCTGCTTCCCAAACATGATAGAGGTTATTTACTTCTCAAGTAATGGTTTTCTCATAGTGAAAATAACACCCTGCTTGGTTTGTTGGCGCATCGTCCTGTACACCAAAAGTGGCACATTCAATTTCCGGTCAGGGAACATACCTAAGTTACGACTTTGATCCCCATTTGGGACCTGTGCAGGATGCAACTGATTGATGTTTCTTTCTCTCTCTCTTCCTCTCTCTAAAAATCAATAAAAATGTTTTAAATAAAATTTATAATCAAGAAAGAAAGAAAATTAAAGTATTGTCATCTAGTGTACATTTAAGTGTTCAAAGAGAGAGCCAGTGCTTCATACATTATATTATTATATAATAATATTATATTACCTAAAATATAATAACCACAAAATGAACATTGTCCTCTCCCTTCATCAGGTCTCCCTCACTCAACTCCCAACAAAAACTGCAATCATAATGGTTCCTGTAAGGAAATTCTATTGCTCTGTTTCTCAAGTGAATATTGACATTTACTGATACCATTATAATTTAGCACAGTTATTAATAACTGGAAAGAAGCAAAGAGAAGGTCAAGTGTTATTGGCTTGCCATTGTACAGCTTTGCCAGGAAGCTGTGGTTTAACTCCCCAGGAAGCCACTGGTTTGTCCCCACTGGGGGAAGGGACTGGACAGGGAGAGAATAGACACATGTCCAGTAAGGTCTGGGTGAAATAGGAAAGGTACTTGTCTGTCAGTCAGCCCTGGGAACAGGTCATTGGCTACAGCAGGCATGGCCACTGCAAGAGCAGGGAGATTTGAGGCCCTTCATCTCTTAAACAAAGGAGTTCACTCTCTTGTTGCTCTTGTCTCCCTTTTGCTCTTGGGACTCTTGTTCAGAGGCTGCACCCTCGGCTCCCTGGCCTTCGGCCACAGGGCCCACAGCCATGTGGACCCCACACACAATGGGCTAACAGACTGCAACAAGTCTAATGCGGACCCAGACCCAGCTCCACCATCAGATGGATCTCTGGACCCTGGCTTTGCTTCTAGCTCTGCCAAAGCCCCAGTTGCATATCATTCAGGACGGGGATTAAGGGTGGGACTTTGCAAACCCAAGGGTGTAATTCATCCAAATAAAAAGCACTCATCCTCCTGTGTGAGTCTCAGAAAATTCTTTTTCTCGAGATATGGTAAGGACCCGACCCCCAGCACCCAGTGGGGAAGGGGATCCACCGCTTTCACTGATAACATTACCGTGAAAGAAATCCATTCCTTTTCTGTTAACTTCTCAAAGGTATCTTTTGCCATTTGTAAGTCCACATCAATGGAATTCATTGCTCCAGATTCTCTTTGGATACAAGAAATGCAAAAACACGCATAAATAAGTGGAAAGGGACATTTCTAAACTTCATATACCATTATGTAGTTTTAGTACATATCAAATATAAACTTTTCTCTTAAAGCTTGCCTCCTTTCAAAACAATCCACTTCCTTGGCATAAAAAAACCCCCATGAAATGCATGTCTCCTAAAAGAGGGGAGGTAACAATGTACTGTCTTTAGAGTAGCTGCAAGTCTGGGCTGCAGGAATAGCAAAATTTTATATGCTGCGTCTGAGAACGGACAGCATTTACCCCCACTCGGCCAGCACACAGGGAGCTGAAACTACTTATTCCTCTCCCCACCTCTCCCACGCGAACACATATACACACGTTCCTTACCATCTACAGTTACATTACTTTGGGATTCCACAGTTTCATTAGCATGATTTTACTATTCCTAGAGACACCTGCCCAAGCAAACGGCTTGATGATTCATCATAGGAACTTTCTGAAAAGACCCATGACCTCTCCCCTGAGAAGCATCAACAGGTAGTTTAGGCAAGTTCTTTGAACCTCTTGCCTCAAAATCCTTGCCTTGCAGTTTCCATCCATCCAAGATCCTTGTATCTTTTCCCAATCATAACCAAGTCCCCTTTCCACGCTGAAAAACTTGCCTTAAACCAAACTGCCAATTCCTAATCAATTCCAACCTGGCTTTCCCCCTCAGAAGCACTATCAAGGACCTGGAAAGGTGTCTTGCCTCCTTGGGTTGTGTTGGTGATAGTGAGGAGCACGCATTCTGCCAAACAGTTTGTCTTTGAGAATCACTGATTGGCTGCCTCTTGCACGTCCCCTACTGGGGATTGAGCCCACAACCTGGGCATGTGCCCTTGACTGGAATCCAACCAGGGGCCCTTGAGTCCACAGGCCAACGTTCTATCCACTGAACCAAAGCAGCTAGGGCCAGCCTCTGACATCTTAAGACAAAACCTTGAGGTTCAACTCTCTAGGGCACATGTGTCAAACACAAGGCCCGCGGGCCAAATCCGTCCCGCCAGGCCTTGCAATGTGGCCCGCACCGCGCTGTCATCACTGCACTCCGCTGCGTTTCCATCACAATGACAGTTTATGACTGTTCAGTAAACCATTCGGCCCGCGATTTAGGCTGGATTTTAGATTTTGGCCCCTTTCTGATTGAGTTCGACACCCCTACTCTAGGGAGAATACATTTCCAATTTAAAAAATTATATATATAGCTTTGTGCATTGGCAGCATCGAAGCCAATGAAGTTTACCCGAGGTGTGATTATTGCTAATTGGAAAAAAATATTTATATATAGCCCTAGCCAGTTTTGCTCCGGAGATAGAGAATTGGCCCACAGATTGAAGAGTCTCAGGTTAGATTCTGGTCAAGGGCACGTACCTCTGGTTCAAGCTTGATCCATGGCCCTGGTCAGGCTCAGGCTGGAGGCCACCAATTGATGTCTCTCTCTCAGATGTGTCTCTCTCACATCGATGTTTCTTTCTCTCTGTCTCTCCCCCTTCCCTTCTACTCTCTCTAAAAATCAATGGAAAAATATCCTTGGGTGAGAATTAACAACAACAATATCAACAAAACACACACACACACACACACACACACACACACACACACCCGTGCGCGAGGCCCGGTGCCCATGTCCATGAATTCCCTCTCTGGATGAATGGAACAGAATGATAGATTTTAGAGGGCAGAAGGGTGGAGGGAATGAGAAGAGTTTAATCAAAGAACATATACATAGCCCTTGGACACAGACAATAATGTGAGGAAAGGCCTGGGCTGGGGTGGGGGCTGGGTGGAAGGAAAGGAGTGGAAAATAGGGGACATCTGTAATACTGTCAACAATAGATTTAAAAAACAAACAAACACCAAAAACTGGCCCTAACCGTTTGGCTCAGTGGATAGAGCGTCAGCCTGTGGACTCAAAGGTCCCAGGTTCGATTCTGGTCAAGGGCATGTACTTTGGTTGCAGGCACATACTCAACAGGACATGTGCAGGGGGCGGCTGATTGATGTTTCTCTCCCATCGATGTTTCTAACTCTCTATCCTTCTCCCTTCCTCTCTGTAAAAAATCAATAAAATATATTAAAAATAAATAAATAAATAAATAAAAAAAGAACTGGAAAACTATTCTTAGTGTGGAAGAGACTAGAGTAGGGAAGAAAGAAGATACACTGTATGGCAGAGTCCCTCACTTTCAGCCTGGAAGGACGGCAAGAAGAGGAAAGCGAATGGGAGGAATGGCAGAGAAGCAGGGTCCCAATTTCTCTTCTCCCACCTTTGTCCAGGATGCATAGAGATGAACAGGAATGCTTTTTTGAGCTCTAGAAATATATTGCCTAATGAGTTGCCAGTGGGAAGCCATGCCAGTTAACTGCCCTGGGCTGCTCTGGTGCCCAGGTGAAGTTGTTGGAGTGGCTGAGAATGAAGCTGGGTTAAGAATCAATGGGGCCAGAACCGGTTTGGCTCAGTGGATAGAGCGTCGGTCTGTGGACTGGAAGGTCCAGGGTTAGATTCCGGTCAAGGGCATGTGCCTTGGTTGCAGGCACATCGTCGGTAGGGGCTGTGCAGGAGGCAGCTGGTTGATGTTTCTCTCTCATCGATGTTTCTAACTCTCTGTCCCTCTCCCTTCCTCTCTGTAAAAAATCAATAAAATATATTTTAAAAAAATGAATCAATGGGACAATAGTACAAAATAATGTTGAATGTAAACTGTAATTGAAAAAAAAATTAAAAAGAAAAAATGAACCAATGGAACAACTGAGTTGCGTAGTAGGGGCAAGGAATAGCTGCAACTGGGGTCAAGCAAGCACCACCTAGTGGCCAGGAGGGGTTACAAGCTGTGTACACCCAGTATCTTCTGAACCAGGGAGCCAACTTGAGGCTAAGTCAACAAGGGGAGGGATGGGACCTGGCCTCGTAAAGGACTGGAATGAGTTACATTGGCTGCAATTAGACCCCAGGGCACCCTTCTCCAGAGAGAGAGGGTCCCTTCATGTTGCTATCACACTTTCACCTCCCTTTGTATACTGTGTAATTAAACAAGGAAGCCATTGGACGGTGGCGGCTCTAATGGCATGGAGGCCTACATAAAGAAACAAACTCTAAGCCTGCAAATGCCTCAAAGTTATGAAATAGAAATCTAAGGACAAGCATTCATAGCTAACTAGGCTTAAAGCTATATAGCCAATCAAATAATTTCCTTTCTTTGCTTCTGCACTTTCTCTATGTCAGTCTTTCCCCTGGCTCCCAGTTTGCAGTATGCTTCTAACCACCTCCAGTTTGGCACTAACCCGTTTGAATCCATATTTGTTCAAGTAAACTCTTAAGATGCCTAGGCTATCTTTTCATGATTCTTACTATAGTACTTCTGAGCAAAGAAGGAGGGGAAGAAATAGAAGACCAAACATTGAGTACGTTGCAAAGGAATTATTTAAACTACTAGGTCAGACCAAGTGTCAAACCAAATAGGAAGTTAGATCTTACTCCGCAATAGAGAGACTAGTTAAAGATAAGATAAATAGGATCTGTTTTCCTTACCGATCCCACCACAATAAGAACTGCCAAGTACAGCCCTGGCCTCTAAGTATAAAAGCAATGAGATAATACTCATGGAAACAAAGATCCAGAAAAAAAAACACACACCATTCTTCCCAGAGAACAGAGGAGGGCAGGGCCAAGGAAGTAAACAATGTGAAATAGTATTACAGCTTAATAGTGGTAAAGTTACTTTTTGTAAAGTAATTTTTTATTAATAGTGGTAAAGTTACTTTACCACTATTAATAAAAAATTACTTTACAAAATGGAAGAATTCTGTAACAACTCATGGAGTTTTCTATGTCGGACTTTTTGTTCATAGATAACAAAATTCACAAATTGAAATGACTGACTTGAAAGACTTATTTTAAAAATTCCCCAGTGTTTTAAATGAAAGTAAATCTTATATAAATATTACCTTTTCTTTAAAAAACTTGCAGTCAGACAAGCAGGAGATGAAAATATCATTCTAATTTCACTGCAAAAAGCAATAACAGAAGTGTTAAGTCATAACATACAGAAAAACATGCCTTCTCTTATTTCATGTCTGAATTTATAATTGATGATGTGGAATCATTTTTAAAGAAAATAACAATTCTTCTGAAAATTCTCCAAATGCTGGTTATGCTTTGTGCAAGCTACAACTTATCAACAGCCTTTATAGCTGATTTGAGGAAGTAATCTAGAGTAAAATAAATCCATCCTTCTGAACACAAACTATGGAACTCCAGAGAATAAGCTACCTATCCATACTAATAAAAGGGTAATATACTAATTAGACCAGGAGACCTTCCGGAAGACTTTCCAGACATCCTCCCAGACAAAGCCATGGTGGCGGGGCTGAAGTAGAGGTGGTTAGGGGCAATCAGGCCAGGAGGGGAGGGCATTTGGGGGTGATCAGTCTGGTGGAGGGAGGGAAGTTGGGGACAAGCAGGCCGGACTGAGAGACCAGTTGAAGGTGAGCAGGCTGGCAGAGGGGGCAGTTGGGAGCCAATAGGCCAGCAGTGGGGGGCAGTTGGGGGAGATCAGGCTGGCGGGGGGAGCAGTTGGGGGCAAGCAGGCTGGCAGTGGGAGGGTAATTGGGGGCAGGAAGGCTGGCAGGGGAGATCAGGCAGGCAGGCAGGTGGTGGTTAGGAGCCTGTGGTTCTGGATTGTGAGATGGATGTCCCTGTGGGATCAGGCCTAAACTAGCAGTCGGACATCCCCCAAAGGGTCCCATATTGGAGAGGTTGCAGGCCCTGAGGGACACCCTCTCCTCCCTCTCCCCAGGCACAAATTTCGTACAATGGGCCACTAGTATATATATAAAAGCCTAAGTGGCTGTTTGACTGGTCAACTGGTAGCTATAATGGCACTGGACACCAGGGGGCAGACACACAATGCAGGAGCTTCCCCCTGGTGGTCAGTGCATGCCCACAGTGAGAGCGCAGTTCAGCTGACCAACAGGCATCAGATGCTGGGCTCATGGCTGATAAGCACAGCTGCAGTGGTGCAAGCCTCTCCCATGGACACCCCCCCTGTGTGCCCCTCCCCGACCTGGACTGGGCCTGGAATCTAGACTGGGACTGGGATTGGGACCTGCATCGTGACTGACAGGGCATGAGCCCCCAGCTGCTCTCCGGTCATGGGCGTGTCAGTATTGCCCTAGGACTGGTGCAGGGAGACCATAGCAGAGCAGCAGCTAGCCTACTGAGTGGTGATGGCAGGCGCAGTGGGGCCTGGGCTTGGGCTCCTCCCTGACCCCCTGCTGCTTCGAGCCTTGCTACATCCTTTGGGGGATGTTGGATTTCTGGTTTTGGCCCAATCCCCGCAGGCCAGGCCAAGGGACCCCCACTAGTGCACGAATATGTGCACTGGGCCTCTAGTGAAGATATAAAAGTCACTCCTACATCTCCCTCACCGATCTAGGTGCCTAGGATATTGTACGTCCTCAGTAGGGTTGGGAAAATGTAAGTTTATAGTTGTGAGTTCAGGAAAGAGTTTATTCTTGCATTATTTACTAATTATTGTATTAATTTCCCATCTGAGCAATTGTATAATAAACCTACTTTCCCCCCATCCTGTATACATCTGATAAGTCAACAATGAATCAGTCAATCGATCAATCACTTCTTCAAACTAAGAGGTGGCAGAAGAGAAGGCTGAAGTGCAAATGCCTTCACAAGAAAGCCAAACCCTCATTGCTAGGTCTCTAGGATAAAGTGGCCATGGCTCCAGAACCCAATAAAAGTGTTAGGTTATTATTAGAGCCACCTCTTAGTCGCTTCATATTCATTACTTCTTGGTGTCATTGCCATCCACTGTTCTGTCTGGGACTGGTTAATTCGGCTTATTTCTGGCAAGGTTTTCTTGGAAACATTTGTGGAACCGGTAGCCTTCAAGGAAGAAAAATAAAAGAACCATCAGGAAAACACACACACGCTGAGTAACGGGCAATCCCGTAGAGCTTGTGGCACAGGCTGTAGATAGGACCAGCCCTCTGAGACAGTGGGGTTTGGTGGGACGAGCTATGGCATCCGACTGCTCCAGTTCCTAGCTTTGGCCACTTTGCTTGGTCTGAGCCTTAATTTATCACTTAAAAAGGGGATAATACAAAATATTAAACACAGGAACTCAAACAGATAATTGTAGGCCAATATTGATTGCAGCATTATTCACAATAGCCAAAAGAGGTAAACAACCCATGTCTACCAACAGCTTCAATAGATGAATGCTGTATATACATGCAATGGAATATTATTTAACCATGAAAAGGAATGAAATTCTGATACATGCTACAACATGGATGAACATTGAAAACATGCTAAGTGAAATATACCAGATATGAAAGGACAAATATTGTGGTTCCTCTTACATGAAGTAGGCAAATTATACACAAAAAGTAGATGAGAGATTGACTGGGGATGGGGGTAATGAGGGAATGGGGAGTTAATATTTAATGTTTACAGATTTTGTTTGGAGTGATGCAAAAGTTTTGGAGATGGCTGAAACCGGTTTGGCTCAGCGGTAGAGCGTCGGTCTGGGGACTGAAAGGTCCCAGGGTCGATTCCGGTCAAGGGCATGTACCTTGGTTGCGGGCACATCACTGGTAGGGGGTGTGCAAGAGGCAGCTGGTTGATGTTTCTCTCTCATCGACGTTTCTAGCTCTCTATCTCTCTCCCTTCCTCTCTGTAAAAAAATCAATAAAATATATTTAAAAAAAAGTTTTGGAGATGGATAGTGTTAATAGTTGCATTCTACAATATCGTGAATGCAATTAATGCTACTGAACTGTTCACTTAAAATTGGTTAAAATGGCAAATTTTATAATATATATGTTTATATTATAAAATTATATTGTTCCTCTGAAGGGCATCACATCAGATTGTATCCTCTGCCTCCCTTTCTTCTACAATCATCTCCCAATGTCCTAGTCACTACCCTTCAATTATTATTATTATTATTATTATTACCACAATAAAAAATTAGATAATAAGACCCAATACCTACATCCCTTAGGTCTTATTAAGATTAAATGATATTAAGTATACAAAGCTTTATAGTATAGTAGGTACTCAATAAAGACTAGTTTCCTTCTCCTCTTTAATAAGACACAGATTTTTATTTTTACATCAACAGTTTTTAAACGTTAGCATGCAGCAGGATCACCTGGTTATCTTGTTAAAGCTTAGACTGCTGGCCCATCCCCACAGTTTCTGGTTTAGTAGGTCAGGGATGGAGCTCAGGAATCTGCACCTGGTGAGTTCCCAGGCAATGCTGGTGCTGCTGCTGCTGGTCTAGAGACCACACTTTGAAAACCATCGTTCTATACAATACTTGAAACCAAATGGCTCAGCCAGATGTGTCAGAAATCACTGTCTGGAAAGAAAAATAAGTCCTATAATATTAAGGTGACCAGATCGTCCCGCTTTTGATGGGACAGTTCCAATTTCTAACAATTTTTCCCGCATCACGCGGTGTTTTTAAAAAGTCCAGATTTTTTGAAAGAATCTTTCCAACCTTTCAAAAAATCTGGACTTTTTAAAAATGCCACGGGACTCGGGAAAAATTGTTAGAAATTGGGACTGTCCCGCCAAAAGCGAGATGATCTAGTCACCTTAATAATATAGAATTCCAAATACATTAGTACTCTGTTCCATGCTATACCTTGACCGCCACTGAACTTGTAATGAGTCAAGAAATTTTGCCTCACTTTCGTTTAATCTATACTAATAAAAGCCTAGGTGGCCCTCGCATCCTTGTGCAACACCCTCGTGTTATTGTCATTCTCAAATTCTTACTTAATAATAAAAAGTTCGTGGGAAAGCAATGAATTTGGTGGAGGGAGGGGGAGTCTCATCACTAGGAAGCCAAACGAGGAAGTGAGAATTACATAATATTTTTAAAAAGCATTCTAAGAAGTTTGAATATACACAAATGATACAATACTGCTTTGTAATCTAGAGGGGAAAATGTTTTTTAAAGAAACAAAATTAATAGATACCTTCTCAGTTGTCACAAAGTTGGCATGTGTCCCAGCAAAAATGTGTTTGACTTGAACATCCACAAGGTCTAAAAGAAAGTGGTAAATCCATGCTTATTGCTTTTATAAATAAAAAATAAATCTTTTGGTGTAAATCTAAAACATCTCTTAAAAACTAGCCTTTAAAAAAATCTGATTATTACCAAGCTAAATTGACTTACAGGCAATTTATAATCTTCTAAATGGATTTTGACTACAAATGGAAGAAAAGATTAATTTTGAACAGGTTACATGTCATATATTCACTTGGCTGAAAATTTAATTTTACATGCATTTGAGTCATGAAGCCAGGCTAATGTGCTTTCTAAGAGGTTTGATTAAACATATATAAGTCTATGGTTCTGTGCTTAAGTAACTGATTTGGAAGCTTCGTTTGTATTACCTTAATCTTTAGAAAAGGTTATCAAATGCTCTAGGAATCACTACATAAGAAAAAATGCATATTGTACAAATGAAAAATAACAGCACCAGATGAACCATAGTTCTGTGCGCTCTTTTGAGAGGAAGCTGAATAATATTTGTCCTCAGGGGCATCAATTAACAGAAAATCATGAGTTAATGGGACCATTTATACCATCAGCAGAAATCAGGCAGCTAATGTCAGCGTTTTCTGTCTGGGCCTCCGGATGAGGTGGGCTGCTTGTGCAACTTGGTCCATGACCGAAGGACAACACCTTACCAGTGGTGTAGACATACACCAGGGTGTGGTAACTGCAGGAGAGAGAATACATATAGTGACGATCAGGATACTCATGCTTTCTGAGAAAGATGATGTCTCTTAACACACACACACACACACACACACACACACACACACACACACACAGATTTATCTTACTCCAAGTACGGAGATCCTTTATCACAGTGTCAGTGTTAGAGGGTACCAAATGACATGGCTAAACAAACGGGAGGTGAACATTACTGATCTTAAACATAGAATATTATTGATGGATCTTACCATGGTTTCTACAATTTGTGTTTTAAATGCAAGTGTTTTATTTTATAATTACTAGTAGGTAAATGATACGCAAAGTGTTCTCATAACTAGTTTTTGCAAAACTCTGAATATACATCATCTTCTACATGCATGAGCATGAGATTACCAAGTACCACTGTTTTTGTCATACACCCACTCCCTATCCTCCAGCACCCAGTTAGGTGTTCTCTACACAGTAAACTTCAAAATAATCCCTATTAAATAAGTTCTTAGGGTGAAAAATAAAATAATGAAAAAATTAAAAAAGTAAATTTCAGAAAAGAAAACGATCTATTAAAAAAATCGTAATATTTTAGGGTTGTAAGCTTTGATAACATCCCATATGCGTTATTTCTTTTTAAAAAAAAAAGATTTTTATTTGATTTTTAGAGACAGAAACATTGACTGGTTGTCTCATGCATGCCCCCTATCAGAGATTGAGCCCATAACTCCAGATATGCCCTGACCAAGAATTAAACTGACAAACTTTTGGTGCACAGAACGACACCCAACCAACTGAGCCACAATGACCAGGGCCATATAGTCATTTCTAAGTCATGTCCTCTATAATAAAAGTGTAATATGCTAATAAGGCTGGACAACCTTCTGGATGAAGCCGGGGCTGTGAGGGAAGCCTGGGTCCCGGGTGCCAGAGGGAAGCCAGTGTCGGCAGCCAGGGGTAGGAAGGCCTACTCTTGCACAAATTTCATGCATTGGGCTTCTAATCTATAATAATAAAAGCATAATATGATAATTAGACCAGACAGCTGAAAAACCTTCTGATGTCCTTCCGGACGACCTTCTAGATGAAGCTGGGGCTGTGAGGGCCGAGCCCCTAGTGCACATTTTGTACATTGGGCCTCTAGTTTATAATGAAACCCTAATATGCAAATTGACTGAACAACGGAATGACTGGTTGCTATGATATGCACTGACCCCAGGGGCAGACACTCAATGGAGGAGCTACCCTCTAGTGGTCAGTGCACTCGCACAGGGGGAGCTCTGCTCAGCCAGAAGCCAGGTTCACAGCTGGCGAGCGCAGCAGCAATGGTGGGAGTCTCTCCTGCCTCTGCTGTAGGCTAGCAGTAAGGAGCAAGAGGTCCTGGACATTCCTGGAGGGGTCCCAGGCTGCGAGAGGGACTGAGGGACCCCCCTCCCCAGTGTGCAAAATTTCATGCACCAGGCCTCTATTGTGTGTGTGTGTGTGTGTGTGTGTGTGTGTGTGCGTGCGTGCGTGCGTGTGTGTGTGTGAATGAAAGAGAGAAAGAGAGAGAGAGAGAGAGAGAGAGGGAAGGAGGGAGGAAAAGAGGGAGGGAGGGGCAGAGGGAAAAAGGGAGGGGGGAGGGAGGGAGGAAGGAAGTTAGTTTATTACCTTCCACAATCTATCTGTGAAACTAGGCCATCAATTCTTTCCACTTCTTGTGGACCACTCTTCTTAGCAGTGGGGCTGTGTCCTAGCTGTCCAAAGGAATTGTCTCCAAATGTGAACACTTTGCCATTCTATTTAAAAAAGGAGGAATTGAACCAATTTCAGGTAAAAAAAAAAAAAAAAGTAATTAAAAAGTTAAAGATTACATATCATAACAGAGGTATATGAGAAAACTATGTGAAATATCCTATATAATAAAAGCCTAATGTGCAAACTGACTAGAAGTTTGACCGGGAATTCAACTGCTTGCTATGATGTGCACTGATCACCAGGGTTGGTGCAGAACATGGCGGGTGTCAGTGGTGCAGCAGCAGAGGAGGCACTGCTGGCCCTTCGGGCCCTGATGAGAGCAAGACCACAGCAGGATGGCCTAGGTGGGTATGGGTGGGGGGCTTGGCCCTAATCAGTCCTCCCACAGGCAGGATGGTGAAGCAGGTGAAGGGGTGGCACCAGGCCACAGTGGGGCTGTGGGGCTGAGAAGCTGGGGGCACGAGCTGGGGGCCAGTCCCCGCAGGCCACTCTGAGGGATCCCATTCATGCACAAATTCGTACACCAGGCCTCTAGTAAGCTCTATATGAGGAGGAGGGATCCTATGCTTACTACTTCTAATAGTGAATATAGAGTTAACACATTAAACATAAAATATCATTGGTACACCCTTAGGAATTAGGCACCCTATCTAATAAAAGAGAAACATGCAAATTAACCATCCCTTACTATACCCACAAGCCACACCTACCCGCCAATCAGGAGTGGGTATGCAAATTAACCCAGTCAAGATGGTGGCTAGCCACAGAGCTAGAGCAAGCAGGAGGCTAGGGTTGCTCCAGCAATGGAGGAAGCCAAGCTTCCTGTCCTGGCCGGTCCTGGCCTATGCTCAAGGATACAAAGTTTTAATTACAGAAGATAAATAAATCCTAACAAAAATGGTGGCAGCCATGGAGCGGAGAGAGCAGGCTTGAGTTTCCCCTGGCGATGGAGGAAGCCAAGCTTCTCACAGCCCTGGCCTGTCCTGGCCTCCACTCAAGGCTACAAAGTTTCAATTATAGAAGATAAATAAATCCCAGATACTCCACTTGGGTCACTGGAGGGCGTGGCCAGCTTGCAAACCACCATAGGCCCCTTGCCCAGGCCACCCCATGCCCTAAGGGAACCCCCACCCTGATCCGGGATACCCTTCAGGGCAAACCAGCTGGCCCTCACCCATGCACCAGGCCTCTATCCTATCTAATAAAAGAGTAATATGCAAATTGACCTTACTCCAATACACAATATGGCTGCCTCCATGTGGACACAAGATGGCTGCCACAAGATGGCTAGAAGGGGAGGGCAGTTGGGAGGGACCAGGCCTGCAAGGGAGGGCAGTTGTAGGCTATCAGGCCAGCAGGGGAGGGCAGTTGGGAGGGACCAGACCTGCAAGGGAGGGCAGTTGGGGGTGATCAAGCCTGCAGGGGAGGGCAGTTCAGGGCAATCAGGCTGGCAGGGAAGCAGTTAGGCTTCAAACAGGCTAACAGGGGAGTGGTTAGGGGGTGATCAGGCTAGTAGGCAGAAACAGTTTGGGGCAAACAGGAAGGCAGGCAGGTGAGCAGTTGGGAGCCAGCAGTCCTGTATTGTGAGAGGGATGTCCAACTGCCCGTTTAGGTCCGATCTTAGTAGGATCAGGTCTAAACGGGCAGTCAGACTTCTCTCACCCTCCCAGATTGGATGGGCTGAGGGACACATTCCCCGTGCATGAATTTTGTGCACTGGGCCTCTAGTCTTACCTAATAATAGAGAAACAGGTAATAGATAAATTGACCATACCTCCGCTACACCCACAGCCAATCGGAGTGAGTATGCAAATTAACTCAACAAAGATGGCAGTTAATTTGCATATATACCTCCTCAGCACCCAGGTCACTCCCAGCTGACCATCGGGTGGAGGCTTTAGGCTTGGGAAGGGGCTGAGCCTGGGACTGAAGATGTGGGGGTGGGTTTTGGAGGCATCTTTAGGGTTCTCTCTATATAGATTCATATCATCTGTAAATAATGGAAGTTTTACTCCTTCTTTTCCAATTTGGATACATTTTCTTTTTCTTGTTTGATTGCTGTGGCTAGGACTTCCACTACTATGATGAATTAGGAGTGGTGAAAGTAGACATTTTTGTCTTGTTCCTGTCCTTAAAGAAAAAGCTCTCAACTTTTCACTATTGAGTATAATGTTAGTTTTGGGTTTGTCATATATTGTATTATGTTGACATATTCCCTTTATCCCCACTTTGCTGAGAGTTTTTATCATAAATGGACGTTGGATATTTTCAAATGCTTTTTCTGCATCTATTGATATGATCCTATAATTTTACATTTCATTTTATGTCATTTCTCTTTCATTTCTGATTTTATTTATTGAGTTCTCTCTCTTTTTTTCTTAGTGAGTCTGGTTTATCAATTTTATCTTTTATCTCTTTTACCTTTCAAAGAACCAGTTCTTGATTTCATTGATCTTTTCTAGTGTGTGTGTGTGTGTGTGTGTGTGTGTGTGTGTGTGTGTGTTTAGCATCTATTTCATTTATTTCTGCTCTTTTATGATTTCTTTCTTTCTATTCACTTTGGGTTTTGTTATTCTTTTTCTAATTCCTTTAGATGTAACCTTACATTGAGATTTTTCTTATTTCTTGAAATAGGTCTGTTTTGCTAAGAATTTCCCACTTAGAACTGCTATGACAATATCCCATAAATTTTGGGTCATTGTGTATTCCTTTTTAGAACTGCTTTGACCATGTCCCATAAATTTTGGGTCATTGTGTATTCCTTTTCATTTGCCTCAAGGTATTTTTAAAAGATGATTCTTGATTAAAACAACTCTAGATTTATCTTGTCAACTAAGAATGATATAATTCAAATATGCTTTTCAAACAAATAGTAAAAATTATTTTAGATATTTATTCTTTAAATTTCAACCACAGTTTTCAAGTCTATTAACTTATGGCTATGGAAAAAGTTAATCACAAAGGAGTGTACTATATAGCCAGTATAAAAAGAGGAGGAAAACATTCAGGAAGCCAGCTCATATCTGTACCAAGCAAGGTGTGGAACAATATATGTTCTAGTTTGTAATGCAGGTTATTGAAAATTGTAAAAATTACTTTGTGTTTCTATAATAATTTTTATAAGTAGAACCACATTATGAATACTTGCTAAAAGGATTCTCCCCTATTAATCTAATTAAGTGGGCATCTAAAACTATATCCTAAAGCTAAAATTAGCTTTTGTTATAGGATCTTGAAAATTTCATGGTTAATATTAGGTATCTTCTCCTTTTAAAGATTTGTACACTGAATGAATATATTGAGATACTGATCCACCTCTTGATTTCAACAATAATTAGTAACTGAACCTTGTGGTAACATTTGGTTTTGAAAAATAGCAAGACATTTCGGATTACCTGGGTAAGCACTGCAGTGTGTTCATAACCACAGCTGATATAAATCACATCTAGACTCTTCAGTATACCAACTGAAACAGGCTTGTAGCTTTGCACTGTTGAAAGAAGTATAAGAAGCAGACTCAGTTATCATGAGTTTTTATATTTTTATAGTTCTTAATACCTTATTACCTTATAATTAACATAATTTTTAGAAGTGAATAATGAGAGGTTCTATAAAGCAAAGGGAAAGCCCTGCTTGGGGAAAGAAAAGCAGTCTTTTTAGCATGTATTTCTGGAAACTACATAATCTTCGGTAATGCCTGAGTCTACTGCCCTGGAAAGATAAGTTTTAAGACCTTCATCCTAATTGTAGTGTTATGTTGTGTTCATTTCTATTACACAGTAGGTATTTTGCAAATATATAATAGCAGTTAACAAAATAAAGAAAACCTACTTCATGCTGACAAGGTTAAATGAAAATAGATGTAAGTGCTCAGCATGGTACTGGCGCTAAACAGGTGCTAAAGACATGTCAGCTGAATGTAAAAAATTGAACAGAGGAGGACAGGGTTCATGGGGAAGACTTCACAGTGAGTTTTGTTTGAAGGCTGCCAAAGGAACTGGTTGTTTCTCTTACTGCTAGCAGGTTCTAATCCAGTGGTTCCAAAATTTTGCACAACGGAATCACCCATGGGATCTTTGTTAATGATCAATGTCTGACTTCCATCCCCAAACTTCCTGATTTAATTGATAGAGGGTCCAATCAGAACAGTGGGATTTTTAAATGCTCTAATGGTAGACAGAATAATGGCTTCCCCAAATGTCCATGTTCTTTTTCCAGAGCCTGAGAACTTGTTAGGGCACATGTCAAAGGGGAGCTAAGGAAGCAGATGGAATCAAAGCTGCTCATTGGGTGACCTTAACACAGGGAGACCACAAGAGTCCTCTAACTGAAGAAAAGGGAGGCGGACGTGTCAATATCAGAATAATGTGACTTGAGAAAGACTTAACCAGCCATTGCTGGTTCTGAAGAAGAAGGGGGGCTGAGTGAAGGAATGCAGGTGGTCTTTAGAAACTGGAAAAGGCCAGAAAACGGCTTCTTCCTTAGAGACTCCAGAAAGGAACACAGCGCTGCGGACACCTTGATTTTAGCCCCATAAGACCCACACCAGACTTCAGACCACCAGAACAATAAGATAACACAACTGTGTTGTTCTAAGCCACTAAGTTTGTGGTAACTTGTTACAGCAACCATAAAAAATTAAGGTAGCCCCCAGGTGATTCTAATGTGCCATAGGGTTTGGGAACCACCGTTCTAACCACTGAGACTGCCCTTTGCAGAGTTGGTCTTCCAACTGGAAGGAAATAATAATTTACTGCAGGAACAAGATTATCACCTTACCTGAGTCATTTTTCCCGGTGAGGGCCAGCTGTCCTGCATTGTTGCTTCCCCAGCCATATGCAGTCCCAGAGAGAGACAGAGCAAAGCTGTGGGCCCCTCCTGCAGCCACCTGAGCCAGCGGGATCCCCTCTAAGTACCGCACCCTCTGCGGGCTGGCTTGGGAGGGAGACTTCTTCCCCAGGCCCAGCTGCCCATGGCTGTTCTTTCCCCACGAAAACATTCGGCCATCTACAGAAACAAAGAATAGAAATTCAGAATTGCAAGTAGAAACTGCCACCCTAATTCAAAAAAAATCTTTAAAAAATAAAACAGGGTTAAGAAGGTTAAAGTGTTCTGGTTAAAGGCAAAGGGGATGGTTAAGATTGCCTTCAGAAGTCCCCTCTAACAACATCCACTCCTCTTCTCCTTCCACATAAAGGGCAACTGTGTTCTTTCAGGTGCTCAGGCCAAACATCTTGGTGTCATCCTTGACTCCTCGATTTCTTTTACATCTTCCAATCCAGCAGATCCCAAAGCCTCTACTGTCAGAGTTTATACAGAATCCAACTACTTCTCACCTCCCCACTGTTAGCTCCTCAGTGGCCAAATTACCATCGTTTCTGTTCTGGAAAATTAAAAACAGCACCTTGTTGGACTCCCAGATCCCACCTTTGTCCCCAGCGGTCTGTTTTCCAAAGAATAGCCAGAGTGAGTGACCTTTTAAAGATATGAGTCTATGGAACCCTTCAGGAGCTTGCTATCTCACTCAATAATAGACTGATTCTTACCACAGCTCACAAGCCCCACGTGCTCAGTATTTCCCACAACCACTTCTCAGACCTCATCTTCCCCTTTCCCATACCCGCTGCTCTTGCTCAGCAAGAGCACACCACTGGGCATGCCCCCTTCCTCATCGCCTTTGTTTTGGGATCATTCTTCTGGATCATGGCCTTAGCATCATGTCTCCTTCCCTCCCTTTCGATCTCTGCTCACGTGTCACCTAATAAGAGATAGCTGCCCTCACCTCCTGTATAAATGGAAAGACCTCTTTCCTTCACCCAAGCACTTGCTCCCTGTCCCCTTACCCTCACTCACTCCTCTTCAGACTCCTTATCCTTATCTGTTACACTACATAGCTATTTGTCTCTGTGTTTGAGGGTCTCTTCTATTTCCCTTCTGAATATAAGCTCCCTGAAAGCAGGGTCTTAGGTTCGTTCACTGCTATATTCCTTTGTTAGAAACACTGCAGGCACTTGGAAAATATGTGTGAAATAACTCCCTGGGGGAGGGGAGGAGGAAGAAGGGGGCGGGAACCAACATTTTATGTTGAATTTGACCAGAGAGAGAAAATTAATATCAAATTTTTAAAAAGTTGCTCTAATGCTTAATTGTCCGGAGAAATGCCAAACATGTCAGATTTTTAAGTTATTATATCTAACTTATTTTGAACTCTTCTAAGTTATTTCTATCACTGAAAATAATTTTTGAGAACACGCTGCGGAATGTCAAAGTGTCATGAAAGTGTATGAGAACTCACAGTTCAGTATAGCAAACGCATTGAGTGCTGGGTTCTACACAGCTTTTATGTTCCATCAACGTAAAGACAAATCAATGCTCCATGGAAAAAATTCAAATCATTTCCGTAATTAAGAAGGCCTATTTGTTCAGTGGTTGAGCATCAGCCTATGAACCAGGAAGTCATAGTTTTTTGCTTTTTAAAAAATATATATTTTATTGATTTTCCACAGAGAGGAAGAGAGAGGATTAGAGAGCTATAAACATCGATCAGCTGCCTCCTGCACACACCCCATCAGGGATGCATGGCAATGCCCTTGACCGGAATAGAACCTGGAACCTTTCTGTTTGCAGGCCGACGCTCAATCCACTGAACCAAACCGGTTTCGGCAGAAGTCATGGTTTGATTCCCGGGTCAGAACACATGCCCAGGTTACAGGCTCAATCCGCAGCAGGGGGTGTGCAGGAGGCAGCTGATCATGGATTCTCTCTCACCATTGATGTTTCCCTTTTTCCTTCTCTCTCTCACTTCCTTTCTGAAATTAATAAAAACATAAAAGAAAAAAAGAAGGGCCATTTGAGACAACATGGATGTATTTTGAGAGCATTATGCTATGTGAAATAAGTCAGACAAAGACAAATACTGTATGATCTCACTTACATGTTTAATAAAAACAAAACAAAACAAACAAACAAACAAACAAAAAACACACCAACAATTCATGAATACTAAGAACATAGTGGTGGCTGCCAGGAGTTAGGGATAAATTGGATGAAGGGAGTCAAAAGATAAAAACTTCCAGTAATAAAATAAATGTCAGGGGAATGTAATGGACAGCATGGCCACCAGAGTTAATAATACTGAATTGTATATTTGAAAGTTGCAAAGAGAATAAATCTTAAAAATTCTCATTACAGGAAAAAATTTCTGTAACTATATTTGGTGACAAATGCTAACTAGATTTATTGTGATTATTTCACAGCGTATACAAATATTAATCATTATGTTGTACACTTGACACTAAATAATGTATGTCAATTATACCACAATAAAAATATATGTTTTCTAATTTTAAAAAAGTAATAAAAATAAGAAAGGAAAAGAAACTAATATTCATTGGACTGTTCAGGATAAATTGTGTACCTTCTCTCACTGAATTTTCTAAACAATTTTTAAGTTATGCATCAATATTCTTATACATGAGACAACTGAGACTCAACGAAGTTAAATAACTTGCCTTCGATCAAATAGCTAGAAGTGGTAGGTAGAAGGAAGCACACTATGCCCTGGGATTGTCCTGGTTGCATAGCCTACATGGTACAGTGATTAAGAATTTAAGATTGGGATATAAACACAGTGAAAGTCTCTGAGCCAAATGTCCTCATTTCTGAAATAAGGATACGAATAATATCTAGGTTCCCTGTTTTCATTTTTATTTATTTAAAATTTTTATTGATCTTGAGAGAAAGAGAGAGAGAGAGACATTGATGTGTGAGAGAGACAACAGGGATTGAACCCAAAACCTGGGCCTGTGCCCTGACCATGTGGAACCCACAACCTTTTGGTGCATAGGACGACACTCCAACCAACTCAGCCACACTGGCCGGGGCCCTAGCTTGTGTGTTTTAGGGCAAACTCGTTAATCAACAGAGCCAAATATCAACAGTACAACGATTGAAATTTCTTTTGAGGCACAAATTTTTTAAACTTAAAGTTCGTCTAACGCCACTTCTTCAAAATAGACTCACCCAGGCCGTGGTATTTTGTGGAAGAGTCACACTCAAGGGGCCAAAGAGCCGCATGTGCTTGTGAGCTGCAGTTTGACGACTATGGTTTTAGGCAATTACACGAGACAACACATGTAAAGCATTTAAGAGGAGCACATAGAAAGCAGCTAAGAAATGTTGGCTGTCCCTGGCCCCAGTGTCATAATAGCAGTTATGCACATGAAACAAATGTCTGATGTCTCTTGAAGGAGATCAGAATATGCCACGTTTGGAAGATTATTATTATTATTATTTTTAACTAATATATTTTATTAATTTTTACAGAGAGGGATAGAGAGTTAGAAACATCGATGAGAGAGAATCACCGATCAGCTGCCTCCTGCACACCCCCTACTGGGGATGTGCCCGCAACCAAGGTACATGCCCTTGACTGGAATCGAACCTGGGACCTTTCAGTCCACAGGCCAATGCACTATCCACCAAGCCAAACCAGTTTTGGCTGGAAGATTATTTTGAGCTGAAAACAACAGAGAATTAACATTTGCAGAAAGGGTTCTCTGCCCTCCCTTTATCCACCCAAAGGCAAGGCATAGTACATTTCCTTTTGTGAAGGCGTCCTCTTTGTGCCAGGATGGGAGAGGACTCATCACCAGAGAGATGGAGAGTCAGCATTGACATAAGGGTGCATAAACAGCCCTTGGTAAAATAACCCTCACCTTCCATTAGTTCCTTCCACATACAAGTCATTTCCCCACAATTTCTCTCTCCTATCTCAAACCTCCTTTCCTTTGTTCACACGGTATAAGCCCCAGATTCATTTCTTTCCTGTGAACTCCCATGCATGAAAGTATCAATAAAAATCATGTGTCTTTTTCAGCCAAAATCGGTTTGGCTCAATAGATAGAGTGTCAGCTTGTGGACTGAAGGGTCCTGGGTTCAATTCCGGTCAAGGGCATGTACCTTGGTTGCGGGCACATCCTCAGTGGGGGATGTGCAGGAGGCGGCTGATGGATGTTTCTCTCTCATTGATGTGTCTGACTTTCTATCCCTCTCCCTTCCTCTCTGTAAAAAATCAATAAAATATATTTTTTAAAAAATCATGTGCCTTTTCTTAGTAATTTGTTATTTCTTATGTTTGTAGCTCTCCATGTACTGAAACTAAGAAGTAAAGGGAAAGTGTTTCCTCCCTGACACTTCCATTGAAATTTGGCAGGAAGATGGGGAAAAAAAAAAAAAAAAAAAAAAGTAGAGTCATGATTTTGACTTTTCTTTCTTTGATCTAAGTAAAAAAGAGAATAGGCCTCTTTGTCTACTTGAATTTGCCAGTGAATGAAGACAAGCCATTCAATAAGGCAAAATGATGGAAATAAAACCACTACTGGGTTCTGAGAGAGTCAGCCAATCAGGTCAGGTAAGCAGAGATAGTCTTTATGGCAGTGAAATATAAATTAGGCAATACTTAGAGTATAATAAGCACATAGAAAATTGAAAAAACATATGAAAACAACATCTCTTCTGAAATCTGGAGAGTTAAAAACTTCTAAATTCATTAAAGTGAATCCCAATGCGTTAAAAACCAACAGGAGATCAAAAAAGCCTTTTTTACCTTTCGATAATGCCAGGGAATGGTAGTCTCCACAGGAAACTTGTATTATTTCTATACCACTCAGAGTTTTTATCTTCCTGTAATAAAAATGAGACATAAAAAATATACAAACTCTATTAATCGTTCTTTAGAACATATCACTACAGATATTTAAAACATCCTAAGCAATACATTTGGTTTAGAAAAACAATGTAATGTTCTTGTATTTCTGTAGTACCCTTTTTAAAAGCTCTGAACTGTTTTTAACATCACATCAACATGTACAAAGGTGCAGGGCAGAATTTAAAACAGTATATAATGCAAAAGTGATTTTTTTTTACTGGACTTTTAATGCATTATTTAATGTATCAACTTTTATATCAATAAACTATTGATATAAAAGAAAAATAACTTTCTTCACACACATATAGCACAAGGCTTTAGAATTTATAGGACACTATTTTAATCCCTGTGAGAAAAAGAAACCATTGGGTTGAATTGCCTCCACAGGCATAACTGTTGGCAATTTCACATGGTTGAATCTAGAACTCAAAGAAGTCAGATATGTTTCAAGTTGTAGAACTAGACTCAAACCCTGGTCTTTTCATTTCAAGTTCAATGATCATTCCTCAAGCCACAGCAATTTCTCACATGATTTAATGACCACAGGGGGTAACAAGGTAACTTCCTAGAATTTGAAAACATGCTCTTCAGCATTTCCAAAGCGTGTAATGCAGGAACACAAAATTCAGACTGCCTGACATATCATTCGTCCTAGAAAACTCTTTGTGAGCATATGATCTCACCTCTCCATTTTACTAAGTAAAATATTAGGAGCCAGTGTTTATAACAAAAAGGTTCTGCTGAGAGAAAAACTTCTCTTTCCAATTTGGGTGTAGTGATTTGAGGACCTGCAATTAATTGACAATGGACAGATTAACAGTAGAGAAGACATGGCTTGTTTATATGTACACATGGGAGCTCCCAGTAGTAGAAACTTTATGGAATAGCCAGAGTAAAAGTCGGGGGTTGGGGGGGAGGGGTAGTTAGAACTTGAATGGAAGAGTATGGAAGTTTCTATTTTTATTTATTTATTATTTATTTTTGGTGCTGACAGGGCAGCTGAATTCACAGGAAACTCCTTGCTAGGAGGGTTAATGGTAGCTGAATTTTAGGAGGCACTACTTTAGTCAGATAGGAAAATTTAGGTAAATTGATTTCTGCATCTTCAGTAGCTCAAATGTTTTTACTTTAATCTTTATGCCAACTCAGGGAGTCAAGACTGTATAGGTATTTTCAATAGATTAGGTTAAGACCGGAGGGTCACATGTTTGCATTCACCATGCTCTTCTCCTTCATAGGACATTAGATAATAATTGGTGTTAAAAGTTTTTCCCTGCCCCCTCCCTGCAATACACTGTAATGGTGAGGTTAGAGACTGTGTTTGTTGGCATAGTCATCTTTGTACCCTGGCATCTTGCATGGTACCTGGAAGGTGGAACTAAAAAATATTGAGTGAATGAATGAATGAATGAATGAACGGAAATACTTACTTAGGTGTAAAAATTATTTCCATAAATTCTTCAATCCCCAGTTGTCCGTCAGAACCAGCTCCCCATGCAAAGACCCTTCCTTGGTGACACACAGCCAGGGAGTGCTCCTTTCCACAGCTCACGAAACCAACGTCTAGAGTTCCCAGTGCCTTAATGGGTTCTTCAGGAACAAAAACAAAGCAAAACAAACCCCCACAGATTATTAATTTAACAGGAAGTTCAAGACAGTACTTTGCTTCAAAAAGAAGGGTCATTCAGATTGCTTGTCTCTTCTAACAGACCTTTAAATCAAGCCTAAAATCCACGCTAAAGGCCTGGAGGAAATAGCTCAATGTGTGTTATACTGTCTTTATGGCAATTCTAGTGGCCTGGTGCGTGAAATTCATGAACATTAAAAGGGAATTAATTAGAGGAAATATTTTAATATTGCTATTTGCCCTTTATCTATAATACAAGTGTCAGAGATGAAAGAAAATTAGTAAAATGTATATGAAAACCTCCCTCCTGCCAGAGTCTGGGGCTCCCCACAGGATCCAGAGTCAAGTCCCCGCCCACCTGTGGCACCTCAAAATCGCGTGAGACCCAGACCCGGCGGGCCCCACCCTTGTCAATCCCCACCGGGTTGGGGGAACAGCCTCAGGTCCCCCAGCCTGGAGTCTGGACCAGAGACACGCCTTGAGATCTCCCGTCAAACCCCACCGGGTGGAGGATGCAGCCTGAGATCCTCCATAAAGCCCTGCCAGGCGGGGGGCGCGGCCTGAGGTCCTCCATCAAGTCCCACTGGGTTGGGGGGGGCGGACGCGGGGATCCCTCGTCAAGTCCCGCCTGGCAGGGGGCACAGCTTCAGGTTCCCCTGGCCTGGTGCCAGGCGGGGATGTGCAGCCTCAGGTCCCCTATCAAGCCCCGCTGGGAGGGGACGCAGCCTCAGGTCCCTGGTCTGGCGGAGGTGCAGCCTCAGGTCCTCTGGTGCCAGGGTGTGGGGTGTGGTCTGAGGTCCTCCCCCCATCTCCCCCCGTTCGCCCCCTCCTCCCCCCCCAGCACCGGGGCAGGAGGCATACCTTGAGATCCCCCATCAAGCCCCGCAGTGCGGGGGGCAAGGCCTGAGGTCCCCCGTCAAGCCCCGCAGGGGTGGGGGGGTGCGGGGAGCGGCCTAGGTACCCCATCCCGAGGGGGGGGGTGGGGGGGGGGCGCGGAGGCAAAGAATGGTGCCTGAGGTTTCCCTTCAAGCCCCACCAGGCGGGGCCGCAGTCTCAGGTCCCTGCTGATTGCTTGTTAAGGCTCATTATAAATACTTGGTTCATGTAACGTTATAATGACATGATTTAATAAAGATTAAATATATAATATTTTTTAAAAACCAAAAGGCAATGCATCAAAATATATATTAGCAGTTGTCTTTAATATATATATATATATATATATATATATATATATATATATATATATTATTGATTTTTTACAGAGAGGAAGGGAAAGGGGGAGCTAGAGACATTGATGAGCAAGAGACATCTGCCTCCTGCACACCCCCACTGGGGATGTGCCCGCAACCAAGGTACATGCCCTTGACCCGAATTGAACCCTGGACCCTTCAGTCTGCAGGCCGACACTCTATCCACTGAGCCAAACTGGTCTCGGCAGCAGTTGTGTTTGGGTATTGGAACTATTGGCTATCTCTTCCCCTGTGTTTCTACAACAGTTAGTAATGGTAAAAATGCTATATATATATAATTTTAAGAAAAAAGACGCCCTAGTCTAGGGCATTGCTGAGGGACTCACAGGTGTCAAACCCCCAAAACCACCTGTGGAAGGCCACTGTTCCTGCGAGCTTCCCGCAGACAGGGATTTGGCCTCGAAAGAACAGAGGGCGGGACCACAGCATCCTTCAGGAAAGCGGTCGGGTTTAGTTCCACTTACGGTTTCGCTTGCAGTTTACCTTTCAAGAGGAATTAGAAACCGAAACTAACCCGAGGCGCGACTGGGAAAGCGAAACCGAGGAAGTTGCGCTCAGCTGGCGCGGGGCGCCCATTCCAGGCTCCTGTATGGGGGACCCGGAGCTCCCAGCGCCCCCGCCCCAGCCCCCGCCCCCGTACCCGTTCCCGCACCCGCTCCCGCACCCGCACCAGCACCCGCGCCCGCGCTCACCTGGCTCGGGCCCCCGCGGCGCGCCCCGCCGGCCCAGCTGGCCGCGGCTGTTGTCCCCGCCCGCGTGGACGGTGCCGTCGCTCAGCAGCAGCAGCGAGTGGCGCGCCCCGCTGGCCGCCTGCAGCAGCCCGGCCCTGCCCCGGGGCTCCCGGCGCTGCCGCCCCTCGCGGCCGGCGCCCCAGCAGAAGTACATCCCGCTCCGCTCCCCGATGGCGCCTGCCCAGGACTAGCTGCCCGGCCTCAGGCTCCCAGAGTGTGACCTCTCAGATTAGTGACCTGAGCTCAGCCCCACCCTCGTCTCAGCCAGCCAGCCGTGGAACTCGCCCCAAGAGGGGTGTCCTGGGGCACTACGTCATCCGGACGCCTCCCCGTACATGCTTTCGGGGTTCAAACGGGAGTGCCAAGTGCCCAGGAGCAGACAGGGACTTCCCCGCTTTTCTCAGAGAGGAAAAAACACCCAGATGGACGACATCCCAGCTGAGCCACCTTTGAGCTGTGGGACTTTGGGCAGGTGACAACGATGCTGTGCCTAACCTGCCGTGGCTATGAAATGTGGACAGTGATACAGCAAGTCCAGTACGTCAGGGCAATTAAATAGCTCCTTAGCAACGTGTTAGAATAATTCCTAGAGTGCTTTCATAAAAGCCTCCCAGTGCCAACCTTCAACTGTGCTTGGCAATAAAGTGGAAAATCCTCATGGTGCTTACATTTCCCTATTTATAAACAGATAAATGCTTAGCATAAGGTCAAACAACTTTATGTTACTTAACAACATTAAGAAAAATAAAGCAGTAAAGGAACAGAGGGTGGCGACAGAAGGAACTATGGTTTTTGGTAAGATATCAGAGAAGGTATGAAATGGAGGAACTTGGGAAATAATGAATCATGCTCATCATATCTAAGGGCAGAGGTTGCAGGGAGAGCAATGGGAAAGTTTTGAACAGGGAAGTGACATGGTCTGACTTTAGTTTTAAAAGAATCACTCTGGCTGCTGTGTAGAAGATAAGAGAATAAACATGGAAGCAGAAAAGCCAAGAGAGGCGGCTGCAGGAGTCCAGGTCACAAGGATGATGCTGTGGTGTCCTAGAGGGGAGGAGAGAAGAAACGATCCCAGCCAAGATTTTTTGTTTTGTTTTGTTTTGTTTTGTTTTTTTGAAAGCCAGAGTCTACAGGTTTGCTGCTGGATTGGAAGTGTGAGGAAAGAAGGAAAAGAATTGGGATTTTTGCAAAGTTGGCTTGAGCAACTGGCTGAATGGTGGTACCCTTTACTGGGAGGGGGTGCCTTGAGGGAGGTGCCAGTTTGGGACTGGTGGATCAGGAGTCCAGTCTGGTAATAACTGAGAGATGCTTGGTATAAAATGAAGCAATAAGATAAGCCATTTCAGGGTTGTGGAGAGAAATCTGCTATTGGCAGTCCTCAGTGCTGAGATAATATTGGAAGCCAGATGGCTGGCTGACTGAGAGCCCCAGGGGGTGGATGTGCCTAGCATATAACCAAGAATCGATCCTAGGAAGAAACCCAGGAGGGAAGAAACCCAGGAAGGCTGGTGTGTGAGAAGCAAGTGAAGAAGAAGGGAAAGATCAACTCTGTCTATTGTTTGTCCAGCAAGTTGATCTTTTAGGTTTGGCAAAAATGGAGGTCATTGGTGACTGACAGTGTTTGCCATCATCAGCATTATTGTTTTATTTTTATAGTATTTTTTATATACTCTCAGCTCACCTCTCATTACTACTACACTTCAAGTTCTCTCAATATGAGAAAAAATGTTTTCACTCTTAAGAATGCCTGGCACATAGTAGATGCTAGAAGGCACGTATTGGACAAATGGGTTGATGTGTGGTAAGTAAACGAATAGCATTCATACTTCTGGCTCCATTTAACAATATGCCATTTACTATCTACCCTTTTCTGAATAAGAATTTCCCAAATGTGTATTACTTTCCTCAGACACAACAGTGAGAATTTGATATTATCAGCCTAAGACACTGAGCCCTCATATTAAGTTATTTCTTTAAAAAATGTACTGAACTACAATGTAAATGAGAGAGAGGGAGAACTTATAGAAGGTCATTGTGGATCACATTGGTTTGAGGAAAGAGAATAAACCAGAAAAGAATTAGGTCTGAGGTCAGCCCTTGAGGATCAGCGGGAGGGACATGTGAGAAGAAGTAGAGACCTTGTAATTATATTGCTTTTCTCTACCACCCTCTTCCTAGCCCCACTTCTGAGTTCAAAGCCCATCCTATGTGCTACTTAGCCAGGACAGCCCGTAGACTGGACAAATGGCAAATAGAATGCACTTGGTGTTTTTATGAGGACACTTCCATATGCCATCCCAATTACCTCCAGATGGCCCCATGGCAGGTGTCATCCAGCAGTTCTCCACAAATGGACAAGACAGGTAGGGTAGCCAGTACAAGTTGGGAAGAAGAAAAAAAAAAAAAAAAAAAAAAAAAGAGAGAGAGAGAGATACCTGTTCAAGCCCCAACCTTTCAGTCTCCTATTACTATATAGATAAGAAATAGTAATTTTGATTTTTAACTCTAGATGGCGGTATTAGTCAACTTGAACTCTCTCTCTCTTTTTTTTTAATTGAATTTATTGAGGTGATGGTTAATAAAATTATACAGGTTTCAGGTATACAATTCTATATATTGTTTTGTGTTTTTATCACCTCAATCCAAGTTTCCTTCCATCACCATTTATTCCCCCTTTACCTTCTATCTCCCCCAACTCTCCTTCCCTCTGGCAGTCACCATACTGTTGTCTGTGAAGCTCTCTTCTTTAATCTTAGGAGACAACTTGACCTATTTTTTTTATGTTGACAGATTAATAGTTGATATCTCTTTTCTATATGTAGTCTTATAATTATAAGGATTTTTATGATTTTTTCATACTTTTTTGCGATATTGATACTAAAATTACTTAGGAAACTATAGTATGTTATATTCACATGTTATATTATTATTATACTACATTATTGTCATAACACATTTCATTATAGCACTGCTTTTATCTGGAGTCTGTCAGCAACCTCCTAGCTCTAGAATATAGTTCTGAACTGGGAAAAAGAGAAAAAGTGCCTCTGAATCTTAGAAATGGTTGCCCCTCCAGCCAGAGGCTTCTAAACATGCTACCCAGTAACATATTGAGGACAGGCCAAGACTTTTATTTAAATATTGTTTAACTTAATTTGTTAGCCTATGTGAACTAGTGGAGTGTTCTTTTGTAAATTAGAAAATTTCACCTTTGTGTAAAGATGCTGTCAAATAATAATGGTTAACAAGATTCAAGTTTATTTCTCTCACACATTAAAAAATCTTTGAGGTAAGCAACCACGGCTCATGGGGCAGGAACTCGGGCACCTTTTATCTGTTTCTTTTGGGAACTTAACTTCCACCTTCGAGGTCATCTTCGAATCTTCACGTTCCAAGGTGACTCAGTTGTATTATCACAGCTCTGTTCCAGGCAGCTAGAAATGAGGAATGAAGTTGCTATTCCCCAAACCCATACAACACTTTCTCATATGTCTGATTAACCAAAACTTGTTCCCATGGCTATAGTAGCTGCAGAAGATGCTGGAAACCTTAAATAAAATTGGAGTTCTGTTTCCAAGGAAGAAGTGAATTATTAGGTTGCACTGAGCAGTCTCTCCCCAACCAGAAAGGAATGTGAGCTGTTTGGTTCCTACGTAGGGGAGGGCGGCATCAACAGGGTGTGACAAGTGCAGTTAGTTGCATGGGGCCCTTTCAGCAGGCCTGCCCTTAGTTTAATGTGCTGCTGTCTCTGCCTTGAGATCCTTAACAATTTTCTCTTTGAACCTGCGTTTTGTAAGTGAAGTTTGTTGGAACACTGGAGAATGTGTGAGAGCAGAGGAGATACACACAATATGTCTGCTATTGCTTGCCACCCTATTTGCATATGGTATTTAAGATGCCGCCATAAGCATAAAATTCCATTGGATCGGTGGTATGTGAGAGTTCATTGAGCCTCAAAGCTAGGATAAGGTAAGAAGGTCACATCTAGGACTGAGGGAACTAGGACATTGACAGCCCTTAGAGGCCACACTTCCCGTTTGAACCAGAACTTGGCTTCCAATCCAGAAAGAAAGCAATGGCATTGGAAGAAACACAGCTGAGCAAGGAACCCTATCAAACCCTTTCTCATTCCTCATTTTTCTCAGCATTAGCCAACACGTGGTACTGAAAATGACATAGAAAGAAAAGGAAAGTTAGAGCAACCCATAATTCATTTCCCTTTCAGTCCTTCCTTATCCTTAGGCTAAAATTAGAGTGTTAGTAGAACGTACAGGTATCAAGAAGTGGAATAAAATAGTTGAGTTAGTTCTGTGCACTGTCTCCACCATTCTGGTAAGAATTAAGTACACATGAAAATAAGAGCTAAAAAATAGAAATGACATAGTTTTGATTCTTTTGTTTATGAATTAATAGCTTATGTTTGCATTTTCATTGCACAATTTAAAGATGAATGGTAAAATTTATGCTCATATCTTAAAAATTCTAATTTTCTTTAGTTAGAACAACATTAAATAGCAAATAAAAACACCATGACAAATTAAAAAGAGATATTGGAAGAAAAAAAGTTTTATATTTTAGTACCTTTAATTCCCCCCCCCCCCCCCCCCATTCTTTGAACAAGTAGCTCTGCGTTTTGTTTTGTGCTGGGCCCCACAAATTATGAAGTTAGCACTGATGCAGGGTTTAAAAATTCAGTCAGACTGTGCAAAAGAATTTATTCTCTAGAATTTATCTAAGTTGATTCTCAAGCCTCTGTGCTAGTGTTTGGGCAGGGATCTTAAACTGATCATTTAACACTCTCCATCTCTTCTTGTTTGAACTGCTGTTCTTCAGGTAAATGCTGAATTTTCTAGATGTTTTTCTTCCTTTCCACTCCCCAAGTCCTTTATCATTATGGGAACTACAATAAAAGGTTGAAGGGAAAGGATGAAGCAATGTATTCAACTTGAAATAAAAGGCTGTTCATATTATAGTGTTCACCAGAAGAGTTCATCATTGTGGCATGAAGTTTATGAGAATTTTCTTCACACTTGTGTCCTTTACCACCAGTTTCTAACATGTCAGAGAAGCTGAATCAGAATACAGAAATCCAGGTAGCTGAGTTAATGGAAAATCATTTAAGGGATATAATAAATTGCCTCCTGTTGAAGTTTGAGAAACTCAAACCATGATACATCTTACTTCTACTGCTCACTAGTTAATACTTATTAAGTGCTTTCTAAGTGACAGGCACTGTCATTAGAGAGGCACATGAAATATCCTGCTGTATCATCACAACAACACTAGGAAGTATCTACAATTATTATCCCTATTTCACCTAAGATGGAATTGAGATATTAAGGAGTAAAGTAATTTTCTCTAAGTCGCACAACTAAGTGGCATGGCTGGTATATTATCCCAGACAGTCTAATCCCAGAACCTCCACTCTTGGCATATGTAAAGTGTCCTAATCTTTGCAAGGAAACACAGGAATTTATTTATAATTAAATTAAATGTACAGAACATATTTCCATTAGTGAATTGGCTTGACTGCAATGGAATCTTAAAGACTTGCAGAGGTATCTATTGGATATAAAATCATACCATCAAAAAAGAGTGGTAAATGAATCGCAATTTAAATATATGGGGGTTTCAGTGAAAGTGCCAACTTCAAAATGCACTTAAATCATCAAACGTCTGGGGCACTTTGGACTGCAGGAAGACCAGAAAGGGACTGTGGATCCCAAGAAACTACAGTAACTTTGAAATAATGGAGACAAACATGGAACTGCCTAAAAATCCTCCTGTCTTTCTAGTTTTGTAAAAATTACATTATTTTTCTGGGAATTTCTTTAAAAAAAATAAACAACAAAACAAACACTAAGAACCACCACCCATGAAATAAATATGAATTCAGAATAGAAATGTACATATGTTTCTCAAAAACAAATCAGTTTTTCAAACACCAATAGCTGTGTTGTATAAAATTAAGCCTGAACCATATAATTCTATATAAAATAATGGATTTCTGATATTCTATTTAAGAAAAAAATTAGATGCGGACACATTGGGATGGGTGTGTAGATAAAATAATTTTCCCCAGTGACTATATCTATATTATGCCTCCTGACTTCAACTCAGCAACAATCAGCATAACTCCGTTTTCTCTTGGTTACAAGTGAGTGAAGAGCAGCAGAATGTGCCATCCTAAAACATGAGTAGGAGTTCAGGACATGCCACCTCAACATATGGCCCTTTGGCATGTTATTTTGAGCTGTAGGCACATGAAAAACAGTAAATGCCTGGAGAGGTTTTCTCTGAACTCCCTTATCTGCCTAAAAACAGGTCCTCCAAAAGGAACTCAGTTGTTTGAAATCCTCTTCCCTGAAGTTTCATCAACCAGAGAGGATTGACTCTTATCATAGGAAAGGAGGCTAGAAGACATCACGCCTTGGCAAATCTTGCCACAAACTATCATAACTCCCATCTAGTCTCCTAAGGCCCATTCTTGTTCCCTAAAATTCATTTGCTCTCCCTTAAGAGGCCTACATTCCCCACTTTCTTTTTCCATTAAGATAGTATTTAAGCCTGAATTCAAAACTGCCTCAGAGAGATACTCATCTTTCCCTGGGTATTGCCCATGTATATATGAAATATACCTGCTAATAACTTCCTATCTTTCTCTCGTGAATATGCCTTTTTGCTACAGATGTCTCAGCTAAGAGCTCAGGAGGATAAAGGGAAAGGTATTGTTCTTCCTTACATAGCTACAAGACCCACTGAACAAATTATGATGCTAACTCTCTTGGCCTCTTTAGCTGGGTTCAAAGAATGAACAGAAAACCCAAATCAGGCCAATCAGAGTGTTGTGTTTTTTTCTTCCTTGATTTTATACACTTGAAGCTGGTAGAGAAGGACTCATTTCTCCTAGGCTGTAGGACTTACCTCAGAAGGTCTGCCTGCAAGGAACACTGAAGTACCAGGGCTGCTCTTAAGCAAGGACTGGAGGGATGAAAACATTTCAGCTCCCTTGTAACCTGATCAGGATAATTGAGGAATCACCTACACCTGTTCTATCCAATACAGTAGCCAGCATATACGAGTACTTGAAATGTGAAATGTCCATATCGTGATGTGCATAAAGTATAAAAAACACACAGACTGGATTTCAAAGAATTAGTATGACGAATGTTAAACATCTCAATATTTTTTAGTTGATTAGATATTGAAGTGATAATGCTTTTTATATAAGTGGGTTAAATAAAACAAAATTAATTTCACCTTCTTTTTGAATTTGGATAGTTAAACATTAAAAATGACATATCTGGCTCTAGCCGGTTTGGCTCAGTGGATAGAGTGTCGGCCTGCGGACTCAAGGGTCCTGGGTTCAATTCCGGTCAAGGGCATGTGACTTGGTTGCAGGCACATCCTTGGTAGGAAGTGTACAGGAGGCAGCTGCTCAATGTTTCTCATCAATGTTTCTGACTATCTCCCTTCCTCTCTGTAAAAAAAAATCAATAAAATATATATTTTAAAAAATGACATATGTGGCTTGCCTTGTCTCAGGATTTATGGGATTGAGCCTCAGTTACCCTCCGTAGGACTTTGCTCAATATCCATCCCTTCTTGGCCTCCCCTTCCCATTTTCTCTCCTATTCTCAAGGACTCTTCCTGGGAATAGATCACAAGTCACCTTCACACTCTCAGTCAGAAACTGCTTACAGGACAGGTAAGAAGGAAGTATTGTGGTTCAGTTTAAGGCCTCATTTAAAACTAGTTATACATAGGCCCTGACCCGGTTAGAGTGTCATCCTGCCAAGATCTCAGGTTTGCAAAGGACTTGTATGCATGCATATTAGCATAACCAATGGACACAGACACTGGGGTGGGGCTTGCTCGAGTGGGAATGGCTGGGGGGAGTCAGAGGGGAGGGAAGGGGATCAATTGGGGAAAGAAGAGACATATGTAAAACTTTAGAAAATAATAAATACATAAATAAATAAATAAATAAATAGTTAAAAAAACAAAAAAGATTTCAGGTTTGATCCTGGTCAGGGCACATATAAGAATCAACAAGTGAATGCATGAATAAATGGAACAAGTTCTGTCTCTCTCTCTCTGTCTCTCTCTCTCTCTTCTTCCCTCCCTCTCACTTTCAAAGCAATAAAATAAAAAATAAATGATTTATATATAACAACTACTAGCCACCGGTCTTGTGATCAGAGCTCAATTTACTTAAAACATTTTCCTCAACACCCTTGTGTCTCCTAAGTTGTTACATCAGAAGCTGAAGATTATTTATCCTAAGACCACCTCCCTCTTCCCCCCCCTTGTTTGAAGCAGAGGTCTCAATATTTACTCATCACTTCTATTTTAGGAGTAATGCTAAGGACTCAAATACTATTGTTTTCTGATGAGCTGCACTACAGTGTGGTAACTTTGCTTTCTTATTGTAATATTTGCAGTAAATAAACTAATTGACACTTGTTCTCCTTTCTCAGCTGAACTTTAAAATAGTTCCCTCCTTCCAGGCTGATGTTGCTCAGTTCTTTCTCCCTCCCTCTCTTTTCCCCTCTCTGAAAACAATTTACAAAAAATTAAAAAATATATATATTATTGATTTCAGAGAGGAAGGGAGAGGGAGAGATATAGAAACATCAATGATATGAAAGACTCACTGATTGGCTACCCCCTACAGGGATTGAGCCTGCAATGCAGACATGTGCCCTTGACTGGAATCGAACCTGGGACCCTTCAGTCTGCAGGCCAATGCCCTATCCACTGAGTCAAACCAGCTAGGGCAAATTTATAAAATATTAAAAAATATATTTATCTTCAAATTTCAGATTCCATCAAAAATTGTTTCCTAGCTAAAAAAATACACATATCACTCTCTACTTAAGGAAGTATTGACTATAAGTAGTTTATAGAGTACTTTAATGTCTTTTCTCTAAAAGGGGGAGTAAACTACCAACATCATTTTGTGTTCACTCTTCATTCATTCATTCAATCATTTAATTACTAGAGGCCCAGTGCACAAATTCGTGGACCAGTATGGAGTCTCTCGGCCTGGCCTATGGGATCAGGCCAAAACCAGCTCTCCAAATCCCTGGAGGGGTCCCAATTACAAGAGGGTGCAGGCCAGTTCGAGGGACTCCACCAGTGCACGATTTGAGCTGGGGAGGGATGCAGGAGGTTGGCCAGCCAGGGAGGGAATGCAGGAGGGCTCCAGGGTATGCTAGGCCCATCTTGTTCAGTCCCAATTGGCCAGATCCCAGCAGCAAGCTAACCTACCAGTTGAAGTGTCTTTTCCCTGATATTCAGTGCATGTCATAGTGACTGGTCGACTCTGCCCTGGTGATCAGTGCACATTATAGCGAGCAGTTGAATGGCCTTAGCATATCATTAGCATATTACACTTTGGTTGAATGGCCAACCGGATGACTGGACACTTAGCACATTAGGCTTTTATTATATAGGATCATTTGCTGAGTAACACACTCATACAACACACTACTTGGGAAACTTTAAGGCATTTCTGCTTAAATTTAACAGACCAGAGGAGATGTGGGCATTAACTACAATATATTAAAGGTTATTTGAGAAGACTGTCATGTTTGGGGAGCAAACAAAGGTCTGGACATTCAGAGGTGGAATGGGGAAATCATTTCCTGCCGAGGAGATCAGGTTAAGTTTCATAATGTTGCCACTGCAAAATGCCTTAGGGAATATAGAAGATTTCAACAGACAGAAATGAATGCAAAGGAATTAGAAATGGAGAAATAGAATAAACAAAGAAACATAAGGTGAGGTAGATAGAGTGTTTTCCTAAATAAAGTTATGCTTTAAAGTAAAACAGTCAAAGAACTTTAAACCCTTCTGTCTGAAAAGGTTGACTAGATCAATTTACCTGGGGCCGAGAATGGTTATGAAGTGTGGATGACCAACTGGGAAGAGAAGAGGTCATAGTAGGTTTGACAGACCAGGCCTCAAAATGAACTTATTAAACTGTAGGGAACTGGTGAAAGGAGTAGAACATAAGAACATCATGATCCAGTCAAATGAGAACTGATTGTTTTATGTTGAAATCTAGAGAAATTTCTCAAATGCCAATCTAGTTCCGCAAGAATTTATTAGGTTCTGGTTTACATACTCTGCAGCTCATACATTTAAATATTTGCCCTTTTGACTTTCTACCCTAAATGTAATTTGATAACTCATAATATTAGTTAGAATTTAGATATGGCTTTAAAAGAGCCATTCAACTTTAAAGAGATATGTAGAGGTTAGGGAATAGAGGTAGAAGAGATCAAGAGGGAGAGAATAATACTTTTGGAGTAAGAATCATATATCAGACTGTGCTATGAGCTTTACACATCTACACTAATAAAAGAGAAATATGCAAATTGACCACATCTCCATTATGCCCACCAGCCAATCATGCAAATCAACTCAACAAAGATGGAAGGTTAATTTGCATATGCTGGCATGGAGTGGTTGGGGGTGGGGTGGTTGCTTGCATGCACATAGGTGCCAAGCAGCCTGTGTCCCAGGGACAGGTGTCCTCAGGTGCCAGGCTGCTCTGAGCCTGTAGGCCTCACATAGGCCCAGAGCAGTTGGGGTCCTGGAATGAACTCCTGGCCTCTCCGGGTCTACTCACGAGGCTGCAGAGTAGCCAGGGGCTGGGTGGGACATCCCCAGGACCCAAGTGCTCTGAGCTGTCGTGTATGCAAATGGCCAGGGGCAGGGCAGGAACATCCCCTGCAGCAAGCAAGCAGACAGCAGAGTACTGCTTGCCCCTGGCTGTGGCAGCAAGGGGTAAGCAGTCCCCCGGAGGACCCCCTTAAGAGCAGACACTAGGGCCTATGGTGGCGTCAAGCAGGCAGGTCTGCAGAGAGCAGAGAACCATGGGAAGCAGGCCTAAGCTGTCAATAGGACAGCCCTTGAGGGCTCCCAGATTGGAGAGTGTGGAGGTCAGGCTGAGGGACCCCCCACACTCACCCCGTGCATGAATTTCACACACCAGGCCCCTAGTCTATATGTATAAAAGCTTAATATGCAAAGTTTCCTCTCAGGAGTTCCATTGCTTGCTATGACATGTGTTGACCACCAGAGGGCGGCGTGAAACTGCCCTCTAGTTATCTCATAATGCAACATAGATTTTAGATGGTTTGGTAGGAGTGAGGATAGGAGAGGGAGATACAGAGACCAAGCAAATACAAGAAAAGAGCTGACTTCTCCTGTCAGAGAGGTTACAGCTCCTAAAATTCCTTTACAGTTGCCTCCTGAGTGTTTCATTTCCTATCCACCACTCTCCCTTTTTCCTTGAGTATTAACTGAAAGTGGTCAAACAGGTCTCTGTTTCACCAGAATGTTTCCTTTTGTCAATTGGCAAATCAGGGAAAAGTAGGCGGTATGAAGGCAATGTGATAGCAATCTTATAAATGACAAGAACAAAAGTGCCACTAATCACAGGGTAAAGGAGGTGCAAGAGCATAGATGATCTGCATCCAATCAAATAATCACGCCCCAAATTCAGGGTGCCAAGAATGTCAGTAGTCCCGTTCTATTCAATATTAAGAGCAGACATGATAATTCCAGGGAGTATTAGTCAGTTTCTGAGTATCAAGCTCCCACCATGTGTTCAGCTCTGGCCTAGGCACTCTAAAGGAATTACAGAGGATAGGAATCTCACGTGGAACACACTTCGCATGTGTAAAACAGGAAAATAAAGATACACTGTAACTAAGAACTAAATGGCATATTACTGCTAACTGCTGTACGAATTCAAAAAAGAGGCCAGTAGAGTCAGAAAAGAAATATGGCCTTGTAGGAATGCTGGAGAGAGAAGGGGGGGGGGGGGGAGGATGCTAAAGAGAAAGAGACACAAGGTCTTAAAGCAAGTAACAAACAATGAATCTGGTTTGTTGGGTCTGATTCCACAATGCCAGGTGTACTTGGCATGTCTGAAACCTTGGCACCAGAGCTTCCCTCTGCCTCGAGTCCTTGTCCCTAACATGCATGAAGCTCATGTGTCATCTTCTCCCTGCGGCTTCTCCTGACCACTCTGTTTAAGACAAGACCCACGACTTCTTCACCACCCCCTGCCTTCTTTATTTTTTCCATTGCGTCAGTTAGCCTTTAATTGTTACAGAAAGTACTGATTTACTGTCATGATGGTTTCTCATCTGCTGCCCAGTCACATACTCTGTGAAGGCAGGATTTCTGGCTGCCTTGCTATTGGGAATGCCTAGACGAGAACATATAGCCCATCAATGCATGACGGCTGACTGAACAGATCCAGTAGCACATCTGGTGGCAAAGAGAAACGGAAGGATGGTTTTTATTGAGGGTTAGGCTAGGCCATGACTCCCACTAACAGTGAACAAATAAACTTCTCACTTAAACAAAAATGACAGTCCAAAATGTGAACCTTCTCACAACTGCCCCTCTGACCTGCTGACTAGTCTTCCTGCACACTCATTGTTCTCACCTCTTGAAATTCTTAACTTCCTGTAAAATCCTAACTTACTTGCTTTCCCTTTTTAAAACTTTATTTTTCAATTACAGCTTACGTTCAGTATTATTTTGCATTAGTTTCCATTGCATTTTTTAAGGGCAACTTGAATCACAACAGCCAACTTGAGAGACACTTCTGTGGAAGAGGAAAATCAGTTATTTTTCTGTTTAGCCATAAAAAAGATGTTTTTCTCCCATGGGCATTTTCCTTGGCTCCACTATCATGCAGGCCTTTGCGTCCAGATCTAAAGAAATCATCTGCAATCCAGTATCCTCTTGGTGATTCTGCCGCGTGTCAGTCACTCATAAGTCAGCCGGCCTGCTTGCTTACACTTTTCAACAGCGCCTTCTCACACTGAGCCCCTGCTTATTTTAGCCTGATGTGCAAAGTAGCAGCTGGATGCCTGCCCATTCCCAGGCAGGTGAAGGCATTGTGGGTCGGGTAGAGAGAAAGAAGGAACAAATAAGCCAAACTTGACTCTAAGGTTTTTATCCTTAATCTTTTCCCCTAATTGCAACCTGTTCAAAGAATGTACCTTCCCGTCACTCTACATGTTATTCCTATGCTGATAATTATTAAAATATGAATAGTAAAGTTATTTTTATACAGAGGGAATAATTAAAATATTTACTTTTGCAATATGGTCTTAAATATATCCCCAAACTTCTTAGCTATTAATTTCTCCCTTTCCTGACCTATTTTTTTTTTAATGATTACCCTGCCCATTTAATAACAATAAAAGAAGAATATTAATTGCCTAGGTCAAGTGTCAGTAAACTTCTATATATTGAGGCTCAGTCAGATATAGGGCCAGATAGAAAATATTTTGGGCTTTGCAGGCCCTACATTCTCTGTCACAATTATTCAACTATGCCATGGTAGCATGGAAACAGCACAGATGGTATATAAATGAATGAATATGGCTGTGTCCAATACAATTTTATTTATACACTAAAATTTATTTTTTGATATAACTTTCATGTGTTACAAAATATTATATTTTTGTTATTGTTTTCAAGGAGTAAAAAAAGAAAAGCCAATTCCTAGGTCACAGGCTATATAGAAATGGAGGTGTGGGGAGCTGGCCAGAGTTGACTCATTGGCCAAAGTTTGTCAAGCCCTATCTAGTTTTAGAAGTCACACAAGATGATAATTTTAGGGAATCTATCCCATAGTAGTAAAGGCATATTTTTAAGTAAGATATTTGTGTATGGATGTCGATTAAAACTTTTTTGGATTGTCAGGAGAAAAAGGAAAACCAAGTGAAATTTGTTTTAATTAGGAATGATTGAATACATGCCACAGTAAAATGATTATGGAGTCATTGAAACACGTGAGTGAGATCTAAACCAGTATTTTTGGAGGAATTGTCATGACATATCTTTAAGTGAGAAGAGCAAATTGGAGAGAAGAGATTCCTCTTTCCTATTTCTATAAAATAAACAATCCAAGTTTTCTAAAATAAATAATGAACCTCCTGTCTACTTTCACACATAAGATCTATTGGAGTGGTAAGGAATGGTGAAAAGAGTGAAGGACAAAAGATTCCACTTATGTAAAATGAGAGGCCTGGTGATGAAAATTCATGCACTGAAGGGTGGGCTGGGGGGCCTCAGCCCAGCCTGCTCTCTCGCACAGTCCTGGAGCCCCCAGGGAATTGTCCTACTGATGGCTTAGCACAGTCTATCCCTTGGGGAGTGGGCCTAAGTCACAGTCTGGACCCCCTCTGTGGGAGGCAGCCAGGCGGATCAGGGAAGGCGCCGCCCCCATCCTCCTGCTGCTGCTGCCACTACTCAGCTCACGGCTGCCTGAGCCAAAGGCTGCCTGAGCTCACGGCTGCCTGAGCTCAGGGCTGCCTTGAGCCTCACAGCCGCTGGGGCTCACAGCTGCCTGAGCCATGGGCCTTGCAGCTGCCTCAGCCCATGGCTGCTGCGAGTCAGTGCCACGCAGTGCAGGTCCTCTGCCTGTGTCCACTCCGGTGCTGCGTGCAGGCTCTGGCAGGCCCCCCTGCCTCTGTCTCCATCTTTGCTCTGGGCCTCACCTGTGCGGGCAACCTCCTCCTGTCTGGTCATGACCCATTAAAGAGTCCCAGCCTAATTTGCATATTACTTTTTTTTATTTTATATATAGAGATAATTATATATGGTGTACATGTGTGACATAAAAATTATGATTAGCAAAACTCTAATGGGAAGCTATTGCAAATGATGTTTACTTTCTTCTGTATAACTTTATGCATTTCTTTATTTTTTTTTTACAGTAAGCATAGTTTACTTGTGTACTCCTGAAAAACAACAATAATACTGTTTTTACTTCACACATGTTCATCAAGTGCTATACTTTAAAAATTGGAAATAACCCGAAAATCCAATAATAGAGAAGACAGTGCTAGGTATTTTGGTACAGCTATACAACAGAATACAAACTGACCTTTAACGAGATGTTGTCAGTGGTGAGATTGTTGGAATTAGAACTGGATAGACCCGAATGTAAATCCAGATTCACACATTCCAGCTAAGGACCTTATGAATGTATTTTTATCCTTCAGTGGATTTTCTATAAGACTGGCATAATAATGTCATTTTATTAGCTCAGTATTTAACATATAGTACAGGCTCTTTAAATATTATCTCTATTATAGTCATTTTGGGGGCTTACAAGGAATTTTTTTTTAATTTATGCAATGAGTACATTTTTATCATAACAAGAGAAAGGGGCTTCTTTTTATTACAATGAGCTTACTTCAGGTAGAAATGGTTTCTAACAGTCACTGTGGAATCCACAGCAAGGTACCTGCTACAGTAGAATGGAGGTCAGGCTTGAGAGGGAAGGGCTCAGGTGGTGGTAACAGGAATAGCAACAGGTGTGTGGAGCATCACAGAGAGAAGCACTGGCCAGGCCTGACTGTGAGAGGAGGGAAGACAGAAGGGACGCCAGGATGCATAGTCCTCAGAGAAGAACGAGTCCATTCTCTAGTGAGGAAAAAGCAGGACATACCACTGAATCTTGGTCACTAAATAGTTGTGGAGTGGATTGATGAATGGTTTTCAAGTTTTTGCAGTTATGATCATAGTTATGTCTGGACTATAGAGAATAAATTAAGAAGAAAATCCTTCACTTATCATTTTCGGAGAGGAGAGGACTCTGAATTGTGGATAAATTGTTTGGGAACATATTCATAATTCCATTAAAGGGTGTGTAGCAGTATAAACGGTATGATCCATTTATTCATTCAATAAATATTTATTGAGTGCCTATATTGTGCCAGCACTCGTGATATACCTATCACAGACCAAGATTTATCTTGGTTGTGAGTCTGGATAACTTTGCCATTTGACCCAGAGGTATGATGTTTATGTTCACAATGTGTGTGGACATTTAAGAAGATAATTTAAATGATCTTCGGGGCTTACCCAGCTGGATGAGAGGCTAATGAGTTAAGGTCAGTACACAATCACTATCTGTAGCTAAGCTGTGCGATGCAGCACATAAAGGCTCAGACCATGGCGTCAGATTACCTGGGTTCACAATCTGGCCTCTAGCATTAGGCTGGTTTCCAAACTTCCAAACTTCCATATTCTCAACTGTGAAATGAGGATAATAGCATTTACCTGAGAGGCTTTCTTTCTCCAATTAAGAATTAGTGAAACAGCCGAAACCGGTTTGGCTCAATGGATAGAGCGTCGGCTTGGGGACTGAAGGGTCCCGGGTTCGATTCCGGTCAAGGCCATGTATCTTGGTTGCGGGCATATCCCCAGTATGGGGTGTGCAAGAGGCAGCTGATCGATGACTCTCTCTCATCGATGTTTCTAACTCTCTATCTCTTTCCCTTCCTCTCTGTACAAAATCAATAAAATATATTTAAAAAAAAGAATTAGTGAAACAACATAGAGAATTCTGCCTCGCAATAGCAAACACCAACACCCAATAAATGTGAGCTGTTATTATTATTTCACCCTTGTGTAGGCCTATAAAGGAGCAAATTAGAATGGAGCAAACCAGAACCAGGCCAGAGAAAAAGGCAATCAATGGTGCCAGTACAACCACTTGTCTAACATCTCCTGCTCAAGACAGATTTCAATGGCTAACCTCTCTGACAGGGATCCTTCACATGGATGTTACTGTTTTGTGTATTTAGGTTTGGCCTTATCAAGGGGAATAGTTTTGGAACCACATGTCTATTATAAATAGTCCTCTCAGGGATGACCTACACATAGGGAGGAAGTAATCATCAATATCCTGGAGAAACTTAAGGGGTCTCTGGTCAGGAGAGCTTCCTTGAGAAACACACCCATTCTTATTCACTATAGTGCTGCTTTCTGGCAGAGGAAAAGCAGCCATGGACCATGTCAGAGAGCCCCTTTCCCTTGAAATCCTTTCATGGTACAATATGATTCTTTTCCATTCATTGAATTTCTGTTTATTGAATAACTGTTCAATGCCAGGCAAGATACTATGGGCTAAGGATACAACGTTACCAGAGAACAATGGTCCCATCTCCCCTTGTCTCAGGGACTTACAATCAAGAGAGAGAAAAAGACATTAGTCATGTGGTTACCTAAATAAATGTAAAAATATATCCATGACAAGTGCTATTAAGGAAAGGTGTTGTTACCGAAATCATGTAATTGAATGACTAGACCTAGTAAATGAGATCATGAGGGCTCCCTGGAGGAAATGATGCCAGTTTACATGGGAGGGATTAATGCCTAAATAAAACCTACAATGACCCAACTGTCCTGTGGTGAAAGGATGCATAACACTCCTGAGGAAAGCAAAGCAAGCTCTTTGAGTTCATAAGCCATCGAAGATAAACATTATCATTCAAATTCGTGAGTGAAGGTTCTTTCTCATTTCAGAGTGACTGAAAGAGTTAAGTTGCGCTAGTAAGAGCTAACATTTGTTACATACCTACTAAGTAAATCCTAAGCACTACACATCGATCCTCACAACAATCTTAAGTGGAAATTTGGTATAATTCTCATTTTACACATGAAGAAACGGAGGCACAGAGAAGTAACTTATCCAAGGTCACAAAGTCAGTAAGCGGTAGAGTGGAAGTAAGATTCCTTTGGAGAAGTAGAACAGGACCAGAAGATGCAGCGATTTATAAGCCATATTGAAGTTTTTTATTTTTATGATAAGAGTAAAAGGAAATCACTGAGTAAAGATGAAGGAGAAAAGCTGCGCATGCGCATTTTTGTTTTGTGTGTGTTGTGTTTAGCATAATTACATTTCAAAACAATCACTCAAGCTGTCCTATGACGACTAGTTGAAAGATAGAGTTGATATTGAGAAACCAAGAAGGAGGTTACTCCTCTTGCCTAGGCAAGAGCAAGAGGCCATGGTAGCAGGACTAGGGAGTTGGCCCCGGAGGACAGAGTGCATGTGTTTGAGATATACTTTGGGGAGAAAGTGGATGAAGAGTGATGAGGGAATGAGGGTAATGACGTGTCAAGGGTGATCCCCTGGTGTCTGGACTGTGTAACTGGGTAGATGGTGGTGTCATTCTCCGACACAGAGAACACAGAAAGAGAAGCAAACCTGAGTGGGGAATGAAGGCTGTGAATTTGAGGTATTTGGAGATATCTCCAATTGGCAATGTCAAAAAGATAGCTGTATTTATGGGTCTGGAGCTCAGATGGGTCTGTGCTGAGATTTATGTTGGGAGTCCATTTGTAATAAGTGGTAATTGGAGACATGGAAATGGATGAGATTTAGTAAGGAAAGGAAAGAGTGAGAAGAGAAGATTGCCCAATACACAGTGAGGAAGCCAAGTTTTCCTTGGCCTTGACTCAGCCCTTATTTTTTTCCCCCCACTAACTAATCCAAACCCTCTCTTCGGTAAGAGCAAAACAAGTCCAACTGGTAATCAAGAATCATATCAAGAAAATGACATAATGAATTAACATTTTCGATATCTTCAGTTGCTTCTTTTTATCAATTTCAAACATTCTTTCTAAAAGGAAAAAATTAACCTAGCAATGCTAGTATGCCTTGATCCCTTTAGTAAGTCCTTACTACTAAAAAAGCATTTTCCCTATAAAATGTAAATTTAGATTAAGGATGCCCAGAAAGTAAGTTGCCAAATAATGCTCCACTAAAGGCTTGGAAGAATTAATTCCATTTCTACAGAAGGGTGTCTTACAGATACGGAATAACTAGAGCACTCAGAGAAGATGGCTTTTTTTTTTTTTTTTTTTCAAGTTGTGATTACTAGAGTTACACTTTATCCATAGCCGGTTAGGCACTGAACACTCACCAAGGAAAAATGCACATTTATCTCTCATGCCATCTATTCATGTTATTATTCAAATAGCTCCAGCCCAGATACTTATCTAACGTAAAAATGTTCATGATATAAAAATCTGAGCTTTAAAGGAAAGGAATGCAAACTCTTCGGTTCATAAGCCATTGAAGATGAACGTCATCAAATGGTTTAGTGAAGGTTCTTTTTCATTCTGACAGAGAATTGTGAATTAACTGAGTGATGCAGTGGTGAATATTAGAGATAAGCAGAGTGAGCCATGCCAGTGTGCTCTGGACCCTTCAGCTATCACTATCAACAGTGCAAGTAGTTATAACTCCAGTTTTGTGACAATCTGGTTACATTTAGTAGGAGTATGTAGACTAAGTCAGACACATTCCAGCAGAAAACAGGAAACAGATGGCTTGCTCAAATTAAGATAGTCCAAGTAGGTTATTAAAGGGACCAGAACAGCGCAATACCCTGGGGCTATTACTCTTAGGTCTGAAGGGACTTGTAAGAAATCACTTAACCAAACCCAGAAAGGGGAACTCAAAAAAGTTTTATGAAGGAGATCACCTTTAATGAAGGGACACATCCAACTTTAAATGATCTTGCAGGGAGGCCACTGGCAGAGAAAATGCCCTCCCTTCACATGCCTTCCTTGCTGGGAGCTTGTCAGCCAAGAGCTGATTTAGTACTTTTAGGCCAGCCTCCTGCGTCAGAAAACAGGGTGGAGAAGGGTGTGGAAAAACCAGAGAGAGAGAGAAACACAGTGAGTACAAAGAGGAAGAATGGCAAATAAATCACTAAAATAAGTGGATAAAAGTTACTGGAATGGGGGTGGGGTGGTTGCAATGGCTTCATATAAGGAAGCCAGAGAGGCTGGCTCAAAAGCTTGTACATTGTTTTATGTGTCCATGATGAATATGGCAATAGAAATCCTGAAACCAGTGGAGTGATCATACTAAAGTTGGGTGAATATTATTCCAGTCCAAAGTCTGTGTGCCCACTCCAAAACTCAAAACATCGGAGTTTGGAGGAAGAAAGTGTTATTGATTGAGAAAGATTAACCATTTCAACCAAAAAGATGGGAGCCCTAGTAGTTATCTTAATAAAAGTATAGAGTCCAGGCTTCTCTTATGTCGAGGGAAGGGAACATGGGATGGCCTATTTTTGTAAAAATTCAAGCCCCAAGCAGAACTCTTCTAATGATTAGCATATCTACACAGGAGCTATTGGCCTGAATGATGCAGACTTGAGAGACAGAGCACTTCACTCTGTTATACTGTCTCTAGGAAATTTTATAGAAATTAGGCAAAACTGTTACTTCCAAAATACTTTTCAGACTTTTGTACTGTGATTCTCTATTTGTTGAATAGAAAGTCAATGTCTTGCCGAAACCGGTTTGGCTCAGTGGATAGAGCATCGGCCTGCGGACTGAAAGGTCCCGAGTTCGATTCCTGTCAAGGGCATGGGGATGTGCAAGAGACAGCTGATCGATGATTCTCTCTCATCGATGTTTCTAACTCTCTATCCCTCTCTCTTCCTCTCTGTAAAAAAAAAAATAAAAAAAAAAAAAATATATATATATATATATATATATATATATATATATATATATATATATTTTTTTTTTTTTTTTAAAGTCAATGTCTTGGCCAGGGTATTATAGAAGTTCAGAATGAGCCACCCCAAGACGTGCCTCAGTGGTATGTGGATTATTGTGAGGAAAAGGCCACCAAGACCCTGCCCCCAACCTTGTCTAGAAGAATTGAATTAGGAGCGTGGCCCACAATAAGAGGGAGGATCAGAAATAACTTCACATCTATCTTCTATCTATATATTAGGGAAGTAATCAACTTGCCTCACAAGCTCAATCTCCTTGTTTTCCTTTATAAACGACTCCCTCCCAGTATTACATTTTATCATTTAGATGGAGTTAAATCTACTGGCCCTAGAAGTGGGAATGTTATCCAGGCCAGCCTTGGGAGAGTAACAACTCTGGACACAATTATTTGTTCAGAGGTGTGCATGCTGTATAAGCCAAGCTGAGGCGGGGTTGGGAGAGGGCAGGGGAGGTGCTAGCACTATGGTGAGCTCTTCCTGTTGGTGTTGCTAAACTAAACTCTTAGAACTTGGAGTCACTGCATAGTTACTTGAGAATGAAAAGAGAAAAAGCACAGACTAGAGATGGGTGGGGAAGACGATGTCCTGAGGACATCATTTGAGTGCCTGGATCACACCTTACAACAGAAATCCTGACATGTATTTTTTCTATTGTCTGATACTACTTGATACTGTGACTGAATAACTTTAAGGTTTTCCTAGCTCTCCATGCCAATGTTAAATATGCAAATATGATTTCACAATAATGGCCCACTTCTAGAGCCAGTAGATTTAACTCCATCTAAATTATAAAGCGTAATACTGGGAGGGAGTAGTTTCTAAAGGGAAACAAGGAAATGGAGGTGTTTCTAGCAGAAGTATCACTAAACATTGCTCCCACAGCCAACCTCCCGCAGTCTCCATTAGCCCTGAATGCAAGTGCTGAACAAGTACTCTCCTTGCAATAACCTTCTGAAGCTCAAGGTGCTTTACCTCATCCCTAGCTCTAAATGTCCCATGTTCCACTTCTGTCTCTGAACCTCTGTTGCATGTGGGAGTCTCTGACTCATATATGTGGAGTTCCCATACGTATGTATGTATTAAATCAGGTCATTTTCTCTTGTTAATCTGTTCATGTCTATTTTATTATTAGACCAGCCAAAAATACTTTGAGGGTAGAGGAAAATTTGTTCCTGCCCCATAATACTAAAAGAAAGACTGTTTGTTTTTAGTAAAATGGATATTGAAAACCCATTTACAAAATTGAAAAATTTGTGAATACACAAAGGTATTCACAGCAAAGAGCAAAATCTTGGAACAAGCTTCATTTTCTCATAGTTGAAGAATAATTAAGAAAATTATAGTATGTTTTTCAATGAAATATTATGCAAGATCAAATAATTATAAATACAAGGAATCATTAAAACAGCATGAAAAATGCATATTTATAATGTTAGGTATAAAAACAGGATTTGAAATTTTATATATATTGCTTTGCTAACAATTGAAGAACTAGGTATATATGTATATAGATGTACATTTGTATGAAAAAAAGACTTGAATGAAGTTATTGGAAATTAAAATATTTTATTAAGGTGGCAAAACATGGTTGATCATTTTCTTCTCTTAATTTTTCAAATTTTCTGTAATGTGTGATCACATTTTATTTAAATATTTTAACAAGTCAAATACTTAAATATATTTCATTCATTTTAATGATAATTAAAATATATTATTCTAAAATGAAATGAAAGTTGTACTTTATGAAGGACTACATGTTGATCTGAATGAAAATTATCTGTACATATTAAAAATTGATTGAACTGCATATTTATGATTAACAACTTGTGCTCATGTCTTTTAGTACAAAAGCCTAAGTCACCATTGCAACAGAATGGACGACTGAACAGGCTGCGTGGGTGATCAGGCTGGCAGGGGTGCAGTTGGGCGACCAGGCTGGCAGGCAGAGGCAGATAGGGGTGATCAGTTAGGGTGGGCAGTTAGGGATGATCAGGGAGGCAGGCAGGCAGGCAAGTGACTGGTTAGGAGCCAGCGATTGTGAGAGGGATGTCTAACTGCTTGTTTAGGCCTGATCTCCAAGATCTGGCCTAAACCAGAAGTCAGATAATCCCCGAAGGGTCCTGAAAATTGGAGAGGGTGCAGGCTGGGCTGAGGGGACTCTCCTCCCTATGTATGAATTTTGTGCACCTGGCTTCTAGTACATATATAAAAGCCTAAGTGGCTATTGTGGTTGATCAGTAGCTATGATTGTGCACTGACCACCAGGGGGCAGGTGTTCAATGCAGGAGCTGTTCCCCGGTGGTCAGTGCACTCCCACAGCCAACCTCCCGCAGTCTCCATTAGCCCTGAATGCCAGCCAGGCTGAGGGACCCCACTGGTGCACCGGGCCTCTAGTTTATATATATTCATATATATGTTACACATAAGTAAAACGGTTTTAAAAATTGTAATTCACAACAAATTATCAAAACTATACTGGACAAGCCACACTCATTTCTGTCCTATACCCACTCCTTCCTTAACCCCTAACAACCACTAATCTCTACTTCATGTTTATAAATTTGCCATTTCTAGAATGTTACAAATATGAACCATACAGCATATAACATTCTGATTGGCTTTCTCATTTGGTATGGTTCTCTGGAGATTCATCCAGATTGTCATATGAATCAATAGTTCATTCCTTTCTGTTGCTGGGCAGTGTTCCATGGTATGGACCTACCAGTTTGTTTGACAGCTCACCACTTGAGAGACATCAAAATTGTTTCCAGTTGTGGGCCATTGTGAATAAAACTGTTATAAACATTACAAAAAAAGTATACTGGATAAATAAGGTGACTATAATTCTGTATGTATTTACCTACTGCATTTTATTCAACACAATGAAGTATGATATTCCTGAATTTTAATTCCAAAGACAAAAGAAATCTTATAGCATTTCTATCTATTTATTGCTGTTTGCTGGAAAACCCTTTTTTCTGGGTACAGTATTATTCTATCTTTTTATTTATTTTTTTAAATCCTCACCTGAAGATATTTTTTCCATTGATTCTCCGACAGAGTAGAAGGAGGAGGGAGCGAGGAGAAGGAGAGAGAAACATTAATTAGTTGTCTCCTGCATTCGCTTGTCTGGGCCAGGGATCGAATCCACAACCTGCCCTTAACAGAAATCGAACCCCATTCAGTCCATGGACCAACACTGTAACCACTGAGCAACCAGCTAAGACACTATACTATCTTAATTGACCACTTGAAAATCAGTGCTAACAAGATGGTAAGTAAGCCCATATGATTTCTAGTAGTAGCAATATAAATAAAAAGAGAAAACATATATTGAGACTGGGGGTAAACTGCTATTTGACAACACAAGGAAAATAATCTCTATTCACAGTACCACATTTACTTTTTTATTTGCAAATTCTTCACAGTGGAATTATCTATGACATAGACAGTCTTAAACATAATTGCTATCATTTAATTCACAGGGAGTGAAGACAAGCAGGACACAAATGTTGGAAGCTACCCATTGTCTTCACTATCAGAAAAGTTTAAACAAGGAGCCTTGAACACTGGTGAGCCTTGAGCTCTGGCAAAGGCCAGAGCTATGCACCAATTGTTTAGTCAAGACAATGGTGGCTCGCCGAAACCGGTTTAGCTCAGTGGATAGAGCGTTGGCCTGCGGACCTATCAATGATTCTCTCTCATCGTTGTTTCTAACTCTCTATCCTTTTTTCTTCCTCTCTGTAAAAAAATCAATAAGATATATATTAAAAAAAGACAATGGTGGCTCAAGCAATTTCCTGACCAAATAGTCTCAAAGTAAATTTTTCTGATCTTTAAGATAGTCTGTCTGTTACTGGAATTGCCTGCCTGACTAAGAACAATATGTGTATCCAAATTTGAATAAAAGGTTGGCAAGGCTGGGCACCAGTGAAGTCCTTCCCCTTGCATTGGACTCTCTGCCTAGATCCCCAATTTCCAAATTATTATTTTTTTGTCTTGTCTCGTCATTTTCTGGAGGCCCTTCTCCAGATCTTGAACCCTAAGCCATGTGGGACATGGCTTTTCACACACAAACACAGCGCCTACAGCTTATTTAGCAACTGTCTAGATTAGAACTTTGCCCTCAAACTTTAATATGTATAATATCCCATAGGCCAGGGTCTTAAATACAGATTCTGTGGCCTCTTCCAGACTTATTAAATGAATTTTTGGCCCTGACGTCTGAGAATCTTCATTTGTTTTAAGGCAGGTGATTCTAATACAGGTGATCCCTGAACAATAATTTGAAAAACATGTGTCTAGAAGGTGTTAACACATAAGCATACACATACAAAATGATGATGCAAGGCAGATGTGGAAATACTTGACTTTTGCCCAAGTGGTGTGATTCAATGGTTGTCTTGACCTATGAACCAGGAGGTCATGGTTCAATTCCTGGTCAGGGCACATAGATGCGTTTCAGGCTCTGCCCCATTAGGGGACATGCAGGAGCAGCTGATCAATGATTCTCATCTTTTTTCCTCTCCCTCTCCCTTTCTTTCTGAAATCAATAAAAAATATTTTTAAAAAGTTTTAAAAAGATTAAGACAAAAACCCATTAAGTAAACTAATTCAAGCCTGTTGTGAATGACAGGGTTTGTCAATGATGCAGATCAGATAATGATTTGACTGCCTTTTAATCAATGAAAGAGACACACCTGCATAGTTGGAAATGGAGGATGGTGTGTTCCAGCAGCAGGCAGGAGATGTCTGATAATGAAGGAACCTGCTACTTTACTCCAGAACCCAGTTCCTAGAGACCAAGAAGACATTCTCATTTAGAACACCGTAATCTGTTCCACTGCATCCTGACTACTACTGTACCGGTTTTTCCTATTCTTTTACTTTTCCCTTCCCATTCCTTTATTGTGCATAAAGTAACTGATGTGAACAAGCATTTTCATTTTTAAAAGTAAATGGCCAATGTTTTGATCAACAGTAAATGGAGGTGAATGTGGGAAATACTGGTTCTGTGAAAACACCCCTTTTCTCCATTAGTGGCATGCTCATGTCACTCTTATTTTATATTCCAGTAAGTTATTTTGTTCTCACTGTTTAAACACACACACACACACACACACACACACACACACACACACCACATAAAAATCCTTGTATGCCTTATTTGATTGGAGAATTTTAATGTTTTTCATTCATTATTATAAAACCAATGACAATTTTATAACTTTTTTTGAAAGGCAGGTTGTCTCTAAGTAGGACTAAATTACTCTAAAAGAAATGAATTCTAGATATTTTCCCTTTCAAGCCAAGTGTCTTGTTTAAATAAATTTCTTGTTTAAAAAAAAAAGAAAGAAAAGAAAAAGAAAAGCCATTAATAAAAAAACACCCACTAAATCCAGGCCTGGTAGCTCAGTTGGTTTGAGTGTCATCTTACTAGGCTGAGGTTGTGGGCTTGATGCCCCATCAGGGAACTTTTCAAACATTCAAGAATTAACCAATGAATGCATAAATAAGTGGAATAACAAACTGATATTTCTCTCTCCCTCTCTCTGTCTCTCTCAAATCAACAAGAACAAATTTAAAAACACTAAAACATTTTAAAGAAACTATCTGTATTTTTATTTAGATTACAGTTATGAGAGGGAATAAATAACCCCAAGAATTGTTTTACTTTTGGAAAAACTTGTGGATTTAATTAAGCTGTTGCTTAAGGGACTGTGAGGAATGGACCAGGGAAAGGAGAGGTAGCATACTTTTGCCTCTAGATACTTGTTATTGCATGACTTTAAAAAAATCTTTTTACAATGGAATGTTTTACTTATATAATTTTTTAAGGTGAGCAGTTATGCACCATGTGGAAGAAATAACTACTATATTTGAAATGGAACACTAGGAACTATATATATAAAAGGCTAAGCAACTGTACAACTGAGTGTCCCACCGGCTGGTACCTATGATGCAGACTAAAGGGCTGACACTCAATGCAGGAGCTGCGAAGCTGTGATGACTTGGCAGTGGAGGTTCATGGGTGATGTATCCCAGAACCAGAGAGAAGGGAGCCTGATTCCTAGTGGAGCTGCACAATTCCACCTTTGGCTGTGGGTTTTATGTTGTTGCTGGGGCACTGTTGACCCTGAATCTGGTTTATTGCACACTTGTGTTTGCGTTCCACACCCTGTACTACAGCAATTTTGCAGAGTGCCCAGCCAGGCTGAGGCACCCCACCTGCCAGAGAGACCCTGCTCACTCCACAGACATCCTTCCAGCCACAGTGCAGTCCCAGGTGTGACTGCGGCTGGGGAAGGATTGAAGGAGGTTGGCTCCAGGGCATGTCTGGCCCCTTCCCCCCACTCCCGCTCTGCCCATAACTACCTGGGACTGCCCAGAGCCAGCGCTGGGAGCCAGAAGATTCCAGCATGAGTTTTGTTGGTCCTTTCTCCCCCTCCCCTTTACCCTCTCCCTCCCTCCCTGCCACACACACACACACAGCAGACACCCTTCCAGCTGCGATGCCACCACAGGAATTTATTTTCTTTCCATGTACAAGAATTCATTCATTGGGCCATTAGTTATAATTATAAAACAAAAGAAATGCAGTAATCAAAAAGAAAAAAAAAAAAAAGAAGAAAGCTGGAAAGAGAATACATTTAAAATCTCACAACACTTACATTTAATAGTAAGATGAACTTTTTGACTTCTGTATTTTATATTCTCTATGGCCAACATGCATTTTTTCATAATTAGGAAAATTTTAAAAATAAAATGACAACCTTTTCATACATGTGTTTGTCAAATTTTTCGTGCATACATTATGACACATGTTCCTATGTGGGTCTTTACTCATGAGCAAATGGCAAATTTCAGAATTTGAATTATACACTACCTTCAGAAAAAACCTGTATATAAAAAATATAGGCCTCACAATGTTGGCCAACGATTCATACTTGGTTTAATTTCTTTTTCAAAGTTATTTAGAAAAAATATTTAGTTATGCACAGGGTTGCTTTGCAAAAACTGGAAGTAATGACCAGGAAGATGCTGTTCAACTATTATGTATGAAACCAAACACTTGGTAAGTATTTTCAAAAGAAGAACTTCAAACTTCTTTCTTTCCTTGTGGTTTCTTTTCTCACCTCCACTTGAATATCCTTGAGACACACAAACAAAACAGGCCCCAAATCCAACCCAATATCTTAGCTGCTTCACATTCCCAGATTTCTTCTCTTGCCACCTTCCTCTGAAATGAAAAGCAGAGTTTGATTCTCTCCAGAAAAACACAGTAAGCGCTGGAAAGGATTTCACTTCCTCTAGGAGGGTTTTGAGGCCAAGAGTGTCACATTCTCAAAACAAAGTGAAATGTTAACTGCTAGGCAGAAGGAGGAAGCTCTCAAGATCAGTGTACATTACTAGTAGATTCCACAGATAAGTGAGGTCACATGATATTTGACTTTCTCTGACTGGCTTGCTGGCATTTCACTTAGCATAATATTCTATTGACTAACAAAATAGGTCCTGAGGCACAGAGGCAAGGAACAGACTGACAAGTCTGAGAGGGGCAGGGAGGGGGATTGGAAGAGATTAATTAAAGAATTTATATACTTATATGCATAGCCCATGGTCTCAGACAATAGTGTGGTGAAGACCTGGAGGGGTTAGGCGCTGGATAGAGGAGGGCAAAGGGTGGCAGAAATGGGAACATCTGTAATACTGTCAACAGTTAAAAAGAAAAATACTGCCTGGCTGGCATGGCTCAGTGGTTGAGCATTGACCTATGAGCCAGGAGGTCACAGTTGGATTCTGGTCAGGGCATATGCTCGGGTTTCAGACTCAATCCCCAGTGGGAGGCCTGCAGGAAGCAGCTGATCAACGATTCTCTTTCATCATTGATGTTTCTATCTCTCCCTCTCTGAAATATATATATTAAATCAGTAAATAAATAAAAAGGAGAGAGAAAAAAGAAGAAGAAGAAGAAGAAGAAGAAGAAGAAGAAGAAGAAGAAGAAGAAGAAGAAGAAGAGCAGTGTAGCAGCAGTAGCCCCCTCCAGCAGAGGAGAAAGAGATCAATAGCCACAGTGAGTGTAAACTTTGGGAAGAGAGAGAGCTGTTTAAAGGGGTCTATAGGAAAGTTTGCTTTGTAATGTGCTGCACCCCCCAACCCCATCCCCAGCACAGTAATCCACCCTTATTCCTAAATACTCTAACAAAGCAGTGCAAAGACAGACTGCCAATTTGAGATCTGACTCCTCCATTTACTGACTGGTGGCTTTAGGCAAGTCAGTGTACCTCTCTGTTCATTGATTTTTCACATCTGTAAAATGCTGAAATGGTCGTGCCTACTTCACAGGAGTTGTGAGGATTAATGGAATTGATTCTGCTCCATAATTGAAACAACACCCGACTATGTTCTCGGAGCTACATGGCTATCTATGTGTGATGTAGCTATTATTTTTCTGGGCCTTCATAATCCAGTTGATGCTGTTTGAATGTAACTTGAGCAGATTGAGGCTCGGAAATAATCTTGTAGAATGTGAGGTACTTCTTTAGTTGTCATCACTATTCACCCTGTCATCTAATCATTCCTTTCGCCCAGCCTTAAGCAATCACTAAATTCTGTTGCTTCATCCTCCTCGATATGTCTCAAATCCATTCATTCTCTCAATGCTTTAGTGCATTCGTTGACTTTCTTGCTTAGATGGCTGTAATAGCCACCAACTGGTTCTTCCTTGTCCTTAGGATCTTTTAGCCCTGATATTCTTCCAAATGGTTCTCTAAAATCTTCAGCCTAAACAGCCACTCTATTTCCAGCTCAACCTCTTATCCTTAAATTTTTCTCTTTCCCATCCACCTACATTGTAGGGAGCGGTTTAGGGTTAAGCCTCGGACTGACCTGATGGCAAAGTCGCAAACAAGTCCCAGCTTGGAGGGCACAGTCCTCTAAGCATAAAGCTTAATCTTGTGACTTTCCTGGGTAGCTAGTGGGCTGTGGGAGGGGCAGCAAGTGCAAATGAAACTTATAAGAACATTGTAAATCACCTTGTTTGTCCCTGACTATACATAAAGCATCAGCCAGGCACAGAAGATCCACCTAGACCAAGCTTATTCTCTTGTCTTACTTTATTCTTCATCCTTCACCGGCCCTCCCTCAGGCTTGCTGCACCCTTGGCTGTGCTGGTGCTACACATACATCATCATAGTCAGTCCACACCTTGCACTGGCACGACTCCAGGCCTTTCCATGTGTTCTCTCCTTTCTTTGGATTGATCTGCCTGTTATTCTTTAACTAATGAGTGGCTATTTAGCTTTAAAGACACTAATAAAAAATTTCCTTTTCTGTAAAATCTTTCTCAGCAACCCCAGGCAAAGCTAGTAATTTCATTCTCTCTGTTTCCATTTTAATTGGTACATAGCTCCTCCTTTGTACTTAACAAGTTGTGCTGGAATTATATGTTTAAGGATCTGACTTTCTCAATCAACTGTAATTTACTCAATGACAGATCCTTAAACATGTAATTCTTTGTTAGCCCACATGTCTGGCACATCAAAGAGTTTTAATAGCAGAGTGGTGAGTGAATAAAGTAATAAATGAATGGATTAATGTAACACCTCAGGTGACATCTACATTGGTAGGAGAGTAAGTACAGTAAAGGAGAGGCAAATAGTATACAGATTCCACCACTGTAGCTGTGTGAGTTTGGGTGCATTTCTCACTTGCTCTGTGCCTCAGTTTCCTCATCTACGAAATGGATAAAAATGATACCTTTATAGTTATGTTAAGATTAGTTAATAAATATAAATTGCTTAGAAGAGTGGATGGCATATAGAAAATACTCTTGATGTAGTAGTTATTGTTGTTACTGTTCATAGAGAGAGAATTACTGTAAACTCCATGAGAGATAAGAACTATGTGTTTTTTAAAAATATATATTTTTATTGATTTCAGAGAGGAAGGGAGAGGGAGCTAGAGATAGAAACATCAATGATGAGAGAATAGTTGATTGGCTGCCTTCTGCACGCCCCATCTGGGGATTGAGCCCACAACCACTGCATGTGCCCTGACTGGGAATTGAACTTTGACCTCCTGGTTCATCGGTCAACGCTCAACCCCTGAGCTATGTGGACTGGGCTACTTGCTGCTTTTTAATCACTTTCATTCAGTTCAAAATAATTTTTTATATCAAAAGGCATATTTTGGGGTGACATATTTTGGTTTCCTTCAATTTACTATACAAAAAGGCCTTGAGAGGGAGAAAAATGATTAAAAAATGTTATCTTATCTAACCACTAGTTTGAACTTCAAACTATAAAAAGAAAACAAAGAGGGAAAGTATGTAACCAGACTGTAAGCTCAATGAGGATATTCTCAAAGTATAATTTTCAAAAAGTTAAAGTATGATTCTCATACAAATATATGATTCTCTCTCATTATTGATGTTTCTCTCTCTTACTCTCCCTTCCTCTCTGAAATAAATAAAAAAATATTAAAATATATATTTTTAAAAGATCCTTTTAAAAAATTGAGTACACTATTTAAATATGAAAATCATATCTTGCAAATATAATCTAACAGTACAATCCTAGATTCAATTCTATAGCTACCCCAAAACTGAGTGGAAGGTACAGAGATTTCTCACATACCCCCTTTAGCTCAAAGTTTCTCTTGAACTTAAAGCTAAAATTGCCTTTAGCTCCAAGTAATCTGCATACCACTGAGATACCTCTGTTCTGAACCCCTACATGAACAATAGTGATTTTTTATTAATCTATCTTATATTGACAAGCTAATCTCTCTCTCCATATCTATAATATTATTTGAATGAGTAAACAGACACTTATTGAACAAATAAGGAGAAAGAGTTTTAATAGAGGAGAAAGAAGAGACATTTTGTGAGCAGGTGATAATGTCAGAATTAAGCAAGCCCAGAACAAGGTAGTGTTCCAGGCAAAGATGTGAACTAATAAAAATGTCTAACATTTATGAGGTTTTCTAAAGCTAAAAACCACTCAAGATACTTTGCACGTTAGTTTATTTAGCCCTCCACTCAAGCATGATTTCAAAATACTACCATCTCCATCTACCTGTGAGGAAATTGGGCTTGGGAAGGTTGGGAATCTGGCCCAAGGTCGCAGTTTATAAATGGTTGGGTGTCTTTAGAGTCATGGTCTCCATCCACCACTGTATTACACAGCCTCTCAGAAGAGGCAAGTATGAGGCCACTGAATTCACACTTTACCTACTTCACAATGTTGCCTAGAGTCAATCCTACCTACAGACTTGGTGTTTTCCTTATAGGAAGCACTGAAGAAATTTTGCACATCTTGGCTACAAATTCATGTCTATGATAGAATCTCTAGCTTTATTGTCTGTTTTTAGGAGTTATGATTGCATATTGTATGAAGAAGTAGAATTAGAGCTTGCCTGCAATGCTAGCTAGAAATTTGGCCCATAATCACAGATTCTATGGTTTTAGGCAAGTCTCTTCACCTCTCAGAATTTGCATTTAATTTCCTGAAAAATGTAGGGGAAGAGGAAGAAATGAGTTCAACTGTGGGAGAGGAACAAACTTATCTTTACTCTCAAGGTTCTTCTTGTACAGGGCCGCCTGGGAAGGCACGCGGGCAGTTTTCCTTAATTATCGTCAGCTGAACTCAAGGCGTAGGCAGAGCCACACCCTAGGAACATGTTTCCCCAAAATGGTGGACATGTTGTCAGCTTGGCCTTCATATCAGCCCAGGTGTTGGTAGGGGCAGAACTAAATATGTAAATCCAAGCATGCTAGGGCCCACTTAAGAATGCAAATAAGTAGGTGTTACTTCCTAGTATTGGGGGTATAAAATAAATGCGCTGGGAGGGGTCATTGTCTTCTTCCTGCCTCTCTAGCAGACAGGATGGCAGCCCACCCAGCTCACAGCTTAAAATTTATCTCTGTGTCTTCCTAAACTATAAGTTCACTCAGTGAGTTAAGAAGGAAGACATGCAAGGTTCCCGTTGTCAAATCCTGCTCTACTACGATTCTTATCTACGGTAAACATGCAGCACTGTACATCCTGCCGTCCCTCAGGCCGCATTGGGAAATCAAGCCTCCTTCTGAAATAAAACTTTATTTCTAATATTTCTTAATCCCTGACTGCCTCCACTTAGAACTGGTTCGCAGAAAAGGGAGATTCCTGCCATGTCTGGCCCCCACTGCATCAGGCCCCCACACTTATGGCTGGTCCAATAACCAAATAGACAGAAGACAGAATAACATGAGAAAATAACCAAATGTAATACATACATATGTATGGGAACACCACATACATGAGAGAGTCAGAGATCCTCCCACATGCATGAGAGATTCAGAGATAGAAAGGAAACATGATTATGTAAGGCATTCTGAGCTACAGGTAGATGAGATGGTAGTTTCAAAGGCTAATTGCAAAATGTTAAGAAAACCAGACATTTAGTAAATCAAAGTTTGTCCTGCTCTCTAGATAGGTCAAACGAAGTTTTCTGATAATTTCTTTGTATGGGCAATGTTCCTAATTCAAGTTCTTTTAGGTAGTTAAAGGGAGAGTCAGAAGTTTCTCTTGAGCTTGAAGCTAAAATTGCCTTTAGCTCCAAGTAATCTGCATACCACTGAGATACCTCTGGGGTGGCTTGTTCTGAACCCCCGCAAAAGGTACCCCTTTTCTCTAAAATTCTTTAATCATATTAACTTCTGAACAGACAAAATGACTCTGGGCCTTTCCTCTCCTAAGCTCAGTCAATGAGTTAAGAAGGAAGACATGCAAGGTTCCCAGTTGTCAAACCCTGCTCTACTATGATTCTTATCTGCAGTAAACCTGCAGCACTGTATGTTCTACCGTCCCATGAGCCCCATTGGGAAATCAAACCTCTGTCTGAAATAAAAACTTCTATATCAGCTGCTTAAAAACAAAGTAAATTCACCTGATTTCAATGCAGCCAGCTAACGCTGCAGAAGGGCAATTTCTATTTTATGTTTTCCCGAACCTAATCGAAGGTCTTTCTAGTGGCCTTAGGCAAGTTTACTTCTCGGGTTCATTCTATATTCTACTCTTACTTCCCACTTTTTTCTCATTTTAATCCTTCAGAGTGACGTGTTCTCTCCTTGCATTTCTTCTAAACACAGCAGGCTCCCAATGGATGATACTATCTAAACTCTACCCAGTAAAACATGACATGACCTTTTATTTCTTTCCATTTACTTTAGCTGCAATCTATGTTCTGTCCTAGTGCATGAAGTAGTCAGAAATTTATTTCGCTTGTGGAACCCATCAAAACAGAGAACCAATTTTTGTTCAAGTAATTCTAAGTCCTCAAAACAGGCACAAATAGGAACATCTTAATATTGATAAACTATGAACAGAGAGGTAGTATGGTTAAGGAGATAGGCTTTGAAGACCAGTCCTGGGTTTAAATCCCTTCTGTCACACTAATAACTCTGTGGCCTGGGGCAGGCCATGAACTCACTGTGCCTCAAAATTTTATCATCTGTAAAAGAGGGATAATACTGCCTACATCGAAGAGCCATTGGATGGACATATGTAAGGTTTCTGTAAAAGTTGACATGTAGCCCTAGCTGGTTTGGCTCAGTGGGTAGTGTCTGTCCAAAGAATAAAGGGTCCTGGATTCAATTTCAGTCAAGGGCACGTACCTGGGTTGCAGGTTTCCCAGGGCCTAGTCGGGATGTGTGCAGGAGGTAACCAATCCATGTGTCTCTCTCACATAGATGTTTCTCTCTATCTCTCCCTCTCCCTTCCACTCTCTCTAAAAATTAATAGAAAAAATATCCTCAGGTGAGTATTAACAAAAACAACAACAAAAAAGTTGACATTAACAGATGTGAATGGTAGGCAAACTAAGAGATTTATGGGGGCAGATACTTTACATGTAAAGTATTGGTGAGTTCAGGTTTCACTTTTTTTTTTTTTTCCCTTGAGAGATAAGTAGTACAGCAGTTAAGAATATATATTCTGGAGCCATGTTGCAAGGACTCAAGTCCCAGAGTCATCAAACAAGTTATTTAATAGCCCTGTGGCTCATCTGTAAAATGGGGATGATCATAATAACCCTATCTTATAGAGTTGTTAAGATGAACTGAGTTAGCCCTGGCTGAGTAACTCAGTTGGTTAGAGCATCCTCCTGATACACCAAGGTTGCAGGTTCCATCCTAGTCAGGGCACATACAAGAAAGAGTCAACCAATGTAGTGCATAAATAAGAGAAACAACCAATCTCGCTCTCTCTCTCTCTCTCCCCCTCTCTCTCTCTCTTTCTCTCAAATAAATTAAACATTTTTTTTTTTTACAAAGATTAACTCAGTTAACATATGTAAAGCATTTATAAAGGTGTACGGCCACCAGAATAATAAGCATTTGTACAGGTTAGGGTGATGGTTAATTTTATGTTAATTTGTGTAAGCCAAGCTACCCAGATAATTGGTCAAACATCAGTCCAGATGTCTCTGTGAAGGTATTTTTAGATAAGATCAACATTTAGGTCAGTACGTTTTGAGTAAAGCACATTACCTCCATAATGTGGGTGGCCTTCATTCAACCAGTTCAAGGCCTTCAGAGAAAAAGACTGACATCCCCCAAGAAAGAAGGAACTCTGCCCCCAGGCTGCCTTGGGACCTGAGCTACATCATCTCTCTCCTGACTTCCAGCCTGCCACTCTGCTGCAGGGCCTTTGTGCTGGTCCTTTCCCCTCAGAATGCTTTTCCTCCTTAAATACGCATGGCCTGTTCCCCTGTTCCCTCCCTTCAGATTTGGACTTGCCAGCTTCCACATCTGTGAGCCAGTCCCTTACATATACTTATCTCTCCTTCTCTCTGTCTTCTACATGCACACACCCTCTCTGAAGAACCCTAATACAGTTAACAATTATTATTTTTATTTGTAGCACAAAGTGATATTCTATCCTGCTTCTTTAATAAGAGCACAAGCAATCGATTTCATTTTAATCCTCCCAACCTGTCTTTAAATCTGAAGATTTAAGACAATTGAGAGGAGAAACATTAAGGTTTGTTTTGAAAAGAGGCGAGGAAGCAACAAGGCTCAGGGCAGGTTCAGGAAATGATGAGGGTGGCTGAGGGTGGCTAGAATGAGGGTACCTTTAAGGAAGTAGTGGTTATAAGATCGGTAAAGGACAGGAGCAGCCTGTGGAAAGTTTGACTGCCAGCCTTAGGTTAGGATTAAAAAAATTTTTTTTTTAATTTTTTTGTTTGCACTGTTGGAAATGGGGAGCTGCAAAGCTGCAAGATGAAAAAAAGTCCCAATGGGTATGTAATTAGTCAGGAGGAGGGAGAAACCAGGGGAAGAGAGAACAGGTGGAAAACATCCTGCAGCCTTGCAGTGTGCCGTTGCCCACAGTTCATTACCAAAGAGCCCCACGCCTCTGTTTCCTTATTGTTTCCACTGGCTCACATCTCAGGCCACAGGGTGGTCCCTCGTGGGGGTCGGCTGACATTCCTCTCTCGGTTCCCTTTCCTTCTGACTTTGTTATAGCTCTGCCCTCCTCCTGGGTTCCAGCTTCTGGCCTCTTCCCAGTGATATATACAAAGGTGGGTGGGGATGGGGAACACCACTTTTGTTGCCCCTCGTAACCTGGGGAAATCTTTCCTGGTTCAGTCCTGGAGGAGGACTGTGAATTCTGTTTTCTTCATATTAAAGTATCTGCAAAAAAAAACCTACCTCTTGTTTCGCTTTATTTTCATAGCATAACCATATTAGTTTACTTAAAATTTAAAAACTTTTCCTGGAGTCATTTTGTATCTAAAATCCAGATCACCCAAAGCCAAAGTAATTTTTAACAGGTAAATGCTAACCCTGTTTTTAAAGTCTATATTTAACACAGCCGGGGGCTGGAGGGAGGGAGAAACCCAGTTGGGTACTTTCCCAGAGTATGTTAATGAACTCAAAAAAGAATACTTTCTTTTCTGCCATTGGAAGAGAAACTGACCAATAGAAAAGCAATTCAGCACCTACGCCCACACTGTGTACAGAATAGGAAGGTGTGTCTGTACATGCCAATCACCCATGCTTTTAGCCGCCTGACAGCGACAAATGAGCCATTTGTCATCTCTTACTTGTTACCATGATATTCTGAATTTTCATTTACGGGAGACTCAGAATAAAGGGAATGAGTTTTGAAAATTAGACATAATTTCCAGCAGTTTAAAAGCATACACACTTCTGAAATTACAGATTTCAAAGACAATGGCAGTTGTTCACACTGAGTGCATTTTTCTGGTGTTTATCCACTTGTATAAAACTAGTTATTTGTATATTCACTTCATTCTGCTGTCAAGAAAAGCACTGCATATTCTTTATGAGGATGCCAGGGGAATTTTTGGCTTATTCTTGCTGCATCTAGCAGTACATTAGCAGATATTACTTGACAATAAACAGTTTTAGATTGATTCTTTTTTTTTCTTTATTGATTAAGGTATTACATGTGTCCTTATCCCCTTAGATTGATTCTTGAAGGTGTAATTTTCACCATGTCATTCTCTACCATTTCCCATGGCTGGAAGGGTACAAGGTTAATTCTGATGTGCTCACATATTGCTTTAGAGGTGGATCAAGATTTTTTAATTATTATTTTTTTCAAACTGGCTATATATATAGGCTCCTCCAATGCACTGTAAAATCTTTAAAGAATAATGATGCTGTTTATTTTTATGGGATACTTACATTCTCTGCCTAATTTAATTCTTGCAACAATTACATAGTCAGCCAGGGAAGGTGATATGTAGTGTTATTTTACAGGGGCACAGCGAAATTAGCTACTTGTCTGAGGCCACACATTGGCCAAAAGCAATGTTGGAGTCCAGGTTCCAGGCTTAAGCAAGGTTCATTTTCCATAATTACAAGACACTTCTCAAGAGTTAGAAACTTGTGTGTGTGTGTTTCTCACCCCCCCCCCCCATTCTTGTATATTCTGTGACTGAAAAATCCCTAAATTAGAAGAGAGACAGACAGAGATAGAAAAGGGAAGACACTCCTAGACTCCTAGGATAATATTTAGAGAATGTTATACTCTTCTAGATACAGCATTAATCATATCATATCTGCTCCCCCTGAATTTGCATACAAGCAGAAAACAGATAAACCAGTGCTGTAAACACAAAGCCTACCTACACAGTACCTAATATACAATAAGAATTTCATGAAAAGTTATTGAAAAAATTGAATGAAAAGTTCTCTTTGGTTAAAATTGTCCTAAGAAAAACTTAACTAAATAATTTTAAGTTGGAGCTGCTCTCTGAATCAGTTTTGATAGGCTAGGTTAAGTTAGCTCAAGATGCAATAACAAATAACATCAGTGACTTAAAACAACAAAGATTTGTTTTTCACTCATAGTATATGGCCATCTTGGATTGCAGCAGGATTCTGCTCTTCATAGTCACTCACAGACCCATAATGAAGCAGCAGCCATGATCTGGAATATTAGTCGGCAAACTCATTAGTCAACAGAGCCAAATATCAATAGTATAACTATTGAAATTTCTTTTGAGAGCCAAATTTTTAAAACTAAAACTTCTTCTAACACTACTTCTTCAAAACAAAGACTTGCCCAGGCCATGGTATTTTGTGGAAGAGCCACACTCAAGGGACCAAAGAGCCTCATGTGGCTTGTGAGTCACAGTTTGCTGACCACGAATCTGGAACATTGTCGGCTGCAATGGCAGAAGTGACCCTTGGAAGGTCTTGCAGGGGAATAGTGAATGCTCCAACTCAGAAACCCTGTCAGCTCCACTTACAATTCATTGACCCCCAACCCCTCACCTTGCCTTTGCACAGCACCACCCACAAAAGGGCCAGAAACTGCCTGGGTGGTAGAGAGCAGGGAATATTTGGCAAATGGTATTAATGTATATCATATTTCATCTCCTTGATTTTGAGCTTTTGTTATTTAAGAAAATGCAATTTTGTTTAAAACTTTTCCTGTAATATACTTATATAAAATATAATTTTCCTCATAACAGCCCTATGTAAGAATGATACATAGTGATATTAAATACTTGAATAAGGTCAAATAGAAAAAGTCAGTGACGGAAATAGGAAGATAATTCAAATCTCTGTACCACTGGTATTGGATGAAGCCATTATTCCATATTTGGGGAAGTAAAATGGCAATGATATTGGACAAAATGTGGAGGAGGGGTCTCTTCCCTACGGGGTGCAACTGGGGGTGGACTTCCTACAATGTCCTGAGAAAAGGAATTTTCTCAACTTGCATGGGGAAGTGGGTGATTTTTATTTCTGTGGGATTAAATCCTTGTGTTTCTAAAGTCCTGGTTCCCCTAGTCCAGTAATAGAAGTGTAACTGGGGTTTTAGTAAAGGTAGAAGCCAAGTCCGTGTCCAGAGTTTCTTTTCCATCTTAGAGACGATCCAGCATAGCATCAGGGCAGTTGTAGTCTGTAGAGGGCCGCCTGGGAAGGCACATGGATATTCTTTAAATTGTCAGCTGAGCCTCGGGCAGTGGCAGAGTGGTGTCCGGGTTATATCCCTCCCAAGAAGGCTGGAGGGGGTGGGAGGGCACGGAGGTGTTATCAGTTTCTGACTTACCTTTGTCCAGGTGTCAGCAGGGGCAGGTCTAGATATGTAAATCCAGTAATGCTAAGGCCTAGTTAAGAATGCAAATAAGCTCATTTGATCTTAAGTTTTGGTGTTACTTCCTGGATTTTGGGATATAAAAATAAACCTGCTGCATGGCTCGGGTGCTCACTGCCTCTTCATCAGAGAGAATGGTGTCCACCTAGCTCCCAGCTTGATGAATCTATTTCTGCATCTTCCTTCCTTCCTCCTTCCTTCCTTCCTTCCTTCCTTCCTTCCTTCCTTCCTTCCTTCCTTCCTTCCTTCCTTCCTTCCTTCCTTCCCTCCCTCCCTCCCTCCCTCCCTCCTTCCTTCCCTCCCTCCCTCCTCCCTCCCTCCCTTCTTCCCTCCCTTTCTCTCTCTCTCTTTCTTCTTTCTTTCTTCTCTCTCTCTCTCTCTCTCTCTCTCTCTCTCTCTCTCTCTCTCTTTCTCAGTCCCTGGCCACCTCCACTTACAACCAGTTTGTTCATCTCTCTTTACATGCTGAATGCGGAAAAGGGAGATTCCCGCTGCATCTGGCCCTCCGAAGTAGTCCTTTAGTCCATTGTGTGTGTGTGTGTGTGTGTGTGTGTTTGTGTGTGTGTGTGTGTGTTGGGGGGGGGGGTGGACAAATGGCCGTGGCCACATGAGAGAATGCCAAGGAAGCCAAGTTCAAGCCATGACCTATGGGTGCCAAAGGGAACCAAATGAGCAAACTTTGTTCAGGGGATTATATATCCCATTCTGGCCAATGACCTTTGTTTCCCGGTGTGACTGACAACAAGCACCTTCTCTGGTCATCCCAAAGATGCATGGGCATGCACCTTTCTTTTCTTTGCCCAGTCTCCTTCCCCCAGTGTCTTGTAGGGAAAATGGCTATAATGGCTGGCCTTCCCTTTGCTCATTTTCTGTTATTAATAATTAGCTAATTGCAATGGTATTAGGAACAAAACAAGTTATACTCTAAGACAAAATCATTGCTGTAAGTTTTCATTGGGTCCAAGGACAAGATTTAGTAATGCTTTGTGATTGTGTTTTGGCAATTATTCTAGTGATGCAGAGAAGGGACATCTGGATTAGATATTCTGACTAGAATAAGCCTTAACTGTGAAAAAATGCAACTTACTATCTCTGGCCTATGTTTTAGGCATGAGGCCAAATGCAGCTCACAGATATTTACCTGGAAAATTGCTGATTCTAATATGGGAGAAGAAAAAATGTTTTCCTGCCACCCTCCTGGATCATCTGGCTGGGACCCTGGAGATTAAACAGATGAAAGGCAAATTTAAAAGAGAAAATAAAAAATTACAATTATGTAAGTATGCATGGAAATTTTACAAAATAATCTACACTAATAAAAGAATAAGAGGCAAATTGACCATACCTTCGTGACACCCACCAGCCAATCAGGAGTGAGTATGCAAATTAACACAAAGATGGAGGGTTGATTTGCATATGCAGGCACCAAGCAGCTGGGGGCGTTCCCAACCACCCCAGCTGCTCTGGGTCTCTGGTCAGTGTGGAAAGGTGGAATGGCAGCTCTGGGGCCTGAGTGAAAAGGAGGCTCAGGCTGGAGCAAAGGCGGAAGGGGAAGGAAGGCCCCTTCTTGCACAAATCTTTGTGCATTAGGCCTCAAGTAATAATAATAAAACTCCAGGAGGCCAGATGGTTGAGGTTAATATATTATCTTAGACTAACCGAAGGAATAAGAATCTGGGGCTTCTGGGTGGGGAAGACAAGTTATGGGAAGACTAAGGGAAGAACTATATGGTAGATTAGGGTTGTCTTGGGTGTGTGGTTTTTTTTTTTTTTTTTTGTAAATTAACTTATTTATTGATTTTAGAGAGAGAGGAAGGGGATAAAGAAAAAGAGAAAGAGAAGAGAGAAAGAGAGAGAGAGAGAGAGAGAGAGAGAGAGAGAGAGAGAGAGATGTATTCATTGGTTTCTTCTTTTTTTTTTTAAAATATATTTTATTGATTTTTTACAGAGAAGAAGAGAGAGAGATAGAGAGCCAGAAACGTCGATGAGATAGAAACATCGACCAGCTGCCTCTTGCACATCCCCTACTGGATGTGCCCGCAACCAAGGTACATGCCCTTGACTGGAATCGAACCCGGGGCCTTTCAGTCTGCAAACCAATGCTCTACCACTGAGCCAAACCCGTTTTGACATCATTGGTTTATTCTTATATGTGCCCTGACCAGGGATGGAATCCACAACTTTAGCATATAAGAATGATGCTCTAACCCACTGAATTACTGGGCCAGGGCAAGGTTTATATTGTTATGCAGATAAGAGTTTCTCAGGTGATAAAAGTTATCTCAAAATAATTGATTACTCATTAGTGAATATTAATAAAATTATAAATTTATTATTATATAATATATGGCTCCCATGAGTATTAGTAACTAATTAGGAAAGTGGATAGTGTTAGCTTATATTCAACAATAGACTGAGGTGACTTTAATGCTTTAGTACACATGTGTCAAACACAAGGCCCTCAGGCCAAATCCGTCCCGCCAGGCCTTGCAATGTGGCCCGCACCGCGCTGTCATCACTGCACTCCGCTGCGTTTCCATCACAATGACAGTTTATGACTGTTCAGTAAACCATTCGGCCCGCGATTTAGGCTGGATTTTAGATTTTGGCCCCTTCTCTGATTGAGTTCGACACCCCTACTTTAGTAGCTCACTTAAACAAACCAAAACTTACTACCTCAAGTGGGAGTAATGGAAATCTAAGGACAGCCAATCACAAAGGACCAACTAGATTTTCCCAAATAAGATAAAGAAGAAAGAAAAGCTAAGAGTCCTTATAGTACAAAGTACTTTCTTGAGAAGAATCAGTACTGCATTCTTAGCCTTAGGATTGGTTTGGGATGGTTATCAGTCAGATGCTCAGTGGTCTGGGTAATGAATGTAAGGTGGATGTTAGGTGTTCCGGATAAATGAGTCCTTCAAGTCTATGGACTGAAGAGTGCCCAGTTTGATTCTGGTCAAGGGCACATGCCTGGGTTGTGGACTTGATCCCATAGGGGTGTCGAACTCAATCAGAGAAGGGGCCAAAATCTAAAATCCAGCCTAAATCGCGGGCCGAATGGTTTACTGAACAGTCATAAACTGTCATTGTGATGGAAACGCAGCGGAGTGCAGTGATGACAGCACGGTGCGGGCCACATTGCAAGGCCTGGCGGGACGGATTTGGCCCGAGGGCCTTGTGTTTGACACATGTGCCATAGACCCAGCATGCAGGAGGCATCTGATCAATGATTTTCTCTCATCATTGATGTTTCCATCTCTCTCTCTCCATCTCCCTTCCTCTCTGAAATCAATAAAAATATATTTAAAAAAGAAGAATTGTTATATATCTAAGAATTAACACAGGACTAGAAAATTCAAAGGTTTGTTTCCAGGCTAGTTAAAACAAGAATATAATCATTTCCTCATGCCTCAAGCTACTTGAATTTAGTAATTCAGCAGCTTGACTACAGTGACTCCATTTTATGCTTTCATTCTGTTCTTCAAAGGTAACTGCTTAGGCCATAGCCAAATAACTTCCTTGTTTTGCTTGTGCATCTTTATAAAATCTTGCTTCTGGCTCCTGTTGGTGCAGTCCTCCTAACTCCCTCTGGCTTAGTGCTGCCCAATTCCAATTGATTTCTGCTCAAATAAACTCTTAAAATGTTTAATATGCTAATTTATACAATTTCATTTTGGTAATTCATTAGCCTAAATTTCAAGTGGCTTACTCAAGACTCAAATGTCCCTACTTATATTTTATAAACCCCTATGCCATGAACCTATCCAAAGCTTTATGGCCTATTTTGAGTATAATTTCCTGATAGTCACCATTATCAAATAGTTTAATTCTTTAAAGTATAAAATGAAATAAAAAGCAGCACAAGTTAATAAAGGGATGGAGTGTTGTGTTTACTTGTTTCTTTTGGACAGTATATTGTGATCTCTCATGCTGAGTAGATGTACATTTATACTGCATCTAGCTTTGCTTCAGAGATCCAAAGAACAGAAGTATATAATTCAGAAGAAGTTTACTTTTTTTGTAATCAACTCTGGCAGGGTGTGGAATAATGTGGTTTTCACAATTCCAAAAACTGTATTAACATCAAATATATGCATATTCTTAGAACCTTGCTTATCATATGACTGTGAATTACAGTCTATTACAGTAAAAAGATGTAACAACTCAGCCTGTGTTGCTCAATTGTTGATTGTCGACCCAGGAGGTCATGGTTCAATTCCCAGTGAGGGCACATGCCAGGGTTGTGGGCTGGATCTCCAGTAGAGGGCGTGCAGGAGGCAGCTGATCAATGATTCTCATCATTGATGCTTCTATCCTTTTCTCCCTCTCCCTTCTTCTCTCTAAACTAAATAAGAAAATTATTTTTAAAGATGTAGCACCCTGACTGGTTTGGCTCAGTGGAAAGAATACCGACCTCAGTTGCAGGCTTGATCCCTGGCCCAGGTCAAGGTTCATGCAGGAGGCAACCAACTGATGTGTCTCTCATCACGTTGATGTTTTCTCTCTCTGTTTCTCTCCCTTCCACTCTCTCTAAAAAAGAAAAAGAAAAAAAAATCAATGGAAAAATATCCTTGGGTGTGGATTAACAACAACAACAACAAAGATGTAGCAAAGTCATGATGTTCTCAAACTCTGAGCATCACAAGTGCTTAAAAAGCTCAAAATGCCAAATATAATAAAAAATGTTTTAAATTCCCATGTTAACAGTTCCTTGTTGTTGCCAAAAGTTTTCATATTTATGAGATTAAAGTCCTTCATTATCTGCACCAGACTTTGATACAAATGTTTAACATATTGCAATGCATGGTACTACATTATTAATGAAAATATATTTTAAAAAGGGATTGTTTAAACTCACGCTAAGGACTTGCTGTGTGAGATTTTAAAAAAACCTTAATTACTTAAAAACTTAATTAAAAACCCAGATATCAAAATGCTCCATCAAAAGAAAAGGCTATTACCAAAAGACATGTACTAGAATGTCCAAAGTAGCACTATCTCTAATATCTCCAAACTGGAAACTATCCTCACCACCAACAGAAGAATGAATTCATAAATTGTGGTATATTTACAGAATGGGATGAAATAAATGAATGAATGGAAGAATCATATAAAAAAAAGTTGAGTAAAGAAATCCAACACAAAAGAATGCATACTTTATGGTTCTCTAAATATATACCAAGTACAAAGACAGGCAAAACTATTCTATGCTGTTGAAAGTCAGGATAGGCAATGACTGAAAGTCAGTATAATGGAGTCCCAAGCTGTTAATGATGTTCTGTTGCTTGATCTGGGTGATGGATACACAGGTGAAAATTCATTGAGTTATATACACTTGAGATATGTATACTTTTCTACATATGTACACACACACAAAAATACTTCAGTAAAAATTTAAAAACAGAAATAAAATTCCAGAAAACTCATGAAATATGAATTTCAACACAGTGTAATAATCCTCAATATCATTACTAGAATTTGTGAACAATCAGTGTGAGAATCACTCTCCAAATACAGTATTCAATGAACTGGATTCAAAACAGTTGTCTCAGAATCAAAACAAGCTAATAATTCAAAACAGTTGTCCCAGAATGTCAAAACAAGCTAATAATTTATCTTTAAAATCTCGAATCTCTGTTTTTCTCTACCTCCAGAGATATCGCCAGAGTTTAAGCTAGGTCATTTCCTACCAGGCATCTCATCTGATATAGTCTCCCAATAGCCTGTCCTACCTGTTCTCAACACATTAACCAAAGTGATTTAAAATCTTAACCAGATCCATTTACTCCTTACTTAAATGCCTCAATAGTCCCATTAAATTTAAAATTAATGGTTACATGGTCTGCTTTCTGTCTACCCCATCCACCTCATGTCTGACTGCTCTCCCCTAACTCTATCCTGGAGACACACTGGCCTTTCTGTTCTTCCAAAATGTCAAGCTGTTCCACCTTAGGACCTTTGCTCTGCTGTTCCCTCTTTCCAGAACAATCATCGCTTTCCTGGTGTCAGGACTGACGCTTTCTTATTCTTCCAGCCTCCATTTAAGTGTTTATCTGATAAATTTATCTTATAACAACCCTCTTTATCTAATGACAACCTCTTCTTATTCTCTATAGCCACACCTTGCCCATTTCCTTCCTGACATTTGTTATTTTATTTGCTTGTTTACCTTTTGGTTTATAAGGCGGCTGTCGGGTCTAGTTGAGCCACGAAAGTGATTGTTATCTCCAGTGCTTAGCACAGTCCCAGGCACACACAATCCTAGGTAAACAAATACCTGTCGAATGAATGAGACATTCCCAAGGGATCACATGATAACTTCTCTTACGGAGGAGGACGCTGCACTGTGATATTTTCAAATAATAACAACGAACCAGATGCCTTTCAAGCGCCCTTGCCCAGGCAAAGAGTTAGCATTCCGTTTTCGGCTTCCTAGTTGTCACAACCACCGCCCCTTTGCCCCTAGCGACACCCTCACCGCTCCGGGGTGGTCGACTATCACTCGGTACCGTATCCTGACTCCACCCACCACCGAGGCGCGTCCTCATTGGCCGGCGCGCCAAGGCCTTGCTGCGTGGGATAGCACCGCGAGCTGCGATTGGCTCTAGCCGACGTCGCTCTACAGGGCACTGCTTCCCGAGGGCGGCCGGAGTGAAATTGCAGCCGTGGGGAGGCTCGTTCCTATCGGGATCTGTGATTGGTGGTCCGGGTGTCAGGCGCACCGCCTCTCCGGAGCGCGGATTGGCTGGAGCTGCGTCAGTCAAGGCGAACCGCCTCCCTCCCCCGCCCCCCTCTCCAGCTGGCCCTCAGCGGGCAACACATTCTCCAGAATTTTCAGCCGAAGAGCCAGTGGCTTGTCCTGCTCGTTCCAAAGCTCAGAGGCGTCGGAGAAGGCAGTTTTATTTACCCACCGGGAAAGCCCCTCCTCCCCCGACCTCGTTAGCTAAGTGCACATTTCCCTCCCCCCCCCCCCCCAAGGCACTTCACCATCACGAGGTAAGAGCTTGGAGCGTGCACTTGACTTATTTGTGAGCCTTTTATGTGTGTTTCGGGCTGGGTCCCCTCCCACCGCTCCGGGACCGCGGGCCGGACCGGAGCTAACGGGACGGCGTTCCCCAGGGAGGTGAGGAGACACACCGGCTCCGCTTCCCCGCTCCCCTCGGCCCGAGCCCCGCGGCTAGTGGCTGCGTTTTTCCCCTTTCGAGGTCGGCAGGGCCCACCCGGCTGCACCGCGGGCAGCGGCCGTTCCCGGTCGAGACCCCGGGCTCTTGCCTTGACTTTGACCGCCAGGGCGGTGGGCCGAGCCGGGGGAGAGAAGGGGGACGCGGAGGGGCTGGGAGGAGGGAGGCTAGCAGCCCGCACGCCTGTCGCTATACCGAGGCCCCGAGGGTGCTGCGGGGATCGGAGCCGCGCTGCTGGTGCAGCTGCGGCCGCGGAGCGTGAGGCGTGGGCGACGCCGGGCTGTGCAGGTGGGGAGGGTGGTGGGGCGGGTGTGGGGGCGGCGGGAGGTGCCGGGGGACACCCAGCACCTGCCTCGCTTTCTGCCCGGAGCCACAGCGGACTGTCACCTGTCACTGTCACGGCCAGCGGGCCGCGCTCCGGGTCCAGAACCGCGCGAGGGCGGGCTTCTCGGGGCCCCGGGATGGAGAAGGATGCGGACGGAGCTTTTGTGGGTGACGATGTGAAGACGTGGGCTTTGCTTTGCCAGGAGAGCGTGGTGATCTCAAGGCCTGGTGCTCGGCGATGTCTGTGTGAGCTGCCGCTCTCTGCAGGTTACAGATTTCCTAGGCGGCGATGAAGACCGAGGCGACGGTGGCAATAGCCAGGGAACTGGGGGTTTCTGCCGCTCCCCAGGCCTGGCTGGGGAAAGCTCTAGGCTGCAGAGATGCCACCCGGCCTGGGAGTGCTTTTTACCCTCCCTCCGTCCGTGCGGTGGGAAGAATGAGGTGAACCTGTGGTTTCAGAAGAAGCGGCTACTGAAATGACAGGCCATCATTGTCCTGAAAAAAACAACAGCAATGGCTTCGTTGTATTCTAGTGAAAGGACAGATGCACCTCTGGGATGAAGTATTTAGGGATATGAAAGCATTGGGTAGTGAGATCTTACGTATGATTTTTTTTTTTTTTTTTTTGGCAACGTTAAATCACTCATTGTTGACCACTAACACAGGCACTTCCCTTGGCCGGGCTCTTAGAGAAGAGGAAAGGAGAGGGAAGAGGAGCTAGGGATGCAGGATAGGATGTGAAGGAAAACCTCTCCAATGGAGTATAAAGGTGCAGGTCTGAAACAGTCTGTGAGTTGTAGCCACATTATCTAAAATGTTTTAAGCGGTATCAGTGGAATTAGAATAATGAGTACTTTTCACTGCTCCCCTGTTCTTTAATCACACATCTAAACACAGGCTCCCATCACACCTAAGGGGAATCATAGGAGTTTCTGTTGTTGTTTTTTTCCCTCGTGTAAACTAGCCAGTTTTCTTTTCCTTTCTCCTAGCCCGGGTACTGATGAAGAGAAAGTAGACTCCATGTTTTCTGAAATACATTCTGGAGGGGTCCATACCATTTGAATTTATTGGGATGCATTGTCTGTTTTTCAAAAGTTGACAAAAATATTTGGCTTAAAAATATTTAAATTACCTTGTGTTTCCATTATGGAAGTCACTGATATAAATATGTCTGAGGACCATCACTTTATAATGGGCACCTATGAATACTTAGAAGTATTTTTGCTGGAAGGATAGATCTATGCAGGTTTGAGTAGTACTAATTCTTAGACCTCCTGACTAATTTTGGCATGGACCTAAAAGGACAACATAAACTGCCCTTTTGACCTGCTTCCAGCAGTCAAGAGCTGTTTAACACAAAGCCAAGTGCACTCTCCTGCCAGAGAAAGTGCCTTCCCTCTCCAGAAATAAACTTGGACAGCTCTGAGGTGTTTAAGCCATTGAGGGTTTCTAACGTAGAATTGGCACAGCTATCTTGCAGCAGTACGTGTGGCTTTTCTTCACACCCCCTTTTGTTTTTAAATCAAGTACAGTATGTACTTCAGAAGTTTACTACAACCTAAATGTGTTTTTCGTCATGCCTGATGCTTTTCACATGAGATTTCCTGCTCTCAGGATGTGGGCTTTCACTAGCGATTTTATGTATTGTAGAATCTCTATGCCTCTTACTTTTTATGCCTTTGCTGAGAATCCCCTCCATCTACCTCCTCCCAGCCCCAGTCAGAAGTGCTAACCTAGAGGACAATGTTTTTCACAGTCTGAGTTCTGTGACAGATGATCAGATTAGCTAGTTAAAGCACTGAGGAAAAGGAAGATGAAATAGGCCTGGTCATGCAAATCAATTTGAAAATGATAAAAAAGGAAAGTACTTTCAGTTTATTTATTGACAATATGTAGAATATATAGAGTTATCTCTGTGTGCATGTGTGTGAATTTAAAAAAAATTCATGTGAGTAAAGTAAATGTGAGCTATACATTTTGGTTTTGATTGGGAAATAAAAAGAAATTTGGAAAACAGTTTGATCTAAGTGGAAGATGGATTTTTCCCTCCCTTTTGGTATATGACGACCAATGCAGTTTATGTTGCTTATATAAATAACATCTGTTATGTAGCTGGGTCTGATCAAGTTATTTACCTTTATTTCCTTGCTTAGCATAGTTTTTACATTTAACTTTTGCTAGTAGAATATGATGTGTATAATTATGCTTTCTTGTGCTCTTAGTCCGTGTAATGCTGCGACATTTTTGTGTCTTCAAATGGCTTTCAAGCAGAATTACTTCTGCCCGTTGAGCTTTTTGGATGACTTTTACTTTCAAAGATTGGATATACATGTTAAAATGGTTTATAGAAATAAGCTAGCCTTGATTTTCAATTGAAAGATTGGCATAAATGACTCCTGAATAACTTTTTTAGTTAGCAGAATAATATATACATACTGATTTATAATTGCTGAACTGACAATAAAAATATTTCTTAAGTGTTTGTCAGTTTGCTCTCCATTCTTTTCATTATAAAGAACACTAATTGTTTTTTTAAAGAAAGAAGCACTGCTTTTTTTTTTTTTTTTTTTTAATGTTCTTTTGTGTTTTTTACATCATAAGTTCTACTCTCTTGCCTGATAATTGGTACATAGACATTTTCTTGGGCAGCTGGCGAGCTGTTGGCTGATTCCTAGTTTGAAGCAATGGAGGAAACTTCTTGATGTTCAGAGTTAGTACAAAGTTGTTACTTAGCTTGGGAACACAGGTCCTCTTTGAATTGTTTTCTTGAGAATATGTGGGAGATTAGTATGACTTAGTTATTGCTTATGGGAAAGAGGATGGAACCACTTCTTAGAGTTTCCTGTTTGCATAATTGATGCTGACCTAGTTATGTAAACTAGCTATATATTTGCCTGACATTTCATCTATGCCAAATGCTTCTCTCTGACTGTTCTGCTTACTTTCTGAGATGCTTGTGAAGATAATAAATGAGGAAGGAGGCCAGTATGATGATTGATTTTAATACATGCGGGCATAAAGAAACAACCAAATTTGTTTTCCGTTTTTTGTTTTTGTTTTTGCTAATCCTCACCCGAGCATATTTTTTTCCCATTGATTTTTAGAGAGAGTAGAGAGAGAGGGAAAGAGATTGGTTGCCTCCCACAGGTGCCTCTGGGGTGGAGATCAAACCTGTAATCCAGGTATGTTTTTCTCTTGACAGGTAACCCAACCCAAGACCCTTTTGTGCATGAGTAAACACTCTAACCACCGAGCCCCAGCCAGGCCCCAACTTGCATTTTATTTCATTCTTTAATAATGCTTTCAGCCGAAACTGGTTTGGCTCAGTGGTAGAGCGTCGGTCTGCGGACTGAAAGGTCCCAGGTTCGATTCCGGTCAAGGGCATGTACATTGGTTGTGGGCATATCCCCGGTGGGGGGTGTGCAAGAGGCAACTGGTCAATGTTTCTCTCTCATCGACGTTTCTATCTCTCTATCTCTCTCCCTTCCTCTCTGTAAAAAATCAATAAAGTATATTAAAAAAATAATAATGCTTTCAATGGATATTTGTTCCCTGTTTTACTTTATTTATTTATTTATTTATTTATTTATTTATTTATTATATTTGGAAGATAGAGAAAGGGGGGACAAGAGTATCCCATAAAAACTGCAGAATGACTTTATTGAATATTGTTTGTAATTTTAGAATTGTTTGAAGTAGGTGCATGAGACTGCAAAATGGCCTAAGGCTGAATATAGCATACATGCTTTCAGACTGAAACCAAAAGAGTACTTTGCTAATATTTGGTGCACTCTTCAAAATGAATGAGCTTGCTCATCAATGCACTTAAAGTTTTTACTTTTTTCTAGATGTAATAAAGGTGCTTTGTGAATTATCTCTACCAATAAGTAGTACTTAGTTCTCTTACTTGCTAGTTTGACATTTCTCCACAAATCATCACATTTATTTGACAGTTATTGTAACTGAATAAAATATAACCTTCAATGAGAAGTGAAGGAATAAATGCCTCTTTTTTTTGCAATGGAATGTGTTACTTCTCTTAGATACTTGATAATCAGAGATGCTGTCTCCACCACCTCAAAACATTGTCATAAAAGAAGTGAATTTCAGTCTTTTATACATGACTAGAGGCCTAGTGCATGAAATTTATGCACGGGGGTGTATGTGTCCCTCAGCCCAGCCTGCACCCTCTCCAATCTGGGACCCCTCTCACAATCCAGGACTGCTGGCTCCCAACTATTCACCTGCCTGCCTTCCTGATTGCCCCTAACCATTTCTGCCTGCCAGCCTGATCACCCCCTAATCCCTCCCCTGCCAGCCTGATTGATACCTAACTGCTCCTCTGCCAGCCTGATTGTGCCTAACTGCCCTCCCCTGCAGGCCTGGTCACCCCCAACTGCCCTCCCTTGCAGGCTTGATTGCCCCCAACTGCCCTCCCCTGCTGGCCTGATTGCACCCAACTGCTCTCCCCTGCAGGCCTGGTTCCTCCCAACTGCCCTTCCCTGCTGGCCATCTTGTGGCAGCCATCTTGTTTCCTCATGGGGATAGCCATCTTGTACGTTGGAGTGACAGTCAATTTGCATATTGCTCTTTTATTAGATAGGATATCAGCTAAAAGGCCAAGAAGGGATGGCCTTCTAAGTTTTTTATTATAACACTAGAGGCCTGGTGCACTGACATTTGTACACTGAAGGGGGAGAGGGGTCCCTCAGTCTGACCTGTATGTACCCTTTAGGGAGCCCTTGGTGGATGTCCTACAGATGGCTTAGGCCCACTCCCTGTGTGGAGTGGGCCTTCAGTTGGACATCCTTAGGACTGCTGGGAGGTGGGAGAGGCTCCTGCCACCACTGCTGTGCTTGCCAGCCATCAGCCTGGCTTGTGGGTGAGCAGTGACACCAGGGGCAGCTCCTGTGTTGAGTGTCTGCCTCCTCTTAAACATAGCTACATTGATTTCCAAAAATCTCTAAACACCTTTTCTTATAAATTCACTCAACTGGGCTTGTTTTTATTGTGTATGTTTGTGCCTTTTGGGGAAATCTACTTTTTCAAATTCATTTTTTATTGTGAAATTATTCAAACATACAATTGAGAATAATATAACATCTGTATACCCTCCATTGCCACGATTAAATCTTAACTTCATGCTATCTTTTCAATTAATAAAATAACAGAACAAAGTACTATGGAGATGGATTTCTGCTTAGAACTTGTTTTGTATGGAAAACTGCCAGAAACAGCTCTTCCTGCGCAGTGGTTCTCAATCTTTCTAATGCCGCGACCCTTTAATACATTTTCTCATGTTGTGGTGGCCCCCAACCATAAAATTATTTTCATTGCTACTTCATAACTGTAATTTTGCTACTGGAATGAATCGTAATGTAAATATCTGTGTTTTCCGATGGTCTTGGGCAGCCCTGCTATTGGTTCTCAACCTGTGGTGTATAAATTCCCCCTGACCATACCCGGAGGAAGTTTTAGGATTAGCTTTGGGACAGAGTCCAGAAGTGGGGGTGCAGAATAAACATCTCAAAGAAATGTTGTCTCCTGCTGTCGTTGCAGGCATGAGTGTGGGTGGGCTCCTGGGGCTGTGTGAGGGGAGAGCCGCAACTCTTTTTTTTTTTTTTTTAATATATTTTATTGATTTTTTGCAGAGAGGAAGAGAGATAGAGAGTTAGAAACGTCGATGAGAGAGAAACATTGACCAGCTGCCTCCTGCACACCCCCCACCGGGGATGTGCCCGCAACCAATGTACATGCCCTTGACTGGAATTGAACCCAGGACCTTTCAGTCCACAGACCAACGCTCTACCACTGAGCCAAACCGGCTTCGGCAGCAACCCTTAATGTAAATGCACAGATCAGTTGCTCATAAATCAGGGTTGCTGGTCACAAATGTATGCGCCTCAATCCCGAGATGACACACCTTCCCTGGGGGTATCTACCACAAAGGGAAACATAAGAACTGGCTTTTCCTGTGCCTCCGGGAGTGTTTGCATGAACCAATGTACATATGTCAAGTTTAGTAAATGGAGAAATCTTGAAACATAACAAAGCTTAGATCCTAAGTGTGTCTTTGCTGAGACTGGGACACTCTTTGGGTACAGAACTATCATAAACATTCGATTAACCAGTTATTTTTCTTCTCTTATTTCTATCTCAAAGCTTGTAAGAAACTTTGTTAGTAATATTTGTCCCTTTTCTTCAGAACGATGGAGTTAATGATGGGGAGAACATTTATTTATCTCTGTATCCTATAATCCTGCTACTTAAAGTGTCGGCCTGCTGGACCAGGCAGGCATCCCCAGGGAGCTGGTTAGAAATGCAGAATCGTGGGCCCTCACACACCCAGACTGAGCCAGTGCATTTTAACTAGTTCCCAAGGTGATTGTAGGTCAAAGCTTGATTCTATATGATAAGTGCACATTGTTAAATTTTTATGGAAGTTAAGCTCTGAATGGGGAAAATAGTGGGTCATTTTTGGTCTGCTACTTTTAGAAGTTGGCTGTTAGGCGCCACATTCTTTAATGCCTTCATTTTTGGTAATCTCATAATATATCAGTTACATTCAAAATTGCTGATGGAGTCTCTCTCACTTTCTTTTCATTTAGTTGCATCATTTTTCTTGAAGACATTCCATTATTGTTCATTGACCTTCCCCTGACTACTGAGTCCTTTGGATTTGAGTTATGTCAACAGCTGCTTTAATGACTTTGGTGAGAAGTGGTGGGAGCCAGGTGAGAAGGAGAGTGCTGCTAAGCTCCCGCCTGCTGCAGGATGACCGGCGGGTGACACCCACCTGCCACAGCTCCACGTCAGAGCCCAGGTGTTCTCGGTTTGACTCAGATGGTAGTGGGCGTCCAGCTACCTGGGATAATTTTGGCATCTGGGATAACCGCATTGATGAGCCAATTCTGCTACCACCCAGCATTAAGTATGGCAAGCCAATACCCAAAATCAGCTTGGAAAAGGTGGGCTGTGCCTCACAGATTGGCAAACGGAAAGAGAATGAAGATAGATTTGACTTTGCCCAGCTGACCGATGAGGTCCTGTATTTTGCTGTTTATGATGGACACGGTGGGCCTGCAGCTGCTGATTTCTGTCACACCCACATGGAGAAATGCATCATGTACGTACAGTGACTTTTCACTCTTGAGTTTGCAGTTTGCCTTTATGTTTAAACTTTAACCTTTTGGCTAAGATGTTCAGTCTTTAAAAAAAAAAAAAAAAAAATATATATATATATATATATATATATATATATTGATTTTTTACAGAGAGTTAGAAACATCGACGAGAGAGAATCATCGATCAGCTGCCTCTTGCACACCCCCTACTGGGGAAGTGCCCGCAACCAAGGCACATGCCCTTGACCAAATCAAACCTGGGACCCTTCAGTCCGCAGGCCGATACTCTATCCATTGAGCCAAACCGGTTTCGGCAAGATGTTCAGTCTTAATGTAGTTATTTGAGTGGTTTTATAATTGTTTCATCAATAAGAACTAGCTTAAACATACCCTTTATTACTGATGACTATTACCATTTCAGAAATGTATGTTTCGACAACTTCCCTGGTGATAGCATTGACCACGTTAAATAACAAAAAATCAACAGAGCACATTTAAAATATCTAATTGGCTTTATTGAGCGATTCCTGAATCTAGCATCCCATCTAGCAAATAAAAAGGTGCTCCCAGGAAATGAAACCAAATGGAAGGCTTTGTAGGTAGAGGGGAAAAGGGATAAGGAAAGAGCAGACTACTTCTTCCTCTGACTAATGGAAAGAGCCTGTATGAAGGTTACCTCGTTTGTGCTAACCAGAAAATTCCAGACTGACCAGTTAAGATTATTATTTCTGGGAAAGGTTGGAACTGCAATTGACTTAGGTGTTAAGCCTTGTTTTGGTGATATGGGCTTAGCCACAAGTGACTCCATTTTGGGCCTATTGCTTCTTTTAACAGCCAGAACTCATGGTACATGAGTTGTGATTATTTCAAGTGAACTAACATATAAGAACCGATCAAAAGCATTTTACTACTACATGGCACTTAGTGCTTCAATAAGTAGTAATTATACTCTCAAGGGGCATGAATAGCTTTGAACACTTGTTGAAAATGGCTTTAGATAATTGGCATTAGTATGGGGAAATGCATTTAATGTGGGTGTTTTGGAGCCCTTTACATAGTTTATTTAATGCAATTAGTATAATGTATTTTTGAGGACCACACTATTGCTAGCATTAAAAGAGGGGGGGAAACATGTGACAGAGTTGTGGCTATGACTGTTTCTTGTCTTCCTGTGTTTACTGTTCATTAGTTGATTTAAGCATATTTTGCCTTATTCTGCAGAAGAACTCTGTGACTTAGTTTAATAAGAAAGAACTTGACCTTTCAGGGTAGTATGAGAGGTATGAGGCTTAGTATGAGATGTATGAGGCTGCTGCTGGTGTAACATGGTTACTATTTTACAGAAAACTTATTTTTGATACATAAAAAGAGTATACTCTAAAATAAGAAGCATAGAATAGTAAATCCATTAACAGTTGTTTATTATCATTATCAAGTATTATGTACTGCACATACTAGTAAGTAACTGCAGTAATGGTTAATCTGTTAATATGGGAGCTTGGACTTTTGTTTAAGTGTCCTTAGAGGCTTTATCACTATGCCTCTCTCCTAGAGACACTTTGATCGCCTCAGAGGCAAGCCATGGAGGTCCACTGTAGGCAGTGACTGCTAGCTAGAATGACCTGAAGGAGAGGAGACGAGGACGATTGTTGTAAATTGATGTTTTGGGCCTCTTTTTTCCCCTCTCCACGAAGGGATTTGCTTCCTAAGGAGAAGAACTTGGAAACCGTGTTGACCTTGGCTTTTCTAGAAATAGATAAAGCCTTTGGGAGGCATGCCCATCTGTCTGCTGATGGTAAGTAAAACAATCACATTCCTTACCGTTCTGGGGAATATCTGGATAAAATGGAAACAATTTAAGCTCTTCAGGGGTGGGGAATTTTAATGGAACTTTCCTCGTAAAAATTTTTATGTAGAAAATGATTTTATATAAAGAATCATTTTAAATGCTGTTTGGAATTTAAACTAATGATAGTACCTCAGTTTTAAATGAAATATGTATATTTGATAATTTTTTTGGAAATGGAAGCTTCCAAATGGTTCTGATATTGAATTTTAACTTTAAATTATTTTTAAAAACTTTTATCTGTTTTCATATTTTATGGACAAGATATCCATGCTATGAGAGGGACTATTTTTGTTTAGATGAATTTGATGAACAAATAATTGAAATACACTACACAGTAATCTCTTCTAATCAGGACAGTTATTAGTCAAGCAAGGAGAAAATAGCTAATTGGTTCTAGACAGGAAAAGACAATGACTAGCACATACTACTTTGTATAATTGGAATGAAGATATTATTCTCCTCCTCCTTAAAAAAAACTTGATCTTGCAGCTTTCCTGTTGTAGCTAGTGACATTTTGTTTTTGTGTTAAACACAAGGTGAATTTAAAATTTTGTGAGTTGCTTGTTCTTAAGTACTGAAAGTACGTAAATGTTTCGGATTTTGATTAAATTTATCAAAACCATTTCAGAAAACATAGTTAATGTTTTCTAGTTAGCCGGCTCCCATAGTTTTTGCTTATAAAGTTAATTTCAAAAACTTCTGCAACAACCATATAAATGTATGCATGTAGAATGAAAATGGATCATGCAATAATATTAATTTATGTTTGGTTCATCCTTTTGTTTAAAGTGCACCACAGAAATGTCATTTTCATAATTTTCTGTTGGAATGCCTGGAAATGGCAATTCCCCCCATTTCCAAGATAAGAAACTGAAACTGAAACTCAGGGAGAGACAAAGGGCAGTTGCTGGGGTTTTCCTGGCACCCACTGTGGCCTCTCTCCTGGGCATATTTATTGATGAGGACTAGAGCAAATGTCTCTAGGATGACTCATTAAGAGGATTTCCTGCTTTAAAAAAAAAAAAATTGATACCGGTATGAGCGGGAGAGAGAGAGAGAAACATTGATTTGTTGTTTCACTTATTTATGCATTCATTGGTTGCTTCTTTGGGGATCAAACTCTCAGTTTGGTGTATCTGGATGGATGATGCTCTAACCAACTGACCTTCCTGGCCAGGGCTTCCCCCCTCATTTTTGAGAAACTTTTCATTGTCATAAGCCTCAGAAAAGCATTAGAGTTCCTCTTTGTTCAGGGATTCATTCAGGCTAATTTTCCCCTTTATTCCTTTGGGCTTTTCTTCCTTCTAGTTGGTTCCTCATCTTATGAAAAATAGGGGTCAAGAGAAGGTAAATTTTAGGCATAAAACTATTCTTAATGGGTAAAATATATGAATGAACAGAGGACATTAAAACACTTTCTGATCACTTAATTTCTATAACTCTGAAAATTGGTATAAATGTTGTATGTTTATTTCCTAGTTAGTATATAACTAGATTGGCTATATCTAATACCACGATGTTTACCAGCTATGGTGCAGGTGGTGTGCCCTAGTTGTTCTATAAACAGGCAGAACTTACTGGGCAAAGTTTTCAGAAGAGAATGTTCAAGTTCAACATGGGAATGTGGACAGCAATCCAAAACATAAATCCTTCATGGGTGCAGCCAGCCCAGCCCTTTTGTAAATGACCTAATCAACAAAGAAAACAATAATAGATTCAGTGTTAAGTAAAAGACCCCAGTCATTTACTTTTTAAATATATTTTTATTGATTTCAGAGAGGAGGGAAGAAGAGAGAGATAGAAGTATTAATGATGAGAATCATTGATAGGTTGCCTCCTGCACACCCCCAGTTGGGGATCAAACCTGCAACTGGGGCATGTGCCCTGAATTGAACCCAGACTTCCTGGTTAATAAATCAATGCTCAACCATTGAGCTATGCCTGTCAGGCCCCAGTCATTTACTAAATAATAAATTATAACTAAAGGAAATTCAGAATTTAGGGAGAGAATTTACTTAACTTGCTGACCTTAAAAGAAACTTACTAATGATGCCTTTCTCATATTATTAGAGGTTGTTCAAAGAAATTAATTGTAAAAAATGCAATCCATTTCTAATAATGAAATTAAAATGTATGTATTTAATTTAGCTCCTCTGTCATATGCTTTGAGTTAATGATAAGAACTTTCAGCCTTAGCTGGTTAGTTCAGTTGGTTAAAGCATCTCCTAATATGCCAAGGTTGCAAGTTTGATTCCTGGGCAAGACATTTACAAAAATCAACAGATGAAAGCATAGATAAACGGAACGACAAATCCATGTTCCTCTCTCTTCATCTCTCTAAAATCAATTTTTAAAAATTTAATAATATTCTAAAATTTATTTTTTTATTTAATGTCTATTTGTTTGCAAGTGTAATGGAGCAAGTCAGAGTAATGCTTAGTCTATTATTAAAAGAAATAAGGTCTATTATGGTATTGTTTTTTTAAAATCTTATTTTGTATTTTTATAGATGGAATAGTCTGTATTTTTTAGTAAGTACTTTAAGAACAACTTTAAAATTCCTAATAAGATGCCAAGGCTTTAAAAAATGGCAAAAATTGCCAGTAGACATTTGGGGCCTATTTTATCAAATGTATTAAAGCTACTAAATATAGAACACTTTATGTTGTTTAACTTTTCAATTTTTTGGATTAAGAAAACCCTTAGGCCATTTCAAATTTCAAAGCTATTATTTAAATTAATTATTATTATTATTATTATTATTATTATTTAGTTTTAAGTAAGAACTAAAGCAGTGTCAGTATTATAAGAATTATAAGAGTGGGCAATATTATTTTTAAAAATATACACATTTTTGATTTCAGAAAGGAAGAGAGGGGGAGAAATAGATAGAAACACCAACAATGAGAGAGAATCATTGATTGGCTGCATCCTGCATACCCTCTATTGGGGATCGAGTCCGAAACCCAGGCATGTGTCCTGACCAGGCATGGAACTGTGACCTCCTGGTTCATAGGTCGATGCTCAACCACGCTGGCCGGGCGACATTATTCTTTTCGACATTAATATGGGTAGGACCAGTATTAGTTACGTAAAATTGTGAAGTAATTGCAGTTTGCCCTCTCCAGTTTCTTTCACCTTTTCTTTGAGCATCAGCCCCATTTTCTCCTTTAATGCTTCCTGTCAGTAGCTTGCAGTTAGGGACCATGCTGATTCCGGGTTGACTTTCCATTGTTCAGGACCCTGCATAGAATCTGGAAGGTACTTGATTGGATCTAACTGATCCCCACTGCCTACTCGCCCTCACCAAAGTCCTTATAATTTATTCCTTGATTATTCTATAGCTAATTTAACAAAATATTAGTATAATGCATATGTTTCAATGAGTTTTCACTCCTGATTGGATTTGAATTTTAAGTAGGGAAAACCTGAAAAAAGATTGGTTTACTCATAGGAATGAATTACTAATATTGGAATTTCAGGTATAAATGAGAGGAGTGCCCCTCAATCATACTACATTAGCTTTCTTAAGAGAAAGTGAAAATAGAGTAAAAATAAAACATTCTCATTAAGACTTTAATCCAGCCCTGGCTCAGTTGGTTGGAACATTGTACTGTGGACCAAAAGGTCTCAGGTTCAATTCCCAGTCAGGCACATACCTAAGTTGCCCATATGGGAGGCAACCAATTGATTTAAAAAAAAAAGAAAAAAAAAGACTATTCTCAAACTGTCACATCTGCATTAAGTACTAGTACTTCAAATGACCCCATTAGCACTTAAAATATTTACTATTTTAGTTTAAATGGGGGTAGTTTGAAAATAAAATCAGAATGCCACTTATGATGAAATGGCAAGACTCTAGCCCCTAATAAATTGTTTGCTATTTTTATTGATTTATTGACAAATTTTTAATTTACCCTTATTTGCACATAATTAATTTCATCATCATCTTTGAAAATTTTATGTTCCATTTACACTAGTCATGTATATTTTACTAATTAACCAGCAGGTACATTCAAATGATTCCATTAGTCTATTGCTTATGAAACTGACACTTAAACCAGATGGTAGAAAACTTAGATTGTAATTCTGTATATCCTATGAACTCCTCAGAGTGTTTCTAGATTGCTTAAGGTTTGAAAGCAAAACTTCTCAAGAGACAAATGGATAAAAACGGGAAGACTTGCTCTGACGTTCAGAGTTGGAGATGGTGACAGCATTGTGAGTCTCACCGGAAACTTCCATGCTCTTCATACTGTGACCTCTTTATGGAAGAATTTGCCTACAACACGGCCGCTGTTAGAAAGGCAATGCTTTAGAGTACCCTTCTTATGCTAGGGTAGCCAAAAGAGAAAAAATAGAGGGATGGCACTGAAGAGATACTCTTACTGTGCTGTTTGATTTTGGTGTTCATGAGTCACACATGTCCGGAACACCCATTTTAAATAAATATTGAAACTGTATTGGTCTATACATAGTGCTTAATTACCAGTTGCATAATTACCGGGGGGGGGGGGGGGGGGAGGGATGGGAGTCATGCCTTGAACAGTACAGCTTTTACTCTTTCTGTTGCCATTCAAAATCTTGATCATTTTTGTTTTGATATGTTGACCTGCAACACTGGGAGAAAGAGAGAGCTGCAGAGACACCACTTTATGAATTATATAAAGCTCAAGAGCTCCACTAGCCTTTATTTAAACCACATGTGTCAAACACAAGGCCCTCGGGCCAAATCCGTCCCGCCAGGCCTTGCAATGTGGCCCGCACCGCGCTGTCATCACTGCACTCCGCTGTGTTTCCATCACAATGACAGTTTATGACTGTTCAGTAAACCATTCGGCCCGTGATTTAGGCTGGATTTTAGATTTTGGCCCCTTCTCTGATTGAGTTCGACACCCCTAATTTAAACAATCATCCTACTGAAGAAAAAAAGGGCTTTTAGATACTAAACCCCTGCATTGAGCTCCATTAACAAAGAGATACGAATCTCTTTGTATCTGGTATAGGAGGTGCTTTGATCCCTCCTTGCTATGTATACATTTCAATCTCAGTAACTTGGTGGTATATTGTGGTTCACATCTTCTCCAACTATGTACTGTTTGTCAGATACAACAAATACTGTATTCAGTGCTAGACTTTGAATTTTCCTTTCTGATTTTGAGACGGTTCTGATATTGCTACCAAACGAACATGCAGTGCATTTTTTCCCAAGCCAATAAAGCTACTGCTTTCCTCTTCCAGGCTGGTGTGTGTTGTGTGAGAGCGTATGCAGATGTGTGTCTGCATCACCACTTGTGTGTTTTGGTACACGAGCCTTTGTAGATGGCTTTTCCTACCTTGGGAAGCCACAAAACGAAACAGGGTAACTCTGTGATGAGAAAATAGACTTGACTACAAAATACCATCAACACGTGCAAACTGAGTTTTGGAATCTTGGATTTGGCATCTCCTGGAATATTATGTAATCTGCAAGTGAAGCGTTCACCAACATAAAAACCCTTCCCCTTATTTTGCAGCTCTTTCTCTGCCCTCCCCTGTGTTGCAGGTTTGTAATGTCTGAGCACAATTCCTGGGTGAATTTCCTATTTGCCTCTGTGCGTGTTATTTGTGGCAGAGAACTGTGCCTGGGCAGCAGCTCTAGACCTGGAGCCCGTGGACACTATACGCTGGGCTTCAGTGGAAAGAGAGACCAGCTTAATTTTGTCCCAGGCGAAGGAGTCCAGCGGTTCCTAGCCTGGACTACTGGAAGGTTCCCACAGCCTCTTTGCCCCATTAGTTGAGATGACTTGCAGTAGGAAATGTCCAGTGAGTGTTAAGAACTTAATTGAAAGATGCCTTAGTTTTATAGTTTTGTTGTTAGGGCAAAAAGTGAGAATTTTTATTTCTATATTAAATGTTAAATAAAGTAAATGTTGATTTAATATTTATATTCTTAGATGCTTAGCAAACCCAAACCAGCAGTTAGTTTTGAAAACTTTCCCTTAAACCCTTGGATTTTGGAACTGTGAAGCTGGGTTGGTGAAAACATAAGCTCTTTGAAATTCCTAGGTAGCAGAGCCATGGATTATAATCCTGAACAGCTAAACTTGAAATTGTCCTTTATGAAACTTTAATTCTTTTGATGCAGCCAATTAAAAGGTACTTTTCAAAAAGCTGCCGCTGACAGTTTAAACAAAGGAGAGGTAACTAATCTCCCTGGACAGGTAGCATCTGAGTCAATAAAACACCTCTGCTGTTCCCTTGCCAGGCTCTTCCAATAATTTGAAAATAGTACAGCCATTAAACTCTCATGATTCTATTTTATAGTGTTTGGAAAACTCTAATTAACATTTGTAATAAAAATATCACTGATTTTATGTCATACAGTGACGAATACAATTTAGCATTGCCAAGATATTGTGGCTTTGACACAACAGTTCCAAAATCAACAGACACATGGCAAGATAGTAGAACTATAAATGCTATTTCTCAGTTAATTCAGCATGGATATAAAAGGTTAAAGTAGGCTTTATTCATCTTTCTCCATTTTACTTTATTGATTAAAGCAGGCATTAATAAACTGATTGGAATATATATCTTTCCAAAAGTGAATTATTGATGAAGTTTTTAAAATTATCTCTTTTTTTAAAAAAATATATTTTTATTGATATTTCACAGAGAGGAGGAAGGGAGAGAGATAGAGAGTTAGATATGTCAATGAGAGAAACATCGACCAGCTGCCTCTTGCATATTCCCTACCGGGAATGTGCCCGCAACCAATGTACATGCCCTTGACTGGAATTGAACTTGGGACCTTTCAGTCCGCAGACCAACGCTCTACCACTGAGCCAAACTGGTTTCGGCTAAAATTATCTCTTAAAAAAAAGTCAAGATTGAGCTTCAGTTAGTGAAATCAATATCACTTCATTTTTCCTAAATCTACCGTTGAAGTAAAAATCATCTTTGGATTATCACCTGAATATTTTATATAGGTGCTCTAAAGCAGCGTTTTTCAACCGCTGTTCCGCGGCACAGATGTTGCCTGGTGTGCCGTAGGTGCAGACAAGACAAGAATTTTATAATTTTTCACTATTTTGTTTACTTAATATTTCATAATAAAGTAATTATAAAATACTTTCTTTGTGTTTATTTGATTCCTATTCAAGAGAATTACTTTATATATAGTCAATATAGGCACAGAGTTAAATTTTTTAACATTTTCTAATGGTGGTGTGCCTCGTGATTTTTTTCATGAAACAAGTGTGCCTTTGCCCAAAAAAGGTTGAAAAACACTGCTCTAAAGAATTAACCACATTACAAAAGACAATACCTGCTTTAAATGTTTTTATTTTATTTCATTTCTTCCAGTTTGTTTTAGTTTTTAGCTCATAATGTTACCCTATTCTCTCTTTGGCAAGGCTCAATGCACCTTAATTCTCCCCCCCCCCCCCTCCCCAAGTGGTAATAAACAGAGCAGACACAGTTAGAAAAAGTCAAAGGAAGATGAAAAAAAAAATGCAGTTAGGATGGGATGGAGGAAATAGTGGTGACCTCAAGCCATGTAACATTTGATTTCGTTATTGGTCACAGAAAATTAACATTCTTGGAATGCTCTGGGCTCAGGGAATAACCACAGGAGGAGCCCTTGGCAGTGCTGTCCTGCATTTGGACAAAGATGGATTGTGTTCGATCTTTCTGGAGTGTTAACTGCACCCAGCTTATGGGAAACCAGAATGAATTTCATCCTTCCCCTCAATTTTCTCCTAATAAAATGATGGCCATAACTTTGTTTCATGGCTGGTACCACAAGGATAAACAGAAAAGGCCAGGTCTTCAACTATTTTAGATTTTTTTGGGGTAAACAATTGTAAAATTGAAATAGTTGTAGAAGGTAAGAATATAAAATATAGCTCTTGGAGAGCAAACGATATGCCCATGGCATATTTGCTTAGCCTGTTTACTATCGATAATATTATTTCCACAGGATAGGAGTAAGAAATGAAAGAGAAAACATCTGAGTCCATAGATTATAGAAAAGTCGGCTTGCCTGAATGGGCTCAGTAGACCTAAGCCATCCTAACTTTTTAGCCAATCTAATTAAATTGTAATGCTTTTAATTCTGATGCCTGATGTATACACAAAAGTGTCATAATGTTATTATAATAAACTATCTCAGCTCTACTTGTTCTAAATAGAGGCCATCTGGGGACAGTGATGCATTATTTCCCAATCAGGACAGCCACTTTTTCTGTTTGCATGGAGCCTTGTCACTGAATCCAATACTCCTTTCTCTGCATGCTCTTACTTACATAGTTCATTTGCTTTTCACTTGCCATAGCCCTAGTTAAATTACAGCGGTATATTTCAGAATTAGTCTAACATGCCTGTGTTTTATTTTGTAATGAAAATTTCGTATCGGATCATTTGACTGTCAATAACTTGCATTCTTCTTCATAATGTTTTCAGCAACCGTTATGACCTCTGGGACTACTGCAACAGTAGCCCTGTTGAGAGACGGTATTGAACTGGTTGTAGCCAGTGTTGGGGACAGCCGGGCTATTTTGTGTAGAAAAGGAAAATCCATCAAGCTGACCATTGACCATACTCCGGAAAGAAAAGATGAAAAAGAAAGGTACCACCTCCAACTGATGAGGATGCTTTTTATGTCTACTCCATAGATACCAAACCTGGCATTTAAACTGACTTCATGCTTAAATTTAACTGTGCCTTGTTTTCTGGTTTTAACCTTTTCTTGATCAGGATCAAGAAATGTGGCGGTTTTGTAGCGTGGAATAGTTTGGGCCAGCCTCATGTGAATGGCAGACTTGCGATGACGAGGAGTCTCGGAGACTTGGATCTTAAAAGCAGCGGTGTGATAGCAGAACCCGAAACAAAGAGGATTAAGGTAGGAAAGGACGTGCAAACACTTGCTACACACGCAAGGAATGAAAGCAGGTGTCTCCGGCTACAGGCTTTCTTGGAAACCTTAAGTGAAGCCAGTAACTTTTAAAAGGGAGTCGTTAATGGAAGGATAGAGAAACTTTTCAGAGAACACAAGACACCACCTTCCAAGCCCACTGTGTGATGGTGTGTTTGGTTTTGGTTCCACCCCGATGTGGGATTACCGCAGAATGTGGCTTCCCTGCTCTTCCCCACGGGCACCCGATTGCTCACTTAGCTTCACCGCCACCTGGGAGCTAACCTGTTTCCTTCCCACCACGCTAAAGAATCGCTTCATCTCAATTTCTGTGACATCCTGTGATACTAATTAATGTCCACATTACCCGACATGTCCCAACACTTCGCTCTCTGCAATCCCTTCACGTGCTAGTACCTGGCACAGTGTAGCAGAGGCTGCCAGTAATGGTAGCAAACGTTTGTTCATTAACAGAACCGTTTCATGCATTATAGGTAGCCCATTTATACTGATTTTCTCTGAAATACTTACATCGTGTTTGCTACGTGTCAGGCTCTGTTCAAAATAGCTACTGCCGCCCCATTTTATAGAGAAAAGGGATCGAGAGCATATGGAGCCCAGCTTACCTCTGCTTGCTCAGCAGAAAAATAGAGGCAGGTTTCAAACTCAAACTGGAAGCCTGGCTCCAGAGAAGGTGCTTTCCACCATTACAGCTTGCGGCTCCTGGCACCCTGCCAGCTGGCTGCTTCCTTTGTGGTGTTACTAAGGAAATGTTAGGTTTGTCCTTGGTGGTTGAAGCTAAATGTTGCTACTTTTGCCCTAAATACAAGCCTTCCATTTTCACTCTGTTTGCCTACAAGCTGTAAACACGGATGACCACTCAGCAAACAAATCTAATCATGATCACTCCAAGGCCAAGTGTAGTTTATAATCCTATGAATTTGGTTTTATTGCAGCTACATCATGCCCATGACAGCTTCTTGGTCCTTACTACGGATGGAATTAATTTTATAGTGAACAGTCAAGAAATTTGTGACTTTGTCAATCAGTGCCATGATCCCACTGAAGCGGCCCATGCAGTGACTGAACAGGTGATACAGCTGAGCTTCTGCTACAAAAGTCCCCTGGGGAAGGTGGGTGGGGAGGGAGAGAAGGACAACCCCAGGTACAGGTTTTGGTACAGCCTGGAGGGGCCACCACAGATTGATTTCTTTGAATCTTATGTTTCAGCTCCAGTGTACAATGAATTTTACACTCGACTCGGTAATATTTCCAGTTTAAAACATTTTTACGCCCTAGCCCTTTGGGCGTAAAAATGTTTTAAACTGGAAATATTACAGATCAAGTGTAAAATTGACTAGAGGAAGAAAGAGAAGGGCCCTGGGTTGGATTCCAGTCAAGGGCATGTGCTTGGGTTGTGGGCTCAATCCTCAGTAGGGAGTATGCAGGAGGCAGCTGATCAATGATTCCCTTCTCATCATTGATGTTTCTCTTTCTTCCTCTCTCTTCCTCTCTGAGATCAATAAAAATATATTTAAAGAAACACAAACACAACAAATAACATTTTTTACAAGTCTCCCAAATAGTTAAGTAAAATTAATTTGCCAAGAAAATGTGCTATGTTTATTTTTTGGCTTTGTACACATCTTGAAATAATAGTAACAGCACATAGTAAATTATAATATTAAATACTAATATTGCTTACTATGTATCAGATACTCTTCTGTTGATATGGTGTTTGACTCATTAATTATCACCATGATTTTCTAAGGTTGGAACTAGCATTATCTCTTTCTCATGAATGAAGGAAACTGAGGCACGCAGGTTAAATTGATTTAGTCAAGACCACAAAACCATTAAGCCGCAGAATATTTGTTGTCGGTTGGGCTTCAAACTATAGACGAAGCAATTTGTATAGACTAAGCAATTTGGACTGCCAGTTTCCCAAGTCTAATCCCTTGACCATTAAATTAGACTCTCCAAATAATTACCCAATACAGAAACACTATAGCAGGTCAACTTCTGGCTTCTGAGGATGGATGTGAAAAAAAAGTACAAAAAAATGTGTGGATGTGTTGTATGCCACTGTGTTGGTCAGAGCTAAAATTTAGAAGCTGGATAATACCAGTAGAGAAAACAAAAAATTTTCACGTGTTGTGTAATATTCTTTTTGGGTAACTTTTTAAGTTAGAGCCATTACCGATCATTAGAGGCACAGTTTAATTCAACAGCTATTTTGGCATTTCCTGATTTTTTACATTTTCAATTCTGGAGTCAAATTTGGTCCAAACTTTTGTTTAGAGTTTAAAGTGAAAGCAAGTTCATGAATGAAGTGATGGGACATAGAGAGCAGCATGGCCCACATTTTAAGTATTAGTATTTGTAATTAAGACAGTAAAGACATTACTAAAAAAAAAGCATTATTTGCTCAAAAATAAATGGGTAAGCAGAAATTATTCACTTGGTTATTATGTGTGCTCATTCGATTAAGAAAATGGGCCCAGTTTCATTGATGATCACTTCTTTCCTAATTTTGAACTTCCTCTCTTGATATAATGTGTTCTAATTTATGAGGACAATGCTATTTACAATGACTGCACAGCATTCCACTATATTTGTGTACCACAAGCCCTTTAACAATTCCCCTAATCAGCAAATTTAGTTTATATTCACTTTCCTCCATTGTATGAGGGACACTATAATAAACTTCTTATATCTATTTGTGCATATCTATTTTCTTCAGGTATTGTATTCTTAGGTTAGTCTTAATAAGAAAAATTGCTAGGTAAAGAATGCACAATATTCTAAAGCTTTTAATCTTTACCAATTGCCCTTCAGAGATATTTCAATTTACACTTTTCTAGTATGTTTTATGGCTTGTATTTCTCATCTGTGTACAGCTTGCTTTTTCCATTATCTTATACTAGAGGCCGGATGCACAGAATTTGTGCAAGAGTAGGCCTTCCTTCCCCTGGCTGCCAGCACCTGCTTCCCTCCGGCACCTGGGACCCGGGCTTCCCTCGCAGTCCGGTCTAATTAGCAAATTATACTTTTATTATTATATATGCTTGCCTTTTTTATGATTATTGTAAGAACTTGCTATATATTAATTATTGTAGTACTTTGATAGTGCATTTTTTCCTGTCTTTCAATTTGTTTGTAAAACTTTTTTACTTTCTGAAGCTTTTTCATCAGATATTTTGATCAACCCTTTCCTTCACAGTTTCAGCCTGAGGCTGTGAGGTCTTTTGAAATACATTTGCTTCAATCCCAAGTATCTCTTAACCATACTGACTATCTCATTTGCCATTTGAATTAGTTCCTGAAATTGATTTATAGTTCTCCTACTCTATGAAATTTAGTTTATGCCACTTTTTCATTTTGTAGGGAGCATAAACTTTCTTGTAGTTATAACTTTATACATGTCCACTTCCTTAGGTTATTATTTCTTTAGGCTAAATTCCTGGAAAAAGAATTGCTAGGTAAGGACTAACACCTTGTGAATCTATACCTTGTATTAGTTCCTGTGCTAAATACTTGACAGATATTTTCTTCTTCAGTAGCTGCATATCTTATACCTTAGTCCATTGGTGTTTCTGTTGCCAAAATCGCTGCAGTGGAATATAGTCAATATGGTTGTTTTGGGTCATTTGTTATTCTATGTGCAATCTAATAAACTGGGCATTGACACCCCGTGAAAGAATCACAGACACTGACATAATCGGGTTAGTAACTGTGTGACTTGCCAGAGGAAGGAGGATACTTTTTTGTACAGACTCTGATTTCCAGTGTTTTTCTCTTCCTTCCTGCCAAACCCCGCAGGCAATGCTGTTTGGTGCCGAAGACAACAGTACTATCATTGTGGTGCCGTTTGGTGCTTGGGGGAAATACAAGAACTCCGAAATCAACTTCTCCTTCAGCCGAGGCTTTGCCTCCAGTGGGCGATGGGCCTGAGTGCTGGCTGGGACCTCAAGTTTCTGTGCAACAGTTTTTCACTAAGTAAATAAAGAAGCTGATTAGATAAAACCGTCAACTGTACCAGAGTAAACCTGTGACTCCTAGATCAGTACACAAGCTTGTGTAAACTTAGTAACCATTTACCTAACCGTCAACCATGTCAGGAACAGCCGTCATATTTATGTTCAACTGTACACACTTGGTATAAATATGTGTAATTCAGTTACTGTGGGTCTCTAAGCTGAGTGAGCTCATGAAAAGTGGTTTGATATACTTGTTGAGTGTTACATTTCTAATTTTAAAAACTCTTAGGCAGCTATGAGTTTCTTTTGATCACTTTTGTTTAATCATTTGAACAGGTTCTTGTCTTCAAATTCTTTAATAGTAGTCAATATTTTTCACAATTCCTCAATGTATTGTCAGCAAATGTATTAATTTTTAATAACTTTACCAACGAATTAGTGTGAAAACTGAGTTCTCTGTTACTATATTTTGTATTCTGGACCACTTAACTGGTCCATGTAACAATGCGAAAGAAATTAATTCAAATAATGTGACATGCTAAATTATATACACATTAATATTTCTAAACAGTGCACTTATATTTTTCAACTGTCTCAAGGTTACCCTTCTCCCCCAATTCATTCCTATTTTGTAGCTAAGAATATTATAGAGATATGACTATTCTTTCATATCAGAACAGAATGAACAGGCTGAGTCCTCTGGTCAAAGCTATTTGAAGTTAAATACCAATGGTATCAAGTATCTTGTATAAAGTTTTCATTTGTTGTCTCTAACTCTTTTTGTATATAGTATGTTTATGTCACTTTTTGTATAGACTAAGCAATTTGGATAATTTGTCAGTAATAATACCATATTGACTGATACTGCTATATACGTGTGTGTGTGCGTGCATGCGCGCACGTGTATGTATGTACATAGCTTTTTGCTTATTTCTAAGATTCATAAGAAAGGATAAATCTAAAACATTAAAGCATTCTATATTTCAGCTTGCTATGTAATACCTATATATATAAAAACCTAAGCGTCTGTTACAACTGAATGACTGGAACGACCGGAATGACCAGTCGACTAGTTGCTGTGATGCCCACTGACCACCAGGGGGCAGACACTCAACACAGGAGATGCCCCCTGGTGGTCAATGCGCTCTCACAGCCAAGCTTCTATGGTCCATTACCCCATCTGGCTGGCCAATCTCCTGTGGTCCTTTCCCCCCCCTTCCCCCCCCCCCCCCCCCCCCCCGCCAGCCAGCCCCCTGATAGGCTCTGATTTGGGGGCCAGTTGGCCACCTTCCCAGGTTCCCTCCCCCTGGATGGCCAGCCCCCTGATAGGCCTTGATTGCTGGCCTACCTGTGCATGAATTTGTGCATTGGACCTCAAGTAGGAGTATAAAACTATACTTCCTTATATTTACATGTAAGTTTGCTGTTAAAATGTGACTCTCTAAATGTGTGTTTGGAATTATATCTGCAGTTTATTTCTGTAGACAATGTAAATTTGTTATATGTGTGAGTGTATATACATATGTATATTTTGCAGTGACATAAAATTTAAAGGGAACAATCCTGTGTAGCTCTTTCAACAGCTTTAAATTATTGATGTTTATATCTAGGGACTCTTGACAAACTGAAGGCAGTTTTAATAGTGGAGAATCAATGGTTATTAGCATGTGAGGTGACTTTAAAAATGGCTCTAGGAGATATTTCATGGTAGGTGATTATGTGGAAAACCAGAGAAGAACCAGTATGTTGAAGCTATGTTGTTACATGGTAATTTGCCTATAAAATAGGATGTAGGAAAATACTGGGTGTTAAGAATGACATGGAGTTTTGCTGTAGAAACAAAAGAAAAACCAAAAAGATAAATTTGGTGTAGTATATATCTTCAACTCTCAGTTTTGGGGGTTGACCTTTATTCTTTCTTTAAGTTTTATCTGAAGGCTTAGTAGAAGGAAGAAGACCTAGCATATATTGTTCACATTCTCTCACCTCTTTTGGAAATGGAAGAAAATGAATCTTGAGTTTTCTAGCTTATGTTAAAATTTTGTATACAAAAAAACATAAATAGTAAAGAAGTATCTCATTTTTTTTTCCAAAGGAAGTTTGGTGAAAGAAAGGAAAATATCACAGAAAAGGGTATAGTCTCCTATTTGTTGTCTGAGAAGTGAGGACTCCAAGGTAGATGAGGGAGCTGGAAAACTTCCTTGTTCTTTTTGAATCAGATCCGTGGAACATAAATATGCAACCTACATTTCAGAATATGGAGCATTTCCAAACTAATAAGGAAATAAAAACTCTAAAGCACAAAATGATAGTTAGAGATGTAAGTTTCATTTTTGTTTTGAATTCTTCACATTACCATTTTCCTTTTCCTTTAAAAACTGAAGGTGGGAGTGACATGAGTCACCAGTGCATTGAGGTGGGTTCCAGGTTTGACAAAGGGAAATTTGTAGGGTTGGTCAGGCTCTGCTGTGCTTCACCTCAAAAGCTTTTAAAACTCCAGGATGGTTAACTTGGACTAAGGCATGAAATATACTTGTGTTTGTTTTTCAAGCCACAGTGTTGAAGGACAATTTGCAGATTATTATAATTCATAAAAGATAAGCATACATGGATGGTCTACTATTGGGAATTATGCAAATGGAAGTAAATAAAAGGATTTTTATAGTGTTTTTGTTGTTATAATTAAATTTGCCATGTGGCTATTACCACGTGGGTTTAGGTATGGTGTAAATTATATTAATGTAATTAAGCTTAAATAATTTGTATTTAAGTTTGCCTTTCTTTTATATGTAGTATATAAATCATCTTTCTAAAATGTGTTGCCAAACTTTATTTGCCAACATTTATTTGGCAAAATTATCTTGAAATTGTGATTTTTCACAAATTAAGTACCTTACACATTCAAAACTAAATGCTGTATTTCTTTGCATCAGCTGTTTGTTTGTTACAGATCTTTCTGTTTAAGTACTTCGAAGTCAGATGCTATTTTTTTTTCCTGAAAAAAAAATAGTTTTGGAGGGATCAGTTTTGAATCTCTATACTCTATGATATGAACTTATACTTGAGTTCCAACCTTAAAAAAATTACTTACTTTGAAGAATTACTAGCACATAATCCAAATAGAAATTATTTTTTCAAAGAGAAATTTGATTTATCTTTTTTTTTTTTTTTTTTTTTTTTTTTTTTTAGAATCTTGGCAGGGAATGAGTATGCTAAGTGTTAAATATCAGCCAGGACATTCAGTTTCCTTTCAAAGAATGGACAAATATTTCATCTCATGGTCATATGACAGTAAGAAAATGCTTCAAGGCAGGGTGGGGGAAGGGATGGTAAAGTTTAGCACCAAACAATTCAACATGTATTTTCCTTTAGCACTTCAATTGTTCACATGCCCATGTCTGAAAAGTGACGTACATTTTTGTTGGGTTACAGTTTATTGTTAGATTCACTTATCTGGATGATTTAAGCAGAAATAAAAGGCTGGATTGTGATGATCTGCCTGATGCGTTTGGCATCTGGAAGAACAGCTGGCTCTCTGGCAACTCCCATTGGTTGTTAGATGGTTGAAACGGTTCATTGATGGTCATATCGAGTGTTCTGGGCTGTGAGGTCATGGAGTTATCCCACCTCCAAGAATGACTCATCTGCCACTGGCTTCCAGTACATAATATAGCAGCTTGGTATGTCCAAAATTAATGTGATTTCTCCCGAATTGCTCTTGTACACATTTGTTTTATGATTTACCAAAGTGCTACTTGGGTGTATATCCTTTTCTATAGTGAGCTGATGTAATTGTTGCTTTGACCATTGTTTTAAATGTATCTATTAAGTAACTGAACAGACTGAAACCACATATCGCAGTGCAAGACACCATTTTAATAAAATACATGCATTAAACACTTTAAAATTCAACTGTGTTTATTTGGCATCCAGACTTACCAACATTTATTATGTGACCCTATGAACACTAATAGAGTCAATGAATGCAAATTTCTTTTAGTGGCCAAATTCTGGCTGTTTGAAATTTTAATGTGAAGAATCTTTGAAAAAAAAATCTATTCAAATCTCTTTTATTTAAAACAAAACTTGTCTTTTTCATTTTCTTCTTCCAAAATATTTGTTGGTATATCAGAGGAAAATGGTCATGATGATTTCTGCCTTATTTTGCTGTGGTATATTTCACTGCAGCATCTCCATGTATTAAACATTTGAAACATCCCTGGCTGGTGTGGCTCAGTTAGTTGGGCATCATCCTGTGCACCAGGGGGTTGCTGGTTTGATTTCTGGTCAAGGGCCATGCCTGAGTTTTAGGCTTGATCACCGGTTGGGGATATGCAGGAGGCAGCTGATGGATCAATCTTGTACCCTCACACCAAACTTTTTCTCTCCCTCTCTGAATATCAATAAACTGTTCTTTAAAAAAAAAAAAAAAAATGTTAAAAATTGGAAACAGGTGTTTGTCAGTGATACTGCATAACGTCGCATTATGCTTTTACCATAAGCCATTTTTAATGTCCTGTGACTGAATAAAATGTAGTGATTGTAGTGCCTGTGTACAGGGTCTCTTCTAGAATATGTCCCTGGAAGGTAACTTGGCAAACTCCATGGCAGCAGCAACTGTGTTTTGTTCAGACTCCATACTTACCTCTTTATCTGGTTAGCAATGAGGAGAAAATGCTTGCTGAGTCATTAATCATTAATGCTTGTTGAAAGAGCAGGTTAATGCATCGAATTATTCTTTTCATTAACTTCTTAGTGGAGAAATGGATATTAGATTTTAAATATGAAGCTAAGTGTAGTAGTTAATGGTGAAGGTATGATCTCACCTCTTTTTGTGCTTCCTTAGACAAAGTGTAAGTTCATATAAAGACGGTTCAGAATCTCTTTCTGAACAAAAGCTAAGAGAGCAGCGTTGCATGAGTGACTTGAATCTTGCTTCTTTAGAAGATGTGGAAGGGAAAATGAGTTCCAAGGGCCTCAGGCTATGCTCTTTTGCATATATTAGCTCACTTTTCACAATAGGGAAGGTTTTTGTTTTTGTGGGTGTGTGTTCCTCACTGCCTTTGATTTGTTTGTTTAATCAATATTAGCTGTCCAAAGTGATTCGGCCTTTATGGAATAAACATATTTAAGTTTATGCCACAGGTTTCTTCTCTTCTGTGGTGGGTTTCCTCTCTGCAGGCTTCTGAGTTGCTGGTTTCTTGCTGGCTGCAGCCTCTTTTCCCACCAAAGACTTCTGCTTCGTGAGACCAACAGGCTTCTTGCCTGGAGCCCCCTTCTCATCTGCTTTGGCTTCTAGCATTGCTGCTGCTGCTTTATCCAGCCCGAGCTGTGGTTCTTGGTCTGAAAAGAATGGGGTTCCAGTGCATGGGCTGGGGTTTATAGAGGCTTAGCTTCAACACGATTCTCAGATTTTCCAGCTCTTCTTCAGATAAACCTACTTTATGTGGTGCTTGGTGGGCTCTTTGGGTCTCTGGGCTTTTCAAGATGCTGCTCAGATCTGTATTGGGCATCTTATGCATGAGATGGTGGTAGTTACTCTTGAGGGAGGCATCTTTACTCCAGAGGTCATAAGTAAAGCACCTTCAATCCAAATGGAGACTCAGCCCACATATCCACCAGGATCAGTTTCAAAATGTTCAGTTTGTTTACTTTAAGCAGAGTAATTCCAGGGATGTTTCTGAAAGCTTTGATGATACCATTGTCTTCCTTATAGATGATGCAAAGTCCCCTGCACTGGATATGAATATGGTTTCTCATGTTGCCCTTGCCAGCTCTCATTCACTGAGGGGCAGAGGCCCTTTTTATATCATTCCAGGCCTATGCCTTCTTTTAAAAAAAATTTTTACTTATTGATTTGAGAGAGAGAGAGAGAGAGAGAGAGAGAGAGAGAGAGAGAGAGAGAGAGAGAGAGAGAGAGAGAGAGAGAGAGAGAGGAGTTGCTTATACATTTCTTTGATTGATTCTTGTATGTGCCCTGACCAAAGTTCAAACCCACAACCTTGAAATATCTAGGATGATGCTCTAACCAACTGAACTCTCAGGCCTTAAGTTTCTTAAGAAGCAAAACTATATCCTTCGTTTTCTTGTAGTCGTCAACTTTATCTTCAACCACCAAAGGAAATTCAGGAATTTCCTCAATATGGTGACCTTTAGATATGACCAGTGCTGGGAAGGCTGAGGCAGCCAAAGTAGAACAGATGGCATATTGCTTCTGTGTTGTGTTCACTCTGCAGTGCCAATGGCACCAGATTTTGTCTAGTGCAAACATGACAAACACCTGGCTAGAATGATGAACCTTGAACTCTGGGAATGTGAGCCACAGCTCTGCCAGTACCCCAAGACTCAGCACTGGTTTGATGATTTGCCAATTCACTGACAGACTAGGGTTGTCTATTGTTTCTGTGCAAGTTGGTGTGGACAAAGCTTCCAATATCTGGCTGAATGGGATCCTTGAACACCACAGGCAAAGTGACATTTTTGCCAGATGATTCCCCCTTTTTGGAGCACACTGATGTCAGTGGATGAGCAGATGCCATAGTGTGGAGAAAAGGCCACAGTTCTCAGCCCTGTGGCTTCCACGGGAAAAGCCATGGAAACCTTTTTATCATTTTTATACTGGAGGAAATGGGGTCTTGGAGCAGCTAATAAATAGCAAGAGCCAATCCAGACACCTTTGACTCCAGTCTATGTTCCTTCTACTCTACCACACCTCCATTATATGTTAGCAATAGGAAAACCAACTCACTGCTGTCAAACACCTATAGCTTCCATCTGCAAAAGGATCTCTGGAGGACATACAAAGATTATACAGTCATGATTCAGAAACCCTAACTTGCTGGATGGTGAACATAATAGAGATAGCAACTGAGTGTATTTCACCTAAATAAACTAAGATAGAGGCCTAAGTTATGTCCAAGCCAAATGAATATAACTCAGGAGCAAGTATGAATGAATGGATACAGAATGACTGTTTTAAACAGCACAGGACTTAGATGGTCACTTATGGAAGCCCAGTAAGTCAGTCTATCAATGATAAGCATTTATTAAGAACCTACCGTATATGCCTGTGATGACCTTGGGTGGGTCTTGCAGGGCTTGGGGAAGGGGGTGGTAGATTATATTCCTAGAAGATCTTTGTCCAGGGGCAGGAAAGTGTGTTACACTAGAAGATAGCAGTGTTCACCTGGATAGGTGAAGCAAAGATGTTTGCAGGCAACCAACGTAACCAGGGAAGTCACAGCCTTTGGCCATATGTCAAGCATAGGTTCTTTCAAGGACCAGGAGACTTAAGTCATGTCTTATGAGGCAGGTGGCCAAAGGCAGGACTAGTTACATATTTTTATGTAAAACAAAGATGCCAAACCCTTACTCAAAAATTATGGGGACGTATCAGGTGGCAAGGCTGAGATTTTGGCAAGAGCCCCAGGCAGCTTAGAAAGTGCAATAGAGCTCCTGAAGCTTACCACCTAACTGGGACTTGGGGGTGGGGGTGGGGGTCTCCCCACTGTGTATGTTCAGATGTGCGTTTCTTACTTCAACTGTCTCCCTCACCAAGGCTCCCCTCCAGTTTTACACTAAACAAGAAAGTAGCACATTCCCTGCATTTCTGTGGTTTTGCTCCATGTGAACTTTCTATGAGGTAAGACCTGGGGCTGAAGGCTTTCCCACATTCACTGCCCTCACAAGATCTTTGTCCAATGTGAACTCTCTGATGTTTAATGGGGTCTGAGCTTTTTCCATTCACTACAGCCTCAAGCTTTTCTCTAGTATGAACACTGTACAATAGGCTGGAGCTTTGGCCAAAGAATTGCCCATGTTTGTCTGGATGGCATGGGCTATTGGTTGAGCATCAACCTGTGAATCAGGAGGTCACGGTTCCATTTCCAGGCAGGGCACATCCCTAGGTTGCAGGCTCAATCACCAGTGTGGGTTATGGAGGAGGCGGTCAATCAATGATTCTCTCTCATCATTGATGTTTCTGTCTCTATCTCTCCCTTCCTTTCTGAAATCAATAATGAAAATGAAATGAAATGAAATGAAAATACATAAAAAGCAGCAACCTGAGGACACTGGCTATGGAATCAAACCTAGGCCTATTTCACCCTGAAGTCAGTTATTTTCCACTTCAGAAGTCAGAAAAAGTTAGTAGGTTCTTATATATTAACTAGTGGCCTGGTGCACGAATTCATGCACATTGAAAGGAAATTAATTAGAAGAAATATTTTAATATCACCATTTGCCCTTTCTCTATAATAGAAGTGTCAACCAAATTCACTATTGACAATAACAGATCAAAACACACGCATGCAATTGGCGCCAGTGAGAGCTTTATATGTATTGTGCACTTAGCTTCTTATAGATAAAGAATAAACTTGCTTAATTAGACCTGCTTTCTTATTTAGCTAAACTTTTTCCAGCCCAGTGAGCACCTCAACTTCTCTTTCAGGTAATTGTCAGAAACACAGCAGTAGCCAAAACCGGTTTGGCTCAATGGATAGAGCATCGGCTTGGGGACTGAAGGGTCCCGGGTTCGATTCCGGTCAAGGGCATGTACCTTGGTTGTGGGCACATCCCCAGTAGGGTTGTGCAAGAGGCAGCTGATCGATGACCCTCTCTCATCGATGTTTCTAACTCTCTATCTCTCTCCCTCCCTCTCTGTACAAAATCAATAAAATATATTAAAAAAAAAAAAGAAACACAGCAGTAAATATCAACATTAAGCAGATTATTATTGTAGATTACACAGGGAGAACAAAGGGCAAAATATTTAACTGTAGCAGTGTTTGACTATATTCTGCGCAGTGAGAAAAGATGAAGTCATTTTCAAGTTCCACCATTTCTTACTTCTTTTCTATTGGGTCGTTTCTAAGCTTTCTAAATCTCCATTTTCCAGCTAATGAAAAGAAAATAGGATTCCACAAAATTTCCTATCTATCTACTCCAGGATTTCTGTGAGGATCACATGACATGAGGCACAGGAAAATGCTTCACAGACATTTGGTTAAAGTGTAAAATGTTTGCACCTGGCTATAAAGCAAGTTGTGTTTCTGGGCTGAAGAAACTCCAAGGAGGCTAGTCCCTAGGCAGAGGAAGCCGAATGTTGCTAGATGACATTATTACCTGGCACCTACCGCCACTGTTTCCTGGCTGGGCTGGGCTGTGGGCTGCATTTTGTGCTATGGAGTTTTGGCAGCATTGGCTGCAATCTGGTGGGCTATCACTCTAGGGTGGTGGGGGGACCTGTGCTGCTGTTTCTCTGTAAATGGCCAGTGTGCATCATAGCAGCTCCTATGTTGAGTGTCTGCACCCTGGTGGTCAGTGACACATCATAGTGACCCATCGGATGGACACTTAGCATATTAGCCTTTTATATATATAGATAATTAGATGGGAAAAACTCAAGAAGGAACCTGAGAATACTGCACCTATTCATTGGAAACCCAAAAGAAAAGGACAATTGGAAAATGTGTCAGGAGAATAGTAAAATCACTCTAAGACCAAGTCCAAGATAAGACAAAATACAAAAGTTAACCAAACTTATAAATTACATTCCTGACTATATTTGTGGTTTGCTCTTCACCATCTCTCATTCACTCCTCAATTCACTGCATTCTGCCATATGACTTTACCACACTGATGAAACATCCATTTCAAAGATCCACAATAATCTCAATGAACACACAGTGATTGCTTTTAGTTTTTAATCTTATTTGACCTCTCTTCAACACTTCTGGATCATCTCCTCTCATTGAAATAGTCTCCTCTTTCAATGTCTTTATGGTTTTCCTTCTAAATATTTAGCATCTTCCTTGGCCAGTGTAGCTCAGTTGGTTGGATGCCATCCCATACAGCAAAAGGTGGCTGGTTCAATTTCTGGTCAGAACACATACTTGGGTTTTGGGTTGCAGTCTCAGTCCTTGGTAGGGGGCGTGCAGGAGGCAACAGATCAATGTTTGGCTCTCATCTCTCTCTCTCTCTCTCTCTCTCTCTCTCTCTCTCTCTCTCTCTCTCTCTCCCTCTCCCTCTTCCTCTTCTCTTAAAAAAATCAATAAAAAATGCTTTAAAAATACTGAGTAAGTAAATAAACAAAGAAACAAATAAATATCCATCAGCTGCTTCTCAGTTTCTTGACCTTTGATTGTTGGTGTTCTACCTCAACTCTTTTCTCAGTGCACATTCTCCTTGTGCAAGCCAATGCATTCATTTTTTAATTTTTTTTATTTAAATTCTCTATTGTTGCAAGTATTACAAATATCTCCTTTTTCCCCTCATTGACCTCTCCTCAGCTGTTCCCATCCCCCAGCACACACCCTCACCCCTAGTGTTTATGTCTATTGCTTATGCTTATCTGAATGCATACAAGTCCTTTGGTTGATCACTTTCCCCCCCCCCACACACTCATCCATCCCTCTGAGGTTTGATGGTCTGTTAGATGCTTCTATGTCTCTGTGTCTACTTTTGCTCATCATTTATGTTGTTCATCATATTCCACAAATGAGTGAGATCATGTGATAGTTATCTTTCTCTGACTTGCTTATTTCACTTAGTGTAATGCTCTCCAGGTCCATCCATGCTTCAGAGTCCTTCCTTCCTTCCTTCCTTCCTTCCTTCCTTCCTTCCTTCCTTCCTTCCTTCCTTCCTTTCTTTTTTTTAGAGCACTGTAATATTACATTGTGTAGATGTACCACATATTTTAATCATTCATCTGCTGATGGACACTTAGGCTGTTTCAAGCCAATGCATTCTTATGACCTTTATACTGTTGACTTTCAACAGTACCCTTGGCCCAGTTTTCTCTACTAATCTCCAAACTCAACTATCTAGACATAGACTAGAAATGTCTACTCACAGGTCCTGTGGGCACCTCAAATTCAACATATCTGGAATGGAATTCCCACCCAAATCTATTCTTTCTACTCCACCTTCTGGCTGAGGGCAGTGCCTCCCACTCAGACCCCTTTCCTTCTTCATGTCTCTAATTTGACTCCTCTGCTCTGTCTTTATTGCCCTTTCCTTAGGTCAAACCGACATGGTAGCTTCCCAACTGACTTCCCTGCCTTCTCCACATGTATCAATATGGACCTGATCACTGCATGCTCACATTTGCATTCTGTCAGTCTCAGCTCCTAGATAAGTCAAAACTCTTCAGCATTGCATAAAAGGCCATTACTTTGTGGACTAGTTCCTGCTATTTGAGCACTTCCACTTCCAACCTTCCTCCCTACACTTTATCCCAGTATGTGTATATTTTTCTTTCTCCCTGGAACACATCTCCCCTCTGCTTTCTCTGGTTAACTTAAAAATTCAGATGTCATTTACTCTCGGATGTTTGTTCTGAGACTCCTCCAGTGTGGGTTAAGTTTCCCTTCTATTTATTCTTCTGGCATCCCATACTTACTTCTATTCTGACACTTATTACCCTACATCATAATCCTTTGTTTCCTTTCCTTTCTTCAACTTTATATTGTAAGTTCCTTGAAAGCAGGAACCAGTTCTTTTTAAATATAATCTTAACATGTGGCACAGGGTCTGGCACATTCAAAAGCTTGGGGATGCATGAAAGACATACTTAGAATAAAGGAAAGTTATCTCACTCCCGAGCCTTATTTTAAAACTTGAGGGTATGCCCTTCCAAAAACATGAATTATAGAAATAATAAAAATTACTGTGTTACTAAGAGACCAAGAGTAAACACACCATAAATCAATCTCTGGGGGAGGTTCACGGCCAGGGGGAAGATGGAAATGATTACTTGCATTTTTATACACAAATATTATCACAAGCTTTCTTATCTCCAGCTTATTTTCCTAAAAGTCCATTTGTCTTTCCTAAAGAAAGTTATTTGTTCTTCCCATAGAAGCCTTTTTTCCACTCCTTCTTTTCTCTGCTAAGTTAGATAGATATGCCTCAAACTTTAACCACTTAGCTTCTAGCTACTTCCTCATGAATAAGCCCCTTTTCTCCTGTTAATCTCAGTTTAACTCATAGATCTCTAGGAACTGTACCTAAGAGGGTAGAACAAACATTTTTCCTCTTCAGACAGTTTGTATGCCAGGTATCAATATGGACATAAACTTGTAGATTTTTGTGATTATCACATGTTTTTGTGGTATCACATATTGCAGTTTATGTCACATTCCTCTCTTGTGGTGCCCATTCATGGTTTCTAACTTTTATTATTTTTGTCTCACTTTCCTTTGTGCCACGTTCTCTTGCCTTCTCTGCCACAGAAGATATATGCATATATACAAATGTAAATTTTGCCATATTTGTTGTCTACAGCTTTAAAAAAACAACCAGGCAGTGCCGCCCATCTGAGTCTCACTTCTCTTTGGAGCAAATTAATTTAGGCACCAGTCATAAACTTTATGATACCTAGACTTCCCAGACTCTAAACATAAATAAACGTTAATAAATAGCCACACAAACCTACAGAGAGCTGAGGTTGGTCTGCCCAATAAAAATTCTTGCTTTGACTTAAGCTTCCACAGAGCTTCTGTGTCACCAGTGCAGTACACATAACAAGTGTAAAGAATTAACAAGGAAAACTTGTCATGGTTACTCATTTTCTGTTGTGGTGCTTGACTTAAAATTCAGAAGCAGCCATTGAAGCAGATTTGGCACTTCAAAGTTCTGCCATAAAGTGTATAGGCTCTGTTTGTATGATCATTTGGTTTATAATGATGATTGCATAATTACTGTGTGAATAGCACCATGCTTTTGGACTACAAAAGCCTAACATGTGACTCTTCGCTCTGAGAAATGTATAGTATATTGGCAAAATAAGAAACCCCAACAACAAGGCCTGAGGAGCTGATACTCATTGTGCATCTTGATAATAAAAACATGGGGCAGGCCCTGGCCAGGCAGCTCAGCTGGTTAGAGCATTGTCCTGATACACCAAGGTTTCGGCTTTGATCCCTGGTCAAGGCACATACAAGAATCAACCCAATGAATGCACAAATAGTGGAACAAAAGTCTCTCTCTCTCTCTCTCTCTCTCTCTCTCTCTCAAATGAATTAAAAAAATTTAAAGACATGGGACATAAAATTTTGGAGCAATTTTTCCATAACCTGGAACATAGAAATAGATTGCCACAAATTTGAAGGAAATCTTTCTAGAGAATTCTGAAGACTCTCTTAAAAACCAAGACAGTCTAAAAAACAAGTTTGGGTACTAGAAAAGGCTCTTCCATGTTCAAATAGCTAAGCTAAGAAATGCTCTCTTTTATTCTCTCTCAGAGTACTGAGGAGTGGTTAAAGCCAGGGGGAAAACAGGACTGGCAACCTTAGAATCAGTAAGGGGAAGGGAGACCAGAGAAGCAGGGTGGGATTTACTGATTATAAAGGGCTTTGGCTTTTACTCTAAAAGAAATAGGAAAGTACATGAATATAAGTTGGGAAATCTTTAAATAATAAAAATATATATTTTCTGCAAAGCATTCCCACTTCCTAACCCCAAAGTTCCAGAAATTGATGCCATTTTGGGTCATGTTTTTCCAGAAGTTTTTCTAATTGATTATGTTCCTAGATGGGTACATTTAAAAATACATAGTTTTGTTGTGTGACAGTTATGCATGTCTGTGTGTGTGTGTGTGTGTGTGTGTGTGTGTCTATGTGCATATATTTTAACTTTTAAATGCCCTGTTCTAATTAGCAATTTTCTTTTTATAATTAATACTAGTGGCCCATTGCACAAAATTTGTGCACAAGGAGAGGGGCATTTCCTGCAGCCCAGCCTGCACCCTCTCCAATTGGTTTAGGCCAGATCCCACAAACTGGCAGTTGGACATCCCTCTCACAATCTGGGACTGCTCGCTCCTAACCACTCACCTGCCTGCCTGCCTGGTCACCCCTAACTGCCTCTGCCTGCCTGCCTGATTGCCCCCAATGGCCCTTCCCTACTGGCCTGATCTCACCCCCAAATGGCCTCCCCTTCCAGCCTCATCTCATCCCCAACTGCCCTCCCTTGTTGGCCTGATCGCCCCTAACTGTCTCTGCCTGCCTGATCAACCCTAACTGCCCTCCCCTGCTGGCCTGATCTCCCCCCAACTGCCCTCCCTTGCTGGCCAATTTGGTTCTAATTGGTTGGTTTCTATGCCAGTCAGCGTCAAAAGCTCCACCTCCTAGGCAGCCATTGGCTCATCACAGTTTACCCAGATTTGGTTCTCATTGGTTAGTTTCTATGCCAATCATCATCTCTGGGCCTGTCTCTGGGCCTGATCAGAGAGGCGGGGCTGATCAGCAGCCCTTGTGAAGGTCCAGAGAGAAACAGAAGCATGGCTGCTGGTGAAGCCGGGAGAGAAAGAGAGAGGCAATGGCTGATCAACAGCTGCCACAGAGGCTGTGCATAAGACCCTGCCTCTCTCTTTGGGCCTCTCAGGACTCAATCCACAGCCCCCCGCCATGGCAACCCAGCACTGACTGCAGGACTGACTTTGGGTGTTCAGTGGAGCCTTTGGTTGGTCATTATGGATCCTGGGTTCTTATATATTAGGATGTCTTGGAGATCTTTCTTTGTTAAGATAGTGCATATATTTCTATTTTATTCTTTTAAACTGTTCCACAATATTCCATTGTATGTGTATGCTGTTTTATTTAGCCTTACTGGTAAACAATTAGGTCTTAATTTATTTTCCTACTTTCCTTCCTTCCTTCCTTCCTTCCTTCCTTCCTTCCTTCCTTCCTTCCTTCCTTCCTGCTATCTTCTCTTTCTGTTCTTTTTTCCCTACTGTTCTTCCTTCTTTTCTTTTCCCCCCATATTAAATTACTATTTTCTTAATATTATATTTAATAACATAAAATTACATGTTACATGGAACATGAGAGGAAATTTGAAAATTAAAGTTTGTGTTACCTTCTGTTAGAAAAGCAATACATCTTGTCAAAATTTGAATAACTTAGATTTGCCTCATTGGAAAAGAGGCTTAATGTTACTTCTTAAGCAAGGACTTACCCAATGTTTATTAGTCTGGAATAAATGGAAATCATGAGGGCTTGAGCTTAGTTAGTCCAAGCTTTGCTAAGGTCACTTTAGCCAACTCAGTCATAGATCTATATCAGTAGGAAGTAAGGATCCAATATCCATAATCTGTTTCTTCTATGCTGGGCTCTCTCTTCTCCCACTACCTTTTCTCACTAGCTTGAACCAATATGGCATTCAGCCACCACTGTCGTTAGGACTTAATCCAACCTTGATGTCAGTCCTCAATAGAGTCTAGATGAAACTTAAAATCATGTAATTTTTTTTAAACATATGTTTCATGGTCCTTAAACCTATGTTTGCAAGGTTAGCCTTCTTTGGTTTAGAATAAACCTTGGAGTAAAGGTTCTGCCACCTCTCGGTATATGTCTGCATTTCTTTTGAACGTGCCTTTGATTAGGAAGTTTGTAATTTTGTGCTGGTCTGAATGTTTCCTCCCAGGCCTTCCTTACATACTAGTAGTGAAATGGCCAATGAAATACCAGGGAAATACAGGTGCCTCTGTTCTGCCTATGCTTACATCATAAAATGGTCAACTGTGCAATAACGAGGAAAATTGTCACAAAGGATCACATTAGTATCATAAAATAATGTACTTATTCATGTTTGTGATAAAGAATGAAATGAGATTAGAGTCCTTGCTGGTGCCCGAGGGTGTCAATAAATGCCAGCTCCTCTTCTCTATTTAAAATGAAATAATTACCCTTATGAATTTAACCTGCTTAAAAGGTAGAACACATTTAAAAGCTCATATACAGGCGTTATTTTCTCTTCAAGTCACTTAAAGTGCAACTACTACCATAACAGAGGAGGGATCCCTTAAATTAATGTTATCTTCACATTAAAAAGAAATCCACAACAACCTCACAGGAGTTATTTCTTAATTATTACAGAGTTTCTGATTAAAAGGATAAAAACATTTTGGAAATAGTAATGATAATTACATAATATTGTGAATGTAATTAATGCCACTGAACACTTAAAAATGGTTAAATGGCCAATTTGAGGTTATAGTTTGCTCCAATAAAAAATTGATAAAAATAAATAGATGGAATTTCTTAGCAATGTCAAGATTTTTTAAACTTTCATTTCATTTTAAGAAACACTTATTGAATGCCTCATTGGTGCTTATGTATGCACAATAGAGGGATGATTCAGGACAGTGACTTAAATATAAAGACAACTTACAGCATAGCCTGTTCAGTATTTCACGGCTCTCATATTACCAGGTCAACTTTACAAGGAAGGCACTAGTATTATCACCATTGTATATTTACTTTATTGTTGAGAAGGCTTGGGTATAAAAAAAACACACAAACTTGTCAAGGCTAGTGAAGAGTGGGAGCGAAAACTCTCAGGAAATGCCATTATTTCACTTGCCATTATCATACTTTCAGAATATGAAATCCCTATGCAATTCACTCTGAGCTTCCTGGTTCAGAAAAGGAGAACACTGAGGAGGATAGCATGTTCTAAACAGAACTCCTCGCTCCTCTTCAAATCTGCCGTGGACGTTTGCACTGAAACCTAAGGCTGGCGTTGCTTTGCTTTCTTTCACTTCCTTTCCAAGTCTGTGCTGTCTTCCTGCCTGTTTTTTCGCTAGAAGGCAGGGCCAATGAAAGGAGACCCCCCCCAGTGACACCAGAGCTAGCCTAACCCAGGAAGTTTACACAGAGCAGAACTATTTCCTAGAATTGGTGTTGACCCTTTTTCAAGTTGTTAGCATTGGAGATTCCATTGCACCAAGGGAAAGATATAAAAATATCTTCCTGTCACGTGAATGTCCTTCTGCTTCCCATTCCCTTGCCAGGAACGCCAGAAAAGGATCCCAGCAGACTTTTTATCAGGGTGAATCCCAGTGGCTGAGAAGGAGGTGTGGACAGTAACCAGCTAATGGAGAGAGGGGGACTCACGGAGGTCAGAGAACTGTCCCTTTCATCCTGGGCATTTCCTCAAGGCCAGTGGATCTGTGGACAGCCCCAACCTTCTGGTCGCGGGACCAACAGGTGTCATCTGACTTCCTCTTGCCTCTGAGAGCTGGCGAAGGGCAGCTCTTGGATGTGGATCTTGACTGAGGGCTCCCTGGGGAGGCTTTCAAGTGTGTCACGGCTGCCTTGCCGGCTGCCGTGTGCGCTGCTTTCCTACCAACATCACGTCACGTAATTGAGGTGAGTTGTTTGCCTCCTTCTGTTTTTCCAAAGGTTCGTCCTGCATAGAGAATCTTGTTCTCTTTTTGGTATGTGCTTTAATAAATGTGCCACTTGAATCAGTACTTCTCATACTTCATTACATGAATCACTTGGAGATCTTGTTAGAATTCAAAGGATGTGGGGTGGGCCTGGGGTTCTGCATTTCTGATGAGGTCCCAGGTTGCTCCAGGAACCAGGTTGTGAGTAAACAAGGGCTTACACCCTCTAGGTGTTTTGCTTTTGGGGGTGACATGGGTTGGGGAAATGCTGTGCGAATGAAGGAGTTGGCCAATCCCATGATTTATGTAGAGTACCTGAGAAAAAAAACCACAGCATCCTGCCCTGGTTATAAGTAGCTTCTCTGTTGGCTATCTCTAAGTGTGGGGGTTTCTGTCACACAGTGCCTGGTGAGGTAAACCAAGTGACCCCAGTGAGAGGCGATGTCAGACTGCTCCTTAGATTGCACAGGCCACTCGGAGCAAAGCCAGACTTCTGTTTTCTTGTAATTTTTAAAATTTGGGGGTGAAATGTCCACAGCATGCCTCACACTGGTGTGGCTAGTGATCACTTTGAACATTTTAGCTTCAATTAAAAATTGTGGCCTTGGCTGGTGTGGCTGAGTGTTGGTTGAGGGTTGTCCTGTGCACTGAAAGGTTGCCAGTTTAATACCTAGTCAGGGCACGTGCTTGGGTTGAGGGTTCAGTTCCTATTCGGGGTGCAACCAATTGATGTTTCTCTCTCGTCAATGTTCCTCTCTCTCTTTCTCTCTTTCTCCCCATGTCCCTTCCTTTCTCTCTAAAATCATTTTAGAAAACTAATTGGAGTACTTCCTTGTACTATTTGGAAGTAAAGATTGTAAAGCATATGAATCTATTACATTATTTAAAATCAATTTGAGTAAATAATATACGGTAATGTTTTATCTTCTTGTGAGAGGCCTGTGTTCCTCTTTAAGCTGAATAGCTCCCTGTCCTAAATGATACATGGTAATCTGAAAGTAGCTTTTTCTGTTGTAAATCCTCACCTGTGGATATTTTTTCCAATGAGTTTTAGAGAGAGTGGAAGGAAGAAGAGAGGGAGAGAAACATCATTGTGAGAGAGACACATAGATTGATTGCCTCCCGCACCTGCCCTAACTAGAGCTGAGGATGTGCCTTTGACTGAAATCAAACACAGGACCCTTCAGTCTTGGACAGATGCTCCATCACTGAGTCAAGCCGGCTAGGGCTGAAAGTAGCTTTTAATTAAAAAAACAAATCAAGAGGGGTGTGTGTGGAGGGGAATGAATAGATAGGAAAAAGATACTTATTCTGTCCCTAGTTAAAGGGAGAACATAGAAATGGGAGTAAAAATGGGGAAAGGAGAGTGTTGGCTGGGGAAGTCACAACTTAGAAAAATGAATGAAAGAAACCCCGAACCCAGAAGTAGAATTCTTTCCCACGCATGCATGGCAGTTCTTCTAGCATAGTAGCTCGTGTGTTCCTCAGCTGAAGTAATGTGCTTGAGACACAATAAGTAAATTATAAATTGTGTTATTTTTTTCTTTTTAAAAAAATCTCTGTATTGATTAAGGTATTACACATGTGTTCTTATCCCCTCATTGCCCCCTCCCCCCTCCGTACCTCCTCCCCCTGCTGTCTGTGTCCATTGGTTAGGCTTATATGCATGCATACAGGTCCTTTGGTTGCTGAAAACATTCGTCATTAGAGTTGAGGATTATGCAACGGAACGAAAGGTCAGAGGTATAAATAGGCCTCATGAAGCTCACTATGAAAACATCCCGAGGGGAATTGCTTCTGTTTGAAAAAAGCTTCAGCCCAGCCTGTTTGGCTGAGTGGTGGAGCATCGGTTCGATTCCCGGTTAGGGCATGTGTGTGGGTTGCAGGCTCAATCCCTAGTGGCAGACATGCAGGAAGCAATCAATTAATGATTCTCTCTCATCCTTAATATATCATTCTCTCTTTCCCTCTTCCTTCCTCTCTGAAATAAATGAAAATATATTTTTTAAAAGAAAAAGAAAAAAATAGCTTCAAATGACATTCCATGGCATATAACCAGGGGTGTTTAAAAGTTTAACAACCTGTGTGGCAGGAACATTGACCAATCAAAACAGATGCTACTGTAAATAACACACACCATAGCATACCTCTGATAGGCGGTAAAAATATACAGGGCTGAATATTAGCCTAAGCTATCCCAGGTTTTAATTGACCTTTTTTTTTGGGGGGGGGGGGGGGGGGGGGGAGAAAATGCAAAGCTTCAGATGAGCTCAGAGACATCCTATCTAATAAAAGAGTAATATGAAAATTGACCATCACTCCAACACACAAGATGGCTGCCCCTATGTGGACACAAGATGGCCAGCAGGGGAGGGCAATTGGGAGAAACCAGGGCTGCAAGGGAGGGCAATTGGGGGTGATCAAGCCTGCAGGGGAGGGCAGTTAAAGGTGACCAGGCTGGCAGAGGAGGGCAGTTAAGGGTGACCAGGCCTACTAGGGAGGGAAGTTAGAGGCAAACAGGCTGGCAGGGGAGCAGTTAGGCATCAATCATGCTGGCAGGGGAGTGGTTAGGGGGTGATCAGGCTGGTAGGCAGAAGTAGTTAGGGGCAATCAGGCAGTAGGCAGGCAAGCAGTTGGGAGCCAGCAGTCCTGGATTGTGAGAGGGATATCCTAGATTGGAAAGGGTGCAGGCTGGGCTGAGAGACACATACTCCTGTGCACAAATTTTGTGCACCGGGCCTCTAGTACATAATAAGTCCTCACTTAACATCATTGATAAATTCTGCAACTTCAAACAAAACGACATATAATGAAAAATTTTACCATAAACTGATTGATATAAAGAAGAGTTAAGTTCCTATGGCATCTCATCAACATTATAAAGGAACAACTTTGAACAAAGTGACAATATTTGTTATTCGAGGACCTGGGCTCATACTCTAAGGTAGGGGTGTCGAACTCAATCAGAGAAGGGGCCAAAATCTAAAATCCAGCCTAAATCGCGGGCCGAATGGTTTACTGAACAGTCATAAACTGTCATTGTGATGGAAACGCAGCGGAGTGCAGTGATGACAGCGCGGTGCGGGCCACATTGCAAGGCCTGGCGGGACGGATTTGGCCCGCAGGCCTTGTGTTTGACACATGTGCTCTAAGGTGAGGCCACTCCTTCTCTTTTCAAGCCCAGAGCAAACCCTCATTCCAGCTGCATATTCTGCAACCTACACTATAGAAAGTGGAGTTCTCTTATATTACCCCAAGATTCAAAATCCTGTTTCTTGAGCAGGATTAGAGAAAAATGCATATGTTCTTTTATAAAGAGTTGCAGCAGAAATGAAATTTGATCACCATGCTGTCCTTTTATACGAAGCATAAACCTCATATGTTGTCCCACTTGATTTTTCACAACTATCTTAGAGTATAAATCCAGGGAGTTATTATTATAACCTTTCAATAAAGAAACTGAGGCTCTGGATAGATAATTTTCTGAAGGGCACACAACTAGATAGTTGGTGGACAGGGTTTAATCTTAGGCCTATTGGCTCTAATTCAGGTTAATCCTGTACTTTTCTTTAGCATCCTCATGAGACCTCTGACAGTCTATATTGTTCTGTACTAGGGTTTGTCTTCTTTTTATGTCATAATTTGAAACTTTTGGGCATTAAAAATAATCTCCTTTCTATTTCTTTTATGTAAAATATTTTTATTGATTTCAGAGAGAAGGAGAGTGGGAGAGATAGAAACATCAATGACGAGAGAGAATCATTGATCAGCTCTCTCCTGGATGTCTCCCACTGGAAATCAAGCCTGCATCCCAGGCATGTGCCCTGGGAATCGAACTGTGACATTCTGGTTCATAGGTGATTGCTCAACCACTGAGTCACACCAGCCAGGCCTTCTACTTATTTTGTCAAAATTATCCATGTGTTGTCTTAGCTTTGCCTCCATCAAGGCCTTTAATCCCTAGAAACAAGTGTTTAAAGGCAGGGCTTCTCAAAACTTAAATACTTAAACATCACCCCCAGGGCTGCTTGCTGACATGCAGATCCTAGGTTCCAGGGTCAGGTCTGAGACTTTGCATTTCTAGTAAGCATCCAGGTGATCTTAGTGCTACCATTCAGAGACCACACTTTACACAGCTTCAGTCCATCATTTAAAATAGCATCTTTATAGTTTAGAGGGGGCTTAGTGTGCTTAATAACAGATTATGGAGTTAGCTTCCTGGATTTGAATATTGACACCATCACTCATGCAAGCTTTGCGATCTGGGGAAGTTAACACTTCTGTGCCTGTTTCTTAATTTGTAAAATGGTTCAGTGATACTGCCTACTCTATGAGCTAGTTGTGGAGATTAAGTGACTTAACAGGGCTGGGCTATCCATCTCCACGTGTTTGCTCTTGTTATTATAAGTCTTGCTCAATTCATAATTACACTTTATGCTAGAAACACAAACAATACTAGTAAGAATTCACCAGATACCAAATGCTCTTCTTTGATATAGATGTTACCCCAGGGGTTTAATCATGAATTAAACACATTCTTGTGTGTGTGTGTGTGTGTGTGTGTGTGTGTGTGTGTTCTGGGCTGTCAGCTAGCACTTCCCACCAAAAGGAGAGAGAGCAAACGGTGCTGAGAATCTGGCAAGGGCCTGATCACATAGGGCCTTCCCTACTGTTCTACAAGTTTGGATTTGACTCTGACGGTGATGAAAGCCATTAATATAGTTTGAAGCTGAGAGGTGCAATCAGAATTGCGTTTTAGAAATGTCTTGCTCTGCCGGTGTGGCTTAAGTAGCAGAGCAGCTTCTTTCGAAGCCGGTAGGCCTTGTTTTGCACCTGGCCCCACTCAAACATGGCAGCTGTAAATATCACCAAGTGAATGGCTCAGAGCACATGTTCAACGATTGCAAAGAGGCCCACCAAGTGCGGTGTGTGTCTTTTCCCTTTGGGGTGGGAAGTGCAAGGGTACAGCAATTTGTGTCTCATTTTAGAAAGGCTGTCCTAACATGTGCCCGATGGAATACACCTACTATGTTTTGTAGGGCTTACTTCTCACCCTTTGGAATCTATATGTGTAAATAAGGTACTTTTGATGCTTATTTTTTTCACATACCAGAGCTAATTGGCATAATGACATTGATGTATAGGATCAGCCATAGTGTCTTCTGGGATATCAAGATCATCAAGGTTCCTTTTAACTATATTATGATGGCAGGAGTGAGGACAGACGCATAAATGTATACTGTTGTTCCTGTTATGTAAATGCAAATTTTATTTGACTTTTCTTATTGATTAGAAAGGAAAAGAAAGCATTTGATAGGTCAATAGCTGAATATCGGGTACAAGGCGCTGTGTTGACTGTCTCCACTAAAGATACCACATCTTGAACTGCTGGTGAGATTGGCATCACCATCTTATTAAGATCATAATAATCTAATGTCATTCTGAGTTTTAATGATCCATTTGACTTTTGTACCAGCTAAAAGGGTGAGTCTGGCCCTAACCCATTTGGCTCAGTGGATGGAGCATCGACCTGTAGACTGAAAGGTCCCAGGTTTAATTCCAGTCAAGGGCATGCACCTTGGTTGTGGGCACATTCGCAGTAGGGGGTGTGCAGGAGGCAGCTGATTTGTCGTTTGTCGTTCCCACCACTGATTTGAACACCAGTCCTTTCATTCTCCACCCAGAGTGTCAGCAGCAACTTCTGTGGCCATACGCTTCTTATAAAAGGTAGGAAGTTTGCATTCATCGTCCACTTCAATGAGTTTCTGGCAGCCAGTGGCTGGGAAAGAGATGTTGAACTTCATCCTGAAGAAGCTGAAAGCCTCTGAGGTGCCACGAAAAAGAGCTATTCTGAATTTTTTAACCTTGTGGTATTTTGTGTTACCGAGGTTCAATGTAATTTCACAGGAAGTATTTAATAATCCCCAGAAGCATTGGATATTTCCTTTGCTCAAGTGTATAGTCACCCAGCAAATCTCTCTGGGGCTGTACTTTTTAAGAGAAATCCCTGGGCCAGAAAGATTAGCAATGTCTGGGAACTCATTAAAAATATGAATCATAGGTATTACCCCAGTTCTACTAAATCAGAATCCTGGGGCGTGGTCCCAAGAATTAGTGTTTTCATGAGAGTTCCAGCACGTTAAAAGATTGGGAAGCACTGTCTTTGATCAGTGGTTCTCAACTAGGAGTGATTTGCCCCTCAGGTAGGGCTGCCAAATAACCAAAAGGGCACCCAGTTACAGTTTAATTTCAGATAAAAAACAAAAATGCTTTCGTATAAGTATACCTTCATGCAATCATCTGAATCTGAAACCCAAACTTAATCTGTATTTTTATTTGCTAAATCTGATAACCCAGGGAATATTTGGCAATTGTTTAGCAAACATTTTGGCTGTTACAACTAGGGGATGGGATGTGTGTGTGTGCTACTGACATCTAGTGGGCAAAGACCAGATATGCTGCTAAACATCCTGCAATGTACACCAAAGAAACAACACAGCCCAAATTATAAGCAATGCCAAGGAGCTCTTTAAGGATGCTGGAACCTGCTTCACTAATGCATATCCTCATGTCTTGGTGAAAGGAGCATCTTTTAGACCTTCTCAAAGGGATCTAGTGTGGAGGTGACTGAGCAGTTGCACATTATGAGTCTATTTCTCTTTTCCCAAAGCTTGCTGGCATTTCAACCTTATTAACTCTGGGCTATCATTAAGTCCAGGCTTTCATTATCCAACCTTTCCAAACTGTTAGCACTAACCTCAGTATTACAATAACATGTTATACTCCAAAACCCATAGGAATTTACCCAAGTCAGTGTATTTATTTGAGATTTTGTCTTATCTTTTGAGGTCCTCTTATGTATTTTTGTAGTGTCTGTTGTCATGTCAACTCATATTATTTCATTTTATTTGGGTTTTCTTGCTACTTTCCTTGAACCTGGTTAAAATTTTATCACTTTTGTTTGTCTTCTCATAGAACTAGCTCTTGGTTTCATTGATCTTTTGTACTGTTTTTCAAGACTCCATTTCATTTATTTTCACTCTGATCTTTTTTATTTTCTTCCTTCTACTCACTTTGGGCTTTGCTTGTTGTTCTTTTTCTAGTTCCCTTAGGTGTAAGGTTATATTGTTTGAAAATTTTTCATGTCAATTAATTGGGCTTGATTATTATATTTTATACCTGTTGTCTTAACACCCTTAGAATCCACACCCTCAGTTCCTCCCCAGGCTTCTGCAGATGCAGGTTGGCCAAGTCATGTAATCCTGTCAGGGGACAGGCTCTCTTCTAGAGCAGGCGTGGCACTGCCCTCTCTGGGGAATTGTTCCAGTTCTCTGTCACTGCATACAAACCACTCTATAACCAAGAGGCTTAAAACAACAACTTAGTGTTATGTGTCCTGGTTCTGATTGGGTGAGGGAGAATAGGAGACAGACTGGGGATGCAAGTATAGAGAATTCTTTTGAAGAGTTTTGTTGTAAAAGAGAGCAGAGCAAAGAGCAGTGGTCGGAAGATGTGTGATGAAGAGAGAGGTTGGAGAAGAAATCAATAAATGACAGCATGTTTGTATGCTGTTGGGAATGATTCAGTAAAGAGGGACAGGTATAGATGTAGATAAACTTCTATAGATACATAAGTATATGATGTATAAATACTATATAGCATATAGAGAATGCTATTTATATCTATATCTGATGATGTAGAAGAGAAAGGGGGAAATTGTTCTCATTGAGTTGGAAAGGGGGTGGGATTTACTGCAAATGGAGATATTGCCTTAGGCCTTAATCAGGAGCATGGGCAATTCATCTAGGCCAGAGTCATAGGAAGGAAGGCAGAGTATGCTCATAGGTGGGTAGATATGGTGCAGGGAACCTAGAAGTCTCATCCTCTTGCCTCAATTTTCTTAATAAAGTAGGGAATTAGGTAATATATAAGCTGAGAATGACTACAGGAGAGAGTATTGAGGAGGAAGAAATCATAAAATAGGATAAAAGTGAATGGAATCATGAAACAAGGTACGAGTTGCTGGGCACCAACCTGCATTAGTGAGGCAGGTTCCAGCATCAAGATTTACCCAAAAGAGCTGAAAACTTGTCCTTACAAAAACCTCAACATGTATGTTCATAGCAGCTTTATTTATAATTGCCAAAATGGAAGCAACCAAGATACCCTTCGGTAAGTGAATAGATAAACTGTGGTACATCTAGACAATGGCATATTATTCAGAGTTATAAAGAAATGAGCTATCAAGTGATGAAAAGACATGGAGGAAACTTAAGTGCATATTATTAAGCAAAGAAGTCAGTCTGGAAAGGCTACATACTGTATGATTCTAACTATATGACATTGAAAAGAAGACAAAACTATGTAGACAGCAAAATAATTGGTGGTTAACAGTGGATTTATAAGGCAGGAAAACTATTTCGTATGATATTACAATAATGAGTATCATGTCATTATACATTTGTCAAAATCCATAGAATGTACACTAAGAGTGAATCCTAATTTAAACTCTGAACTTTGGGTGATTATGATATGTAGGTTCATCAGTTGATCAACAAGTGCACCACTCTGGTGGTATGTTGATTGCAGAGGATATATGAGAAATCTCTATACCTTCCACTCAATTTTGCTGAAAAACCTGGGGAAAATAACTTTGAAAGTTGTGACCACATAGATTAAATCATAAGCAATGAATATCCAATATTCAATCTGATAAGTATCTGAAAAATGTGTGATCCTAAAAGATAGCAGGAATATGAAAGGATAAAGAATTTCAATATGTTCAAAAAGCCTTAAATTTAGACCAAAATTTAAAAAATAAAGCAGTCTCCTATCAATGCTTAATCTAGGGTAAATTACAGATGCCAGCTGGCATTCAGAATTAGCTAATATGAAACATAAATGCAGGGATATCACAACAACTCATCTTGAAGTTACCTATCAACCACAGATCAGGGGCAGGGCAAGAAATCATTCTCTGTAAAAATCTCCAGTTTCCAAATCACACTAATGCCAAAATGGAAGCAACCAAGATATCCTTCAGTAGGTGAATGGATAAACTGTAGTACATCTAGACAATGGCATATTATTCAGAGTTATAAAGAAATGAGCTATCAAGTGATGAAAAGACATGGAGGAAACTTAAATGCATATTATTAAGTGAAGAAGTCAGTCTGGAAAGGCTACATACTGTATGATTCTAACTATATGACATTGAAAAGATATATCTGCCAACAATGCTAGTGAGATATTTAGTTTTCTTAGTATTAAAGCAACTTTCATTCTAAGAAGATTGTATATCTGCCAACAATGCTAGTGAGACATTTAGTTTTTTTAGTATTAAAGCAATTTTCATTCTAAGAAGATTTAGAATTAATCATAGAAGTATTTAAGATAATGAAATATGAAATCCATGTTAATATTTTTATATTAAAGAATTCCCCCTTTTGGTTATTTTATACTAGAGGCCCAGTGCACAAAATTTGTGCACTGGGGGGGGGGTTACCTCAGCCCGGCCTGCACCCTCTCGCAGTCCGGGAGCCCTCAGGGGATGCCCAACTGCAGCAAAGGCAGGAGAGGCTCCCGCCACCACCACTGGGCTTGCCAGCTATGAGCGCTGCTTCTGGCTGAGTGGCACTTCCCTAGTGGGAGCGCACTGACCACCAGGGGGAAGCTCTTGCACTGAGCGTCTGCCCCCTTGTGGTAGGTGTGTGCCATAGTAACCAGTCATTCTGCCATTCAGTCGATTTGCATATTAGCCTTTTAATATTTAGGATATTTATATGATTGAATAGAATTTGGACTCTGAGAACAATTTTGCCTGTCCAATTCAAATGTGTGATTAAATAAATGATTTAGGTTTTTTGATTTAAAGTTGAAATCTTACTACATTTATAGAAAATGATGGGACATTTAAAAGAATGAAGATTGACCGTATTTATGATTTTAATTATTTCTTTAAATGGGTTATTTGAGCAGTTGGTAAGATTTAGTTTGTTAAGTTAGAAAACAGGAGTACCTTACTTTGCAGAAAACAGCTAACACAGCACATCAGGGACTGTTATCTTCAGAAAAGCCTGCTCCTAAGATTGGTCCTTAGCTGGTATCTGAGAAGTTGGGTCACAATGTGTCCCCAGTCAAGAGTTAACCGATAAGAGTGGTTTTGCTTAGATTGTTTGTGCAGACAGTATTGCTTATGCTGAATGTCTGGGAGTCTGACATTTTGATACAATCTAGGCAGAATGTGTCTACATACTCAGCCCCTAAGATGAAGCTTGGGCTCTTAAGTCTCTAGTGGGCTCCCCTGGGACAAAATATTGCACCCATGTTGTTGAGCTTTCATAGCTGAGATGAGTGTGCTCTGCGTGACCCCGTGTGGGAGAGAGAGGCCATAAGGAAGCCTGCACAGGGAGTCCTGCAGACTCTGCCTGTGTCTTTCCTTTATGATCCTGCTGGTATCCTTACTATGCTGCTAGGAGCAGAGTTATATACTGACTTCTGTAAATCCCCCCATTTTGACTTACCCAAAGGTGAGGCCTACATCTAACTTCTGTAAACCTCCCATTAATAGTTCTATCTCTCTACCCCTCTCTTTAAAAATCAATGAGAACACATTTTTAAATTATATCTTAGATTTGAAGATTGAGAGTGGGGAAAGGCCTGAGAAGCAAGAGTGTTAGCAAAAGGACAGAAGTGGGAAAATCAGAGGTATGACTGTGAGAGGCATGTTGGCCTCTAGCGTTGCAGCATGGCTGTCTCACCAAAGAGTGGGGACAGGCCTTTTGGTCCCAGGCTGTGGTGGCTGTGCTTCTCAGGCTCAGGGGTTTGGAGCTGATTCTTTCCTTGGGGAGAAGGACAACTGGTGTTTCGACAATTTGTTCTCATAGCAGTATTTTGTTAATTCATAACAAGCCGGATATGAAGAGACTTTGTTGGTTCTAGAATAAAGATTGTACTGGGAACAAAGTGTAGGATAGTTTAGGTTGTATTAGAGGAGAGAGTGTTGTGAGCAGAGAATAATTAGAAAACATTCCAGATATAAAGTAATAAAGGGCTAAGCTAATAGAAGGTCAGAGGGAATGGGAAGAGATTCCCTTAAACACTGTAAATGAAGAAGTGATGAGACTGGTGACCACATACAAAGGAAGGAGTAGAGTATATTTATGAAAGTGAAAGAGGACGGTAACATTTCAGAATGAAATATGTACCTGTGGGCTGTTTGTATTATATTTACACTAGAGGCCTGGTGCCCAGATTTGTGCACCCGGTGGGCATCCTTAGGCTAGCCTGTGGGGATCAGGCCAAAATGGCTCTCTGACATCCCCCAAGGGGTCCCAGATTGGGGGAGGGTGCATGATCAGGGCTGGAGAGGGACCACGGGAGGGCTCCAGGGCATGTCCAGCTCTTCTTGCCAGACCCTAGCAGCAAGCTAACCTACAGGTCAGAGTGTCTGCCCTGGTGGTCAGTGCACAGCATAGAGACTGGTCGAACAGTCTCAGTCAAAGAGTTGGACACTTAGCATATTAGGCTTTTATTATATAGGAATATAGGATGGTTTTTCTTTTTACCCTCAAGGGAGTTGGAATCAGTGTGTATGTATATTGGAAGGTAGTCTGAAAAGAAAAGTTTAGCCCAGATGGTATGGCTTATTGATTGAGTGTCAACCTATGAACCAAGAGATCAAGTTTCAATTCCTGGCCAGGGCCCATGCCCAGGCTGTGGGCTCGATCCCCAGTGTGGGGCATGCAGGAGGCAGCCGATCAGTGATTCTCTCTCATCATTGATGTTTCTATCTCTTTCTCCCTCTCCCTTTCTCTCTTGAAGTCATTAAAAATATATTTTAAAAACAAGGAAAGTTTAGACCCCGAATGTTCCAAGAGAGAAGAGAACTTCTGCAGCTCTAAAAAGAACTGGAACACAAACCCTAGAGATTTGATGCTTACATAACTTTTAGAATCTTGACTTTATCATAGAAGCCTCAGAGAGTCAAGCAACTCATGCCTAGAGGGAGAATGTGCACAGTGGTGAAGGGGGATGTTGGAATCTACTGGGGTCTTTGAAAGATTTTTCAAGCCTTTTGTTAGAAAAGAGCTCCCCTGCATCTACTGGGCCCTTATCCTGCACGATGATGGAGAATAAGATGAATGCCCTCATTAAAGCAGCTGGTGTAAATGTTGAGCCTTTCTGGCCAGGCTTGTTTGCAAAGGCTCTGGCCAATGTCAGCCTTGAGAGTCTCATCTGCAATGTCTGGGCTGGTGGACCTGCCCCTGCAGCTAGTGCTGCACCAGCAGGAGGTCCTGGTCCCTCCACCGCTGCTGCCCCAGCCGAGGAGAAGAAAGTGGAAGCAAAGAAAGAAGAATCTGAGGAGTCTGATGATGACATGGGCTTTGGTCTTTTTGACTAAACTGGCTCTTTTGTAACACAATTCACAGTTAATAAAAGCTAACTTCTGTTGAAAAAAAAAAAAAAAAGTTATATATCTGTATTATATCAAATTTAGAAAATTTCACTAACGCAGAAAAAAAAATAGTCATGTTATTATCCAGAAGACAAACATTTTTTTTTGTATTGTCAACTATTTTCTATGTATTTTTTTTTGGTTTGTTTTTATTTTATGTAATTGCACAATGCTATATTCAGCTTACTAGCCTGTTGTTTTTTATGTGCTTTTTCATCAATGTCATGTGTGTTTTCTCCATTTTTAGCAGTTCCCTCTTGGTTGCCTTTCTGAAAATTTTTTCATTTTTACTGATATATCAATAAAGTTTTATCTTTAGAAGGCTTTTTTTTTTTTAATTTTGCAAACAGTTATCAAGAGCCATTGGAGAATTTTTCCCAATCTTGGCTTAAAATGACAAATGTATTTGTATGTGGGGTTTTAAGGGTCTTTCATGTGATTCAGAAATTGAATAATGACAACAACAACAAAACCCACCACCAACAACCCCAAATTCACCTGAGTGTTTGGGTGCTTAATAGATATACACTTTTAAGTCCTTTAAAAGTATACAGTATTGTATTTTTAATATAATTTTAAAACCATATAATCAATATTCTTACTGAAGTCTCCTGGCTAAAACTTCCTTGTACGGGGTAAAGCATTAACAGTAATTCTTCGGGTCTAAGAAACACTTTAACGGGTTTGTAAATGCAAACCAGAAACTACCTACCTAGAATCAGGTACTAATTTCAGGAAGCAGCTTCAGCAGGTGAATCTGGACATGGCCATTCACACTCAGAAAGCCAATAACCAATCCTTTTCCCGAATCTGCAAATCACTTTCCAGCTTTTCCATACTTACAGGACTGTGAAGAATGCATGTAAACTGATTCCACTCATATTTCCATTCAGAAAGTTTTCTTCCCCTCCCCATCCCCCAGTTGCCCCATAGATTTAGCTCCTGATTCCATTGGCCCTGGGGCATCGAAACCTAACGAATGTCTCAGAAGCTCATTCAATGGAGACCACCACTTGCTCTGGATGCTCAGCGGGTGACAGTGAAAAAAGCCCAGGCGTCCACGTCCCCTGGTCTCAGGTGGGGCCCGGCGGTGACCAGATCCACGCGGGGAGACGAGGTACTGATAAGCTGGGGTGGCGTCCGGGGATCACCCGGCTCGTGGCCAGCTGTCCATCTCCTCCAAGCCCCAGACACAGAGTATTCATTTGTCCCGGGGTGCTCCTTGACCCGGGCCCGCGGGCGGGTGGCAGCAGGGTCCAGTGCAGACAGAACTCAGAACCAGCGCTACCGCCGCGGCGCTCAGGCGCGCCACGCCCTCTGCCCTCCTGGGGGGCTCGGACCCCGGGAGCCTGGGGCTCAAGGGAGGGGCGGCGCTCTCCCGGGTCCGCAGCCCGAGGTGGAGGAGTGCCAGGTGCAATCCTCCTTCGCTCCCACTGTGCTCTTCTCCTCGCCTCCAGCTCGCTGACCGCTGCCCACAGCTCCTGACCGTGACCGTGACCGCGGGCCGGCGCCTCCCCAGGTGTTAGCCGCGCGCGTGAGTGCAGGGCGCGCGGGGGGCGCGCTGCGGGAGGGACTGTGGGCGTTGGTCCAGGGAAGGTCGCCTCCTGCCCGGCTTGGCTTTCCCACCAGGGGCTGACCCGCCCGGGACTGATCCGAGTCTGTGGTTACAGACGGAGTGCCCAGCGCGCAGAAGGGGAGAGGGAGTCCAGGAGCGCCCGCCCGCGAGTGGGGTCCCTGGGGGAGGCAGCCTGGAGAGGAGCCGGGAGGTTTGGGAGAAGCTTCCCGCTGGGAGGGCACAGGACACACGCCTGACGTCCTGGGAAGTAGGACCTGCTTCCTTAGCTCGCGCAGGGACTGTCTGGGCACTCATCCCCGCGGTTCTGTGAATGACTGTGAGTGCTCCGCCTCTGAGCACAGGGACCCTGAGGTCCCAGCCCTGGAACTGCTGAGTGAGTGGTGACAGCCCTTTGGGATGCCAGTGGCTGGAAAGGTCAGTGGGTGTTGGAAAATAGAGAACTATTCAATTGAGATGACTAGGTTTTAATTACGTAGTTCCTCCCGGTTTCATTTGATATTAAATATGAAAGACTTAGCAGAATAGATCCATCCATGTTGTAATAGATGGCAAGATTTCATTCCTTTTTATTGCTGAGTAATATTCCATTGTAGATATATTCCTCTTTTTAGAAATTGATTTTAGAAAAAGAGGGAGAGGGATAAAGAGAGGGAAACAGATTTGTTGTTCCACTTATTTGTTCATTCATGGGTTGATTCTAGTATGTGCACTGACTGGGGACAAACCCATGACCTCAGTGTATCAGGGCCAGAGCTACCCGACCAGGGCTGGATTGATTTTCATAATCATTTTTATACTTAATTCTAAATCTTTCTGGAATCTAAGTATGTTTACCCATTAATTAAATATGTCACCTCAAACAATTTTGAAGTTTATTTTCTTACTGATTAGAGAAGCATTGTAAGCAGTGATAGAAAGCCTGAAGCTATAAATTCAGAAAACTTTCTCTTATCCTTAACTGCCTGGCTAAGCCATTTTTTTTTGGTAATGCCTATATCAGAACCTCCAAAATTACCATCAAAATATCAAAAACAGTGATAGGGGGTGAAGGTGATCATGTAGTCTCTGATCTTGAATCATACCATAAAATTCTTTTCCAGCTAGATAGATTTAACTCCACTCATTTCTTTCCTGTTTTACGAGTTTTGAGTAATTTTTATACTCTTCCTATTGGACTTATTAGATATTTAATTGATATCCAGTTGGAGTATATGTATTCAGAGTTGTGTCTACCTCTTTGATAGGGATCCCAAGGTTTTTCTTATTACAGTTCTATGAGCTGTTCACTGAAAATAGAGCTCTTTATTGCAGGACAGTTTAAAATGGGAATAATTTTTTAATGTTAATATATCTTTTTGAGCTCAATAAATCCAAAATATTTTTACCAAACATGTAATCAATATAAAAGTGACTAATGAGGTATTTTACATTCTTTTTAAAGATTTAGAGTCTCTATTATTTTTACTCTTTTTAAATATACATTTTCATTGATTTCAGAGAGGAAGGGAGTGGGAGAGAGAGAAACATCAGTGATGAGAGAGAATCATTGATCAGCTTCCTCTTGCATGCCCCCTACTGGAGATGGAGTCCAAAACCTGGGCATGCAACCTGACCAGAATCAAACCCTGACCTTCTGGTACATAGGTTGATGCTCAAATGCTGAGCCACACTGGCTGGAATACTCTTTTTTAATTGAGATTTAATCGACATATAACAGTTTCAGGTACAGAACATAATGATTCAATAATTATATATATTGTGAAATGATTACCACAGTAAGTTGTTAACATTCATCGCTAGTTACACGTTCTTCTTTTCTTGCGTGAGACCATTAAAGATCTCTTAGCCACTTTCTAACATATAATACAGTATTGTTAACTATACTTACTGTGCTGCACATCCCCAGGACTTATTACTTTTATAACTGGAAGTTTGTCACAAAACAGACTTGTTTTAAGTGTGTTGTTATCTAGTACATTTATTTAACTGTCAACTTATTGTTGCTTTTCTCTCTATAGTAAGGCAGACACTCTCCCGATGACGTCCGGAACTTACTGAGTTGTTATCTCCATGTCACAAACAGCGATGGCCTCCCCAGGACCACCCCCAAAGACCCGAAGACGCTTCCTGAGAGAGCCGTGTTAAGTTTCCATAACATCTGCTACCAAGTAAAAGTGAAGAGTGGATTTCTACTTAATCGAAAAACAGTTGAGAAAGAAATACTGATAAACGTCAAGTATGTGCATGAACGTTTGTTTAAACAGCTTTATTGACAGCAGTGGACTTCACTGGTTTTGCCTAATGCAAGTACAGGTGCTATGAACATTTTATTTGTATACATGTCTGTACAGTTACATAGAGACACTTTCATTTCGTTGGGCTCAACTGGGAGTAAAATGGTTGGATCACATGTTAGGTATAAGCTTAATTTTTTTTTATTTAAAAGAATGGTTTTTAAAGTGGTTGTACCATGTGCATCAACATTTGTTTGAGAAACTGAATAATTAATGTGCCATTTAGCTTTCCCTGGATAAGCCTTGTGGTTTAGTGGGAAGATGCCTGGCTGAGTGACTTACAGCTTCCCAACCGTGTGGATCCTATCTAATAAAGAGGAACTATGCTAATTGACCCTCACACCATTGCAAAGATGGCGGTGCCCAGAGCCAATAAGGAGGGGATATGCTAACTGACTGCCACACCCTCAAAGATGGTGGCGTGGCAGTCAATTAGCATAGCCACAACATGGCTGGCAGGGGAGGGCCGTTGTGGGTGCTCAGCCAGAAGGGGAGGGCAGTTGAAGGCAACCTGGCCAGCAGGGGAGTGCAGTTAGGGAGTGGTTAGCAGGGAGTGGTTAGAGGGTGATCAGGCTGGCAGGCAGAAGTGGTTAGGGGCAATTAGGCAGGCAGGCAGGTGAGCAGGCAGTTGGGAGCCAGGAGTCCAGGACTGTGAGGGGGATGTTTCACTGCCAGTTTAGATCCAATCCCTGTTGGCAGTCAGACATCCCTTGAGGGGTCCCAGATTGGAGAGGGTGCATGCTGGGCTGAGGAATACCCCCACCCTCAGTGCATGAATTTCATGCATCAGGCCTCTAGTGATATTATAATATCAATCTTTAAAATAGTCATCCATAACTGGGGTTCAGTGCAGTTGGAAGCGGGGTTCAGTGCAGTCTACTTCCTGCTAGGGCAATCCAGCGGCACAGTCAACAGTCTGTCCTCTGCGTGCAATGTGCTCGACTCCGGGGCTCTGCTTTTCACCGCTCCCCTGAGTTTCTGCCTTACAGCTTAGAATCTCTCTGTATTAGCCTGTGTCCCCAGGGTCTCGCCCAGAACTGGGGTTCAGTGCAGTCGGAACTGGGATTCAGCACAGTCCGGAGCTTTTATCTCCTTCCTGTTAGGGTACGCCAGCAGGCACTCAGCCTCCCCCTCCTCTCCGGCTCCGTTCTCTCCCCATGTGCGCACCATGTCTCCGTACCTTAAGCTTTTACAGCTCCTCTGATTTTCCTTCTGGTTTTCTCTTTCCTTCTCGGTGTAGAATTTCCAGTCAGTCAACTTTCCTGTGGTTCTGGATGATGTCTACTTTATATTTTAGTTGTATATTTTGAAATTGTTGTGTGAGGCTGCAGTTAGGCATTTACTTTTGCCGCCATCTTGGTTTCTCTTCTCAGTTATCTCCAAATTGAGACGTCTTTGGGTTGAATGAAGAGCCCTACCCTAAATTGAAATGGGGAGGGGAAGAGCCCTTGCTTCCACTGCCCCAAACCCCTCTCCGCCTAAATCCTCTGCCTTTAAAAGCAAGTCGTTTTCACTGTGATGTTGGACACTCCAGTTATCTGTCCCCTGGTCAGCATTGAACTCTGAAATCTTCGTCGCCTGGCTTCCCCTACTCCCCATCCTGTGTGTGTGTGTCTGTGTGTGTGTGTGTGTGTGTGTGTGTGTTTTCTAATAGATATTCATGACTTTTATAATGTCACCAGAGGCACAGTGCATGACATTTGCGCACGGGGGGGGGGGGGGGGGGAGGGGGGGGTTGGGGTCCCTCACCCTGGTCTGCGCTCTCTCACAGTCCAGGACCTGCAAGGGGTCCTTAGTGCTGCCACGGAGGTGGGAGAGGCTCCTGCCACCACCTTTGCTCTCACCAGCTGAGAGCCTGGCTTCTGGCTGAGCTGTGAGCCATGCTCCTGCATGAAGAGCATACCCCCTGGTGGTCTGTGCACATCATAACAACCAGTCATTCTGCCATTCGCTTGATTTGCATGTTAGGGTTTTATTATAGAGGATAGTTATCCAGGCTCCACTTCCTAAATCTTAAGAACTTTAACTTTTATACAAAGTTTAAATTGGAGTTATTATTTGTAGACACTTTAAGTCCAGTAAAAGCCTAGCCATTATAGTGAAGCCTTGAGTGCTATCTTAAGAAGAAAATGATGCTTGGGCCCTAACTGGTCTGGCTCAGTTGATAGAGCGTTGGCCTGCAGACTCAAGGGTCCCAGGTTCAATTCCGGTCAAGGGCATATACCTTGATTGCGGGCACATCCCCAGGTGGGAAGTGTGCAGGAGGCAGCTGATCAATGTTTCTCTCTCATTGATGTTTCTAACTATCTATCCATTTCCCTTCCTCTCTGTAAAAATCAATAAAATATATATATTTTTAAATTATGCTTGGTCATTGATCACACCTTCAGCATCTCTTATTTTTTGATGCTCAACTCTCCCTGCAAATCTCAGTTTCCTGGCTTTTCCTTCCCCTTCTCACTTCTTTGCTGTACTATGTAGTGATTTAGTGAGAAAAATTATTGCTGCCTACCCCCACCTGCCTCCCTTACACTACATATAAGTTTCAGGTTTTATTATTACAATAAAATGCTTCACACTGACTTTCTTTTTTTAAATTTAATTTTATTTTTAAAGTATTACAAATAGTAGTACACATGTCTCCTTCCCCCCCCCCCTCATTGACCTTCCCCCCACCACCCCTCCTCCCCCATACATACCCTCACCCACCACCCCAGTGTCTTGTGCCCATTGGTTATGCTTATATGCCTGAATACAAGTCCTTCGGTTAATCTCTTACCTCCCACAACCCTCCCCAGACTTTCTGCTGTAACTTGACAGTCTGTTCGATGCTTCTCTGCCTCTGTATCTATCTTTTTGTTCATCAGGTTATAATGTCCTTTATAAATGAGTGAGATCATGTGGTATTTTTCTTTCACTGCCTGGCTTATTTCACTTAGCATAATGCTCTTCAATTCCATCCATGCTGCTACAAATGGTAAGAATTCTTTCTTTTTAAAGCAGCATAGTATTCCATTGTGCATTTGTACCATAGTTTTCTTTTTTGAAAAATTTTTATTGTTTAAAATATTATATATATTAATACATATATCTCCTTTTTCCCCCACTGACCTTCTCCCTGCCTCCCCTACTCCCTGTTGCATGCCCTCCCTCTCCCCTCCCCCCATTGTGTTTTGTGTCTATTGGTGTGCTTATATGCATGCAAACAAGTCCTTTGGTTGATCTATTTCCCTCTCTCCCCAACACTCCCCAGCCTTCCCATTGTAATTTGAAAATCTGTTTGGTGCTTTACTGCCTCTGTATCTATCTTTTTGTTCATCAGGTTATAATGTTTTTTATTCTCCACAAATGAGTGAGATCATGTGATATTTTTCTTTGATTGCCTGGCTTATTTCACTTAACATAATGCTTTTCAGATCCATCCATGCTGCTGTAAATGGTAAGAATTCATTTTTATAGCAGCGTGGTGTTCTATTGTGTAGATGTAGCATAGTTTTCTAATCCACTCATGTGCTGCTGGGCACTTAGCTGTTTCCAAATCTTAGCTATTGTTAATTGTGCTGCTATGAACAGAGGGGTGCGTATATCCTTTCTGACTGGTGTTTCTGTTTTCTTGGGATATATTACTGGGTCAAATGGCAGTTCCATTTTTAAATTTTTGAGGAAACTCCATACTGTTTTCCACAATGACTGCACTAGTCTGCATTCCCACCAGCAGTGCATGAGGGCTTCTTTTTCTCCACATCATCGCCAGCACTTTTCGTTTATTTTTTTAATTTAATAAATCTTTTTAAATTTAATAAATCTTTATTGTTCAGATTATTACAATAGTTTCTGCCCCCCCATAGCTCCCCTCCACCTGCTTGTCACCCCACCCTCTGCCCTTATACACCCTCACTGTCTCAGCACCATTTTTTAAAGAAGCTGTTTTGACTCCATTGTATGCTCTTGCCTCCTTTGTCAAAAAAGCCTTCCAAGAGAGATAAGCCACTCATAGAAAAACTAGCTGAGTTTTATGTCAACTCCGCCTTCTTCAGAGAAACCAAAGTTGTGTTAAATCAACTCTCAGGGGGTCAGAAACAGAAGAAGAGCAAGGAGATCACCTACGCCACCTTCTTCTGTCATCAACTCAGATGAGTTTCCAAGCGTTCCTTCAAAAACTTACTGGGTAATCCCCAGGCCTCCATAGCTTAGGTAACCAGGCCACTATTAGCAGATTCTTCTAATTATGCCATTAAATGCTTATGTGAGGGCATTATATTCTGATACAATTTACTGTAGATTATACTTGTCCTTTGCCCACACTTCCACCTCACTTCTTTTGGGATATGGAAACAGAAAGTGGCACAAATTAAACACAATTAAGTTTTCACTTAGAGAAAAAAATTCAAAGTAGTTTTCTGGACTACCTAGTTCAAATTTTTTGCTGACTTAGACAATCTATAATAGATGAGCTTTGTATGGATTCCCCCTATTCCCCCCTACCCCCTCCAAAAAAATGGTGAATGAATCATTTAGCCACATTTGTAGTTTCCTGGTAGCCGCACACATTCACTTACTGATTTATTCAATAAGGCCTTCTCGATCATGTGTAGCATTTGGGAGCTTGTACACAGTAATGAGCAAAATGGGCAAGAATAAATCCCTGCTCTTCTGGAGCATACTTTCTTTTGAGGAGAGACAGCTGTTAAACTCATACAGACATAAAATATATAGCCTGGTAGAAGGAAGAGTGGGCCATGGAGGAAGTCTAAGCAGGTAAGAGGAGAAAGGAAGAGAGAGAAGGAAAGGAGAGGGGAAGGAAAGGGGGAAGGAGAGAGAGGGGAGAGGGGTTGGTTTGCATTTTAATCAGGTGATCAGGGAAACCTTCTCCTGGATGTCAGTGAGTGCACCTGAGTGTGGGAGGGGCCGCCTCCGCCTGAGGGAAGGGACCATGTGCAAACACTGTTATCATTGACCTGCATTTAAGGATTCTAGTCTAGGAGAACACTGGCCCCCGGAATCCGTTTACCAAGAACACAAAGGTAGTAAGCAAACTTGACTTCTGTTAAATAGGCTATTCACTGTCAGACTAATTTTTTCTTCAAACTTGTATGCATATATGCATAACCTGTGGACACAGACAATGGGGTGGGGAGGACCTGGGCAGGGAGAGGACTGGAACAGGCTGGAAGAAGTGAAGGGGGGCTGGGGCGGGGGGCGGGGAGAGGAGGAGGAGGGCCTATGCAATACTTTCAACAATAACAGTTTTATTTTATTTTTTTTTTAAAGATGAAATAATGTTGCCCTAGCCAGTTTGGTTCAGTGAATAGAGCACTGGCCTGCAGACTAAAGGGTCCCAGGTTCTATTCCAGTCAACGGCATGTATCTTGGTTGCAGGCTCATCTTCTCTGACCCTTGGTCAAGTGTGGCCAGGAGGCAATCAATCTATATGTTTCTCTCAGTCTTTCCCTCTCTCTTCCACTCTCTCTAAAAAATTAATGGAAAAATATCCTTGGGTGAGGATTAACAAAAACAACAAAAAGGTGAAATAATGTTCTTTTCATTTGGGGGCTGACATTGTTCATGGGGGTTGATTATTACTCCTTTATGGTATCCCTGTTACTCTCAAGCCCACTATCATAAAAACCTCTAGTATTTCCTTTTCATTGGTCCGTCATTTCTAAGGGTATTAGTCAGTTATATTTGAGGCTGTTAATTTTATGATGGATCATTGGATTACTGCTGACTGCTAACAGGTGATGCATAGTTGGCTCGGATGAGTCATTACTGACTTCTTTACAGGTGCACCGAAATTCCCTACTTCAGTACTGTGGCCCTTTGACTATTAACAGCGAGAGCCTCGATCCCTCTTTGAGATGTACTGCTAATTGCTCCAGACATTTCTATTATTTGGCATTTCTGTCAGAAATGAGCACTTTTGTATACTATACTATTCTTTTAGAGTGGATTTGGTGTCTTTTGGAAACAAATCAACATTGGTCAACAGAGACTCTATAATGGAGCTGTCATTTCAGGGAGAAAGTAGCCATAATAATATATAAACAAACAAGCATGGCTGTGCTCCAATTAAACTATTCATGGACACAAATTAGAATTTCATGTGTATTTCAAAAATTCTGTTAGTATTTGTGTATCATATACACATCTCTTGTTTTCTTTTTTCAACCATTAACATAATGGTAAAGAAATCATTCTTATCTCATGGACTGAAGAAATAGGTGAAGGGCCCTGTTTGGCCTGTGGGCCATAGCTTTCTGACCAATGGTTTTGGAATTTTAAACTTGCTTGTATGGCAGTTGCTTCTCTAAATGTTTGAATGGGTAGCTCTAACAATGTTTTATGGCTTCCTGCTGATAAGTCTTGTATCTATAGTCTTAGAGCTATACTTAGGTTTGAACTAGTCACTTATATGAGTCAGACTTTGCCTCTGATAATGCATTGACCAGAGGCTGTATTTGGAAGGTTTTAGACTGAATAGATTATGTGTATAAGAAGATTTAATGCTCATTTAACATGCTATGGGTTTTCTGATCCTCTCTTAGAGACCCATTGTTTCTGTTAGCATATTAAACATTTGAGTATGGATTAATTTTTTTAATTTTTTTTTAGTGATAGCCCTAATCATCCCTCAGAACTCACCTTGAGAAATGTTGGCAGACATATAACCACAGACCAGACACACAGATACACTGACAGGGTCTCCTTGCTCAGTTGTAAAAAGTTAAATTTGGCTCTTTGTTTCCCTTTTTTTTTTTAAAATATATTTTTATTGATTTCAGAGAGGAAGGGAGAGGGAGAGAGAGATGGAAACATTAATGATGAGAAAGAATTATTGATTGGCTGCCTCCTGCACGGAGCCCACAACCCTTGCTGTGCCCTGACTGGTAATCACACCATGACTGGGGCCAGGATTGCACCTGTAGCCAAGGTACTGGCCCTTGACAGGAATTGAAGCCTCAACCCTTCAGGCTGTGGGCCTACATTCTAACCACTGAACAACACTGGCTAGGGCAAATTATTTACATTTTAATTTAGAAGGCAGTCTAATAGCATACACTGTTTTATATTTTCCCAAGAACTTTGGCCAAGTCATGTATGTATATTATAATAATAAATTGTGTGCTAAATTTTTACCTTTAATTGAAACTCTTCTTTCTTTTTAAAAAGGTAATCATAGTAGTTCTCCTGGGACTGGTTATATAGTTCTCCTGGGACTGGTGCCATTTTCTATGATCTAAAAAGTGACCCCATGGGAATCTAGAACAGGATCGACATTTGGATCTTGATTTTGAGGGAAAGCTGTTACTTTTTGTAAGGTTATAGAAACCCATTAAGAGTTTGAATTTCAGACAAGTATAGGATGAATGGAAGAGTAGGATAAGTCAGTGACTTGAGAGCTAGCTGCGTGGGAAGGTTAATTTTCATATATGGTGTAAAATATACAGAACATAAAGTCTACCCTCCTATCCAGGTCTCAGTGTACAATTCAGTGGTATTAAGTGCACTCACGTTGTTGTAAAACCATTGCCACCATCCAACTCCAGAATGTTTTTCATATTCCGTTATAGGATAGCAAGAAGCTAGAAAAATTCCAAAGTGGGAAAAATAGGGAAACTGAAACAAGAAAATTAAACAAGGCCTAACAGTTTGGCAGCCTGCATCCAGCTTGTAAATAGCAAGCCCGATGGTCCCCCAACCAAGGATGCTGGAAGCAAGTGGTGAATACCTCTCCAAAGACAGCAGAGAGGAGGGAGGAAAGGGGTGGGAGAATGCAGACTTCTCTCATCCCACTCCCTCAACAGGAGAGCCAGCAGTCTCCGGGCTTGGCAAGATAAAACAGTCAGGTGCTTGTCACAAATTCTGGGGTAGCCATAACCAAGTAAAAGGGAGACCTTGAAAATTAACTTGTGCCAAGACACTTGGCAAAGGAATTTAAAAGTCTATAGATGGAAAAGCGTATAAGGCAGAAACCCTTCCTCCAGCCAGTCGCAGGCGTCTTCTACATGCGGCCCGCAGAGTAGTCTGATCCGGCCCGCCAGGTTTTTTGGGCAGTGAGCGCAGCCGAGGTGTTACAGTAGGAATTAGTAGTTCATATAGTCCGGCCCTCCAGCTCTCTGAGGGACCGTGATCTGGCCCCCACTTTAAAAAGTTTGAGGATGCCTGAGCCAGTGCTTCAGATTAGCTGAGAGCTCATCCGTGTTTTGTGCTGGATGATAGATTTGCTGGCCTTGCTCCTTTGATAAGTTTGCATATTTTACTTTCTTAACAAGTGACTTTCTTAATAAATTCACTTTAACAACACAATAGTCTATTAAGTCACTCACTTGAATTCATTCATAGGCCAAAGTAAGAATTGAGGTAGAGTACTAGTTAAGTATACAATTTTACCTATATGTTCCCAAAATTTCTAGTGCTCTAGTTAAATATACAATTTTACCTATGTTCCCAAAATTTCTAATTTAGCACTTCTTAGTTGGGATTCAGGAATCTGTATTTTAACTCCACGAGGTGATTCTCATCATGAGAGAAGTTTGGAAACACTGCAAGGGTCAGATATTGGTAGTTGAAGCAGCCCCCACCTGTTAGCTCTTAATTCACTGATTGGCTTTTATTGGAGTTTTCTGCCAAGGTTGTATCCTATCATTTTAATTGTAATTAAAGGTATGGAAAAGCCAGAGCAAGTAGTAGTTCTCCCAGTAGAGTTGGACTACCACCTGGCCCCCATTTCCCAAATTAAATATTTTCTAAAGTCTCTTTTTCATTTGTGTGTGGCCTTCTCCAGAACTCAAACCCTGAACTAGAACCCTAAATCATAGAGGATGTGAAAGGGGATTCCACAGAGTACCACCTTAAAAAATTAGTCTATTAAATCATTTAACAATAAAACTTATGATATGGAAGGAATTTTACCATCTACTAATTCAGAATTGTTATGAACACTATTGTACTGTTAAGTGAATGACTTAACAAATTTAGCTGAATGTTGCCTTCTCCCATGTTTCTGAAATCAGCTTTTCCTATGGTATGAGCCGTGTTTGTGTGTGTGTGTGTGTGTGTGTGTGTGTGTGTGTGTAGAAAGTTGCAAATCTGCCTGTGTACTGGGCCTGGCTATTTTTAATTTATTTATTACATTAAAAACACACTCCTAATTTTATTTTATTTTTAAAAAAATATATTTTATTGATTTTTTTACAGAGAGGAAGAGAGAGGGATAGAGTCAGAAACATCGATGAGAGAGAAACATACATCAGCTGCCTCTTGCACACCCCCTACTGGAGATGTGCCTGCAACCAAGGTACATGCCCCCAATCGGAATCAAACCTGGGACCCTTCAGTCCACAGGCCAACACTCTATCCACTGACCCAAACTGGCTTCAGCGTGTGTCATTTTAAATAATATACCACTTCATCCCTTTTAGTTTCTGCTTACATCCTCAATGTTTATTAAAATGACTGGTTGTGCAGGGAACTACAACACTGTTTCAGGAATGCTGGCATGCTGCTTTCATAAACTTTATTTATTTATAATGTTTTTATTGATTTTAGAGAGAGGAAGGGAGAAAGAGAGAGAAACATAGATGAGAGGAAAACATTGATCAGCTGCCTCCTGCATGCTCCCTATTGGGATTGAGCCCTTAACCTGGGCAAACCTGGGCATATGCCCGTGACCAGAATTGAACCCAGGACCCTTCAGTCCATAGGCCTATGCTCCATCCACTGAGCCACACTGGCTAGGGCTTTTTCAACCACTTTAATCTGAATAGTTACTTAGTGCTTATCATGTGAGGAAACAGTTCAGCAGGAATGATCTAAGGACGTGTAGTTGACGCAGTGCTCCTTCCCCTTCTCTCCCCGCAGAGCTGGGGTGCTCTTCTTCCTCACCACCAACCAGTGTTTCAGCAGCATCACGGCCGTGGAGCTCTTCGTGGTGGAGAAGAAGCTCTTCATGTGAGTGTGTCTGTTCCGGGGAGGGCGCTGTGCAGTGTCAGGGCAGGTGATCAATCTGGTCACGTCCAGAAGTGGCCACGGATTGCTCCCTGGGGATTACCAGTGTTCATTGAGGAAAAGCAGTCCATGGCTGGGAGAGAAATGATGGGAGCAAGGGGAAAAGGAGTTTAAAGATTAGGGTGTGGCTGCAAAGGCAAATGGTACAGAGAATGCAAGAGACAGAGGCTGAAAAGGATCTTTTGTTTTAGCAAATAAGAAGTCAGGAGCACCTTCACAAGAAAAGTTTGAGAGGCTCAGTAGAAAGAAGGTAGTGGTTTAAATTGTAAATTGAAGAGGGGGAAGTAAAATTGACAAAGAATACAGACCGAGCCTAGCCCTCAATGGAAGAGCCAGAGGCAGCAGGTTTGTTTCTTGTGTTTTTCAAAGTGGGAAGAGATTTGCCCATATTTACAAGCTGGAGGAAAGGAACTGTTAGAGAGGGAGAGAATGAAGTTTGTGATAGAGTTTGGACTCACCAGAGGAGGATGTCAGGAAGAGGAGGGACCAAAGTCTTCACTGGGGAGGATTTGATGATTGAACAGACTTGTATGTTTGGGAGGCATGATCACTGAAGGAAGAAGAGCCATGTTTTTCATCATGAGAATGGAAGGCGTGAGAAGGTTTAGTGACCTGGAGCTGCCCTGGCAACGTGGAGAATCGCAGCGCCACCTTCTTCATAGTCAGAAGTGGGGAGAAAGCAAAGCCTTTGTGACCACTGAGATCAGCTACTGGAGCTCTTTTTCACAGAAACCCAGAGACAGGAGAGGGAGGGAAGGCAGAACGTGTTCACTGGAGTGGCGTCCTGAGGGCAAAAGGGGCGGCATTGGGAGGGAATTCTGGAATGAGGAGAGGGGTCCTTGCACAGAGCTCTTGGGAGCCACGTCTCATGGGAGGCGTGCCCTTGAGACGGTGCCTGAGGCTGACTGGGTGAAGCTGTAGTTTTTAGACCCCCGCTGAATGCAGAATGGCTACCCATCTGGCCTGTGTCTTCTTGAACTAATGTGGGGTGGATGTTTGTGTTTTAGGCATGAATATATCAGTGAATACTACAGAGTGTCATCTTATTTCTTCAGGAAACTGTTATCTGATGTACTACCCCTGAGGACGTTAGCAATATTATCTTTACTTCTACAACATAGTTCTTGTTAGGTAAGCGATAAGATAAAAAGTGTGTGTTTTTAGTCTCAGAGGTGAGGGAAGCTAATTTCTATTTGTAAGCATGATTTTGGTTCTTAAAACTATAAACCACTCCGCAAGATAAGGAAGCATCTATCTATTGTGCACAGTCTGAAGTAACTGTTCTCTGTGGTAATTTTTGTCAAGACTTTATCAAAACTAACTTTTAACACTTTTATAGTTTACTGAGTGATATACAGATGTGGAAATATACATGTCATATACAGATATGGAAATAATTCATTAACATATTTGAGATTTTAATGGCACAATGATTGAATGTCGTCCTATGAATCAGGAGGTCACAGTTCGATTCCGATCAAGGCACATGCCCAGGTTGTAGGCTTGATCCACAGTTAGAGGGCTGTGCTGGAGGCAGCTGATCAATGATTATCTCTCATCATTGATGTTTCTATCCCTCTCTGCTTCTCCCTTCTCTGAAATCAATAAAATATTTTTAAAATATTTGAGACTATGTTGGAAGAACTGGAGCTGGAATATTAATTACCTATTTATATTTAAGTGTGTGTGTGTAAAACTAAGGAAAGACAGCACATTTGGGGGCTTATTGGTTTAATAAAAATACTTGTTCGATACTGTAGACAGAATCATTTGTGCATTGTGTTTAGGCTTCTCCCCAAGCTTATAGTCTTGTTACCAGTATCCATATGTGCATATCAGTGAACTGTATGTTTGACAAAACACTATAGGTCAAGGTCCACTGATTGAAATTATGCCCCAGTTTTACAAATAAGGGGTGTGTCTTAAAGAATTAGGCATAGAACCTGGATCCTCAGCTCCTGACCAGCTGCTCGAATACCTTCAGAGTGTATGGCCCGTAATAGTGCCCCATTATAGCTTATGCAGTAGTTTTGTGAAACTTCATTTAACCTCATCCTCAATCCCAAGCGCCGTGGTATTTGTCTCAGAGACCTGGGTTCTGGCGGCACTCCCTCAGAGAGTGGCACTCCCGGGAGGTCATGGGGTCCTGATCTCCCAGTTTCTTCACAGTCACTGTTACAGCAAACGGTGAGGAATGTGGTGATGTCTCTGGGGAAAGCATGTGCTCTTGACAAGGCTCCTTCTCAGGAGAAGGCAGTAGGATCTGGCCAGGTGTGTAGCCTCCAGCCTTCCACCTCAGGCTCCCAGAAATTGGTAATAATTGCACAACAGGGAGCACAGGGGTTACGTTGTAATGTGCTCATGCAGTAGTATAAAAAAGAAAATGAAATCGCTCTGTACAGTTATATGGGGGACAAGGAAATTGGTTGACTTGGTTTAATTGGATAAAGGATGAATTTTTTCATGCTAATATTCATTTCTCCAAATATTATAGTGTTTTCACAATAAGCAATTCCCAGTGCACAGTGATCTCGGCTGTTGGATAAGCCTCCTCTTTCCTTCCTAAGGATTGAAACCGAAGGTGGAGGCCTTCTTCATCATGATGTTTTCCCTTATGATGGTGGCTTATGCGGCCAGTTCTATGGCACTGGCCATAGCAGCAGATCAGAGTGTGGTATCCATAGCAACCCTTCTCATGATCATTGTTTTTTTTTTTTTTATTGTAGTTAATTTTTAGTTTCATGCCACTGTGATCAGAGAAGATGCTTGATATGATTTCAATCTTTTTAAATTTTTTTCGACTTATTTGTGTCTTAATGTGTGGTCTATCTTTGAGAATGTCCCATGCGCACTTGAGAAGAACGTATATTCTGCCTCTTTGGCATGAATTGCTCTATAAATATAAATTAAATTCATCTGATCTAGTGTTGTTTTTTTAAAGTTCACTGTTTCCTTGTTGATTTTTTTTGCCTGGAAGATCTATCCAGTGATGTGAGTGGAGTGTTGGAGTCCCTTATTATAACTATATTGCTACCAACTCTCCCTTAAAGTCCACCTAGAGATTATATATATATATATATATTTAGGTGTTCCTATGTTTACAAGGGTTATATTTTTTTTTCTTTTAAAAAATATGTTTTTATTGATTTTCAGAAAGGGAGATTATATATATATATATATATATATATATATATATATATATATATATGATGAGAGAATCATAGACCAGCTGTCTTCTGCATGCCCCCTATTGGGAATTTAGCTCGAAATCTAGACATGTGCCCTGACCAGGAATTGAGCTGTAACCTCCTAGTTCATAGGTTAAAGCTCAACCACTTAGACACATCATCTAGGCTCATTCAATCTATTTTTAATTCCTTCCAATGTATTCTTGATGCCAGATGTGGTATTCTCCATTTTCAGCTGGCGCTGGTTCATGGTTCCTATTTCATTTCTCATGCTGATATAGTTCCTGTTAATTTCCTTGTAATTTTCACTAAGTTTCATGAGCATCCTTAGAAGCATTGCTCTGATAAATTGCTTGCCTCCATTTCATTTAGCTTGGAACTTCCTCATTTTTTTATTTTTTTCCATTTGGGGGTTGTTTTTTTTGTCTCTCCACTTTTGGTATCTCTTTGTGTTTATTTCTATGTATTAGATAGAACTGCTATGACTCACAGTCTTCATGGGGTGGCCTTGTGTAGTAAGTGTCCTGTTAGACCCAGTGGTGTAGTCTCTTTGATCTCCTGATCTGGATTCTCAAAGAATATCCCTTGTATGGGTTATTTGGGTTCTCCTGTTGTAATTGAGTCGTGATTATTGTCTGTTCATGGGCGGGATCTCCCCTTAGGCTGGTTGACCATGAAGGGGTCTATTTGCCTATGCACATCAAAGCCAAATGAGACATGAACAGAAGTTTGCATCCAAGAAAGTGAGGATTTATTCATTGGGAAAATGGTGCCATGCCAGGAGTTGTAGATAGCCAATGCACAAAGACATTGCTCCAGAAAAGATAGATTTAATTTATATTTTCAGAGAATTTTATCTCGAAGCAGCAAATATTCTTCTCAAGTGCATGGAACATTTTCTATACCAGACCACATGTTGGGACACAAGACAAATCTCAATAAATTTAAGAAGATTGAAATCTTATCAAGCATCTTCTTCTCTGACCATAATAGTATGAAGCCAGAAATTAATTACCAGAAAAACACACAAACACATGGAGGCTAAATACCATATTACTAAACAATGAATAGGTTAACAGTGATATCAAGAAAAAATCATCCCTGGTTGGTATGAATTTTCCCCAGTCCAAATCTAGTTGGGAATATAGCCCAGCTGATACTATTTTGCCATCTTGTGAAACCCTTTACAGTAGGGGTGTCGAACTCAATCAGAGAAGGGGCCAAAATCTAAAATCCAGCCTAAATCGCGGGCCGAATGGTTTACTGAACAGTCATAAACTGTCATTGTGATGGAAACGCAGCGGAGTGCAGTGATGACAGCGCGGTGCGGGCCACATTGCAAGGCCTGGAGGGACGGATTTGGCCCGCGGGCCTTGTGTTTGACACATGTGCTTTACAGAGAACACAGCCATTACTGGCTCCTAATCCATAAAAACTGCAATAATAAATGCATGTCATTTCAAATCATAAATAAAATCTAAAGTTCCAACAAGCAAAACAGGATTTATGAACAGTCTCTTGTTAGTTGGTTAGCAGCCATTAACAGAATAACAATTCTGTCTCCCTCTTACTCTTTAGCTGCTGAAATCTAGAATATCTCAGAATTTTTTCCTTGTCATTTCCCCCTTTTTATTCAAATCTTTCAAAGGAAGCATTGCTGATGAAGACCTACATGATTTTAATTATGTTTAAATGGCACATCTTTGTTCCACAGGCTGTGTTGTCCCAGGTTGCTTGGAAAGGTTGTTCCTAGGAGGTCATATACTATGAAGGATGGAAGTCCAAGAATTCCATCAGGTGATGAGATGTCTTAGGCCAGTTGTGGGCCACAGAAGGAGTGTATGTGAGAGAGAGCTTTGCCAATCAACCACTGCAGAAAATTTTAATTTATTTGAAAAGTAACTTCTGGAAAGGTAGTTGAAGCTAGTTCAACCTGCCAAGCATTTGAACTGGGGCTGATTTATGATTTTACAGAATTGAGAGAAGCTTTGGGTATAACATCTAAAATTATAATAAAAAGAAGCAAAGTAGGATTATTGAAACAATTTGTAGTATTTTTCTAAATAATGAGCTTATCTCTGCTGGTAACCAACTGAAAGATTATTGTAGGCCATTAGTATCTAAATAAGAGGTATTTCCATGGAAACAAAAACAAACAAAGAAAAGAACCAAACAAGAATAAATCCAGTATTTGAGTCTGTAAGGCTGTCAGTTGAGAGTTCTAGATGTAAGGCTGGAAGCTTCTTTAGTTGGAGTTGAGGCAGGCAGTGGCCATTGGGCCTGCAGTAGGAATGCCTTTAGTGACGTCATCAGATGCTCAGCTAAGCTCTGCCTGGTTTACTTAGCATCAGTCATTGGTATTGACTAAGCTGGTGTAGCCCTCTTCCTGAAGTTCATATTAGGTTGTCTGGCTGCAGTTTATAATGGTAAGGCTCAGAAAAAGAATTTTAGTCAAAGTGTTAGGTAGGAAGTTAGACATGAGTGGCTGAGGTGGGGCCTGCCCTGGGGTCCTCAACAGGGGCTGGGCCAACACTGCCTTCAGACCGCCTCTCTGTGGGCAGCCCAGTAGCCAGCAGATCACCACAGGGCAGGTTCGGAGCCAGCTGGTAATCTGTCCTCCCCTAGCCTATCACTGGTCATGCAGTTTGGTATCCCTAATCTTCCATATTGCTGACCTTTTCCTCCTTAAAGAGAATAAGTAGGCCTCAGTTATATTTCAGCTCTGGACCCAGAAAAACAGCAAAACCAGACAAGTGATGCTGGGGCTGCCTTAGGACCAGCTACATTGACCAATGACTAGTTAGTTAGTTGGGACGGACCAATCAGTGGACGCCTGACCTCAGAAAGAGAGCCCCTGGAAAGCTGATGAATATTCTATTAAGACCCTTCCCTGAGCTCTCCCCTAAGATTTCACTGGAAAGAGAGAGATAAATACACACAGGACAAAGGACCCAGGGCACGCTCTCCCTCCAAGGAGCACATCTGTGCCATTCCCCCACAGGCACATATTCCCCAGCGGCCGCTCGTCCTGGGCTAAGCCCTGAGCCTGTCTCCAAGGCCCCCTTTACTCTGACTTTCCAGCGAGCTAAAGCAGCCCAGCCCTTTTCTCTCAGTCTCTTGACTGGCCCACTCACTCCTCGTTTCAATTAGCCCCATTCTGCTCTAATTTTTGTTGACATTAACATCTTTTCTGCATTGACAAAAAGAACCGAGGTCCCAGCTGGCAACCCCAATTGGTCACAAAAGGATGGAAGAAGAAATTTACCTCTAAAAGACATGCCTGTTCAAACCAAACTTAAACTAGCGTTAATACTAAACATTTCCCTAGAACGTGTGAGTTAGGAGGCTAGAGCAATACAATCCTTAGTGGCCAGGTGTAAGCTTCCTGCCACCGGAGGACAAAAGAGTGGGAAGAAAGCTTGCTGGACACCTGGGGTCAGCCCCCACAAGGAACTGAAACTGTCCCGAAGACACCTGGTGGCACACCTGCATTCCACCCACATTCTGAGCCCACCACTCAGCCCCAGGCCCATGGACAACAGCTGCATGTGAGGATGACACTCAGCTCCTGGGTGTTGCCATCATCTAGCACAGCTTTGGCTCAGTGCTGTGCAGCCCTTCCGTTTGGATATCTCCTCCCCCTCCTTCTTCCTTAAATAAATTCAATTTTTCTTTAAACACCATCTGAGATGGCTATTTAGCCTACCCGCGCACCAGCATGCTAACCTTCCATGTTCACCTTTCAATGTGATCCTGAAAACAATGTGTTTTTTTTAGTTTATTTCTTAATTGATATAAGCCAATTAAATATTAAAATTAACAATACCTTTTGGAGGTAAAAAACAAACAAACATTATACACATAAAACATACAAACAAAAACAGAACCCAAAGAGATCAAAACATAAACACAATTACTAATAATTATAGAGAGGCACAAGATGTTTTATTTGCTCTTCACAATTTTTAAGGAGGCAGGGGAAGGTTGGGGGTCAGGCATGGGATACTTCGGCTGTTGTGTTTTAAAATACCCCTATGCTCAAATATATGCACCCCTATGCTCATTGCAGCACTCTTTAAAATGGCCAAGATCTGGAAACAGCCCAAGTGCCCGTTAGTGGATGAATGGATAAAAAAGTTGTGGTACAGCCGGCCGGCATGCCTCGGTGGTTGAATGCTGGTCGAACTATGAACCAGGAGGTCACAGTTAGATGTCCGGTCAGGGCACATGCCCAGGTTGTGGGCTCGATCCCCAATGCGGGGTGTGCAGGAGGCAGCCGATAATGATTCTCTCTCCTCATTGATGTTTCTATCTCCCTCTCTCCCTCTCCCTTTCTGGGGGAAAACAAAAAGTTGTGGTACATTTGCACAATGGAATGCTACGCAGCCAAAGAAAAGAAGAAAATCTTACCTTTTGCAACAACATGGATTGACCTGGAGATTATTATGTTAAGTAAAGTAAGCCAGTCAGAGAAAGACAAATACCATATGATTTCTCTTGTATGTGGAATCCAATGAACAAAATAAACTGTCAAACAAAATAGAAACAGAGGTAGGGAACAGACTGACAGCTGTCAGAGGCGAGGGGCTGGTGAGACTGCATGAAAGAAGGTGACGGGATTATATACATAACACTTAGACACAGATCACTGTGTGGGGACAGTCACAAGGAAAGAGACTGAGGGTAGGTGGAGATGGGCAAAGGAGGGGGGGGATGGGATGATGGGTGCACCAGGCAGTGTGCAGATGATGCTTCATTGAGTTGTATATTTTATGGTTTTGTGAACCAATGTCACACCAAAAAATTCAATTAAAAAAAAAAGCAATAGGACATTTGAATAAATAAAATAAAAGTACCCCTTTATCAATTATTTTTCCCTTCAGTTTTCAAGCCTATGCATCTGTGAGCTGGGTTTGCATTTCTGATTACCTGGCAGGAAGACCTGCTGAGACTTTCCAAATAGCCTTGTCAGCCTTTAACAAGCCAGCTTCCAACTTGGCAAAATTCCTGATCAATTATTAGAACTTTTAAATTCTGTTCAAATATACTAATTTTCATAATCTTATATCTCAATAATCTTTAAACATTTATTACCTTGTTGGAAAATTTCTGGGTTTTCCCTTCTGTGTCTTTTAATCTCTTATTGATTAACCTAATGCTTGTGTTGGAATCTATAAGACCAAGTAGCAGAGGTAGCAAATTTAAAAGGCTTAACATTTGTATTTATTTTTGTCCAGTTGTTTGTGTTTTTCTTCTTACTGCTGGGCAACTGTACTTCCAATATTCTACTTTAAAAATATATTTCATTTATTTATTTATTTGTTTGTTTGTTTATTTATTTATTTATTTTTTTACAGAGAGGAAGGGAGAGGAGAGGGATAGAGAGCCAGAAACACCGATGAGAGAGAAACATCAAACAGCTGCCTCCTGCACAGCCACCACAAGGGATGTGCCCACAACCAAGGTACATGCCCTTGACCGGAATTGAACCCAGGACCCTTCAGTCAGGCCAACACTCCATCCACTGAGCCAAACTGGTTTCGGCCAAAAATATTCTATTTTTTCCCCCACTGTCCTAATTTTTTATAATATCTCCAACTATCTGAAGGTACATAGGAATGGGTCTGAGCAGATTTTGATTTTGTCATTTCTGTCCTTTTATCTTTTTAAGGGAGTCTTTTAGAAAATTTTATTCATTAAATTGATTGGGGTGACACTGGTCAACATGAACATACAGGTTTCAGGTCCGAGTTTCTATGATATAAGATCTGTATAGTAGAGAAAAAATAGGTAGTCAGGATGGTATAGTGCAGTGTTTTTCAACCTTTTTTGGGCAAAGGCACACTTGTTTCATGAAAAAAATCACGAGGCACACCACCATTAGAAAATGTTAAAAAATTTAACTCTGTGCCTATATTGACTATATATAAAGTAATTCTCTTGAATAGGAATAAAATAAACACAAAGAAAGTATTTTATAATTACTTTATTATGAAATATTAAGTAAACAAAATAGTGAAAAATTATAAAATTCTTGTCTTGTCTGCACCTACGGCACACCAGGCAACATCTCGCGGCACACTAGTGGAACAGCGGTTGAAAAACACTGGTATAGTGCATGCAGTGTCTCTGGTCTTCCACCAAATATGAGACACTCACAGTCACAAACCTGCTAATTTGTGGCAGCTAAAACAACAGGCTTACGGAAGTCTGCAAGTCTGCACTTGTGTTCTATCCCTATGGTATTTCCTTCTTATGACAAACAGCACAAGAGACACAAACAGAAAAAAAAAAAAAAAAAAAAAAAAAAAAAAAAAAAAAAAAAAAAAAAAAGACTTTCTTTGGGAGGGAAGATTTAATAAAGAAAACCCAAGAGTTAGTAGGCCCAAGAAGCTAACTTCATAAATATTTTCTCTTGCCAATATAACTTTAGAAGATAGAAAATAATTATCATAATTTCTAACTTGTCATTTTCATTAAGGTTGATCCATTCAGATTTTTTTTTTTTTTTAAAAGGATGAATCAGCCCCATATTGTTCTCTCATAACAACTGGTGTTTTGGGGAGGGGCAGGGGACGTTTTGGAGTTTGACTTCCCCAAATTTAAATTGCTTTCAATTAATCAAGGCTGGGAAGTTGTTTCCAGTCAATAGAATGCTGCTTCCTGGTGCCCATCCCCATTGGGTCGCTGGCTACTTACTCTCTAATCTTCAGGGTGGAAAGCCAACCCTCACAGATAATTTCTAAAACTACTACTAAGCTTATAACCTTGGTCTGGAGCAAAACCCCAAACTAATTACATAGACTTGCCACCAGATGTCACTATGAGCTCAATTATCTCAGAAAAAGAAAAACTACCTGACAGGTACATTAAAATTGAGGGTGTCTTTCAAAAAATCACCAGTGAGGTAATTCTCTCCTTCACATTTCCGGTACCAAATTGGTACTGAAACGGTACCAACACAAGGGAATAATTCCTCAGCACCTCTGGGCTGCCACCTTTTAATACTCTCCTGAATGAATACTCTCTGGCACCTAAAGCCCTCGGCTTCCACCAAAAGGCATGTTTCCCAAGATCCAAGACTTTAGAGGTGCAGAAAGGGAGCACACTAGGAGTCCCATGAGCCTCAAGGGTATGCAGATGCCATACTTTGACCTTGACCCAAACAGTAGCATTCCCCTCTGCTTCTCCAAAGTTTAGCCCCACATTAGGTGCCAGATGTTAAGCACAAAGTTTATATATATATTTTTTTTAAAGTAAAATTGGCTATGTGTACTAAAATTTTTTACTGGGAATAACCTTATTTCAATTCCCTTTCTGAAACTTATCTGGGTGTGTGCAATGACATTGCTACAAGGATGTTTTGTGAACAAAAGGAAGCTTGGTTAAATTAATTATGGTACATAATAAACAACTGAATAACCATGCAACCATCCTATATAATAGAGGTAATATGCAAATTGACCATCACACCCTCATGCAAGATGGCCACCCCCATGTTGTCAGAAGATGGCTGCTCCATGTGGTCACAAGATGGCCGCCACAAGATGGCCAGCAGGAGAGGGTAGTTGGGGGCAACCAGGCCTGCAGTGGAAGGCAGTTGGGGGTGACTGGGCCTGCAGGGGAGGGCAGTTAGGGATCACCAGGTTGGCGGGGAAAGGTAATTGTGGGGGGGCACAGGCCTGCAGGAGAGGGCAGTTGGGGGCAACCAGGCCTGCAGGGGAGGGCAGTTGGGGGGTGACCAGGCCAGCAGAGGAGGGCAGTTAGGGATGACTGGGCCAGCAGAGGAGAGCAGTTGGGGGTGATCGGGCCAGCAGGGGAGTGGTTAGGGATTAATCAGGCTGGCAGGCAGGTGAGTGGTTGTGAGTCAGCAGTCCCAGATTGTGAGAGGGATGTCCAACTTAAATATAAAGTTGTAGCAAGATATTGAGCAACAGAGAACCATGTTTGAAATAGAGCAGTTTACAAAATAATAATAGCTACATTTACCTTGTGCCAACAAATAAGAATGACTGTTCAGTGCTTTACACTCACATGATCTCACTTAATCTTTGTAACTACCTTGAGAGAATGTTTCTCCTGATCCAATAACCACCTAAAGACTAAGTAACTAGCTCAAGTTCATATCTCCAGGGTTTAGGAGAGCCAGGATTCAGACACAGGCTGACTCCAGAGATATTGCCCTTGATCCCTTTGCTTTGTATATACACTCACTTTGTTTTTATTTTATTTTTTATATATATTTTATTGATTTTACACAGAGAGGAATGGAGAGGAATAGAGAGTTAGAAATGTCGATGTGAGAGAAACATCAACCAGCTGCCTCTTGCAAACTCCCCCCACCCGCATTGGGGATGTGCCCACAAACAAGGTACATGCCCTTAACCGGAATCGAACCTGGGACCTTTCAGTCCACAGGCCGACGCTCTATCTGCTGAGCCAAACCGGTTTCGGCCACTCACTTTGTTTTTAAAGAAAAAATATATCTACAAAGACACAGACTAAAAGCTGATGAAGCTATGGTATGTAGTTGATGAGTTACAGGCAATTTTTATTTTCTTCTTGCTTGATATGTAATAAGAGAGAGAAAAAGATTAAAGAAAAAGAAAATGTGGGGGTCCCATTACCCTGCTCTAAAAAAAAAAAAAAAATTATCCTTTTCAGGTAAAATAATGGAGAGGTCACGAGGTGGAGGGTAAGACTGTCACCCATTTATCCTCCTAACTTTTTTTGTTTTAACATATTTTTTATTGGTTTCAGAGAGGGAGGGAGAGATAGAAACATCAGTGGTGAGAGAGAATCATTAATCAGCTGCCTCCTGCACTCCTCACACTCGGATTGAGCCTGCAACCCGGGCATGTGCCCTGACCAGGAATGGAATCACAACCTACTGGTTCACAGGTCAATGCTCAACCACTGAGCCACAGTGGCTGGGCCATTTTCTCTAGTTTTATAAGTTGCCTGCTGAAACTGCTTTCAGAATTTTTTTTTCATCTTTGAAGTTTTATTCTGAGGGTGATTTTCAAATTTTCAAAGTGATTAAGAGCCAGCTCTAAGGAAATTTTCCCAACGTTAGCTTAAAATGACAAATATATTTGTATGAGTTTGTAAGGGTCTTAAAACTGACTCAGAAATTTAATTAAAAAACACACACACACAAACAAAATAAGACAAACCCCAACCCAATTTCACCCAAGTGTTTGGGGACTTAATAGATATATTCTTTGAAGTCATTTAAAAGTATACAGTATGATGTTTTTAACATTCTGCAAACATTGTGTGTAATCCACTTTCTTATCTGGGCGGGTCTGAAATTTTATTGTATGGGGTAAAGAATTTAACAGCAATTCCTTGGGCTGCTTTAAACAATGTAATGAATACTATCAATTGAGTTTGTAAATACAAACCAGAAACTACCTAGATGCAGGCACTAATTTCGGGGAGCAGCTGCAGCAGGTGAATTTGGGCTTGGCCATTCACTCTCAGAAAGCCTGATAACCAGTCCTTTTCTGGAATCTGCAAATCACTTTCCATCTTTTCCGTGTGATCAGTGTCTTGCAAAGAAGTGCTTATCACAGCTCTGTGACGAATGCATTTCAACTATTCCCAGTCATATTTTCACTCAAAGAGTTTTGTCTCCATTTAGGTCCTCCCTCTCCCCTCCTCCCCAGGCCCCGGCCCGCCCCGCTCATAGATTTAGCTCCTGATTCCGTTGGCCCTCGGGCATTGAAACCTAATGAATGTCTCCAAAGCTCATTTAATACATACCACCACTTGCTCTGGATGCTCAGCGGGCGACACTGAATAAAGCCCAGGCGTCCACGTCCCCTGGTCTCAGGCGGGGTCCGGTGGTGACCAGATCCACGCGGGGAGACGAGGTACTGATGAGCTGGGGTGGCGTCCGGGGGTCACCCGGGCTCGTGGCCAACTGCCCATCTCCTCCGAGCGCCGGACACAGAGTTTGGGGTTTGCCTCTGGATGCTCCGGGACAGTTGAGTCCTTGCCCCGGGCCCAAGGGGATGGGATGGGGTTGGGGTGCGGTGGGTCCCGTGCGGAACTAGGTACCTGCGCTTCTCCGGGTGCGGGCTCCTCCCCGGGCTTATCCGGCGGGGCAGGCGCGCCACGCCTTCCGCCTCCCGCGGGCGCGGACCCCGGAGCCGGCGGAGCAGGGAGGAGCCGCTGCCCCGCGGCTCGCCCGGCCCAAGGCCCGAGGCGTGCATTTTGAATTGGTGTGTCCTTGTCCTGCGCTCTTCTCCTCGCCAATCGTCCCAGTTCGCCGATCGCTGCCCAGAGTTCCCGATCGAGACCCCAGGCCGGTGCCGCGCGCGTGAGTGCTGGGCGCGCGGAGGGCGCGCGGGGGAGAGGGGGCGGGAGGGGCTGTGGACCTCGGCCCTGGAAGGTCGTCTCCTGCTCGGCTTGGCTTTCCCACCAGGGACTGACCCGCCCGGGACTGATCCGAGTCTGTGGTTACAGACGGAGTGCCCAGCGCGCAGAAGGGGAGAGGGAGTCCAGGAGCTCTCGCCCGCGAGTGGGGGCTCTGGGGGAGGCAGCCTGGAGAGGAGACGGGAGGTTTGGGAGAAGCTTCCCGCTGGGAGGGCACAGGACACACGCCTGACGTCCTGGGAAGTAGGACCCGCTTCCTTAGCTCGCGCAGGGACTGTCTGGGCACTCATCCCTGCGGTTCTGTGAATGACTGTGAGTGCTCTGCCTCTGAGCACAGGGACCCTGAGATCCCAGCCCTGGAACTGCTGAGTGAGTGGTGACAGCCCTTTGGGATGCCAGTGGCTGGAAAGGTCAGTGGGTGTTGGAAAATAGAGAACTATTCAATTGAGATGACTAGTTTTTAATTAGTTTCTCGCGGTTTCATTTGAATAGGGAATTCACACTGCCTTTAAAAAACAAAACAAAACAAAAAACAAAACAACATGTGTTGCTGCAACAGATTCTGTGTGTAGTAATGTGTGTGAAGGGCCGGTTGGTAAAACTCTTGCCTTTCTCCAATTGTGTAGAGTTGATATCGGATAGATAAAAACTTGAGCATGGAAGTTACTGCAAGGTGGAAGAAAAGTGTGTTACTATTAGCACTTTAAGAGGGGTTAGCCAATATGGTGCTTTGTTTTTTCATATCTAGGACATAGAGTTGTTGTTTTTTTTCCAGTACTTTGGATGATTTGCTAAAGAGTTATTGAGCTCTCTTGTGTAATTCTTCTGAGGATAGTTTAATAATTAATTCCAAAGAGTTAACCAACTTATTACAATACTGATTAAAAATAATACAGAATAAAGGAAAATCATACAGAAAACTAGAAGACCAAAAAAGTTAGGTTGCAAATCCATCAAACAATTAAAATGCCTCCAGGGTTGCCAAGTTTCATTGTCTTCGCTAGTAGTGTTCATATACATAATTCCATTTTCAGATTCATAGTAACAGGTGTTTATTGGTCATCTTTGTTCCTGAGCCTGGGCATTCAGCAGGAGACCCCCCCCCCCCCCCCCCCCCCAGGCAGCACGGTCTTTTGCATCAAGTTAGTATTAAAACACACTTCCAGCCAAAATCTATTTCTGCATTTATTTATTAACCATCCATGAAGCAGTGGAGGTAGCACAAGTATTACAAATACAGCAGCTGGCAGTTACTGTGGGAGAGCACATAAAATGGACATGAACAACAGATCAAAGGACCCTACACAAATTCAGTTGTATCCCAAGACCATCAGTCACCGAATGCAATGAGGATGAAAGGGGAAACATACCAGGTCCTTAGGGAAGCTTTTCCTGGCACTTACTTCTTGTGTCAAACAAGGATGTGGAGGAGACGGAACCATGGCAGTGAGAGAGTATCGTGCATGCCCATCTGATAGTGCAAGCTAATGGTGCATTTTCTTGGACTGCTTGCTGTAGCTGTAATTTTCCTTACTCTAAAAACACTTGTTGGGTGCTAAGAAGGGCACACCCATGCTGCTGTTGAATGGTTTGGCATCCTTGGGGATAAATCTAAATTTTCTAGGGGGATAGGTGGATCTCATGTGCTTCAAATACTCTGTATTTAATCTCTGTCAAGGACTTTTGATAGACATTTGGCGACAGTTGAAAGCTATATCAAGTGGGGAGGTATATTCTGTGTTTTCTTACTGGGGCCAGGCCTGAGAACGTTTAGTAAAAATTAATGAACCCGAATGGCCATTCTCTCTATAGGATCTACAGGAAATTAAAGAGTATCCTTTAAGAAACCAGTTCTCAGTTTACTCCTGGATGTGCCTCAATAATTGGTAAAAGTGTCTGGATGACTTTAGTCTTACAGATTTTTGTGTGTGCGTGTGTGTGTGTGTGTGTGTGTGTGTTTAATTACTAACAGTTTTGTGAGATGTCATTCACAGATGATACAAAACACATATTTAAAGTACATAGTTTGTGAAACCATCACATTTTATTATCTTTCCCTTTAAAAATCCATTAGCAAGTAACTCCTTCTTCTCTTCATTGTTCCTCCCACCCCATTGTTTTTTAAAGTAGGTATTCTATTTCACTGGGAGGCTGTTAGAAAGTACATATAATCTTAGAGCCACAAAGTTGGCTTATTTATAGAGATAAATGAAATATTCAGAGTACTGTAACACTGAAAGTTAGTAGTTTAAATTAGGTGGATATGTGCGTGTAAAACAAAATTGCTGCTCCTGTCTTGATTTCAATGAAGAAGTTATGTTTTGGTGAGAAGGTAGAATAAAATCTTAGCAAAGTAGAAACGCTTTTGAATAAGGTTTCTTACACTTTTCTAATGCGGGTGAGGAAGAAACTTTCCTTTACCCTCAAGGTTCTCTTAGTTGACCTAATAACCAAATGAACATGAGAGAGATTAGCAAGAGAAAATAACCAAATTTAATAAATCTGTGTGGGAACCTCATACACATGAAAGAGTCAGAGACAGAAAGGTAACATCCTATATAATAAAAAGCTAATATGCAAATTGACTGAATGATGGAATGACCGGTCACTATGATGCACACTGACCACCAAGGGGTAGACAATCAACGCAGGAGCTGCCCCTTGGAGGTCAGTGCCCTCTCGCAGGAAGAGTGCTGCTTAGCCAGAAGCTGGTCTCACAGCCTCCTTGGCAGCACTAAGGACATCTGACTACTGGCTTAACAGAGAGCCGGCTAAGCATCAGCCAGACATTCCCGGAGGGCTCCAGGACTGTAAGAGGGTGCAGGCCGGGCTGAGGGACCCCCACTCAGTGCACAGGTTTCATGCACCTGGCCTCTAGTGGGTGTATAAGAAATTCTGAGTGAAATCCTTAGAGATAAAGTGCTTTTGGGTGATAAAGGGTCATTGCAGGAAGAACAGATGCTTAGTGAATTGAAGTTTGTCCTGCCCTATAGACAGGTCAAAAGAGGTTGTCTTTGATCATCTATTATTAAGTATGAGGAAGGCCTCTAATTCAAAATACTTTTTAAAAAATGTATTTGAAAGAGGAAGTGTGTGTGTATGAGAGAGAGAAACATTGATATTTTTTGTTACAGCTTACTTATATATTCATCAGTTGATTCTTATGTGTGCCCTGTCTAGGGATGGCACCTGCAATCTTGGTGTATTGGAATGACACCAAGGTCAAATTCTTATAGATAGTTCATGGAGGGGCGGAAGTTTCTCTTCTGCCAGACACAAAAGTTGCCTTTAACTCAAAACAATACAAGTACCTCAGAGGCACATCCTGGGGTAACTTGATCTGAACTTTCACATGATCATTTGCCCAATTCCTTTGGGCTAGGTCTTAGGCAGCTGTCATTTCACTGGCATTAAGTAGCTGTTATTTCACTGGTATTACGTTCTTTGTCAGCTGGAAGTTATAGGGCTTGGGGCCTTCTAGAGATTTCCACTTTTACTCCTCCCTCTGAAGCCACTGGAGGTGGGTGTCTTATAGGGAAAGAGGGGAGTGCTGAGAGGCACCCAAAGTTTGTACATGTCACAGAGGTATGCCTCTCTGCTTCGTCCTACACAGCCTGACCCTGTCTTCTCTATAATTCGTGATTATGCCAGACTAGTAGGAGAGAGTGTTAAGTGTGCTGACAACACTTAGTATTAATATCTGACCCGTCCCTGGGAATGGGAAAGACATTAAATTATTATCCTATTGTTAATAAATACCCTTCAATTGATCTTATTACATAAGTGTGCAGCCAGTGGAGTCATCACCTAGTAGAAGTGTAAAGACTTAGGATCTGATCCTACTAGGTCATAGTCTGCTCAGTAAAATGGAATGACTCAGCACAAGGTGTGAGGATCAAATGAGATCATACAGCTTTAGTATTGTTTGGAAACTATAAGATACTACCTCTATCTATCTTTTGCTATACAAACAATATATTAAATAAGTTATTTCAATATGCAATCAATTCACAATTATTATGAGCTATTTTACCTTCTTTTATTCATACTAAGTCTTCAAAATCTGGAATATATCCTACAGTTACTGCACATTTTAATTAGGACTGTCCGCATCTTAAGTGCTCAACAGGCACGTGTGATAATGGCTGCAGAATTGAGTAGCATGGGTCTCTGGGCATTAATTCATACAGTGATAGAAGTTGGTTTGGACAACGCCTTTTCCCCCCTGAAGATAATATATTTATACATGTGTCTCGTGCTTTTAATAACTTCTAACTTGTTTCTAATCCCTAACTCTTCTTAGTCAATGCAGAAAGAATAAAGTTTCAGGAAATTAAAAAACCTAGGAATTAATATTTGTTTATTATTTTGGTACATACCTGCAGTGGGCAAGGTCTACAGAGCTGAGTCTTATTTCTGCAAAATTGCCATCTGACTTTGATTTAAGATCTTTCTGTTTTATTTCTCTTGTTTAATAACATGGGAAGACTGTTACATGTCTTTTCAGTATACTGTATATGATAGTTACCTCGAATAAAATAGGTATACTTCAGAACCCATTAAGCAGTAGGCTCATTTTAGTTTAAAAATTGGATGGTATCATTTCAGTCACACTAAATCTAATAGTGCTATTGTTATCATGCCAAACCACTCACGCACTTGCATCTTGACTCTAAGCTAGGAGTAGGATCCATTTGGCACGTGCAGTGTTGATTTATGCCCAGATGTGATTAGCGATGTAGTGTCAGTTGGCCCATTCCAGTTGCTACTGCATAGGTCTCACTCCAGTTGCTAGTGTGTAGATCTGGCCTTGCCACTTAGCTGTTCTCTGCAAGTACAAACCACTCCTGTCCTTATTTCATAAATAGGTACATATCATCCCTGCACCCCAGCAGGATGTGATCCGTCTTTCCTCATAGACTGCCACCCCAACTCAGTGGTTACTTCAAGTGGCTTGAATTTTTCAGTAAAAACCATGTTGCTATCTTCTTCTCCCTCCATAATTTCTACCTGAAGCAGGAAGAGAACAGTCTACAAAACGTAAGCTTCCCGCTCTTACTTCCCTCTCAATGTGGTAGAGAGAGCCCCAAGTATTGGTTTTTAGGAGAAACTCACAACCGTCATATCATTTGAATTTCAGCCAAACATAAATATGCTAGATTAGAAAGAAAAATATGTTTTTGATGTGTTATCTTTTAGAAAACCATGCTTTTTTTAAGAATACATTTGGCAGTGACTGGGTTGTATAGCTCTTGATGAACAAGTTTTCTAGAACAAAGAAGGCATTTTAAGTCTCACATTACATTTCCCTTGTAAACATTCAAAAAATTGGCATTATTTTATTTAAAAAATTTTTTTTAGATTTATTAATAGTTGCAAAAAATAATATAGACCAGTGGTCAGCAAACTCATTAGTCAACAGAGCCAAATATCAACAGTATAATGATTGAAATTTCTTTTGAGAGCCAAATTTTTTAAACTTAAACTTCTTCTAATGCCACTTCTTCAAAATAGACTCGCCCAGGCCGTGGTATTTTGTGGAAGAGCCACACTCAAGGGGCCAAACAGACGCATGTGGCTCGTGAGCCACAGTTTGCTGACCACGGGTATAGAGAGTTCCTGAAATATTTTACAGTTATCAAAACTAATAGATTAACCTTGGTACCATGCTGGGACAATGTTAAATAAGCTGTAGACTTATTAGAATTTCACTGGTTTACACCATCCTTTTTCTGTTGACAATGTGATCTAGAATGTCATGTTGCATTTGATTGTTATACATCCTTAGTTTCCTTCACTCTGACAATGGCTCAACTTTCTGTTGTTTTTCATGACCTTGACACTCGTGAAGAATACTGATCAGTTATTTTATAGAATGTCCCTTGTGATGTTTTCTCATGATTAGATTGAGGTTCTGCATTTTGGGAAAAAGTAGCAGAAAATTCCAGTGAATTTATCCAGGTTACATGACATCTCATTACTGACACTAACCTTGCCAGGTTCCCAATGGAAAGTAGATATCTTGGGAGAGAAACTTAGAGTATGCAAATATCCTGTTTCTACTCAAACTTAAACTTGGATTATGCTAATATCGTGTTTCTCCTTCCTTCCTCCCTTCCTTCCTTCCTTCCTTCCTTCCTTCCTTCCTTCCTTCCTTCCTTCCTTCCTTCCTTTCCTCCTTTTCCTCCTCCTCCTCTTCCCCCTTCTTCTTCTTCTTCCTCTTCTTCTTCTTCTTCTTCTTCTTCTTCTTCTTCTTCTTCTTCTTCTTCTTCTTCTTCTTCTTCTTTTCTCTCTCTCTCTCTCTCTCTCTCTCTCTCTCTCTCTCTCTCTCTCTCTCTCTCTCTCTCTCTCGATTAGATGGTGGTTCTGCATTTTGGGAAAAAGTAGCAGAAAATTCCAGTGAATTTATCCAGGGTACATGACATAAGAAACCAAGATCTGGGCACCAGGTGTTCTATTGGAGTCACTTTGATCTTTTTAAGTTTAATAGATTTGTGACATAGGAAATGCATGTCCACAAAGAGGAGCAGTGCCTTTGATTTCAAACACTATGGAGGGTCTAATTGGTTGGGTTCAGTTTCTTATGGGAAAGAAAGAAATTTGGCAGGGTTTAGCATTTTTTTTCAAATGATGACCTATAAGTGCTTATAGAAGGAACAAAATGAACACATAATTTTTTATTTATTAGGCTCTTAAGAGAAAGTAGCCTCTTTAAAAAAAAAAAATCTGCTAGCTTAATTAAATTATATCCTGACTATTGGCTGAATAAATGTGAAGGGGAGATATGCCTAGGCCATATATTTGAAATGTGCTGTTAAGTTAAAAATGAAAATCCAAAGTGAGAGGCAACAAGCATTTATTTGAGACTCCAAAGAAGAGCTATTCTCCTAGCACTGATTTAGCAGAAATTTGAGTACCATTCTGATTAGGAGGTGAAGGCAAGAGATATTTATGAGGAAGGAAAGGAAAATAATTATATGTATAGAAAAAGGAATTTCTATAGGTGTAGAAAGCTACATAGTGAAGTGAATTCTAAAGAATAATAAAATAAGAAGATTGTCTTTCATTTTCAGTTCAGTAATCATGGTGTGTGCTTTCCAAACGGTTGTTTGTTTGGGATTTAAGGCTGCTTTGGGTCCAATCCAAAGGTTATTTTGCCAGTTTTAACACTGTAAAGGTTTGAGAAGTAAGATATATAAGGCACTTCCTCTGGGTTGGCAGCTCCAACTCCATTCTTCTTTTTGATAGAAACCTTTTCTTGCAAGCACCATTGATAGTCATCAGAAAGCAATACCAATCTATACTAATAAAAGCGTAGGTGGTGTCTCACCCTTGTGTCATCACAAGATGGCTCCCCATGTCATTACAAAATCAGGGGAGGGCAGTTGGGGTCGACCAAGCCAGCAGGGGAAAACAGTTGGGGGCAACCAGGCCAGCAGAGGAGGGCAGTTTGGGACAATTGGGCCAGCAGGAGAGGGCAGTTGAGGATGATTGGGCCGACAGGGGAGCAGTTAGGCTCAATCAGGCTGGCAGGGGGTCGGTTAGGAGGTGATCAGGGTGGCAGGCAGAAGCGGTTAGGAGCCAGCATTGTGAGAGGGATATCCGACTGCTGATTTCGGCCCGATCTCTGCCTAAACTGGCAGTCAGACATCCCTGAGGGGTCCCAGATTGGAGAGGGACAGACTAGGTTGAGGGACCCCCCCGACCCCCCAGTGCATGAATTTCATGCACCAGGTCTCTAGTTAGTTAATAAGAGGATTGCTCATCCTCATTGCTGGGAAGGCTCATGTCCATTCCCTGCACTTTTTACATGGGAGGGGAAATGGTTTTCCTAGGAGCCTTAGGCCACATTTGAGCAAATGGGCATGAGAACAGAGGAAGGCTTCATGTTCATGTCCCCTTAAGAACAAACATCTGTTGTTTTTGGAGGTTTCTCAGAGGAAGTTTCCTAAGTCTTAGCAATGATCTCAAAACGCTGAGCTCTGCCCTGCCAGTCTGGTTCAGTGGTTGAGTGTGATCCTATGTACCACGAGGTCACAGTTTGAATCCCAGTCAGAGCACGTGAAGAGGCAGCCAATCAATGATTCTCTCTCATCATTGCTGTTTCCATCTCTCTCTCTCCCTTCCTCTCTGAAATCAATTTTAAAAAATAAAAATAAAAGGGCCGAGTGAGAAGCAACAAGTATTTATTTGAGCCCCGAAAGAATAGCTGTCTGGCAGCACTGCTTCAGTCAGAAACCAGGTGGTGTTCTGATGTGGAGGTGAGGGCAAGAGGCATTTAGGAGAAAGGGAAAGGGTGTAATTGCATGATCAAAAGAAAGACATTTCTATGGGTGTTAATAAGCTAAGAAAGGAATTTCTATAGATGTAGACAAGCTAACATTCTGAAGTATGTTTTTAATTTTCAGTGGTGATGATGTCAGCTTCATTGTAAGCTTTTAAAACACAAGGTGTCTTCCCAAAATGTATACATACTTTAATAGCTGGTAGCTCAATTTTATTTTATTTAAAAAATATATATTTTATTGATTTTTTACAAAGAGGAAGGGAGAGGGATAGAGAGTTAGAAACATTGATGAGAAGAGAAACATCAAACAGCTGCTTCTTGCACACCCCCTACTGCGGGGATGTGCCTGCAACCAAGGTACATGCCCTTGACCAGAATTGAACCTGGGACCTTTCAGTCCACAGGTTGAGGCTCTATCCACTGAGCCAAACCGGTTAGGGCTGGTATTAAAACTGGGATTTTGCTGAAACCGGTTTGGCTCAGAGGATAGAGTGTCGCCCTATGGACTGAAAAGTCCCAGGTTCTCTTCCGGTCAAGGACATGTACCTTGGTTTCGGGCACATCCCCAGTAGGGAGTGTGCAGGAGGCAGCTGATGGGTGTTTCTCTCTCATCAATGTTTCTAACTATCTCTCTCCCTTATTCTCTGTAAAAAAAAAAAAAAAAAAAAAAAAAAAAAAAAAATCAATAAAATATATTTAAAAAAAACCCACACTGTGATTTTAAAATGAAATGTATTTTAAAAAACACTGCCTGTGTGATTTTTTAAAGTGTGTGTGTATACATTTCTTGGGGTCACCCTATGGTTGTTTGGAATACCATGTTTTAGGCCTAATCCAAAAGTGCCTTTGCCCAGTTTTAATACTCCAAAGGTCTGAGGAGGAAGACTATGTGAGGCAGTTCTTCTAGGATGACAGCACCAACTGCATTTTGAAGTGGCTCTGTTGATAATATTTTTTACCCAAGCATGAGTGTGTGGGCAGTTAGACGTGAGCAGATCGATGACCACAAGCAGGTATAGAAGGTCATCAGGGTGGGAAGACCTAGGTGCCTAGCAACAGGCAAAACTGGGAAAACGAGAACCTGTGCTCCACAGTAACCTTTCCTCCCTAGCATACTGCTGGTCACGTGGTTCAGACCCTTCCCTGACCTTTCCTCCCCTGGCTTGCCAATACCTTGGTGTTTTGATTATCCTTGCTTTGTAGCACAGCTTTACGTCAGGTGGTGTGATACCTCCAGCAAGGTTTTGTTCCCTCCCCCTCTCCCCCCCAAGGATTGCTTTGGCTATTTGGGGTCTTTTGTGGTTTTATAGAAATGTGATGACATTTTTGTCCTATTTAAAAAGAAACCATTGGGATTTCCACGGGGATTGCATTAAGTCTGTATATCCCTTTGGGTAATGTGATTACTTTGAGTTTTAAAAATTAAAACCATGTTTATTGAAGTTTTTCACATCACAAGCCTGTTCACAAGCTGTTAAGTTCATCTAATTTCTTTAAGAGAAATTAGATGAACTTAACCATTTTTAAAATTCATTTTAGAGAGAGGAAGGGAGAGAGAAGGTGGGGGAGGGAAGGAGAGAGAGAAATATCAATGTGATGTTCCTCATGTGCTCTGACCAGGGATTAAATCTGAAGCTTGGGCACGTGCCCTGACTGGGAACCTAACCCCGCCACCTGTTGGTTTGCTGGATTGACGCTCCAGCTAATTAAGCCACACTGGCCAGGGTTACCCTCATATCTCTTAAAGGGGCCTTTTGTAACTTCTTTAATGAAACATTTTTTAAAGTTTGTTTATAAATTTAATGCTCAAGTTTTTTGTCTGTTTTTCTCTTCTCCTCCTCCTCCTTCTTCTTCTTCTTCTTCTTCTTCTTCTTCTTCTTCTTCTTCTTCTTCTTCTTCTTCTTCTTCTTCTTCTTTATTGATTCTTAGAGACAAAGGAAGGGGAAAAAAGAGAGAAACATTGATGTGGGAGTGAAACGTCCATTGGCTTCCTCCTACACAACCCCCACTAGGGATGGAAACGGCAACCCAGGCCTGTGCCCTGACCAGGACTCTAGCCTGCAGCCCTTTGGTGCAGGGGGTGCCCAGCAGACTGAGCCACGCCAGCCAGGCCTAACACTCAGTTTCCGAATTCAGTTCTTTAACTATTTCACTATTGGTTTTCTTTTCTTAATTATTTTAATAATTAGTTAAGCATCTTTCCGAAACTTAAGTATACTCACCCATTAAGGAAATATTTTGTCCTCCCAAACAATTTTGGAATTTGTCTTCTTAGCTGATTGAAGGAGCATAACCACTAGTGATACTAGTGCCTGGAACTGCAGCTATAAATGCAGAGAAACTTTTCTAGTCCCTGACTGTCTGGCTAAGGCCCTTTTTGTAACCAAAAGTCATAAACTCTAAAATTAAAAAAGGCAACAACAACAACAAAAAACAAACCAACAACAACAACCAAAAAACATAGGATGAAGGTGGTCATGTAATCTGTCCCTGATCTTGAGTCAGATCATGATATACAATACTTTTCAAGCTAGACAAGTTTAACTCCTGCTTCATGACTCTGTAAAAATATATATTTTTATTGATTTCAGAGAGGAAGCGAGAGAGAGAGAGAGAGAGAGAGAGAGAGAGAGAGAGAGAGAGAAACATTAATGATAAGATAGAATCATTGATCGGCTGCTTCTGCACACCTCCTACTGGGGATCGAGCCCACAACCTGGGCATGTGCCCTTGGCTGGAATTGAACCTGGGACCCTTCAGTCCACAGGCTGACACTTTGTCCACTAAGCCAAACTAGCTAGGGCCCTGCTTCATGACTTTTAAGTAATTTTCATACCCTTCTTATTGACTTACTAGTGACCTGGTGCATGGATTCATGCACATTGAAAGGAAATTAATTAGAAGATGGCCAGTGAGGCGGGACCAGGCAAGAAGGGCCCAATATGCCCTGGAGCCAACCTCTCGCGGTCCCTCCCTGGCTGGCCGCACCTGGGGTGGCACCAGGGCTGCAAAGGCATCTGCGGAGTGAGAGGGGTCCCTCTGACAGGTGGGGTCCCTTGGCCTGGCCTGTGGGGACCGGGCTAAAACTGGCTCTCTGGCATCCCCTGAGGAGTCCCAGAGTGCAAGGGGGCATCTGCAAAGCTGCTGTCTTACAGGGTGTGGAATGTAAATGCAAGTGTGCAATAAACCAGATTCAGGGCCAACAGTGCCCCAGCAACAACATAACCCATGGTCGAAGGTGGAATCCTGTGGCCCCTCGAGGAATCAGGCTCCCTCCTCTCTGGTTTCCAGGTGCGTCACCTGAGAACCACTGTTGCCAAGTCACTGAAGCTTAGCAGCTCCCGCGTTGAGCATCTGCCTTCTGGTAGTCATTGTGCATCATAGCAACCAGTTGGACAGAGGGAAGGACAGTTATATATGCTACCCAATGTAGGAAGATTCCTACAACAGGGCTTCCTCCTGTGGTCGATACCCTGCCTGCTTCCCTCCTTTCTCTCCAGCTCTGCCTGTTTCCCTCCCTTCTCCCCCACCCCACTTGCTTCCCTTCCTTTTCTGCCATCCCTCTTGCTTGCTTCTCCACCGCTTTGCTCCCTTCTGCAGCGCTTGCCTTCTTTCTACACTGTCTTCAGTCTTCACACTGGCCTGGATATGCAAATTATCCACCATCTTAGTTGGGATAATTTGCATACTCATTCTGATTGGCTGGTGGGCGTGGCTTATGGACAGCAAAAGTATGGTTAATTTTTATGTTTCTCTTTTATTAGATAGGATGCACACACACATACACACACACACACTAGAGGCCCAATGCATGAAATTTGTGCACTGATGGGGGGGGGTGTTCCTCAGACCAGCCTGTGCCCTCTATCAGTCAGACATCCTCGTGGGCTGCAGGTCTAAACTGTCAGTTGGACATCCTTAGTGCTGCCATGGAGGCTGGGAGAGGCTCCTGCATTTGCCAGCCATGAGTCTGGCTTCTGGCTGAACGACATTCTCCCTGTGAGAGCGCACTGACCACCAGGGAGCAGCTCCTGTGTTGAGCATCTGCCCCCTGATGGTAAGTGCACGTCATAGCAACTGGTTGTTCAGCCGATTTGCATATTAGACTTTTATTATATAGGATGGATTAGATATTTAATTGAATCTAATTGTGGTGTATGCATTCATAGTTTGTCTGCCTCCCTAATGTGGGTTCTAAGATTGTTCTTTTCACAGGGATATGGGTTGCTCATTGGAAATAGATCTCTTTATTTCAGTGCAGTTTAAAATGGACTTATTAATTATAACTTTATAACTAATGTTAATAATATCTCTTATTGTTAATAATGTTAACAATAATTTATGTTAATAATATCTCTTACTGAATTCAGTATATCCAAAATATTTTTACTTATACATACAATCACTATAAAAATATTTCCATTATTTTTAATTAGAATATGATTATCAAATAACATTAGTTTTAGGTATACAACATACTGAGCCAATAATTACATGTATTGTGAAATGATCACCACAATAAGTCTAGTTAATATCCATCACCACATAGTTATAAGTTTTTCTTTTCTCGTGCTGAGAACTTTAAAGATCTCTTAAACCATTTTCAAACATATAATACAGTATTGTTAGCTATACTTACCCTGCTGCACATTACATCTGTAGGACTTATTTCTGTTATAACTGGAAGTTTGTAACAAGACGGACTATAAACTTATTGTTGCTTTTCTCTCTACAGTATGATGGACGCTCTCCCGATGACTTCCGGAACTTACCGAGTTGTTATCCCCATGTCACAAACAAACAGCGATGGCCTCCCCAGGACCACCCCCAAAGACCCGAAGACACTTCCTGAGGGAGCCGTGTTAAGTTTCCATAACATCTGCTACCGAGTAAAAGTGAAGAGTGGATTTCTACTTAATCGAAAAACAGTTGAGAAAGAAATACTGACGAATATCAAGTATGTGCCTGAACATTTGTTTATATTGCTTTGTTGACAGCAGTGAGCTCCACAGGTTTAGCCTAATGCAAGTACAGGTGCTATGGACATTTCTATATATGCCCCTATACCAGACACATGCTTTCATTTGTTTTCTTCAACTGGGAATGAAATAGTTGGATTGATGAGGGAAATGAGACATTTTGGGGGGGCTAGCAATCTGAATCTGTGCCATTAACCTAATGCATATTCTTTTTTTTTTCTTCTTCTTTTTTTTTTTTTTTTTTTTTTAATAAATATACAGAGAGGAAGGGAGAGGGATAGAGAGCTAGAAACATCGATGAGAGAGATACATCGACCAGCTGCCTCCTGCACAACCCCTAATGGGGATTTGCCTACAACCAACGTACATGCCCTTGACCGGAATCAAACCTGGGACCCTTCAGTCTGCAGACCGATGCTCTATCCACTGAGCCAAACCGGTTTCGGCCTAATGCATATTCTTATTAGCCTATAGTTTAGCCAGTGCCCCTTTAATTGTCTGGTCCTGCAAGACTTGTTTACTCCCATTTTTGAGAGATCATAAACCATCCCAGGCGGAGTTATCAGTGCTGATGCCAGGCCAGACCTTTAGTTGTGATCTCAAGGCCCCAGCACATGGGGCTCTTTAAGAACTTGCAAAGGGCACTGGAAAACCCAGTATTTGGAAGACAAAGGACCAGAGAACATATAAAAAGGGACAGCTTCCTCCATGTCATTGCTCTGAATTTTAATATATATATTTAATTTTTAAAGGAATAACCAAACTTTTTAAAATGGTTGTACCATGTGCATCAACTTTTGTTTGAGAAACTGAATAACTAATGTGTCATTTAAGCTTTTCTTGAGTAAGCCTTGTGGTTTACTGGGAAGAGGCCTGGGTGTGTGACTTGGCAACTTCCTGACTGCAGGGATAGAATTGTAATCTCTGTCTTCAATATTTTAACCTCTGAAATGAAAGATCTGTCACTATACTTTATGAGCCAGACACTTTAGCTGCTTATGCCCTTTTGATGTCCTTTATGTTCTAGAAATAAGAATCAGGAATTTGAAAGATAACATATTGTGAAAGTACTGTGGTTTTCAAATAGACTTCTTTTAAATGAGTGGCCTGTTCATTCAGTCATTTATTATCTATAACAATTTACCTAATGTTTTCCCGCATTATACAGACAGACAGAAACTATTTAAATACAAGAAAACTCTAGTTTAGCTTAAGTTATGCAGTGGAGATCCAGCATGATAGGATTTAGGGTCCAAATTAATATAACACTGTGATTTTCATTTTCTTCTTCCATCAACGAATTTATCGTGTGGTGGCAGAGTGAGGAGGGAGAGGAGAAAGGAATCTATTGGGACCACATATCTCTATTCTTTCACAGGAAACAGCCATGAGGATTGTTTGCGTTTTTCTGATTTCTTGAGAATTGAGCCCGATTCTTCCTCTCTGTGGAGTGGGGAGTGCATCTAGGTTTCTCGGACACCATGGCCTATGTGTTTTGTTCAGTTAGTGTGTGTGTTTGATGGGGGAAATAATTATTCCTGGATAAAACAAGCACTTTTTCTAGCTCTCTGAGACTGGAGGAGTGGTTATAAGAGCCCTTTGGCCAGGTATGGCCTCCAACCTGTGTAGAATCACATGCTTCTCATGTTTTCCTGATGTGTTTTATGGGATTGTGGCCTTTTCTGTCAGAAGCAGACAACTGCTCCTGGGAGGCTAGGAGATGACGAGAAGGGGAGGAAAGTTTTGCTTGTGGGCAGGGAAGAAAGAACAGGGACCTGGGGTTGGTTGAGTGGCGGAGAGGTAGGGGCTGTGTGGAGTTGATAGAACTTTCTTCACGCGGCAGCACACACTGTCAAGCCTACTTCCTTGTTGCTTTGTTGTATTGGTTAAAACCCTGACCAGGAAAATAAGGAGAGGTAGATAGTCACAAAGTCTTATCTTTTGCTACTTGCCTAGATAAAAGTGACTGACCTTGGGTTTTTAAAAAATCCTCACCTGAGCTGAGGACATGTTCACTGATTGAAGAGAGAGGAAAGGAGGGAGAGCGAGAGTGAGAGCCAGAGAGTGAGAGAGAGGAAGAAAAAAGGAAAGAGAGAGAGAGAGAGAGAGAGAGAGAGAGAGAGAGAGAGAGAGAGAGAGAGAGAGAGAGAGAGGAATGGAGGGAGGGAGGGAGAGGGAGAGAGGAAAGGAGGAAGGAAGGAAGGAAGGAAGGAAGGAAGGAAGGAAGGAAGGAAGGAAGGAAGGAAGGAAGGAAGGAATAAATCTGTTGCCTCCCAGGGATTGAACCCCTAATTTTTTTAGTATACAGGACAATGTTCTAACTATCTGAGCTACCTGCCCATGGCTGACTGATCTTTTTGAAAGCTGACACTTTTTTTGTAGAACATAATAGTCAAGAAAATGTTGGCCACTTCAGAATTTGTGCTTAAGTAGAAGGTAACACATATTTGAGTATGTGCAGGTTGAATGCATTTCAAATGGAGTATACATTTATCTTGTTTATGGTTTAGAGCTAGTATATTAGGAGCTAAATATCCTAAAATTGTCATATGTTTAAGACTTCATAATGTTTTTATGGTTCAATGGTATGCATTCTGCAATGCACAAGTTATCTTTATGTGCATTGTTGTGTTAATAAAAACTCAAGTCAAAACTACTTTTATATATGTACCAGTATAATTTTTTATTTTTTGATTATTGTTTACATACAATATTATCTTAGTTTCAGGGGTACAACCTAGTGATCGGACACTTATATACCTTAGGAAGTGATTGCCCTGATAAGTCTCATAGAGCATTAGCATTGTCTTGCTTATTCTATTTCTGGCTTAGACATCCAAGAGAAAGTTCATTTCTTTTATTCAATGTTGTGTTTCTAATTTTTCTCCTATCTGCTGGTTTCAACTAAACAGAGCTACTGAGATGGGAGAAAGGTTGTTCTCATTTATCCTATTTTTCAACTTTCTTTTGGTAGTACCGCCACCATTCACAATAGTAATAATATTTTACAAAAGCTGACGAAAAGCTAGATTTTTGTTTTTCCTTTGGACATATTATAATTTCACTTTTAGAACTAAATAGCCAGAACCTGATGTCCTCCGTGGAGGGAAGAAGATAAAAATCTGACAATGAGAATTCTAAAAGGTGAGATTTTTACTACCTCATCCAAAATCATTCTGTTATGCTTACTTTGTGTCCATACCTAGCATTTGGGGTTTTTCTCACCAATGTTGAAGATCTATAGAAAAAAAAAGTCCATTCCAATAGATGTTCATATCATATAGTCTTCAAGGAAAGTCATTATACTATTGGGAGATTTTTAAAATTAATAATTTATTTTGCAATAATTTCAAATGTAACCATTAGGGGAACATAACCCTTTTACCCAGATTCCCCACCTGTTAACATTTCACCACAATTTGCTAGTCATTTTATATATTAGATAATTCATTGTCATTAGCTTTTGAGAGCTGTCCGTACCCTGCTCTATTATTCCTAACTCCTCCAGTTCTGTTTTTCAGAAGTAAGGGCCCTCTCCTATGTAACCTCTCAGCCATTGTCTGAGTGGTTGCTAAGCCTCGTAATAGTTGCAGTGGTGAGTCCTTAGGGGCCGTTGGCCACCATGCTCTTCACATAGCAGACTGACCATCACATCATGTCTTCTCAGTCTCATCCAACCTGGTATTTTCCTGTCTCTCTCCAGTTGACTTAATTAATCCTCACCTGAAGGCATGTTTATATTGATTTTTAGACTGAACTGAAGAGAGAGAGAGAGAGAGAGAGAGAGAGAGAGAGAGAGAGAGAGAGAGAGAGAAACATTGATATGTTTCCTCCTCTATGCACTCCGACCAGGGCTCAAACCTGCAACTTAGGTATGTACCCTGACCAGGAATCGAACCAGAAACCTTTTGGTGAATGGGACTGCGCTCCAACCACCTGAGCCACCGGGCCAAGGCTGATGTTAATCTTGATTATCTGGTCATGCTGGTATCTGCCAGCTTTCCCCACAATGCCACCATTTTCCCCTATGTAAGTAATACATATTTTAAGGGGAGTTACCCTGACAATATTCCAAAACCCTATTTTTCATAAAACCTGAACTCACCAGCTTCAGTCCTTTTGATGTCTTTGGCCTGAGTGAGCAATAACTGTCACTGTAATAGTTTCCAAAGTGTGATTTTTTATTTTCATCTTGCTGTTCTGTGCAGATTAGTTTGCCTTCTACTAAAAGGGAAACTCACTGTTCTTCAGCTCTTCATTCATTTATTTATTTTAGTATAGACTCATGGATTATTATTATATTCAGTACTATCCAATAATAACATGTTATCATTGTTAATCTTGATAATGTTATTATTTCTGATTTGATCAGTGGGAGACCTTTCAAGGTAGGTTCTGCATTTTATTTTTTTAATAATTCATTCTTTTGACACATCCTCTAGAGTATTTTGTTGGCACAATAAGAAGTTCCAGACTCTCTGTACTTACTCCACCTGGTTCCTTTTTGTGAAGTTTTGCATTTACTAACTGAGATCTGGGTGTTTGGAGTGTTCGTTGGTATTGGGATGGCATAGTTTCTGGGCCTTCTCAGTGGACACACCTAGGGAACATATGTATGTATACATGGATATACACATCTAAACCTTTTTATATCTGTCTGTATATAGATCAAAACCCATGACCTCCAATTCTGATCTAATATCCTAGAGTTATTTCTATATTTCCATGTTTGTAAAGCATCTTCTCAAAAAACGAAAAACCTGACTCTCACTATTCTAATAACCTAAATGATTTGTTCAGTTTATATATATATATATATATATATATATATATATATATATATATATAGAGAGAGAGAGAGAGAGAGAGAGAGAGAGAGAGAGAGAGAGAGAGAGAGAGAGAACAATGACACACCAGTCTATGAGAGAGATATCAATCAATTGCCTCCCATATATGTGCTGACTAAGAATCGAATTGGCAACCTTTCGGTGCCCAGGACCATGCTCCAACCAACTGAAATATTCTGGCCAAGCCTCAGTCAATTTCCTGGTTCCTTAATATAAGCAAATCTCCTCATCCTCCAGCTGTTTCCTCTCTTCCTCCCACCTCCTTTTGTAGCCCAGGATCTTGGGTGCTGGCCATGGCTGCTCCTCCTCCCAGCACTTCTAGCACTTTCACGTTAAGAGGGGAGGTAAAGTCTAATAGAAATGACTGATGCATTATGTGAACATGATATAATAGGTAGGGGATGTACTAAGTTTTCTTTCCAGTCAGTGTGCCTATTTTCTATAACTTTTTTTGTACTTCTTATTTAAAAAAAAAAAAACAAAAAAAAAAACCATTTGGTTTTCCTATAAGTAATTATTTCTAAAAATGCAAAGACTCATTTACTCAACTGATTTTTTTAATCTTTATTGTTGAAAGTATTGCATATGTCCCCTTCCTCCCCACCCCCCCATTGATCCTTCTAGATTCACCTCCCTGTTGTCTGTGTCCATGGCTTATGCATACATGACCACAAGGTCTTTGGTTGATCACTTCCCACCACCCACTCATCCACCCACCCCTGCCTCCTCTTTGAGATTCCCTATTCTGTTCTATGCTTCTGTGTCTCTGGATCTATTTTGTTGGTTAGTTTATTTTTCATTTATTCAACTGATTTTTAATATCTGTTAGGAGTCTGATATTGTGCAAGCTTCTAGTGACAGAGGTATGTGCTCTGTCTCTGCAGCTTTCTAGTCCAGTGGGGATTCGGGCAACTAAAACACTTTACTGTGTTGTTCTGTGATGCAGGGATTAAGAGACATGGAAGCCACCACTCTAAATTGGAGGGCCAGGACCATGGGGAGAGAGAAAGTAGAGATTGTATGTGAGTGAGTGTGTGTGTGTGTTGGGGGTGGAGGGGGCGGTAGTGTAGGGAGGGAAGATGCTCCAAGCTCTGGGGATGCCATTGACTTCTCACCATTAAATGAGATTTACCATTATTCACTAAGATGCAATACATATAATAGGAATCCTGTAGCTAGGTTTTATTTTATGTATTCAATATTCTATGCATACTATGGGGTGGTGGTGAAAGAAGATGACACAGTTCTTGTTGCAAGGTTTTACAATATAATGAGGGAGACTTTGGGGTACATAAATGCTATATAAATCAATAAAGAAGGGTGGGGAATAGGCTTTGAAGGAGGGTGGGGTGGGGCAACAAGGGAATTGTAGACTATGGACTAGAACAGGTCAGCAAACTTTTTATGACAGTGAATATTTTCAGTGTGATGGGTCACACATGTGTGTTGTAACTACTCAGCTCTGTCACTGTAGCAGGAAAGCAGCCATAGACATAAATGGGCGAGTGCGGCTCTGTTCCACTAACACTTTGTTTTTGAAAATAGAAAACATGACCACCTGTAGTTTGCTGATCCCTGGACTAGAATGTAGAATCCAAAAGGGTTAGACCTTTCATTTTTTAAAAAAAATATAGGTATTTTACTGATTTTACACAGAGAGGAATTGAGAGGGATAGAGAATTAGAAACGTTGATGAGAGAGAAACATCGACCAGCTGCCTCTTGCACACCCCGCAATGGGGATGTGCCCACAACCAAGGTACATGCCCTTGACCGGATTCGAACCCGGGACCTTTCAGTCCACAAGCCGATGCTCCATCCACTGAGCCAAACAGGTTTTGGTAGAGACCTTTCAGTTGTAATGTTTATTGATTTTTAGAGAGAGAGAAAGGGAGAGGAAGAGAGAGAAATATTGATGTGAGAGTAAAACATCAATCAGCTGCCTCTTCCATGCCCTCTACTTTGGATAGAGCCTGCATCCTAGCCTGTGCCCTGATTGGAAATCGAACAGGTAACCTTTTGGTGCATGGGATGTGCCCAGCCAACTGAGCCACACCAGCCAGGGCTGGCTTATTCTGACCTCTGACCCATGTCCTAGAAGAGTGTCTTCTACACACATAGACACTGAATAGTTGTGTTGAGTGACTGGAGGGAGAATCAGCCACTGCTCCAAACCGGGACTCTTGCAGTTAGGATTGTCCATTGTTTTTTGTAATGCTAGGGTTTAGTGCCAAAGGAAGCCAACTGGGTTATGCAAAAATTCTTGGTCGTAGAACGCTCACATTGTCTTTTGAGTTAATCGTTTAGGATTGCTTGGTCTTTATTTGAGTAGATATTTTTAAAACCTGGAAAGGTTTTCTGGCAATGAAATCTTAGTGAGTAACAAGTTTATCTCTGGTCACAGTGCGTAGGTAGCTATCGATGCAGAAGGTACATGAAGAGCTATAGGTAAATGCATTTTGAAAGTTCACTCAACCATTAGTATGTTTTATTATATATCAGAGGGGAAATGCCATGAAAAGAATCAGATATTTTTCTGTTGTAGAGCTTGTTTCTGCTTTACCTAACTCATTGCATCTGTCCAATGTTTCAGTGAGAGGTACCTCAGTTAATGAGCAAAGTAGGAGGTAAATTTCCCCCTAGCACCCACCAGGCATTTTACACTCGTGACAGTTCCCGCACAATAGGCAGGCAGTTCTGCGGTCCTCCCGGACTGGAGGACTGGAGCCCTGAGCACAGCTGCACTGTGATATCTATCATCCAATGACAGCTGTATATCGTAGTATTTGCCCTGTGAAAGTCACCGTCTGGGCATGAAATCGCCTTCTGCTTTGCATCTTCCACTGGGCTAGATACTGGATTCTCTGGAGAGTAAATTATGATTTACCTACCAATTCCACAGACATTGAGTGTGGACATGAGTTGTTTTTTTTTTTTTTTTTTGGTGTGTGTGTGTGTGTGTGTGTGTGTGTGTGTGTGTGTGTGTTTTAAATACATTTTCATTGATTTCAGAGAGAAAGGGGGAGGGAGAGATAGAAACATCAATGATGAGAGAGAACCCTTGATTGGCTGCCTCCTGCATGCCCTCTACTGGGAATTGAGACCGAAACCCGGGATGTGCCCTTGACTGGAATTGAACCCAGGACACTTCAGTCTGCAGGCTGATGCTCTATTCACTGAGCCAAACCAGCTAGGGCGACGCCAGGGTTTTGAAAGGCCTTCCTCATTCCTCCATTTCAATCTGCCTGTGTAACTGTGGTGGACCTACTCTTCCTTCTCTTTACTCCAGTGAATTCTCCTTTCCATTCTACTGGTGACCTTCAGGGTTAAATTACATGTTTGTGTTCTTCCTGAGTCTCAGCACAGTCAACCCTTCATTAGTTTTATAAAAACTTATATTTATTATTGAAAGTATTACAGATATCTCTATTTTTGTCACCCATTGACCCATTCTCCCCCCCCCCCCCCAGGCCTTCACCACACTATTGTCTGTGTCCATGGGCTATGCATATATACATATAAGTTCTTTGGTTAATCTCTTCCCATTCCCCTCCCCATCCCCCTCCTTTCCTCTGTGATTCTTCAGTCTGTTCCATGCTCCCATGTCTCTGAATCTATATTGTTCGTCAGTTTGTTTTGTTTATTAGATTCCACATGTAAGTGAGAAGATGTGCTACTTGTCTTTCTCTGACTGGCTGTTTCACTCAGCGTAATACTCTCCAGGTCCCTCCATGCTGTCTCAAACGGAAGTGGAATTCACTTCAGCAGAGTTTGGAGCCTGCCAATATCTCCCTGTGGATACATTGCTTGTGGAGCTTATTGGATCCTGCTCTGTTGTCCTGTGACGCTGGCTACTGAGTTTATTGATTTTGGCCCTCTTTGGAAGGTCTCTGGTGCTGGCCAATGATAGACTCTATTTGTGGCTGGCCCCAAGTACCCTTTGGAGCTACCAGTGATCCACAGCTTGTGGCTCCCTCTGCTGGGGCTGAGTGTGCGTGGCAAGGACTGAGCTGTGCACCAAGGCCTGCTTTTCCTATTTTAGGGCCCAGAAGTATGTAACAAAGACTCAAAACACCCAGAGATCCACCTCTGCCTGCAGACTGATTGATTGTTAGTCTCTAAATGAACCTCAGGCTGTAGAGTAGACCCCAGCAGGGCAAAAACTCCCTTGAGGTGGGATGAACCAGTTTCCAGTGGGTGGGGCAATCACTTCCTTGCAGGCAAAAGGTGCAATGCTTTGAAAGCTCTCCTGAGAGAGATGGTTTCTGTGACTCGGGGGAATGACTCAGCCTAGAGATCCTGGCAGCTGTCCTCTCAGCTCTCTCTCCAGTCTCCTCACACAGCTCTAGTCCACTCTGCCCTCCCTCTGCTAGAGCCCAAGATGATGAGTGGCTGAAAACAAAATTTAGTGTATTGGCCCTATAAGGTAGTGCCTGCGTTTCTAGTCATCTCTCAGAACCCCTAGTGCTTTTCACAGCCAGATGTTATATGGGCACCTTTCCCAGGTTTGTTACTCTGGGCTGGGGAGCTCAGATTGGGGTTTTAGACCCCAGACTTCTCAGAGAAAACCCCCCACATCTGAGATATCAAGCTCTAGAACTTCAGCTGCTGCCTGTGAGAGCCCAGCCAGCCCATTTTTGCTTCTGCACTTCCTACCAATCTCTATGCGTCCTCCTTAGTTATACGGCTTCTATCCAGCTAGTCTTCAATTGGTTATTCAAGATGATTTTTCCATATTTTAGTTGTAATTCCAGCTTGGTCCAGGGAGAATGTCAGTGTAGCTTCCACTTAATGCGGAAACAAGGTGGGGGCGTTGGCTGCGGAGGAGTGAGGCGAAAATCCGCCTTCCGCCATCCGCCGAAGAAGTCGGGTCGTGGGCGGTGGCCAGCGCGCCTCGGAGACTCGTGCTTGCTTCTTTGCTTCCTTCTGCCTGTGCTGCTGCGTCGGCCTTCCGCCTCCGCCTCCTCCTCCGCCGCCTCCGCTCTCCTGGCCTCTTCTTCCCTCCTCCTCCTCCTCCTCCTCCTCTCCTCCTCCTCCTCCTCATGCTTCTTCTTCCTCCTTCTCTTTCTCCTTCTCCTTCTCCTCCTCCTCCTCCTCCTCCTCCTCCTCTTCCTTCTTTTTTTAAATACCTTCCTACTTTCTATTAGAATATTTCCTACCCACAAACATCTATGTAATTTGTTCAGAACACGCAGTGTCCACATTATGTCTGTACATCCTTAAAAGTCATCGCCAATAGAAAATAGTGTCTCCCATTTTGAAACTGAGAATTTTCCATTCTAATTACCTGAAACTTTGAAGAAAGAAAATGATGGATTTGGAGGGCATATGTTCAATTTTTACAATTGAATTAAGAATTTTGTGAGCATTAAGAACTGATAAGGTTTTCTTTTCAATAGCTGATGTGCTTTTTCTAGCCATTGAATTTCTACTTCCATTACATTGTTTTGATATTTGACTAGATTTGAGCAGTGAGAGCATTAATCCTGGTTGTTCTAGAAATCCATGTAGAACTTGAGTAGGTAGCAAATAATTATCATTTAACACTACTCAAGACCTGTGATGGACTTTATATTGTGTTAAGAGAAGTAAGCATCACAGATGTTTTGCCAGAATCTTTTACTTCAAGGAAACTTGAAAGTTTGTGTGTCCTTTTCCAAAAAGTATAAATAGTTTAGACAATAAATCCAAAGGAATTAAAGGGACCTGAGCCATTTTTTTTTCCTACAGATGCTGACTAGGGATGACATCCTTTGTTTACTAGATTTCTGTTAACAGTTTGCTTTCTTTTTCCTTTGTAAGTTTGTTTGTGCTTGTTTTCTGTTTTATTTCATCACCTTTCATGGAGTACATTTAATGCGGACTCTAAATTTTTAGAACTAGTTTTAAAAGGAACCAGTAAATCAGTCTGTTTCTGCATTTGCAGTGGGATCATGAGACCTGGCCTCAACGCCATTCTGGGACCCACAGGTGGAGGCAAATCTTCGTGAGTATAACAGAGTATCAGGAAGCTTTCCCTTTGTGGTTTCAATGTGCTTTTAAAGATCACTTTTATGAGGGCAGGTGTTAATTGAATATTTGCTGCATGTCTGGTCTGGGTCTAGGCACTGTGGCTCACACGCAGTTGTGCCAGCTGTGGTTCTGTCCTGAGGAGCAGGAAGTCTTAGGAGGTCAGCTTTACTAACAGGATGTGACGGGTCATGGCATACAGCTGTCATGTATGGTGTGAACTAATGAGGAGGAAAAGGAAGGGGATGACTTGAAAGTGAAGAGATGGAGACAAAGGCATAAGTGAAGACTAACATCTCAGCTAAAGGAGCACATTGCCGAGGTTGGGACCCAAACGTCAGGCAGCTTGGAGGACTGTGCAGCATCAGCTAACAGTGCATTTTTTTATTTTTTATTTATTTATTTATTTTTTATGTATGGGGGCTTTATTGTAGCAGAGTTAAAAAAAAAAAAAAAGGAAGTTAAGAATTAAAAAAAATATATATAATTAGAGTTAGACCTTAGACTTTTTTTTATTAGTTAATTTTCTAACTTGAGTGGAATTTCCATTCAGAATGGATGAGAGATACAGCCTGAGTTAAAGAGAAACACTCACCATTATGTCCTTTTATAGGTTGTTAGATGTCTTAGCTGCAAGGAAAGATCCGAAGGGATTATCTGGAGATGTTTTGATAAATGGAGCACCCCAAACTGCCAATTTCAAATGCAACTCAGGTTATGTGGTGCAAGTAAGTATTTGTGGATTTTCATTTTAGATTTCTCCTGTCTGGACAAGTGCCTTGGCCAGGTCTCCTGGTCCCACTGCTCAGCGTGCCTCCCACTGGTTACACAATATGAGCATAGAACCAACTTTATTTCAGCTATTTATAATCTCCCATAAAATGATATTACATGAAAAGGCAAGGAGAGTCTAGAATATGACCCCTATAAGTTCAATCATATCAATTCTAGTTGTCATATTCCCAAAAGACTCTGTTATACTTTTTCCCCTGCCTTTCCCTCTCTCCCTGCCCTAGCTTAGAAAGAAATTTTGTCAAAGCCTTGTATAAGGCAGTCTGGAAATGTCAGCTAGTAGTAGCCGTAATTACCTGTGTTCTCTTCGGCTGTACAGATAGGGAATGAGAATTATTCCATCAGGGTTTGCAGCTCTCTGAATATGGAGTTATTGGTATAATTTGTGTAATTACAAGTTTATCATTGGCTAGAACTTTCCCTCAGGCATGTTGTTCTTGTGGATTAAGTTGTGTATACTGAAGACTGATGGTACTAGAAAAGACATGATATATTTTGTTAAAAATGACATTTTGCCTTCAGGATGATGTTGTGATGGGAACTCTGACAGTGAGAGAAAATTTACAGTTCTCAGCAGCTCTTCGCCTTCCATCAACTATGAAGAATCATGAAAAGAACGAACGGATAAACAAGGTCATTCAAGAGTTAGGTCTGGCTAAAGTGGCAGATTCCAAGGTAAAGTGGAAACAATTGATGGTGTCATTCCCAGCAAGTAGGACTTCCCCTGTGTGGGTAGTGTCACTATTATTCAGAAGTTTCCTATAATGTGTGTGGCCAAAGTGGCTGCTTTCTGTAAGAAAAGCGACTAGTTACATAATATGAAGGTGGAAATTAGCCAGGAAAAGAAATTTTTAAAACGATTGAATCCTGGAGGTGAAGTGTGGGCTGGTATGTAAAAGTGTTCTTGCAAAGACTACATGTCCCTTCCCTTGATGACAGTGCTGGCTCCTCCCCCACACTAATTGTGTAAGTCCTGACTCATTCATTATGTTTCCTAACTTTCACTTTTTTGTTTTCTCTCCTCGACCCCTCCTTTTTTTTTTCTTTTTAGCTATTCTTCCTCTCTTCCTCCAGGAACTTTATTCTGTTGCCTTGAAGGTATATTTCTAGAATTCATAAATGACTAAAATCCCAGGGTTCTTGCTCTATATGTTTCACTTGGCTGTAATTTGGCTTTTTAAATAATCTTCAGTCAAATTAGTGTTTATTTCTCATTGGTGTAGCAGCCAACTTGTTTTCCTAACGCCTTTCTTTTGCAGGACACTTTGTCTCCCATCCCTCCCCCCTCTCTTCCTCTCTCTATTCCTTCTGTTAGGGTTTCTCACACACTGTCATGTGCTGGGCTCCCTTGGCTTTCATAGGTAACAGCTCTGGGCAAGAGAGACAAAAGTGGCTCCCTGTATGGGTTGTGCAGGATCAGGAAGGAGGGATAAGATGAGTGAGGGAATGATTTACAGGAAGACTGGCTGGAAGACACTTGAGGCTTTGGATGAAGATGAGCATTTCAGGCGGTCATGGCTCTAGTTCCCTCCCTTACTTAGAGGTCATGAAAATGGGGTATTCCGCTGGCTGCTGCTTCATCTGATGCTTTCAGTCTTCTATGTAAAGTGAATTTTGGAAGAATAAGTATGAGCAGCTACCATGCACCACTTATTTTTGTTTTGTGAGTGATTGGGTTCACCTTTTGGGGGCTCTGTCTTTCCACTAAGGTGCTTTCCTACCGTTACCTTTAGGCCATCATCACCTGAGTTCCTTGCCTGGATTTCCATAGAAATAAGTTGAAGGCAGTTATTCTCTTCCTTAAAATAAACTTATCAAATTGACTGAAATAATACATAAAAGAATGTTACAACTTTTATGAAATTGTAAACACAACAGAAATGTAGAGAGAATAGTCTGATTGCTATAGTTATGACATGATTGTAGTGTAATTAATATACTGGTGTGATTACCAATAACTAGATTTCCCAGTTGTTAACATCTTTTTTTCAGGAATGTGTTTAGCTTTTTATTTCTGAAATATTTTAAAGACAATTATGAATATCACATTTCACCCCTGAATTCTTATTATGCTTTATTTATTTACTTATTTGTTTGTAATCCTCAACCCAGGACATGTGGAGAGAGAGAGAGAGAAAGAGAGAGAATGAGTTATCAATGTGAGAGAAAGCATTGGTTGATTGCCTTCAGTACGTGCCCGACTGGATTCAAACCTGCAGTGCTTTGGTGCATAGGACTGTGCTCCAACCCACTGAGCCACTCTGGCCAGGCATCTTTTTAAAAAGGACATTTGCCTATATTACTGCAATACCATTATCAACTAACACAATTAAAATCTTAATATCACCTATGTAGAGCCCACCTTTTCCAATTATCTTTAAATTTACTTTATAGCTCCATTTTTTAATAGGATATAATCAAGGGCATGAGTAGCATGTGATTATTATCTCTTTGAAGACTCTTACTATGAGTTGTTTCCCACCTCCTGCCTCACCCAACCCTTCCTGCTCCTCCACCATACACAGTGGCGCTGACTGGTTTAAAAAACTGAGCCAGTCACCTGCCTTCGGAATTTGTCTGAAAGAATGAGTCAGGAATTTTGTGATGTGTTAAGAGTATAGATAGGGTCAGTTTGAGATGCCTTACGGTGATTTTAGAGGTGCTAATGTGGATGGTAGAAAGTGACCATCCGTATTAGCTGCCAAGGCCTAGCTTTTTAGTCCACTTGAGGACTTTTTTGGTGGGGGGAGAAAGAAAGGGGCATAAGGCTAATAATATATTATAGATGCTTTCACCTGTTCCTTTCCTATCTTTATTGTCCTTTGTCGATTGTGATTTCACTATGTCAGGGCCATGTCTTTAAGTTCTAACTTAGGATCTTAAAACAAATATTTGTCTTGATAAGGAACGTATAGAACTGTTGACAGCATGTGAGTGTTATCAGGCTAAGCCACATACCAAGTCTACACTGAGCCTCAGTTTACTTGTGTAATTAAAGAGAAACCTACCTCTTCTCCAAGATGCTCATTTACTTGCTGTTCAGAATGAATGAGGACATGAGACAAAGTGCCTCTTACAGGGTTGGCACATGTTAGCAGCTCAACAAACCATAGTGCCTGTGGTTGTTTTTGTTAATAATGATAACATTTGTGTGTTAGGTTGGAACTCAGTTTACTCGTGGTGTGTCTGGAGGAGAAAGAAAAAGGACTAGTATTGGGATGGAGCTTATTACCGATCCATCCATCTTGTTCCTGGATGAGCCCACAACTGGTTTAGACTCGAGCACAGCTAATGCTGTCCTTCTGCTCCTAAAGAGGTAAGCGCTATGGGAACATTGTTCCTATATTCATCCAACATAATACTATGTACCAGGTATTAATCTTGGTGCAGGGGATTCAGCGGTGAGCTCAACACAAACATTTCTCCCTTCTTTGTTGGAGGGGATCATTCAATTAGCAAATATAAGCATTTCAAGAAAAATGAAGCAGGGTAAGAATATAGGGAAGACTGATGTGCTGATGTGGTGGTGGTGGGAAGTGCTGTATTACATAGCAGGATGGTCAGGGAAGATGTGCCATATGAGCTGTGAGTGAGGTCTGGATATTGAGGAAGAGAGTTCTCATTGGAGGGAACAGCCAGTGGCACTGAGTTGACCAGTGGCCTTGACTAGGATGTTTGACTAGGATGGTAGGGGTGAGATGGTAAGAAGTGGGTGGATTCTAGATTTATTTTCAAGATAGAACCAACAGGATTGGCTCATGAAGTGGACATGGGATGTGATTATTGAGAATGATATATGATTTGGGGCCTGAACAATGAAAGATTGGAGTGAAAAGAATGGAATTTCCTTTAACCAAGAAAAAAGACTGTGGGAAGATCAGTTAGTAGACATTTCAAAAGTTAAGTTGTTAACATCTTTTTTTTTTTTTTTTTTTACATTAGTTTTTTTTTAAATTAAGTTTCAATCTTAGAGAAAAGTTCTAACATTGTGCAAAGAAATCTCATGTTCTTACATCAATTCCCCAACTCCAAACAACAGAGACACAACCCTCCCAGCCAGGAAGTCACATCGATGCTGTTCCCACCACCCAAACCATAGACTCTAGACTTCAGCAGCTGTCCTAGAAGTGTCTCTTTTCCTTTCTCTCTTAGATTCCTTTGAAGGAATACTCTTTCCTAAGCTTTTTCTCTGTCTTCCTTGCCTCTCATGTCCTTATCTGTCTTCGAGAATAGAGTACATTTCATAGGACACAGGCATCTTTCCCTTGTTGGAGAGCTCTAACCCAGTCTTTCTCAAGCTCCACAGTGCACACTGATCACTTGGGGTCTCGTTAAAATGCAGATTCTGTCTCCACAGCTCAGAGGTGGAGCCCAAGATTCTCCATTTCTAATTGGAGGTACTATTGCCGGTACTAGTGGTGCTCAGAACACACTTAGAGGAGCAAGGCTCTCACCACAGTCCACGCCCCTGCTTCCTTTACTGGCTCCTTTTGGCCTCCTGACTGAAGTTTCAGCTTCTGATTAAGGGGATTCATCCTGCACCGTCCCTTCCACCCCCCCCCTTTTTTTAAGAGAACATTTATTAATCTGGGTACAGTGAAACAAGAGATGGCTTAGGAGAGAAGAAGCAATAGGAGAGCCTAAATGGGGCTTCTTTGGCTCCCTGGTGAAGTTATGAAATGAGCCGAGGTGAGGCTGCTCTTGGCTCACCGAAAAGTCAGGAAAAGGGCCTTAGAGACAGGTTCAGGGGTTTGGCTGTCTGCTGTTCCTCTGGTTGCAAGTCCCACGGGGGCTCTCAGAGTTTAAAAAGGTAAAAGGTATGCACCAGAAAGGAGGGCATAGGTGTGCTTCAAGAAGGGCACTTGCATAGGCTTATTTTTTGATGCATTCTCTGTAGTTAGCTTCTCTTCACTCCTCAGTTCAACTTTGTAATGACACCAAATCACTTGCAGTTTTCTTTCTTTTTTTTTCTTTTTTAAGTTTTCTTAATAGACCTTGCCATTGCACGCTTTGTCCTCCATGTTCCTTCAGCTTGACTATACTTTCTCTTTTGTTGTGGCTTATTCCTGTTGGCCCCTTGACAGTATCTCACATCATCTTCAAACTGGGTTATAGTCTCCCATTTTGCTTCCCAGGAACACTTAGCTATTTTTATTCCATGTTGTATTGAAATGATTGATTTACTGACCTGATCCTTTTTGAGACAGAACAAACATGTACACATTGCTAGCATATACCCTGTTTTCCCGAAAATAAGACAGTGTCTTATATTAATTTTTTCTCCCAAAGTTGTGCTAGATCTTATTTTCAGGGGATGTCTTATCTTTCCATGCGCTAGGTCTTATTTTCGGAGGATGTCTTATTTTCGGGGAAACACGGTAGTAGGTACTTAGAAAATGCTTCAATTGAAGTGATCCTATATAATAAAAGGGTAATATGCAAATTGACCCTAAAGACTGCTTGACCAGTTACTATGAGGCACACTGATCACCGCACACTGGCGGTGGGGGGTGGGATGGGGGTAGGCAGCACCAGGATAAGGCCCCCACCCCACTGGTTGCCCCATACACAGAGGGTGACCCATGGTGGGGGCGGGGGCAGCAAGTGGGCAGGAACAGCTGACTTCTCAGTCCCTCCTCCCTGCCAGTAGGCTCCAATCACCCAATGGCAAACAGGGAACTGGGGATGGATTGTGGGGGGTGGGGGTAGGGTAGGGCCAGCTGCCAGCAGCCAGGGAAGATGGCCCTGACAGCAGTCCAGGCCTAGGGACTATTCCCACACATGAATTTTGTGCACCAGGACTCTAGTTCTATTAATAAAATACTTTTACTTATGATAACTTTTGAGTAGTACTTTTGGCCTTTGTTTCTTTGACACGTAAGTAATAAATCCTGTGTAAAGGCCAACAAATCCCAGCTCTGCCCCTTATCAACTATGACACCTGGGGCCAGCTGCTTAACCCTTTAGACTTTATCTGTAAAATGAAGGTTATAAGACTATTGGTACTATCAGTACTGCCTTATTATCTTGTAACAAGATTGTGAAAGTTCAGGTGAGTTTACCTATAAATATTTAAAAAGATATAGGAAGTGTTCAGTAATGTTAATTTTACTATTAGGACAGAATAATGAACACCAGCTTCTATAATATATTGATAGAAACAGGAGACTTCAGTAATCAATGAGAACGGGGCATACAACTATTGTTTTAATATTTAGCCCATAATAAGCTGTCATACTGGAACATACTTACAAGTTACCTGAGTGTTTAAAATATAGATTCCCTAGACCCAACAGGTCTTGGAAGACTGTCCAGAAATCTGCAGTTTTAATGTTCTAGTGGATTCTAGACCATTCATGGGACACACTTTAAGAAACATTATTCCTGAGTGAAGGTGGGTCTTCGGTTGTGGACTCTGAGTGGACCCTGCCTGGATGGCTGCAGTAGTTGTAGGGGGAGACCTCGAGCCCTGAGCGCATCTTTCCCAAACAGATTGAGGAACTAGGGCCACACCAGGGCCCTACAGAAAGCACTGGAGTTTGGAGCAGGGAGGAGCCCGAGGAAAAGCCAGAAGAGACCAGGACAGGCCCAGACGGCTACTCCTCCCAGCCCCTGAACCAAGATCCTGAACCAGAGGAGGTGCAGCTGGCACCAGCCGGGGATGGAGAAGATGTAGTTGCTGATATCCAGGATCAGAAAGAGGTCCTGGGGCTTTATTTGCCAGATCCATTGTTAGAAAGCAAGGCAGATGAGGGAGCTACAGCACTGAGCCACCACAGCTCTATTCCCATGAACCCAGAACACGTAGAGCTGGTGAAAGGGAGGCTGGCTGGATTAACCCTGCCTGCACCAGGAGCAACTGCCTGGGGTGGGGAGCCACAGGCACCCAGGAGAAGACATGGAACAGAAGACCCTCTAAGCCTGGCAGCATCCCCTTCCTGGAAGTGACCACCTTGGATGCTGCCTAGACCCTGTAGCCCAGACCGGCACCAGCACAGGACTGAACACATCCCTGGTTCCATCCTCCCTGTCTGCCTTTCCACATCAAGGCAAATCAAGACTCGTCAGAGACCCACTTTACTCCGTTCTGTACATATGGGGACATCAGTGCAAGCCCAACCCACTATAGCATGCATCACTCTGGAGAATGAAGCACCCTATGTACATACACACACAAAAAAGGAAAGAAAGAAAGAAGTAAAAAAAAGAAAGAAAAAAAAAAAGAGAGAAAGAGAGAAAAAGAAACTTTAGTCTTTCATAACAGGGTTGAATATAAATCCCTTACCTATCAGAGAGATAATATGAGATATGACGTTAGTATGAGAAAATTAAGTTGAACCAGGAAGAAATTAGCTAAAGGTAGGAATAAACTTTTTTTTTTTTTTTTTTTTTTTTTTGCTAACATGCAATATTTAGATGTTGAATGACTCATTATTTTCTCACTTTTACCTTAGGATGTCTAAACAGGGACGAACCATCATCTTCTCCATTCATCAGCCTCGTTATTCCATCTTCAAGTTGTTTGATAGCCTCACCTTATTGGCCTCAGGAAAAATGATGTTCCATGGGCCTGCTCAGGAGGCCTTGGGATACTTTGCATCAGCTGGTATGTTTGCCTTCTCATGCAGTGAGATCCTTCATTAATAGAATCCTGAAAGAGAGTGGAGGAAGTGGTCAGAATGCTGCTTCATCTTTGAGTAGAGATAACATGGATTCCACCACTCCAGACCATCTTTGGTCAGTTTGGTGAATTTGTCTTCATTTTGCACTACTGGCTTGTCATTTAGGTCTCTTTTTTGTCCTGTTTGAATATGCATGCATACTTTTGTATGTATAGGTCTACTTCTGCTGAACCTGTAACTGTTCTGCTTCCCAGCTCTAGTGTCCATTTCCTAACAGTTCAATATATTAGCCTCATAATCAGTTATTAATCTAATTGAACATTTTTGGAAAGTCCTAATACCGCCCTTTCCCCCTAAATCATTTGTCTTCTTATCCATATATATAATAGATCAAGCTGTGTAATTTTCCCCCTGTATGGGATATTGGTCTGCTTTTACAATATGAGGATTTATGGAGATGCTGCTTAATTTTGTAGTAACATTTGATAGAAGATTTAGTCTTTGAGTGGATATGAGTGACTTACCAATCAATGGAATAACTACTTCTGAGTCTTACTTTAATGGACCAATATTTCTGACAGTTCTGGGTTGCCTGGTTCTATTTCAGATGACAAGGTATAATTATTATTTTAGTTTTAAAATATATTTTTATTGATTTCAGAGAGGAATGGAGAATATAAAAAAATCAATGATGAGAGAGAATCATTGGTCAGCTGCCCTACAACTGGGGGTCGAGCCCACACCCAAGCATATACCCTGACCAGGAATCAAACCATGACCACCTGGTTCATATGTCGATGCTCAATCACTGAGCAATGCTGGCCTGGCTATAATTATTATTTTTTATGGCTCATGAAATCTGCTTCATTTTAGAAATATTTTGTATTATTATAGATGATGCTCTATGACCCTAACTGTAGTTTTAAATATTCCCTAGCTATCTTTCAAAAATTGTTTTTGTATAATTTCTGTTACTTAAAATCAAGGATACTTGGGTCGGGGATTGTAGGGGAGCTGAATCTGAGAGAAGACTATAGACCAAGTGGAGTTCAGAGGAACAGGCACAAGAAGTGAAGGTAAAGCATTCAGGTGTGCCATGCTGGGCACGTCCTCTTGAGAGTGCTGCTCTGGTGATTTGTTCTCTTTGCTGGAACTATAGCAGCAGAGGGGTAATAATTTGCACCTGAGTTTAGTAGGTGGTGAAGCAATCATTGCTAAAGTGGGTACTGGCATTCAGGTAGTCACTAGCTGATCCCAGAGAGCAGAACACACTCTTGGCTTCTCCCAAACACAGTCCTGCCATGCCTTAGTTGCCTTTGCATGTTGCCTTGTTTTAGTACAAGTTGCAGCTTTTTTTTTTTTTTCTTCTCTCTTTATTTTCAACATATATATTGTTTTTCTTGTTTGCCTGGATTGCCTTCTTCTGTAGGTCACCACTGTGAGCCCTATAATAACCCTGCTGACTTCTTCCTGGATGTCATTAATGGAGACTCCTCTGCTGTGGTATTAAACAGAGAGGTCAGAGATGGTGAAGGTAAGTGCATCTGTCAAGACTCACAGATTATTGCCTAATTGAACTGCCTGAAGTTCAACAGTATGGCAGCTCATTGAAAGTTTTGTGAATTGAAATAACTAATGCTGCCTTATACCAGTTGTCTTAATCCACTTGAGTTGTTGCAACAAGAATAACACAGGCTAGTTGGCTTAAACAACAGTCATTTATTTCTCACAGTTCAGGTGCTAGAAGTTTGTTGTCTGTTGGGGACCTAGGGCCTGGTTAATAGCTGGACTACCATCTCCTTGTGGCCCACATGGTGGAAGTAGGGAGGGGACTCTTTTAAAAGGGCACTAATCTCATTCATGAGGGCTCCACCCTCATGACCTAAACACTTCTCAAAGTCCCTACCTTCAAATAACATCACTTTTGGGATAGAGTTTTAGTATATACATTTTTGGTGAACACATGTGTTCAGTCTTTAGCATCAGCCAACACAGATTTTGTTTTCTATGAGTGCTGTGATATGATAGTGTCAGTTCTAAGGGGAGTTTTCATAAAAAAAAAAATAAGCTCATTTTTTAATACAGTGTTTTGAAAGAAGAAACTTAGCTACTTATGCATTTGCACATAGTAGAAAGCAGGGACCAGGCTTTATATTAAGAAATATAGCTCTCTCTGGTAAGATTTTTATTTTAAAAGAATCAAAGTACAAATATTATAGTTATCAGTAGGTTTGCTGTATCTATAAGTTTATGAAAGTAGTTGGAAATTAACTATTTTTCTAATGTGTAAAGCAATGACAGGTCTAATAATTTTATGTTTAAACTTATAATTGAGGTGTTAGGGAAAAATCCAAGAAACGGATTTCAGGAAAATGGCTAAATCAGTTATTTTGTTAATGTTTTCCCTCTGTCCATTTTTATTCCAAGTCAAGGAGATGGAAGAGGCTCCCAAGTCAGATAAGCCACTCATAGAAAAACTAGCTGAGTTTTATGTCAACTCCTCCTTCTTCAGAGAAACGAAAGCTGAGTTAGATCAACTCTCAGGGGGTCAGAAACAGAAGAAGAAGAGCGTAGCCTTCAAGGAGATCACCTACGCCACCTCCTTCTGTCATCAACTCAGATGGGTTTCCAAGCGTTCCTTCAAAAACTTATTGGGTAATCCCCAGGCCTCCATAGCTCAGGTAACCTGACATATTCTTCGAATTATGCTGTGAAATGCTCATCTGGTATAATCTATTGCAAATTATACTTATGTTCTGCCCTACACTTACACCTCACTCCATTTAGGATATGGAAATAGTCAATAGAATAAATAGTTTATTAAATTATTAGTTTAAAAAAAAGTTTAGTTTTTAACTGTGGATAACTTTTGTTTTTTTTTAGTGTTTTCTTTTTCCTACCTAATTCAGATATTTTGTTGATTTAGACAAGCTATAAAAGGTCATCTTTGTAAAAAATTTCTCCCCCCTTCCCAAAATGGTGAATTAAAGGAATAATTTAGCCATATTTGTGGTTTCCTGCTAGCTGCACACATTCATTCCTGATTTATTCAATAAGATCTTATTGATCACGTGAAGCATTTAGCAGTTTGTACACAGTAGTGAGCAAAATGGGTAAAAATAAAGTCCCTGCATACTTTCTTTTGAGGAGAGACAGCTATTAAACTCATACAGAAATAACTTATACACTGAGTGGCCAGATTATTATGTTCTCTAAATGCATAATAATCTGGCCACTCAGTGTGTATGTAGAGGCCTGGTGCATGAATTTGTGCATGGGTTGGGTCTGGCCAGCCTGGCCAGGGGGAGGGGACATGGGTGGTTGGCTAGCCTGCCTGCTGGCTGAACTCCTGGTCAAAGGGATAATTTGCATATTAGCCTTTTATTATACAGGATATACACTGAGTGGCCAGATTATTATGTGTTCAGAGATCATAATAATCTGGCCACTCAATGTATAGCATGGCAGGAGGAAGAGTGGGCCATGGAGGAAGTCTTAGCAGGTAAGAGAAGAAAGGAAGAGAGAGAGAAGGAAAGGAGAGGGGGAAGGAGAGAGAGGGGAGAGGGGATGGTTTGCATTTTAAATCAGGTGATCAGGGAAGCCTTCACCTGGATGTCAGTGAGTGCACCTGAGTGTGGGAGGGGCCGCCACTGTCTCGCAGGGGTCCTCAAACTTTTTAAAGTGGGGGCCAGATCACGGTCCCTCAGAGAGCTGGAGGGCCGGACTATATGAACTACTAATTCCTACTGTAACACCTTGGCTGCGCTCACTGCCCAAAAAACCTGGCGGGCCGGATCAGACTCCTCTGCAGGCCAGATGTGGCCCACGGGCCGTAGTTTGAAGACGCCTGGAAGGGACTGTGTGCAAATGCTTTTATATATATATTCTCACCTGAGGTCTAAAGAGAGAGAAAGAGATAGATGGGGGGTGTGGGGGCAGGAGAGATGTGTGTGTGTGTGAGAGAGAGATGTGTGAGAGAAACATTGATAGGTTGCCTTCCAGATGTGTCAACTAAGAATGGAAACTGCCATCTGAGTATGGGCCCTAACTGGGAATCAAACCATCAACACTTCACTTCACAGGACAACACTTCAGCCAACTGAGCCACACTGGCTAAGGTCAATTGCTGTTCCTTATCACTCATCTACATTTTGGGATTCTATTCTAGGAGAGCACTAGACACCTAAATTGTTTTGCAATGAATACAAAGGTAGTAAGCAAACTTGACTTCCACTAAATAAGGCTATTCATTGTCAGATTAAATTTCTCTTTATTAAGGTGAAATAATGTTCCTTTCGTCTTTGGGCTGGTGCTGTTGATAGTTGTTGATTATTACTCCTTTATAGTTTTTGTTATTCTTAAGCCCACTGTCATATAAAACCCTAGTATTTCTAGGTTTTTTTTCTAAGAAAAAAGATCTTAGAGAACTATTTTTGTTAATTTATTATCCATTATGGAATTTCTGTTCACTGCCTACAGATGATACATAGCTGGCCTTTATGAACCATTACTGACTATTTACCACATACACCATAATTTTTCTATTTCAGTACTGTTACCCTTTAAACATTAATACCGAGAGCCTCGATCCCTCTTTGAGATGTATTGCTAATTGCTCCGGATGTTTTTGTTATTTGGCCCTTCTGTCAGAACATGAGCACTTTTGTCTACTATCAACCAAGGGTAAATGTCTATTTTTTTTAGAGTGAATGTGATGTCATTTGGAAATAAGTCTGGTGAATCAGGTCAACCTGATTACTCAATGGTCAACAGTGAGACGCTGTAATGTAGGTCATTCTTTAGTGTGATTTACGCATCATATTTTTTTTACTTGGAAAATAGCTTCAATTTCTTTTGCCTCTAAAAGTGTTTTTAGGTGTCTTGTCCACATCATATATATGGCAGCTCTGGGCAGGGCGTGATTGGAGTGTGGAGCTATTTCTGCTATACCACGATTCCACATCTTCTGGTGCTAGGCTCCCTCAGCTGCAAACCCCAGGCCTAGTACTTCCAGGTCACATGCTCAGCCTATTTGCCTCCTCAGTCAACTCAGTTCCACAAAGTGAATTCTAACAATGTTCAGAGCCCTGGCAATCTCATAGAATAAGGACAGAACCTTGCCTCTCTGAGCATCTGATGGAGGAAGGGGGCGGGCAGGCAGGGAAGTACAGCTCTTGTTCAGATTTGTGAATACTGGAATATTAGCATAGGGCAGGAGTAGGCAAACCTTTTTTATAAGGACCAGACAGTGAATGTTTTAGGCTTTGCAGGCCATGTGGTCTTTGTGTCATGAAGTCAACTGCCATTTTAGAGAGAAAGCAGCCATAATAATTCATAAACAAATGAGAATGGCTGTGCTCCAATTAAACTATTTGTAGATATTGAGATTTGAATTTTCCAGAAATTTTATGTGTCAAAAATATGTTTCTCTCTTGGTTCAACAGTTAAAGATGGTAAAGCCATAGCTGGTTTGGCTCAGCACATAGAGCATCTGCCTGCTGACTAAAGGGTCCTGGGTTTGATTTTGGTCAAGAGCAGATGCCCGGATTGCAGGCTCAATCCCTAGTGGGGGGTGTGCAGGAAGAACCTAATCAACGATTCTCTCTCATCATCGATGTTTCTCTCTTTCCTCTCTCCCTTCCTCTCTGAAACCAACCTATAATAATAAAAGCATAATATGCTAATTAGAACAACTTTCCCGACAAGGCCGGGGCTTCGAGAGCCGAGGCAGCCACTGTGGCTGCCAGGGCTGAGCCCCTTGCATGACTTTCGTGCATAGGGTCTCTAGTTAAAATATGTTTTGTAAAAATTGTAAAAACTGCTGTCATCTCATGGACTGAACAGAAATTAGCTCTCTGACCCCCTAGTTTTGGGTTTTAAACTTGCATGTACGTCATTTGCTTCTCTAAGTGTTTGAATATTTATTTATCTATAAAAATGTTTTATGGCTTCCTGCTGATAAATCTTACAGCAATCTTACAGCTGTACTTAGGTTTGATCTAGTCATTTAAACTATTCAGACTTTGCCTCTGATAATGCATTTAACCATTGGTTGTATTTGGAAGATCTTGGACTGAATAAATTGTCTGTATGAGAAGATTTAATGTTCATTTAATTTGCCTAGGTTGTTCTGATCAAACCTATTTGAAAAGCATTATCATATCTCTTGGAGATTCATTATTTCTATAAGTATATTAAATATTTGACTTTGGATTATTTTCTGTAGTTTTGGCCATAAACATCCCTCAGAGCTTAGCTTGAGAGATGCTGGTAATACATTTGAACAAAGATGGAATCACACATGTGGGGGATTTTATTCTTATATATCTAAAGTAGAGGCCACATACACAGATACACAGGGTCTCTGCGTGTTTCATAGTGCAGCATGTTTATTTTCTGTTTTCTTTTTCTTAACACAAGAATGAATCATGTAGATGCTTTAAAATTAAATTAAATATAAAAGATAGAAAACATCCTAATGATAACATTGATAATGTGTTTGTATAAAATATCAAGTTTGAATGCAAAAGAAACAAAGCATGTGGAGTGGCCAGTTTAAAAGTCAGAATATTCTTAAAGTAGCACTGTGTGAAACTACAGACTTGTATACATGCTCATGCATACGTGTTGATACATCATCATCTGTTTTGGAAGCTTGATCTGTTCACACGAAGTACAATATTTTCTGAAGATAATTAAAACATGCCAGGGTGAAATATTTTGGTCAAATTTCGTATTAGCAATGGAATTTTTAAAGGACGTCTCTAACCATATTCTTTCCAGACTGTAGTCTTAACAAATCAGCCTTCACAGATCCTGGCCCTGTTCTCCAACTTGGTTTGCTCTAGACCTAGAGTGTGTTTGACAAGTTACTTCAAGTCGGATAGCATTGCACAGATGTAGGACTGAGATTTTTTTTTTAACTTTGAAGGTTTCAAGATACCTAGTGGGATATTTTCTTTTGATGATTGTTTCTTATCTTTTATAGTTAATATAATTTTAATTTTTCCCCCAATATAAAATAGAGGCCACATACACAGATATGTGGACAGGGTCTCTGCGTGTTTCATAGTGCAACATATTTATTTTCTGTTTTATCCATTGCTTATAGACATGTCCATATGAGACATTATTTTTAGTCTTAAGAACAGCAGTGATGTTTATCCATACTTCTTAGAACTCATCAAACGGACTAAGTGAAGGCAGTGAGAGTGGGAAAGGATCGCAGCTTAGTTCTACACTGGGAGCTGTGGGCCCTAAGGGCCGTGGCTGCTGGAGAAGCAGTGACAGGAGAACAGTAATGGAAGCACTTGGTGCCCTCAGGGAAAGCTGGCCGAGGGCCTTGTTGACAGTGACAACGCGTTTTTCCCTGCAGGATGGAGACTCCCCTGGGTAGGAAAGGCGGTGCCCCGCTTACCCGACTTCCTAAAGGAGCGAGATCCCATTGTTATAAATGTTTCTATGTGTGCTTTAGAGGTTATATTTGTTTTTAATGCTAAGAATAAAGATATCCTGTTTTCACTTAAACCTCTTGAAATATTATAAAACAATGAGTGTTCACTAGTACAGAAGTTGAGAGTTCAGGCCAGAACGCTTAGCCACTTGAATTTTATTTTCCTCCCCCAACGATGTGCTAGATGCGTGCACTGTTCTCTGGTCTCAGGTGCATTCCCGGGCCCAGCAGCCTGAACGGGCCCTGAACTGGCAGTGCCTGGGAGCTCCCAGAGGAATCCAGCTTCTCCAGTGGTCTCCTTCCTTCTCCTTCAGTCTCCCCAACAACAGATATATTATTTTAGTTTTCATTTAGAAGGTGGCCTAATAGCATACACTGTTTTATATTTTCCCAAGAACTTTGGTCAAGCCATTTAAAGTGTCTATTTTAATGGAGTGAGTTGCTCCCATAGCCGTATATATTTGTAATAATAAATGGTGTGCTACGTTTTTTACCTTTCATTGAAACTCTTCTCTCTTTTTGAAAAGATAATCGTAACAGTTATCCTGGGACTGGTCATAGGTGCCATTTTCTATGATCTAAAAAATGACCCTACAGGAATCCAGAACAGGTAAGAACATTTGGATCTTGGCTTTGAAAAGTGCTACTGCTTATTCTAAGGTAATGAAAATCCATTAGGAATTTGAATTTCAGACAAATTCAAGATGAATTGACAAGTAGGGTAAGTCAGTGAGTTGAAAACTGTGTGGAAGGCTTGATTTTTCTCTCTATATAGTGGTAAAAAGTACAGAACATAAAGTTTACCCTCTTGTCCAGCTCTAGGTATGCAATTCAGTGACATTAATTTCATTCACATTGTTGTGCAGTCACCACCATCCAATATCAGAACTTTTTCCCATATTCCCAAAGAGACTCTCTACCCTCATTGAACAGTTCCGACCCGCCTGAATTTGACGATTGTGGGTATCTCATATAAGTGTATTATACAGTATCTGTCCTTGGTGATTGGCTTATTTCCCTTAGCATAATATCTTCAAGGTTCATCCATGCTGTAGCCTGTGTCACAATTTCTTCCCTTTAAAGGCTGAATAATATACCTTTGGTAATGTTTTGTTTACTTGTTTTATTCGCCACATTTTGTTTATTCATTTATCTTTCCATGGAGATATGGACAGATTCTACCTTTTGGCGGCTGTGAAAATTGTTGCTATGAACATGGGTGTTTAAGTAAATATCTGTTTGAGTCTCTGCTTTCAATTCTTTTGGATATATACTTAGAAGTGGAGTTATTAGATAATTTCATAATTCTATTTTTTTTTTTTGAGACACTGCCATTCTCTTTTCTCCTGCACTATTTTGAATTTCTACCAGCAGTGCACAGGTATTGCAAAATTTCTCCCCAACCAGGTCTACACTTGTTATTTATTTATTTATTTATTTATTTATTTATTTATTTATTTATTGTGTGTGTGTGTGTGTGTGTGTGTGTGTGTGTGATTTTTATTTCATTGTTATTTTTGTCATTTCTCCTCCTCCCCCATTATAATAACCACCCTAATTGGTTGAATTTGTATCTCTTTGTGGTTTTAATTTGCATTTCCCTAGTGATTAGTGATGCTGAGCATTTTTTCATGTGGTTTTTGGCCTTTTATATATCTGCTTTGGGAAAATGCTTACTCAAGCCATTTGCCCATTTTTTAATTGGATGTTTTTATTGTTGATCTGGCTATTAACCCCTTACCAGATATAAATTTGCAAATATATTTTCCCATTCTGTTGGTTATTTGTTGATAGTGTTTCTTGATACATACAATTTTAAATTTTCTCTTAGTCTAGTTTATCTATTTGTTAGTTTTTCTGGTAGTACTGGTCCATCGGTGCCTGACCCATTCTCTGGAGATTGGACCTGCAGGACTTCTCAGGGAGTGGCTGCCGCTGGGCAGTGGGCTGCTGGGAGAAGTCTGTCAGCTGCATGGCGCTCCCACTGTGGGAGCACAGTGACCACCAGGGGGCAGCTCTTGCATTGAGCGTCTGCCCCTGGTGGTCAGTGTGCATGATAGTGACCAGTTGTTTCTATCTTTCCAGTTGTTAGGTCGCTTAGAATTTTATATATATAGGTTATTGGTGGTAAAGAAAATGAGTATTATCTATAGACTCTTTGTTTCTGGGGTTGTACCCTTGGATTTACATAATATGCCACTTCCTCTCTTAGTTTCAACTGGCATCCTTAATGTTAATTAAATTGTTTGGTCATAACAGGGAAGCCCAACCAACACTGTTTCAGGTGTGTTGACATGCTTTTGTAACATTTATATTGTTACCAAAGGGTAGATAAACTGAGCACTTTCCTTTTTTAGACCTTTATTACTTTACTGAGAGAGATTTGCTTTTATTTTGAGCTCATTGGAAAGCGTGCTGGCAGCGGGTTGTCCAGGATAATACAAAGGTTCTTCTGACGGCTGTTTGGTGAATGTATATAAGGAGGGATTGCTAGAGATGTCACTCCACTCTTCCATTTTGCATCCTCAGTTCCTTCTTTGCTTTAAAAAGCCACTAATAGAGGCCTTAAACTTTTGCAGGCTTTACTTGACTATTTCTCTGTTAATGCATTAGGATGGTACTTGTGTTTTTGTTGGTGGTAGCATTTTGTGACCTAGGTAATCATCACCTTGGCTGCCATAACATAGAACCACAGACTGAATGGGTTAAACAACAGAAATTTATTTCTTAAAATGAAAGGGGGGGGGGGGAATTTAAGCTTTGTAAAAAAAAATAATAATAATAAAAATTATTTCTTACAATTCTGGAGATTTGGGTGCCAGGATGATCAGTGTCTGATGAGGGCCCTCTTTCTGCTTCCTGCCTCCCTGCTAAGACCTGGCATGGCACAGAGAGCTCTGATGTCTCCCCCTTTTGTTCTCCGGGCACTTATCTTGTCATGAGGGACCTCCCCCATGACTTCATCTAAATTTGATCCCCTTCTAAAGATGTCACCTTTAAATATCATTACTTTGAGGACTTCAACATAGGTATTTGGGAAAGACACTTCAATCCATGGCAACCTAGGGCTGTGAATTTGAGGCACCGCTGTGGAAACAGTGAGATGGGGAGAGACTTGTGGGGACTCATACGTCCCTCCCCTCACTGTTTAATTTGAACAGTTGTTTAACATTTATCATGTGAGGAAACAGTTCAGCAGGAATGATCTAAGGACGTGTAGTTGACGCAGTGCTCCTTCCCCTTCTCTCCCCGCAGAGCTGGGGTGCTCTTCTTCCTCACCACCAACCAGTGTTTCAGCAGTATCACGGCCGTGGAGCTCTTCGTGGTGGAGAAGAAGCTCTTCATGTGAGTGTGTCTGTTCCGGGGAGGGCGCTGTGCAGTGTCAGGGCTGGTGATCAATCTGGTCACGTCCAGAAGTGGCCACGGATTGGTCCCTGGGGATTACCAGTGTTCATTGAGGAAAAGCAGTCCATGGCTGGGAGAGAAATGATGGGAGCAAGGGGAAAAGGAGTTTAAAGATTAGGGTGTGGCTGCAAAGACAAATGGTACAGAGAATGCAAGAGACAGAGGCTGAAAAGGATCTTTTGTTTTAGCAAATAAGAAGTCAGGAGCACCTTCACAAGAAAAGTTTGAGAGGCTCAGTAGAAAGAAGGTAGTGGTTTAAATTGTAAATTGAAGAGGGGGAAGTAAAATTGACCAAGAATACAGACCGAGCCTAGCCCTCAATGGAAGGGAGGATGGAAGAGCCTGAGGCATCAGGTTTGTTTCTCGTGTTTTTCCAAGTGGGAAGAGATTTGCCCATATTTACAAGCTGGAGGAAAGGAACTGTAAGAGAGGGAGAGAATGAAGTTTGTGGAAAAGTTTGGACCCAACGGAGGAGGATGTCAAGAAGAGGAGGCTGACTAGGTCTTCTCTGGGGAGAAAACAGGATTTGATAGCTGGAAGTTGGGAGGTATGATCATTGAAGGAACAAGTGCCATGTGTTTTTCATCATGAGAATGGAAGGAGAAGGTTTAGTGACCAGAAACTCTACTTGGCGTGTGAGGAGAATAGCAGCACCACCTTCTTCATAGTCAGAAGTGGGGAGAAAGCAAAGCATGCGTGACCACTGAGATCAGCTACTGAAGTTCTTTTTCTAGGAACCCAGAGTCGGAGGAGAGGGAAGAGATGCAGAATGTGTTACCTGGAGTGGCGTCCTGAGGGCAAAGTGGGCGGCATTTGGAGGGAATTCTGGAATGAGGAGAGGGGTCCTTGCACAGAGCTCTTGGGAGCCATGTCCCAGAGGAGGCGTGCCCTTGAGGAGGTGCTGATGCTGACTGGGGAAGGTGGTGGGCTAGCCTGGAGGAGGTGAGAAGCTGTAGTTGTTAGACCCCTGCTGGCTGCAGCAATCAGGACAGCAAATGGTTTTAACATCCGGCCTATGCCTTCTTAAACTAAAGTGGGATGCATGGTGTGTATTTTTTGTTTTTTAGGCATGAATATATCAGTGGATACTACAGGGTGTCATCTTATTTCTTTGGGAAACTCCTATCTGATTTACTGCCGATGAGGATGATACCAAGTGTTATATTTACTTGTATAACATACTTCTTGTTAGGTAAGCAATAAGATAATAATTATATTTCTGTACTCTTGGATGTGAAAGGAAGCTAATTTCTTTTTGCAAATATATATATATATATATATATATATATATATATATATATATATATATATATATATTTATTTATTTTTGGACAGAGCACTATAGGACAAGATCCACTGATTGAGTTTAAGCCTCCATTTTACAAATAAAGGGTGTGCCATAAACAATTGGGCATAGAACCTGGATATTCAGCTTTTGATTAATATTCTGTGGCTGCTCCAATATCATATACAATATAGTGTAGGACCCGTAATAGTGCCCCATTATAGCTTATGCAGTAGATTTAACCCCATCCCCAATCTCAAGCGCCGTGGTATTTGTCTCAGAGACCTGGGTTCTGGCAGCACTCCCTCAGAGAGTGGCACTCCTGGGAGGTCATGAGGTCCTGATCTCCCAGTTTCTTCACAGTCACTGTTACAGCAAACGGTGAGGAATGTGGTGATGTCTCTGGGGAAAGCATGTGCTCTTGACAAGGCTCCTTCTCAGGAGAAGGCAGTAGGATTCTGGCCAGGTGTGTAGCCTCCAGCCTTCCACCTCAGGCTCTCAGAAATTGGTAATAATTGTACAACAGGGAGCACAGGTTTTATGTTGTAATGAGCTCGTGCAATAATATAAAAAAGAAAATGAAATCGCTCTGTACAGTTATATGGGGGACAAGGAAATTGGTGAGTCAGGGTAGTTGTTGGATAGAGAATGAACTTTTCATTCTGATAACTGTTTTTCAAAATATTTGCATTTTAAGCAATTCCCAATGCACAGGGAACTACTGGTAGGCAGTTGGATTAACCTCCTCTTTCCTTCCTAAGGATTGAAACCGAAGGCAGAGGCTTTCTTCATCATGATGTTTTCCCTTGCCATGGTTGCTTATGCGGCCAGTTCTATGGCACTGGCCATAGCAGCAGGTCAGAGTGTGGTATCCATAGCAACCCTTCTCATGACCATCTCCTTTGTGTTTATGATGGTAAGTAGGAACTGTGCTTCTCTGAGAAGCAATTATTTGCCCTCATTCCTTCCCAAAAGTTTACCTGTTATAACCTGCTTTGAGACTCTTAGCTTTAAGGAAGCCATATATTAATATATAACTTATATTAGAGAATGTACCATAGTTTTTTCAACCTTGCTCAGCCTTTTTTTGCTACTATTCTAGTCTAGTTACTATAACTTTAGCTAACATGTTTTTATAAGTAAGATTTTAAAAGATGCTTCTTGGTGACATACATGGAAACCTTGATGACTCAGAACCTCAAAACCAGAAAAGTATTTTTTATTTTCTTTTTTAATTCTCACCCAGAAATGAGGGGAAGTAGGGGGAGAGAGGAGGGAGGGAGGGAGGGAGGGAGGGAGGGAGGGAGAGAGAGAGAGAGAGAGAGAGAGAGAGAGAGAGAGAGAGAGGGAGAGAGAGAGAGAGAGAGAGAGAGAGAGAGAGAGAGAGAGAGAGAGAGAGAGAGAGAGAGAGACTGGTTGACTCCCACACTCTCCCTGACCTGGGCAGGGGATGGAACCTGCAACTGAGGTTCCTTGACTGGGAATTGAACAGGCATTCCTTTGGTCCATGGGTCAACACTCTAACCACCTAGCCAAACTGGTCAGGGCAAAACCAGAAAAACGTTGATTGGAAGATTCCCTCATAGAAATGGCAGGTTCGTTGCATGTGCTGGTGTTAGAGAAGTGCTGGCTTGTTTCCCCAGCAGCAAGAGGGTTTGTTTGGACCAAATACTTTCCAAGGGAGAAGCTAAGCTCCATGAGAAATAGAACATTCTGTGTGGCATTGGTCCCTCCTCTATTTTGAAAAGGAGTGTTTTAAAAATAGTGAAATATTCCAAAGTCCACATAATACTAGGTCCCCTCCTTTCTTAACATTCTCTTATAGCAATATATTTCTGGTTACCTTTTTTTTTTTTTTAATGGTTACTTAATACTAATCTTACATGCCCTAACTTTTGCATAGGTGAAGAGAACCATTTAGTACAGCGATTTTCAACAGGTGTGCTATTAAAGGCACAATGGTGTGATGCAAGAATTTTTACAACATGTAATACCTGACTATTTAGTTAGGGGCACTGACCTCTTTTCCCTTAGCCTGTCAAGTAAAAAAATGAAAACAGCCAACACAACAATACCTATCCAGTGTGAATGAATCAAAATTATACCTGTTTTTTTGTGTGTGTGTCAGATAGGCAAAAAAAAAAAAAAAAAAATGACATATTTTTGGTGTGCCACAGGATTTTAAAACTTAGTTTACTAGTATATGTGCCATGAAATGAAGAAAAAAAAAAAAAAAAGGTGGTAAATTGCTGAGTTAGCACATTTCCCCATATGTAAAACAGGAGCACTTAGCCTATTTACTTACTGCATGAATCCTTTTTGCTAGAGTTAGGAGTAGATGTCTTGAAAAAATTGTAAATAGCATAGTCTAACCATTGAAAACTACCAATCTAAACATTATTGAGAAAGTGATAAACCTTGCACAATTTTCCTATATGTCATCCAATAAATGAAATATATTTTGCCTTGGCTGGTGTGGTTAAATGGTTATAGTGTCAACCTGTACATTGAAGGTTGTAAGTTCAATCCCTGCCCATGGTTGACTTATATAGAACTTTTAAAACCACATATAAAATTTATTTTACTGGGAGATGTTATATACTGAACACTTGGTTAAAGCAAGTTAAAAAATGTGGCCCTAACCAATTTTTCTCAGTGGTTAAAGTGCTGGCCTGTGGACTGAAGGGTCTGGGGTTTGATTCTGGTCAAGGGGACATACCTTAATTGCAGGCTCGATCCCTGTTCCCAGTAGGGGCATGTGTCTCTCTCACATTGATGTTTCTTGTCTCTCTCCCTCCCTTCCACTCTCTCTAAAAAATCAGTGGGGAAAAAATGTTCTCAGATGAGGAATAACAACAACAAAAATGTAGTCACACTAACTCATTGTCCTTGTTATGCACCACATCCAGAGTGCCAGTTAGGAGAAGTTCTATATGAACCTCTTTTTATGTAGCCATCTCTTCCTGGAATGGTCCTTCTTCGGTCTCCATGGTAATACTACTTTTGGTATCTTTAAATGAAAGTATTGATCATATTTTATGCTGCAGCTTGCCACTTTATATCTAAGCTTTGGATTATTTTTAAACACCCATTGTAAACCCCAAATTCTTCCTAAAGTCACTTGGAGATAGAATGCAAACCCTGGGAATCAGAGAGCTTACTGTGTTAGGGAAGGATAGGGGCCAGCAGGTGCTCAGGACACATTCTGGTGTGTCCATTGGTGGGAACATGGCGGTTGCATCATTACAACAGTCAGGACCGTGGGCCTTCCATGGTGTGCTGTTACAGAGAGAGTGAAAGCCTCGGCAATTAACGATCTCCCAATTCAATGAAACATAGATACGTTGTCATTCCTTCACAACCACAAACAGCCTCAGCTTAGAGAGGAATACACATGCAAGAGGGACATGGTAAGTCTTTAGAGTAATGGAAAGAATTTCAAGAAAGCATTGGCCTTAGCAGAAATGTCTCCAGGGCTGTAGGGGATGAGAGCGGTAAGCTTTAGAATCCATGACATCACTCCACCCGTTCTGACTGCTGGGGTTTTCTCTTGCAGATATTTTCAGGGCTGTTGGTCAATCTCACAACCATTGTGCCTTGGCTCTCATGGCTGCAGTACTTGAGCATTCCTCGGTACGGCTACGCGGTAAGTTCTCGTCTGTCCCTGTGGCTGGCCTATTGTTCCCACGCTGGGGACAAGCAGAATGAAGCCTGACCACCTCACGCCCCCAGACTTGGCTTTCCTGCATGAGGGAGGGGAAGGGTGGGGAGATAACTCATGCTGAAGCAGGAAGATTGACCAATTGATGTAAAAAGTGTTGGTTTTCAGTTCAGTAACAAAATGAGAGGATGGGAGCCTAGACTACATTTTGTTTTTCTAGACTCCATATTTTATATTGCAAGGGAAATTAAAAAACAACAGCAAACAAACCAAGACCACATATTCATAGCTATTATTGGTTTTAGAATCTAACTCCAATGAACACTGTCTTAATATAGTATAATTGAGTTTCAACTCCCAAGAATTACAACTGGTTTTGATTAAAACAAACAAGGACAACACAAAAGATGTAACCATAAATTAACAACTGTCACTGAGAACCATTGTATCATTTTAGTGTTTTGGGTTATAACACTGGGGAGCGGAGGAGGGTGCCAAAGGTCTTCCCTGTTTGCCAAGTACTTTATTTCCTTTGTGTTAGAAGCCAAAATGTTAACCATAGGCCTCTTGAATACCAGGGACAATCGTTTTAGCTGCTCTGGTGTGGCAAAGACTGAATGTGAAGCTTGGTTTGTTTTCAGAAATAATAAAGAGTTAAACTAGGAGGATGGGATGGTGATAATTCTTTGGAAACTTTGAAATTCAAACCTGTTTACCTTGCCTGTTTCCCCTGGTGTTATAGGCTCTGCAGTATAATGAATTTTTGGGACTAAACTTCTGCCCGGGAGTCAATGTCACAGCAAATAACACCTGTGACTTTGCAACGTAAGTGACGCGTTTGGTTGCTGTGTGGTGCAGTGTGATGGAGAAAGGCCACTGGGCTGAGCTGGTATGAGTCCTTTCAGGGACACTGGCCTAGGAGAGCAGATGCCCTCAAAGTGAAAGGAGAGACCCTAAGTCAGTGTTTCCCAAACTTCTCTCATGATGAGAATCATCTGGTGGAGTTGTTAAAATACAGATTCCTGAATCCCAACTAAGAAGTGCTAAACTAGAATTTTTGGGAACATATAGGTAAAATAGTATACTTAACTAGTGCTCTAAGTATACAATTTTGTTCCCCAAAATTCTAAGCTTAGAGCACTAGTTAAATATATAATTTTACCTATATGTTCCCAAAAATTCTAAGCTTAGAGCACTAGTTAAGTATACAATTTTACCTATATGTTCCCAAAAATTCTAAGCTTAAGAATTCCTAGAAGTAATGGGCGTGGGAAATGATTTCTGGAGGTAAAGGAAGAACCTTTGGAGTTTGGGAGTAAGGAAGCTAATGGTAACATGCAATTATAATACATGTAACATATAAACTACGTGCTAATTGTTTATGTTATCAATTAGGCTTCTATGGACAGTAGGCTATTGATAGTCACATTTTGGGGGAGTCTAGTTATACGTGGATTATTGACTGTGCATGGGGGGGGGGGGGTTAGCGTTTCTAACCCCACATTGTTCAGGGGTCAACTGTATTGACCGGAAGCCTGTAGGGAGGAAGAGGAAGTTTCTTTTTCCTGTCTAAGCCTCTCTTTTGATCTGGGTGTGACATTTTTCAAAACTGCTCCATTCCAGGAGTCACACAGCAATGGTGCCAGACAATAACGGTGGCTGTTATGTTTAGTACCAGGTGCTGCTCTAACCCGTGGCAGGGCTCCTCCTTCCTGCTCTCCAGCTTCCACCGAGGCCTCACCTGATCACTGGGCCTGCGGTGTGTCCTGTAGCTGAGCGTCTGCCAGGCTCATCCCGGTCTCTGTCCCAGAGCTGACGGAATGTGATTGTCAGGAAGCCCTCCCCAACCTCTTTTCCTGGTTCTGGGATTCTGAGCCTGCGTTCCTTTGTGTGGCTGATTTGTGGGGAATGAGTTCTATAAAGAGCCTCGATGGTGTTTGTAAGGGCCTGCGTGTTATCTGTTAAAGCGGAGGATTTCCCTTTCAGGAGCAAGTGAAAATGTACTTAAACATTTCCGCCCTTGAAGAGAGCAGCTTCCTATTGTAGATTGGGAGCTGAATGAATCTTGAGAGGATAGCAACTTGGTTCAAAGTGTGAGCTGGCGGACTTGGCCAAGTTCCTTAAACCTTAGTCTCTTCATCTTTTGAATGTGTATCATATCCACCCCACTGAGTTGTTTCAGGGATTAAGTAAACTGTTATATGCAGGTTGCCTACCATGGTAGCTAGCAGAATTGTAAGTACTCATTGGCTGTTACCTAATAAGTATGAAGTGATACTTTTTTTAAGACTTAGGAACGTATAGGATTCTTTTAACTAAGGAACAGCAAAAATATTGAATAAAATTGGGCAGATAAAAATGCAGTCATATTCCTTTCTGTTCCATTTCAGATGTACTGGAGAAGAATACTTGGAAAAACAGGGCATCAATCTCTCACCTTGGGGCATGTGGCAGAATCACGTAGCCTTGGCATGCATGATCGTTATCTTCCTTGCAATTGCCTACCTAAAATTGCTATTTCTTAAAAAATTTACTTAAATTTATTTTGAATGTACATGTTGTATCTATACATTAAAAAGAGCATCTTGACTTATGTATTCAATGAATTTGTTTGGTGTCTTTTCATTTGCCATCGTATTATGTTCAGCCAAAATTGTTTCCAAAAGAAAGCATTATAGAAATCACAGTGAGCTGAATTGTACACGAAATAACCCGTCATTAACTAGTGGTACTAGAGGCCTGGTGCACAAATTTGTGCACGTTGTGGGAAGGGGGGGAGTGGGAGGTTGGCTGGCAGCTCTGAGGAGGGAACCAGCCCTTGGCCCCCCTGGGAAAGGGGCCATGTCTGCTGCTACCCAGGCCTGGTTCTCTGTCCTAGCCCAGGGCCCAGATAGGGTTGGGAGAGGAGGCAAAGGTCACCAGGCCGGATACAGAAGGAATGATGCCGGATGCTACTGCCGCCCTTCCACCACATGGTTCCCTGCCTCCCCCCTTCTTCCCTCACTACTGCAGGGGGCAGCCCCCTGGGAAGGGAAAGGATGGGCGCGAGATAAACCCTTGTGTCAAGGGCTGACTTTTAATAGATTGTAGTGAGGGAGCTGCTCTGCTATGTACGAAACCCTAACCCAGAAGCAGGTTGTCTGTGAATGGTTTAGCACCAAGGGCCGATGGGGGCCATCCGGCCAGGGGGAGGGACCATGGGCGGTTGGCTAGTCACAGGAGGTTGGCTGTGGGAGGGCACTGACCTCCAGAGAGCAGCTTCTGCGTTCAGCGTCTGCCCCCTGGTAGTCAGTGGGCATCATAGTGAGTAGACTGGTTGTTCAGTCTAAGGGTCATGTAGGCATATATATATAATGTTATAATGTGCTGTTTGTTCATCTTGTTAGACAATAACTACAGGGGAGAAATCTAGTTTAATTAACTGACCTAAAAAAATAATTGAATTCTAGCCTGGCCAGTATGGTTCTGTGGTTGAGTTTTGATCTATGAACCAGGAGGTCATGGTTCAATTCCTAGTCAGGGCACATGCCTGGGTTGTAGGCTCAATCCTCAGTAGGGTGCATGCAGGAGGCAGCCAATGATTCTCTCATCATTGATATTTCTATCTCTCCTTCTAACTTTCTGCTCTGAAGTCAACAAAAACGTATTTTTAAAGAATTGCATGCTAGAAACCCATTACAAGTCATTAATATCTGTTAGTAGTTTACTCATCTTTTAACTGTAATAGGTGTGCCAATTGCCCTCCAGCTTCAATATGATATGAATCTATGCCATACTACCTAATAAAAGGGTAGTATGCAAATTAACCATCACTCCATCACAAAGATGGTGGCACCTATAGCCACAAGATAACGGCACCCCGTCCTCTCAGCCTTGGCAAAGTCCCCCAGTCCTGCGGGGAGCTGGGGAGGCCACTGAAAGCGGGCAGCAGGAGTGGCCTGGTGGAATGCTTGCTTCGTTGTGTCTGAGATGAGGCGTGTTCCATGCCCAGCCATGGATGGGCCCCTGGGCTGCAGAGAGCTTCTGGGCAGCTGGTGTGGAGCAGCCAGACCCCGCAGAAAGCTACTGGCACATGGATTTGTGCACAGGGCTACTAAGTTATTTAATAAATAAGAAATAAATGTATTGATGCTGTAGTGAAAGTATGAAATCTAAACAATGTTGGAAAATCCTAGTGTTACTTATAGGGTAAAAAACCCATTATGAAGAAAAAAAAGCTTTGATAAGCCTTGAAAGGTTAGTAGAACTTACTGAGATTTCTCTGTATGGGTTTTACTCAACATGATGCCATCTGCCACTTAGTCACTTTGAGATCCAGAAATCAGTGATTGCGTTGGTCATTGCTGTCAGGAGAGGCTAGATTTGACTATTACAGAAGGGGCAAATTCACAGAGGTACCTTGGGGTTTCCATGTCCCATGTTTACAGTAAACAGGCAATCCAAACAACCACAGCCTGGAAAAGGACAAAGAACTTTGAGCCCTCGGCAAAGACGAAGTGGATTATCACGGCAGGCGAGCAGCTGTATACAGCTGGAGCTCTGGCCAAAATTGAGGGAACTCTGGAAAGGCCAGGAGAGGAAAGATGCGACGTAATTATGGCCTTGTGACAAGCAGTGGCAACGGGACTCACTGGTTCCACTAACCGTCCTGTGATCTGTTTTCTAGAGATTATAGCTGGCTTCCCTCAATTCAAAAAGTCCAGAGTAGACTTAATGTGGGCATGAGTGGGTGGATAAAGCAGATTCTTTTGGTGCTCTGTGTCGTATCTCCTCTGCACCTCTGACTTCGATTACAGCTGTGTTCAAGCAACAGAAATCCCTTCACTTTTCTGCTTAAGGCCTTCTCCAAAACTGAAAGAACCTGCTTGGCTGAGGGCAAGCATAGCCTGAAAATGCAGCTGTTAATACCTCAGGGAAACCCCTCAACTGTGAGGGGTTGGGGACAACAGACAAATGCCCAGCTTTATGTTCTCCAGAGAGGGGGTTGTGGGAGGCATTTCATGGTGTTGTCATAGGTGGAATTGAGCTCTTATCGCCTATAGGGCAACTTCAACCACACACCTGTGTTCTGGCATTTCCTCCTTCCCTGGCTGTTTCCTATTCCAGGTTCCTGGTATCACCTCGCAAGCAAACTACCTGAACTCAGGTTCTTGGTTTTTCTTGTAAAGGAACACCAACGGAAACACATTTCCATTAGACCAGAAATAAGACCAGCATATCTACTATCACTGCTATTGTCCCACATGACACTGTCCTTATTTATAAATGAGCTGGCCTTCTACATAGAAAACCCCAACAGTCAATACAGAATCTATTAGAGCTTGCAAAGGGTGTGATATGGAAAATAAATTGATAAAAATTAGTAATTTTCTGCTAGATCAACAATAACCAACTAGAAAATAGAGTGGAAAAAAAGATTCTGTGCATAGCAGCAATAAAGCCATATTAAAGAATATATAAGATCTTAATGAAATTTTAAGAAACACTTAAAAGGATAGGAAGTTCTGAATAAATAGAGTCATGTTTGTGATATTGTAAAATGTCAGTTCTCCCCAAACTAATCAATAAATTCAATGCAATTTCTATTAAATTTCAGGGGGACTTTTTTTCTCCACCCTCCCGCACTCCCAGGAACCCCAAATTTATTCTAACAGATCCATATGGGATAACAAAGGTTCCCCAAAATAGCTTAGTCAATTTTGAAAAAAGAAAAAATTTTTAAAAGGCCTATGAGGAGACCACATATGAAAAACAACACATACAATGACAATACAAATTGTTATGCAGGAACATTCAGAAATGGGTATAACAGACTAAAGACTTAAAAAATAGACACATACAAGTATTGATAAAACTGGTTAATTATAAGGAGAAAAATACTGGTGAACCTTATTCAAAGTTACTTGTAAAATATATTAGATGTGAAAGGTTAGACTGTAAATTTAATAAATAAAAGTTCGTGATCTTGTAAAGGTCTCCGTAAGACTCCCAAACTCAATAAAACTAAATGAATAAATTGATTTTACTATATTAAAAAACTAGGAAACACTGACAAAGTTATCAGTTGGATGAGAGATATTAATGAAATGCAAAACTGGTAAGGGATTAATACTTAAACCATAGGAGGAAATTTTGCCAATCAACAAAAGACCTTGACCCAGTGGAAAAATAGGCAATGAATGAAAACATACTTGTTTCCCATTAGATCACAGTGTAAGGTTTTAAAGTGTTATTAGAAAATTTACAAAAAGAGAAACAAAAATGTTGAATAACTATAAGGGGATGTTTAAACTCATTAATGAGGAATCAGATAAAGGCAAAACAACATGAGACCTCACTTTAAAACCATTCCATTTACAAAGACTAGGAAGCTAGGCGGCACCAGTGCTGGTGAGGATGTGGACAAAAGTGGTACTCGTGCATGTAGTGGAATGTAGACTGGTGCCATCTTTCTGAAGAGCCATGTGTTCTGGGTAAAATTAAATATTTGTATACCTGGGACCCAGGACTCCAACTCCTGTTACATACCCACTGAGAAGTCATGAAAAGTCAATAAGAGAATTAGGTACAGAGATTTCGAAGTAGAAATAGTAGAGCCAACCCTTCATTATAGGAATGCAAAACTAAAATGTGGTGGCTGCACACTAGGAAATACTACACAGCCATCATAATAACCCATTAGAGGTGTATGCTAAAGAAGAAATAGTTGTTGATCATGTTGTTAGACATGAAAAGAGAAGATACCTTTGTCAAAGTCTAAGCCTTTATTATTAACCTCGTGGCAAAAGGCAGACTACCCAACTGCTTCGACTTAGGAAACAGACAACTCTTACATCTGCTTTTATATCAAGTCTTTATTAGGAAGTAAAGTGCTCAGTAATACACATTAATGCAATTCTCAATTGTTAAGAGACACCTGCGTAAGTAACATCTTTTTAATAATATTAATATAAAGGGAAGATAGGAGAGGGATGAGGAGGGAATTCTCCATGACTAAATAAGAAAAGAAAAAAATGTAACTGAGGGGTAATAGGAGAGAATTTTGCAGAAGAAATGAAAAACAATATAACAGTAACTATCATAAAAGACTCTCTAGTGACCATAATTCATATATGGCACGTGGTCAATACACATGGATACCACATAATGGCTGCACTTCAAATTGAAGTTTGTTTACATGTAACAACATGGTACACATACATAAATACATACACTCGCTCTCCCTGGAACGCAAACTTTAGTACCGAGTAATCAAGGGCTTGGTGTAGTTAGAACACGGAAATACAGGCGAAGATGAAGCCATGGGAAATAACTGTTCCAGAAACCCAGTGTGTATCACCTCTATGGCAGCCAGCTTAGAAAGGTTTGCTGCTGTTTTCTTTGAAGATTGGACTGACACATTCTACCAATTAATTGGACTGACACAGCATGGGGATTAAAATACTGAATTAAAAAACAGGCCTCTCTTCTATTCTCCTAGGAAGTTTTTCACCAGTACTGTATTCTCTCTTGCTTGTCCCATTAGCTCTCAAAAGGTCATCTTACTCAAGACTTTTCAAAAATAAGATTTTTATTTTTTATTGAGAACTAGATTTCTTCCCCATTAATTTGGTAAGATGCTCTCCCAATGAAAAAACAAGCCCTCTCTGGTTTGGCTCAGTGAATAGAGCACCAGCCTCCAGACTGAAGGTTCCCGGGTTTGATTCTAGTCACGAGCACGTGCCTAGGGTTACAGATGGGATCCCCAGCAGGGGGGTGCAGGAAGCAGCCGATCAATGATTCTCTTTCATCATTGATGTTTCTATTTCTCTCTCCCTCTTCTTTCCTCTCTAAAATCAATACAAATATATTAAAAACAAAAACAAACAAACAAACAAAAACCCAAACTACTGTAAAATCAAACTTTGGCTGATACTTTCTGTTAATGGGCGAACTTTCAATACGAAAAACTCCATTTCATAAAATTGAGCTCCATGTAGAGTACACATCCTAGGTTGGAAATACAGGTCAAGAGCATTTGAGTTCTGTATTCTTAAAATAGTACACAATGTACACTTTAGTTTTATAATATATTTATATGAATTTCATCACTCCCTTAAAATTTTGTTTAAAATGAACATATTTACTACAAATTTCAGTACTAACTAAACAATTTCATAAGCGGTTCTTCCTAGATTAGTTGCAACATTACTTTCAGTGGCAAATAAGTTGAGCCATATGGAAAAGAGAATATATAGTAAGTCTTTATATTAAATTAATTATTAGAAACAGTTGAACATAGTGAAGGCTCCTTCTAATTCTCCTTTGTTAAGTCTGAGAAGACATTTTAACCCATAGTTGATCTTTGGGGTTTCATGCAGCTCATTTCAAATGGGAGAAAAATAGTGTAAAAACTAAGTAAAACAGTTATTCCCAAAGACATTAGATATGATAAAAGAACAAAAAGCACAGAATTCCATATTTATCTGAACCATTCATACATATTGTAGCATAATGACTACATATCCATTCTATGTTTTGGAGTTCTTTTCCAGCCTGTCCTTTAGAAAAATTTACCCCAGGAAGGTAGTTGAAATAAAAGGCTCCTTTATTAAAAAAAAAAAAAAAATCTATATATTATATTAAGCCCATGAGCCAAGTTTGAGTGGGAAGGAATGCCCCTAGTTTCCCTTCACACACTGGGCTAAAACGACAATACTGACTTGTGATTAGTTTAAAAGGCAACTTCATTGTCATTTGAGAAGACTCAGTTGTGGTACCAAGTGAGTATACCACTTCTTAAACTTTACAGAGACTTTTTTTTTAATGTACTCAATATTTACACCTAATTACTTAAATGAGTAAAAAAAAAAAAAAAAAAATCTTCTTTGGTCCATGGGCAAAGTTGATTTAAAATAAATTAAAGTGCAGAAGAATTAACAATTGATCACAATGACAAATATCACGTGCTGGTCAGGGCATATAAATACAGCAGGTCCTGGAATAAAGTCGTTTTATTATTAATGTTTACGCTGTGGGAACATAACTCTTGCTTATGTCAATTAGCCTGTGGTAAAATTGGTTTCATTGTATTTTGTTTCACCACAGTTCCAAGAACCGACCCATGACGTTAAGTGAGGACTTACTGCAGTAACCTTGCAATGTCCATTCAGGAAGCCACCTGCTCACCTGTTGGAAACACATTTGCTAACACACACCCTACACGTGCATATTGGAACTCCCGTTTCCACCCGAGCCTTCCATTCCTTCTGTAGACTGAGAGGAAGAAGGGCGGGAGCTTCTGGGGTGAGGCTGACCATTTAGTCCCACGGGAGTGCCTAAGCCGTGACTTATTTGGGAAGCTGCATCATCGGATTCCCAGCGTTCCAACTCTTCACGCACTAGCCGTTCCATCTGTTCCCTGTGGATTTCACTCTCACGACCCAGTCTTTCATCCTAATAAGGAAAAAAGAAACCGGGAAGTTAGGGATGCATATTCTCTCTCTCTTTTTTCTAATCCTTACCCGAGGATATGTTTTTTAATTGCTTTGTAAGAGAGAGAGAGGGAGAGAGAGAGAGAGAGAGAAAGAGAGAGAGAGAAACAGAGAGAGAGAGAGAGAAACAGAGAGAGAGAGAGAGAAACAGAGAGAGAAACACTGATTGGTTGTCTCCCAACCAGGTATCAGACCTGCAACCTTTTGGTGCATTGGATGATGCTTCAGCCAATGAGCCACACCAGCCAGGCACTGATGGGTATTCTTGTACATAGATATTGTCTTAGGAAATTTGGTGATCAAGTAATCTGTTTGTAATTAGGTATGTCTGGAGATTTAAAACATATAACAATTCTTAGTTACTACAGTAACTTCTTTGCTTAATTTTTTTTTTTTTTTTTTTTAATGCTCATCCTTTCAATCTTCCTTCTGCTTTTCTGTAACTTTCAAAGCTTTTGTAATAAGCAAATTTATACTGGGAGGGAAATCACCAAATTAGTTTTTTGTTTTGTTTTTTATTATTTATCATCGGTAGTATTACATATATCTCCCATTTCCCCCCCATAACCCCCCTCCTATCTCCTATCCACCCCCTCAGGTCTTCACTACCCTATTGCCCATGTCCATGGGCTATGCATATAAATTCTTTCATTTGGTGTGGCTCAATGGTTGAGCATCAACCTATGAACCAGGAGGTCATGGTTCAATTCCCAGTCAGGGCACATGCCTCGGTTGTGGGCTTGAATCCCAGGGGGGTGAGGACAGGAGGCAGCCGATTGTTGTTTCCCTCTCATCAATTGATGTTTCTTTCTCTCTCTCCTTCTCCCTTCATCTCTGAAATTAAAGACAAAAGTGTATTTAAAGCGCAGACAGCTTGTCTCAGTGGTTGAAAGTCGACCTATGAATCAGGATGTCAAAGTTCGATTCCCTGTCAGGGCACACGCCTGGCTTGTGGGCTTAATCCCGTGTGAGGTGTGCAATGAAGCAGCTGATCAGTGATTCTCTTTTGCTTAATTTTACCATCCACTGATGTGATGGCAGGACCATCAGTGTGTGAAGTATTAAGAAAGTAACACCTCTAGATTATCGTTTGATATGCATTGATCTGCAGTATGGAGATCACGAAACCTCCCTGATTAAAAGGGGTACATATTATAATTACCCTAATGTTGTAGACATCAGACTTACCTCGGCCACTCCGTCCAGCAGTCTTCCCAGCACTTCCCTTCTCTTCAGTTTGGCGCGCTCCATGATCTCCAGCTTCACTATCACAGCATCGATCTTGGACACGATGCTGCCGATGGAGTGCTCCATGCGGTCCACTCGTCTCACCAGGCTGCAGAAAACCACACAAAGTCACCTGGTGCTGCTATCTTTCCGGCTCAGTTTGCTTTTCAAATGGAAGTGTTAAGATTTCTTTTTCTTCAGCAATATGATAATTTGAAACTTTTGCCAAGTAGTCTCAACCTTTAGAGATGAACTCTCATACATTGCTGGTGGGAGTGCTAACTGGCACAACTTTTCAATAAGGTGGCATTGTATTAGAAGTCCTAAAAATGTATGCCTACCTTCTATTCAGATATTCCACTTTTGAAAACTTTCTAAAGAAAATAATTAAGCAGCCTGGCCAGTGTGACTCAGTGGTTGAGTGTTGTCGACCCATGAACCAGGTCGTGGTTCAATCCCTAGTCAGGGTACATACCCGCATTATGGGCTGGATCCCTAGTAGGAGTGTGCAGGAGGCAGCTAATTGATTATTCTCTCTTATTGATATTTCTATCTCTCTCCCTCTCCCTTTCTCTTTGAAATCAATAAAAAACATACTTAAAATATATATAATTTATCATATGTATAATTTTTGGCTACCAGGATATTCAGTATAGTTCTGCTTATTAATAGTGGGTCATTGAAAAATTTGGGAACCCTCGAAGGCTCTTTTCCCACATTACATTATTACATTAGACAGTAGATTACTTAAGCCCTAGCCGGTTTGGTTCAATGGAGAGTCAGCCTCTGGACTGAAAGGTCCTGGGTTTGATTCTGGTCAAGGACATGTACCTCAGTTGCAGGCTGCCCCTAGTTCATGCCTGTTCCAGGCACGTGCAAGAGGCAACCAATTGATGTGCTTCTCTCACATCAATATTTCTCTCTGTCTTTCCCTCTCTCTTCCACTCTAAAAAAATCAATGGAAAAATATCCTCAGTGAGGGTTAAAAATAAATAATTCATCTATATAGTAGACTCTAAGGAGACATCAGAAATTATATTCTGAATAAATACTTAATGAAATGGAATGATGTTCACAATATATTAAGTAAACAAAGCAGTTAGAAAATAGTATATTCACTTATGCCCCCATTGTTTTTGAATAAATAAAATGCTATGAATCCTTAAAAAAATAAGTAGGAAACAACTGGAATGGTGGCATGAGGGCTCTGTAGGCCCTCTCTTCAGTGAAATAACCATAACTATTGAATACTATTTAAAATGTTTTTAATTTCTGAAAATTTCTTAAGAACACAGAGCAAATAAAGAAGCATTCAAGGCAATCCATGAGATGTCAGTAAGGAGAGTGAGAGTCTGTGACACCTGAGGCACACGCTGCTCCATCTCACCTGCCCCCAGCTCCGTGGGACAGAAGCACCATTCTTGGTGGGAGGGTCAGAGGACACAGGGCTCTCTCCCCTGAGATCCCAGTGGAGAGCTACAGTATCTCCAGGGAAGAGGCAGGTTGTCAGCATTTCTCATCCCATGTTTCCACTCAAAATCCATGTTTTAGAAGCTCTGATCCAGGCCAAGAGCAGCTAACTATCATATAAGGCTCTTTTCCCACATCTAATAATGGAGACTGGTCACTTCATGAGATCAACAAAGGAAACTATTCACCAGCTAGTTTACCAGAGAGAACCAGGGAAGGAGACAGCTAAAGACTGGCCTCAAAATTTACCTCTCAAAGGGGCCTGAATTTAATAAGACTGTAGAGCAATTTACATCCCGAGGCATCATTGAAAACAATAGACCAATCAGCCAACAATCAGTGGAACCTAAGAGATGGAAGTGATATCAGCAGAGGCAGAGGCTTGACAGAGAATCAGGGAAAGACCAGGAGAGCCCTGCTCGAACCAGACTTCCCAGGATGCCAGGGCGCCCCGCCGGGCTGTGGCCTCTGAGAAGCAGCGTCAGAGGCTTCACACGTAAAGACAGGCTATGCTGCTGGCCTGATCTCCCACTAAACAGCAACAGAAACACATCCTGGAGGAAGGAGAATTAGGACCCAGAGTTTCTGTAATGTTATTTAATATCTTTAGTTTTCAAAAAAAAAAAAAATTATGAGACAAAGAAACATAAAAATGTGACCATATATAGGGGGGTAGGGTGGGGGGGAGGCAACAGAAAAGGCTTTGATAGACTTAGTAGACAGAGTTCAAAGTAGCTATCATAAATATATTCAAAAACTAAAGGAAATCGTGCTTAAAGAAATAAAAGACCATAGGATGTCATTGTCTTATCAAATAGAGAATATCAATAAAGCGATGGAGATTATTGAAAAGAGCCAAACAGAAATTCTGGAGTTGAAAAGTACAACCCATTAAATGAAACAATTCATTAGAGAGTCTCAACAGTAGATTTCAAACTGCAGAAGAAAGAACCATGAACTTTAAGGTGGGTAGAAAAGATGCAATCTGAAGAACAGAGAGAAAAAAGAATGAAGAAAAATGAACAGAGCCTAAGAAAAATGTGGAATACCATTAAGCACCTCAACACACACAATACATGGAAAGGAGAGAGGAAAGGAGCAGTAAAATGTCTGAACACCTTACTAAATTTTATGGAAATCTTACACATTTAAGAAGCTTAATAAACATCAGGTAGGATAGCTGCAAAGGGATACATACGCAAGTATATCATAGTAAAAATACTGAAAAATAAAGACAAAGGAAAAATCTTGAAAGCAGCAAGAGAAAAATATTTGTCACATACAGGGGGACCTCAGTAAGGTTAACAGCTATCTTTTCATCTGAAACAATAGAGGCCAGAAATAAATAAAAGTAAAATAAAAAATATTCCTTGATCAATGAATACTGAGAGAATCCATGCAAGCAGGCCTGCTTTAGAAGAGATACTAAAGGAGTTCTGTAACCTGAAAGCAAGTGATCCCAGACAGTACTGTAATTATAATTTTCATGAAAAAACAAAGACCACTGGTAAAGGTAATTATGTAACTAATAGAGTCCCAGTGCATGAAATTCGTGCACAAGGGGAGGGGACTCCTCAGCCTGGCCTGCACCCTCTCCAATCCGGGACTCCTCAGAGGATGTCCAATTGCTGGAAGTTGGGCAGCCCTCTTGCAATCCCGGACTGCTGACTCTTAACTTCTTGCCCGCCTACCTGCCTGATCACCCCTAACTGCCCTCCCTGGCTGGCCTGATCTCCCCCTAACTGCCTTCCCCTACTGGCCTGATCTTCCCTAACCACCTCTGCCTTTGCCCCCACCACCATGGCTTTGTCCAGAAGGATGTCTGGAAGATGTCGGGTCTAATTAGCATATTACCCTCTTATTAGTATAGATACAGGGCAGTATAAATTCATAGTTTCCTCCTTTTTCTCTTAACTGATTTAAAAAAGCAACAGTACAAGACAGATGTACATAACATAAATGCCCTAGTGCATTTGATAATAATGGGACAAAGGAGGTGGGTCAGAGCCACGTTGTATGGCAATGCCTTTATACTTACACTTGAAACTCTTCGTAAGAAACCCCACTGGAGATGCTTCCTCTCCTTCTAGAGCTGTGCCCACTGTCTTCATCGTCCTCCTCCTCGGAGTCGTCCAGGCTTCGTGGGAAACTCCTGCTGCTCATGGGACGTGGCAAAGAGCTGTGATCCAAGTCCAGGTCCTCCTAAAGAAATGGGGCCAGTGAGCTTCACCCAAGACTTGGACCAATGAGAAATGGGCATGTGCCATTTACCTCTGGTTTCTCTGTGGCTCACACCAGACTGAAATTCCCACACTCTGTAATTTCATGCATTGGCAAGTTTTCAAAACAGATTTTAATTACCAGTGAGGAGTTAAGTTGTTTTTTGGACAAGAAAGAACATAGAAAAAGTGAATGAAGAAATATACCCCTTTTCATGAAAGATAACCCATTTAATAGATACAACGTAGGAAAGATATAATCTCAGAATAAAGATTTGGCTAAATACAGTCTATAAAAACTGTACTCTTTGTCTTCTTGTTCACATTTCACTATGATTGGTAGTTTTTCACCTCATGGTACTCTTCTGTGGAGCAGCATTGAGAAATCACTCTTCTATACTATCTTCTCATAGGAAAATGACTTTTATGTTTAACATGCACCTTCATTCTTTGTACCTCAATTACCATCTATTGTTTAACCATTTATTTTTAAAGTTCACATTAAATTTTAACCTATTTTTTATTATAAAAGGCCATGTCGATTTACTTTTAATAGTTTAATAAATATTCAACTAGAAGGCAGCTCTTTTATTTTAAATGTTAATTTGAAGAGTAACTAATTTTATATCTCCTAAGAAATATTCCTCCCATCCCTTCTCTCATGAACATTGTGAAATAGGAAACTAGTCGTTTTTCTCTTTTCAAGTTCATTATTAGAAAATTTAGGGCCAAATCTGTAGCCCAACTGTAATAAGCATATGTGTTATTATGGAATGCTTTTTTAGCTTCATTTATAGTCTAGTTTTATATTTTACTTTTGTTTTGCCTCATTCTTCTTCTTTTTTTTTTTTTTACATATATGCTAACTTATTACATTTTAATATATTATCGTGTTATATATTCTTGTTGGAATAAGAATATATTCCAACAATATGGTACTAATACATAAAGTGGAGAGAGAGAGAGAGAGATTGATTCAGTAACCCACTACTTCATATGGTGTCTGAAATATCATGGGTGCTCAATCAAAGCATGTTCTCCTAAACTTAACCCACCCTCTCCTTTTCCAAGTCATCTCTCATCTGCTGGTGTTCATGCTCAGTCAGCTCCTGGTCTCCATCTTGGTCGTACTTTGTGAAGATTGCCTCAATCTCTGCATCAGTATGGCCCTTCCTGAAATGATCAAGAGGTTACAGATGAACTCATTCACCTACATGGTCCATTCACCCCAACACAGAGAAAACAAAATACAGGGAAGAAAGGAGAAATTGCTGGATTGGGGACAGTCCTCCTTTTATAATATGCTCCAGGAAGACACCCACCGCTGGGAAAAAGTGTCTCTATGAGTTCTTAGGCCAGGGATACCCTTTTCCTCAAGAATGTATCTTTACATGAGGAACTCTCCAGGCCCTCAGAAAGTCTGATTCTCACCCTTTGAGATCCTGTCGAAGTTCATCAAAGTTTAACTTGCCTCCCCCTTGCCGCAGACTCTCTGAAATGTCATCCACAGTATTTCTTCTTAGTCTTAGTTTGACCAAGGCTTTATGGTAGCCCTGTTGAAAAAAAAAAACAAAAAACATTTAGCTGAGTGCATTCTCCTTTTGCATTTGCTTCACATTCAATTTACTGAAACCCGGCACAGCGCTGGATGTAAGTTGGCCACTCAACAAGTATGTGTTGAATAAATGAATAAGGGATGTATCTTGAGTTTTCTATAAAACTCTTTTGGAAGAATCATAAGGAAAAAGATAGGGTCTTTCAGTAAATCAAAAGAACTAAGCATCTTTTGCTTATATGAGAATGAAAGTTTAGGTTATAGAAATGAAACTCAGCACGTTTCTTAGCTTTCTGCCTCAGAATACTAGGTATGTGCAACAGTTCTTAAGACTACTGAGGGCCCAGCTGGCATGGCTCAGTGGTTGAGTATGAACCAGGAGGTCACAGTTTGATTCCCAGTCAGGGCACATGGCCAGGTTGAAGGCTCATTCCCCATGTGGGGTGTGTGGAAGGCAGCTGATTGATGGTGATTCTCATCATTGATGTCTCTTTCTCTCACTCTCTCCTCCTCTCTGAAATCAATAATAATAATAATAATAATAAAATACTGAGGAACCTGAGTTATAAGTTGTTTATTTTCTGTTATCTCATAGTAATTTCTTATATATGTGTGTGTGTGTGTGTGTGTGTGTGTGTATGTGTGTGTGTATTTTTTATTTCAGTAAAATGTGGAAGTGGATTTTTCATTAATAAACTACAGGCAGACTTTGCTTTGCACTATAGTGCAGGACTGTGAAATGACCATGCAAGTTCAAACTATACAAAGTAAGGTTAATAATCAACAGGAAAAATTATGATTGCTCCATGACCTTTAAGTCTTTTTGTCAAACATTAAAAGCTCCTTTAGTGTTGGCTATAAAGTCACAGAAGCATTTAAAAATAAAATAAAATGAATGTTTATTTACTACATTCAAATGTAAAATATTAGAAACATTTCAAAATCAAAGTGTTTTATTTCTTTGTAAAAAATGTATTCTAAAACTTTCTGAATCACAATGTCATATAGCCCTCTCTTATCCAGTGGACCTCAATGTAGCGATTTCAATGATCCCTCCCAAAGGGGCCCCCTTTCTGAGTGGAAGATTCGACTCAGCGTGTGGCAGCTCCATAGACTGTGATGGTGAATATTCCCACAAATCAAATATGATGAGTGGACACTCCCCAAAATTGCTTTTACTGAATATTTGGGTAGCCAGGCCAGTGAGGACCAAGATAAAAGCTGATCACTTCAAAGTCAGAGGTGCTCTGAATAAAACAAATTAAAATTTTACTCGGTCCAAAGGGCAGGAAAAGAAGCTAACCACCCTGAACATCTCAGAATTGGGTATCTTTTATTGCATATATGAGAAGAACAGTGTGATTTACACTGCAACTTATTTCCATAATGGCACTCTGGGACACAAAAGAATTAATTAAGTTCCAGATTCTTAGAGGCATCTCAACTGTTCACTTTGAACAGTTCATATTAAGTTACTGAATGCAGAATGCGCTAGAACTGTCTCTTCCTATCCAAATAAAACAAGCTCCTCTTACCATATGCAGTCTTTTGAATGGCTAAAGGGCATATGCTATGACTCAGCACAACAGCTATGTGATCTTGGACCTGTGTTACATCCTCCCTAGGGTGTGGGTATCAGCAATCAATTGACATAGCTGTCATCAGATATAAATAACAACATATTATATGTAAAGTAATTAGCATTGTATTGTGGGGGTTCAGAACAAGTCACCCCAAAATATACCTCTGTGGTACACAGATTGTTTTGAACTAAAGGCAACTTTAGCCACAGATGCAAGAGAAACTTCTGACCTTCCCTTAACTATCCAGAAGAACTTGAATTGGGAGCCTTGCCCTTAATAAGCAATTATCTGAGATAAACACCTTTGGCCTGTCTACAGGACAGCATCGACTTCTATTTACTAAGCATTTGCTCTTATCATCCTGCAATGACAGCTGACGCCTCCAAGGCACCTTACATCATTTGTAGCTCAGAAATGTCTTGTACACCCAAGCTTCTATCTCCATGCTCCATGTTTCTGTCTCTGAACCTCTTGTGCATGTGAAGTTTCTGATTCTCATTTATATGAGATTCCCATAAATATAATATATAAATAAATATATATTAATTGTTTAAAATATTCTTCTTCTTATATATATATATATTCATATATTTATTGATTTTTAAGAGGAAGGAAGAGGAAGAGAGAGAAATATCAATGACAAGAATCATTGATCGGCTGCTTCCTGCACGCCTCCTACTGGGGATCGAGCCTGCAACCTGGGCACGTGCCATTGAAAGGAATCAAACCTGGGACCCTTCGGTCCACAGGCCAATGCTCTATCCACTGAGCCAAATAAGTGAGGGCTACTCATGTATATTTTAGATTTGGTTATTTTCTCTTGCTATCTGTTTCAGGCAGAAGAGCTGAGGGTGGAGGAGAGTTCCTTCCTCTCCCACAGCTGGCGCTGTGAGCAGGATGGACTCAGGGCTGGGACCCCGCACTCCCCGCGAGGCTGCTGCAGACGAGGAGTTCCTGGAGAGTCTCACAGGTAAGGGTTATGCCAGGTAAGGGTTATGCCCGGTAAGGGTTATCTCAGGTAAGGGTTCTTACCATACTGGTACACTCCCAGATCTCCTTCTGTAGGATCTGGTTGAAGCAAGAACGGTGAGAAACTTTTTCTCTCTTTTAAATTCATATTGGCAGAAGAAAATATCTGTTAAACTAGTTTCTTAGAGAAGCGATTCTTGGTTATTTGGTGGGTATCCAAGGTTTTGTTTTTCTCTTTCTCTGTCTGATTTCTCTCAATTTGTCTTGTTATTTGTCCTAAGAATGTGGCCTTATGACAAGTGAAAGAACTTTCTCTCCGGCTCTACCACCCAGAGGGTGCGCTTGCCAAAGTGCACCTTGCTCTCTATTCAGCCAAGACCAGCTCTCCAGGGAGTTTGCTGTATCTTTTTGCTGACTCAGGCTATAATTACATCAAAAGAATATGAAAATGTAAGAATTGATAAGATTATTGAAACTGGAATTTTAAAATAAGCTTTATGTTTAAAAAAAGTTAGGTAAACTCTAATTGATTGCATCTCCTTTATCTGAGTGCAGGATGGAAGCAGACACTGTCTCACCGGGGAGCTGGGACATGAAGCTGTCTGTTCTTTCGTGTGACTATCAGAGAAAAAGACTCCATAAGTTAGTAACCTTTGTGCCCTCTTGGGTCCACAGAATTGTTTAGTACTGCCAGATATATTTACTCTTTGTCCCAACTGAACCCTAACAAGATATCTGAAAGGACTTGAATTTTTTATCAGAAGTTTAGTCAAATTAGCTTGACTGGAATGGCTCAGTGGTTGAGCGTTGACATAAGAACCAAGAGGTCATGGTTTGATTCCTGGTCAGGGCACATGCCTGTAGGCTCAACCCCCAATGGGGGTGTGCAGGAGGCAGCCAATCAATGATTCTCTCTCATTATTGATGTTTCTATCTATCTCTTTCTCCCTTACTCTCTAAAATTAGTAAAAATATATTTTTAAAAAAAAGAAATTTAGTCAAATTAGAAACTAATGTCAGAACCTAATAAGAATTTTTAAGAAATTATTCTGAGCCCTTTCCTAAGGTAAAATAAAACTATGCACACAGAGGGAAAGAAGCAAATTAGGAATCATGTAATTAGGTAGGCCAACTTAAGTTATAGACAAATTTTTGAGAGCAATTGTTCTTATCTTACAAATTTTTGTGAAGCCAGAAATGCAGCTCTAGAAGAAGTTCAAAGCCCAGTTATCTTTATAGTCCACATTTCCTGAGGCTGAAGAGAAAAAAGGAAGACTAGATGCTTTTGAAAGCACAAACTGCTTCTCTGGCTCCAAGGCTTCCTTGCAAAAGACATATGAATCTTAAGTGCTTTCTCCACAAAAATTAGTAAGAAAAAGCTTTAGCTTTCTAGAAGGGTAACCTTAATTTACTAGTATTCTGCCAGAAAAAGAGTTGGACCCATCTGTTCCTTTACATGATCTTATCTGTTTTTCTCTTTCTCTGTCTGATTTCTCTCAATTTGTCTTGTTATTTGTCCTAAGAATGTGGCCTTTGTAGTTTTACAATGAAGACTAGAAGGTTCTTCTCCATGCCTGTTTGTATGTTCATGTATGTGTGTGGCCTTTTCTCCCTCTGGATGATATTGTTAGTGTGGTTAGTGTGTGTGTGTGTAATATTTGATTAAATTTCTTTTAAAAAAAATATATTTTGTACAGAGAGGAAGGGAGAGAGATAGAGCTAGAAACATTGATGAAAGAGTCATTGATCAGCTGCCTCTTGCACACCCCCCACTGAGGATATGCCCGCAACCAAGGTACATGCCCTTGACCAGAATCGAACCCGGGACCCTTCAGTCCGCAGGCCAACGCTCTATCCACTGAGCCAAACCGGTTTCGGCATATTTGACTAAATTTCTGATCAAATATTTATTAAAAAAAAAAAAAAAAAAAAAAAAAATATATATATATATATATATATATATATAATTTTAAATTGGCGTAAACAAGCATTTATATGAGAATTCTCAAAAAAAATCTCAAAAAAAATCAGTAGTTCTCTCTCATCAATGTTTCTATCTCTCTATCCCTCTACTTTCCTCTACCACTAAAAATCAATAAAACATATTTAGAAAAAGAAACATTAATTAGTGAACATGCCTTTACCAAATTTTGCTTTTTATTATAGAGGAACTAAAGATAATTGGGTTTATTGTTTTGTGCCCCATTGAAATAATTTGTGCTGAGAGAGAGAGAGAAATTAATGTGCTAAAAAATATCAATCTAAAAAAAAAGATACTGGTATGGCAGTTTGCAATTGCTTCCTAGTTTTAACTAGAAATTAAAGTTTTTAAAAGTTAAGAATTCTAATATATGTGATTAAACAAAAAAATTAAAAATAGAGAAAACAAACTATACACAAGAAAAATTGACATGTACTGGCTTTGAAAAATAGTAGAAGATATGGAGATATATTTTTGAAGGAATTTTGCCCTAAAGTGAGGCCATTGTTTCAGAATGAAAGAGAGGAAAAAGAGAACAAAAATAATGTAAAAAGAAATCTTGAGAAACCATATTTCTTGTGTGGTCAAGCTGAACAAGACTGAAATAAATCTAATCAAGAAAGTAAATTTAAATAGCAAAAGTAAGCTGATGCAAAACTAGATTTTCTCTCTCTGCTAAAAATGATTATTGGTTTGCTACTAATGCTGTGAAAAACTTTTATGCCTAGCAAACAAAGATTCTGTTGTTTTATCAAATAATTTTCTGTTTTATACTGTCTTAATAGGGTCCTCTATTATTAAAAAAAACCACAAACAAAACTGTATATCCTTAACAATGAGAACTATCGATATGTTTTGCTAAGAATCGTGGAAATTCTGTATTTGTCTTTGAAATCTTGTATTGCCATTTTTGGTTAAATGGGTAATTAAGTATTGTTTCATAATGATTTTCTTATCCTACTTAGTCAAATATCCAAACCTTTTGATACACTTTGACAAACTTCCCAAAATTTAAATTATAAACAGATTCTCAGCCTGGGAATCCAGAAGGGAATGCCTCGAAATATTTGTTTTCACTCCTTACAAAGAGCTATAATTAGGCTTATTTTGGTGTGTTGAAATTACAAGGGAAGCATTGCCAAATTGGAAATAATATTAAGCATTCTTTATGTTGTATTTGTACGTGTTATAAGTGTTCCAGAAATTATGTGAGATTCCTGGAAATCTAAGATGTCCTGGCATAAAGTATCTGTCATCAAAATTGAGTGGCACATTAAAACAACTTAACTTGATTTCTGTCAGACTGTGGCAAATGGGGATGGAATTCATGCCGTTCCTGCAAACATGGCCCCTCATTGCCAGACCTTTGCCATCCTGATACTTAACACGGAAATAGTCTACCCTGAGCCAGAAACATCGTGATGGCTAAACAATGGACATGAACTTCTCTGAATTATGACAGACCCTATGGACCCTATTACCCTTGATTATCAGGCAAGGTTGAGAGAACTCACGAAAAAGCTGGTGCCAGCCAGAACAAGTTTAATTGCATAGGACTGAATAAATTGCTGAAAATGGTTATACTTCTTATGACTTTTTTGTTTGAAATTTTGCTTTTAAACTTTTTGTTTTCCAGATGAAAGGACACTTATTTCTCTAAAACCACCTCTGATTAGCACTTGGCAAATTGTACTTTTGTAAGCAATATTGAATACATACATTTCTCCTTACCTGATCCCCCCAGCACTTAGAGAAACTCTTGATAAGTATTTTTATTTTCAGGACAATATGGTTATTTGCATAAATTCAATAAGAACCTGTTCTCTTTATAATAGGACACAAATGGAAACTGGTTTTCTTACCAAGACTTTGAATGGGATGTCTTATTTAAGAGAGACATGCATATGACCAGACAGCTTTAAAGAATAAAGATTGAAAAAAAACAATAATTAAGATTGACTTATGGAAGCCAATGAAAACACTTGGAAATATTGACCTGGTACTTTGCTTTCATGGTTTCCAGCAGCATTTCCATGTGAGTAAAGAATGTCACTTCTCAGCAGGTATAGGAACCTCAGGATATTTTGGGGACCTTGAGAAAAGAGAAACTCACCCAAACCTGTAGGTATTGCAGGGAACACCTGATGGCAGGTATTTCCCTTGGCTTTTTTTGGCCTTGAGAGGTCTTTTTTAAATTCAATCTGAAGATTCTTTATGAAAAATTCCAGCAAAGCAGATTTAAAAGAGTCTATGAGGGTAATAATTATTCTTGCTGGGCTTATACAAATAATCAAGCCACATTTGTTGAAGGTAGATTCATTTTTCAAATAAATTAGTCTTAATTTGGCTATCTTTGGTAAAAATGAGTGATAAGAAATTATGTTGCAATAGAAACTATAATATACCTTTATGGGTATTAGACTTTATGGGATTAGATTCTAGTATTGCTCATTGACTCCTCCCCCCCCTCCCACCTTGGGAAACTGCTTTATTTACCAAACAGGCCTAAAATAAGAACATGAATGACAAGCCTTTGGGAATGTGGGAAAGCTGGCTCTTGGGGACCCATGTGTGAAGCCCAGGCAACCAAGCAGAGGCCTGAAGGAGGGCTGGATGTGTGAGGGGGACCTAAAATTTGAACTTTTAGGTCCAATTTCTTGCTGCCCCCACAGCTGTCCTGAGGCTGAGCTTTCCATTTCTTCTGTTTGGCAGCATGCTCAGCCACCATGTCACTAAAGTCTTCCTTCTCCACTTGTGTCTGCTGCTCCCTTACATGCTCCTCATACTTCTGGGTCATGGCCATGCTCTAACTCTTCAGATGACGCCCCTCGTACCCGCTGGGGCTTTTTCTTCTTCTTTTGGTTCAGATACTTCCGGTTTTTCTCTTTTTTTTTTTTTTTGGATATGGACACAGTCTTCCTCAGTCTTTGATGCTGATTGGCCCAGGGATGAGCGTGTGTCTGTTTCCATTTCCTCATCCTCCAGTTGAGAGTTCATCTCTTCCTGGCAGCTCTCTTTTCGCTGCAGGATCTTTTCCAAAGCCTGGGGGGGGGGGGTCTTGGGGCCCACCGAGGGGTCATTCATCTCTCTGTTCTCATCTCCAAGGGTTGCTGGGGGACCACGAGGCCAGGGAACCGGGGCCCCCATTGGCAAAACAGCAGGAGTGGGGCCCACTGGAGCAGCAACTTGAGGACCCAGAGGAGTGGGAATGCCCATTTGGTCCATGTCTTGTGGGGGTTGAGGCACTGGGCTGCCTGTCTTGGCAATCTCCTGCTGCTGTTCCTGCTCCAGTAGCACAGCTGCCTGCTTCTGCTGCACCAAGAGCTCATGGTTCCTTCAGTGAATGACCTCCCTGCTGCTTGCCGCGCTCCTCTTGCTGCACCAACAAAGCTGCCTGCCTCTGCAACGGCTTCAGCCACTCCTCCTCTGACAACGCCACAGGCTCACCCACACCGAGAGGCTGCGGGGCCCCAAGTTTGGTGGGTGGGGTCTAACTGCCACAGGAAAAACAAGGCCAAGGCCAGGTGGAGGTGGTGGAGGAAGCTGCAGAGGGGGTAGGCCCATGGGTGGTGGCGGCATCAGAATCCCAGTGAGCTGTGCTGACATGGGAGGGGGAGCTGCTTTGTCCCCATCTCCACCCTCTTAGAACCGGCGATTCAGTACAATACCAGTCTGGCCGGTATAGCTCTCTAGCCGTTCCACCAGCTCCTCCCGACTCCCTGCTCGGATCAGAGCTGCGATCTCTGCCAGTTTGGCCTGAAGCTCCTGGGCAGCCCAGGCGCCATAGTGATCAGGACGTGGCGGTGGCGGCGGCTGCAGCTCTCCTTTGGGAGGCTCCGGGTGCTCAGCCGCCGTCTTAGCAGCAGCAAGGCGCGCCTCATTGACTTTTTAAAAATTGAATATTCTGGGGTGACAATGGTTGAAATGATACAGGTTTCAGGCGCACAATTCTATAATACATTATCTGCATATTGTATTGTGTGCTCACCACCCCACTCACTGCTCAATGACTTCTGAGTTTTTAAATTGTTCTACCCAAACTGGGTTGGATCTGGAATTTTTCTAGTTTTCTTTGTTGGAGGACTGGCGACAGAATGTTATCAGCTTTCTTAAATACTTTGCTGCAATCCTCCAAACTATCATTTTCATTTTCTCACCCTTAAACTTGTAAGTATTGAGAATGAAAACTGCCCTTTTCCAACACCACGCAGGCTAACGTGGGACAACGTGAAGTAAACTTCGGAGATATCACCAAGGCAGCTCATGTCTAGACAATCTCCATGCCCATTGTAAAGAGATCGCCAGAGACATTCAGACTGCAGACCAGAGAATCTATCAGATTATAAGTGCCTGTCTTCACTCCATCTGAGGATGACTGGAGGCAGACAGCTAGAAATCTTCTTGGCTGCCTGCCTACAGACTCAGAAACTGGGATTATAGTCCGCTCGCATCATTGACATTTGTTGGTGCGTGTTTTTTTTCTTTGTTTCCATAGAGATGTCTCTTATGAAACAATTGACTGCTTGTGCCACGGGCTTCACTTTGGGAGCCCACCTGCATCACCGCCTCCGGAAATGAGACAGGGCTGTTTCCCTGAACTGAGCTTTTCTCAAGATGGAGGCTGGCTTAATGAGACGCAGAACCACCTACCAACCCAACTTCTGGAGTGTGAACTATCCAGGGAAGTTTCAGAGAAGAAGACTATGAGGGTTCAGAATGAGTCACAAGAGAAACGTCTACCCCTTCCTTAATTACCTAGAAGAACCTTAATTAGGGGCCTTGCCCATAATGAGCAATTATTTGAGATAATGAATAATTATTAGAGATACCTTTTGACCAATCTATAGGGCAGAACAAACTTGTATTTACTAAACATCTACTCTTCCTGCAATGACCCTTTGAGGCTCTTAAGGCACTTTAGACAGACTTGAGCAGAGCAAGGACAATGGGCCAGGGACAGAAAGTCACCTGAGTGGAAGGCCCCAGGTGCCTGGCAAAGGACAACTGTAGGGTGGAACCTTGCCCCCAGGGTGACCTTTCCACTCCTAGCATACCATTGGTCAAGCATATTGCTTGGACCCGCTGACTTTTCCTCCCCAGAGATAACATCGAGGCCTCAGTGGTATTTCAGCCCCAAGCTCAGAATAGCAGCAAAACCAGACCACTGACCCTGTGGCTGACCTCCGAACCAGCTGCTCTGACTAGTCACCCCTGTGCTGACACTGACTAATCCCTCAGTGGAGACTGAAAGGACACACCTGGAAAGCTGCTGAACATTCTATTAAGATCTTCCCCTGGGACCTCCCCTAAAATCTCCACCCTTACAGCTGAGGACCCAGAGGCTCCCTCCTGATAGCAGGCCTGCGCCTTTCTCTTCCACTCCCCCACCCCAGGCTCTTTACCCTTACCTTCTCTATTCCCAAGCTCCAAGGGCCCTTCCTTCACCTTTATAACTTGTTTTCTAAGCCCGTTTCTTCTATGAATTACTTCTTCCACCTCTTTGATTTTATAAATAAATATAGTCTTGTTGTTTGAGTCTTGGCTCTGAATTCTTCCCTAGCCAGAACTCAAGTACTGAGGTTGCTGAACTCAGATCCAGTCTGACCCCACAGATCTAACACCTGGTGCCATTCCCACTGCCTACCACATACCTCTTTGGATTCAGCTTTCAGAATGTATTTTGCACCCATGTTCCTGTTAGAGTCACCGGAGAAGGAATACACGAGGCCAAAGTGGTCGGGGATTATACATGTATTAGGTCATCTGGAGATCAGATGGGCTGAGTCCCCAAATGGCACCAGCAGCCAGAGACTGGACAGTCAGAGGTTTTAAAGGCAGGGTTTTTAGGCGGGAATTTTCTGGGCAGTCCGGGTCCTGGGCAAGTCCGGAGGAGAAAGATAATGGTCTCAGCAAATGGAATGTGGTCTAAGCAAAAAGGTATGTCGGTTATGAAGTGGTCTAAAGGTCAGTTCCCAGGGGAGGGATACGGTATAGATTCAATTATTTGATCAGACCTAAGTTACCTTTCTATCTCTGAACATCTCCTGCATGTGGGGGTCTCTGACTCTCTCATGTATATGGGGTTCCCGTACGTATGTATATATTAAATTTGGTTATTTTCTCTCGTTATCTATGCTTGTCTATTTGATTACTAGACTAGGCAGAAGATTCAGAAAATTTGTTCCTCTACCACAGTGTTTATTATAAGAATGGAAAAGTATTATTATTACTGCTGTTGTTATTGTAGTGATTTTCAATAGTGAAAGGATCCCAGTTGGTCTAATGGTTTGTGAGCTCAGGAATGTGGTTGATGGATAGTTAAACTCTCTGAGGCAAACTCAGAAGTGACTGGATCCATTATGTCCATGGCAGGGTATGTAGTGCAGCTCTTTCTCTTTGTGGGAAGAGGGAGCAGATTCAGTGCATTGTGAACACTGCTCGTCGTCTTCTTGTATAACCAGTATGAAGTGAGCATCTTCTCTATGTCTTGGCGAGTTACCACAATCCTTTCTTAATATGGGCCAGTTACCAATATTTTATCCTTGGCACTTTTAATGTTGTAAAATACTGGCAAAAGTTTCTTTAATGGGAAGTTTTGTTTTGTTTTGTTTTTTGTTGTTTGTTTTTTCCAGTGCCACTTCCTCTGAGACATTTTCATTCCTTATGTCGCAATCACTTTTCTCATTTACGCTGATAAATTTGCCTTCACTAAGTTATTTCCGCTGCATCTCTCAAATGGTAGCAGTGAGAATCCCACGGCCAGCTACTTGTTTCTTCTATAAACCGTTGCACTTGTTTTGATTTTCATGTCTAGTATTATCATTCTTCCTCTCTCTGCTATACTTTCATCTTTGCTGGCTCATTCTCTCTTTCAATTGTTCTCTTTTCATAAAAGGTCACATGATTTATCACTGGAAGATAAGGAAGCAACACAACTACATGTTTTGTGAGTGAACTGAATAGCAGACCCTCAGCGACTGAACCGAGACTTGGCGAAAAGTGAGGTATTTGGTCACTGACCAGACTGCACATCTGTTATTTACGCAACCATCTGTAGTGAAGTTTGCACTTTATACCATTACTCACAATTATTATACTGTGATAACTGCAAGTGAAGTTTATACATTATGTTCTTAGTCAATATGCTGTGATAAATGAAAATTGAACTGTGTTGAGAGGTTGGTGTTATTTAACCAAAGTAATTGGTGTTTATGCATATCAGAACAAACATGCAAAGTGAGCACTGCTTGCATAAATCCAAGAGATTTGCTAAAATACCATCACCTGTTATGCAAAATTCAGGATAATAAAAATCTTAGGTCCCACCCATTGGACTCTATTTTAAAAAGGGGAAGTTCTCTGTTACAACAGGATTCACAGACAACATAGTCCTATGGCTTAAACCAACAGAAGGGGAGCCACTGTTCTGAGCAAAATGAAGTTAGGTAACAAGCTGTGAACTTTGGATGCAGTCATTTGTTGTTGCTTTAAACCAAGTCAAGAAGTCATATTGAGAAGAACAAAACTGCCCAACGTTCCTGTTATTTAAGGGCCTTTTATTTAACAATCAAACACTTCCTGAGAGGGTGGATAACTGAAAGTTCTCATGCCCTTAGGCTGTGGCCTTCCGCCAAGGATCTTCCCCTCGGACTATTTCACAACTTCTTCCGAAGGCCAAGGATAAAGGGAGAATGAACTACAGGCACGTTTCCTTTTTTAAAATTGTAATTAAGATCTAGAAAGTGGAAATGTCTTTATAATCTTTCAGTTTATTCTGAATTCTGAGTCTGAAAGTGAGAGCCAACTAGAGGAGGTTTCAAAACAAAGGGAACAAAACCAGATTGAGAATTTAACTCTGGGGGATTAAAGTATTTAAATCCAAGCTAGCAGTGTATCAATCTCTATCTCCAAAAACACTTAAATTATTCCTATAATATAGCAACCTACTCTTTATTTTAAACAATGACAACTTATTAATATTGATTTGGAAATATGGCTGAGACAATGATTATTTTATGTAGAAAACAAAACAATTCTGAGAATTAGGGCTTATCATACCTTTCTGATAAGATCTGAGAGTTCCATTTCAGCTTTCTGTTGAGCCAAATCAGATTTCACTTCAGAGTAAGTGTCATTGATGATGGCCAAGAACATATTCTGTTTGTAAATCAAAGGAAAGTTGAGGTTTAAATAGCTACCTAAATGTATTTTGTAAATAATCCAATCTTTGATACTGCCATTTTGTTCATCATTTTTAGAAAACAATTTGCTGTCTTAAGAAGTCACAAATTAATAGTTTTGCTACCATATTGTTTGGGAAAATTATTTCTTCAATGAAGTTATGCCAAAAGAAAATGTGACATTTTCTTACTTACAAAACCATATATTGTGATGTATTTTGAAAAAAGAGACAAGAATGAAATACAACAAAATATTAATGTATCTAACTATGAATGGAGGGATTATTTTATTATTTTCTTTATGTATATTCTCTATATTTTTTATTTGACATAAATTATTTGGTGTGAAGAACTCTAAAACAGCTCTTCAAATTTCAACAGTCCACATAGACAAGTGAAATTCTATGCTTATGCCAGATATTGCTATATAATATCATTTGAGATTTACAGAAGATAGAAGAGTTAAAAAGATCTTCGCAAATAGGAATATGGTAAGTGTAGTAAGAAGATAGTCAAGAAAAGCTTAATGGACAAGGCAGACTTTGGAGTAAAGCAAACTTGGGTTATGAACTTGGCATTGCTAAGACTGTTCAAATTTTCTAATCTTCATTTTAAAATGTATTTATGTTAATAAAATGGGAGAAATAATACTATCTCCTCTACATATTTGTTGTAAGGATTAATGAGATAATCTATTGTAAAGTATCCAGAGACAGGGCCTAATGTCTGGTGCTACGTAATTTATAGTTATTATTATTCAGTAATAATCCATTTTCCTGACTTTTCCCTTCCCCAGTATAATGGTTTGCTTATATTTTCAACACCTGTTTCCAACAGATTTTCTGGAAACACTGTACCCAGTTGATTAGGTCCTTCCTTTGTTTTTCCTTTTTAGCACGTAACTATGATTTGTAACTATAGAATTGTGTGAGTGTTTTTGTTTTCCCTACAAGTTTATGGGGTCTTCATGATGGCAGGGTTGGGCTCTATTTTCCTAACCACTGCCTGGAATACGGTGGTTCAGTAAATATTTATTGTACGATTGAGGAATGAACAAATGAGAGCACTATTATTCGAATGGATTTTAATGGGCTACTAAATTGCTACGAATTAAGGAGGAATATTGTTTAAGATTCTGCAGCAGAAATGAGAATAGGATATAGAAATCACATAAGTTCCTGGCTTAAGGCTCAATTCCAAGGGCAGGCAGTTGTAGTAGGAATAACATCTCCCACCTCTCCTTTTCAATCTGGGCATCTGATGTTTTATTTTTGTTTCCAAATGGCTGTTACCTAAAACCTAAAAATGTATTAGCTGAAGTGGATTAAAATGTGCATCCTCTGAAGAGATTTAAAAAATTGGGAAGTGGCTGAGAAAGGCTTTTGGAGGTGTGGGAAGAGGAAGTTCACCCTTCTCTCCATCCTGTCTCACAAGGATGTTGGAGTCTTTCCCTGTGGATGACGGGGCTTTTGCTTTCTGCCTCAGCTGGGCCACCTCACACCAATGTGGCTTCTTGTTAACAGGGGCAATAAATCAACACCTGGCCTTCATCTCAGAAAGGTGGCCAACACTGCACTTAGCTTGTCATTCCCATAAAAAAATAAAAGTTTTGTATTGACAGTAGCCTCCCCTCTGTTTGGGGGCTGGGGACAGGGTAGGGAGAGCAATTTTTGTGTGTGTAGTAATACAAAAAATTATTTTAGTGTAAAGAAAAAAAAAACTAAGTGTTTCTTGTCATGTTCTCGCAATCGGTCTGATAAAGTGATGGAATAATTTAGAAGGTGCTGTCTACTGGAGGACAACATTCAAGCAAGTCCACGCTGAGGCATTTCTACTTGCCACAGTCATGTCCCTCACTTGGCTGACCAACATACGAAGAAAACTTAGGTGGCCTGAAGTCAACTATAGGTCACTGCAGAACTCTCAACTCCTGGTTTTGTTTTCTGAGAAGACATTTAGGGATTCAGATGTTCCAGAATTCAAAGTACTAGCAATGTTAGAGAGAAAGAAAGGCTTACTTTTTCCTCTATTTTTTCACTCTTTAATATATAATAAGAAGGAGAAACTTAAGAGGCTCAGTTAAAAAGTAATCGCAGTATATGCATACAGCAAGATACAAATGAGCTTGCATGATATTCCTGACTCTTCAGTTTTATTAAAATACGTCTAATTCTCACTCAGTAAATACTATATACTTAACCACTAAGGACCTGGTCCAGCTCTGGAGATATTACACTTAATTACTGAGTCTTATACAAAGAATCTTTATAAAATCCATTTAAAGCAAAAACAGTTTCATTTTCTTAAGATGATGGTTGATGTGAGGAATCTTTAAATGTTAAGTGTTTAAACGAAAAAATACCCAATGCCTAAGTTAAACTAACTTAATTTTTTCTTAGTAGAATAGACAAATAAATGTACAGATGTTAAATGAAGAACAAAATGTCTTTTAAAAAATCCTAATTAGCTTAAGACAAAATGACAAGAATGTTAATTTGTACCAAATCAAGAGAATAAACAAATATCTTTGAATATATTTTTTCAAGCAGTTTCCATACATTGTTAGATTTAGTCTCTAGGTATGCTAAATATGAGTAAATGAAAGTAAAATATCTTGACAAGCAATGATTCACTCAAATATTACTCTTGACATACTGGATCTAGTTTGCTTAGTCAGTTCCTCTTTTTTAAACAGAAGAGAGAGAGAAATGCCAAGTCATGTTAGCAAATGACCACGAAAAGCTGATGTTTGTGTTAACAAAGCATGTGAGGAAGTATAGTCTACTTTTTAGGCAAAGCATTATTTTAAGTAACTGTATAAATTTGCACTGGATCTATATTTTTCCTTGAATAGACATTATTATCTATCTATAGTTAGATAAATGAAAATCCATGGAAAAGGTATTTGGTGAAGACTTAAAACTGTAAAGCAAAGACAAATAAAATAAAATAAAATAAAATAAAATAAAATAAAATATGATTTATAATACCCACATTTTTCTACTTCCTGAGATTAAAAAAAAAAAAATGATAGGGAATAGAGTGTAGAGAAAAGAAAAGATGGTGATTTATGAAATTTAAATCACATCACTCTAAATAAAAGCATACATACCAAAAGAATGAAGAACATAAAGAATACAAATGTAGTGAAATAAAGTGGTCCCAAAACTCGATTAGCTTCCTCAATCTCTGCGAAGTTGATATCACCCAAAATGATACGGAATTGAGTGAAGCTATAAACACAAAACAAAACAACAAACACCACAAAACAAAAACAAAGAATGTACGGCATTGAAGCAATATTTCTTAAAAGACGATTTCAGGCATTTTTTTCAGTGTAGATAATTGTCAAATAACAGAAAACTGTCAATCCTTTTGGAATATTCTTGCTACTTATATGAGCAATTGAAGCCTTCTGGAATAAAAGTAATTCTTTCACGCTAAATATTATTTCAATTTGGTTAATAAAATATAATAATTATTATTGGATAATTTATAAGGCAATGGGCTATATGAATTTAATACATAATTTAGGTAAAACATGGTAACCCTAAACCTTCACAATGGCCATCTGGGTCTGAATTTAAAATCTCTTAACAAAAAAAAAAAAAAAAAAAAATTTTTTTGAAGGAGAGCCAAAATTTTATGTCTCAAAGATCCAACATTCTGATACACACTCAAAGTGGGGGCCAGAGTGGCCATGTGTTACCAAAACTGGGTCTTCATTAGTAAAATCATTTTCATTCCTGACTTTTATCAAACAGCAACATTAAAGAGGGGCCCCAATGTGCAAAGCCTTATTAACTTCAATTATCATGATCATCTCTTTTCCTGACTCCTTTCTAAATGGAATGGAAATCTGATACTGGCTACTTTTCTTGTTTTTAATATCATATTTGAGAACTTCGGAAAAAGACAGAAAATTCTTGTACTGAGTTTCTCTGAGAATATTAGAAATACTATTTTTTCCTTAAGAAAATAACTTGATGTTTAAAACATATGGCAACAATATTGACTAGGAATAAAAATATAGGCAAATGGTCTCTTAAAAGCTACCATCTGCATGTGGCGCTAAGAAGACCTTGATCTTGGAACAGCGTTAATTTACTACTGTTCTAACTAAAATGTCTCACTATGATATGAGCTGTTACCTCAAGCATCAGCATTTCAGAATGTATGGTCATCTTTGCATTGGTGGGTCAATGCTCTGGGAAAGAGATTTAATTCTGATTTTAAATAACTACCTTTAAACTATGGGTTAAACAGCAACCATGAAGACTTATCCTTTATCCCTGAGAAGGCAGTGACATCCCTGGTTAAACTTTTCTTCTTAATGTCACATATACTTACATACACTCTTGGAAAGTGCTGAAGTCATCAATCTGAGTGCCAAAGACGAGGTATGCCAACTGAGCATAGGCTAAGAAAATAATGAAGAACATAATTGCGAAACCAAAGAGGTCTTTGGCACACCGAGACATGGTTGTGGAGAGCTGACTCATGGTCCTGTTGAAGTTGATGAATTTGAAGAGCTGTAAAAGACAAGAAGGGTATGAACAGATGAATGGGCATGTACAGCCAACAGAACATTATTCAGCCTCACAAATGAATGAAATGTTGATACATGTTGCAACATGAATGAATGCTGAAAATATTATCTGAATTAAAAGAAAAGTAATTTGCTTTTTTTTTTTTTTTCAAATCTAGCAAATTCTATTTTCTCATTCAAAAAGTATTTTGCCCACCATGCGCCAGGCACAATTCTTGGAGCTGGGAGTATAGCAGTGAACAGAACAAAGCTCCTCGTTTTAGTTACACTTACCTGGTGGTTAAAATACAGTAAATTGTAATTAAAATGACTAGTGGTAATTTTCTCTCAAGGAAGTTTCAAATAAAAGAGAGAAAACCTCCCACAAATAAAAACTAGTTAAAAAAAAAAAAAAAAAGAAAGAAAGAAAGAAAGAGAGAGAGAGAGAGAGAGAGAGAGAGAGACCTCCAAGAAATACTTCAATTATTAACTGTCATTTATTGCTCATTGTGGGGGAGGGCTTAAGTAGACCACCTCAAATCTTAACAGTGACCAAAACATTGGTAGACTATCTCAGGAGTCAGCGGGGGCTTGGGGTCAGAATTTGAACCCAGCTCTGTCTGACTGCAAAGCCATACAAAGCATTTCTGTAGACAAGGCAGTGAGGATGGCTGCCCGGGTTGAGCAGTTCACAGCCCAGAGGACATGGCCACCTGCACAGCTCTATACAGAAGAACACTGGGAAGATACAAAGAAGCTGAGCCACGACCCTGCCTGAAAGAATGTAATGGTTCTTAAAAGCTTTGGGGGCAAGATATTTACAGCTGAAGCATTAACTAAGCCACCCAGAATGTTACTTCAAGACCTCTTAGAAACTGTTTCTGGCCACATCAAAATGTTATCAGGCTGTTGTAAACACATTATTGAATACAATCTCTATTAGTATCTCTATGAGTGCTGCCCAATAAAACTTTCTGTGATGATGAAAATGTTTTCTATTTCCAGTGTCCAATGCAGTAGCTACTAGCCACATACAGACTCCGTGCACTTCAGAATGTGGCTCGCCCTGACTGATTTGGCTCAGTGGATAGTGTTGGCTTATGGACTGAAGGCTCCCAGGTTTGATTCAGGTCAGGGCACATGCTCGGGTTGTGGGCTTGATCCCCAATGGGTGGTGTGCAGGTGGCAGCCTATCAGTGATGATTCTCTTTCATCATTGATATTTCTATCTCTTTCTCCTTCTCCCTTCCTCTCTGAAATCAATAAAAATAAATTTTTTAAAATGTGACTAGGGTGATCAAGAAACTGAATGTTTACCTGTATATGATTTTGATTAATTTAAACTTAAATTGGCACTGGTGAGAGGCTGGCAGCTGTCCTGCAATGACAGAAATTTCTGGCATCTCTAGAACTAAGGCTTATTGTATATGATGAAATGTCCTACCCTTTCACATGCATGGAAATGCACATTATGTCTTGGGAAAAGAAGGAAGTGAGAGGTTAAGGAACTGCTCAGAAGTGCTTGTTCCAACCTCAATTCTGGGTAAAGCTTCCCTATGTCCTCTCCCTGGAAAAGAGGCAATCGCTCTAGAGGCATTCATTTCCAATCAGTATGTCTGCCCCCTCTCTCCGTTCCTCTTAGTTCCTTTTCCTTCATCTGGTCACATCTATATCCGGGTGACCTGTCCCTGTTAAAGTAGCCTGGACTCCAGCCCAGCTGCCATACTGAAAAGGCCTCTATTGCTTCTGTTAAAACTTACAGGGACAGGTCTTGCAAGAGCTCAGGTAGCAGGGAGCATCATTCACAGCAAGAGGAATGATCAAATGAGTCCCATTAGTTTACTTCAAAATATGGAGCAGCTTTGGCTGCCAATTTGAATTTGGCCACAAAAGCAAATTTATCCAATGTTTTGTGAGATTCGTGTTAATAAAAAGAAGGAAACATGTTATTAAAAATCCAGAACATGAAATTCATACATTACCTTAATCCAGACAAAAAATACTATGACCGCAGCTATATTGTTGAACTGTATTTGCCAGTATGCCAGATGCTCAAAGTTGGGGAAGGTATTTTGATCTTCCAGGAACTGTAACAGCACCTCCACGCTTGATGTTCTGTGTATGTTAATTCCTATAGCCATCACTGATAGCTGCAAAACAAAAGACTTCTCGATTATTACAGCATTTTAGAAATAGACAACAAATGTACATTTCCATGTATGTGAAAGGTTAGGGCATTTCATCATATACAGTTAGCCTTAGTTCTAGAGATGCAGCGACTAGTTTATTTCTCTCTGCCGTTGTATTAATTCTAGGGACCAACATTTTTCTCACCCAATTGCACTCACAAATGTCACTCACATAACAGGAAAGTGTTGAGCACAGCAACACAGTATATTGCTTCTTGCACTCCTCTAGTTAGGAACAGAAATCCAATGAACAAACAGAATTTAAGTGCACTAACTCTGTCCTCAAAGTACGCATACTCTAGTTCAAGACCAAATATATACACAAAAACCTACTCAGGAATTGCCATCACACAACCTAAGGTGAAGAGTGATAGAAATATTAAGGAAAGAATGAGCATGGCCTTATAAGAGGGAGGGAATGATGTCAGAGATGGCTCAAGAAAGTTTGCAGTGGGAATACATGGGCTTGTTTCTGTCCCTTAACATATGACCAACAACTTTTCACACATACTTGGTCCTGGGCTATAAAACCATATCTGAGGGGACACTGGGCCCTACATTCGCATCCATCATCACTGGAGGGCATGTACCTGTGGGAAGTGCTAGTGATGTAACCATCACCCCTTGCTCTCATGTGAAGTCTGAGTCCATGGCAAGTGGTTGTGACGGGTGGTGTAACCCTTGCTGCCCATTCTCCCTTTCTTCTCATGGATGATCATGGTCATTGACCACTTCATTAGTTCTTCTTCTTCTTTTTTTTTTTTAATAGGTTTTTATTGATTTCAGAGAGAGGAAGGTGAGAGGGATAAAAACATCAATGATGAGAATCATCAATCGGTTGCCTTCTGAACCCTTTCTCCTTCCCCAATGGGGATCAAGCCCATGACCCGGGCATGTGCCCTGACCAGGAAACAAACTATGACATCCTAGTTCATGGATTGATGCTCAACCACTGAGCAACCCTGGCTGGGCCATTAGCCCTTTTTGAGAGGTCAACCAGATCATGGTCCCAGGGGATTATCATATCAAAGATCTGCCTGGCAGCCAGTAAGATTGGCAAAGCCAATCTCACCACCTTCCTTTTCTTCTTTATGAAAGAATTCTAGAACCAGTCTTGTATTTCTGTACTGAGGAATATTTTCTTTGAGCTCTCTGGATATACTGAGAATGTTTTTCTCCTTGGACTTAGCTGAAATGGATGAAAAATAAGTTGGGGGAAGTGCTGACTAACTGACTCAAACACACTCCAAACAGTGTGTTCTTCATCCAGTGTTTCACTCTGTACAAGACAAATGTTTATAAACATATGGATCATGTCGTCATTTATATAATGTCAATATCATATCAACATACTAAATTCCCCTGAGACTTTTCCTTCAAAATAGGGAAAGAAAGAAAAAAGATTTTGTGAACATTTGGGTTGTTATGTCTTTCTTGAGTATTCTTTGGAATTCTCATCTTTATTTACAAAAGAGTGTTCTCTTTTTACCATAATATAAGTTTCACAAGAGCAGGGGTTCCGGTTATCTTACTCATTCCTATGTCCCTAACATCTAGAACAGTACCAGATGGATAGGAGGTATTCAGAAAATATTTCAAGTTTCAGTTGGACTTTTTCAAGTCAGATGGGCAAGCAAATTTGGGCCAGATCAAACAAAAAAGCATTGGCTCCTTTCATAGGGTTCAAGGTCTAATGGAACACAGGGCATGTGTGGAGGGTGGAGGGGAGGGGAAATAACAGAAAGTCTGCCTTATTTTCACTGAGTCAGGAAAGGTTTGAAGAAGTGAGATTCCACTAGCCCTACCTTTTATTTTTTAAAGCACACTGTTTGAAGTGTCGCCTTGGCAGTACTGAGAGTTAGGAAAAATATGAACAGCAGCACAGTGAAGCAAGTTTTCAAAGAAATACTTGCAAAACATTGTGGCTGCTGAGCCAAAGAAACCATTTTAATTTCCATGATATCATCAGCTGTTTTTTCCAGTGGTCTCCAAAGTGGGGATGAGACAATTCACTGAAGTTGGGAGGAAATTATTAAAACTTCAAGGCAGGTGACAAGAAACTGTTAGAATCTTTAAATTTGATATTGTGTATTTTTTACAAATGTACCCTTTATGTCCACACACACACACACACATACACTTCATAGATAATTACAGCACGTTACAATACACTATCAAAGTTTTTAGTGACAGATGAACATAATCACGAAGGGCTGAATGCCACTGACTACCCTTTTGTTGACATTGGAGTAATGTAATAAAAAAGGAGACTGATATTAATTAGATAAAATTACATGTACCTTTCTACCATTATCAACAACGACATAAATATAAATATGTTCATATTTTATATTGACCATACCAGGAGGTCACGGTTCAAATCCCGGTCAGGGTACATGCCTGGGTTGCAGGCTCGATCCCCTGTAGGGACATGCAGGAGGCAGCCGATCAATGATTCTCTTTCATCTTTGATGTTTCTATCTTTCTCTCCCACTCTCCCTTCCTCTCAGAAATCAAAACATAAAAAAATAAAAATAAATCTCCTTTTAATCAAAGCCATTATCCTTCTTTTAAAGAGATTAGCTATATTATCTGATCCCGTGTCAGCTTTATTTCCTTTCTCCTATCTCTAACTCCTTTCTTTTCCCATTTCATCCTGCCTTCTGTATTCTCTTTTCTCTTACATGTTCATGTAAGAATTATTGTTCTAGAAATGATAGCACCTCACCTTCATTAGAAAAAAGGAAACTGTCTGAGTTCACTGAGAAAATAAAGGAAATCTTGATTTGGGGTAAAGTGCAGGTTCATGTCAAACATTCTTGGGAATCATCTGCTCTGGAAGACCCTGAGCAGTCTCCGATCCTTGAAACAGTGTTTGTGCTAAGGGAACAGCTGCTCATTTGTTTATTGGAAATTCCCTGGAGACTGTGTCAATGAGAGAAAAATGTGGATCCTTGATTTGCTGATATTCTCCTAAAACTTCTCTCTCTTCCTCTCCCTTCCTCTGAAATAAAAAATATATTTAAAAAAGGAAGTTATAATAGAGTCATGGGCAGGCAAGTCTTGACTCTGTCCTAACTCTTATGATTTCTTACACCTCATACAGAAAACCTTGCTGGCAATGTATTTTGCACACCGTAAGCTACTTGCAGAAAAATATAAACTGGGGCGAGATTTCCTCTGCGACCCAAACTAAGTCAGGCTGTTTCTTCTTGCATTTGTGCAGAAAAATGTCTATTAATTTTTACTAGTTGAAGAAAAAGATCATTAGCAAAAAATAGAATCAATATCACCAAAGACTTTCCTTCCCCCCATCTCATGGCATGGCAAAGGCAAATATAAATTATTGCTATTTTTGTTATTAGTGTGGCTGAGAGGTTATTGCAAAGGGGTTACTCATGCAAAGTGAGGACAGAATGAGTAACACTGGAGTTGATGTAGCAGGAGGTTTCAGATTCTCCTTCAGGAATATCTAGGTGCACAACGCTGAGGAGACAACTCTCGTTAATGTGTCTTTATCACGCAGATGGATATTTGGTGTGGTTCTCGAACCTACCACAACGATCACAACATCCAGACAATTCCAGAAACTCCTGAAATAGTGTAGCTTGTGGATGCGAATCTCCAATATCTCTTCCACCACATAGTAGAGGATAAAGAAACAGAAGATAATCTCACAGGCTGCCAGGAAGAAATCGAAAGTCGTGACATATCGGATCAGCTTCACAGGCTGAAATTGCCAAGATGGAATCACACCGCCTGTTGCTGGGAATTCAACCAATAACCTGCAGTGTAATAAGAACAATTAAGACAGCAATGATAACATATGAATGCACCTGGGACAGTCCATCCATCTATTTTGTCCTTGCACTGGAAGGTAATCCAATTGCAATCACATGTCACCCCGAACTAGCGGCAAATGTTTATTTATCAAAGCCAATGACTCCAGACTTGCAGAATTTTATATAATAAAATGTAAAGATTTCCCAAGACCTCTCAGACTTAAAGAGATTATTCCTCCTCAATCTCCCTTTTACCTCTCTGAGTTTTACACTTTGAAAATGCTGTCTATACCTTTTTTTGTGTGTGATGTACAAGTTAAATAACAAACAAGCCTTTCTAGGCCTTTTATTAAATGCAGGTCATTCTATCCACATGTGTCAAACACAAGGCCCTTGGGCCAAATCCGTCCCGCCAGGCCTTGCAATGTGGCCCGCACTGCGCTGTCATCACTGCACTCCGCTGCGTTTCCATCACAATGACAGTTTATGACTGTTCAGTAAACCATTCGGCCCGCAATTTAGGCTGGATTTTAGATTTTGGCCCCTTCTCTGATTGAGTTCGACACCCCTATATTAGACAATGAAGAACATAAGAAGTATAAGTCATGCACTCAAAGTATGTATGTTCGGGCTGAGAATTGTATGTCTTGTTCATATACAAGAAGAGGGATGGAGTTTCCCATTCGTTCATTGAGTAACACTAACTAGCACTGAATAACTTATCCCGGGGGTACTTTTTGCTTCCCTTCCCAAAGCCTTACAGCAAGCATGTCAAACTCAAAGGCTAACACGGGCCAAATAAACAAGGTTTAAGTTTCTGTGGGCCGCAAAAGAACAACGTAGGTTTATTTTGAAAAGTATAGTATAAAAGAAGAGAACAAGAGCCATGATAAAATGAATGTTTTCTTCCTGACACTTGGCCTCTCTTCTCTGCTATATCTTTCCTACTTCAGGGGAAATCGTGTTTGCAGGGATTCCTTCCAAAACTGACCCAAGGTGAGTGTCAGTAATTCTGGATCTGGCAGGAGACTTATTTCCTTTCATAATTCTAAGTAACAGCTCACACCGTTGTATTGGCTGGGCTGCAGAAATATTCATTGTGGGCAGCATGTGGCCTGTGGGCCAGGAGTTTGACATGCTTGCCTTACAGCAAACAGGTGCTCAGTGAATGCCTGACTCCCCATATCCCCCATGTCTACTGAAGACATTGATCTCTAGGGGAAGCATAATTAAATTGAGGATGTTTCCTGCCAAACTGCCATTTTGTAGGTGTCACACGGAGAAAATTAAATGACTCCCTTAATGGCATAGCCTCTTTATCACACTAGAAACAGGATCGCTACTTCCTTAATTCTAAGACTTTTAAAGGACCTTTAGTCAGCATCAGGCATAACCACTTCTCCCATTACAGGATGGGTGAGCACACGGAGAGCCTGAGCATACAAGACTCACACAGGAGCAATAACCCAGTACGGGCAGCAAATTAGAATTGATCGTAGTCTTCTACTTTTTTCTTGACTATTTGAAACTCAAGAGAGCAATACTGAAAAGAAGAGCTTCATGACAGCCTCAGCACAAATTCATTAGGGCAGGAAGTAGCCTCTGAGGCGAGTCTCACCCCACATCTGTCCCCCCCTCCCCACAATGTAGACAACAGTAAAGGGAAATGAAGTAATATTCACTCCTAAAATACGGGAAGTGAAAGACATATGCAAGACTTTCTCTAAATAGGTAATTCCTTAAAAGTCAACCAGACTGTCTGCCTATTTCTGTCCTCTTCCCATCCTTGATGGAATCACTAAAACATGAAATAAAAGTTGTGATTTTCATTCATTTCTCTGATATTACTTTCTGAAAAAGTTGTTAAACAGAAGGAATGGGGAAAATGCAAACTGGCCATGTAATGCAGAGTTGAGTTTAGCCTAAAAAATGATAACAAAATAAGGATAGTATAGAATCCATCCTTATTTGGTGAGTAAATATACGTGCACGTAATTTATGTTGGCGGCGTTTGGGTGCTGGCAGCATGTCGTTCACCAGCATGATTAAAGTGGGTGAACCCCAAATCCCGTTGCCTATTCTACTTTTCTTTTTTATAGTACGTATTACCTTCTAATATACGCTTTAACTTATTTGTTTCTTTTGTTTATTGTTAATTGTCTATTACCTGTCTTGAGGTTGAATGCAAGCTCTTTATCGTCTTCATTGAAGTGTCCCAAAAGCCTAGAACAGTGCCTGGCACCACATTAAATGCTAAATAAATGTCCGCTGAATGAATGTATGAACAAGAGGCCCCAGACAAGTGAGTGGGATCTTTGTCAGCGTCCTCAGTGCCACTTAAGTAGTTATGATTGCAATGTCACAGGATTTATAGAAGGAACTTTGTGTGCCTTTGGTGAGTCTTGAGCAGAAGTAAGTACCTGAGTATCCTATTGAGCCCAGAAATAGCTCCTACCATTGTGCTCATGTTCTAATAGCAGGGGTATCATCTGAGAATGGGAAACTCAGGGAAATGAGTCAAGATTTGATGGCTGGGGATCCTGGTCAGGGAGCATAGAGCGTTAATAAGCCTCACAAGGGCTAAAAATATATGTTAATAAAACAATGCTGTTGGCATGAACTTGGACCAGACTTAAGATTATTCCCTCCCAATAAGACTTCGTTATCCCAATAAGACTTCAGTTTTCACTCCTCCCTCTCTATCAGCTCAGATACTTAACACTGTCACTTTGCCAACTTCAGGCAACAGTTTTCTGACCTATCTCCAGACTAGGATGTACCTACAAATCCATGAAAACGGGAGGGCTGAGTGGCCTTGGTACATACCTGATCACACAGAACAGATTAATGTTGGCGTTGTACACTGAAAAGTCAATAAAAGTTGCCCTGGTTCCTCGATCTAGCCAGACATTTTTCTTGAGACTAGCAATCTGAGTGGCTGTTTCCTCTCTTGTTCTTGACAAATCCAGGTAATAGCCAGCTCCACTGTAAGTTGCGATCATTCCCCAGTGGCTACTCCCATTCAAGTCTTTTTCGCTCGTGTAGATCCAACTAATTAAAAAACAAAATGAAAACAAAATCATGTAAAACCAGTGGAAGACTTGTGGTAATTACGAAGATGGCTGGTTCCTGGTAAGAGAGTATGCAATAATAAAAATATATATATATGTCTTACCGAGCTGAGTAAGGTGCTTGATATGGCATTCATAAGTGTTCTCTTATTTAATTGTCATAGAGTTATTACTCCCATTTTAGAGATGAGGGCCCTGGGGCTTAATGAGATTCAACTTAAGTCTCAGAGCTTTTGAGGGCAGAGTCAGGAACCTAGATCATGACTGTCTGTCTCCAGACCCTGAGCTATAGCCCTTAGAGTTCATATGGCTGCCTTCCCTGGGTACCTGTACCCTGGGACTAGATGACACAGGTGGGTGGGAAAGGCATCTTCAAGCTGGAGCCAGGCAGGGCTAGAGAAGTGCAAGGCACTCAAGCTAGCAGTTCAGTGTGGCTTATGTATGATGAGAACTCAAGTTCAGTGTCACTCACAGAAGTCAAGACTGTGGAGGGCAAGCATGGAGTCACCGGAAAGAAGGTTTCTAAGAGACTCAGAACAGGGTTAGTCTGGTGGCAGCAGGAAGGACTGGTGCAGTGAACAATAAGAGCTCATGTGTAGCAAAGAGTTCATGGAGCAGGTCCAAGATGGCCTTTCCTTAGGAAGACCAGTCTGCAGGGTTGAACTTGGCTGACATCTGGACCTTGACCGATAAATAGATCCCTGCACTGATAACAAACTCTCCCTGACTGGCAGGAGTGGCTCACTGTGCCCGAGCTGTCTGTACATACAAAGTGGCTTAGGCTAAACATTTGCTTTCCTCCTGGGAGTCTGGGGTTTTGGTATGTGCCAGGCAGAGGGTGCTTATGTGACCAGCACCCAGTTAACACCTTGGGTATCTACGAGCTTCTCTGACAGATAACATTTCACACGTGTTGTTACACATGGTTACTGGAGGGATGAAAACCATCCGATGTGAGGCTACTGGGAGGAGACTTTTGGAAGCCTGCCCTTTGTTTCATCTGAACTTTGCCCCATGTGCCTGCCCACACCATCTGCTGTTTTTGCTTTATGAGCCTTTCACTGCAATAAACAATAAACCTTAGCCATGCATATGAGAATATGCTGAGTGCTGTGAATCCCTCCAGTGAATCACTGGACCTGGGGGTGGTCCTGGACCTGCCCAGCTCAGTAAGCAGTCCCTGCAGTAACCAAGTGATGATCAGGCCTGAACCAGAGCGGTGATGGTGGAAAGGAGAAGGAAAGACAGACAGTGTCTCCACTGCAGTGACTGTCAACAGAACCTGCCAACTGATTTGTGTTAGAGAGTGGGAGTTTTTAAGCACTACTGAGGCTGTGGACTATGCCCCAGATAGAGTTTTCAGTACTGACACCAGACCAGGCCTTGAGATACGGTCTCATGGCCCCTTCCCAGCACGTAGGCCTTCTTTCATAGATCACTGTCAGCTTTCTGAAGAACAGACCCTGTAAACAACATAGTCATCAATGGCATGAATCTTAAGTTGCTTGAGAAAAACTGTTTTGTCTTGGATTACTTGTTCTGTAAAAACAGGATGTGGTTATAGGTTTAAAAGTGGTCCTGCACAAAGGGTCGCTGCTGCCCTCTGGACTCCCTGCGTGGAGAAAGGCAGAGGAGTCGCTGGTCAGCTGGCCAGCTGGCCAGGCTCCCTAAATTTTAATTGGTCTGGACTCCAGTGGTCGTTCACTTGTGTTCACTCCACAACAATTTGGAAACTGGGGCAAGTGACAGGGGATATCTCAAAAATGACTCTTCACTCTCTTTGGGGATAATGTGACGATGGTGGTGCCAGCAACAGGAGGAAGAGCAAATCTAGTAAGAAAGGGATGAGTTCAGTTTGGGGCATATTGAACTATAGCAGCTGGTGGGACATATAAAAGAATATAGATTTGTCTCTGTCCCTAGAATGTAAGCTCTGTGAAGACAGGGCATTTGATTCTGTTTTGTTTACTGCTGCTACTCCGGGGCATTGTTAGAAAAGGAAGACCTCACCTGGAACATGCGAGACACATGGTGACAGCGTATGTGTTGAAGAGATGATGAATCATCAAATAGAGATGAGAGTGCAAACCATCTGAATTTCAAGGGAAAGAATATAAAGAAAGAGTATACAGAAAGAAAAGACAAATCTGAATATAGAACCTTGGAGTAAGACAGAACAGGGGAGAAAAGGAGGGGTTACAGAATTAAGAGAGCCCAAGTTCAGTGTCACTCACAGAAGTCAAAAGAACAAGTTATCAACACTGGCCTACTCCGCAGAGAGGTTGACCAGGATGAAGACTGAGAACTGATCAGTGGATTTGTTAACTAGAGGTCATTGGTGGCTTCCAAGAGAGATCTCAAAAGAAGGGTTTTGAGCTTTGAGGGGTGACTCAATACTAAAGAAGTGGAGGTGGCAGTGAAGACTATTCTTTAGGAAGTCTAGAGTTGAAGGGAAGGAGAAATGGGAGTAACCTGAGAATCTGGCAGGATCAAGGGGCAACTTAGGTACAACAAGAAAGATCCACTTCAGGAGTCCACACTTAGTGGAAATCCCTTACACATCCATGCATCCAGTAGGCACTTACTGAGCATCTTTCCAGTCCAGGCACTATTGAAGGGTTTAAAAATACAGCAGTGAACAAAACAGAGTCCTTGCCTCTAAGAAGATGAAGACAGATGAGGAGCTGCAGGCGGCAAGAAGCCACCTTAACAATAATACTGACATGAAGGAAGAAAACACAGGCTTTGGTCAGGCTGGTTAAAACCCAGCGTGGTGCCATTTACTAGCTGTGGCCCTTTGGGTAAGCGAGCCTGTTTGTTCATCTGTACAATGGAGATGATCCCTATTTCAGAGTTGCTTTGTGAAGAGTCATAAAACCATTTCTTAAATAGCATCTGGCATGGAGTCCTGGTTGCACATGTTTCTCTTATTTATGACATGAGGTCTAGTTAAATAATGGAAACGGTACCATAGCTTAAGGGCACATTTATGCTTCGCAGGAACTAGAAAAAGGAGCTTTGGAAAGGGAAATCACTATCATAAAAAAGTCTTTTGAATTTAGTCCCTTTACTCTAAATCTCTGATTTTTACTAATTTCTTGTGGACCCTGATATTAAGCAGGGTGTGCATTAAATGACAAAGAATATGATCACAGAAAAGGTGTTTTTACCCCCACTGTGTATGAACAAATCTGGATTCTAGGAGCCTCAGTTTCCAGAAAAGGGGTCTAGATGAATGGTCAGAATTAGCTTAGAAAAGCTAAGATGGCAGTTCTCACCACAGTAATTCACCCAGGTCAGTGACCCCAGAGGCCCAGCTTGGGAAACCCTGAGAGTTCTCGTTTCTTTTCTTTTCTTTAAGGTTTAAATATATTTTATTGATTTTTTACAGAGAGGAAGGGAGAGGAATAGAAAGCTAGAAACATCGATGAGAGAGAAACATTGACCAGCTGCCTCCTGCACACCCCCTACCAGGGATATGCCCGCAACCAAGGTACATGCCCTTGACCGGAATCGAACCTGAGATCTTTCAGTCCACAGACCGACGCTCTATCCACTGAGCCAAACCAGTTTTGGCTAAGGTTTAAATACATTTCACTTTTATTGACTTTGAGAGAGAGAGAAAGAGAGAGATAGAAATACCTAGGAGAGAGAAAAATCATTGCCTGGCTGCCTTCTGTACGTCTCCCACTAGGGATTGAGCTTGAAACCTAGGCATGTGCCCTGACTGAATCAAACCAGCAACCTCCTGGCTCATGGGTTGACACCCAACCATCAAGCCACACTGGCTGGGCCTCATTTCTTTATGATCACTACAGTAATTCTAAAAATAATGAATGTCCTTAATACACAAGATGTTTTAATTACGTTTGCCAAAGAGCACACCAAATAAATTCCCTGTAAATATACACATTACAAATATACATTCAAAATCATAAACACATTTGAGAAGACAGAAAAACTGCCTCACAGGCTTATTACCCATTTTAAATAATTGCATTCTGAACAAACATTGATTTGTAAGCACTCATAAAAAAAAAAAACACTTCTACACCAGAAAATTTCCTAGAAATAACGCAGCGGATGATACTACTGGCTCTATAAAAATAAGATCCAGGCATCTCATCAGAAACTGCCAAAGGCCCAGTAGCTTCTTTCTCATAAACCATATGGTCAGAGATTTAGCCTTTTGAAAAATATTATTTCGAAGCCGAAAGGGGGTAAAAAGTAGAGAAATCAAAGGTTAGTTTGGCCACAACCTTAAATATACACATTGAAGAGTTTGTTAGGGCATCTTCTTAGGTGAAGGAGTTAGAGAATGAATGAATGAATGAATGAGCAAATGAACGAATGAACAAATGAAGAATGAATGAATGTCGGTGAGAGGCCAGGGCACACGGCCATGAGCCAGAAACACTTACGCGGTTCCATTCCTTGGACCAAATGGAGCCCTGTCTTCACTACTGACAGAGTAGACATCATAGCACTCTTTAATCTCATCTCTCAAGTCCTGGGGGATAGAACAGGATCCATTCCTGACTTTGAGTTGCCGTATCCGTGGCACCCCTAACAGGAGGTTCTCGTAGTAGATGAAGCTTCGGTTGTCAGCTTCAGTCCCGTCGCCGGGCTGTGTCTTCCAGTACAGCCCATCCAATAAGGCGCCTTCTGTGAACTGAAAGCACAGGGAACATTTTTGAAAAGCTCCAAGCTCCGTGGCTGCCTTGCTCCTTCCCGGAATGTGTGCATGACCAACAGTGTGGTACTCTGTGAACACAGCAGAGTGACAAGGGTAGGTTTTGCTGTCAGAGGGATTTAAGTTGGATTTTACTCCATCATTTGCTAGTTGGGAGGCCTGGGTTCCTGGGCTCTTGCACTGGTAAGTACATCTTTTTTATTTTCTTTTAAAATTATTATTTCATTTTTGTTAATACTTATCCAGGGATACTTTCTCATTGATTTTCAGGGAGAGTAGAAAAGAAAGAGAGACAGAGAAAAACACCGATTTGAGAGAAACAGAGCCCGGAAGGGGGAGGAGCCTGCAATCAAGGTATGTGCCCTTGACCAGAATCGAACCCAGGACCCTTTGCTCCGCAGGCTGAAGTTCTATCCATTCGGCCAAACCAGGTAGGGCAATGGACATCTTTTGTATAGTCACTACATCGATTTGAAAGGGGACGGTCTGGCTCTCAACAAACATACAAATATAAGGTTCAGATCCCAAAGAGGCTTAACCCATAGGGATTACCCTGCAGTTTTCACTTCACAGAATAAACAGGAACCAATAAATCCAATCTTTTCATATTTTTAGGTTTTGTTCTAGGTTTTGGAGGTTTATGTTTTTATTCCACAAATGGTTATCAAATGAAAGTGTCCAGTGAGGTAAATCCATGAAACCATTACATTTTATGATTATAATTTTTCTTATGGCAACACTTTTTACTGGCTTTAGATGGGATTTGCCTTTTATTATGACTATTGGCCATTCTCACTAGATTCCTGTGAGAATCACTTTGGCTATAGTTAATATTTAATATATAGACTATTTTCCTTATCAGGCTTTATAAATGAGATATATTCAAGGCACTTACAGTGTTACAGATGTTTGAACTTAAATTTTTTTTTTAAGTTTTAAAATTTTAAGTTTTATTGGGTTAAGACCTTTTTCTGTGTACCATAAATGTATTTTCAGAAAAAGATAAAACACAGGTTGACTGGTTTTCTGATGTTATATGCATATTAAACAATAGTCTTCAAATATATAAAAGCTACATTAAATAGTATACTTTTTCAGTCTTGATAGAATTGGAATTAATGCTTAAAATGGATAAGTGTATACAGATGTTTCATATATTATAGGATAAATATATAAATTAAATTTTTCTATATACAACTAAATCTGAGAGTTGGGGTAGTAATATAAAGATGAATTTTGTGCAATGCGTTTCTGTAAATGCTTTTCAAAATATTTGTTTTTGGCAGTGTTTTGTTTGCTGCCACCTAATTGCTAGGGTGCTATTGTTGAAAGCTTTAATTTTAAAATTGCAAGTGATATTTCAAATGAGTAATAAACAGTACATTTCTTTTTAAAAAAAAAACACAGAACACCTCACAAATTTGAGTGTCATCCTTGTGTAGGGCCATGCTAATTTTCTCTGCAGCATTCCACAGAACCATAGGTACACAGTGGGTGCTTACTAAACGAAAACTCTGATTTTTGCTTTAGGACTGAAGGTGGAGGGTGTGGAGGGAACTGTTTACATAAATCCACAGCCATGATCAACTTCACTTTCCCTGATTAAAAGTTAATAATTAATCACCATGCTTCAAAACGTGTTTGGAAAGGAAAAGACTATAGTTTTGATTACTATTCTGCCATCTGGTGGATCTTTTAATTGTTTGGATCATTTTCTAAATGGTGAACTCTTCAACCCTGCCCAACGCTGCTTTTTTTTTTTTTTTTTTTTAGAGCTTAGCATTTATTATCCTTGAATTCTGTGATCTGTGAGATGTTTCTTATTAATTTGCTTATCGGAAAGACATCTACCCATTCCCAGTGTCTTATCTGATGATCAACAGAGATAAACTGATTTGCCTAGGAAAATATTCGTATTACGCAAGTGTGGTTTTGGATGCCAAATATTTTCAGGATTTAAAACAGGTTCCTGTGATCCAGTTTCCTCTATCTTTATTAAAATAAACAGCTCTGATCCCCGGGTTTTTATAAGGATTTTAGATAGTATCTCCTCAGGAAGAAATAATCATTTTCTTCCCAATCCTGTACTGCCCCCTCACGCACAATTTCTGTACATTCTGAGCCCTGTATCTTCCAGATTACTTGGATGCTTCCCCTATGGTATCATTCCTTGCTTATCCTCTTCCACCACACTGGAATCTGTGACAATTTGGGAAGGGCTGGGTTTAATTTTACTTTAGAGATCTTTGAAAGAATGTGCCTGCAGGCACTGGTCTAGGGTACTTGCCATCATCAACAAAGACACACACATACACACACAAAGAGCAAGAAAAAGCAACTAAATTTTACACCATGGGCCTTATATCCTAAGAGATACTCAACAGATAGTTACTGGATCATGAACGACTGCATGAATGATAAGCCTGGTGAAGAAGTGCCCTTCAGGCTAAAATAAAGCGTGTACGTTTCTTACTCCCCGGCTATGGGAAATTCACCTGAACCAAACGGAGATTCGTTTACAACCTGGGGAACGTTAGTACTTACCTTGTATGGCTACTATGGCGATTAGATACGTTAAGATATGAAACAGTGTGATGCGAGGCTACATCCTTCTAGCCACCCGCGTGGCAGGCCCTGCAAAGGCTGCTTTCACTTATGAACTAAATGAACAATTACCAGGGACAGAGAGGAACTTTCAAAGCCATTGGTAAATACCTTCCAGAAGTCTTCCACTGAAGAAAGCGTTTTAAAGTTGGTTTTCTCCGCCTTGGACACGGGGGTGTCGAGGAAGAGCTGTGACATGACGCGTGTGTAGTAGTACACACTGGAGCTCATCATCCCGTAGGTCACTGCAACACAGAGAGAGCCCAGTGAGCTGCCTGGCTCCCACGCTCCTGGTGGGCGGTACACACCCTCGTCCCCTTCCCTCTCATTCTGGGGCACTCCCTGGATCCCAGGTTTAGAAAAGAAAGAAACTAACGTTGACACGTGGAAAACAAAACTGGCTGAGTCCTGGGCACTGAATTAAGATCAGGCGCTTCTATTTGACATTTGGGAATTCCAGCCTGCCTCTTCGCCTTCATCTCTCAGCGCTTCTGGGACGCTCATCTGCCCAGGTCCCCGCAGAGGCCACGCCGAGCTCGGCCCACGGCTGCGCACGTGCCACGGACTCTCCCGGCAAGAACGCGGGCAGGCCGTGTCTGCTTGTCTCCAGGTCAGCTCTCCATTCTTCCTGCCCTGCTCTGTGAGTGCCCCGGGGCTGACCCCCATAGACCGTGCCACACTGGGTCCCTGGCCAATACGGGGCTGAACAGGTTTGGAGGGAGAGAATGTCTCCCCTCCTCCCCTCCTCTCCATCCCCTCCCCACCTGGATGAAGTCTGTCAGGCGACTCTCGAAGCTCGGCCATGGCTCCTGGGGAAATTCTTTTCCCACAGCCACACTAGGTTCCTGCCATGCCATTCCCTCCCCTTCTCCTCAGTGCCCCACGTCTCCTTGTTCTTCTCCACCACTCTGCCACACCTCTACAAACAGTCCCTTCACTAAACTCTCTAGTCACCACTTCAAGGTTTTCACCTCTGCCCCTTCAGGTTGCTGACAGGGACAGCCACATCTAGCTCCCACCTATCAAATCTTGTTTGAAACCCTCTAAACTCAAGCTCCATCCTGGCCACGAGGGCTGGCTGATTTTACCAGCCCATTCTGAAAAGTCCTGGAGGAAGGTGGGAGGGTAACTTACAGGCTTAGCAGGCCACAGATCAGGGTTTGAATCTTGGTTGTGCCTCTTACTTGCTATGTAACCTGGCAAGTTGCTAAAACTTTCTGAGCTTAAGTTCTCAATGAGCTATTCCACAGGATTTTTTGGTGCTTCAATAAAAATAATAACTAAAAATTATCTAATTCAGTCCAATAATGGTGGTTCATCCTCCCTAATCAGATTGTTATAACATATCTATTAAAACTGTCAGCACTTCAATGAATACTATCTTATTCTGGACTCTGATGATTGCAGGTGTAATATGCTATAATTCCTATAAATAGCAGACACAAAGCTTCCAGAGGAAACACATTTTATACTTCTTTTGACCACAGTTCTCAACACCCAGCCGATGAATAATGCTTAGCTAATTTTATAATAACCTCAAGCTTCATAAAATGCATTTAAAACCTTGTTTTAAATGATTTGGGATTAAATGATATTTAGTAAAATCTCTCTCTCACATAATTCCTTTTCCACCTGAGCATCACAGAAAATTTAGATTATTAAAAGAGAGGAGTGGAGAATAGCGACCTAAACAAAAGTCCATGTCAAGCATCCATGGGAGCAGGAAACATGCCTAATCCACATGGCGTGTGTCTGTAGTCACATAACATCTGACTGTGAAAAGCGGCAGGGCTGCTATCTGCCTGCCAGTGAGAGATGGATGGAAATGCAGGCACCCTCTTAAAGAACAACATACAAAATTTCATATGCAGCCACTCACCTTGGGCTCTGGAAGAGGGAGGGCAGAGTGGACAGCAGCTGTGTGAGCAGAAGCCAGGTTTGGGGGCTCTGGAATTGGAGCTCAGAGGGCAGCCAGCCCAGTTTCCCATGCTGAGTTAATCTCTCACTCTGTAGAGGACATCTTTCTCCAGTGAGCCTTGCTATCCAGGCGATATTTGCCTGGGGGGAAGGCTGTGGGAAGACCTCTTGCCCCACCTTGTGGTCAATAGCCTGAGGCTAATAAGAACTGAGTGTCAATGAGAGGGCAGGCAGGGTTTCTGGAGGCTTTGAGTTTTTGCCTGATGTAATCTGAGGCCTGGGGCTAGGAAAAGCAGATGCTGGTGCACACCTTGATCCTTTCCAAAGGAATATAGCCCCAGCAGAGGGAGCCACAAGCTATGGATTGCTGATAGCTCCAAAACAAGAGTACTCACAACCAGTCACAAACAGTGTTTGACATTATCCTGTACTAGAGATTGGGAGTTGTAGCAGATTTACCTAATACACAGACTCAGACCCAGACAAACAGCAAAAATTGAAAGACAAGAAGACCAGCCCCAAATGAAAGAACAAGATAATTCTCCAGAAGAAGAGATAAATGAAATGGAGATAAGACATTTATCAGACATAATGTTCAAAATAATGATGACAAAGATGCTCAACAGCTTGAGAAAAGATACAGTAACTATGAAGAATGGCATAGCACTAATAAAGAACACAGTGGAAGGAGTACACAGAAGATTAGGGGAAGCTGAAGGTTGGATCAGTGAATTAGAAGACAGGGTAGAAAAAAAATCACTTAATCCAAGAACCAAAAATAAGAAATGATTAAAAAATAGGAGGCCAGCTTAGCTGTGGGACAATATGAAACATAATAGGTGTGCCATAAGGCGAAGAAAGTGAACAAGGGATAGAGAACATGTTTGAAGAAATAATGGCAGAAAACTTCCCTAACCTGGAAGGACTTGGAGAGTATTATGCTAAGTGAAATAAGAGAGTCAGAGAAAGACTAATATCACATGATCTCATGCATATGCAAAGTTATGCAAGTTCAGGAGGTACAGAGAGTCCCAAGCAAGAAGAACCCAAATGGGCTTATGCCTAGACACATCATAATTAAAACGCCCCAAATTAAAGACAAAGAGAGAATCTTAAAGGCAGCAAGAGAAAAAGCAATTTGTTACCAACAAAGGAGCACCCATAAGGCTGTCAGCCGATTTTTCATCAGAAACTCTATAAGCCAGAAGGGAATGGCATGAAGCATTCAAGATAAAGAAAAGCAAGATTCTGAAACCAGGATTACGATATCCAGCAAGGATATCATTCAAAATAGATGGTGAAATAAAGAGCTTCCCAGAAAAAAAAAAAAAGGGTGTGTGTGTGTGTTGGGGGGGGAACTAAAGGAGTTTGTCACCACCAAACCAGCACTGCAAGAAATGCTAAAGGGACTGCTGTATGAGAAGAAAGAGAGAGAGAGAGAGAGAGAGAGAGAGAGAGAGAGAGAGAGAGGGAAAGAAAGCGAGCGAGAGAAATGGAACTACATCAAAATAAAAAGCTTCTCCATAGCAAAAGAAGCCATCAACAAAACAAAAAGGGAGCCCACTGTATGGGAGACCATATTTGACAGTGATACATCTGATAAAGGGTTAATATTCAAAATATATAAGGAACTCATACAACTTATCAAAAGGAAGACAAACAATCCAATTAAAAAATGAGCAAAAGACTTAAATGGACGCTTCTCCAAAGGTCACAAGACCTATGAAAAAATAGTCAAAGTCACTGATCATCAGAGAGATACAAATTAAAACAATGAGTTATGACCTTACACTTGTCAGAATGGCTACCATCAACAAAGAACAAGTCCTAGTGAGGGTTTCCTCGAAAAATTAAATATGAAACTGCCATTTGACCCAGTGATTCCACTTCTAGGAATATATTCTAAGAAACCTTAAGCACCAATCAGAAAGAATATATGCACCCCTGTACCCCTGTGTTCATAGGAGCACAATTTACAATAGCTAAGATCTGGAAATAGCCCAAGTGCCCAGCAGTAGATGAATGCATAAAAAACCTGTTGTATATTTTTACCGTGGAATACTATGCAGCAGTAAAAAAGAAGAATCTCTTACCCTTTGAGACAGCATGGGGGGAGGGGGACCTGGAGAGTACTGTGCTAAGTGAAATAAGCGAGTCAGAGAAAGACAAGTATCACATGATCTCACTCATATGTGGAATCTAATGAACAAAATAAACAGTTGAACAAAATAGATTTAGAGACATAGGAGCATGGAACAGACTGTGGAATCTCACAGGGAAGGTGAGTGGGTGGGTGGGAAGAGATCAACCAAAGATCTTGTATGCATATATGCATAATCCATGGACACAGATAATAAGGTGGTGAAAGCCTGGGGTGGGAATCTGGGGGTGGGCTATATGGGGGTAAATGGGAAAAAAGGGAACATATGTAATATTTTCAACAATAAAGATTTTAAAAAAGTAATAAGACACTCCTTCCTAACAAATAACTAATAATTAGTAAGAAAAAAACCAACAAGAAGACGTATTAGATAGATGGATGTTGTTCATATAGACATACTTTTTAGCTTAATAACTTATTTTATCTTAAATTCCCAATTGGATGGGCAAAGTTTCAGAAAATGTAAGAAGTCATCCCCAGCTAAAGCTCAATAAGAGCTTACTAGTATTAGTAAGAATCAGTGTGGAGATATGAAATAAATCAATATTCAATTTCTTAAAATTATAAATATTGAAATTTTGATGTTTCTTTAACTTTTATGTTCAACTCACAAATCTTTCTATTTTTTTTTAATCTAGTAAATAATAATTGTTTTTAAGGAAGCTTTCAGCATCCAGTCAATTACATTCAAGGGGGTCAATTTTAATGTAATCTGAATGGCATTATCCAAGTACTGATTACATTTTTATTCTTTCCATTTAAATAGAAAGGGTCTCTTTCTAAGGTTGGTGCGAATTTTTAAGCATTTCCAAGTGTACCCTATAAAAATGAACTCTTTTTCTGGAGGAATACATAAGAGGTTCTGGTGGTCACAAATCCGTTTCCTTATCTGTTCTCATAAAGGGCTTTAGAGCTACAGAACTCTATCACCCAACACTCTTTAAATTCAAAGGATAAATCCATTGACCGGCACTTTGAGACAAATGGTTTCTAAGACTCACTTCTGGCTAAGGCTTCCCTCCCATCCCCTCGCAGAGGATGCGGGGATATATTGAAAGAAGAGAGGAAAAATACAGAGATTGGTCTGCAGTAAGTTTCCTGTAGAGTAAAAATCTGGTGATTACTGAAGAATGAAGGCATTCACACCTCACATCTAAATATGAAAGGAAGGGACTATATTACATATGCCCATAAAAGCAATATTAGGTGACATTGTAGTTTCTGAAAGTTACATTAGGGAAGTCATTTTTCTAATTATTGTTAAGAAATCTAATGCAAAAAAACCCTTTTACTTGGTTTCTTTGTATGGTGGCAGGTTACCACTTGCTTCTCAGCGTGAAAATGGTCAGCACTGGCAATGAACTGGCCAATCAGATAACGCTGAATTTTAATTAATGTTTACTGGAGAAGAGAGAAGAGAGTTTTACCAAGTTCTAAATTGGAATTGAAAACAGAGCAGAGGACCTTCTAAATTAACCCTTGTGGTGCATAGACGATTCCTTTTAACTACGGTTTTGACGGGTCAAACACTCCCAAACCTTTTCCTCCACTGGAAGGAAACGTTCTACTCACAGACACACAGGACGATGAGAAAGAGGAGGTAGGTGGCCAGCTCCCGCAAAACGCTTTTCAGGTACTTCTCTCGGTTCGTGTTGCTTTCCTCCATAAGTCTTGTTCCCCAGAGACCTTTAAAGTAATAATAATAAAAGATGTCTTTTTTCTTTTTCTTTTTAACCTTATGAATGGCAAAGGAAAAACATAAAATAGATAGTATAACCTTTAAGGGAGACTCTCCCATCTATTTTTTTTTTTTTTTAGCATGCTCTGAATGTAACTGGGAAATTGTTTTAGCAGGAGTACGTTGTAAAAATTTAGCCAGACAACAGGAAATGAGGGCAGCTTACGAGAGAGATTAAGTCACTGCATGTACATCAGATCTTCCTATATGGTAAAACTTAGTACATGAGGAAACTACATTGCAAATGATACCTCTTAAGTCACCCCTGAGGAAAAGAAGTCCTGGTTGGAGCATCATTTCCCTTATTGGAACATCTATCAAGCTTCTAACACACTGGCCTAAAATCTCTGCCTTCTGCCCTTTGTTTAAAAAAAAAAAAAAAAAAAAAAAAAAAAAATATATATATATATATATATATATATATATATATATATATATAATTGATTTTTTTTACAGAGAGGAAGGGAGAGGGATAGAGAGTCAGAAACATTGATGAGAGAGAAACATAGACCAGCTGCCTCCTGCACACCCCCTACTAAGGATGTGCCCGCAACCAAGGTACATGCCCCTGACCAGAATCGAACCCGGGACCCTTCAGTCCACAGGCCTATGTTCTATCCACTGAGCCAAACCGGTTTCGGCTGCCTTTTGTCCTTTCAAGGAACTGTAGTGACCGACTACACCAAACATGCTTAGTTTAACAGATTTTTAATGTGCCCATTAACATACACGCTTCAAATAAAAAGCAACAACGTAGCTGACTTCTCTCTTTGGAGAGTAAAATCAGCGACCATGTTCCATATTTTCGCAGATGGAAAAAGTGTTGGGCAGGCTGAGCAGAGATGACATAACCTCCGCGAGCTTGCTGGAGAGAGTTACTGCCGTTTGGGGCTGGCAGACAGCCGGGGTGGCCGTCCAAACCCCTCATTAATGAATGATGTGGTCAAGTCACATTGCCGGTTACTCGGAAGAGCCTTAAATGTTTTCCCAAAAAGGACAGACTCCCCAGTCCTTCCAGTTAGATTAGGCTGGCTGCTGATGGAAGCCAACCTGGCCCCTGGCTGCCTTACACTTTTATTCCACAGACTTTAACCCCTTCTGTCCCTGGGGTTCACACCAGCCAGCCACACAGAGAACAGAGGACAAACGGTGTATGGCCTTCCACTGCGAAGAAATGACTTCATCGCTGGTGTTTATGTATTCTTAAGTCTTGTAATAATACATTAGTTCTGCTCCTAAATTTGAGCACTTCATTTCCTTTCATTCCCCCCCCCCCCCAAATTTCCTTTAGGAAAATCAGCGTCTGAATTCAAAGACACTGTGTTACGCATCACAGATTTCACCACGCTGAAAGTGGAGCATAACTTATGACCAGGTTCACTCCTGCCAAGATCTGGTAGTTGTCAGGGAATTACTCACCCCGAAGAAATGCAGCAAGCAGAATGTTTGTTCGCTGAAACTATCGTATTAAAGAATTATTACAAATTTATATGACATGGAAAATTACAACTCGGAATAACACAGAGGCAGCCAACTGTTCGGCGCAGTAGCCCTGGACACAACCACACCGTTTCTTTGGGTAGATTTCCTTGGGAGGCCAAGATATACACTTAAGTAGAGACTGTCAGTCTCTTTATCATCAGGAAAGATTGTGGCCTGGCCTCCAGGGGACAGTGATTTCACTCTTTCCTATGGTTTATAAACAGTTACACATTAAGGAACAATCATGGTTCTTAATATTTACAAATCGTACTGCTTGACCTGCAAACAGAAAAACCAAACTCCTTTCAAATTTTACTCAAAGGAAACTTGCAATGCTCTATGGCAATGAAAGCCCTAGCCCAGTGGTCGGCAAACTCATTAGTCAACAGAGCCAAATATCAACTGTACAACGATTGAAATTTCTTTTGAGAGCCAAATTTTTTAAAACTTGAACTTCTTCTAACGCTGCTTCCTCAAAGCAGGTCGTGGTATTCTGTGGAAGAGCCACACTCAAGGGGCCAAAGAGCCGGATGTGGCTCGAAAGCCGAAGTTTGCCAACCACAGCCTAGCCCTTAGATGAAACATTTAAAAAAAAAAAAAAAAAAAGTCTTTTTATTTATCGAGTAAGCTCTTATATATTATCTTTTTATGCATTTACTTTTCATAAATGACTCTAGCTCCTCAAAAAAATTTCATGAATTGCCCCACTGGATGTGAAGGTTGGGTCTATCTCTCTCAGGGTCCAGGGACCTCTTTACATTCTGATGGATGAGAAACGGCTGCATCCACAAAAAGAAAAAGAAAAAAAAAAGTGGCTGTTGCCACCTCCTTCCCATGTTTACAGTGCTAACAGAGTAAGAATGGTTAAACTTGGCATTCACATCCTAAATGACAGCACTCTTCAAACTCAATTGTTGTCTTTTCCCACAATGCCCCCCCACTGTGGAGGGAGTGCCTGTCCAGCACTCCAGGCACCCATGGCCAGTACATAAGGTGTCAGCAGCTGTTAGGGAGAGCGTGACATGAGGGGTGGACATGTGTTTAAGAGGGTGCTGAGTTAATGGCAGAACCCCAAGTTGGAGCACATCATTCAGACAGTGTCTATTCCCTTGTGCAGTGTCATTGATATGAATATGGAGGAACTCAGACATAGATAATGCAAAGCACAAAGCATGTGCCAAACATAAACAACTGATTTTTGAGAGAGAAAAAAAAGCCATCTTTGCATTTATTTTATCCAAATACTTCCAAACTCTTTTTATCTTGCAATATATAAAAAAAATATCAGCGAGAATGATCTAATGAACTCTAATGTATCTCTCACCCAGCTTCAACTATTATCAACTCAACACCAATCTTGATTCATCTATACCAGGTGTGGGGGACCTTTTTTCTGCCAAGGGCCCTTTAGATATTTATAACATCATTCTCCAGTCATACAAAATGATCAACTTAAAAATTAGCCTGCTATATTAGGTCAAACATTTAATTAGTATCTCACCCCTAATGCCTTGGCAGGGCCAGAACAAACGGTTTCGCTGGCTCTGTACGGCCCACCGGCTGGCGATCCCCATCCCTGTTCTAAATCCTCACCCATCCCTCTCTATTAAACCTAATCCCAGCTTTCCTATCATTTCATCTGTAAGTATTACAGTTCCATGGTGAAAAGATTCAGTGTGGATCTTTTGCCTCACATTAACCCTGTCCCATCAGAAATACACCAAAGCCGATGACTTTATTGATTATGACAAGGTACAATGTAGGGATTTGGAGTCAGCGTTGTGTTCAAATGAGGGCTCAGCCACTCATGAGCTGAGGCCTTCCCTAATGTCATGAGCCTCCAATTCCTCGTCTGAAAATGGAAGAACAGTACTTCTTTGCAGGATTGCTCTGGGAAGAGAAATAAGTGTAAAACATGTGGTGGTTGGGACAGGCCTGTCTATGCTCCAGAAACAGGTCTATCTATAAAATGCCCTCCTTCCAAAGCCTAAGTGTCAGAGTGGGGTATGGACTTTGAGTTCATTCTGAACAGTCTGACTAAATGCTCACGGCATCTATAATAATAAAAGGGTAATATGCTAATTAGACTGGACGCCTTCCAGACGTCATTCTGGTCGTCCTTCCTGACAAAGTTGGGGCTGGAGGGAAACCAGCCTGGTCAGGGTGCCTGCCAGTAGCCAAAGGAGGGAAACCAGCCGGGTCCGGGTGTCTGAGGGAAGCTGGTGCTGGCACTTGGGAGAAGGAAGGCCTATTCTTGCACAAATTTTCTTGCATCAGGTCTCTAGTTTATATAATAAAAGAATCCTGTTTTTGTGCCCATGTGGGCCTTGTTTAGAAAGATAAATACAATCCTCCCTAATATTCACTGGAATCATGGGGGCACCTTCCGAAAGAGAAGTGACTTTGTATTACGATTGGTCCACTTTTCAAATAGTCAGTTGCTGCCTTCTATCACATTGGCCCCTGAACCTCTCCAGAGGTGCAGACAAGTATACGCCACAGCTCCTCCCAGTTCCGACCTGCAGATTCCATAGACAATCATGCTCACGTAGCTCCAACTGGGATTTTTCTTTTTTCCTATAAACCTATTTGACCTGTTTAGGTTAAAGATACCAAGCATGAACATGGGTTTCACTCTAGAACAGGCTCTTTTCTGAACTCTCATGGGGAGGTGGTCCATAATTCTGATGGTTTCTGTCCATTTAATTTAACTTCCTTCCATCCAGTTCACATGCCCTTGTTGTACCTTTTATCATCGTCTTGGTTAGACCACTCCATACCTGTTCTCCCAGCAAACAGTGCTATCCACTTTACCCTACTCTCTACATTCTTGCTAGAATCATCTTTAGATTGACAAGTGATCATATCAGCCCATTGCCTGAAGCCCCCATTGGCTTTAATTGTCCTCAAGAAAAAGTATCCAAGAGCTACTGGCTTGCTTGATCTTACTTCTGCTATTTGTCCCTTGTCCGTCCCCGTCTGCCCCCTGCCTTCCTTCAAAACATAACGTGTAACCTGTTTCACCTCCTCTGGCCTTTCTGGGTTGAGCTGGTCCTCTCCTCTTTGCGTCCCCCCCCCCCCCCCCCCCCATCTGGAACCTGCCACTGCAATTATTTACTTACATCTCTGTTTCCCTTACTGAACTCAGAGCTCCTTGAGTTGGATTATTGTATTATTCATCTCTGTATCCTTAATACCAAGCACAAAGCAGACTCTTCATAAACGTTGGCTGCATAAATTCTGTTACCAGCATAACTTTATCAGAGAGTAGTAACCCTCCAGAGAAAATAATCCTTACAGCAATGAAAATACAAAATCTCATTTATGCAAATAAAAACGGAAAAGGACAAATTGATGAAGTGAGGTTTAGATTAAAATAAAGAGAAAATCACAATAGCCAAAAGATGAAAACAAAATATGGTACATACAACAGAATATTATTTAGATATCAAAAGGAATGAAGTTTGGATGGTTAAACCTTCAAAGCATTATACTAAGGTAGTGGTTGGCAAACTCATTAGTCAACAGAGCCAAATATCAACAGTACAACGATTGAAATTTATTTTGAGAACCAAAAACCGACTTTCGCATGGGCCATGAAGTTTCAATCGCACTATATGTGTGGGCCCGCATGTGGCTCGAGAGCCACGGTTTGCCGACCACTGTACTAAGGGAATAAGCCAGACATGAAAGGACAAGCACTGTATGATTCCACCAAAACCTGAATACTGAAATTCAGAGACAAAAAGTAGAATAGAGATTAGCAGGGGCAGGAGGAGGGAAGATGAGGAGTTATTGCTGAACTAGAGGCCTGGTGCATGAAATTCATGCATGGGGGTGAAGGGGGGTTCCTTAGCCGGACCTGCACCCTCTCCAATCCTGGACATCAGTCTTGCAATCTGGGACTGCTGGCTCCTAACTGCTCACCTGCCTGCCTAATCTCCCCTAACCACTCTGCCTGCCTGCCTGATCACCCCTAACCACCTCTGCCTGCTGGCCTGATCGCCCCTAACCGCCTCTGCCTTGGCCCCCACCACCTTGGCTTGGTCTGGAAGGAGGACCTGACAACCGGAAGATGTCCAGTCTATCAGGTCTAATTAGCATATTACCCTTTTATTAGTATAGAAGGGTAGAGTTTCTGTTTGGGATGATGAGAAAATTCTGGAAGTGGATAGTGATGTGACAACATAGTGAATGGGAAAGGAGGTATTACTTGTTATAGCAGCTTAGCCTGCCCTAACCAATACAGCTAGTACTTTATGATTTCTCAAAAAAGAAAAAAGAAAAAAAGCATACCAGTAGATCTCTAAAATAATAAGCAGAAAATGACTTTAACAAGTTGGTACACAAATTTACCCAGAAAACACATTCAACGTTGGAAATTCAGAAAATTGAATAGTTCATGTAGAGTATCAAATTGTATCTTTGCACTGAAAAGAGTTTGCTAAGATGAAAAGAAAACAAGATCATTGGGGGTACCTCTAAGTTTGGGGCAGTCTTTAAATTTTTCAGCCATCCTTCACTTCCTTCGGTCCAGGCCCTCAGCACCGCGTTAGCCCTGGCTGCCTCTTCCCTGGTCCCCATCTTTCTGCCTCCCTCTGACAGCTCTCCCACACAGCACACTGCCTGACTCATGGTCCTTTGCAGCAAGTTCTGTTCTTGCTCAGAAACTTTCAACTACTTCTGAATATTAAGAGATAAATTCTTAATTCCTTAGTTAGGCTCAATGTTTCCCAGAGCCAGTCTTCAAACATATCTTCTTTACCATGATATTACTTCTGCTAGGAAGATCGATCTGGCTACTGTTCCAGGAGGGAAAATGACCATTTGTTGTCCATCTTGGATTCATGTCATTAAACAACACAAAGGTATGTTGAAGCTAAAACGTTGAACTCTTCCATTTTATTAAAATATATTTTTATTGACTTCAGAGAGGAAGGGACAGGGAGAGAGTGATAGAAACATCGGTGATGACAGAGAATCATTGATCGACTGCCTCCTGCATGCCCTACACTGGGGATCGAGCCCACAACCCAGGCATGTGCCCTGCCTGGGAATCGAACCATGACCTCCTGGTTTATAGGCTGATGCTCAACCACTGAGCCATGTCCGCGGGGCAAACTCTTCCATTTCATGATCAAGCACCTGAGGCCCAGGAAGCCTGGGTGAGTTGTCTAAAGTCACAAAGACAGGAGACCTCCAGGGAAGCTCCTGACCACTCCAAACTTGAGTAACCTCTCCTACCTTCAGAAATTGAAGGCTGCTTTCTGTTCTGATCCTACGGCACTACTTACATAATGCATATGAGATTTTTTTCATTGGTATCCCAAGAGGGAAAGAAAAACTCATTCATGGTTATTTATTTTACTTTTCTGGGTTTGTGTATAGGAAAATGGTAATATGCTATTTTAGTTTATTTCTTTTTTGTAGCACCTAGCCAAGTATTAGTTTCACAGTAGGTGCTAAGTATTTAACAAATGTCATTTATTTAACAAGTGACAAGAATGCCAGTCATCATTCTTCATAAAGTAACACTTATCCTAAAATTTTCTATAAGATTTTTTTGAGCCTGCTCTCCTAATTAGACCATTGATTGGTAATATATGATTTAAATATGAGCTTATTCACTGTACATTTTCTGAAAGTTTTGTTTAAAAGAAGTTAACTCATATATACACTCATATAAATATATCTATATTTTCATTTTATTATATTCCATTAATTTATTCAAAGAAGGTTAAATGTGTTATCAAATGCTTACTCGAGTTAAAAGGATCATGATTTACCGTTACATATTAACTTATAAGAAACTTTATTCTCACTTCAGTGAGTATTTTTAAAAGTACGTTTACAACAATGTAAAATAATCCAGTTGGCCCTTGAACAACAAGGATTTGAACTGAGCAGGTCCACTTATACTGGGATTTTTTTCAAAATCCGGTCCAAACCCAGTTGTTCAAGGGTCAACTCTGCGGTTGGGACTTGGCACGTGCAGAGGACTGACTGTCGTTATAAGAGGTCAGTTCCCCCAACCTCCTGCTTGTTTAAGGGTCAACTGTATATAATTTGTCTGAATACAGATTTGAACCTTAAAACGTATTAGTTTTTTAATAATCACACCAGTTATTAAAAAAGGACCTTTCATTTTTCTACCATGCTCTGAATCAAATTAACTATCAAAAGCACTAATGTAAAAGAAGTAGCAAAAATGTACACTTTTTAGAATTTCTGATTTAATTTATGAAGTACTCACAAAATGGGAGAGACTTGTTAAACATTTCCCACGTCTCATCTCATTTAATCCTCCAAAGTCAAGAACTAAATATTAGGATTATCTCTTTTAAACAATAAATGCAAAAGGTGGGGATCAGAGAGGTTTAGCAATTTGCTCAAGGTCACGACGAAGCCAATGCGTGGAGTCTATATGTAGGTCTGACTTGATCTTAATCATGTTCTTATGAGAACACCTGGGTGGTTTTTTTGTGCAAGATTTTCAAAACTGACAGAAAGATTAGAGAAGGGAAGGGAATTTTTCAAAAGAAGGGAGAATGGAAGCTCTTAAAAGTGGAGATTAAAATAATTTGGATGGTAAGAACAAATGCAACTCTTTTTTCCAAGGATGCCTCTGACAAAACTGCAAAATAAAAAGGATCCCCATCTGCTCTTGGAAAATGTGTGTCCTCCTAATGGACACTGGCAAGTTTGAAAATTCCTTTTCTGTCTAAGCTGGGTGCACTGAACAACCAACACATTTACAAACAGCTGGTATCTGGTGACTTCACTGTTTGGTTGGAATTTCAAAGAACATTAATTTAGTTATTTAAACACATACTTCCAAGATTGTTTTTTTGTTTTTTTGTTTTTAAACAATGTAACTTTTTTTTTACAACTGTTTTAGGAAAATGCCTAGAATTAGAAATGGTCAAGTAACTGTTTTCAAAGATATTATTTTATTCGATCTGCGGTGTTCTCAACAGCACCACTCCCAGAAACAACCACACACACATCAAAACAACATCAATGACAACCCAACGACACTCCTCCCACAGCTGGGGGAAGACTGGGCTGTTACCCTTTCAAGGACCGGATGACCAGCAAGGAGGGATCCGGATCTGTGGGTACCAATACAGAACTTCGCTTCTAATTTAGTGACATTAGCAAGGACACAGCGTAACCACACTTAGGTCCACTATTCATTTTCCCCTCTACAGTTAAAAAAAAAAAATTATATATATATATATATATATATATATATATATATATATATATATATATATATATATATCCTCAGATGTATCCTTTCCCTTTAATATGGCTTTCACTTATTTCCAATTTTTTCCCTCTGGAAGAAGGAGGATCCAATACATTTGCACAGGGAAGGGAACAGTGGAATCGGGCGCTGGGTACCGGAAACAGAGCAGAGTTGGCAGAAGCGGAGAAGGTGTTTGCGAGGGAGGTGGGGATGGATGCGCCGCCCCCCCCCCCCCCCGAAAGCAGCCCCGGGGGCCCCCGCCCGGCGGGTGGGTGGGCGCATCGGCCGCAGCCCGGCGCGCTCTTACCTCGCAGCCCGCGCACCAGCCTCTCCGCCCAGGCCACTCGCGGCGGCTGCCCGTCCAGCGGGAGGTGGCGATGCAGCGGGTCCCCGCCGCCCGCCGGGCTGGGGTTCGGGGGGCTCCGGTCCTCTCGCCGCCGCCGCCGCCCGCTCGGGTGGCCCGCGCCGGGGTAGCCCCCGAGTCCCCGGCCCCGGGCGCCCCCGGAGCTCACGGCAGAGGAGGCGGCAGACCGCCGGCTGCCCGGGCGCCACTCCACGTCCATCTCCACCACCATTCCCCCTTCCTCCCCCTCCACCTCCTCCTCCTCCTCGTCCTCCTCGGCCTCGAAGCCCGGGTTGTCGCGGCTCCACGCCTGCCGCGAGCAGGACGAGAGCGGCGGGGACGGCGAGGCCGAGGCGCCGGCCGGGGGGTCCCGCGCGGCCGCCTGGCGGATGCGCTCCATCTCCATCTCCAGGCCCCGCGGCTCGCGGAGGCCGCCCGGGGCCGCCAGGCCGGCTCCCCCGGCCGCGCCGCCCGCCGCCGGCCGGCCCGGGCGCGGCGCTCGGGGCGCGGGCGGCTGCGGGGCGGCCCCCGGCGGCTGCGGCTGCACGCGGCTCGCGTTCACCATCGCGCTCACTGGTGCCCCGAGCGCCTCCGCCCCGAGCGGCCGCCCGCCGCAGGAGCCATGTTCCTTTCTTCCCGGGCCGCCCGCCGCTCCCCGCCCCCGGCCTCCCGCAGCCCCGCGTCCCCCGCCCGCCCGGAGCTCCGGCCGCCTCCCCCTCGCCCGCCTCTCCTCTCCTCTCCCTGCGGCGGGGCGCGCGGCGGGGGAGGCGCGAGGGAGCCGCCCCCGAGGCCGGCGCGCAGGGCGAGCGGCGCCCGGGCCCCGTTCCCAGCGGAGCCGCCGGAGTCCAGCGCGCCCCGCATTCCTTTCGGGTGAAAGGCCCGGGCGGGACCGAGCCGCTCACCCGCCCACCCGCCCGCCGCAGGCCGGTGGGAAAAGGGCTGCTGGAGCTGTCACTGCCGGCGTGACCCTGAGATCATGCTGGGATGCTTGGGTCCCCATTAACTCCCAGCCACCACCACCACTACCACTTCCACTACTACTACCACTACTACTTCTTCTACTTCTCCTCCTCCTCCTCCTTCTTCTATGTTTTAAAAATATAATATTTAAAAGAAATATGATTTTAATATATTCAATTGAGAAAAAGATATCTTTTTTTTTAATTTATTGATTAAGGTATCACATATTTGTCCTCATTCCCCTCATTCTCATCCCCCTTCCCACATATGCCCAGCCACTTCTGTCTCGATTTACCAAATTAGGGGGTGGAGGAGGTGGTGGAGGAGAGAGGGAGAGAGGAAGGGAGGAGGGAGGGAGGGAGGGAGGGAGGGAGGGAGGGAGAGAGAGAGAGAGAGAGAGAGAGAGAGAGAGAGAGAGAGAGAGAGAGAGAAAAGGATGGTGTGAAGTAGGGAAACCAGCCTGAGCTGGTCTGCAACATGGGCACAGAAAGCTTTGCTTCCTTTGAAAACTATCAACAAACTACCAATGTTGACTTTCTTGGCTTTTTACGACCCTCCTCTCCTGTCTTCTGTTTCTTTTTAGATCGTTTCTTCAATCTGCTGGCTCCTCTCTCCATCCATTGTGGATTGGGCCTTGGGACTCTCAGATCTATGATGCTCATTCCCCACACCCCTACAGGGGCCAGCACTGGCCTCTGAGTCACAGAATCTCACATCAGGCCCTACCTAGGCCCAGAACTTCATTCTCATTCCACGAATCACATTCAGCTCTATTCCCTGCAACTGTCTGAAACTTAACCTATTCCAAACTAGTTAATGCATTTCCAGTAGGGATCTGAGGCATTGTTGTCCTCCCCACTTTTCAAGCTCCACCCACTTCAGGATATCCTATCTCTTCTCAGCCCACACCTCATCTTCCCCAAATCTTCTTACTTGTGCCCCATAAATGTCTCTCGTAGGACCTCTGTTTTCTCATTCTGGTTGCTAATGTTTTAATCCAGGGCCCTTAGGTCTTGTTCTGTTCCACACTGAACAATGTATCTGTCTGTCCATCCCACCTCCATCCTCTACTTCAGGGGCTCCACTGTTTCCAAATTATATTACAGAACCAAAGCTGCTCATGGCACCTTGATGCCGAGACACTTCTAGGGCTTCTGACAGCTTAAAGGATAAAAGTTAATTTCCATAGTTTGGCTTAGTAAATTTTCATAATTGGCTCCTGTATTTGTCTGCTAGTACTGCCAACTGGGTGGCTTAAATGACAGAAATGTATTTCCTCACAATGTATGTACTGGAAGTCTGAGATCAAGGTGTCGGCAGGATTAGTTTCTCCTGAAGCCTCTTTCCTTGGCTTGGGGAGGGCGTTTTTCCTCCACTATTTTCACATGGGCTTTTCTCTGTGTCAGTGTCTTAATCTCCTCTTCATATAGGACACGAGTCCTATTAGCATCTTTCCTATGACTTCATGTTCATGCAATTACCTTAAAATATACGTATATGTGTGTGTATGTATAAAAAAGTATATTGTTTGATTTTAGAGAGAAAGGGAGAGATAGAAACATCAATGAGAGAGAAACATCGTTCAGCTGCCTCCTGCACGGCCCCCACTGGGTATCAAGTCTGCAACCAGGTATGTGCCCTGACCTGGAATCGAACCAGTAACCTCGTGGTTAATGGGTGGATGCTCAACCACTGAGACACACCAGCCAGACACTCAATTACTTAAAGACAAACAAACAAAAAAAAAACCCCTCTCTATCTGCAGTCTGATTCTGAAGTGCTGGGGTTAGGACTTCAACATATGGACTATTGATGGAGACAAGCTGATTGAGCTCAGAACAACTTCCCACCTACTTTTCTAGCATGGTTTCCCCTCCCGTACCACTTGCAACATCCTTTGTTGGTTCCCTGTGAATACAAGAATATGCTAGGTGTATTTAGGTAATTGTGGCTACCTATCTCCTGATCCTGCTAGGTATCTGTCTTCTGTGTAAGGCAGGGCTGCTGGGTCTGGAGCACAGGCATGGCTCATGCTGGTCATCAGTTCATCCTGAAGACATTTCCTGTGCACTGAATTACACACTGGGCATATGAAGCAGAATATGAAATAGCTCCTGCATACATGAGGAGACAGACAAATAAACCACGAATAACTAGGTCAGGGTTATGATGCCTGTAATCCAGACTCTCCAAAGATGCCGAGGCCCTGTACAGCACCTCAGACTGCGTGGTCCATGGGTTCTGAGCCGACACATGGCCAGCAGAGCACTGGGCCTGAAAAGAGAGCACAGAACCTGAGCCGAAGGGTCCTGCTGGGAAACAGATCTAGTGCTTTAAAGACGGGATCACAAGGTTATCAGCCTCACCAGCCGCACTTGTTAAGAATGTAGATTCTGGATCCCCACTCTAACCTTATTGGTTCAGAATCTCCAGGATTTCAGGCTGAAATTCTGAATCTTCTCAGAGGATTCTGGGGCATCTTGAGTTTTAGAAGCACCAAGATGTTCCAAACGGATGGGCTTTCATGAAACATCTGCCCCATGTTTCTAGTGTTTCATTGGAAACGTCAGTGGTCCTTGAGTCAGACGTACTCTTCGACTTGTGCCTACAAGTGCTGATTCAGAGCCTGCCCTGCCACGTCGTGCTGTGTGACCTTGGGCAAATTGTTTTTCTTCCTGAGCCTATAAAAATGGAAATAGAGTGTTCAGGTCATAGGGTTGTTGGGAGAAATAAATGAATTAATTCAGGCAAGGCATGTGGAATAGTGCCTGGCACATGGTAAATACTCAAGTGTTAGCTATTACTAATTCTTATCTCTTAATAATGATAAAATTGAGCATTTGGAAGTCTTTGTCTCAACCAAAGTATGATCTTCTTGAGGACAGAGGCTCCATGCCCAGCATAAAAGATTTCATGACGAGTATTTCCTCTTTAAAAAAAAAAAAAAAAAAAAAAAATATATATATATATATATATATATATATATATATATATATATGTTTTTATTGATTTTAGAAAGGAAGGGAGAAAGAGAGATAGAAGTATCAATGATGAGAGAGAATAATTGATCAGCTGCCTCTTGCCTTCTCCCTGACAGGGAATCCTAGCATGACCTGCTGGTTCGTAGGTCGATGCTCAATCACTGAGCCACACCAGCTGGGCCATCAAACATAATTCTTGAGAAACTACTGTGCACCAGGCATACTAGGAGAGAGCGCTGTCAATGAAAAACTCTGAGGATTTGTCAAGGAAATGAACGGATCTGATCAGGTGCCACCATTTTCAGTCACACACAGCTAAATCTTTGACAAAGGACAGGGTTTCCTAATTCTTCTTGTAGAGTTCCTTTTAACTTTTACATACCAGCACCGTACCTCTGGGCCCAAAGGCCCTGGGAAGAGCTCAAGCCCACGTGGAGCTATAACAAAGTGACTGCTAAAAATGATATTTTCAGGTTTGTGATATTTGTTCCCAATGACTTTTTGATTGCTGTAGTTCAAGGTTTAGAAGACAGCCGGTTATTGCTTAGTGTGTTTATTGTTTGTTTGTTATTACTATTTTTTTGCTAGTAGGTTTATAGTCCATAGACCTATGGAAGAGAATACTGAATGAGAAAACAATAATATCAAGGAATAATAGAATAAAGCAGATTAATTTAATTACTATCAATTTTTGGGTTCAAATTCTTCACTTTTACTGTGCATAGTAAATAGCATCATTAATTTAGTTAGAATATACTAAACAAAACAAAACACTAATTGGACAGATCCTTTGGGGAGTTATAATCTCATTGGAGCGATAACATGCTTAGTCTAAGTAAAAGTAGACAGCAGAATATAATTTAGTGTCAGGTCAGTAGTGAAGGCTTTCAACACAAGAGGGGGTTGAGAAGAGAGACTGGTGTGGGAGGGGAAGGTACATAGGGTCAGATCAAGGTAGGCCCCAGAGGTAGGTTAAAAAGCATTTTGCAATTAATAATAATGTTTTTTTTTTTTACAGTGTAAATTACTTAAAACAAAGCCTGAATGATTCTCCTTAAGACTATATCTTTCTCTTGAAAAGAAGTCAGGTTGATTGAACATATATCCACACATACATAATTCAGAATTAGTTGAGTGCTTACCCACAAGTTTAATTATAAATCATTGCAAGACGTGAGATTTTAAAAAATTCACAGCAATACTTGGGTAGTATAATTTGGTCCATTGTGTTCTAAACCTTACATTTCAGGAGTTTCACTATTAATTTCAATCTTAGTCTTTATAAAACCTTCACCAGCCACCCAATATGTTTCTAGTGCAAATAACTCTCGATATTTTTCTGGCTCTTGTTTTCGTTTGTGCTTTTACCTGACACTTTTTTTTCTTTTTTTTTTCTCTTCAGAGCTCCTAGGTTTTGTTGAAGCAAGCCTTGAGGCTGTAAATTTCTTTCTGTATCCACAGACTTCCTTTAATATTCATCTTAAAACTCTATTTCTGCCCTAGCTGGTTTGGCTCAGAGAATAGAGTGTTGGCCTGTGTACTGAAGGGACCTGGGTTTCATTCCAGTCAAGGGCACATGCCCTGGTTGTGGGTTCCCTCCTTAGTAGGGGTGTGCAAGAAGCCACTGATCAATGATTCTCTCTCATCATTGATGTTTCTGTCTCTCTTCTTCTTCCTTCCCCTTTGAAATCAATAAAAATATTTTAAAAACCTCTGTTTCTCATGCAGAGTTTTCCCTTATTAGATAGGATATGTACAAACTCATTTTTTTTTAAATCTGGTTGCCACATCATTCTGCCATATTAGAGACTTTAATAATCTATAGGAACTGAAGTACCACGTGGGACAGATAATAGTATGGGTGCTATTTGGCTTTATTTTATCCGTGTACTAGGTTCTTCTGGGGACATGCTATACAAACTCTGCCTTTTAGTCTCAGTGCCACTGTGGACACTCAAGAAAGCTATTTTAAAAGGCAATTTTAAAAACAGCCTAGTCTCTTTAATATTTAGTATTCTGCACACGGGTGACTTCTGTATTATTGCAATACCCCATTTGTTTCCTGTTTTGCTTTTATTTTCCAGTGTAAACCAACGAAGTAGGCATAAGCTGAAGAACCATTTGTTCCCACAGATTCCACCTTCAAAAGGAGTCTCTTGCATGTGTGGTGTTGCTTAGTAACCCACCCAAACAAACATGTCTCTCCTCCCCACCCTCATTCTTATTTATTCAAGGACATGGTAAAATAAAATGTTACCACTTGACATCTGAAATTATTAGAAGAAAATTTGATGTTTTGGGCTTTCTAAGAACTGCTCATCACAGAAAAGCTCTTACTTTATTTCTTACTTTGCTGCTGTACTCACACGAGGCTAAGATTTGTGCTGTTCTTCTTCATGCCTGGAGTTTGGTTTGGCTATGTCCCCACCTCCGTGAGGGTTACTGTGCATCAGTCAGCTGGCACTGTGATTTTGATGGCCTAACCTCTCATCTGTTTCCTTCTTTAAACAACGAGGTTAAGTATTGACCTTGCAAATTCCCACGTAATTTTTGTTGAAGAGACAATAAAGGAATATGAATACATTCACCAAGCACTTACAAAGTGTCCAATAGATGCCAGACACCATGTTAGATTCTAGGGGGTGGGGGGCAAAGATAAGACATGATTCCTACCTTCAAGGGAATCAAGGCTTGTAAGTAAGTCCAGGATGCCCGGGAGCACCCTGATACCATTCCAAAGCCCTCTGCAACACCTTGAAAAGTCGTAGGAATCTTTCTAGATTTAGGCATCATCTTCCTCTGAGAACTTCCTTAGCCATGAGCCTCCTCTCCAGATTGAAGTTACTTGCCCCTCTATCCCATAAACCTTTACCACAACACTGATCACCTCCCATTGAAATGATCGGTTAACATTGTTTTTCTGAGTAGCATGCAAGCTCCTGGAGAGCAGAGACTATGGCTTGTTTGGTTTGTTGTTTCGCAGCTCATCAGACAACTTTTCCAGGGGACCACCCTCTCCCATTCGGACTCCGGACTCCGTTCTGGTATGCCTCAGCTGTGGCTGACAACGTTACTAGGTGATTATGGAACTCAGCGTTGGCCAACCAGAGCATCATGTCTGGTCGGCCGTTGTGAGTGGCACTTAGGAACAGACACAAAATCTGGTTTTGTTCAACGGAAATCAGGACAGTACTTTTTTTTCTGAATTGTTGGAAAAGGAAAGCTTTTCTTCCCACTAGCTTTGGAGTTGTAAGGATGTAAGTCTAGACAAGCTGGCAGCCAAAACTTTGATGCTCAGGGGAAAAGTGGAGCCAATAATACATATACAAAAAGTAGGGAAAATGTGAAGACTAGAAGTACACCAAAACTGAACTAATGGTAATGTTTAGGTGGCCATGCTATAGAAGAACATTTTTATCCTTTGTCATATCCTAGTTTTGTTAGATGCAGGTATGATATTTATTATCTATATCTGTATCCAAGTTTTAAATTTTTTGGAATAATGTAGGGCCAAGAACAGAGCTCTTTGGAATACTGTGTGAGGCTTTTTGTCTACCAACTCAGATTTATTCAATAATACTACTTGGGTATAGTTGTTTAAAAGTTTTGACAACAACTGTATTTTGACTAGCCCAGATTTTCCAAAAGGATATAAATTTTTTTAAATGCCATTTGATGCCAATATGAATAAAGTTACAGCATCCTCAGATCTACCAGACTTTATACAATACCTGTTTAATACCCATCTAGCCAATTTCCAATATGATTATGGTGCAAAAGAAGTCCATGCCTGTAAGAAGCTTGTAATTAGCTTGCGGAGATAAACTTCTTTCTTTCTTAGTATCTCCCCATTCACAACACAGAACAGGCAAAGGGCCTGAGCTGAAATGTATATTGGGTGGGTTTACTCTGCCTCCTATTTCTGTGCAGTCAGTCTAAGAACACAGCCTGTGGTAAGCACCAAGCAGCCCGGGAAGGCTTTGTTGTTTAAAGAAGAGTCCAGAGTCTTGTCTGGAGATTCTGATTCATTGTGTATTAGGTGGAGACCAGGAGATGAAGAAAGGCCTGGTTCAGATAACATCACTAAGTGAAGTTAGAGCTCCCCCTGGACTTCATTAACCAGAGATTTTACTTTTTTTATGAATTACTTTTAGGTTAGGGTTTCAGTCCCCTGCAATGGAAATAGGTTTGAGTAGACGTGGATCATGTATCTGTAAGAGTTGTGTTAGTAATACGGTATGCATTAGAAGGTGTATGAACACATGACTGGGCCAAGTAGACTCACTAAGGCATACGGGGTGGCTAGCTTAGCCTCCCACTCTGAAAGGGTTAGAGCACATGTGTCAAACACAAGGCCCGAGGGCCAAATCCGTCCCGCCAGGCCTTGCAATGTGGCCCGCACCGCGCTGTCATCACTGCACTCCGCTGCGTTTCCATCACAATGACAGTTTATGACTGTTCAGAAAACCATTCGGCCCGCGATTTAGGCTGGATTTTAGATTTTGGCCCCTTCTCTGATTGAGTTCGACACCCCTAGGTTAGAGAATAGAGACTTTGGAGGATGCTGAACCCTACTTTTTCTTTTCAATATTATTACATTTACACTTTGAAAACTTTGATGCAAATAATATTCCAAAAAGCCTTTAAAAAATATATTTTTAGTTGAAGGGATTGACAAGTACAGCTTGGTAGTTATAGAATAGTCATGGGGATGTAAAGTACAGCACAGGGAGTATAATCAATAATATTGTAATAACTATGTATGATGCCAATTGGGTACTGGAAGTATTGGGGAAAACACTTCATAAAGTATATCATTGTCTAACCACTAGTATGCTATACACCTAAAATTAATACAAAATAATATTGATTGTAAACTGTCATCGAAAAAATACAAAACTGTTTTGTTATTTCTTGAGTATTTACTAAATAGTAGATAGTAGAAGTTTACAATTTTGATACAGTCCAATTTGTGAACTTTTTATTTTGTGGATTGTATTTTTGATGTCATATTTTAAATCCTTTGCTTCACCCAGTGCCATGAATATTTTCTCCTATATTTGCTTCTAGAAGTTTTGTAATTTCAGGTTTTACATTTGGCATATAATTTATTTTGAGGTAATTTAGTATTTGGTGTGAGATATGGACTGAAGTTTGTTTCCTTTCTCTCTCTCTCTGTCTCTCTCTCTGTCTCTCTCTCTCTCTGTCTCTCTGTCTCTCTTTTTCTCTCTTCTCCTTCCTCTCTCCTTCCCTCCCTCCCTTCCTTTCTTCCTTCAATGGATATCCAACTATTTCAGCACCATTAGTTGAAAAAACTATACTTTCCCTATTAAGTCATCCTTGAACCATTTTGAAGCTCATCCTATCTAATAAAGAGGATATATGCTAATAGACTGTCTCATCCTCAAAGATGGTGGCGCCCACAGCCACAAGATGGCAGTGCCCAGTCCCCTCAGCCCTGCCAGGGTGGCAGGCACAAGGCAAGGCTGGGACTGCCCCCAGGTGGGCCTGGCCACTCTGTGTGCCTGCCTCCAGAGCCCACAGTTCCCTCAGTCCCCCAGCTACCGGGATGGCAAGCCTTGGTCGGACCTGCTGACAGTGGCAGCAGCAAAGGTGTGATGGGGAGCCTCCTGCCCCTGAGGGCTCCTGGACTGTGAGAGGGGGCAGGCTAGGCTGAGGGAAACCCCTCCAGTGCATTAATTTTCAAGCACCAGGCCTCTAGTTTAACCATTATTGTCAGTTTACTTCTGAATGCTCTGTTGTATTTCTTTGATTTGTGTGTTTAATCTTTTCCAAATACCACCCTGCTTTGGTTATAGTAGCTTTTCTCACATTCTTTCTCATTGGCCGCATAAGGTATTTTAAATTTATAAAAATGTTTAATTTTATTTAATGACTCTTTCTGGTCATTTCCTTACTTTGGCCTGACCTATAAAAGACTACTCACAAGTTTATGAGAGTGATAGTAAGGTATGCTGAATTTCTGTCTGAATGATATTTAGAAAATATCTACAAATGTAAATTTTAGTATCAGCTGTCACTTTCTAAAATGAAGTAAACGTGGTTATGGACGCCACCATCTTTGAAAGCAGGGCAGTCAATTAGCAATTTCATCTTTGGCTCTTCTTCTGAAAGATAAGAATATTAGCAAATGTATACACTCTACAAGCAAACAATTTTTAAAATTAATAACTTACATTATTAAAGTCTGTGAACACATTTTTCTTAAATAATAAATATAATATTTTATGTTATATATCTAAATATATTCAGTACTCATTACCAGCATTTTTAAAGCATGTATTCCCCTGCCTTGAGTTATTTCTTTTGATTCAATCCTTTTGGGATATATGTGTTTTTATTAAAACATTTTTATAGGTTTTTAAAAGAAGGACTCATTAATGCCTCATGAATCCCAGATTCTGAAGAAAATTGAGAATGTCTTCTTTTGCCATAAACATAAAACAAGTGGGCTAGGCATTTGGTTTAATCTTTTTTTTTTTTTTTTTTTTTTTTTTTTTTTTTTGCGTATTCTTTTTTTCCCCCCTTGGTTTTAGCATTCTGGAAAAGTTCCTTTACCTTCCTCTGTCATTAAATGTTGCTATGGAGAAATAGGCCAGATTAAACACACTTTTTTTTTTCTCCTCTCTCTGCCTCGGCATATGGCTTGATTTTTCTGCTCCAAAATTACCTGGCCAAGGAGGGTGATTTTTATTTCTTATTTTTTACTAGAGGCCCAGAGCACAAATTCGTGCACAGGTGGGGTCTGGTTGGCCTGTTCGCAATCACAGGGGATGAGGGTTGGGCCTGTCAGGAGGAGGAGATGGTATAAGGTTGGCCCAATCAGAGCTGGGTTGGCTGGGGAGAGGGGCTGCAGGCGATGGGTCAGTGGGCCCTGCCCACAATTGGGGGGCCAGCTGGGAGCATGGCTGGCCATGGGGAAAGGCTGTGGGCCAGCTGGCTCCACCTCTAAATGGGGTGGAGGGGCTGATTGGGGGCTAGTCGCCTGGGGGAGGAGCCATAGGTGGTTGGCTGGCCCACCCTGCCTCTGATCAGAGTGGGGGGACCAATCAGGGGTGGAGCTGGCTGGGGGGAGGGGCCACAGGCCGAACAGGGTGGTGGGGGCCCATTGGGAGCATGATTGGGATAGGGAGGCTGATCTGGGGTGGGGCCCGGTGGGGGGAGGGGCTACAGGAGGTTGGCTGGCCATCTCTGCCTATTGGGGGAGTGACCTGGAGGGGGCGTGACCTGGAGGGGGGCTGGCTGGGCTGAGGGGCTGTGAGTCATTTGGAATGGGAGAGGCCAATCAGGGGCATGGCCAGCTGCGGGGAGGGGCAGCGGGAGGCTGGTTGCAGTAGGTGTCATAGCGACCTGCTATTCTGGTCCTTATGGCATTCCAGACACTGGCTTTTTATATATATAGCTTATCCTGCTGCAAGAAACAACTTTGTTCTGATCATTCTGCATACTTATTTTTTCTGGGAAATATTGTACAGGCTTAATCAGGAAATTCAATTTTTCATTTATTTTAGGAAAGTGTTTAAAAAATAATCTAGAAATACTCTGTTTTATTTGTTTTGGTCTTCTAATTAGGAATACAGATTCTGAATATGTTGAAGATACTGTGTTTGGTTTCTGTATTATCTCCTTTTTAATAGTCTTTCTTTTTGCCATTTTCTATTTCTCTTTTCAATAGGAGCTTTTTAAAATTATGCCCTCTATATTATTCTACCTTTTGTGTTTTTATAGTCTGAAATGTGGCTTTTTGTTTATCTAATTATGTATTTTAAATCTTTAATTTCTCCTGTGAATTCTGCTGGCTCCATTTTCATTTCTCCATGGTCATATAGTATTTTAGTTGATCCTTTTCAATGTTCTTTTAAGTTAAAATTATTTTTAAATTCTTTTTTAAAAAATATGATTTTATTGATTTCAGAGAGGAAGGGAGAGGGAGACAGAAGCATCAATGATGAGAGAGAATTGTTGATCAGCTGCCTCCTCTGAGGGGAATCCAACTGTGACCTCTGATCACAGCTCAATGCTCAACTACTGGGTTTATGTTAAAATTAGTTTTAAAGAATATCAGTTCTTGGCCCTGATAGAGAAACAGGGACAGAATTACCCATTTACTTTAAGCAAATACAAAAAACAGTCCAAGTTTATGAAGAACTAGAGGCCCAGTGCACAAATTCTTGTTCCAGTGGGGTCCCTCAGCCTGGTTTGCAGGATTGGGTCAAAACTGTCTCTCTGACATCCCCTGAGGGGTCCCAGATTGTGAGAGGGTGTAGGCCAGGCTGAGGGCCCCCACCAGTGCACAATTGGGGCTGGGAGGGACCTGGGAGGTTGACCAGTTGGGGAGGGACCATGAGAGGGCTCCAGGCATGTCTGGCCTGTCTCACTCATTCCCGATTGGCCGGATCCAAGTAGCAAGCTAATCTATTAATTGGAGCCCCTGGTGGTCAGTCCATGTCATAGCGACTGATCAACTGGCTGACTGCCCCCTGGTGGTCAGTGCCCATATAGTGATCAGTTGAGTGGCCTTAGCATAACATTAGCATATTATGCTGTGATTGGTTGAATGGACAACCAGATACTTAGTATATTAGGCTTTTATTATATAGGATGGTTTTCAAACATTGGCAGTGATAAATAATAATTCTTTTTAAAAACTTATTTTCATAAACATAGGAAAATGTTTTCATAGATTTGCCTCCCTCCTTCTCACCCCCCCTCTTTGCCCTTCTTCCCTCTGGCCATCACCATACTGTTTCCTGTGTCTACGGGTTATAGATACATATTCTTTGGCTAATGCCTTCACCTTCTTTCATCCAGTCCTCCCAGTGCCCTCCCCCCTACCAGCTGTCAGTCTGTCCCATGTATCCATGCCTCTGTTTCTATTCATCAGTTTATTTTTGTTCATTAGATTCCACATATGAGTGAGATCATATGGTATTTTTCTTTCTATGACAGGCTTATTTCACTAACATAACACTCCCCAGGTCCATCCATGCTGTCACAAAAGTAAAGAGTTCCTTCTTTTTTTTTTATGGCTGTGTAGTATTCCATTGTGTCAATGTACCAGAGCTTTTTATCTCCTGGTGGACCTTTGGGATCTTTCCAGATCTTGGCTATTGTAAACAACACTGGAATGAACATGGAAATGTACATATTCTTTTGAATTGGTGTCTAAGGATTCCTCGGACGTATTCCCAGAAGTGGGATTGCTGGGTCAAAAAGCATTTCTTGAAAGAAGAAAAGCAAACTATATGAACCTTATGGTTTCTCCAGTAATTCCCTAGAACTGGGCTCCTCTATGGTAGTGTAGTCCCCCTCAGTTGAGAAGACAGAGTAAGTTGAGAATCTGGGGAGGCTAAGGAGGATAGAATTTGGAGTACCAGAGAACTAACTTCATAGAAAAAGAACTCCAAAGAGATTTCCACCAAGTTGCTCTGGAGGCTTCAGAGCCTGCATAGGCAGAGGAAACAAGTGGGAATATTCCCGATGCTCTCTCAGAATGGGGAATTTTTCAAGTTCTCAACATCAAAAGTAAAGAAACCTTGTTGTATATGGGGCATTTGATAGAATACTCAGAAGGCAAATAATGCCTTAGTAGTTAGACCAAATTAGCCTAGTGTAAAATGTGGTCTGGTCTTTATAACTCCTGGTCAAATTCGCTTGTTCAGTATGTCATCTATTTCCTAAATGAATCCAAGTGATCTTAGTTGATATGTTAAAAATTTTCACTGCTATTATGTCACAGCCCCATTTAAAGACTGTAAAGCAGTTACAGGTTTACAATAAAAAATAAGAGATTAGCCCGGCTGCCATGGTTCAGTGGTTGAATATTCACCTATGAGCAAGGAGGTCATGGTTCAATTCCCAGTCAGGGTACATGTTTGGGTTGCAGGCTCAGTCCCCAGTAGTGGGTGTGCAGGAGGCAGCCCATCAATAATTTTCTCTCATCATTGATGTCTCTATCCCTCTCTCACTCTCCCTTCCTATCTCTGGAATCAATAAAAACATATTTTAAAATGCGAAGTTACAGAGAGTTCCCATATAACTCCTATATACATGAATAGCTTCCTTGATTATCAGCATCCCTATCAAAGTGGCTATCTATCTTATCTAATAAAAAAGTAATATGCAAATTGACCATCACTCCAACACACAAGATGGCTGCCCCCATGTGGACACAAGATGGCTGCCATAAATGGCCAGCGGGGGAGGGCAGTTAGGGGTGACCAGGCTGGCAGAGGAGGGAAGTTGGGGGTGACTGGGCCTGTAGGGAAGGGCATTTTGGGGGGATCCAAGCCTGCAGGGGAGAACAGTTGGTGGGGGGACCAGGCCTGCAGGGGAGGACAATTAGGGGTGGCCAGGCATGCACGGGAGGGCAGTTAGGGGCAATCAGGCTGGAAGGGGAGCAGGTAGGCATCAATCAGGCTGGCAGGGAAGTGGTAAGGGGATGATCAGGCTGGCAGGTAGAAGCAGTTAGTGGCAGTCAGAAAGTCAGGCAGGCAAGCAGTTGGGAGTGAGCAGTCAGACATCCCTCGAGGGGTCCCAGATTGGATAGGGTGCAGGCTGAGCTGAGGGACACCCCCACCCCCATGCTCAAATTTCATGCACTGGGCCTCTAGTATTTGTTATAATTGATAAACCTATATTGACACAGCATTATCACCTAAGATTGCTTTGGCAGATGTTTACAGATGCACTCCTAAATATTTTATTGTACATCCCTTAAGAATAAGGATATTTACTTTCACAAACATGACACAATCATCACACCTAAAACTTAACAATAATTATACAATATCATCTAATATACTGTGTACTTTCAAATGACCATAATTGTCCCCCAAATGTGTTTTATAGTTGTCTTTTTCAATCCAGGGGCAATCAAAGTTTATGAATTATCCTTGGTTATGACTTTTTTTTGTAAGATTGACAGATTTAGAAAATAAAAATAATGGGTTCTCAATTAATTTAAGCATCAGATAAGCAATGAATCATCTTCCAGTATAATATGCCCCATGCTTATACATAAAGATAATTTGTTGTTTGTTTGAAATTCAACCGAGTGTCCTATATTTTAACTGAAACCTTACTTTTAGGAAAGTCCAAACCAGTGTTATCATAGAGTAACTCAAATTCTATCAATAGGTTTGTTTGTTTTCTTACAATTTGATTATGTTAAACATTTTCTTACAAATATATTTCACAAGTGATGATGCACTTTTCTTATTGCATCACATTAGAAGGCTCATATCCAGCAATCCCATTAATGAACCAATCTCTCTAGTTAAAAGCATCTTCTTCCTCTGGAATTAGTGATTTATGGTATGGTCTTCTGAGACCAGATAAGTATCCTATTCCCAATAACCTTCTGGGCAATGATTTTAACATTCATTAGTGATTATTTCCTGATTCAGTATTACACTGCAAATTGCAAAATGACTTTTCTAATTTTATTATTCCTTCTACATTTGTCATTAATGGGCCTTCTTCTGTAAAGAAGAGTATTTCTTTTATGCTTTCTCTTCTCTTATAGTATCACTAAACACTCATGAATTTTTAAAAATTCAATTAGGAATAATCCATTCATGCCATTATTCTTCTTGTTTTCCAACTATTTCATTTTGGCCAATGGAAGTCGCCTTCAAGTCTGCTCTTTGGTTCTTTAGCTATGACCCCATTTTGTTTTTGAGTGCTTCCTTGTATTCTATCATTAAAGAGATTTTCCAGACTCATTTTTTTTTACTTATTTTGTTCATGGACAGGAATCAGCCACTTCCCCAGAGACTGTGACAGCTACCAGTTTACTGCTGTCCTGCTCAGAATCCATTGAGTCTGCCCCGCTTTGCAACACTGGAGTTGGACTTTGCAAACATGGAAGGCACCTGGCAAGCTTTGACAGTAGAGGGCGCTGGAGGGACACTGCGGGAAACAGGGTTGGGGCTGGTGAGTGTCCTCTCTTCTAGCTCCTTCTATGGAGCGGCTGCCTGTGAGGTGAGGTGATGTGTATGCAGAACACTCAGTGGTGCTCACTCTCTGGCTAGCTTTGCTGGCACCTGGCAGGCAGTTTCCTGCTCCTCAGTCAAGGCCCACGGTTTCCTGCTTTGCCAGCCTCAGTCTACTGGCACTCCTGTGGGAAGTGACCTGCTTGCCAACTTCAACCCACCAGCTGTGGACCAGCTCTTACCCAGGACAACAGCAAACTTCTCTGCCATCCTCTGGGCTGCAGCAACACCCTCTTTCCAAATTGTTCCTTTTGTGGGTACTCTCAGTCCAACAATATATTTTTAAAAAAATATATTTTATTAATTTTTCACAGAGAGAAGGAGAGAGGGATAGAGAGTTAGAAACATCAATGAGAGAGAATCATCGATCAGCTGCCTCTTGTACACCCCCTACTGGGGATGTGCCCGCAACCAAGGTACATGCCCTTGCCCGGAATCGAACCCGGGACCTTTCAGTCCGCAGGCCAACACTTTATCCACTGAGCCAGTTTCAGCTGTTAACAATTCTTTACGTTAAATTTTCCTTATTCATATTACTGGTGTGTGTCCCCTCTTCTAAGTGAAGTCTGACTGAGAATACATGGAGTGATCCTTGAATGGTACCACCACTCAAACATACAGTTTCTGGATTAACCTGGTCCTGCCTTTGGACTTGAGCACAGTGCTGAGCCACTTGCCAATGGGAAATGGGAAGCTGGTGTTTTCTGGCAGGCAGAGAAAAGACAGTTAATGAGGCGGTTACCTGTGGTTGGTTATGATGAGGTGCCAATTGAAGCAAGCACATGGGGAACCCAAAGGGTCTCTGCTCTTGACTAATGATGGCTACAAGGATGGTGTTATCTTTTCTGTTCAGGCTACTATAGCACAAATACCAAAAGACTTGGGTGCCTTATAAATAAGAAATATTAACTTCTCATAGTTCAAGGCATCAGTAGATTAGGCATCTGGTGAGGGCCTACTCTTTGGATCACAGATGGCCATCTTACTCTGTCCTCCCATGGTGGAAGGGGTGAAGGGACTTTAGGGGGCTCTCTTATATGAACATTAATCCTATTCATGAGCACTCCACCCTCATGATCTAATGGCTTCCCATAGGTCCCTCCTCCAAATCCCCTCACATTGGGCGTTAGACTTTTTTCACATATGAATTTTAGTCTATAGCAGGTGATAAGGTTGAGTCTCCTTGTCGAAAACTTTCCCCACACCCTGATTAACTCCCTCATATATTTGTTTAATATTTGTTTATAGTTTCTTTGGAGATTATTTAGATGTATGGTGTGAGCTATGGATCCAATTTTATCTTTTTCTGAGTGGATGTCCAGTTACTCAGCATCATTTATTTAAAAGTCCATCTTCTCCCACGTGATCTTAAATGCCATCCAGCAATTTCCACAGGTATGTGGGTCTATTTCTGAACCTATATTCTCGTTACTCTCTCTACTCATTTGCCAGTAACACAGTTGTTGTTGTTTTTTTTATTAGAGACATTTTATAGCCTGATTTAACATTTTCTAGGGCTAGTACTTCCTTATTGCTTTTATTTTTCAAAAATTTCCTTTATATTATTGTATGTTTATTTTTCCATATGAGCTTTAGAATTAGTTTGCATAGCTCTAGGTAAAACTTTTATTTTCATTGGAATCACATTACTTGGGGAGAATTGCCATCTTTATGATGTTGAATTGTTCTATAGGAGCAAAGCACAGGAGTTTTTCACACATTTTCTAATATAATTTTGGCACATTTCCTATTAAGTTTTTATCTTTTTTGATTTCTATATTAAACTAGAGGCCTGGTGCACAAAATTTGTTCACAGATGTGTGTGTGTGTGTGTGTGTGTGTGTGTGTATGTGTGTGCATGTGACCCTCAGCCCAGCCTGCACCCTTTCCAATCTGGGACCCCTCAAGGGATATACCATTGGGATCAGGCCTAAATGGGCAGTCTGACATCCCTCTCACAATCCAGGACTGCTGACACCTAACGCTCGCCTGCCTGCCTGATTGCCCCTTAAGTACTCCCATGCCAGCCTGATAGATGCCTAACTGCTCTCCTGCCACCCTGATTGCCCCTCAACTGCCCTTCGCTGGTGGCCTGGTCACCCCTAACTGCCCTCCCCTGCAGGCCATCTTGTGGTGGCCATCTTGTATCCACATGGGGGGAGCCATCTTTGACTACATGGGGGCATCCATTTTGTATGTTGGAGTGACGGTCAATTTGCATATTACAGTACTCTTTTATTAGATAGGATGACATTATAACTTTTAAATGGTTATTGCTTGTATTTTTTGTGTATGTGTTTTTAGGTAACTTTCATATTACACTACCCTATAGACCTTGTTACTTGTTATTTTTAGTACTGATTCTTTGTTTTTCTAAGTGTAGTATTATATAATCTATATAATATAATTTAATTCTTTCTCTGTTCATATACATGTAAATAGTTATGATTTGTCTTGTTCTGGAGTTTAACTGGAATTCCTTTAAAGTTTCTCCATTAAATATGATGCTGGTTTACAAGCTGAGATATGAAGTATTTCATTGTGCTAAGGAAGTATCCTTTAATGCTCATTTTATTTTTATGAACTTAAGAATACTCATCCTTCTTGTGTTTGTGCCTCTGCCACCAGGAAGACATGCCCTGGGTAGTTGCTAGTCCCAGTTAGAGAGACACATAGAGCAGACCTGAATCCATCCTGCAGTCTAAAGCTCAGCTATCCCTGCTACCCACAGACTCATGAGTGATTAAAAGAAAAATAGTTGATGTTATAATCCACTAAGATATTGGGAGTGTTTGTTATTCATTTTCACAGTAATAACTGACTTATACAAAGTCCTTTTTTAATAACCTATAGATCTAATCAAAAGATATCTTTCTTCTTAATCTAACTATATGGTGAATTATAGGAATAAATTTACTAATATTAAAGCATCATTGTCTAATAATACTTTTCTCACTTTGATTATTATGCATTTAAAAATATATACATTTTTATTGATTTCAGAGAGGAATGGAGAGAAAGAGAGAGATAGAAACATCAATGATGAGAGAGAATAATGTGCCTTTGACTGGAATTGAACACAGGACACTTCAGTCCTCAGGCTGACACTCTATCCACTGAATAAAACCAGCTAGGGCTATTATGTATTATTTACATTTGATTTTTGATCCTATTTGTTGGCATTTTATTCAAGACTTTTACAAAAATATGTTTTTATTGATGAGAGAGAGAGAGACAGAAAGAGAGAGAAAGGAAGGCGAGAGGGAGAGAGGGAAACATGGGCTGCATCCTGTATACTCGCTACTGGGAATTGAGCCGGAAACCTGGGAATTTGCCTTGACCAAGAATTGAACCATGCCTACTTGGTTCATAGGTTGATGCTCAACCACTGTGCTATACCAGCCAGTGTATTCATTACTTATTTATTGCTAGTCATGAGTGAGAATGCTTTAAAGTTTTTTTGTGTGTGTTTGCAATATTTACCAGTTTTAGTATCACAATTTCATAAAGATCATTTGACAGTTTTCCTTCTCTGCTACAACTTAAATGGTATTGGGATATCTAGTCATTGAAAGTTTGCTAGAATTCCCCTGTAAAATAGTTTGGGTCTAGATTTTACAGTTAGTTTTTTTTTTTAATCATATTTTATCTTTACAGAAATATATTTATGCTTTCATGTGTAGCAAAGTCAATTTTGGTAAATTGTATTTTCCTAGAAAATAATCCAATTCATTTTAGATTTTTCATTTGTTTTGTATAGTGCAAAGTAGTCTTTTTCAATTTTTATTTTTTATTGTTTTAAAAGAATATTTTTTATTGATTTTAGAGAGGAAGGGAGAGGGAGAGAGAGAAATAGAAACATCAATGATGAAAGAGAATCATTGATTGGCTGCCTCCTGCATGCCTCACACTGGGAATTGAGCCCATAACCTAGGTGTATACCCTGACTAGGAATTGAACTGTGACCTCCTGGTTCATAGGTTGGCACTCAACCACTGAGCCACGCTGGCCGGGCTTAATTATTTTTTAAATTTCTTGTTTCATTGATTATTTCCTCCTTTAAAAAAAAAAATATATATATATATTTGTGATTTCTGCCTTTCTCTTTTTATTGGTTTAGCTAGTGATTTATCTATTTTATTGATTTCTTTTTTTTTTTTTTTAAGAATCAGCATTTTGATTTATTAATTTTTACTGTGTTTTTTTCTTTCTGTTCTCTACCTCATTCTTTTTGTTTTCAACTTTATTTTTCTTTTTTTATACATTTGCTTTACTTTATTGGCTTTTTTGCTTTTTAAGATGGAGCTTAATGTATTGATTTTTATCCTTTTTTGTTATTGTTGCTGCTGCTGCAAGAATTAAGGCTATGGATTTTCTGTGATCACTCTATTGATTTTATGTTTTCATTATGATTCTTTTTTAAAAAAAGAAATTTACACAATTAAAATTCACCACTTTGTCCTGAGAGTTGCTTAACAGAAAAATTTTAAAGTTCCAAATGGAATTTCTAGTTTTAGAAAGAGCAGAGGGTAAAACAGGGACATAAAGATGCTTGCTCCACTTTAGGTTTGCAAAACTTTTCATTTTGAATGAAATTGATAAATTTGATTTTTACCTGAAACTGCACTAAAAGTTTTTCCATTGCAAGGTACTATTTATTTCCTGTGAGTGATCAGAATAGGTTTGGAACCTACCCAAGTTTCCAACCAAGGACACAAAAACAATAGATTTACTGAGCAAATGTAAATGGAGTGATGAGAAATAATAAAATTCACGTGTGAGTGCATCTAGGAATTTTGTTAGCTTTTATTTATTTAATTAATTAATTAATTAAAAAATCTTTATTGTTGAAAGTATTACATTGTCCCCTCTTTTCTCTCATTGACCCTCTCTAGCCCGTCCCTCCCCTTCCTTACCCCAGTAGGCTTTTGATAGCTTCTATATCAGCTTTGTAAAAAATTTAAAAATTCTGCTTTCACTCAGTGGAAGCAGCTTAAAGAGCCCTGCATGGTTGGAAGCTTTCTGGCTGAATATCCATCCTCACTTGATGGATATTCAAGTGGGGATGGATATTCCTAACACCTGTTTCCTTGGTTAGGAACTTAGCTCAATCCGGAACCTGTACTGTTGGTGCAGGAGTTCCTAGATTGTTCTCTACTATGTCCAGCACATTCATTAAAATGGTTACATCTGTTAGTTGTTGAGCAACTCTGGGAAACCAAATACAGGGAGAACAATGTCTTCACCAAACTCTCATTGTATTTGAGATAAAAGATTTATTCATGTAAACAAAAATAATCACAACAAAATGTACACTAATTTGAAAAACAATTATAGTGACTAAATTTTATATTCTCTTATGCCTGTGTAAAAGTATTTTGTTTACTTCTGCAAAAAGCATGTTCTTTGCTTCTACATAAATTTCTATTTGTAAAAGAACATTACATTAAAATACAGTGTTAATTTGCATTACTTATATGGAGAGAACATAGACTAAATCCTGAAGATTTTAGTTTACAAAGTTGTTACATGAAGCCACACACTAAACTACTGATTAAAAACATTATCTATTTCCAGATTCACATGCATATACATTCACCACCTAAGCTGAGAAATAGGCGTTTCATATTGTCTCCCACCTTGTTATAATGTATTTTTCCCTTTTAACTAAAACCAGAAAATTGTATTTTTCTTTTTTTTTAATTGGCCTCAGATGATGCACTTTCTATTTCATGAGAAATGCGAAATTTGAGATGTTTATCTTGTTCCTCGCTCTGAGGGTGTGAGGCCAGCTTGTCTTCATAGCTATGAAATTCTCGGCTGTGGATCTCATGGCTGACTCTGGAATTTTCCTGACTATCAATCCCATCAGAATGCTCCTTGCTCACATCCATTGCCTTCAGCTTATGTTCTTTGGCAAGCTCGTGGCTGTGGGTTTCCACACTGTGGTCATCCAGCTGACGTGTTTCCCGGCTGTCCTTCCCACGGCTGTCCCAATCAGAAGCCACGGGCAAGCCCTGGGCAACAAGGACGGCCCTGTGTGCATCATCCATCTCATCGCTTTCCATGTGTGACGTAAGGTCTTCCTCTGTAGCATCAGGATACTGAATCAGAGCACAAATGGAAGAAGAATTAAATGACAGCCAGGAAGAGGCACATTGTAAGTCTTTCCTGCTCTCAGACTTTTAGGCCAATTTATACTGAAAACTGTCTAAATTTGGCTGAAGTAAAAAATAATACTAGCATGTTACTTTACATTTCACCAAGCCCTTTCATGTGTTATCTCCTTTGGTGTAATAGGTACATCAATGATATATGAGATGAAACCTATGAGTAGGTCTCCTTATCTCTGTTTTACGTAGGAAACGTGAATTGGAAGTTAAAAAGTAAAGTGAGTGGTGGCTATGTATCAGATCCAGATCTTTTGACTATAGATTCAATGTAATTTGCAACTCGACCATTCCTCTTAGGTATTTAACTTCAAAATGTGACCATTGTATAAGTAATTGCTGTTTTTCAAAGTCTCCTTTTAATCTAAAAAAAAAGTGAATAGGATAAATGCTTTACCACCAGAATTTGGGGGAAAATAGCATTGTGATTGAGAGACAAAATTAGAGAAATTATGTGGATTGAAATATAAAAAACAAACACACACACACACCAATGAAAAAAAGTCTCATAGTCAGTGGTCATAAAATAATAATAATGCTTGCTGAATGAATAAATGCGTGAATGAATAAGTGAATATGCAGACTCTGGTTCATAGAATTGGGCTCCAATCATAACCATCCAATAGGTTTGTTAAAGGGCTTACCTGGACTCCAGATCTGTATAACTTCTTAGATTTTAACCTCAGTCCATAAGCCACACTATCACCTCGGCCATCATTTGTGTCTATTGTGGGGACAGCTGGAGTGGGAAAAGGGGTTCCAGGAAAGTCAGTGGGAAAATCCGTGACCATTTCATCAGATTCATCAGAATGGTGAGACTCGTCAGAAGTGTCAGGGTCATCCGTAGGATCTGAGTCATCTGAGTCATTTGAGTCGACGGAGTCTTGGCTATCCACATGGTCATCGTCATCATCATCGTCCACATCATCTGTGTGGTCCTGGCTTTCATTGGACTTACTTGGGAGAGTCTAAAAACCAAGATGGCCAGAAAACTAGTGTAAGTGTTTTAATTTTCCCTTAGTCTTTACAGTCCATTAGTCTTTTACTGTCTTTCTTTTATTTAGTTGCAGGATCTCTGCATCCACAACAATGCACTCAATGGCTTTTAAGAGCTAAAGTGAGCTCCTTCCAATTTCTTTTTTAACAAGGATAAATGGAATCATAATTAAAATATTTTTCTTGATTTCCCATAAAAATTATTTTTCTAGGTAATTTCAAGTAATATATATATGAGTATAATATTTATATTGATAATTTTTTTTTCTGGTTGACATTAGACATTATTTTATAGGCCAAATTCAATAATGCAATAAATACAGATACATAATTTTTTGTGATATTATCTTTTGTATGAGAAGTGAAAATCCTCAGGAGATCAGAGCATCATCATGCAGCAAAACCTAAAATCACCTCCTTATTATCATGGATCATCAAAAAGGGACTGTTACACATGTCTGTAAAGTGAAGTTCAGATCTGTCAATTGAATTAGCCAGTTAATGTCTATTAAATTTCCAATTAGCAAACATAGTGGGTCATTTATCTAACTTAGCTTGCTAGCAAATCTTAGTATATTCAAACAGAATCTTAAGGAAAATAAACTTATTTCTTTGCTTAGCAAATATATTACTAGTTCTAATAAAAAAAAAATCCTCATTAACAGCCCTAATAATAGTTACCAAGTAAACCATTATGTTAGGAACAGAAATGTTCCTAGAGGCAAAATCTTAGGTTTATAGGCATTTATTAGATGTTAAAATATCTTAAATCAATTGTAAGAGGCTCAGTATTTCAAATAACAGACATTAGTAAACATTTCCTGCCACACTATACTTATCAGAAAAAATCTGGCATTTCTGGCATTTAGTAAATACATATTTTACTGGAAAATTTGTTCATGGAATTTTGTTAGAATCAAACTCAGGTAATGCCATTGGGAGAAAGAACGGCTTCTTTGTCTCTCCATGGCATGGTGGGCCTCTGACTCAAAGGGAGAACTCACCTCTTGTTTGAAGTCATCAGTTTCTTCAGAGGACACAGTGTTCTGAAGAAGGAAAGGCATATCAGTATACAGCATACATGCTCAACCTTTTTATTTAAAAGTTAGCCCTTCTCATCCAAAGCAGTGTTATTGTTGGTGAATGATTTAAAGGGGAAAGAGTCAACATGTCAGATTAGTTGGTGTCCTGAGCTTGCACAGGCATGAGGACCTACTTAACCAGCCCAGGGGTCTGGTTGGTGGCTATATATGTTTTGTTGTTCTTTAATTGAAAGACATACAATTTTTTGAAAATAATTTAAATTTAAAAATACCTGTGGTGCTAGGAGATTCTGCTTCTGAGATGGGTCAGGCTTTAGCCATGCAGCTACCGCATCTGGGTGTTTGCTATAAAGCTATATAAAAGAAAGATGTATATTTGTCATTATTAAAAAAACCCCACAACAACACGTAAAGATCTCTAAGTGATACACTTAAAAAACAACTATACTTCACCAATACTGACAGATAAGAGTAATATGCATGTATATATTCAACCAGAGCCTTAGATATCCCTTTTCTAACTTATTTTTTCTTGCAGATTCATTTATCAAACTCTTACATAGCACTTGCTGTGGGCCAGGCACCCTTCCAAAGTGATTTACATGTTTTCATTCATGTAATCCTCTCAACCCCCTATGAGATGGATATCATTCTTGTTTCCATGTTGCAGAACAGGAGAGAGTAAGCCACACTGAAGTTAATCCATCACACTGGCTCTCCACACTGATCTTAACACGGAGCTCCCCTGTTCTATGGCTTCTGGCTGAAATTTCCTCTCAGATAAAGTACAACTAAAACAGAGGTGCCCTTAATGTGCATTGATCTTCAAGGTCTCCTCTACTATGGGGCTCTTTAAATTTAATTAAAGTTAAGTGGAAGTTTTTGTTTTCTCAGTTGCACTAGCTCCATTTTAAATGTTTAATACCTCATGAGTCTAATGGCTATCTTGTTGGACGGTGAGGAAAAAAATATTAACATCATCTCACCAAAGTTATATTGCTATAGGGAGCCAAAGACATGCATGCAGTGCCCTCTGATTTTTAGCCCAGTTATTTATTGGGACAATGATGACGATATGCTAGTACAGAGGAGGGAAACTGCTCTGAATGCATGCCACCAGATGGGCTGTATTGCTCAAGGAAGTCAGTGAGAATGAGAGCCCTGAGGGTTCCATAGAGCTCTTTCTGCAGCCATGAGGGTGGTTGGGGGTTTGGGGGGAGAAGAGAAAGGAGGAGATCAGTCATCGCTTTGCACTTCTCCATGGCTGGCTGCAGCCAGAGCAGCTTCAGGCTGGGCTTCTCTGAAAGGTTTGCTTTACAAAGGTACAAAAAAACGACTGGTCTAGATGAGTTCAACGTTTCCCTGTTTCTTTAAAAAAACACATTAATGTAAGTATTATACAGAAACATGTTATACTACAGATTTTACAAATATGTCTATTTCCTGATTATACAGGTAATGCAGGTTTAGGGAGAATGTATTTATAGGTTAAATTTATAACTTACAAAAGTAATATGGAGAAAATGACACCAAGTAAAATAGACTAAAACCCACCCAGTGATCATAACCCTCACAGATAACCAGTGTTCATTGTCAAAGGTGTCTCCCTACAGACTTCCCATATTTCCTGCTAGGTCTCATGTCTAGGACTCTAGAAGGTTGAGCTCTTCACTCATCTCCCAAATATCATTTAATAACGTATACTGCCATGGCTTCGTGTGTCATATATGTCTTTTGTTAAAAAGACATTATTATTATTATTATTATTATTATTATTATTATTTTTGCTTCAAATAGTGTGACCTCTCTCTTCTCTGAAAATGTTAATTTCTATGGCTTATTGTTGTAATTCAAACAATATTTGTGTTCTTGAATCACTTGGGAAACAGACACCTACACACACGTACTTGCACACTCAACCACATGCAACAATACCTCTCTTAGTATCTTCATTAAGCAATCTAATTACAGTGACTTCAGGAAACTCTATATGGCCTTTATTCTGTTTGTCTAAATTGAACCCTGTGTCTTTTTGTCCAGGCTCCTCAGGACAATGCCCATTTGTTGTTTTCCTGGCACAGTTTCACCTATTGTGGAGGGACAGGTACCTCTATGGCGCGGGTCAAATGATTATAATAAAGAGTTTGAATTGGTCCTATGTTTGGTTAGAGGACTGTGATCTAAAGTCAGCTGACAAGCCTAATAGATACAAAAAGCATAACAGACTTTCTTTTTATAATGGGCTTCTTGGCAAATATCTTAGGACATACTGTGAATATTGCAGTTATGTAAACTGTCTAATACACGAGACCCATTTTAAATTAAGCCTTCCACTAAGTAAAAACAAGGGTAGGATTTTCTACTTCTAGAACAGTATGTTGACTTGTGGAAGAAAAAAAAAATCAGAGAACGAATTTTACACAAATAATAATGGCATAGAACACTATTTAAGTGTACAAAAAATCTAGTTCAGTGTGTGGAACACATATTTGTTAAAAATTATACTGGGTGTGGCACTAGCCTAAGTTGACAGGCGGTCAATTTCTTATAAATTAAAAGTCTTGGCTCTGATAATAAGTAAAATTGTAACAGATATGTTTATAGTGCTTCTTGAAACAGCTGCATAAATAATTTAATTCTATGCTAAATCTAAAAGATGCTTACCTGTCTTTCTTCAGAGCTGCCAGAGTCAGCATGTTTAACCTTTGAAACAGAAAAGATGAAGAAAGATTACAACGTGAATGGGTGCCCAGCACCTGGGGGCATCCCATTAACTCATTTTGAGAAATTTTTCTTAAGATTCAGCTGTACTCACTGGAAAGGCGTAAGTGGTGGCCAAGAAGCCGAAGAAAATCACTGCAATTCTCATGGTGGTTTTTCCTGCAAAATATTCTGTAATGAATATTTGACCTCTTCGCAGGTTAAAACAGTGATACCTTATTATTCTACCATATTACAAAATAATCACAAATAAAATACATTTTTTGGTAGAATATTTCTTATTTCCTAGAGGAACTTTTTCTTTTTATATTTATGGTCCTTTTGATTTGATATTTGTAATGCTACCTCTATTCTCCATCTTTCCCATTGGGCAAAGGAGAAAGGAAGTTTACAAGTCTATATTTATTCAGCTTTTAAATTAAGAGTCCCAGAGATCACACCATTAGTTCCTGACATTGCCAGCTATCTAAACCTAAACACAGACCAACAGTAATTTAATTAAAATAACATTATAGTGTGGGACTTTTACTTTTCAGAAAAGAAAAACACAAGAGCAATAAAATAAAACTATGAAAGAAATTTGCTTTCTCCATTTTTTTTCAGCATGCATTTCAAATGTGACTTAGAACTTAAATTATTAAAAAGGTGCTACTTGGGTGCAACAAAGCTATTTCTAAAATTAGTTATTCTAGAAATTTGAAACAAAAAAGGAAACATTGAAAATAGCAGCTTTCTTATTTGCAATAAGTCTGCATAATGTCATACAGGTTTTTGGTGAACATTTTAATAGGTAAATACAGAGAAGTAAAAAAAAAAAAAAAATCAGAAAATTTCCCACCTTGAAAATAGTATAAACCAAATAATTAAAAACAGCATTCTCATCAGCTTACATTAGCACCGAAGATCCTTTTCCTTTGAAATGCCTCCACAATCATCTATCCATTTAAAATGATATGGGTATAATCTCCCTCAGGGGCATAGAATTGTACTTTTTTTCTTTTCCTTTTCTAATTGGAAGAGATAGTATCATTTCTTTTGAGGACCAAATGGAAGGATTTTTAGGTTATATATTGACTGGCTTTCAAAATAGCTGGTCTGCAGGAGAGCTGCTATGTAGCTAGCAGGCTTATTCAAAAGACTAAAATAATTTAAAGATGATGAACAAACAGCATTACAGTGACACTCTTTTCCTCACAACTTGACCTTCCCCATGAACGAAGCTGAAGGTACAGGACAGCAGCAGCAGGAGAGCTCACTGCAGGCTTACCTGGGTCTGCTGCTGGCTGAGAAGGCTGCCCCTGATCTTGGAGGAGAGTCCAGTCCAGATGGTGCTGCACTCCTTGTCTCCTCCTCTTGCTGCTGACAACCAGGAGCTCCCAGTATTTAAATGCTGCTCCAGACACATCCCCCGCCCCCAGCACAGAGAGGCGGAGAGATGTGTCATGAGGTTTTTCGCCACTGCCCAACCCACTTGCTCCCACACTTCCCCCTCTGGTTTTGTGGTACACACCACACACACACACACACACACACACACACACACACACGCTGGAGTTAAAGCATTACTTCTCTACAATGTCATTAACTGGCATTTTCATTTATGGGAATGACATTCAGCATCATGAAAGGGCACCTTGGAGTCCCATTAAGAAAAGGGGGAAAATGACTAGTTCTTACCAAGACTTTTCTGAATTAGAAGAAAAACGGTTAATATAAAACCAGTCCCAAATAAAATGAAATAGAACGGGGGTTGTTTATTTCAGTTTAAAAAAGACATTAACCTTTGAAACGGAACTAAATGCAACTAAATCTGCCCCGCCGTTTTATTAATTTAAGAGCTGCAAGGCTGTTGTTCAGGCGTACCAAGTCTCAGGTATCCTCCCCCCATCCTTTAGTCGGGCTTGGTTTTGTGATGTCAAGTGTGAAGCAGCTTGTCATTCAGACAAATGGCGTTAGAGACACGAAAGTCCATGGAGTTGGACTTAACAATGAATGACCTTACAAGGACGTGTGTTTTTGTTGCACTGTTTGAATTGATTAAAGCTGATTAACCTGATAACTTGTTACATAAAAGAGAGGCGACTTACTTCAGATGCTACAGAAGAAAAGTGGTTTCCGAGAGCAGGGTGATTGCTTGAGAGGGCTGCTTCGGGGGCCAGAGAGCGGCTTTGAATCCCACTCCGCCCCTCCCTAGCTGTGTGACCTCCGTCGACCTACACCTGCCTCCTCATCTGTCACAAGCACATACTGCTACCTAGGGCACAGGGGTTTTAGAGGCTTACATTAATTAGTTTGTGGAAAACAAAAATACTTGGCACGTATGATAGGCATACTTTAAACACTGTGTGTGTGAACTGTGACTGAACTCTAGGAGCAGCAAGTCTTGGTGACTTGCAGTGTCTTCAGATGAAACGGGTTATTAGAATAAGACTAGATGTAATACCTTTACATTGTGTACATCGCTAGTTTAATTTACACACCTTTAAAGGCACATGTGTCAAACACAAGGCCCCCGGGCCAAATCCGTCCCGCCAGGCCTTGCAATGTGGCCCGCACCGCGCTGTCATCACTGCACTCCGCTGCGTTTCCATCACAATGACAGTTTATGACTGTTCAGTAAACCATTTGGCCGGCGATTTAGGCTGGATTTTAGATTTTGGCCCCTTCTCTGATTGAATTCGACACCCCTATTTAAAGGAATGGGTTAGATTTATGAATCATTTTTTTTTCTAGTTTTTCTCTCAGGATATATGAAGTTGATGACTTAATAAGAAAATGTAAAAAATACATATTTAATACTTGTCTGGGTATTGAAAAGGTATTTGAGTGAAAGAAAAATCACAAATGGAGTCTGAATGTTGGGGAAAAAAATTAACAAAGCTGTGACTCCATTCAAAATATTTAGCAGTGTCTTTAAATTATGTACTCAATCTCTCCATTTAGCTTTCTCAGCTGTGAAATGGAAAGTGCACTGCTCATTTACCTCCTATTGTCATTGTAAGATTCGTGTGTGAAGTGAGGTATTAATTATATCTAAGATGTCAGTTTCTCTTTATATCTTAGATATTATATCTTAGATTATATCTTAGATATTAATTATATCTAAGGTGTCAGTTTCTCTTTATTGAATATTGCTTTTAATAAAAATATGGATTAAATAATTTCTTGCAGTGTTAGCAGTGTAACTAATCCTTAGGTTGTATGGACATTTGGTGGGTGTTGGGGAAATATCTCTCTTTTAAATGGGATGCATTCCAAATGAATTGATGTTATTGATTTGTGGGTCCTACATTTTAATAATTCAGATGGCAGCTATCTCTATAGAATACGAGATGCAGGTTACAAAATTGCAAAACAGACTTCTTATTTCTGCTTTTAAAAATGATTGTTGTTTTTTCTCTTTAGACACATTGCCCACATAAGTTAGTCATATTGTCAATTTCCTAGGGGGAAATTCACCAGTTCTAAAAACAACAGGATTTCCAAAGGACTCGCGATGGTTTACCCTGTGCCCACGGAAATGAGTTAATATGACCTTAGAGAGTTATAGGAATAGATGTCGCTGGAGCCCAGCCATGGGGAGATGAACCATATGACCCAGCCTGGGACTCTTCCGGTCGGCTATGTCTCCGAAGTGCCACACGATGGCAGCATTCCTGACAAGGATTTCAGATCCCCGTCTGGTCTGGCTCTGTTAGTTTTCTCACACTGGCAGGATAGAGCAGTCATGCATTTAATGACAGAACTCTAAAGCAGCTGAGGGGCCTTTCATTTCTTGGAAGCTCAGGTGAGTAAATAGTTCCCCACAGAAACAGGGGACGCAGAGGCAAGAGAACCAAAGCATTCTTGTTCTGCTCTGTGGCTGCCTTCATTCCCCAACCCCAGGTGGACCCTATTGTCTCCTCCCCCACTTCCCACACTCACTCAAAGGGTTACAGATCCCAGGGTGTCCTTCCGAGTAAAGAAATGTGGATTCATGGTGAAAGAATGTGCCTGGCAAGCTTCAGAGATGCGAAGATAAAACGATTCACAATAGAGGCGGTTCTGTGAAGTATGAAGTGGGTAGTGTGTCATTCTGACTTTGGAAGAGGCCCGGGCTGCTTAGGTTTTGTAATCAAACATGCTGCTGATACACTTTTTTTTTTTTTTTTTTGAGTAAGATTTTCCAACGGTCAGAATTAACATTTTAAGTGATTTGAACCAGAGAGGCTTGATCCGTAACATTTCCACACTATTTCCACGCTTGATTGTTGAAATCCAAAGGTCGAAATGATCAAATTTCCTGCAGATCTTGTATATGGTAAGAAAAAAAGTAGTTGTAAATTGGAATAAAGACTGGCTTGTGATAATAAAATATAGACACTATACGAGGTCTTAAGAAAACATTTAAGAACATTAAATTTTTTCTTGAATTGAATGAAAAACCCCATATCTTAAGAAAATTTAAGTGCCCAGATGCCACTGTTTTGGAAGGCTTTCTTACTGACTTCTAGTTGATTTGGACGTTTACAATTACGTTTTACTTGGTGACGTATTGTATATCCACTATTTCAAATCTTTCATCTCTGTGAGTAATTATTTTCCCCCGTGAATTAAGGTTTAGAGAAAGATGATCTCCTGATACCATCACCAACCTATCACAGACAATTAGAACTACACACAGTATTCATCATTTGCAGTTTGGGGAAAAGGGGTATTATTTATTAGAGGGAGGGGAACAAGGGTGGAAGATAAGAGGGTGCTATTTTAAGTTTAGATACGACGTTAGAACATTTAAAAAAATATAAAAAGGAATCATCAACTGAAACCAGTGTGGCTCAGTGGATAGAGCGTCAGCCTGTGGACTGAAGGGTCCTGGGTTCGATTCTGGTCAAGGGCATTTACATTGGTTGTGGGCACTCCCTGGTGAGGGGTGTGCAGGAGGCAGCTGGTAGATGTTTCTCTCTCATAGATGTTTCTAGCTCTCTATCCCTCCTCTTCCTTCCTCTCTGTAAAAAATCAATAAAGTGTATATATATATATATATATATATATATATATATATATATATATATAAAAAGAACCATCAGAAAACTCAATGACTTTGTCAACAAAATTCAGCTCCTGAAAAGTGGTCTTACTTTCAGCAAACATTAGTTTCACTTAAAACAAACAAACAAACTTTTGTCCTAGACCCATAGAATTGTTATAGATTAAATAAGTATTCAATAAGTTGTTTTTGAAATATTTTTATTGATTTCAGAGAAGAAGAGAGAAGGAGAGAGAGATAGAAACATTAATGATGAGAGAGAATCATTGATCAGCTGTCTCCTGCAGGACCCTTACTGGGGACTGAGCCCACAACCTGGGCATGTGCCCTGACTCATAATCAAACCGTGACCTCCTGGTTCACAGGTCAATGCTCAATCACTGAGCCATGCCAGCCGGGAAAATTCTTAATGATTAACCATTTAATTCTCCAACAATGAATTCTGAGTATATAGTTCTTGTTTATCAATACAATGCATGGGCACCACGCTTGAATCCCTATATCACTTGTTGAAACCTAATATTTGCCAGTACTCAAGAACTTAGCAGTGTTTCTTTATTATAGTATTATCATTAACTCTGAGGACATCAGCACTTTTTAAATGATAGATTGTCTAGAGGAAATGTAAACAATTTTTTATTTCTTAAAATGACATCATTCTTACCCTCATGGAACCCATTTACTCATGGCAATTAACTAAGAAACTTGGCACTTGGATAGCCAAGGAGGTTAAGAGGTGAGGCTAGATAGACCCTGTGTCTACACTGGAGTTGAAGGGTATTTTGGGATTGTACACAAACAGGAAAGCTCTTTTCCCATCCCAAGTCAATCACAGTAGCATAGACCTCTCTATGCAGCAACATGGGCAACAATCCAGAAGCCTGAAACCAGAGAGGAGCCGAAGAAAGGAGGTGGAACGCTGCAGAGATGTTGGTACAGATAGAAAATCTATCAGCTGCAGGCCCCTTTAGTGTGGAAAACACATTTGCCGCACTAATCAACCGGTGACAGGCATTTTGAAGAATGTATTTGAGGGGAGAAAAGCATTCTTTGAAATCAGTTTATGAGAATCCATCTTTAAAATCTGAGGTTGAAATAGATCCAGAGACATAGAAGCATGGTCCAGACTGTCGAATCTCAGAGGGAAGGTGGGGGTGAGTGGGTGGTGGGAAGAGATCAACCAAAGACCTTGTGTGCAGATATGCATAATCCACAGACACAAACAATAGGTTGGTGAAGGCCTGGGGAGGGGGTAGGAGCGGGCTAGGAGAGGTCAGTGGGGGAAAAGGGGGACATACGTAATACTTTCAACAATAAAGATTAAAAAAAATCTGATGTCAAGTGGTTTTTGTAGAGAATCACTTATAAAGTTGTATGAAAAAGTGACCATTTTAGTATAGAACAGAAGAAAGAAGACAAAAACTTGACAACAGAAGAAACAGCATTTGAGATATTCCTCCCCAGCATAGGTCTTCAATTTGGCTCAAATGAACACTTGTAAAAATTAAAAAACAACAACAACAAAAAACAACAGTAAGCAGCTAAATCAGATATTTCCTAGGCACACTTGGCTAAGCGTTACTGTTTTTGCCAATTCCTGATAAGCAATACTTCATGTTAATGCCCCTATTCCATGGTAAAACACATTTTAAAAAATACTATTTAAAATAATTAGTAATTAAAGCTTGAGTTCTTAAATGTTTGCATCCTTCAATACAGTGTAAGTTAGCAGTTTATCTGCCAACAATTATTTATGCAGTAATGAAAAAATTTAACTCTATAATAAAATTTATATTTCTTATTAAGTTGTGTCATTCTTGATGATTATTTTCTGTTGCTTTTATAAAGCCCCAAATTAAACTTCTCCTCTAGGAGAAGTTGCTATCAGGCAGAATGGATTACACCTGAGAGCTTCCTGCAATATTCCTGCGCATCAAGGTGAAAGCTGTTTTTTAGACTACGAGAACTTCTGAGATCTGGCATCCTTCATCTGGCCAGCCTTATCTGTCACCAACTCCCCTCTTTGTACTTCATGAAACAAGCACCTCGCTACTGGGAGCTCCCCAAGGTGCCAGGCCACATGTGTCAAACACAAAGCCCGCGGGCCAAATCCGTCCCGCCAGGCCTTGCAATGTGGCCCGCACCGCGCTGTCATCACTGCACTCCGCTGCGTTTCCATCACAATGACAGTTTATGACTGTTCAGTAAACCATTCGGCCCGCGATTTAGGCTGGATTTTAGATTTTGGCCCCTTCTCTGATTGAGTTCGACACCCCTATGCCAGGCAATTTCAGTTCTCCACGCCTTTGCTCACATTGCAGGCTTCCAGGTCTAAAATATCCTTCCAGCCCCATCTACACCTGCCTGTGAACTATTTTTACATCTTTCCAGACTTAGTTCACATCAAGCATCAAGGCATCCCCTGTTATACCTTTTTAAAAAAAAATCTAAATAGAGCCCTGGCCGATTTGGCTCTGTGGATAGAGCGTTGGTCTGTAGACCAAAGGGTCCTGGGTCCGATACTGGTCAGGGCATGTATCTCGGTTGCAGCTCCCTGGCTGGGGTCCTGGGCTTATGTGGGGAGGAAACCAATAACCAATAGATGTGTTTCTCCCTTTCTTTCTGTCTTTCCCTCTGAAAATTTAAAAAAACAAAAAAAGAAAATCAAATCAATGTGTGAATTAAAAAACAACAGCCCTGGCTGGTTTGGCTCAGTGGATAGAGCATGCATGCACAGTCCCAGGTTTGATTCTGGTCCATCATGTGCCTGATGGGCTTGATCCCCAGTGGGGGGCGTGCAGGAGGCAGCCGATCAATGGTTCTCTCTCATCATTGATGTTTCTATCTCTCTCTCTCCCTCTCCCTTCCTCTTTGAAATCCTAAAAATATTTACACTAATAAAAGAGAAACATGCAAATTAACCATTACTCCTCTATGCTCACCAGCCATTCAGGATGGAATATGCAAATTAGAAGGAGAAAGATAGCTGCCACCCAGCTGCTCCAGGTGCGGAGAGCCTGGGTAGGGCAGGACGCCTGCTATGAGAAGGAGGGGGGTGGGTGTGAAGAGATCTATAGGAGAGGCACTCTGGCCACTGAAGATGAAGACTGCAGACTCTGAAGTCTGCGGCAAAGATGAAGATGGAAGACTCTGGCTGGAGCAAAGGCCTGGGTCCCAAGTGCTGGAGGAAAATCAGTGCTGGAAGCCAAGGGAAGGAAGGCCTATTGCACAAATCTCTTCATGCAATAGGCCTCTAGTATTTAAATAAACAACAACAAATACCTAAAGAGAAATAACCACTTCCAAATTTGTGCTCCTAAGTACCCTGCCCATAATCTAGCACAGCAATTATGATACTTTATTGCCTGTACATGCTTGTCTCCTAACACTAATAGGTAAACTCCCTGCTTTGCATCCACACTTTCCTACTGGGCAGTCAGTAAGTATTTGGAATAAGTGAGTGAAGGAGCAGTACGTTAATAAGGCTTGATCCTGTGGTGTTACAGGTAACACCTGCATTTACAGTTGTTCCCTTACCTGCGGTTTCACTTTTTGCAGTTTCAGTTACCCATGGTCAACCACAGTCCAAACATGGTAAGGGCAAATTCCAAAACAAATAAATTGTAAGTATAAAAACGTGTTTCATTCTGAGTAGCATGATGAAATCTCATAAGTCCCACCCATTCCACTCAGGACGTGACTCACCCCTTTGTTCAACGTCTCCCCACTGTGTACCCTCTTCACCTTTAAGATATGCATTATGCCTACTATCCATAACAACTATATGAATTCAGTATTATCATCTCAATGTTTTAGGTAATTATGTATAATAGAAACCATTTATTGTGCAGTCACTTCTATATAAATAATTTAATTAACTCCTTGCAAAAACCATTGAGTATATATTTACAGGGTTAGTAGAGGCCCAGTGGAGGGAATGGCTAGTCCTCTCCATCTGAGTATGAAAAACTTCCTAGAAGATGCTGTAATGCAATACAGAAGAGGAGCTAATGAGACTAACTTCTAAGGTGTGAATTAAAAGCATCCAACTTTGACCAAACTTGGTTGAAAAAAAACAAACCACAAGTAATCAGAAACAAAAGCTATCAATTATAATAATATTGATAGGAAAGACTGTAAAGAGAGTGAATAATTTTTTAATAGGCTCAAAGCTAATAAAAATATAAAGCTTTATTTTTCCACATATGCCACCCAGCTAATGTCATGCTATCATTATGAGCTGTACAGTGTCAGAAAATGATAATACTTCTCTGCTAATCTCACACTACAATGAATCACCAATTCAAAATGTGTGATTACTGATTGTGGGTTAATATTATTAGCTTCATACTTGATATATGTAATGACCTAAAATCTACATTGTCTCAATTAGCTAAACTTTAAGTAAATTGCTTATCCTATTTTAACAAGTACCATATATCTAGACAAAAGTGTATTTTATAGTTAACCTTATGTCTTACTACATTTGAATTTCTTATGGCACCAGTCATAATAATTGTGGCAGGTAATGCTGCTGTACACCAAAGACTCGTCTTTAGAGTGGTTGTTGGGAAGTGGCTTCCCCAGCTAAAACTACATTTCCCAGCCTCCCTTGCATCTGGGTGTGACCCTGTGACTAGTTCTTGCCAATGGAATGTGAACAAAAGTAAGGTTTGTTTCATTTCCTGGCTGAAGTACCTAAAACCCAAGTGTGCCTCCTTTACATTCTTTTTCCTTTGGCTGAATAGAGAGGACTGGGACATATTTTTGGAGGGCAGAGACCCAAGGAGGAGATAGCTTGAACTCTCTGCTGACCAGTAGCCTTAATATTGGATATTATGTAAACTAGAAATGTGCTCTATTACTTTAAGTTCCTGATATCTGTTATGAGCAGGTGCTACCTTAATGCAACTCCTTACACATAATGATGCTCACTCCAGTTTCTGATTATTACTATGTATGTATCAGATCACTAGATTTATGAGACTGGATTTACATTGTGGTCCTATAACTTTATATAATTTCTACATTAAAATTTCTATCTGTATTGAGATTTTTCTATTTATTTTTTCTTCCCCATTCCTAAAACCCTGAATTAGTCCATGTGAAATAGCTATTATGTTCAAATAGAAGTTGATAATTTTATACAATAAGTATATGACTCATTTAATTCCAAAGGAGATGGTGTATAATATTTTATTTAAAAAAGAGTATCAGTAGATATTGTAAGTGATTGGGGGTAGCAGTTTTCTCTTGGCCCTCTGTTCTTGTTTTTATCACTTTTATCAGAAGAGAATTAGCTTCGGTACATGTTTTAGTAGATAATTAGCGTTCAATGTAGGAAACCAAGGAATCTGATTTTATCTTGATTACACCACAAAGTTCATTAAATATTGTTAAGTTAGCATGCCTCTGAGAAGAGAGAGACTATAGCAATCTCTCAAAAAAGAATAAGCCTACCTTGGAACTTCTGGTTATTCATGCAGCATCGTTCACTTTTTCTCATGAAGCGAGCCACCTGTATTTTAGAGCATCTTCTACTTTCTGGCCTGTACATGAAGGGGCAGGTAGAGAGAAAGTTAAAACCAATTCATCTACTTATACAGGTGTGGGAAAAAGTAGGCTTACAGCTATGAGTAAAAACACAGAATTTATGCTTGTATTATTATTATTTATTAATTATTGTGTTATTTTACATGCAAACAACTGTAAACCTACTTTTTAGCCCACCCTTGTATTTGAGAACCTAAAGCCATGTTCTTTGAAGGTCTTGGATGACTTCTGTCTCCTTGTAGGAATGTGTTTACGGATTAATTATAGTCTAAGTTGTCTTTTACCAGATCAAATATTGTGTGGGTGATATATTCTAGGAAACTTGACTTTAAAATACTCCACCATGGTTCCTAATGTGGAGATGACCATAATTAGAGGAAGCAGTAGGTTAGGTGGGAAATGGTTTATGGTTGGGAGCTGGTGTTTTGACCCTTTCCTGTATATTTTGTCGATATTCCCCAACCAGTAGTGGTCTTTGGTCTGTGGCCAGGGGGTTAGCCAGAGGTCTCAGGGAAAGCAGTAAAGGAGGTCATGTGTGGCATATCAGCAGGGCCAGTACACCCACTTGTCTGGGGAGGAAGTGGAGGCTGGGTCAGGAAAGTGGTCTTCTCCTGCTTTTAGACAATGCCAAAGCATCTCAGACAGGGTTTTCCTTTATTTTTGTTTATGTGGAGTTGGTTCAGACACAAGTAAAGTTGTGGTATCTTAACCTCTAGCAAGATTTCAAACATACATCTTGCTTCATCTTAGAGATGATTTTCTGAATTTAAAAGGATAAAGATATACTTTCATTTAAATATCATAATTTTTGACTAGTAATTAATGAAAAACACTTGATTTTTCCTTTTTAAAAAGAAGAAGTCCTACACACAGGAAATTTATTTTCATAAAACATAGCTTACTTATATAATATTTTTGTAAAATTGGGAAAATGATATTATATCTTGTGGTCCTATCTTTTATCCTGGGTTTTAGCCAAGTGAGCAGGAGGACAAGGACCAGGAAATAAAATCAGTTAAATTTTTATCCGACTATGCTAGGTATGTGTGAACACATCTTTTCCTCACACCATGGATTTTCAGGTTTTTTTTCAAACAAAAATTCATGGAACATCCCTGGTCAGTTTGGCTCAGTAGTTAGAGCATCAGCCCGAGGACTGAAGGGTCTCGGGTTCGATTTCCGGTTAAGGGAACATATCCTGGTTGCAGGTTTGATCCCTGGCCCCAGAAAATGCAGAAGGCAACCAGTGGATGTATCTCACATTGACGAATAATGTGTTAGTATAAATATGTCTTACATATGCAAATATTTTAATACATTGAATATTTGGGACATTCTTATACTAAAAAATTGTCCGTTTGGTTATCTAAAATACATTTAACTAGATACTTTGTATTCTATCTGGAATGCTATACTATGGTAATAAAAAACACACACCAGAGCATGGTGTATGTTTATGAGCAGAAGGCTTACATAGTAAAATTGAATTTTAAAAGGATCAGTCCCTATTTAATTTGCATCTGTGATACCTCAGGATCCTCATTCTTCTCATTCCCCTAATACTGATGAATGCCTATGTAGTGTGAGGCAGATACAAAATCAAATAAGCTTCCAACTTCACCTTCAAAAATGGAGTCTTTTTGCTGGTACTTGCTATAGGATTTTTATTTTATTTTTTTGAGGGGGTGACTAAAAGTAAGATGTATAATATCTGGTAAAAACAGATCAACTTGTTGTAAATATCTCTTCTTAGCTCTCAAACTTTAGTGTTTTTTGGGTGGTATTAAACATTATAATCTATAATGGATGCTTAAGACAAGAACATTTTTGAAAATTGAAAATTAAAAAATTAGTTTTAAAAAGTTTGAATATTGAATTATTTTATGAGTCATCATTACCTTTTCATTTTTTTCATTTCACAGAAAATGATTTTAAATAAAATGTTACATGCAGAAAATCTAAATATTTCAAGAAAATGATCTTAAATATAATAATGTTACATGCAATAAACATTAATATCTCAAGAAAAATTATTTTTTAATATAAATCTTTATTGTTCAGATTATTACAATGGTTTATCTCCCCCCTCCCACCATAGCTCTCCTCCACCCGGTCCCCACTCCACCCTCTGCCCTTACCTCCTTCCTCCCCTACCTCCCCGCTGTCCTCATCCATAGGTATATGATTTTTGTCCAGTCTCTTCCCATACCCCCCACACAGACACCCCCTTCCCCCTGAGAATTATCAATCCCCTCCCATTCTATGTCCCTGATTCTATTATATTCACCAGTTTATTCTGTTCCTCAGATTTTTAATTGACTTGACTTTTAGATTCATTTGTTGATAGATATATATTTGTTGTTCATAATTTTTATCTTTACTTTTTTCTTCTTTTTCCTATTTTTAAAGAGCACCTTTTAGCATTTCATATAATACTGGTTTGGTGGTGATGTACTCCTTTAGCTTTTTCTGATCTGTGAAGCTTTTTATCTGCCCTTCAATTCTGAATGATAACTTTTCTGGGAAGAGTAATCTTGGTTGTAGGTTCTTGCTATTCATTACTTTGAATATTTCTTGCCACTCCCATCTGGCCTGCATAGTTTCTGTTGAGAAATCAGCTGATAATCATATAGGTGCTCCCTTGTAGGTAACTAACTGTTTTTCTCTTGCTGCTTGTAAGATTCTCTTTGTCTTTTGCTCTTGGCATTTTAATTATAATATGTCTTGATATGGTCCTCTTTAGATTCCTTTTGTTTGGTGTTCTGTGCACTTCGTGGACTTGTAAGTCTATTTCTTTCACCAAGTTGGGGAAGTTTTTGGTCATTATTTCTTCAAATAGATTTTCAGTGTCTTGCTCCCTCTCTTCTTCTGGCACCCCCATAATTCTGATGTTGGTATGCTTGAAGTTGTCCCAGAGGCCTCTTACACTATCTTCAACTTTCTGGATTCTCTTCTCTTCTTGCTTCTCCAGAAGCCTCTTTATATTACAAATCTTTGCCTCTTTATATTACAAATCTTTGACTTGATTCTTGCATTATTCTAGTCTGCTGTTGGGTCTCTGTATAATATTTTTTTATTTCAGTCAGTGTATGTTTAATTTCTAGTTGGTTTAATTTCTTTTTCATATCCTCTAGGGTCTTGTTAAATTTATCGGCCTTTTCTAGGAAATCTTGAAAAACCTTATAACCATGGTTTTGAACTCTATATCCATTCTTTTGTTCTCCTCCATTTCTTTTGTTTGAGATCTCCTTCCTTTTCTCGGCATTTTCACTGCTTCCCTGAGTTGGTAGAGTAGCTTTGTGGACCTGGGTGTCCTATATGGTTCAGTGAGTCAGCCTCCAGTTGCCTGATGTGGACACTCTTGGTGCACTCCTTTGTGGACTGTGTGTACACCCTTGTTGTAGTTAAGTCTTGATAGTTGTTGGTGTCACTGGGAGGAATTGACCTCCAGGCCAATTGGCTGTGAGGACCAGCTGTGTCTATAACGGAAGAATTGCTGTGCTGGAGTCATGTTTATGGGGGAAGGAAAAATGATTTTAAATATGATAATGTTACAAGCAATAAACACCAATTATTCAAGAAAAAATGATCTTACATATAATAATATTACATGCAATAAACATTAATATCTCAATGAACAAAAGAATTTTAAGTATAATAATACCAAAACTGTACCTACATAGTATGATATCACAAAAGTTGTAGGAATATTAAAAATCTTCAAATAACAGGATCACTTCCATTATATTCTAGAATATTTTTTCCCCTCTGGCTCTATTTTTGTTCATCAGTTTCTTTTTAATTCTTCTGAAATAGTCATTGAAATCTCTCTGTGGAAATATAAAAAAGTAATATAATTTTGCAGAATATGATTAACCAGTATAAGTTCACCAAATTTGACTTTATGACTATATTCTAGGAAAATAGAAAAGCAAAATTCAATAAGGAAATAGTATGGAACTAAATTTCAATAAATGTCCCAGAGATGAAGCTTTGTGTTAAGGTCCTTTGTACATTGATTTAAAAGATTTGGTTTTTGCAGCTTTAAACACATTATTCCTTGAAGCTTATCCTGATGATCTATACTAATAAAAGGGTTATATGCTAATGAGACCGGATGTCTTCTGGATGTCCTTTTGGACAAAGCCACAGTGGCGGGGGCCGAGACAGAGATGGTTAGGGGTCATCAGGCAGGCCGGCAGGCAAGTGGTTAGGAGCCAGAAGTTCTGGATTGTTGTGGGATCAGGCCTAAACTAGCAGTTGGACATCTCCTGAGAGGTCCTGGATTGGAAAGGGTGTAGGCCAGGCTGAGGGACCTCTTCCCCCCATGTGGGTACTTGAAATATCGGGGGAACCACTCTATAAAGTACATGATTGTCTAGCCACTATGCTGTACATCTGTATATTTATACAGAATAATACTGAATGCAACTGTAATTGCAAAAAAAAAAAAAAGACAATTTATTATTTTTTTAATGCCTTACTGCAGACATTTACTTACAACCTTGTGAGTTAAAGGCTTTATTACCTGACCTGTTAGGAAAGGTCAACCCTTGAATTAGGATTTGTGTAAGTTACAGAGGCACTCACTGCTTTCTGGAATCAAATACAAAGAAAACTAGGGCTTTCTTAAAAGTCCCAACATTATATAGTTATACAGTTTACCATTACTCTAAAGAGCGAGGGTTTTGTGGCCAGGCTGCTTCCGTTTAAATGCTGCTTTGCTCACTTCCTTAATGAGGCACTTGGAGCAAGGTAGTTAACCTGGTAAGGCCTCCTTTGTAAAACAGATACCGAAACAGCACCTCCTTCAGAATCTCATTGTGAAGGTTCAACTTGCTCAGGGCTATAAAACTTAGGCCAGATCTAAAACTTAGTAAGCACCCAATAAAGATTAAATATTATAATTGCTCAAAATGATACCTATGATTTTAGAGCCTGTGTTAAATTCAAAGTATGGGAAATAAACTTTAGACGAATGCTGGTTATATACCATATTAAATGTAAGAAATCATGCTGGTTTATGACTTATTCTATCTCACAAGCAACGATGAAGAGAAAAAAAAAGCTGCATAGTGACAGCTGAGAGATTTGACAAATGGGCAGCAAGAGAAAATCAATAAAAAAATAAAATTCCTTTCTTCAGGCACATTCTGCACATACAGGTTGAAGGGAAATGCGTCTGCATTTATGGCAGCAAAGTAAGCAGAATAACTGGGATTGGGAAATCTGCAGCAAACTTAAGTCACTGCATTTAGATGGACAACATATTGGGAAATAATTAGGTCTGAAACTGTGGTTAACATTCATCTTACATTCACTTTGTTTCCTGAGAGTTTTAGCTTCCTGAAGTCAAATGACTTTTTTTTTTTTTTTTTTTTTTTTTTTTTTTTTTTAGATGGAAAATTATGAGCTGTTTAGGAAAATAAGCACATGTCTTAACTGGGCAACGTCAACTTTTCCAAGAAAAGTGTAAATGAAACTTTAAAAAAATAGTTTAGAAAGAAAACAATTGATATGAACTTTCTCTGTCTTCCGTCCCCTCCCCTCCTCCTCCTCCTCCTCCTCCTCCTCCTCCTCCTCCTCTTCTTCTTCTTCTTCTTCTTCTTCTTCTTCTTCTTCTTCTTCTTCTTCTTCTTCTCTCTCTCTCTCTCTCTCTCTCTCTCTCTCTCTCTCTCTCTCTCTCTTTCCCTCTCTCTCTCTCTCCCTCCTTCTCTTCCTCCTCTTTTTCTCTCTCCCTCTCTCACTATCATTTTGGGACCCTAATTTTGTAGTAGGCTCTGACAGTCCTGCTATAATGATTTTGATGATTGAAAGGTTCCATGCAGGATATCCCATATAAAAATTCTGGTAACAAAAGACTTAATTGGAAATAGCAAAATGGCTTTTTTATGAATAAATGAATTTGGGTTTAGGAAAGTGTAAAGAACCATGCACATACTTTTAGAGAATTTAAGATCCTACTGATCCCCTCCAGAACCACGTTAACATTTGTTGACTTAAGTTTCCCATTTCTCCTGACTCATCTGGCTGGAACAAGTTTAATGCCAGGGTGGGATTGACCGCATGATTCTTCTAGGAAAAGGTAGGGAATGCATCAATGTGATTTGAGCTTGTAAGTGTTGAGCAATGCTTCTTCATAGTGAATCCATTGCTCTACTGGTGGCACTTTATGCCACACACAAGCCTTGTTTGGGCACCAATCCTTCTTCCTTAGTATTGGAAAATGCCTATGTGTGGCCTTTGACTAGTTTAATGCCCTCACCTTCTCAAGTGTTCAGTGGGAGCACAAATCATTTTTAAGATGACTATAGGGTAGCTTTTTCAGAACTAGAGAGAAGATCACATGGTCAAGAGTCAGAGCAATAAGAGTGAATGCCAATTATGTGCGTAGGCCCAAAGGGAGATGGGTGGGGGTCTCCAAAGGCCAGTTCACTATCTTTCTCCTGGTGTTATTTATGGGGTCTGTGGAACTGGTGCTATATCATAGCTCCCGGACTCACACTTTCCATGAGACTGTATCATTTTGAAAATAAAAGGATGAAGGGCTCAGAGCTACTAATGAAAAATGTGATTAATCACAACTTCTTTTAAGGCACTAGTTCATGAGCAGAAGGGGAGAAAAATGAGCATAGGGAGGGCAGTGAATTGCAACAAATGAGCCTCAGTAGCACAAAACTAATAGAGGAGAGAAAGTGGAAGTCAAATGGGACAACTATTCCCTTTTTCCTGAATGTTCACATCAGTTGAATGAACTATCTGATATGATAAAAGGGTAATAGGTAAATAGACCAAATGGCAGAACAACAGAAAAAACAATCAAAGCATAATATGCTAATGATATGCTAAGGCTGCTCAACCACTCACTATGACATGCACTGATCACCAGGGGGCAGTCAACTGGTTAACGTGCACTGACCATCAGGGGCAGATGCTCCGACCGGTAGGTTAGTTTGCTGCTGGGATCTGGCCGATCAGAACTGAGCTAGATGGGCTGGACATGCCCTAGAACCTTCCCGAGGTCCCTCCCCAGCCAATTGTGCACCAGTGGGGTCCCTCAGCCTGGCCTGTGCCCTCTTGCAATCAGGCACCCCTCACGGGATGTCAGGGAGCTGGTTTCAGCCCAATCCTACAGACTACTCCCATTGGGAAGACACCAGACGCAGGGCTCATGGCTGGTGAATGCTGCTGTAGCAGCCTCTCCCAATTGGGACTGGCTGGGTGCGAGCCCATGACAAGCACAGTGGGGCCGGGATGAACAGAAGCTGCAGGTAGAAGCTGCAGGTGGCTTTGGACTGTGGATTTCAGCCTGATCCCTGCAGGCCACCCAGAGGGACCCAGCCTGTGCATGAATTTGTGCACCGGGCCTCTAGTGTGTGTATAAGAAGGAATGCCATCTCTTCTACTGTAATGGAAGCAGGGGGAGGGAGGGGCGCGGAAATCTCTCCTGCAAAACTTTTCTGGGTCATCCCAAAAGAAGCACTGTCTCTCTCCACATAGAACTTTAAATATGCTCCTTGTCATGGTAATTAACAGCTGTTCTTCCTCTCAGTTATAGGAGTCTGGGAGAAAAAAGAATATAAAATAAATCTAAATAAATGGATTTTATAAATTATTTTGATAGTGTGTTCAAAAAACGCCTCTTTGAAGCAGTGGTATATGAGCTGAGACCTAAAGAATGAGCAAAAACTGGCTATAAAAACAGGGTGAAAAGAATGTTCCAGAGACACTGGAGAGCATGTGCAAAGTCACCAAGAAAAGAGAGGATGTGGGGTGTGTACTGAGGAACTGAACGTAGGCCAGTTTGACTGGAACTTAGTGAATGTTCCACAGCAAAACAGAGCCCTGGGGAAGGCAAATTCATGCCTAAAATAAATGTCTACTCCAATGGACAAAACATTGCTCATTCCATAATGGAAGTGTTCCGTGTAATAAACCTGCCACCAGGTAGCTGGCTGATCACCATGGGTATGGTGCCATAAGGAGGCTCAGTGTTGGTTTCTGATGCTGGCAGACCAAGCACTCAGCGGTGGCTCTAGCCAGGTCTCCTGCTTGAGTGACAGTTCATGTCCTTGGGCCCATGCATGACCTCCATCCCTGCTACCATGGTCACTTTGTTCACCAGCCCTCTGGGCGGGAAAATAGGCTGACTGGTATCCACAGTACAGGTCTTTCTATCTATTTCATTATTGAAAACTTCCTCTGCTAACATTACCTGAGACACAATTATCTTCACAATTTTTGGCCATTCAGAAAAGTCCATCCAAAGAGCTCTTCCCCAAATTTCTTTGTCCTCAATTTTTCAATTATGTTTCTTCCGAGTCTCAAACCATCTAGTTAAACTGTTGGCCATCCCACTACCCACTCCTACTTAAAAAAGGAAAAAAAAGAAAAGAAAAGAAAAGAAAAGAAAAAAATGGAAAGAGAGAGACCCTGACAACTACCTCTAATTTCATTAGTTAAGTGATTTTTAAATATTATTTTTTCTGGAATATATTGCTTGACCAAACACAGATCACAAACTATTTCTTAATTATTGGAAAGCTTGAATCATAAAAGGTAATTGTCAATTAAAGTTATTTCTATTTCTAGAAACATACTTAAAATCCAACACAAGATAATCACTTTGGTTATCCTATCACCTTGAGGGAAATAAGTTCTTACCAAGTATCTTTATTACTTTGCTTTTTTTTTTTTTTTTTTGCTTTTGTATATGAAACTCAGGAAAAAAAAAAAACCCAAAGCTTAGAGAAAAAAACAAGAAGTAATGTACCAAAGTAATCACATATTTTTTAATTTAATTCTGTTAAGGTTTAAAATTATGAAGTGGCAAAGTCTTTTTCCATTCTATCTCCATTCCCCACCCCTCTCTGCCCACCTCTATCTACTCCAGCTCTCTTTCTCCCTGGCTATCACTACTGTGTTGATGGTGTCTATGTGTTTTAAATATAGATGTCTTTTCCTTAATCCCTTTACCTCTTTCATTCTGTCCCCAAACCTCCTTCCTCCCACAGCTGTCACTCTGTTCCATGTATCCATGCCTCTGTTTCTAGTTTGTTCATCAGTTTATTTTTGTTTATTAGATTTCACCTATAAGTGAGATCATATGGTATTTGTCATTTCTTTGACTGGCTTATTTCACTTAACATAATATTTTCCAGGTCTATCCATGCTATCCCCAAAGTAAGAGTTCCTATTTTTTTATGGCTGAATAGTATTTCATTGTGTACCACAACATTTTAAAAAATATATATTTTATTGATTTTTTTACAGAGAGGAAGGGAGAGGGCTAGAGAGTTAGAAACATTGATGAGAGAGAAACTTTGATCAGCTGCCTCCTGCACAACCCCTACTGGGGATGTGCCCACAACTAAGGTACATGCCCTTGTCGGAATTGAACCTGGGATCCTTCAGTCTGCAGGCCTATCCTCTAGCCACTGAGCAAAATGGTTAGGGATGTACCACAACTTTTTATTCACTCATCTACTGATAGGCACTTGAGCCGTTTCCAGATCTTAGCAATTATAAATAATGTTAGAATGAACATAGATGTGCATATATTCTTTCAAATTAGTATTTTGGATTTCTTAGCATATATTCCTAGAAGTGAAGTCGCTGGACAAAAGGTAATTCCATTTTTTTTTTTCTTGAGGTAACTCTATACTCTTTTCCACAGTGGCTGTATCCGTCTGCATTCCCACCAGCAGTGCAGGAGGGTTCCTTTTTCTTCACATCTCCTTGCCAGCACTTGCTGTTTCTTGATTTATTGATGACAGCCATTCTGACAAGTATGAAGTAACATTTCATTGTTGTTTTAATTGCATTTCACTGATAATTAGTGATGTTGAGCATTTTTTTCAGCTGTCTATTAGCCATCTGTATGTCCTCTATGGAGAAGTGTCTGTTCAGGTCCTTTGTCCATTTTGTCCTTTGTCCATTTTTCAATTGGGTGTTTGTTTTCCTGGTGTTGAGTTGTATAAGTACTTTATATATTTTGGAAATTAACCCTTATCAGATGTATCATTGGAAAATTTGTTCTCCCATTCACTGGGTCCCCTTTTTGTTTTGTTGATGATTTCTTTTGTTGTGAGAAAGATTTTTAGTTTGATGGAGTCCCATTTGTATATTTTTTTCCTTTGTTTCTTTTGCCCGAGAAGATATATTGGCAAAAATATTGCTTAGAGAGATGTCTGAGATTTTACTGCCTATGTTTTCTTTTATGATTTTTTTATGGTTTTATGATTTACATTTTTTTAATCCATGTTGGGTTTATTCTTCTATATGGTGTAAATTGGTGGTCTAGTTTCACTTTTTTGCATGTTCCTTTCCAATTTTCCCAAAACCATTTATTGAAGTCACTGTGTTTACTGTATTGTATGCTCTTGTCACCTTTCTTAAATACTAATTGACCATAAAGGCATGAGTTTATTTCTGGGCTCTCTGTTCTGCTCCATTGATCTATATGCCTGTTCTTTTGCCAATACCAGGCTGTTTTGATTACAATGACCTTATATAGTTTGATATCAGGTAGTGTAATACCTCCAACTTTGTTCTTCTTTCTACAGATTGCTGAGGCTATTTGGAGTCTCTGCTTGGGGTGATGATGTTTTATTGAATTATAAACTTGAACCCTGTATGATTTTTTGAACCAATGTCATTCCAATACATTCAATTTTAAAAAAAGGTTACATTCTGTATGAGTCCATTTACAAGACATTCTTTTAAAAATATATATATATATATTTTGATTTTTTTACAGAGAGGAAGGGAGAGAGATAGTTAGAAACATTAATCATCTACCTCCTGCATACCCGCTACTGGGGATGTGCCTGCAACTGAGGTACATACCCTTGACCGGAATCGAACCCAGGACCCTTCAGTCCGGAGGCTGACACTCTATCCACTGAGCCAAACCGGTTTAGGCTACAAGGCATTCTTGAAAAGGCAATACAATAGTGAAGGAGAACAGATCAGTGAATGCCAAGGATTAGGAGTGGGGGTATAGGAAGGGGTAAGGGTGTGACTATAGAAAAAAAAAGTATTTTGGGAGTGATAGAACTGTTCTGCCTCCTGATTGTGTTGACAGTGACTACATGAGCCTCTACATGTGTTAAAAAGCACAGAACTGTAATCTTTAAAAAGAGATAAATTTTACTGAATGATTTAAAAAAAATAAAAAAACAGCACTTAAAGAAATCCTATCTAATAAAACAGTAATATGCAAATTGACCATTACTCCAAGACACAAGATGGCCACCCCATGTGGTCAAAGATGGCCACCCCCATGTGGACACAAGATAGCCACCATAAGATGGCCAGCAGGGGAGGCTAGTTGTGGCCAGTTAGGGGTGACCCGGTCAGCAGAGGAGGGCATTTTGGGGATATCAGGCCAGCAGGGGAGGGCAATTAGGGGTGAGCAGGCCAGCAGGAGAGGGCAGTTGGGGGTGACCAGGCCAGCAGGGGAAGACAGTTAGGAGTGACCAGATTTGCAGGGGATGGCAGTTAGGGGTGACCAGGCCAGCCAGGGGCAGTTAGGTGTCAATCAGGCTGGCAGGGGAGTGGTTAGAGGGTGATCAGGCTGGCAGGCAGAAGTGGTTAGGGGCAATCAGGTAGAGACAGGCAAGTGGTTGGGAGCAAGCAGTCCTGGAATTGTGAGAGGGATGTCTGACTGCCCATTTAGGCCCAATCCTGGTATTAGGCCTAAATGGTCAGTCGGACATTTCTCAAGGGGTCCCAGATTGGAGAGGGTGCAGGCTGACCTGAGGGACTCCCCCGCCCCCCCCCCCCCCAGTCCCCACCCCATGCACGAATTTCATGCACTGGGCCTCTAGTACAACTATAAAGTGGCAAATTATTTTAATATTATAGTGTAATTAATTTAATTATTTTTATAACTAAAGAAATATGATATGTAACCATGTACTGGTTGGTAACTATCAGGAATTCATTCATTCAGTTAACAACACTTCAGTGAGCCAAACAAAGCCCCCACCTTCAAGGAATATGAATTTTAATAGTGAGGTTATCTATGAAAAAGGTTAACAGAAATATAGAACATTGTATAGTCAGTGTCTTAAAATAGTGGATTGTGTTAATAGTGTCGTCAAACTATCTATTCAAATTCAGCTGTTATGAACACTTACTTTTGCCTTTTGAGAAAATTCTCCTTTGTGAAATATGCTCTTTTGTAAAATATAGCATGCTCCTTGGTAAAATATAAGCCACATAGTTTGCTTCCTGTTGGGAAAGTAACTCGGAGCAAAAGAAGAAGGCATGGAGCAGTTATTTTTGGTTCTAGTTCATGCAGCTTTTTTCAAATATGTGAAGTTAGGTTTGGGAAGAAAGCTCTTGTCTCTTTGACTTCCTGTTTAAATAGTAAAACAGAAGCCCAGAAAGTCTGCTATGACCAAACGATAATGACAGTTTATTCATTGGGGAATGGGGAACTTTATTTTTCCCTCGCCCGTAAGCATAGCTTTGGGAGGAGAAAACCCTCACCACAGCACATGTGTACATTTTGCTGAAATGACAAAATTGCCCAATCCAAATCCTTATCTCTGAGGTTGAGAATTACACTGGAAAGCCCAACTGAAACTGACAAAGACTACAATTATAAAAAATTTGATATTTTAACTCCCTCCAACCCCCCCAAGTTAACTGTTTGGAATACAGTGGTGCCTCGCATAAAGAACGCCTCGCACAGCGAACGCTGCACACAACGAACTCCATTTCATGATTCATACAACGAACTTCGTTTCACACAAAGAAGTCGCCCGAGCTTCCACGACCGCTTCGCCCGAGCTTCCACGATCGCTGCCGATGTATTGCATCCTTCCGCGCAGGCACTGCAGGCAGTCGTTAGTCACTGCGCTTAACTTAAGCACGTATCGCGGCAATCGTTCTTCATTACAAATTAAATCACACACGTATCACGGCAGTCGTCCTTTTAAGTTAAACTCAATATTTTTTTTATATCATGGCTTCTAAAAAAAGCAGGAAGGTGATTTCTGTTGAAATGAAACAGGAAATATTGGGTCGGCAACTAAGTAATTGCGGATTTTTTAAAGAAAATCAAAGACAATTTTTTCATGGAACTAAATAACTTTATTCTGTAATGTATTGCCCATTTTGATCAATGACCTTTTGCCATCTTTCAGGCAGCATCATAATCCCACGTTCAAAAATCTTCTGGTTTTTATTAGCAAAAAACTGAATCAGGTACGATTTGACATCATCATCATTATTGAAATTTTTACCATTCAAGGAGTTTTGTAAAGATCGAAACAAAAAGTAATCAGATGGTGCAAGGTCAGGACTATATGGTGGATGTGGCAAAATATCCCAACCAAGCTCCATTAATTTTTGCCGAGTGACCAAAAATGTGTGTGGCCTTGCATTGTCATGATGGAATACAACACCTTTTCGATTTGTCAATTCGGGCCGCTTTTCTTCAACTGCATTGTTTAATTTCGTTAGTTGTTCAATGTAGACATCAGAATTGATCGTTCGGTTGGGTGGTAAGAGTTCAAAGTAGACAATTCCTTTGTAATCCCACCAAACTGATAACAAAACCTTCTTTTGATGAATATCAGCTTTTGATGTTGTTTGAGTTGGTTCACCTGGCCTGCTCCACGATCTTTTCCGCTTGATATTGTTGTAAACAACCCATTTTTCATCGCCAGTTATCAGTCATTTTAAAAATGGATCATTTTCATTACGTTTCTTTAGCAAATCGCAGCTGCTAATGCGTTGCGTTAACTGTGATTCTTTCAGTTCATGAGGAACCCATGTATCGAGTTTTTGAACATAGCCAAGTTGTTTTAAGTGATTTTCAATGCATGTATGTGATACATGAAGCTTCTCTGCAATCTCACGTGTTGTACTGTGACAGTCCGAATTGATTATTGCTTTGATTAGGGCGTCATCAACTTCAACTGGACGACCAGAGCGTTTATCATCTTTGAGTGAAAAATCACCAGAACGAAATTTGGCAAACCAATTTTGACACTGCCGTTCTTTTAAGGCTTCATCACCATAAACAGCACATAACTTTTTATGAGCTTGCGATGCGTTTTTCCCTTTGCGGAAATAAAAAAGCAAAATATGACGAAAATGTTCCTTTTGATTTTCCATTTTTCAACGAACGCCAAACGAAAACTACAGAACAGATCAAAAAACTTTTTTTACTGATTAACAGCTTAATAGCCAACTATCAAATAACAAAATGTGTTTTACATTTGTACTACGTCTGCAAACCTAAAAATTCAACTGAAGCCATATATGTGTGAAACTCGCAATTACTTAGCTGCCGACCCAATAATTAGAAGGAGTGAATGTGGGGTAAAACAGTGTGACCTCGTCAAAGAGTTTGGCCTCAGCAAGATCACCATTTTCACCATTTTGACAAATAAGGATGCAATCAAATCAGCCAAAGTAGCCAAAGGAGTATCAAAACTAAAAACATGGGTCTTCAATCCACGAGGAAATGGAGAGGCTATTAGCGATTTGGATTAAGGACAGGCAGGTGAAAGGTGACATAACAACCCAAGATATTATCTGTCACAAAGCCAAGAGAATTTATGACGATCTAAAGAAAAACATCCCTGGAAGTAGCAGCAATCAAGATAATGAAGAAGAATTCAAAGCCAGCAGGGGGTGGTTTTTTAGATTTAAGAAAAGGTGTGGAATCCACAGCGTTACTATGCATGGTGAGGCTGGCAGTGCTGACAAGAAAGAAGCAGAAAAGTTCTCTATTAACTTTCAAAAATGTATTAAGGATGAAGGATACTGCCCACAACAAGTGTTCAATGCCGATGAAACGGGTCTTTTCTGGAAAAGAATGCCGAGCAGAACCTTCATTACAGAAGAGGAGAAGAAATTGCCGGGACACAAAGCCATGAAGGACAGACTTACCCTTATGTTTTCGTCTAATGCCAGCGGAGACCTCAAGATCAAACCTCTATTGGTTTATCACTCTGAAAATCCAAGAATTTTCAAGAAAAATAACGTTATTAAGTCCAAACTGCCCGTCCATTGGAAGTCTAATCAAAAAGCCTGGGTGACCCAAGTTATCTTCAACGAATGGATTCTGGAAACCTTTGCTCCTGCCATGAAGAAATTCTTGCTGGAAAAAGAACTGCCGCTCAAAGCCCTTCTGATACTTGACAATGCCCCTTCTCACCCAAAAGACCTAGAGGAAATATTGCAGGAAAATTATCCTTTTATCAAGGTGCAGTATTTGCCACCAAACACCACATCCATTCTTCAGCCAATGGATCAGCAAGTTATTGCGAACTTTAAAAAACTCTACACTAGAGCCCTCTTTAATAAGGTGTTTGAAGAATGCGAGTTTGGTGGAAACAATATGACTGTCCGAAAGTTTTGGAAGGAGAAATTTGATGTCCTTATGGCAATATGACTTATACAGAAGGCCTGGGAAGAGGTGTCACAAAGGACCCTCACTTCTGCTTGGAAGATGCTTGTGCCTTCGTGGACCCAGGAAGAAGCAGTAGTTGATGACACAGAAGTGGTGAAGGACATCATCACAGTGGCCCAAAGGTTGGAATTAGAGGTAGAGGAAGAGGATGTAGAGGAGCTTATTGAGGAACACGAAGAAGAGCTGACAACTGAAGAGCTCCAAGCACTTCTGGTCCAGCAACAGGACAATGCTCAAAGGGAAGCATCATCTGATAACAAGGAGCAACAATCAAACAATCAACCAATCCCAACTGCTGACATCAAGAACATCCTGGTCAAATGGAAAGCAGTTCAGGAGTTTACCAATGCCCACTATCCGGATTCAGCTGAAGCAAACAGGATCAACGATCTTTACTTCGATACTCTTGTCTGTTATTTCCGGCAGATGTTGGAGAAAAGAGAAAACAAACGACTTTGGACAGGTTTTTCATGAAACCATCGGCCAAAAAGCAGAAAATGGATGAAGATGTGCAAGATTCGGTAGACTCTACTTAGTCTGTCTTAAAATTAAAAAAATGTGTGTTTAAAAAAAAAAAAAAATTATGTTTTTAGATGTATCTAAATAAAAATAATAACAAAAAATTTATCTTTTTTATGTCATCTTAGCATATTTTATGCTACAGAACGAATTATTTTTTTTAACATGTAGTATTGTTATGGGAAAACGCGTTTCACATAACGAACTTTTCGCATAACAAACTTGCTCCTAGAACGAATTAAGTTCGTTGTGTGAGGCACCACTGTAGTATTATTGGAGGCAAAATTCAATAATATTTAAAAAATTTATTCTTCAAAAACTGGCCACTAGATGGCAAATATATTATTTAGCTGGCAAAATAAATAAATAAATAAATAAATAAATAAATAAATAAATAAATAAATTAAATAGCCCTGTTCTATAGTAATTTATTTTGTATATTAGATTAGAAAGTTAAGTGTGTTTTAGAGTCCTGAAATATTTAGACTATCCAACAAATAATATTTTCAGTGTACTTCCATCCATTCCAGTATCTTTAACAGTACTAAGTATCTTTAACATTGACTAGAGGCCCAGTGCACAAGATTCGTGCACTTGGGAGGTGGGTGGGGGTTGCTCAGCCTGGTCTGAACCCTCTCATAGTCTGGGAGCCCTCAGGGTATGTCTGACTGACAGCTTAGGCCCACTCCCCCTGGACATCCCTAGCACTGCTGTGAAGGCGGGAGAGGCTCCAGCTATAGCCACTGTGCTTGCCAGCCATAAGCCTGACTCAGGGCTTCTGTTCTCCCTGTGGGAGTGCACTGACCACTAGGGGGCAGTTCCTGCATTGAGCATCTGCCCCCTGGTGGTCAGTGTGCATCATAGCAATGGGTCATTCTACTGTTTGGTAGATTTGCATATTAGCCTTTTATTATATAGGACTAGGGGCCCAGTGGATGGGAGGGTAGGTATTCCCTCAGCCCAGCCTGTATTCTCTCCAATCTGGGAACCATTGGGGGATGTCCAATCATCGATTTAGGCCCAATCCCAGGGGGCATAATCTGGGATTTATAATCTGGGACTGCTCTCTTCTAACTTCTCATCTGCTTGCCTGCCTGATCACTCCTAACTGCCCTCCCTTGCTGGTCTGATCTCATTCCCAACTGCCCTCCCCTGCTGGCCTGATTCCCCCCAACTGCCCTCCCCTGCTGACCTGATCTTGCCCCTAACTTCCTTCCCTGCCAGTCTGATCACTCCTACTGCCTCTGCCTCAGCCCCCACCCTCATGGCTTTGTCTGGAATGAAGTCGGACATCCATAAGATGGCTGGTCAACCTGGTCTAATTAGCATATTACCCTTTTAGTAGCATAGATAGATTATATAGAATAGAATTGCTTAAATGGGAGGAGGGAGTCTTTTTCAACAGGAGGAGATGCTCTTGGAAGAAAAAACACATAATCCCTATATCTGCACTGATAGCCAGCCATATGCACTATACCACAAAACCAGTCATGAAAAATTTGAACTGTTTTCTTACACCTTACACCAAACAGCTGTTGCCCTTAAAACCCCACCTCAGCCTCCACTTTAGGTTCTGTTTTCACAGTTCACTAAGATTAGGTTCTTATTGGTTGGTTTCTATGCCAGTCAGTATCAAAAGCTCTTCCTCCTAGGCAGCCATTGGGCCTATCTCTGGGCCTGATCAAAGAGGTGGGGTTGATCAGTAGCCCCTGAGGAGGTCTAGAGACAAACAGAGGCATGGCTGCTGGTGAAGCCAGGAGAGAAAGAGAGAAGCAACTGATCAATAGCTGCCATGGAGGCTGGGGATCAGATCCTGCCTCTCTCTCTGCAGGCCTCTCTTTGGGCCTGATCCTCAGCCCCCTAGGCAGTTAGTGCTGGGTCGCTGCACTGGCACCAGCTGCAGTTAGTGTTGGGTCACCCCAGCAACCCAGCACTGACTTCCTGTGTTCGGTGAAGCCTTGGTTGTTATGGACCCTGGAGATATATATATATATATATATATATATATATATATATATATATATATATATATATATGCCAATCTATCAAGACAAAGATGTATATTGAGACACTAGTCTAATAAGGTTACTTGCTATTAAATTTAGGAATACTGATGCCATACACATCCCTAATCTCTTATTTTCAGCTAATATTAAATTAGCACAATATTGATGATTTATTTCATTGGAACTTTTTAGAAGGAATCTGAACTCAGTTGCAGTGGTATTGGTATTAATACTTTAAAGTAATAGACAAATGATAACTACCTATTAGACAGTTTTCTTTCTTTGTATCTACTTAAGATTCACTTTCCAGGCACTCCAAAATTCTTTGGGTCCTTAAGGGCAATAACTGACCTTTTTTACAGGGCATTTGTTCAGTCCTGTCTGGTTATACCAGCAATCTCAGTGGCAACAATCTGCTTGTATCTTCAGGACTTTCACACTCTCCTCTTGCTCTGGTATTTGTACCTGTTAAGTTTTTAGTTTTTACCTCCCTCTCAGTTCTTTCAACTGCAGTCTTTCTTCCAAATTACTTTGCTCCACTCTGAACACTAACTAACCTTTATTGACCAAAATATCAGCACAGGGCATTTGTATTTAGTAGGATTTATTGAAGTTTCCAAGTTGTAAAGTGGAGTCACAGTATTACTGACTATAAGCCAAAAGTTAAAATTGAATAATAGCCATCATGGTTTTACCATGACCTCCATGGGCCATCCATCCACCATTTCCTACTGGCTGTCTCTCCTTAGGCTTGCCGCCTTCACTTCTGGTCACTGCCTCCCCCTCCCCTGCCTTTCTCCTGTGATCTGTTGTATTCGTTTGTTAGGGTTGCCATAACGAAATACCACAGATTGGGCTTAAACAACAGAAATGTATTGTCTCCTGGTTCCAGAGACCAGTAGTCCACAATCCAGGTGCTGGCAGGTTTGTTTTTTTTTTGCAGGCCTCTCTGTTTGGCTTGCAGATGGCTGTCTTCCCTGTGTCCTCAAGTGGCCTCTCCTCAGCGTGTGCATTGCATCCCCATTCTGTGTCTTTATCTCCTCTTCTTATGTGGACATCCTGACAGTGTTATAATTTGAATACCTCTTTAAAGGCTTATCTTGAAATTTAGTCACAGTCTGAGGTACTGGGGTTTAAGACTTTAACATGTGAATTTAGAGGGGACACAATTTAGTCCATAACTTCTTCCAAGTTCTTTTTCTTCTTCTGTTCCATTGCCAGCCTCCAATTCCCAAATTTCAGTTCCATTTCTAAAGCAGAGCACCTGTATTTGCCATTAAATACCTCTGTGTTTGTTTAAAACAAAATGATATCTACTTTTGAACTAATTTTTAGCAATATGTAACTCAGGTGAAAGTTTGAAAATTACAGTTTCTCCTATAATATAAATTCTATGGTAGAAGTACATTAATTTTTTTGCATAAAAAGAACAAATGTCATGATATATTCTCTTTGTCCTGAACTTCCTTCGGAACTATTGAATGGGTGAAAGTTGTCTCAGATGCTTGGTTTTTCTCTCTTCAAACTCATGTATTTTGAGTTTACTCACCTGAATTACAATAAGAACTCATAGAGGTATTACTTCAGAGAGAAGAGGAAATATTTGGTCAGCTGCTAATATATCAGTCTCAGGATTTTTTTAAAAGCAAAATATATCCAGTGCATAACCGTTACCTTATTTTGGTAAGCCAAAAGAACATACCTGATTCTTGATTCCTCTCCTTCCTCAATTTTTCCCATCCTCACAGCTCCTCCTTCAAATCTTTGGGGGACTTCCTCTTCAATCCAAGGGCATACTCGGCACTTACTTGAGCAACCTTTATGAGAAAATTGATCTACATTATCTCTCATCTTGATAATATGAGAGGCATTATTAAACATATTATGTAGATGAGAGGTTAGAGGTAGAGGCCTCTGTTAAGGCCTCAGACTCATGCCATTTAGTGACAGAGTATGAATTTGACCCAGGTCTGGCAGGTCCTAATGTTCCTGCTCTTTTCACTGCACAGAATGGCAGCTATGAGACGTCTGCTTTTTAAACTCTCGCAAGAATTTGGAATTCTCAACATTCTTTGTCTTAAATATTTAGATACTGAAAGGTCTATTCTTATTTATGCTTCTTTTTTCTTTTTTAAAAATTAAAAAATATTGGGTGTGGGGATTATCTTTACTTTCACAATCCTTTGAGATTACTCTTATTAATTTTGCATTTTTCCTCTCCACCCTCATTGATGTCAGTTTACATGTTGATGGTGTCCTGTTTAGGCCAGGGAAGAAGTGAGGCATGCCCGTCAGGGAGTCACATCCAGCAGGAGGAAGGACGTGCACAGCCGTTGGTGGGAGACACGGAAAGGAAGGAGTGCTGGGTCGATGCCAAAGGAGAGTAAATTATTGAGGCATCATTCTGGAAGCAACACGCTAGTGAACATTTTGAGAAAGAATGGCAATATTCATGAACCAAGAAATAGTTCAAAAGGTGAAGCAAGATGAAAAGCCCAGTAGGCAAGTTAAGAGACTAAAAAAACAAGATGGCCTTAAGGGCCAAAGGAAATAAACACAGACAGGGAGAAAGGTGGTTCTGGAACAAAACCCTTGATTGTGAAGATATTGTCTTTTATGCATTTTTAGCTTGTATCATTAAGGCTCAGTTAAATGTTAAGATAAGTAGAATTTTTGGATGGACCTCTCTGTTAGAAATAACTACGTTATAGGTATTCAAGTTAACTACTTGATATTATTTGGTTTTCCTGAATTCCTTTTTTCCTTTACTAATCATGGTGGGAAAGAGAAACACAATATAATCCAGTAGTAAATTTTTAATGACTGCTTAAATGACCTGACAATTTAATGGGAGAAATATTTTGTCATTCTCATTGTACTAAGAAGAAAATGGAGGCATGAAAATGTTCAGTACTATTCCCAGGGCTGTACAATGGGTAAATGGCATAGTGAGGATTTTAATTGATCACTATGCAATGTGTTGAGATAAAATAGTGATACAATATAAACAAATGAGGATCCAATAAATTCTGCTAATGAGATGACATATCTCCTATAGATCATCCCATAACTTGGTGCCAATATAAATATTACTGCTGATTGTGCTCTCACATAAACATTACCTTTATAATGCTTATATTCCCAGATGTAGAAAGTACAATAGTACATGATCAAGGATTCATCTGATTTTTCTTTTATTAAGAAAGTCCAAGTCTTAAAGATATTCCCACTCCATAGGACTCAGAGTTCCATTAAAGTTAGTGTTTGTTTCAGAAATTCTAGGTATCATGTGCTGAAATGATTCACTTTTTACACTGAAAATTTTATAAGAAATAGTAAAGTTGGATAACATGTCAAAATCCACATGATGATTTTTATACTTTAAGCAGTTTGGATACAAGGAGAGAGTACTTTGTGAACAAAATGTTTTCCTATGAATTGTTCTTCCTGTACATATTATCCTAAGGATAAGAGTAGACTGGGCTAGAAATATTAAATTCCATTTTCATGGGCATGGTTCTCTAACAGAACTCCCCAAAGTAATCGTTTAACAGAATAAAGAAATATGATTAATTGTCTCCCTAAAAACATTTATCAGTTAGAGTGAAAGGTCTAGTTTCTCCATATTTTCCACTTATTTTTATGTTGTATGATCATTGGAATAAAAAACGCTGATGAGAATGTCTACTCCAAATAAAGATAAGGGGAAACCCTGGCTAATTCCAGTGCTCAGGAAATGGGGAGTTGTAGCTAATGGAGCTTTTTGAAAAGTGGTTTTATTATTCTAAATACCTATTATCATGATACCTGCCTTTAGATATAAAAGTGAGGATGCTGGAAGGATTAGTTATGGACACATCACATCATTTCTGGACAGGATTTTATTAAAACAAAACAATAAAACATAAAATTAATGTTTTTATTAATTCTATTTTTCTAATTATGTAATTTTTAAGTATGTAAGAACTTTTCATTTTTATCAATTGGACATTTTTTATTGTTTTTGTTTATTAAAGTTTCATTGTATTTTAATGATACTTTTAGAGTTGGCAGAGACTTTCCACAACAAGTTAATTTATCTGAAACTTGGTTTCCTCTTCTGGAAAACAGAGAAATTCGTTGTCTCTAAATCTTAAGGAAATGTTACGGAGATTAAATAATAAGGCATGTAAAGCACTTAGCAAGTGCCGGTAAGTAAAGGCTCAGTGAATGGATCATTACTGAAGCAGGTTAAAAACGACAGTGATGTTTTGTCTGTGTGTAGCATACCTGTGTTGTTCCTCTGTGTTGCAGATTGTAATGTCCAGAGACGGCTGTAACAATATCTCACGTCCCAGGTGCTCTTCTTACTGTGTGACTTTGGCATGCCTCCCAGGGCAGGGCTTTAAGTGACCCAGCCCTGATACCTATGACATGCATTTTTCCATTTCATTTGTTTACACAATGCATATTTCTGGAACACTATATGGCAGCCACAGTGATGGCTCACTAGCAAGGGTAGAGGAGTCGTCCTCACCAGGTACAAAGCCTATCAGGGAAGACAGACAATTAAGCAAACCATTGAAATCCATCACACTAAGAGCTGTTATAATGTAAAAACAGGATGCTGTGGACAGTGATGTGCTGAAGCTGACTCCCACTGGTTCCTGAGAGTTGATCGCTCCATTTCCACAAATTTTGCAAACTGGTTATTAAGCACAGCTATTGTTAAAAATTAAATGATGTAAAGTTACAATTAAATAAACGATATTAAAAAACAAAGGTACTAACACACTGCACTTTTCAACAAGAGTACCGCAGAGAAGAGAACTGAAAAGCAGGAAGTAGGCTGTATCCGTCTACTGAAGGTACATTTTATATTGTTTGCACCAAAGTATATGTTGAGGATCTCATTTCTTGGTAAAAAAGCCAAGGTTGATTCCAACATGTTTTACCAATTTAAGTTCATTTATTGATAGTTACAGCAATTATGGAAATGTCCTACCTAATCACGTTTTACCTCTGGCCACTCAGTTCCCTTAGTAGTAGGAGACTCAGCAGCTCCTCGGCCAGTGTTTTCCATTGTGCTGCTTCTAGTGGTACCTTTCCACTTGCAATATAAAGTCCTTCAAATTTGGGGAAATGACAAAAGTTTTCAACATTGGCTATAGGTCTGAGAGAAATATTCAATACTTTTCGCTTACGGGCAGTTTTAATGCGTTGGTGTCCCAGAGACCCAGCCTGGACTATTGACTCCTCACAAAAGCCTAACATGTATTAAGAAACAAATATGTCTTAGAAGTGTTCAGGACTGGACCTCCAGCTTTTCTGGAAAATACCCTAGATAATGCTATTTCCAGATGTCGCAAACATTTATGATCAGCAGAAGTCACCGGAGTAAAATATTTTAATAGTTGAAAATAAAAATTTTTGGAGAAGATCATAGACATAGAAAGTGGTGAGCTCCTGCTAGGTGCTGTATGAGCTCATGTTGATGGAAAAACCTTCACCTGTCATGTTGGTGAATGACGTGTCCAGGCCCTGTTACATCCATTATTAGGCCACAAGTGGAAAAGTGAAAACAACTAGGAGTAAATTATAGAGAGTATGTTTACAAAGGTTATTTTGGCATTTCCAGCCACCCCCCTCCCTTTTCTTTTTCTTTTCTTTTTTTTTTTTCCTGTGGGGAAGGGGTGGAAGGAAGTGAAGGGGAAAGAGAAACATCAATGTAAGAAAGACACATTGATCAGTTGCCTCCCTAGTCTGCGACCTAGGTACGTGCCCTTGACCAGAATCAAACTCGGGACCCTTCAGTCCTTGTACCAATGCTTTATCCACTGAGCAAAACCAGATAGCCCCCACCCCCTTTTTCTTTTAAATGTCTGAATATCCCATCATGTACCATGTAATGACGTTGACACCAGATTTTCATATTTTTGTGGAAGGCCATGGATCTTGAATAGTTTGTGGCCATGACTTACATGTTTTTGGGTTCCCATGAGTATCTTGAAGTACAATTTAAATAAAAACACTTTTTACAGAATTATTTTTTGGAAAAATTCTGCATTTTTATATGGTTGTGCTAAGTATTCATTTGTCCAGAACAAGAAAAATTCTCCATGGATTTGTATTATTGCAACCCCTAGGAAAAGAGTGTGGACAGGCAGATAGATAGATTTCAAATGTAATATGTATTGAGTTGAATAAGGTGCCAATTGTTTTGCTAATGGAATAATTCCTTTTGCCAAAAAGATGTAATACTGGGCATTTTTAAGACTGTTTTAAAAAATCCAGTGAAACATAGCTTCCAACTTCAGGCCGTAGAAAAATGTCTTGGTGGTTTTTCAGCCATTATGCAACTGGAAAGAAGCAAGCAGAGAAGGCTTTTGTTGTGCCAAAGCTAGAATAATGTAAAAAGCCGTAGACTTTCATCATATTATTGTACTTTTCTAAGTGTGCTGAGAAGTCTGCATTTCATTAAGAACAGATGCAGTGAGTAGCACTATTTTTAAAGTAAGGACAATTTTAAAGAAATATTTCTTGTGAAAACCTTACCCCAAAATTTTAGTTTTAGTTCTTGTTAAAATGAGATTTTGTTGACTTTCTATCAGAAGGATATGAGGAGCCAGGCAGCAGCTTCTTTAAGCGCAGTCTTCCTACAGTAGGGCCCTTCAGACAAGGCAGTATGTTGGTCTGAGGGTTAAGACTATTATGAAAAGACTTGCGAGGAAGCAGTGTGAAAGCAAGAATGACAGACTTGCAGAGAAGACATGAAGGGTGGTCTCTTTAAGTTCACTTCTGCATCAGCCTCCACCGGTTTCCACTCATGTTAGAATATGACTAGGCTTCAGCATTCTGTGTACTTTTATTTCAAGACTTTGGCCTGCTTTATAAACATACACTAGAATAAAAATATCTTTAAGAATCTTACTGAATCAATGTAATTTGTTTCAGCCACAGGCCGCCTGCCTAATGGATCATCCAAATCCAATACTTTTTCATGAACTTTTCTTTCTTCTCTCTTGGGATTGTACAAGAATCAGCCCTTGGTTTAGATGGGTCCATTCTTGTCGCCACTGAAATATTTGTTCAAGTTCTTTTAAATTGTTATTATTATTATTAAAAACATTTGTATTGATTTCAGAGAGGAACAGAGAGGGAGATAGAAACATCAATGATGTGAAGGAATCATTGATTGGCTGCCTCCTGCATGCCCCCTACTGGGGATAGTGCCCACAACCTGGGCATGTACCCTGACCAGGATTTGAACCGTGACTTCCTGGTTCATAGGTCAATGCTCAACCACTGAGCCACACTGGCCAGGCATTGTTCAAGCTCTTAAGAACATTCTCAAGTGGGCAACTTCACTGGCTTCTCTTTATAAAGTGTGGCCATGAGTCCATTTACTGCATGAGGTGAGGGTGCTTACTGGCTTGATTCTGATTCATGCTGCCACTCTATTCAGAGATATGGGTCTGGCTGGCAATTTCCAAGGGTGTTTGTTGAAATATAGAGGCAACCATACTTTGGTAAAAACTGCTGTTTGAATTTTAACCCTGCTAAGTCTGGCTCTTGCATCTGATTAAAACACTGGGTACTTACCTCAGCTTCCAGGTGAAGACCTGGAGGCTAAGGCAATTTTCCCTTGCCTGGGACCAGGACCACAGGAGATTGATTCCCACTGACTCAGTAGCTTCAGGGATAGAAACTGTATTGATAGATACCTTTAGAGTCTAACGGCTGAGCTCTGCTTCTGTGTTATCGCTATTGCAAGATAGGGCCACATTCCACTGTCCAGCAGGATGTGACGGAACCAACCCTGCGGGCTGTTCCCAGTCTTTAGAATTTAGTCTTTAGGATTTAGAATTTAGAACAAAGGAAAATTCCTGTGGTTTAAACCTTTAAAAGGAATTGCCTACCTCTGAAACGGTGCAGTCATTTGGAGTCCACCTGCGTGTGGTGCTCTTGTGGCTGTCCTGGCCAGTCAATAAATCCTTGCCTGCTTTTTTAAATTAATTAATCAGCCTCTGGTGGTCTTATTTTGAACTCAGGGTTCGACCCCACAACATTTGTCTGAGTAGGACACAAAGCTCTGCTTCTTATGGAAATTGCCACGTACCCATCCTTTTAAACTCATGGAATCTATCTTTCCTGGAGTGAGACCACAGCCCCCTTTAACCTCAAAGCCCAAGACCCCCACCAATCACTAATTGGACAATTTACTTTCTTCCTATTCGGGCCCTGAACTCCACAAAACATCAACACCTCCCTGGGCCAGAGTCCAGCATTCAGAAAAGAGAGGCCAGTTATAATTTCTATTTGAGGAAATGACCTTTTCAGTCTTTTGTTAATGAGTTCATTTAGCAGTGGGGGAAATTAATAAAGATTTTACTTTATTTTACCATTTATCAATAGCTGTAGATTATCAAAGACATAATAAGATGGCAATGCAGTTGCAATTACAGTTCTGGGTGTGGTATCTTCACCAGAGCAGCGTATAAACATAGCCCCTGGCCTGGTGTAGAGCAAGTAAATGCTTGTAAATGCTTCTTGACAACTCTGTCAGCTAAGTTAATAAGACTTAGTTTGTCTCAAGTAGCAGGGAGAGCAGCATACTGATTTGCCTAAGGACTATCTATATCAACTCAACTTCATCTCTGTTGTAATGTTTTTTGGAGGGAACTTGGTCAACTTGATATTCTGCAGCACATTATGCTAGTGCAGTGGTCAGCAAACTCATCAGTCAACAGAGCCAAATATCAATAATACCACGATTGAAATTTCTTTTGAGAGCCAATTTTTTAAAACTTAAACTTCTTCTAAGGCCACTTCTTCAAAATAGACTCACCCAGGCTGTGGTATTTTTGGGCAAGAGCCACACTCAAGGGGCCAAAGAGCTGCATGTGGCTCGCGAGCTGCAGTTTGCTGACCATGATGCTAGTGAGTTACTTTGATGAAATTATGTTAATTAGACCTAGTGAGCAGGAGCTATCAAGCACCTACAAGTCTTCATCAGATACACATGTGCCAGGGAGTGAGTGAAAAACCCTGCCAATTTCAAGGATCTGTTACATAGGCGAGCTTTCTAGGTACCCAGTCACCCTGGTTATATTGGTAATAGCTCTTCTGAATTGAGATGTAAGTTTCTGTGCCTTGCGTGGCACTCTATAAAGAAGGAGGCATATATTTTGCAAGTTTCTTTGGATCTGGGAGGCTGCATATACCACATAATGGAATGCTGGTCCTACCATTGGGTGAAAAATCTATAATGCTGACAGTTTTGAGTAGAGCTTAGAGCAAGAAAAACAACCAAGGCTTTCAGCAAGTCTGTGCTGCTCATGGTTATGACCTCTGAGACCCAATGGTGTTAAACATTTGTTTCAGACAGAGAGGTTGTACAGAGCTTCTGGCAAGCTCACAGTGCAGACCTTTGGGTGTTTGGAAAACTTGGCCTCTTCTGACAGCTATTCTCCACTTGAAAAACACCTTTTAGCTTGCTCCTTGGCCTGGCTAAGACTGAACACCAGGCCTTTGAATGTTAGTGAATGTGACCCTAACTGCTCATTGTGAACTGGGTGTTATGTAATCCCTGCACCATAAATTTAGAAATGTACATAGAATTCTATTATAAAATGAAAATGATATTTATGAGACATGTCCAAGAAAAGCCAGAAGGCTCAAATAAACAGCATAACCTCTCCCCTACCCCTCTCCCGCCCTGGAAGCTATTCTTACTGATTTTCTGCCTTTTCCTCAGAGTAGACCTATAGTTTCATTGGTAAATCTCTGTGACCAGGATGAAGGATGGGGAAAAAGAATGGACATGGTTTATGAATGAATAGCATGTGCGCATCAAACAGAAATGGGTAGCTGCTGATTACAGCCTTACTTAGGGTGGCACGGTGATAAAAGAAATTTTCTCATAGGCAGAATTTTGGGCAATCATCTGGTTGTCCACTTACTGTGAAAGGAGAAATAGCCTGATTGGCAGTGCTTACTTCCTGTAGAGCTGCAGTTTGGCTGTGTTTACTTCCTATAGAGCTGCAAGTTGGCTGTGCTTACTTCCTGAAGGCTGCAACTCTTTCCATTTGGCATTCTCATAACTACCTCCTTGGTTAGCCACTCCCTTCAATCTTAGGAGGGTTGCCTTGATTAGTAGCCATGAGTACTAAACTATTTCTAGTTTGTTCCATAAAACCTATTTGTGGCAAATATTCTCCTAAAAATTCTTCTCAGATTACCTGGTCTTTTTATATCCTGTTGGGACCCTGACTGATTCCTATATAATACTTCATTTGATCTTTACAACTCATCTATGATACAGGTAGGGTAGATCTGGTTAACTTCCATGTTTGGAACATTCCAATGGCTTTTGATATTGATTTGCATAGGAACCAATCAATCAGAACCAAATGTGGGTGCTGAGAGGAGCCAATGGCTGACTAGAAGGTGGAGCTTCTGATGCTGATTGGCATAGAAACTGACCAATCAGAACCAAATTGCCAGCAGAGGAGAGAAGTTGGGGGCAAGATCAGGCCTGCAGGGGAGGGCAGTTGGGGGTGAGATTAGGCTGGCAGGGGAGGGCAGTTAGGGGCAACCAGGAATCTAATGAACAAAATAAACTGATGAATAAAATAGAACCAGAGGCATGGAAACATGGAACAGACTGATGAATCTCAGAGGGAAGGAAGATGGGGGAACAGGAAGATATTAACTTAAGAATTTATATGCATACTAGAGGCCAGGGTGGGAGGTGTTTCCTCAGCACAACCTGCACCCTCTCCAATTGGGGACATCTCTCTTGCAATCTTGGACTGCTGGCTCCTAACTGCTCACCTGCCTGTCTGCCCAATCACCCCTAACTGCCTCTGCCTGCCTGCCTGATCACCCCTTACTGCCCTCCCCTGCCGACCTGGTTGCCCCTAACTGCCCTCCCCTGCAGGCCTGATCTTGCCCCCAACTTCCTTCCTCTGCTGGCCAATTTGTATCTGATTGGTTGGTTTCTATGTTAGTCAGCATCAAAAGCTCTGTCTCCTAGGCAGCCATTGGTTCCCCACAGCACCCAAATTTGGTTCTGATTGATTTGTTTCTATGCCAATCAGCATCAGAAGCTCCACCTTCTAGGCAGCCATTGGCTCCCCTCAGTATCCACATTTGGTTCTGATTGGTTGGTTCCTGTGCAAATCAACATCAAAAGCTCTGCCTCCTAGGCAACTATTGGTTTTCACAGTCCTACATTTGGTTCTGATTGGTCATTTCCTATGTCAGTCAGTGTCTTTGGACCTATCAATGGAGGCACGACTTCTGGCCAGACTGGGAGAGAAAGAAAGAGGCAAGTGCTAATCAAAAGCTGTGTCAGAGGCAACAGACCATTTCCTGTTTCTCCCTTCAGGACTCTCTTTGGCCCTGATTTGCAGCCCCTCAGCAGTCAGTAGCGTGGGAAGGTTCAAAAAGGGCTCTGGATCAGAGCGAAGGCAGAAAGGTAGCTCTGGCCAGAGCAAAGGCAGTGCTGGCAGCCAGGGGAGGGACAGCCCATTCTTGCACGAATTTTCATGGATTGGGCCTCTAGTAACACTTATAATCCTCTAGAAAAACTAGTTAAGAAAAAAGAGAGATAATATAAATAACCACTATCTCGAATAAAACATATAAATTCTGCAGACATTCAGGTGTTATGAAGAATTTTATGCATATTGATTTGAAAAGAGACAGAGAAGCTCTTTCAAAAACTCACAAATGAAAACAAACATGATAAGAGATAGGAATCTGAATATTTATGTAACTGAAATTGTTGGGGGAGATTCTCCAAGGCTTTCTACAGCAAGGTTATATTTACAAGGACGTTTTTAGAAGCTAGGGATAGTGTCTCTCTGTAGAAAGAGATCAGAGGGCAGATATGTTTCCTGACCAGGAAAATAATGTCTCCCTGCAAAGTTTGGTCAGGTTTGCTAGCAGCCCCTTAAAAAGATAGTGTTTCCTAAGGTCAATATTCCCTCAGCTGGGACACACGTCATTGTGTGTGTACTGGCCACTGGGGCCAGCCTTTTCATCACTCTCTTGAGAGTTGGAAGAAGGAGTTTATGCTGCCTGCTGTGTCATGATAACAAACTGCCAAAATCCATTTGGGCTTGCTGTTTGCTTACCAAACAACAGTGGACCTATAGAAGCGTGGCACAGAGTCACTGTTGCTTAGGAACTGTTTGCCTTGACAGAAACCTTCCCATCAAGCAAATGCAGGTCCTGTTGCTTTCATGGAGTGATTTCTTCCAAAAATTTAAGAAAGAATTCATGATGGTATTACCAAAACCTTTTTCAAGGAATACAGATAGAGGAAACATTATCTATCTTATTTAATGAGGATGTCCTAACCTTGATACCAAAGCCTAAAGGATCTTAAAAAAATTCTATGCCAATCACATTCATGATTATAATTATAAGAAGCTAAATATTAGAAACTAAATCCAGTAATATGCACTAATGATAATATACTACAACCAATTTGAGTTTAACTCAGAAATACAAACTGCTTAACATTTGAAGATCAATTAACATACACCGAGTGGCCAGATTATTATGATCTCTGAAAGCATAATAATCTGGCCACTCAGTATGTATGTGTGTATATATACACACATACTGAGTGGCCAGGTGCATGAATTCGTGCACGGGTGGGGTCCGGCCAGCCTGGCCAGGGGAGGGGACATGGGCAGTTGGCTGGCCTGCCTGCTGGTTGAACTCCTGGTCTAGGGGACACTTTGCATATCAGACTTTTATTTTATAGGATATACACTGAGTGGCAAGATTATTATGCATTCAGAGGTCATAATAACCTGGCAACTCAGTGTAATTTAGCAAAATAAGGCCCCAAAGAAAAATGATACAATCATTTCACCGGATATAGAAAAATCATCTGATTAAGTTCAGATTTCATTTAAAATAAAAATACTTTGCAAGCTAAGAAAAGAAGGTAACTTTCTTAATCTCATAAAAGTTGTTCCAGCCCTGGCTGTTGTGGCTCAGTTGATTGTGTATTATCCTGTGTACCAAGAGGTTCCTGGTTCAACTCCTGGTCAGAGCACATGCCCAGGTTTTGGGCTTGATCCCCAGGAGAAAGTGTGCAGGAGTCAGCTGATCGATGTTTCTCTCTCACACAGATATTTCTCTCTTTCTTTTCCTCTCCCTTTCTTTCTCTCTAAAATATTATTTCAAAGAGAGTGTTTGGTAGAATTGAAAAGATGACTCTAAGATAAATACAGAAATTCTAAGGGCACATATTACATATACTCATGCGCAAAAATAAGGAGGAAGGACTTGCTTTATTAGATAGAAAGACTTACTGTAAAGTGACAGAGTGTTATTGGTGAAAAATTTACATATACATAAATGAAATGAACATACAGTCCCCAAACATATTATATTAAGACATCTGACTTACAATAATTGTGGCATTACAGGGAAAAGACAATTAAAAAAATAATGCTACAACTGAGTATCAAGCTGAAAAACAAAATGATACCAGACTCATACACTATATATAAAAATGTATCTCAGTTGTATTGCAGATTTAAAGGGAAAGAACAATAATGTTTCTACAAGATAATTAAGAAGACTATCTTAGTGTTCATAAGTAGGAGAAGACTATTTGGATAAGATACAAAAAGCACGAATGTAAAGAAAAATGTCAGTAAACTGAATTATATTAAAATTAATAACTTTTATTGATCAGAGTAGGAGAATATTTTTGCAATACATACAATCTTCAGAAGGCTCAATTTCAAAGATATATAAAGAGATCTTAGACATAATTAAAAGGAAGACAACCCAAATGAAAAATTTATAGTAGCCTTGGCATTTATAAAAGAGCCATCCAAATATCAATAAACAAATCATAAGATGTTTAACTTATTAGTAATCTAGAAATGCAAATCATAACTATAATTACATATCGCTACAAACTTAGAAAAGAATGACAATAAGAACAGTTGCTCCTAGCTACTGGAACTTTCATATACCAATCATCTTAGGGAAAAATTTGACACTATCTACTGTAATTGAAGATTGGAATATTTATGACTAGGGTTACCAAGTAATTTTTTATCTGAACTAGAATATTTTTGAAAGAGAAATGGTGGAACTAAAAGTAATTATAATTACATAATATTTGAGATACTTATTGCCTAACAAGTGGATTTTATTATATTAGAAGATGTATAAAATGCTTCTATTAAAATTATTTACAAAGTAAATTTTTCTATGAAGTAAAATAATTTTAATAAAAATATTTTAAAAACTTATTTTATTGAAGCTATTTTATTAACCAACAATAAAATACATAAATAGTTATGGATTTACCACGTTGACTAAAAGTGATAAAAATGATAAAGGCAATCTTGATCTCATTTGTGGTTTTAGGGGAAAAGGTTTCAGTCTTTTACCACTGAGCCTCATGTTAACTGTGAGTTTTTTTCATATAAAACCTTTATCATGCTGTAGAAGTTTTATTCTATTTCTAGTTTATTGATGTCTTTTTAATCATAAAAAGGCACACACCGAAACTGGTTTGGCTCAGTGGATAGAGCGTTGGCCTGAGAACTGTGAGGTCCTGGGTTCGATTCTGGTCAAGGGCATGTACCTTGGTTGCTGGCACATCCCTGGTGGGAGTGTGTGCAGGAGGCAGCTGGTTGGTGTTTCTCTCTCATCAATGTTTCTAGCTCTCTATCCCTCTCCATTCCTCTCTGGGGAAAAAAAAAAATCAATAAAATATATATTTAAAAAAAGGCATTGAATTTTTGTCAAATATCTTTCTATATCTATTATGATGAGCATGTAGTCTTTCCCTCATACTGTAAATGTGGTGTTGAACCATTCTCACATTCCAAGGCAAAATCCCACCTTGTCATTGTTTATAGTCATTTTAATATGTTGCTGAATTTGATTTGCTAGTATAATGTTGAGAATTTTTTTGCATCTATATTCACAGGAGATATTTATATATATAAAAGCCAAGCGACTGAATGGTCAGAATGACCAGAACGACTGATCACTACGACATCCTTTGCGGTTGCCAACTGGCCCAATCAGGGGCCTAGTAGGCCCCTCCCAACTTCCACTGGCCCCTTCTTCTGGCTGGCCCTGCTCCTGATCAGGGGTGAGGCTGGTCAGCCAACCTCCTGTGGTTCCTCCCCCGCACTCTGGCCTGGCCCTGATCGATCAGTTGGATGCCACCAGTGCACTGGATCTCTAGTTGATCTATAATTTGTTTGTTACTTGTAGTACCTGTGGTTGCTTTGGTATCAGTGTGATTCTGGCTTCTATGAATAAGTTTGGATGTATTCCTTTCTCTTCAATTTTTTTTTTTTTTTTTTTTTTTTTTTAAGAATGTGGGAGGAATTGGTGTGAATTCTTCTTTAAGTGATAGAATTCTCCAGTGAACATCATCAGTCAACCTGGTACTTTACTCTTTTTCTTTTATCCTACTGAAGGATATGTTTATTGATTTTTAAATATTTTTTGAGAAAAGGAAGGAGAGAGAAACATTGATTAGTTGCTTCCCTTACACACCCTGAAGGGGGATCAAACCTGCAACCTGGGTATGTGCCCCTACAGGGAGACAAACCTTACTGGCAACCTTTTGGTGTGTGGTACAATGCTCCAACCAATGGTGCCACACAGCAAGGGCCTGATACTTTGTTCTTTTTAGGAGTAAGATGCTATTTCCATTAAAAGCTGATTAGGTGGAAATCCATCTTCCCCTTATTAGCATCAGGGATTGAGAATAGATGCCAAGGATGAGAAAAAAGTGTTATTAAAGTATTTGCATTTCATGGCAAGAAACTAACCATAGGCTCTCATGCTGTAGTGTGGGGGCAAAAAGGCAACGCTGGCCTCCCTCCAGGAAATACAGTTTAATATGTATTAGTAGTTACCTTAGAGGGAAACAACAATTGGACGAACATTCAAGTTTTGATTCTCAGGATCATCTACTTAATAAGAATAACCTTGGTTGCACATTAATCAGACTGTGTGAGGGAGGGTCCTATGAAACGCATTTCAACAGGCACCGGGAGTGATTATTTCCCTTGAAGAATTTCAATGGGCTCTGGAGAATGAGATGGACTGGCAACATCGATTCCTTTGGTTGTGAGCAATCACAGAAGCTTCCTAAGTGGCAGTAACCCACAGGAATATCTTAACAGGTTCTGAGAATCGGACTTATAAATTATTGAACGTAATTGTTTTTTGAATTCCATATCCTAGCTATGTTGGGTTCTGCTAACTCAATTAATTCATGGTATGAAAAAGAGTTTTGAGAAGTCTTTTCATATCCTGCTTCCTTCCTTCCCGGAATACATGCCCTGGGGGATACAGGAATCTTTCTCTGCTTTGTTCACTAGTGCATACCAACTGCCTACAGCAGTTCCTCTCTCACGAGAAATAATTGTTGAATGAATAAATAAATGTGGGGTATTTACAGATTGAATGTCAGTTTCTCACTTTGTTGAACCCCTGGCCATGTGGACAAAATTCAGAAGCGATTCTTAGGCTTTGAGCAAAGACAATGACTTTCATTAAAGATAATAAGGAATGTAGAGATGTGTCCATTTAAATTGTCTCATAAAGATTAGTTATGATGTGAACATGAAAAGCAAACTATTTCTGTAAAACTAGTCCAGGTCAAGGAAAAGAAGAAAAAATAAAAGTAGGCACCGGGCCCTGACCAGTATGGCTCAGTAGTGAAAGCCTCAGCCCATGTACTGCAGGGTCTCAAGTTCGATTCCCATTCAAGGGCATGTACCTGGGTTGCAGGTTCAATCCCTGTGCCCAGTCAGGTTGTGTGCCACTAGCAACCAATCAATGCGTCTCTCTACATCAATATTTCTCTCTCTCCCCCTTTCGCCCTCCCTCCCTTCTACTCTCTCTAAAAATCAATAGAAAAACATATCCTCGGGTGAGGATTAACAACAACAAAAATAAACACTGGGATGACCAGTGACAAGAAAGGAGAGGAACAAAAGGCTCAGGGAAACAAGGATGGACTTCACTTGGCTAACGAAGGTGACAAAAAGAGCATGCAACTCAGGTCCCAAATATCTTATCTACATTCTAAAATTTAAAAATAATGAAAATAAATAACTTTTTTAACTTCTTTCATGACAAATTCTAACCTAAATTACTGTGAAATTCTTCATATACTTTCTCTCATGTAATACTATTTGTTTATAGCAAGAATGTTAATATGATTGATTATGAGGTATTGTTCCAGACCCTTCTGGAATATGTATATATATTTTTACACACACACACACACACACACACACACACACACATATATATATATATATATATATATATATATATAGTCAGTTAGAATTTTTTCAATTTTATAAACATAATAGCACTATATATAAATCGAGAAAATTCTGAATTTCCAAATACCTCTGAATTCAGGGTGTCAGGTAAGGGATTGTGAACTTGTATAACTGACATCTCACAAAGAGACGTGAAAGAGGAATAAATTCCTCCAGATTTTGCTGAACCGGTTTGGTTCAGTGGATAGAGCATCAGCCTGCAGACTGAAGGGTCCTGGGTTCAATTCTAGTCAAGGGCATGTACATTGGTTGCAGGCACGTCCCCGGTAGGGGGTGTGGAAGAGGCAGCTGATCGATGATTCTCTCTCATTGATGTTTCTAGCTCTCTATCCCTCTCTCTTCCTCTCTGTAAAAAATAAATAAAATATATTAAAAAAAAATAAATTCCTCCAGATTTCAAGTATTATGTGGGCATAATGGAATGAATAGTGTTTTCCCCAAATTCATATTCAAGTCCCAACCTTTGGTACTTCGGGATGGGACTTATTTTGAGAGTGTCTGCAGAGGTAATCAGGTTAAAATGAGGTCCTTGGGGTGTATTTATAAGCTGGGGACATTTGGCCACAGAGACGGGCACAGAGGGAAGATGATGTGAAGAGTCATAAGGGGAAGAGAGCATCTACAAGTCAAAGAGAGGCCCGGGCAGCTCTTTCTGTTTCAGATCTCAGAAGGAACCAACTCTGCCCACACCCCGATTTTGGACTTTACATTTCTGCTGCTTAAGGCACCTCATCCGTGGTAGTTTGTTATAGCAGTCCTAGGAGATGAATCCAGCTCTATAGGAAACGCAAGCGAGGGGATTAGTGTGCTTTCAACTTCCAGTAAAGAGTATGACAAAAGTGGCTTAAAAATTATAGCTGGAGATAAGTAGTGCCTGGGCTGTTTCAGGGTCTTGATGATGTCATCAAAGACCCAGCCTATTTAATTTCTTCTTTACCATCTTTAGCATGACAGCAATGTCTCTCTTCATGGTTATCAAATTGTGGCCGTTGCTTCAAGTTCTGTATCCTCATGTGAGAACATAAAAAGTAGGGAAGGGGGGCGTGGGGTTTTGCTTAGGGCAATCTCAGCAGTTTCCTGAGCTCATTAGATGAAACCAAGTCCTATGGCCATTCTCAGCAGCAAGGAGGGCTGAAAGGGTGAGGATAGTCTGTCCTGCTACAACACCCATTGTCAAGAAGTGAAGCAGTGCATGCACATGGGCCAACAGGAGAATAAACAAACAGTAAAATGTGAAAATTGTGTTGGCATAGCGAAGGAGCACTGTATAGCAACATAGCAGCAGATAATTAATAACCTCAATAGGAAAGGTAAATTCTTTAGCAGTACAGGCAGGAGCCCTGTTAACTTTTTTAAAAAGAAAATTAAAAATGAGTGTCTGCACCCAGGGACACCCTCCCCAGAGAGGCACCTCTAACCCCCAGCTTGATACAGCTCTAACCTTGTGGCAGGTTCCAATTCTATGCCCATTTTGTTAGTAACCTCACTGGCTCAGAACTCCATAATGTTTTCTATATTGTTGTATTAAAAATTAACTTTAGTTAAAATATAATGTATTTAGAGAAAAATGTGTGAGCTATAAATGAATATTAGAGAGATTGGGGAGTGGTGAAGTATATCTATATCTATATCTATATCTATATCTATATCTATATCTATATCTATATCTATATCTATATCTATAGCTATAGCTATAGCTATAGCTATAGCTATAGCTATCTATATCTATATCATCACTCAACTTTAACTTTGGGGAAAAGGGCTTACTATATAACAAAAGTAAATTAAGTTATTCTTCTGTCAGTGATGATGTCCTGGATTTGAGAACAAGGCCTTTAATGGATGAAGAAAGTCCTTAAAAGTTTTTATTACTACTAGTAGTATTTTGTTTTGTTAATCCGCACCCAATAATATATTTTTGTATTGATTTTTAGAGAGAGTGGAAGGGAGGGAGGGAAGGGGAGAAAGAGACGAAGAGAGAGAGAGAGAAAGAGAGAGAGAGAGAGAGAGAGAGAGAGAGAGAGAGAGAGAAATGAGAAACATTGATTGTTTGCTTCTGGCACACACCCCAAATGAGAACAGGGATTGAACCTACAACCCACGTATGTGCCCTTGACCAGGAATCGAACCCACCATCCTTTAGTGTAGGGGTGTCGAACTCAATCAGAGAAGGGGCCAAAATCTAAAATCCAGCCTAAACCGCGGGCCGAATGGTTTACTGAACAGTCATAAACTGTCATTGTGATGGAAACGCAGTGGAGTGCAGTGATGACAGCGCGGTGCGGGCCACATTGCAAGGCCTGGCGGGACGGATTTGGCCCGTGGGCCTTGTGTTTGACACATGTGCTTTAGTGCATGGGTTGACACTCCAACCATTTGGCAACACTGGCCAGGGCATTTTTATGAGTAGGATTTGTGGCGTCTTCTAGTTCTTTGTCTAATTAATTACTGAAGGGATCATCTCCCTGCTCAGTCTCTTTATTTGATCTAACAAACTGCTTTGCAGCTGAATCTTGATACTTTGCTAAGAGTGTGCTGGTCCTCTGGAATTGTACTATTAAGAAAGGCAGTAATCTTTGGGACACATCTTCCAGGTATATGGAGCATGATGTGGGTTGAGAACATGGCCGATGTGAGGTCCACGTTGTCTTAGTGCATTTTTATTATATTCCCGGTAGCCTCAGCTCAGCCATGCTGAGCTGCCTGCCTTGGGCTGTATCTTAAATATTATATTCTGAAATACCCATTTTTATGATTGTTAATGATCTTGCCAAAAGTTGCACAGATTTTAATTATTTTTAGCTCCATTTCCCCCTATTGATTCTGTTATTCCTAATCATACAGAGAACAAGGATTCCCACTAATGGTGTTTATAGCAGAAACGACTGAATCTGACATTTCCAGCCTGTGTCACAGGAGCAGCGCTCTGCCAGCTGGAAGCAGGGGACAGCCATGATTTTGGGGTAGAAGTCGGCAATGTCTGTCTCCTAGCACATATAAACATCATTAGCAGGGGTCCAGCGTTTAACATGATGATAATGGTTTAGGAAAAATAAATAAAACTTGAGACAGCCAAAATGTGGAGACTGACAATAAAATTTCATTGGTATTACACTGTCTTTCAAGAGCAATTTGTATTGTGACTAATAGATTTGTGCAAGAGGCTTGCGGAGGCTTTGTGGCTCCGCCATGGCATCTCGTGGGTATGAAAGGGGAATGAGTGGCTGCTCAGCCAGGTCAGCAAAGCATTGTTGACTCTAGGCAGCACATCTCTGAGCAGCTCGGTACTCCAGAAGCTGCTTAGAAATGTTGACACGGTTATTCGTTGGCCAATAGGCATTCCAGGGCAATTTTTGTAGTGGGGTATGCTGCTATCACCCAGGCTGGCCACATGCTTCCAGAAGTAGGTTTCCTTGCAGGAACTTCTTGACAAGTTAGGCCAGCTGGGAAAGATGGGTCACACAATCCCCTCCATCTGACCTACTGCCAGACACAGAACCACACTACTGGGCCACAGAGGGATAATCATAAGTTCTTCTCGGGAATGCTTCTCCACAGGCAGCTGGGAACAAGGAGGTCAGTCATGTTTCAAATAGCAAAATACCACTCACATCTCCCTCACTCGTGGTAACCTAGGTTCTCCTTAAAGATCACCAATAACAGGTAACTCCCACTCCATAGAATCTACAGTATGTAGTTAAGAGGATGGGTTTTGGAACCAGACTATCTGCGTACAAATCTCAGTTATTCTACTCATGCAACTATCTAACCCTTACCAAATTACTTACCATCCTATGTCTCTTCATTTTCAAAATGGGGGTAATAATAATATACAGCATAGGGTATGTATATAATGTAATATGTGCAAGGTTTATATGTATTATCAGAACAAGGACTTGAAATGCTTCAGATAGAGTTGACTTTACCTCCAGCCCCAGGGGAGGGCATGTGATTCAGTGTCAGCCAATCAAAGTACCACATCCCCTTGACCACATGCTTGGTACAGAGTTGGGCATGAAACATTAGCAGAGTCAGTGGGAGACAAGCATTTTGCCAGGTCTACCAGGAAAAGCACAGGCATTTTCTTCATAGGATACGGACCTGGGAAGATGTAACTCTGGGGCTGCTGGCAGCTGGTTGGCAGCACATAATGCCCAAGGGAAAAAGCTGTGGCTTATACTTATTATTCTTTTTGGCCACTCAGTCTTTGAACAACTTTCTTATGTTGAAGAGTTCTCCAATTTATTAGATCATCTTCCTCTGTAAAAGCTGGATTCTTACCGTCTCTTCTTAGTCTTCCTTGCCTCAGGATAGGTGTGTTCTAGCTTTTACCAATCAGAATCACTCTTGTCAGATTTTTAATCAGGAGCCAATGAGGCAAAAAGAAGTCCTCCATTCTGAGAAGCCATGGCAGCTGTATCCCATTTCTGGAAGCATTAATAGCAATGGTTCTGATCCTGGCCAATGTGGCTCAGTAGATTGGGCGTCATCTTGTGCAGCTGGAGATTGCCAGTTCACTTCCTGATCAAGGGCACATGCCTGGGTTGCAGGTTCCATCCCTGGTGGGGGTGTGCTGAAGGCAACCAACCAATGTTGTGCTCTCACATATTTTTTTTTCCTGTTTGTTTGTTTGTTTCTCTCTCTTCCTCTCTCTCAAAAAAAACAAAAACAAAAACAAAAACAATAAACTATTCTTTAAAATTTTTATAAAAGCAATGGTTCTAGCAGGCACACTCAGTGCCTGGGATTAGAACTGTTGGATTTCATTGTTCTGGCATTGGTGTCTCAGGTCTTAATGTCATTTGAGGTACGTTTCTGACTACAAGTCTCCAAATCTGGTTCTGAGGTCTTTCTGAAAATACTATGAGCTAGCTAAAATCCTTTGATCATTTTATGTGTGTGCTTAAATTAGTCATAGTTGGTGTTTGTTGTTTGCAACTGAAAATTTTAAATAGCACAATTAAAAATGGAGAAGAGCAAATTCAAGAGATAAAGACTAGGCCTTAGTGACATCATATAGGTTCCTGGATTTAGCTACAATTGAAGCTAATACTCCCCTTGGTGTTTTAAGTTATACTAACCAATAAATTATTTTTTTCCTTAAACCAGTTTGCATTGGGTTTTGGATCCTTGCAGTACAGATCATCCCAACTGCTACCTTATTCTTATGTCTTTTATTTATTTTCATATAATCTATATATGTAAAAGCCTAAGCAATTGTTTGACTAGTTGACCAATCGACTGGTCGCTATGACACACACTGATCACCAGGGGGCAGACGCACAATGCAGGAGCTGCCCCCTGGTGGTCAGTGTGCTCCCAGAACAGGAGTACCACTTAGCTGACCAACAGGCACCAGATGCTGGGCTCATGGCTGGCAAGCACAGCTACGGTGGCAGCAAGCCTATCTAGCAGTGATGGCAGGCACAGTGGGGCCTGCATGAGTGGCACAGCATCTGGCCCAGGCTTGGGCTTCTCCCCAGCTGCCTGTTGCTTCATGCACTACTACATCCCTTGGACTGCCAGTTTCAGCCAATCCCTGCAGGCCATACTGGGGACTCCACTGCTACACGAATTCATGCACTGGGCCTCTAGTTTTATGATAAAATTTAAAATGAAATGAATAATACTTTAAGGAAACCAACCCTTATAATTCTCATGGAGGCTGTTCATTACTGTGATCCAAAGTTCTATTAACAGGGCCAGGCATCTGTTTGCTCTTTAATATCAGATGAAATCAGAACAGAATTGGATACTGTTAATTCCATTTTTCTGTCCTGTAAATTCTTCACTTGTTTTAGTTTCTCATTTTCTTTTAAAAAGTTACTCATGTGAAGTAAAATAAAATACATGATTTTTCTACCTGGTTTCTCAGTTCTATTAACTTAAAAACAGTTTTCATACTTATTATTTACATGTAACTGTTAAAAAATGCACATAATTGCATACACTTTTATAGTAATCTGCCTACATTGCATTGTAGAAACAAAAAACACATCTGCTTATATTCATGGTCTCCTCCAGTGGAAGTGTTTCTAGACTGCAGAGTATAATTTGCTGAAATGTTTGACATCAGGTTCCTTTTTTTTGTCATTATAATTTCTAGCACATGCATTTTCTAAAAATGTTGGCAAGGATGTTGCTCCCCCCTTTCCAAAGTTATTGCTTCTCAATGTGTGTGAAATAAAATTATACACTTTATTTAAATTGTAAGAACAAGGTCATGTGGGTCAATGAGTTTACACATTGGCATGTGGTTTGGATGTTTATCAAACCAGTTAACCAAGATTAAACCAAAATGAAAATATCAACTTATTCAAATGGATATCTGTGTTATTTAGAAACAATTTGAGAGTATGTTGGCATAACATAGTTGCACAAACATAATATTGGACTTATTTTTATTTTTTAGGTTTAAAAATCTAGTTGAGTCTTAACTACAGTAAGTTAATACATGAACATTGTTAAAAGACTAAAAAACTATAAGAAAATTACAAAGAAAATATACATAATATTACCATCAGATAAAACCATTGTTGTTTTGGAATAATGTCTTTGAATCTTTTAACTAAAAATAAAAACATATTTTTTTTCTTTTTTTGAGGTAATTATGTCCATCAAGTTTTGCATAATGCTTTTTAATTAATTAAGTTTAATGTGAAATTATTTTAAAACATTGATTTTACCTAATATGCAAGTTTGATAAAATTAGTTCATTGCCTAACATCATTACTTTGCTTTTGTATATAGGGATGTAGTACAGAATTCTGAAACTATAATCCTAATTTATAATCATTTCAGATCTACAATAAAAAACATAAATAATCTCACTTAATCCTCTAAATTACCATGAATGGTATATATAAAACACACACACACACACACACACAGACACACACATGCAAAACAACAACAACAAAAATCACATTGCCCTGGCTAGTGTGGCTCAGTTGGTTGGAGAATCATCCTGTGCCCTGCAAAGTTTTGGTTTGATCCCTGATTCGGAAGTATACAGGAGGCTACCAATCACTGTTTCTCCCTCACATTGATTCTCTCTCAAAATCAAAATTAAAAAAAAGCATTGCTTTATTTGGGGTTGGAGAGAGACATAAGATAGAATACATATTACAGTCATTCTCCAATGGACACCTGAAACTTCAGATAGTACTGAACTCTCTATATACTATTTTTTACCCATATGTACAAACATGTAATGAAGTATAATTTATAAATTGGACCCAGAAAGAGACTAATAATCACAAATAATAAAAATATAATTATAACAATATACTGTATTAAAAGTTATATGACTGTGGTCTCTTTCTCAAAATACCTATTGTACTGTACTCACACTTCTGATGGTGATGTAAGATGATACAATGCCTACGTGATGAGATGAAGAGGGGTGAATGATGTAGGCACCATGTAGTGTTAGGCTACTATCGACCTTCTGATGATACAATTGCAGACTAATGTGTGAGTAGCATATACAGTGTGGGTTCAGTGGACAAGGGTACAGTTCATGCACTGAGCTGGACAGAGTGGGACAGTGCAAGATTTCATCACACAACTTAGAATGGCGCACAATTTATAAATTATTTATTTCTGGAATTTTCCTTTTAATGTTTTTTGGTAGTGGTTCACTGGGGGCAACTGAAATAGGAGAAAGTAAAACCACAGATAAGGGAGGATTACTGCAAAGGAAATCAGAAGACTTCACCATCCAAAACTAATCAACCCTATCTCTGTGATGATTACTATTTTTGTGTCAACATTGCTAGATTATATTGTCCAGTTATTTGGTCAAACACCAGTCTAGATGTTTCTGGTATTTTTTAGATGTGATTAAGATTTACAACCAGTCAACTTTAAATAAAGCATATTACCCTCTGTGATATGGATAAGCCTCATTCAATCCTTTAAAAGCTTTAAGTTCAAGACTAAGGTTTCCTAAAGAAGGAAGAATTGTCTTAAGTTTGCAGCATAGAAATTCTGCTTGAATTTTGAACCTTTTGACTCAAGATTGCTGGCTGACTCTGTATATTTTGGACTTGCCATTCCTTACAATCATATAAGCAATTCCTTAAAATAAACATTTCTCTCCAGATATGTATGAATAGCTTATTGATTCTCTTTTTCTGGAGAACCTTAACTTATACAGTGATCTTGGTCAAGTGACCCCAAGTTTTCATTTCTTCAGTTGAAGGTTGTGAGCTGGAATTAGATTAGAGATTCCCAAACCATAGTCTATAAATAAGATTCCATTTGGATAAAGTTCTACCCATCTGTGATTAAAAGAGAAAAGTTGGTAAACTTTTCAGATAACAAGACTTATGTAAATATATTTCTCTTTCATTCCCTCTGTAGATTATATCCTTCTATTTTCTTTTGTAGTGAACATATCCTTTGTTTTCTAAAATAAAGATGATGGTAGTTGGTTATTGTTTGTCCTGTGTTGTTTTTTCTGTACCAAAGTACAAAATTTACAAGTGTAATTCAGTTATCAAATTTGGGAAACTTTTGCTAGTTAGCATAATTAAAAAAAATTCTAGGAGCCTTGGCTAGATGATCCTTTACTCTAAAATTCTAGAACTCTAAGATATTAGAGACTCAGAAAAGTGAAATACTCATTTAGTTAGAAAGTTAGAAATAAAAAATAAAAAGAAACCACAAAATATTATGAAGACAAGGAAATTAGTTGTAGATGTGTAGTCATTTTGGATTGTTAATGTCACCTGACATTCTGTAAACACAATAGAGGCCAGTTGACTGTGGATTTATAAAATAAAACCACCCCGTTCTGCTGGTGAACCTTTCAGCCTCAATTCCTGGTAGAAGTTAACATTTAACATGACCTTGGTTGAACCTTGCAATTTCTTTCATGCTTAAATAAAAGATTATCTAAAGCAGTTCACTATTCTCTATTGTTTATTTCAATCTTGTGAAGTAGTATAACCAGAAAGTCAGAGCCTATGGAAAGAGAGAGGGGACATTTCCTTTTCCTTTTCAGAAGCTTAATGTCCTCATGAATGGACAGCACTGGTTTTCCCTATATAGCTGGTTTTAACACTCAGCCTTGCCACCCACAATGTAGCAAAAACCATCAGTACTTTTGATAGATAACTATTCAGTGGATGTACAGGTGAAATTATAACTATGGTAATTTACTTAAAAGCAAATAATGGGTAAATAAAAAGAACTCTGTAACCAGGATTCAAATCAGGGATTTGGTGGCTGCATTTGGGTAGAGCAGTCATTCATCTGTCATAAACCTTTGTGGATTTTACCTATTCAGGAAGAATTCAAATTAACTCACTGAGATATAATATTCTTTTTTAAAAGTATATTTTTATTGACTTCTGAGAGGGAGAATAGGGGAGAAAGAGAGAGAAAGAGAGAGAGAGAGAGAGAGAGAGAGAGAGAGAGAGAGAGAGAGAGAGAGAGAGAGAGAAATAAAAATATCATTGATGAGAGAGAATCATTGATCAGCTGCCTCCTGCACACCTGCCATTGGAGATCAAGCCTAAAACCTAGGCATGTGCTCTGACTGGGAATTAAACCATGATTCACATGTTGACACTCAATCACTGAGCCACACTGGCTAGGCAGATATGATATTCTTGAGAATCATTTCAAGTTTTCCCACCTATCATACATTAGAGAAAAGATTTATAAACCTTAGAGTTTAAGATATTTTTCTAAACTAAAAAATATATATACTTTTAGCTACAGCATTATATCTTGGGGTCTTTCAAATATTCCCGTCTAATTGTGTCTGTGCAGAATTCTTCACTTTTGGTGATTTAATTTTATTCCATGTAAAAGGCAAAGCTTATCAGTTTTGATTTAGTTATCTATCTATCATCTATCTATCTATCTATCTATCTATCTATCTATCTATCCATATAAAAGCCTAAGTCTATATATACAGGGGGCAGATGCTCAATGCAGGAGCTGCCCCCAGTGGTCAGTGCACTCCCACAACAGGAGTGCCACTCAGCTGACCGACCAGTGACAGACACAAGGCTCCTGGCTGGCCGCCGCAGCCCAGAAACTGCAGCAACAGGCACAGTGGGGCCAGGATGAGCAGGAGTGGCAGCTGGAGTTGGCATGCTGGTTTCAGCTCGTTCCCTCAGGCCATGCCGAATTCGTGCACCAGGCCTCTAGTATATTGATAACATGTTAATTGATAGTGTTTAAAAGCTCCAAGTTTTATTTTCCCATTCATCAGGAATGTCTCATCTTTTTACATAGCTTCTGTGTTGGCATATGTAACACAAACAGGTTTTAATTTTCTACTTTCTCTCTCATAAAAGTATGGCCAACAGAAGATGTGTTATTTAATTATTTCTTGTCCCCATTCCTTTACCCTGTCCAGGGTTTCCCTTCATATTGTTGTTCAGGAGAATTAGACACACTTGGTATCAGGACACAGAAGTATTCATTACTGAGCAACAGAAATGACTTTTCTCTCAACCAGGACTGTAGAAACAATGCCTCTGCCTAAATGATGTCTTTGTCTGAATCTTACTTTTTAATGTTTACCTTAGTTACATTTTCATTAACGAAATTAGCTATGCTGGCTAGGTTGGGGCACCTTTGCCCAAGGACACTTCCAGACAGGAAACAAAGTTGACCAGAGGGTAACTAGAAGTGATAAAAGGGTGAGTCACTGAGCTGGTGCTCCCGGTGCTGTGGCATTCATGATTTAAATTCCCAGAATGAGTCAGTTTTATCAGAATTTTAGAGAGTAAAGAAATGTTATAAGAACTCCCAGAACCTGGCCAAAAATCCATTTCAATTGGCTTTGTTTATGGCAAGGGGCATTCAAGAAACAGGCAAGACAAGAAAGTGGTGAAGCAATCACCTATAAATAGTAGAGACTGTTTGTTCCAAGACAGTGTGTTCTGTAAAACACTGAATATTTGGATCTTGCAAAGAACTGTGTCTAGTTCAACTCAGATTTGCAAGTGCAGATGAGAGAGAAAAAAAATATCCAAGAGAACATGCTGGTGTTTAGTGTTTTGTTTTTATTCTACTCCAGGAAGGAACTTTTCCATTTTGCCTAGATTGTCTGCTTTGTAGGGCTGCTTCACAAACTCCATCAACATCCATTCACTTATGGGGAGCTTCTACCATGCCAAAAACTGAGGCATGAACGTCATAAGTCCAAAAGAAGCGTATTCCTGCCCAGAGCCCAGCAAAGGAGAAACACAAGAGAACTGAAAATTATAAATTACAATCCCATACCATAAGTGTGATGTGAGAAGAAAGGTGGGGACTTAGGATAACTGACTCATCCTGATTTGCCTAGCAGTTTTCTGGTTTTAGCATTGAAAGTCTTGTGTCCCAGGCAATCCCATAAAGTTGATCACCTTAGTGAGATACCCAGTTGGTGGCAATTAAAGGTACTTATGGGGGCAATAGTAAGAAAGGAAAATTCCCATAAGAGAGAAAATGTTTAAGTGGTATCTGGAAAGGCTGTGGTCAAAAAAAGGTAGGTGTGATAGACTGAATAATGGCCTCAAAGTTATCTAAGTCCTAATCACTGGAATCTGTGAATGTTACCTTCCATGGTCAAAGGGATTTTGCAGATGGGATTAAATGTAGGATCTTGAAATGGAAAGAACATCCTGGATGTCATCCTAAATGTCTTTATTTAAAAAAGGCAGAGGGAAATTTGATAACAGAGAGGAGATGTGACAATGGAAGCACGGGGTCTAAGTAATGTGCAAGGAAGGGGCCACCAGACAAGGAATGCATGTGGTCTCTAGGAAAGAAAAGGAAATGGATACTTCCCCAGGGACCCTAGAAGGAATCAATCCTCTGACACCTTGACTTTAGTTCAGTGAGACAGATGTCTTATTTCTGGTCTCCAGATCATAAGAGAATAAATTAGTGTTGCCTTAAATTGCTAAGTTTGTGATGATGTTTCATTACAGCAGCAATAAGAAGTTGATAGAGAGGGGAATGCAGAGAAAGGCATTCTAGGCAAGGGAATAGCATGTCAAAGGCTGTTAGAGAGCAAGGCCTGTTTGGGACACTACAGATGGCAGTTTGGCAGCGAAGCATGCATGGGAACCCAGGAGGAGAGAAAACTCCGGGTGGAGGCCAAGGCTGGGTCCTAAATGACCTTGTAACTCACAGCAAGAAGTTTTTCCTCCATCTTGAATACAGTAAAGATACATTCAACGATTTAAAGCAGGGCCATGATGAGATCATATTTGCATGTTAGGAAAACCGTTTTGATAGCAGGATGGGAAGTGGATTATTGAGAGGAGGAAGTGATGCAAAGAAGCAATGAAATCCATTTTAAATGACCGTCCAAGCAAACAAAGTTAATAAGAGCCTTGATTGTGAGTGGGGATGGAAAGCAGGGGCAGTTTCTGGAGATTCTTAGAAGGTGGATTCTACAGGAGATGGTGGACCACCTAGAAAGGCAAAGGGAAGACTGGCGTTTTCATCTGGGTGCTGGGGAAGATGAAACTGTCACAGCCGAGACGGGGAATACAGGAGGAATGTGTGTACAGGCTGTGGTGGGAATGATGAGTTAGCTTTTAACTAAACATTGGGGGAGCCAGTGATATGTACAAGTAAGAATTTAAGAGGGCAGCTCCATCAAAATGGTCAACAACAAAAGTTTTGAAAAAGGCATGTTCTCATATGGGGCATGGGGACAGGGAGCGAGGTGGAAATGGACCAAAGACAAGCTCACTGGTCATGCAGACTTGCCCCTCGTGCCTGGGCTTGCTTTCTCGTCGTGCCCAGTCCATTTCTTGAGCATCAGTCTCCAGTGGTTCAGATAAAAGTCTCCGTGGAGCCACTCCATTTGGTCTCTGCATTTCTTACCTTGCTGTTCTCTGGATTGTCATCATGCCACCGTTCCTTAAACTGATGGTGCTGCATTTCTGCTCGGAATTCTTCTGTAGCTTCTCCTTGTGATATTTCCAATCAGGCTCTTGCCTACCTTTTAGCCTAGGCACCTCTACTTCCACTTTATATCAGTAGATAGAAAATTATTAAAATAAATGATTGTTGAAAAATCTAATACCAAATAAAATGAAGAAAGTAAATATATGATTTAAAAGTGTTTTTTTTTTAATCCTTTAACAATAGAGTTTGTTAATATTAATGTTGAGTTAATTGTGTAAAGCTTTTTCTGACCTTTCACTAGTGGGGAAATGGTGAGACTCTAGGTATATGTTGATTCAAACAGAAGTTATCCATTAACTCTATTTCTTGTTTGATAACTTTAAAGATAGATTGTGACTAACTTTTGTTGATCTGGAAGTATACAAATGTATGTTTGAAGGTGTTCAAATGATAGCAAACTAGTTATATTTCAAAGAAAGTATCTGGTTTGTCTTTATCTCCTTTAGTTCATTATTTATAGATGAAAAAGCTGATTTGTAATAATTTAAATAAGTTGAAATACTACCATAGTTACACTCTGATTCTTGGACTAGAGTGAAACTCACCTCACAATAGGAGCTTTGCTTTGTCCTTTGTCATTTTCTTTGTTCTCTTGAGGATTAGGAGGAAATGGAAATGTTTTCAAAAGGAGTGCATCTTTGTTCAGTCCAAAACTTAATGCCATCTATCATTTGGATATATACAATTCCAATTAAAAACCCAAGTTATAGTATTACATCACAAAGTTACTACTATTTCAATAACTTAAAAACAGAAAGTAATACTTAAAACAGGTATTTTAATCATCACCATCCCATTTATGACATTTCTATTTAAAAGTTCTACTTCGTTTTTCTCCACTGGAATCAATTTTTGTTTCCTGTGTTTTTTTAAAAAAAAATCTCACGTTATAGGTATTTTAATATTCATCTTACCGCTTCTTTTAGGGACACAAACTTAAAGGCAGGCCCATGTCATGTTTTACTTAGCTTCCTCACATTGCCTAGTACACCAGCCACACAGGACTGAACTAGATAAATATTTGCTATTATTCTTCCTCATAGTAAAGTTTACTTCACATTCCCCAATGCCTTGCTGTGCCTTTCTCATCATAGCAAGGTGCTGAGTCATTTGGATATAAAGTTATAAGGTCATGATAAGAATACAAATCGAATTCTGTGGCATACCAATGTTCCTTTATGAATTTCCCACTATTGTTGAGATCTTTTCAAAGTGATGGAAAATTCCACAAACATTAAAAAAAAAAAAATTTGACCTAAGAATTCTTTAGGACTCTTCTTAATGCTAATGGAGAAAACTCTACATGCAGAAAAGATAATAAATAGCCTCCCTTAATTTGTAGATTGATTTTAAAAAGTGACTTTCACAGTACAGAGTGGAGTAGTTCAATAAGTTGGTTATTTATTACAATCATTAATAAAGAGTGTATCATTTTGCTTGGGAGCTAGTATGGGCTGAATTGTTATGTTGAAGGCCTAACCAGTACCTTACAATGTGACCTTATTTGGATATAGGTCATTCAAATAAGGTCATCAAGTTGAAAGGAGATCATTAATCCAATATGACTGATGTCTTTCTAAAAAGGAGAAATTTGGACACAGAGACAAACATGAGCAGAGGGAAGATGGCATGTGAAGATGCAGGGTGGGAATGATGCACCTGTAAGGCACTAAAGATTGGCAGTAACCACCAGAGTCTAGGAAAAAGCAAGGATCCTCACCTAAAGGTACCAAAGGAAAACTGGTCATGCCTATACCTTCATTTCAGACTTCTTGCCTCCTGAACTGTAAGGTAATACATATCTGTTATTCTAAGTCACCAATTTGTGGTGCTTTGTTATGGCAGCCCTGGATGACCAATAGAGGGCCTTATATACTGAATATTGGCACCTCATTCTACCAAGACTTTTTTAGCTGGAAATATCTATTCTAATAAAAGGGTAATATCTGGACATCTTCCGGATATTTGACTTCCTTCCCGACAAAGCCACAGTGGTGGGGGCCAGAGCAGAGATGGTTAGGGGTGATCAGGCCAGCAGGGGAGTAAGCAGTTAGGGGCAAGATCAGGCCACCTCAGGGGAGCAAGCAGTTAGGGGGCAATCAGGTTGGCAGGGGAGGGCAGTTGGGGGTGATCAGGCCAGCAGGGGAAGGCAGTTAGGTGGCGATCAGGCCGGCAGGCAGAGGCAGTTAGGGGCAATCAGGCAGGCAGACAGGCAGGCAGGCAGGCAGGCAGGCAGGTGAGCGGTTAGGAGCCAGTGGTCCTGGATTTGAGTGGGATGTCCGACTGCCAGTTTAACAACAATAGATTTCAATCTAAAAATCAGAAAACTTGTTGGTATTCTTCCCCAGATATGCTTTGTCACTGAATAAAGTTCAGCACAGTTTTCTTTTTGGAATTAAAACTCTCAATAACTATTCAGCATGGATTACTTCATAAATATTCTTAAATGATATGGACATCTAGGGATAAAAGTTTCTGTCTGATTATGAACTGCTATGCTGCTTGCATTTCTGTATAAACACTTAATCAGGAGATTGTTTCTTTTTGACATTAAAGGAATAAAACAGGCATCAATTTCCACTGGAGACTGACTTTAAGATGACAAAAAACCACATATTTTATGAATACATGTGTATGAAATGTCCAGCTAGAGAAAATACATTGAGACAGAAAGCAGATGGTTGGTTATGGAGGCTGAGAAACAGTTATTGAGAGTGTTAATTTCAAAGAGAATTAAATGGGAAGTAGGGAATGATTGCTAATGGGTTTGGGAGTGTCCTTTTTGAGGTGATGAAAATGTCCTAACATTAGTGGTGATGGTTATATGATCTTATGAATATACTAAAAACTACTTAATTTTATACTTTCAGGAGATTTTATGGTGTATGAATTATATATCAATAAAAATGTACTTTTGGTATTTCCCTCTTTAGAATTAGTCTTCAAGAGAGATGATTCATTTATTAAAATGAGGTTAACAGTGCTTAAAACAGGATTGAACTCCCCCTTTTCAATTGCACTTGGAACTGTTTCTGATGCTTTGAATATACTCTTTGAGGGTCATTTCCATACCCTGAGGATGAATTTGATATTGAAAAGGACTGAAAGTCAGCACAACCAAATAAAATTAATGAGGTGTAACTATAAAATGACACTTTCTTGTGTGCTCATGAAATAGCTCTGAATGTTACTTCCAAAAGTTATTTCAGAAATGGTTGGAACAAGGTCAGCATTTTTGGATTAAATATAGATTATCCATAGTGACCTTCTGAAAGTAAAACATTAACTTTCACTTACATTTCAATGTTTGAATGATAACATAACCTTATTACTTCATAGTTCCACCTCTTGTTCATGATCAATGATGTGGCAGCCCAGGAACATAGTCAGACAACATGCCCCAGTGAAAGGTGCCCTACAGGCGGATGGGTACCACAAATTCTCTTCATTTGTCAGATGAGCATAAGAGGTGGCTTGAGAGAAGCATGTTGAGCATCTCAGAAAAGCAGGCATATGTGTGTATATAGTTTTCTCCAACTGAGGTTGAGTGAGCTCACCAACGAAGAGAAACAGGTGACTTGGTGCCATTGACACTATAATCTCTAGTCCCAGGCTCTGCCCTGGGGGCTTCCATAGACTTCAAAGCACCCACAGCAGCTGAGGGTGTTGATTGTGCCTATAAATGTCCACTCATAGACTGGGGAATGAACAGAGGACCCATTTCCATGCCGGCTCACAACAAAATCACTTGCATGCTTGCCCTATGAGAAAGCATATGAGGGGACCTCATAGCCTATAGGCCTACCGGAGTGTATGAGCTGTATCTTTTTATGTAACCTTATTAAAGCCATTACCTGTGGACCAGTCTAAGGAGCATGATTCTCATCCAACTGTATTTACAAAGGTATTCAATTTATATCTTAAAAAGCATCAAAATACATACAATCCACCTCCTTTTGAAAATAGTTCTTAGATAGTTAATCTTTCACATCTCATACTTTTGACACTCCAGATTCTATTTGCCAAACCCACTGACCCATCTCTTGCTAGGTCTTTCCCTTCCTCTTGACTCTTGGATTCTGTAGTCTTCTGTCAGCATTGCAGTGTTCTCCAATTTTGTATTCCAAAAGACTTGAAAAGAGTTTGGCAGAGATAGATTGACTTCAGAGGAAATGGATAGAAACTGGTCTAATAAATTAGAATTCAATTGGTATTGGGAACAGGGAGGAGAATCTTAATATTCCTTATCAATACCTTTTGTAATATCTAGTTTATAATTTTAATACCTCCCACCACAGGTTCCCGTGTATGTAGTGCTTTCCTTGTGTCATTTGATATCTTCTAATCATTTTCCTAGCTACCTCTTCATAGGCAAAGTATTGTTTGGTTGTGGTCGATGTTCAGATTACACATGTTTAGTTCTCCAATGTCTCAGATTTCTATTTTACTGCAGCCTCTGCTTGCATCATAATTTAATATATCTCTTCAGTTTCAAGCAATATATCCTCCACCCCTATTCTGCATTTCCTAAATGCTAGGACAGGTATGGGGCTAGATAAGACAGGGATAGCATAGAAACAGGAACAAGATAAGAGAAGATGCACTGGTTTAGGCACAGAGGGGTCAGCATATAAGAAAGGGCAGATACAGATGCAGAGAAGAAGGCAGGGATGGAAGATTTGCTACCGAGGTCGATTATCTAGACTGCACTGAAGGCGCCTAGAAATATTTACAGAGAAGGGCTCTAAAAATTATTTGAAGGATGGAAGCACCATTGGAATAGTTACAAAGCCTTTCAAAGAAATTGGCTTTGAATATGGCAAAACTATTTGAAATTTTACATTACGTGGTGTTTAGGAAAGTATCTTTTTCATGACCTCACGTCCATGTCTCCTTCATTCTGTCCTATTGACATTCATATCTGAAATAAAGGCTGAAAGTCATCACTAATTATGCAGATATGCAGATGTACCATTTTTTTTTCTTTTTAACACAGTGCACTGAAAGACTAGACAAAGAACACAGCCACAACTACATTTCCAAAACATGCATTGACTAAAAACTATTTAAGAAACCTAAATGCTATGCCATTTTATTACTTCATACCAGCCATTCAGAGCTGGTTTTTGCTCTAGTGGGAAACATATATGGGGTTCCTCCAGCAAGAGGCAAGAGCTTCAAGTATATAACAAAAGAGCTTTCAGAGATAAAGTTCTCAAGAACTGGAACAAGCAGGCCCTCATATCCTCAGTCCTGTCGAAGGGATGGTTCTCTGATACAAGCTCATTTTCTTCTTTCACATCTGAAGCTAATGTCTTTCACCTCCTTTTACATACCCAAATCCCTCTATTCTTTAAGGTTCGGATTCAGCCCAAAGTCTCCTGAGACTCTATTTGCCCACTTCACATTAATATGTTCTCTGACCTCCTGTTGAAGATTTGGGCTCTTGCAACATTTATGACTTATTCAATGTAAATGGGAAAGACATAAATGGGGAAGAATTGAAGAATTACGGAGTGAGAGAGGCTTTGAAAATATACATGTTTTACCCACCTTTTTTTTGACCCACCCCTTTTTTTTAAAAAAAACATTAAGTGGCAGCTTCTGGCTAACATTTAAATCCAACCATAGTTATCTCCTTTTCTTAAGCTGTTAAGGCATTTACTACTCATAAAAGTGATCAAATGGAATGTTAGTCAGCTTAATGGGTGCTGTGTGAAGTTAAATATAAAACAGGCCAAAACCTAAAATACAATAGTAACCATGAATGGGTAAGTAGGAAACAAAACTAAAGCTGAATTCATTCCAAAATTCAATAAATATATAAAGACCACATGGTTTGCATGCATAAGTGTTGCAAATATTTTCTGAATCATCAGTTAAAAACATATCTGTGTGGCAGAGCAGGCAAAAATGTTTGCCTCCCGCCTCTTGTCTTTCTGTAAACATGAAGGTCCAAGGCCAAAGGAGGAGCCCTCTGAAGCATCCTGTTAGTTTTTGTTTTGGTAGATGGAGCTCACTAACCAAAATGACAACAAACATTCAAAAATGAGGACTTACTCTATGGCATTTGTTCAAACCTCTTAAAAGCAGGGATGTTTTCCTGTCTGATGTATAAGCCACCCAAGCACAAATTAAAAGCAGATGCTCCATGGTTCTCTGAGGATATTTATAGCTCAGAGTGTATGCTTTCTGGTCATCTCTCAACAGCAGAACAGTTTGAAGAGGTAGTGAACATTTTGCAATAATGAATGCCCCATTCTAGCAAATTTCCACTTCTCTGTTTTGAAATTAGACTACACATTTTCTTTCCTCAGTGGAAAAAAAGTATCTTTGCAAAAAGAACTTGAAGTATTTTCGATACTACACATGTCTTTTTTTTTTTTTTAAATATGGAATTACTTTTGTTAGAATTACTTTTTTAACATTTAATTTTTTAACTTTATTGGGGTGACATTATGAACATATATCAACATGAACATATAGGTTTTATGTGTGGATTACTAATTTACAAAATCTGTATATAGGACCATGTGCCCGCCACATAAAGTCAAATCTCCCCCATCCCCTCCCTCTGGCAAGCACCACACTGCTGTTTGTGTTCATAAGTTTCAGTTTTATATTCCACGTATGAGTTAAATCATAAAGTTCTTAGCTTTCTCTGTTTAACTTATTTCACTTCACATAATGTTCTCAAGGTCTATCCATGTTATTATAAATGACACTATTCATCCTTTCTTATGGCCGTGTAGTACTACATTGTGTATATATACCACATCTTCTTTATCCAGTCCTCCTTTATCCAGTATCATAGGGTACTTTGGCTGTTTCCAACTCTTGTCCACTGTGAATAATGCTGCAGTGAACATAGGGGTGCATATATCTTTACATATAAATGATTTTGAGTTTTTTGGGTACAAACCCAGGAGTGGGATTGTTGGGTCATACAGTACTACATGTGTCTTAATTACACACTTACAGGTTTGGTGTGTTAACCACTACCAAGAAGGACAATTTCAGGTTTCAATATTGAACTTCCTCTTTAGGTAAATTCATGCATTTCAGTGCAATCTGTTTTTCAGAACAATAGGTTGAAATACTAAGTACAACAACATTTGTAAAAATAGAATGCAAAATATTAGGATTTTCATTGAAAGGTATATATATATATATATATATATATATATATATATATATATTTGGATTTATAAATCTATTCTACTAATATTTGCCATGTGCAATGTGAATGGAACAGGTATAATGGGGATTCAACAGAGAAACACAACTGCTGCTCTTTAACTTCCTGAACTTAACATTTTGGGGAAGAGAGTACTTCATTGCATGGAAATGGAAGTGACAATAGAAAATCATGCAACAAGGTGTGGCCTGTATGTATACAGAAAATGTTAATTCAGGAGAGAGATTTTAATGTTGGCGGAAATGATCATTCTTCAATATTAAACACAGTGAGGGTAGTTTTATCCAGGAATGGACTTTGGAATAATGGTCAATGGAAATTGATTAATTGACTAAAAAAATGCCAATATCATAAAAGGTATAAAGCCCTGGTTTAGAAGTAGTCAATGCTGGAAGAATGAGATCCTACAGAGAAGTGCTGCTTCCACATCAAAGTTGTCCAACCCCTTAGTTTTCCACAGCAACCTGAGAGTTCTTTTTCTGAAATATAATAATCATCCTCTCTCTTCTTTATTCTAAGTGACACTCTATTCCTTGAACAGTTTTCTTCTAACTCCTCCTTTCCTTCCTTACACTCCCCCTCCCTCCAGGAAGTACTTCCTACCAAATAAAGGAGAGGTGGTAATGAGGCCATCTGCACCCACAAGCAACCGATTGCAATAAGCATGTCCTCAACTTGCTTCACTCCCCTCCACACGAAATACTCTTCCCACTTTTCTTAAAGATGGTACAGTTTGGAAGGTGTTTAGTTTTGTGTGGTCCTTCTGTTTAGCTGTCTTTCCTTTTTCTGTCTGTATTAGTGTTTCTGTCCAAGACAATCAGGAGTGCTAAGCAGTATTTAAAATAGAATCCATTGAATAGTTTTCTTCTAACTCTTCCTTTCCTTCCTTACACTCCCCCTCCCTCTGTGAGTACTTCCTACCAAATAAAGGAGAGGTGGCAAGGAGGCCCTCTCTACCCACAAGCAACTGATTGAAATAAACATGTCCTCAACTTGCTTCACTCACTTCCACACAAAATACTCTTTCCACTGTATTTGTGAGTAAATACAGTTCCTTAGACATGTTAAAAGGAAATTTTATTGTAACATTTGTAAGTCATAGCAGCGTTTATTAAGGCAGTTTAAAAATCTAAAGTAGAATGCAGGTGACATCTTTTTAAAAAATGAGGCACTTCAAATCTCTCTTTACCAACTCAAACAACTCAAAATTTTTGTGTTAAAAATGATTCCATAGAATTCACACTAGTTAGATAGTCAAGAATACTTTTCAGGTATTACTCTAAATCAGAATACATATGGAGAATAATCTAAAGTTTAACCAAAGAAAAGTAAATTTTAGTATGCTTGAAAATATCAAAAGAAGCAATGTTTCCAAATGTATAATTATTTATAGTGTTATCTATTTTATTTACACTAGAGGCCCAGTGCATGAAATTCATGTGGGGGAGGGGGGGAGGAGGGAAGAAAGGGGGGATTGTCCCTCAACCCAGCCTACACCCTCTCCAATCCAGGACCTATCAGAAGATATACGACTGACTTTCACAATCTGGGACCGCTGGCACTGCTAACCTGCCAGCCTGCCTGATTTGCCCCTAACTCCTCTGCCTGCCTGCCTGATCACCCCTCACCTCCTCTGCCTCACTCCACACATGGGACCCAGGATTCCCTCCCTCTGGCCAGCCACAGGCATCCAGGACCTGGGCCGGTTTCACTCAGGCTGGCCGCAGCTACCGGGGACCAGAGGTGGGAGGCTTTGCCTGGGTCACCACTGTAGGCACCCAGGACTGTGGGGCAGGTGACTTGTCCCTCTCCTGGGCCACAGCCCCAGCTATTGGTGCCTGGGACCTCGGGGCAGCGATTTGTCCTTCTCCTGGGTCTCAGCCTAGCTGATCCCCATTCCTCTCTCACACAAGCTCAATTGTGCCTGGCTGGTCCCCATTTCTCTCTCCCCAGTGTTGAGTGTCTGAGTCATTATGGTGTGATGGGATGAGGTTGTGACAATCATTTGCATATTAGCTTTTTATTATATAGGATTATTGGAGATATTTTGAAAAGGAAATATTAATGTGATTCTACTCCTCGGCCCCCACCCCCCCCCAAAAAAGGATTCTGTAAAATCAAAAAATTTGGTAAAGTAGGAGACACAGAGAAATGGAATCTAGAAGAATTCTTGGGGCACACAAATGACAATAGAACCCTAAAAGTATCTATAAATGACCAAAGACTTCAGTGACCACCAATTCCTTTGTTTCTTAACACTTATATGTCCATTCTGTTTATTCTCATCAGAAAATTAGGTTTCCATGGAAGGCAGGGCAAAAATTGCTCCTGTACCTCCTCTTCCCTTCTCCATTTCTTGGCTGTACCCCAGAGAGTTCCACAGAAAGATAGCTCTTTTTAGTTCACTGAGTATAAAACTGAGGAATTTGTTATTTGAATCTATTTTTCTCTTGACTTTAATCTGTTAAAAGTTACTAGTAAGAAATCCCTGCCAACTAAAAATTAAAAAGTTTGTTCTTTGTGTGGAACTTACTGTATAGGCCCTGGATTCAAGTTTGTGGATTTATATACCGTTTTTGTTGTTTCTGAGATACTTGTTCATAGGCAAGTTACTTAACTTGTTCTTGCCTCTGCTTACTTATTTGTGAAATGGGAGTGAAGCAATAAACTAAAGAATCATTATACTCACCAAAGACACTAAATTCTAGCCTCTATCTCTTATTAACTTGTTATTTGTCTTCAGGAAATGTGGATTACTCTGGGATGCCTTGCAGGCTAGTGTTAGTGAGCCCTATTTTCCTGAAATGACCAAGCTCTAGAGATCAAGTTGCTAATGAATGTCAAGCCACACAGGTGGCATCAGTGAGAATTATTAGGCACAATGGGCAGCTCTGCTAGTCAGTGAGAAACAAACACCCTCAAAGATGCCTATTTCAAATCATGAATTCACCTTGGACACTGGCCACTCTGTCATGTAGGTCCCATGATACTGTTAACATGTTCATAATACCAGCTTTATTCACGAAGTTCATAATGTGGAATAATAAATAGCAACGAGAAAAGAACAAACTGCTGCTATACCCACAATCGAATGAATCTCACAGACAAAAGGCTGAATGGAGAAGCCAGGCACAAGAGTGTATGCTAGATCCCAATGACAGGAAGCCAAGCACAGGAAACGCATCTGTGGGGAGGGAAGTCGGAGTAGTTACCTCCATGGGAGCAGATGGTGGGAAGGGGTATGGGTATCCTGGGGTGCTGAAAGTCATTTATCTTTGGGTCTGGGTGGAATTGCATGGTTTTTACAAACTCACACGTACCTACATATATATCTAAAATTTAGGCATCCCATACTTACGATTTGTGCACTTTACAATATATATATCGTACCTCAGTAAGAAGTTTTGCAAAAAGATTATTATATGGTTCAATCAGCTCTATTAATAATCGTACAATCATTCCAATGAAGAGCTCTGTTTATTTTTTTTCTCTAATTAAAAAAAAAAAAAAAAGCATATTTCTTCTACTTTAGACTTTCTTCCTGGCTGGGCGGCTGATCTCTCTGTGAGTCACTGAACCAGTGACAGAGTGGTGGGGCTCAGCGAGAGGTTCAGAAAGAAGAGAGGGCTTCGGAGGTGCCTGGCGATGGCAGGGAGGAGAGGAAATGAATCAGCCTCTCCGGCTGTGATGCAGCGCAGCTGCGCCAGGCAGAGGAGACAGACTCTCTTCCCTTTACAGGGGTTCCAACAGAACTTCCTGTTTCTATTTCCCTTCGCCATTGCCACTGTGATATGTGAATGAAAACGAGCCAGGTTGCTCTGATTAACCCATTTTCACATAAAATAACCAGGGACTCCTTTTTTTTTTTTTTTTTTTTTTTTTTTTAACTAGAAGCTAATTGGTAATTTGCATGTAGAGCATACAAAGGGTTTGCAGTAATTAGACCAGATGAATGCCTACAGAGGTGAAAATGGAAAGCAAGTCGGGCGTCTTGGAGTATTGCCTATACGGAAGTTGATGGTTCTGAGATGAGTGCATGGCTTTCTAAACAAGCCAGACTCAGATATACGCTTATATGTTTTACAACCCGTGATTTGGAAAGTTCTTTCAGATATAACAACCTGCCAGCAGGTTCTGTGTGTAAGACCAAGTACTGCTGTGGGGAAGCCAAGAAAAATGAGATCAATTTAACAGGGAAGAGCAGATTAGAGCCAAAAAACGGGCTGGCAAGAAAATACTCAATAATACCAAGAAAAAAAATATAGAGTTTAGTGACAGATAGGTGGGATTTCAACAGAAACAGATAGACAAGGAACTTTGGGGAGAAGGGGAATAATATCAATAGCTACTATTTCTGTGTTACACAGTACAAATTGTTATCATATACTTTCTCACTGAATCCTTAGATAATCTCTGTAAAGTAGTTGTTGTTCACCTTATTTCCTGATGAATACATTGAAGCATGAAGAAATAGTAACTTTCCCAAATCAAACACTCCAGGATGCATGCCCAGGTCTCTCCGACTCTGAGGCCCTTCTTCTTCTTCTTCTTCATTTTAAAATCTTTATTATTGAGAGTATTATAGATGTACTACTTTTGCCCTCCATTGCCCCACTCCACTTGCACATAAATTCTTCGGTTAATCTCTTCCCGCTTCCCTTCTCCCATTTCCTGTGAGATTCATCAGTCTGTTCCATGTTTTTATGCCTCTAGTTCTATTTTATTCATTAGTCTATTTTTTCATTAGATTCCTTGTTTGTTTATTTTGACTTTTTATTCCATTATTGGTAGATATGTATTTATTGTCATTTTATCATTTTTATTTTTTATCCCTTCTTCTTCTTCTTCTTCTTCTTCTTCTTCTTCTTCTTCTTCTTCTTCTTCTTCTCCTATTTCTTCTTCCTAACTGTTTTTCTTTTGCTGCTTTTAAAATTCTCTCTTTGTCTTTAACCTTTGACATTTTAATTAGGTGTTTTTGGGTTTCTCTTGTTTAGGACTCTGAGCTTCCTGGATTTATAAGTCTATTTCTTTCACCAGGTAGGGGAAATTTTCTGTCATTATTTCTTCAAAAAGGTTTTCAATATCTTGTTCGCTCTCTTCTCCTACTGGCATCCCCATAATGCCAATGTTGGTACACTTGAAGTTGTCCCTGAGATTCCTTACACTATCTTCAAATTTCTAGATTCTTTTTTCTTTTTTTCCACTTTTGATTGGGTGCTTTTTGCTCCCTTATATTCCAAATTGTTGATTTGATTCTCTGCATCCTCTACTGTTGAATCCCTGTAAGTTATTCTTTATTTCAGTTAGTGTATGCTTAATTTCTGACTGGGTTTTTTTCATGTCTCTGATGTTCTCACTAACATTCTTAAAATTCTCACTAAGTCCCTTGAAGCTCTCATTGAAATCTTGAGCAACCTTATGATCATTGTTTTAAACTCTGTATCTAGTAGCTTGCTTGCTTCCATTTAATTTGGTTCTTTTCTGGAGATTTCTTCTATTGTTGTCTTTTCATATTTTTTTCCATATGTTTTGTGTGTGTGTGTGTGTGTGTGTGACATATGTTTTTGTCTCCACATTTTGGCTGCTTCCCTCCCTGTGTTTCTATGTATTAGATAGAGCTTTCTTTGTCCCCTGGATTTGGTAGAGTGGCCTTGATTAGTTTCTATGTATTAGATAGAGCTTCTTTGTCCCCTGGATTTGGTAGAGTGGCCTTGATTAGTAGGTGTCCTGTAGGGTCCAGTGGCTCAACCTCCCCAGTCACCAGAACAGGCGCTCTAAGTATGCTCCTGAGTGTGCTGTGTAGACAGTCTTATTGTAGTTGAGCCTTAATTGCTATTGGTGTCACTGGGAGGAATAACCTCCAGGCCAATTGGCTGTGAGGAGCAGCTGCATCTACAATGTAAGAACTGCTTTGCAGGGGACACCGCTATAGAGCAGGACTTGATTCGGTGGGGCTTTGGTGCTCACTGAGTATGTCACTTGAGTGTGTTGCTCATGGGTATACAGAGTTGTAATCTGGTATAATCTGAAGCTGTTACTGTATACTGGCTTTGGGGCCTCCTGAAAGGTGCCAAGTCAGTCTCTGCCTGGGGCCAATAGGCATGAGCTACAGTGCAATCTGCAGAAGGCTGCTACTTGTGTTGTGCTTAGAAGTGCCCAGGAAAGGCAAAGCTATCTTGAGCCTGATATTGATAGGTATGGGGCACACTGATACCAAGTGCTGCTTGTTTGAAACATTTTAGGAAAGTCTGAAGTCTGAGCCATTCATATGGAAAAATCACTGCAAACAGCATGGGAGGGGCTGCAAATTGGATGGGGTGGGGTCTCAGAGAATCACCAGGGCAAAGCAAATAGTGTGAGCTAGGCTGATGGAAACTCAGATATGGCTGCCAGTCAGCTCTGCAACAGGGGAGGTCTCAGCATAGAAACAATGACCCCTACAACCACCCCAGTCTGGGAGAAAGCTGCCTCCTAGTTTTTGCTCTAATGCCAGATAATACAGTTTCTCTCTGTATGTCCCTGGACTGCCCAAGCCATTGCCTCGGTGCTGGATCTCAGCGGGAGCCAGTCTGAGTAAGTTCAAGCAACGGTACTTTAGGAGGAATTGCCTGGATCTCCAGCAGCCTACATGTCACTCAGCCACAATCCCCACTGATTTTTATGGCCTGAAGTTCCAGGGGTTTCTCTTCCCAGCTCTGGAACCCTGAGTGGGGGATCCCTTGCTCCTCACAAGGTGCCTCTATAGCAAAGAAATCCCTCCCGATTCAAAAAACACCATACTTGGGAGTCAGACTAGCCTTCCACCCCTCCTACCAATCTCAATGTGCTTTCTTCCTTACTTCTCTATCTGTAGAACTTCCATTCAGCCAGCTTTCAGACAGTTCTGAATGATGGTTGTTCTATATTTTAGTTGTAATTTTTATGTGATTGTGAGAGGCATTTACCTAGGCCACCATCTTGCTTCTCCTGTCCATGGCCCTTCTTTATAAAAACAAACATATGCTCTAAAGTTAAGAATGTGAAACACTTGAACTAGACTAACTTATAGAGAATCCCTGTCCATTCTTCTCACAAGTTATTTTATTTTGATGTGTATAGCTTTCTTTATCTGTGAGCCAAGGTTGAAAATAAAAATGTACTTCAGGAAAAGTAAATGAGTTTACCTCCATGAAGCATTTAGAGCAGCTTCTGTCTGTTCTAGCAGTATGCAAATGCTCATTACTATTATTTTTTGGAAAATTTTTTAATAAAATGTATGTACTCTATAGAAAATTGACAAAAGACCTAATAAAAAAGTTTGACACACTTGCTAGAGTAAAGACATACATGTTTATGGAGAACATTTGGAAAAATACAGAAATATATCAATAGAAATGCCTTTCCATAGTTGGGGAAGGAAGACATTGTAGATAAAGGGACTACTATGAGTGAAGACAGTGGGTGGGAATTTTCAGGGAATAGCTTGGTACAGGATGAGATACTCATAACAAGAATTGAGATTAAAAGCCATATTGACTAAGTACATGGATGGCTTTAATGTCAGATTAAAGATTTTTCAATTAATTTAATAAGAAGGCAAGGACTGTTGCAGACTTAAAAATAGGTAATAGGACAGACCTCAGAACAGGAAGATAAGCCAGAGTAAAGCATTTCAATGATACCTTGGGAATTGCCTGGGGGCTGGGGAAAGGAAAAGGAAACCTTTAAAAATTATCTATATGTAAAAACCCTAATATGCAAATAGGCTGAATGGTGGAATAACTGAACAACCGGTCACTATGATGTGCACTGACCATCAGGGGACTCGAGGAACATGGCGGGCATCAGCAGCAGGTGACAGAGCATAGAACATGGCCTGCTTTGGCCATGGTGTGATGGTGGAGCAGGTGAACAGGGTTGCCAGACCAAGGCGGGGCACTGGTTGCTGTCATTGGGGTGAGCCTCTGGTGGTTACTGAAAATTCTTTGTTCCCATGCATCATGGTCCTGTCTGACACTTGTACCTTGCTCACACCTGCTGCCAATGCCAGATAAGCCACTTGCACCCACTGCCAGTGTCTGACACCAGCCCAAATTGCTTGGTGCTATCAGTGGATGCGAGCAGCAGCTACCAGCCCTGATTGCCTCTCAGGGCTTCTCCACCTTCCCTTGCTCCTGAGGGGTGATCAGGGCCAGTAGCCACCTCTCACACCTGCTGCTGGTGACTGCCCCGCTCATACCCACTGCCAGTGCCAGAGCCACTGCCAGCACTGGCCCCACTGGCACCCACAGCCGGCACTGGTGCTGTTGCTCTCACCTGGCTCAGTGCCGGTCCTGATCGCTTGGTGCTATCAGCATGTGGGAGCGGTGGTGGTGGGAGCTGGGCTGCTGGCAGACAGGAGACCAGAAGGCTGTGGTGGGAGGGTTTGGGTGGGGCACAGAGGATGAGCTGAAACCCATTCCTTTGCCCATCACAGCCTCGTGGCCCACAGTTCCTTTCAAGGTGTATGGATTCATGCACTGGGCCCCTAATTCTAAATAATACATAATCTTCTTTACTGGATATTCTCATCTGTGAATTACTGTTTTTTGGAAGTGTGCTGAATCTGAGTAAATAGCTACTTAGTTACCATCCAAATATCTATTATGGTAATAAGGAAATGTTAAACTCTATGGTTTGCACTTATCTTTGTGTGTTTAAGGATTATGGCAATAAAGTAAATGCATATTTATATGCTCTATATAAAAATATGAATAGTTCTATTCAAAAAACTTTCTTGGTAAAAGTATTGTACTCTCACTGGAAAGAGAAAAGTTGACAAATGTTTGCCAACTCAGGTAATACTTTCTCTGCTATTCATGATCTCTTTCAAGTAAAGTCTGTTTACTTTTCTAATTGATAATTCCCACTCCAAATTTGTATAGTTGGATAGTTAGAATCTTTTTCTTCCAACTCATGAGGAAATGACAAATCACAATTTAGTTGACTTTTCTAGAGCTGTTTGTGGGACTGTCTAGTTGGACTGGAATAATAACTCTTTTCTTTTTTTTATTTTTCACAAGCCAAGTGTGGTTTGAGATTTAATGACAAGGAAGAGAACTGAAATTAATACTGGTAATATTTTAAACCTGAATGAGGAAAAAGGAGGTAGGAGTTTTAAACTGTTAGCTTTGTGTGTGGGCAGCTTTCTGTCTTCTTTGGAAAGAGTGAAGGCCAGGCAAGATCTTACCATCAATTAAAAAAATTTAAAACGAGTGTTAAAAGGATATAAAGGATATGCTCCTAGTCTAACTTTATATTTCCTTTTAACACAATTCAATTCCTAGTGAGAAGATAGTTTTTATGACTCTTTATCCTTTAAGTTAATGTGTCAAAATGAAGTGATGGATTGTGCAAGATTAATTTACTTAAAAAACACACACCTTTGATTTTGGACTTAGATATTAACAGGTGTACTTGGCCAATTAAGATTCACAGACACCTTATTTTCCTTGATGTCTTTGAAGAGAAGCCTTTTTTTTTAAAACCTTTAAAGTGAATGATAACCAAGCAGAAAGGAACACTCGATTGTTCTTTATTTTTGAGAGGACTTTTCTTATTTCACAGTGTCTAATAAGAAATATTCATCAAATACAGAGTATACATTTTAGCAAAATGAGGGACTGCACTGGACACTCATTCTTACAGGAAATGGAGGTTTTCCAAATACATCTGTGTTGGGTGATAAATCATGTTACAGATCAGAATGAATGATTGTCAGGGCTCCCTCAGCAAATCCTACTTTTAAAAATATTTGCCTTTTTGCTAGTTGCTTAGTTTTTTGTTAAATTTCTAACTTAAAACAAAATTCTCTGCCACTTAATATATATTACTAATTTCATCTCGATAATTACATAAAATTTGGTATGCTTATTCTCATGCTGCTGATGAAATGGAGGTTCAGAGATACTTACTGGTAAATAAAGGCCAGAATGGGATTCAAACCCAGGGCTTTCTAACTTAGGACCACATACTCTCACTAGTATCTTTTACCGTTTTCCACAAGGCAACTGTGTGTCTATGTAAAGCCATTAGTGATTACTTGATTATGATGAAAGTAATTTGAAATATTTTAAGATAGCAAAAAATAAGTAAATCTATCTAAAGTGCCCTCAAAAATCTCCCGTTTAGCCCTGGCTGGGTGGTTTAGTTAGATGAAACATTGTCCCTTACACTAAAAGGTTGTGGGTTTGATACCTGGTCATTGCACAAGTATCTCTCCCCCACCCCCCCAATAAAAACATATCCTTGAGTGAAGATTAAAAACAAAAAAGAATCTCTTTAATGCACATATAGTCCATGCTTCCATACTATATGCTTCCATCAAGCATGACCATAGGAATCCAGTCATTTTATCAGTTTCTTTTTTTTCTTGGTATCTCTGTTCTGACTATTATTGGCTTCCTGGCCATTTCCAATTGGTCACTGCTAACCATCTGATAACTAACCTCGCTGTCTTCTTTTCTTCTCTCCTTATAGATTATTTACAGATTTCCCCAAATGTGGACATGAGCCACATCTTTACATCCCCAATGTTTTGAGACTTTTGTTCAAAAGTCTTATAATTTAAAGAGGGAAATTATAATGCAGAAAAGAAAGAACACCATGCCACTCTACATTAGATATCAATAGCTATAAGTCCAAGATGTGTGTAACATTTAGCAGCCCATTCCTTTGCAGAGGGCCATCTATTTCTATGCCCCACATGCAGGCCAGGTACCATTCCAGATGGGTGTGCTTCTACTTTGGTGTCTTAGGCTCCCCATTCCAAGGGGAATTGTCTGTCCATGCCCTCAAGCTGTCATCTTCACCCTCATCATGATCAATGCTGGGTGGCAGAGCCCACACCGAAGACTGCTTCCTACAGGAAGGCTCCTCATTCCCTCACTTCTCCCCCAGCAGAGGCTTTGGTGTTCACTTCCTCAAAACCAAAAGACCCATTAAAGTTTGTGCCAAACCAGTCTCTTCCAAAGACAAATTCTCCCAACCACCTTGAGCAATAAAAAACTATTGGATATTTAAATAATTCAACTGCTTCCTTCAAAAGTATATTAAAGTGCTGGTTCTGAGGATCTCAACATTCAAACATCATTGAAAGTCTGTTTTTCTTTGTTGCTCCTTTAGGGAAGGTTAATACTTTAGCTGTAATCCTATATAATAAAAGTCCAGCAACCAAATGCTGGAACGTCCATAATGACCAGAATGACCGTGACCCCTCAACCAGGCTGGCCCTTCCTCTGATTGGCCCCCACCAAGGTGAGCCAGCTGGACCCCACTAGTGCACGAATTTGTGTACCAGGCCTCTAGTACATTATGAAACATTCAGGTTATTTTCTTTTGCCTATAAGTATATGAGATGACTTTCTGGTATTTTTAAATAAAAACAAATTATAATGTAAAATATGATGTGCTAAGGTAGTGGTTGGCAAACTCATTAGTCAGCAGAACCAGATATCAACAGTACAATGATTGAAATTTCTTTTGAGAGCCAAATTTTTAAACTTAAGTTTCTCTAACGCCACTTCTTCAAAATAGACTTGCCCAGGGGCCAAAGAGCTGCATGCGCTAAGGGGATATGGGCAACATTTGCTATCAGTGGGTACTTTGTAGAGTCCTTGGTACTTGACTGTTTATGTGACACTGAACTTTTCCTGTTGAAATGTTTCATAAATGATTGCCATTAGGTTTGTCCTCAGAATTTGTCAAGAGCTAATTCACTTAGCTAGTTTAGAACACAATACCCTTGAATAGAAATGCTTGAATGGGCAAACTTGGGACAGCTTCTCCTTTTAATATTTTGTTTATCATTACACTTTCACTTGATAGTACTATAATTACACTTCCGAATTAAACCAATCTTTTACTCTGTGACCTGGAACAAGTGACTTAATCTCTGTGTGTGAAAGTTTTCCTGTTTGCTGTAACAATACCTACCGTATAAAATTGTTGCAAAGATTAAACGGAATAACACTTGTAAAGCTTTCACCAGGGCTAGACGCACAGCGTTCAATCAATGTCAACTATGCCTTTTAGTATAAGAATACTAGCAGTAGTTTTACCTGATAGGGGTCACAATTGTCCACTTTCTCAATACGAATGTAACTGCTGGGTGATCAAATGCTGTCACACCCAGCAGAGTCAATATTTTGAGTCTCTGGAGTCAGGACACCTATTGTACATTCAAATCTTGGTTCTGCAGCATACAAGTCCTATGACATTAGGCAAATTACCCGGCCTCTCTAAGCCTCAGTTTTCTCATCTGCAAAATGAAGGCGAGAATGGCACCTATCTTGGAGCCTGTCACAAGGGTTAAATGGGGTAATCCATGTGAAGAACTTAGCAAAATGCCTGTCACAGAACAAACCTGCAACCATTAGCTTCTCTGTTTCGTTTATTCGCTTTAGCTTTAAGTTCTTGTTCTTATTTCCTGACTTTTGTTAACTGTGAATACAGTCAACATCCTGGAAGGATTGCCTCCTCCAGGGCACAGAGGGGCATTGTAAGGTGTGCAGGCCTGAGAAGCACTGGCAGGTCAAGAAGTCAAGAAAAGGGTATCTCGTTAAAAATCTCAGAAAAGTATTTTGCTCCAACCCCAAATGGCGAGTTTAGGCCAAAGAAGAATTCTTGAGGAAGGTGCTAGGGAAACTCTCCTCAGTGTTCACAGAAATAGTCAAGGATGTGGTTTATTGCCTCACCTGAAGGGTGGGTTTCCCTGCCTTCCTGGACTCCAGTCAGCTCTGAGTCACAGCTGTGTCACCTCCCCTCCCTGCCCCAGGCCACTTCCTGAGGCTGGTGAGGATTTTCCTGGGACCATGCTGAGGCTGTAATGACTTTGTTGTTTCACAGGGACACCAAGAGGGAGCATGATGTTATGAAACCCAGCTCCAACCCAGGAAATTGGGGATTTTGCTTCTGGCCCTGACTTCAGCCTGATATGTCAGTTAACCTTGGGAAAGTCATTAACCTTTGCCACTTCAATTCCTAATGTGTAAAGTAGAAAAAGAATAATGTCTATATAATGTCTATACTTCTGAACTCATAAGATCGTTCTGAAGAGTCCATAACACAACAGATTCGGAAGCCATTTGAAAATGTTCAATGTTTACACATTTAAAATGTAATTTTAAATACCATTTAAATATGAAATTTACACATTTAAAATATTATTTGCCTATGTAATAGTGTTTAGTGCAGTGAAGTTCAAACTTTTTCATCTCATTGGTACACATAAACTACTAAAATTCTGCCTCACACCAAATAATATATTTTTTGCTGATCTGACAAAAAAAAAAAAAAGGTATAATTTGTATTCATTGTATTCATTCACATGGGGCAGCTATTATTGTATTGAAAGTTGTCATTTTTAAATTTGACAATCTAAGGGAAAAGTGGTCCATGCTCCTGACTAAATAGTCAAATATTATATGTTTTAAAAATTCTTATAGCACACCGGTTGAAAATCACTGGTTTAGTGCGATGAAGAAAGCTGGGTTTGGAGACAGAAAGAGATCTAATTTCAGTTCTGACACCTACTAATTTTGTGACCTTAGGAAAACCCCATACTTTCTTTGAATCCCATTATTCTCACAGGTAAAATAAATATAATAATAAAGATTGTATCATAGGATGGTTGTGAGTATGAAATGAAGTAAAACTTCTGCAGAATGTTAGTTTTTATTATTCTTTAATGAACATATCTAGGTTTGTAAGGCTTTTTCCCTTTTTATTATTTGGTGTACTAAAATACATATAGGTGTAATATGGATTATTTTTTATTTCTTTTCCAGAAATATACACACAATATATGCTTCCTGTGGTTTCTTACTTAAGTATACCAGTATATATATATTTACTTATTAATATATAGGTATCTTATTATTTAAATGTATCTGTGATGTGTTTTATCTATATCTGATTATACATAAACATCTCTATATAACACATCTCAAACTCCTCCCTCCTCTCTCTCTCTCTCTCTCTCTCTCTCTCTCTCTCTCTCTCTCTCTTAATATATATATAATGCCAGGATTCATAAAATAATTTTATAATATATTAGAAATTGATTCATGTAATGATTCATGGGTTGTCTCTAGATCTTAGAAAAGTGACTGACACATAGCAACCATTATTATTTATCTTAAATTTCTACCCCAAAATATTCACTCTAACCTAGTCAACCTCTTGTGTTTACTTTAACAAATACCTGACTGATATAAATATGACCATTTAGGATCTTGAACTCTTAGTAATAGAAGTTACTCTCATGGAATACATTATTCATTCCATTAGAATTCATGGTTATATTTTAACTCTTTTCCAAGAAACATGGAATAAACTAGTCTCATGAGTTGCTATATTTTATGTTTCATTGGGTAGAAATGCAAATTCCTTGAATTAAAATGTATTATTCTTTCCTAATTAACATTAACAGAATAAAATTAGTTTTTCAATTACTAAGTCTCAATATTATCTTTAAATGCAGATTCTTAAAAATTAAACTTTTTTTATTTTGAGATAATTGTAGGTTAACAGGCAGTTGTATGTAATAATATAGAGAGATCCTCTATGCTCTTTACTTAGCTTTGCATCTTGCAAAACTGTAGGATCACAACAAAAATACTGACATTGATATAGTTAAGATAAAGAACATTTCTATCACTCTAAAGATTCCTCATGTTGCCCTTTAATAGCCACACTCCCTACTTTCCAAATTGTACCCTCTTTATAACCCTTGACAATCACTAATGTATTCTCCATTTCTATAATTTTGTCATTTCAAGATGTTATGTAAATAAAATAATATGTTATGTAAACTTTAGGGTTATTTTTTTTTTAGTCAGCTTAATTCTCTGGAAATTATATCTATAGTTTTTTATTTTTATTTTTATTGTTGAATAGTATTCCATGATATTAATGTGCCATAATTTGAGTAACCATTCACCTGTTGAAGCCATCTGAATTGTTTCCAGATTTGGGTTATTATGAATGAGACCGCAATAAATATTTGTTCAGGTTTTTGTGTTAACATAAATGCCCATGAGTGCAATTGCAAAGTTGTATATAGTTGTATGTTTAGCTATCTGTATATTCTATGTCTTTATGCTTTTTAATATTATTTAACTATTCTAATTTATTTACCTTTCCATATAAATTTTAGCATAATATTATCTACTATAGGCCCATTGCATGAATTCGTGCATGGATGGGGTCTGGACAGCTTGCCCATTGGGCCAGGCTGGCGGGGGTAAGGGACTGGTCAGGGGGAGGGGCCTCAGGTGGTTGGCAGGCCTGCTTCACCCCTAATCAGAATGTTGGTTGCTGATTGGTTGAATGCAATATGCAAAAACCTGAGTGAATATAATAGACTTATTCTCTCCTCATAATTTCTAAGTAATGTTTGATTTATAGTTTCAATGTTTGAAACTAATGTTTGATTTAATGTTTGAATTATAGTTTCACTGAAGAATTCTACCCAACATCTTAAAAACAATTAACACCAACTCTACACATCTCTCCCAGAAAACAGAAGAGGCGATAACATTTCCTAATTCACTATATGAAGCTGATATCATCCTGATACTCAAACCAGGCAAAAATAATACCAAAAAAGAAAACTATAGACCATAAATCCTCCTAAGTACAGGTGCAGAAATCTTTAACAAAATATTAAAAAATAAAATTTAGCAATATATTGAAAAATAAACACCATGGAAAAGTGGGCTTATTTTAGAGACACAAGTTTGGTTCAGTACTTGAAAATCATCATTTCAATCCACCAAATTCATAGCCTAAAGGAAAAAATCATATGATCATATAGCATTTTTATTATGGTTGCTTTAAAATTTTTGTCAGATAATTCTAATATCTCTGTTATCTTGATACTAGTATCTACTGATTATCTTTTTATATTCAGTTTGAGTTCTTGGTATGTAGAGTGATTTTTTTAAAATAAAAAATTAATATACATAATATGTTAGGAGACTCTTGGTCTTTTCAAACTTTCTGGTTTTTTTTTCTTTTATAATTAAATTTTTTTTTATTGTTTAAAGTATCACATGACTCTCCTTTTTCTCCCATTGACCTCTGCCTGGCTGCTCCCACCCAGCACATGCCCTCACACCCCTGCTGTCTGAGTCTATCTGGAGAGCAGTTAGGTGTCTATCGTGTTATGTGCATATGCATGCATATAAGTCCTTTGGTTGGCCTCTTACCTGATCACCTCCCATCCTGCCCCCCCACTCCCCTCCACCGCCCACCTTCCCTCAAAGGTTGGACAGTCTGTTCAATGCTTCTATGTCTCTGGTTCTATTTTTGTTCATCAGTTTATGTTGTTCATTGTATTCCACAAATGAATGAGATCATGTGTTATTTATCTTTTTCTGACTGGCTTACTAGAGGTATTTTGCTTAGCATAATGCTCTCTAGTTCCACCCATTGTTGTAAGAATTCATTTTTTTTTTTATAGCAGCATAGTATTCCATTGTGTAGATGTAATATCTTTACTGATACAGCTCCTAGGACAATGGAAACTAAAAAATAAACAAACAAATGGGACTACATCAAAATAAAAAGCTTCTATACAGCAAAAGAAACCATCAATAAAACAAGAAAGCCCATTGCATGGAAGAACATATTTGCCAATATAATCTCCAATTCGTGGCCCCATTCACAGATCTGTGCACATTGAAAGAAAAATAATTAGAAGAAATATTTTAATATTGCTATTTGTTTTTTCTCTCTCAGCGCCTTGGAGCCAGGCAGTGACCCTGCCCCCATTTTGGCCTGGTGCTACCCATTCACCTGCTCCACCCTCCTGCCATGGTCTTGTTCTTGCCAGGGCCCATCCGGGCCTGGCAGTACCTCCACTGCCATGTCACCAACACCCATCATGTTCTGTGCGGCCGCTTGGTGGTCAGCTCACGTCATAGAGAGGCAGTCACACTCCTGGTTGAACTCCCAGGTGAATGACGGCCTATGGGGTCAATTTGCATATTAGGCTTTTATTATATAGGATAAGGTTTTAATATCCAAAATATAGGGAACTCATACAACTTAACAAAAGGAAGATAAACAATCCAATAAAAAAATGGGCAAAGGACCTAAATAGATACTTTTTGAAAGAGGACATATGGAAGGCCAAGAGACATATGAAAACATGCTCAAAGTCACGAATCATTTGAGAGATGCAAATCAAAACAATTATGAGGTACTATCCTACACTTGTCAGAATGGCTATCATCAACAGATCAACCAATGACAAGTGCTGATGAGGATGTGGAGAAAGAGGAACCCTTATACACTACTGGGAGGAATACAGACTGGTGCAGCCATCATGGAAGATTTTCCTCAAAAAATTAAAAATGGAACTTCCATTTGACCCAGTAATCCCACTTCTAGGAATATATCCTAATATTAATAAAACAGAAACACTAATCAGAAAGGATGTATGCACCCCTATGTTCATAGCAGCACAATTTACAACAGCTAAGATTTGGAGACAGCCTAAATGCCCATCAGCAGATGAGTGTATTAGAAAACTGTGGTACAAAAATTTATGTTTTAATTGCCTTAAAAAAACAAAAAACAAACAAACAAACAAAAAACCCAAGTTACCTGCCCCCCTTTTTTCCCCAACAGAGAAAACCTATGCCCATTGTTACCAGATAGATGTAGAAGTCCAGGTTTCCTACATGGTTCCATTGGAAAACATATAGTTAGATATAGATATGGATATAAGTATAGATATAATAGATATAGATATAGATATAGATATAGATATAGATATAGATATAGAGATATGTATAATGCCTCTGAAGATGTTGAGGCTCCTCTTTACTTCTGGGAAGCTCTGGCTTCCCATGTAGTTCCCAGTGACACTATGAGTAGGTGGCATCATTACCACAGGGTAGTAGTAAAAATCTTGACTGTCCAATAGCTCCTTTGGGATGGAGAGTGAAGATTTAGGGAGAAGTGCCTCACTTTCGATGGGTTGGGTGCAAGTCTAGATTCACCACGGGAAGGGGTGTGTAGGAGCTCTTTAAAGGCCAATGGGGAGAGGAGGATCCAAGATGGCTGCTCGGGTAGACATCTAACCGCAGCAGCACACAACAATTTCAATGGAATACAACTATAATAAAATGTAGAGTGGACATTGCCCAGAGCTACAGATAGTCGACTGACTGAAAATTCTACAAGAAGGAAAGAGAAAACCAGAAGGAAATTCAGAGGATCTGAAAAAAAGCCTAAGGTACGGAGACATGCTGCACGCCCGCGCGCGCAGAGAGGTCGCAGCCTGAGAGGAGAGGGCTGGGTGCTGCCTGGTGTTCCCTAGCAGGAAGGAAATAAAACCCCCAGCCTGGGCTGAACCCCCGAACCGGCAGCGCTGACCCCCAGTTATGGGCCAGACTCTGAAGACCCAGGCTCCGGCAGGGGGAGACGGGGCTGTGAAGCGGAATCCCAGGGAGCAGCGAAAAGCAGGGCCCCCGGAGTCGTGCGCAGATGCAGAGGACTGAATGTTGACTCTGATGCTGGATTACCCTAGCCGGAAGAAACAAAGCCTCCGGCGGCGCTGAGCCTCAGTCTGGACTGCTCTGAACCCCAGTTCTAGGCCAATCTCTGGGGAACCAAGCTCAAGCAGAGAGAGACTGGGCTGTGAGGTGGAGTCCTGGGAGAGCTGCGAAAAGCGGAGCCCCCGGAGTCGCGCACACTGCACGCAGAGGACAGTCTGTTGACTCTGATCCTAGACTACCCTTGCGGGAAGGAGAAAAAAAGCTCCAGACTGGAGGAACGCAACGAGGAGCAGGAGCCCCTGCCGGACACTGGCCAGCCGGGCACCAGCAAGAAGCTGGGCGACGGTGCCCCTGAGCCTTCGATCACTGAGTGCGGGCAACAGAGCCAAGGCCAGGGGCTGCTTCCTGGGCGGCGCCGACCCCTGCAACAGGCTGAAGCAGCAGGCTGAAGCAGTGTAGGAGCCCGCGGAGAACAAAGGGGTGCCACAGGCCAACCTGCTGAGCTCCCAGGACAAGGAGGAAGAAACCAAAGAAGTTCTCAATGTGAAGAAATCAAGTGAGAGCAAAAGATATTAAAATTACTTAAGAAAGAATACAAAGAAGATCTTGAAAAATCAAAGACTAAGTCAGAACTCAACTCACCAGCCAACATTGCAACATAAATGCATTTAAAAAAAAAAAAAAAAAAAGGACAGAATGTTGGAATAGCGGCAGCCAGGCCTAGAGTGGCCAAGCACAAGGCAGTGGCAGCTGGGCCCAGAGCAGCAACGGCCAGGCCCCAGAGCAGCAGCAGCCAGAACCAGAGCATCAATAGCCAGCACTGGAGCAGCCAGACCTGGGGCAGTGGCAGCCAGGCCTGAGGCGGAGGCGGCCAAGCCCAGGGTGGCCAGTCCAGGAACACCCAGACCCGGAGTGGCTGGGCCCGGAGAAGCTTGGCCCAGAGCAGCCGGGTTGGGAGCAGCCAGGCCCAGAACAGCAGTAGCCAAGCCCGGAGCATCCAGGCCAGGAGCGGCCAGGCTCAGAGCGGCCGGGCCCGGGGCAACCAGGCCCAGAACAGCCGGGTCTGGTGCGGCCAAGCCCAGAGCAGCGGCTGCCAGGCTGGGAGCGGCCAGGCCTGGAGTGGCTGGGCCCGAAGCAGCCAGGCCCAGAGCAGCCGGGTCGGGTGCGGCCAGGCCCGGAGCAGCATCAGCCAAGTCCAGAGCAACTAGGTCTTGAGCGGCAGTGACCAGACCTGGAGCAGCTGGTTGTGGAACGAACCAGAGCAACAGAGGCCAGGCCCGAAGCAACCAGGCCTGGAACAGCTCGCTCCTCGCCTGCCCCTGCCCCACGGCTGCCTCTCAGACATGGCTGGAAACTTTTGCGGGAACTTGAGGGTCTGCTGAATCAAGTGATGAAGGCTTAGATCTGGATGTGTTGAGTTAGTATAGGGCTGGGGTGTTGATCTGTGAGTGCCTTGGGTGGGGCCTGGATGAGGCTGGTTGACATATTTGGAAATGTCTTTTGTGTGAAGTGTATCATTGGGCATGTGGAGGTATTATTGATATGAGAAAATGCTAAGTAACTGATTTACTATCTGAAAAGGGATTTACTATCGGGGAAAGGAAGGGAGGAAGAGACTGAACATAAACTGTGCACCTATGGATGAGGACAATGGGGGATGGGGATGGGGCGGAGGGTGGGGTGGGAATCTGGTGGAGGGGGGAAGAAATGAGGAACCTTTGGAATAATATGAACAATAAAGATTGATTAAAAAAAAAAAAAGCCAATGGAGATGAAACTCTGGCTCCCTGCTTGGTCTTCCCTAACACCACCCTGGTGAAAAGATTAGTGTGTCTTATGCAGCCTCTTGAGGGTGGAAGTCTAGGCTTCCCACTCAGTTTTTGCTGGTGTTGGATTGTAGTAGAGACATTTTCTGTTTTGCTAGAATGCCCCTTTCTTTATCCTTTGATTAGAAAGAAAGGGCCCTTGTTGGGGTTTATTAATCTGTTCTCACTGGCCTTTCTGGTTTGCTGACTTCTTTAGCTCCAAGTCTGGTATATATGAGACAAAAAGAGGATCCAAGAAAATTGCCACCATGCTGTTTCTCAGGTCCTAGTCATCTGCCTAATTCTCTCTACCTATCAGTTTTCTTATATTACCCTATATAATAAAGATGTAATATGCAAATTGACCACCATTCCACCACACAAGATGGCTGCCACAAGATGGCCGGCAGAGGAGAGCAGTTGTGGATGATCAGGCCTGCAAAAGAGGGCAGTTGGGGAGGACCAAGGTTGTAGGGGAGAGAAGTTGGGGGCTACCAGGCCAGCAGGGTAGAGCAGTTAGGGGTGACCAGGCTGGCAGTGGAGGGCAGTTGGGGTTGACTGGGCCTACAGGGGAGCAAGTAGGCATCTATCAGGCTGGCAGGGGAGTGGTTAGGAGGTGATCAGGCTGGCAGGGCAGAAGCAGGTAGGGGCAATTAGGCAGGCAGGCAAGCAGTTGGGAGCCAGCAGTCTTGGATTGTGAGAGGGATGCCCCTCGAGGTGTCCCAGATTGGAGAGGGTTCAGCCTGGGCTGAGGGACACACATACCCCCATGCACGAAATTCATGCATCAGGCCTCGTGTGTGTGTGTGTGTGTGTGTGTGTGTGTGTGTGTGTATGTATGTATGTGTGTGTGGGTGTGTATGTGTGAGTGTATGAAAGCCTAAGCAACTGAACAACTGGCCGTTATGACATGCACTGACCACTAAGGAGCTAGTCAGCTGACTGACCCGTCTGGTTGCCATTAGCTGGGCAGCAGCCACTCACTCCCTCAGTAGTCCTGCAGGTGCAGTCTCCTGAGAATGGTCCAGATACCAATGTACCTGCACTGCCAGCATGATCCCTACAGCACTGTAAGCCTTCTGGAAGTTGGCCTTGGGCACTGTAGCTGCTTCCCCTCCCTAGATGCTCCATAAGAAAGAAACAATATAAAAGCAATATCTGCCAGGTGGCTCCCAAAAACCAGCATGAATGTCAACAGAAAGGATCCAGGGCTGGCGAGAGCATCCCACCACTCACCTGGAAGGCTGGAAGGCCAATTGTAACTAGGTTCCCCCACCCTTCTTGGGACGGGTGCCAGATGCAGGGCTTATGGCTGGCGAGTACCACAGCGTGAGCCTCTCCTGATTACAATTGACTGGGCGCAAGCCTGCAGCAAGGTGCAGCAGGACTGGGATGAGTGAGAGCAGCAGGCAGCAGTGACAGGTGGCATGGACTGCTGGATTCTGCCCGATCCCTTCAGGCCACCCTGCAGCACTCAACCTGTGCACAAATTCGTGCACTGGGACTCTAGTTTTATATATAATATCTGAAGTGTCTGGATGTACTAGTGGGAAGAGTAGGGAAAAGTATGACTATTCCATCTTCTCAGAAGAGAATGTTCCATGTATTCTTTTTAAAAATGAAAGTCGTATAAAAATCTTCAAAGATATAGATTACTCATCTATGCTATTCATTTCACTTAGTTTTCTCTTAATACAAAGTATTCCTAACATGATTGAGATGCAGAGTCTCAAGTCCCAAGTGTGTTCTTAGAATGTTAACAAATCTCACAAGTAAAGGGGCAGATACATTTAAGAAAGGCTGTGCTAAACAGTTTCCTTTTTACTGCTGATTTTTTAAGGTCTTTTAATGTGTTGGTGTGTGTTCCAACTTTCTAAGGTTGATTCTTGAACAGGAGACTGAATTGATAGATTTGTTATTTTAGAATAATAGTCAGGTAGTGGTGTGTACAGAGTAGTCTGGATAACCAAGAAAATTATAATTGTTAAAAATTTTGCATTAAGATTGAAGTTATCTTTTCACTCTACTCACCAATAGGAAGAATTATATATTAAAATGCATGAAAGTGGAGACTTTAAATTACTTTGTGGGAAGATTATTTGTTACACCAGCATGTTCCACTCACAGTTACATTCCATGACTCCATCTTATCTTTGGAATATCATCTGAGTTTTTACAGATTTATAACACATTTAACTCATATACTTATTAATGAACTCTACATATCCTATATAATAAAGAGATAATATGCAAATTGACCCTCACACCTTCGAACAAGATGGCTGCCTCCATCTGGCCAAAGATGGCTGACACAAGATGATGGGCAGGGGAAGGTAGTTAAGGACAACCAAGCCAGCAGGAGAGGGCAATTAGGGGTGACTAGGCCTGCAATGGAGGACAGCTGGGGGCAATCGGGCTGGCAGGGAGCAATTAGGCATTAATCAGGTTGGCAGGGGAGTATTTAGGGGGTGATCAGGCTGGCAGACAGGTGAGGGGATGGGAGCCAGAAGTCCCAGATTATGAGATAGATGGCTCAGATTGGAAAGGGTGCAGGCTGGGCTGAGGGACACCCCCTGCAGTGCACAAATTTTGTGCACCAGAGCCTCTAGTACGTAATGAAATGGAGAAGTTGAGATGCAATATGATGACTAAATGGAAATTAAAGCCACCTTTTGAAGAGTTTGAAGCACATTATGCTGGGTTTCAAAAAACAATAAATAAATAATGGGATGCTCTGGTAACCTTGCAGAGAGGCACTATTTTTAGTTGTCTGATAAACTAGTCAGTCTAGACTTTGGAGTAAAGATTTGATTATTAAACAAGATTGGTCAGAAGTCATTCAATGCATTACCTATTTTAAAAGTAATTTCAATGTACAGTTGAAACCTACTAGCTAATTTTACCCCAATAAGTTTAATAATAATAAAAACAAAAAAATGGAATTTCTTGCAGTGTTATGTTTGAATATATGGGAAAAGAAAATAATATGTTTTCTTTCCTTTAGTACAAGATGGGTGAAGCAGGCATAAAGTAGAAGAGGAGAAAGAGGGCCTGTTAAGGAAGGATGTGGTGAGATGGTGTAACCGAAGAAATCTCATGTGAACGAGATGACAAATTCTACATTGTCATTGTCCACAAGAGCATCCATTTGTCTGGGCCAAAGATTACACGTTTGTGTTGGAGTGCTATACATGCCTCTTTCTAAGTTCACAAACATTTTGAAAGCAAAAGAGGACTGTTCGTTCCTTCCCTGAAATTATAGCTTTCATTTGGCTCATGAACACACTTGTAAGTATGTTTTCCATACCCCTAGCTCCTGTGCTTGCTCTTGCCTAAAATCACAGGGAGAGGGCCTGGAATCCAGCCTCTGGGCATTTAGTGAGCTTGTGACCATCATGTAGGAGCTTTCAGATTTCCTATAGCCATGTTCTTTATATGGGTCTTAGAAGTTAGAAAAAAATAATACAAAACACCTTAATGCAGACCTTTTCTATTTTTAAATGTTTAATTGTAGAAAATTTTAAATATATAGAAAATACAGAAGGTGTTACTATGAACTTCCATGTACCTCTCAACCAGCTTCAACAATTAACAAACTTTTAGCCAATCTTCTTTTCTCAATATCTCAGCTCACTTCTGTTCCCACACAGGATAGTTTGAAGCATGTCCCAGGCATCATGTTATTTCATTTATAATTACTCACTATGTATTTCTAAAAGATAATTTTGTAAAAATAACTACAATACCATTATCATACCTGAATATAACAATAATTTATTAATATTATGAACTATACAGTCAACATTAAAATGTTGCTACTCTTTTACTTTTACAGTTTCTTTGAATTAGGATCCAGATACAGCTTATACACCTCTGTAAGACTCCTAACCTATAGGTTCTCTTTCTTTCTCTCTGTAGTTTGCCTCTCTGTAGTTTGTTTGAAAAATGGGTCATTTATCTAGTGTTGTTGATTGTGTATGTGTGTGTGTTTTATTTTGTTTTTTGTTAATCCTCACCTGGGGATATTTTTCCATTGATCTTTTAGAGAGAGGGAAAGAGAGAGGGAAAGACAGAGAGAAGCATCCACGTGAGTGAAACATGAATGCACCCCAAGCAGGCCTGGGCCAGCGAGGAGCCTACGCCAAGATATGTTCCCTTAACCAGAATCTAACCCTTTGGTCCACAGATTGATGCTCTATCCACTGAGCCAAACCAGCCATGGTGCTGATTGTGTCTTTGTGGTATTATTGTCTAGTATGTATCTGTGTTTTGTGAGAACTGATAGATTTAGACTCTGGATCTTTGTCACATTCAGATTTGTTTTTTTGTGGGTTTTTTTTTTTTTTTTTTTTTGGGGGGGGGGAGGTGTCAAAACTGTTTCCTAAGTGGTTTTGTCTACTTTCAACAATAGGTACATAATATCTGGCTGTTTCTCTTTTGTTTTGTTAGCAGGGATTAATGATGATTGTCTAGATCTATTAATTTACTAGGGTTGCAAAATGATATTACATTTATTTCATTGCCTTTTAATCTCCCTTTAGCAATGGAATGAATTATGTCCTACTCTTCCTTCTCCTCACAAGAATCTAGGCCCTATTCGTGTTTCTTTAGTGACAAAGGGATTATCATGTTTTCACAAATCATCAAATACAACTTTGAATTTATGTTAACAGATATTTACTAGCAACTTTCTTGACACTTCTGCATGGGCTTAGAATCAAGTCATGTGTTCCTAGAATATATGACCCAAAGTAGTTAATAAGTGGCTTCTTAATAATGTGTTGCATTAGTATTTTTAAGTAATAAGAAAAGTTCATGAATTAATCAGGTAGACTAGTAAATACCACAACAATTATAGATTACTAGAGGCCCATTGCATAATATTCATGCAAGAATAGACCTTCTTTCCCATGGCTTCACTCCCAGCTGCCCGGGAGCAGCAAGTCCCCGCTCCCTGGCCACCCAGAGCTGGCAAGTTCCTGTTCCTGGGCCACCAGAGCTGGAAATTCTCCCTTCCTGGCCGCCCGGGAGCCACCACTTCCTTGCTGCTGTCTGGAGCACCGCTCCAGTAGCTCCCTCTGCCACTCCTTTCACCTCATAGCAGACTTCACTCCTCTCAGTGCCTGCATATGCAAATTAACCTCCTTCTTTGTTGGGTTAATTTGCATAATCACTCTGATTGGCTGTGGGTGTATCAAAGTAATGGTTAATTTGCACGTTTCTCTTTTATTAGGTAAGATTGGTTGGAGAGTTGGCATTTTTTTACAAGTATGATTTGGCAAAATCCTCTCAAAATTAAAAATGCAGAAAACCCTATGAGATAGAAATTCCACTTCTAGGAAATTTATCCCATAAATAATTTCCAAGCATAACTGAATAATTATTTATTAAAGTACTATTTATAATAAAAAATTTGAGGAAAAACCTTCTTGATTTTCTTTAGCAGAAGAGTAATTAAGTAGTTTTATATTGATATTATAAACTGCTTTGTAAATTTGACACAGTATTAAGTAAATCTCTATGTAATATAGAGAGTTCTTAACCTGTGAGCTCAGCTTTTGTGGTCAGGTGGGAAATGGAATTCTATTGCTATGAACAATATGCAATTCTACAATTTAAAAAGTAATACTGTATTTTAAAAAAATAAAGTAATTTATAGTTTTAGATAAGATGGAGGAAAGAATTTGATGTGGATTCAATATTTCTGAAAGGACACTTAATTAACATGAAGGATCTTGTGGTTGGAAATTGTTCAATCATGAGGGATAATCTCACTTTTAATCCTAAACATAATTAACCAATGACAATGGGTAGCAATTAATAACCTTAGCTCCTTGGATCAATGATCCATGTCAGAGGAAAGGAGCTTAGAACACTGGCTTAGGGCACAATGTTATGTAAGTGATAGAGGGCATTCCAGTTGGAGAATGATCAGAGATGAGATGGGGATATTTGAGCTAGACTTTGACACATCAGAATAGTTGGGACAAATTAGACTGGCATTCCATATTTCAGAGGGAAAGGGAGGGGCAGGAAGAGATTAACCAATAAACTTATATATATACTAGAGGCCCAAAATTCATGCACTTGGGGGAAGGGTGGTCTCCTCAGACTGACCTGACCCTTATCCAATCTGGGAGCCCTCAGGGGATGTCCTACTGATGGCTTAGGCCCACATGGTTCTCTGCTCTCTGTGGATCTGCCTGCTCCTTGCCACTGTAGGCCCTGCTGTCTGCTCTCTGCAGGGGCCTGCTTGCCCCTCACTGCAGTAAGGGCTAAAAGGATTGGGGGCCTCCAGCAGGGCTGAGGGGACTTAGCACTGCCATCTTGTGGCTATGGGTATCACCATCTTTGTGATGGAGGGACAGTCAATTTGCACATTCCTTCTTAGATAGGATATTCATAGTCCATAGATAGACAATAGTGTGGGGAAGGTCTGGGGAGGGTGGATGGGATGGAGGGAGTTAATGAGGGGAAAGAAAGGAGACATCTGTAATATTTTCAATAATGAAGATAAATTTAAACAAAAAAGACAAAGATGACAAAGATGCAAAGGTTTGCTTAGTCAAAGGCGAACAGACTACTTTGGCTAGCATGAAGGTTTCATGTAGGGGGAAATGCAGATATGGTTAGAAAAATATATCTAGACCTAGAAGGCTGATTTTGGGGTCTGAATTTTATTCTGTAGGCAATGAGACATCACTTGAAAACTTACAGTGGAAGAGATTGAGTGAAATGCATAGAGCCAGAGAAGCGAGGTTGCTAATCATAGTTTATAAGGCTACAGGCATGAAACCATCCATGGAGCCAGGTTTGAGCAATAAATGACAATCCCCTTTTGTACCCTTAACCAATCTAACTCCTCCCTATCAAGGGAAAACAGTGGGAGAAGAAGGCTATTGCCTTTGTCTTTTGCTTATTGTACTAATTGGCTGTTTTAATGAAGCTCCATTCTGTCTTTCAGTACCTCTAGTCCTTGTAAATTTTCCACTGGAGCGAGGAGTGATATCAGCTGACTACTTTATTCATCAGAGTGACAATGTTAGCTTTCCACCTTCCTAATGAAATTCTCCAGTTGGCTGTGAAAATAGCAGGAAGCCAGCTATATTTAGCAAAGGAAAGCAACAAGTCTAAGCAGTGTGCAGAGAAGGGGAAAAATAGAAGCACTAAGTCTTATGATTAGAGCAACCAACAGTACTGCTTACAATTTTCCATATTTTGAACTGGCAAAATCAGTGTTTTGTTTTGTTTTTTAAAACCAAAGTAAAGCCTACTGGTTCCTTCACTATTATGTCTAAATAATGTAATATATTCATTCAAGGAGCAGGGTATTTTTAGATTTCAAAAGAAGGACAAAATAACTTATTTTTTAAAAATAAGCCAGCCAGTAAGTGTAATCATGCTTGTATTTAGATATTTAGTGCTTTCTCTTTTATTACAAATATCTCCTTATTATCCAGGAACTGGCATAATAAGTATTTGCAATTTCCTGTAAGACTTTTTACTATCCCATAATTCTGTATTAAATTTTTCTCCACGTCTATGAGTTCCAGAACTTTCACTTGATTAAAAGTTACAGATTGTGTTGCCAAGACTTAATGAGACTTGAAATATGAAACTTTATGCTTAGAATTTCAGATTCGTAGCACCTCCAACGAAAGTTTCCATCACCACTTTGAGAGACATCATTCTTTGGTTAAATCTATAGAGAGAGGCAGGGAGAAATTTGCTAATTTATGAAATCAGTTGTACTCTAATAGAAAAGTTTTTTCTACTAAGCTGAAATCTTTCTTCTAATGGCCACTAATAAGGGCTGCTCTCCCTATAAAAATAGACAATATGTTTTCTTAATACAAATTAGTTCTTCAAATTTTTGAAGTTACTGCCACTGTCCCTATGGTCTTTTTGTTTGTTTGTTTGTTTATACAAAGGAAGCAACCTCATTGTCTTCACTCTTCCTCATCCAGTCAAGGTTCAGGTATAATCTGATCAGAGTACATTTTTAATTGGCTAATTAATTCCTTTAATACTTGTCCCATCTTTGGTTCAAATTGTTCAACTCATCTTCCTAGATTTTCATTTAAAGGGCACAGTTGGGGTATACCTGTGCGTTTAATTAGAGGAACATCTTTCTGACATCCTTCTGTGGCATCTGCTTTGTGAATACAAGATCTGTTGCCCAGAGCAACTGGTTGTTGACTCTCTCAGTGTGGACTCACAGTAGGCACATACATACACACAGTGTTTGCTTAGACCTTCAAAGGGCGGATGCTTCTTCTTCATCTGTGATTTTACTCTGAGTCGCCAAAGTAAATAACTAAATTAAGAAAGAAAATTTAAAGATAGGTTTACTCCAAGGCCAAAATTATTAGTTGATTAATTTGTCAAAACTGTTAATAATTCTAAGGATATTTAAAGTGATTTTAGGTACATATGTACTATATTTAACTTAAAATTATCCTCCCTAGCACTGGGTTTGATGTTTTTTAAAATAATTTCCTCTTTGATGTGTTGCTGTGGTTGTCTACTTCAGGAAGTTTGCTGAAAGCTTGATCAAAGGTGAATAAATTGAAAAACTAATATAATAATGCTTAATCACTAGTCTTGTTGTCCTCAATATTTTTGTCAGGCCTCCGGATGTCACCAGGGGATAATTATTAACAGAGAATCATCTTCCTCAGTAATATAAAACACAAAATTTCCTTTGAGACCTTTCTATTCTTAAAAAATTCTAGCACAAAGTGGAAGCAAAATTTGGCAGAAACAATTGGAATAAGTCTTGAACATTTTCTTAGAATAGAATCAAATTATATTTGCGTACCATTGGTAATGCTAGTGTTCATTTTAATATGTAAACCTCTCACTTCCTTTGTGACATTTTTTCAGTGTTTACCTAATTATAACTGGGTGTTCTGAGGTATCCATCAGGAAAGACTTGTGTCATAGTGAGTCTAACCCCAAATCCTAAATACACAGCTACTAGATATATTTAAAAAGGGAGGGAGTTGTGTGGATCCTAAACGGATGCCAGTGTGGCATCCACAGACTGTAAAATATATAATTCTATCCCAATTATGCACAACGGAAGTCATCTGAATTTTCAAACATTTTATTGCCCTATTATGTCCTAGGTCTAGGCAAGGGTTGGATTCATAGTGAACCCAACATTCTCAGTAACCACTTAACTAACTCCTGGCAAGGGTATGTTCTGGTTTAGACATTTTGTATGAGTCCTTTTCTATAAGGACGAGTAGGGAGAGCAGTTGGTGTCAAGTCTTAAATCTCACTCTAGAAAGGTCTCCCTCATTATCTTTATCCTCAGCACTCTTTACTTCCCTTGAGGGTGTAGTCATGCATTGTTCAATTAGCCATACATCCCTCTGGGTTAATTATTATTAATTTCTCAACATAATATTTTAACTCATTTTGCTAATGAAGTTGACATGCATTTATCTTGGTTGTCAAGCAGATGTTAACTTCTTGAGCACCTTAACTCTTTTAATCCTCCCTGGTTTTTAGTTTAGGTTTTCAATGAATAATTATTCGTTTTATTCTTTCTGACATTATTTAGAGCAGCTTTATTTTACAACATGTCTTATTATTATTTGTATAAAGTGCTCTCATAAAAATGCATTTTTTAGTATAACACAGTGTCAGATTCTTCCTTAGGGAGTAATCTTGTTAGATTTCTGAATACAGAGTTTTGTAATAAAGAGTTTTGTAATCTTAAGAAACTGCTTTTCACTGTTTTTCTACATCAGTTTGGAATACCGCTTCCTGATTTATGAGGGCAAAGCAAGTAAAGAGTACTTGTTTTCATAAGACATTTCACTCTAAAGTGGCACTTTTCAAAAAAAAACCACGATTCTATAATTTGAGGTTCTCATGTTTCTTTTAAGTTACTGTTTGGGAAAAGTTCCATATTACATATAATGAAAACTAAGTCTTCTTTTAACATAAATTTTGGCCATTGTTGGAGGCAATGCATAAATTGCAAGTACTTTCTTATTTCCCTACTCTCCAACCTACAATATTTTACATTTTCCTTTCCATTACATGTTATAAGAAACCACTTGCCAAAGAGTAGCTGGACGAGAACTTTAATAATATTTGAACCTTAGCTCTGGGATAGGTGCTACATGTATTAGAAGAAAAACTTTATGAGCCATCCCAGCATAGGAAGTTCATAACATAGCCTGGCAAACAACATTTATAGGCATATAAAAATTATTGAGCTGAAACTGGTTTGGCTCAGTGGATAGAGCATTGGCCTGTGGACTGAAAGGTCTCAGGTTTGATTCTGATCAAGGGCATGTACCTTAGTTGTGGGCACATCCCCAGTTAGTAGTATGAAGGAGGCAGCTGGTCAATGTTTCTCTCTCATCAATGTTTCTAACTCTCTATCCCTCTCTTTTCCTCTCTGTAAAAATCAATAAAATATATTTTAAAAAAATAAAAATTATTAAATGAGCCCTGGCCTGTGTGGCTCAGTTAGTTGGGCATGGTCCCATGCACTGAAAGGTTGCCAATCTGATTCTGGATCAGGGTACATGCCTGGTTTGAGGCTCAATTCCCTGTAGGGGGCATGCAGGAGGCAGCCCATTGATGTTCCCTCTCAAATTGAAATTTCTTTCCCTCTCTCTTACTCTCTAAAAATGAATAAAATATTTTTTAATTATTGAATGAAATAAGAACATAAAATTATAGAACATAATTAAGTGCAGAGTAAAACATCTTATTTTTACATTCACATAACTTTTTCTTCCATGTTTCTCAAAGGAATTCAAAGAGTGAAAAACAAAAGCTAACAGTTATTAACACTTACTATTTGACTTATGCTGAACAAAGAGCTTTGGATGAGTTATTTACTTAGTCGCCTCTCTCCCTCCCCTCCCCCAATCTTTCTAGATAAGTACTAGAGTCACTCCTGTCTTAAAGAACACGAAAGCCCACAGAGGCTAAATCACTTAGCCGCTGTTCAACATCACATCTCTGTTTCAAACCCACAAGTACACTCAACCTCTCCTCTTTACTCTTCAAACTGCAGGTCACAGCCTACTGCTGGGTCAGAGAACAATTTAGTGAGTCACAACTATAATTTTAAGAAATACAATTAAATGGACTGTATCAGAGTACATATTCTACATAGGATTATTTTTATGAAATTTCTGTGTAGTTGCAATTGGACTTGTTACCCACTCTTCCATGGTGGGAACTCGAACCAGCGTTCTCCTGCCCAGCGCTGTTCATGCCAATAGAATAAGACTGAGTTCCTGAAGCAGAGAAGAAACTTTATTCATTGATAAGGGAATATGGGTGAGCTCATGTTCTAGTGGTACCTTCTCCCACACCAGTCTGTGGCTGCTGTATTTACAGGCTGTGACTTGGGAGGATTTGTTTAGGCCTGGGTCGTTACTCTCCTGTTGCATGTGACCCTTTTGCGCCCAGCCCTATCTGCACAGGATGCCCCTTCACCACCCTAGTCTTTGCGATCCACACCTTGGTTTTTGAGCTCAGGACTCTTCATTTTGCCAGCAGGAATCCTTTTCAGTCCCAGTAAGCAAACGTAGCTCACAACATAGCTTTGGTATTGGAAAATGTTAGGGTCTTTGGATGAAAGTTTGGTGATAGACTGGGTCATGAGGTGAAATGTAATGCTTACTATTGTTGGAGGCAAAAAAAAAAAGGTTTGAAAAGTAAAGACACACTGCGCTGCTCCTCTCATGGAATTCTTTATCAGGCCTATGGAAAGATAGAAATAGAAACTTATCTTTTCAGATGATGGAGGAAGAGGTTGAGGACCAGAAGGGAAGCAGGACTACTTCTTAATATGAGAAACATATGGAACGAGGAATTCAGCTTGGCTTCACTGAGTGACATACTAGATGCTATGGTCAGAATATACGGATGTTAACAATGCTCTCCATTCCCCCCAACCTTCCAGTCTAGAGAATAAGGGATAGCAGTGGGAGCGAGATGGTGGGTCAGAAAGGCATCCTTCGTATTATGAAGAGGCAGAGTAGGAGACATCTAAGTGACTTTTAAAGATGATTTTGTGGTTATTTACAGAATGCTTTTATTCCATATCACCCACCTTCCTCCCCACTTTCTACGTGCCTGGACTGCTAGCGAAACTTAATTTCTGTGGAGACGTTCATTTCCATTTTGAGGGAGGAATGCTTTTAAAATAAAGTGATTTTCAGAGGAGTAATAGATCAGTTTTTTTTAGATGAGTCTTTCACATGCAAGTCCTATCCCAGATTAGCAGGTTTTATTTCACAGCTAAGGACTGAGATCCTAAATGCTTGAACGTTTATTGGGTGCAAGAGTAAGAACAATTTTGAATAAAGTGCATCAAGCCATTAGTTACCCAAGGAAAACAGAAGAAGATAGGAGTTAAGAAAGGAGGCCAGATTATACAGTTTTGCTTAGCCCACAGAGGCTAAATCACTTAGCCGCTGGAGTGTGCACCCAAGTGGCTAAAAGTAGGCAAAAAGGGAGTAGAATTGGAACTCTCACGTAAAAACTTGCCATCCATGCTTACTCCCCTCTGCTGCCCCACCAGTAGTAGACCATGCATTCTCAGCTGAGATGATATTGTTCCCAAGGAAGGGGTTGGTTTTTTGGGGGAGGGAGCATGAAAAAAATCATATTCTTATTATGTTTACAGTGCAGATATTTACATACTATGCAAGCAAATGTACGGTGTATTTGTGTCATTCAAATTTCACGTGACGGAAGGAATTAGGAAGAATATGTCTCAAAAAGTGTCCTTGGGAGGAGGCAATAATAAAACATTGAGAAACACTGAGGTAAACTAGGGTAATTGGGAAGGCAAAGGCCAGTGAAGAAGGTACGGATGGGGAAAGACTGTGAATTAAAAGATCAGATTGACTATGTATAGAAAAACAAATGAGAAGACACAGAAAAAAAGCACTGAGCTAGTAAAACAGTGGGCTTCAGGGAAAAGATTCAGAGAGTGTGGCAAGAAAGCCTAGAAGCTCTAGGAAGAGAAGACTTGAATGCAACAGAAATGAGGAAAGGCAATTTAAAGAATATAAATGAGTTTGTGAATAAAATTCCCTTTGACACTGGTCTAAAGAAGCAAGTACACTTGTTAGTGTGGTGGGCATCAGGAAAGTTAATTATTTGATATGAATAATTCATGCTTTCCAATCATATGTAAAATGCTACAAAAATGCCGCTATCATAGGTTCTCTAGTGCCCGTCCAATAATATAACCCCCTAAGCCCATATTATTTAGAAGATAAACAATCTATTGTGTTTATTGAAAGCAGCATTGAACAGACTGGATCTCAAGAACCCTGGACTTTATTTAGGTTATGGGGTTTATTTCATTATCTTTTGAGGAAGACATTGAGGCTGAATGGTCTCTAGGGAGTGTGTTTCAGTCCTTTAGAGCTGGTTTAAAGGCATTAAATTATGCTTTCTGCAACTTTGAACACCTTCCTACACTACATAAATGTCACAAGTCCAAGCAGTCCAAAGATCCAGTGACAGAGTACCTAAAAGGAGCCAGGCACTCCAAGCATTTCCTTGGCCTGAGGAAGGAGCTATGTCCTTCTTCTAATGGTGTAGAGAAGTGGTTCTTCAGAGACCTTGCCACAGATCAATGTCATTCTTAAGAATTAAGGTGAAGTCTACCTCGTTCCATTTACTGGCTTAAAATACTAGTAATAGAATCTTCCTTAAAATGAATGTAATATGGTCCATCTCCCACTATCTGGATGTTCTCTCAAAATTATTCATTGTATTATAAATAAAGTCTTCTGGTTGTCAGGGAAGGTTACTGCACTGAAGTGTGAGGATGTTTGTTAAATGGATTGCAATACAAATATCAAGCTACACTTCTCAAAAATAGTGCCAGACCCCAAAGGTCAGAAAGGCATGTGCATTAAAACAGGGGCACAGGTATTCCAGTGTATTTAATAAGGAAAACCTTATCAATGACAACCACTGGAATCATCTAATCAACCTACAAGTGAAAGGAACAAATGATGGCTAAAATTTAGTGCAATTGAGTGCTTCCTTGTCTTTTTAAAAAATGTATTTTTTATTTATTTCAGAGACTAAGGGAGAGGGAGAAAGAGATAGAAACATCAATGATAAGAGAAAATCATTGATCAGCTGCCTCCTGCAAGCCCCACAATGGGGATCAAGCCCACAATCTGGGCATGTACCTTGACCAGGAATCAAACCCTGACCTCCAGGCTCATAGGTCAACCCTCAACCACTGAGCCATGCTGACTGCTGAGCCTTACTGTCTTTTTTACTTTTTAATTGTAATAAGAACATTTAACATAGATCTATCCTTAAAAAATATTTAGTGCACAATACAGTGACGGTAACTATAGGAATGATGTTGTGCAGGAGATCCCTAAAACTCACCTTGCATAACTGACACTTTATACCCATCAAAGAGCAACTCCCCATTTCTCCCTCGCCATGGCCCCTGGCAATCACCTTTCTACTCTGCTTCTATGAGTGTTATTTGTGTGTGTGTGTGTGTGTGTGTGTGTGTGTGTGTTTTGGGGAGGTGTTAGGAGGAAGTTGAGGCTTTTTAGATCCCTCACATCTGCTACTCTTAAGTTGACATATGAGTGTTGGTGAAGGAATGAGAGACATGGGAAAAGAGAGCAATATAATGGTCAAGGGCAGGCAGGCACTTCCCAGACATAGTTTGGAACATTTCCAATTGTGTAGTTAAAAATAAGTGTTTTTTGTAAATTTCTTTTCCCAGTTGTGAGTTGTCTGATGTGATCATGACCTTGTCAGCAAATTCTATTTTCATTGTGACTGGAAAGTCCTTTACTTCATCCTCACTTTGGGGAAATTTCAGTCCTTACTGTTCTCATTTCTTCCTGCGCTAATTTGCCTTCTTCTCTTCTGTCTGAAAAGCTCCATGGAAAGTTCAACTCATTTGTCTAAGAGTTTCTTCCTCAGGGTAATGGGAAAATTTCATTATATTATATACATTTCATTTTCGTAATTGCTGTTTCTCTCACACAATAAATAATTGTTCTCTGTTGTTTAAGTCTAAGTTCTGAGGTAATAGAGCTGGCACAACCTCAATTTAGAGACTGCTGATATGATCAGAGTAGTGACAGAAGCAGTATGTGGAACTGGAAGGAAGATCTCATTTTAACAGTGGATTTTGTGTTCCCACTTGCTCCTGATACTATGAGTTAATATCAATTAAAGTTTGTTTTGTTTCAAAACTCAAGGATTTCAGAAAGTACCTCAAAACAATTTAATGAAATCTATAATGTACCTTAAATGGGCCTGCAAACTATTGTATTAGAAACATAGCAACCTCATTTAATACTCTCACTATTGGCATATACCAGATTTGAGTAACACTGTAAATTATCCTATACTAGGGTAGTTAAGAAAATGCATCTATCTATTCTAAGATTTAAAATAGGATGCATTTGCACCGAAGCTGGTTTGGCTCTGTGGATAGAGCATTGGTCTGCGGACTGAAGGGTCTTAGGTTCGATTCCAGTCAAGGGCATGTACCTTGGTTGCGAGCACATCCCCAGTAGAGGATGTGCAGGAGGCAACTGGTCGATGTTTCTCTCTCATCAATGTTTCTAACTTTCTATCCTTCTCCCTTCTTCTCTATAAAAAATCAACAAAATATATATATTTTAAAAATAGGATGCATTTGGGGTGGCGGGACATTTATAAGTAGTCTCTATATGCCCTAGAATTACACTTGTTTGTGTGGCAGCATCAAACTATGCATCAGTTATGATATATAGTTAAACTCTATTCAATATGTAATTCACCTCATGCTTAGTGTTATAATAAAAGTATAGGAGATACAAAAGAACTAAGTGGTTGTTATTTTTTTGCCAGGAAGAAATTAGCATTGGAGAGATTAGATCATAAAACTGCTTCAGGGAATTAAAGAAACTCCGTGTTAGAGCTAGTAAACTCCTTTAATTCACCAGTGTGTGCTTTAGCAACAACCTAGAACATGATGCGAATATAAATTAACCTTCAGTTGTTTAATAGGCAGTATTTTTGGGCCTGTCTATTGAATTAGAGGTGGCAGCCACAGGAAGAGAGGAAATGAGGTAGGACAGAGAGTGGGTAGGGATGGTGCTAGTTTTGTCCTGCTTCATGTGTTTCCATGAAGTTTTATATAAAGTGGCCTTTAGGATGTTTGCTGAAACCCACCTACAGGGGAAATGTTGTTTTGGTTGAACTTGAGGTAAAACAAGCTGCCATGTCCTGGACTTACTGGCCTGTACAGGAAGCCTGCCAGGGAGGCGCCATCTCCCTGTGCTCCCCTACCTCTCACCTGCAGAGGTCTTGCTTTTGTTGCCCTGAGTACACTTCTTCTTGGCATCTGAATCTTCTTCTCAATCGTTTACCTACAAGGAAACAAATATTAATAATACGAGAAGTTTTCATAGCAAGGAAAAATAGGTAAAGATAGTTGTAATGTTTTTTTTTAATCTTCACTCAAGGATATGATTTTCATTGAAGAGAGAGAGAGAGAGAGAGAGAGAGAGAGAGAGAGAGAGAGAGAGAGAGAGAGAGAGAGAGAGAGAGAAATATCAATTGATTGCTTCCCGTACATACCCTGACCAGGGATCAAACCTGAAACCTGGTATATGCCCTAACCAGGAATTGAACCCGAGACCCTTCTGTGCGTAGGACAATGCTCTAATTATTGAGCAAAACAGGCCAGGCTTAGCTGTAACTTCCATATGCATCAGTGGAAACTGGTAGCAACTGATGGCTGTGATCTCTGCAGGGCAAGCTCCATGAGTGAGTGGCCTGTGCTGTCACAGACCCATCCTCAGAAGGAGGGGCCCACACTTGGTTTATTGCTCCCCCTTGCCATCTTGAAATTGTTAGCAATCATGTTGGAACTTGTGTTTTTTGAGTGAAGTCTGATGAGACTTTAGAGCACATGCTGGAGCAGATGAGACATGCGGGAAGGAGAAGCTTTGTAATTCGGAACCTTTCACAACACTGTTCCCTGCTTGCTGAACTAGATGTCTGCCTATTCCTTAGTACTAGGCTTTGCAAATTATGTGACTGGTCTTGTCTCTTTTTGGGTCTCCAGTTTTTTATTCTATTAATAATAGCACACCTTTTGAGGATATTCTCCTATGTGATCCTGTTCACCTTAAACATGTGTCATAACATTTTGTTGCAAGCATTCTTTTTTTAAAAAATGTTTATTGTTGAGATTATTACAGATGTCTCTCTCCCAACCCCCCGCATTGTCTCCCTCCACCTGGTTCCCGCCCCACTCCAGGCTCTCGCCACCCTATGGTCCATAGGTAATGCATATATGCATATAAGATCTTTGTCTAACCTCTTCCCGCCCTAATCCCCTTCCCTCTGAGAATCTTCAGTATGTTCCATTTCCATGCCTCTGACTCTATTGTATCCACTAGTTTATTCTGTTCATTATATTTCTTATTCATTTGATTTTTAGATTCAATTATTGATAGATATGTATTTGTTGCCATTTAGTTTTTCATATTTTTTAAAAATATTTTTCTTCCTCTTCTTAAAGAATACCCTTCAGCATTTCATATAATACTGGTTTGATGGTGATGAACTCTTATCTGTGAAGCTCTTTGATCTTCAATTCTAAATAATATCTTTGCTGAGTAGAGTAATCTTGGTTTTAGGTCCTTGCTATTCATCACTTCGAATATTTCTTGCCACTCTCTTCTGGAATGCATAGTTTCTGTTGAAAAAAGCAGCTGATAGTCATATGGACACACCCTTGTAGGTAACTAATTGCTTTTTTCTTGCCGATTTTAAGATTCTCTATTTGTCTTTAGCCCCTAGAATTTAATTATTATGTGTTTTGGTGTGGTCCTTTTTGGGTTTCTCTTGTTTGGGGTTCTCTGTGTTTCCTGGACTTGTAAGTCTATTTCTTTCACCAGGCAGGGGAAATTTTCTGTCATTATTTTTTCAAATAGGTTTTCAATATCTTGCTCTCTCTTTTTCTGGCACCCCCATAATTTGGATGTTGGTATGCTTGAAATTGTCCCAGAGGCTCCTTACACTATATTCATAACTATATTCATATTTTTTGGATCTATTTTCTTTTTGCTGTTCTGGTTGGGTATTTTTTGCTTCTTCACTTTTCAAATTGTTGATTTGATTCTAGGATTCTCTAGTCTACTGTTGAACCTCTCTATATTATTGTTTATTTCAGTCAGTGTATGCTTAATTTCTGATTGGTCCTTTTCCTTTTCCTTTTTTTTTTTTTTTTTTTTTTTTTTTTGCATTCTCACTAAGATCCTTAAAAGTCTCACTAAGCCCTTGAAGGTTTCTAGAAGATTAACCTTGAGTAACCTTTTAACTTTGATTCTGAACTCTATCTAGTAGTTTGCTTTCTTTCATTATAACATGTTTCTTTGTCTCTACATTCTGGCTGCTTCCCTGTCTTTGTTTCTATGTACTGGGTAGAGCTGCTAAGTCTCCTTAAATTGATAGAGTGGCCTTGTGTAGTAGGTGTCCTATATGGCCCAGAGGCTTAGCCTCCCCAATCACCTAAGGTGGACACTCTAGGTGCACACCTTTGTGGGATGTGTGTACAGTCTTGTAGTTGAGCCTTAATTGCTGCTAGTGTCACTAGAAGGAATTGACCCCCAGGCCAATTGGCTGTGGGGACCAGCTGAGACTGCAGTGGGAGAGCTGCTGTGCAGGAGATACCCTTATGGAGCAGGACTTGCTTCAATGGAGCTTTGCTACTCACTGAGTCTGCTCCTTGAGTGTTTTGCTTATGGATGTGTGGAGTTGTAATCTGGTATGGCCTGACACTGACCACTGGGTACACTGACTCTTTGATCTCCAGGGAGGTGTAAAGTCAGCCACTGCCTAGGACCACCCAACAGGAGCTAGAGAGTGATCTGAAGATTTCTCTTCTTGGTATGGAGTTCGGCAATGTCCAGATGAGGCCCAGCAGTGAAGCAAGGCAAACTGTTGCTGGTGCTGGGTCTTGGGCCTTTAACTGATGGGTTTAGGGATCCCTGATCCAACTGCAGTTTGTTTTTAGCCTGAGCAAGGACAGGCCATTCATATGCAAAAGCCAGTACACAGAGCTTGGGTGGGGTTGTAAATTGGGTGGGTTGGGATCTCATGGAATCACCAAGGTGGAGCAAACAGAAATGGCTGCCAGTCAGCCCTGCAAACGGCAAGGTCTCAACATGGGAACAATGATCTCTGTGAGTACCTCCATCTGGGAGAAAGCTGCCCCCAAGTTCCTGCCCCAATGCCAGACAGTCTAGTTTCTCCTCATATATATCTGGTTCCCCCAGAGTCTTGCCTGGCACTGGAGGAAGCAGGACCATGTAAGTTCAGTTTATGTGCTGGCCTTTTAAGAGGAGCAGCCTCTGTGTCACTGAGCCCCAGTCTGCACTGGTTTTTACAGCCTATAGTTCTTATTGCCTATAGGGATTTATTTTCCCAGCTGTGGGACCCTGGGCTGGGCATCTGGTATGGGGCTGGGACCCCTTGCTCCTCTAGGCAGCCTTCACAGAGATGATCTCTCTCTCTCTCTCTCTCTCTCTCTCTCTCTCTCTCTCTCTCTCTCTCTCTCTATCTCTCTCTCTCTCTCTCTCTCTCTCTCTCTTGGTTAAAACAGTGAGTGGCACACGTGGTTGCCTGACCAGCCTGTTCTGCTCCTCCACACCTCCGTACCTCCTACCAGTCTCAGTGTGCTTTCTTCTTTACTTCTCTCATTGTAGGATTTCCATTCAGCCAGTTTTCTGATGGTTCTGGATGATGGTGGTTCTGTATTTTAGCTATAATTTTGATGTATCTATAGTTGTGGGAGGCAGTGAGTACAGGCATTTACCTACATCACCATCTTGGTTCTCCTGTTGCAAACATTCTTGAGATTACTCTGTAGAAGTCAGTTTATTGTCTGAGAATTATTGTCTTTGTTCGGGCTACTATAACAAAGTACCATAGACTGAGTGGCTTAAGCAGCAAACATTTCTTATTCACAGTTCTGGAGGGTGGGAAGGCCAAGATAAAGACACCAGCAGATTTAGTGGCTGGTGAGGGCCTGCTTTATGCTCCCTATGTCTTCCTGTAGCTTCACATACTGTCAAGGGCATGGGAGCTCTCTAGGGTCTCATTTATAAGGGCACTAAATCTCATTCAGGAGGGATCTGCCCTGATGACTTAATCACCTCCCAATGACCATACCTCCAAATACCATCACATTGGGGATTAGATTTCAACATCTGAAATTGGATGCACACGTTAAATTTATGGCAATCATTGAATGATACTCACTATTATTAGTATCAGTGTTACTAATTCTAAAATAAAGACTAAAAAGAATGAAGTGTGTTTGAGATGCATACTGAAGGTATTTCTAAAATCTTTTCAGAAATGTAGCATATAGCTTCCCAACATGACTATGTCAAAAAGATTTCACTTGGATGCATAAGTGCTGACAATAAAGAAAATCAGTTTTATTAGTATAATTATTAATCACAAGTGCAAACAATTATCTGTAGAACTGAAGTCAAGCTAAAACCTTGCATCTGATTTTATATTTTCAAAAGAATTAAAAAATTTATAGACCTATTTTGGGTTAATGATCCAGCTCAGGAATGTGAAACCCCTAGCAATTAACTTCATCAACTCAAGATAACCTCAACTCAAAAAGAAAAAAAAAAAAAAAAGCATAGTCAGCACATTCATAATTGTGCATTTATATCACCTCTAATTACAAGGGTACAGTTTGCTTAAGTAGCAGTATGAGCTTTTGAGAAATCAATTTTTTTTTTCTGTTGTGAACTTATCAAGAAAGAATAAAAGCTTATCTGGACCATTCTACCTAAAATACTCCCCCCACACCCTCCAAAAAGGGGGAGGAGGAGAGAAGATAGGATTCTAAGAGTTTATGTTTCTTGAACCTTATTATGCTTAAGGAATATCTGAGAAGCCTTTAGAAATGCAAATTTCCTATGTGAACCAACAGAAATTCTGGTTCTTTTGATCTGCAGTGGGACCCAGGAATCAATACTTTTTAATTCCTGGAAATACTTTCTTCATTTGCTTGAGTTTTCTCTGACCTTCTTGGCTGCTTCATCCTGGCATGTGTGCTGGTACTGCCTCAGTTTTCTTCTAAATTTTAATGTGACCAAGAGTTCCAACCCTTTCTTAGATGGCTTTTCTGTTTCACGTACTCACTTGATGATCTCATTCATACCATGACTCCCAAACTTCCCATATGCTGATGACTCCCACAGTTATATCCCGAGCCCAGTCTTTCCAGAAATCTCAGAGACCCAGTGATCATCTGCTTATGGTATTGCGTTTTGGGTGTCTAATAGGTATTTTCTTAGTTCCAGTTGCACCAGAATTAGACTTTGAGAAAGGAACCACGTACTAGTAGATGTTTTAGTTGTTATATTTTGTTTGTTATGTTTTATTTTGAAGAAGGGGAAATGAAGGTAAGGAAATGAGGAAGTGAGACAAAGAAATGAATAAATTCAATAAAGAATTCATTATCAAGCCAGATACTTCATGGGCAAATGGAGTATGACCCTGACAGGGGAATTCTGGGGACCCTTGTAAAAGAAAAGTCTCAGAGTTGTTCTAACCAAAGTGTGAGGTGTCTATTAAGGTCTTTGAAATCACCCCTACCTCTCCTCCTTTTATTTTTGTTAGGTTGCTTGTTTTCTTATGTTGAATTTTAGAGTTCTTTGTGTATTTTGGAAAACAGTCTTTTATCAGATGTGTCTTTTATAAATATTTTTTCCAGTTCTGTGACTTGTCTCCTAATTCTTTTGACCTTGTCTTTTGCAGAGCACAAGTTTTTAATTTTAATGAAGTAGAGCTTATCAGTTCTTTCTTTTGTATATTATGCTTTTGGTGTTGTATCTAAAAAGTCATTACTATACCTAAGGTCATCTAGGTTTGCTCCAATGTTATATTTTAGTAGTTTTATAGTTTGCATTTACAGTGGTGCCTCGCATAAAAAACGCCTTGCACAGCGAACGCTGCACACAACGAACTTCATTTCATGATTCATACAACGAACTTCGTTTCACACAACGAAGTCACCCGAGCTTCCACGACTGCTTCACCCGAGCTTCCACGATCGCTGCCGATGTATTGCATCCTTCCGCGCAGGCACTGCAGGCAGTTATTAGTCACTGCGCTTAACTTAAGCATGTATCGCGACAATCGTTCTTCATTACGAATTAAATCACGCACGTATCACGGCAGTCGTCCTTTTAAGTTAAACTCAATATTTTTTTTATATCATGGCTTCTAAAAAAAGCAGGAAGGTGATTTCTGTTGAAATGAAACAGGAAATAATTAGAAGGAGTGAATGTGGGGTAAAACAGTGTGACCTCGTCAAAGAGTTTGGCCTCAGCAAGACCACCATTTTCACCATTTTGACAAATAAGGAAGCAATCAAATCAGCCAAAGTAGCCAAAGGAGTATCAAAACTATTTCATGAAAAACATAGGTCTTCAATCCACTAGGAAATGGAGAGGCTATTAGCGATTTGGATTAAGGACAGGCAGGTGAAAGGTGACGTAACAACCCAAGATATTATCTGTCACAAAGCCAAGAGAATTTATGACGATCTAAAGAAAAACGTCCCTGGAAGTAGCAGCAATCAAGATAATGAAGAAGAATTCAAAGCCAGCAGGGGGTGGTTTTTTAGATTTAAGAAAAGGTGTGGAATCCACAGCGTTACTATGCATGGTGAGGCTGGCAGTGCTGACAAGAAAGAAGCAGAAAAGTTCTCTATTAACTTTCAAAAATGTATTAAGGATGAAGGATACTGCCCACAACAAGTGTTCAATGCCGATGAAACGGGTCTTTTCTGGAAAAGAATGCCGAGCAGAACCTTCATTACAAAAGAGGAGAAGAAATTGCCAGGACACAAAGCCATGAAGGACAGACTTACCCTTATGTTTTCGTCTAATGCCAGCGGAGACCTCAAGATCAAACCTCTATTGGTTTATCACTCTGAAAATCCAAGAATTTTCAAGAAAAATAACGTTATTAAGTCCAAACTGCCCTTCCATTGGAAGTCCAATCAAAAAGCCTGGGTGACCCAAGTTATCTTCAACGAATGGATTCTGGAAACCTTTGCTCCTGCTGTGAAGGAATTCTTGCTGGAAAAAGAACTGCCGCTCAAAGCCCTTCTGATACTTGACAATGCCCCTTCTCACCCAAAAGAACTAGAGGAAATATTGCTGGAAAATTATCCTTTTATCAAAGTGCAGTATTTGCCACCAAACACCACATCCATTCTTCAGCCAATGGATCAGCAAGTTATTGCGAACTTTAAAAAACTCTACACTAGAGCCCTCTTTAATAAGGTGTTTGAAGAATGCGAGTTTGGTGGAGACAATATGACGGTCCGAAAGTTTTGGAAGGAGAAATTTGATGTCCTTATGGCAATACGACTTATACAGAAGGCCTGGGAAGAAGTGTCACAAAGGACCCTCATTTCTGCTTGGAAGATGCTTGTGCCTTCGTGGACCCAGGAAGAAGCAGTAGTTGATGACACAGAAGTGGTGAAGGACATCATCACAGTGGCCCAAAGGTTGGAATTAGAGGTAGAGGAAGAGGATGTAGAGGAGCTTATTGAGGAACACGAAGAAGAGCTGACAACTGAAGAGCTCCAAGCACTTCTGGTCCAGCAACAGGACAATGCTCAAAGGGAAGCGTCATCTGATAACGAGGAGCAACAATCAAACAATCAAACAATCCCAACTGCTGACATCAAGAACATCCTGGTCAAATGGAAAGCAGTTCAGGAGTTTACCAATGCCCACTATCCGGATTCAGCTGAAGCAAACAGGATCAACGATCTTTACTCCGATACTCTTGTCCGTTATTTCTGGCAGATGTTGGAGAAAAGAGAAAAACAAACGACTTTGGACAGGTTTTTCATGAAACCATCGGCCAAAAAGCAGAAAATGGATGAAGATGTGCAAGATTCGGTAGACTCTACTTAGTCTGTCTTAAAATTAAAAAAATGTGTGTGTTTTTTTTTTTTAAATTATGTTTTTACATGTATCTAAATAAAAATAACAAAAAATTTATCTTTTTTTATGTCATCTTAGCATATTTTATGCTACAGAACGAATTATTTTTTTTAACATGTATTGTTATGGGAAAACACGTTTCACATAACGAACTTTTCGCATAACAAACTTGCTCCTGGAACGAATTAAGTTCGTTGTGTGAGGCACCACTGTATATTTAGGTTGATGATCCATTTTAGGTTAGTATTTGAGAAGGGTGTAAGGTCTATGTTTAGATTCAATTTTTTTGACTGTAAGTGCTCAATTGTAATTTGTTGAAGAGACTATCTTTGCTTCTTTGCATTGTCTTTGTTCTTTTGTCAAAGATTGGATAAATATGTTTATGTATGTCTATTTCTGTGCCCTCTATTTTGTTCCACTGATCTATCGTCTATATCTTTTCACCAGTACCAAACTGTAGCTTAATAGTTAGTCTTGAAGTCAGGTAGTGCCAATCTTCCAACTTCGTTCTTCTCCAATATTGTGTTCTCTCTTCTGAGTATTTTGCATCTTCATGTAAACTTTAGGACCAGCTTATTAATATTCCTAAAATAACCTGCTGGGACTTTGATTGGGATTGCATTGAATCTACGGATAAAGTTGTGAAAAACTGACATCTGGACAATATTGAGTCTTGCTATCCACGAATAGGGAATATTTATCTATTTATTTAGTATTTTTAGTTTGGTCATCAGAATTTTATAGATCTTTTATCCTTTATATATTTTGTTATATTCATACCCAGGTAATTAATTTTGGGGTGTTTTAATGTAAATGCTATTGTGTTTTTAATTTCAAATTCCACTTGTTCTTTCTTGGTATATAGGAAAGCAGTTGACTTTTGTTTATTAACTTTTTTCTGCAAGCTTACTACCTTGTTTATTAGTTTCAGGTTGTTTATTTGTTTGTTGTTTCATTTGTTCTTTTGCATTTTCTATGTAGGTGATCATGTCATCTGTGAACAAAATCAGTTTTATATCTTCCTTCTCAGTATGTCTACCCACTCCCACTTTTTTTTTCTTGCCATATTGCATTAGTAAGGACTTCCAGTATGATGCTATTGTAAAAAGAAATGGTGAGAGATTATATTATTTTATTAAATCTATAGCATCACAATTTTTGTATAGTTTTGTCACTACCCTGATTTTAATAGCATTACTGGGCTTAGAGATTTAGATAATGCTGAAGAATGCAGTGGAGCCAACACGGCCTGCCAGCAGGCACCGTCCCTGCCTCTGCTCTGTTCAACATTCTTACAAACAGCTGAGAGATGAAGGCCTAGATGATAATAATATATTTAAATTTCAAAAATGAGGAGTTTTATATAGGACCCTGAAATGAGGGTTCAAAAAATCTCGATCAAATAGTATTATAAACATTACATTATGCATTTTAATTCAGAAAATAAATCATGTAGTTCTAAGGGCAGAGCTGGTCTAATACTGTTTTTTTTAAGGAGCAAGCAATAAGCAAACAAAATACAGAAAGAAGATGGCATGTGTATAATTTTAAATTAAATGAGAAGCAAAGAAAACTGATATTAATTCAGCCTGTATTTTGGGCCAAGCTCTGGCACAAGAATGTTGCAGATGTTAAGGAATCCGACACAGGCCTGGACTACATGAACAGGAGTGAGAGGCCAGAGTAAGGAGGTGAGTGTCACACTGTGTGCTGTGATGTGGACAATTTGTAGACAGGAACTGGAGGTGATGAGCATGATGACAGGTCACATGAAAGGTCATTGAAAAATGCTTAATTGGAAGAGGAGATGGGTAGAGACCATGAAAGATGTCATGTGGAAAAAGAATGAATCATTCTGCCTAGAAACAAAAGTGCAAGACAGCGAGCTGCCTGTCCATATAAGTAACCAGTGGCGAAGTGACCGGCTAAAAGAAAGGGATAAGAGAGAGTGATCCTGTGTTAGGTGCCCTGGACGAGAGGACTCCTGAGGTTCCTTCTATGAACTCATACACCTCTGTAGGCAGATCAGGGAAAAATGGTGGTGTTAATGTCAAGAGGTCTAGCCTCACAAAACAACACAGCTAGTGTTGGCTTTAATGAGATCCAGACATTACTAAGAAAGGAAAGAGATATTTTTAGTTACGATAACTTTCAGCTATTATCTGAGGAAATGGGAAATTTAGGGTTTTATAGGAGAGAGCTGGATTAAAATTTTCTAGGGGGATTATTATTCAAACTAAAAAACCCTTGTTTTTTATTATGGTGTTCAAAAGTAATGGGAAGTGGGGATTATAAAAGAGAAGCACCTGTTTGTGCCTTTAAAAAAAATAGAAAAAGGACTTCCTACGGGAAGATAATGTCTCCAAATTTAATCATAAGGAAGAAAGACTTTTTCTCACTCACTCTGTCTCCTATCTATCTATCTATCATCATCATCATCATCATATCTATCTCTATCTCTATCTCTATCTCTATCTCTATCTCTATCTCTATCTCTATCTCTGTCTCTGTCTCTGTCTCTATCTCTATCTCTATCTCTATCTCTATCTCTATTTCTATCTCTATCTCTGTCTCTCAAGTGCTCTGCTTAGTTTTTTCAGTTCTTAAAGAAAAGTAACCAAGATTGCCATCTAGTGACTGTTTTCTGGTTTTCTGGTTTTTAAAGGCTCTTGATTAGGGCCACAGGGCTGTGATTCTCAAATCTGGCCGTGCATTTGCATTACTTGGAAGCATTCTAAACTATAGATTCCTGGGACCCACCTGAGACTGGAAACAGAATCTTTGGAGACGGGGCTCCAGAGGTCCTGCTTAATTTTTAAAATTTCCAGAGGACTCCACCTCACTTAGTCTACCACCAATGTTTGAAATGAACAGCTCTGTGGGCATATTGAGTGTGTGTGTGTGTGTGTGTGTGTGTGTGTGTGTGTAGGGAGGGGCTGAATTGTCACAGAGGCAAATTTACGTAAAATGCAGCATTGACCTATATGCTTAAGAACCTGGTTTCAGGGATATGTATCTTTGTATCTTGGTGTTGCAACTTGTATGCATCACTAATACTTAAATAGGCCTGGCACTGCTAAAATACACCCAATTGCTATTCACAAAGACACACAGCCAAAGATGCTTATTGCTACACTGGTTTTAATAACATTTACTAACACTTAGTTAAATATTCATCCATTGGGTGTGGCTAAAAATGATAGTAAACCCAAGCAGTGAAATTCTGTATAAGATTAAAAAGAATGAATAGTTCTATAGATGCTGAAACCCCAGATGGATTATGTGTTCTTCATAAAGCAAACTATGTTTTTTAGCAAAGAAGTGATCCTGATGCAAGTGGTTTGGAGTTGATCTTGGAAACACTGTATCAGTGAGTAGATAGAGTAATATTTGTGATAAAAGCCATGAATGGGGCAGAGGAATCTTCATTTTAATAGGTTCCTCAAGTTATTTTAGTACAAACGAAAGTTTGAAATCACTAGCCCAGGTATCTTCCCAGTGACTATCAAATCAATCAATCCTAGGTGTCCTCTAGACCAGCGATTTTCTTTTCTTTCTTTCTTTCTTTTTTAAAATATATTTTATTGATTTTTTACAGAGAGGAAGGTAGAGGGACAGAGAGCTAGAAACATTGATGAGAGAGAAATGTCAACCAGCTGCCTCCTGCACACCCCTACTGGGCAACCAATGTACATGTCCTTGACCGGAATCGAACCTGGGACCCTTCAGTCCGTAGACCGACGCTCTATCCACTGAGCCAACCCGGTTTTGGCTAGACCAGCAATTTTCAACCTTTTCCAAATCATGACACATAATTTAATTGCTAAAATTCTATGGCATACCAAAAAATATATTTTTTGACAATATGACAAAAAAAATAGGCATAATTTTGATTTGTTCACACCAAACAGCTATTGTTGTTTTGGCTGTTGTCTTTTTTTTTTTTTTTTTTTTTTTTTTTTAATATTGATTTCAGGAGGAAAGGAGAGATAGAGATAGAAATATCAATGAGAGAGAGAATCATTAATCAGCTGCCTCCTGCACGCCCCCTACTGGGGATGGAGCCCACAGCCTGGGGAATGTGCCCTGACTGGGAATCCAACCATGACCTCCTGGTACATAGGTCAATGCTTTTGACAATCTAAGGGAAAACAGGCCCCTGACTAAATACTCAGATATTGCATGTTTTAAAAATTCTTGTGGCACACTGGTTGAAAATAGCTGCTCTAGATTTATGGCCAGATCTTTGGCTGTGTTAACCTGGAATGTGAGAATGTTTTCAGTCTATGACAAAGAGACAGAGTGGCCTTGTGGGTTACCTCTATCAACACATAATGAAAATAATGATTTCAAGTGAACTTATAAGACACCCTTCAAACATGGACCTTTTAGCAGGCTCTTTCAAAACAGAGCTTGTTCTGAGTATGTAGCTGTGGCTTCCCCAGGTCACACCCATGTGGAAAATGATGTGGTGGTTGTAGAGCTGTGGTGAGCCATCAGGTCACGTACCAATCAGTCATTCTAACAGGATATGACTGCAGGGTACTCCCGTGTATGAACAGAACGTGTGACAAAGAAAGAAGGAACCACAGGAGCAAGAGTTGAAAGTGCAAAAGGAGCAGAGGTCACGATGGGCTGATGTGAGATGTGTTTGCTGCCTCATGTTGCCCCAGGTTTGGGTTCTTGGGGACTGTTCCTTGTTGACACAATTCTCAGCTAGCAGAATTTGTGAGCAATAATCTATGGGTCTGTGGTGTCCTACAAGGTCAGCTGTTCAGTGTTGGTGTTGTCTTCACAGACCCAGATAACTCAAAGGAATAAGCTCCTTTCAGGAAGGACCCCTCGCGGGAGGCCAACATGTTTTATAACAAGAGGAGGGAGAGTGGAGGGATCCATGATAATGGAGAAAGTGGGGGTGAAAGTTTCCCTCAGACTTCCCACGCCTCTGAGAAGCCACTGACTCTCCAACACATGGTTTCACAGAGATTATGCAGTTTGACTTGGTCATCTATCAGTTATTGAAAGCATGTGAGAGTAATTAGTTTGCATGTATTTCTTTTTTAAACAATATGTGTTTTTATTGATTTCAGAGAGGAAGGGAGAGGGAGAGAGATACATAAACATCAGTGATGAGAGGGAATCATTGATCAACTGCCTCCTACATGCCCCTTTGCCTACCTGGCTCTACCTCTACATGTTCTTCGTGACTCAGCTTAGACCATCATTCCTTGACCACCCACCCACAGGTCCCCACTGAGTTAGTGGCTCCCCCTCAGTGCCCTAGTACCTACCATGCAACAGCATCATTGCTGATGGCATGTCTCTTGTGAGTTTCTTCCTTCTTTTCTTCCTTCCCCTTCTCTCTTTCTCTCTTTCTCTCTCTCCTCATCCCTCCCTCCCTTCCTCCCTCCCTTTCTCTCTCCCCCCCCCCCCTCTCTCCACTCCTTAGTCAACAAGGCTCTGTATTCTTTACTTCTATTACTTAGATTTGATCAGATCTACCACCCCCCACCCTCCTTGCATATGCACTCAAACCATCTTGGCTTCCCTGCTGTCCTCAGTACACCAGGCAGGATGTGGCCTCAGGGCCTTTACACTTGCTGCTAATTCTGCCTGGAATGCTTCTGTCCTTCAGATCTTCATAGCTAGCTTGCTTGTCTTCCTTGGGATTCTGCTTGAACATCACCTCAGTGCAGCATTCTTTGATCATTCTATTTAAAATGGCAATTCCTATAAACTTTCCCTGCTTTCTTTTTATTTACAACTTTTATCACCATCTAACATACTCTTCTCTTTGTGCCTATATACTGCCTATCTTCCCCCCAATCCCATGTATGTTCTATGAGGGCATCCACCTGTGACAGTATCTGGCACATAGACAGTCAACTGAGCTCAGGTGAGCTCAAATATTTGTTGAATGAATGACACTGTCATTTTTGTGATGGGAGTGAAGCTACTGATGTGATGTATTATAGGACTATATTTCATAATATTAAACCACTTTTGTGCTTCTAGGATAAACTCTTTTTCATCATACTGAAGGATGCTTTAAAAGTAGTTTTGCAATTACATTTGGGTTTTTTAATCTATGTGCTTAAGTGAAGTTTGTATTATAGTTTCTTATTTCATTTTCTCTTTTTTATGGCTTGATATCAAAGTCATCTATGCTTCATAAAATCGTGGACAGCTTTCCATTTTTTCCACTATTTCTAAAACAGCATAGTGCACGTATCATGCCGACTTGCTATTTGTTGAAAGTATGAAAGAACATGCTAGTAAAACTGTTTGGCCCTGAGAAATTTTTTATAGTTAATTTTAAAAAATTACATTTTTCAGTTTCTTTTATAATTAGTAATATATTCAGGTTTTAAGGTATTTCAAGATTTATGTTTCCAGAAGATTACTTTATAGAATTATTCCAATATAAAATCATAGGATAGTTTTTGTTATTGTCTTATATTTTATATGTCTCTCTATCTGGTATTATATTATTTTCATTAGCAGTTTTCTTTATTTTTATTTTTCTTTGTCTCTGTAACATCTTTCAGAGGCTTCTCTATTTTATTTTTAAATTAAAATTCTTTAAATTCCAACCTATTAACATAACAATAGTAATCATCTACTTAAAATTCAAATGTATCAATAACCATATTTCTAAATAGGGAGCATATATGCTGTTCTCCACAGTCCCCAGGAATGTATTAAATATTGTTCATTTAATTAAACAAGGTCAATTTCAGCTCTTCTTGTTCTTCTTATCTTAAATTGAAACCATATATGTTCATGTAGATTTAGGTGTGTGAATCCACTCGCCATTTTTATTTTTTCCTCATCTGGGTTTCTGGCTGTGAAATTGTATTGGGATTTTGTTCTCCTTTATCTCTGGATTTCCTCATAAATTTTTTTCTAATCCTTTATTCCCCACTCCTTCCCTTTGCTCCCAATTTCCTTCCCAGGACTTTCATCCAGACCCATCTGTTTCTTCTCCTTTTCCTTCAGGCCAACTCATGCTATATTTTAATACCTAATTGTTAGTGTCAACATCTTGACTGGCAGAGTTTACCTTATTAGGAGTTGATTCTGAACCTTAGGCTTCTGGGGACTCACAGTAGTGTCTTTGAGATGTGTGTGTGCTTGCTTCTGAGAAAACATGGGAGTGTATTTGAAATGAATATGATAGTTTGTGCCTAGTTTAAAGCTGGTGCTAAACACTAAGTGAGGAGACAATGTTATGTTTCTTCTATTATAGGTGACAGCAGTAGCCCCTCGGGTGTCCTTACTGCTAGTCTTCTGCCTTCCAACTGCCCCCCATCTCACCCATCACCCCTTCCCCTCCCTCTGGCTGGAGGGACCCCTCTTAAGCTCTGAAATATCTGTAGTATCATTTAAGGTCACGGACTGTCAGGTCCTTATGTGCCTGTTGGGACTTGCTTTCTGCTTCCCCTCTGAATGTGTAATACCTTAAGGAACTAAGGAAGTTGGATCTAACACTGTTTCCTTTAGCTGGAGTTTCTCTCTTTCCTTAGCTCCTATAATCACGTTATTTCTATTTCTGTTGTGAACTTACCACAGACTACTAGGTATCAGAACAAAAAAAATACCTGGTCTTTTTTCCTTGACTAAAATGTCATCTCAACAAGGGCCACAGGCATCTTTTCTCTTCTTCTTTTGATCCTCACAAAATTTTATCAAACAGGATCATTCAGTAAATGTTTTTCAACTGAGCCGAATATTATGTGAGTCAGAATTAGATAGTACAGGCTGGGGTTATCAAGAGCAGATTAATTAGGGCTGTAAAGTCAAGGTAGATGTTCATAAGCAGAGAACTCAAGCAGGGTGGGACTGGGAGGGGAAGCAGGCCTAGAAGTAAGTGCCTGAGCCAGAGGGATCTTTTCTTTTTGGGCACAAGGTGGCAGGCTATGCCCATGTCAGTCACCACATATAAGGCAGCTTGGTGAGGCTGAGATTTCCTGCCCTATTTTGGAAATGCATGTTTATTTAAAAAATAAAAAATAAAAACGGGCGGAGCTCGTGCAGCATAATGGCGGAGACAGTGGAGCTGGAGCAGAGCCCCGGGCAGGCCGCCAGCGCTGCTTCCAGGTCGCGGCGCCTTCCAGGTTGGAGTCCCGCCCGAGGCCCACAGCGATGCACTGCAGATTTTGAAACACTGAATTTCCCTTAAAAGGACGAAGAACATGTGAATAAATATGCATGAACACTCAAGCTGGGGGAGAGGAAATGATATCTGACCAGAGGGTTGAAATGCAGTTTCTCCCCTAGATAGCAGGCGAGGACAGACGGCCTGGGGCAGGGTCTGCCTATAAACCCAAAGAAAACATTCGTTTTCTCTAGAAGCTCATCTTCCCCCTTTAAAACGCCAGTGTTTTTCATGTGTTCAGACCATTCACATCTACCAGTCTGATAAAATCTGGGATATAAGTAGTAGTAGGTTTACTTCAATTCATGTATATGCAATTTAAATTCGGATACAATTTTCTTCACTGTATTGATTGCCTCTAGTTTTGTGTGTGTATGGATTTTTTGTTTGTTTGTTTGTTTTGTGTGTGTGTGTATGGGCATGCACAAAATAGTCTTTTATTCAAAAAGATTACTAGAAATAGTTTATTCTGGAATTCTGATGCTACACTAATTTATTGGTTGATACTGATATCTGTTCTACTTGGAAGATGGAGAATAAATTAGGGGAAAAGGTAATCCTTGTTTTCGGGTTCACTTATCATTTCTTTCAGGTTCTTTTTCTCTTTGTGTGGGAGTGAGATAGAAGTGGCGATTTGTTTCTGGAAATAGAAATCGCCTTCTGAGGAGCTGGGAAAGTACAGCAGAGGAGAGGGAGCAGGCTGAGCAGCAGGGTGTTTACCAGAGCAGAGGAACTGCGGGGAAGAGGGACTTCCCGGAAGAGGGAAAGGCTGGCTCAGGCCGAGAGGGACGAGGGCAGAGGGATGCGGGCATGTTCTCTCGCAAGCTTTATTCAGCAGATTGACTTCACGGCACTGCCTTTGCCAGGCGCGGGACTAGTCTTGTTGTCTCTAAAATGAATTGCCAGAATCAACAGATTTTTCTTATTGATCATTTATTATAGATTACAATGTGAGAGATAACTGTTTGTTTTCCTATCTATAAAGCAACAAGAGATGCTTGACATTCAGAAACTATTTTTAAATGACACCTATTCAAATGCTACCTATTGCATAAATCCTTAATGATTTTTTTTTCTTAAAAAAGCATCGTAACTTTGAATAGAATTTCATAAAGCATCGTAACTTTGAATAGAATTTCATACCTCAACCATAAAAATAGCCACAGATCTGCCCAGGAGGCTGAGTTTCTAGACTTCCCCAGTTCCCTGCCCTGTCCTTCTTCACTTTACCTGGTTCACTATGGGGCGGCTCTCCTTCACCGTCAAGTCAGGGATGTCTGGGGATTTGAACTTGATCTGCTGGGAATTCCTAGTGGCCTAGTCTCCCTCGCTCTCGCTGGAACTGGCGCTGTCGGATGACTCACTGCTGTCGTGCTGTCTAGGGGGCCTGAACCTCCTGTTGGGCTGGGACTTTCTATGAGCCCAGGGGCCCTTTCTCTGTGGCAGGCCCTTCCCCCAGGGGGAGCTGTTCTGTCTGTGGGGTCCATACTGATTCCTCCCACTGTGTGTGGGTATAGGCCCCTCATTATTGGGGTCACTATGGGAACCTATGTCACCGTTAATGTCATCGTCAAGACCCTGAGGAGGGGTGAGCTGGCTCGGACTTTTGCCCTTACCGGGAAATCGCTGCTTTTCACTCGAGGCCACTTGATTCCTGTTAGAATGTTCCGTACCTTCCCTACTCCCCCCTTTGCCATTTCTCGGAATTTCATTATAATCGGTGCTTTCAGCAACGTCACGACCGCCTTCTTTCCTTTTCTCCTTCGAAGGTCCCTGAGGGTAATGAAACTCCACTTGCCCTTGGTGAGCATTTTGGCCGCCGGCATCCACTCTGTTTCCTTCTTTCCCAGGGAGTTCCCTGAAATTGGTGCTCCCTATGATGTCGTTGCTGCCCCCCACGAGGCTGACACCATCCCGGGTTCCAATGGCACTTCTGCCATCTTCTGCTCCCTCTGGGATGTCGTTATAACCTGGGCCTCCTGCCTCGGGGTTCATCGTCTCTGCTTCCCCCGGGCCGGAAAGCTCTGTTGGAATACCTGCACCCTCTGGGTCAGGACCCATAGCTTCTCCTTTGCCTGAAACGTCCTTAAAAGGTTGGCCATCTCCACTGAACGGGGAGACATTGTCCCCCCTCACATGAAGATCTGGATAGCCGCTGCCTTCGAAATCGCTGGGGATTTTTTTGAGTGTGGGGGCCTGTTTTAGATAGTCAGTGCTGTATTGGATGTGGTACATGCTTTTGCCTTTGGCTGGGGCACTGGGGGCTTGCGGATCTCTTTGATGATTCTTCTTACCTTTTGAGGGGGCTTTAGCATGGTTTGCACCTGCTGAACTTTTGCTTGGAACATTCCTGGGTTTGATATCTTTGCTTTTATCTCCCAATGGCTCAATCGCAGCTCCTGGCACCATTATAAGTTGTGCATTATTTCTGGTGAGAGCTGCACCATATTCTTCTTGGTCATGAAGTTCGCTGAGAACATCGCCTCCATCCTCAGACCCATTATTCCCAGTGGATTCGGGGTAAGTGGGCATCTGTAGGTCATTGTAGGCATTATCTTTGTGACTAATACTGTAGTCTTCATTCGTTGTCTGTCTAGTTTCAAAAAGATTTGGAGATTTACTAATTTGGTTATTTTTATCAACTCCACGGAGGGACAAGTCTTTCTCTCTCTCTTGGGCAAGGTTTTCTTTAAGTGCTGGCTCTTGATTTCTTCTCTTGCCAGAAAGGTGAAGAACAATATTGTCTTTGTTTTTTTCTTCCTGGTAAAGTATAATTTTTAGCATAAAGTGATTATTTTATGTTAACTTTTAAAAATCTAATTCTTAGTTCATATTTTTAAAACTATTCTCTCTTCTATTTTCATATTCTTCTCTCTTCCTCTCTCTCAAACATAGTACTGTTCTACTTGAAGGACTGCCAGCTTTTATACAGGTACTTTATAAATGTTTGAAGTAGTGAGGAAATTGTTGCATCACCTCACAGTTGAATTTCAAGATAAAAATGGTTTATGGATATGCCCACTATTCTTATGAAGCTTGCTAATATGCAATATACAAAAGTTCCAACTTGTGGTATCTTTAAAAGCTAATATGAAATGATTTATTTGAGGAGTTATAACATCATTATTCACTAATATTTTATTTGGCAGGTATATTCGGAAAATAAGGATTTTCAGTGAGAAAAAAATATAATAGAAAAAATTATACTGAGTTGTCTTTAAGTAAGAAGTATTTTATTTTTTTAATATATAGTTTTATTGGTTTCAGAGAGAAAGGGAGAGGGAGAGAGAGAGAGATAAAAGCATCAATGATTTGAGAGAATCATTGATTGGCTGTCAACTGCACATCCCCCACTGGGGACCGAGCCTACAACCTGGACATATGTCTTGACGGGGAATCAAACTGTGAACTCCTGGTTCATAGGTAAAAGCTCAACCACTGAGTCATGCCAACCAGGCAAATAAGAAGTATTTTAAACATTTGACTTATTTTAAGACATTAAATCTTGCAAAGTTTTACATGGACATTTATATTTTCCTTGGCAATCAAGTTCATTTGCTTATTGCTAATTATTCTTTTGAGTTTAAGCAGGTGCTTTAGAAAATCTTTAGTTTGTAATAATTCCTTTTTAACTTTTCCCCCTTTGTATTCCAAAATGGGAAGTTTTATTTTACATTTAGTGCTTTTACTGCTTTTAAAACAGTAGCATATATACTAATGAATTCTGTGCATTTTACTAAAGACTGAATGGAATTCTTTTATGAGTGAAAACATAAAACAACTTTTAAATTGTTTTACATGGGGGGAGGATCCAAGATGGCTGCTCGGGTAGACACCTAACCGCAGCAGCACACAACAATTTCAATGGAATACAACTAAAATGTAGAGTGGACATCGCCCAGAGCTACAGGTAGTCGACTGACTGAAAATTCTACAACAAGAAGGAAAGAGAAAACCAGAAGGAAAATCAGAGGAGCTGAAAAAAAGCCTAAGGTACGGAGACATGCTGCGCGCTCGCACGCACGCGCGCGTGGAGAGGTCACAGCCGGAGAGGAGGAGAGGGCTGGGTGCTGCCTGGCGTTCCCTAGCAGGAAGGAAATAAAACCCCCAGCCTGGGCTGAACCCCAGAACCAGCAGCGCTGACCCCCAGTTATGAGCCAGACCCTGGGGACCCAGGCTCCAGCGGGGGAGACGGGGCTGTGAGGCGGAATCCCAAATGAGCAGCGAAAAGCAGGGCCCCTGGAATCGCGCGCACGCGCAGAGGACTGAATGTTGACTCTGATGCTGGATTACCCTAGCCGGAAGAAACAAAGCCTCCAGCAGCGCTGAGCCTCAGTCCAGACTGCTCTGAACCCCAGTCCTGGACCAGACCCTGGGGACCCAGGCTCGGGCAGGGGGAGACGGGGCTGTGAGGCGGAATACCAGGGGAGTGGCAAAAAGCGGAGCCCTCAGAGTCGCGCGCACTGCGCGCAGAGGACAGTCTGTTGACTCTGATCCTAGACTCCCCTAACGGGAAGGAGAAAAAAAAAAAAAGCTCCAGACTGGAGGAATGCGACAGGGAGCAGGAGCCCTGCCGGACACCAGCCAGGACACCAGCCAGCCGGGTGCCTGCAGGGAGCCGGGCGACGGGGCCCCCAGGGAAGGGGGTGCCCCTGAGCCATCGACCTCTGAGCGCAGGCAACGGAGCCAAGGCCGGGGGCTGCTTCCTGGGAGGCGCCGACCCCGGCAACAGGCTGGAGCAGCGCGGGAGCCCGCGGAGAACAAAGGGGTGCCACAAGCCAACCTGCTGAGCTCCCAGGACAAGGAGGAAGAAACCAAAGTTCTCAATGTGAAGAAATCAAGTGAGAGCAAAAGATAGTAAAATTACTTGAGAAAGAATACAAAGAAGATCTTGAAAAATCAAAGACTAAGTCAGAACTCAACTCACCAGCCAACATTGCAACATAATGCATTTAAAAAAAAAAAAAGAAAAGGACAGAATGTTGGAACAGCGGCGGCCAGGCCTAGAGTGCCCAGGCACAAAGCAATGGCAACCGGGTCCAGAAGAGCAGTAGCCAAGCCCGGAGCATCCAGGCTGGGAGCGGCCAGACTCGGAGTGGCCGGGCCCGGGGCAGCCAGGCCCAGAGCAGCCGGGTCTGGTGCGGCCAGGCCCGGAGCAGCAGCTGCCAGGCTGGGAGCGGCGTGGCCCAGAGCAGCCGGGTCTGGTGCGGCCAGGCCCGGAGCAGCAGCTGACAGGCTGGGAGCGGCCAGGTCCGGAGCAGCCGGGTCGGGTGTGGCCAGGCCCGGAGCAGCGGCTGACAGGCTGGGAGCGGCCAGGCCCGGAGCAGCCGGGTCTGGTGCGGCCAGGCCCGGAGCAGCAGCTGCCTGGCTGGGAGCGGCCAGCGGTTGCCAGGCTGGGAGCAGCCAGTGGTTGCCAGGCTGGGAGCGGCCAGGCCCGGAGAAGCCGGGTCTGGTGCAGCCAGGCCCGGAGCAGCAGCTGCCTGGCTGGGAGCAGCCAGGCCCAGAGCAGCAGCTGCCTGGCTGGGAGCAGCCAGGCCCGGAGCAGCAGCTGCCAGGCTGGGAGCGGCCAGGCCTGGAGCAGCTGGGCCTAGAGCAGCCAGGTCGGGTGCGGCCAGGCCCGGAGCAGCAGCAGCCAGGTCCAGAGCAACTAGGTTGGGAGCGGCGGTGACCAGACCCGGAGCAGCTGGTTGTGGAACGAACCAGAGCAACAGAGGCCAGGCCCGAAGCAGCCAGGCCCGGAACAGCTCGCTTCTCACCTGCCCCTGCCCCAGGGCTGCCTCTCAGACATGGCTGGAAACTTTTGTGGGAACTTGAGGGTCTGCTGAATCAAGTGATGAAGGCTTAGATCTGGATGTGTTGAGTTAGTATAGGGCTGGGGTGTTGATCTATGAGTGCCTTGGGTGGGGCCTGGATGAGGCTGGTTGACCTATTTGGAAATGTCTTTTGTGTGAAATGTATCAATGGGCATGTGGTGGTATTATTGATATGAGAAAATGCTAAGTAACAGATTTACTATCAGGGAAAGGGAGGGAGGAAGAGACTGAACATAAACTGTGCACCTATAAATGTGGACAATGGGGGATGGGGAGGGGGTGGAGGGTGGGGTGGGAACCTGGTGGAGGGGGAAGAAATGAGGAACCTTTGTAACAATATGAACAATAAAGATTGATTTAAAAAAATAAAATAAATTGTTTTACATGGTGCTGAATTATTTTTGCAATTGCTTGTGTTCACTGATTGCCTGATGGTTGCACTGCTGACTGTGATGATCTCTGTGTCAGCTGGCTGGTCTGCTTTCCTTTGCTCTGTTTTTCTACCTGTACACTAGGGGTGTCGAACTCAATCAGAGAAGGGGCAAAAATCTAAAATCCAGCCTAAATCGCGGGCCGAATGGTTTACTGAACAGTCATAAACTGTCATTGTGATGGAAACGCAGTGGAGTGCAGTGATGAAAGCGCGGTGCGGGCCACATTGCAAGGCTTGGCGGGACGGATTTGGCCCGCGGGCCTTGTGTTTGACACATGTGCTGTACACCTTCACTCATATTATTCTTTTCATGGATTTGGCCTCTCCCAGCCACTTGCTTGCTCAAATCCTACTCTTCCTCCACAGCTCAATTACTCCCATTATGTACTTTCCCCCAGAACACCCGACTAGGAACTAATCTTTTTCTAACCCAAGACTGAAAGCATACTACTATTTTGAGTACCCCTTATGTAGCACTTTGCACATTCTGTCTTGGGTTAATGATTTTTGTAAGTGCCATTTGTTTCCTTTATAATTCTAACATCCTGGAGAGAGAGAATTAGATTCTCTCATTTTATTTCACCTAGTATCTTACACAAAGTAGGAAGTGCTCAATACATAGTTTAACAGAAAGTTAGTCATAGAGATGCAGCTACAGAATATCAAGCAGAACAAAACAACGTTCGGAAGGGAAACTACAACTTTCATGGGAAATGAAGTCAGATTTAAAAAAAAGTAAGTAGTCCTTTTTTGCTGATGGCATTTTAAGCTGTGTCCAGCTCCTTGGCCAATGAATTGACAAGAGGGAACTGAATGAAGGAATTATTGTTCCATTCCAGCGACAAGGCCCTTATTCTTTCTCTTCTGAACATCCTGATACAGATGGTGTCCTCTGTGGCATGAATTTAAGGGACAATAGAATGTGTCACTCTAGGCCAAAATGACCTCTAATCCTCATCGTTAGAGCACATAGTAGTATATGCCCAGAAAACCTCCCTATAAAACACCAAACATTAATCAGAAGCAATAAACAAAACAAAACAAAAAATTTCAGCCAAAACCGGTTTGGCTCTGGATAGAGTGTCCGCCTGCAGACTGAAAGGTTCAATTCTGGTCAAGGGCATGTTCTTGGTTGCGGGCACATCCCCAGTAGGAGGTGTGCAAGAGGCAGCTGATCAATGATTCTCTCTCATCTATTTTTCTAACTCCCTATCCATCTCTCTTCCTCTCTGTAAAAAATCAATAAAATATATTTTAAAAAATTCATGGGTGTTCAGGGTCCACCAGTATCACATCTGACTTGACAGGTCCTGAAGGAGGGCCAGGTTTGGGCCAGGGCCTGGGGTGGCCCTCCTGCGTCAGGAAGACTCTGGGACATAGAGCCCCACAGCAGAGCTGGCTGAGAAGCCTGGCAGGTGAGGGAAGGACAAAGGTACTAGCCGCAAACCAAAACCCCAGAGCAGGAGAAAATCAAACTCTGTTTCCCTAGAATTTGTCCAAGTTGGACTCCTGATAAGGATCATCCCTCAGAAATTCAGCTTACCTTTATGTTCGTTTGATTTTTCCTCCCAGGTGATGTGTAAACATACTTGAGAATATAATACCCATGTTTCTCATGGTGACCCTTGTAGGTGATCTACAAAAACACAACATTCCAATAAGATGAGTTTGTCTCTGACTGAGACGTCTCCTGGCTCTCTCTTGGATAGCACAGATATTTTAAAATTTGGGTGAAGTCTAATTCTGCCTCTAACAAATGGCAGTTCTTCTTATTACCACAGGAGGGCGTGTGTCCACCAGTCCCTGAGGATACTAGTAGCCTGTTCCTTTCTTTTCTGCATGTCTCTAAATCCATTTTCCTTACGGATGATTATCAACTGCCCTCTTTCCCCGGATGTATCAATTTGATGACCGCATTTCAGTGGAAATGGAGCACTTGGAAGTATTTCCAGGGGGAAGGGGCAGGGGGACTAGAAGAAAAGCAGATTTTACAGTATACATGTCTGATGTCCAATTGGTAAAACTTGCAGCATGGAAATCCAGGCTCTTAAATGTTTTTGCCTTTATAATTTTCAACCGAGACAGAGAACAGAACATTGTTAGTTCTTGGAATGGAATTCTCTGGGGCTGCCAGAAGCAGCTGTGGCGGGCGGGACTAAGCTGCAATTTGGTGACCTGAAAGCGGAGGGAGCTTGTTTAACTCTCTGGATGCATCGGAAACCCCACTCCCTGTAAACAGAACTCCCCGTTTAGGCTCATGCATGCTCCTTCCTTTGTTTTCTCCCTCATTTATTACTCTGTTCTCCTGTTCATGTGTGGGAAGATGGTGTTTACTTAATAACAATATCTCAGAATTTTTACTCACTTATCCCTCTGTAAGAAGAAATCATGTTGAAGATAAATCTCCATTTAGAATGCTTTTCTCTTTTCTGTCACATGTTGTGACAAAATTAAAGTGCCAAAGTTATGGTGTATGTTTTTGTAGTTTCATTCTAAGTACACACAAGACTATTTTTGACAGTTAAAAATTTCCTCTGACTGGCTTTTTCCTTTACAGACTTGAAATGGGTTTATTTGAGAAGAATAACTCTGTTTACCCTCTGTTCTTCTTCACAGTCTTGCCCATTTTTCTCAGCCTGTGGTAGAGCCGTCTGAAAGGAAATGAGAAATAAAACTTTACCAAGCATCCATTCTTTCATTCATGTCTTCAAATAGCAAATCTTTTATTTTCCTCTCACTGCATTGTGCCACTCATTGTGGGAAATCATCCTAACCAGGAAAGGATGGGTACACTCGCCACGTTAACATTAGTCTCAGTGCCACCAGTGGGTGCCCGCACCCTCCCCCACAGGGAGGCAATTACAGAACGACATCCACGCCAGGCTGGGGAGGACACTGTGCATTAGTTGCATAAATTCAGTAATGGTGCCTGGCCAGTGTGGCTCAGTGGCTGAGCGTCAACCTGTGAACCAGGAGGTCACGGTTTGATTCCTGGTCAGGGCATATGCCTAGTTAGTTGCGGGCTTGATCCTCAGTAGGGTGTGTGTGCAGGAGACAGCTGATCAATGATTCTCGCTCATCGTTAATATTTCTCTGTCTCTCCCTCTCCCTTCCTCTCTAAAATCAATAAAAAAAAATACATTTTTAAAAATTCAGTAATGGCTCTGTGAGTTCAGACAGGCTGCCGCTGGTTATCCTGCAAGAGTAAAACCACAGCCCTGCACGGAAGGGGAAGTACCGCGCCCGAGGATGAAACTTTATCATGCCAGTCACCTGGGCAGACATTTCTTCAGGACAAGGGAAATGGGGAAACCTGCAGATTAGGACAAAATACTTCTCTTGATCTGACATAAAAGTGCCAATATATCTTGAGGGTACCTGGGGCGGATGGGGAGTAAGAAGTAGCTATTAGGGAAAGGCCAGAAACTAAAAAGACATAGACCCAGGCATCTTGCTCCAAATTTTTAGGGTAAAATTTAGGTGTCACAGGAGAGCATGCAGAAGAGCTGAGAGTCCTGGAGCAAGCTTGCCATGGAAGCAACAGGCATACCAATTCTTTTAGTCTTGGCATTTTTACTTTCTTTTTATTTCTGAAATTCCCAAGTTATCTCAGATGTAGCAAGAGGAGACAATGGGTGGGACTGGTTTGTGTCTGATTGCGTATGCTGAAGGGGAAACGGGAATCATGGTGGTGTCTGCTGTGTAAGAGAGAAAACCCTTACGGGAAAGAGTCTTATGCCTGATTAAGCCTCAGAATTCTGTATTTCCCAGCCATCAGATACGGGCGGTTATCCTGCGTGCTTTCAGATACCATATTTCTGCTCTCTCTAGTGATCCCTGCACTTGCCATTTGCTGAGTTACTTTGCCATCTGGCTCCAGTCTGGGCTTGGCTGATGGGAGACCCACTGGGAACTGAAGGGTAGAAGGAGGAGTCAAGGTGTGCCCTCCCCTTTGGGCTGCTTCTTTAGGAGTGGATGCATCTCCTTGTGCTCCAATTTCCTGGTACCCCCAGGACTGGGACCACCACCTCCTTCCTTGTTCCTCCAGCCCAAGGCAGGCTTCATGTTGCTTCATTTCATAGAACCCTGAAATCATCTTAGAAATAAACTCAAAACTTTAGTAAAAGTGCTCTATTGGCTGAGCTCTAAGGCAGATCTGCTTGAGAGGCCATTCCATTCCAGAAACAACAGAAGTTAGCCAATTGCAGATACAGAGGACGGACTGGTGGCTGCCAGAAGGGAGAAGGCAGAGGGATCGCAATAAAAGGAAAGGGGATTGAGAGGTACAAACTTCCAGTTATAAAGTAAGTCAGGGACAGGTAACGTACGGCCTAGGGAACAGAGTCAATAATATTGTAATAACTTTGTATGGGGACAGCCTTCTCTTGGCGATCACTTTATACTGTATAAAAGTATTGAATCACTCTGTTGTAAACCTGAAACTAATGTATTATAATATCGTATATCGATTATAAACCAACTTTTAAAAGACAGAAAAATGCACATTAAAGAAATAACAAAATATAATTTTATACTCAGTGAATGGGTATCTAGAGAGAAGGACAGTATGATACATATCTGTGGTGAGAATATGAAAATGTATAACATTTGGGGAAGAAACTATGGCCATATCTATGGAAAAAAATTCAGTTACTTCTACTCAATACTTCTATTCTCAGAAATCTACCTATGATAGAAAATAAAAGAACAACTCTTGCCCATAAAAATAAAAGCACAAATTTGTATGCAAAAAATAGTTTGTCGATGACATCTTATATTTATATAGCACTATACAGTTTGTAAACTACTTTCATGTAAATAATTTCATCTGATTCCCATAATAATCCCTCTGAGAAAGGGAGTAGAGAAACAGAATTGCCTATACTTACACAGCTGGTAGCACTAGTACAAGTTAAGGAGATATTTTGACCTAAAGCATCTGCCTTAAAGTCCCAGCGTTAAAATAGTACATTTCTAAATGGGCTGATATATGGGAAAAACATTTTTATTAATAAGAGGTAATGTTTCCTACACTTTATATTAAATGCTTTCAGGCATACTTTATGATTTTATTGCCTTTTTTATGTTGGTTCTTAAATGACCTTGTGCATTTACATTTAGATCTTTGCATCATTTCTCCAAAAATATCAAAACAGTGGAAACAGATCTGGAAATGGGCTACAGGAAAGAGAAAGCATAAAAATTAGATAATTAGATATTAATTTTAAAAAGAAATGACAGTTTGTGGTACTTGGCATCTTCTTAGAGAGCATAACACATGCACATATATTAAAAGCACACTTGATAGTATAGAATACTTAATGTAATTCACAATCATAAATCCTGAACTTATAACAGGGTAACTTATCACAAAGTCTTTAGAGTCAATTGCATATTGATGAATACCAATTAAATTACATGGTCCAATAATCAATGCTTCTCTGTCCTACCGTTTTTAAATTTTGTTTTTGAAGGAAACCAGAACATGGCTCCCACATATGCCTCTTTGACATAAAATTTATTTTGAGCTGAAGGCAATGAAAAAGTAGTAAGGAAAAGAAGTTCCTCCTCTCCTGTCTAAAGGCAGGAAATAAATTCTCCTTTTATGGCAGACAGACTTTTACCAGTCCAGAGACCACACCTGAGGGATGTGCAAGCAAACCTTGTTAAACTAACCCGAATGTTCTTACCGGAGGAAGATCAGGACTCCCTAGCCCTAGCTGGACTGCCCATAGCCCAAACCTTTTTGCCTCGTCAATGCTTCACAAATTTAGTCTAAAAGGTAAAAATGAAAGCTTCCTGCCCCGGTCACTTCTTCAGGTTTTCATTCTCTTAGGAAGGCTCCCCTTACATATAAAAATTCAATAAACTTGTATGCTTTTCTCCTGTTCACATATCTTTGTCAGTTAATTTTCAGACCTAGGAGAGTCAGGAATTTTTTTCCCCTCCCCTTCAATTTGAATCTGGATTCTAGTTCCAAACCATATGTAAATGACTCCATATATACCAATTTCTGGTAACACCAAACTATTATTGACTTATTTAGATAAACGCTCAAATAGAATCTATATATCTGGGAGAAAACATAATCTTTACAATTCCAAATTTTGTTTCTATGTCTTTGCAAATCCTCTTTCCTTTGAAATGTGCTCCCCTCCCACCTCCCCCCGTACCCACTTGGCAGTTCTCCCAGGCTTGACTGTGGCCCTACGATGGACCAGTGGTCACTGGATGGATGTTGACACAGCGCATTTACAGGAAAATGGTTGGAGAGTGCCACTCCCTCTGTTCCTTGGACTGTGCTGCTCAAAATAGATTCATCCCATGGCTGGTGGGACTGAGCTGGGTCAGCAAGACCCACTTGACCCCCATCATGCCTTGCGGCCGCCCTGTGCATGGGGCCTGGCAGATGTCTATTTTAAGCAGCACAACCCCCACAGGACTGCCGGAGGCTGTCCGCTGAGAGGGGACAAGCTTTCCTCCACTTCTGCTGTCCTCTTCCGATGACACGGTTCATGCTTGTCAGTGGGTGACCCACTGGTCGCCCACTTTCTCAGGACCTATATTTAAGTCCTTCTGGCAACAGAATGACTGCCGGTTTCCATGGTTCTCCAACCGAAAGATTGCTCTGGGAAGTTAGGATGCTTTCCAGACATTATCTAATTGGCACTGTGTCTGCATGGCAGAAAATATCGGTTGACACTCAGCATTTTCACAAGATAATTTAGTCACATCCTGAGGACTCATCTGGGTGAATCAGAGGGGAAAAGAGACACAGGGGAAATGGGAGCTTGGTTTGGGGTAAGCTTGGGGGCACTGCCTCCCATCTTTAGCCTCACTGAGGAAGAGAAGATCATCACCAGGATCTGACATATTGAGGTGCAACAAGAATGACAGGAAAGCTCTGCTCCTTCTGTGTTGCCATATAGTTACAAAATCTAGTTGTTTAGCCTTAAAGTTCTCAAGTCATTTCCCGCCCGGTTTTCAGTAAGATATTGGAAAGTTCTTTTGACATGTTATAATTTGGGTCCCTGAGCCTTTTCTCATTAGTGTTAGCTGATTTCAAACACTGTGGCTGGCTCTTGGTTTTCTCAAAAGGACTCTTTCTAGTGTTTCCTAAAAGGCAGCGTGTGGACATGTTTTATTCAGCACATGTTCCTTGAAGGGCTCCTTGGTGGGTAGGTTTCGGTGTCTGGTGCTGGGTGCTTTCTTTTTGCTTCATTATCACTGAACTAGGTAAGCGTTACTAGTTTGAAAAGACATTGCTTAAGAGAAAAATAGGTAAAAAGAGCGATAGGTTTTATGATTCGTAACTCAAATCAGTAATGCTTACGGGTGCTGCCCAGGTCAGATGGGATAGAAGCAGTCCCACGCAGACAATTTGCATCTTTGAGAATCTCTGTAAAAAGACAATGTATTTTACCCTAAAGCATTGCAAATTACAAACTGCAATTCTAAAAATAAGTAGAATACAAAAGTATATTCAAACACCCTTCCCCTAGAAGTCCTTTTTAAATTAAAAAACAAGAAACTGTGTATAATTTACTTATGCCCAAGTGTGGATACTTTCATGAAAGTGCTTTTATATGTCTAATTATTTCATGTGAAAATGAAAATTATCCAATATTATTGTTTTTTTATTTTTTATTTTTTAATCCTCACCTGAGGGTATTTTTCCATTGATTTTTTACAAAGTGGAATAGAAAGGCAGAGAGAACTATCCATGTGAGAGAACACATTGATTGATTGCCTCCTGCATGAACCCCGACCAGGGCCCAGTCTGGGGAGGAGCCTGCAACCAAGGTACAAGCTCTTGACTGGAATCCAACCAAGGTACATGCCCTTGACCGGAATCCAACGCAGGATGCGTCTGTCTGCAGGCTGATGCTTTATCCACTGAGCCAAATGGGCTAGGAGTGTCCAATATTAGTAAGGCAATGAAGTCAGTTCATATTAACAAACTTTATAGATTTCTTTATTTGCTCTACAGTCCGCCTAAACTTGTTCCTTTTGTCTTTAGAGAGAGATCATTTAATTTAGTGACTTATATAATTCATAATAACATTAAGTTTAGTATAGCAGCTTATAACGTACTCTTTAAATGATTTGCCAGGATAGCAGTTTCCATGGTGAGGAATATAATTTTGTCTGCTACCAAGCTGGTTCCCCAATATATGTTCTTATATACGCTAGCAATGTATCTGATCTAGTGTCTGTCCATGAGCTGGAGAGTGAAACAATTGATGTAATATTTATATTAATAGCTAACATATATTAATACTAAAATGAACTAAGAACTATTCTAAAAAATTTTACACATTCAATTAATAAAGACTCATAATATCCTTATGAGTTAGGTGGTATTTACTATTCCTGTTTTATAGGTTAGAAAATAGACACAGAAAGTCAAGTAACTTATCCCAGAATTCCCAAGCATTGAGGGGCAGAACTGGGCTTAATAACTGGCAATGTAGCCAGAGAACCGGTATTCTTAATCAAAACTTTATGCCACTTGGAATGTTTTCATTCTTTAATTTATTACAGAGAAACCTATATGTAGTTGATTTAAAGGCAAATAATATCTGATATTGGATGCAACAAAATTATGTTTAAAACATTAACATTTAATGGAACAGAATGACAAATCTCAGTTAAAAGAGAGAATGGGAAGAGATTAACCAAAGAACATACATGCTTGTATGCATAACCCATGGACACAGATAATAGTGAGGGGAAGACTAGGATGGGGAGGGATCTGTGTGAAGGGGGCAAAGGGAGGAAATGAGGGACAACTGTAATACTGTCAACAATAAATTTTTTTAAATTATCATTTAGCTATGGATAAAGATACATGTTTATCCTTTGGTAAATATACTAAAAGGATCTAGTTAGTTCACTGAATTTTAGATTGGAAATAAAGTCAACATAACATTGAGTTACTAGTCTGTTGATTTTAATGCAGATTAAGTATTTTACTAACTACCACACAGACATATAACAACCAGTATGAGAATTAAAAATGTATACCACTATTTGAGAATACTTGGAGAAAAACACTTTTAATGGGAAAAATAATCTAAATACTGTTGTAATATTTAAACATTTCAGAATTAAAAACACATTTTATTTGAAGAAATACATATGATTATTAAATATATTCTAAAATTCTAGGCTATTCTCTTCAAAATTAACATAATTTTAGAACCTTAATTCTATCTGTAATGTAGCCATCCATGCATTTTACAGATCAGAACAATGCAAGCCACTTATTAAACAACATAATGCTGAGAAATACTCATCCAGATGATACCAACACCGATGAGGTTGTAAAGTATGAATAAGATCACATTATCCTTGTCCTGGTTATACGTGAAGGGATGGAGTACTATTAGAGTATTTGCGTTATTGTGGATCTTGATAAGGCTGACAGTCAAATCAAAGAAGAAATTGCCATCAGTTTTAGCTATTAATTTCTAGAACTTGGTAATGTACTTCCTGTTGTATAAAACAAAGCACTAAATATTACACAGTTGTGCTCAATAGAGAAAACCTTCAATCTGCATTTAGTTTCAAAAGTTATCTCTCTACCTGATCGGTATGCGTCCTGAAAATGTAAACAATTGCATTATAAAGCTATCAAGAAAGCCAAGTTACCTGGTTTCCTTTTGCCTCAGATTACCTGGCTTCTTCTTCAGGATTAGCAGTTTCTGGCATTTTGCTGAAATTTAAAGTTTGTTAGAGTCCCCAATGGCCAATCAGCATTGTTTCACTTAGCACCAGCAAAAACAATTTGTTACCAGTGCCCACAGATAACCATAGGGGGCAAAGTAATTTTAATCTAAAAATGTTTTTGCGGTGGAAAGCTGCTATCAAATGTTCCAGAAAGTTGGGATAAACAGAAAATATAAATACCTCAGCTTGGTATAGCATATTGTCAGATCATTAAAATTGATTTCAAAACTATTGATTAAGACTGACTGAATAATTAACAAGCTTAAAAATGGAAAACATTTTAGCAATAATTTTATGTAGAAAGTTTATAATTTCAACTTTGTCTGAATTAAACTCAGTAACACTTAAAGAAAAATGTTGAGTTCCTGTTGTGTGGCAGTCATTGGGGAAACAGCATGAACAAAGGACAAAAAAAAATACCTTTCTTTATAATCTGGTGGGGAGATAGATAATTCACAGAATAAATAAGTAAAATATAGTAAGTTATACAGTGACATGGACTTAATCTAAGAAGAAAAAGCATTGCAGGAAGGGGGTGGGGACACTAGGTTAAAATTTTAGATAGGGAATCCTGGGAAGGGCTCACTGAGAGGTGACTTTTGAGTAAAGACCTAGATGCATATGACTCTCCAAGAGAAGAGCATTCATTCTAGGCAGAAGGAAGAGGACGAGGAGGACGAGGAGGCAAGAGCTTGCTTGCTTCTTCCAGAAACAGAGAAGAGGTCAGCTTAGCTGAAGGGACTGACAAGGGGAATAACAGGAAATGAGGTCAGAGAGGCATCAGGTGGCAGATGATAAAGGGCCTATGGGTCATTGCAAAACTTTGGCAGGAGAAAAAAGCCCTTGGAGGTTTGGGGCAGAGGAGTAACTGAGGGAGCAAAGGAGGTAGGAATAGGCAGAGCCTGGCTGGGAACTTCTGTGGGTAACATGAGGAAGAGCTGATTGGGACGTGAACTGAGTGGTAGCAGAAGGGGTGGGGAGGAGTGGTTATGTTCTGAATGTATTTTGAAAATAAAGGCAGTAGAATTTGCTGATGCATGAGATATGGGTCCTGAGAGAAAATCAAGAATAAAGGGTGATACCAAGTTTTTTGTTTTGAGCAACTGGAAGGATAAAGCTGCTTTTTATTGATGTTGGGGAAACTGCAGAAGTGATGTAGGGGGAAATATTGCCAGTTTGGGTTTGAATATGAATGTTATAAAGTGGTCAGTTGAGGATGTTGACTTTCTGAGTAGGTGGACACAATATACCATATTGGAATATGCTTTTCTGGGACAATTGCCTGTTCTTCTGTTTTTTCCCAATCTGGTTGTCAAAATTATAGTTGTAATAGTTCAAGAGGTTCCAGCCAGTCTAAAAATATTATAATACCTTGAGGGGTAACTTATATATTAGGAACCTATGTGAAACATCAATAAAAGATAAGTGTTCTTTATGACATACCAATTGATGAGAACTACCAATAAATACAATTTTAACAGATCTAAATGCTATCTAATGAGAGTTAAGTATAAACTCCCACTTTCCCTTAACTTCCTGTTTAGATAAAGAGAAAAATGAAACAAACAAATAGCCCTTGGACAGCTGTAGCTGAGAGAATGGTGTCTTTTCTAGTTCAGACTAATCCCTGTTTTTGCTTCATCCAAATTCTGAACCTACTCTTCTGAGCGGCTGGACCGAGTTTTTAAAACACTTGCTGGGACTAAAATTTGAGCTATTAAACTAGGACCACTGTTGACTCTCAATCATTTCACCATGGATTTCAGAGTATTTAAACATTGTCATTGGCAATGGAAACCTTTAACTTAATCATATTTAGAATCAAACTTACCTGAGTTCTAGTACTGACTTGCTGGGTCAGTTGCTTAAGCAACTAAATTGAGCTTCTGTAAGCCTCAAGTTTGCCATCTGAAAACAGGGGGAGCATAGTAATAAGCTAAATTTTCATTGAGTAGTTACTCTGGTATAAGCACTATTCTAAATGTGGTACATTGCCCTAACCAGTTTGGCTCAGTGACGAGAGCGTTGGCCTGCAGACTGAAGGGTCCCAGTTCAATTCTGGTCCAGGTCACATGCCTGGCTTACAGGCTCGATCCCCCATAGGGGGCATGCAGGAGGCAGCTGATCAATGATTCTCTCTCATCATTGATGTTTTTTATCTCTCTCTCCTTCTCCCTTCCTCTCTGAAATTAATAAAAATATACATACTTTTAAAAAGAGTGAACTATAACTGTTTTTAATAATAAACAAATAAATAACTAAACAAAGTGCATTAATTCATTTAGTGTTTACAAGAGCTCTATGCTGCAGGTGCTTTTAGTGATGAAGCATAAAGCAGTAAAGTGACCTGCTTAGGGTCACATATCTAGCACTTATAAAAATCCAGAATTTGTAATCAGGCAATCTGATTCTGAAGTGAGGTTTGAAAACCACAACACAATACTATCTGATAGAGTCAGCATAAACATTAAATTAACAAGTGTCTACAGGGTGCTTAGTCCAGCACCTAATTCTAAATTAAATGATAAACAAAAGCTACTCATCCCACCCAGTCTTCCTATCATTAAATTCAGATGACATCCTTCTGTGTCTCTTTTTGTCCTCTGCTTTCCCACGAGGTTGTCTTTTACAACTTACTTGATAAGGGGAAAAAGCAATGCCATAGTGAAAAATATGACAGAGTTCACGTTTAAGAGCTATTTGTCTAGACATCATAAATATTAACGACCAGAATTCCAGCAAAGTGCAAAGGATTTGGGTGGTGCGGAAAGAGATGAACAAGAAAATGGAAAGAAAAAAAGACAACAAGAAAGAGTGCTCAGTGAACCATAAGACTGAACAGAAAAATATAGCTATCTAACAGTAGCCAGATGTGAATACCACAAAAATGCTCATTTTCACATTCCATTAATGCAATAAATAATTCAGGAATGCCTATAACAATTAGGAAGTCATGCAGTGTTTTATGGTTGTACATTGTTTCAAATATTAACTTTATACTTTTGAATGATCCAGAAAGAGTAGATACCTGGTATATGCTTCATACATGGTACAGCCTTGGAAAATTTTGTTGATTTTTTTCCACTGGTATTAATTTACCAGTGGCCCATTGCAGGAAGATTCCTGAAATAGGGCTTTCTGCTGCAGTCACTGCCCAGCCTGCTTTCTTCCTTCTCTACCACCCCGCAGCTTCACTCCCTTCTAGAGGTGTGGCTTTTTCCTATGTTGAATTGATATGCAAATTAACTGCCATCTTGGTTCTGATTATTTGCATACTTGCCCTGATTGGCTGGTGGGCATGGCTTGGGTAGCAGAGTGATGGTTAATTTGCATATTACTGTATTATTAGGTTAGATAGTTTCAGATATTGCTTTCCCTTTGTTTTTCCATTTCCCCAAATAACTTTAGAGTGTATGAAAGAGATTTTCCCTTCATTTAAGTCAGGGGTGGGGAACGTCTGGCTCATGGGCTGTATAATGCCCTTGGAATCATTTGGTCTGAGCCAGCCAAGATGTTAGGAGTGAGTTAATTAAATGTTTGACCAGCCCTAGCAGCTTTGGCTAGGTGGTTGGACTGTAGGCCTATAGACCAAAAGATCCCAGGTTTGATTCCAGTCAAGGACACATGCCTGGGTTACAGGCCCGGTGCCCAGTGAGGAGCGTACAGGAAACAGCTGATCAATGATTCTCTCTCATCATTGATGTTTCTCTCTCTTCCTCACCCTTCCTCTCTAAAATCAATAAAAATATTAAAAAAAATAAATGTTTGACCAAATATAGCAGGTTAATTTTTAAGCTGATAATTCTGTGTGGCCTGAGACTGATGTTATAAATATCCTAATGGCCTATGGCACAAAAAAAGGTTCCCCAATCCTGATAAATCATGGGAAAGCATCTAGTTCCATCTAGATCAAGCTGTATTCTATAAGAGAAATTTTTAAAAGAAAAAAATTTCATGTAGTTACTAGTCCTAACAAGGAGTAACTGGCAGTAGCTAAATATAGATGCTCTCAAAGCTAAAATGAATTCAAAGCTAAAAAAGAATTTCAGCTTAAGCCTTATAGTAAATTTAGAACCTACAATTGGCAAAAGAAAACACACACACACACACACACACACACACAAAGCAAAACAAAACCCTATTCTGACTGGAAGGTTACAGACTTTAGGAAGAAAACCTGAGAATGATCTTTTGTTCAAGTCTGTGAAGGTGAGGTGTTACTTTAACCCTCTGGTAGCTTATATCAATATTTTGGGTTGAACTTGAGCTTCAAAAACTCAGCATAAATTTTCTAAAGTTTTTGTGCAGTTTTGCTATAAATTTATTAGGAACCAATAAGCAAAGATAAAGATCAGAGTTAAAAAAGGTTATCTATTCTCACACCATATCAATTTAACTGGAAAACAAAACAAAATAAAACAAAAAAGCTAGGGAGCAATACAAAAGGCAGGAAATGGACACTTGAACTTTCTCTGGTTCATGGTTCAGGGTTCAGGGACAGACATCTCCAGCTATGGTGCTTTAGCTGGCTTTCCCGGGCCAGGCTGACACGTAGAGTAGCTCCTCCAAGAGATTTTTGATAAAAAAGCAGTTCATGGCACATGTTTCATTCCATGCTGGCTTTTTCATTTCTTACCCTTAACTCAAGTGAGAACAATCATTAAAATATAGCTAACTAGCAAGCTACAATACAAATTTTAGCTATTAAACCCTCATCCAGGAGTAAGGACTTTGTTGTTGTGGTTGTTATTGTTGTTTTCTTTTCTTTTCCTGTCTATTTCTGGAAACTACCAAATCCTCTGTATTTCACTATAGTAGGCCCAGTTACTTTGTTTTACATTTATTAAAACTTAGCATTGTAAGCAATCTTTTAATCCTCTTCTCCAACTTATTCTTAACACTACTAGATAACACATTTCTCTGTATTCTCTTAGGCAGGTAGACATAAACACATTCTATGTATATCTTCGTGTGTTTTGACATAAAATAACTATCTTGTAATTTATATACACAACAAATACACAGCCTTTCCCTTTCTGAACCAGCGGGGGAATCGTTAAGGTGTTGTGAGCGGAGAAGAGGGGCCATTGTTGAACGGTCTCCTCTTTCCCATAAAGACCTTGAAAGCTTTGTCAAGACTTCAGGCATTTCACAGAAGTATTTATTCCCCAGTGATCCCAGAGTGGGGGGTGCTGGGAGTCTCGCCCTGTTTTAGCAGAAGAAAATGTTTCTGTTTTAACTATGTTCATTCATAAGTATCAATATTCATTCTAAGTTTTTAAAAAGGTCATTTCCCTCCCTGAAACATCACTTAACAACCATCTTTCTCATCTACCCCAAAATTATTGTTATTTTTAGGGTGTTTTTTTTCCCCCCTCCCTCAGTATTTGGGGATTTCAACAGAAGTACATAAAAATTCCAGCCAGATACGGAGCCACAGAGGGTCATGGAACAGCGTGAAGCTAGCTGTGTTCTTTTCTCTAGGCTATTTGTTTACTTGTTCTGCTATGACTAGCAAAGAGAAGACATGCCAATATAATTTTATTTTTATTTTTATATTAGAAAGATGTCTTATTACACCTTAAAATGTAACCCAGAGGATGTAGTTAAAATGTAATCATGATACCAATCCTTTCCTTCAGGACATGGTGACACTGCTGGAAGTGGCTACAGAACTTTGTTGTGTGACCTCAAGGGGGAAATATCTCTCATTCTCAAAACAGCGCTTTGTCTTTTGAAATCAAGACTACTCCTTAGGACACAAAATATGACTACATTTGCCAGGTGGTTATTCATTGTACTGGACATATACTGATGTTTTCCTACTAAATTGGAGCATGTCTAGTCTTCTAAGTTTTTAACTTCATGTTTTTCGGCATTGTTATTTTATTTTAGCTCTTCTCTCATGACTTTCTTAATTCTCATGAACTAAGATTTTCTCTATGCTTGTCAGTTCCCGTTCCAGTTATCTATTGCTATGTAATGAACTATCACAAATCTTAGTGATTTACAAGACCAATTTGCCTGGCTGGCATAGCTCAGTGGTTGAGAGCCAAACCATGAACCAGGAGGTCATGGTTAGGTCCTGGTCAGGGCACATGAGTAGGTTGCAGGCTTGATCCCCAGTGGGGGATGTGCAAGAGGCAGCCAATCAATTATTCTCTCTCATCATGGATGTTTTTATTGCTCTCTCCCCTTCCTTCCTCTCTGAAATCAATACTATATATATATTTTAAAAAACACACCAATTTATTGTTATTTCTCAAGGTTTTATGGGTTGACTTGGCTCAGCTGCAAGGTCCTCACTCAGAATCTCTCATTTCAAACAGCCAGAGAGGGACAGGTATAAAAGTTATCTTAAGACTTGACCAGGTTGCACATCTAAGATGGTACCTTGGTGCTTCTTCACATGACATCTCTCTTTAGCAGAATAGACTGGACTTCCTACATGTTGGCTTAAGACCTAGCTCAGTGGGTGAAAAACTCATTAACTGGATTTGTTGGGCTAAGAATAAAAGTTTTTATGCAAATTTTATTTGTTATAGTCTGTCCTTTCTCAGGAGGCCTCTTCTTTTCTGAGGCCCTTTGTCAATTCAGGCCTCAATCAGTTAAATGATGATTACTCATATTGTTGACAGCAATCAGCTTTACTGAGGTCCACTATTCAAATGCTAATCTTATCCAGAAATGCTCTCACAGACACATCCTGAAGTAATGCTTAATTTGGGCACCCCTTGGCCTAGTGAAGTTGACTCAGAATTTACTATCACAATACTAGATTTCATGATAACCCATTCTACACAGAATAAGTAATGGCTTTTGTTGTTCAGTCTTTATGTAGCTATCCCACTGCTAAAATCAAGATCAAGCTTTCTTTCAACTGCCTAAAGGTTGAGACTTACCTGATAATATCTTTCCATGAAAGTTCAAAAGATAATTAGTATGGTGAAAAAGTTATCCTCAACATTACTTATCAAAGATAATACTTCGATGCATTTAGGCTAAGGAACTATATAGAGCATTTTATTAAGTATTTGCAAAAGGAGATAACTCACTGATAACTGTTATCAAACACCAGAAATTTTACTAATTTTTAAAGAGTTTAAAACAAAGGATCAAGTTGCAAGTTGGAAGAAGAGAAAGGTAATGAGTGCACTGATCCTTTGTTTATATCCTAAGTGATTAAACAGCTAAAAAAAAGTTATAATACTTTTCTTCATAGTAAAGACTTTAGTCAATCATCTAAATCAGGATTCAGCAAACGATAGCCTGTGGGCCAAATCTGACTCATAATTTGTTTTTGCAAATAAAGTTTTATTGAAACACAGCCAAGACAATTTGCTTGCATACTCTTTATGGCTGCTTTTGTTGCAATGGCAGAATTGAGTAGTTGTGACAGAAACCATATGGCCTGCAAAACCAAAAAATTTATTATCTTATCCTTTACAGGAAAAGTTTGCTGACTTTGCTGTACAGAGAAAATTTGATTACCTCTGACTGAAATGTTGAAGGTTGAATTTGTATTGCAAGACAAGATGTGTACACATTGATGGAGGTCTTACTTTCTTGGACTCTGGGTGTTGTGAAATTCAAGGGTGGAATATCCTGAGAAAGAACAGAATATAATGGAATGTAATTTGCATGGGAACTTTTAGTCTTAGACCAACAAATCAAGTTAATGAGATTTTAACCCACTAAGTATTTTCTAACTCTAAGGGCAGAAAATATTTACAAATATTTGCACTTGAAACAAAACATCCAAGTGATTGCTTCATTGTTTCCCTTTAATTAATATATTGATTCTTTTTCTAAGTGAGACAAATATTTTTTTATATTGGATTATTCTTTTAAAAGAGTATTTATTTTTCTGCTTTTCTCTCACTTTAACGATTTCTCATCATTCAGAATGAATCACTTTGCCTAGAGATGGGTTGTGTTTTATTAATTTTTTTTTATTAGAGAAATCCAAATGGAAAGAAAATCAACATTTGTTTTTTGGGTTCTGAAACAGGCCCTTGGAGCTCTCAATAGACGCAATCATTTTGAAAGACAAAGCTGTAGCTTTTCAAGGTGAAAATTTTGTAAAGAGAAGAAAGGGTGGTAGGACATGCACAGAATTAGCCATGAAAGAAGCAGGGTATAGAATTTATGTCACATAATAAAGTGAAAGGGTGGAGGGGATTTATTCATTGTTTCCCATAGATTAAATATGAGCACACCCCCAGGTTACCATCTGGGAGGGTTTTGATTGAGGCATCATGTTGAAGGAAATAAGAGGGACTTAAAATGAGGGAACAGGACCTAGGGTGACTATAGGGAGAGGGACAGAGTCATCTCTGAGGAGCAGCTGCCCTGTGGCCATGCTAATACCCACAGACACTCACCCCATCGTGAGGCCTGGGCTGAGAGGCCTCTCACCACACTATTGCCTGGCAAGGGCCTGCATGTCTGCCATGGCTCAACTCAGAGAAGTAATCCTCTTTATGCCCTAAAACCTTTTTTTTTTTCTCATGCCAACTCCTCTGTGTAGCCAGCCTCCTTTAGAATGGCCCAGGACCCCCATAAGCCTCCCAAAGTTTGGAATTTGGAAGAGGTAGGTAGGAGAGGAGCTGCTGTACTTCCTGACAACCTGACCTGTTCCCAGATACATCCACAAGGATTAAGTGCACTCCTACCCAAGTCTTGGCAAAGTGCTTTGTGATTCCACCTGGAACAAGAAAGGATAAGCAGCCTGGAGAAGAGATGCTATGAGAATAGCTTACTTCATTCTTAATCTTTCCTCCGTTAAAAAGAATCATTTGATTCACTTTCAGGGGAATTGTTCTTGGAAGAATAAAATGTTCTCTTTTCTTTTAGAATATTTTGAATTCTCATCAAATTTCTTCCAAATAGGTCATCAAAGGGGAAATACAGAAAATAGAGCTTTAGTAGGGAAAGTCAAAAAAAATTTGGAGCAAGAGGCCAGTGAGCCTAGGATGACAGAAGGAGGCTAAAACTCTAATATGTGATCCTAAGTAGGATAAATATTTCCAGAGGGGGGCTTCCATATGGAAGATTTTGCAGGTATGACTGAAAGAAATACTGAAGGAGGCATTGTTGGGGTGCCCAGGAACTGTGTTAAATTATAGCTTTCACCAGCCCACCCCTTTGTCTTCATCTAAGAACTTTATGTTGCTTCCATCAAGGCCCTTGGGTACTGGTTGTCTATAGACTCCATCTGACTGCCTATTCATGCTGGTGTCTGGGGGGAGGACATGAATCTTCCCTCTGCTGGCTGGCATTGCCTACTCTAAGAAATTCTTTGTCACAGCTCTCTTAACAAATCCCACTAGTCTAAAGGAGACGCCTAGCTACTTGGAGCAATGTTGAAGAATAGTTATATTCTGCACTCAGGGATGGGAGTGAGCTAGCTCAAATCCCTGAGGCAGGATAATGGTTACCCACAATACATGAGTCAAAAGCAAAGGAAGAAACCATGAAGGAAAAGATGAACCAATTTTGCTATATGAAAATGAATAACTTTGGGGTATCAATAAACAAATAAACTTCACAGATAACTTCTTTGTGCCTGATAGAGTTTTGCAAGAACTAAATAAATTAGCATTTAAGGAAATTATTGTAATATTTGAGAAAATTTGAATATAGATTGTATATTAGAAAATATTACATCTATGCTAAATTTCTTGGGAAAGAGAACAATATTGTATATGAATCCCTTATTCTTACACCAAATTTTAAAGTATAATATTTAGGGTGCAGAGTCATAATGTCATGATATCTACAATCATTCTAATCATTTGAAAAACAAGTATATACACATATGTATATGAAGATAGATACACAGAAATAGAGATAACAAAAATATTGCAAAGTGTTAACCCTTAGTAGATCTAGGTGAAAGTTATAATAAGATTGCTCATGTACTAGTCTTCCAACTTCTGAAAGCTTTGTATTTTTCAAAATAAAAAGTGAGAAGACAATGAATTGATGCATGTAATGTCTTATAGCTGTTAGTTATCAGTCTGAAATCATTTTGAGGACAGGATTCTTTGTTTTCATATATTCAACGTCTAGACATTGTCCTGCTCCATAGTAGATGCTCAAAGCACCTTATACCTAACTAAATAAAAAGATGAATAAATTATTGTATTCTTGTTTCTTATCACTACCTACTTGCCTTTACTATTCCCATTAGAAATTTGTTTTTAGGGTTAGATTAAAGCACAAATTACAGTTAAAAGTTTGCATATGAGCTGTGTGTGTGTGTGTGTGTGTGTGTGTGGTTTGTATGTAAGAGTTTTATACCCTACCTTACTCCATACCACACCTTAAGAGTAGGGTTGCCATATATAACACAGAATATTCTATTAAATTTGAATTTCAGGCAACAATAAATCATTTAGTATAAGTACGGTCCAAATAGTTCACAAAGGCCAAATATCCAAGGAACATACTTATACTAAAAATTATTCATTGTTTACCTGCAATTCAATTTTTAAAAAGCATCATATTTTTTATTTGTTAAATCTGGTAACCCTAATAAAAGCCATTTATTCTTCCTGATGTATATGGCCGACCCTGCCCATGAGCATGTCAAAATCTTAGTTAAGATGATGTATCTATAAGAAAATGTTTACAGTTTTTCTGAATTTTAAATTATAGTGCAAATAAGCTTTTATCCTTTTAGCTGAATTGTCCCCCTACTTGCCTCCCATTTTTTCATTCTGAATCTCTCACTTTTCTTCATATAACATATTTGAAGGATTGCATTTTTATTTGTGATAAAACCCATAATAGAATATACGTACAGGTCACATAAAAATACATGAGAATGATAATTAAACTATACAGTGTTGGATAGGTAGTGTGATTAATGAATTACACATTTATTGTATACAGTGTCACTAATGTCAATGAGTTTCTTCGTCAAAGCACTTCTTGCACAAACAGTATGTTTTAGCAGATATAGAACAAACACGTTAAAAATACTACTTACAGAACTACAACTTCAAAACATTCAATTGAACTCAGTCTCATGGATTGGTTGACCACTTGACAAATGACCCTGATCTACAATGACCTCTCAATAGCATACCAGGGGGAAGCAGCATGAAGCCCATTACTTGCAGAAGCAATTACAGAAAATCACTTTGGAACAGTAGCACCATTCCACATTGTTACATGCACATGTGTTAGTTACATCGCTCCTTCCTGAGTTGAACATTGAAAACTGTAGCCATATGAAACACCAGATTGGATGAACTCATCCCAGGCCTGGCCTTCACTGGTGGTAGTAGTAATTTTGACCGTCATAGCTGTCATAGCCACGCCCTTTATAGTAGCTGTACTCATCCTCATAGGCGCGGTAATTGTCCCCTCGAGGTTCCGCATTCTCGTTTTCGTAGACTTCATAGCCATTGTCATATTCATTGGTGCCTGTTTGTTCATACTCCCCCTCATATTCGGCGGTAGTGGTTTCCCCCGGGGGTGGTGGGGTGGTCCCATAGGCCTCCTGTGGTGGAGTGGTGGGTTCGAACCCGCCGTTGTCCTGCTCTCCAACCACTGTGGTTGCTTCTGCCTTTTCTTCTTCCTCTTCTTCTTCTTCTCCATTGTCTCCTCCGCTGCTGCCATTGCCATTCTCTACGTCTGTGCTGTTGGTGCTGGTGCCATTTACGCTTTGCCCATTTTCATCCACTTCTGCTTCGTTTTCTTCATTTTCTTCCTCTTCCTCTTCCTCCTCTTCCTCTTCTTCACTTTCTTCCTTTTTTGTAGCCTTCTTTCCTACATCTCCAGCCTGGAAGGGAAAATTTGAAAACAATCCAAATCTAGGCATGAAAACATGTAAAAGAGGCCATCACTTTATTCAACACAGACTACTGTCTGCCTTATTCTAGGTATAATTCTGTATTGAAGCCAGTTTAACTTAAAAAAAGGATTGGTGGGGACTTTAAAAATTCAGAATTTGGACCTTTGTCTCTAGGTTTTGAAGGAGAAAAATGTACTTGATAAATGAACTTCCTCTGTGGGAGATGCTACTACTCACTTTCTGTTTTGAATCCTGTTCCCTGAAATGTAATGGCATCTCTCAAGGCCTTTAATCCATTGCTAAGATGCTTGTCCTTGACCTTTCGTTATAAAGTAAAAGTCATTGTAATAACACGGGAAGAGAACGTGCATTGGAAAAGATCTTTCCTTACTTGTTAACCAGAAAATTTTATCTGCTCTTGCATTCTCGGTGAGTTAAAAAGACAATACAGAATTCTTTGAATATAGCATCAGGATAACCTTAGGCTTCAGTGGAGGAATGAGATCATATTTAACATTGAGATAAATTATTACCTTCTTGGGAAGTTGGATCGCAGCTAGGCCTACATTTCCCGTTCCTGGTGTGGTCTCTTCTCCGTAGACAGGTGTTGTAGCAGAAAGGGTGGAATTCTCAGCCTCAGATTCTTCATCTTCATTAGACTCCTCATTGTTTGCTTCTTCATTTGAATTCTCCTGGTAGAAATGTTCAGAGCAAAAAAAGTTATTTTAGCCAGAAGATAACTCAAGATTTGTTGGAATCATGAACCACTATTGGGGAAAAAAAAAACTTTGCATCCCTCAGCCAGCTCATCACCCAATGTTGATAATTCTGCTTCCTGTTATGCCATTTGTACTTCTAAATTTTTATAATTCAACTCAAAGCTACCACATACCATGTACCTCACTATAGTGTGTTCTAGATATCTTTATATTCTATTTAATTAATTCAAAAAGATTTGTATAAAAATTTCAGCATATCTTTCAACATATAGGATTTAGGCTCTTAAAGCCTCACAATTAAAGTCTTTTTCATTAATTGAAGTAATATAATTTTAGTTGATTAAATTTCAGTTGATTAAAAGTGTTGGATTTAAATAATTGAAATTTAAAAATTCTTATTAGCAACTACTACAACACGGTAGTAAATTAACTCTTATACTTGTTGATGAATTAGCTGAGAACTTTATACCTATTTTTCTTTTGTTCTTTATAGCAGCACTCTAAGGTAGGATTATTACTCTTTTTAGAAAAAGAAATGGAACTCAGAGCTAAAAAAACTTGCTTAAGTTTTCATGGTAAGTGATGAAACTATAGCTTTCTAACTCAAAAAGCTGAGCCTTTGAAGTTTTTGATGATTGTTAGAATTTATATGAGTTGTCAATATGACAACTAGCATATATTTTTCAAAAGGGATTTTTTTATATAAACCAACTCCTTTCAAACAAATTGATAACATGTCTCATTTATTACCAAAAGAAGTGAATACATCTCACTAGTTTTCAAGCTTATTAAAATAAAATGGATATATTTAATTCAAAATCTATCTGCAAATATATAAGCCAGTTATGTGCCATATGCAGTATTCAAAAATTGTCAGGAATTTGACATGCAATCAGTTTTCCTGTGCAATAAGGAAACTGATACTCCAAGAAACCCTTAGTAATATATTATGCTATGCATGAATATGTTTTTGTAAAATTACCTCTTTTCAAATGAATGCTTATTATAATCTCTTAACATTTTAGTCTTTTTCCTTTACTCCGTGTTGTTAGGCAACTGTTGTTAATTGAGTTAATTTCACAGCTAATATTAAAAATTGGGAATCCATTTCTATAGAATTTATTTACTTTAAGTCTTAGAAAATTTAATGTATTTTTAAAGACACTGTGATATTAGTATTACTTTAACTAGGGACCCTATATTTTAAGAATTGAAAAACACACAAACAAAATTCAGACTTAGTCTGACTTATTATTAAAAAAGAATATGTTTGGCTCAGTGGTTGAGCATCGACCCAGGAACCAAGAGATCTTAGTTCAATTCTCGGTCAGGGCACATGCTCAGGTTGTGGGTTCAACCACTAGTAGGGGCATTAGGAAGCACCCCATCAATGAATCTCTCATCATGGATGTTTTTATCTCTCTATCTTCCTCTCTCTAAAATCAATAAAAATATTTTTAAGTATAAAAATAAATATGTTTGCTTCAGAAAATTTATAAATTCCACTGTTTCAGTGAACTCTTGGGAATACTAGAGTCAATCCCAAAACAGTTGCCAAGCTAATTGTGTTAAGTAGTCCACAAATACCATACTGTTTATTTATTTTTCATGTTTATGTTTTAGTTCAACAAACAAAATCTTTCAGGTATGGAGGAGGGATGATCCTTAGAGTAAGAAGATATACAAGTTGGGTCCCATACCCTCTTTTCACAGGTGAAAAATCTGAGGTCCAATGGAATAAGTATCTCATATGAGGCCAATAGACAGCAGTTAATTAGTGGCAGGGTCATGAGTATAGGCCCAAACTCCCGATTTATGGACATTTACATTTTCTCCTACGACACCCATTTTTTTCCTAGATATTTTATTGGAGGATGTCCTGCTATGATAAGTTAAAAAGGAAATTAGACCAGTCTGTTATTGATGGGCATTAGCCTTCAAATATCTAATTGGATAGAAAAATAAGTAGTAACTTGTGCTTTAAAAAGTATTATTAACCCACTAGAATACTAAAATGACTGAAAGAAAAAGTGTTGGTGAGAACCCTCCTGTTGACAGTGGGAGTTCACATTGGTACACCTGTTTAGTTGAATCTACTCAGGTTGAACATATGCATAGCCTTTTGGTTTAGAAATTTCACTTACAGATAAACTGACAACCAGAAATGAATGCATATGTCCAGAAACTACCCAAATGCCCATAAGCAGAAGAATAATACATTGTGGTACACTAACATAATGAAATATTAACAATGAGAATGAATAATTTACAATATAGAACAATATGAATCAGTCTCTGAAGTTGAAAGTAGAACAGCCCACACACAAAAGAGTATTTGCTGTGTGATTCCATATATGCACACAATACACAGAAAGGTAAAAACAATCTGTTAGGAATCGCAATAGCAGTTGCCCTTGGTGGGGGTTGGTTAATGAATGGAATGGAGCTCAAAGCACATGCTGCTATTTAATATGAGTGCTGGTTACACTTGTGAATTCAGTTTCTGAAATTTCAACGATCTACATACTCATAATAATTGTGTTAAGTGTATTACATTTTAACAGAGGTTTTATAGTTATTGAGACTTGATGGTTTAGAAGTTGAAAATATATTTGTTTACCAAGTAGAAAATATACCTACACACCTTCTCATGTGAATACAATTCCTGGAGACTGTTTAATCTGAATGGCCAATGAACTTGTAGAGAAGAAATGGGAGCAAAGTGCTTGTAGAATCTCTTTATAATGGAAGACTTTTTTTTTTGTGTGTGTGTGTGTGTTTTCATCCACTTTTCAGTGATCACTTTTAGTGAATGATCTTTGAAGCATTTATTTCTCTGAAGGTTCAAAACCAAGCCACCAAAAATTAATGGGCACTAAATATATATAGTGCTGTACTATTTCTTTCTAAAGAGGAATGAAACCTATGGTCTCTAAGTTTATGGGGTCATGGGGAGTTTAAAGATAATTTATTTTAGAATCATAGATGTTCAGAGGTTGTTGGCAAAATTTTGAGTGTGTGTGATTACATCAGAGTCGTAAAGGGGTCCTATTCTTCTTCCATCCCCAACCACCATTCAACAAGTGAAGAGCCAATAGGTACAGAATCTAGTTGAGAAATTTAGCTGGCAAGGCAATTTTACAATAACTGTACAGCAAACAGCTGTAGTTAAGTGGATTATCCCAGCTTACTTCTTGTGTAAGATTACTATATTGGATACAGGCAGAAATTTGTGGGATTTAGTAGGTGGCATTTTTTCTGGTACTGGCTTGGCATTCTGGTTAAGGCCTTTCTTTAAGCTAGCAGGGTAAAATACTGTACTGGAAATGTTAATTTTACAGTTTAAAAAATCAAACTATTTGTCATTTTTAAAGTTCCTACACTGTTTTGTTTTTAAGATTAACAGGCATTAATTCATGATCCATTTTTCACTGTCATTGTCCATTCATAAATAGCACCTATGAATACCTGAACTTAGAAGGTTCCCAAACCAATGGATTGCTATAATTGACAACCCAGGAAAATGCACCTGATTAGTACATTTCCTTGGGTAAGAGTGTCAATTATAAGCATGTTAGTACAATTTCCAAGATATATAGGTGAATTTTAGCCATGACTACACTGGTTTTTAGTATGATATCAGAAGACATTTTTATATCTTGAGTATTTGCCTTTCTGTAAAAATATAAATTTTGTCATTAATCAAAAAAGATGAAATTCCTATAAAAAGAACAATGCTATTTTGGTGGGTCAAGAAAGGCTGATGAATCACAAAACACTATAGTATAGAGGATATAAGATTAGTTTTCATCTACTACTCACTTAGTAAATCAAGTTTAGTCATTAAAATAAGCATTTCACTGAGTTTAGAACTATTATACACTTGTCTTTTACCATCATGTTCTATCCACTTAAATATAAATAATTATTTCATGTTTATCAGAATTCAGACTTCTTCCACTTAAAATGAGGGTATGTTTGTTTTTGTGTACAGGTCACTTTAACCCCAAACGGCAATAGTTTTAAACAGGTCATTTTAGTTTATTCTAATTTAAGTAACATTTTACTTGTCCAAAATAGAAGACTGTGGGCAGTTGGTAAGCAGGCCATGGCTGTTTGCTGAGTCCCTACTACAGTAAACTAGTTTCCTATTTGTGTTTGTGCTGCCTGGTTTGTTATGAAAAAAACTGCAGAAATTTCTTACCTCTTCCTCTTCCTCCTCATCTGAGCTATCACCATCTCCATTTTCTTCAGAGGAGTCACTGTTCTAAAAAAATGTACACATGAATTCATACACATGTGATTAAATATGTAGATTTACATTTATTTACTTAGAACAGTACTTATGCTAATGTGAAAAAGATAGGAGGAGATAGGGCACAAATAAAATTAGGTTAGAGAGAAAAATGTATTTTACAATGATCAAGATATATATGAGATACTCCGTTTTTAACCTCAAAGCACGGATAATCTGTCAAAAACACTTTGTATGTAAAAATTAGAGCAATGAATCACAAAATTGCTTAGCTCTAAGAGACCAAGAGGAATATCTGATCCAATCTCTCTTTTTTACAAAGAAGGAATCTGAAGCCCAGAATGGTTGTAACTTCAACCAGTTCAAGGCAAATCTTGGGCTAGGCATAGATCACATTATTTTATTTTATTTATAAAATATGAATAAAATGATTATTAGATTTATTATAAAATGATTCGTTGAAGTAGTTTGTTTTCCTGGTGAGTTTAAATTAGAATGTTTCTTGAAATTTAGTTTGCATATAATTTTTAATATTTTTCTATCTAAAACTTAATTTAAATATGTAGATTTAAACAAAAATTGTAATATGTACTAGTATATAGAGATGGACAAAAGTAGATTTATAGTTGTAATATAAAAAATAACATTACAATAAATAAATAAGAATTATTTCTTTTGCATACTCACAGCTATAAACCTACTTTGGCCTCCCTGTCTACTGAAAATTATGTAAGAGAAAAACTAATTCATTTACGAGATTTTAGAGTGCCATCCCTCTATAGAGTTCAATAACGAATGAGAATAAATTGAACCAAGGAATCTGGTATACAAATATAATTATAAATTAATGAGCTTTGCTACTGTTTACAGGAAAATACAAATCTAAACTTTTGCTTTCAGAGCTTTTAAGACAATCCTTCATCTTTCTCCCAGTTTTAATCCAATTGAAGTTTCCTTCTTTCTGTGCCACAACTTTTAATGGCAGCAGGTATACAAATAGATACCAGAGGTAGGATTCTGTCATTTTCTACTTTGTAAATGTTAATTTTGATTCTGACTCAGTTAAATTCCATGGGCCTTAGAAAATATAGCTGCAAAGAATCTCCAGGTTAGAAATCAGATTTTAGGAATCGGTCCAGATCCAGTCCTACTCGGGGTTGTCCTGCTGGGCTTATTCCTCAGGTGGCCACACCTTCTACCCAAGGAAAGGGAATGCTTGTCCCTTCAGCCAAGAATAACCTTGGGTGGAAAAGAGAATAATTAGACCTGCTCTTCCACTGCCATGACATTAATGGTTGTTCCTTTCCCAGCCCAGAGAGTAAATAAAGAAAGATATTATATTTGAACTACTTTTATTTGTTAAATTATATAGAGAGGACAGTGTATTTTGCTTCCGTGGGAGCATTTCATCATTTTCCAAACTTTCTCATGTCTAGCTTTCTTCCCACTTCAACCACATCCTCTTCAATTAATATCTACAGCGAGAACAATTGTAAAACTGAATGTAATGCCTTGAATCCTGGGCTTTTCCTTTATTTCCTATCTTTCATTTATTCCTATTACAAATATACTTTTTTAAACCATTACTCCTTCTAACTTCTACCACTCCATCTATTCAATCCCCAAGTATATATTCCAGGCATTGTGCTGAGAATGAGGGTCATAACAAGAAATGAGGTTGGAAATATGGACAGTTTTCCTGTATTGAGCACTGTGATAGCTGAGTTCAATATCCTATATAATAAAAGCCTAATATGCTAAGTGTCCTGTTGCTTATGGACACTTAGCATATTAAGTGTCCATATGCAACTAGGCACTTATTGCATATAAGTTGAATAACTGTTCAACCAATCAAAACATAATATGTTAATGATATGCTAAGGCTGCTCAATCACTCACTATGACATACACTGACCACCAGAGGGCAGACAGTCTACCAATTGACTAGTGATTATGATGTGCACTGACCAACAGGAACAGATGCTCCACCCAGTAGGTTAGCTTGCTGCTGGGGTCTGGCCAATCAGGACTGAGACTGGCCAGACACACCCTGGAGCCCTCCTGTGGTCCCTCCCTGGATAGTCAACATCCCACATCCCTCCCCAGCCCTAATCAGTGGGCTTCCTCAGCCTGGCCTGCACCCTCTTGCAATCAGGGACTCCTCAAGGGAAGTCAGAGAGCGTGATCTTGCTCAACGCAGGATCTGCCCCCTGGTGGTCAGTGTGCTCCCACAGGGGGAGTGCCGCTCAGCCAGAAGCCTAGCTCATGGCTGGCAAGTGCACCACCTCTGCAGCAGTGCTAAGGATGTCCAACTGTAGGGAGCAGGCCTAAGCCATCAGTCGGACCTCCCTTGAGGGCTCCTGAGAGGGCACAGGTCAAGCTGAGGGACTTCTCTCCCCGAGTGCAAAAATTTCATGCACTGAGCCCCTAGTAAGATATATAAGATAATGTTCCTGCCCTCTAAGTGTTTACATACTAATCAAATATCAGTTGAATCATAAAAATCATAAAAAAGCAATTTCCTCAATTAAAAAATGCTTAAGAAGTGACTTTACACTTTGATTTCTATAGCTCACAATAGATAAGATATGATAGACTGTTAATAGCTTTGCAGTCAATATAGTATATTGCATACAATTTGGTATTTTAGAAATAATTATATATAAACAGATTTAAATAAAACACAAATTTCGAAGTCAATACAGCTGAATCCATTGTTGAGTGAAAATCTGAGCACTAAATACTTAATAGACTTAAGGAGAATAAATAATAAAGAGCTATGAAAAATATACAAGTAGACATGTAAAAAAAAGTCTTAAAAGTCAAACTGCAAAATAGAAGAGTATATCATGAATACTATGTAAGAGTGTTAAATTGGGAGATATATTTTATTGGATTCTTTTTTAAAAAACAACCATCTCAATTAGTTCAGATGGACCAATTTGCAGAATTTGTGGAAATTTTGTACATTTAAGATATACTTAGAGTCTGTTGATGAAAAATAAAACTTCTAATATCATTTCAGCACAGATATTTTAATTGGACCATATATATAAATTTCTAGGTGTGAATATCTTTAAGTACCTGATATTTTAGAAAGTTGAGGGGCTACTCAGAAAGTTGAATTTATTATCATTTCCATTTTATTTAAGAAAGAAAACGAAGGAAACTTTCAAATGAACAATGTTTATTTATGGGCTTGAGGTGAACCAAAGAATGGAAGACAACTCTGAAATCCCACAGCTCTTGTATCATTTGTGTTTATATTTCTTTGTCCACACACGTTCCCTATCATTATTATGGTGCTAGAAATACTTTAAAATGATTACTTCCTATCATTGTATGAGTTAGAGATGGGCTGGCCCAACATATGGTAGAATGCTGTGCCAAGCCACTGTGCTGAGGCATTGTTTTCGGTATATTGGCTGCTTTTAGTGTCTCAAAAGTCCTGCGTCAAATGGTGCATAATTGGTACCCTCAACCCAAACTGTATAGGAATAAAAATAGTGCAATTCTGGTTTGTTGTGTATTTAAAATCGACACCACACCCTCCAGGTTTCAAAGACCCTCTTCACAGGTAATCCAATAAAAATAGAAACTTTTATTTTTACTTTGGCTATTTTTCTTTTTGTTTTCAAGAATTTTTTTGTTTTTCTCATAAGCATGTTGGTTTACTTCATGAATTTCTCTCTTTCCTCTGCAGTTCTTGAGTCATTACAATAAAAACTCCAATGTGGGACATATTTATTGCTCCAGTGACCTACACAGGTCAAAGGTTAAAAAAAATCCTCGGCACTCACCATTGATTAACAAAAATTTCTTTTTAAATGGTCTCTACTATTTATAAAGTCAATTTTTTCTACCAATTAAAGGATTCTAAAATTATTGGATGTAAAACAACTTTATGACGGTACTGAATTAACTATAATATAATGATTAATGGCCTTTTCATTGACTTACTTATCAACAACTGATGAAATTGTCCACTTTTGTCAGTGAGTTAGCCAAAATGCCTGAATTTGATATGTCAAGGTATTTGCTATTACTATATTCTAGACTGGACCCAAATGATTTTACTCTGTTTCGTATATCACTGCTTTAAAAGAGAACTAAGAATAAATTTTATTTTATTATGTTAAAAACAAACTTTTTGTAGTAATTGGTCTTTCTGGCTGAGTTTCAGTGAGAGTTTAATTCAGTGTTTCATTGTTAAATTTGATTCTCTTTCAATTGAAATGGGTAAAAATAAAAATTAGTTTTTATACTTACCTGAACTGGAAATCGTTTTAGAGGAGGATAAAAGTAGGCATGCTTGTAAAGATAATACCGTGGTAGGTACTTAAAAACCTGTATAAACAAAACAAAAGTCATTATATTCATGTTTAATTGCAAAGACATCCAGAGTAAGTGTAGTCAGGCCAAGGAAGTATGATAAAATCAATTACCCCATTTTCTTCAGAATCATCTGATTTGGCTCTTCGGTGAAAATTTTTCATCTGTTTAAAAAATATTTAATTATTACATATCCTCTATTTGACATAAAAAAGATAAAATTGAAGATAAATATAGGTTTTTAATAGAGAACTTACTGAGAAAGCACAGGCCATTCCCAAAATGCTGAGCAAAATTAAAGCAGTCTTCATTTTGGTGATTGCCTCTGGAATTAATGAAGTGGTAAAGTTAACATATATTAAAAATAAAAATGCATTTCTTTTTCTCATACTAGATGATGAAGTATTTAATTTGTTTTTATTTTACCCCAATTATAGTTTTGAGTAATTATGACCAAATGTCTGCTTTTGTTTAAAAATTGTTCCTTTTATTTAAGGGATAGAAGACTGAGTTTAACCACCTGTAAATAATCTTGAGTTCCATTTTGGCCTTAACATATCTGCCTTGATCTGTCACTAGAAGACCATCTCATGACCTCGTGAGCACTTAGCATATGACTCATTGGGGTTTGAAGGCCTCCTAATATCACTGACACAGGAGTATCAGCTAAGTGAATTGAATTGTTAGTGTGGTTATGGGATCTGTTTCTTTTCTTTACAATTAAAAACAAAACAAACATTGAATACATTTAAATGATTGTTTGTATGCCAATGATTCTACAGGTGTTTCCAACTTCTATGTAGCTTTTGAACTAAAATGTTGTTTGTAATATTCTACAATACTTGGTGTGTGTGTGTGTGTGTGTGTGTGTGTGTGGCATGCTGCACCAATAGCCATGTCTAAGGATGTTTCTACAGGAAAAGTTCATCAGAGTTTCACCTTAAAATATCAGGGGCAAATGCCTGTAAATTAGGTTTTCTCCAGCTCCATTTAAGCTTCCCGTCACTAGTATGGGAGTCTGTCCTGGGGTAGATGAGGGGCTTTCCAGGGTCAGGGAAGAGTTGAAGATGTCACTCTCAGAGTGGAAATAGTTCTGAACAGTCTTGGGTTTGTAGCAATACAAAGATTTCAGTTCCACATGGAATCCTCTTAAGTAAAGGGAATAGAGTTAGTGAGATCCTACCTTAATTTTATTGTATTAGATAAAATCCAGTTTAATAGAGGCTCTATCAACTTAGCTGACAGCCTACTAACACCCACCCACTTGCACTGACATACACTTTTAACCATGAGTGCTTTCTCTATCAGAGTGACGGCTTTGCTACGTCGTAGAAGCAATGTGTAGTAGTGATGGCAATTTCCCCATGAACACACTTGGATAAGCTAGATTTAAAATGTATAAAACCCATGTATGGACTGTACCATGGAGGTTGATTTGGCATTTTGTCACCATTCACAAGATTTATTGCATCCGTTCTGAGTATCTCACGCTAAAAACAAACATTACATCAGGAAAGGTTTGAGGCCTGAGGAAGCTTGTTGGGTCCTTGGCCACATTCTATTTGTGGCAGAGTGGGTCTTTGATTTTGATGCCTACACATTTCCTCACAGTCCTCCCACTTCAGTTAAAGCTCTTGGTGGTCACAATGGATGAAGAGGTCTTGCCCCTGAAGGGGGTTCATCTGTTTAAGAAGCTTGCATTGTTCTTGGGGTGCTCTGAATAATACTTTGAACTTTGCCAGCCCCTACCTTCTCACCCCCGCTCCCCCAGAAAAAACAACAACAAAACCAGAAAGATTGTTGTTCTGCAGCTTTTCAGCTTTATGGAAAAGAATTGGGATAATAATAATATCTTAAAGAAATAAAAAGCTAAATATATAGGACCATAGAAAGAGTTTTTATTACATAAATTTCTTAGAACAAACCATAAGAATAACTAAATGAAAACATAGCAGGGGTAATATTAAAAGAACCGAGTGATTTAGGTAGGTAGAAATTGGCTGCTTACATAAATCTCATTTTATTTACTTTGTGATTCAGCAAAAGCAAAGACCTCTATATTGATCATAATAACCCAGACAACAATTTAAATATTTTTAAAGGATAGTTTTGTGACTCTGATTACAAGTTTTTATTGGGAAAAGTACAATAAACCACCAATATAATCTATTTCTCTAGTACTAAATGTCTTCCCATGCTGATTTCAGAGCTATAGGATAGTAATACTTGGAAACTGAATGTATTATGTATTGAAAAGATTTTATATAATGGAAATGCTAATTAGACATAATTTATGGGGTGATCTGCATACAACGAGGAAGACTTGCAAATGCAAAATAGAATTTACTCATGTTGTCTTGAATGAGGAAATAAACAGTTATCTATGAGATGCAGAGAGAGAAAGTAAGAAGCATAATTGTAAATCTGAGGTACTAAATTAATGGTAAACAAGTATTAAATTACATAGTCATTCTATACAGCTCAATAATATCAACATTTAAATAAAAAATTTTAAAGCTAAGTCCAGAAATGTAAAACATGGACTGTTTGATTTTTAGGATAATGAAGCTGTCATATTAAATCTTACCCGTTTGCAGTCCTGGAATGAAGAGGCAGGCTCACAGGAGTGAGTGACACAGATTGAGTATTTCCTCTGCTCTCTCACTTACTCATTCACTTGCCCCTGCTGGCTATAAACTCTTCTTTGCCTTCCAACAGCCAATCACTGTCACGGTGAAGGTGATGTCAGAATGTGGATTCTCACCAGAAAACCCCCAAACATCAACACTTTTTCAAGACACAGGCTCAGTTGAATAAA